>NC_090443.1:831106877-833606877 GCF_031143425.1 Pleurodeles waltl | reverse complement strand
ATTTTTTCCTTCCAAATATAAGGGAGTGTGTAAAAAAGACATCTATTTGAGAAATGCCCTGTAATTCACATGCTAGTATGGTCACCCCGGAATTCAGAGATGTGCAAATAACCACTGCTCCTCAACACCTTGTCTTGTGCCCATTTTGGAAATACAAAGGTTTTCTTGATAGCTGTTTTTGACTCTTTATATTTCAGCAAATGCATTGCTGTATACCCGGTATAGAATGAAAACGCACTGGAGGGTGCAGCTCATTTATTGGCTCTGGGTACCTTGGGTTCTTGATGAACCTAGAAACCCTATATATCCCCGCATCCAGAGGAGTCCAGCAGACGTAACGGTATATTGCTTTCGAAAATCTGACATTGCAGGAAAAAGTTACAGAGTAAAACGTAGAGAAAAATTCCTGTTTTTTTCACCTCAGTTTCAATATTTTTATTTTTCAGTTGTTATTTTCTGTAGGAAACCCTTGTAGGATCTACACAAATGACCCTTTGCTGAATTCAGAATTTATGTCTACTTTTCAGAAATGCCCATTTCTGTCACTGGCTGGGAGGAGGCTGAAAGCACACAAAAAAATTAAAAATAGGGTATGTCCCAGTCAAATGCCAAATTTGTGTTGAAAAATTGGGTTTTCTGATTCAAGTCTGCCTGTTCCTGAAAGCTGGGAAGGTGGTGATTTTAGCACCGCAAACCCTTTGTTGATGCCATTATCAGGGAAAAAACCACAAGCCTTCTTCAGCAGCCACTTTTTCCCTTTTTTTTAAAAAAAAACTAAATTTTCCCTGTATTTTGGCTAATTTCTTGGCCTCCTTCAGGGGAACCCACAAAGTCTGGGTACCTCTAGAATCCCTAGGATGTTGGAAAAAAAGGACGCAAATTTGGCTTGGCTAGCTTATGTGGACAAAAAGTTATGAGGGCCTAAGCGCAAACTGCCCCAAATAGCCAAAAAAAGGCCTGGCACAGGAGGGGGAAAAGGCCTGGCAGCGAAGGGGTTAAATATGGTCGCTAAGCATCTCCATGTCCAGGTCATGACATGCCTAACAATTGGTGGTCATTTATAGTCATTGGGTACAGGCCTTTTTACCATCAACCCAAGTTGGAGAAGCTGCATTCTGGGATGCCCTGGTAAATCTCTGTGGCATACAAAGTTTCACTTCCCCTGAGGGTGAGATGTGTGTGTATAGAATAACTGTGGTTTACATGATGGGCTGGAGTATCCCAGGCCGGAGGACTCAGATATGTGCTGTTCACTCATTTCCCCCTCCCTTTGCACATCCTTCAAGTGAGGATGTTGTTCCTAGTTTCAGACTGAAAAGTTGTATTTGAATAGGGAACAATTCTTTGTGCTCACTTCATTGTTTCTGACCAGTTTGGTTGGGTCAGCCTCTTACCTGCAAGAAAGCATCACCTTCATGAAGACTGTGGTCAAGGATGGGGCCATTGCCAAAACCTGGACAAAGATGATGTGCTGAATGCCCATAGCACAAGTTAAACCAACAGTAACTAGACTTAAAGGCATGAAAAGTACAAATTAAAAAGTAAACATTTACCTATGAACAAGATGAAGGGCAGCATGAAGACCTGCTCTGTGATGAACAAATAAAGCTGATTAAATAATTTTACTTTTCTGAAGTGACAAAATACACGTGGCGTTGACTCTCAGCCAGTTCTGGGTCTTTTTGGGGTACACAAACTAAGCGTTTCAAATTACCCTGAACACCCTAATGAATCTGGACCACAGATGCCATAGACCCATCCATTGATTACATAACGATGGATCCTCCAACATTGTGGCCCACAGGTTGGTGGACATTTAACATATAGGTAGGGTTGGAGCTATGAAAGGAGAAGCCTCAGGAGTTTGACATGCTCATGAAGGGCAAAGGACCAATCAAGAATGCACAAGGCCACCTCGCACACTGATCATGACCTCAGTAACATCTGGAGATAAGCAGTGTTTTGCACGCATATTCATACATGTATCTCATACACCCTAAACTGGAAATGAAAATCATCTCTCACCCACCCCTTCCCTGATCCAGCACAAGTGAAAAAACATTTGCATTAGCATGTATCTTCTGGTTTGATTCGGACCACAGTACGATAGCTCAATTGAGCTTTTTCCGTCATTCAGTTTGCCTTTCTTTCTTTTTATGTGGTCATATGTAGATTGGGGCATCATACTATTGTACCCTTTTGTTGGGCATATTGAAAATATATTTACATATTCACATTTTTGTTGTAGCTTAATGTCCACTACAACTGTTTTAATAAGCATACTTTATAAGCATACTTTTGGGAGCATGATTTGCTTTGATGTGGTGAAAATTGTCTTTAATGTAAGTGCAACTATATGACAAATTTAAATTTTTAATCAGCCTCATATGACTAGCTAATATGTTAATCCATTACTTGAATGGATCTGAGATTACAATATACTCAGGGTGGCTATTACAAACATGGAGCCTTTACATAGTTTTATCCTTTGAGTATCCATCAGGACCACCCCAACACTGCTCCAATTTAGAAAAGAGTTGAAAGCTCACCTCTTTAAAGAATAGTACATCATAATGTATCAACCATCTATAACTCAGATTCCTTTCCTGTTACTTAAGCTTGCTTTTGACCATGTATATACATACATTCATACCTATGGAGATTTTGGAAACCGAGTGAAAGATGCAGCATTGAAAAAAAATGGCCGCATGGGCCAGAGTTGCAGAATACTCACTAATGGATTGGAAGCAGCTTTTGTAGGACCTAAGGTTAACCAACAAGTGTTGTGTTAGAAATGTGGTCTCCAGTTGACAGAGCTACCCTTGTCCAAATAGGGACCATCACTCTAGTCTGACATCCTACATTAACCTGTTCTCACCCTTTGCTAACTTGGCACAGAGCAGTCAAGCTTAACTTAAGAGACAATGTGCAAAGTATTTGTGCCACACTAAATACAGTAAATCAGTGAAAACGCTACTCAAAAACAATCCACACCAAGTTAGAAAAATAGATCTTAATTTATTTAACAAAACAAGACCAAACTGACAAAAAACGAACAGGTAGAAATTGAGATACGATTTGTTAAAGAATAGTTGCAAACATAGTGCTTTAAAACTTCAGGTGCCAATGGGGGCTATCTGGTAGCACTAAACTGCGGTAAATCCAAAGTTCAGGCCAGCCACGATGGAGCATGGGCTGGCTACAGGGACCCACCTTCTATCAGTGAAAGAGTACCTTGTATGGAGGGTTGTGCCGACGTCAAGTATCTGATAAAGGGAGCAGGAGGGCCAATGCAAAGGCAATGTGTCTGTTCTGATCCGTGCAGTCAGAGGATGCGTCATTGGCAAGCTACGCAGTCGTTGATGCGATGTCCTCGAGATGTGGCATCTAACCCTTTACAAGGAAGGCGATGTGGCGTTGTCGAGCTGCGCAGCCAGCGATGCAAAGGTGGTGCGCTGGGGCTCATGGCGATGCAGCGGTTCTGAGCTGTGCACAACGATGTGAATTCCTCATCCTCAGCTCCAGCAGTGAGCATCTGCATCGAGGAGAGATGTGGGGTTCCAATTGGCGCAGTGATGGCAATGCATGGGTTTTCACAGAACACAGCTGCAGAACCCACTTCCAAGGGCCCAGGACAGGATTGGCACCACTTGGCAGGGCAGGACCCACAGATGGCAGAGTCCAGGTGCTGCTGGAGAATTGCAGGCAGTCTTTGATTTCACTGAGACTGCAGAAGAACAGAAGGACATACAGAAAGCCCTTGGAGTCACTTGGTTCTGGGTATGTAGATTCAGGTCCAGTCCTTCTGACTACCAGGCAAGGAGGGCAGCAGGGCGGGCATAGCAAAGAAGGAGGCCAGCAAGTTCAGCAGGGCCCAGCAGAGTGACAGTCCTTTCAGCAGCACAGCAGTTCGTCTTCCTGGCAGACTGTCCTCAGGTCCAGAAGTGTATTGTTTTTGTGGGGTTTGGGATCCAGTACTTATACCCAGTTGTGCCTTTTGTGGGGGCACAGGCACAGCCCTATTCAGGTGTGAGTATCAGCTCCTCCCTACCATCTATATCTAGTGATGGGCTATTAGGATGTGAATGACACACAACTCCTTTTGTGTGTGACTGTCTAGAGGGAATGAACAAAGCCCAGCTGTCGCCAACACCAGACATGTGTTCAGAGGCAGGTAAAAGGCACTGAATGGTTAAAGTAAGAAAATTTCAACTTTTTTAATGTGATATTTTCTGACTTACAACTTAAAATCTAATTTGACCATAAGTTGGGATTTTATATTCTGAGTCCAGAGACACCAAAGTCGAAATACCTATCTAGTTGTGATTGGAAATTACACTTATATAAGATAATAAGGCAATCCCAATGTTAACCTATGAGACAGATAGGCTTTGCAGTAGTGAAAAATAAACTTGAGAGGTCAACTTTTAAAATCACTGCACCCTGCCCTTGGGGCTGTCCAGGGACTACGTTAGGGCTTACGTAAATGTATTAAAAAGGAAGGTTTGGGCCTGGCAAGTGAGTTACCTGGCCAGGTCGACATGGCAGTTTCAAAATGCACCCACAGGCTCTGCAGTGGCAGGTCTGAGCCATGTTTAAAGGGCTACTGCAGTGGGTGGCACTATCAGTGCTGCAAGCCCACTACTAGTATTTAATTGATCAGCCCTGGGCACAGGTATTGCACTTTACTATAGGTAATTAAATATGCCAATTGTGTATAAGCCAATGGTAATATACTTTAGGGAAAGCACACATGCACTTTAGTTCTGGTCAGCAGTGGTAAAGTACCAAGAGTCCTAAAGCCAACAAAAGAGAATTCAGCAAAAAGTGGAGAAAAATGGCAAAAAAAGTTTGGGGATGACCCTGCAGAAAGGGCAATGTCCAACACATTGGCAAAGGCTTTGGGAGCTATCAGATTTGTCCATGAGTTTTGGCAATGCTATACAGCATCAGAAAAAAAACATTTTGGCCAATGCTGTGCAGTATAAGCCCAAAGAAAAACAAATAGAAAAAAACATTGTGATGATACTGTCACGTCGTAGCATGCACCTAAGTCATCACGCATGCGTATGCCTACATCATCACATAAAAAGTGTAGAAATCAGTGATGGATGGAATGATTGAATTATTCTCAGCCACTAGTAATCACTGGTGCTGCATCCCAATTCATCATTATTTTGCACGCCATGCCACCTGGACCCAGCTATATGCAAATCAGTCTTGACCCTGCTCCAATAGGAGCAGTCCAGCCCAAACTGACAACCCATGTTCTCCCTGAGCTGGAACACAAGTAACGCAGAACTGGTTTCTCCCTAGTTATGGGCTCATCAGCCAGGTATAGCTTGGTTCCAAGAGCAAGTAGTGGGAAGGGTGCAGCCAAGTGCAATTTAACCCTCCCAAACACTATAAAATCCAGTTTAAAATGACTGTGTAATTAATTATGAAAGATAACTTCATAAAAACAATTGAACAGCTTCAGTTTGAATTAATCAATAGGTTGAAGTCATCAGATTCAATTTCACCAGATTCATTTTAGATTTTGACTTTACTTTGGTAACATTGTGTAATTGGTGAGGAGTGTATTCTCCTACTGCTAGATCAAGAAAAGGAATCCCAAGGGTCGAACTGTCAGAGGTACAATTGGGTTCACCAAATATTAGGGTTTATGAGATTATTGGAATTTGGGTCCCACTAGGTCCCCCTTTGTAGATTACTTCTGCTATTGAGGGAGAACAGGTAATGGGTTGTAGCAAGGGCAAGGGCTATTAAGAGGTTGATGATTGAGAATGGGGTATGTTAGAGAGCTAGTTTGATGGAGAGTAATGCTCTAGAAACAAACAGCAATTATGTTACCATTTTAATTGGCTGATGTGCAGCACAAAGCTTACGTTGCAGACACGTCATTCAAAAAGTTCACCTAGAAACAAGACTGACTCCAAGCGTTAGTTGGCTGGCCCCTTGATCTAAAGCCCCAGAGACACAGCAGGCTTCCAATAACCTTGCACCTGAACTCTGCCATCTGTGAGTCTACCCTGCCAAGTGGTGACACTCTGGTCCTGGACTCTTGGAAGTTTGTTTAAGATTCTCTGCCAGCCTTTGTTGATCTAGTGGAACTAACACATCTCCTCTGCTTGAGGCTCTGTCGTAGGATTGCGGATATTAGAATGAGACTGCTGGATTAGAGGCGGCAGCACCACAGTTTGTGGGTAATTGAGTCAATCCCACACTGTCTTGGCAGCTGTTGGCTAAACCCTTTTAACTAGCAAGCAGCACCTCACTCAAACCTGAAGAAAAGGTGATTTGTGGCAGCCTGAAACATGACACTCTGTGGCTTCTCAGGGGAAGTTGTGGTTGAAAAATCTCACCCCTTTCTCTCTTTAGCAAAAGGTCTCCTACACACACATAGGCCAAAGAAAGAGATGCAGGTTGGTTTTCAATACATTTATTGAAAAGACTGCAATCTACAATGAAATATATCAGCTACAATTATTAGGGCAATGAAACATAACAGAAGTAGAATGGTGGTGACCAGAGAAAAGACAATAAACGGGCCCAACATATTGGAATAACATACATAGATAAATTCTACCTAACACCTAACTCCTACGGGCAAGCTTAGCGGTGATAGCTCAATCTGTGCATATTTAGTCCATGAGAGGAGCACCCACCCACATTACATGAAAGATAGGGGTCTGTCCGCTGTCTCCTGGGTTGGTTGTAGAGACAGTGCTGAGGTCAGCAATGAAATGGCTTGCAGCCTGGACAGAATCCTGGCTGGAATGACCTCCCTTTTGTCCCTTGGCCTGTAAAGTGTTTTTATAGTAAAGCATATTTCTATATCATGAAAAGGCCTGGCGTGGGCATGATCCTAAGTGTTGGATTGTTTACATACTCTTGTGGCGACAATTGCAGGCTGAATTATCATCTACTGTTTTTGTCAGACTTGGACAGAGGTACATGATGAAATATCGCTCACAGAATAATAATAATGTTTTTACAGGATCACAAAGTTACAGCTGATTAGAAAATAAAAACAAATCCACTAAAAGTAGGATAACTAAACATAAATAAAACTGAATGAATGAAATCAGAGCATAGGTAGGTAAAAGGGCACAGGCTGCAGACCTAAGCTAAGCTAAAATATGTGTACCCAATCAGAATGTAAAATGAACCCATGACACTCTCCCCATTGTCGGGACAAGAGTACAATTCTAAAACTAAAATGCTCTTAAAATTTAAAAAACTAAAAGCATGTTAAAATATACATAAAAGAGATAAAGGGGGTCATTCTGACCCCGGCGGTCTTAGACCGCCGGGGCCAGGGTCGGCGGGAGCACCGCCGACAGGCCGGCGGTGCCCCGCAGGGCATTCTGACCGTGGCGGTAAAGCCGCGGTCAGACCGGCAACACTGGCGGTCTCCCGCCAGTGTACCGCCGCCCATTGGAATCCTCCAAGGCGGCGCAGCTAGCTGCGCCGCCGAGGGGATTCCGACCCCCCCTACCGCCATCCAGTTCCCGGCGGTCCGCCCGCCGGGAACCGGATGGCGGTAGGGGGGGTCGCGGGGCCCCTGGGGGCCCCTGCAGTGCCCATGCCACTGGCATGGGCACTGCAGGGGCCCCCGTAAGAGGGCCCCTACAAGTATTTCACTGTCTGCCTGGCAGACAGTGAAATACGCGACGGGTGCAACAGCACCCGTCGCACCTTCCCACTCCGCCGGCTCGATTACGAGCCGGCATCCTCGTGGGAAGGGAGTTTTTCCCTGGGCTGGCGGGCGGTCTTTTGGCGACCGCCCGCCAGCCCAGGGAAAAACTTAGAATACCCTCCGCGGTCTTTCGACCGCGGAGCGGTATTTCGGAGGGGGAAGTCTGGCGGGCGGCCTCCGCCGCCCGCCAGACTTAGAATGACCCCCAAAATGTCTAAGATGACAAGCAATGCAGGCCAAATTAAAGGGCAATGTAATAATTGAAACAGAAATGCCAGTCAATCAAATTCACCAATAATTATGTTCCTGCAGGAAGTCTTCGATGTCTTCAATGGTGATGGAAGCTAAAAAGGATTCCACCTCTGTAGGTGACAAGCTGACGTCATAACTACGTTTTTGTAACAGTAGCACCTTCAGTCTGCTCAGCTTGTCAATATTATCATTTGAAGTAGTGTTAGACTTTTCATCCTTGGCATGGTATCCCTTAACTTTTTGCCTCTGTTTCCAGGTTGTTGATGTGTGCTGGACTCAGACTTTGCTGTTTTTGTTACTCTTGGCACTTTACCACTGCTAACCAGTGCTAAAGTGCAAGTGCTCCTTTACAAAATGAGTATGTAATTGGCTTATCCATGATTGCCATATTTGATTTACTAGAAAGTCCCTCGTAAACTGCACTAGAGGTGCCCAGGGCCTGTAAATCAAATGCTACTAGTGGGCCTGCAGCACTGGTTGTGCCACCCACATAAGTAGCTCTGTAATCATGTCTCAGACCTGCCACTGCAGTGTCTGTGTGTGCAGTTTTAAACTGTAAATTTGACTTTGCAAGTGTACCCACTTGCCAGGCCTAAACCTTCCCTTTTCTTACATGTAAGGCACCCCCTAAGGTATACCCTAGGTAGCCCCCAGGGCAGGGTGCAGTGTATGGTGAAGGTAGGACATATATTAGAGTTTCTGCCCACCTGCCCACCCGGGATGTTGGCCGCAACATGGGAGCCGGCTTTAATGGAGCCGGCGGTGTTGCAGCCGTGCGACGGGTGCAGCTGCACCTGTCGTGCTTTTCACTGTCTGCAGACAGTGAAAAGCAGTGTGGGGCTGTGCCTGGGGGCCCCTGCACTGCCCATGCCAAGTGCATGGGCAGTGAAAGGGCCCCCAGGAGCCCTGCGAATCCCCTTCCTGCCAGCCTTTCCATGGCGGTCTCTACTGCCATTGACAGGCTGGCAGGAAGGGGACTCGTAATCCCCTGGGCAGCACTGCAAGCAGCACTGCCCTGGCGGATTAAAACCGGCGGGACAACCATGGCGGTAAACTGCCGGTCCCAGCGGTGCAACTGCGGTGCTTCCGCCGCGGTCGTAATCCGCAAGACTTTACCGCCAGCCTGTTGGCGGTACAACCTCCAAAACAGCCCTGGCGGTCTTTGACCAGATTGATTACATCATGTATTAGTCATACTGCTAATGGGATTTCCAACACAGTGAAAGGTAACTAGCTTCCTTTTTTAGGCATTATCTGTTGTTGTCTGCTCAAATTAGAGGTGGCAAACTCAGTAAAGTTGACATGCTGCCAGGGCATGTGGTCATTTTTAAGAACCTGGGGTGTTCAACCCAGCTGCGTAATGGACCTAAGATGACTTTGTCCATGATGTAAAAATGAAATAATTTTGTATGACGTCTATTGCAGATGACACAATGTGATTTAGCATGTAAATACAGTTGGACAATGTGTTTGTACCATTATCAACAACGACTAAAGCTTTTTCGTTATAAATCTGCCTTAAACGTGCAGCAGCTTCCATTTGCAAAAGCTTCCAAATTTCATTATGTCTGGCATATAGAAAATGTTTTGATCATGGTTTCTAGGACCCAACAAGAAATCTTGTAATTCGACCTCTTCTGAAAGGAGACTAGGGTGTTCTTTGACAGCTGTGAATGTGGAATGTAACCAATGTTGGCAAAGTTTACCCACATGATATGTTGTACTGATACCAGAGTGTTGAACGGTGACGAAGCGAGGGTCCTGTTGGCTTGCTCTGAAACCCTATGTGGAATTAACAAAACATGCCTGACAAACACTTGTGTCCACTGGGACTTGAAAGTTAGGAATTAAAGGTACCATTCTGAGCCCAACGAGTAAGCTGCTCTTTGGTGACATTTAAACATGTCTGCCAATTGTGACATTTTGCTGGTGTTGGGATACTGGGTACATGCAGTTCCTTTAGTTTTGCTAACCCCAGGCAAGTTGTTTGTTGAATGATGTCATTCAGAAATATTATTTGCAAAGAAATAAGACATGCTCTAAATAAAGCTTCCCTACCCTGTTTTTGCCAATCACATGCTCCCCATACACTCTTTAAATCAGCAGAGCTTTTCCAAAATTCATAGCCCTAAAGGGCCAGCGGAGAAACAAAGGAATCCAAATGGATTCATTTTTTGTTGGTTAGCAATATTTTTCTCACTTTAGAAGGAGGTAATTTAAAGTAATATGACCCTGTATTTTTAGCATCATGCCCAGGAAAATATGCAAGCTTTTCTTCATATGTTTTGGAACTCCCCACTGAAGGAGTTGTACAGTTCTCCCATTGTGTGTAATTAAAAACTAATCTCGGGGTGCTAGCTCAGTGCAGAAAGTGATATCCATAATGGTGGTATCAAAACATTTTCCCATTCTTCTCTGTATTCATATATACATCTTCACTTTCAAATACAGTGTATGATTCAAGCTCAGAAAGCATGGAATCAGTTAAATTTTTACTAAAACCTTTAAAATTGCATATCTCCAGTTCTATTGATTGGATTTTTGTCACTTTAGTACAGTTTTATTTACTAAGGTAAGCTTTGCTATTCTAAATTGGTGTAGAATCCTTTTTGTGAAGTGTTTTTCACTTTATTACTTACTATTTTTTACTTTATTACTTTATTACTTTATTACTGTTTGAAGTATTTCACAAATACTTTACACATTGCCTGTGAATTAACTGCTCTGTGACAAGCAACCAGAGGGCTGAACACAGGTTAATTTAGAAATTGGCTTATGCTTCACCCTGTCAAGGATTGTGGTTGCTGCTTGACCAGGACACACACCCCAGTCAACCAACAATCCAATTTCTCACGGTTACTTTCTCCTCCATTTTACAAGGATGGAAAACAGGTGTAGTAGTCATTAAAAGGAAACAACTGCAAGCATCTAATCCTCAAAATAAGTGTATACTGTCAGTGGACCTCTTATTATTTATAATAGACTTCATTACAAGTTCACTGATATGCTTGCTGGTTTATCTCCCTTCCTTATCTTTAACAAGCAGATTTTTGAGCTGATTTGTCCCTTGGTTTTTTAACATTCCCAATCACTAATCCTAGGTGATTTTAATCTGGGGTCCAAATTAGAAGGAAATAACAACAAAAGGCAAGGCTACCTGCAGGCTGCTCAGCCTGAATTTTCAACAACATCTCAGTAGCAACTCACACCACGGGCCACAAATGCGTGGTCTAGTTTGGTCTCAAAATGTCCAGGTGACCACCCTAGAAATAAAGCCATGTATTAGGTCTCATCATAACCTGATCAAATCTGTGCTTCCTAATCTCAAGCTCCCTCATAGCTAGCCGCTGGAGACCAGCATATTACATTAGTGGCTCTCAGTCACGACGGACGAGATGGCGCTTACGCTCTTGCAGACAAAACCTGATGAAAGTGACTTGTTCCTAGACACTGAATGTAACTTTATCTGTTGGCTGACAGCAGCTGCCAATATTCACACACCATTATGTAGACAATCTGCCCTTACCAGGACTAGACTGAGTTCCTAGTTTACAAAAGAGATATAAGAAATCAAATTCAAGCTAAGGCCATCCAAGTGTCAATGGTGCCGAAAATATCAGGAAGAAAGGAAGGTACAATATAAGGAGGAATTAGCTAAGTATACATTTTTGCTAATCTCAACTAAATATAAATAATATTCAAACAGAATTTTGGATGCTGCAAATAAACAAAGAGGAATGTTTAAAATACTCAAGAAACGTACTGCCCCTGATACAGCAATCGCTAAAGTGACTGCTTCTCAGGAACACTGGGATGAATTAAATGCCTATTGCATCAACGAATTTGAGAACATTAAAGAAAGCATTCCTAGGTGCTTGTCAACTCATGTTGAACCTTGCAGGGAAAATAACAAGGAAATCATAACAAACTTTGCAGAAATTAATGAGGAAGCTTGAACTCGACTAAAAGTCAATACAGGCTCACCCTGGGGCCATTGCCCTCTAGAGGCGCTAAAGAAATTTAAGAATATTATTAATCCTCCCCTATTACATCTTCTCAACATATCACTCACATAGGGGATAGTCTCAAGCACTTTCAAACATGCAGAGGTTATTCCCCTGCTGAAAAAGCAAGAATTATATTTGAAGGACCTAAAAAGTTTTAGACCCTTTTGCAGCTGACCGTATAGGAGTCCATGGTGCCTCTGAACTGTGCAAACACCTACCGGATACAGAGTTCTTGCACCCTGTCCAAGTTGGCTTCTGACCTCTACACAAGACATTATCTTTCATATTATCTGTATTAGATGGCCTACGATGGAAACTAGCCCAGGAGAAAAAAATGCTGCACTGGTTCTGTTTGATCTTTCTGCAGCCTTTGACACAGTTAATCATAAGATATTGATCATCTGTGAGAAGGATGAATGGATGCAAGGGATGGTGCTGCTTTGGTTTGAATCATTTTTTGGCAGATCAGACACAGTCAGACTGGGATCTTTTACCTTTCAGGGTAAGAAACTGGAGTGTGGGGTCCCTCAAAGATCCTCTCTGTCTCCTCTCTGTCTCCTCATTTGTTAAATCTTCATATAAAACTCTTGGTTAAGGAATTGGTGGCTGCAATATTTATAATTATGCTGATGATTCCCAGCTAATATTTCATCTGGATGGCACTCACTTGGCACTGACACACTTTTAGGACACCATGGCCCATATTTATACTTTTTGATGCACAACTGTGGCAACGCAGTTGTGCGTCAAAAATGTTACCGCCGGCTAACGCCATTCCACCGCGCCATGCGGGTGCCTTATTTATGGAATGACGTTAGCCGGCGCTGCAGACTGGTGTGCGTAAAAAAAAATGACTCACACCAGGCAGCGCCGGCGTATGGGAAAATGGGGGTTGTGCGTCAAAAAATGGGGCAAGTCAGGTCTGAGGCAAAATTCAGGCCTCAAACAGGATTTGCGCCATTTTTTTTGACGTCCAACCTCCATTGACATGACTCCTGTCTTAGCAAAGACAGGAGTCATGCCCCCTTGCCCAATGGCCATGCCCAGGGGACTTATGGGTATGGCCAGGGGACTTATGTCCCCTGGGCATGGTCATTGGGTATAGTGGCATGTAGGGGGGCCCAAATCAGGCCCCCCTATGCCACAAAAACAAAACAAAAAAAATACTTACCCCGACTTACCTCAACTTCCCTGGGATGGGTCCCTCCATCCTTGGGTGTCCTCCTGGGGTGGGCAAGGGTGGCAGGGGGTGTCCCTGGGGGCATGGGAGGGCACCTCTGGGCTCCTTCTGAGCCCACAGGTCCCTTAACGCCTGCCCTGACCCAGGGGTTAAAAAACAGCGCCCATCAGGCTGTGCGCCCTTTTTTTAAGGTCCACCCCCTCCTGTGCGTCAAAATGACATCAGAGTATAAATATGGGGCACAGGCCTTAAAGTCATTTTTTGGAAGGGAACGCCTACCTTGCATATAATTAACGCAAGGCTGGTTCCCCCTTCCAAAAAATGACGCACATGGTGGAATTTTGACGCCCGCGGGTCGGACGTCAAAGTATAAATATGGGGCAGGGTTTGCGCCGATTGTGCGTCAAAAACAGAGTATAAATATGCCCCCATGTGATTTATTGCTTGATTGATGGAATTAAACCAGTTAAAATGAAGCACAGACAAAACAGAAGTGGTCTTGCTTAACAACAAATCTTGGTCTTTGAATTGACACTACAGACCTAGTGAATTAGTCCCACTGCCATCCCCCTCACGGGTGGCCAAGAGCCTGGGGTTGCTTGGTGGGTAATAATAGATGGGAATCTTTCAGTGCAGATCTAAGTGAACTCTGTGATATCCAAATGTTCCTTTCTGCTAAACACATTTAGAAAAATAGCTCCTTTCATGACCACTGAAGCATGTAAGATGATTGTTATAGCATCCATTCTATCCAGGCTGTATTACACAAATGTAAATTATGCCAGCCCTCAATTAAACAATCAATACAATTCAAACTCTGTTTCATTGTATTTAAGATCATAAACAATTAAACATAATCTTCTATTGATGACAATCCACCAAGCGATAGATACTCTTTCCTTTCCAAAAAGGCTGAGGACCTAGCTTTTCAAACAAGCATAAGAGATCTATGGGCCAGATGTAGCAAATTTTTAATTTGCGAGGTGAAAGTGCGAGTCCATGTGACTCGCACTTTGCACCTCGCAAATTGGTATGCAGTACGGTGTCTCAGACACCGACTGCAACTCGCTATGGGGTCGCAATGACCCACCTCATGAATATTCATGAGGTGGGGCGCAAATTGCGGCCCCATAGCAAGTATAGGCACTCGTAAACATGGAGGCCTGCTGTCGACAGCAGACCTCCATGTTCGTGACTGCTGTTAAATAAAGCAGTTTTTTTTTTTTTTAAGTGTAGCCCGTTTTCCTTACAGGAAAACGAGCTGCACTTAAAAAAAAAAACGAAACCTTTAGTTTCGGTATTTTTTCAGGGCAGGGAGTGGTCCCTTGGACCACTCCCTGCCCTGAAAAAATATTTGTGGTCCGGTCACAAACTGGAAGGGGTCCCATGGGGACCCCTTCCAATTTGCGAGTGGGTTACCATCCACTTGAAGTGGATGGTAACTGCAATGCCATTTGCGACCGCGTACGCGGTCGCAAATGGTATTGCATACCACTCAGACTCGCAAATAGGAAGGGAACACCCCTTCCTATTTGCGAGTCGGAAATGCATATTGCGAGTCGGTACCGACTCGCAATATGCATTTCTGCATAGCAAAGAGGCATTTGCACCTCGCAAAACGGCGATTTTCGCCGTTTGTGACGTGCAAATACTTTGCTACATCTGGCCCTAAGTGACTAATGGTGACTGGGCACTTTATGTTTTCCTCCTAACATAACATAACATAAAATAACATTTCTGAATAACTGATCTCCAGACTGGAAGTAAAATTTAAGGATTTATTACAGAAGTGTTAGTGGAAAAGCATTACAGAGAAATGCGTGATTTGTCATTAATGCTCAGATACAGAATACAGAATTATAAATATTTAAATAAATCCATATTTAGAAATTAAGTCCGAGGACCGCCAAACCCCTGGTGGCGGTCAGACCTCCACACTCCTGGCGGTCCGACCACCAGATTACACCCCTGGTGGTCGGACCACCAGGGGACCACCGACACCACCAGGATCATGGATCCCAATGTGGTGGCAGCAGTCAAAGTCATGGTCAGCCACAGTGGCGCTGAGTTCAGCACCGCCATGCTATTATGAGTCCTCTTTCTGCCAGCCTTTTCATCCTGGTGTGCCTGCCATGAAAAGGCTGGTAGAAAGCTAGTGCTGAGGGCCACAGGGGGCCCCTGACTGCCCGCACCATAGGCAGTGCAGGGCCCCCCCTTCCTGTGTCCTCCGCATGGGCACTGTCTGCCGAGCAGACAGTCCACATTCCAAGGGTGCTTTTGTGTAACTCCATTGGCCTATAAGTGAGCCAAGGCCAATGCTGTGGCACTGTTTCTGCTGAGCTGACCAGCGGAAATGTCATAATATGTTGCAACGCTCTGATTTGGTTTCCAGGATACCCCACAAAGTTTTCCGAGCGGAGAGGCAACAGAGATCAGATTAAATTCCCCTGAATTGCCGTTTGCGTCACTTTGCTGAGAAGGAGAAACAGCAATTCAGATTGAGCAGAACACAGTGACAAGACTGCCACCGTAGACTGCACGCTGGCACATCACAGAGTGGTTGCCAGTCTCAGCTGTCAATAGTATACCCCAAATCCAAGAAATAAGAGCCGGAGCAGAGCCCTGGCACGCCCTCACAAGTACGGCGTACACCACCTTCCCAGTAGGCTGAATTTTTGTCGTTTTGGGTAATGGCTCACATTTTATAATACTACACGCACGAGACACCTTCCCAAAAGAAACGTTCCTATTTTGAATGTTAAAGCCTGCAATGGCACATGTAAATTTAGAACGAAAGAAGGGAACGTGCCCACCTCCTGTAATACCAGAAGGTCGTGTGTGATGTAGCCCCACGCCTTTTAATGCCCGAGTACCTTCAACACCAATAGTTTATGTAATTATTCTATGTGACTTGTTTTTAGCCATAACCTTTACCCTTTGTTAGATAGCATTGGTGTAACTAGGCTGCCAGGGATGTAATTCAAGCACGGCACATAGGCCTGGATTCCCTGATTGTCGTGTTAAAGACAGCTGTAATTGGGTGCAGTGAACCCATGAAACTCCTGTGCCTCGATGCCAGTGCACTGCCTGCACAGATCCTATGGCACTGTTTGACAGTTTCCCGATCACAAAGAGTTTCCAGAAATGGTGTAGGCCCTCTATCCTACTTGCAAATATCTTAAGAGGACTCTGACCTAAGCTGTTTATCAAGCCCTTGCAGTGCAACTTCTAAATTTATTTCACTTCATAAGCCTTCTCAGTTCCACATTTTGAGTTTGCTCTGCTTTTGTGAGCCACTCAGCAGCTTGCACCCTTCAAAGCTGTTCCACTCCTTGGTGCCTCTATAATCTGCTGAGTAACGTGTGCATTCCAGCAGCACTGATAAGGGCAGGTTCATGAAAGGAGGCAAGAGTGCAGAACATGAATGGAATGGTCTATGGAGACAAACTGATAAGGGTCTCTAACTGGATATGCAAATTAGAACACAAGCATTTTATTTAGCATAATGGAAGCGCCTATGCCAATTGTGGTTGCTGGCAAGTAAAGTTAAATATCAAGTAATTTAATTGTAATCAACATTTTCTGTGTTTGTCAGTGGGCAGTAGAGGAATGGAGAGAGGTCATATTATAAACACAATGACTAGATATCATAGTGTAGAAATGTCTGATCAGGATTGCATTGTGGACAAATCACCTTAAATAAATATAATGAAAATTGTTCGGGCGAGTAGGCGAGGCACAGCCGCCGAATATTGCATTTGCCACTGAAATACATGTTTCCACCTCAAGATATTAAGGAACTGACTGTTGTAAAATGCTTGTACTAATGCAATATATTTAAAGCTAATAGGACAGATCACACAATGTAACAGGAGTATATAAGTTAGCGTAAACACAATTGGATCTGTTCATAAAAGCAAAGGCCCTATTGTACTGAGAGCACATTATCCTGCGTGTGCCTACAAACACCTTTACCAGGACGTGGCGGGGACAAACAGGGACAGTGCGAGATGTAACATATAATGCAATGGACTTCAGGCATCTGTGAACTTGTGTTCCCCTGGGGAAGTGCATTAGTGAAAGTCATGGAGGCTGCTTTAAGCAGCTGCTCCATCTTTCAGAGTGCAGGAGCAGCTCAGCCTGCACTTCAATTTGGGATAGATATCCCCCTACAAGCGAGTGCAGTGAGTGACTGCAGAGGGAGTCTTGGGGGTACATGGGGCCCCTTTTTTCCCCCTTTCAGACACCTTCTGGGGCGTACAGCCTGTGCGCCACCTCTTTGTGTTGCTCAGCCAGTGAACCCCCTGACTACCTCTTTGCCTAGGCGCAAACACAGAGGCAACGTATTTAACTAATTTTCAAGGGTTCATGCCTCCTAGCACATGATGAGGCTGGTGCTACCTGTATTGCAGAAGGGGCTGCATCTGTGCCAGGGAAAAGAAAACACATGCCTGCTGCGCCTCCCATGCACTGTATTAAATACGCACATGTAGTAAATATCCTTATAACCCTTCGCTGCCAGGCCTTTTCCCCCTCCTGTGCCGAGCCTTTGTTTTGGCTATTTGGGGCAGTTCACGCTTAGGCCCTCATAACATTTTGTTCACATAAGCTACCCACGCCAAATTTGCGTCCTTTTTTTCTAACATCCTAGGGATTCTAGAGGTACCCATACTTTGTGGGTTCCCCTGAAGGAGACCAAGAAATTTGCCAAAATACTGTGAAAATGTTGTTTTTTTAAAAAAAAATGGAAAAAAGGGCTGCAGAAGGCAGTTTGTGGTTTTTCCCCTGAAAATGGCATCAACAAAGGGTTTGTGGTGGCACAATCACCATCTTCCCAGCTTTCAGGAACAGGAAGACTTGAATTGGAAAACCCAATTTTTCAATAACATTTTCACATTTTACTGGGACATACCCCATTTTTACTATTTTTTGTGCTCTCAGCCTCATTCCAGTTAGTAACCAAAATGTGTGAGAAACCAATGCTGGATCCCAGAAAGCTAAACATTTCTGCAAAGTAGACACAATTCTGAATTCAGCATGGGGTCATTTGTGTAGATCCTAAAAGTGTTTCCCTCAGAAAATAACAGCTGAAGAAAAAAAATATTGAAATTGAGGTGAAAAAAACAGCAATTTTTCTCCACGTTTTACTCTGTAACGTTTTCCTGCGATGTCAGATTTTTTAAAGCAATACACTGTTACGTCAGCTGGACTCTTCTGGTTGCGGGGATATATAGGGCTTGTAGGTTCATCAAGAACTCTAGGTACCCAGAGCCAATAAATGACCTGCACCTTGCAATGGGATTTTATTCTATACCGAGTATACAGCAATTCATTTGCTGAAATATAAAAGGTGAAAAATAGGTATCAAGAAAACCTTTGTATTTCCAAAATGGCCACAAGATAAGGTGTTGAGAAGCAGTGGTTTTTTGCACATCTCTGAATTCCGGGGTGCCCATACTAGCATGTGAATTACAGGGCATTTCTCAAATAGATGTCTTTTTTACACACTGCCTTACATTTGGAAGGAAAAAAAGTAGAGAAAGACAAGGGGCAATAACACTTGTTTTGCTATTCTGTGTTCCCCCAAGTCTCCTGATATAAATGGTACCTCACTTGTGTGGGTAGGCCTAGCGCCCACGAAAGAAAATGGCTCAAAACACAACGTGGACACATCACATTTTTTCACAGAAAGCATAGGTGTTTTTTGCAAAGTGCCCACCTGTGGATTTTGGCCTCTAGCTCAGTTGGCACCTGGGGAAACCTAGCAAACCAGCACATTTTTGAAAACTAGACACGTAGGGGAATCCAAGATGGGGTAACTTGTGGGGATCTGACCAAGTTCTGTTACCCAGAATCCTTTGCAAACCTCAAAATGTGACCAAAGAAACACTTTTTTCTCTCATTTCTGTGACAGAAAGTTCTGGAATCTGAGAGGAGCCACAAACTTCCTTCCACCCAGCGTTCCCCCTAGTCTCCCGATATAAATGGTACCTCACTTGTGTGGGTAGGCCTAGCACCCACTAAAGGAAATGGCCCAAAACACAATGTGGACACATCAAATTTTTTCACAGAAAACAGAGGTGTTTTTTACAAAGTGCCTGCCTGTGGATTTTGGCCTCTAGCTCAGCCGGCACCTAGGGAAACCTAGCAAACCAGCACATTTTTGAAAACTAGACACCTAGGGGAATCCAAGATGGGGTGACTTGTGGGGCCCTGATAAGGTTCTGTTACCCAGAATCCTTTGCAAACCTCAAAATGTGGCCAAAAAAAAACCTTTTCCTCTCATTTCGGTGACAGAAAGTTCTGGAATCTGAGAGGAGCCATAAATTTCCTTCCACCCAGCATTCCCCCAAGTCTCCCGATAAAAATGGTACCTCACTTGTGTGGGTAGGCCTAGTGCCCACGAAAGGAAATGGCCCAAAACACAACGTGGACACATCACATTTATTCACAGAAAACAGAGGTGTTTTTTACAAAGTGCCTACCTGTGGATTTTGGTCTCTAGCTCAGCCGGCACCTGGGGAAACCAAGCAAACCAGTGTATTTCTGAAAAGTAGATACCTAGGGGAATCCAAGATGGGGTGACTTGTGGGGCTCTGACCAGGTTCTGTTACCCAGAATCCTTTGCAAACCTCCAAATTTGGCCCCAAAACACTTTTTCCTCTCATTTCGGTGACAGAAAGTTCTGGAATCTGAGAGGAGCCACAAATTTCCTTCCACCCAGCGTTTCCCCAAGTCTCCCGATAAAAATGGTACTTCACTTGTGTGGGTAGGCCTAGCGCCCATGAAAGGAAACAGCCCAAAACACAACGTGGACACTTCACATTTTTTCACAGAAAACAGAGGTGTTTTTTACAAAGTGCCTACCTGTGGATTTTGGCCTCTAGCTCAGCCGGCACCTGGGGAAACCTAGCAAATCAGCACATTTTTTAAAACTAGACACCTAGGGGAATTTAAGATGGGTTGACTTGTGGGGCACTGACCAGGTTCTGTTACCCAGAATCCTTTGCAAACCTCAAAATTTGGCCCAAAAAACACTTTTTCCTCTCATTTCGGTGACAGAAAGTTCTGGAATCTGAGAGGAGCCACAAATTTCCTTCCACCCAGCCTTCCCCAAAGTCTCCCAATAAAAATGGTACCTCATTTGTGTGGGTAGGCCTAGCGCCCACGAAAGGAAATGCCCCAAAACACTATCTGGACACATCAAAATTATCAAATACAAATCTACCTGTTTTTGCAGGTGGGCACCTGCGTTTTTGGTCTTGGGCTCAGCAGCCTTCTAGGGAAACCTACCAACCGCAGACATTTCTGAAATCTTGACACCCAAGGGAGTCCAGTGAGGTGTGACTTGCGTAGATCCCCCAATGTTTTCTTACCCAGAATCCTCAGCAAACCTCAAATTTACCTAAAAAATCAAATTTTTCCCACATTTCTGTGTGGGATCACCACACTGGGACACACCCAATGTTCCCCTCAGTGTCCCGGTAAAAATGGTACCTCATTTGTGTAGGTGGGCCAAGTGCTTGTGAAAGGGAAGAGCCAAAAACATGTCGATATTGAGGGGGAAGAAAAGGGGTCCAAAAGGGCAGTTTACAAAAAAAAAATTTTAGGCTGACAAGTGCAGCAGATTTTTTATCGGTATAGATGAGACAATGCTGGGTGGTAGGAAGTTTGTGGATTTCTGCAGATTCCGGAAGGTTCCATCACAAAAACGTGGTAAAAATGTGTGATTTCCAGCAAAATTGGAGGTTTGCAGAGGATTGTGGGTACAAAAATGGTGCGGATGCATGTGAAACACACCACCCTGGAATCACCCAGATGTTTAGTTTTCAGATGTGTCTAGGTCTTGTGGATTTTTCTACATGGCTGCATCCCAAAGTCCATAAAGTGCAGCCCTCACCATTCCAAGTGGGACGATTTTGAGAGAAAGCCAAGTTCTCATGGCCCAAATGAAAAACTACAACCCAAAATAATCAAATGTCTTCTTGCTTGCTGTGGGATAAGATGTTTTAGAGCGCCGGGGAGAGCTGAAAGACTGTTACCCCCTTCAGTTGAGGTGGGGGCATAACCAGGCCCATACTGGTTGGTAGCCACCACCCCAATATATAGATATATTTTTAATTCCCTGGCATCTACTAGACTTTCTGTCCCCCCGGGGTGTGGATCAGGGGTAATTGCCCCATCTGCTCACTGGTGGGCAGAATAACTTTGGCCCCATTTATTTGGGGTGGAGGTATGGCCATACCCCCACCCTCTTATTTTTTTAAAAAAAACTTCCCTGGCCTCTGGTGGGCTTTCTGCCCCCCTTGGGGGCAGATGGGCTTTCCAAAAATAGGCCTATCTGCCCCCAACGGGGGTCAGATATGGCCAACAGTAATGTGCCCCCACGAGGAGCGACCCTTACCCAAGGGGCTGCCCCCCTAAAGAAAAAATATGCATACACACACACCAATCCCTGGTGCCTAAGTGGTTTCTGTCCCCATGGGGGCAGATTGGCCTAACACAAATCGGCAGATCTGTCCCCAAAGGGGGCAGAAATGGTCTAATACAATTTGCCCCCCAAGGGAGTGACCCTTGCCTAACGGGTCGCTCCAAATCTCTAAAAAAACAAAAAAAACACAAAAAAAAATTAGCCCTGGCGCCTAGAGGTTTCTGCCCCCCCTGCGGGCAGATCGGCCTAATAACAATAGACCGATCTGCCCCCAGGGGGAGCAGAAATGGCCTAAAAATAAATTTATGCCCTAGCCCACCCAACCACTCCGGGAGCGACCCTTGTCTAGGGGGTCGCTCCCCTTGCGTGACATTGGCACAAACAAAAAGATCCCCAGTGCCTAGTTGCCCCCCGCAACGCCCCAGGGAGCGACCCTTGCCTACGGGGTCGCTCCCCTTGCGTGACATTGGCGTAAAAAACAAAATCCCCGGTGCCTAGTGGTTTCTGCCCCCCTTGGGGGCAGATTGACCTAAAATCGGCCGATCTGCCCCCAAAGGGGGCAGAAATGTCCTAAATACAATTTGCCCCTCCAGTGGAGTGACCCTTGCCTAAGGGGTCACTCCCCATCTGTAAAACAACAACAACAACAAAAATCCCCGGTGCCTAGTGGTTTCTGCCCCCCTTGGGGGCAGATGGGCCTAATTAAAATAGGCTAATCTGTCCCCCACGGGGGCACAAATGGCCTAAAATAAATTTGCCCCCCAGGGGAGCAACCCTTGCCTAAGGGGTCGCTCCCCTTGCGTGAAATTCATGAAAAAAAAAACTCCCTGGTGTCTAGTGGTTTCTGTCCCCCTTGGGGGCAGATTGGCCTCATAATAATAGGCCAATCTGCCCCCAAGGGGGGCAGAAATGGCCTAAATATGATTTGCCCCCTAGGGGGGCGACCCTTGCCTAAGGGGTCGCTCCCCACCTCTAAAAAAAACAACAAACACAAAAACCAAACCAAAAGTCTTTTTTATCCCTGGTGCCTAGAGGTTTCTGCCCTCCCTGGGGGCAGAAAAGGCCTTAAAAAAAAAGCCCCCCCCCCCCCGGGAGCGACCCTTGCCCAAGGGGTCACTCCCCTCATGCCAGTTTCCTTTTGTGAAAGAAATCCCTGGTGTCTAGTGGGCATTTCAAAAGCCGGATTGCTTTACAATCCGACTTTTGAAATGCTCAGAGAGACTTCAAAGGGAAGGAAATCCCTTTCCTTCCCTTTGAAGCCTCTCCGGCCTCCTTTACGTGATCGGAAGAGAAATGCCTTGCATTTCTCTTCCGATTGCGCTGGAAGCTGAGCTTTCAGCACGATGGGAGGAGGCCTCTGTGAAAGTCAGCGAGCGATCGCGGGGGGGGGGGGTTCGGGGGTGGAAGGGGAAGGGCTTCCCCGTCCATCCCTGCCTTGGGGGGTGGGAGGGAACCCCACAGAGGGTTACGTCCTGGGCACACGAGCACTGTGTCTCAGGATGTAATCATTACGTCCTGGGCACAGAAGGGGTTAAATAGTCTCTCATTTACTTTTTGAAATGGTGTCAAAACACCTAAAATGGAAATTAAATAGGAATATTCAGTGGTATTCATATGCAGTTAGTCCAAATAGAAAGGACCGTGCTCTCTTACTAACGGAGCTGGACATTTCGGGTTAATTCATAACAGCATGTAAGAGTACGTGCAAGAGTACTTTTGCGGTAATGCTTCCTGTACTCATAAAAGCTTTGGTAAATCATCCCCATAGTGCTCCAGTGTTTGCGTGTTCTGTATTCAAAGTTTTTTAAGAAACATGCTAATTACCTTTTGGTACCTGATCTTGTAGGACACTTGGGCTTCAATGTAACTGCATTGAGAATATTGATTTGGGTGCAAAGGACAGTTTTTGAGTTTTGTGAGTTTTTCCCACACAATATTCTCCAGGTAAAACCTCACAGAAACAGTGAAGGAAAATTCCATCTTGAGTTTTTCCACGCCAGAACGGGGAAAATGTATTTTGATATCACCGATTCTAAGCTGCAGATCTTTGAATTATGCAGTAATACTGTTGAAGCAGATATGCTAATTAGAAAATATTAATGAATGTTTATGTGTTTTGATTAACAAAAAGTTGTTAGAAAACTAAAACGTAGAAAAATTCATGTGTACATTTGAAAAATGTGCCCACGGAGAGGGGAAGCCACTTATACAAATTTGTACTAAAATGATTGAAAATGCATACAATATTGAAAATGAACAACAATAATGTAATAGTATGTCATATTAAGATGTATAACCTATGTTTTGCATTATATCGTAGAGTTAACTTAGCCGAAGTTGTGGCCTAGTTTTGCCAGGCCTCATACAGAAGCTGAATTTCTAGCGCACTGCAGAGAAGCTGGTGCGTTGAACTGTCCCTGAACTGCATACGTTAATAAAATCTGCTTTGCTAGAATTTTCTGCAATGTACCTATGAACAGGACATAAGGGACTAGGAGATGTAACAATTTTGGTGTAAGACAAACTCAATGTACTTTCCCAGGACTTGAATAATAGAAGCACTGACTGGAGAAGAAAATGTAACATTTTCGATACCTGATGAGCCGGATGATGAGGACATCGTACAGTGAACCAATCAATGAACTGAGAACGGTGTAATATTAGAATTCATTGATTTGAAAAATTCATATTATTGGTTAGGGTAATAACTGGTGATTGACGGACCAATTAGGAATTAGGGGAATGGGCTGGAAAACCTTAATAAAAAGTCATGACAAAGGGCAAAATCTTTGGATGCAAGGGGTGAATTGCTGATGACAGAAGATGCGACTCGAGATTCCGTCATTGGGCTCATGCTCTTGAGAGCCTGATGCGTTGCTGATCGATTGATGACCTGAAGACGAAGAATGACTTTGTTGCTGATCCAATCCGTGGATGGGTAGTTATGACAATGTGACTGGTTAACTTTTGTGCCTTTCTTTCTAGATACCAACTGTGCTGTTTGAATAAGTTTTTCTTCTAGCTAGATGTTTTCCAAATTCATGTTTCTAAATAGTTTTAGCATGAAGTCCCACATGCTAATTCTAATTTGGGTTAGGTAAGGTACTCTTTGGGTGACGCTGACAGTGACAAACGATTGACGAACTGATTGCTGAACTCTGCTACTTCATCTTCAACAAAGCCGACGACATCATCGCCCCTCATCTCCAGACCATCATCAACAGCTTGTTTGCTTCTGCCACCTTCCCCGAGAGCTGGAAACACGCGGAAGTCAATGCCCTCCTGAAGAAACCTACGGCGGACCCCAGCGACCTGAAGAACTTCCTCCCCATCTCGCTCCTCCCCTTCACTGCCAAAGTCATTGAGAAGACCGTCAACAGCAACTGACCAATTTCCTTGAAGACAACAACCTACTCGACCCCTCCCAGTCCGGATTCTGAGCCAACCACAGCACAGAAACCGCCCTCATCGCAGTCACAGATGACATCAGAACTCTGATGGACAACGGAGAAACAGTCGCCCTCATCCTCCTCGACCTCTCGGCTGCCTTCGACACCGTCTGCCACCGTACCCTAATATCCCGCCTCCGCTCCTCCGGTATCCAAGGACAGGCCCTGGACTGGATCACTTCTTTCCTCTCTAACCGCTCCCAAAGAGTCTACCTCCCTCCGTTCCGCTCAGACCCCACCGAGATCATCTGCGGCATCCCACAAGGCTCCTCGCTCAGCCCGACTCTCTTCAATGTCTACATGAGCCCCCTCGCCGACATCGTACGCAAACACACCATCAACATCACCTCCTACGCCGACGACACTCAGCTGATACTTTCCCTCACCAAGGACCCCACCAGCGCCAAGACCAACCTGCAAGATGGAATGAAAGACGTCGTAGATTGGATGAAACTCAGCCGTCTGAAACTGAACTCAGACAAAACGGAAGTCCTCATCCTCGGAAACACCCCGTCCGCCTGGGACAACTCTTGGTGGCCCACGGCCCTTGGCACCGCACCAACCCCTTCAGACCACGCACGCAACCTCGGATTCATCCTGGACCCACTTCTCACCATGACCAAACAAGTCAACGCCATATCATCTTCCTGCTTCCTCACTCTCCGCATGCTCCAAAAGATCTTCCGCTGGATCCCCGCCGACACCAGAAAAACTGTGACCCACGCCCTCGTCACAAGCCGCCTGGACTACGGAAACACCCTATACGCAGGAACCACCACAAAACTCCAAAAACGTCTTCAGCGAATACAAAACGCCTCCGCCCGCCTTATCCTCGACATACCCTGCTATAGCCACATCTCCGCCCACCTGAAACACCTGCACTGGCTTCCCGTCAACAAAAGGATCACCTTCCGGCTCCTCACCCACGCACACAAAGCCCTCCACAACAAGGGACCAGAATACCTCAACCGTCGCCTCAGTTTCTACACACCCACTCGTCAACTTCGCTCCGCCAACCTCGCACTCGCCGCCGTCCCTCGCATCCGCTGCACTACGGCAGGTGGGAAATCCTTCTCCTACCTGGCGGCCAAGACATGGAACTCCCTCCCCGCCAACCTCAGGACCACCCAGGACCACCTCGCATTCCGGAGGCAGCTCAAAACCTGGCTCTTCAAGCAGCAGTAACCCCCCCTCCCCTGATACTGCAATCTAGGACTCCTAAGTGGGGCACATGGGGCCTGTGAAGCAGCGTTGCCCATCCACTATGAACATGACAGGGTTAGGAACCTATGCGTCTTGAAATCTAACCTAGATCATCAGTGTGCTATTTTCAGTCTGTGAGTCTGCTGTTGGTGCCTGGCACAAGCAAAGAACTGTACGCATGTACTCTACAGGCTCACACATAATCTAATGGAGTTTTCTTTTACCCTTCATTGCAATGGATTTATTTTGCATTGCATCCATTCAGTCAGTTGCTACCAGACCTTACCCAGTGCATGTCATGTTATGCAGTCTTTGTACAGTGACAGGAAGAATGTTATCACCCTTCCGCCAAACTCCTGACGGAATGGTCCACGCCATGCTGGTGACCTCCCTGTGGGCCCCATTAAGACTTTCCTGCTGGGCTGAATGTTTCTGCCGGTCAGCCCAGGGGGAAAAGTGGCAGCAGCATTGTCGCAGGTTCATAATTGAGCCGGTGGCAATGCTGATGCACTCAGGGGGCACTAGCACCCTCAAAACGGGCACTGTCTGCACAACAGACTTTCAAGTGTGCTGGGCAGGAGGACCCCTGCACTGACCATGCCATGGTGGTACCATCATGAAAGGGCTGGTGGAGAACAAGGATATCATCAGCAGCGCAGTGCTGCAATCAGCACCGCCCTGGCTGATTACAACCTGAACCCACCATCAGCCTGTTGGGATCTCCCATCCTTGCAGGGATGCTGGTAGGTTGGCGGGTCTGCCCACCAACCTCGTAATGTAGCGGTCAGACCGCCGCAACCACAGCAGTCTGACCACCACCACAGCGTTGGTGGTCCTCAGACCGTCAATGTTGTAATTGGGTCGTAAGGATATAAATAAAAAAAGGGGTCAAGCCAAATAACTTTAAGTGCTTCATGTCAGTGCGGATGAAGTAGTTTATAGGGTGAGTGTTTTCCTTGGCTGTGTGTTTAATGGGGTAGAGGCTGATCTTGTAAGCTTCAAACCACAGAAACTGTTATATCATGCTGGGCCAACGCTGCTAGGGTAGCTACTTTAACACTGTTGGTGTATGCCTGACCAAGTCTACGGTCCATCTCAATTTGGGGACCACATTGATAAACTGTGGAGTATTCAATGTATATGCTGTAGAACTCGTCCTGTTTCACTTTATGATCATTGAGAGAAATGAACAGTGGCAACAAGTTGCCAATAACAATGTCTAGTCTCCCACCCCCATCACTTCCATTGGTACTAACATAACACAAGATTTTTTTATCTTTTGTAAATGCACAGTGCCTTAATTAATGTAAATATTGGTCACACTGACTCAGTGCCCTGATGAAGTAAGGAGTTGATATGGCAAGTCTTGAGAGTCAGTGGCTTAATGCATCCAATCCAGGAATCTATGTTTGATCTCATGGTTAAAGATTCTAATCCAGGAAGGTCCACTCAGCCTTTTAATTCTCCAAGGCCAATAAATGAGTTGCATTGAGGTGGGTGACAAGAAGCATCTGTTATTTCAGCACCAACATACTCACAGCTGAACTTGTCCTTTAAAAATACACCTCATGTTGCCATATTGTGGAGCATATATTAGCAATGTTGGTATATGTAACTGTAGAAATACAACAGTAAGATAGCATTTCACTTTAAGACACTGAGAATTTTGTAGATGTAGGTGATGAAATGCACTCTGCTGGTGGAGTTGGCAGAATTTTGGCCACTCAGTGCTATGCTTTTAACACAGAGGTCTGGCCATATTTTGCCAACTGCTGTGTGACAGAGTTTTTTCTCATGTGCGGCTTGCCAACTGTAAGTTGGCAAGTACAAGACACAACTGACATCCCCTAATGCAATTTGCGAGTGATAGAGGGACACCGATTTGCAGTGAAAAAGCTTCTGCTTGACTGGAAAAATCTACTCGAGCAGCAGCAAAGGCAACTCAAGCAGCAGCGCCTTCTGGTGTGCTGTGTGGTACTGTTTATGCTGATTTTTCAGAGTGGACTGAGCTCCTCGGGAGAAAAATCAGCGTGACATTCTGATTTCTACAGGTTTGCGGAACTCCGCAGACTTTTACAGAGTTTTCATGTAACTCTGCAGAATTCCACAGAGTGAAATTCTGCTAGTTCCACCCACCTCTTGAATTTTGTTGTTTCTAACAAAAACAAATATTACAAATGGACATTCTCAGACTCTGAGACACATTAAATGTAAGATTGAACTTTAAGGATTGTAAAATATGATGACATGTTAAAAATAAATAAGATTGTTGTAGTGTTTTGGTGGGTGACTGGCTTATGCAATGAAGATGGTGAAAAGACTAAGCTGCTGAGTTTCGTATACCGTTCAGTCCTGCAGATAAGGGTTTCAGTGATCAAGTAGGATCAATGTATCCTCATACTTTATATTTGATGTTGGATGCTCTTGGCACTGACATTGTAACTCAACGTCTGAAAAGGGTATAATTTATCTAGGGGCATAGAAAATTTGGACACATTTTTGTTATTTAGATTAAGGATTTAATGATCTACTGAGATCAAGGTGATTTTTTTAATTTGAGGCTAATGATAGTAAATAAAAGGGATAAATGTACTTTTGTTGTGGTTTTTAATAAAAAATAAAGACCAACTACAAGACCACATTTATGAGTGAGGCAAATTACTATATTTCATGTGTTGAATACCAACTGCACCATCAGAGTCACTACCATATCCTAAGCCAACGACGCACAACACCAACAGAAGGTCTATCAAGCAGGCTCACTGATAGACTGAAGAGCTCAGAACCGCTAAACTACACTGTAGACAACTGGAAGGGAGATGGCACACCAACAAGGAGGCAAATAACAAGACCACCTTTAAGATCACCTTAACCTTTACCACAGACATTTGGGAGAATCAAAGGATCAAAGAAAAAGGCCTTAGCCTCACTCATTGAACCAAGCTCCAATAACATCAAATAACTCTTCAAAATCATCAAAGAATTCTCCAACCTTTCATCTGCAACAAAATACTTTACACCCTCACAGGAATTCTGCGACAGTCTTTCAAAAGTCTTCTACAATAAGATAGTCAACTTCTCCAGAAACTGCCTGCCTGCTAGCCCCACAAGACACTGCCTCCATCATGAACTCTGTCCTCCGAGGGGCCTCAAACAACCCATGCCCTCAACACATCTTAAACCTAGGCAAAGCAAGAATCAGCCATGTAGTTACCACCTTGTTCAACACTTTAATTGCCACGGCCACCTTCCCTGAGGACTAGAAACATGTAGAATTCAACACCCTTCTAATGAAAGCATCAGCAGACCCCAGCAAACTCAACAACTACTGATTGATCTCCCTTTTCATGTTCCTGGCGAAAGTATTAGAAAAACCCATCAACCAACAACCCTCCTCACATCTGCAATGGAATTTCTTACTCAACTCCTCCCAATCTGGATTCCACAGCAACCACAGCACAAAGATAGCCTTTGTCCCGGCTAGCTATGACATCCGAGCCCTACTTGACTAAGGAGGGACTGCAGCCCCGATCCTCCTAGACCTCACACCAGCCTTAGATACGGGCTCCCACTACACACTCATTACAAGGCTGTACTATATCCACATCCCAGGAAATGCTCTAAGAAGGATTGCCTCTTTCCTCACTGAAAGAGCACAAAAAAGTTTGCCTTCACCTCTGAACCAAAAGAAATCATCTGTGGAGGATCCTCTCTCACTCCCACCCTCTTCAACATTCATAAAACAAGAGGATGTGGTGTAACGGCCTCAGCTGCCTCTCGGCGTCTGCTCACCATCCTATGATTCTGGGCAAATCACTCAATCTGATCACCGCCTTGATCAGTGCCTTGAGACCCTCACGCATGATTTGCTGTGCTTCACAAATTCTGGATTTATATGACACCTATAGCCAGCATCATCAAAACCCATAAGCTCAACATCATATCCTTAGCCAATGACACACAACTCATCCTTTCCCTCTCTGAAGACATCACCAACACAAAGACCAACTTTCACAACTGCATGATAGACATTGCCAAATGGATGAAGGACTACTGCCTGAAGCTCAACCCCCACAAGAAAAAGGTACTGATCTTTGGAAACAAAAGCTCTCCATGAGACGCATCTTGGTGGCCCTCAGAACTCAGTCCTACTCCTACTCCCTCTGACCACCCTTGGAGCCTAGGCATCATTCTGGACAACAAACTAACTAAGATGACTTTGGTCACCTCTGTCTCCTCTTCCTGCTTCTTCATCTTCCACATGCTTCATAAGATATTAACATAGCTACACCAAAGCTCAAGATGCACCATCACTCAGGCCCTCATCTCCAGCGAACTGGACTATGGCAACGCTGTCTAAGCAGGGATCATGGCTCAACTCCTCCAGTCACTACAGACCAATCAGATCACTGCAGCAAGACTTGTCCTGGATCACCGTTGAAAAAACCCATATCACCCCCTACCTCAGGGAACTTCACTGTACAGAAGAGATGTCACACTTAAAAAATGATCTCTATTGGCAGTTTAGGTAAAAAGTGAACTCAAATATGTACTTTTGGGTTGATTTCCGGTCGCTCATAATCAAAACACTTCATCTTGGATTCGGATCTGTAGTTTCTCACTAAAAAAGTACCCAAAGGGTCCGCTTGGGTAAAACATCTTCCTGAAAATGTTTGTTGACAACCCAAACTAAAGGAACCGCAGCTTGCATGCAAAATATTGGTGCTTCATTTCAGATTTGTACTTTCACTCTCAAAAATTAACTAAACTGTCTGCTTGGGTGAGAAAGTTACCTAATTTGCTACTAACGTTCTGAATCTACCCGAATGGTACATCCCGCATAACATTTCTTCCTCAAATTATGCAGTGTAGTGGCATTATCTCTGTAATTTTGTATAAATGCCATTATGGAAAATCACCAAAATTGCCCCAATTACACTGGTGTAAGTTGTTAGCCACTATAGTGAATTACTTGTCCTGACTACATACAACCTCAACAGAGCAGAAAAGACTGCCATGTGGCCATAAGTCACAGGGTGAATTTATGAGTGATGGAGGTACACATATTGAGGGAAATTAAGCAAACCTGGTATGATGAGATGTGAAGTTTTTCAGAATAAAGCTGGCGACTGTACCTCCTAGCAGCAGAGCCAGGAATCAATCACAGTGACATACACCATTGCACAAGACATCAAAATTGTTGGCCTTTGGCTTGATGAGCCAAATACTATCACATCACTGCCAGCAACCAAACTTTATCACCAGCAATATACTGAAATGCAAGTCTTCAGCTATCAGGATCAGGGGCACCAATTCTCACCCCAGCTGTGCAAGACTTTTCCACTTCTTCAACTCTTTGATCAGGTAAACATTTTGAAACCTGTGGAATGCAACTCCAGTGTTTTCTCAACAATCTCACAGTTATGGATCTCGAGGTACCAATAGGCTTCCCCCTTCTGATAATCACCATGTCACATCCCTGATGTCAGTCCTCCATACCCAATTCAACCAGTAGCCAAGTGAGATGTGTGGAGGAATTGACTTCGATAAGGCACACTGTATTGGCGCAGGACTCCTTGCAAAGCAAGCATGAAGGAAATTCGCCCACATTTTTTCACCTTTTACTGGATACTTTGGGCCATATTATGAGTGTGGTGGTCAATAGACCGCCACACTTGTGGAGGCAGTCTGGACCACCGCCAATGCAACAGTTTGACTCCCACATTACAACTCGGGTTGTTGGACTGCCGGGGAACGGCCAGCTCTTCCAGGTTCTTGGATCCTGGCGGTCTGATGGTGGTGGAGATCTTAATCCGCCAGGGCAGCGCTGCCCTGGGGATTACAACCTTGTTCTCTGACAGCAGTTTCATGGTGGTAACACCGCCATGAAAAGGCTGATGGAGAACGGGTGCAGGGGGCCCCCCTGCCCAGCACCCTCACAATGTTCACTGTCTGCACAACCTCGTTCTCTGACAGCAGTTTCATGGTGGTAACACCGCCATGAAAAGGCTGATGGAGAACGGGTGCAGGGGCCCCCCCTTCCCAGCACCCTCACAATGTTCACTGTCTGCTCTGCAGACAGTGAACATTGTGAGGGTGCTGGTGAACCCTGCTGGCTACTGCATTGCCGCCAGCTCGATTACAAGACAGACACAATGCTGTAGCCTGTTTCCTTCTAGGCCAGCGGGCAGAAACGTAGGTTTCCGCCTGCCAACCTAGCAGGAAACTCATAATAGCTCCGGTGGGGAGGTCGCTGCGAAGGCAGCAGCCACCTTGTCAGGAGTTTGGCCGACTGAGTTTTCCATCTGCCAAACTCATAATGGGGCCCTATATTTTGCTGGTTTTAGAACTCTTTGCCATTTAACCCAGATAACAAATAGTAAAGTGCATGTTCCTCCACTTTAAACATGGCTGAAAAGGCATATTCCAAATTATTATATTTAATTTACCTATGAGTTCCTGGTATATGGTACAAACGTACACAGGGTCTGTAAGTTAAATGTCACTAGTGGACTGCAGCCTCAGCTGTGTCATTCACAAGTGACAGCGTAAAACATAGCTCCAATCTTACCATTGTAGCCTGGTGGTGGCAGTTTAAACACTGAAATTCAATATGTCAGAATACAACCTATTGACAGGCCTAAACCTCACTCCTAAATATTAATGCCAACCCTAAGTAGAGATCATAATCCATAAGGCAGGTTGTATAGTATTTAAAAGTATGACATGTAGAAACCTATGCTTGGGTTGCTAGTTTTAACTAACTTTATCTACTTTACACTTTAAGTGGTTATTCCTACAGAGATGTCAGTGTGGATGGCCATACAAGGTTTAAATAAACTAGAATACGGAGGCATAATTCACTTAAAATCAGACACCCATCATAATGCTGAACAAATAAATTGCATTGAGAATGATGCCTGCACAATTACTTAAATCATCCCACTGCATTTCTATAGTCTACAATTCAGAAGCAACCATTTTCTGCCTTTCAACTTGAGCATTTTCCTCACTGTCAAGTAACTCTTTAGTTTAATTTGTTGCCTCAGCTGGCACAAGACCTAAACAAAGCAAATCACAATGATGTTGAAGCAGTCAAATCCTCAGAAAAATGGTTCATGTTCAGCTGCTTCCCAGTTTCAATAACACAATCTTTCTATTTAGAGAAAACTGGGTTTATCACATAAAAAAAGTGGCTGTACTTCTGCGAATGGTAAATTCCTGCCTGTTAGAACCAGTAAAATCTGCTGCTAACTCTGGAACCTCAAATGTGGCAAACCGGGAAAACAGCATTAAGCCTACAATTTCCCAGCATAAATCAAAAGTTGCAGTAAGGTCATCATTACCATTTGTGGTAACTGCATGTATCTGAATCGCGGTAATACAATATCTTCTCTAATATCTCTAGATGAAGTACTGAGGTACTGCCTGGGCCACTAAATGATATTCTGCCAAAATATTGAATAAAAAATATAATGATACCAGAATATTGTGCCAAAGTATCCTCAATTAAAAAATAATGGAGGATCAAATATAGAGGATAAGAATATTTTTTTTAAAAAATAATGTGCATAATATTGTTTGCTTTAATACAGTTGCATTGAATATCTTTTTTAATTTAGTTTATAACAGTTATTATATGATTAGGTATAATACTAATTGTTTCTTTAAATTTTTTAAGTATGGCATGTATTTACAATGTGAAATTTAAAATGTTTTACATTTAATTAGCACATTTTAATTTAGTAGCAGGTTGTTGGGTTTGTGGGAGATTAGTGTGAAGAATTATTTAGAACAGATGTTTACTTTTAGTAATTTTTTTCTATTAATAAATATTTAAATGATAATTAATTGCCTACATTACTTAAATGATTAATTGCTATTTTAAATATTTTTATATATATATATATATAGTGATTTTTAATGTACAATTTAATTATTTTAAATGTAATTACGGTTACTGGGCTTGTGAGGAATTGAGGTAGGAAAATGTAAATATTAATTATTGATTTGTATTTTAATGAACTTTATGATAATTAAAATATGAATTGACAATTAGTTATAGAAAATATGTATTTGTTTGTTTTTTTAGTTATTTATTGTTTTTACTTTATTGTTAATTAGATGATCCATGATTCAAATTGATTAATAATAATTAGTGTAATATTATGAATTTTATTTATAACTTTCTGAATTGTTTTTGTTTGCGGGCTTTTTCAGGAGTAGGAAGGGAAGATATTTTAGTTTAAGTATTTTTAATTTGTTTTATAATTTTTAAGTTCATTTTGTAATATGTTATTTGTTTTTCTTCCATTACATTTAATTTAATTTTATTTATCTGTAAACATTTTTATTTTCTTTCTATACTTTCCTTATTTTTGTTTATGTTGGCGTGAGAACTTTACATTTTACCTCTCCAAAGTAGAACACTTACCCTACTGTTGTTCAGATTGGAGTGGTAATAGTAAATCTAATCCCTCCAATGTCCATCACTTTCCCTGAATTATATTACATTAGAGTAGGACTAGTAAATTTAACCCCAACAAGCTCCACAATTTTCCAATCTGTTGCTTAAATTAGAGTTAGAATTGTAAATCTAACCACTCCAAAGTCCAATGGTTACCCTTTGTTTGCTTATGTTGTCATTGAAATAGTAAATTTGTCTCCTTCAAACTCCGGCAGTTTCTCTAGTGTTTTATTATTGTGGATCGTTTGTTTTATTATTATTTTTATTTAATGTTTAAATGATTTATTCAAAAATAGATTATTTGATTGAGATGCTGTTTTTGTCGATTTTGTTTTAATTTTATTTTTCTGTTATTACTTTGAGATATGTTTTGTTATAGAGATGCTTGTTTATTTTCATTTTTAAAATATTCTTACTATTTTTAATAAATGTATTTTAGCAATGTTTATATACTGTTTTAAAGTATAAATATATTACTTATATTCATATTTCACTTTATTGTTTAATTTAATATTATTTCATAATTTAATATTTTAAGTACATTGCATATAATACAATATGTGTGTATATTTTGATGTCCTTTTTTGACACTATTCTGTTCCACAATATTTTTTTAAACATTTTCTATTGTTTGCATATGCTATTTTTGACGTGATATTCTTGTATCACAATATTCTTCTTTTTTTACATCTTTATTTTCATTTTTAAATAACAAGCCAGGCATACGGAGACAGTAAGCATGACATAACAATCAGTAGTATTGCAAGTACATGGCATAAGGACATCGCCAGTGGAATACATAACTATCATCACATGAGATTTCTCTACCCACTATAACCTTAGTTCCACAGATCTCTCAAATTTCCCATTCCAGTCCATCTGATCTGGCTTGCCCCACAATTTCAAAAGGTGTCATTAAGTGCTACTAGATAGGCGTGCAGGATAGTCCAGATATTTTTGGGTCTGGATACGGGGGGAATAGTTCACTATAAATATCTGCTTTTTTCTTCACATGTGGTAAGGTCACAGATAAACAGAGACAGTCTGTGATTTCCAGTGCATGATTACCCTATGTTTGACAAGCAAAATGGCCAAAGCAACACATTTTCAGTGAGGCTTCAGTATCGCTTTGGCATAGACAATCAGGGACATCATGGTAGTCATGTCCAATCCCGGGGCGGCCATCTCTTGCAGTTCCTTAGCATGTTTCTGCCAGTAGGAGTTGATTCTAAGGCAGCCATGTGGGTGAATCCTGCAGCTGGGGAAGCATAGCGCCAGCATGCTCAGTCTAGTGAGATGCAATACCATAGCAAAGCCAAGGAATATAGTAAGCCCTATGAATGAATCAGAGGTGGATGAATCTGAAACAACCATTTGTGGAAATGTGTTTGATCTGTCCACCACAATATGTCCACTGTGCATTTGTTATGGTGTGCCCCAGATCGGAGTCCCACCGTTCCTTCATAGGGAGTGTTGTATTTGGCAGTGCTGCAATAGTGGAGTTGTACATTAGGGTGATCACCCTATTTGTAATGGGGTTTGTGATAAGTATTGTGAGCAGTGGCCACTCAGTTGGTTCTGTTGAGAAGGATGAATAAAGATCATTTAGGGAGTGGTGTATTTGGTGATATATTAGAGCATGTAAAGACTTGGTGGGAGAGCCTTGTAAGAAGTCAGTGTAGGTGATAAAATTGTTGTTCACAAATAAATTGCCAATAGTAGTCAGCGCTTTCACTTGTAGTTGCCTCTTGTATACCTGCTTCAGTTGTGAGTGGTGCAAGGGCATTTTTATGTAATAAAAATGAATGTAACTAACATGTAGAAAATAAATGTGTAGTTTTCAGACGAACAGCTGTATGTTAAACGCAAGTGAGAGCACTAGGCTTTCACATTTAACTGTGTTAAGTTTGAAAGGCTGTACAATGCATTTTAATTTTTTTTATTTTACAAACCCAGGCCTAGGTCTTGAATGTGAAATGTTAAAACTTTCAATGATGCAAATCTGCTGAGGAAGAATAATTTCCCCATTGGCAAACTTTTAATTGATTATAAAAATGTATTAAATCGTTTAGTTTAATTTCCGTAGAATGTTTCATATGAACAGTACTCTTGATAGTTTAGATGGTTGAGAAACCCATTAACTTATACTGTGATGCAGAGGCCTAATCATGAACTGTTTTTGTCTTGCAGTAGTGAACCACGAGAATATTACCTCGATTTACCAAATGTTTCATAAATTGCTTCAGGGTCGTAATGATGGCCTTTATGTCCATTCTCAGCTAGCTGGCTCAAGAGCGCAATGGTATCTTGTTTACAAGCTTCTCTTGGACTTGATGCCACAAGCATGTCTTCGATGTTTTGCACAAGGACTGAATTACAAGGCATCTGCAATGTCTTAAGATCTAATTAAAATTGAAAGAGTCTCAGTATACCCTTGTGGGACTCGGCACCATGCCAAAACTCTCTCTTGAAATACAAATGAGAATAGGAATTGAAAAGAAAGCCTGACAAAGGTCCACTGTAGTGAACCCTTCTACTGTGGATGGAATTCGAGAATGTATGGTGGCTGGATTCGATACCACAGAACAAAATGGGATTATGATTTCCTTGACCTCCTAAAATTTTGGACTATTTTAAATTTCCCACTGGGCCCATATTCAGTGTGTTACATGGACTCCCAATTACTTCTCTCAAAATTCCTTTATGTAACATATCCTTGTTTCCCAGGAGGGCAAGGTCTTAGACTTCTGTTGTTTTAACAGTGGAACAGGAAGCTCATGTGTCAATAAGGAATAACTCTTGGTGGTCATTTACCTCACTTTCTATGAATGGTCCACAATGGTCTACTTCTAAGACTGAGCCAAGCACACAATCTTCCTCCCCTCTCAGGCATCATCATTGTGATGTATCAGAGTCAAAGCTCTCACTTTCAATTATGGAAAACTGCTGAAACGTTTTCTGATTCTGTGCCTGAAATGTGTTTTTGTTTACTTGGGGCATCTGATTAATTTAAATTTGAGGATTTCTTAGATTCTGTTGAACCATAGGGGCTTGTGGGACCTGTTTCTTTGGGATCTGAGTCTGCATTAGCACTTGCATTTGCTTAGTGGGCACATTTTGGCTTTGCATCTCATTTCCTCCTTGCATTTGATTATTAGCATTCATTCTATTTCGATTAAGCCTATACCTCCTCTTGAAATGCCCGATCTTGTTACAGAAGTGAAAAGGATTCATTTTCTTCAATGCTGCAACAAGTACACTAGTATTTAGATCAATCAAAATTCCTTGACCTCTACCCTGTGGAGCAACCATACCTCCTTGAATACCTTGTGATGTAGCTGGAAACCCATCTCCTTGCTGTCATTCTCGAAAGCGACACCTTGCATTGCACCAACATTTTCTTCAAAGACTGATTCTAAAGACGTTTCTGAGTCATTTCTGTCTGTGCCAGCATGAACTTTTCCTTAAGCTATCCCTGCTTCATCTCCTCTCCTGTTCATCACTGCAGAACTTGTCATACTTCAGAATCTCATCCAATGACTTTGTGTGCCAATAAATCTCTTACTGTTGTATATGCTCACTAATCTTATGTCTCAATACGAGAACAAACTGCAAAATAAAGAATCCAATATCCTTCAGCTCAAGGTGCATTTGACCTGTATGCTGCTGAAACACTTTCAATAACTTCCATAATACTAATGTGCAGACTCTTCACCTCCTTTTTGAATCCTATTCAACCTCACATAATCCAAATCCTTTGAAGAACCTCTACCTTTCAGGAAGAGCAATCACCTCATTGTATTTATCCATCATGGTGGGGGAGGGTGCAATAGTGTGGGAATCTCTCGGTGGCTCTGAATATGGTCAATGTACAGCAATTTTACATTCAGACCACAAATCATTCGGAACAACATTTTTTATAAGAAAGTATTCAAGTTGACCCACAACACTTTTGAAATCTTAACATATCTTTCAACCTATGTGTACCACTGCATAGAGTTCTCTCTCAACTTGGGGAAATTGTTTGTAAATGAGGTAAGATCTCCCCTACTCCAAAGCATTTGAACATACCCTCCAACTAGTATTTCTCTGAATTAATAAGCTTCTCCCTCATCTGGGTGACCTGGAGGTGACTTTCTCTTTACTTCAGCCGTCCCTGATGGTCTCTTTTTCTTTTCATATTTCTTTGCCCATTTTCTTTCTAATTTATCAAACTCACTCCATCTGCGGATGCACTTCACTAATTCAATACTGTGCAATTGCTTTCCTGGAGAACGCATTGTCTCAATTGATTCATCATCCAAATGTACCCCGAAGCTTTTCTGTAATGGGATGCTTTTTGAAAGATTGACTTCCTATTTATTTACCAATTCAGTCCATATGTCATGTACAGTTGCAACTCCTCTAGTAAGTCTTTTGCACAGATAAATCAGTTATTTTTCTTGGTGTTGATTCACATATTTAAGATCCAAACATCCTCCAATTATTTCTTCCACTTCTATTTTTATTTTTGGGGCTTGCTGCATTCTCTGTTTTAGTACTTGTCCTGGCAGCCTCCTCAAACTATGCGGGAAAAATCCCACCTTCAAACACAATGGTTTCAACCTGTGTCGCAAAGACAAATCTCCTTCCTTCCCCTAATGATTACTAGTCTGTGTTGGTGTCCATATGACAGTCTGTGAATTCTGTGAAGTCAGGATGAACCCTGTCACTGGTGCTCCCCCAACAGCTCCTTACGCTACTGCATTTGGGACATGATTAATTGGAGCATTTGGTGTGCATATCTCTACTGGTTGTGCTGTGATAACTCTGTTAACTAATGCTGGTACAGTCACAATAGAAGCAGTAACACCTATAGGCATCACTGCCTGAACAGTCTCAACTTGAACAGGCACATTATTTTGTATCATGGGGTGTAAAACAAGCTGTGTCATAACATGTTGTGTCATCAAAGGCTATGCTACAACAGGTTGTGCTACAATGGTATAGGTCATTGATAATGGTGTTTCAATTTGCTTTACATTTGAATCAATAGGGGATGTAGCCACTGGCACAATATTAGTTGTCATTCCATCAGTATTTTTCACAGGACCCACATATGGTGGTGGATGTGCACCCAATGACTCATCCACAATATCATCTCCTGAATCAGTGTCTGATTCCATTTCGTCTTTTGTCTCTTTTCCCCTTTATTCTTTTTTTGTTTGGGTTTCTTGTGTTTTTCAGATTGCTCATCATTCTCATTTGTAAGCTCTCTCTACTATGTTCTTTCTCAATCTTTGCTACTGCTCATTCCCTATTGCATCTGCATATTTTCTCATAGTTCTCTTTGTTCATCTTTAGTCTTTTTTTTCCATCTCTATTTCGAGCTATTTTCTCCCAGGCACTTAATGCTTCAAATTGTGTAAGTGTAGAAGAAGGCTTCATTTCACAGAATGCCTCTCTCAGTCTGTCAATAATTCTCAAATTAAATGTACCCCATTTAGGAAAACTCAATTGACCCTCTTTCTCAATGATCTTTAGTTATTGGCAAAGCCATGCACCCATGCACATGGGTGTAACCCTTCCTCAATCATCATATGATAAGCTGGAGCTACTTCTTCGCCCTCCTGTACTGCAATAGTCACATCACCTGTTATTAAACTTCTAAAAGCTTTCCAAAGTGTCATGATTTCAAATTAAATCACAAATGGCAAACAACAAAATATTAATCTTCATTGTTTTGATTCTGATATTTGTACATCAATTTTTAATAAGGCTGTCTCCTAATTTCAGCGCAGCTCTGTACAGCAATCAACCAATCACTGCGCAGCTCTCCACACAGCTCAACCAATCTCAGTGTGGCGTTTCACACCAACCGACCAATACCAGCGGGCACAATATGACGCAACAACCTGCTCCTTGCAGTGGCTCACCCTCTTTTACAATTTCTGTGTATTAATACAAGACATCAAATCTACTCTTCTATGAAACATAAAATAACAGTTTTTGTCTACACTTCTACAGAAAACAAAAAGAACCAGAATATTTAGATTTTTGTACCTTCCAACTTTTTCTCATTTTCTCAGTCAAGAAGATATTGATGCACACAAATCAAATCTTCATCAGCAGAACATCACCCAATCAATGCAGTGTCATCTTTGTGCATCAAGTTCCACTAACACTGACCAACATTAGTACAATCATAACAAATTAGACCTGCCACACCACGGAATACATTTAGTTGAAGAAAGTAGTGTTATTTTCTCACCATTAGACAAATTGAGATATAACCTCCACCACTGATTTGTTGTTTTTTCCTTTAAAATATGTGTTGTGCCAACATTACCACATATCTGATATATTCTAATACTAACTTATAGCACTATATGCTGTCCTGGTACCCTTTCTAGGAAGCATACATAACCAGTGTGTTTTCTTATACACTTTAACGGAACTCAAATAGTACAACCTGAACGAGGGGCATAGTAATAGAATTTGTAACTTGAAAGTCACCGCATGTTTCAACAGCAAGCAGTCCTCTCATTGAGCCATCTTGTGCTTTAAACAAGTACCATGCAACAAAGAGATACAATTTATTTAGTAATGTGGACATTTTTGTTGTGATTTGATTTCCTATTGAAGAAAAGGCTTGCCTACACCCAGCTGTCAGACAGACGGCAGCATCATATGGCAGCCTGTCGGCAGAGGGAGATGTGTGTCAGTGCCCACATGCTTAGACAGAGCTCAGTGTACTTTGAAGCTTCAGCATAGGGATAGGTCACCCAGCTGGCACCACATAATGGCATGCTAATTTACAAGTCTGATACATCTGGTCCTGCTTGTCAGTCTTGGGTTTTCAGACAGTGATAATCTCCAGCATGTTGACAATGCAGTTCTGCTAGACAGAGAGAAAGCGAGGCTGACACCAACGCCTCTCCTCCCTGCAAGGGGACACTTCGGCAGTCTCTAACACCACATTTGGACAGCACCACAATGGAGCCATCCAATATTTCTGTCCACACCAGTTGCCAGCACCCACAGCCTCAGGAAGTGCCGCTTTTGTGTGGTGTGCTGGAGGGATTGATAGATGTCATACCCACCAAGGCTCCTTTTTAAGGGTGGGCGGAACTCCGCAGAATCTCGTGGAGTTTTTATGTAACTCCACGGAGTTTCACCCACCCCTAGTTTTGATGAGTCTTCGAAGAACACCTGGCCGGACGACAGGTTTATCCCCCCATAAGATCCTGATGGGAAGAGCCATGAGACTGTCTGCTGTACCTGCAATTGCACTTGTGAACACTACAGATGACATGGTACTCGATTACTGCAAAGGATGGGCTGATGTGGTGCATTTTGTCTCTTGACAGGTTGAAGCTGCCATTGCAAATCCACAACAAGAGCAGTGCCACAACTTGAACCTAGGGACTGAGTACTCATTACAAAGCATATGATGAAGTCCTATCTGGAGCCAAGGTGGAAAGGCCCCTACCAGGTGACTGTAATCACAAACACTGTTATTAAATATGCTGGAGTGCCAAACTAGGTGCATGCCTTGTACGCTTACAGAACAAGAGATCTGTATGAAGAAATAGTGTTCTCTAAGCCAGAAACAAGAACACTTGTGACTATCCCATTACAAACTGTTTAAGTTGTGCAAGTACAAAGAGCAAAACAGCAAGTGGCACAACAGCAAGAAGAAAGGAGTGAAGAATTGCAGATATGTGAAGAAATCCAATTCTTGGCTATCTCACAGAGTGGCATTGAAGCTCTTGTTATAGACGGTGAAGAAGCAAAAACTCAAATTGAAGTGATATTTGAGATATCTTCAGAGGATCAAGAAGATCCAGGAGAAGGAACAGGTCATGAATCAAGACCAAGAAGAGATGCTAGAGTGCTAAATGGCTGAGAAGCTAAAGTTGAAAGAAATTGAGATCAAGGGCCAGATGTAGTAAACTGTTTGCGACTCGCAAACGGCGAAAATCTCTGTTTGCGACTTGCAAATGCGTGTTTGCTATGCTGAAATGCATTTTGCGAGTTGGAACCGACTCGCAAAATGCATTTCCGAGTCGCAAATAGGAAGGGGTGTTCCCTTCCTATTTGCGAGTCGCAGTGGTATGCGATTCCATTTGCGACCGCGTACGCGGTCGCAAATGGAGTCGCAGTTACCATCCACTTGAAGTGGATGGTAACCCACTCGCAAACAGGAAGGGGTCCCCATTGGACCCCTTCCCCTTTGTGACTGGACCCAAAATTATTTTTTCAGGGCTGGCAGTGGTCCAAGGGACCACTACCTGCCCTGAAAAAATCAGAAACTAAAGGTTTCGTTTTTTTTTTCTAAGTGCAGCTCGTTTTCCTTTAAGGAAAACGGGCTACACTTGGAAAAAAAAACTGCTTTATTTAAAAGCAGTCACGGACATGGAGATCTGCTGTTCCCAGCAGGCCTCCATCCCCGTGAGTGCCCAGAGTCGCTATGTATATTAATATTAATGAGGTGGGTCTTTGCGACCCCATAGTGACTCGCAGAAGGTGTCTGAGACACCTTTCTGCATGGCAAATTGCGACTTGCAATTTGCGAGTCGCACGGACTCGCAAATTGCAAGTCGCAATTTGCTAGTTTCCTACATCTGGCCCCAAGTGTGTTAGTTGGATCCATGCTGCCAACAATTGCTGTGGAGACAGAGTCAGGTGGTGTAAGTGACACAGAAGGAAAGGATCAATCAACTCTCAGAAGATGCAAAAGAGCAAGAGTACCTTGTTAAAAATATTCAGCACCTGAATAAACTTATTACGTGAGCCAAGCGCTAATTGTCACAATATCAGTCTTGCTTTGAAGCAAAGAACTGTCTAAGCCAATTTAAGGTTGTTTTAAATCAGTTTTGAGAAAAGTTACTGAAAAGAAAAATATTCCTGAAAGGAACAAAAGCTGTTGAAAACTCATTGAATGAACTCTGGTAATACATTGAAATAAAAACTGAAAAGTTGCCAAGTAGAAAGAATTAAAAAGATTACCTAGGCCCAAGGCTGCAGTAGAAGAGTAGGAATACATTTTAGTAGAAGAAGGAGTAGGGTTAAGGAAGACTGTATGAGGATTTCTCTAAATAAAGCTGCAAGAAACTAATTGATTTACCAAGAAAAAGAAGAAACATAAAGACTAATTGAACAACCTTGAAAGCAAATAATTTACTCTTGCTGCTTTACTTTTCGTTTTATAAGAACTGACTTTAGATAAATGTGTGTAATCTAAACAGAGTTATATTCAATATTATTAAGGGTATTACATTGTTATATGTAGTTTTAATAGCCATAGTATTACTACTAGTATCACACTTCATACCAGAGAAGGAGAAATCAATATTTTAATTTGCTAACACAACATCTAAGCGTGACATAGATGAGAATGAGTTGGAAGCCTCATTTGTAGATTCCATGAAAAAAGATTATTCAACAAATGTTTATTCTAGACTAGTTCAAGAGTATGTACAAGATTTAAATGCAAACGACTGCTGTGTATATGCGCACTTAACTTAATTGGCTGAACCGGAAGTGGCATATCATCACATTCCTTTGTCATGCACTATTTCATGCAAAGTTTTCCTGAGCTTATTTTATAAAGAAAGCCATTTTTTAATATTATTATTTAAACACTGGCATGATTCTTTTAAAAGTACGATTGCAGAAGAGCATGAATGTACACTCATAGGCAAAAGAAAGGGAGACAGATTGTTATAATTTTATACCTTTTCTTCCCATAGACACTGTTAATACATATGAAAATCACCTTACCTGCTTAATGTGTCCATAAGAGAAAACATTGATCAAGAAGTTAAAAGAAAGGAGAACACGCTTTGCACCTAAACTGAAACATAATGAGGATGTTTTGAAGAATGTTTGGATAAAGGAAGAAGATGAATACAGAAAAAAAGGTTTTATCCAAAATTGAGATTAGAGCGGAAACGTAAGGGGAAAGTATGTGTTTTTAGAAGAAGAATTTAAAATAGAAAGAGACCTGTATGGAATAGTAATTGTGTTCACACATTTGAACTATCAAGAGGTACATTGCGAATTTTACAGGGAGTTGATCCAACTCTACCTGGAGTTTACTTTATTTGTGGACAAGATGCATACTTTAGATTACGTGCCGATAGGAAAGCTATTTCTTATTTAGGGTTTCTATTTTCAAAAATGTAATATCTACAGAATTTAGGGCCAGATGCAGGAAACGATTAGCGAGTCGCAAACGGCAAAAATTGCCGTTTGCGACTCGCTAATCGCATTTCCCGATGCAGAAATGCATATTGGGAGTCGGGACCGACTCGCAATATGCATTTCAGAATCGCAAATAGGAAGGGGTGTTCCCTTCCTATTTGCGATTCGGAGTGGCATGCAATACCATTAAATGGTATCGCAGTTACCATCCACTTCTAGTGGATGGTAACCCACTCGCAAATTGGAAGGGGTCCCCATGGGACCCCTTCCCCTTTGCGAATGGACCCAAAACCATTTTTTCAGGGCAGGTAGTGGTCCAAGGGACCACTACCTGCCCTGAAAAAATACCGAAACTAAAGGTTTCGTTTTTTTTTTTAATTGCAGCTCGTTTTCCTTTAAGGAAAACGGGCTACACTTAAAAAAAAAACTGCTTTATTGATAAAGCAGTCACGAACATGGAGGTCTGCTGACGACAGCAGGCCTCCATGTTTGCGAGTGCCTAGACTCGCTATGGGGCCGCAATTTGCGACCCACCTCATTAATATTAATGAGGTGGGTCATTGCGACCCCATAGCGACTCGCAGACGGTGTCTGAGACACCGTTCTGCATACCAATTTGCGAGTTGCATATTGCGAGTCGCAGGAACTCGCAATTTGAAAGTCGCAAATTGCCATTTTCCTACATCTGGCCCCAAGATGCTTCAACAATGACACCTGAACACAGAAACATACGTAGCATTAGTGAAGGAACACAATTGTGGAAGACATATTTAGAGCAATTATTCCAGCAGTAGGAGTGATATCAAATGATGAAAAGATTAGAAAGCTTTCAACAGTAGTGGCAAGCTGGCATCCAGAACATCTGGAGCTTTAGAAGTGGAAAACACAGATTTAGGCCCTCGTTATGAACTTAGCGGTCGAGACCGCCATGCTGGTGGTGGCGGAAATTACTGCCACAGGCATGGCGGTCTTGACCGCCACATAATGAAGGCAGTGGGGACTGCCACAGGCGGCTTTCCACCACCGACATGCAGACTGACGATGGTGAAATTCTTCATCCGACAGGGCAGCGCTGCAAGCCACGCTGCCCTATGGATAAAGAACCCTTGTTCAACAAGCCATTCACCTGGCGATGCTGGCGGAGGGGGTACTCCGGGGCCTCCCTGGAGTTGGCATGGGCAGTGCAGGCCCCCCCGTGCACAGCCCCGTCGTGCAGTCCTGCACGACGGGTGCTGCTACACCCGCCGCACATCGGCATTGACAACGGCTCCATGTGAAGCCGTCAGCAATGTCCCGGCCCAGCAGAATGTTCATTATTCGGCCGGCGGTGTATCAAGGGGGCTGGCGGTCTGTGATGAGACCGCTAGCATGAACACTGCAGGAATTCCCGCCGTGTTCATAATGACCCCCTTAGTGCCTGTTAGATCAATGGATTTGCAGAAGAAATATACATTACACATTTTGCTTCCAGAGAAAGGCAAACTTTTGAAATCAGAACTTTATTGCACATACATTCCTGATGAGAGCAAGACAATTGTGGAATATGCAAAGAACATTTCTGACATAAAGATTAATTTAGAACCTCTTTAGATCCACTGGCACTGTAAAAGGTTTTGCAAAATAAGTTTCTGCAATAGGCAATTGGATTTAAGCAGCAGGAGGCGGAATCCTCAAAGCTATATTAGTAGTACCTGTATCAATTGTAGTTGTCTGTTTCCTGACTTCATTAGGAGTATACAAAGCTATCTAAAGTATATTACAAAAGAAGGAAAACAGAAAGAGAAACAAACACATAAGACATATTTAGAATTGATTGATCACATTAACAAACAATACAATAAATTTAAAACAAAAGATAAAAAGACTCAACTGAAAAAGAAAGTGAGCTTTGAGATAATCTGTGAATGACTTTATGATGGTTAGAAACCATCAGAACGGGAAGGTTGTAAGGGTGTTTTTAAATAATGAAAATGTTTTCAATTGACATGTAGAAATAAGTGTGTAAGCCTCAGATGAAAAGTTGTATTTTAAAAGCAACTGAGAGCTCTAGGCTGTTACATATAGTTGTGTTAAGTTTGAAATGCTGAAGAAGGCAATTTTCTTTTTTTTATTTTATAAACCCTGACCTAGGTCAGGAATGTTAGATGTTTAACTTTCAATGATGCAAATGTGCTGAGGAAGAATGATTTAATAGAAAATGTTAGATTTCCATCTTCCCATATGCATAGTTTTAATTGAATATAAAAACATACTAAATATTTAGTTTAATTTCCGTAGAATCTTCCATATGAACAATACTCTTGTTAGTTAAATGAGTGGGAACCCCATTACCTAATAGTGTGATGCAGAAGCCTAACCATGAACTTTTTTTGTCTTGTAGTAAGTAGTAAGAGAACGATGAGAATATTACCTCACCTTACCAAATGTTTCATTCATTGTTTCACTCTAATGCCTAATATCTGTGAGTTGTTGTTTTATTGTTTTTAGACTGCTTCGATGACATAAGCTTTCCTGTGTCCATGAGGGCACTGCAAGCTGATTGGACAAGACAACAAAGAACAGCAACATGTTGCAACTACTGACAGGAAGACTGTATAACTATGCATGTAGGCTCAGACTCTTCATATCTCTCTCTTTGCTGACTCCAGACACTCCGCAGAGCTTCATTCTGAGAGATCCTTTTATTTCCCCTGCCTGAATCTATGCTGCTGTGAGACTCTATAAAGTTTCTGGAACATCTCTTTATGGGAAGTCCTGCCTTGACTATTATTTTAGATTTTATGCTAAAAGCTTCATGCTTTCACCTCTCAAATTTAGAGCTCTTTGTAGGTTCTGACCGATGCTTTTCTCTCATTCTCCATAGCTTAGAACAGGTATTTTTCCTTTATGGAATGCACTTTATGCATTTGTTCTCATATCAATGATTTGTTTTGATTATTTCAAATTGATTACTTTGATGATGATCAATAAAGATTTACTTACTAAAAGATTTTGAAAGCTCTGAAACTCACACCAACTCTCATCGTTGACTCCCAACAATTAAAATTGAAACTGTGCTGAATAAGTTGACTTGATTTGCAGCTCCTGGTTATTCTCATCTATGAACAAGGTCTCTCGACCTTGGGCCCAGATGAGAAAGCAGGAACTTTATGTTCAGATGAGATGGTAAGATTTACGCCATCAACCAAATATTTCTTTAAAGTCCCTGCTCCACCAGTGGCAATAGGAGATTAATGTGTAGCAGGTTATGCAGTGTGTCCTTCATTTCCATCAGTAAGGTCGGCAAGCCTTGCCTCAGCCCACCCCTTGCATTTGACAGTATGTATTTCTTCTTTAGTGCGTGAGTGATGCAATAGGACTGCATGTCATAGAGGGAAATGGCAACCAGACCATCTTCCAGGTCCAAGTACAGGGCGTGCTGTGTGTCATGTATCCAGTGTTGGGCAAACTAAGCCTAGGCCACCCAACAGGTATCATATCTCACAGTTAGGAGCAGCAAACCCTCAAAGCTTGATAGGGAATTGCATCTTGGACCAAGCTATTCTAGGCTGACCTGGAGCTCCCACCATTTTAATCATAAGGGATCTGAGCTGTGCAAAGAAAGAATTATTTATGGGATTGGGTATTTTCAAAAGATAGAGGACATTAGGCAGGATTACCATCTTCATGAGACTGGTCCTGCCCGCTACTGAAAGCGGGACCGTGATCCATCTGTCAAGATTGGAGATGCTTGAAATACAGTGACCATATGTGGGAATGAAGATCCAAGGAGACAGGCAAGTTAAAGTCCTCATGTTTACTCCATACATAGAGGGAGCAGAGGTGGCTATCGCAGATGTCCAGGGGAGGGGCAGAGGGAACGACGGGGAAGGGGGAAATAAATAAAATTAAAGCAAAGAAATCACTGTTTGTCGCCGCTGCCGTCCTCTCCTGCCACCTCGCTTGTCCTCCTTCCCTGTTCTGGTGTCCGAGCACTTGCTGGGACACCAGAAGAGGATCCCCAGCAATTCTGGTGTTGCTTTGTTATGTAGCCATTTTAGTTATAGCTCCATGCACGTTATTTTAGCATGCTAGGCCTGCTGCTGTGCACTTTAACCTAGATATATTTTATTCAGCTTCATTTTATTATTCTTACACTAGCCACTTTTGTGGTCTTGTTTTATTCTCTCTATCTAGCTGTTTTTGCCTAGGTCAGCACTGCTTTCTCAAACAAGACATTATTGCTCACTCTGTACTTCTTTCAAGGCTGTAGTAAGATAGGTTGACATTCATAGAAAAACACACATCCTTATGTAGGGACATTTTCTCACAACATCAGCTGTTTTATTATAAAAACACTTCCCTGTTCCTTGCATGTTAGAGGGAGATTCCAGCCAGAGAACCATGACTGTATGCTGATTGCTGAACGCTTCGCTACAGCTGCTTATGCAGACTTCTGGCCTTTGCTCAGGTATGGGGGATGATGTCTTCCCAGGGGGACCTGAAGGGTGGAATTAGAGCTTAACACACTGTGGTCTATTATAGCCTAGGTAGGAATTAGTCTATTGATTTTAGTGACAACAGGGTAGCGTTATTTCTATGCTTTACTCTCCTTGTCACAACTTTAATCTTGTCATGCTGTATCATTCTGGTTATTGCAGCCCACGCTTTGCTATCTAAGGTACAGTCACTTCATTAAAATTTTATTGAAACATATACTGCCTCTGCTTGTCATTGTGTATGTAAGACTAATGTAACTGAGAGAAACGGATGAGACCTGAGGGGCCACGGTTTCCCTTAGAAATCAATTATGTCATGCGCTCGACTGCCCAATCATCCCTGCCCTTGGGTACAGATAAGGCACTGCTAGTTAGCCAGGCGACAGGTGTCACCTGTAGTGGATCAGGCTCAGTCTCCCACACCGCAGGCGATTCTGCCGCTCAAAATCCAGTAGTCTCCTTAGAATAATGAGCATGCTTACATGATAAACATAGCATGTAAGCAGTGTCAGGATTGGTCTGAGTGGCAGTGACTGCCGCTCCGACACAACCCTGGGGCCTGTGCAGTTTCTCCAGCCCTGTGTACACAGTCGGTCTGGAGAAACCTAAGTGCGTATGTGTGTTTGGACGGCTGTCTTAGGCCATCCAACGACACATGCGCACTTACTGACCGCACTTACTGACCACAATTCCTCATTCTCCTCTCCCACCTCCTGAGGCCCAGCCCCGCCCCTCCCTGCACCTGCTGGCTGAGCCAGCAGCAGAAAATTAAAACGATATTCAAGTATTGTTTTTTTTTTCCTGCTGCTGGTTCTTGGCCAGTGGGGTGACGTTCCTCCGCGATTGCAGAGGAGCTGCCTCTGAAAGGGAGCCCACGTCTGATGCCACCAGCTAGCACAGCTCCCAGCTCCAAGTGACAGTATTAGAACCAGGTCAACACCAGCATGCCAATCCAGAACGTGGAGATCAAAGAAATAATAGCATTCTATAGACCGTGAACGCAAACCTTAGAGCACAGTAAATTATAACATTAGCATAACACTGCACCGTAGTTTTCCTGAATTAGTGTGGATATGTTCATGGGTTATCTCATGCCCAAATGTCTCACAGCATCTGTTTGCCTTTGTACTGGTTAGGATATAATGGGGCTGGCATGTGGACGGTGTCAGGGGCATTAAAATTAACTTTATCCAATCAATTCCAAAAAATCGTATTTCCTCGATGATTGCGGTTAAGTTTGATGTTGTTTTTCACAATAATAAGAATTACGATCACGATATTCCCGGAGACAATATTTTGTCATATAACCACATTACATATAGCACCATCTGGGCTTCCACTAGGCCAACGTACTGGCAGTAGGAAACATTTGCATGAATTGAAATGGTCACACTCTTTTTAAAAGAGAAAAGGAGAGCGGTAAAGGAAGAAAGAGATACTGAGTATTGTTAAGTATAAAGAGTGACTGTTAATGCACAATGCCTGAAGCAGCTTTGCTGCACAACTGAAGCTAATGCAAATAACCAAAATTACCCCAACAAAATCTATTCGCTCTTTCTTAATCGTTATATTGTTTTTTTTTATTATCACCAGATAGCCAAAGAGAATTAAAAGAAAAAACATTTAAGAACGTTGAAAAGTATATAGGAAACACTGTCGCAGAGCTATTTGTGAAGTTTAAGGATGGGAACCTTCAACCATCCTCTCACCACACGCCGTTGAGCAAGTACTCACAACAACGCCACACATTTCTTCTACGACCAGAGAAATAACCAAAGAGCAATGGTAGTAAAGCACAGAATAAGTGAGTAGCTGTTATTTTAATTAATTGTATGAACATTTTTTGACGTGAGGTCATCTAGTGGGGAGAGTACCAGGCCAGATGCATAAAATCTACAGGGTTACTGGGGCATCTAGGCACAAAGGGAAGAGTGCGTCTGGCCAATCCAGTGTAGTTATTCAGGAGTGTAATGAGCTGTTTTTAGAAATTCAAAGAAGAAACGACTATGCCTTTGGTTTAAGTATACACACCTTATTTGTTCACAACAGTACCCCCAGTCTTTATTGGAAAGTGTCATCCTAGGTTGTCTCCCATTGCATTCTTATGGCGTTATTATTTGAGGGGAGCAATCCACCCATCATCTTATATAGCATTGAAACCCAGCCTCTAGTGTTGGCGGACAGATACATCTGTGCCAGTAGGGCAAACTCCTAAGGTTCTTGGGGAAACTGTCCCACTGGACTGACGCCGCTTGGCGCAGCTTATTAGTAACAATGTCAAGCGCATTAATTTCGCTAAGCAATAAAAATCATTCCAGTGTAATAACTTACCTTCTGGAACAGTTGTCCCAATTTAGTGAGGCCTAGTATTGCAAGTGTCATTTGCAGTAGTTTGTCAGTAAACAGGGATAAGGCTGTTTTTAGCAATAATAGACTTTGCAGAATAATAAACAAAGGGAAGGCCAGCTTAATACACATGGGTCACCCTACACTCACACAGGCACTCTGACCACACTGCTCACCTTGCTCTTACACAGGCACACCACATACCCTGCACGCATATAGATAGTCACCTCACTCTCCAGTCACATTCCACACCACTGAGTCATTTAGGCACACAACTCACAGTAAACTCACCCACGCACAGCATCGCCCTGCACTTATAGAGGCCATATGGTCACTGCACAGTCACAAAAGCACAGGCTCACGTGCAACCAAAAAGGTAATTTCTTCATCCTGCTCCAAAAAATGAACAGTGCCACTCATACAAGTACGCCTTAACACCAGAGGTCTCAGCGACTGCTGCACCACATCCCCCAAGGACACCCACTGACCTTTTTCATGCAGGAACTGCAACTTCAGTGCCAGCCACAACAAGCAGAAGGTTCTCCCCACGCCCAGAAACACCAACACCCACTACAACCCCATCAACTGCCTGCTCCTGAAGATCGGTTCCCTCCACAAGCACGTCACCGAACTCTAGGATCTGATCGACACCATCCGACCGGACATCACCTTCCTTCCCGAGACCTGGACCAACCCCCTCCTCAGGACCGGACATCACCATCTCCATCCCAGAGGGATACAGCATCCTAAAGAGGGACCGGTCTTCCCGCCCGGGTGGAGGACTAGCCATCATACACAAGTCCTCACTAAGTATCAAGGCCAGCTCAGAAGAACGGTGCACCACCATGGAACACCTTCACTTCCTGGTTCACACCGATCACAACTCCTTCATCTGTGGCACCCTGGTCTACAGACCACCTGCCCCCCACCCAGCATTCATCAACAACATTGTAGACATCGCTACCCCACAGGCCCTGTCGTCCGATGACTGCCTCCTCCTCGGTGACCTGAATTTCCCCCTCGAGGACTGCAACAATCAAAACAGCACCGCTCTACTCGGCAATCTTGCCACCCTCAGCCTCAGACAGATGATCACCATGCCAATGCACATCGCAGAACACACACTGGACCCCATTTTCACCTCTAGCAACCAGATCACCATTGATACCATCTCCACCTCAGACTGGACCGACCACCACTGCCTACACTTTACCATCACCTCACCCAGTAGCTGAATCCGCACCCACAGAGCCCCTATCCTCCCACAGGAAATGGAACGAAATAACCAACGAGCAACTCACCACAACTCTTGCCAAATCCCTCCCGCCTCCCTCAGATGACGCCAACACCGCAGCGCACAATTTCAACACCTGGATTACCGAATGCGCTGACAATCTAACACCCCTCTGTCTGACATCGGCCAAGCGCGTACTAAAGAAGGCCAGCTGGTTCACCTCCGAACTCCAAGAATCCAAATGCACCCATAGGCACCAAGAGAAAAAATTGAGGAAAAACCAAACCAGCAAAGACCTCACCTCATTCAGAGTGCCAACCGCCATCTACCGCTGACACATCAAGAGCGCAAAAAAGAACGCACTCCAGGAGCGCATCCACTCCTCCACACAAAACATGAAGGAACTTTTCTCAGTCATCAACTAGTTCACAAATCCCCCCTCCGAAGCCACCAGCATCCCCCCATCACAAGACCTCTGGGTCGCCACCTTCTTCCACCGCAAGATACAAAACATCTACAACAGCGTCCTCCAGGAAAACCAACCCAGCACCAGAACCTATGACATACCCATCCCACCTGAATCCACCCAGACCATCCACAGCTGGTCCACACTCACCATGGAGGAAACAGTAAGCATCATGAATAGCACCCACTCCGGAGCCCCCACAGACCCTTTCCCGCACCACATCTACATCAGAGCCAGCACAGCCATAGCCCCAAGTTCCGAAACATGATAAACTGCACCATCAACACTAGTACCTTCCCCAAAGACTGGAAAAATGCTGAAGTACACCCCATCCTAAAGAAACCCTCAGCTAACCCATCTGAACTAAAGAACTTCCGGACCATCTCTCTGCTACCCTACCCTGCCAAAGTACTGGAGAAAGCCATCAACAAACAACTACGAAATTTCATCAAAGTCAACAACTCTCTGGACAGCTCCCAGTCCAGGTTCTGCAGCAATCACATCACGGAGACAGCTCTTCTTGCAGCCACCAATGACATCCGATCGCTTCTAGACTGCGGCCACACCACAACACTCATACTTCTCGACCTCTTAGCGGCCTTCGACACGGTCTCCCACAGCACACTACGCACCAGACTCCACAACGTAGGAATCCGTGGAACAGCCCTGAAATGGACCCACTCCTTTATCTCCGGAAGGACTCAGAGGGTCAGGCTCCCTCCCTACACATCCAAACCCACAGGAGTCAGCTGCTGAGTTCCTCGAGGATCCTCTCTGAGTCCAACTCTTCAACGTATACACTGCCCCACACCCAGCCATCATCAGAAGCCACGGAATGAACATCATGTCATATGCCGATGACACACAACTCATCATTTCCCTAACCGAAGACTCGGACACGGCCAAAAGGAACTACCACTCGGGAATGGAAGCCGTCGCCATCTGGATGAGCCAAAGCTGCCTCAAGCTCAACACTGACAAGACCGAGCTCATCATTTTCGGAAATGCCACCTCAGGATTGGATGACTCCTGGTGGCCCACATCTCTCAGCACCCCGCCTTCACAGACAGAGCATGCCCGCAATCTAGGAATCATCCTCGACTCCTCCCTATCTATGGCCCGACAGGTAAACTCAGTCACCTCCTCGTGCTGGCACACCCTTTGCAAATTCCTGAAAATTTGCAAATGGATCCCAGGAGACTGCAGCAGGACAGTCACCCACACTTTAGTCACAAGCAAGCTCGACTACAGCAACACTCTCTAAGCAGGCATCACTACCAGAAACATGAAAAAGCTACAACTCATCCAGATCGCTACCACCAGACCTTTCCTTAGCCTCCCACGCGAAGAACATATCTCCCAGCACCTGAGGACCCTCCACTGGCTCCCGGTAGGGAAATGAATCACTTTCAAGTTACTCACTGACACGTACAAAGCCATACACAACGTCGGACTGGCCTACCTGAACCACCATGTCTTCTTCCACACCCCTGCCAGATCCCTCCGCTCCGCTCAACTGTCTCTGGCCACTATCTCTTGCATTTGAAAAACCACCACTGGAGGACGATATTTTACCTACATCACAGCAAAGAACTGGAACAACCTGTCCTGATACCTCAGACAAAGCCCATCGCTCACCATCTTCAGGAAGAACCTCAAGACGTGGCTCTTCGAATGAGGCTCCATCCCCACCCCCACCCCCAGCGCCTTGAGACCCTCACGGGTGAGTAGCTGCATTTTACTAAAACTGATTTATTGATTGATTGAGTAAGCTGCTACCATATAGTACCACTGTCACTGTTCTCACTATATACTACTTCACCTAAAGAGGAAGGAGCACACTGCCTAACATATCGGCACTCAGTTCACTCATATGCTTTATGGTATATGCAGTGCATGGTTACACTCACATCAACTAAAAGTCTTTAGTTTTCATCATTATTGGTGCAGCCATTGACTTGTATATCTAGACATGTATTTTAGGATTGTTGTCCTACTTCCGTAGAGAGTAGCAAGTTGTTTTAGAGGTGCTGGAAATGCTGCTCACAGCCTTCTCTGGTCCCTGTAACACTCTTGAGCAGGTGTTAAAAGTGCAGTAAAAAATGACGTAAGGAAATCTCAGAGATTTCCTTACGCTATTTTTCCGGCTGGCCTAATGGTGGAACGCCCCCTTTGCATACATTATGCCTGGTGCAGGCATAATGTAGCTCAAAGGGTTACAGAGTGGTGCAATGTATGCATTGCGTCACTCTGTAAATATGGCGCAGGGATTTCGGCCTTGTTGGCCTACATTACTATAAAAAATAATGACGTTAACGTGGTGCAAGGTGGTGCTAGGGCATTATAAATATGCCCCTAAGTTCACTTGAGTGCATTATGGTAAATGCACAGTGCCACTGATACAACTACACTGCTACCGTACTGTCACACAGGCATGGTTCTCAACCTACACTAATTCACAAATGCCTCAACCTTCACTCAGAGGAACATCACTCATCTTGTACTCATACATGAACACCTCTCACCCAGCACTCAAAATACACACACCTACACCCTGCACTCACAACACACACTACTCATCCTGCACTTATCCTGGCAGACCGCTGCTTGACCTGATCCTCTCTAAAGGGTCGCCCCCAAAATGTTTTGCCTTTCCCTCCACTTCTTGCTGAAATTCGTTTTGTTGGCCTTGGGACTCTGTGCACTTTACTACTGCTAACCAGTCCTAAGGTGCCTGTGCTCTATACTTTAAACATGGTAAGATTGGCTTACACCTGTTTGGCATATTTAATTTACTTAGCAGTCCCTTGTAGAGTGCTTTGTCATATACCCAGTGCCTGTAAATTAAATGCTACTATTGGGTTTGCTTCCAATCCAAGGAGGACTTGGCCTGGCAGTTCGGGCTGGACGATTCCCATGCCTGGGTCAGAACTGGGGTGGCATGATGAGCAGAAAAATGAATGGATTAAACCCAGAACTGTGACCTGGGGTGAATGTTTGATTGGTTCTGCATTCCGTCCATCATTTGTGTTTGTTTGATTTTTTTGCCCTAAGTACGCCGGTTATGCCCAGACGTGGGTCCAGAGCTCACTATACTACTGGATTTAAGCTAGCTTGGCTGATGAAGGGTGATGCCCTGAAACCAGTCCCAGGATACTTGTTTCTGATCCAGGGAGGACCTGGCCTGGCAGTTCAGGCTGGACTGTCCTCCTGAGGAACACGTTCAAGACTGATTTGCATATGGCTGGATCCAAACTGGGGTGGCATGGTGAGCAGAAGAATTGATGGTTTAAACCCAGATCTGTGACTGGGAGTGAATGTTTGATTGGTTCTACAGTTCATCCATCATTTGTGTTTCTTTGATTTTGTTCCCCTGAGTGCGTCAGGTATGCCTAGACGTGGGTCCCGGGCTCACTATGCTACTGGATTCAAGCTACCCTGACTGATAAAGGGTGATGACCTGAAACCGGTGTCAGGATGCTTGTTTCTGATCCAGGGAGGGCCTGGCCTGGCAGTTCGGGCTGGACAATTCCCATGGTGAACAAGGTCAAGACTGATTTACATATGGCTGCGTCCAAACTGGGGTGGCATGATGAGCAGAAGAATTGATGAATTAAACCCAAACCTGTGACTGGGGGTGAATTTTTGATTAGTTCTGCATTCCGTCAATCATTTGTGTTTCTTTGATTTTGTTGCCGTAAGTGCACCGAGTATGCCAAGACGTGGGTCCCAGGCTCACTATGCTACTGGATTCAAGCAAGCCTGGCTGATGAAGGGTGATACCCGGAAACTGGTCCCAGAGTGCTTGGTTCCAATCCAGGTAGGACCTGGCCTGGCAGTTCAGGCTGGACTGTTCCCATGGGGAACAGGGTCAAGACTCATTTGCATATGGCTGGGTCCAAACTGAGGTGGCATGATCAGCAGAAGAAGTGATGGATTAAACCCTGATCTGTGACTGGGGGTGAATGTTTGATTGGTTCTGCATTCCGTCCATCATTTGTGTTTGTTTGACATTTAGAAAGTTAGCATTTTCCTGCTCTTATCCGTTTAGGTAACATGACTGACATTTCTTACCAGAGGGCTGCAACTCATGAATGGAGTGTGCTGATGAATGGAGTGACTTATCTGGGTCAAGAAGGTTAGTGTTCTTGATTTTGACTTTTGTTTTTCCTTCCCTCTTGAAACCTTGTTTGTGGCTATCTTTGGGCTGAGTCAGGGATATGACAATTTCCCAGAAATACCCTTGAAGAAGTCCAAGGACTAGGCGAAACACGTGTCCGCTGAATCATCTGTATCTCATCTTGTGTCTGGCCATTGGTTGAATCTATTGTATTAGAGCAACTATCTCATTGTCATGTACATTAAGAAGAATAAAATATACCAGCTGAGCATAATGTCAGTGATTGGGCTTTTGTGATCACTAAAAACACATTTTTTAAACTACAAATTCTCTTAAAATTATTGACTATAATGTCTTATGACAGGGCTAGGAATTTATGTAATCTGATAAGTGAATCTACATGTGGGGTGCTCCGCTTCTGAATTTCATGCAGTTCTTGGATGGAGATCATCGGTTTCTCCAGGGTCTGAAATTATACATTGTGGCAATGGATGGGTTAGTGGCATATGAGCACCAATTAAGTGTTTACTATGCTGTAACTATCAGGTGATGTGCGACAACCACACCTCAGTTGCCTTTGTATGTTTGTATTAAATCGTATCCATTTAGTGCCCGCTTCCTCCCCTAGGTCAGATGACTGGGTGTAACTGATAGTTCAACTTTGTGAATTCCTACCAGACAGTCTCGCAATAGAGGGATTACGTGTGCCTGAATGGGCCATCTGTTGGCGGGATGTTGGGCGGAGCTACGCACAGCACCACTTGTTACTGAATAGGCTGTGTTTTGCCTTCACACAAAGGGCTTGTCACCAATAAATTGTCTCTGCAGCCAGCTTGGAGCTTGGTAGTCAGGAAATTCCAAGCACTTCAAAGAGCAACCTCTAGAAACTTCTCTGAACTTCAAAGAAGGCCCTATGCATAAAAAATAGGGCCCTCAGACCCACTCTTCACTTCACTTTCTGGACCTGTGGAAGGACTCACAGATGACTGCTTGCTACTGTGGCCTGCTGTATACAGCACAAGACTGCTTTGCTGCACCTGAAAGAACTGCTTTGCTTCCTGGAGTCTGCCTTGAACCTTCAGAGGTCACACGTGCTGTTTGAGCCCTGCTTCTTCACCTGAACCCAGGAATACCAAAGTGACTCCAAGGGTTAGTCTTCTGGCCTCCTGTTCAGAGCCACAGGGACATTACAGCCTCCAACCATCATGAACCAGCACCTGGACCTAGCTTGAGTGAGCCCATGACTGCCAGGAGGTGCCCCTCAGGCCTTGGACCTCAGTGTTTTATCAGTTGAGCTTTCCTGAAGTTTTTGGGCTCTTTGCAAATGGGCCCATTGGCACCAAAACTTTGGCACCCACTTCAACCAGCAATGTGAAGTTCTGACGAACCAGCATCTTGGGCTACAGCATGGACAACTCTCGGGGTCTGCCAACACGAAGCTCTAGCCCTGACCAACTTCGATGCAGACAGGAACTTCACGCTACTTCAACAGCCATCTACGATGCTCTCTTTAACACGTCGTGGCCCCTTCCACCACGAAAGGAACTCTTTGAGCTAGGCTGTGAAGGTAACTCTTTCAGCATGACTAACCCTATCCCTGTATCCGGCCCATGCTTCATCGCGGTTGGCCTGAACTTATGACTTTCACCTGGTCTCATACAACCAGACATCCACGAGTGGTGCTTTATGCTTTTTGGCTCTATTTTCACTTGTCTTTAAATTCATAACGTCAGTTTTACTGATTGAATTTTTGTTGTTTTTGTGTCAAATATTGTATTAAAATGTACTCTCGTTTTTTCTAAATTTGTATGAGATTTTTCTTGTGTTGTGTGTTCATTTTATTTACTGTTTGTGTGCTGCATAAATACTTTACACATTGGATCTAAGTTAAGCCTGACTGCTTTTTGTGCTGAACTAGCTAGGGTTAAGCAAAGGTTAACTTAGTGACATTTTGTGTTTGACCCTTGCAGGGATTGTGGCTGTTGCTTGACCAGGGCTCACACCCCAGTCAAAACAAGCCAATTTCTCACAATGCTCAAACTGTTTTTGCAGAAGCACTCTCCTCACCCAATACTCACTCAGACACTGCACGCATTCTGCGTTCCCAAATGCTCTGCCCGCCCTTCAGTCACACAGATACTCACTTACTCATCATGTCTGTTCCCTTCACATGTATTCATCAAGACACTCCCCTCCCCCTGTTCTTACAATACACACTGCTCACTGTGCACTCACAAAACGCACTACTCACCTTGCTCTCACAATGCACGCTTTTCACCCTGTACTTACCCACTGCTCATTCTTTCCAAAGCAAAATGAATAGCTTTGCCTAAATCACTCCCTATCACTCAGCTCCATAGCTTCATCATGTCGAGCTGGTTTAGGGTACTGTGTTTTTCGGGATCATCCATATCCGCTTTAGTTACATTTTAGAGCTGTTTTTCAGTGTGCAGAATGTAAAATTGGCACAACCATTACTGTATTTATCTGCACAAAGAAAAATGTTTCTCCTGAGTGCACGGCTTCAGTTCCCTGGGTTTGCTCTTCAAAGAGGTTTCCATTGTGATCAGCGGTTGGAATTGAGATGTAACTTGCATTTCCCACACCACAGGTGTGACTTCCAGGACGAGGGTGGGGCTGATAGCTTGAGAGAGGAATGAGGGGACCTCCTCTCTGTCGGAAGTAGCAGAAATTGAATAATGTGCATGCACATCTTCTATTGTGAAAATGTCGGTCTATGTTCAGTTTTCCTTTGCCCCAAAAAGAAGTAGATTGCCAACTACTGTAGGAAGTCTATGGCGTGTTCAGGGTGACTTCTCACGAGACACCAGAGGAAAGCAAACGTGTGCATATCCGCAATAGAAATGAATCCGTTCATTTCATTTGTGCATTTCAGCAGCATCGTGCTCACCCATAAGACACATGGGAGCAGGAGAGAGGAGTGAAAAAAATAATGCAGTTATGCGTCCCTTCGTCTCCGAGTTTGGGGGGTGTGGACGACAGAGTGTCCTGTGGGGACACAGAATTGAGCAGGGAGCCACAGTGACGGCAAAACATTATGCACCCTCTAGAAAATGCACACTGAAATTACTTCATGGCTCTTCTTATGGTCATATTTTGGTGACGGGCCTCTTGGAGAAAATAAAGTTGCATTCAACCACTGATAGAGCGTTCCGTATTAGTAATTTACCTATACTTTGGACGCTCTTTAGGCCGATGAATCTTTTGGCTAAGTGGGACCCTCTCTACCCTTAATCAGTCAATTTAATCAAACCAATAATCAATAACGAACATAAGCAATGCCCTGATCAACATAACACTTAACAATTAATCCAGAATACATTTCGGCGAACCCTGACCTTTCAGTCAGGAATAACCACACCAGTTTATTCAAAGTTAGTGAATTTTATTTCCCTATATTAACAAAGCTAGCACAATATTGATGTGTCTCAGCACCAAATGATAAACATAAATGAACATTAATAGCTGTCCATAACGGCGAAACAAGTGCAATCTATGCAACATTTGAATAACAAGGCATTCGATAATAGCAATGCAAATCACTAGAACTATAATCTGTAATGAGCTAATTGCATACATTTAGTCAGCATAGCAAGATTTCAAATTGCATCGTGCGACAAAAGGAATCCTCATCTAACCTCAAATTAGCATCGGCATGTGGGACTTCATGCGAAAACGATTTAGCAACATTAATTTAGAAAACTCCTAACTAGGGCTCTTATCAAAATCAGCAGTTGGTTACCTAAACGAAACACAATGCAATTGTACAATTTCCTTTCATATTTACCAATCTCAATCAGCATTCAAGGAAGTCTTCGTCTCACAGGTATCGTTTCTCGATCAGCATGGGACGGGGCAAAGGGGCAGGGTGGACGGGGCAGTTGCCTCACGGCGGCAAGATGAACTACTACTTCATGCAAAGGGACAAATTCAAGTTAAAGTCTCTAGGGTAAGAATCATTTAAGTCTCTTTCTCTCGATTAGAGAAAGCATCAAAGTCTCTCAAAATGGCGTCGCAGCAAAGTGGCCCATAATAGCTGCAATGTCCTGCAAAATGGCGGGTATGGGCGAAGTCCAATAATGGCTGTAATGGCTACTTTCCTCTCGTGCACCTGGTTTTTATAGACAACAGTTCAATTCCAGTAGGGTCTTCCATTGGAGGGTTCATAGGTTAGCTTCAAATTGTCCAATCAAAAACGACAGTTCTCAAGCTTTTACTGAAGCATACATTATCCTTGGAGACGGGTACGCAAGTTGCAACATTTTATACCAATTAACTCATTTTCAGAGCTTCCATTGTCCGCACCTGCAGATTGACCTTGGAGTAAAGAGAAAAATGCCGGGCTGGCACGAAACCTTAAGATAAGCATGTGAACGATCTCAGTGGAAAAGTACAGCTTCAAGCAAGAATACACGTTTAATAGCACATTGGAAAAATACGAGCATCTAAACCGTGAGACCAGGCAGCTAGGCCGAAGCCTGCACTAAAGTAATGCTAAGCTAAAACATTTCAAACAAGCAAATCATAGCACACGTTTATGATTATGTCGGATTAGTGCAATTCTAATACACCACGTTATATAAAGCACGCTTATAAATGTTGGCAAACTACTCTGAGGGCACATTTTGTCCCCGTACAATCTTTATTAGTTCGGTTAAAGTCACACATGATTATTGCAGCACTACGTTTATGCACTAATAAATGTAAAACCTTCATTTCAGCGCCATCAATCCCTCCTCTGATGACTACTTGTCATCACACCAAATCATGCCCACAAATTTTATTCCATTAAAATTCTGTCAGTTCTCTTTTCCTTTTAATTCCCCTAGTTTTCGCTTTGTATTCTTCTGCCATTCTTTTCATCATTTTCTCTTCCTTCCTTCTTCTAATTTTTTTCATAATCATTATTATTCCCCTTTTTATTCCCCAAATTCCAAATATGCAAATCAGTACTATTAAAATTCCCTGTATTATTTTTAGTAATATTCCGTTCCAAATTCCCCCAATCCAATTTCCCACTGAAGCAAGTCCTTTTCCAACCTTCTCCCACACTCCCGGTTCTTTCAGTTCCTTCAAATCTGCACTCTCTTTTGTTAGATTAGCAAGCATAGTTTTAATTTTCACACTGTTGTCGGGAATATACGTACAACAGTGTCGTGCACCAAGCATTTTGCAAACGCCGCCATCCTTTGCTAAAAGAATGTCTAAGGCAAGCCTATTTTGAAGAGTCATAGCTCTTTCCGCTGCAAGTTCAGCATCTATCAGGATTATAGCACCTGAAAACTTTGTCAACATGTTATCCACTATAGTAGACAACTTTCTTATTTTGATGGAATTCAACACAACTCCCAATGAAGGAATCATGGCTCCAAATATATCTCCTACCACAGCAGCTGCGGTCTCTCTTTTCTGGATACGATGGGATCCAGATGTCTTTGGAATCATCGATAGGTCATCCAGTTGATAAACCTTTGGGAACACTATACCCAAATAACATCTTCCCCACCATCCCTTTGGAAGACGATAATAGGCCTTATACCCACAAATGTAATATACACCTGGAATGACAGGGTCAAGTCCGTTCATCATGAATGTCCATTTGGCCTTAAAGATAAACGTATGTTTACACTCGCTCGCTCCTACAAAAATGTTATCATAATAAGATTCACCTCGATATATACAAAATTTCCCTACATGCCAAGCATCTAAAGCTATTCTCCCTTGTGTCTTTATTGCGGCAAAATCATAATTATCTACTGAAGTCCTCTTATGTAGCTCTTTTTCTAATTTCGCATTCATTTGTGCCCTTCTATCATCTGTGCGATCTAAAAAGCTTATTTCTACTGCAGAGAGCGAGCAGGTAAGGTTTTCCCTATGAGCGTGAGCCGTTTCAAAAGGTTGCATTGGCTCGAAAAATTCCCTCATTATTTTAGCATCCCAATCTTTAGCAATCTGGCTTAGCTGCGCTATTATAGGAACATATGCAAAGGTAACATCATAATTCGAGTAAAAATACTGTATGTTAGTTTGACCATAAAATCTAGACATTACTATACTACATGTAATCCCGTATGTAAGAGGCATGTGGTGATAAGTCACCCCTTCCTTTACTGATGTCGGTATCTGTGTACACACATAACAATCTTTCGCATCCATAGTCTCAACATATTCTGTTAATAAGCGATAGAAAACATTATACGAAAGCTCTTTCTTATCATGCAAGTGTCTCTCATCTAATTCTAGTCTTTTCAATGCGGTTAGTTCAGTGACAGTAACAGGAGCAAAAGTAGAAGCATCAATTTTCTCATTCTCACCCTTTCCATGCATTCCAAGCACTATTGCCATTATTATTAGTACACATGCAATTACCAAGCCTATACACACATATTTACAATATTTCTTTCTACTATTTTGCGTCATGATCTGTATAGAATCAGAGAGCTGGAAGCACCTGTAAAGAAGCTATTTAGCAATTCAGTTACAAAGCTGAACGAGCGCGATGTTCACACAGTCTTCTTCAAGAGGCCAGTCACTTATCGGTTAGCAGCATTTGTCTCAATTCGGCAATAACTCAGTTCGGCAATAACTCAGAACTCAGGCCCTCATTCTGACCCTGGCGGTTCTCTACCGCCAGGGCCAACGGGGGCGGGAGCACCGCCGACAGGCCGGCGGTGCTCCCTTGGTCATTCTGACCGCGGCGCTTTGGCCGCGGTCAGAACGGGAAAACCGGCGGTCTCCCGCCGGTTTTCCACTGACCTTAGAATCCTCCAAGGCGGCGCAGCTCGCTGCGCCGCCGAGGGGATTCTGACCCCCCCTACCGCCATCCTGTTCATGGCGGGAAAGCCGCCATGAACAGGATGGCGGTAGGGGGGGTCGCGGGGCCCCTGGGGGCCCCTGCCGTGCCCATGCCAATGGCATGGGCACGGCAGGGGCCCCCGTAAGAGGGCCCCGCAAAGTATTTCAGTGTCTGCCTTGCAGACACTAAAATACGCGACGGGTGCCACTGCACCCGTCGCACCTTCCCACTCCGCCGGCTCGATTACGAGCCGGCATCCTCGTGGGAAGGGAGTTTTTCCCTGGGCTGGCGGGCGGTCTTTTGGAGACCGCCCGCCAGCCCAGGGAAAAACTCATAATACCCTCCGCGGTCTTCTGACCGCGGAGCGGTATAATGGAGGGCGGGATCCTGGCGGGAGGCCTCCGCCGCCCGCCAGGGTCATAATGAGGCCCTCAGTCTCTTTTTTTTTTTTTTTTTTTTCAAAGTTGTCTCAAATCGGGTTTAAGAGTCAATCAGGTTTTCAAAGTCTTATCAAGTTAGCAAATGTCTCATCCGGTTTAGCAATGTCTCAGCTGGTTGTATAGTAATATTGTAGCAAGCAATGTCATTTATTACCCTTTCAATCGACAGAGTCCATAAAACTTTTCTTTTCTATTGGTATCTCTTCTTCTTCGTTCTCGAGGCTAAGAGATACGAATTCGTCAGTCCAATCGTCATTGAGTACATATGCCCATTCTGGACCGGAATATCTCCTGTTTGGTATCCTTTTCCTTTTCAATTTTGCCTCTCTTTTCGATTCTACCTCACTGGTACTTTCCTCTTTGGCCAAGTCTTTTCCTTCACTTGAGGATGGTACCACGACAGTCACTTCCTTTCTTTTCTCTTTCACTTTTGGCCTTTCTCCGTCGTTCAAACTTTCTTTAGTCCTCTGTTTTATTGGTGATATACTTAGTCTCCTCTTTGCACCGTGTCCATTTGATGGACCTGCGACCTTTTCTGTGGAAGCTTGAACTGTTTCGTTCTGTTCTGCCTTGTCCCCTCCTTCTGGGGAATCAATCACATTCTCCTTTTCTTTTTCTCTATCGTCTGCTTCTGGGAAAGCCCTCCTCTGATCAGGCTCTCCTGCTTTTTCACTTCTTTCGAGCCCTTCGTCACCGTCACTTTCTTCAGACTCTTTATCACTTTCAGCTGTTTCAGGCTCTTTGTCACCTTCAGCTGCTTCAGGCTCTTTGCTACCCTCAGCTGCTTCAGGTTCTTTGTCACCTTCAGCTGCTTCGTCGCTGTCTGAACTTTCTCCTTGGTCTTCCCCAAGTGAGTTGGTCGCTTCGTCCTCAGAGAATATCTCTCTCTCTTCCGTTCCTGCCTGTTCGCTTTCGGTTTGGTTTTGCTCTGTCTCAGCGCTCAGCTCTGTTTTATCAGGCACTGGTAGTTTCAGCGCTTCAACTTCCTCATCTGTGGGACACAACACTTTCTTTGTGTGACTGGCGTGAATCCAGTTGGGAACCCCCGCACACTTCACAGCGGTAGTTGTCATCAGAATCACTTGGAAAGGGCCTTTCCAACGGGGTTCCAGACACGACTTCCTCACGTGCTTCTTTACCACGACCCAGTCCCCTGCTTTCAGTGCGTGTCCTGGACCTTGGATCGGTGGCAAGGTGGTTGCTTCCACCTGGTGAGAGAAAGAGCGAACCACGTCAGCTAGACCCTTGCAGTAGTCTAACACCATATCATCTGTAATATTCAAAAGCGCGTTTGCAGGAACTGCAGGAAGTCTCATAGCCCTGCCCATAAGAATTTTGTGCGGAGACAATCCAGTCTTCCTATCAGGGGTGTTTCTCATTGACATTAGCACCAAGGGCAATGCGTCAGGCCATTTCAAATTTGTCGATGCACATATTTTCGCCATTCTTGATTTCAGTGTACCATTCATTTGCTCCACCAGTCCTGAGGCTTCAGGGCGATAGCTACAATGCAGTTTTTGCTCAATGTTCAGCGCTGCGCAAAGTAACTTTATCACCTCGTTATTGAAGTGACTTCCTCTATCTGATTCTAAAGAGATCGGGAATCCGAAACGTGGTATTAACTCCCTCAACAATAGTTTTGCAACTGTAAGGCTGTCATTTCTACGTGTGGGGTATGCTTCAATCCAGTGACTAAAAATGCACACAATCACCAACACATACTTCAAACCTCCATGTACAGGCATCTCAATGAAGTCCATCTGCATTCTACTAAATGGGCCACTGGCTCTGCCAATGTGGCTCGCGTTCACAACTGTTCCCTTTCCTGGGTTCATCTGCTGACAAATGACACATCGATGGCAAACTGCTTCTGCAGCTTGACGGAATCTGGGGTTAAACCAATCAGTTTTGAACAATCTTATCATGGCATCTCTCCCTAGGTGAGCCTGTCCATGATAGAACCGCGCAAGCTGTGATAAGAGACTATTTGGCAAAACAAATTTTCCCCCATTTGAAACCCATAACTCATCTGGTCTTTTTATACATTGTGATTTAATCCAGGAATCTCTTTCGTCCTCCCTGACGTTATTCTGTAATGTTTTTAGTTCATCTATTGTATCTACGACTTTCAAGGCAAATGCTTCAGCTGGTTCTAGTTCTGGTTCACTTATTGAATTCCATTCATCTCTGAGCAATATACAGTTCAAGGCACAAAATCTTGCGACTTGATCCGCATATGCATTTCCCAGAGAAACATAGTCCTGTCCTTTTGTATGAGCACTACACTTTACCACTGCAACTTCGGCTGGCATTTGAATGGCGTGTAACAATTCCCTTATTCTTTCCCCGTTTTTCACTGGGGATCCTGAAGAAGTCAGGAAACCTCTCTGTGACCATAGTTGTCCAAAATCATGCACAGTCCCAAACCCGTACTGACTATCGGCGTAAATGGTGACTTTCATCAATGCAGACAGTTGACATGCTCTTGTAAGGGCTACAAGTTCTGCTACTTGTGCAGAATAGACTCCTTGAAGCCAGGCCGCTTCCAAGACACCTGTTACAGTACATACAGCATATCCTGCTTTTAAAATCCCCATCCCATCTCTTAGACATGAACCATCCACAAAAACAATTTGGTCATTTTCATCAAGCTTAGTATCCTTAATATCAGGTCGAGGTTTTGTGCAAAATTCAGTCACCTGAAGGCAGTCATGCTCGATGTCTTCAGCGTCCTCAATTTCAGCATTTTCACCGGGAAGCAAGGTTGCTGGATTCAGCGTAGTGCACCTTTTCAGCTGCACATTCGGTGAGCCCAGAATTATCGTTTCATACCTTGTGAGTCTTGCTCCAGTCATGTGTTGCGTTCGGGAGCGGGTCAAAAGTATCTCAACTGAGTGAGGGACTGTTAGAAATGGGGTCTTTGGTTGACAGTCTGGTTACCCCCTGTTCAAGCAAGGACCCTCACTCTAGTTAGGATAAAAGAGAATCACCCTCAGCTAACCCCTGCTTACCCCCTTGGTAGCTTGGCAGAGCAGTAGGCTTAACCTCAGAGTGCTAGGTGTAAAGTATTTGTACCAACACACACAGCAACTTAATGAAAACACTACAAAATGACACAACACCAGTTTAGAAAAATAGGAAATATTTATCTAGACAAAACAAGACCAAAATGACAAAAATCCAACATACACAAGTCAAGTTATGATTTTTTAAAGGTTTAAAATAAAAAGAGTCTTTAGGTAGTTGTAACACCACACTAGCGCTGCTAGCGTGAAAATGTACCTGGTTTGCGTCAAAAATAACCCCGCACGGGCGGTGTGCGTCGAAAGTAACCCTGCACGGCTGTGTGCGTCGAAAACAACTCGGCACGGCGGTGCGCGTTGAAAAAGCCAGCCACACGACGATCCGAAAGTCCCGCGGCGCAGGGTGCGATCTCTCAGCCTCCGTCAGCGATGCTGCGCGTCGTTTCTCCTGCTCCGGGCATCGGTTTTTCGGTCGCGTTTCCTGCGGCGTCGTTTCTCAGCTGCGGAACCGGCGTCGCGTCGTTTTCTCAGCCGCGATCGGATTCGCGTCGATCTTTTCTCCGCACGGCGCTCGGTGCGTGTATTTTTGTCCTTAGGCTGCCAGCCTCTCCTTTCAGGGTCCCAGGAACTGGAAGGGCACCACAGAGCAGAGTAGGGGTCTCTCCAGAGACTCCAGGTGCTGGCAGGAAGAAGTCTTTGCTATCCCTGAGACTTCAACAACAGGAGGCAAGCTCTACATCAAGCCCTTGGAGATTTCTTCTTCAAGATGGAAGGCACACAGGGCCGTATTTATACTCCGTTTGCGCCGAATTTGCGTCGTTTTTTTCGACGCAAATTCGACGCTAAACTAACGCCAACTAACGCCATATTTATACTATGGCGTTAGAGGCGAATAGCGCCAAAGTTCCCGGAATGTGCGTCATTTTTTAGCGTGAACCCCTTCCTTGCGTTAATGATATGCAAGGGAGGCGTTCCCGTCTAAAAAATGACTCCCAGGCCTTTACGTGGTATTTATACTCCCGGGCAAAAGAGACGCCCGGGAGTGGGCGTGGCTAAAAACGGCGCATTTGCGCCGCTTTTTAACGCCTGGGTCAGGCATGGCGTTAAGGGACAAGTGGGCTCAAAATGAGCCCAGAGTGCCCTCCCCTACCCCCAGGGACCCCCCCTGCCACCCTTGCCCAGCCCAGGAGGACACCCAAGGATGGAGGGACCCACCCCAGGGACATTCAGGTAAGTATTTTTTTATTTTTTTTTAATAATTTTTTTTGGCATAGGGGGGCCTGATTTGTGCCCCCCTACATGCCACTATGCCCAATGACCATGCCCAGGGGACAGAAGTCCCCTGGGCATGGCCATTGGGCAAGGGGGCATGACTCCTATCTTTACAATGATAGGAGTCATGTTGATGGGGGATGGGCGTCGAAAATAAATGGCGCAAGTCGGGTTACGACGATTTTTTCGACGTAACCTGACTTGCCCCATTTTAAGACGCCCATGCGCCATTTTCCCCCTACGCCGGCGCTGCCTGGTGTACGTGGTTTTTCTCGCGCACACCAGGCAGCGCCGGTCTGCTTGCGCCGGCTAACGCCATTCAATAAATACGGCGCCCGCATGGCGCTTCAGAATGGCGTTAGCCGGCGCAAAACTTTTTGACGCTAAACTGCGTTAGCGCAGTTTAGCGTCAAAAAGTATAAATATGGGCCACAAAGTCCAGTCTTTGCCCTCTTACTCTGGCAGAAGCAGCACTGCAGGAAAGCTCCACAAAGCACAGTCACAGGCAGGGCAGCACGTTTTCCTCAGCTATCAGCTCTTCTCCAGGCAGAGGTTCCTCTTGGTTCCAGAAGTGTTTCTAAAGTTTGTAAGTTTGGGTGCCCTTCTTATACCCATTTTAGTCTTTGAAGTCACCTTTCTTCAAAGGGGACTCACACCTTCTTGTGAAATCCTGCCTTGCCCAGGCAAGGCCTCAGACACACACCAGGGGGCTGGAGACAGCATTGTCAGAGGCAGGCACAGTCCTTTCAGATGAGAGTGACCACTCCACCCCTCCCTCCTAGCAGAGATGGCTAATCAGGAAATGCAGATCACACCCCAGCTCCCTTTGTGTCACTGTCTGGTGTGAGGTGAAAAACAACCCAATTGTCAAACTGACCCAGACAGGGAATCCACAAACCAGGCAGAGTCACAGAATGGTTTAAGCAAGAAAATGCTCACTTTCTAAAAGTGGCATTTCCAAACGCACAATCTTAAAATCAACTTTACTAAAAGATGTATTTTTAAATTGTGAGTTCAGGGATCCCAAACTCCACCTGTCCATCTACTCTCTAGGGGAATCTACACTTTAATCATATTTAAAGGTAGCCCCCATATTATCCTATGAGAGAGAGACAGACCTTGCAACAGTGAAAACGAAATTGGCAGTATTTCACTGTCAGGACATATAAACCACATTACTATATGTCCTACCTTATCCATACACTGCACCCTGCCCTTGGGGCTACCTAGGGCCTACCTTAGGGGTGCCTTACATGTAAGAAAAGGGAAGGTTTAGGCCTGGCAAGTGGGTACACTTGCCAAGTCGAATTTACAGTGTAAGAATACACATACAGACACTGCAGTGGCAGGTCTGAGACATGATTACAGAGCTACTTATGTGGGTGGCACAACCAGTGCTGCAGGCCCACTAGTAGCATTTGATTTACAGGCCCTGGCACCTCTAGTGCACCTTACTAGGGACTTACTAGTAAATCAAATATGCCAATCATGGATAAACCACTTACATACAATTTAAACAGGAGAGCATATGCACTTTAGCACTGGTTAGCAGTGGTAAAGTGCTCAGAGTTGAAAAGCCAACAGCAACATGTCAGAAAAAAATAGGAGGCAGGAGGCGAAAAAGACTGGGGATGACCCTGCATAAGCAAAAGTCCAACACGACCCCCTACCAGCCTAAAGCCAGGGGAGAACAATCAATACCTTGATGTACTTCCCTGATTGGGGCGATAGAACAGGGACCCAGGCCCACAACAGCAGGGGCTTGTTCCAGTTCTACGCCTTCCTGACTCCAGTTGGATCCCTCTGTCCATACTCTCAGGGCCCACTAAGCTAACCCATGGGGAACCCTTCTCCACATCTACAGACACCATCTGTGCAACACCTAACTTTACTTTGCTCACAGATGTATTGCAATGGGCAGATAGTACCACCAGGGCCAACACAGTGGTGTTGCCCACTCCACCCCCGGGGTGTGACTCTCGTCCTCCCCCCCCCAGGGGCAACTCTGTCCACCAGGACAGCAAGCCACAGTGGCCCCAGACAACTGTCAGGGATGAGAGCCCGACCTCAGGCCTCTCTAACCACTGTGACTGTGGAGAGTGGGGGGTGGTAGCCCCAGGTGCCTGGCACCCTTTGACCACTCTCTCTTCCACCAGGTCAGGGATGACAACCTGACCCTGGTCCTCCCCTCTGGGGCTCTGTAACCTCCCGGCAGAAGCGGCACCCCCAGAGTCAAAAACTGTCAGGGTGCTTGTAGAAGCAGTCCTGCACAATTCGTCCACCAGTGCAGGGATGTTAACCTGCAACTGATCCTCCAACCTGGGGTCTGTACCTTCAGGTTGGACCAGGGCCAGGGGTGAGGCTTCCCTCCCCCTGCCCTCTCTTCTGGGGTCCTGAACCACCCAACTAGTAGTGGCCCCCCCAGAAGACAACATGGTAGGGGCACTGTTAGCAGTAGCCCCTTCCTCCAGGTCAGGGGGGACACCCTTAACCTGGCCTCCCAATCCAGGGTCTGTACCCACAGACTGGATCACTGCCTGGTAAACCAGGACTTCCTGGGGGGCATACCTACCCCCTACCAGGTCAGAGTTTACCCTCTGAACCTGGTCATCCAACCCAGGGTCACCACCCTGCGGTTGAACCACTGCCTGGCACACCAGGACTTCCTTGGGAGCACACTTACCCCCCATCAGGTCAGAGTTTACCCCCTGAACCTGATCATTCAACCCAGAGTCACCACCCTGCGGTTGAACCATTGCCTGGCACACCAGGACTTCCAGGGGGGCACACTTACCCCCCTCAAGGGACACACTGTCCCGAAGGGCCACACAAGAGTCTGGCTGGCGCAGGTCTCCTGACCTCTGCCCATCTGACAGAGTCTGGATTCCCCCCAACCCAGAAATGGTCTTACCAAGGTCATTCATGGGGGGCTCTGCTCTCAGAGCTGACCCCTGACCCTCCAGGTTCTCCACTGGGGTCCGCAACCCCCTCTCAACCCTCTGTCTGGACTTCTGCACCCCCTCACTAGGAGTGGTACTGCCAGACACCAGAACTGGTGGGACGCTGGCTACAGCCGCCCCCCCAAGTTCTCCTGACACTGTGGGGTCTCCCTCAACAGATGGCCCTATGGTACAGGCTAGGCTCCCCTCCTGGTGTTCCCGCAGGGAACCCTCCAGGACCTGGGACCGGATCTCGGGCACCTTGGGCCTCAACCCATCCCCATTCCCTCTTCTCTGAGACTGGACATGGGGTCCCTCACCCATCCCACTACACTGGGACCTACCTGGGACACTACAATCCTTCCCTACCTCACCTGGTTGGGAACTACCTAGACCACTCCTCTCAGGAGCACCCCCAAATGCCTCTTCAGACTCTCTGGTACTCACCCAGAAGTCTGCCTCCATTGTAAGCTCCCTGGGGTCAGAGAACTCACACTCCACCTGGTGTTGGCATAGCTCTGGAAAATAAGGACTAGACATATGCTCTCCAGCAATTACATCACTCAGCCCCTCACATGAATTAACCAAAGTACCCTTCACCCAACCATCCAGTGACTCTGCTTTGAAAAAGCACCCCACATCACCCTCCTGAGACTGGTGAGACAGTACCTGACTGTCCCTGACACTCAACCCACACTCTTCTGGGATGTTTTCACACTCCATAACCAGGACTTCTACCTGGGGGGAACCCCTCTCCCTGTCACTCTCACCTAGAGTCAGTAGAGTGTCCCTCCCACCAGTAGGAATATGACTCCCCATGCCAGTTCCCCAATCCACCTCAGGGACCCTGTGCATCACTGGAGCTACCTCATACCCCTGAACCTCCTGGCGTGTGTTAACTCCCTCCTTCAAGTAGGGCACCACCTCTCTGGGCATGTGCACTTCTGCAGCATCACTGGATATACAATTGTTGCTGCCACCATTCCAGCTGGACTCAGCCCTCATGACTTCCAGCTCTTTCAATTTAAGCTCGTAAGCATAAATCATTTTTTTAATCTCTAAGTTCCTCCTCCTTTCTTCCAACTCCCAATTGAGCTTTTTCATCTCCCATTGGTACTCCCTCTCTGCCTGTCTGTCCTGTAACTCTTCAGGAGTCAGACCCTTGGGTGACACCCTGCCACCCCTCCTGGGGACCCTCCCCCCAGGCGTAACAGGTTCCTCCACTACACCACTGTGTATCCTCTGCACTTCCCCCCCCATATTCTCCTCCTCTGTGTGCCTTCCAGCCTTCTTGATTGTCACCCAGGCCCTCTGTGCCTGTTGCAGCTCCCCCTCCCTGGTGGAGCTCTCAGTGGGACAGTCAAGATCTTTAAGGAACTGTTTCAATTGAGCAACTGAGTACTCCTTCAGTTTCTCCATTTCAAACACAGCTCCAGCTGTTGCATCTCCAGATTGAGACATGATGGTCACAAGTGCAAAGTTCCAAAAGGCAGAAAAAAATAATTTCCCAATGAAGTAAAAAGAATCAGTCAAGGGATCAGCAAAATCATGGAAGTAGAATAAAAAGAGTCCTTAAGAGAAAAATCAAAAGATCACCAAACAAGTAGTATGTGGTCACGTAGTGGTCTGAGATCAAAACAGTAGTGTACACTTAATTACTGTATGTCAAGTACAAATACAAGTCCAATCCCGACCGCTGGTCACCAATGTTAGAAATGGGGTCTTTGGTTGACAGTCTGGTTACCCCCTGTTCAAGCAAGGACCCTCACTCTAGTTAGGATAAAAGAGAATCACCCTCAGCTAACCCCTGCTTACCCCCTTGGTAGCTTGGCAGAGCAGTAGGCTTAACCTCAGAGTGCTAGGGGTAAAGTATTTGTACCAACACACACAGCAACTTAATGAAAACACTACAAAATGACACAACACCAGTTTAGAAAAATAGGAAATATTTATCTAGACAAAACAAGACCAAAACGACAAAAATCCAACATACACAAGTCAAGTTATGATTTTTTAAAGGTTTAAAATAAAAAGAGTCTTTAGGTAGTTGTAACACCACACTAGCGCTGCTAGCGTGAAAATGTACCTGGTTTGCGTCAAAAATAACCTCGCACGGGCGGTGTGCGTCGAAAGTAACCCTGCACGGCTGTGTGCGTCGAAAACAACTCGGCACGGCGGTGCGCGTTGAAAAAGCCAGCCACACGACGATCCGAAAGTCCCGCGGCGCAGGGTGCGATCTCTCAGCCTCCGTCAGCGATGCTGCGCGTCGTTTCTCCTGCTCCGGGCGTCGGTTTTTCGGTCGCGTTTCCTGCGGCTTCGTTTCTCAGCTGCGGAACCGGCGTCGCGTCGTTTTCTCAGCCGCGATCGGATTCGCGTCGATCTTTTCTCCGCACGGCGCTCGGTGCGTGTATTTTTGTCCTTAGGCTGCCAGCCTCTCCTTTCAGGGTCCCAGGAACTGGAAGGGCACCACAGAGCAGAGTAGGGGTCTCTCCAGAGACTCCAGGTGCTGGCAGGAAGAAGTCTTTGCTATCCCTGAGACTTCAACAACAGGAGGCAAGCTCTACATCAAGCCCTTGGAGATTTCTTCTTCAAGATGGAAGGCACACAAAGTCCAGTCTTTGCCCTCTTACTCTGGCAGAAGCAGCACTGCAGGAAAGCTCCACAAAGCACAGTCACAGGCAGGGCAGCACGTTTTCCTCAGCTATCAGCTCTTCTCCAGGCAGAGGTTCCTCTTGGTTCCAGAAGTGTTTCTAAAGTTTGTAAGTTTGGGTGCCCTTCTTATACCCATTTTAGTCTTTGAAGTCACCTTTCTTCAAAGGGGACTCACACCTTCTTGTGAAATCCTGCCTTGCCCAGGCAAGGCCTCAGACACACACCAGGGGGCTGGAGACAGCATTGTCAGAGGCAGGCACAGTCCTTTCAGATGAGAGTGACCACTCCACCCCTCCCTCCAAGCAGAGATGGCTAATCAGGAAATGCAGATCACACCCCAGCTCCCTTTGTGTCACTGTCTGGTGTGAGGTGAAAAACAACCCAATTGTCAAACTGACCCAGACAGGGAATCCACAAACCAGGCAGAGTCACAGAATGGTTTAAGCAAGAAAATGCTCACTTTCTAAAAGTGGCATTTCCAAACGCACAATCTTAAAATCAACTTTACTAAAAGATGTATTTTTAAATTGTGAGTTCAGGGATCCCAAACTCCACATGTCCATCTACTCTCTAGGGGAATCTACACTTTAATCATATTTAAAGGTAGCCCCCATATTATCCTATGAGAGAGAGACAGACCTTGCAACAGTGAAAACGAAATTGGCAGTATTTCACTGTCAGGACATATAAACCACATTACTATATGTCCTACCTTATCCATACACTGCACCCTGCCCTTGGGGCTACCTAGGGCCTACCTTAGGGGTGCCTTACATGTAAGAAAAGGGAAGGTTTAGGCCTGGCAAGTGGGTACACTTGCCAAGTCGAATTTACAGTGTAAGAATACACATACAGACACTGCAGTGGCAGGTCTGAGACATGATTACAGAGCTACTTATGTGGGTGGCACAACCAGTGCTGCAGGCCCACTAGTAGCATTTGATTTACAGGCCCTGGCACCTCTAGTGCACCTTACTAGGGACTTACTAGTAAATCAAATATGCCAATCATGGATAAACCACTTACATACAATTTAAACAGGAGAGCATATGCACTTTAGCACTGGTTAGCAGTGGTAAAGTGCTCAGAGTTGAAAAGCCAACAGCAACATGTCAGAAAAAAATAGGAGGCAGGAGGCGAAAAAGACTGGGGATGACCCTGCATAAGCAAAAGTCCAACAGGGACCATGACTGTTACTGGGTGTACCATCACTATTCCTTCACTCTGAGTGAGGCTGATACCAACTGCTGCTACGGCGCGCAAACACCCTGGAAGTGCTGCTGCGACCGGATCCAAGGTAGCTGAAAAATACGCTACTGGTCTGTTTATGCCACCATGGGCTTGAGTCAAGACAGACAAAGAACATGCATCACGTTCATGACAAAACAATGTGAAAGGCTTTGTGTAATCAGGCATACCTAAAGCTGGAGCCCTGCACATGCATTCTTTCAATTCAACAAAAGCATCCATCTCATCTCCTTTCAGCTCAATTTGATCCAAGGCATCCTTCTGGGTCAGCTTCAGTAAAGGCTTTGCTAGAGTCGAGAAGTTGGGAATCCACTGACGACAGTAGCCCACCATTCCCAAAAACTTCCTCACCTCCCTCCTTGTCTTTGGTGGACTCATTTGAAGTACACTCGTTATTCTTTCCTTCATTATTCTCCGTGACCCTTTCTCTATCTGGTGACCCAAGTATTTCACTTTCTTCTGACAGAACTGTAATTTGGAAGGAGACACCTTGTGTCCATTCCTTCCCAAATGGTTCAACAGAGCAATGGTATCGGCTGTGCAGCCACTTTCTGTCTTTGATGCAATCAGTAAGTCATCGATGTACTGCACTAGGGTTGACTCAAATGGCAATTGTAATGCTTCCAAGTCTTTCTTTAGAATCTGATTGAATATTGACGGTGACTCAGAAAACCCTTGAGGAATTCGACACCAACTGTACACTCTGTCTAAGAATTTGAAACAAAAGAGAAATTGGCTGTCCTCATGAAGAGGCACTGAGAAGAACGCTTGTGACAAATCGATGACTGAGAACCACTCAGCATCACAAGGGACTTGAAACATTATCACAGCTGGATTCGGTACTACAGGGCAGCATTTGACTATGATGTCATTTATTTTCCTCAAGTCCTGCACGAGTCGGACCTTTCCACTCGGCTTTATTAGTCCCATGATTGGTGAATTACATGGACTGCTTAACACTTCTTTCAGTACTCCCTGTTTTACAAATTCGTCAATGAGTTGGGCAACTTTCATGAGGGTGTCTTGTGTCATGTGGTACTGTGGGGTCTGGGGAAAGGTTGCATTGGGCTTTACAGTCACTTTCACTGGTTCCACTCCTTTCATCAATCCCACCTCTTTCGCTGTCATATCCCACACTTCCTTTCCGACTGTTTCCCGTAATTCAGCTGGAATATCTTCTTCAGTTATCATCGGGAAGAGACAAATCAGAGGATACTCTTCATCGACAGTTTCCATCTCATCCCCCTCTACACCGTCCTCTTCTTCCCCATCACTGCTCGTCTGAATTTTTATTCCCTCGTTCGAACACATAATCGAACAACCCAATTTGCACAATAGGTCTCTCCCTAACAGTGCTATCGGGCTTGAGTCACATACCACAAATTTGTGTAACCCTTGATAGTTACCAATGCTGACTGGTACCGGATCTGTAATTGGGTTTGTCAGGTGCCTGTTTGCTACTCCCACCACTTGAACTGTCCTTCCTGAGAGTGGCAAATTTGGTACTTCAATGCTCTTAACAGTTGAACGTGTGGCTCCTGTGTCAACCAAGAATGAGACACGATGACCCATTATTCTTCCCTCCACGTACGGACCCTTTTGATCAACTTCCAAGGATGCTGCAAGCACACAATCTCCTTCCTCCCCTGAACTTTCACTCTCCCATACATTGTTTATTCCACTCTCACTGTGTAATGGGAACTGTTGTACGGTGCCATTTGTATTCATTACCTGACCCGAGACCTGTGGAGGAACCATCACTTGCTGCTGACTCATTGGTGCCAAAGGTATTTGCATTTGCTGATTAGGTACCATGGGAAACTGCTGTTGCATTGGCTGCATTTGCGTCATCTGCATACGGGGCATCTGCATCTGCTGCGGCTGCATGGGCTGTAACCCCTGCAGCTGATTTATGGTCTGAAAATTAGGGTTTGGACCTCTCATTTTCGGTCCCCTCATTGTCTGAAATGCATTGACATCATTGTTTTGCTGACCAACACCTGCACCTTCCTGCACCACCATCGGGCACTCGCGTTTCCAATGTCCGACAATTCCGCACACGTGACACGGCATCACCTTCTTCATTGCCTGCACACCATTCACAACAGTGTTCAAATCCGGACCATTATTCACAAAACCTCCTCTGCCTCTGCCTCTCGCCTGTGGCTGAAACGCCATGTTTCCCTGCAACTGCGGCTGCGGTTGCGGTACCTGTTGTTGGAACCCTTGCAACCCTTGCAGACCTTGCAGACCTGTCTGAGCTGCCTTAAGCTGCATCATCATCACCTTCTCTTTCAACCTTTTCTGCTTCACTTCAATTTCGTCGCGACAGTATTTCGCATAATTCAATACTTCATCAATAGGTTTCGACTGCCAACAAATCAAATGCGACTTTATCATCTGACTTATCTCTGGTCTCAGCCCTTCCACAAATCTAAACACAAAATGAAGCATGTCCTTCGCCTCTATTGTTTCCGTGCCACTATAGTTCTTGAACGCCTTCAACAACCTCTCATAGTAACTATGAATCGACTCTTTAGCTTCTTGGGCAGTTCGATCGATCTTCTGCCAATCCACATTTTTCGCGGCAACCTTCGTCTTCAAATGCTCAATTACCTTATAGTACAAGCTCATCACCATAGGTGATGGTGCACCCGTATCCCTGTCTCTCTCCGGTTCACTTGTCGGCCAACCTACAGCTCTTTTGCAATCCTCCCACAAGTCTGCTGGAACCACAATCTCAAAGAGAGTGTTCAGGTCTTCCCAGAGACATTTTGCAAGCTTCACAAACCTGTCAGTCTGTTGATACCATTCAATCGGTTTCTCTCTCAGTTTGGGAAAATCATCCGTAAAAGACTGAATGTCGCTTCTATGCCATGGTACATGTATTAGTTTTCCCCCTGCTGTCTCCCTCATTGGTAACATGGTTACTGCATCGCTACTCTGTGGTCTCTTCTCGTTTAGCTCTGGGACACTGTCTTTCCTCTTTTCCTTTCTCTTTACCCATCTGGTTTCCCATTTGTCTAAGCACCTCCATACTTGTGCACTCTGCAACAATTCTCTAAGGTGCGCCTTCATGCCTGCTGACCTCATGTGTTCAAAATCTGTGGTCCCGAAATCCAACCTGTAGCTTCTGCTCAAGTGTTTTGTCTTGTCTATGTCAATCCCGTTTTTGTCAGCTATTTCCTGCAAGCTTTTATGTACCTTGTTCACTTCTCTCGTAATCCTGGGACATAGATACCTCAGCTCTTCTTCCGAGTAGGATTCTAACCTATTCACACCCATAGTCCCTTCCACCAATTCTTGTGCTTCCATGTTCAACCTGACCCTATTCAGATAATCTTCTTCCTTCCCACGGGCTGAGCTTTGTGTGGAATTCAGACTGTTGAACCACTGTGACAGCTGTTGCGCATTCAACCCCATCAGTGTGGCATTCACATCGACTGCCATTGATGGTTGCGGCAACTTTTCAGTGTTCGATGTTAGAGGTATTATCAGTGGGGGGCTCGACCTCACCAGTGTTGACTGAGCACATACGGGACTAAACTCCATCAAGGACCCAGATCCGGTTGGCTGAGCCGCTATCGGAGTTATCCCTGGAGTGTTTTCTATGCACCTCCTTTCTGTCCCACTCTGCAGCATTGATCCCTGACCGCTCATTCCTAAGTTAGGCTGACTGTACAAAGGTACCGGTGGGCCTACAGTAATGGGTAGTGATATCGCGTCTGGGTTCTGTCCATTTCCCATGTTCTGGGACATGTTCATTCCCACACTATGGGTCATCATTGCCGGCATGCCCATCTGACTCCCCGTCATTTGAGCATGTGCTGTTCCCCCCTGCATCTGCTTTTGAGGCATCAAAAACTGGGTTGATTCAGCTTGTGCCAGTGTTGGGTTGTGACCATTCTGTCCTCCCATTGCGGCTGGATCTAGAATCATTCCCGTACTGTTGTCACTGCTGTAGTATCTTGGGATCTGCGGCTGATAATTTTCTGCTGGTTTCAACATGGGCACATCTGGATATATTCTCCTAACCTGCGGTATGTGCGGGGTGAACAGTAAACTCGGGTCCTTAGACCCCGATGATCCTCCTGAACTCTGAGTTCCACTGTTCTGTACCGGTGCCGGAGGGGCAGAACTGGTACTTGGACCTTGTCCACTCTCTGCATAAGGTGGTGGACGGTCGTTCAACAATTGCATGATTAACTCCTCATCCTCTAACTCCTCCTCTCTTCTCAACTTTTCCTCGTCCTCTCTATCCTTGGAACACCTCCTGTTTGTCTTACAGGTAGCTTTCTTACCTGTCTCCTCTTCTTCCTTAGTAATTGCGGGAAACAATTTTATCCCCTGCAATACATCTGACCTCCACACCTTCTGTGCATTGTCCCACCTAGCGTCCGCTAGTGTCTTTTCTACCTTCCTTATCCTAGTCTCGAACTTATTTTGCTGTTGCTGTCTAGCCATTAGCTCCCAAATTGCTAGAGCCTCAAACTGTGCTGGCCTTGGGGGTACCTTCATGTCGTACATCGCGAATCTCAAATTCTCTAGGATCCTTATATTGAATGTCCCATGAATCGGGAACGCTACGCTCCCATGTTTCTCTGTCAATTTGTGCCATTGCTTTAGCCAAAGGCATGGAGCTACCCCTTTTTCCTCCATTACAATGTAAGCTGGTGTGCCTTCGGGCGGCGTTTCCTCTCCTACGCTCGCTTTAATGTATGTCTCCCCCTTCATCGCACTCCTTAATGCTTTAAAAAATTTCATTTTCTCGTCTTTTATTTCACTAAGTTTGTAATCAATAGGTGACTTTAATTCCCGGAATACTCTTCGCTTGCCTTTCCCCTTCCAATCGAGCCCCACGGACTGCATCCAATCCGTGCGCGACCCTTCTCTACAACCAACCTATCCCAGCGCGGCTCCTAGTGACGTCACACTCACACACTGCGGCTGACAAAGCCTCGCGGCTAGTCCTCCTTCACTCAGCTCCTCTCGTAACAACTTCTTGCATGTATCGCGAGCTACCAAAAATATAAAACAGATCTGTCGGTTTACTATAGGAAGGGTAACACAATCGCTTCAGGACCTTAGGGATTTTTCACTAGCCTCGGCAGTTATTCCATCTTTCTCAGTCCCCACGTTCGCAAGCAAATCTGACCCGCAGACTCTGCTCTCAACTTGTCAGTGATCCATTCTAGTGCACTTAGAATTTGTCAAAGCCCGAAGTCGAAGTTCCTTTCACTCCCTTAACACACGTACCGACTTGTTGACCACGCCCGATCAACCTACTAAACCGACCAGACCACAACATAAAACAACATACTCCGGAGTCTCTTGACCTTGCAGGGCCCGTCTCAACAACAACAACCACGTGGACCTTTTTATGCACGAAGCGCCACATGCACATGAAGTTCGACGACTTCCCTACTCTCACACTCGGAGTCGCACCTCCGCTATTTCTATGAAGTTCGACGACTTCCCTACTCTCACACTCGGAGTCGCACCTCCGCTATTTCTATGAAGTTCGACGACTTCCCTACTTCTACACTCGGAGTCGCACCTCCGCTATTCTCTAAAAAAGAAAATCCTCGCAACCTTTTCACACAATCTGCGGCAATAAGCTGTGCAAGCGCAAAACCCTAACTTCTCTCATACCGTCACTAGTACCACCAACGCCGATTCCACACCTCCATTCTCTTCATTCGCAAGCTCCGAGATCCCGGGAAAGTCGCGGTGGACTTAGCCCATCATCATTCTCTCAATCTGTTTCATCCAAGAAAAATCTAATCCAACTTTTCGAGTGGGGTCTCAAAAGGCGTAACCGTTAATTCAACACCATGTACTTTAAGAGTACAGGGTCCCAAAAGGCGAAACCGTCCTCTGCTACCATCTACTGATAGAGCGTTCCGTATTAGTAATTTACCTATACTTTGGACGCTCTTTAGGCCGATGAATCTTTTGGCTAAGTGGGACCCTCTCTACCCTTAATCAGTCAATTTAATCAAACCAATAATCAATAACGAACATAAGCAATGCCCTGATCAACATAACACTTAACAATTAATCCAGAATACATTTTGGCGAACCCTGACCTTTCAGTCAGGAATAACCACACCAGTTTATTCAAAGTTAGTGAATTTTATTTCCCTATATTAACAAAGCTAGCACAATATAGATGTGTCTCAGCACCAAATGATAAACATAAATGAACATTAATAGCTGTCCATAACGGCGAAACAAGTGCAATCTATGCAACATTTGAATAACAAGGCATTCGATAATAGCAATGCAAATCACTAGAACTATAATCTGTAATGAGCTAATTGCATACATTTAGTCAGCATAGCAAGATCTCAAATTGCATCGTGCGACAAAAGGAATCCTCATCTAACCTCAAATTAGCATCGGCATGTGGGACTTCATGCGAAAACGATTTAGCAACATTAATTTAGAAAACTCCTAACTAGGGCTCTTATCAAAATCAGCAGTTGGTTACCTAAACGAAACACAATGCAATTGTACAATTTCCTTTCATATTTACCAATCTCAATCAGCATTCAAGGAAGTCTTCGTCTCACAGGTATCGTTTCTCGATCAGCATGGGACGGGGCAAAGGGGCAGGGTGGACGGGGCAGTTGCCTCACAGCGGCAAGATGAACTACTACTTCATGCAAAGGGACAAATTCAAGTTAAAGTCTCTAGGGTAAGAATCATTTAAGTCTCTTTCTCTCAATTAGAGAAAGCATCAAAGTCTCTCAAAATGGCGTCGCAGCAAAGTGGGCCATAATAGCTGCAATGTCCTGCAAAATGGCGGGTATGGGCGAAGTCCAATAATGGCTGTAATGGCTACTTTCCTCTCGTGCACCTGGTTTTTATAGACAACTGTTCAATTCCAGTAGGGTCTTCCATTGGAGGGTTCATAGGTTAGCTTCAAATTGTCCAATCAAAAACGACAGTTCTCAAGCTTTTACTTAAGCATACATTATCCTTGGAGACGGGTACGCAAGTTGCAACATTTTATACCAATTAACTCATTTTCAGAGCTTCCATTGTCCGCACCTGCAGATTGACCTTGGAGTAAAGAGAAAAATGCCGGGCTGGCACGAAACCTTAAGATAAGCATGTGAACGATCTCAGTGGAAAAGTACAGCTTCAAGCAAGAATACACGTTTAATAGCACATTGGAAAAATACGAGCATCTAAACCGTGAGACCAGGCAGCTAGGCCGAAGCCTGCACTAAAGTAATGCTAAGCTAAAACATTTCAAACAAGCAAATCATAGCACACGTTTATGATTATGTCGGATTAGTGCAATTCTAATACACCACGTTATATAAAGCACGCTTATAAATGTTGGCAAACTACTCTGAGGGCACATTTTGTCCCCGTACAATCTTTATTAGTTCGGTTAAAGTCACACATGATTATTGCAGCACTACGTTTATGCACTAATAAATGTAAAACCTTCATTTCAGCGCCATCACCACCAAAGCTGCTGCTGGCTCAGGCGACATATTGAAGATGAAACCTCCTCAGCACACGGCATGACAACATTGTGGAGGGATTTTCCTGTCCATGTCTTCTCAGGATTACCTTTTAATGACACAGCCATATAAAGTGAGGAAAGACCCCCAGGAGCCTATAGAAATGTCATCCAAACACTCTTTCAGTGGGAGGACACCACTTCTGTCCAAACAAATGTGCAACTTGGGGTTATCAATATGTGGATGGAGCCGAAGCCACACTCTGCAGTGCTTCTTCAAGTTATTTTGCTATAAATCAAATAAGGTCTTACTTGACAGCTAACGTGACAAGCCAGACCTAAAGATGAGTCCCAAGTTAAAACTATCGGCCACTGGCTGTAAGAGCCCAAACACTGAAATGTTTGACAGGAATGGATAGCCTTGCAGGGGTTATGTTAACCTCCTTACTCCCACACTTGTCTACTCCTGTCCCTATGAAGTAATAGAAGGTGGATAGAGCTCGCTGCTGGGTCTCGGAAGACTGGGGACGCTCTGTCACGTCTGCGCCTCTGTAGACACTGTTGGTTATGCTTATGAACTTTGGTCACGTAAACAACAAGAACAATGTGAAATTAACCACAGTAGTGTGATTAGAAGCAGATTCATTCTAAGCCACATCACTTCGTATTCACACGCCCCATCCCAAGTGAGGTATGCCTATAATCCCGGTTTTAGCATAGGAAATGTGTAGTCCTGCAAAGGTCTTTGACTCGTTAGTCGCACACGTGGTTTCCATAGCCTATTAGAACAAAGCAACATACCTGTTAACCCCCTATTTTAGGACGATGTGTTCTATACCAGCATAACAACTTGTGATGAATTTCTGTTTTACAAAGTGGTTCTCTTAGATGAACCAATGATAATTCCCAGCTTAGTTCTACACTACATGGTGCTACATTTTAACAGTTATTGAGTTTTAACTTCATGCTGAGTTGTTTTTTTGTTGTCATGACATTTCCAGAAATGATGGAGACAAGGGAATCAGGTGTAAGAGAAGATGTGAAAGCAGGGGATCACAGAGCTGCATAGCAGAAAACCCTAACATGGCAGTGTGCCACATGGGGGTCGTTACAGAGATAGTCGCTCATGTCACATTCCAGTCCATCTTTTGCTGCCCCGTGTGTGGGAGCCAAACCCTAATAATCATCTGAACCCCAATATGTGGCTATCTTGAAATTTTACCTGAGTAATTCGGCCACAGCGTCTCCAATTCATCTTGCAGTTAGTGACTACATTTTTCATTAGAATAGCACAATTCAGCAGAGTTAAACAGAAATAAATACTGGGAGCCTAAAAAATGGTGTTCTAAGTCAAAAATAGAGTAAAAAGAGGATTTTAGTACAGAAAAAGTTAAGCTCAGCACAGAGAAAATATGCATGAAGTGACATAAGTGCTCAAAATACAGAATTACAAAATAAATGCAAAATCATAGAACAGAACAGAACAGAACAGAAATTCTAAGTCAAGTGTACAAAGAAAAATAAAGTCTCCAGTAAAAGCAGTCCTAAGGACAACTGTAAAAATAACCGAACCCCAAAAGGAAATAGCATGATAGAACTAAGGCTAAACCCAAACTAAACTTGAACAGCTAAAGTCCAATAACTTTTATACACAAATAACACTTTCTAAATATAAATTCAGCAAATTCAGCATAGTATTACCATGATTAGGGTTGCATTGGCAAATCAGAAAAATGCACGTACTTTTTGAAAGCATTAACACTAATGCACGCCTTAAGGTAAAAGACATCTTCCATCTTCTCTCTCAGCAACCACCCTGTGAAGATGATCAACACAAAAGGAAACATCCCTCTAACAATGGCTCATAGAATCTGCACGTCCACACTAACACTTCCAGTGAAAGTCCTTGAAAATGATACTTCGGGCCCCATCTTTTGAAAACTCTGAGGGAAATGTCCTACTTCTAACAAGGAGGAACCATATGCAAATTAGTTTTTCTCAACCTCCAACAGGAACAGTCCACCTGGGACAGCTGAGGTATTCAAAAACAATATCAGGGCTTAAATATTCTGTAAGAAAAATAACATGTGCTAAATATTGTATGCTAAAATATCATCCCATTGTAGTTATTTATTAAACCTCTGCACCCCCTGAAATGATGTTTTTTGTAAATGATAATCTGGCATACAAACATTCTGAGCTGGAACACTAGCAAACCCAGACTGAGCTGCCTATTTTAGCCTTGGCCTACCAAGCATGGGGCCCATGTATAGCCATACATGTAACATTCAGGGAATCCCATTCAAACAACAAAAGATGCTTAAAAAAGTCACAGTCACTGACAATTGCTCACATTACAGTCTATCATTTTTGCCTTCTTGGAAGAAATGTAGCGATCATCTACCATTGCTTTAATGTGACCCCATCACCCCAAAATTAACATCTGTCACATTTCTACACAAGTTCAAGTACATCTTCGTGACTTTAAAAACAGGTTCATCAAATCTCAGAGCCACCCTATATCTGTTCCTGAAGATGGCTTTGCACACAATTATGGTAAGTTGGAAATCATTGAAAAGAGTGCGGAACACATCAGTTTCAGTATGGCTGATGACACATCTACATCAGCCGCACTGCCTTTTTTCTAGTGCAAAAGATGTGAACAGTTTGTCAGAAGCAGTGCTGAACAAAATGCTTCCGGTACAAGGAGCAGAAGAATTTTCCTTTAAAAAAAACTATTTCAGGGTGCAAGGGAAAAGCTTCCTTGAGGGTCCCGAGTTTGTTTTTTGCTTGCTATAATGCACAGCGGGCACAACACATACATGTCACGGAAAACAAAGCATATCATGCTACTAGGTGTGATCTGCTTTCACTTTGATCTGTGCTCAGAGGGCATAACTCTGCCCCTATTATAGTGATCTGTGCATCACAGATATCACTGGAAATGGCACAATGTCCCCTTTCCAGTAGTACCTCTCCCAGTTGGATCCTGCTTGCACACCGCTGCTGGATCCAATGCCCCAAGTAGGGATTTACCCACTAGACAACAGGGACGGGGAGCATGTCCCCCAAAGCATAGGCAACCCCCCTATACACAAAATTTTTAATACTTTAACAGTCATTCTGTCATTTTGTTTTCCAAGGAGAAATGGGGTAAATTTCTCCAACTGGACAGAAAACCCCTAGACACCAGGGAAAAATCAAAAGAACTAAAAAAAAGGACGTGGCAGCCCAACTCATCATCAGGCTGTGCTCTCTCCCTAAAATGGCTGCAACAGTCTTTCTGAACCATCTGGAAGCATAAAGGACACTAAACATCAGGTTATAACCAGTAAAAAACAGAGGTGGCACCCTGGCATCCAGCCGTACACCCACCCTAAAAGGATCCAGTAGGCTGTAGGCACCACTCTGGAGGTAGATTTGCAGATTTACCCAATTTTCTCCTGGGGTGTGGGGCAGAAAGCCCTCTAGACAACTGGGGAGGGGAAGATGGATGTAAACAAAGGGAGTAGGAATGGAAGTGGTTTGCTCAGGCTTTGTCCTATGTCACCACTCCAGAACAGTAGTCCATGCTGGGGGCATCTTAGAGGGGCTTACCTTCAGTTTGTCTCTCCTGTGGGAAGGGGGTAAAAAGGCCACTAGACATCCATGACAAATAGTGAAAAAGTAGGGGGTGACAGCAGACTGCCCAGACATCAATCCTTTCCCCTACCCTGCAACAGAGTGTAACCCCACCCCTAAAGTCCTAAACATCTTTCTGCACCCTCTTCCAGGACTAAAGCATCCTCATCCGCATGGCAAGCCAGAAGAAATGTAACTTCTTTTGGATGTAGTTTTGGCATGTGAGCTGGCAGAGTGTTGCTAAAGCCCAATTTCCTTTCACTTTTGACACTCTCAGTCTCTGTGTCAGTTGATACCAAGAGAACCCTACAAAACCTAGACATTTCTGAAAACTAGACACTCCAGGGAGTCCAGCGTGGTGGAGTTTGTGTGGATCCTACTACAGTTCCTTACCAGTAATGCTGTGCAACCCTCATGTTGTACTTATCATATATTTTCCTTTCAAAGTATTTTCATTTCAAATTATTAGGCTCATTTATTCGGTATATGTTTCAAACATAAATCCACAATTAGTAAATATTAATATCATTATTCATTACAAAGTGAAAATTTGCCTTCCCAATGATTGTTTTTAAACAAACAACAAGGTTGTATAAAAACTGATAGCTCAACTTTCCACTTATTGTTTCTAAACAATAATCAAGGTTTCTCTGAATGTAAGTGAAAGTTAAGAATGGGTTACTACAAAAATTGTTTATTTTAAAAACATTCAGCTATGTTCAGACAGAGTATATAAACTAGAACAGAGAGTTATGCAACATAGAGCACTTTGTAACAGGAATTCAAGATCATGGACCTCATTAGGAGTGTGGCGGTCCAAGGACTGCCACACTCACATTGACGGTAGGACCACAGCTCTCCAGCCGGTCCGACTGTCCAATTACAACCTGGCCGGCGGACCCACCAGGGGACTGTTGTCCCCGCCGGGAACATGGAATGCAGTGTCGGTCGTTTTGCGCATTCTTAAATTCATTTTTGAGCCTGATGTTCTACTGACTCAAGTATCTGATGAGATAACTGGTGTGAACATTGAAGCATTAATATTGTCACGTCTGACGTAATGAGCGATGCCATTGTTAATTACAGCAACACTATTAAGGATCTGTATCTCTGATATTATACAGCGCACCGACGGTATTAAAAGTCATCAGGCCGGTTTACCCGTACCAATTTCGCTATTCGGTGTTCTGTCGCATACATGATGTTATACCGTAATTGTACAACGACACATCCTTACGGTAGCAGCTAGCACGGTTTTCATCCGTCCTCTAATTACATTCCTACTACAATTTTGCAGTTAGTTGCTGTAAGCCGCGGTCATGAAGACCTACCAATTTTGTTTAGGTTTTAACATAACCGTACAAAACAGAGAGGATAAAACCACTCTGTTATTTTTCACTAAGGAAAAGCTAAATTACGATGTTGTGGCCCATCTGTGTTTGTTTAAATAAAAGTGTGATTGCAATACCTCCTACAGCCCTTTTCCTGCCAACGAAAAAGGATAAAATGTCGTTCTGGCTGGATGTTCGCCTGCGAGTTCTAGCTGACTCGGAGATTTATTGTTTAACATCAGGAGGAGAGAAGCATGAGGAATGGACCACACACGGGGCGCTTTTGTCTATTGTTTCAATCCGCGCGGCTAATAGATTTGTTCCACAAAGGATGCAATAACTCTGCTGGGCTGAAACGCTTCTCTTGACTCTGAATTACAGCGATAATAAAAATAATACTAATAATGATGATGCAATTATGCAATCATGGTTTAGAACAATGTCATAAAAAGAGAACCTCTGTCTGCAAGCCATAAAGTCTCAGATGGTAGTATTGGGATGGCATTAAACATCGCTTTTAACGACCTCATTGCACCCCTCCCTTCTAGGCCCCCCTGGCCTTGCATCGCTTGTGATTGTTCATAATGGCATATAGCGTCAAGATAGCATATTGATGTACAGTATTTAAACGTCACTGTTTATTAGCTTGGGAATTCTTCCCATCACGTCACGGAGTCAGTAGTAAGAACACGATCTCCAGAAGCAGTTAGACGGTAACAAAAAATCCCAATGTGCTGAACTGCTGAAATTTGTGTTTATCTACTGCACAAATATAACCCCTTCTATCCTAAATTTGTTTAAACTAATTCACCTTAGCCTCCTGAGAGTCATATTTAACAATTACTTTTAACAGTTAATGATGATGGATGTAATATGTGAGGTTATAAGCAGCGCACCTTGTATTTAGCTCAGTAAAGTATAACTGGTGAATTTCAGTGTTTTTTTTAAACATTAGTTATTTATATTAGTACAAGACCTAACCATAATGTCATTTCAACCTTTGTTTATTGCAGTGAATGCTTATTAGTTTGGTGTTGTTTGATGTATCTTCATGAAACCTTCCAAAAAAAGTCTCATCCACCTCAGCTCCTTCCTGGAAAGTTTCAGGATGATCTGTTAAGCAGTATGGGTGATTAAAAGTGTAGTGTGGTGGTGGGTGGGGGAGCAATGGAGCGAGGGGACAGGGAGTTAGGGAATATGTTTTTCCCATGCAATTTCCCTGAGGAACTTTAGGACAGAATTACACTAAATTTGACAGAAACCTATGCCTGTGCCAAAAAGCGCACCTTCTGGTATTTGGTGTAATTTTGTTCAGACGTTTTGAGGAATTAAGGTTAAAATTGTATAGCTATTAGTCACTGTGGTACTACTGCTGAACAGGCAGATCAAAATGTGACATTTGATTGCCTACTGTCTACATCAATAAATATGTTTGGCACCAATTGTGTCTTGGGAAAAAAAGAAATAACATATAGGGAGGCAAGGGAGGGAAACACTGGCCTTCTAGGAATTGTAGAGGGAGGGTCCCAGAAGGGCCCTTATGGGGCCAAAACTATTTTTTTGTGGGAGCCCATTGCCAAAGCATTATCAATGGACTGTGGAAGAAAAAAGGGTGGGTGCCCTTTTTCAATAAAATCCCTCTGGGGTGGGCCAGGAGGGTTGGGAAATGTATTATTTTAATAATATATCTGGAAAGTGGGGCCCCTTCCCCAATGCATTTCCCCCCTGGGAGCCTCCATCTTCTCAGGCGACACTGCATGATGGAAGGGGTCCCGGGAGTGGGGTCCTGGGACCCTAAGGCAAATATTATTGTATTTGGGAAAGGGGTGTGCATGACGTCCCTGCCCCAAAGAATTCCTTGTTCCCAGGACTCCCATCTCCCCAGAGGCCTCTACATAATGGAAAAGGTCCCAGAACCCCATCTCCATGACCATGAAGGACATAGAAGCGGGGACCTGCCAGAACCTCCCCACATTGTGGTATGCCCTCTCACTTACTAAGACACATACCAAAGATGCACTCCCTGCCCACATGGAGTGGGAGCCGAAAGCTACTAGCTCCTGTGCCAGCACTCAGTGCCCATTGCCATTAGTTAAAAAAAACACGGTTCTAGGTGCCCCGGGAGGGATTGAGGCTCACAAAACAGGAAAAAAGAGGAGTGTCAGCACAGGAGTGTGTTCCCTGTGCTGCCATTTCAAAGAACATAAAGCTAGGCTGTGGGTGGCCCCAGGTGGGTGTGGAGCACCCATTGGAGATAGATGGAGAAGGAGGAATTAGAGCTAGCAAAATGGGTGTAAGAACCGCCTATTTGAGGTTATGCTCTTTGAAGAGGAGAGTTTTCAGTTTCATCCTGAATTGTAGATCGTATGATGCTATTCTGATGTCGGATGATTCGGATGTTTTTCCGGGGATGGGGGGAGAGAAGGGGTTGGCTGAGAAGGCTTGTTTTCTTGTTTTCTACTTCCTGCGGTGTTAACTTTCAGTCCATCAATGTTAGAGCACCTTGTCTGCTTGTGATGTGGAGGGTCTTGTAAATGATGCATATGATCTTGAGGATGATCCGGGCTTGCAGGGAGAACCAGTGTAGTTCATTTAGAATAACGGTGGTGAGGTCGAATTTCTTCAGCCAATTAATGAGCAGTGCAGCTACATAAAGGGTGCCTTTTAGGGAAGTGAGTGTGGCCTTTGGGATAGCTTTGAGTACACATTTGAACAACCAGAATGCAAGTGGTTGTTATTTGCATCACTTCTGTTTTTTGCCTATTTTTAGTGCAAAACGTGTTCTCGGTTTGCACAAAAATTTAGCACATAATACCAGTTTTGCATTTCATAAAATCGCACATCATTTTGCATTATTTCCCCGAAATGCTACGTTATTATGCAAAAACTAATTAGGTCAATATCATACACCCATAGAGAGAACTAGGGGTTGAACTGTCATGAACCCTTCTCCTGGGAGTAAAGGTTTCACCTTTATCTTGAGAAAGAGTAGGAACAGTTTTGCTTTGGTTTTCTTGGCAATGTGCTCTTTTTTAAAAATAGTAAAATAAAATCTGATTTGACCATTCAGTTACATTTTAAATTATTATTAAAATTAGTTCTTCAAATGTATTTTTAATTTTTCCCAAACTGAATTTAGGGCCAGCTGTACATAGCTTATGGTTTGCGATTACCAAATAGAGAATTTCTGTGATTCGCTATTTGGGACAAAAGTGTGTTCAACACATTTTGCGATTCCCAGTCAGTCGCAAATAGACCTACCTCACGAATATTAATGAGGTAGGTTCAGGTTTGCAACCTATTGGGAATGGCAAGAATCACAGGGATCGTGGCCTGGGGTCAGCAGACCACCATTTCTGTGGTTCTTTACAATAAAGCATTGTTTTTTTTAAATGATGTATTTCAAAAAGAAAAATGAAAAGTTTTTCATTTTTTAAGAGTAGGCAGTGGTTTGTGGGACCATTTTGGATTCAAGCATGCATTTAATGCTAACAAAATAGTGCTAAGTACTAGATTGTGCTTCCAACATAATTCCATGCAATCTCACCGAACAGAAAATCACACAAACTATGACTACCCCCAGTCCTAGGGTGACTTTACCCTGGGTAAAATGCTAAACCTATTCTGGGATTTGATGAAACATGTTTGAAAGAAAACTGTTTTCTCTCATTATTTTCTCATATAGGTTATAAAAGGTGCTCCAGAAGCTAAAATGAGAGCACATTTTCTATAGGTTTACTTTGTCTGCCTCGACTATCTGAGAGCAAAGTCTGATATTCTGAGTAAAATGTGCCCTTCCAACATTAGCAGCAGTCTGTCCACTGAGTCACTACTGTTCTATTGTAGCCTCTCACAGTGTCCTAATGAATAACTAAAGTGCTAATATTGTATATATTTCTTTGGCACACCTGAAGCCATCTTGATGGAATTAAAGCTGTAAAATTGAAAGCATTTCCTTTAGAAATTAATAAAATAAGGTTGTTTATTTGAAGAGAAATTATATTTTGTGCAATAAAAACCTAAAAGGAGCTCACATTTTGGATGAATTTTCAAATATCTTAGGAAAACGTTCTGGAATGCAGAGTGACACATGTACTTCTCAAACAAGCAGTAGTCTATCAGTTACCTGCCTAGTAGCCAACTGCACTTTCTTTTAACAGTGGTCTACTGAACAACAAGAGTTCTAGCATTCTGTATTTATGAAAAAATGTGGCACACCAGAAGCCATCTCGAAGCATTTCCATTACACATTAACAAAGTGTGAGGGTTTGTTTTGTCATAGAAATTATGATTAGTGCTATAGAAAGCTAAACGAAGGAGACAAATTCTATGAGTTCTCAAATATTCTTGTCACTTATGTTGGTAAAACATTCTGAAATTCAGACTCAAACATGCACTTTCAACACCAGCAGCATTTTGTCACCTAGAGTCTCAGTGTTTTACTACTCCTTCCAACAGAATATATAAACAATTAGAGTGCTAAACAATTAGAGTTTTAACATTCTGTAATTATGACAAAAATGTGGCACACCTAAAGCCACCACAATGGAATCAAAGAAGTAAAACCTAAAGCATTTCCTTCAGAAATGAACAAAATGAGGGCTTTTTCGATAGAAATTATGGTTAATACTCTCGAAAGCTAAAATGGGGACACATTTCACACAAGTTCTCACAAATCTACTCATCTATTTCACTAAAACATTCTGACATGCAGACTGAAACATGTAATTTCAACACTATTAGCAGCTTGTCAGTTAACATCCTAGATTAATGCCAGCTTTACCACAAAATTCTAATGAGAAAGTAGAGTACCTACGGTCTGAACTTACAACAAAAGTGTTGCACTAATAATGGTAATCTTCTGAGATGCCATGAGTGATGTCATCAATGTTGTCAATTAAAACATCATGAGTGATGTAATATGTAGGGTCATTGGCAGTGCACGGTGGAGGCTCAAGATATAGTTACTACTGCATAGTATAACTGTTAAATTTCAGAGTTTTTTGTAGTTCTTACCTTTTATCAACACCCAACTATAGAATCGCTTTAATCCTTGTTTTTTTTTTCATCTAACATATATACACGCACCTGCATATACAAACATATACAATAATGGTCTTATTCTTTTGTGGGTGTTTTTGTTATTATTTTATATTTATGTAGGTATATATATGTGTATATGTACATGGGTATGCATATATATGTATGTATATATGTACATATATACATATATATATATATATCATTTATACATACAGGTACATGCACATGCATTATTGGTCTTATTCTTTTGTGGGTGGGTGTTTTTATTATAATTTTCTTCCTAAATCCATCCTTAAATTACCCTGAAACCCACCCATTTTGTAGTAATTATTCCATCCTTTGTCACCAATCTCTGCCACTGTGGAAGAAATCTTTGCATAGAAAAGGTAAGAGAGGCCTCTCGCCCTATGGTTGTGAACTGCATTTTTGCAATAGATAAGTATTCTAGTGTAGAACTTCTTTGCATACCACAAAACACAGGGAATCAGGCCCAATATGTGTTGCTGCCTATTTCCCCTCCATGTCTGCAGTCTGCTTTCTTGTGTGTTTTAACATGATCCAGTCTGCGTGAACTAGCTCAAAGGCATGGATGCACTGGGACTGGTTTTGTTACGTCCAAATGAAGAAGTGATGGGCTGTGTGCCAGCAGCTGTTGAACACTCAAGGATTTGGAATGTCAAAGGACCATGTTCTGCAGGCTGGTTTTATTTAAATGGCACAGCCCCCTCTGGTGCTTTCAAAGATACTTATTTCTTTTTTAAGTTTATTCTGAGCTTATTAGTAGCTCAACCATACATTTTGAAGTGAGTCTTTTATACAGAATTAAACATTTAGAATAAAAACAAAAGAATAAAATGTGCTATGTAGGCTACATATAGAATAGGAAGAACACACTGTTCTGAATTTGTCTTTATGAAATAGATGCCTTAGGTTATTTTGGAAAACACTGTCCCATTTGTGATTTTTCATTGATTGGCCAATTGACAAAATGCAGGGGTTTACAGGGATAAAATGCACCCAGTTTACAAAAGAACTGTAAGTGCAATTGAGAAGCATGTGTGCTACACCTAGCATCCTTGTTGCGATTCCCTCTAACCTTTTGCCATCATCTCTTCTGCTTTTCTGACTTCATTTTTGCTGGCTTTCGGATGCTGCACACTTTATCACTGCTAACCAGCGCTAAAGTGTGTGTGCTGTCTCCTTTAAACATGGTAGAATTATTGGCTTATGCCCAACTGCCATATTTAATATACTTGTAAGTCCCTAGTAAAGTGGCAGTACCTGTGCCCAAGGCCTGTAAATTAAATGCTACTAGGAGGAAGCACCACTGATTGTGTCATTCACGTGAGTAACCCTTTAAACATGTCAGCATCTGCCATTGCAGCCTGTATGTGCAGTTTTTAAACTGCCATTTTAAAAGAAACCTGTTGCCAAGCCCAAACCTTCCTTTTTAAATCATATATCTTACCCCTTTGGTAGGCCCTGGGCAGTCCAGAGGGCAGAGTTCAGTGTTTATAAAAGTTTGACATGTACTTTCTTGAGTTTTATATGTCCTGGTAGTGAAAAACTCTTAAATTCATTTTTTACTACTGCAAGGACTACCGCTCTTATATGATAACATTGGAGTTACCTTATTATCTTTAATAAGTGATAATTTCCAAATGCAAGAAGGTAATTAGTTCATATTTGGTGTCTTTGAAATTGTAATGGAAAATCCTCTTTCATGGCAAAGTCAGATTTTAAATTAAAATTTTGAAAATGCCACTTTTATAAAGAAGGGGCAGTTAGTGACAAGACTGCATACAAAACCAACAGATCACAACAAAACCCTCCATTATTCAAGTTACCATCCCTGCAGCCTCAGAGACAGTCTGCCTCATGGGCAATTTCTAAGAATTAGGCGGAATTGTTATTGTAAGGAAGACTATTTCCATCATGCAAGAAATTTGTTTGAGAAATTGAAGGAGCGGGGTAATCCACGCAAGCTACTAAAACATTACAAAAAAAATTGTGGCTCGCTCCCAGTAAATCCGTCCTGGTCACGAATACAAATACACATTCAGAGCATCTAGGCCCATATTTATAATTTTTTCGCGCCGCATTTGCATCATTTTGTGACGCAAATGCAGCGCTAAAAAAGTATAAATATGGGCCGTAGTGTGCGATTTTACATTTTGCCCTCAAGCCAATCATTTCAAGAAAAAGACTCTACAGAATTAGCATTTAATTACAGAACTCAACAAATCTTTTGAGCAGCCTTTGTTTGTACTTACGAAGGATCACACCATAGGCAGAAAATTGTCCGGGCGTACACCCCATTACCAGCTTCTAAAAGCAACCTCAGATAATTTATGAACCTGGCACCACTTGAAGGTCATCACAAATGTGGCACGTGTGGGCTGTAATCAAACTATTGAATGCAGTGAATTCCAACAGAATAACACAAAGTGAAAACATACTGTTTTATTGAACTGCACAACCAAAAACATCTTCTAAGGGGTCATCTGCCCATGTAATAATTTGTACATCAGCAAAATGAGCCAGGAGATCAGACAAAGAATTATTCAACATAAATATAGAACAAATCGGAAAGTCATGAAAGCACACCCTGTCAACCACTTTATATAAAAGATATACAGAAGACGACTTCCACCGGACAATGTAGAATACAATGGTGGACAGTTTAAACAAAATGATGGAACTGCATGATCTATTAATTTAAATGATCAGTTTAAATGTAATCCAGATTCAGCCATTTGCCCTAGAAAATCCCATCAATGGGTCACTCAATACAGCTCCCTAAGGTGCCTCATATTTCAAAAGCTCTGCCATTTCCAGTTTGTTGTCCACAAGACCAACTCCCTAAAGTACTGTGTTTGATTATCTCTACATCTACACCGACGCTAGCGTACTTTGAGTGTTTTTCAGATCTTGAAGATGCTAATGGATTGGTCCAGTTTCTATGGTACAACTTTCCCAAACTTAGAGGTGGATTCCAGAACTTAGTTGTATTTATTCGCTAGCAGATTGTAAAACGACAGGTCCCATAGTGCATTTCGGCCCTGGTGCAAGTCCAAGACCACTAGCTTGAAGTTCTAAAAGTGAGAATTGGTTGGATTGGCCACAGTTTCAAATTTGGGACCAATCAGCACAGGGATGTGACACATCACCTAGTAAGAAATAACATGTGCCTGATCAAATACATATAGCAGTCAAACACTGTTGACTGTTGACCGGAGGTTCAACACAAGCATTCTCTGAAGTAAGTGGCTTCTATGTTTTTGTGCAAGGACTAGAAGACTGATCAGCTGTGTCTTTGTTCACTCTAGCGGCCCCCACTTAAACTATGAAACTGAATCACGCCGGCTCCTTTTCTTCAAAGAATGCAGTGCACTTTGCTGGATACATTTGAGCAAGTCTCGCTACAAGAGAACAATAAAGGTCAGAATGGAAGGCCACAAGATAGCTACCCTAATCTCATGCGCAGGAGGAAATAGCACATTATTACAGCAGGTCATTATTTGAGAAATAGAGACCACTTAGGATACACCTGGTCTCATCTTCGTACATCACCATGGTACATCTTCTCTAAAACTAGGAATCCAGCCAGAAGGTGTTGGTTCCTCCTTTACCCCATCACTGGCAGAACGTTTATTAGAATGCTTATCCCAGAAATCTTGGAGTTCCTGAAAAGACAGGAAATGTTCATTTATGTCAAAATATGTGTCTGCACCACTACACCAGGACCGTCAAGATCTGGAATATACATGTGGATGCCAAACAGGACCCCATATCGGGTCTAGCCACCCAAAGATCACCTAGGTAGATTGTTCAATTCTCACTTGACTCCATACAGGTGAGGGATCGAACTATGAGCTAATCCTAATACCCTAGCTGTTAAGGATTGCATTAAGTCTCAGTTTTTCCTCTTCACTACTGAAATTCCCTCAGGTTGATATGGAGAGAAATAATGCACTGCTACACCCAGGGTTTCCATAGCATTCCTGGAAGGCTTAGAGGCAAAAGCAGGGCTAACGCCAGCAGAATGAAGTCACTTCTACACTACAGTACCTGGATGGCAGGAGGCTGCCATTTTCCTTTCACCACGTCTCCATAGCCTGACCGGGGGCCTCATCCATGGCCCCATTCTCTCTCCCCTTCGTCGATTACTGACATGATTCTTGGATCCCCACATGTACTCATGGTTGGAAGTGTGTCCACACTGTGATGCCATTATGACTGAGAAACCTCAGCACACATTAGTCTAACGGTCTACCTCATTATTTGTGTTTGTGTGCGTTACCTATGTGTGTCACGACTTACGTGCTGCTTACACCTGGAGTCCGCAGATCGAGTAGCGTGGGTCTTGAATGTTTGACCTTGGCCCAGGTAGGGGCGACTCTTTCTGGTAGCCACGGTGCTATAGGCAATGGAAACGCCAAGAGTAGACCGTGCCCCTCAGAAGTAGCGCCAGAGGGAAAAAAACCCTGAAAAGGGGAAAAAACCTCCAAACAGATACATTCCTGAAACAGGAGCAAAAGAACTGGAATCAACAGAGGCAAAAAAACAGGAAATACACTGAACCGACGAGAACCAGCACAGGAAGGCAAAGAAACAGGAGCGAAGACACCATCCAAACAGAAAGTGTTGCAGAGCAAGGAGAGAAAGAATCACAGCCCTTAAATACCAACAAACAGGAAGCGACCAACAGGAAGTACAAAGACACCATCTTAGATAGGGAAAAGATGCATAGAATAGAATGAACGAGGAGCCATAGAGAGCAGGGGAACAAGGAATGTTGGGAAAAGAAGGGAGATATGGGAAGGGAGAAAAAACATAAAGGAAGGTACAACCAGATAGCCAGAAAAAGCAGAAAAGACAAGAAAAGAACAGGTGAGTGGGGGGTTAGACCTGCCTGTAACCACGGTGAAGGAAAGGAAGACGAGGCCCCATGCCAAATTTGGGGTCTCGGAGAATGCAGATCAGTCTAGGGGAGCGGCGCGTCTTGTGGCCGCGTGCCGCGTCCCGGGCCGAATGTTCGGCTCGAGACACGCGCGCGGCGCGACAATGTGTCACATTGTAGAAAAGTATAGTGACATCATGTGATGCAAGTGTATGTAGAAACTCAAAATGTGTTCCTTCATCACCCATAGGTACAGACCCATGTGGCAAGGGAGAGCCCCATCTGGTAGATCTGGCCACCATGGAGGAACGTCACATCATCATAACTTACCTACTTAATTGAGCTACAATCTTTGACCTCTGTGCAGTAATGTATCCTGTTCTGAAGCCGGCCAATCGGAATCAGCATGCCATACCTACAACTGTGCACGTGCTATCTGTGCTCCATTTTCTGGCCACAGGCCCATTTCAAGTAACAGTGGACATGGCTGCAAGGGTATCTCAGCCAATGTTCCACCACATCCTGTCCAATTTCCTGGATACATTTGTTCAACTTTTGCAAAGTTATGTCCAGTTCCCACCAAGGGCTGATCTCACTGCCATCAATTCTGTATTCTATGCTTTTGCTAATATCCCCCATGTGATAGGTGCCATTGATGGAACCCATATAGCACTCATACCCCACAGTCAATGAACAGGTGTATACAAATCGTAAGAACTATCACTCCATGAATGTCCAATTAGTGTGTACTGCTGATCAATACATTTCACATGTCAATGCAAGGGCGCCAGGATCAGTCCAGGATTCATTTGTCCTGAGAAACAGCAGTGTGCCACACATGATGGGACAACTACAGGGGGACAGAGCGTGGCTCATCGGTGAGTGTGTATGACACTGGATCAGTTACATAGCTGACAGGCAGGCTGTATGCAAGTAAAATGTGTGTGTTCAAGTCCTCGTTTGCCTACTTTTGAAGGTGATTCTGGCTACCCCAACATGCAATGGCTCCTGACACCTGTGAGGAATCGCAGGACAAATGCAGAGAAGAATTATAATGAGGCCCATGGTCGTACTAGGAGGGTGATAGAGGGCACTAGAGGACTCCTGAAAGCAAGATGGAATTGCCTTCATCTCTGGAGGATCCCTGTGCTATGTCCCTGACAAGGTGTGTAAGATAGTGGTGGCCTGCTGCATGCTGCACAACTTGGCAGTGAGGAAACCTATCCCACTTCTGTAAGAGGAGGGTGCTGTCCAACTAGCCCTGCAACCTCAGAGGAGAGATGAGAGTGATGTTGAGGAAGTAGAGGGGGAAGGTATCAACCCCAGGACCCAGTTAATCCGGCTGTACTTCCAGTGACTCTCAGGTACTGTTCTATGATACTAATATCTCCACTGCATTGTTTTCGTCTGGCTCATGTAACAAGTACTGTGGTGTTCTTTGTCAGTGATAGTGCAAATCATGACTGAAGTGGCAGATGCCAGTGCACACAATGGTATGTACAGTGTGACATGCTTCAGACACTACAGTGTGTTGGATCCCCTCCTGCAATAAAAGTGACATTATGATGGTAACTGGCTGATGCATTCACATTCACAATTGATCTCTCATATTGATTAAGGACATATATTTTGAGTGCACAGGTGTATTTATTCAATGTCAAAATATACATGAGTGTTGGGACAGTGAAAGGGACTGGGCACATAGTGAACAACATACCCTGGTACATATGATCAGCTGTTGGTTGCACAGGGGTATCATCCATGGGGCCATTGGAAGATGATGAGATGGCATGTCAATGAGGTAGCCCAGTGGCACACAAAGTAGACAGTTCAGGGCAGGGTCACTTCCTGGCTCTGGGCTTGGTCTTGGCTGGTGTTTCAGTGGGATATCTGGGTCAGAGGGCATGTTTGCAAAAGTCCAGCTGGGATGCATGGGTAAGGGTGCTGATGTCCTGGGAGTACTCTGGCAGTGCCACCGGTCTAGTGGATGCTGCAGATGTAGATGGCAGGGCAGTGTCCCGGCTAGTGGTAGGGACCTGCAGGTGGGTGGAGGACTCAGGCTGGATGTAGTACTGGCGCTGCAGCAACCCTGCAATGGAGGCCATGGTGGCATTAAGCTGCTTCCATTGCTCCATGGCCTCCTGGTGGTGTATCATCTGCAGCCTCTGATTCTGCCCCAAGGTGGCCATCCTGTCCTGGGAATCGTGGTATGCTCCCAGGACCTCAGATATCACCTCCTGTGCTGCATCCATCCTTTGGCTACCCCCCCGGGCCACTGATGCCCTCCGACTGGCCCTGGCCCCCTGTGCCCATGTCCCCTGCACTGGTCTGGCACTCCCACTTGCAGTTGGCCCTTCATCATCCTGCCTGTTGGTGGGTGGAGACTCCAGCCTCTGTACATGTGGGCAGCCAGTCTGTGGCCTAGTGACACTGGTGTGGGGTCATTGGCCAGAGCTGATGTTGGTGGCTGAGTGGTAGGGGTGTCAGTGGTGTCCTGGGAGTCTGGAGGGTGACTGTCCAGGGGTGTGGGACGGGCCAGGGATTTCCTCTGTGTCCAGACATCCCTCTGAACTCTCCTGAGTGGGGCCTCCGTCTTCAGGTGGAGGACTGGCACTCCTTGACATCTCCGCCCAGGTGGCATGGGTTGTGCTGCTTGTGTGTGAGAGAATAGAGATGTGGGTGTCCTGTACTATTTTGTCGATTGCAGCACTGGTCAGCACTAATTGATGCTTAAATTCCCATGTAGTGGCATTCATGGTCCCTTTGTGTACATTTAGATGCATTTTTGGAGGGGGTGGAGGTGCATTGTGGGTGCTGTAGTGCCACTGGGATTCCATGCAGGGGTAGGTGACTGTGCACAGGGGGCTGGGTGGTGATTTGTTTGGGGGATTGTGGTCATGCAGTGGACTTGGATGTGGGTGTGTGGGTGTTGTGGACTGGGCAGGGGATGGGATCCTGGTGGTAGTGAGGGGATGGGGTGATACATGCATTACAGGTGTGGTGACTGTTAAGGTATTGTAGTTGACTTACTCGAGTCCAGTCCTCCAGTGAGTCTGGTGAGGAGCTGCGGGTGCAGGATAGCCAGGACCTTCTCCTCCCAGTCGGTATATTCGGGGGGGGGAGGAGGTGGGGCCTACCACCAGTCTTCTGTACGGCGATGTTGTGCCTGGATGCCATGGACCGACCCTTCCCACGCAGGTCATTCCATCTCTTCCTGATGTCCTCCCTTGTGCGTGGATGGTTTCCCACTGCGTTGACTTTGTTGACAATTGTCTGCCATAGCTACATCTTCCTGGCCATGGGTGTCTGCAGCACCTGTGCCCCGAATATTTGTGGCTCGACCCGGAGTATTTCGTCCACCATGGTCCTTAGCTCCCTGTCTGTAAAGTGGGGGTGCTTAGGGGTTGCCATGGTGTGTGTTGTGGGTGCTGTGTTGTAGGTGTATTGGTGAGGGTGCTGATGTGTAGTTGGATGTGTGGCTTGTGATGGTGGTTGAGCAATGTATGTGTTTTGGTGGTTAGGTGTGTGAGTTGTGTGATGGTGTGTTCAGTGTATGCGTGTTGTGTTGTCAATATCTGTTGTACAATATGCATTGCAAAGGATTGTGGGGTGTGTGTATGTGTGTGTTTTATAGTGTTATGGATGTGTGTCAGGTGTGGGGTTTTTGAACTTGCCAATGTGTACAGCAAGCATGTCAGTCTGTAATGATCTCAGAATCTGTGTATTTTCTGGTGTCCAATATGTAGTGTAAAAACCTGGATGAATTAAATCATACAGTGGCTGTATGCACTGTGCAAAATCTGGTAGGTATGTTCTGAAAAAATTGAAAAATCCTAAAAAGGTTTGTAATTTTTTAATAGTGTTTGTTGGCTGTAATAAGGCACACTTCTCTAGGAAGAGTGGTGTCAGGCTCTTTCCCCCATTTGACAACTTGTATCCTAACAATAGGGCACAAGGAAAATGCAATTTTTGTTTTGTTTTAATTAAATTTGTTTAGAACTACTCTGGCTATAAGTATGTTTAAGTCATCAGCAATGAGACATATGTATTCTACATAGGACAATGTTTCTGGATCAATATCATGTAAAACTGATGTCACCGGGGCAGCAAACAATCCAGGATTGTTATTATACCCTTGAGGGAGCTGAGCATGGAAAAGTTGATTAAGTCCATTTTTGTTTTGGCAGGAAAAAACATTGGAAATATCTAAGGTTGTTTTACATTTTTTACGGATAATATTATTCATTAAAGCCATACTGTGTGAATTTTGTATTGCAAATGTTTGTTTATAACTATTTAAGTATCTATAATCTAAGACTATACTATAGGAGTGATCCAGCTATGGCCTGGTACCGCTGAGGCCTCCCTCCACAACCATATCCCCCCCTCAGAATATCGCATTTTTCCACTTTTGGCAGGCAAAAATACACACAATTTTTGGGATTGACGGTTGTAGCCCCCCGGCTATATTTTTATTACAAACATACCAACTATGTATTTTTTAATAAGGACAACACAGCATTTTGAATCTCTATACACAGTGGCCTGTAGTATTTGCAGCTTTATTTACATAAGTTGATGTCTAGCCTTAACAGGGACACTAATACATCCAATTACATAGCACTATCTAAATATAAAGAGGTTGGCAGGACACTGCCTCGCATCCCAGCACTCAGTTCGCCCCAATGCATCATGCTCAATGCAGTGCATGATAACACTTACTTCAGTGAAAGTCTTTAGTTTTTCACCCTTGTTGGTGCAGCCAGTGCTGTGTATCTCTAGACTTGTGTTTTAGGATAGTTGTCCTTTTTTAGTAGAGAGCAACACATTCTCTGGGGATGCTGGAAATGCTGCCCAAAGTCTCCTCAGGTCACTGAACCACTCACCTAGGTGCTGGGGCATCAGCCAGAGTTTGTCAACTCATTAGCTAAAGGGAGACTTTTGGCATGGTTCCCCACCCACACTTTTTGTCTGATATTGATGCTGACTTGACTGCGAGTGTGCTGGGATCCTGCAAACCAGGCCCCAGCACCAGTATTCTTTCTCAAGCCTGTCCTATTGGTTCCACAATTGGCACAACCCTGGCACACAGCTAAGTCCCTTGTAAAAGGTACCCCTGGTACCAAGGGCTCTCTGGCCAAGGAGGGTCCCCAAGGGTTGCAGCATGTATTTTGTCACCATTAAGGGACCCCTCATCGAACACATGTACACTGCCGTTGCAGCTTGTGTGTGTTGATGGGGAGAAAATGGAAGAGTCGACACGGCATCCCTCTCAGGGTGCCATGGCCACAAACCACTGCCTGTGGTGTAGGTAAGTCACCCCTCTAGGAAGCCTTACAGCCTTAGGGCAGGGTGCACTATACCACAGGTGGGGGCATAGCTGCATGAACAATATGCCCCTACAGTGTCTGAGTCATTGTAAGTGCAGTGTGGCCATATTGAGGACATGGGCTGTGAGTTGGTCAGTACAAACTCCACAGCTCTGTGATGGCCTAACTGAAGTCTGGGAACTTTGGCATCAAACATCTCAGTAGAATAAACCCATATTAATGCCAGTGTTGGATTTATTGTAGCATGCACCCAGATGGTATCTTAGAGATGCCCCTGTATGTTAACCAGTCCTTTAGTGCAGTACTGGACAGTCTGTGCCACCCTGCCACTACCAGACACGTGTCTGACCTCATGGGTTTAGATCCTTTGTCCTCTCCGAGGCCAGAAAACAAAGCCTACTCTGGGTGGAGGTGCTTCACACCTCAGCCTTGTAGGAACTGTAACACTTGGTGGTGAGCCTCAAAGGCTCAGGCCTCCTGTTACAGTACCCCAGGGCACTCCAGCTAGTCCTGACCCCGGACAAGGCCCCACTTTTGGCAGCAAGTCCTTCGGGAAAATTAGGTGAAACAGGGATGAATGACCACTCCAGCTAGGACCACCCCTAAGGTGTCCAGAGCTGAAGTGACCCCCTCCCTGCAGAATCCTTCATCTTGGTTTGGAGGACAGGGACTAATAGGGTTTGGTCTGTGTCCCCCTCCCCAAAGGGACAGTAGCAATTGGCTACTTTCCTCTAACCCCTGTAACACCCCTAAATCCATGATTTAAGGGCTCCCATGAACCTAGCTCGTCAGATTCCTGGTGACCTCAAGAAGAAGACAAGAAGAAAGAAGAAGGACTGCTAAGCCGACTCGCCAGCAGAGAAGACTATAGACACCAACTGACTTGGCCCCAGCCCTACTGGCCTGTCTGCAGCTTCAGAAGCCCTGCTCCAAAAAGATGACACATCCTGCAGGACCAGCGACCTCTCCAAACCCCCAGAGCACTGTCTGCCCACCAGAGGACCAGGAACTAGAGAGAACAGCGTCCCTGTCCACAAGAAACTCCAATAATGACTCCAGGACTGCCCCGGATCCACGATTCCTGCCCACTCTGCACCTGACATCCACTGCCTGTGTCCATGGGGCCCACCGGTCCAGAGCAGGTTCCCAGGCGATTCTGACCTTCTGTCTACACTGGGTTAACCCCTCCTGGCCAACACAACAATGCCTACAGCCTAAATCCGGATGACCCCCTTGACCACAAGAGAACCGGACGAGGATTCCCAAGGCATAAAGGTACCCCTGCACCCGCAGCTCCCTGGCCTTGGAAAATCCGACCCACGGTCCAGCAACATTCAGTAGGTGGTCCTCCTCCTTGTTCAGCCTATGGTTTTGTTCAGCCTATGGTTTTCCAAAACTGATCCCTTGGGCCCCGCCTGCAGCCTCATTGTGACCCTAGGGTCCCCCTATTGAAAAGCACTGGGAGCCCGACGCTGTGTTTGCACCCTGCACCCAGCCGCCCCCGTGCTGTTGACCTGTGGCTTTCCCTGGTTCTCACCTAAACGCCCTAGGTCTGCCCTCCAAAGTCAGGGGTACTTACCTGCTGGCAGATCTATTTCCGGGTGCCCCCAGTCTCCATAGGATCCCATTTAAAACCCAACAGAAACTTTGACCTCTGCACCCGGACTGCCCCGTGTTGCTCGTGTCATGTACTTGGGGTTAACTTGAACCCCGACCAGTGGACATTCTAACCCCTGGAGACTGGAACTTTAGGTCTAGTACTTACCTCAAAACTTCACTAACATTTCCTCCCCCCCAGGATTGTACTGAAAATTGCAGTGTGTTAACTTTTGAAACAGAAAATTGCTACTTACTTGTAAATCGTTTACTGTGCCAAATCTAAACAAAGTGGTGTTGATGCATATGCTTGATACTTATTGCTAATGTACTTACCTTCAACAAGATCCTTTTGGTTCTACAAATAAATCAACAAAATATATTTTTGCTGTATAAAAAACAATTGGCCTGGAGTTAGTCATTGAGTGTGTGCTTCATTTATTGCCTGTGTGTGTACAAGAAATGCTTGCCACTACCCTCTGACAAGCCTACCTGCTCCACCACACCACCACAAAAGAGTTGGCATTATCTACTTAAGCCTCTGTTAAGCCTCTGGGCAGCCGTGGCCCGTCGTTTAGGGTGTAGAGGCCACGCCCCCCACCTTCTGCCCCTCATGAAAAGTGTCTCTGAGGCTGAGCAAAGGTCAGCCTGACAGACACTCATCATGTTCAGCTCAGGCAGCCAGGAGGGAGACATGCGTGATTGCGCAGACTCCTAGCTGCCTGAGCTGAACTTTGCTGGGCTGAAGTGGTCACAGCTTCTATGGGCGTGACCTCCTCAGCTCAGCAAAGGTGCCTCGGGGCCCTTCCCCTCGGTGACGAGGGTAAGTGTCACCCATTGACTTTGACCTAGGAGCTTGAGGTTTAAGCCCTGAAGCACCCAGGGTGAGTGTCAATCAGTGACAACTTGTCACAGAGTAGGATGGGGTCAGAAGTCTCACTGACCCAATCCCACTCTGTGACGAAGTTGGGACTGCTGCCTGCCCTCATTGGCTGACCCCAGGGAAGGCAGCAGTCCCAACCCTCCTGGGACCTCCGAGTTGAAGGTAAGTGTGTGTGTGTTTTTTTAATGAATGTTTGGTGCATGCGTGTATGTTTGAATGTTGATGAGTGCTGTGAATGGATATGCATGCATGTGTGAATGATTGAGTGTGAATGTGCTTCCTGTCTGCCCCATCCCTCCTAAACTTACCGGCGGCCACTGCCTCTGGGAAACCCCTGGAATCTGTGCACACTATGGGGCATATTTATACTCCGTTTGCGCCGGAATTGCGTCGTTTTTTTTGACGCAATTCCGACGCAAAACTAACTCCATATTTATACTTTGGCGTTAGACGCATCTAGCGCCAAAGTCCATGGAGTTTGCGTCATTTTTTAGCGTGGACACCTACTTTGCGTTAATTATATGCAAGGTAGGCGTTCCCGTCTTTAAACTCCCGGGCAAAATTCACGCCCGGGAGTGGGCGGGTCAAAAAAAATGCTTTTGCGCCGTTTTTTGCGCCTGTAAAAGGCAGGCGTTAAGGGACCTGTGGGCTCGGAAGGAGCCCAGAGGTGCCCTCCCATGCCCCCAGGGACACCCCCTGTCACCCTTGCCCACCCCAGGAGGACACCCAAGGCTGGAGGGACCCATCCCAGGGACATTAAGGTAAGTTCAGGTAAGTGTTTTTTTTAAAAAAAAATTGTGGCATAGGGGGGCCTGATTTGTGCCCCCCTACATGCCACTATGCCCAATGACCATGCCCAGGGGACAGAAGTCCCCTGGGCATGGCCATTGGGCAAGGGGGCATGACTCCTGTCTTTGCTAAGACAGGAGTCATTTCTATGGGGGTTGGGATTCGAAAAAAATGGCGCAAATTGAGTTGAGGCGAAAAATTTGCCTCAGCCTGAGTTGCCCCATTTTTTCACGCCCAAGCTCCATATCCCCCTACGCCGGCGCTGCCTGGTGAACGTCGTTTTTTTCAATGCACACCAGGCAGCGCCGGCGGCTAACGCCGGCTAACGTCATTGATTAAATACGGCGCCCGCATGGCGCTTCAGAATGGCGTTAGCCGGCGCTAATTTTTTGGACGCAAAACTGCGTTAGCGCAGTTTTGCGTCAAAAAGTATAAATATGGCCCTATATCTCATTTTGATGTTGTATATACAGAGCCAGCTTCCCACAGACAGACTTTCGTTTTTCACTCTTGTTGGTGCTGTGTATCTCTAGACACGTGTTTCAGGATAGTTTTCCTTCTTCACTAAAGAGCAACACATTCTCTGAGTGTTCTGGAAATGCTGCTCAAAGTCTCCTCAGCTCTCTGTATCACTCACTATGCGCAGGTGCATCAGTCAGAGCTTGTCAGTTCATTAGCTCAATGGAGCCTTTTCAAACAAAAATAGGGTGGTAGCACACTGCCTCACAACCCAGCAATTAGGCCCATATTTATACTTTTTTTAGCGCCACATTTGCGTCATGTTTTGATGCAAAAGCAACGCAAATACAGCACTAAAAAGTATAAATACGGGCATTAGTTTGCCCCAATGCATCTTGGTCAACACAGTGCATGGTAACACTTACTTCAGTGGCAGTCATTAGTTTTTCACACTTGTTGGTGCAGCCAGTGCTGTGTATCTCTAGACACGTGTTTTAAGATAGTTGTCCTTCTTCATTAGAGAACAACACATTTTCTGGGGGTGCTGGAAATTCTGCCCAAAGTCTCCTCAGGTCTCTGTACCACTGACTAGGCACAGGTGCATCAGCCAGAGCTCATCAGCTTATTAGCTCAAGTGAGACTTTTCCAACATAAAGGATTGCATTTACCAGGATGCAATGGGGTGGACTGTGCTAGGATAAGAAGCAGTGTGCTCCCTCCCCTTGAACTATTTAAACATGTTCCTGCGTATCACAATTTGCCCTGTGAGTGAGATCATGACTGGACCCAGTGGAGGGTGTATGAGGGGCGCACCTAGAATCTGGTCTGGCCCCCTCTATGCACTTTCAACCCCCATCAAGTCTCTTTGAACCAGGAAGAATGTGGGCCCGGCAGTTTAGGAAAACAATTATTGCTGCAATGTGGCACCTGGTGCAAGCCACTGATCACCCATTGCGCCTTAGTGCCCAGAAGAATGCTATGACTGAATAGGAAGAAAACCAATCTGCCAGCTGTATATGCCCCAAGAAATCACAATAAGCACTAAATTCCCCAACATAAGCACTCCTGGTCCTGGGTGCTAAGCTGACTGCCACGAGGTCCAGTAAACTTGGCACCAAGCCACCCAAGATGGTATGGGAAAGGCGTAGGGGACTTCACTGCTCCTGGGCGGTGGAACCTGAAAGCCTGCATCTTGAAATGAGACAATGCATCAGCAGGATTGTTTCAGATACCAGGGACATGCTTGGCTTTGAACACTACATTTAATTTCAAAATCAGCAGCACACTTTCTTTTAGAAGTCTCAGAATCATTTTGCATTTTGCTGGCTGCTGATTGATGTAGTCTACCACTGTCATATTATCAGACCAGAAGATGACTGATTGGTTGTGGACCTGCTCTGGCCAAATGGGCAATGCCACCAAGATTACAAACAGCTCCGGAAAACCTATGTTAGTAACCAAGCCAGATTGCACCCACTCAGAGTGCCACCACTGTGCACACCATGCTGTCCCTAAAACTGCACTAAATCCCTTGCTACCTGCTGCATTGGAGAGGAGGCCTAGCTCCTCATTGGTTCCGGGTTAACCGGGCCACACTGTTGCGTAGGTTCTCATTATCCTAATGAGGCTACTGGATTTGGGGGCAGGGTCACCTGCAATGTGGGGTACTAAGTACAATTCCACACCATGTGACGCCTGTCGGCCTAATCCGGGTTTTCCGGCTAACTAGCAGCACCTCTTCTCTGCCCAGGGACAGGGATAATTGTGGCAACTGGGCGCATGACAAGAAAGACTCCTCAGGGGAATTGTGGTTGATCAGATCTCATCACTTTCTCTCAGTTACATTAGTCTCACACAGGCAAAGATAAAGAGAGGCAAAATATAGTTCAATAAGGGTTTATTGAAGTAACCGCATCTTAGATAAATGACATGTATTGCAATAGCTAGGATGATAATACACACTAAAAGCAAAAGGTGACAAGGAGTGTGAAACACAAAAACAGTCAGTCCCACCATACTGTCACTAGGAGTCATATATATCTTTCCTACCTAAGCTATGTTAGAGTACAGCATAATAAACCCTAATCCACCCTTCAGGTTTCCCCCCTGGGAAGACATCATCCCTCATACCTGAGCAAGGAAGCTTGTAGACTAGAGAGACACCATCCCTATATAGGCCAGGGATTCGGTAGTCTAAGCAAGCAGCTGGAGTGAAGGCAATCAGCAATCATAATAATGTCATGGTTATCTGGCTGGAATCTCCCTGTAACATGTTTGGGACAAAGGATTATTTTTATAATAAAACAGTTGAGTTTCTAAGACAAGGTCACCACGTAGGATATGTATGTTTCTGTGAATGTTGGAGACACAGCGTACCACTTTTGCCGACAACCCTATCTAACTGCAGCCTTGAGGAAAGCACAAAGTGAAATGCTAAGAACATGATGCTTTCCTAGGCGAAGGAACAAATAGATGGAGAAAATAAAACAACACCGCAAATGTGGCTAATGCTAGAAAAACAAAGCAATGCTGAATAAAATGAAACTGAACTAAAGCGCACAATGGCAGGCCTAGTTTGCTAAAATAACGTGTCTAAAATATGGCTAAAATAGCTATACAACAACACCACCGCCCCATTAAACCCTTGTAACAATGACTTCCAAATTTTCATATCTTGCCTGACTTCACCAGACAGTCTAGTATGACAATGCTTTACCTTTAAGCCAAACATGGCATTGGCAGTGGCCCGGCAGAAAGAGGGCCTCATGAGAATGACTCACAAGGCGAAGTTCAGTTGCCCAACCACGATTTATAACTGATGTAAAGTGACCTTTTTAGCTCTCAGACATTCCTGCAAAGCGTTAACCTTATCTAAGGAAAGCTTGGGGACTCCTGCCACAGAATCCAACTCAATTCCCAGGAACTCAAACATGGTCGCAGGCCTCAGTGCCTTGATCTGTGCTAGCAGGACCCCAAACTTCTCCATAAAGTCAAGAAAAGCTTGTAAGGCATTGCACATTGCCCTGTTCCGGGTGGAAAGAGAAAATCATCCATGTAGTGCAGTGCCCATTGATGACACCTGACCTCCGCCTGAAGACCGATTAGAGGAATCTGCTGAACTTCTCACAGTAGGCACATGACATTGAGCAGCACATAGGCATACATTATCATAGTAAAACTCATCCTCAAATTGGAAACCCAGGGGATGAAAATCTTGCAGATGGACCAGGAGTAAACGGAAAGCAGATTCAATGTTGGATTTGCCAAAAATGTCCCAGCTCTTGCAGCATCCAGATCACTTGATCAAGGGAAGCATACTTAACTGAGTATAACGCACAATCAATGGCCTCATTCATTGACTGACCCATGGGAGCTGATAGGTCATGTATCAATCTAAATTCTCCTGACTCTTTTTTAGGAACCACTCCGAATGGGGAGTAGACAAAACAATCAAACAGGGTCACATTGAACAGGCCCGCTACCCTGGGAATACTCAGGGGCATATTTACAAGACTCTAGCGCCACCTTGCGCCACCCTAACATAATTTTTTTTGTATGCTAAGGCAGCATTACGGAGGTCTTTCTGCCACGCCGTGTTTACAAAGTGGCGCAAAGGTGGCATTGCGCCACTTTATAAACCCTTGCGCCACATTATGCCTGCACCAGGTATAATGTATGCAAGGGGGGGGCGCGTTCCGATGCAGGGAGGCCTGAAACAATGGCTCAGTGAAATTTACTACATTTCACTGAGCCATTTTTTCTGTCATTTTTTTAATGCCTGCTCAGAGCAGACGTTAAAATGATGTACCCGTTTTAATCAATGGACCTCCCAGTGCTTTGCTGCACTAGCGTAAAGAGTTTTGATGCTAGTGCAGCAAAGCACCACAATAGTATCAAAAATTGTATTGTAAATACGGGACAACCATGGTGTCATTAGGTGGAGCAGTGGCGATGCAAGCAAAGTGGTGCATCGGGACCGATGCACCACTTTCTTGTAAATGTGCCCCCCAGTTCATTCAGGATCTTCGCCCTGGCCACCCCCGGATTGACCATAAGCGGCTTCTGGTTCCTACAATAAGGGGAGCACATATAACCTTCCACTAGGATCCTGAAACCTTCCTTGAAACCCTTGTACAGTATCTGAACTGCCAAATAATTATTGTTTGTATTGAGCAATGGGACCATGGCTGTCAGGTTTAACCGGTGAAGGGGCTTTCTCAAAACTAAGTGGTCATTCCTGTTTCTTGGTGCCCTTTTTCCTGGACTTTCTCAAATATTTTGGGGGGGATGCCAAGCCACAGAATGAAAAACAATGTTTGAACCTACAGGCCCCTGCTGGTCAGGTACCGGTGCACCTATTGAAATCCTAGCATGCGCCTTTCCTCATCCCCCCCAAGGCTGTTAGTGGACCATGACCCTGAACAAAAGGATTGATTAGTGATAGCATCAGCATGGTGATTCTTCATGCAATGGAGCCACATGATGACCTATCTCTGGTCCCATACCAGGGAAGGTCTAGTAGCCTTAATTCTCCTGAACTCCTCATCATACTCTTTCCCAGCCGACTGTTGTACTCGTCATGAGCATACACAATCGTATTTTGATAGCTGCCAAATTGTGCACTCAAATCATTAAAATGCTTGGCCAAAAAGGGTTGGTAAGTCAAGCAGCCTCAAACCCAATTCACCAGAGTTTCCTAGACTTTGTTCTTGTACGGCCAATGACCTAGTCCCTGGAGTGAGATCATTCCTTGGAGTTCTTGACCTCTTCCCTTTCGGACTTAAACACAAGCAACTCAAAAATACCTGCATATGCCCTCTTCCCAAAAAATTTTCTTCACTTTCATTGAAACTGCCTAGATGCTCATGCTAGGACTGCACATCACCTAAACCAACGGCCGGTAGTGGAACTCCTGTTCCTGAGTTTGCTGATCCCCAATCAGGAGGAGTTGTCACCGTCACTGAAGGTCCCCTGGGTGCACATTCCCCCACTGTGGTGCCAGATGTTGATGGTACCTGGCATGCTGACTGAGAGGGGCCCCAAGCCCTGGCACAGGGGCAACTGCAGGTGGTTGTACCTGATCCCCAGATGGAGCTGTCATACCAAACAAGGGCACCCCACTGGCCCCCGCAGCAGACCTTACAGCTGACACATTTCATTGGGATCACTGAACACCTCCAGCACCATCATGGTGAAACACCAATCACTTTGCCCTCTCCAAATCATCCCCTTTCCTAGCACCCACAAGGGATGCCCCCATTAGGGGGACAGATAGCATCCCAACTTTAGAAAGCCAATGCAACACACTATCTAAATTAGCCACCAAATCTGACTGGGAAGGGACCCGTGCGGACATAGCCTAAATAGCGATAAACCTGTTATCATTCTGCACAGTGCCACCACTGCTGCACATCCCTTTACTGCTTTGACATTACTCTGAGCTGCTATGTGGGCCTAGTCACCTAGCACAGGGGTCTGACACACCAGCACAACCTCCAGAGGGGAAGTGTTCTGGACCCCTGAATGTACCAGGTTGCATTGCTACCTGCCCCTGCAAGTCTACCTTATGCCTGCCTTCCCTACGTTACCATTTTGGGACCTGGGGAATGCCTTCTTGGAAGACATTCCTGCCCTCTTAGGCATCCCAACCTGTTCAACAGGCACACCTGGAGTCTATGACTTCAGTGAAGCAAGCCTTGTCCATGAAATCCATGCCTCCAAAAAAGCTTCAGTCCATGAGCGCTTGGCCCCTTTTCACACACCACCAGACATAGTTGTATTGCAAGCTTGGCAACAACAAGACAAGATAGCATGAACCAATCTGGCATGAATGCTACGATTCACCCCTACAACTTCACTACTCAGACTGCCCTTTAGCTGCCCCCCTACACAAGCATCAGTTAATGATTAACAAAAAACTGTCCCCTGGATGCTGTTTAAAAGCTAATCTATGAAACTGTGGCACCAGTAGAGTGGGACCTGAACCCTTGAAGTAGAGGGGCCTGTGACAATGGCAATGAATACAGCAGCATCACAATTACCAGCAATATCAAGCCAGGAGAATGAAACCCTTCACCTAGTCTTCCACACCAAAGGCCAGCTCAATGTCCTAAAACCTGCTACAAATGAAGTGTCTCTCAAACATTAACCACCCCACCAGTCACAAGCATCAGAAAGAGATGCAATCAATTGCCTGAAAAATCAGTCAAATCAATAGTGCCCACTGCCTCCAGCAAAATGTTTCCACCAATTTCCAGCAAAAATCGCTCACAGATTAAATGCAAAGGAGACCAGAATGTCTCCACACCTACCGCACCAGGGGTCCCCAGCTAGAGCTGCCAGTGAGTGCAATAGCACTCATTTCACGTCAGGTGAGCAGTGCTCAAACCCTGGCAGGAGATGGCTGCGCCGTTGTTGAGTAATCTCCTCTCTAATGCAGAATGTGGAGAGGAGCCTGCAAAGACAGAGACAAATAGGGATAAGGAATAAAGAAAAGACCCACGAGGAGGTAGCGGCGGCGACTTGCATGTGAGGTGACAAGTGGGAGTGAAAGACCTGCTCACAGCCTCACAGTCCCTTTTATGGGTGGTGCCTGTGCGTGTGCTAAGACTGCATAACCCATAATCACTCCAAGTGCTTCTGGAGTCGTGACTGCTCTGCAGCCCAATCGCACACCCCGTTACTGAGGTGTAGCACATTCTGCTACCATCCCCCAGCTTCTGGGTCGGCGAAGATCACAATATTCATGACTCCCCTGAAATGGGAAAGCCTTTGCCATTAGCTACTGGAAACAAAGGAGATACACATTGTTCAACTACTACCAGGTACTTATGGGCATTACATGATAAGGCCAGTCTTTATCTCAGCCTACATGGTTGCGGTATAATGCCAGGGCTTGTGCAAGTCCCCATTCTGCAGCGTACGCTTGCTTAAGTTCTTCAGGAACAAAGACAGAGAAAGATGTTATTATTACATCTTCCCCTTGTGAAAGTGTTCTAACGGACTCTGAGGGCCAATCTTTTTTTCAACCAAGAGAATGTCCAAGCTACATGTTTACTTTTCCCAGAATATTGTTTTAATTGATCACTTCAATCTGTATGTTTAATTTGTACAGTCTACCAGAAAGGCTGATGCGTTGATCTGAAGTTTTGACTTCTACAAAGTCATTAGTTGCTTTCCCATCCAGAAACCCTCTAAGATTCTGTCAAACTATTGTGACCTTTGTTGCACTGTCTAGGAGAGTCACTGCCCACGTCCTGTTCTGAAGGAGAGGTCTCAATATGTGCAGCATATTTTGCTGAAATTCCTACAACTTTCTTCTTCTTGGAGTGGGGTTTTTGTGTGGAAGTTTCTCTTCCCTTTTTATGATGATGTCAGATGAGTATTGGCAGTTCTTTTATGGCTTTACATACTCATTTTGCCTGCACTCCGAATGCCTTCCTCTGTTTGATCATTTGTCAGAGAACTTCTGGAAGGAATCAGAAGAACGTGTATCAGTATCCCAATACCTATGAGGCTGTTTTAATGTATCCCAGTTACGAAAATTATAACATTTGATAGAGGTCTCCGGTTGTGAGACTCTCCCCATGTTTTTATTGTTTTGTTTATCCCAGCATTTTTTAGAATACTATGGTCCTTTCTTGCTATTGTCCTTGTCAGAACTACCCTTAAGCTGTGGCTTATTTGGTCTGGACCCCAAATTATATCCACCCATAGATGTATGGGTGTCCGCAATTATTTTTGGTAATTTGACCCCTTGGCACCGTACCACGACCGGTGCCAGTCTCTGGAGTATTGTCAGTGCAGCTGCTTCCCCATCAATACTTACTAAAATGATTGTGGAAACTGTGGCAAAGTTGTCTATGAATTTCATCCCCAAGTCCAGTACAGATGCGGCTCCAAATTCATTTTGATTTGGTTTTAGCACATCTGTCAATACAGCAAGTAATGGATGTACCATGAGTTATAGTATAAATTGCAGCAAAGACTGGACTCTATTTGGTACAGTTGTCAATGGAGGGAACCATCCCAAGTGGCAAGCACAGGGTGAGAACTCTATGTTTATCTTGGGGACCCACATGGGGAAACACAGCTTCAAGCTAATTTGCTTTATATGCTATCTAGATAGAACATAAGCCCTCATTACAACTCTGGCGGTAAGTGTCGCCTACCGCCATGCTGACTGCCGCCAACATACCGTTACCGTAGCGGTATACCGCTATGGGTATTATGACCCACACAGAGAAATCCACCACTATACAGACACCCACACAAGTCCGCCAGACCAAAGGTCAGTGATAAACTGGCAGTACCAAAACCCACACCGTTACGCCAAAAGAAATACGGCCACAGCATCATGACCCATGAATCACTGCGGTGGTCATTTACCGCGGTAAACGATTGGCAGTACAGACCGCTGCGCTCAAAATACACACACACATACAAAACAACACCACATTGGACAATTCAAAATACACACACCTGACACACATACAAACACACACCCACACCAATATAAAACACCCACCCACATTACCCACAACCCTTTACGACCCAAACATTTTGGCAAGTGAGAGAGAGACAAGCCAGGAGCGCCCACTGAACAGAGCCACAAAACACCATCACCCATACACCATCCACGCACCTCACAGCACACACCCCAACACATCACCCCACACACCCTCACACATACCACTCACACTACACCCATGGCACCACAGAGACACCCCAGGTTCTCAGAGGAGGAGCTAAGGGTCATGGTGGAGGAAATCATCAGGGTAGAGCCACGGCTATTCAGATCACAGGTGCAGCAGATGTTCATTGCTAGGAAGATGGAGCTATGGCGGAGAGTCGTGGACAGGGTCTACACCATGGGACAGCACCCCAGAACAAGGGATGACATCAGGAAGAGGTGGATGACCTACAGGGGAAAGTGCGTTCCGTGGTAGCAAGACACCAGGTAGCTGTACAGAGGACTGGCGGTGGACTCCCTCCTCCTCCCCCACAACTAACAACATAAGAGGAGCAAGTTTTGGCGATCATGCTTCCTGAGGGACTCGCAGGAGTAGCAGGACTCTGGTAAGTCAAATCTTTACTACTTTATCCCCCACCCTACCTGCATGCCATCACATACCCCCACCTTTACCCTCACTCCCATTACTCCATCACCTCACAAATACCCTTCCATCACAACCCACCCATCCCAATACCAAGCCATGCATGCAACACCAATACATGGACTCCCTTCACAGACCTGCATGGACACCCATCACCAAAGCATGCACACTAGTGACAATCTCTTAGCCAAACCAAGCACAACTCACACAAGCCAAAGCTGCCTTGCAAATAACAACCATAGACACACACGCCAATACAATAACACTGCACTTACATCCCCACAGGACCCCCACTCAACGTCACCGGAGAGGAGGTGCCAGCCACCTCCAGTCCCCCCTGAAGAGGCCCACAGTGATGACAGCAGCTCTGCACGCCTGGATCATGATGACCAACCTGGCCCATCAGTGACCTCTGGACAGTCGGTTACCCAGCCACAATCCCAACCCACCACAGAGCTTCCCCCCTCAGAAAACACCAGCACAGCACCCACCCAGCAGAACCATCCCTCTGTCCCCAGGACACATCAATCAGCAGTGTGTCCACCACTACAGGGACCCCAGGCCACCCCACAAACACAGAACGATCAGGGACCTGGGGTCAGTGGCGGCGGGCACACAGTTCAGGGGCCAGAGACACAGAACCACAGGGAAGCTGGGAGGACTGCTGTGCGACAGGGAGAGGACTGGCCCAGGGAACCGACTCTCCACGAGGCACTCACCAACATCCTGGGAGAATGCCACCATTCCCAGGAGACCATGGCCAGATACTGGCCAAGCTGAAGGAGACCCACGGCTGCAGGAGGGATAGTACCTGGGGATCAGGGAGGACCTGAGGGACATCCACACCACCCTGGTCACCATTGCAGGCGTGCTGACATTCATGGTCAACACCATGAGGGAGGCAGTGGCACACTGAAGGCCCCCTGACACTAGCCAAACTGAAGAACAAGCCCTCCACCTCCGCCGGCACTAGTGGACAGGTGGCCCTGCCACAGGAACAACAGGCCACCAGCACCTCTCCCCCTGCAGAAGGAGAACCACCCCGCAAACGGTCCCTGCGATCCAGGCAGTAGCCAGAGAACATTGTCAAGACCCCCGCCAGGAAATAAGAAATAAGACTCTCCTGATTGTCACCCTCTGTCCCACTCTGTCACCCTGACCACCTTGAACTGCCATTGCTCAACTTCCCATGCCCCCTTGGACAATGCACCTGGGATACAAATAGAATGGACTCTACCCTGGAATTTCCTCCATCAGCAACCCAGCCCATTTCAATACCCCCTACATTTATTAGCACTTGAAGAAACACCCTTGGAACAAATTCAAGTATTGAGTCTGTGAATTCTATGACAAATGTATTACCTTCACAAAATGTAAACATTGCAAATCAAATGTGCTCTAATATTTACATAGGTATGACCTGCAATGGGCAGCAGTAAACACACCAGGAGCCAGAGTGGGGCACATAGAGCTGAAAATACAGATGCCAAAGGGTACAGTAAGTGGCCATAGAAATAGGGAAATCAAGCTGCCATGTTCAATGTCAAACAAAACTGCAATGGAAGGTGAAGTTACAGTGTTTTACCTGTGTGTCACTGGAAGTAATGTTGAATGAGTGTACTTCTGTTGTCCACATCTTCTTCCTCTGCCTCCTCTTCGTCACTGTCCACAGGCTCCACCGCTGACACATGACCATCCCCAGGCTCATCTTTCTGCAGAAAAGGCACCTGGCGTCTCAAGGCCAGGTTGTGCAACATGCAACAATGATCTGGCACACCTTCTTGGGTGAGTAGTACAGGGATCCACCTGTCAGATGGAGACACCGGAATCTGGCCTTCAGGAGGCCAAAGGTTCTCTCAATGATCCTCCTTGTTCGCCCATGTGCCTCATTGTAATGTTCCTCTGCCCTTGTCCTGGCATTCGTCACTGGGGTCAGTAGCCATGAGAGGTTGGGGTAACCAGAGTCACCTGCAAAAATTCAAGGGATACCTGCTAGCACACCCTCACCCTTAGGGTCAAACCCACACCCATATACCTACATCAACTGGGTGGGGACCATGGGCTCACCTATTAGCCACACCCTGTGCCTCTGGAGTTGAGATATCACATATAAAATGCTGCTGTTCCTCACGATAAAGGAATCATTCACAGAGCCAGGATACTTGGCATTGACATGGGAGATGTACTGGTCCGCCAAACACACCATCTGCACATTCAGAGAGTGAAAGCTTTTCCTATTTCTGAACACTTGTTCATTTCTCCGGGGGGACACATGCCATATGTGTACCATCAATGGCACCAATGATGTTGGGGATATGTCCCAGTGCATAAAAGTCAGCCTTTACTGTGGCCAAATCCTCCACCTGGGGGAATATGATGTAGCTGCACATGTGTTTCAGCAAGGCAGACAACACTTTGGTCAGCACATTTGAGAACATTGGCTGAGACATCCCTGATGCCATGGCCACTGTTGCTTGGAAGGAACCACTTGCCAGGAAATGGATCACTGACAGGACCTGCACCAGAGGGTGATACCTGTGGGCTGGCGGATAGCAGAAATGAGTTCTGGCTCCAATTGGGCACACAGCTCTTGGATTGTGGCCCTATCAAGTCTGTAGGTCAGGATAATGTGCCTGTCCTCCATTGTCGCCATGTCCACCAGGGGTCTGTACACGGGGGATGTCTCTATCTCCTAGTCATCCTCAGCGTTTGTACTCTAGGGTTAAAAATGGTGAGCAGAGGGTCATATTCACACATATGTCAATATTAATATGCATTTCTTCCTTTACAGAAACAGTATGTGAACTCGAGAGTTAGTTGATGTGCCAATGTCTGCTGTGACGCAGTTAGGTGCCATGGCCTGTTCCCCCCTGAAATGGCGGCTGCCTGACCTGTGAGGAGGGACAAGGTAATTCTGCTGGCATTGTGCGCAATTGCGTTCGGCGGTCAACAACCGCTGCGCAACATCACATTGGTTACATTGACCCCTATGGGTTCCAGGAGCCAATGGTGATGTACGCCGGCGGTGACGGTACACATCACAGCGGACGTGACTGCCATTTTCTATCTGCTCACTCACTTGCTACCTGACCTTCAACAGGAGAGGACGTACACTGCAAGTGCTGCTGCGACCTGTGTCTGGAAGCGACAATGGCTCGAGTGTCTGGGGAAAGGGCCCCCGCCTTTACTTCGGAGGAGTTGGAGAGACTAGTGGATGGGTCCTACCCTAGTGCACTTTACTCTACGGTCCTCCAGACAAACAGGTGAGTACACTGTGAGCATGATGCGTGGCCCATGAATGTAAGGATTGCTGTGTGTGTAAGCCCCATGTAGGGGGGACCGGAGGGGTCCTGGGCAGAGTGCTGCATGTATGGTAGGGAATGTATGTCTGTAAGGGGATGGGAGGGATATGGTGGGCCATGAGTAAGAAAGTCCGGACGGTATGACTAATCCCTTTTCTGCTGTATTTTTTCTGCAGGTCAGAGCCCATCAGAAAAAGGGTATTTGGCGTGCCATCGCCAAGGAGGTGTGGACCCTGGGGGTCTTTGACAGGCGGAGCACCCACTTCCGCAAACGGTGGGAGGACCTGCACCGCTGGGCAAGCAAGACAGCGGAGGCCCAGCTGGGGCTGGCCTCCCAACAAGGAAGGGGTGCCCATCATACCCTGAACACCCTGATGTTCCGCATCCTGGTGGTGGCCTATCCGGAGTTGGATGGGCGCTTGAAGGCATCACAGCAGCCACATGGGGGTGAGTACAGAATCTTGAATCATGATTTTGCGCGCATTAAGGTTTTACCTGGGTGTGGGGTGTGGGTGCCCCTGGGCTAGGGCGAACATGGAAGGGTATGTTCAATGATGGGCAAGATGAGATGCACTCCAACCCCAATAGTGTTAGTGGGCATCTACTACTGGGCAGGGTCCTGTGGGTTTCAGGTGTGCAGCTAATGGCGTTAGGCATTGTACCCCATGGGCTGGTGGCTAGCATTGTAACTGGTATTGCATGGCCTAGTGCATAGGGCTGATCCTTGTGTGTTGTGAATGCCAACGGTAGTGTTGTTGCTGGCATTGACCAAGTGTATCCTCTGTCTCTCCCCCCTTCTTTTTTTATCACTCTGTCTTTGTGTGCATTAGAATCATCTGGCGGAGGAGCAGAGGCACCGGCGTCGGAGGGAGCTGCATCCCACATGGGCCTGGAGGCCGAATCCACCGACGGTGAGGGCACTAGTGGGACGGAGGGCGAGGGGAGCACCACAACGGAGACAGAAGGGGACACTACCGACAGCGACTCCTCCTCCAATGGAAGCTCCCTGGAGGTGGTGGACACCTCTGTGCCCACCCCAACAACAGGTACAGCTGCTATCCCCACTACCAGCACCGCCCTCCCAGCAGCCCCTCAGCGTGTTTCCCGTGCCCACTCACCCAGGAGGTTGGGCATCTCCTTCGCCCCAGGTACCTCAGGCCCTGCCCCAGTCAGCCCTGCTGCCCTCAGTGAGGAGGCTATTGACCTCCTGAGATCCCTCTATGCTGGGCAGTCAACCATACCGAATGCCATCCAGGGAGAGCAGGGCATTTGCAACAAACAAATGCATACCTGGAGGGCATTTTATCTGGTGTGGCGGCCCAACATAGAGCATTCCAGGCTCTAGCCTCCACACTGATGGCAGCCATTGTCCATGTCTCCAGCCTCCCCCCTCCAACTTCCTCCACCCAGTCCCAATCCCCTCAACCCCAGCCTATCCCAAGCACACCTTCAGACCAGCAATCACCCAAAACAACACACAGAAGTGGTTCAGGCAAACACAAGCACCACACTTCATTTCACAGGCACTCACTCAAGCACCATCCCCATGCAGACACACCAACATCTACTGCCTCCACTGTGTCCCCCTCCTCCTCATCATCCACCCCCTCCCAGTTGCATCTCCACTCACACCTGCATGCACTACATCCTCATCCACTACCTCCATCACCAGCACGCCTATCTCTACATGACCCTCACTGGCAGTCACCATCACCCACATACATGCACACGTCCCCTGTGTCGTCTCCCACTGCGTCTGTGACCCCTCCTCCCAAAGTACACAAACGCAAGCACACACACACCCAACAGGCATCCATCTCACAACAGCATCCAGCCCATGCACCTACACCTAAACACAGCAGACACCTCCTGCCACCACTTCCTCTTCCTCCACTCCCAAACCTTCACCCTCTTCCCGCCCCAGTGTCCCTAAGAAGCTTTTCCTAGCCACCATTGACCTATTCCCTACCCCCCCATCCTTCACCTCGGGCCAGGGTGGCCAGAACCCAGCCCAGCACACAGCCACCCAGTCCACGCCCACTGTGGTTTCTGCTGCTGTGAGAGGCTCCAAGGAGGCACCCATCAGCCTAGCCAGTGTGTCAGCAACACCTGCCAAGGCCAAGATGGGTCTGCCACCTGGCAAGGGCAAGAAGGGGACAGCAGCCAGCAAGGGGAAGGAGGCACAACCAGCCAGCAAGGCCAAGTCAATGACTCCAGCTGGCATAAGCAAGGAGGCACCACCATCTGCCAAGGGCAGGAAGGGGCACAGAACAACAGCCATGGCACTGCAGCCGTCCGAGGCTGCAGGTGAAGGCCTGGAGGCTACCACCACAACTGCCAGCACCACCACCTGCACTGCGAACAGCACCGCCACCTGCACCTGCACCGCGGCAAGCACTGCCACCTGCCCCGCCGCCAGCAGCCCCACTGACAGCAGCAGCAGCCCCAGTGGGCAGCCGTCAGAGGCTGCAGGTGAAGGCCTGGAGGCTACCACCACCACTACCTGCACCGCCACCTGCAGCGCAACTGGCATACACTGAGCAGCCGTCACCACCGGAGAGCAGTGTGTAGTGGTGACTACATGGGCTGCAGTGCATCCTGGCCCCTGCAAAAGCTGTTGTTGTGACACCCAGGTGAGAGACTGTGACCTTGCACTCCAAAACATCTGCCTCACAGGGTGCAATACCCCCTCCAGAACCAGTGGAAGAAGGCATCCACTCAGCCCCTCCTTGCCAGGATGAAGCAGACTGGGCACAAGGCCCCCTCCAGAACCAGTGGAAGAAGGCATCCACTCCAGAGACTGTGGCCTTGCACTCCCCAGGACCAAGCAGTGGACAAACCACCCACTTGTGAGACTGTGGCCTTGCACTCCCCAGGACCAAGCAGTGGGCAAACCACCCACTTGAGAGACTGTGGCTTTGCACTCCCCAGGACCAAGCAGTGGGCAAACCACCCACTTGAGGGACTGTGGCCTTGCACTCCCCAGAACCAAGCAGTGGGCAAACCACCCACTTGAGAGACTGTGGCTTTGCACTCCCCAGGACCAAGCAGTAGGCAAACCACCCACTTGAGAGACTGTTGCCTTGCACTCCCCAGGACCAAGCAGTAGGCAAACCACCCACTTGAGAGACTGTGGCCTTGCACTCCCCAGGACCAAGCAGTGGGCAAACCACCCACTTGAAAGACTGTGGCCTTGCACTCCCCAGGACCAAACAGTGTGCATGGAGCCCCCTCCAGGAGCAGCAGCATTGTACCATCTTCCGGCTGAGGTGCCCCCCCTATTCACTGTCCCCTGAGGTGCCTGTGTGTTTTCGACCTGATGCCCCTGCAGTGTTCTCTCCGTATTAAGGCAAGAGTCAAGTGTGGCCTTGGCCTATATGTTTTGGCCCAGTGGACCACGGACAATTTTTGAGTGGGCATTGTCCCTCCTTTTGTATATATTGTATATATTCTACATACTGTTTTTTCTTTATGAACGTATTTCTTAAAATTACTAATATTACACTCATTTTACTCCATTCCCTCTGTCCTTGCGTTATTCCAGAGGGTTACGGGGTGTATATGTAATGTTGTTGCATGTGTTTGTGTGTATAGTGTTGGGGGTGAGGGTGGGGGTTGGGGTGTTGGTTGGTGCGTGTGTGTGTCACTTTCTTTTTCCACCCCCCTCCCCTGTGTGCTAGGTGCAGTACTCACTGTGGTCGTCGTCGCCGGCGTTCACGTTCCTGGTGTATCAGAACATACACCAGCATGGGGAACACCTGCAGCTTGGGCTCCATGGCCTCCTGGTTCTTCCTTGAGTGTCGAGAGGAGAGTCGTTTCCCTTCTGTGTTCTGTTTCCGTCATGCTTTTGATGGCGTTGGTACCATCCCGGAAAAGCTGGAGGATAGGCGGGTTGTAATGCAGTGGGCGGTACATTGTCTTCAGCCTGGCTGTTGGCGGTTACCTCCGCAGTGTTTGTTGCTACCGCCATGGCAGTTGGAGTGTTAAAGTGGCTGTATCTGTTGGCAGTTTCTACCGTGGTAATGATTCCTTTTTTTTACAGCTGGCCTGTTGGGGTGTAATCGGCGCTTTAACACCGACCGCCAGGGTTGTAATCAGGGCCATAATTTCCTCACATCAGATGGGTATCTTACCCATAATGGCATTGATCGGTACTGGGCTAATCCCCAGTGTAGCTAATTGTGGTTGTACAGCTTGAACAGCCTATGCTCAGGCAGTTGTTATGGTGAGCACAACAAACTGAATTAAATGTCTGTACAGTTTAAGTAGTAAATCACCCATAGCTAGTTACCGTATATTTGGATATGGTGTGTAACCGGCTAGAGCTGGCCATGTGACCCCCATTATTGCTGAGGGGACCCAATCCAATGCTTTCTAAAATATGTTTTAGGATGCCTTGGAACCAATTTTGATGCTCCTGAAATGTTAATGGTATTTCTAAGTCTTGAGATGCTCTGTATTGACGTGGTGCGTTTGCCTCAGTATGGAATGTGTTTTTTTAGCATTGACTGCAGAAAAAAAACGCAGGAGTAAAATTCTTCAGTTTTGTATGCATCGTGAGCCTCAACCATGAAGGTAACATCTCCACACCCATTTGGTAGCCAATGTAAATTTAAATATTTAAATGTGCTGTAACAGTAGAGCTGCAGTTAGCAGAGATATTTATTGTATTCACCAATGTGATATATAGAATTCAGTGTGGGAATTACTAAGGTGCGGTATCCTTGGAAAGTTTGAAGTTTGAACAACCTACAGACAAAATGCTGATGGAGATTGTATCCCTAACACCATGCACGTCTCTATTTTAAGGTGAATGGGGGACCTTAGGCACATAAGAAAACTACTCAGGAGGAGCCCCGTCAAATAGGTACCTGACCTATGAACATTGGTGGCGCCCCGTTATATGGATCCTACTAAACTGATAGGACTGTGTGTTAGGACAGCAAAACTTCAGAATGCAGGGATTGAGTCTGTCCACATGATCAGAAACTGTCGGCCTAGTTCCTGGCTAGCTCACAGTACCTTACCCAAACCCCTAACCTTACTGGGGTGGAAGGTGATTATGGCAACCTGAACATGACACTCTGGTCCCCAAAGAAATTGTGGAAACATATCTTACCTTTTCTTTCTCTTACTCATGCATGCCCAGGCAAAGCACAAGAGAGATATAAGATAATTATTAAATACATTTATTGAAATAATCATAGTCTTGTATAGAGGGAATGAGCTGCAATATTAAGGCAGATGAAACAAAGCAACACACCAGCACTATGAACATGGTAAAAAGAATAAACAGTCCTACCATGGCAAACGATTTCTCAATATTCCTGCCTATCACTAGCCCTGTGCTAAGAGCATAGTAAGTGTACCCTCTGTCTTTGCTCGATTTAAGAGGATAGCCTTCTCCTCCATAACTGGAGAACCGACCCAGGGAATTGGCCTGTAGCATAGGTGGCAATCCTTCTTGGCCAACTGGAAGATAGTGCCAGCAGAGTTGCACGTTGAACACAGTATTTGTCCCCAGATGTTTGCAGTTGGAGTGCTCCTCTAACCTTTCTGAGACAGTGGATGATTTACATAATCAAAGCCATACTGTGTTAGAGGCTCAGCTCTATTGCAAGTATATGTCTAGATGTTAGAAGCTGTCTCCAAGTGGACAACGCAAGCACTATCATGTCTTGTACTGTGTTCCTAGCCTTGAACAGAGCGTACAAATTACATGTTGAGAAAGGCTAACTAGAAACAAGTACCATGTACAACGTACTCTAGGAATAATATCAAGCAATACTAAATGTGTAAAATGGTAATGCTAAAATAAAATATGAAATATGAAACTAAGCTAAAATGAAGCTAACAATAGGGAACAAGCGGTGGCCTAAGAAGGTTTCACAACATTACATGGCATTACAGTCCACACAACAATAGTTTGTAAAGATAATCTACTCAAATAGTGAGACTGCAGTTTGTGTTAAAAAAATGAATCCTCCTTGAAACAGGCATAAAGTTGGAGAAATAATTTTAGTTCTTCTTACTTTTCAGATATTGTGTGTATGCTGCACTGTGCAGAGCACATCCAACATGTAGAATGGTATAAAAATGATCAAGGCATATGATTTTGTACTGGAAGAGTATACTTTCAGTACAAAACCTACGCTAGACATCGGACACTTACCTTTGGACCAAGGCGTAAGGTTTGTGCATGGCGCTATGCAACCAGTTTGTGGTCCAGCGCATAGAAGGCAGTGGCTGACGAACTTTTTATGATCTGACTTGGCAGTGAGGCTGTTGCCAGACCTTTATGTGAGAACCACCAGGCTTTGGCTTTGCCAACATGTTGGGAGCCAGGAGTACATGTTTTGATGGGGCAGACATTGTGTGATTCCACTAAAATGTGCTTACCCTCCACACAACTGTGATCATTTTGTTTATGTATCGAGCTGCCTGAGTTTGACCTTCAAGGGATACACACATGCTATTGTAATGCTATTGAAGTGTCTAGATAACTAGATAGTTTATGATGGTTTTCTCTGGCAGCAGCACTGACAAGAGGAGGCAGTCATTAATGTACACAGATTTTAGGTCTGGATTAACGGTGCATTAGTCAGACCCACTGGCACTGCCAATGCTTGTCTCAGCTGGGGAGCAGCATAGTTACAATAATGCAGCAGTTGCAGTGGCACCGAGACCCAGATGGGTGGCAGGCTCAGCCTGATCTGCATCCACTACAGTTTACTTCAAAGGCCACTGTAACTTATTTTTTTGAGTGGCTTACCTATAAGACAGGGAGGACTATTGGGAAGACATAGCTGCTAAGTTTCAGGTTGCTTAAGTATAACATCATCATCGCTTCAGTTTGCAAATAAATGAAATTCTACTGTCAAATGTGTAACACTTTAAAGGACATTTCTGTTGGGAATTGGGTTATTGCTTGAGGGTGTGGAACACTACTCAAGCAGCAGCCACATTTACTGGCAGAGTGAAATCACAAGGAACACCAAATTAACCTGTGATTAACTCTCTGGTAGTTTGGCATAAAAGCAGTCAGGCTTAACTTCAAGGCAATATATCAAATATTTATGCAATACTGGAACCAGTAACAAAGTGAAAACACAACATAAGTAAAATTCCACACCAATTTAGAAAAATAGAGTAACTGTTCATAAATGATCTTACATGAAAAGGCCAAAAATACAATCAGTAGAACTGGAGATATCCAATTTTTAACATTACAGGTAAGTAAAGCTCCTAAAAGCACAAAGCACCACATGTGGCTATCTGGTCACGCGAAATGGGGTAAAGTCACAGGTTTAGGCCAACTATGATGGAACACAGGGCAGGTACAGGGACCAGATGGGTCCCACTGAAAGAGTTATCTTCAAAGCCCAGAGTGAAGAGTTCACCTTGTGGTGGAAGGGGTCGCGAGGCGCAGGAGAAGCACCACACATGATCATCAATGAAGCACCAAGAGCAGCCAGGGGTTGCGGACAGTTGTTGCTGTAGTGTGAAGATCCTGATGAGCATCACAGATGGTCATTGCTGGAGTTTCGAATTGGCAGTCACTGTGAGCTGTTGATGCTGCAGCATGATGTGCAGATCTCACGCTGCCAGACATCACTGGTGATTGCAGAGGCATGAAGAGTCGCTTCACTGAAGCTTTACACTAGTGGGTGGCACGGGAGGCAAGTTTTTGGTGTGAATGGACCTGTTCACATTATCAAAGAGCCTAAAACATTAGAATTTCTCCTTTTCATGAGAAGAGCGCTCAACTGATGCCACACTAAGGGTACAGGACTGTAGGGGCACCTTGGGGGGGAATCAGGAGCTGACTCCAGCAGAGGCCAGGTGGGCTCAGGCTGGCCCATATAAATGTCCAGGCAGCAGGCCAGCTGGGCAGTTGAAGGAAGACTCTGGAGCTTTCTATGTCCCTCTAGCTCAGAGTAGGAGGTCAGTCAGCTGACCCTTGGAGTCAGGCTGCAGGTCCAATCACCCATCTCAGCAACCAGGTTGGCAGCCAGCAGAGTAGCAGGGCAGTGGAGTGGTAGTCCTCCTGGCAGCGAAGCAAGACACCGGTCTTTCCTCAGTAGCATTCATAAGTCCAGAAGAATACTGAAAAGTTGGGTCTGAGGGTCCAATATTTATACCTGGTGCCCATTTTAAAGAAGGGGATTTCTAGAGAATTCCTGTTGAAGTCTTTGAGGTTCTCTCCTCTCCTGCTTGGGTCCAAGCTGGTTGCATAAACAATACAGTGGTGATCAGTCGTTTGTGTGAAGCCAGGGAACAGCTTATTCATTTGCAAGTGGGGCGGGGCAATTCTGCCCCCGCTCAGTTGATGGCCCATCAATTCACACAGAATCCCTCTATTGTGCTGCCATCTGGGATGTCTGACTGCCAATTACACCCCATCATGTGACCCAGGAACAGGCACCAAATGATATGGCCAGGAAAATACCAACTCTCTAAAGGTGACATTTTTAAAATAGTACTTAAAATTCTACTTTACAGTTAACAAGGGTTTCAAATTACAATTCTTCAGACACCAAACTCAACATTCCTGCCTGCTACCAATTGAAAGTTACCACTTATTAAATGGAATAAGGGAACCCAATGTTATCCTATGAGACAGGTAGGCCTTGCAGTAGGGAAAACAAATTTAAGAGTTTTCCACTACCAGAATATGTAAACCTTAATAGTACATGTCCAGCTTTTTAACTGCACTACACCCTGCCCTCTATTTAGGGCCCACTCTTGGGGTGACTTATGTGTATTAAAAAGGAAGGTTTGGACCTGGCAAAAGCCTTTTATTGACAGATCGAAATGACATGTGTATGTGTAGTACCACTTTATTAGGGACTTGTAAGTGAACCTAGGTGGAATGATTGATTCAGCCAGTGGAATTGGAGGAATTTTGTAATTCCGTGTTACTCTTGTATTAATGATAAATTCCACAGCTCCACTGGCAGAATTACTCTGCAGTGGTTGTTAGAAACACTCTCACAGGGCTGAAAGAAGGAGCAGTCCCTCTATGTTTAAAAGTCACAGCAGATTAAAGTTTAATATGGAGTGTGTTTTAATCATAGAAGGACAGCTTCCTCTTCTTGCCTTGTTTAGAAACCATTGACTGCACTGCAGTGCAGAGCATCCCCCTCGGTGCCCTTACATACTCTGCAGTGATTACTGCAGAGTATATAAGGATGTTCAGGGTTATGTACTGCTGTGGATTCTAAAAAAGGTGAGAAGAGGGAGCAGTCCTTCTATGTTTGAAAACACTGCGGATAAACTTTAATCTGCAACTGTCTTGAAACAAAGAGGGACTGCTCCCTCCTCCATGACTGTTTGGAAACCACTGCACAGCAGTGCATTCCCCTCAGCACACTAACATCTCTTCTGCAATAATCACTGCAGTTTGTAAGGGCACAGGGTGGTAAGCACTGTGTGCATTTGGTATTGGGGTGCACAAAATGCCTCCTCACTTTCATTTTTGAGTGCAAGAGAGCATTTTACGCTGAGTAAATAGCACCAAGTGCCCACTCCGCCTCATCATGGAATGCCGCAGAAACTCATGGAATTTTAATGTAATTCCGTGGAATTCCAAGGAATCAAACTCCACCAACTCTACCCACCTCTGCTTATAAGTAAATAACTGTGCAAATTGACACTAACCCAATTTCACCATGTTTGCAGGAAAGAGCAAACACACTTTAGCACAGGACAGCAGTGGTAAATGGAACTGAGTCTTAAGGCCAACAAAAACGAGATCAGCAAAAAATGGAGAAGCAAGGCAGTAAGCTCGGAGGAAGACTTCCCTAAGGCTGACAGGTCTAACACTTTCTCACGAGTAAATCAGAGCAATGACTAGTACTTCCATGCCCCTCTGTGAGTTGTTTATTGTTATCTTCCAGATACTACACCACAATTAACATATACCAAATAGAATCAAGACTTTTGACTTTGCCAATACTTGTTAAGTAAATATGACTACACTGCTTTCTCCAACATTTGCAAAACAGCTCAGTAGCTTTAGTTGTTGTGCTTCATTGAACTAAAATTGAGCGCATCTGCCCCTCAGTAATTAACCCCTTCACTGCCAGGCCTTTTCCCCCTCAGGTGCGAAGCCTTTTGTTTGTCTATTTGGGGCAGTTTGTGCTTAGGCCCTCATAACTTTTTTCTCCACATAAGCTACCCACGCCAAATTCGTTTCCTTTTTTTCCAACATCCTAGAGATTCTAGAGGTACCCAGACTATGTGGGTTGCCCTGAAGGAGACCAAGAAATTAGCCAAAATACAGCAAAAATTTCGTTTTTTTCAAAATAATTGGGCAGAAGGGCTGCAGACGAAGGCTTGTGTTTTTTTTCTCCTGAAAATGGCATCAACAAAGGGTTTGCAGTGGTGAAATCACCTTCTTCCCAGCTTTCAGAAACGGGTAGAGTTGAATTAGAAAACCCAATTTTTCAACACAATTTTGACATTTTACTGGGACATACCCCATTTTTACTCTTTTTTGTGCTTTTAGCCTCCTTCTAGTTAGTGACAGAAATGGGTAAGAAACCAATGCTGGGTCCCAGAAAGCTAAACATTTCTGAAAAGTAGACACAATTTTGAATTCAGCAAGGGGTCATTTGTGTAGATCCTACAAGTGTTTCCTACAGAAAATAACAGCTGAAATAAAAGAATATTGAAATTGAGGTAAAAAAACAGCCATTTTTATCCACGTTTTACTCTGTAACTTTTTCCTACGATGTCTGATTTTTTAAATCAATATACTATTACGTCTGCTGGACTCTTCTGGTTGAGGAGATATATAAGGCTTGTAGGTTCATCAAGAACCCTAGCTACCTAGAGCCAATAAATGAGCTGCACCTTGCAATAGGTTTTCATTCTATACCAGGCATACAGCAATTAATTTGCTGAAATATAAAAAGTGAAAAATAGGTATCAAGAAAACCCTTGTATTTCCAAAATGGGCACAAGATAAGTGGTTATTTGCACATCTCGGAATTCTGGGGTGCCCATACTACCATGTGAATTACAGGGCATTTCTCAAATAGATGTCTTTTTTACACACTGTCTTACATTTGGAAGGAATAAATGTAGAGAAAGACAAGGGGCAATAACACTTGTTTTGCTATTCTGTGTTCCCCCAAGTTTCCCTATAAAAATGGTACCTCACTTGCGTGGTTAGGCCTACTGCTTGCGACAGGAAACACGAAATGGACATCACATTTTTACATTGAAATCTGACATTTTTTTGGGAAAGTGCCTAGCTGCAGACTTTGGCCTCTAGCTCAGCCGGCACCTAGGGAAACCTAGCAAACCTGTGCATTTTAGAAAAATAGACACCTAGGGGAATCCAAGATGGGGTGACTTGTGGGCTCTGACCAGGTTCTGTTACCTAGAATCCTTTGCAAACCTCAAAATTTGTCCAAAAAAACACCTTTTCCTCTCATTTCGGTGACAGAAAGTTCTGGAATCTGAGAGGAGCCACAAATTTCCTTCCATCCAGCATTCCCCCAAGTCTCCCGATAAAAATGGTACCTCACTTGTGTGGGTAGGCCTAGCGCCCGCAAAAGGAAATGCCCCAAAACACAACTTGGACACAACACATTTTCACAAAGAAAACAGAGCTGTTTTTTGCTAATTGCCTAGCTGTGGATTTTGGCCTATAGCTCAGCTGGCACCTGGGGAAACCTAGCAAACCTGTGCATTTTTTTAAAACTAGACACCTAGGGAAATCCAAGGTGGGGTGACTTGTGGGGCTCTGACCAGGTTCTGTTACCAGAATCCTTTGCAAACCTAAAATGTGGCCAAAAAGCACTTTTTCCTCTCATTTCGGTGACAGCAAGTTCTGGAATCTGAGAGGAGCCACAAATTTCCTTCCACCCAGTGTTCCCCCAAGTCTCCCAATAAAAATGGTACCTCACTTGTATGGGTAGCTCTAGCGCCCGCAAAAGGAAATGCCCCAAAACACAATGTGGACACATCACATTTTCACAAAGAAAACAGAGCTGTTTTTTACAAAGTTCCTAGCTGTGTATTTTGGCCTCTAGCTCAGCCAGCACCTGGGGAAACCTAGCAAACCAGCGCATTTTTGAAAACTAGACACCTAGGGGAATCCAAGATGGGGTAAATGTGGGGCTCTGACCAGGTTCTGTTACCCAGAATCCTTGGCAAACTACATAAATTGGCCCAAAAAATGTTTTTCCTCTCATTTCGGTGACAGAAAGTTCTGGAATCCAAGAGGAGCCACAGATTTCCTTCCCCCCAGCGTTCCCCCAAGTCTCCTGATAAAAATGATACCTCACTTGTGCGGTTAGGCCTAGCGCCCGTGAAAGGAAATGCCCCAAAACACAATGTGGACACATCACATTTTCACAAAGAAAACAGAGCTGTTTTTTACCAAGTGCCTAGCTATGGATTTCGGCTTCTAGCTCAGCCGGCACCTGGGGAAACCTAGCAAACCTGCAAATTTTTTAAAACTAGACACCTAGGGGAATCCAAGATGGGGTGACTTGTGGGGCTCTGACCAGGTTATGTTACCCAGAATCCTTTACAAACCTCAAAATGTGGCCCAAAAAACACTTTCTCCTCTCATTTCAGTGACAGGAAGTTCTGGAATCCAAGAGGAGCCACAAATTTCCTTCCACCCAGCATTCCCCCAAGTCTCCCAATAAAAATGATACCTCACTTGTGTGGGTGGCCCAGGTGCCTGCAACAGAAAAATGCCAAAAACCTGTAGAGATTGAGGGGATACCACAGCTACTTGATAGGCACATATTTTTCTTTTCAACATCTTTAAGGCTGACTAGGCTTTGGGGACCCACACAAGTGAGTTATCATTTTACTTGGGAGACTGAGAGGAACTCTGGGTTGTAGGGAATTTGTGCCGCAGTGGTGATCCTACAAGGAAAGTGAGGAAAACATGCTTTTTTAAGCAAATGTTGAGGTTTGCAGAGGAGTCTGGGAAGGAAAGTGTTCGGGGATCCAGGCAAGCCACACCTCCTTGGACTTCTTGGGGTGACTATTTTTATTACATGTCTAGGTTTGGTAGGATTTCTAGATGAAGGCCACACCCGGGACCAAAAACATAGGTGCCTCCCCCCAAACACAGGTAGCTTTTCAATAGATAAATATGATGTGTCCCCCTGCTTATGTGTTGTTCCCAACACTACAATTGTGAAAGGAAATGCACTTTGGTTATGTTAAAAAGACCCCTCACCCACCAACCAAATTGGTGGCATGCTTCATCATCGGGGTCCCACCCGAGACACCTAGTGTATCACAGGTGTGCTGTGACGCCTGATTACAGCAGAGCAGGTTTTATCATTTTTACCACACATACTGGTTGGATTTGGCACGAGGGTGATGGTTTAGTGGATCAAATTTTATTAACAAGAGATTTCACAAAAATTAAATGCACTGTTAATAAATGAAAGTCCAAAAAACTGAACCAATGACTCACAGCGCGTGAGCTGTAAAGCCATGACAAGGCACCAACCGCTTTACAGTCCATTCACACACCGTCCATACATGACATGCACAAGACCATTCACGCCGCCAGCCAGGGGCCCGGCACATTACAGCACTCGCATCGACAGACAGCACCACCCAATGGCCCATCACTTTCATACCCCCACATTCCTGATACAGCAATCACATCAGCTAATGAGTGTGTGGACTGGTGTTTGGCTGGCACCGCCAACCAAGCGCCACCCCACGCAGACTGCCAGCCAAGCGCCACCCCACGCACACCGCAAGCCATCCACCACCCCACTCACACCACCAGCCAAGCGCCAACCCAATCACACCGCCAGCCAAGCGCCACCCCACGCACACCGCCAGCCAAGCGCCACCCCACGCACACCGCCATCACTTTTCTTTTGTTTTTGAACAACAATGAAACCACTAATTATAAATAAGTACAAAACTAAAAACACAAAAGCTCTAACTGAATACATGACAGTAATGCCAACTGTGAAACTGAACATATAAAAATATAAAACAGCAGTTTACGCTCATGGAATTTCCCAATAATTATGTTGTGTGTGGTAGCTCCTGAAACAGCCACCCACACACAGCCCAGGCTTTGAAGGACAATCAAGGCAGTACATCCTAGTCTCCTTCCTGATACCTCTTCGAGCACAGACTCTACATCTCTTAGCAGGAACGTTTTTTTGGGCCGTGGGAGGAATGTGCTCAGCAGAGTGACGATCTTTCAATCTAGCCACATCCTCCACCACTGCTTCTCTAGGAACTCTTGCCTGTTCCAGCACAACAAGGCTCGCTATGATAGACTCCTGAAATTTCACAAATGTCATCCTTGACTCTGGAGAACTATCCTTGAACACAACAAAAGCATTCAAAGTTGCCAGGTGGAACAGGTGAACTGCTAATTTCTTATACCAAACATAAGACTTACGAGCAGCAGTGTAAGGTTCCACCTCTGATCTATTCTATCAACACCACCCATATGCTTATTATAGTCTAAAATGCACACAGGTGTGCGCACTTCTGCAACCTGACCCCAAACAGCCTGAGGTGAAGTACTCTCATCATGGATGGTACTTAGCATGTACACATCCCTCCTGTCTAAAACTTTCAGAGCTAGCAGCTCATCATTCCACAAAGCACTGCACTGTCCCTTCTCAAGTTTTTTACAGACAAGCTCTCTTGGATAGCCTTTCCGATTAGAGCGGATTGTGCCACAAGCAACAGTGTCCTCTCTGAACAACTCCTTGGACAAATGAACTCCAGTGTAGAAGTTATCTACATATAAATGGTGACCATTGTTAAACAGTCATCAACCAAGTTCCCACACAATTTTCTCACTAACTCCAAAAGTGGGTGGACAACCAGGGGGGTCAATATTGGAATCCCTACCAGTGTAGACCTGGAAATTATAAACATATCCTTTACTACTTTCAGACAGCATATACATCTTAATTCCATACCATGCCCTCTTGCAAGGAATGTACTGCCTAAAAAACAAACTACCATTGAAGAGGACCAAAGACTCATCTACATATATTTATTTTCCTGGAACATAGATCTCTGAAAAACGATCTACCAGAAGATCAATGACAGGTCTAATCTTAAAAAGACAGTCAGAATCAGGGTGATCTCGTGGCAAGGCTAAAGCATTATCTACAAAATGCAGCATCCAAGAAGAAGCTCATATTGGTTACGACTCATGATGGCAGGAAATATAGCAGTTCCCATCAAGGAACTAATACACCAATAAGAAGACAGTGATGGCTTTCTTATCAGCCCCATCAAAAAAGTTAAACCCAAGAACTTTTTCAACTCTTCCAGATTTGTCGGAATCCACCGGCTCGCTCCAGAGTGTGGCATAGGTCTGGCAGAGTTGTCCCTCAAATACTGCTCTGCATACAAATTAGTCTGCTCAACAATCTCTTCCAAAAATATATTGTCCATAAGCAACTCAAAAAAGTTGAAGGGCAAAAAGTTTTCCGTATTAAGTCGACACCCTGGGAAACCAGTAAACGCAGGCAACTGTGGCTGCTCCATGTTTGGTGCAACCCACGTGTCAGGTCTTCCAATGGGAAGCCTTTCAGCCGCTGGCTCCTGCACCATTGGCATATCAGTGTCCTCCTCTAAAACAGGCCCTTCATCAGCACTGAGAGTGGCTTCATCATCAGATGATTCCTCTCTGACAGAAAAATCACGTCCAGAATCTTGCACATCCTCCTTTGCCTCAGATGCAGAGTCAGTCTCATAATCATGGTCAGAAGATGACTCAAAAAGTACACCAACAACCTGCTGAGTGGTCATCCTACGGCTAGCCATGATCCTTCCTACCAAAATTAACTGGACAAATGCACCACCAACAACCAGCACTGTGTAAGATAAGTAACAAAGTGTAGCTTTATCACTAAGAGTTATAAACTAAAAAACTATACCGCTCACTTGCCTGAAAAAGCTTGACTTACCAGATATCCCATTAAAAAGAGAAAAAAGGCAAATTAGTCATAAGGCAACACAACAATCAATGTGCATAAATCTAAAGACAATTTCACACACAATCCTGCATTCAGTACACCACCTACAAACAGGTCATTCATGCATGGCAACAATACTCCTTTGGACTAAATTTATTTACTTACCTAAAACATGCAACTACGCATACCGCCGGACAACCACTGCCAAAACTGCATCAAGCCACAGCAAAGGAAGCAAAAGCTTTGAACTAGAACAAAAAGAAGAAATAAACTGTTATTATCATAAATGCAAATACTTTGCCAGTTGACAAACACCCCGCCACCAACCATTTTTAAATGTTCCCTTGTGTCTAGTGTTCTCTGCCTGGGGGCAGAAGGGCCTAAGAAAAATAGTTCAATCTGCACAAAGGAGGGCAGAAATGCCATAGAATATATTGCCCCCTTTGGAGGGCGACCCTTGCCCAAGGGGCCACCCCCCACACAAAACATATACATGATCCCTGGCGCAAAGTGGATTCTGCCCCCCTTGAGGGCAGATGGCCCTGAAAAATAAATAGGCCGATCTGTCCCGGAGGGGGGCAGAACTGCCTAATGGTGCGTTTTGCCCCTTGGGGGAGACACAAGATCCAACACAAAAAAAAATAAAAAATCCCTGGCGTCTTAATGGCTTCTGCCCCCCCCTCGGCAGAAATGGCCTGGATTAAATTGCCCCCTTTGGGGGGCGACCCTTGCCCAAGGGGCCACCCCCCACACAAAGCACATACATGATCCCTGGCACTAAGTGGAGAAAGGCCTCAAAAGAATAGGCCGATCTGCCCCCAAGGCGGCCAGAACTGCCAAATAGTAATTTTTGCCCCTTGGGGGCGACCCTTGCCCAAGGTGGCGCCCCCTAACACAAAAAAAAGAAATAACAATTCTTGGCGTCTTCATGGTTTCTGGGGCCTACAAAAACTAGGCCAATCTGCCACCAAGGGGGGCAGAAATGGCCTACATTACATTGCCCCCTTTGGGGGGGCGACCTTTGCCCAAGGGGCCACCCCCGCACACAAAGCACACACACACACATGATCCCTGGTGCTAAGTGGATTCTGCCCCCCTTGGGGGCAGAAAGGCCTAAAAAAAAGGCCACTAACTGCCCAATAGTACTTTTTGCCCCTTGGGGCCGACCCTTGCCCAAGAGGGCGCACCCAACACAAAAAGGAAAAGAAAAGAAAAAAATCCTTGGCGTCTTCATGGTTTCTTCCCCCCTTGGGGGGCAGAAGGGCCTACAAAAACTAGGCCAATCTGCCCCCAAGGGGGACCGAAATGGCCTACATTACATTGCCCCCTTTCGGAGGTGACCCTTACCCATGGGGCCACCCCCCACACAAAGCACACACACATGATCCCTGACGCAAAGTGGATTCTGCCCCCAAGGGGGGCGAAAAGGCCTAAAAAAAATAGGCTGATCTGCCCCCAAGGGGGACAGAACTGCCCAATAGTGCTTTTGGGCTCTTGGGGGCGACCCTTGCCCAAAGGGCCGCCCCCCCAACACAAAACAAAACAACAAAAAACAATCTCTGGTGTCTAGTGGCTTTCTGCCCCAGATTGGCCTAAAAATAAGGCCAATCTGCCCCCAAGGGGGCAGAAATGGCAAAAATAGCATTGCCCCACAAAGGAGAGCGACCTTTGCCCAAGGGGTCATTCTCCCATGCCGTAAAAACACACACTAATTTCCTGGTGTCTAGTGGACATTTCTGCTGCCTGATCGCATTGCGATCGGGCAGCAGGAATGCTCAAAGAGACATTGAGGGAAAGGAAAACCCTTTCATATCCCTCAATGCCTCTTTCACAGGCATCCCCCCACCCTGAGGTAAAACTAACCTCCCTCGTAGACGCGCTGGAAGCAAATGGTTTCCACTGCGTCTTTCCTCCCTTTCATGACGTCAGCGCATGATCGCACGCTGATGTCATGGGGGTGGGGGATGGAAGGTAAAGGGATACCCCTTCCAGCCTTGGCCTGGGAGGGGTGGTGGGGCGGCCCTCGGGGGTAGCGCTAGTGCTTCCCCCGAGGGCCTGTGTATGGATGTAATGGTTACATCCATGGCACCACACAGGCGCAGCCATGGACGTAACCATTACGTCCATGGCGGCCAAGGGGTTAAGGAACACATTATATCTACACACATTCCCTGTAAAACTTGCAATAGAGATATTACCAAGCCAATATAAATGAGTGTTTTTTAATATATTTCAGATATGCATTGTGAATGAAAACAGTGTTTGTGATATTTTAACACATATTTGTGATGACCCTAACACCACCTCGCGCCACATTTGCTTCATTTGTTTATGCAAATGTGGCACGAAGGTGGCATTTCCCATGCGCCATATTTACAAAGTGGCGCAATGCAGGCATTGCAACACTTTGTATACCCTTGTGCCATAATATGCCTGCGCCAGGCATAGTGTATGCAAGGGGGGTGTTTCCATGTAGGGAGGCCAAAAAACTGGTGCAGTGAAATTTGTTAAATTTCACTGCACCATTTTTAATGTCATTTGTAATGCCTGCCTAAGGTAGGCATTAAGTTGATGCTCCCACTGAAAGCAATGCCCCCCCCCCTATGTTTTGCTGCATTACCTCCATAATTTATGGCACTAATCCAGCAAAGCCCAAAAATGGCCATAAATTAACGCTAAACTGAACATGACCGCCATGGTGCAGCGCATAGTGAATACGGAACACGTATGGTCACGTTAGGGGGACGCAATGGGGCGTTAGGAAAGTGGCACATCATGAATGATGCACCAATTTTCAATAAATATGCTACTTTATTTTCACATTCTCCTGTGGGAGATGCAATAGAATTTGGTCAAAAACGAAATGGGCTTCTTTATAAGTGCAAAATGTTAGCTCTTGTCATTTGCTTTTTTAGGTTGTCTTTGCTACAGCTGCAAGTCAGAGAAAATGTTTGCTGAAAGTAACTTGATTATCCAGGATCAGCGTGTCCATAGCACCACAAAGGTCATTTGAGGTCACAAGCTTCCAGCGTGCCAGACTCTAACAAATAGCTACGTTTACTGTATTTATAGACAGCCCTTGGCAGGAGAACAAGTGACCCCCACAGGACTTGCGAATCTGGGCTGGAATCCATTGAATCTGTGAATTAATTGATTTAGTTTGAACTCTACTGTTTTCTGCTGGAAAACATTGCTGTGAACATGCTGTACATGCTGTGCATATGTGATATTAAAAAGACATTGTGCTGAGTTTTCTGCTTAACATAAGACCAAATTTTGTATTTATTATTAGTTGAGCTTTCTCAGAGAACAATTGTGAACATTAATTATATTATAAAACAAGTTCTCTCTCTATTTTTGACCCCTAAATGAGAAGGAAAAGTAAATTAGTTCATGCGTGTTGATCATATATTTGTAACAATGGCTGAAACATTTAACGAGCAGTGATACGTTTAAAGCGTGAGTTAAGAAATGCAGGGAAAGAAAAGAACATTATTCATTTAGGGAAACGATAGAGATAGCAAGGCTGAGCACACTGACAGAGTAACTATAGACTTGTAACAGAACATCTGTTTCCAGGGCAAAGTGTGATATAGTTACAATCTTCGCAGGCACTTATGCAAAAAGGACCAACATATTGTATTCCCTGTTTTACTGTCCATCTTCTATTTTACAATACATATCTAATGCACAAATTTTGCTGGAAGATGGGCTTAGTCAGTCAATGCTGGTGAAATCAGTATGCCTGAGTGGCCAATCTTACTTTGAAGGGTTTTTCATCTGGTCATTTGCTTCCTTTAACAGTTATTGGTCGCATTAATCAAAACGATGATTCTCACATTGTTCCTTTTAATTTTTTCAAATATTAGCATCAAAGTCCCCCAAACGATTTTCAGGGAAATTTATCAGATGTTGTGGCAGTTTATATGGGCAAGCACAAAACCTCGCACTAAGTTGGAAACACTTCGACTAGGTATTGATGATGGCGGCCTAGCATTGCCGCACTTTGAAATATACTATGAGGCGGCATATTTAGGCTGAGCTATTAGAGCAGTAATGTCCCATAAACTTGACAACAATTTTTATCTCAAACAAGTGCTGCTGGAGGATAATGTTCAGCTTTCCCATTTCCTTAAAATCCCGAGGCTCCCAAAGAGTACAAGATATAAGCTTTCCCATCTAGTATGGTCTAGATATATCCAGCTCAAAGAGGAGTATTACTTCTCTCAATTTCATCCCTCTATGTTGTTACACAGATCTGAGGGGTTGGGTTTGCAGGTGGGCATAAACAGCATTAAAGTATGGGAAAAGCTAGGGTTCTACCAGTTTGATGATTTTTTTATTGGCAGGAAAATTTCAAATTTTGGGATCAGCTAGAAACTAGCTATCCAGGTATTCCCTACTCCTTATATTTTTTTTACTTACAAATTTACCACTTCATTCAATCAACTCAGAACACCATCTGACACATTAGCCTACACCATTACCCAAGCATACTATGTGAACAGTCTAATAGGGCTAGAGAACTGGTACTGCATACTGCAGCAACAACTCCAATGCGAAAATTGTCCCCAAGACCCGGATTAGTATCGAGACCACCGCAGGGTGTGAGATTGATCTATGTCTTTGGAAGCAGTATAATGTATGGGACCATAAAGTGATAAGGGGAGGCAATTTTAGAAGAATGACTGTCTTCTCAAAATGGAAGTTGTATTATACACCCTCTTATGTGAATTAAATGTTTCCTTCCGTTTTTGGGGAATGCTTCAGATGTAAACATAGTATGGGAGCTTGGCTACATGTATGTTTCACCTGCCCTGCTTTAGTAGAGTTCTGGGAACAAGTTTCAGTGGCTCAGTGCCAAACTGCAGGTGTGTACATACCCAGACTCCTTGGGGGCTCTTTTTCGAATCCCCAGTTGCTCAACTCTCTATCTAAGGCAAAAATAGTTTCTTTCCATTGCATCTTTAATAGCAAACTCACTAATATTACAACAATCGAGAACGTTAATACCTGCATCAGGCAAACTTTGGTACATAAGATGAAACAAGTTTAGTTAAAAGAAAAACTTAACGCTCAAAGAACAGGGGCAACCCCAAAGTATCAAAGCATTTGGGAGGATGGGTCGAGCCTTCAAAGCTCAGATGAGACAATATGAACAAACTTTGCCTTTTCTGTATAATCTTGGGGGTATCATGTAAACATAATCAACTTTGATGTTGTGAATCCTTTCTACCTGCTCCACCTATTTAATTCCATAAATAAAATATATTTTTTTAAAATAGACTCAATACATTATGCCACTAAGACAGGAGTCACCGGGAATATCTTTACTTTGCAATATCACGGGTACATTTTTTAATTATTTTATATGTATGTGCGATGATATTTACTTTGTAAATGTATTTATGTTTTTAACATTGTATTTCAAATTTAGTAAGCATTGACCCAGTGTTCTAATTTTAGATAAATTTGTTTGGATTCGCTTTTAAGCATGTGTATAGGCATATGTCTTTACATATATATGTGTTTGCATATATAATAGTTGATTGTATTTAACGTAATACACACACATATACAGTGGTGTAACGAAAACTGACGGGGCCTCCCTGCAAAGTACAAGGAGGGCCCCCCTGCAGAATCATTCAGGAGCTGTTAGGCCAGGGTACTATGCTGAGGGGGGCTCCGGAGCACAGGGGTCCCCCACACTGAGGACTGCGGGGGCCTATGTTACATCACTGTAGATATATATATATATATATATATATTGCAAACAAGGAAATTATTGCCGTGCACTCCGTTCAGCCACAAGACGCTTTAAAGATTTATTTGGTGCAAGAAAAACAACGCGTTTCGACTTTACAGTCTTCTTCTTGGTTACACAGTCCTTCCTCTATTACCTCTATTTATAGTGCTCTATTCCCAAAACCATTGCAATGCATTTTTGTCTAAATAGTTCTTTGTATGAAATATAAAGTTTACAATATGCATGCAAAATTAATTAAGAACAGTCTCAAAATCAAATTAATAAAATTCTGAGTGCATTGAAAATTATACAATTATGTATTGTATGACTCCAGAGAAATAAAAAAAGACTGCATAAGCTCCGAAGGTTCCAGCCCGTTGGAAACCAAAGACGGACTGTTAGCAAAACACCAGTGAAAAGTAAAGAAAAAGTACATTGAGCTGTGGTCCACAAAAAAACATAAAGAATACTCTGAGCTGCTGTTAGAAATGGGGTCTTTGGTTGACAGTCACTTTACCCCCTGTTCAAGCAAGGATCCTCACTCTAGTCAGGGTAAAAGAGAATCACCCTCAGCTAACCCCTGCTTACCCCCTTGGTAGCTTGGCAGAGCAGTAGGCTTAACTTCAGAGTGCTAGGTGTAAAGTATTTGTACCAACACACACAGTAAATTAATGAAAACACTACAAAATGACACAACACCAGTTTAGAAAAATAGGAAATATTTATCTAAACAAAACAAGACCAAAACGTCAAAAATCCGACAAACACAAGTCAAGTTATGAATTTTAAAAAATGAAACTAAAAAATAGCGCTTAGAAACACAAAATGCTTCGATAAGCTGTTAACACGGCGTTGTGACTGAGTCGTTCCCAACAAGCTGACACCAGTGGCGCTGGACACAGAGTTGCGTAGACCCCCAAGTACAGTACCTTTGGTGAAGAGTGTAAACAAGTTGATGCGCGAAGTCAGGGATCGCGGCGTCTGTGTGAAACGTTGAATCCGCACACTTCAAGCAGCGTTGGTCACAACGTGGTGCAGCGACTTCCGCGGAGTCGCGGACTTCAACGGGGCTGCAGCGGGGTTGGGCCTGCGAAGGTCGTCGCGTTCCAGCGAAGATCAAGGAGTCGGTTGCAGGCAGCGTCACCGGATTCAGCAGCGGTGTCGGTCCGAAGTCACCCGATGTCAATTTCCTTGGATTTCCACCAGCTTTCCTTTCAACACCCAGGGACTGGATAGGGCACCAATTGTCACAGCAGGAGTCTCTCCAGAGACTCCAGGTGCTGGCAGAGAGAAGTCTTTGCTGTTCCTGAGACTTCAAACAACAGGAGGCAAGCTCTAAATCAAGCCCTTGGGGATTTCTTCACAAGATGGAAGGCACACAAAGTCCAGTCTTTGCCCTCTTACTCTGGCAGAAGCAGCAACTGCAGGATAGCTCCACAAAGCACAGTCACAGGCAGGGCAGCACTTATCCTCAGCTCTTCAGCTCTTCTCCAGGTAGAGGTTCCTCTTGATGTCCAGAAGTGATCTAAAGTCTGTGGTTTTTTGTGCCCTTCTTATACCCAATTTCTCCTTTGAAGTAGGCCTACTTCAAAGTAAAATCTCTTTTGAATATGAAATCCTGCCTTACCCAGGCCAGGCCCCAGACACGTACCAGGGGGTCAGAGACTGCACTGTGTGAGGACAGGCACAGCCCTTTCAGGTGTAAGTGACCACTACTCCCCTCCCTCCTAGCACAGATGGCTCATTAGGAAATGCAGACAACACCCCAGCTCCCTTTGTGTCCCTGTCTAGTGTGAGGTGCAACCAGCCCAACTGTCAAATTGACCCAGACAGGGAATACACAAACAGACAGAGTCACAGAAATGGTATAAGCAAGAAAATGCTCACTTTCTAAAAGTGGCATTTTCAAACACACAATCTTAAAATCAACTTTACTAAAAGATGTATTTTTAAATAGTGAGCTCAGAGACCCCAAGCTCCACATGTCCATCCACTTTAATCACACTTTAATCATATTAAAGGTAGCCCCCATGTTAACCTATGAGAGGGACAGGCCTTGCAACAGTGAAAAACAAATTTAGCAGTACTTTACTGTCAGGACATATAAAACACATTACTATATGTCCTACCTTAACCATACACTTGCACCCTGCCCTTGGGGCTACCTAGGGCCTACCTTAGGAGCGTCTGACATGTAAGAAAAGGGAAGGTTTAGGCCTGGCAAGTGGGTACACTTGCCAAGTCGAATTCACAGTTAAAACTGCACACACAGACACTGCAGTGGCAGGTCTGAGACATGATTACAGAGCTACTTATGTGGGTGATGCAGGCCCACTAGTAGCATTTGATTTACAGGCCCTGGCACCTCTAGTGCACTTTACTATGGCCTTACTAGTAAATCAAATATGCCAATCATGGATAAACCAATCGCATATAATTTACACAGAGAGCATATGCACTTTAGCACTGGTTAGCAGTGGTAAAGTGCTCAGAGTTCAAAAGCCAACAGCAACAGGTGAGAAAAAATTAGAAGGCAGGAGGGAAAAAGATTGGGGATGACCCTGCATAAGCAAAAAAGTCCAACAGCTGCAAAAGCTGTCGCATTTGAAAGTGAGTGCCAAGTATCCATCTCTAATGGCCTGACCTTACTAAACGACAAGTATGGATAGTAATTTCTTAAGACATTGATGATTATCATACACAATTGACAAATCACTTAGTAATGTTTCATTTATCTATACCTGTCATATCTATATTCCTACTTTAGTATGTAAGCTATTTTAGCTCAGTTATGAGGCTTTAAAACACTTTCTGTTTTAGACTTTTATCCCAGCAGGTTAGGGTCTTTAAGCATGATGGCCAAATACCTTTGATAGGATTCTACTATAATAAAAGCCTTATTTATTTTACTAACCAATAAACTAATCCTCATCTTTAATGGCTTATTATTTATGGGTTATCTGCACCATTCTATGACATATTCACTATAATCTTTCCCCACTGTGTACTGCTGTGCCACTGGCTCATAACCTTGTAACTCTTCAGATTGTCTTTTCACAACATTGCAGTCTATCCCCAGACAATTCTGCACTCTCCATCAGTATGAACATCACGCCACCTTTCACCTTTCCATTCTTCTGACTCCTTCACAAGAGAAGGTGCTCACTGTTTTATAATATTACACCCCACAACCTATCTAAAAAAATAATCAAAAATTTCAAACACTGAGGCCCATATTTATACTTTTTGACGCAAACCAGCGCTGGTGCTGGTTTGCGTCAAACATTTACCGCCGGCTAACGCCATTCCTACGCACCATGTGGGTGCCTTATTTAAGGATTGACATTAGCCGGCGCTGCAGGCTGGTCAGAGTAAAAAAAAAAGACTCAAACCAGGCAGCACCGGCATAGGGGAAAATGGGGGTTCTGCATCAAAAAATGGTGCAAGGCAGGTTTGAGTCAAAAATCATGGCTCAAACCGGACTTGCGCCATTTTTTGACGCACAACCCCCATTGAAATTACTCCTGTCTTCGCAAAGACAGGAGTCATGCCCCCTTGTCCAATGGCCATGCCCAGTGGCACAGTGGCATGTAGGGGGGCCCAAATTAGGCCCCCCATGCCACTTTAACAAAATAAAAATAAAATACTTACCTCAACTTAGCTGTACTTACCTGGGGTGGGTCCCCACATCCATGGGTGTCCGCCAGGGGTGGGCGAGGGTGGCAGGGGTGTCCCTGGGGGCAGGGAAGGGCACCTGTGGATTGCTTCCATGGTCAAAGACCATGGAAGTGAGCCCACAGGTCCCTTAACGCCTGCCCTGACTCAGTCGTTTAAAAAACGGCGCACATCAGGTTGTGCGCCGTTTTTTAAGGCCCGCCCCCTCCTGTGCGTCAAAATGACGCTGGAGTATAAATAAGGAGCACAGGCCTTAAAGTCATTTTTTGGACCTTAACGCAAGGCGGTTTCCTGCATCCAAAAAATGACGCACACAGAGGATTTTTGACGTCCGCGGGGTCGGGCGCCATAGTATAAATATGGTGCACGATTTGCACTGAATGTGCGTTACATTTTTTGATGCAAATTCGGCTCAACCGGAGTATAAATATGCCCCAGAGTTCTCAAAGACGGTTTGGAAACACTATTTGCTGGCCACTACTACTGTACTGTATGTAGAAAGGAGGGAAAAAAACTGACCACATAGTCTTCTGCCACAAAACGACGCTATGGACAAAAACTTCTGAATCTCTGATGCTGTCAAAAGAAATTCCACATGACAGGAAGCTCACCATCTCCCTCTTTCAATGTGGAAATATATATATCCATCTAATCAACAGAAAAATCCAGTTTCAAACATTGGGCAGCAACCTGAAACTCTTTGGCTCCCACTTACTTTCAGATACTTCTGAACATTAAAATGAAAATAGGTCTTGAAGATCAGCCTACTCCTCACCTCCAGAGACAATGTGATCAATCAGAATCAAGTGGTTGTGCAAAGCAACGCAACCTTCCTACACATATACCTACCACATCTCTCCCAAGAAACATTTTCTTTCTTATCCACAGCTGCACACTACTTTTCCCGCTCCTCTGTTCCTACTCCGGCACTCCCTCACCTCCCACCAAAACAACCTTCCTTCCAACCTTATTGCATCTCAGTCAATCTCCCTTGACATACATTATCTCCTGTGTACTACTTTCAGTAACCTTGCCTGCCCCTCTACTACCTCTCTGTGAGAAACTGGATTATTAATTGGGGTGAAAGGTACTCAACCAAAAGTAATAATGTCATTATTATTGTTAGAGTCAGTAACGGCTTCAGTAATTTAAGTTTAAGCTTAATTCCAGGTAGCTATGGCACAGAGCAGACAGGCTTAATTAGAGAAAATGTCAAAAGCATTTAGAAGTATCATAACAGTTCAAAAATCTGAAACACAACACATTAAATATCCCACTCCAATATATAAAAATGTAAAATATTTTAATGAAAAAATACACCAAAATGACAAACATCCAATAACGTGATCCAGAGATATTAATTACTAAATTTTTAAATGAAAATAGAACCAAGGACCAATAAGCTTTAAGTGCCAAGCACAGTCATCTGGTTGCGCATGACTGGGTAGCAGGCATGATTTAAGACCAACTGCAGTGGAGGACAGATCAGGTACAAAAATGTGTTCTGTCTTGGTTGAAAATGTTACCTAGTGAATTGGGATCTGAAATGGGAGCCAAAGATCCTCAGTGGGGAAAGGCCGCAGACTGTGGCCTAGTTGCACTCCACTAGGCCACATAGCCATCAGACAAAGTCCCTATGAAACCATTGACTTTTGCCAGAAAGCTCTGATCTGAGGAAATTCAGAATTTGATGGTCGGTTACTTTTGGTGCTTCGACCTGGTAAAGATTTCTACCTTCGGACTAAGTCACTGTTTTGGAGCTTGGATTTGATTCCTTCATCAGGGCAAGGCTGAAAGCTGTAGCAAAACAGAGCTCCATGAAGCAGGATAAATAGCATCTTTTACAATGGCAGTTCTGGTGGCCCTTATTATTTAAAGATTTTTAAGGGTATGACCAATCAGGTTCTACGTGAGCTCCTATATTCCTATGCTCCACCACAGGGTCTTTTTGCCACAAATGTATACCTCTGGCTGGATAGCATTGCATTTCCCTGGATTTTCTTTTAGATCTAACCAAGTCCAAAGACACGCTCATCACAAATAATCCTCACCACATCTGATCACTTGACTATGGTTGGAGGGAGATCTTTCACCTAACTTGCGGCAAAATGTTGGAACACCTTGCCTCTTCAACTCAGCAGTTACCTTCGCTACCTCAATTCAGGAAGGACCTAAAGACCTGGCTCTTTGATTGAATTTTGAGGACCTACCCCACGGCTCCTTGAGACCCTGCGGGTGAGTAGCACTCTTAAAAATGCTGACTGATTGGCTCCTCAGTTCATTCCTCTAACAGGATTACAATCGACCCCTGAATTGGCACACTTCATGAAGCATATGGTATCTTTAGATGGTTTACTGTCATTTGTAATTAGTTACAGGGGAACACAATTTTTGCCCAAGTTGTATGTTTGTTTTTATGTTTTGGTATGTCCAAAGAGCAAACCTAACTAGCTACCAATAGAGAGTACTATTCAACAATGCCTTGGGTGCAGTTTTGAACATGGGTGTATGCTTATCATCCTGTTGTTAATGACATGGAGAAGACTGGACTCCCATTCTGCCTGATGTGTGACTCCTTTTTATTACTGCATATGAGAAACTTCAATAACTGTTAAAGAATATTCAGTATCATTTGGTGGAGGCTAATAAGCCTTATAAAGAGCAAACCAATCACTGTCAAAATCAGAAATATGTCTACCAGTCTTGATAAGGTATAACTTGCAACAAACATCTATACTCAAAAAGGACTTGCACATTTCAGACATGCTTCATTGATCCGTACAAAATCTATCAAGTTATCAGCACAGTAGCCATGAACCTAAAGTTACAACCACATATATAGGTTGATCCCATTTTCCACATGTCCATGTTGAAGCCCACAGTCACACAACTTCCACATTGGCTCCCACCAATACAGCTGGAAGGACAATCTGAAAAATAAGTCAGAACCATTCTAGGCTTCAAACATATTAAGGGAATTTTGCACTATCTAGTAGACTGCCAGAGGCATAGCCTAGAGGCACAATTTTGGGAATCCTTCTCACACCTACATCTGACACCCTGTCTCACATGACTTTCACATTCGTAATCCAGAGAAACACAGTCCTATTTCCCAGTTCTTAAGGTGGATTTTGAGGGTACTACTGTCAGGTACCATCCAAGTTTGAATTCTTGGTCCATCAGAAGACCTCCTGCAAGACATTCCTGAAGCCTTGAAAAACTCTATAAGGGATGCCCCTGCTAATTATTCCCTCTATGAAGCCCTCCCAAGCAATATTTATATGCCCCTTGCAGACGTCTAATCCTATCCCAGCCTGCAGTCCAGCTGCCTCCATGAGCGATCCTTTTGCATTCTTTGATTGTTATGAGAGAGTGAATTTACCTAAATAGGAACACTTAGAGACTGAAGACCTCATTAGGAGTGGCCTGGTTAATTGTGATATGTGTGATAATCTCTGTTACCACACATTTCACTTTTCGACGTGTTAGACTTGACAGCCGAAGGTTGGTCTTCCCCCAAACATTTTGCCTGTCTTGCCTCACTTTTTCTTATTTCATTTTGTTAACCTTTGGACACTGGGCACTTTACCATTTTTAACCAGTGCTAAAGTGCATGTGCTCACTCCCCTAAAATATAGTAACATTGGTGTAGCTGCAATTTACTTTTAAGTCATTAATAAAGTGCAGTATATGTGCCCAGGGCCTGTACATTAAATACTACTAGTGAGCCTGCAGCACTGGTTGTGACACTGACTTAAGTAGAATATTAATCGTGTAACAAGACTGCCACTGCAGACCCTGTGAGTGCAGTTTCACTGCCATGTCAAGTTGGCATTTAAAACCGCTTGCCAAGCCACACACTCTCCTTTTAATGCACATAAGACACCCTCTAAGGTAGGCCCGAGGTAGCCCATAAAGCAGGGTGTAGTGCAAGTAAAAGGCAGGACATATATTGTTTAGTTTTACATGTCCTGGTAGTTATTAACTCCCAAATTTGTCTTTCACTACTGTGAGGCCTACTCCTCTCGTAGGATGACATTGTGAATTCCTTAATACATTTCTTAAGAATAATTCCTGATTGAGAACGAGTAGGACTGTTGTGTTTGGTACCTATGGACTTGTAATAATAAGTCCTGCTTGTTAGTAAAGTTGGATGTATTATCAGAACTTAAAAAATGTCACTTTTAGAAAATTGGCATTTTTCTGCTCTGCATGCTGCATGCTGCATGCTTCAATGAACGTCTGGGTTGAGTGACAGTTGGGCTTTGTACATTCCCTATAGACAGTCACACACAAAGGAAGCTGAGGTGGGCCATTCACATCCTGATGGGCCATTCTGGGCAGCGGGGAAGAGAGGAACTGACCCTGGCAACTGACCAGGGATGTGCATGTCCCTTACAACGAGCTGCATAACCCCCTATAGCAATTCTGGAGCCAGGGCAGGAAAGGGAGGGCCCGTGTGCACTTCAAAGCCCCTTTTTGAAGTCACCCCCACTTCAAAGGTACCACTGGGTGTAACTGGACTTCTGACCCTACCAAAGTAGTGCACTTCTGGACCTGAGGACACTCTGCCAGGGAGAGGACTACTGAAGGGATTGTTACTCTGCCAGAATTCTTATGGACTTTGCTAGACTGTCGCTATGCTGTGCCTGCCCTGCTGCCTGTTTCATCTTTGTCGGGGAGTGAAAATGACTGGACGTGAATCTCTACAACCCCAGAACCAAGTGACTCCAAGGCCTTGCTGGCTTGCCTCCTGTTTTGCAGTCTCAGGGACATCAAATGCTGCCTACATCTCTCCTACAGCACTAGAAGTCTGCCACCTGTGAGCTCTCCCCTCTGACATGGTGCCTATCCAGTCCTGGGCCCATGGAAGGGGGTCCCTTTGTGCTGTAACTCTCGACAGCGCTGCATTGCCACCATTCTGCCATTTGGAACCACTGCATCTCCCTTTGACGCTGACGCATCACTGCAGCAAAAGGACAAAGACATAGCAGCATCCCAGCACAGCTCGTTAATCAGCGCATCTCTTTCCACCCGAATGCATCTCGCTCTCATCACCTGGATGCAGGCTCGATGACAATGCATCACCTTTGTGAAGGGGGTTCGATGCCGCACCACTACCCTGGAATAGATGACTGTTCAATTTAAGGATGCATCTCCTTACTGTGTGGATCAGAACCAATGCATCACCTTAGCATTGTCTCCTCTGCTCCTCCCATCAGATCCTCGTCTTCAGCACAACTGTCCACTCAAATCACTGTTTCAGCAGGACAAGGTTGGTCCCTGTGGCTGGTCTGCACTCCATCTGGGTCAACCTTAACTTTGCACTTACCCCAGGCTAGCGTAACCAGATAGTCAGGTCACTCTCTATGCTTCTAAGCACTACAGTTACATTTAATCTTTAAAAATTCATATCTCAACTTCTACTTATTGGATGTTTGTCATTTAGGTCTTGTTTTACTCATAACAATATAGTCCATTTCTCTAACTTGGTGTGGAAACTTTTTGTGGTGTTTTTCACTGATTACTGTATTAAGTGTTTCAAAAATATTTTACACAGTGCCTCTTAAGCCTGACTGCTCTGTACCAACTACTAGAGGGTGAGCACAGGTTCATTTAGGGTGTGTACCTGACTTACCCTGACAAGGATTATGGTCCCTAATTGGACAGGGTGTATAACTTTGCCAACTAGAGACCCAATTTCTAACAAGGAGCTTGGGACTATCACTGCCTCCAGCAGTATCCCCCTACTAAATTGTGGTAGGTAAAACTAGCAAAAAACTATTGGGTGAAAAATATCTAATTATTATCAGGTCATGCAAGTTTGGTGCCCTGAGCACCAAAAGCTGAATGCTATTCCATATTTTTGGGGACAAACGTCTAATTGGGCGTTATTTGTCAGACCTGGTAAATTCCGATCTAGCAGAGTTGGACTTTGTTAGAACCAATAAATATCGACAAGAGTACTGAGCGACTCATAGTGGGGAGCCTGACTCTACTGTGCAAAAGTAAGCTACAAGTCAACCCTAATTAAGTGCAATCCGTTACAAAGACTAATTTAAAGAGTCAATTCAACCTGCCAATGCTAACTATGTTCGAGCAAAAGCTGGGACTGACCTAAAAGGATCAATTCCAGCCTACTTTAATTTGGGACAAAGTCACTCAGAAGAGCCTGTGTGATTGCCGAATGCAATAACACTGTGAGAAGGGCCAAGGAAGAAGACCGTGAAGGTTGAAACGCGTTGCCCTATGTTTCTGTTCTATGGATTTTTTAAATAAATGAAGGCCATTGTTTTGCAAGGAGTGCCAGATTTTGATTTGTTTTTGGCGTGCATATATATATATATATATATATATGTATATGGCAGTCAATAATACTATTATTTGTTTTCATAGTTTGCTTTCCAGAAATTTCAACCTTGTTCACAAAAGAGTCAGGCATTGTCGTTTGAACACACAAGGTAAGTATACAATTGGAGCGCACAGGATGAGTTATCCCTTAGTCCGTATCTCACTCCTTTCGCTCATATTTTTATTTTCCTTGCAGGTTTGAAGCCCCAGGTCCCTCAAGAATGCAAGCATTGTTGCCAAGTCACAGAGTGTTGGGGACAACAGAATGCTACTCAAAGGAGAGTAGCCAACAGAAGACAAGACTCCAAGGGGACGCCGCCATGAACCCCAGGAAACGCATGAGGACTGCAAGAGAGAACCAAAACAGGAATGTGACACCCAGGAACATAGGAAACAGTAAGTTGCAGACCAACATACACTAGAACAGCAAGAAAATTCCTGTTGTGTGGCTTGATGCTTTATAGGCTATGCGCTCTTCCCCCGCCATACACCAAAACACCGGCTGAGCCCGACATCTAGGATCCATGTTGCTCTTACAGGACAATTAATTGCTCTGCTAGTAGGTTGGTGACCACGTTGCAGTGTGGCAACCTCTTTAGCCCCCACGCTATTCTACACTTCTCCTTGACTGGAAAGGTAAACCTGGAAGAGGGGCAGGGCTTATCCCCAAAGACTTAGGCCCTTATTATGATTTCAGCAGTCAAAACAGTTGACCGCCAAAGTCACGTCAGCCAGGAGACCACCAGTGTTGAGACCACTGTCTTATGACTCTTGACAGCTCTCTGCCATAAATTGGGCAGAGAGCTGCCAGCAGCCATACTGGCGGTCGGCAGCTTAGTGCCATATTAGACCTTTGTAATTGGCATGGCGGTGTTGTGATGACGGGATGGTGCCGGTGGAGCAGGCCCCATGGACCCCATTCCCTCCTGGACAACCACTGCTAGCAGGCAAGGTGATCTTCCGATAGGGGAGAGGGTAGGTGGGGGTGTTGTGTGCGTAAATGGGGGTGTGAGTGTGTGTGAATGGAGGGGAGGGTGTTTGGGCGTGTGCATGTATCTGTTTGAATGTGTGTCACCGGGGGTGAGGGATGTCACGGACGTGTGTATGTGTGTGAATGTGTGAGTGTGGATGTGTGAGTGTGAGCCTGCGTGGGTGGGGCGAAGGGTATGCATGGGGTTCGGGGGAGCTTGGTGTCTACAGGGTTCGGGGGTGGGAGGGGGGCTATGGCTGTTTTGGGGGGGTGAGGGAATGTTAATTCCTGTCACCAGTATCCTTTCCGCTGCCATGAAATCACTGTCGGAAAGGAGACTCATAATACCGTCTGCAGTATAAGGGGGACCGCCGGGCAGAAGGTGGTGCACCTTCGACCCGGCGGTCCCACTGCCCCGGTGGTACAGGCTGTAAACTGCCTGCTTTGCAGCCCATTCACTGCTGTGATCATAATTTGGCTGTCCTGCTCCGTCATACTGTCGGTGGTGTTACCGCTACTGCCGGCATGGAGGAGCAGGACCACCAAACTCATAATGACCACCATAATCCTTGCAAGAGATTGAGTTTTAAACAGTTCCCCAGTTTTGAATATCACTCAAAATGAAAATTACCACAAACAAATGATATACAACTCCACATTATCCATCACCAGCCAGGTCCCAAAATTCTGTTCACTCAGCAATTTACAGAGCAAATTGTGTAAAACAACACCTTCATCAACTTGTGAGACTTTCACCTCCATTGTACAGATTCCAAATACTTAGCTGTCTCTGAACTGTCACTTTTGCTGCACAATAACAATCTCATACAACTCTTCGGCTTCCTCACTTACTCAAATGGAGAACAAAGTGAAAGATTGTTATGGGTTTACAATTTTGTGAATGATTAACAATGTGCAGAATGCATTTTAACTCAGTTTCATATGTTTACATTCATGTAGTGCTATTGTTTTTGGAACTAATTTTCTATGATGTGTAGAAGAAAGTTTTTCCGATATATGTTCACTAGGCCACAATTTAAGAGAAACACCAGTGTGTCTAAGATTGAAGTCAACCATGGCACTCATTCTGTGGTTACCGCTGTACACCTCCTATCCTCACAAGCTCCACAGCACACAGTCAAAAAATTGCTAAAATCGAACCCTTCTCATACTTTCTGCACCTTATCCCTTCATGCCTCATTAAAGACACCATTGACTCCTTTGCTGACAATAAACCAAAATCCCTTACATAAGTTGAAATAACAAACTGCTTAAAATTGGTCCCCTATTCAGAAATCAAGGATCAGACCCTGAGGACCTCAAAAACTTGAACCCATCCCCAAACTACTGTTTTTCACCAAAATGTTAGAAAGCTATGCTAATTTCCAACTCAAGCAATTTGTCTCTAAGTGTAACCTTCTTCAAATTCTAATCAGACTTCAGAGCAGACTGCTGCATTGAAACTGCTATCATAAATCATGCCCTTGACTAGAGATTAGACAAAGGCTATTTGTTGTCTTTTAATCTTATTTGACCCGCTTGTGGCCTTTGATAAAGTCATTCACACATCTCTAATCCAAAAACTCTGGAAAAAGGACTGGGACTAAAGGCCTGATTACAGGTTGCTTGTGATACTCTGACCCATGTGTTCCCAGTTTATGCATGGGTCAGAATTTGGTCTTCTTTAATGCATCTGATAATTATCGGGTGTGCTAAATAACCCATCCTTCATTAAATATCGGCAAACCCGCCAACATATAATAGGGGAACACATATGGTATTTAGTGTATCATGTGGATTTTAGTGCTTTTAACATAAAAACCCTCTTTTTATTCCCCATAAACTCATAATAGGTGTGATTGCATCCAATAAATAATGTACAGCGTGCAATTATTATTTATCACTATCATTTTGAATTGCCTTTCTAGTAATTGCTTTTAAATTACAAAGAAGCATTCCTAAAAATTGATATCTTGACTTCTAACTTATTTTTAAATAATAAGCAAGGTTTCACAGAATAGAAGGTAAGTGGAATATGAGAAGGGCTTTACTACCAATTGTTTATTCTGAAAATGTTCAACAATGTTCAGACAGAAAACATCAACTACAACACAGTGTTGAAAGATAGAGAGGAACTTTGTGCCAGAGATTCAAGACTCAAGGTCATTCAATACTGTAAGTAAGTGAGAAACTTTGTACCAGGGATTCAAGACTCAAAGTCATTGAGACCCATAATTGCCTTTCCTTGCTCAAAACTACAGGGGAGGCGCATCCAGCTTTCACTCAGCTTCTCTGCCAGGTTGCAGATACAAACACGGACATCAGTAGAGGTTTTTTTGCTGAGCATTGGTTCTATTATTCATAAAGGAATGATGTGAGCCATTTATGACACTTGAAGTAGGCAATGTTTTGGTGAGAATGTAGTTTAATAAACTGAGAGAAAGGAAGATTTGGAGATACTATTGCAAGGAAACTTTATGATACCTTCAGAATGTTACAGTGATTCTATTATTCTGCATTCTGGTAAGTATCATTGCCACCATCTTGTTTATTTTTCTAATAGTTACTATTCATATTGTATTCGCTAGGTGACAGGAAGTATTGGTGTTCCTTGGGCGCAGTATCCCCAAAAGCCCCTCTTTCTTGCAGCACCAATATTAATACTCAAAAGTTAAATGTTTCGGAGCAGCCAGATGAGAGGAGGGAAACTAGAGAGGGTACTTCAGGGAAGGAAGGAGATCTGGAACAAGAGGTTTATAGATGATTATAATCTTGAGCTTTTTCTCCTGCTAGAAGTCCTGCTACTCTCTAAAGTGTTTTACATTTACTGTCACCTGTTGTTTTTCCTGTAATATAAAATGCACATATCACATCAGATCCAGACTTCATGGGAAAATCTCATACTTTCAGTATTTATAGAACTTCTTTTCATTCCTAGGGTGCTTGTAGATAAGTCTCTTCTGTATACAAAATTACTTAATAGTTTTTTCCTAAAATCACACATTAATCCGAGGTTGACATTGTTATTTCTCAGAACTGTAAGCAGGTGTTTTTAATATTCTTAGAGTAAGAGTACATTTTTCTAAAACATCTCAAAGTATCAAGTTCAAGCTTTATGTGAAACTTTGTGAAGGAAATCAACTTATTTAGTTTCAACAATGTCTTCACCTGTGAATGTTTAGTCAATTAATCCTCAGATAGCAATAAACACTAGATTTTAAATTAAATAAGGTCAAAAGATCTTACCAGAAAACTTGATTGATTCTTCTTACACCTATGCTTCAGGACTTGTGGTTGTTGAAAGGCACACTACCTCCAAAAAGCAACACTACTTTATTCACCAGAATTATTGTTAGGCCTTAGAGGGACCCCCAACTCGCTGAGATAAGATAAGTTCTCTTTGGGCTGCTAGAATAACAAATAACATGATCAAGGTACGGATGCTTTTTATAGGATTGAGAATCCAAGGTAGTTGATGGGGTTTCTAAAGTTGTGTGAGATATCCTTGTAGTCTCATGGGATCTCACTACTAAGAACACATTATGGTGTAATTTTATGACAAGATTATCAATTTCCATGCCACAATATATTACCGCCCTTTTAACAATTACTTAATTACCCAGACTCAACTGGTCAATAATATCAAGCATCAATCTCACAGCACTAATCACACAAAATTTATAAATCCCGTTTTTGGCACACCATTTTAAAGGGTGAGGGTGTCTTCTGGGAATGCCAGAAAGGGAGCGAAGTTACATATCTTAAACCAGCCGAGTTTGCTTCTGATCAGTGAACAAGTGAGATGGACTTTATTTTTATGAAGTTACCTGGCACTAGAAGAGGATTTTGAATGTAATAAATCTTGAAAATATATTCCTGATTTCCTAGTGTCATTGAGTGTGCCTATACACAAGGTTTAGGTTTCACTAACTGCCCCTGTCCAATCACACAGGACTGATTTTTACATAGAACACACCTCACTCAAGTAATGCTCAGTGAGCTGCCAGGTTGTGCGATCCACCTGGTTTTCTTTCTCAAATAGGCATATTGACCAAACCCTTAATGTAAAAGCCTCTAGAAACACATTTCAGGGCCTTGTTCTAGAAAGAACTCCAGAAAACATATCAACTCTGTACAAATTCCACAATAGGCAAATTAAATATAACATATAATATTCTAGGGTGCTCTTTGATGTACTTAGCTCTACAAATCATCCAGTCCCACATTAGAAAACATCTGAGAGGATTTTGTGATTGAAAACAGACTCAACAGAAAGCCCAAGAACTGCTGAAACACAAAATAGGGCCACATCTACCAATGATGATGTTTCCACATCCAGAAAGTAATTTCCACTGGTTGAATAATACTTATGAGTGAAACTTATTTTCAGTTATTTACTTAGTTTTTCCAAAAGGTTGGTCTCAATTTGATGAATTGAACTTCTGCCCATGTGAAAGCTACTCCTGTCAAAACAAAATTTACTTTATTGTTTTTGTGATTCATATGAATCTACAGACATGAATAAATTTAACTTCCAGCTTGTATGCTGCGTTGATGTTTGTAGACATGGATTTTCAAGGCTCATGATCTATGCTTCCTGCCATGGGTTTGTGAAACTTCTGGGGGGGGTCAGAGTGAAAATCAAGCATGTAACTGTAGCACAGCCAATTTCATAACTGATTGACACAATTCCTTTGAATATATCAGGCATGATCAATTATTTTGAAGATAACCTTCCCAATAATAACCATTAAACGTGCAACTGGTTTAGACTAAATTCAAACTTTACCAAATTTTGAAAGTGATACTTAAACCTTTAAACATTATTTCATGTATCAAAGCATAATTTTCATTCAATACAAATGTTTTCATCTGCTTCACTACTTCTCTTTTGCATTCTATCTCATTAATTCCTTCCTTACCCAGTAAATCAGCTGGATGCAAGGTCCATTTTCAGACTTAATTGGCACCTTTATCTGTACCTTTAAAAAATAGTGTTATGAAAGGGATCCAGGAAATGAAGTTCTGTTAGTGTGTACATATAATTGAAAATTCACAAGGCAAAATATTGCATGACAGAAACGTTTGACAAAGGGCCGGTGTTTTTGTGAATGCATATGAGCTAATAATTTAACACGTTAAGTTCAAAGGAAAATAAATGTATGTCCATGGGTGATTAGCGAATAGAACCGGTTCTTAATGACAGGCTTAGGCTTCCAAAATAGAAAGCAATTTCTAAACAGAAAACTCATAAATCACCAATAAAATGTTGCCAACACATTTATGCACACACTGACTTTCAGTTACAAACAGTCGAACAAAAGGATGACTTGATGCTCAACATCAAAAACTGCTGGGAACACAAGTAGGACAATACAATTATCCAATAAATGCCATAGTCTTGAAGGGCAGCCTATTCAACCAATAGCAAACCATGAAACCCCATTGAAATCAATGGCTGAAGGGGATGACCCAAAGTCCCCTTAACTACTTCTTATGTTTTAAAGAAAAATTGATGTCAAAAGTTTACAAATATAAAAGTGATATTTAGCCAGACCCAAACATTTACACCTATAATTTGAGATAAATGAGTAGAAACAACTTGAAAACGTATTCCAGTGTCCCTTTTCCACCCTCAATAAATTCCTTACTTCAAGACCGAAACTAAAGAAAGACTTTGCTTTTCACCAGGACCAGGAAATCATTTTTCTTAGACAGAAATTCACATCTGGAGGGGAAAATCACAGATGTTATGTCGATTAAAGTTGTACTTGAATATAATAGCATTTTTGCATAAAATATTAACACATCCTGCTTCTAACTCATATCGGTTTGTTATGCAAACTGCAGTCTGATAGGAATTAAACTATGAATATTATAATGAACACATACATGAATAATTTAAGTAATTTTGACTTGACAGAAAAATGCAGTGTCCTAGAATAAACGGAAGGTGCTACATTTGTAATGGTTTAATGTTAAGATTATTCTTCTCAAAGATGTCTAAACTCTAAAATGGTTCTTTAAATGAAGTGTCACTAACAAAAAAATAACTTTAGTATGTGTTGTCAAATATTAACTAAAGTATGAATGTTAACCAATGAAACGTACTTAAATTTATTGTAAATAACTACTTTTCCTATAATGTATGAAGTTGGACTTGGTGAAGACAGTACAGCACAAACAATTAGAGGTAGGTCCCGGTTAGCCCTTTCTTATTTACTCTCAGAAGTGGGATTCAAGCGTTAAGGAAAACTGGTGTCCACCCAGAAAATAGGAGGACTGAGAGACTGTTTCAGAGACTTCTGTGTCCAAATACCTTCAGATCCGTCCCGCCCATGATGCCCCGGAGGTCGATTATATCAGTACCAATGAGCTGTGCCATAATAATCTCAATGACTAATAAAGCCGAGGTGCGTTTCCCTTTGTTTGCCTAGCTATCACTGTGAGTTCACTACACCAGTGGTTCCCAACCTTTTGACTTCTGTGGACCCCCATTTTATCATTACTGGAACCCGGGGACCCCCACTGAATCGTTATTGGAATCCGGGGACCCCCCATTAAGTTATTACTGAAAGCTGGAGACCTAATCTATTAATATTACTTAATTTTCCAAGCAGTCGCGGACCCCCTGAGGAGTCTTCGCGGACCCCCAGGGGTCCCCGGACCACAGTTTGGGAACCACTGCACTACACCATTTTAAACATTTTTGCAACAATAGAATGCACTGCCAGCAATCACATTCAAAAGTAGCGCTTGGGCCAGCCTGTTCACATGGTAATCAAGACATTAATAATACATATGTATTTTGACATACATTTTACAATGAAAACAGTTTCCTACACTTCATGTGCCTGTTTTTTTTTGTTTCGGCTACAGCCAGCTTTGAATGCCTGTGGGCCACACCTATTGTTTCCAATTACATACCGCTGGACTTATGTCAGACCCTTATTTCACTGCCCTGCTCCTGATTCAATGACTTTCCTCCCTATCATTGTGGTTGTCCTGCCCAGGTGTATTTCAGTCCCATATTGATCTGATAGGTTCGGTTGACATATGCCCTTCAAATGCTGACATTGCTTCTCTCAGGGAGCCACTTTTTTCATTTATTTTCTTCACTCCGTTTGAGTACGTGTGTTTCGTTACTCTTACTCATGTGTGGCTCAGGGGTGGCTCCACCGCTTCAGCGGAGGAGCATCAACCCCCTGCCAGCAGCTGCAAAACTTTTACTATAAAACAATAAACAACGTTTATTATCATTTTATAGTAAAAGGGTCCGGCCCTGGAGATGTGACGAGAGGAGTGCACAGCACTCCTGGTCAGTGCGCATGTATGTTTGGCTGGCAGTGTCTGGCCAGCCAAACACACATGCGCACTGGGCTCTCTCAAACCCTGCAACTCAGGCACTGTGTTGCTGGGTTGGAGACTGCAGGCAGAGACTTCCACTATGCCACAGAGCACCCTCGCTGGACGCTCCCACCAATCCTAACGCTGCTTTCATGCTGCCAACAGCATGAAAACAGTGTTAGGATTGGGTGCAGGGCAGACTGGGAGCCTGTGCCTGCAGTCCAGTCGGGGAGTGGATGGGAGCGGTGAGGCGTGGCGCAAAAAGTTAAGTTTTTTAAAATTCTATTATTATTTTTTGTTGTAGTATTTCCCCCCACCTCCTCCACCATGCGCCATGCCACCCGCCCCTTATCCTCTTGCAAGCCGCCACTGGTGTGGCTTCTTCCTTGCCTTATCCTCTGTCTGCTGGTGCTTTCTCCCACCTGCCCCCCAACTTCCTTGCCCCAAGGTCTTACAATACTACTGGGCAGATTTGTTTTTTTTCTTTCTTTATTTTTTCAAAATATCTCCTCTATTGTGCTGCACCCTTGCTGTCACCACTCGGTGAGGTGCATGACCCTTCAGCTCTCCGTCCACTTAACACTATGACCTATTATTCATTTATTTATATTTAGGAGGGCAAAGCAGCTGCAATTTCTTGTAGAGCCACTCCATTTTCTAGCTGTGCTTTATCCCGCAATGAATTCTTTTTTTTATACTGTATTGCTCCAAGATGGGCATTCTCCATCTGTGAACAGTAAATTTAATAATTCAAACAAAATAGCCTCATAATAATGCATGTGAACGCATACATCATGATACATGCACGGACATGTGCCACAATTTCTCCACGTCTCCACATAATGACACACATCACAATGCATGTGTCTGCCTGTGTCAAGACACACGCATGCGCATGGATTATGACGGATAAGAACATCTTGGAATTAATTTCCTTGAATAGGAAGAATAGGAAACCTATTCCAAGATTGACAAACATGCATGTAAACACGCATTAGGTTAGCTATTTAACCTGATACTGTTAGCTCGTCAGACCTTATTAAGTAAACTTACAAGAGAGACGCGAATAGGCCGATGGACCTTTTGACTGCGCTTAACGTTTTTCCCACCATATATCCTGTACCAATACAGATCAATAACATCAACAATCAATAACATCAGTAATCAATAGGAGTCAGTAATTTCCACACACCATGACCTTGCAGTCATGAATAACTACACCTTTATGTAAAAGTTAGAATGTTTATTTCCCCATAATAACAATGCTAATATCATGTAACTTAGTTTTAAAATCAAATGATAAACATACAGAAACAATACTGGCTGTCCAAAGTGACAAAAGAATCGCAATCTAATCAAAGCTTATGCTATTACACATTCTAAGATTACAGTACAAATTAATAGCAAGACTAACTGCGCAAAATATATTACGTACATTTAGATTCAGCAAAGAAAAGATATTAACTGTTATTACATGTAGCGAACTTCATCAGTGAGAACCCTAACTAACAGCAGATTCGAATAGCATGTTTGGACTTCATGCAAAACAATTTTGTCACACAAATGTGGAAAAACATCTAACTATGGCTCTATCAAAATAGCAGTTGGTACCTAGAAACAAAAGCAAATAGACATAACAATCAGTAACATTGTTAGTGTACCTGTCCTCAATATGGTTCAGCAAGCTATGGCAGCCGCCGTCAACAGGACATCAGTTCGGTCAGCAGTACATCAGGATTCATTATCAAAGTTCAGAAAAAGCAAAGTAAGAATATAGAAGAAGAATGGAGAGAATGGCTTCTCTCCTCGGTGCAGACTGGCTAAGTTAGATTTCTTAAAACTACTTCCCACATCCTAATTGGTCAGGGGATTGCATGTTTACTCTTAGTCCAATAAAACTAAAACTTCAAATCTATAATTTCACTACTACATGGCTCACATGTCGACGATTGGCTCCTCTACTCCCGCTCTTGTCATTCAGCTCGTCAGGTATCAATACTGTTGCAGCTTATACTCCAGTCAGTGCATCTATTGTCTTCTCCTGGCAAGGTCAGTCTTACATACATTACATTAAGCATTGTTTCTCTAGCAAGTACAGCATCTTCTAGCAAGCAGTTTCTCATGAGAAAGAACTTCAGCTACAAGCACACGGTCAGTACACTGGAAAATCACAATTTAATTCTCTAAGCATCCATTTTATTAGTTGCCTAAGAAATGCAGCTTGACATGAGGCCGTACAACTGGGCCAAGACCTTGCTAACTTAAAGCCTGCAATTAATAAAGCTAATACATAATGCACAACCTTTAATATGGCATATTACTACACTAATTAAAGACAGGCTCAAAATTTCACATTAATATAAACCATTAATAAGTACACTTTGTGAATACTGATGGCCAATCTGGTGGGCACACCTTCAAATGCGTGCATTATTTTTCTCCACATAATACATTTTCTACGCATATCTTACACTCAAAATACATGAATATTCATTATTAAAAATCAGCGTTAACAATACCCATTGGTGTTGCCGTTGCTATGCTATTGATGCTATGCTGTAACCATCCATGTAAGACAAAACATACAAACGTAAATATCCTGTGTAGGTTTTTGTTATTTTTAGCAGAATCTAAGAAAGTGGAAGTTGAGGAGCTCATTTGTTGTATGCAGAGTGCATAATAATAATATGGGCAAAGGCTGCACACTTTACAACCCACAGCACACCTGACCAACCTTGTCTCATAGAGAAGGTACAATGATTTTAGGCAAGTCAGCGTGTAGGCAGCGGTATGGCCAAGTAATGAGCTAAAGAAAGCATTTAATTTTAAAGACGTCTCTGAAGAGTGTCATGTAGAATTTTTGGGATACAGGACACCCTCTGAAAGACAGCTGCTCTAATGTAAAATATAATGTAATGCAAAAAATATTTATAAAAGAGCAAACTATTGTCTAGAGAGGTTCCCTATCACTATAGGAAGGGGGATGAAAAATAAATCCAGCAAATACACCATCTATAAGTTAGTTTTTGAGGAGTTAATTTTAATGTTTTGCTGAAAGGCAGCAATTAGGATGTGGAGCACAAATGAAGAGGCAAAGCATTCCAGGTCCTAGCAGCTACAACCAACAAGAACTGGCAAATGCAAGAGCTATTGGCTTTGACAATGTGTTTTGCCATGTTGTACGCCAGAATGGCTAAATGTTAGTGTTGTGGAGTGTCAGAGTGGAGTTGGGGAGTAGAGTGTCATGGCGTGGATTTCTTGGAATGTCATCAAGTGGAGTGGGTTGTGTGGGGTGGATTGGATTGGAGTGGAGTGGATTGAAATGGGGTGAGGTGGGTGGGTTGGGTGGATTTGAGTGTGGTGGATTCAATTGGATTGGGGTGGGTGGTTTGGATTGGAGTGATAGGGGTGGCGTGGTTTGGATTTATTGGGGTGGACTGGAGTGGGGTGGATTAGAATGGACTGGAGTGGGGTAGATCGGGGTGGGTGAGGTGGAGTGGGGTGGATTGGATTGGAGTGGATTATATTGGATTGGGGTGGATTGGAATGGTGTAGGGTGGATTGGGTAGGGTGGATTGACTGAAGAAGGGTTTACTAGATTGAAGTGGGGTAGATTAAGTTGGTTTGGAGTGGGTGGATTAGACTTTATTAGGGTGGATTAATGTAAACTGGATTAGACTGGAGTGGGGTGGATTAAAATTGATTGTATCAGAGTGGGGTGGATTGATTGAAGTGATGTGGATTGGAGTTGGGCGGGCTGGAGTGGGGTGGACTGGAATGGGGGATCAGATTGAGGTGTATCAGAGTGGGGTGCAGTGGAGAGGAGTGGGGTGGATTGGATTGAATGGAGTAGATTGGACTGGGGTGGGTTAGATAGGGATCAGATGGATTTGATAGGAGAGGGTTGGGGTGGATTGGATTGCGGTGGAGTGGAGTGGAGTGCGGTGGATAGGAGTGGACTGGATTGGGGTGGATTGGATTGAGTGGGTTGGATTGGATTAGAGTAGAATGGATTGGTGTTGGGTGGATTGTGTGGAAGGGGATTGAAGTGAAATAGATTACAGTGGTTTGGACTAGGGTGGATTAATATGACCTGAATTGGGCTAGAGTGGGCTGGATTAAAGTCAGTTGTATTAGAGTGGGATGGATTGATTAAAGTGAGGTAGATTGGATAGTTGTACACTTGATTGGAGTCGGGTGGATTGTATTGAATGGAGTAGGGTGGGTTGGATTGTAGTGGTGTGGATCTGACTGGAGTGAGGTAGATTGGACTGGAGTGGATTGGGGAGGGGTCGATTGGATAGGGATGAGGTGTATTGGATTGGAGTGGGGTAGATTGGACTGGACAGGATTGGGGTGGATTGGATGGGAGTGGGGTGAATTGGGGTGGAGTGGGGTGAATTGGGATGGAGTAGATTTGATTGGAGTGGAGCATGTTGTTTTTGATTGGGGTGGGGCAGACTGGAGTGAGGCAGATTGGAGTGAGGTGGATTTGAGTGGGGCAGATTGTTTTGGATTACAGTGGGGCAGGTTGGAGTGAGGTGGACTGCAGTGGGGCAGATTGTTTTGATTGGAGTGGGGCAGGTTGTTTTGGATTGCACTGGGGCAGATTGGAGTGTGGCAGATTGTTTTGGAGTAGTACAGATTGTTTTTTATAAGAGTGGGGTGAATGTGAGTGGGGCAGATGAGGATGGGGTGGCTTGTGAGGAGTGGGGTGGGTTAGAGTGGATTGAGTGAGTGGTTTGGAGTGGATTGGGATGGATTGGTGTGCTGTAAATTGGGGTGGATTGTAGTGGAGCAGATTGTAGTGGGGTGGATTGGGGTGTACAGCACTACTATGTGTTAAAGCATCATTTCAGAAATTACACATAGTAAAGAAACACTGTTGCTTTGCAATATTTTGAACAAGTTAATAGTCATCTTTTGAGAAGAGCGCCCATGAGCAAAAACAAAAGAAAACATGGGTGGAAAGTGAGAAAAGATGGCTTGGCAAAATAAACAAAAGTTAGCTTTAAAAAAAAAAAAAACTTTGCAATTTTGTTTGTCCTCCTGGTCACGTTTTGGCCAATCGCAAGCCTTCTGTTTGCAGGATCACGTTGGGCACAGTGGACAGGCACTAATTAAGTTGAATCAATCAGTGCTTGGTCCCTGCTTCACACAGAGGAATTGAACAAATGCAAGGCATGTCTTGACGGATTACGAGGCTGTAAAGAAGAGTGCCATGCAAACCTACGAATGGTGAGAAACAGGCGGGCTCCAAGCCCTTTAATGTACACAACAGAATCTTGCAAACGAGATGCATGCGCTAACACATGCACTCACAGGTTTGACCCTAAAAAGGCCTGTGCTTCTGTTACGCTGCATCTGCATGTGGGGCTCCGAAAAGATAAGAGTGAGCAAACCTGAAAATTCTGCAACGCTGGCAATGTTTAAATTTATGCTGTAAATACAAAAGCCCGGATTGGTGGAATGCTTTCAATACTAGACAGGGACCCTTAAAAATTATTCTTGTGGCCACCGGCAACCAGTGCAAGGTCTTAATCTTAAAAGCAGCAGAATCTAGGAAGATTCAGTTCCAACTGGGCTGCCATGTTTTGGATTCTCTGCATATGTTTCATATTCTTAGAAAAAGATGTGATGCCCAGACATACCGCATTTCAATAATCTAGCCTGATCAGTATGATTGCTTGAACCATTAGTAGCTTTGCTGTAGTTGGCAAATATTGTAAAACCTTTCTAAAAAGTGTTAAATGCAGGCAACAAGTGGCCAAGAGCTGATTAACCTGCTTGGTTAAGGAAAGTGAAGAGTCAAATTGAAAGCCATGATATGAACCACTGACATCAGCTCAGGGGGAGACCCAAGTTCAGGAGTCCAAACCCAGACCACATTACATTGAAACAATCTGTCAATCTGTTTTGTCCATATTGAACTTCAGGCTATCATTTGACAGCCTTGACAGCCAGCAAACATTGATGGAAAATGTGTAGTGCATCAGGGTTCTGCTTGTCCAGTGCAATCAAGAGCTGGCTAAATCAGCAAATCTAACTCCTAAAGAGCAAATGATTGTCTCTAGTGGTTGTATATCTCGATTGAACAGTGTGGGGATATGTGACGAGTCCTGAGGAACACCACAGATGAGATGTTCAAATCAAGACTAAAAAGGAATTAGATAAACTGCCTGTGATCTATCTGCTAAATAAGATCCTAACCATCCCAGACTACACATAGGGGGTCATTACAACCCTGGCGGACGGTGTTAAAGCGGCGGTAAGACCGCCAACAGGCTGGCGGTCTTTTTTTCAGTATTATGATCATGGCGGTTACCGCCATGGTCATCCGCCGCTTCTCCGTTCCGCCCGCCAGGGCAGAGACGACCGCTGGGCTGGAGACCTGGGTATCCAGGCCGGTGGCCGTCACCATACCGCCGCTGGTATTTTGACCCGGCGTACCGCCGTGGATTTCCAGCGGTAGGAATCGCCATGAAATCCATGGCGGTAAGCACTATCAGTGCCAGGGAATTCTTTCCCTGGCACTGATAGGGGTCTCCCCCACCCCCCACCCCGACTCCCTCCCCTACACCCCTACACCCCCCACCACCCCTGCCACCCCTTCAAAGGTGGCTGGGCCCCCCTCCCCATCCCGACCCCCAACATCACATAACTCACACACACGACACGCACGCAGGCACCACCAACACACACACACCGACATACATCCCTACATCCACACACTCAGTCAGACACGCACACCCATATACAGACATGCACGCACACATCCATACAGACATACATACAGACATACACGCACTCAATCCCAAAACACGCAACACCCCTGCAAGCATACACGCACTCACACACCCCCTCTACATACACAGACGCACACCCCCATGCACCCACACAACACACAACAACCCTCACCCCCCCTCCCCTAACGGACAATCGACTTACCTGTTCCGTCGATCCTCCGGGAGGGGACGGGAGCCATGGGGGCTGCTCCGCCGACACCACACCGCCAACAGAACACCGCCGCGCCGAATCACAGGACGTGATTCGCTGGGTGGTGTTCTGTTGGCGTGGCGGTGGAGGTGGAGGTGGAGCAACCTCCACTTCCCCGCCGCCCGCCAGTATGGCTGTTGGCGGCTCTCCGTCAGAAAAAGGACGGAGAGCAGCCAACAGTCATAATACGCCGAGCGGAAAACTGCCACTACTGAGTGTCTTTACATAATCTTGATAGGGGTTGGTAATTACTGGGGTTTTCAGCATCCACTGTAGGCTTCCTTAGAAGCAGTAACACCAGGGCAGATCCTCAACAGTTTGCAGCTTAAATAGTTCAAGCGAGTGACAGTTATCATAAGCAGTAACCTCTTATGAGATACTCACTGATGAGGAACATATGGGGGCAGACAAAAGAGGTGGATCTTTTCAATTTGATCTATGAAAAAAATCAGAGAGTCTAGCAGAAAGTGACTGAGATTGTTCAACTTTCTGAGTTAGACAGGAAAGGGACCACTAACATGTCCAGGACTGCAAACACTTCACAAGAAGTATTTCCTGCTTTGAGGATACATCCAGTTACTGTGGAAACTGAGTAGGAAGGAATGTTTTATTCCCTCCCTGACACCTTGAAGGTGGAGAACAGGATGTTCGCGAGGTGAAAATTAAGCAGGAAGAGGGAGTTAAAGACATAGCTTTTATTACTGGAGATCCTTTACTTAAGAAGCCAGGTTTATCTCCCCCTCCACACACTTATTTTCCTCTGCAGCCTTACTGGTTTGGAACTGATTTGCTGATAATATGTCATGGGTCAGTCACAAGTTGAACAGGAGAGACTGCCCAAGCTCACTGACTCTCAACTCAGTGCAGTTAGTTAAACATTTGAATTTGTAACTTAACAATGGTATTCACTCTAATTTCCAACACAAGGATGCAGAGTAAAAGTTTGACATTTATTTATCCAACCAGATTTCTCAAACTTCTCTTTTGATAGATCCAACAACAATATAGGAAGCATCCACTCATATGTAAGAACTTAAGGAAAGGATGGAAGAAGCTGAACATCAGGATGCATTTGCCAGGAACTGGTGCTGGAGATACTTCTTACTGCTGAGTGTGGCCCATGTGTGTGGAGGCAGTACTTTGAAGTGACTTGCACTGGGTGTCCTGGATCTTCACATATCATTTTCCTCATGGTTCATATAATTCTTTGTTGGGTGTAGGAAGCTGGCTCTGTATATAGCACATCAAAATGAGATATAGTGTCACAGAGGCCAAGGGTTCCCCAGAGGCTTAACAGAGGCTAAAGTAGAAAATGCTAATGCTCTCTTTTGTGGTAGTGTGGTCAAGCAGTTAGGCTTATCAGATGGTAGTGCAAAGCATTTGTTGTACACGCACAAGCAATAGAAGAAGCACACACTCAATGACTTAATTCTAGACCAATGTTTTTTTATATAGCAGAAATATGTTTTCTTAATTTATTTCTAGAACCACAAGATTCAAGTTGCAGGTAAGTACTTTAATAGATTTGTATTTCACACATATATCAATAGTACTTTGTTTGAAATTGATGAGATATACAGTTTATGAACTATTGGCAATTATAAGATTTAAAAGTTGACAGTGCAATTTTCAGAAACAGTTCCTGGGGGAAGAAAAGTTAATATGATTTACAGGTAAGTACTTGACTTACAGTTCCAATCTCCGGAGGTTAGGATGTCCAAAGGTCGGGTTCAAATTAACCCCAAACACCAAGCACCAGCAACACAGGGCCGGCTGGGTGCAGAGGTCAAAGTTAGGGAAAACTTAACATGGGATCCTATGGAGACTGGGGGCACTCGGTTTCAGATCTGCTGGCAGGTAAGTACCCTTGTCTTTGGAGGCAGACCTGGGGGGTTTAGAGGAGCACTGGGGGCCACAAGTAGGCACCAAACACACATCCTCAGCAGTGCAGGGCCAGCTGGGTGGAGGGTGAAACAGAGTGTCGTGCTCCCAGTGCTTTTCTAAGAGAGGACCCTGGGGTCACTCAGATGCTGCAGGCGAGGTCCAGGGGGTCGACTTGGACAAACCACAAGCTGGACAGGGAGGAGGGCCACCTGCTGAACGTAGCAGCACCGGAGGTCAGGTTGTCCAAGGCCTGAAGGCTGTGGGTGCAGTGGGACTTTAGGCGTTGGATATCTTCGTCCGGGGCTTTCGCGGTCAGGGTTGTCCTCGGGATTCCCTCTGCAGGCATAGTTGTGAAGGGGTAGAGAGGTCAACCCAGGGTGGGCACTTGCTCACAATCACCTGGGGACTCTCTGTAGCTGGTTGGGCCACCTGCACAGGCGTCGGGTGCAGGGTGGTCCGGACTCACAGATCCTGGGAGGCTCTGGTGTCCCTTGGTTTTTGATTCTTTATGTACATGGACACTGTCCACTGGAGTTCTCAGTCCTCTGTGGTGCAGGGTAGTCCTCTGGAGCTTGGCAGAAGTCGCTGGTTCCACTGGATGCGTCACTTTCTTTGTGCAGGTTCTCTAAAGTAAGAGACAGACTGGTAGGGCTGGGGCCAAGTCAGTTTGTGTCATCCTTCTCTGCGTGGCTTTCAGCTATGCAGTCCTTCTTCTTGTGAGGTCACCAGGAATCTGGTGAGCTTGGTTCAGGGAGGCCCTTAAATCCTGGATTTAGGGGCGTTTCAGGGGTCAGAGGGCAGTAGACAATGGCTTCTGTCCCTGAGGGTGGCTACAGCCTTCTTGTGTCCAGTCCCTTTGGGGTAGGGGACACAAACCTAAATCTATTGGTTTTTGTCCTTCAAACCAAGCTGGAGTATTCTGCAGGGAGAGGGTCACCTCAGCTCTGGACACCTTAGGGGTAGTCCTAGCTGGGGTGGTCACTCCTCCCTGTTTTCCCTAATTTTCCCACCGGACTTGCTGCCAAAAGTGGGGCTTAGTCTGGGGGTGGGGGGGCAGCAACTCCACTAGTTGGAGTGCCCTGGGGCACTGTAACCTGAGGCTTGAGCCTTTGAGGCTCACCGCTAGGTGTTACAGTTCCTGCAGGGGGGAGGTGTGAAGCACCTCCATCCAGAGCAGGCTTTCTTTCTAGCCTCAGAGAGCACAAAGGCCCTCAACCCATGGGGTCAGAAACTTGTCTGCTAGTGGCCAGCTGGTACAGACAAGGCAGTCCTACACTAGAGGATTGGGTAAAATACAGGGGGCATCTCTAAGATGCCCTCTGTGCTTTTTAAAATAAACCCAACACTGGCATCAGTGTGACTTTATTGTGCTGAGAAGTTTGATACCAAACTTCCCAGTATTCAGTGAAGTCATTATAAAGCTGTGAAGTTTGTAATGACAAACTCCCAGAGCATATACTTAATATGGCCAAACTGCACTTACAATGTCTATGAATGCACTTAGACACTGTAGGGGCATATTGCTCATATAGCTATGCCTTCACCTAAGGTATAGTGCACCCTGCCTTAGTGCTGTAAGGCCTGCTACAGGGATTCCTTACCTCTGTCACATACAGTGTTTTGTGGGCATGGCACTCTGAGAGGGATACCATGTTGACTTTGCCTTTTTCAACCCACAAACACACACAATCTGCAATGGTTGTGTGCATGTGTTTGCTGATGGATCCCTTAGGGTGACATAACACATGCTGCAGCCCTGGTCACAGGGCCCTTGGTACCACTCATACCTTTTACAAGGGACTTATCTGTGTACAAGAGTTGTGCCAATTGTGGAAACAATGGTACACAGTTAGGGAAAGAACACTGGTGCTGGGGCTGGGTTAGCAGGATCTCAGCACACTCTTGGCCAAGCCAACATCAACATCAGGAAAAAAGTGGTGGGAGGGGTAACTGCAACAAGGGCCAGTTTCTTACATTGGGCAATTAGGCTCCTGTGGCAGTCTCAAGATCGTGGATTGTAGTTGCCAAAACTATTGCTTCCTAAGGATTGCTCTACGCACATTTTGGATAACAGAGAAACAAAGAGTGTGTTTTTGAAAACAAACGTTTGAACTATTTCTTCAACATTTATTTGAACTCTTAAGATGTGCTTACAAGTATCTGAACTCTTATGATTCGGGGTGTTCGTTCTACTAAAAAGTTCCTGTGAAGGAACAGAAAGGTTCCTAATAAGAAAATTGCACATGTGTATATATTTATAAATGTTGTGTGATTTGTCTGGATATATTTTGCTTAGGGTAGTGAACACATGATGTTATTGGTAGTCATTACTTTGAAGTTCTAAGGAAGACAAGTAGAAACTATAGTCTTCGGCCACAAAAACGCATACAGTGAGTAAGGTAGGTAGTTACTCAAAACATAGGAAGAGGTGTTAGTACACGTGTTTTTCAAGATACTTTTGTCTAGGCATGTTTAGTTCCAGATCAAAGTATAGAGAGTTGGTTGTGAGGAGATATTGCTGCTAAGGTATATCTGTTCACATTTTCAGGTAGGCTTAGCGTTCTAATTGTCAAATTACTTAAGATGTCTCTTTCTCTTGTAGGAATCCACTGTAGCCTTCAGATCTCCTTGATCTGGGATGTGATGAGGCAGATTGTGGAGTCCTGCGTCTCTGCTTTTACTCTTATTCCATTTCTCTTTCCTTGCTCTTTCCACTGGATTTCATATCCTTGTTTATGTAGTCATTGATGTGGGCAGTAGGAGATGGAAAAGAGAATTATTCTTGTTGAATCCCGGACATTAGTTTAGTGCAGCCTGACAGCTCTAATCTTGTGCTTGGAATCACACTAAAGAAATGCACTCTTTCATCGTTCACTGCCTCCACCCATTACCACAGACATAGGCATGTGAGGGCTAGTGGTTGAAAAGGAAAAAGTGATTGGCATAAGACAGATAACAGGGGCAGTGGACTCCATGACTCTGACTCGTCAATTCTGCTGGTCAATGGTGTCTGCAGTATGAAGTGGATATTTAAAGAGATATATTTAGTAACCCTAATAGTTTGCTGTTCCCTTGCCTTAATAATTCATATAAAAATCCTTGAATTATAACTGACATTTTAAAGTTCTTAAATAGCATGATTAAATCCTTAGTAAAATGTAACACCCATGGGCCACGAGGAAAGCTATGACCAGGTAACCAAGATGGTGGCTGTCTCTCCAGACTACATGAGAGTTCATACACTGCTGGTAATTGTAGTTAATTTTTGGGCTGCTGTCACACAATGCATCCCCCAAGCATGCAAAGCCTCAGTCCAGACATCTTCAACACTTTGCAGGGATCAACAGACTTACTTTCCTGAAAGAAACTCAGTGCAAGACAGTTTGAAGCCACCAACAATCACCAAGTTACAAACAGTAGGTAATACCTTCAGCCACCCTTTCTGACCCAATGGTTTCTTCACAAGACACCTAGATACAGAATCCTTAACAAAACAGACCAAGGATATTTATTCAAAATTCGAAGAATCAGCAGAGAGGAAACAATCTAACAATCTTCATTTTAAAATAAAGTTGGTATGAACTTTATGAGGAAAATCTATAGCTCCTTTGATGATGGCCCGGCCAAATTATAGCTGTTAGAACTTTAACAAGAAAATTCAGTGGGCAAATAGAGTCCTTTTTCAATCCACAAAGGATAACAATCTTCGTAAATATCCGACATTTTGCACTCTGAGATCAGTGGCTACTATCTACAGAGCGGTTGGCACACAGAATCCAATTACCTCAGTTACATACCTTCTTTTTCCTGTCTGATATCTTGAAACTCCATATAGACAAATGGTGGAAGATGAAGAACTTGATGAATTAGTTGAAGGAGGTCAGTGCTGACTGAGCAGTGCTAGAGCCAGATAGAAGTAAGGTTACATTAATAGGAAAATGCACTTTCTGTCTCAGTGAACAATTTGCCTAAAATGAATGTAAAAAGCTGGAGAATCAAACTCAAAAAGAGGCGATCATCATTAATTGGTCTAACGGGCTTATGGTCCTCCCATATACTTTTCTAAACTCCTCAGGGCGCAGTAGGCAGCCCAAATGCATCCTGTTGAGTTGCAGCTGTGGAGTTTTTTCATTTAATGTTAGTTGTGCAGTAACAATGTGCAGAATAGTAACACAAGTATACACTTATATAATGTTATTGCCTTTGAAACAATTTCTATATGACCTGTTAAAGTACCTTTTCTTAGCTTATGGTAACCAGGTGTGAGCTAGGCCTCAAGACCCTCTTATTCAAAATAGTGTCTCATCTTGCTCATTCACTGCTTATTATTTATGCTGCACATAGTCAAGCAAGTTGTGTTTTGTTTATTTTCGATTGGCAGGTTTTGTGAGTAGTGTGTTCTGACATCCAAGGATGACATTAGCATGGAGGGGGCTGTATAAATATTCATGTAGTGGGATAGTGCCTAGGTGGTAAGGCTATTTGATGCTTTTCAGTTCTATACTCTGATTTTCTGTAAATGTATTGTTTTGCTTGCACCATAATTAATCTGCAGTTTCGTCCAGTTCTACAGGAAGATATCCTTTATAAACCCTCAAATGTCGTGGGGAGCCAGATGACATTGTGATGCTACTAAATATACTGTCTTATTTCTTACTAATTTTGCTGCTCCTTTGGTGCTTAGATTTTTTTCGATTGTGTTTATTATTCTCTATTGCCCTGTAAATCAGAGCCCTCATGGAAATGACTTCATGCATCAGCACTTCACTATTTCTGTATTGTAACTTTTGAATTTTTATAATAAAACCTTCTAAATGTTCTATATTTTTTAATCCCATCCTAGAACCCACTTATTGAGTCTGTCCTTACTTAATTAACTGCATGTTTGGTCTGCTGATTTGCACCTTATCCTGGGTCACACTGCCTCATGAAATTGAGGTTCAACACCATCCCCGATCCACCCGTCCGTGGCATGTTATTGAGGTGTTACTCGGGGTGTAAGAATTTAGGGGAACCACACTCCCACACAGTTGAACTTCAGATTATCACCTGGGGTCTCTATATGACTGCTTATCCCGCGAGGGCCAGTAACTGTAAATAATGAGGCATCTAGACATATCCAGGCCCCACATTACCCGAAGTACCAAACCTTTTTCACTTGTACGCCTTCACACTTGCAGTTGATATTGGTTTCTAGGCCTCAGATGAAATACTTTTGTGATTTCTAAAAGCAATATAAAGTCAGAAAACTTGTTTAAAAAAATAATTAGGCCCTCCTAGTAAGGAAATGCACCTTTTTCTGGTCAGTTTGGCTGTAGTAGTACAGGAGTATGAAAACACCTGTTGCCCTCGCTTCTTTACCACTATCACGTTTTAAGTCAGCGTTTACACTTGTGTGACTGTTATTATTCTCTTGTCACTAGTCTGCAGACTCAGCCTCACACATATAGAATGGAACGGCAATAATTTATGTTTGTAGCTCTGGACAGAAACCTGCAGCCAACAATTTCCAATGCAGATTGCAGTTATTTTGTTACGTTTATGCTGTGCACGATGACAGCATGCAGGTATCTAATTCAATTGGCAGCTTGTGTATTTTGAAAATAATTAATTTCTTCAAACCTCCAGAAAGATACACCCCTGAAACAAAAGTAAGTAGAAGAGTGCCATGTGTAGTTTACCATCAGTATGCAACAAAGGAGGAAGAATCTGGAATGGTTGCGCGCATTTTTGGAAAATGAATCGAAACAAAGAAGGACGAATAATCTTGCACAAAAACGATGAACCAGGGTTAGAGATGCATAAAGTAGATTATTGATAATACATATGCAATGGTTGCAAGTGCATTGAGCTTCTTCCCTGCCCTCAACACACCAGGAAAGATATCATAACAAAACACTCAGAGCAATAGGCCATACAAGAGTAGTTTTAGAGATCTCAAACATTACATGACATGGAGTTTATATTTTAAACAGCTTTTAAGGCACCAATAAGCATGGAAGATCTTATTTATTAAAAAGTTGAACTGCTTTTACACGGTTTCTTTGCGGATTTGTCTTATAAATAGTTAAAAAAGGCACACAAAACACATTCACTGTTTATTCAATGGAGCATGAAACATGAGTTAGCTATTCAGCCATTCCTTAATTGTTCATTTTCTCCACGTCAATGTGCTGCTTTATAAAACAGCGACTAATTCAATGAGAAAGAAAATTGTGTACATAGGAGGTTGCATTCTATGAAGATTTTTTATTTAATAAATAACTTTATTTTCATGCACTTTAAAAGTTCAGGATGAAAAATCGACATGTGGCAACCCAGTTATAAAAGTATATTTTTATTATTATGTAGAATATATCCTGTTAATATAATATAGAGTGCTTTCTGTATGTTAAACAATACAATATATTTATTTATGTCCTCAGTTCCAATGTCCTCATTGTCCTTTTTTCTAAGATGGCCTTGAGCCATCGTCAGCTTGAGTGAGTGCTTAAAAAACCTGTAACTAAATAGGTATTCCGCTGGTTAATTCTCACTGGTAGCAGATGGATATATTTTAATATATTATAGACCAGTTCACAGCTCATGTTAGAAGGTCTACACCCATATGGACAGAGTATTTTTTTAACTCAGATTATCCCGCCATCGCAATGAAAGTTGATTTTTGCTGGATCCACTGAGCCCAAATTTGTAGAAATGGTTGAATGTGGAAGCTATTGTGGTAAATATATGACATGGTAATTTTCATGCATTGGACACAATTTTTCTATTTAGAGTAAATAGATGTGACCGCAGTAGGAAATTGAGGATTCCCATAACAATACTCACCACTAAATGTGTGAAAGAAAACAGAAAAGCACAATTATCTGCCCAATCTCAAGTAATATAATTACTTTTTGTGATAACACAATAAAGAAATCCTGGTATTAACACGGAAATCCAACCCTTCACTAAATGATAAACTGGTAACAGTGCTTTATTTGAGCTGATGACTGTAGGAGGGCACCACCCACATTCAATTTTGTTCATATAACCACCTTTATTGATTTATTACATAAAAAACATAAGCAGAGAATTGACACATATAGCCACCATAACAAGTGCAAATATCATGTTGTAATTTAAGTTCCACATCATAAGCTAGCAGTATCAGAGCCTCCACATGTGCCCAATTTAACAACAATACTGCATGACGCCAAGTCCAAAGTGGTCCCACCATCTGCTTCATATCTTAGTGTGTTCTTTCAGGCCACCCTTGGTCTCATTCACCGTTTTTTCTTGTTGTGCACTCTAGTCCACTCTTCGGCACCATTGGTTCAATGAGGCTGGTGCAGGCATTTTCCATTTCCAGGCTATGTCTTATTTTGCAACCACTGTGGCTACTCCAAGTAATGGTTTGTCGGCTCTCGTGCCTCTCATCCCCTTGAAAATCTCCAGCAGGACGATCTTTGGGGACAACTCCACCTCCCATACAACACCTGCAACAGTGTCACATCATTTAATTTAGGGGACTGGCACTTATTTTTTCTCATCAGATTTTGACCCACAACAAGAGAGAGAAAAGCACACAAAAGGAAAAGAAGGAGGAAGAGAAAGAAGTGGTTAATTTGAGTCTGTGGTTTCTAGTGCTCAGCACCGGCAGTTAATTGTCAACATCGGCAATTATGACAGCCTACCACATGGTGGCGCTGTTTGTCTAATTTGGAGGTGAGCACAGCAGCAGTTGTTTATTAATTCAATACACTTTAAAAATGCCTGAATTGCCACACTTGTAGGAGTGTGATGCTAGTAGTTCCGTTGGTACTGTCATTGGCAGTGTTGACATGGGCAATAGTAGTACAAGCCGCAGTAGCCTTCTGACAAGGGCCCTGGTACTTATCGTTTTACAAATTAGGCACTGAGAGAAAGATGAGAAATACAGAAAAACACATGAAAATGGGAGAAAGCAGGATTGAAAAAAGAACATTTAAGAGTGAGTTGAAGGTTCAGGGAGTGTCTGGTGGTGAACTAAAGAGTAAGGAGGTGGAATCATAACCACACAGTCTTAGTATTCAACCCTGCCATTCAGTAGCACCAGCCAAGGGCTTCTGAGCAAAACTTTGGTCTTGGGCACTAATGGCCATATTTACAAGGCCCATGGTGCACAGCTGCGCAGCAAGTAGCTTGATGCGCTGCCCTGTGCCATTGGGAAAGGGCAGAAATGCGCTGTATCTACACGATATGGTGCATTTCTGTCCTCTCCCCCATGCTGGTGCACAAATTACTGCCGTGTGCCAACACAGGCACTCTTGCACCATGGTGCAAGTGTGCTTGCATTGTGCGGGTGATTGTTTTTCAGCGGGGAGGTACACCTTCCTGCACAAAAACAACCAATGTAGGCAATTTCCCCTTCTATGTGTGCTGAATAATGCACTACACATAGAAAGAGGAAAAATGGCAAGAAATAAAGATACTCCTTCCTGGTGCATCACTCTTACTCCACCCCTGGGGCAGAGTAGTCTTTTCAAGCATTCCCAGGTTTACAAACCCTTGTAAATCTGGGAATGTGTCAAAATCCATTGATTTTGTGTGGGAACACCGAAGCAACACCCATGGAAACGCCTCCATGATGCAAAGTAAGGCAACGCAGCAGCTTGCGCTGTGTTGCCTTACTCCATATCTACAAGGCCATGTAAAACCATGCAAAGTGGCTTTGTGTGGCCTTCTAGACATGGGTAAGCAGCCTACACCGCCGGTGCACCACAAAACGTGATGCACCGGTGGTGCAGGACACTTGTAAATATGTCCCTAATTCTTTTACAAATAAACCACTTTCTGATAAGTAAAAATGTTGCGCACTGTGCAAAATAAACCTATGCATAATAATGCTGCAGATTGCTACACAACATTGTATTGTGTTGTACTTTAACAGGACATATATTTTAGGCTGCCTTTGTATTGTGTTGTACTTCAACAGGACATTTATTTTAGGCTGCCAGAGACAATACTTTTGCCACCGTAGATGAAGGCCTATTTTACCATAGATCCCCTTCCTTCTCAAAGCAGTGATGAAATATTTGCTGCTTGTATTTTCAATGCTTTCCCCCCACATCTGCTATTGGCATCCATGCTCGCAGTCTAGAACTGCCTTGTGAAAACAGGTTCAGATATGGAAACATTCCTATTGGCCCTTTTTTCTTTTGACTTACTTTTTCACAAACGATACTCTTTTTGGACTCATAAATGTGTGTGGTGTTGGCTATTTTATCTACTATATTTTTTTTCACTGTGCTCAGATGACACTTAGGTGGTCATTACAACCCTGGCGGACGGTGTTAAAGCGGCGGTAAGACCGCCAACAGGCCGCAGATTTTTTTTTGCAATTACGACCGTGGCGGAAACCGCCAACACAGATAGCCACTTTAACACTCCGACCGCCACGGCGGTACAAACAAACAGCGCAGCGGTCACCGCCAACAGACAGGCGGAAGACAATGTACCGCCCACACTATTATGACAGGCCAATCCGCCACCTTTTCCGGGGCGGATTCACTGCGGATAAAAACACGGTGGAAACAGGAATTTCAAAGGGAAAACGCTCACCTCTACACACTCCTCGAGGAAGGTGGACACCATGGACCCGGAACTCCAAATCCTACCTGCGATAGTCTTTCTGCTCCTGTACCAGGAGCACGAATGCCGGCTGCGAAGACCACGGTGAGTACTGCACCTACGACACAGGGGAGGGGGGAGGCAAAAAACAGGGACACACACACGCAACACCCCCACCCTCACCCACTACAACACACACATTAATACATATCTATACATTATAGTTACACCCCCGACCCGCCCGGAAGAATGCAAAGACAAAAGGAAATGAGTGTAACCATTGTAATCTATTAAAATGCAGTACGCAAAAATATATATATACACACTATTAACAAAATACACACCAAGAATATTAGTCCAGGTATTGCATCATTTATAGTCCGTGGACCACTGGGCCCAAAATGCATGGGCGAGGCCCATACTCGATACCAGATCAAAACAGAGAGAACACTGCAGGGGCATCAGATAGAAATACAACAGGCACCTCAGGGGAAGGGACGGGGGGGCACCTTAGCCGGATGAGTGCACGACGCCAGATCCACGAGGGGGCTCAATGCCCACTGTTCAATCCTGGGGAGTGGAAAGCCACAGTCTCTCAAGTCTCTACAGTGGGTGGCTTGCCCACTGTTCAATCCTGGGGAGTGCAAAGCCACAGTCTCTCAAGTCTCTAAAGTGGGTGGCTTGCCCACTGTTCAATACTGGGGAGTGAAAGCCACAGTCTCTCAAGTCTCTACAGTGGGTGGTTTGCCCACTGCATTATCCTGGGGAGTGCAAAGCCACAGTCTCTCAAGTCTCTCCAGTGGGTGGTTTGCCCATTGCATTATCCTGGGGAGTGCAAAGCCACAGTCTCTCAAGTCTCTCCAGTGGGTGGTTTGCCCACTGCATTATCCTGAGGAGTGCAAAGCCACAGTCTCTCAAGTCTCTCCAGTGGATGGTGTGCCCACTGCATTATCCTGGGGAGTGCAAAGCCACAGTCTCTCAAGTCTCTACAGTGGGTGGTTTGCCCACTGCATTATCCTGGGGAGTGCAAAGCCACAGTCTCTCAAGTGGATAACAGTCTCCACTGGTTCTGGAGGGGGACTGGTGCCCAGAGTGCTTCATCCTGTGAAGGACAGAGGTAGTGGATGCATGTCTCCACTGGTTCTGGAGGGGGACTGGTGCCCAGAGTGCTTCATCCTGTGAAGGACAGAGGTAGTGGATGGATCTCTCCACTGGTTCTGGAGGGGGACTGGGGCCCAGAGTGCTTCATCCTGTGAAGGACAGAGGTAGTGGATGCATGTCTCCACTGGTTCTGGAGGGGGACTGGTGCCCAGAGTGCATCACTCACCCCGTGACAGTCCCAGTTGCGTCAGTGCCCCTGCCGCTCATGAGCTAGCGGTGCTTGAGTTGGCGGTGCCCTGTTCAGCAGTGCTTGCCCTGTTCAGTGGTGCTTGAGTTGGCGGTGCCCTGTTCAGCAGTGCTTGAGTTGGCGGTGCCCTATTCAGCGGTGCTTGAGTTGGCAGTGCCCTGTTCAGCGGTGCTTGATTTGGCGGTGCCCTGTTCAGCGGTGCTTGAGTTGGCAGTGCCCTGTTCAGCGGTGCTTGCCCTGTTCAGCGGTGCTTGAATTGGCGGTGCCCTGGTCAGCGGTGCTTGAGTTGGCGGTGCCCTGTTCAGCGGTGCTTGCCCTGTTCAGCGGTGCTTGAGTTGGCGGTGCCCTGTTCAGCGGTGCTTGAGTTGGCGGTGCCCTGTTCAGCGGTGCTTGATTTGGCGGTGCCCTGTTCAGCGGTGCTTGCCCTGTTCAGCGGTGCTTGAGTTGGCGGTGCCCTGTTCAGCGGTGCTTGTCCTGTTCAGCGGTGCTTGAGTTGTCAGTGCCCTGTTCAGCGGTGCTTGAGTTGGCGGTGCCCTGTTCAGCGGTGCTTGATTTGGCGGTGCCCTGTTCAGCGGTGCTTGAGTTGGCGGTGCCCTTTTCAGCGGTGCTTGAGTTGGCGGTGCCCTGCTCAGCGGTGCTTGCCCTGTTCAGCGGTGCTTGAGTTGGCGGTGCCCTGTTCAGCGGTGCTTGCCCTGTTCAGCGGTGCTTGAGTTGGTGGTGCCCTGTTCAGCGGTGCTTGAGTTGGCGGTGCCCTGTTCAGCGGGGCTTGATTTGGCAGTGCCCTGTTCAGCAGTGCTTGCCCTGTTCAGCGGTGCTTGCCCTGTTCAGCGGTGCTTAAGTTGGCGGTGCCCTGTTCAGCGGTGCTTGCCCTGTTCAGCGGTGCTTGAGTTGGCGGTGCCCTATTCAGCGGTGCTTGAGTTGGCAGTGCCCTGTTCAGCGGTGCTTGATTTGGCGGTGCCCTGTTCAGCGGTGCTTGAGTTGGCGGTTCTTCATGACCCAGCTGTGCTTGAGTTGGCAGTCCTTCATGGCCCAGCGGGTCTTGTGCTGGCGGTCCTTCATGGTCCAGGTGGGCTGCGGCTGGAGGGGCCCTCCTGGGCAGCTGGGCTGGGGCAGGCGGGGCCCTCCTGGGCTGGGGATGAAGGGGCCCTCCTGGGCAGCTGGGATGGGGATGGCGGGGCCCTCCTGGGCAGCTGGGCTGGGGCTGGCGAGGCCCTCCTGGGCAGCTGGGCTGCGGCTGGCGGGGCCCTCCTGGGCAGCTGGGCTGGGGCTGGCGGGGCCCTCCTGGGCAGCTGGGATGGGGCTGGCGGGGATGGGGCTGGCGGGCGCTCCTGGGCATCTGGGCTGGGGTTGGCGGTAGCCTCCTGGGCAGCTGGGCTGGGGCTGGTGGTGGCCTCCTGGGCAGCGGGGATGGGGCTGGCGGGGCCCTCCTGGGCAGCGGGGATGGGGCTGACGGGGCCCTCCTGGGTAGCGGGGATGATGGCGGTCTTCTCCGCCGTGCTGCTCTTCCCACACTTGCCGGGTTTCTTGTGGCCCTTCCCCACCTTGGGAGGTGTCACAGCTGAGTCCACACTCCCACTGGGACCCCTGGGAGCGGCTTGGGTGGATGGAGTCTTCCCCCTCTCCCGCCGGGCACTGGCCAACTTCTGATGCTTCACATGGGGGGACTGGCTGTGCTGTGGCTCCGTGCCACACTGGCTGTCCTGGTGGCCGGTGCACTCCACATACCTGTGACTACAGGCACCACTGGTCCCGGAGATGTTGTGGCTGAGGTGCTAGTTTGGGACCTATGAGATGGACGGGGGGTGTGGGAAAAAGGTCAAGGCTGGACAGGGAAAGTTTTTTGGACACACTGGGACGGGTAGCTGGAGGGGGTTTGGGAGTGGAGGAAGAGGTGGTGGTAGTAGGAGGTGTACGTTTGGTGACTTTGGGTGCAGGTGCATGCGCTGGAGGCTGTCATGAGGTGGATGGCTGTTGCGTGGGTGTGTGTCTGCGTTTGTGTATCTTGGGAGGGGGAGTCACAGACACACTGGGAGAGGACACAGGGACGTGTGAATGGTAGTGGGGGTGGTGACTGCACGTGAGCGGGATGTGCTGGTGGGTGTGCTGGTGAGGTACGTAGTGGCAGTAGAGGTAGTGCATGCAGGTGTGTGTGTAGACGAGACTGGGAGGGAGGAGGGAGACAACGAGGAGGGGGACACAGTGGAGGCAGTGGATGTTGGTGTGTCTGCATGTGTCTGATGCTTGTGTGAGTGCCTGTGGGATGTGTGGTGCTTATGTTTGCCTGAGCTTCCCTTGTGTGGTGAGGTGTGTGCAGGCTGGTCTGATGGTGTGCTTGGGATAGGCAGAGGTACAGGGGATTGGGTCTGGGTGGAGGAAGTTGGAGGGGGGAGGCTAGACACAGGGACAATGGCTGCCATCAGTGCTGAGGCCAGAGTTTGAAAGGCTTGTTGAAGACGCCTGACCAGAATGAATGCCCTCCAGGAATGCATTTGTTTGTTGCAACTGCCTTTCTACACCCTGGATGACATTCAAAATGGTAGACTGCCCAACAGTGAGGGACCTGAGGAGGTCAATGGCCCTGAGGGCAGCAGGGGTGACTGGGGCAGGGCCTGAGGTGCCTGGGGCGAAGTTGATGCCCACCCTCCTGGGTGAGCGGGAACGGGGCGAAGGCTGAGGGGCTGCTGGGAGGGCGGTGCTGGTAGGGGGTTGGCGGCTGTACCTGTAGATGCGGGGGGCACAGATGTTGCCGCCACCACAAGGGAGCTCCCATCAGAGGACGAGTCCGTGTCGCTGGTGTCAGCTCCTGTCCCCGCCGTGGAGCTCCCCTCGCCCTCCGTCCCACTGGTGAATTCTGAGTCCGTAGTGTGGCCCTCCATGGCCATGTGGGATGCAGCTCCCTCGTGCTCCGGTGCCACTGCTCCTCCGCCTGATGCTAATGCACACAAGAACAGGGAGACCACAAAAAGGGGGGGGGGACAGAATAAAGACATTTTGAGTGCATGGGTTACCGCTAGCGTTGGCGGACAAGACAGACACAGAAGCCCCCTGCACTACGCCATGCTCTTGGGATCTACAGTGCAATTCTTGGGAAATGGCCTACAAGGCTATGGCCGACATCTGCACACATAGATGACACAGGGGCATGAATAGCTGTACTTGGCACTCTACAGAGGTGGGGTGGGGGCCACAGGGCCATGCCTTATGGAGGGGCCTAGCCTACAGAACTCGCCCTGGCCTAGGGAAACCCACAGCCCTCCTCCCCCACCCAGACAACTGAACTGCGCGCAAAGTCAGCTGAATGAGAGTGTACTCACCACCTTGTGTCTGCTGTGATGCCCTCAAGCACCCATCCAACTCCGAGTAGGCCACCGCCAGGATCCTGAACATCAGGGGGGTCATGGTTCGACGGGCACCCCTCCCACGTTGGGAGGCCATCCCCAGCTGAGCCTCCGCCGTCTTCTTGCTCCAGCGGCGAATGTCCTCCCATCTTTTCCAGCAGTGGGTGCTCTGTCTGTGGTAGACCCCCAGGGTCCGGACGTCCTTGGCGATGGCACGCCAAATATCTTTCTTCTGGTAGGCGCTGACCTCCATGAAATATACAGGGGAAGAAGAGAAGTCATTACCAACTGCACCGTCAAAGTGAGTGGCCCTCATCCCTACCCTTGCCATGTGGCACATGCACCCACTGTCTTTCATGCACGAAGAACTCTGCCCCCTTCGTTCTTACATCCAGCCCTCTCCACACAGGCATAGCCCATACCACATGCTCCCTGTGTACTTACCTGTTTGTCTGAAGGATCGTAGAGTAGCGTGTACTGGGGGAGGACCCCATCAACGAACTTCTCCAACTCCTCCGATGTGAAGGCAGGGGCCCTTTCCCCAGATGCACAAGCTATTGTCTCTTCCAGACCGAGGTCACAGCAGCACGTGCAGTGTAGGTCCTTTCCTGTCGAAGATCAGGTATTGAGTGATTGAACAGATAGAAAATGGCGGTCACGCCCGTGGCGGATCGTACCATCACCGCCGGCGTACATCGTCATTGGCTCCTGGGACCCATAGGGTCCAATGTTAACCAATGCAGCATTGCGCCGCGGTCTCCGACCGCCTACCGCGACGGTGTACATCGCCAGCGCAGTTACCTCACATCCCATTGTCCCACTTTAGAGGTCAGGCAGCCGCCATTTCAGGGGTCCACATGGCCTAATTTCCAAATGCGTCACACATACCTAGGCCTAGTCTCAACACACATACAGGCCACATTTTGTGTATGATTGGTGTTCTGGGTAAACTGTGGGTACGTACCTCTGAGTTGTTTGATTCTGTGGTCGCTGTTGTCCTTCATAGGCACCGTCCGCTGGGACATGTGAGGAGATGGCGGAATCCTCCGGTGTACTGACCGCTGGTGGACCTGTCGACAATGGAGGAAAGACATTTGATAATCACCTACAGGTTTGACCGTGCCACAATCCAGGAACTGTGTACCCAGTTGGAGCCAGACCTGATGTCAGCAATCCGCCATCCCACAGGAATCCCCCCTCAAGTGCAGGTGCTATCAGTGCTCCATTTCCTTGCAAGTGGGTCTTTTCAAACAACTGTGGCCATGGCAGCAGGGATGTCCCAGCCTATGTTTTCCAACGTATTGTCCAGAGTGTTGTCTGCCCTGCTGAAACACATGCGGAGCTACATTGTTTTCCCTCAGGTGGAGGATTTGCCTACAGTGAAAGGTGACTTCTATGCCCTTGGACATATCCCCAACATCATAGGTGCCATTGATGGGACCCATGTGGCTTTGGTCCCCCCCCCCCCACAGGAGTGAACAGGTGTACAGAAACTGGAAGAGTTATCATTCCATGAATGTACAGATGGTATGTTTGGCAGACCAGTACATCTCCCATGTGAATGCCATGTTCCCTGGCTCAGTGCATGACGCCTACATCCTGCGGAATAGCAGCATCCCTTATGTGATGGGTCAACTCCAGAGGAACCGTGTGTGGCTATTAGGTGAGCCCCTGGAAGCAAGACAGTGGGAATGGTTGGCTGGGGTTATCCCTACAGGTTAGTGTGTGTCTAACAGTTGTCCCTCGCCATTTGCAGGTGACTCTGGGTACCCCAACCTGTCATGGCTACTGACCCCAGTGAGGAATCCCGGGACCAGGGCAGAGGAACGCTACAATGAGGCCCATGGGCGAACTAGGAGGGTGATCGAGCGGACCTTCAGCCTCCTGAAGGCCAGGTTCAGGTGCCTGCATATGAGAGGTGGATCCCTATTCTACTCACCAAAGAAGGTGTGCCAGATCATCGTGGCCTGCTGTATGCTTCACAACTTGGCTTTGCAACGACAGGTGCCTTTTCTGCAGGAGGATGGTCCAGATGGTGGTGTTGTGGCAGCTGTGGAGCCTGTGGACAGTGATGAGGATGAAGCAGAGGAAGAAGACATGCAGAACAGGGACTCAATGATCCAGCAATATTTCCAGTGAAACACAGGTGAGAATACATTACTGCCTACTACATGTACTTTTACACTACTACCTCTCTACTGTCTGTCGTTTTCACCCAGTGTATGGTCACTGAGTTGTCACTTTCCCTTACGGTTTCACAGATGTGGGTCCCAACGTGTGTCATCTGCTTAGATTCCTCATGGACTAGAGCTGTGTGACATAGGTATGTTGACATTACTATTTCAAGGACATTTTGTCACTGTAATTGCAAATACACTATTTCGAAATCAAGGATAGACTCCAGATCATTTTGTGCTTCAGGTGTGTTTATTTAAATGCAAAATATTGGAGGGGGAAGTTAAATGGTGAGGGGTGATGGCGGAGGAGTGTCCATGGCAGAGTGCAGTCTATTAGTCTCACAGGTGCATTGCCCATATGGGCATAGGAAGTGGAGCTGGGGCAGTTTAATTATGGACAGGGTGGCAAAGTAGGACAGTGGGATGACAATCAGGGTGGTCTAATTTCTTGGCGGGGGTCTTATCATCGTGCTCTGTCTTGTTCCTGGATCTCAGGGACCATTTGCGGGGTGGTTCTCCGTCTGCAGGGGATGGGGTGCTGGTGTGGTGGTCCTGTGGCGGGGTGTCCTGTCCACTAGCGCCGGCAGAGGTGGTGGGCAGTTCATCGTCCATGCTAGTGTCAGGGGGCCATTGTAGTGCCACAGTGTCCCTCATGGTGTTGAGTACTTCCTTCAGCACCCCTACAATGGTGCCTAGGGTGGAGCTGATGGTTCTGAGTTCCTCCCTGAAGCCCATATACTGTTCCTCCTGCATGCGCTGGGTCTCCTGAACCTTGGCCAGTACCGTTGCCATCGTCTCCTGGGAGTGGTGGTATGCTCCCATGATGGAGGAGAGGGCCTCGTGGAGAGTGGGTTCGCTTGGCCTGTCCGCCCCCTGTCGCACAGCAGCCTTCCCAGTTCCCCTGTGTTCCTGGGCCTCAGTCCCCTGGACCGTGTGCCCACTGCCACTGCCCCCAGGTCCCTGTTGTTGTTGGGGTGGTGGGTTATCCTGGGTTCCCTGTAGTGGTAGACACACAGCTGATTGACGTGTCCTGTGTCCTGGGGACAGAGGTATGGGCCCGCTGGGTGGGTGCTGTGCTGGTGTTTCCAGAGGGGGGAAGGTCTGTGGTGGCCTGTGCCTGTGTGAGGGGAACCGACTGTCCCGAGGCCCACGATGGTCCGGGCTGGTCATCTAGATCCAGTTGGAAAGAGGTGCTGTCATCACTGTGGGCCTCTTCTGTGGGTGGAGTAGACATGTCTGGACCCTCCTGTCTGGTGATGTTGGGTAGTGGTCCTGCAGGGGTGGAAAGGCATGATTATTGCATCTGTGTGTGGCATGGTGTGCAATGGGTGGGTGACCGTGTACCCCAGTGCTGGCATTCCTGTGTGTGAGCTTGGGTGATGACGGTTTAGGGGGGTCTATGGGTATGTGCAGTGGGCATGCTTTAGTGATGGGTGTCCAGGCTTTGTTGTTGCATGCAGGGCTTGGTGTTGGGATGTGTGGTTTGTGATATTGGTACATTTGTGAGGAGTTGAAGTGATAGGGGTGAGGGCGAGGGTGGGGGTATGTGATAGCATGCAGGTAGGGTGGGGGATGTAGTAGTTAAGATTTGACTTACCAGAGTCCATTCCTCCACTAACTCCTGCGAGGCCCTCAGGGTGCAGAATCGCCAAAAGACCTGCTCCTCCCATGTTGTTAGTTGTGGGTGAGGAGGTGGGGGTCCGCCGCCAGTCCGCTGAACCGCCTGGTGGTGTCTTGAGACCACGGAACGCACCTTCCCCCGTAGGTCGTTCCACCTTTTCCTGATGTCCTCCCGATTTCTTGGGTGTTGTCCCACTGCGTTGACCCTGTCCACTATTCTTCGCCATAGCTCCATCTTCCTTGCAATTGAGGTCTGCTGCACCTGAGATCCAAATAGCTGTGGCTCTACCCAGACGATTTCCTCCACCATGACCCTGAGCTCCTCCTCCGAGAACCTGGGCTGTCTTTGCCGTGCCATGGGGTGGTGTAGGTGATGTGTGGGGTGGTGTGTGTGGTGATAAGTGTGGTGATATGTAGTCGTGTGTTGTGTGAGGTGCGTGGAAGTTGTGTGGGTGATGGTGTTATGTGCCTGTGGATGCTGTTGTACTTGCTGGCGGTGTCTCTCTCTGTGCTTCGTTCTCAATTTTTGGTCGTAGGGGTTTGTGGGTGATGTGGGTGTGTGTTTTATATTGTATTGGGTGTGTGGGAGTGGTGTGTGCATGTGTATCAGGTGTGTGTATTTTGAATTGTCCAATGTGATTTGTAAGAGTGTGTGTGTTTTGAGCACGGCGGTGTGGTGGACTTGTGTGGGTGTCTGAATTTTGGCGGGTTCCGAGATGTGGGTCATAATAGCTGTGGTGGAATTCCGCAGCCGCGGCGGTGTGTTGTCTTCTGCATGGCGGTAAGCGGCTTTTACCGCCAATGTTGTAATGACTCCCTAGGTGTCCTGGAATTTTATTCAATGGTGGTTGTTTTTTCTTAATTCTTTAATAACGTGGCACAGTCACAGTTTGTGCGCTGACCGGGTCTATCCTGCTTATTTTGGCTTTGAGAATATTTATGTGTACACTTGCAATATATCATTATATCTTTTTGCAGCTTTGAAAAAGTTGTCGTAGACTAAAGGTGTGTCGGCTGCTCGTTCATCTTGGATTAAAAAGCATATTCGTCCACTGAGCCCAAAGTCTGGACTTTATTTTACTGTTGGTACTTGCTTGATTTGATGAATTACAGGATCTTGTTCTGGGTGGTATCTTGTTGTTGTTCTCAGAATGGATGCTGGCTTGGTATCGAGGGGCAAGAATGAAGGTGGTGCTAGTGGTAGTGATGTTGGTGGCCAGAGGAGCATATGTTGTGGCTGCACAAGAGGCCACTGCAAGAGGCTGTCCGGCGTTAAAGGCCTCAGTGTACAGTGGAGGTATGACCACTTGGCCATCCTCCTCACCCTCAGTGCCACTGGGTTGTTCTGTATCAGTAGCTCCAACTTTGGGCACCCAGTGGCCCTGCTGATGGTCCCCAAAATGTGGTCAGCGTGTCCTTCACTTGATGCATGGGAAACTGAAGCAAAAATATGCACACATCAATTATATCAATTATACAGTACATAGTGAATTAACACACTGTACAGATAGCAAAGATGCCCCAGGTCATTTGAATGAATGAGAATATCCCTAGAGAAATAACACCTAAAGTGACATCACAAAGACCAGATTTTGAGTTTAGCGGATGGGTTACTCTGTCACAAACGCAATGGTGATTCGATCCACCTTATTTTTTGGCCTGTGCAAAATTTTAATTTTGCTGCTGTCATTAGCATAATTTTGAAAAGTTTGCATTAGACTTGTTACGCAATATTCCTGAACTTACAGTGTTATGCAACTTCATGTATTTATATACTATTCGCTGTAAAAATTTACCACAAATGGTGATATTTTTAGTAAAACTTTGCTGCAAACGCAGGGGAACATCACAACGCTGTGCTTTTGTTAAACTGTGTACTTGAGCAAGGAACTGACACGAGGACACATTTAACACTAAAATATAGCACAAAATAACAGATTTGTCTTTCACATAATTACATGCAATTTTGCCATAATTTTGCATAATTGTATGAAAGCAAATTACACCAAATTTGCACACCTCTTCTTATTATACAAGTACATTATGGCCCTCATTCTGACCCTGGCGGTCTTTGACCGCCAGGGCGGAGGACCGCGGGAGCACCGCCGACAAGCCGGCGGTGCTTCAATGGGGATTCCGACCGCGGCGGTAAAGCCGCGGTCGGACCGGCACCACTGGCGGGGTCCCGCCAGTGTACCGCGGCCCCATTGAATCCTCCGCGGCGGCGCAGCTTGCTGCACCGCCGCGGGGATTCTGACCCCCCCTACCGCCATCCAGATCCCGGCGGTCGGACCGCCGAGATCCGGATGGCGGTAGGGGGGGGTCGCGGGGCCCCTGGGGGCCCCTGCAGTGCCCATGCCACTGGCATGGGCATTGCAGGGGCCCCCGTAAGAGGGCCCCTACATGTATTTCACTGTCTGCTGCGCAGACAGTGAAATACGCGACGGGTGCAACTGCACCCGTCGCACAGCTTCCACTCCGCCGGCTCGATTCCGAGCCGGCTTCATCGTGGAGGCCTCTTTCCCGCTGGGCTGGCTGGCGGTCTGAACGAGACCGCCCGCCAGCCCAGCGGGAAAGTCAGAATTACCGCCGCGGTCTTTCGACCGCGGAACGGTAACCTGACGGCGGGACTTTGGCGGGCGGCCTCCGCCGCCCGCCAAGGTCAGAATGAGGGCCTATATCCTATGACACTTGTAATAAGGCAGGTGGGATAGCTGTCATGTTTGTTACATGGTACTCATCTGCCAAACTCGAAATCAGGCCCTTAGGGCCTCATTATGAGTTTGGCAGTCCCACCATGGGACTGCGAAATTCACGAGGAGGATGCCACCACCATAGCCGTGACGTTCCCCCCAACTGTATTACAATGTTCCTGCCAGGCTTACCGGTGGGAACATTGTAATACGCGTTCACAGTGTCAGGCTATTGATCTTGGCTCCTTTAAGAAAGCCAATGCCAAAATCCTAACACTCCAGCACCCTCAGAATGGGCACTGTCTGCAAAGTAGACAGTACGCATTCAGACGGTGCTAGGCAGGGGGCCCCCTGCACTGCCCATGGCCTGTGCATGGGCAGTACATGGGCTCCCCTGTGGCCCCCGGCACTGACTTTCCACAAGCTTTTCATGGCGGGCTCCCGGCCATGAAAAGGCTGTTGCAAAGAGGGGTTGTAATCAGGCAGGTGGCACTGAGTTCAGTGCCACCATGGCTGGTTACAAACCGGACCACCGTCATGCCATCAGGAGCCATGCTCCTGGTGGGGACAGGGGTCCCCTGGTGGGTCAGCCTGCCAGGGTTGTAACTGGGTAGTTGGACCGCGAAAGGTGCGGTGGTCCGACTGCCAACACACAAGTATCTGCTTTCACAATTTATATACTATATTGACCTATGCTGAAACAAAACCTGAGCGAGCATGTAGCCTTGGGCCTGCTTTGTGACAATAGCCGGGCATACACTTGCCAATGACCTTGATGTCACTATAAGCACCCCCTAATGTAGAGGGCAATGATCTCTATCTATGTCTCAGAATAGTGTTTTTGCATAGTAGAGTCAACACATCATGTTTAGTAGAGATGTGAGCATGGCCAACAATTTATACCTGCAACAACGGAGTGCATCACCAATGAACCACTTGATGAAGGGCCTAGTTTCATAAAGTGTTATATCTTGGTAAGTATGGTTTATCCATCTGAGTTCTTCCAGATTATAAAGTTCCCCTGTAATCTTAGTAGCAAACAAATCAATTCCAGACATGTAACTGCTTTGCAGAATAAATTTAGAAGACAAATATACATCATTATTGCAATCATAATCAGTTGAAATACCAATTTTCCAAATAAATCTTGTACATGCACATCATTCTCATCATTTATTGATAGCAATGCTTTTAAATCATATAAATCACAAATTGTCCATTCTGAACATTGCACTCTCATGGGTACAACTGCTCTTTTTCATCAACCATGCAAAATAAATTTTAAAGTTTCAGTTTTCTGACAAATGCATCCACGTCTGCGTGGACATTTGTGCAATTACAGTCATTGGAGGGACAAATACCTAACCATTTACTAAGTACATTCACTTAAATTTGTGTCAAATTTCTTTCAGACAAATTTATGATTTGTAAGACATCTGTTTCATTTTTAGTAGTGGAGGTAGAACAACTCTGATCCCAGAGGTAATCTCATTTATATCTATCATGATTACTGTCGCCTTGACAGATTGTAGGCTTGTAACCTCACTTTTTGTATTCCTTTGTTTTTTCTCCTCCCTCTCCTTGTTTTTTTTCTCTTTTTCCGTACCTATTCAGAAACTGTGAAGCTCCTCTAAGAAAGACTAGGTTCATGTAATCATACAAGATATGTCTAAGTTAATGGGGCCAGCCTCCTCCAGTGAAGACAGTTCAGAGCTACTACATGAAGATAAACCATCTTATGCCACATTTTGCTTATTTACTCTATCTCAATTAACTTGTATATCCTGTGACAATTCTTCCCCTGCTGTAGTACTTTCAATCCTTCCTGACTTTATTAATCTTTCTGTCCTTCAGGGCTAGTTGAGACCCCTTAAGTATGTCACTTAGAATGACATAGGGCCTGATTCTAACTTTGGAGGACGGTGTTAAACCGTCCCAAAAGTGGCGGATATACCACCTACCGTATTACGAGTCCATTATATCCTATGGAACTCGTAATACGGTAGGTGGTATATCCGCCACTTTTGGGACGGTTTAACACCGTCCTCCAAAGTTAGAATCAGGCCCATAGTTCTTATGAATGACTTCACTTAAGTTCATTTCATTGAACTCTTTTTCTGATGTTTCTATCTGATATTTCATGTTTGCCACTTCTTGCTTCCCATTTTTAATACGTATCCGCAGCACAGTGAAGGATGCATTGTTTATAGTTTCTTCCCAGTCATGGATAAGGTCATCGTCAAGATTGTGTAAGATGAAAATATCAAGAATCAAAGACCCCTAGACACCCATGTATTGTCTAAATAACTCTTAAAAGTGACTCAATCCCACTAAGTAGATATCTCAATTTTTTTAAATCTATCTAGACATAGAAATTAATTTTTTAGGCTATCTCTTGTGATTGGTTTTTCTTTTTCTATTTCTTTCCCTGAGTAATTTTTATCCAAGCTTTTCTTAAATAAATGTTTTGTTCTGCTAGGTTTTCTTGGTTATCCATAATTGAAGACATAGGGAACTACTAGTATACCCCCCGGTGAGGCGCAATCTTACCAAAAACTTAATTTAGAAATGGCAACTATAACTTAATTACTTTGCACATACTCCACCAGTTGCTTAAAGTAATACAGTGCTCAACTTCATGGTTTCAGCCACCTATAAACCCTGCCATAATAATGTATCTACGACGATGCACTTTAAAGTTCTTGTTATTATTTTGAAGCAGAAGGTATATTCAAAGTTCAAATTACAAACCCAGCATTTTTCATCAATCTCCATGTTTGAAACATATGAGTCATGCAGGAGAGGTGTGTAGTACATCGCAATTATCTCAAGGTCATTAACAAACGTTCAGTTTATTAATTTATACAGACTTCTTTATTGTAAATACAAGTTTAAAAAAATGTCCCTTACAGGAATGTCATTGGGGCTGCAAAATACAAATACATTCAAAATTAGAAGCTCATACAATGCTTATTAAAAACATGAACATGAAATTTATATGCAAAATTAAAAACAAGCATCAGTTCTTTCTAATCTGTTAATTAATTCAGTGAATTCTTTGCATGAGTCATCTTTCCTCTTCTGAACATAACCTATATGTAGCATCTCATCATAATTATTGATACACTGGAATAAAAATGTCCTTCTTTACTATTGACATTTTTAAATTACTGCATGCTCCTCATAAATTCACAAATTAGGTCTAAGCTCACTTATAAATATTTCTAAACGTCACATCATGATTAATGATACATTTAAATGAGAGTAGTACTCCCAGGGATGGAGCTTGAAGCCCACAATGATGGCACCTCTCTGAGAGAGCTCAGTTGCAGCATCATGTGCCACAGACCATTTTCTGTCAGTAAGGGCCAGTCCACTCTCTACATTGAGCGGTTGATGTGCCCGGACCCTTGATGGTGAGCAGGAGCACAGACCCTACTGAGTTTTAAGGGTTAGCCAGTCTACCTGGCATCTTGTCAGCTGGACCGCACACCTGACCACAGGCCTCTGGAGCTTGAAGCAACGCTCTTCAGTCCAGTCTGCAGGATCTGGGATCGCATCCTAAGATTGGAGATTGAGGGACCCTCATGATTACCAGCCGGCTCAGTGCATATGGGAGCATGAGCAGCCTGAGAGGTAGAACTAGGCCTGTTGATGTGGTGAGATCACAGACTATGGGGGTCATTACGACCCTGGCGGTCAGTGGTAAAGCGGCGGTAAGACCACAAACAGGCTGGTGAAAAAAAATATGGAAGGATGACCGTGGCGGTTACCGCCGCGGTCATCCGCCACTTCACCATTCCGACCACCTTGGCGGTGAAGACCGCTGGGCTGGAGATTGCAGTCTCCAGCCCTGCGGTCATCACTAGACCGCCGACGGTATCAGGACCCTGCATACCGCCATGGATCTCGGGTGGTTGGGAAGCACCATGAGATCCATGGCGGTAGCCACTATCAGTGCCAGGGAATTCCTTCCCTGGCACTGATAGGGGTCTCCCCCACCCCCGCTACACACCACGAATCCTCCCCCACACCCCCCTGCCACCTCCCCAAAGGTGGCACAACCCCCCTCCCCACCCCGACCCTGAACATGCACATATACACACCCCTACACGCACACACCCCCAACATGCACATATACACACGCCTACACCCCCAACATGCACATATACACCCCCCTGCACGCACACACCCCCAACATGCACATATACACACCCTTACATGCACACATACACCCCGACAACACATACCCGCACACCTACAAACAGACATGCACACCGTCCGACCCGCACACATTTCCCATACACACAACACCCCCTGCATGCATGCACTCACTCACTCACCCCCTCTACACTCTCACACGCACACCCCCATGCACGCACACAACACACAACACCCCCCACCCCCTTCCCTAACGGACGATCAACTTACCTTGTCCGTTGATCCTCCAGGAAGGGACGGGATCCTCGGGGGCAGCTCCGCCACCAGAACACCGTCAACAGAACACCGCCACACCAAATCATGGGACGTGATTCAGTGGGCGGTGTTCTGTTGATGTGGCGGTGGAGGTAGAGCAACCTCCACTTTCGCGCCATCCGCCAGTATGGCTGCTGGCTGCTTTCCGTATGCAAAAAGGACGGCGGGCTGCCAGCGGTCATAATACGAGGCGCGGAAGACCGCCACCACTGGCGGTCTTCAGCACGGCGGTACCTCAGCGGTCTTGCGAAAAGACCGCCGAGGTCGTAATGACCCCCTATGTCACTCCAGGGAGTGGGGTTCAGCACATACCAAGTTCTGTCTTGGTGGCTATTCTCCCCCCGATGACCTGTTCGAGAGCGGTTCAACATAACTGAATGGACACTGCATGTGCCAACGCTCATGGGAGATTCTATTTGCAAGCTTTATACCTTGTACTGGCCTAGAGGCCAATAAAGCAAATCAAAGTTTGCCTCCTATCACTTCTTCAGCCTGATTGTATGAGAGAGAGAGACAGCAGTCACACGTTCTCTGGAATACTTCATGTAAGTCGTGCGACACTGCTGGTAAGCCTCTGATGTCCCTACAGCTCCCTTTCGTACCTGCTCACAGTACTACAGTTTAATGAGGGACACAATGGTACAGTGACTTGTGGAGGGGGAAACCCTAACCACCATTCAAACTGCTTATAATGTGCCTGTAATTTGGTCTACAGGTATTACAGGTTTAAAGCATTGGTTAGTGCTGAAACCACACAGTGACTGTCCTCGCGCATGTATGCTGCATAGTCCTTAGTCTTGGGAGAGGGCTACCCAGGTCTGACCCAGTACAAGCATGTCCGGAACTGGCGCAAGTGATCCTCAGGGGTTTTTGAAAGAGCAGTGAGGCCTCCTTATCATCCTGCTCAGAAGGTACATGCTGGTCTATGTTTTGGACTACATACTGGCCACGGTTGTGGTAGTCTACACTGGGGCCTGCTCTGATAGAGTGACACTGTCTTCAGCATAGGATAAGAGAGCCTCTCTTGCCCACATGATGTCAAATAAACTAGCAGCTGGCCAACTACTGTTCTCGGAAGCAGTGGGCCACCCCAAACCTCCTTCAGTGACTGACACTCAGATACAAGTTTATCAATGATGGACTGCAAAATTACAGATTAAACATCTGAATTTAAATGGATGAGGCAGGAGGTGCCCACATTCCAGGCATGCTTGGACAAAGTAGATGAAAGACTTTGCCAGATTGGGGCAGAGATATTGAATTATGATGGCACAAGGTCACAGACCTTGAGGATAGAGCCTGCTAGACAACTTCCACATTTATGGGATCCATGTGGATGCGGAGAAAGGGGACATGTTGAGGTTCCTAAATAACCTGACCTCAAGGCTTCTGGGTCTTCTCCTGGAGCTTCAGAGCGCCCATGTGTTCAGACACATGCAGCAACCCAACAGTGCCTTCCTCGTCTGATCATAGCATGTGCCCTGCGACACCAACAGACCTGGTCAATCTTACAGGCAACAAAGCATGCTAAAGACCCAATACTTTTATAGGTACACTATATCACCGTCCCACCATATCCCTCCTCTTAGAAAAAACCTCAAATGGAAGAAACTTCTCACACTCCAACTCAAACTCCAACACTGGAAACCCAAGAATGGCCTGCTGCCCACTTAATAGTGACCACTGACTGCAAAACCAAAGACGTTTCCAATTACAGGCTCTAGAATCCTTTTTAGGCAAGCTTGAGGAGTCTAGTGTGTGAGCTGTCCTTGGCCATAGTGGTCCCTGTTCCCTGAAAACAAACACATCAGCAACCAAAGCATAAGAGATTTGGAGGAAAAGTACGCTGAGAATCAGACTGAGATAGTGTTCATCAGGTTGTAGAGGCTCCTTCCAAAGACAGAGACAAAGATAAGTCACAATGACCTCTTAAACAGTCACCAATTAAGGGACCAGATGACGATAATACTGGACGAGTGTGAACTAGCTGTACGCATCTGTACCGAATGTACTGTTTCCCATTCTGTGATACTATATACACGTTTACAAGTTGCATTCTCCTCATTGTGTGTGGGGGGGCTCATGGAATGTCTTACCAGGGTGCCCAAGGACCCTGAGGTGGGGATAGAGATTGTACTTACTTCCAGTTCTTTTTTTCATTTACCTTAGCTCAGTTATTGGATATACCACTATCTTCCCCCCACAAGAAATATTCCCCCGGTGCAGGGCCTTGGGAGTGGGACAGCATACATTCCCCTTTTGTTCACATACACTACCCCCACATCTCTTGAACCACTCAGCCTTTCCTTCACCATATCAAGACATGGAGGCAGGATTGCCCCATTGTCATGATATCTGTCCTTTATATTTGGGCCCATATGGGGTTGTGGCTGCCACTGTCAGCTAGACACAGGAGATAGTTTTTACCTCAAAGTTTTGGGATTATATACTCCATTCTCTCAACTACTATTCCCTCTACATTTCTACATTTCCATTTCCCTTATTTTCATCCTATTACATCCCATCCCCATTACACCCAGGTACTTTTTTCTCCCCTAATCTCTCACACATTCTATCACCTAGCTAGTCCAAATACTGCCTGTTGTTTGCTACTCTCCACTCTCCCATATTGTCAGACTCCTGGGACACACAAGGAGGCCACATTCCTTTACTCTTTCCACCATAGGGGCTTCTTCTCTGGCAAAGCAGAGCATCGAGTCCTTGGGCAGCAGCTCTTCGATTCTTAATCTTGGCATCAAGGGAGCTCCCCTTCTACTGTACCATCGGCCATATTGCTGTTGAAGTCTTTTGGTTGAACAAAGGTTTGGTAATACATTGAAATGTCCAGGCCCATATCAGTCATTATCCCTCATGTTAATAGTTTGCCATATCAAAGGATCTTAACTTACTTCAACACAAAACAAGTGGACATTACCCTTATCCAAGAAATGCACCTCTCCCCCCTAAGAATCCCTCCAGCTTAAGAAGGAATGTGTGGGCATGGTGATCAATAGTAGTAAATTGGTGGGACCCACTGGTGAGATACCCCCTTCCCACAGCTTCTCTAAAAAAATGTGGAATGGCTATTCTGGTCATTCGCAGGCTCTGGTGCAGAATCCTAAAAACCTGGGCAGGTAACAAGGGTATCAAGGGTAGATGGTCTTTGCCATAGTGGGAATACTCAACAATAAAATGATCATAGGCTCTATTTATGGCACTAATGTGGATAAAACTTATCAGTACTTTTGGGCACACGCCTCTCCTCTTAGGGTGGAACTGGAATTTACCACCTGATCCAGTTTTGGATAGAACTGGCTATCCCAATCTCCACAACCACATGGACAGAGCCTCCTTTGGGATCGCCAGTCTGACCATAATTTCCTAGATGCTTGGCGTTTGCTACATCATACCCACAGAGGAGGAATTTATGCAGAAGTTATGCAATGTGATGGAGCATGACAACTTGCTGTGCTGCATTGTGTAATGAGGGAGAGCAGGAATGTGCCATATCTACCAAGATATGATGCATTTCTGCTCTCTCCCTGCGTGGCAACACTGAGTGCTGCCTAGCACCAATGCAGGCACCCTTGTGCCATGGTGCAAGGTGCCTGCATTACAGCAAGGATTGTTTTATGCAGGAAGGGAGACCTTGCTGCACAATAACAATCCATAGAGGCATTTTCCTCTTTCTACGTGTGCTGCAGAATGCAGCACAGATTAAAAAAGGAAATAACAAGGAGAAATTTGTCCTTGTTACCTCTCTGGTGGGAAGGTGTACAATTTGGACACATTTCCAGGCTTACAATTCTTTGTAAAACTGGAACTGTGCCAAAATCCATGGGTGGATGCATGGGAACACTGATGCTCCTGGAATGCCTTCCCATTGCAAAGTAATGCAAGAAGGTGATTTGCATTATCTTGCTTTAGTCTAGATATACAAAGCCACGCAAGGCCACTTTGCATGGCTTAGTAAATCTCACTGAAGGGCTTGGATTGCCTTGCATCACTTTGCATCACAGGGAGTCTCAGGTTGCCATAGCAGCCATCTGAGATGAACACAGTGTCTTGCTCACCCATCCAATTGCCACTGCTAAAGGTTTTGCTTCCTTCTATTTATCTCTATAAGCCTCAGAGTCCTTTGCGACACATGAATATATTAATGTCTTCCTAGGCCCTCTGTGCTTACTGACTCTTAATGAGGAGGGTAAGAGCCTCCTGGAAGGGGATTTTACAGAGGAGGATATGGCTGAGGCAATATCTGCCCTACCCACCTGCAATTTGCCAGGAGAGGACGGTATCTAGGCAAATGTTACTTGATGGGGAAGACTTTACTGGTGCCTCTCTTGAAAAAATCACACCAGGAAGTAGTGGATTCTAGGTCCCTAGAAGCCACATCTAACAAGGCCACTATCACCCTCCTTTTAAGGAAGAAGAAGGACCCATTAGAATGTGCCAGTTTTCACCCCATCTCGATTATCAATGTTGATTTAAATATCAGGTTGTCTTTGTTTTTGGCCACAATGCCGTATCCATTTTGGGTCACTTGCCCATGTACTATGGCATACAAAAGAAGATGCAGAGATAAGACTAGCCCCATCACTGGACACTGCCATGGCATTCGATCATGTGGAATGGTCATTCTTGTTCAGGGTGATGTCTAAAATGGAATTGGGTGATCATTTTGTAGCCCAGACTTTGCCTTCTCTATGATTTTTTCTGAGCAGACATTAACCGCAGTAGCCTTTTGTCCAAAACATTTGGGATTCATCATGGTACACGGCAGGGTTGCCCATTGTCCCCTCTCCTATTTTTATTGGCCTCTCTACAGCTATATGCCTTTCTCTGGTGGTAGAGGGCATTCAAGTGGGTGGCAGTGTGATGAAGGTTTACTTTACGGAGATGATATAATGCTCCTCTTCTTTCACCCAGAATCTTAAATAGCGTCTGTGATGGCCTTCATTGATGATTTTGCCCCCTGTCTGGTTACAAGATTAAGTGGACTAAATATGTGGCTCTGACACTCTCCAGGGAAACGACTAATGGTTGTATAAGGCTTATACTATGAGGTGGGTTCCCAAGGCACTCTAATATCTGGGAATGCATATCATTAGAGGACTCGCAACAAGGTGGAGAATAAGTCTGTGTAACTCATTGAGAGCTCCAAACTGGACTGCTTAAAGTGGAAACATCTGAATCTAGTGCTGTGGGTAAAGGCCCAGATGGTCAAAATGACCATCTTGGGATGCTGTCTCTGCGAGTACACTGTCCTTGTCTTTTGGGAGTCAAGTTTGACTTTCTTTCTTATATTTGGAGTGGCCACAAGCCGAGGCTTCCCATGGAAGTATTTTTCCTATTTCAAGCATAGCTGTAGGAAAACTGCATATTTGTCGGTGGATTTCAGTATTTTTTTTTTTTTTAAAGGAGGTATGGTAACAGTTTGCCATCAATGGTGCATTCAACCTCCACCATGCACACCTTTTGTCCAGGTGCGGTTGGGCTAGATGTCATGCATAATTAAACGATTTCTCGGGCCTACTGTGAACCTGAGATTTGATGAACCACAACTGGATGGTGGGAGAAAAGACTCCATCCTTCAAACGTATTGATTTATCTCTACCAATTTTCTGCCCAGCCCCCAAACCCTGGACCTCAAGCATTCCTGAAAATAATGGTTATTATATACAAAAGCACTGATGTTTGGCATCCAGCCACCAACTACTCCTTCTGCAAATATCTGATAAACTACGTCATATATTTACAACAAAGCAAAAAAAGATGCTAGTCTCTGTAATTCTAGTTCCATGCCAAGTTTGATGTAATTCCATGCAGAGGTGTATTCTCTATCAGTGTGCAAATATTCCTTTGAGATTTACAATTACGAAAGCCAATTTGTTGCCACTTTTAAATCCCCCCTCCCACCCAGATGGATCTGTATTATTTTGATATGCTGAAAATTAGCTACTTGTTCTTTTTCTTTAGAAAGTTTTAGACAAATTTGTTAATCTGCAACAATGTCATTAGCAAACATAAAATACCTTTTCAATTGAAAAATAAATGTAACCATACATACACAGTTGCTATCTATATACATTTATGCTTGGTTGTTTTATTGTACAAAATGCAGTGTATTACACTTGCATTTAACAGGTGCCTGCGATATATGGAACATATTTCACAGTCTCATGTAAAATATGGGTTTCATCATCTTAATGGTAGCTTCCAAACAAATTTGCTCAGCTTTCCCATTGTCAGGATGACCAGGATTACGTGGCATTAGAAGACCAAATTATGCGGCAGAGTTATCTAAATTATGCTGCAGGAAAATACAAAGTATTTGGCATGACGTGGCACATTCTCCGATGATTTCGAGGAATTTGAGCCAGGAACATATTTTGTTGAAATCTTCAGCCAGAACCCCTGGGTCGCAAGCTATCACCATATTAGAAGGTACATAGTAGTTTTCATGACTGTAATGTATTGCCCAGCTAACCATAGCTTGGAAAATGTATTGTTTTTTGGTTTTAGTTCATCAACCTACCTGTATTTTACATGTGGTGTTTTTAAGTGAAATTCTGAGATTTTAGAAAAATATGTGAAGGTGATGTACCAAAAGCTAATCATAGCTTCATGTTAATCTTGTTTTTCCTTGAATTCTTGTTTTGATCATATAGTACATCCAACTTCGATGAAACTATACTCCTATCCTACCTCCTGCACATAGCATGTGGCTGTGCACAACAGGAGTTTGCCAGGCCCTGTGCCTCAGATGGTGGAGTAGAATGCTACCCATCCACAAAGTGTATCAATGTCTCGACAAGCGCAGCAAGTACTATGTATATCTACAACAAAATACAATACAATGTATTTACTGTGCTCTCTTACCACCTGATACCCATTGGAAAATACTCCTGTCTGAACCGTAGACAACTCCTCTTCACTTTGGTGAAATTTCAATACAAAGCGTAGTCTATGCTTTACCACAATAAAACAAAGATATTAACCTGTATAACACACATGGTAGACATATGGTCCACTGAATGTTGATGATACATAATGAACAACATTAAGCCACTATGCTGTATGTATGTTCCATTGGCATGCGGTCAACACTATGAAGTATTTTGCAGGAGTCAATGTTTAATGTATGCTATTTATAACCTCTGCGTAGTGCTTAAGCTAGTGCATTGTAAAAACCCGTCATGTGCACTAAACATGAAATATATCCTTTTAGAAGAGGACTCTGTTCAGCATATGTTAGTAACAAAGGCAGTGCACACATTGTGCTAATGTAGTTTATTTGACTTAAGCATGAACTAAACAAGGTCTGTAGCATTTGGCTATTGAAAGTGTATACCACACAACTGTGCTAAACATTGGCTCTGGGAAATGTTTAGTGTATCTCAGTGATATAAACAGTTCATGACCTTATCCCAGGCACTGTCTACAGCACACAACTACATTATCCATGTGCCTATGTTTACTACAATTTGGGACAGTAAAATTGATTAATGCAGATCTACTCCATGCATACATTACAGGCCAAAGTACTGGTTATGAAGCATGTTAAAATTGGAGGCAACAAGGTACGTGATAACAGCATCATCAACATCCATTACTGCTGTCCTTAAAGGTTGCCCATTGCTTCGATTGAATTACTGCAATACAACTGTTACAAACTTTCATTTCTGTATACTCACTCCGGCAGCCTTAAGCAGTTAAAAACTTACATGTACATTATTGGTAGGAGTGAGTTATCACAATAACTCCTGTCTGTAATTTCTGAAAATGTTATAATGCAGTGGTACAGAAAAAAATAGTCAGATGCTACATTCAAAATGACTCTCCCCAAATCTTTTTGTATTTGAGAAGTACACAGTTTGCATAGGTATACATTGTACATTGTACTAACCATTCAGTAACAGCATGCAAAGAGTCACAGGTTACAGTCTATGGAGAAAGCACACATAATGTGGAGTAGTCCTGGTTATTGAGGAAAATTAGTATTAAGTTCTTGATAACACAACCATTTTAACCCCTTCGCTGCCAGGTCTTTTCCCCTTCAGGTGCCAGGCCTTTTTTTGGCTATTTGGGGCAGGGCGCGCTTAGGTCCTCATAACTTTATGTCCATATAAGCTACCCACGCCAAATTTGCGTCCTTTTTTTCCAACATCTTTGGGTTTCTAGAAGTACCCAGACTTTGTGGGTTCCCCTGAAGGAGGCCAAGAAAATAGCCAACATACAGTGAAAAATTATTTTTTTCTTTTTTAAATGGGAAAAAAGGGCTGCAGAAGAAGGCTTGTGTTTTTTTCCCTGAAAATGGCGTTAACAAAGGGTTTGTGGTCCGAAAATCACCAGCTTCCCAGCTTTCAGGAACAGGCAGACTTGAATCTGAAAACCTGTAAATGTTGAAATTGAGGACCCACTTAATTAGTGCTGGTAAGGTAACATTGCATAATGCAGTTTGCAAGCAGTCAAAAATGTGTCCAGTCCATATGTTGTGATTCAATTATATTTATTGGTTAATTCGGTGATATCCACTCTTGGAAGAGACTTGGAAGCTACACAAAGAACACAGCCGACACGTGTTTCGCCCTCTATGGTGTGATCACCTAGGGCTTTCTCAAGGCTGCAAGTGATAAAAAATGAGCAAGTCAGATATTAAAATGGACCTTCCAGGTATAAATGAGTTAGGAACAAGTGAAGGTCATGCAGGGCTCTCACCCATCAGTGCAATTATTCCAAGAACTACGTGAGGATAGTGAAATTATATGCGAGAGGGACGGTCTGAGAGTGCACCCTGTGACCCTAATTTAAGGCACTTTTAGAGAGAAAGAAGGACAAAAATGTGTTAACTCACTATAGCCCTTATCCTGTTAGTCAAGATGAAGTGAAATATCAAGAAAAACCTGTACTAAAAGTAAGATTAAGATTAGAGGATAGAAGTGTAAAGTTAACAGTGGTGCTGGCACATCAAACTGAGATATAGGGGGTCATTACAACCCTGGCGGACGGTGTTAAAGCGGCGGTAAGACCGCCAACAGGCTGGCGGTCTTATTTTTGGAATTATGACTATGGCGGTCACCGCCATGGTCATCCGCCGCTTCTCCGTTCCGTCCGCCAGGGTGGAGACGACCGCTAGGCTGGAGACCTGGGTCTCCAGCCCGGCGGCCGTGACAATACCGCTGCCGGTATTTTGACCCAGCTTACCGCCGTGGATTTCCAGCGGTAGGAACCGCCATGAAATCCATGGCAGTAAGCACTATCAGTGCCAGGGAATTCCTTCCCTGGCACTGCTAGGGGTCTCCCCCACCCCCCACCCCAACTCCCTCCCCTACACCCCCCACCACCTCTGCCACCCCCCAAAGGTGGCAGGACCCCCCTCCCCACACGACCCCCGACATTACCTTACACACACACCCGCCACGCACGCAGGCACCACCAACACACATACATGCACACACACTGACACACATGCCAACATCCACACACACAGTCAGACACGTACACCCACATTCACACATTCACGCACGCATCCACACAGACATACCTACAGACATACACGCACTAATTCCCAAAACACGCAACACCCCCGCAAGCATACACGCACTCACACCCCCCCTACATACACAGACGCACACCCCGATGCACCCACACAACACACAACACCCCCCATCCCCCTCCCCTAACGGACGATCGACTTACCTGTTCTGTTGATCCGCCAGGAGGGGACGGGAGCCATGGGGGCAGCTCCGCCGACACCACACCGCCAACAGAACACCGCTGCGCAGAATCACAGGACGTGATTCGGTGGGCGGTGTTCTGTTGGCGTGGCGGTGGAGGTGGAGCAACCTCCACTTCCCCGCTGCCCGCAAGTATGGCTGTTGGCGGCTCTCCGTCGGAAAAACGATGGAGGGCAGCCAACGGTCATAATATGCCGAGCGGCAAACCACCACTACTGGCGGTCTTCCGCACGGCGGTCCCTCAGCGGTCTTGTTAAAAGACCGCCGAGGTTGTAATGACCACCATAGTGTGAGGTAAAGTCGTCCAAAATGTCCAAAAAATCCTGCAAAGTTGGTTAATCAAGCACTCTTATAGATATTCAACAAAAACAAAGGAAAAATCATACCATTGCAATTTTCATATCAAATAGAGCATGATGATGTATATGGTCTAAATATAAGAAAATGCCACACATCAATAGCTAGTATACATTGGATGTTGTAGAAAATTACAAAGATACGATGGTGCTAAGTAATACAATCATCTGAGGTAGTTTAGATGATATAACAAGGCGAAATAAATAATATTTAAGTACACTATTAAAAAGATATAGGCCCTCATTACAATATTGGCGGTAAAAGCCGCTTACCGCCGTGCAGAAGACCGCCAACACACCGCCGTGGCCGCAGAAAACCGCCACAGCTATTATGACCCACAGCACGGAATCCGCCAAAATTCAGACACCCACACAAGTCCGCCACACCAAAGGTCAGTGATAAACTGGCGAAAACAAATCCTCCACCGTCACGCCAACAGAAATACGCCCACACTATCACGACCCACGAATCCACGTTGCGGTCTTTCAACCGCGGTATTCCATTGGCGGTACACACCGCCACGCTCAAAATACACACACATTTACAAAACACAACCACATTGGGCAAGTCCAAATACACACACCTGATACACATACACACACCACTCCCACACACCCAATACAATATATAACACACACCCACATCACCCACAAACCCCTACAACCAAAATTCACGAATGAAGGCCAGAGAGAGACACCACCATCAACAATACTAGCATCCACAGGCACACAACACCATCACCCACATAACTTCCACGCACCTCACACTACACACCACTACATATCAGCACACTTATCACCCCACACACCACCCCACACATCACCTACACCACCCCATGGCACGGCAAAGACACCCCAGGTTCTCGGAGGAGGAGCTCAGGGTCATGGTGGAGGAAATCGTCCAGGTAGAGCCACAGCTATTCGGATCACAGGTGCACCACACCTCAATTGCAAGGAAGATGGAGCTATGGCGAAGAATAGTGGACAGGGTAAACGCAGTGGGACAGCACCCAAGAAATCGGGAGGACATCAGGAAGAGGTGGAACGACCTACGGGGAAGGTGCGTTCCGTGGTCTCAAGACACCACCTGGCGGTTCAGCAGACTGGCGGCACATCCCCACCTCCTCCCCCACAACTAACAACATGGGAGGAGCAGATCTTGGTGATTCTGTATCCTGAGGGCCTCGCAGGAGTAGGTGGAGGAATTGACTCTGGTAAGTCAAATCTTAACTATCACATCCCCCACCCTACCTGCATGCTGTCACATACCCCCACCCTCACCCTCAGCACCATCACTCTAACTCCTCACAAATATCCCTACATCACAACCCACCCATCCCAACACCAAGCCCTGCATGCAACAACAATGCATGGACACACATCACTAAAGCATGGCCACTGCACATACCCATACACCCCCCCAAACCATCATCACACAAAGTCCCACACAGGAATGCAAGCACTGGGGTACACGGTCACCCACCCATTGCACACCATGCCACACACAGATGTAATAAACATCCTTTTATACCCCTGCAGGACCCCTACCCAATGTCACAGGACAGGAGGGTCCACACATGTCCACACCACCAACAGAAGAGGCCCACGGTGATGACAGCACCTCTGTCCAACTGGATCTAGATGACCAGCCCAGCCCATCGGGGACCTCGGGACAGTCGGTTCCCCACACCCAGTCACAGGCCACCACAGAGCTTCCCCCCTCTGGAAACACCAGCACAGAACCCACCCAGCGGGCCCATACCTCCGTCCCCAGGACACGTCAATCAGCAGTGTGTCCACCATTACAGGGAACCCAGGATAACCCACCACCCCAATAACAACAGGGTCCTGGGGGCAGTGGTAGTGGGCACACGGTCCAGGGGACGGAGGCCCAGGAACACAGGGGAAGTAGGTGTGCTGCTGTGCGACAGGGGCGGACAGGCCCTGGGAACCCACTCTCCACGAGGCCCTCACCTCCATCATGGGAGCCTACCACCACTCCCAGGAGACGATGGCAACGGTACTGGCCAAGTTTCAGGAGACCCAGCGCATGCAGGAGGAACAGTATATGGGCTTCAGGGAGGAACTCAGAACCATCAATTCCACCCTGGGCAACATCGTAGGGGTGCTGAAGGAAATACTCAACACCAGGAGGGACACTGTGGCACTACAAGGAGCCCCTGACACTAGCCTGGACGATGAACTGCCCACCACCTCCGCCGGCGCTAGTGGACAGGAGGCACCGCCACAGGACCACCACACCAGCACCCCACCCCCTGCAGAGGGAGAACCACCTCGCAAACGGTCCCTGAGATCCAGGAACAAGACAGAGAACGATGCCAAGACCACCGCCAAGAAATGAGACCACCCTGATTGTCATCCTACTGTCCCACTTTGTCACCCTGTCCATACTGAAACTGCCCCAGCTCCACTTCCTATGCCCATTTGGGCAATGCACCTGTGAGACTAATAGACTGGACTCTGCCATGGACATTCCTCCGCCATCACCCCTCACCATTTTGCTACCCCCTCCAATTTTGAGCACTAAAATAAACACCCTTAAAACACAAAACAATCTGGAGTCAGTCTGTGATTTCGGAATACTGTATTAGCAATTACTGTGGCAAAAAGCTCTTTCACTTGTAATGTCAACATACCTATGTCACACAGCTCTAGTCCATGATGAATCAAAGCAGATGTCACACTGTGGGACCCAGATCTGTGAAATCGTAAGGGAAAGTGACAACTCAGTGACCATACACTGGGTGAAAACGACAGACAGTAGAGAGGTAGTAGTGTTTAAGTACATGTTTTAGGCAGGTTTGTATTCTTACCTGTGTTTCACTGGAAATATTGCTGGATCACTGAGTCCCTGTTGTACATGTCTTCTTCTTCTGCTTCCTCGTCTTCACTGTCCACAGGCTCCACAGCTGCAACAACACCGTCATCTGGACCATCCTCCTGCAGAAAAGGCACCTGTTGTCGCAAAGCCATGTTGTGAAGCATACAGCAGGCCACGATGATCTGGCACACCTTCTTTGGTGAGTAGAATAGGGATCCACCTGTCATATGGAGGCACCTGAACCTGGCCTTCAGGAGGCTGAAGGTCCGCTCGATCACCCTCCTAGTTCGCCCATGGGCCTCATTGTAGCGTTCCTCTGCCCTTGTCATGGGATTCCTCACTGGGGTCAGTAGCCATGACAGGTTGGGGTAACCAGAGTCACCTGCAAATGGCAAGGGACAACTGTTAGACACACACTAACCTGGAGGAATATCTCCAGACCCAGACAACCATTCCCACTGACTAGCTTCCAGGTGCTCACCTAATAGCCACACACAGTGCCTCTGGAGTTGACCCATCACGTAAGGGATGCTGCTATTCCGCAGGATGTAGGCGTCATGCACTGAGCCAGGGAACCTGGCATTCACATGGGAGATGTGCTGGTCGGCCAAACATACCATCTGCACATTCATCTAATGATAACTCTTCCAGTTTCTGTACACCTGTTCACTCCTGTGGGGGGGACCAAAGCCACATGTGTCCCATCAATGGCACCTATGATGTTGGGGATATGTCCCAGGGCATAGAAATCACCTTTCACTGTAGGCAAATCCTCCACCTGAGGGAAAACGATGTAGCTCCGCATGTGTTTCAGCAAGGCAGACAACACTCTGGACAACACGTTGGAAAACATGGGCTGGGACATCCCTGATGCTATGGCCGCTGTTGTTTGAAATGACCCACTTGCAAGGAAATGGAGTACTGACAGCACCTGCACTTGAGGGGGGGATTCCTGTGGGATGGCGGATAGCTGATATCAGGTCTGGCTCCAACTGGGTACACAGTTCCTGCATTGTGGCACGGTCAAGCCTGTATGTGATTATCACATGTCTTTCCTCCATTGTCGACAGGTCCACCAACGGTAGGTACACCGGAGGATGCCGCCATCTCCTCACATGTCCCAGCGGACGGTGCCTATGAAGGACAACAGCGAGCACAGAGTCAAACAACTTAGAAGTACGTACCCACAGCTTACACAGAACACCAATCATAATCTAAAAAGTGGCCTGTATGTGTGTTGAGTCTAGGCCTAGGTATGTGTGACGCAGTTGAAAATGAAGCCATGTGGGCCTCTGAAATGGCAGCTGCCTGACCTGTAAAGTGGGACAATGGGATGTGAGGTAACTGCGCTGGCATTGAACACCGTTGCGGTAGGCGGTCGAAGACCGCGGCGCAATGCTGCATTGGTTAACATTGGACCCTATGGGTCCCAGGAGCCAATGACGATGTACGCCGGCGGTGACGGTACGCACCGCCGCGAACGTGACCACCATTTTCTATCTGTTGAATCACTCGATACCTGATCTTCGACAGGAGAGGACCTACACTGCAAGTGCTGCTGTGACCTCGGTCTGGAAGAGACAATGGCTCGTGCGACTGGGGAAAGGGCCCCTGCCTTCACATCGGAGGAGTTGGAGAAACCCGCGGATGGGGTCCTCCCCCAGTACACGCTACTTTACGGTCCTCCAGACAAACAGGTAAGTACACTGGGAGCATGCTGTATGGGCTATGCCTGTGTGGAGAGGGGTGGATGTAAGAAGGAAGGGGGGAGAGTGCGGCATGCATGAAACGACGGTGAGTGCATGTGCCACGTGGCAAGGGTAGGGATGGGGGCCAATCACTTTGACGGTGCAGTTGGTAATAAGTTTCTCTTCCCCCTGTACAAATCATGTAGGTCAGCGCCCACCAGAAAAAAGATATTTGGCGTGCCATCGCCAAGGACGTCCGGACCCTGGGGGTCTACCACAGACGGAGCACCCACTGCCGGAAAAGATGGGAGGACATTCGCTGCTGGAGCAAGAAGACGGCGGAGGCTCAGCTGGGGATGGCCTCCCAACGTGGGAGGGGTGCCCGTCGCACCATGACCCCCCTGATGTTCAGGATCCTGGCGGTGGCGTACCCGGAGTTGGATGGGCGCTTGAGGGCATCACAGCAGCCACAAGGGGGTGAGTACACTCTCATTCTGCTGATTTAGCGCGCAGTGGAGGGGTCTGGGTGGGGGAGGTGGGCTGTGGGTTTCCCTAGGCAGGGCGAGTTACGTAGGCAAGGTCCCTCCGTAAGGCAGGCCATATGGCACCCCACCACACCTCTGTAGAGTGCCAAGTACACCTAGTCATGCCTGTGTCATCCATGTGTGCAGATGTCATCCATAGCCTAGTAGGCTATTTCCCAGGAATTGAACAGTGGAGACCAAGAGCGCGGCGTAGTGCAGGGGGCTTCTGTGTCTGTTGTGTCTGCCAATGGTAGCGGTAATCCATGCACTCAACATGTCTTTCTTCTTTCGTCGTCCCCCTTTTTGTGGTCTCCCTGTTCTTGTGTGCATTAGCATCATCAGGCGGAGGAGCAGTGGCACCGGAGCACGAGGGGGCTGCATCCCTCATGGCCATGGAGGGCCACACTACGGACTCGGTCTTCACCAGTGGGACGGAGGGCGAGAGGAGCTCCACGGCGAGGACAGGAGCTGAGACCAGTGACATGGACTCGTCCTCTGATGGGAGCTCCCTTGTGGTGGTGGCAAAATCTGTGCCCCCCCACATCTACAGGTACAACCGCCACCCCCCCTTCCAGCACCGCCCTCCCAGCAGCCCCTCAGCCTTTGCCCTGTGCCCGCTCATCCGGGAGGGTGGACATCACCTTCGCCCCAGGCACCTCAGACCCTGGCCCAGTCACCCCTGCTGCCCTCAGTGAGGAGGCCATTGACCTCCTCAGGTCCCTCACTGTTGGGCAGTCTACCATTTTGAATGCCATCCAGGGTGTAGAAAGGCAGTTGCAACAAACAAATGCATTCCTGGAGGGCATTCATTCTGGTCAGGCGGCCCTTCAGCGAGCTTTTCAGACTCTGGCCTCAGCACTGATGGCAGCCATTGTCCCTTTGTCTAGCCTCCCCCCTCCAACTTCCTCCACCCAAACCCAATCCCCTGTACCCCAGCCTATCCCAAGCACACCTCTAGACCAGCATGCACACACGTCAACACACAAGGGAAGCTCAGGCAAACATAAGCACCACACATCCCACAGGCACTCACGCAAGCATCAGACACATGCACACACCAACATCCCCTGCCTCCACTGTGTCCCCCTCCTCCTCGTGTCCCTCCTCCCTCCCAGTCTCGTCTTCACTCACACCTGCATGCACTACCTCTACGGACACTACTACCATCACCAGCATACCCACCACCACACCCTGTTCACGTGCAGTCACCACCCCCACTACCATTCACACGTCCCCTGTGTCCTCTCCCAGTGTGTCTGTGACGCCTCCTCCCAAGATACACAAACGCAGGCACACACCCACCCAACAGCCATCCACCTCACGACAGCCTCCAGCGCATGCACCTTCACCCAAAGTCAGCAAACGAACACCTCCTACAACCACAACCTCTTCCTCCACTCCCAAACCCCCTCCAGCTACCCGTCCCAGTGTGTTCAAAAAACGTTTCCTGTCCAACCTTGACCTCTTTCCCACACCTCCCCCACCCCGTCCGTCTCCTAGGTCCCGAACTAGCACCTCAGCCACAACATCTCCGGGACCAGTGGTGCCTGTAATCACCGGAATCTGGAGTGCACGGCCACCAAGGCAGCCAGTGTGGCACGGAGCCACAGCACAGACAGTCCCCCACCTGTGAAGCATCAGAAGTTGGCCAGTGCCCGGCGCGAGAGGGGGAAGACTCCAGCCACCAAAGCCGCTCCCAGGGGTCCAGGTGGGAGTGTGGAGTCAGCTGCGACACCTTCCAAGGTGGGGAAGGGGCACAAGAAACTCAGCAAGTCCTGGAAGAGCAGCACGGCGGAGAAGACCGCCATCATCCCCGCTGCCCAGAAGCCCACCGCCACCAGCCCAGCTGCCCAGAAGGCCACCGCCAGCACCAGCCCAGCTGCCCAGGAGGCCAGCACCAGCCCAGCTGCCCAGGTGGCCTCCACCAGCACCAGCCCTGCTGCCCAGGAGGCCACCGCCAGCACAAGCCCCGCTGGGCCATGAAGGACCGCCAGCCCAAGCCCTGCTGGGCCAGAGAGGACCGCCAGCACAAGCCCCGCTGGGCCAGAGAGGACCGCCAGCAGCTGAGTCACAGCAAAGGAGCCCGCCGCTCCAAGCACCGCTGAACAGGGCACCACCGTCTCAAGCACCGCTGAACAGGGTACCGCCGTCTCAAGCACCGCTGAACAGGGCACCGCCGTCTCAAGCACCGCTGAACTGGGCACCGCTGTCTCAAGCACCGCTGAACAGGTCACCGCCGTCTCAAGCACTGCTGAACTGGGCACCGCCGTCTCAAGCAACGCTGGCCCATGAGCGCCAAAGGCACTGATGCTACTGAGTCTGTCACGGGCAGGATGAAGCACTCTGGGCACCATGCCCCCTCCAGAACCAGTGGAGAGATCCATCCACTACCTCTGTCCTTAGCAGGATGAAGCACTCTGGGCACCATGCCCCCTCCAGAACCAGTGGAGAGATCCATCCACTACCTCTGTCCTTAGCAGGATGAAGCACTCTAGAACCAGTGGAGAGATCCATCCACTACCTCTGTCCTTAGCAGGATGAAGCACTCTGGGCACCATGTCCCCTCCAGAACCAGTGGAGACTGTTATCCACTTGAGAGACTGTGGCTTTGCACTCCCCAGGATTGAACAGTGGGCAACCAACCCACTGTAGAGACCTGAGAGACTGTGGCTTTGCACTCCCCAGGATTGAACAGTGGGCAACCCACCCACTGTAGAGACTTGAGAGACTGTGGCTTTGCACTCCCCAGGATTGAACAGTGGGCAACCCACCCACTGAAGAGACTTGAGAGACTGTGGCTTTGCACTCCCCAGGATTGAACAGTGGGCAACCCACCCACTGTTGAGACTTGAGTGACTGTGGCTTTGCACTCCCCAGGATTGAACAGTGGGCAACCCACCCACTGTATAGACTTGAGAGACTGTGGCTTTGCACTCCCCAGGATTGAACAGTGGGCAACCCACCCACTGTATAGACTTGAGAGACTGTGGCTTTGCACTCCCCAGAACAGTGGGCATGTGGCCCCCTCGTGGATTTGGCATTGTGCACTCAGCGGCTGAGGTGCCCCCCCTTTCCCTCCCCCTGAGGTGCCTGTTTTGTTGCTCTCTGATGCCCCTGCAGTGTTGTCTCTGTCATGGTCGGGGATCTTGTGTGGGCCTCGCCCATACCGTGTGGGCCCAGTGTTCCACTGACTTAATTGGAGTACTACCTGGACTACTATGCTTGGTGTATATTTTGTTAATGGTGTATATATATATATATTTTTGCTTACTTGATTTAATATATTACAATGGTTACACTCATTTCCTTGGGTCTTTGCATTCTTCCGGGGGCTCGGGGGGTGTAACTGTGATGTATCAATATGTATTAGTGTGTGTGTTGTAGTGGGTGAGGGTGGGGGTGGGGGTGTTGCGTGTGTCTGTCCCTGTTTTTTCCCTCCCTCCTCCCCTGTGTCGTAGGTGCAGTACTCACCGTGGTCTTCGCCGCCGGCGTTCGTGCTCCTGGTAGAGGAGCAGGAAGACTTTCGCAGGGAGAATTTGGAGTTCCGGATCCATGGTGTCCTCGTTCCTCGTGGGGTGTATAGAGGTGAGCGTTTTCCCTTCGGAATCCTGTTTCCGCCGTGTTTATATCCGCTGTGAATCCGCCCCGGAAAAGGTGGCGGATTGGTAGGTTGTGATACTGTGGGCGGTACTTTGTCTCCCGCCTGTCTGTTGGCGGTGACCGCCGCGCTGTTTGTTTGTACAGCCGTGGCAGTTGGAGTGTTAAAGTGGCTGTCTTTGTTGGCGGTTTCCGCCACGGTCGTAATTGCAAAATATTTACCGCCGGCCTGTTGGCGGTCTTACCGCCGCTTTAACACCGACCACCAGGGTTGTAATGACCACCATAATGTTGAACAAAGAACTGGTCCAGTAATATTATCGCTAATGCGTGACTACTATTGAGTTAACACCAAGCTTTGAAGTTAATATTATCTACTGTTAGAGACATGAGTAGTTTATAATCAGAGAAATCCCACATAGAATAGTTTTTGGAATTAATGTAGCAGTATAACAAAATAGATGTGTCATCTAAGACTCACCCAAATACCATTAGCGACATTGGAAGGAATTGACACGGGCCTGCCGATTCTGCTTGTTATTCCGGCACCATTTAGAAAGAGTCTGGAGCGTGAGCACGCGCAGTAGGGGTTATAAAGTGAACGTCTGCGTACAAGTCCTACTTTTGTTTTTTAGTGCACTAGATGAGAGGAAGCTGGACTATTATTCGAGCGCCATTTTCGAATGGGGAAAAAACGAGAGAATGCAAATAGGCATAGTACCAATTATAAATGCGAACGCTTACTTTGCCTAAATAGTCGATCATCTTATTTTGGACTGAATGAGTCGATGTAAATAGTTAGTACAGAGACTAACTCTGTTAAGGCTAGTGTGTTTGTAGTAATGTCGAATGTGCAATTCAAGACATGGGTCAAACATCACCCGTGTTTGGAACACTAAGTGTAAGGAAGCTAAAACTGTAAAATGGGCCGCCCTATTGGAAACGAAAAACGCAAGTGAGCATAATACCAAGTATGCATGCGGGCGCATACTATGCCAAGATAGTCAATCATCTTGTTTTATGAATTACTAGATAAGTGGAAACTTACAACTTATCAAGAGACTAAGGGGGTCATTCTAACTTCGGCGGGCGGCGGAGGCCGCCCGCCAAAGTTCCCCCGCCAGAATACCGCAGCGCGGTCAAATGACCGCCGCGGTAATTCTGACTTTCCCGCTGGGCAGGCGACCGCCAAAAGGCCGCCCGCCCGCCCAGCGGGAAAGCACCAGCAACGAGGATGCCAGCTCCGAATGGAGCCGGAGGAGTTGCTGGTGTGCGACGGGTGCAGTTGCACCCGTTGCGATTTTCAGTGTCTGCCAAGCAGACACTGAAAATCAATGTGGGGCCCTGTTAGGGGGCATGGGCATTGCAGGGGCATGGGCACTGCAGGAGCCCCCAGGGGCCCCACGACACCCGTTCCCGCCAGCCAGGTTCTGGCGGTGAAAACCACCAGAACCAGGCTGGCGGGAAGGGGGTCGGAATCCCCATGGCGGCGCTGCTTGCAGCGCCGCCGTGGAGGATTCCCTGGGGCAGCGGGAAGCCGGCGGGAAACCGCCGGCTTCCCTTTTCTGACCGCGGCCTTACCGCCGCGGTCAGAATAGCCCCTGAAGCAGCGCCAGCCTGTTGGCGGTGCTTCCTTCGTCCGAGACCGCCAGGGTAGGAATGACCCCCTAACTCTGTTGAGGCTAGTCTATTTGTAGTAGTGTCAATTGTAATATTTCAAAGCATGGCTCAAGTATCGGCCTTGTTATGTGTATAGTATAATATATAAAATATATAGGAGGGTCAATTGATATAAAACATCCTAGATATAATATTGTGGAACTATGGAAAAAGAAAATTATTTTGGGAGAATGATCTTAGTATTGATGCGCTAGGGTGGAGAGTGATAGAGAGCTAATAACATGAACTGTGGTTTGACTAAATGTTAAATATTGAGGGCCACTGCCTAGCCTGGTATATGGGCAATTCTGATGTAACTTTAATGTATTCACAGCAAGTAATAATAATAAGGAATTGAATAAGCTCATGACTAAAATAAAAAACCTAGTAAGTAATAAAGTAAAAAAAGACATAGCTGTTGCATGTGACAGACCTGGTTGTAACAATGTCTTAATTAAAATACAGAGATGACATGGACATCGGTGGCGAATAATAGATACAGTAAACATAATCTTGTTGACAGTCTAATATTGAAGAAGTGTCCTTGTATATTCAGAGGGGACCCATTGGGTTAGCAATTACTCTCCAAAACGGAGTGATCTGCTTGGATCTACTTCCAAACTGAACGTGACACAACAGAATAGGTCAACCATTGGTGTCAGGTTCATCAGTTAATCAGTTATGTAGAGTTCATCGAACAGTATTGATCATTACTAATGAAGCCAATAGTGCCACTCAGGATCTTTGTTGAGACCTTGCCGTGCGGTATCATAACGAATGATGAGTCGACTTCCATTTTCTCGTAACTGCAGTTCAAGATTACCACCTCTAGGGTGTGGTTTCAATTGCAGCAGGCCACAAAAAGTAAAAGTACGTACATGTGGGTGACATTGTACAAAATGTTCAACCAAGGGAAATTTAGTGTCACTTTTTTAAATATAGCGATAGTGTTCTTGTATCCGAATCTTCAATGCTCTGATTGTACTCCCTATATCGGATTTGTTACAGGGACAGATAATGAGGTAGACCGTATTAGTGCTTTCACAGTTGATGAAATCTTGTATCACAAATGGTTGATCATTGATTAAGACTGATTTTGATTTTGAAAGACCAAGTTTGCAAATAGAATACTTTGTGCAGGTATAGAAACCTTTGGGTCGTTGTATGACACTTTGGTTGGGGGGTTTATCCAAATAGAATGAAGAACAGAGTTTATCTCTAAGATTGGGAGCTCTTCTAAACCCAATCTGAGGATGAGATGAGATATATTGATTGATGGATGGTTTATTCTGAAGTTGATGGCAATGTTTACGGAGTAATTTGCGAATCAAGCGATGACTATTGTGGAAATGTGTAATGAAGCGGACAGAAGAGTTCTTAAATATAGTTTTAGATTTGTTTAGCATGGTGTTGCAATCTATTTTTAGTAAAGTGTTCTTTAGCATTCTTTAAACTTGAAATATTGTATCCTATGGTAGACAGACGTTGAACAATTTCAGAAGAGTCTACCTCATAATCAGATGTATTACTACAATTCAATCAAGCTCTTCTGAATTCTCCTGGCTGGATGTTGCGAATTGTGCTAGATGGATGACAGCTGGAGGCATGTAGGATGGAATTTGCTGCTGTACTCTTTCTATGAAAACGAGTATGTAATTTGTCATTTTCAATATACAGTGTGAGATCTAAGGGCCAGATGTACCAAAGGATTTTACCCATTCTGTGTCTATGGGAAAAAGCTTTCGTACATATGGCCCTAAATGTCTACTGTAGTTCTAGAGAACTGGTAAGTGATTTCAATATTCCATCTGTTTGGTGTAAGAGATTCAAGAAAGAGTTGAAGTGAAGATTCCTGACCCTGCCAGATTAGCAGGATGTCATCTGTGTAGCGGCCCCAAAAGATTATGGGGGTCATTACGACCTGGCGGTCTGAGACCGCCAGGGCTAAAGTGGCGTCCGTACCGCCAACAGGCTGGCGGTACAGAGACCCATATTATGACCGCGGCAGTAGCGCCGCGGTCGCACCGCCGGGGCCGGCGGTTTCCCGCCGTTTTAGCCCCGGCGGTGATAATCCGCCAGGGCAGCGCTGCAAGCAGCGCTGCCCTGGGGATTATGACTCCCCTACCGCCAGCCTGTTTCTGGCGGTTTGCACCGCCAGGAAGAGGCTGTTGGTAAGGGGAGTCCTGGGGGCCCCTGCACTGCCCATGCCACTGTTATGGGCAGTGCAGGGGCCCCCTAACAGGGCCCAGGGCAGCTTTTCACTATCTGCATAGCAGACAGTGAAAAGTGCGACGGGTGCTACTGCACCCGTCGCACGGCCGCAACACCGCCGGCTCCTATGTTGCAGCCGCATCCCCGCTGGGCCGGTGGGCGTAAACTAGGTTTGCGCCCGCCGGCCCAGCGGGGATGTTGTAATGGGGACCGCGGGAGTGCGGCCGCATTGGCGGCCGCCCGCCAAGCTTGTAATGACCCCCTATATGTTGTGAGAAGTGTTCAAAGTTGTCATTCTGGAGCAGGGTCTTTCTATTGCTCCCATGAGAATGCATGCGTATGGCGGCGCAAATTTGGCTTGCATCACCGTGCCTTGCAGTTGAGATTTTATTGTCCTTCAAAAAGGAAAAAATTATTCTTGAGGCAGAATGATAACATTTCTATTATCATCTGGTTCCGTTCAATTAGGTGAACCGATCGTGTAAAAAGACAGCTGTTAACCGCTTCACCCCATCTTGATGTCTGCGGAAGAAAGCGTGAGGGTTTTTTTCCATGAAAATGGCATCAACAAAGGGTTTGCAGTGCTAAAATCACCATCTTCCCAGCTCTCAGGAACAGGCAGACTGGAATCAGAAAACCACATTTTTCAACACAATTGTGGCATTTTACTGGGACATACCCCATTTTTACACTGTTTTTGTGCTTTTAGCCTCTTTCCAGTAAGTGACAAAAATGGGTGTGAAACCAATGCTGGATCAAAGGACCCCAAACAATTCTGAAAAGTAGACAAAATTCTGAATTCAGCAATGGGTAACTTGTGTAGATCCTACAAGGGTTTCCACAGAAAATAACAACTGAAATAAAAAAATATTGAAATTGAGGTGAAAAAAACTGCAATTTTTCTCTATGTTTTACTCTGTAACTTTTTACTGCGATGTCAGATTTTTTAAAGCAATATACCGTTATTTCTGCTGGACTCCTCTGGTTGCGGGCATATATAGGGCTTGTAGGTTCATCAAGAACCCTCCGCACCCAGAGCCAATAAATGAGCTGCACCTAGCAGTGGGTTTTCATTCTATACCGGGTATACAGCAATTCATTTGCTGAAATGTAAAGAGTGAAAAATAGGTATCAAGAAAAACTTTGTATTTCCAAAATGGGCACAAGATAAGGTGTTGAGGAGCAGTGGTTATTTGCACATCTCTGAATCCCGGGGTATCCATGTCAGCATGTGAATTATGAGGCATTTCTCAAATAGACGTCTTTTTTACATGCTCTCTTATATTTGGAAGGAAAAAAAGTAGAGAAAGACAAGGGGCAATTACACTTGTTTTGCTATTCTATGTTCCCCCAAGTCTCCAGATAAAAATGATACCTCACTTGTGTGGGTAGGCCTAGCACCTGTGACAGGCAATGCCCCAAAACATAACGTGGACACATCACATTTTTCCACAGAAAAAAATAGTTTTTTTTTTTGCAAAGAGCCTACCTGTGGATTTTGGCCTCTAGCTCAGCTGGCACCTAGGGAAGCCTACCAACCCTGTGCATTTCTGAAAACTAGAGACCTAGGGGAATCTAAGATGGGGTGACTTGTGGCTCTCACACGGTTCTGTTACCCAGAATACTTTGCAAACCTCTACATTTGACTAAAAAAAACACTTTTTCCTCACATTTTGGTGACAGAGAGTTCTGGAATCTGAGAGGAGCCACAAATTTCCTTCCACCCAGTGTTACCCCAAGTCTTTTGATAAAAATGATACCACACCTGTGTGGGTAGGCCTAGTGCCCGCGACAGGAAATGCCCCAAAACACAACGTGGACACATCACATTTTTCGACAGAAAACAGAGGTGTTTTTTGCAATGCACCTACCTGTGGATTTTGGCCTCTAGCTCAGCCGGCACATAGGGAAACCTACCAAATCTAAGCATTTTTGAAAACTAGAGACCCAGGGGAATCCAGGATGGGGTGACTTGTGGGACTCTCACCAGGTTCTGTTACCCAGAATCCTTTGCAAACCTCTACATTTGGCTAAAAAACACTTTTTCCTCACATCTTGGTGACAGAAAGTTCTGGAATCTGAGAGGAGCCACAAATTTCCTTCCACCCAGCGTTTCCCCAAGTCTCCCGATAAAAATGACACCTCACTTGTGTGGGTAGGCCTAGTGCCCGCGACAGGAAATGCCCCAAAACACAACGTGGACACATAACATTTTTCCACAGAAAACAGAGGTGTTTTTTGCAAAGCACCTACCTGTGGATTTTGGCCTCTAGCTCAGCTGGCACCTAGGGAAACCTACCAAACCTGTGCATTTTTTAAAACTAGAGACCTAGGGGAATCCAAGATCGGGTGACTCGTGGGGCTCTCACCAGGCCCTGTTAACCAGAATCCTTTGTAAACCTCTGAATTTGGCTAAAAAAACACTTTTTTCTCACATTTCGGTGACAGAAAGTTTTGGAATCTGAGAGGAGCGACAAATTTCCTTCCACCCAGCATTTCTCCAAGTCTCCCGATAAAAATGATACCTCACTTGTGTGGGTAGGCCTAGTTCCCTGTGAAAGGAAATGCCCCAAACCACAACGTGGACACATCACATTTTTCCACAGGAAAGAGAGGTGTTTTTTGTAAAGTGCCTACCTGTGGATTTTGGCCTCTAGCTCAGCCGGCACCTAGGGAAACATACCATACCTGTGCATTTTATAAAACTAGAGACCTAGGGGAATCCAAGACGGGTGACTTGTGGGGCTCTCACCCGGTTCTGCTACCCAGAAACCTTTGCAAACCTCTAAATTTGGCTAAAAAACACTTTTTCCTCCCATTTCGGTGACAGAGAGTTCTGGAATCTGAGAGGAGCCACAAATGTTCTTCTACCCAGTGTTCCCCCAAGTCTCCCGATAAAGATGATACCTCACTTGTGTGGGTGGGCCAGGTGCCTGCAACAGAAAAAGGCCAAAAACTTGTAGAGATTGAGGGGATAGCACAGTAAGTTGCTAAGCACATATTCTTCTTTTATACATCTTTAGGCTGACTCTTCTTTGATGACCCACACAAGTGAGGTGTCATTTTACTTGGGAGACTGAAGGGAATGCTGGGGAGTAGGAATTTTGTGCTGGAGCGGTGATCCTACTAAGAAAAGTCAGGAAAATATGCTTTCTTTAGCAAATGTTGAGGTTTGCAGAGTAGTCTGGGTAAGAAAATGTTGGGGGATCCACGCAAGCCACACCTCCCTGGACTCCTTGGGGTGCCTAGTTTTTAAAAAATGTCTGGGTTTGGTAGGTTTCCCTAGATGAAGGCCACACCCAGTACCGAAAACATAGGTGCCCCCTCCCCCTCAAACACAGATAGTTTTGCAATATATCATTTTGATGTGTCCACGCACGTCTGTGATGTGCCAAAGACTAAAATTGTGAAAAGAAACACACTTAGGTTATGTCAAAAAGACCCCTCACCCACCAACCAAGTTGGTGGCATGCTTCATCATCGGGGGCCCACCTGAGACACCTAGAGTGTCACAAGTGTGCTGTGATTCCTGATTACAGCAGAGCAAGTTTTGTCATTTTTACCACACATACTGGTTGGATTAGGCAAGAGGGTGGGTGATGGTTCAGTAGATCAAATTTTATTAACAAGAGATTTCACAAAATTGAAATGCACTGTTAATAACTGAAATGCCAAACAACTGAACCAGTGACTCACAGCTCGTGAGCTGTAAAGCTGGGTCAAGGCACCAACCGTTTTACAGTCCATTCACACACCTTTCATACATGACATGCACAAGACCATTCATGCCGCCAGCCACGGGCCCAACACATTACAACACTCAGATCGACAGACAGAGCCACTCAAGGGCCCATCACTTACATACTCCCACATGCCTGATACAGCAGTCACACTAGCTGATGGGAGTGTATGAACTGACGTTTGGTTGGCACCGCCAGCCAAGCGCCACCCCACGCACACCGCCAGCCAAGCGCCACCCCAAGCACACCACCAGCCAAGCGCCACCCCACACACACACCACCAGCCAAGCACCACCCCAAGCACACCACCAGCCAAGCACCACCCCACGCACACCGCCAGCCAAGCGCCACCCCACACACACCGCCAGTCAAGCACCACCCCACACACACTGTCAGCCAAGCGCCACCCCATGTACACCGCCAGACAAGCGCCACCCCAAGCACATCGCCATCACTGTTTTTTTGTTTATAAACAACAAAGAAACCACTAACTAATTATAAAATAAGTACAAAACTACAAACATTAAAGCTCTAACTAAATACATGAAAGTAATGCCAACCGTGAAACTGAACATATTAAAATATAAAATAGGCAGTTTACGCTCATGGTATTTCCCAAACATTTTTCTTCGTGTGGTAATTTCTGAAACAGTCGGCCACACACAGCCCAGGCTTTAAAGGGCAATCGGGGTGGTACATACCACTCTCCCTCCGGTACCTCTTTGGGCACATACTCTACATTTCTTAGTGGGCAAGTTTTTTTTGGGAGTGGGAGGAATGTGATCTGGAAAGTGGCGATCTTTCAATCTAGCCACCTCCTCCACCACTGCTACTCTAGGAACTCTTGCCTGTTCCACCACAATAAGACTCTCTATCACTGACTCCTGAAATTTAATACATTTGATCCTAGCCTCAGGTGAACAATCCTTGAACACAATAAAAGTGTCAACACCACCCATGTGCCTATTGTAGTCCAAAATGCACGCAGGTTTGCACACTTCGGCAGCCTGGCCCCAAACAGTCACAGGAGAAGTACGCTCATCATGGATGGTAGATAGCATGTACACATCCCTCCTGTCTGAAACTTTCAGAGCTAGCAGCTCATTATTCCTCAAGGCACTGCACTATCCCCTCTCAAGCTTTTTACAGACAAGCACCCTTGGATAGCCTTTCCAGTTAGAACGGATTGTGCAACAAGCAACAGTGTCCAATCTAAACAACTCCTTGAACAACTGCACTCCAGTGTAGAAATTATCTACGTACAAATGGTGACCTTTGTTAAACAGTCGTCTACCAAGTTCCCACACAATTTTTTCGCTAACTCCAAAAGTGGCCGGACAACCAGCAGGGTCAATACTGAAATCCCTACCAATGTAGACCCGGAAATTATACACGTATCCTGTAGTGCTTCCTGACAGCATATACAAGTTAATTCCATACAGTGCCCTCTTACTAGGAATGTACTGCTTAAAAACTAGACGCCCCTTCAAAAGGACAAAAGACTCGTCCACACCTATCTCATTGCCTGGAACATAGACCTCTGAAAACTGATCTACAAAATGATCAAGGACAGGCCTAATATTAAAAAGACGGTCACAATCAGGGTGATCTTGTGGCAAGGCTAAAGCATTGTCTACAAAATGCAGCATACGAAGAAGACACAAATAGTGATTACGTGTCATAGTTGCAGAAAATATAGCCGTTGCCATCAAGGGACTAGTAGACCAATAAGAAGCCAGTGACGGCTTCCTTATCAACCCCATCAAAAAAGTCAAACCTAAAAACTTTTTCATCTCTTCCAGATATGTGAGTAGCTCTAGACTGAGGCCTAAGTCTGGCAGTGTTGTCCCTTAAATATTTATCCGCATACAAATTAGTCTGCTCCACAATCTCTTCCAAAAATGCATCGTCCATAAACAAGTTAAAGAAATTGACAGGCAAAAAGTTTTCCGTATTGACTCTACACCCTGGGAGACCAGTAAATGCATGTAACTGTGGCTGCTCCATGTTTGGGGAAATCCAGGTGTCAGGTCTTCTAATGGGAATCCTTTCAGCCCCAGGCTGCTGCACTCTTGGCATATCAATGACTTCCTCTAAAACAGGCTGTTCATCTGCACTGAGAGTGGCTTCCTCATCAGAAGAATCTTCTCGGACAGAAAACTCACTGCCAGAATCTCTCACTTCCTCCTCTACCTCGGATGCAGAGTCAGCCTCGTAATTATGGCTTGAAGACGACTCACAAAGCACGCCAACAACCTGCTGAGCGGTCACTCTGCGGCTAGCCATGATCCCCACTAACAACAAATGGATTGCCAACAACATCCAGCACTAAAATAAGTAATAAACAAAGTGTAGCTTTATCACAAAGAGTTATGTACTAAAAAACTATACCACTCACTTGCCTGAAAAAGCTACTCACCAGCAACTACTCTGCACAGACACAGCAATCACCAATGATATCCCACTAAAAAGAAAAAAGAAAAAAGAAAATTAGACATATGACAACACAAATATCATTGTGCTCAAATCTAAGGACAATTTCACACAATACTGCATTTAGTACACCACCTACAAACATGTCATTCATGCATGTCAACAATACTCCTTTGGAGTAAATTGCTTTTACTTACCTAAAACATGCAACTATGCAAACCGCAGGACACCTACTTCCAAAACCACAGCAAAGGAAGCGAAAGCTTTGAACTAGAACAAAGAGAAGAAATAAACTGTTATAATCACAAATACAAATACTTCACCAGTGGACAAACACCCCTCCACCAAGTACTTAGAAATTGTCCCTGGTGCCTAAGTGATGGACCTAAAAAAATAGGCCGATCTGCCCCCAAGGGGGGCAGAAATGGCCAACAGCTCTGTACCCTGTTTGGGCGGGGGTGACCCTTGCCAAAGGGGGAGGAAAGGGGGAACCCCCAGCACAAAAAAACTAAGGGGAGCAAAAACAAAAACAAAAAATCCCTCATGTCTTGGGGGCTTCTGCCCCCTTGGGGGGCAGATAGGCCTAAAAAAAAATAGCCTGATCTGCCCCAAAGGGTAGCAGAAATGGTTGTCAGTAATGTGCCCCCCTTTGGGGAGTGAAGCTTGACAAAGGGGCTGCATCCCCACCCACACAAAACACACACACAAACAAGATCCCTTGTGCCTAAGTGGATTCTGCCCCCCTGTGGGCAGATGGGCCTAAAAAAATAGGACAATCTGCCCCCAAGGGGGGAGAAATGGTCAACAGCTCGGTGCACCCTTTGGGGGGCGACCCTTGTCAAAAGGGGCACCCCAGCACACAGGTAACCAAAAAAAAAAAAAATCTCTGACATCTTGGTGCATTCTGCTGGTCAGCCCAGTGGAAAAGGTGTGGCAGCATAGTTACTGGCTCAAAACTGAGCAGGTGGCAATGCTGCTGCATGCAGGGTACACCAGAACCCTTGATATGCACACTGTCTGCACAGCACACAGTGCACATTTCAAGGGTGCTGGGCAGGGGGACCCATGCACTGTCATAGCCATAGGCCCCCCTCTAGCCCCCTGTATTTGTTCTACGCCAACCTTTTCATGGTGGTCAGACCTTCATGAAAAGGCTGGCGGAGAACAAGATTGTAATCAGCAGGGTGGCGCTGACCAACTCCACCCTGACGGATTACAATCAAGACCGCCGTCAGCCCATGGGGATGTGAGACCCTGGCAGAGACTGCAGTCGGTTGGCTGGTCCGCCCACCAACCTTGTAATGTGGTGGTTGGACCGCCACAGCTGCAGTGGCCCGTCCTGCACCACGAGGCTGGCTGTCCTGGGACTGCCAGCCTCATAAAAAGGCCTAAAGTGCTCCACTGCTAGCCCCCCATCATCACTGAGCCCGAATACAAGCCCTCCAGCACCTTATTATTAAAGTAATTATTAGCTGCAAAAAGTCTTGAATTGTTAGGTTTTAACCTTTTAACTCTAAAAACAATTTTAATTTAATAAAACTAAATTTATATTTCTCAAATTTATATAATTCACAGTTTACAAAATGCCCAATGTAGCTACCTCTATGACTTCATATAAAGTGAAACCCCTGCAAACATCTTGGATGTCCCTATATTGAATAAAGCCCTACCATTATGCAAAATCACTTTTTGTGCAGTAAATATTACTCAAATGGCTGCTTTGGTTGAGCAACTACCATAAGCAACACTGTTAAGAATCTTAAAGACCACAATCATCCACCTAACATAGCTGAATACACTTTTGCAGTTTAGTTCAAGACTTGAAAAAGGCAAACACTAGGGTGCTCATTACGAGTTTTGCGGTCTTTTCAGAAGACCGGTGTGGCGATGGGTGCACAAAGACTGCTTGTGTCAGTGATATCACGACTGCCGTATTACAAGTCATAAACTGAAGATCTCCCAAAGACAGCCACAAATCCTAAATCGCAGGCCTGACGGAAGGCAGGAGAGAAGCGGTACCACCACCAGCACTGCCACTCTGACAGCATCCCGCTCTTCATAACCCACAAATCAGCACAGCAGTCATTGCATGGCGGTAATCCATTGGTGGTCCGAACCGCTGCTGTCAAAAACCCAACCCCACCAGACAACAACACCTAATTGGACAGTACCAATACCCACACCTGACACACATACACACAACACACACAACTGATCACTGCACTATAAAACACCCCAGCACACCCCTACAATCCTTTGCAATCAGAAAAATTGACACAGAGAGCAAAGAGCACAAAAATGGAAGACAGCATTTGGATAGCAAAGGCACCATCACACTGTACAAACATCACACACCACACAACTGCACCTCTACCTAACACACACATCACCACTGCACATAAACACCACATACAACCAGCACACATAACTAAACACCCTCACCAACCACCACACACTGCACCCTTGCACACAACACACACCACCACCCACAACACAACCACCATGGCGCGTCAAAAGCACCCAAGCTTCACAGAGGATGAGCTGAGGGTCATGGTCGATGAAATCATCAGGGTAGAGCCACAGATGTTGGGAGCATAGGTCCAGCAAACATCCATTGCCAGGAAGATGGAGTTATGGCAGAGGATTGTCAACAGGGTAAACTCAGTGGGCAAACATCCACGCACAAGGGAGGGCATCAGCAAGAGGTGGAACGATCTTAGGGGGAAGGTGCATTCCATGGCAGCATGACACCACATTGCCATCAGCAAGACTGGCTGTTGCCCCCACCTCCTCCCCCAGAATTCACATTATAGGAGGAGAAGGTCTAGGCCATCCTGCACACAGAGGGCTTGACGGGAATACCCGGAGGACTGGACTCTGGTAAGTCACCAACACTCCCCAGGTACCAACCACTCCTGAACAGCATGCATCCCCACCACCCTATCACCCACCAATGCACCCCAGCATGCACCTCTCCCATCTTAACCCAATGCCCTCCCTGGCATGCCACACCACCCCACTTACACCATCACCACACAGCCCATACCAGTGCACGAATACCTCCCACTGTGGCAAATACTACAACTCCAACAATATATCGCTCCCTACCCATGTATAACTGCCATTCACACTCCACATTTTAACACCTGCATGTAAAACCATACCACCTCCCAGACCAACTAGATATTGTGACTGCTCACTAGTACATGGCAATCACAGCAATGCTATCCACTACCTTCTATGGCACAAGGAACCGACTGCACTATCCATCAGCCGCAAACATTGTCAGCAATGCAGCATCTTTCATTGCCATCACTGGAAAGCTAGTCAAGGCACTGTTTGTATAATACTATGATGACAACAAACTTATCTCCACAATGTAACACACTCCCTCTCCATCCACAGGTAACCCTACCACTGCCACCCTACAGAGGATGCCAGAGAAGGCCCAAATGAGGACTACAACTCTGGATGTCTGGAAAGTGCTGACTTACCTGGCCTATCTGGAACAACTGGTCAGTCCACCCCCACCAGCCTCACTCTACCCACATCTGAGTCCCCTCCCCGTGGCAACAACAGCACAGGTAACCCCTCTTCCCCAAACCTGTGTCCCACTGCACAGGGAACGGAGTCAACCCCTCACATCCAAGACAATGAAGGTCGTGGTGTAAGTGGAAGTTGGCACACTGTGCCAGAGGCTTAGACACAGGGGTCAAGGGGCTGTGAGAGGGCACCTATGGGCCAAGGGATGAGGCACCAAAGGGAAACAACTGGCCAGGATGCCAGCTCCAAAGTCCTGGGAGCATACCAGCAACCCCAGGACAGGATGGGCCAGATCCTCTCAACCTTGCAGGAGAACCAGAAGCTGCAGAGGGAATACCACCAGGAGGCCTTGCAGTAGTGGCAGGCACTCAATGTCACCATGACCTCCATTGCAGGGGTGCTCACTGAACTTACCAGCACCCTACGTGCGTCCTCCGCCAACCAGCAGGCCCCTTCCACTAGCCAATGACTACCTGTGCCATCCACATCTGCCTCACTTAGTGGAATGGAGGCACTGCCAGAGGGCCCACAGGCAACTAGCACCCCTGTCCCTGCAGCTGAGGAACCCCAAAGCAAACAAGGTCATCCATCTGGACATCCTGCAGGACCTGAGGCCAACACACCGCCAGGAAGTGATCTGTCTCCTGAACATTCTCCCTTGTATGCCACTGAGACACCCTGTTGACTGTCCATTGACAATTCTCCATTTTCCCATGGTCCTTGGATACTGGACCTGTACTACCAACAGCTGGCCGAACTACTCTGATGATTCAATACCCCATGACCTCAATCAAGAGCTACTGCACTAAAGATTCAAAATTAACATCAATGAGCACACAAACTGCTTACGTGTCTTCATTTGTATAAGTTATACATAACGTTGTGTAAAGAGCCTTTTGAGTGCACACACATAGATCCCAACAGGTCTGTCAGATGGACAGATGGGCCAGCAATATCCAGCAAGTGTGTCAGTACAATTGACATGTACTGTAATCCTCTGGCAAGGGCGCCACAATTCATGTCAGGAAGCAGAGTAGAACCACACATTTTACCTGCAAATCGAGCAAGACGGGGAAAACCTTTACTACAGTAATCAATGTTCACCCAATACACATACAGTACATTAATGTTTCCATAGGTGCCATTTTGCATGTGGAAAGTAACCACATATCACCATGGTAGGTCGAGATTCCAAATGCATGCACCCCAATAAACTATGTCAGAAGGCAGACAGGGTAAAGGTTAGATACTATGCAGTTCACATAGTCCTGAGATTAATTAGAAGAATTGCTAAATCAACTCTGTCCTAGAGTCAGCTGCATCCTCCTCATCTGCCTCCTCATCACTTTCTATGCCATCAGCAGCAGCCACTGGTCCGGCTGCCACCTCCTCCACATCCATCAATGGTATGTGTCGCCTCAGGGCAAGATTGTGTAGCAGGCTACATGCATCTACAATCTGGAAGACTTTCTAAGGTCTATAGAGCAGGGCACCTCCCGAGACATGTAGATACCAGATCTGGCTTTCTTTAGCCCAAAGGTCCTTTCGATGAAACTCCTCGTTTGGGCGTGTGCCTCATTGTAACAGAGCTCCCCATCAGTTGTAGGGTACTTCACCGGTGTCAGCAGCCAGGGAATGTTGGGGTAGTCGGAGGCATCTGTGTACACAAAGGCTCGAATGATTACGAAACTGTGATAGACACAGAGCTGACTGTGAAGAGAGGTTACATTTCAGCTGAACACATACTATGGTATGCATACCAATGAGCCAGGCCCTCTCCCTCTGCAGTCGAGACATCGTGTGTGGGACACTGATGTTTCTGAAGATGTAAGAATCATGCACAGATCTAGGATATTTGGCTGTCACTTGTGAAATATACTGGTTGGCAAGACAGACCACCTGGTTTTTCCTGTTCCTGTATATCTGTTCATTGGCCCTGGGAGGAACCAAAGTGATGTGGTGCCATCAATGGCCTCTACACATGGGGCCATATCATAAAAGTCAGATTTGACAGCGCGCAGATAGGCATGTTGTGGGAATCTGATGTAGCAAATACTCCAGTTGTGTTCAAGGGTGATTATTTAAGTGACAAAAAGGAAGGGATAGTGCAGTAGAGTGGGGTGATGGTGGACAAAAACTTCAGTGTAGTGACCCAGTTGGTGTGTAGCACAGGTCCATTGTCCATGGGGCCATAGGAAAAGGAGCAATGGCAGTCCAAAGTGAACAAGGTGAATCAGTGGCACACAAGGGGGACATCCTGGAGGGGCTCATTTCCTGGTGGTGGTCTTGGTCTTGGCAACAGTCTGGCTAGTGAAAGTGGCCCGCTGATGTGCTCTGTGCTCCGCATGGTGTTCGCCATGTCACCCAGCACCCCTACAGTGGAGGACATGTTGGCATTTCAGCCCTGCAACTGCTGCATGACCTCCTGGTGGTGTACCCCCTGCAGCTGCTGGTTCTCCTGCATGATGGTGATCATCCTGTCCTGGGATTGTTGGTATGCCCTCAGGACATGTGTGAGTGCCTCCTGGGCAGTGGGTGCTCTGGGGCTGGCCTCCCCCTTGCACAGAGCTGAGCTCCTACTGTCCCTGGCCCCCGTGCCTGTGTCCCCTGAATGGTGTGTCCACTCCCACTTACACCAGGACCTTCACCGTCTTGCCTGTGTGGTGTTGACTCAGGTCTCTGTACAGGTGGGCACACTATTGATCGACGTGTCCTGGGGACAGAGGTTTGCGGATGTTGGTTGGGTGCTGTGGTGTTGGAGTCGGAGGGGGGTCTCTGTTGGACTGGCTGTGGGATGTGGAAGCCGACTGACCAGTGGTCCCAGATGGGCCAGGGAGTTCATCCAGCTTGGGACATCCAGAGTTGATGTCATCACCGAGGGTGTCTTCTGGTGGAGGACTGGGTTGTCGTAGCAACTGCTCGCTGCTGACATTGGCTGGGGCACCTGTTAAGATGTGAGTGATTTGTTATAGTCATTGTCTGTCACATATTCTGCATTTCTGGCTTTCCCTATGGGTTTGGTGTTGTCCTCCCATCTTTGGTTAGTGTATGATGATGGATTGTGGCATTGGTAGTGCCATATGCTGCCCAATGCATTGCTGTTGTGTGTGCATGCAGAGCTGGGAGGGGTGTGCTTGCAATGGGTAGGGCATGCAGGGGTGCACAATTGAGGGTGGTTATTGAGGTAGTGTACTGTATGGGATGGAGTGCGGTGTATGGAGTCAGGGTGAGGGGGTAACATGCCATGCAGGTATCGGTGGAGGTAGGGTAGTAATGGTGACTTACCAGTGTCCAGCCCTCCAGTTACTCCAGTTAGGCCCTCAGGATGCAGGATTGCCAAGACTTGCTCCTCCCATGCTGTGAACTGTGGGGGAGGAGGTGGGGGTCCACCGCCAGTCCTCATGATGGTGACCTGGTGCATCGATGCAATGGAATGCACCTTCCTCCGTAGGTCGTTCCACCTCTTTCGAATGTCGTCCCTTGTGTGTGTATGGCTTCTGCCACTGGTTCTGGAGGGGGCATTGTGCCCAGAGGGCTTCATCCTGTGGAGGATGGGGTGAGTGGATGGTTTCTCTACTGGTTCTGGAGGGTGCATTGTGCCCAGTGAGCTTCATCCTGTGGAGGATGGGGTGCGTGGATGGCTTCTTCCACTGGTTCTGGAGGGGGCATTGTGCACAGTGGGCTTCATCCTGTGGAGGATGGGGTGAGTGGATGGCTTCTTCCACTGGTTCTAGAGGGGGCTTTGTGCCCAGTGAGCTTCCTCCGGTGGAGGATGGGGTGAGTGGATGGCTTCTCCACTGGTTCTGGAGGGGGCATTGAGCTCTGTGATGCATATCTTGGGGAGTGCAAGGTCACAGTCTCTCAGCTGGGTGTCAGACCCACAGGATTTGCTGGGGCCAGGCCACACAACAGCCCATGGAGACAGGACTACACACTGTCCGCCGGCAGCGACGGCTGCTCAGTGGTGGTAGTGGTGGTGCTACTGGTGGTGCTGGCAGTGGTGGGGGGACGGCTGCCCACTTGGGCTGCTGCTGGTGGTTATGCTGGTGGCGGTGCAGGTGGCGGTGCTGGCAGCGGTGGGGGGAGGCTCCATCCCTTCCCCTGCAGCCTCAGACAGCTGCACCACCATGGTTGGTGGAGTGGGCTCTGACTGAGTCCCTACAGCAGGCCCGTTGTCTCCCCTGCCTGCTGTTGCAGGCCCCTTGCCCCTCCTTCCTCCAGCTGGTGCTGCCTCCTTGCCCTTCTGTCCTGCAGCTGGTGCTGCCTACTTGCCTTTCCATCCTGCAGCTGGAACTGCCTCCTTGCCCTTCCATCCTGCAGCTGGGGCTGACTCCTTGCCTTTCCTCAACGCACTTGGGGCTGGCACCCTGTTCGTCTGCCTGGCTGGTGGCCGGGATCCTTTCTCACCTGGTGTAGTTAGGGACACTACTGTGCCTGTGGACTGGGTGTCTGAGGTGCTTGCCTGGGTTTTGACCGCCCTGGCCTGACATGAGGGACGGGGGAGGGGAATGGAAGAGGCCAATGGTGGAGAGGAAAAGCTTTTTAGGGACATTGGGGCAGGAAGAGGGAGATGGTTTGGGAGTGGAGGAAGAGGGAGTGGTGGTAGGAGGTGACTCTCTGCTGTGTTTGGGTGCAGGTGCATGGGCTGGATGCTGTTGTGAGGTGGATAGCTGTTGGGTGTCTGAGTGCTTGCGTTTGTATACTTTGGGAGGAGGGGGCACAGCACAGTGGGAGAGGACGCAGGGCACGTGTGCCTGCATGGATGTAGGGGTAGTGACTGCCAGTGAGGGGCGTGTCCTGTTAGGTGTGCTGGTGATGGGGGTAGTGGATGAGGATGTAGTGCATGCAGGTGTTAGTGGAGACGAAACTGGGAGGGAGGTGGACGACAAGGAGGAGGGGGGCCACAGTGGAGGCAGTGGATGTTGGTATGTCTGCTTCTGGATGGTGTTTGTGTGAGTACCTGTGGGATGGAGTGTGGTGCTTGTGTTTGCCATGTCCACTCTTGTGTGTTGTCCTGGGTGCATGCTGGTCTGAATGTGTGCTTGGGATAGGTTGGGTTTGAAGGGAATGAGATTGGGAAGAGGAAGTTGGAGGGGGGAGGCTGGAAACAGGGACAATGGCTGCCATCAGAGAGGAGGCCAGAGCCTGGATTGATCTATGTTGGGCCACCAAGCCAGTGTGAATGCCCTCCAGGAATGCATTTGTCTGTTGCATTTGGGCTGCCAGCCCCTGGATGGCATTCACAATGTTTGACTGCCCAACAGATATGGATCAAAGGAACTTGCTGAGGGGCTGCGGGAGGGCGGTGCTGGTACGGGGTGGCGGCTGTACCTGTAGTTGGGGTAGGCACAGAGGTGTCCGCCAGGGAGCTCTAATCAGAGGAGGTGTCGCTGTCAGAACTGTCCCATCTTGTCTCCGTCATGGTGCTCCCCTCGCCCTCCGTGGGATGCAGCTCCCTCCGCCGCCGATGCCTCTGCTCCTCTGCCAGATGAGGACAGGGTGATAAAACAAAATGGGTGGGGGGGAGAGACAGAGGATTCACTTGGTCAATGCCAGCAACAACACTACTGTTGGTGTAGACAAGTCACAGGGAACAACCCTATTACCTAGGCCATGCACTACCATTTACAATGCTAGTCACCAGGCCATGGGGTACAATGCATAACGCCATTAGCTGCACACCTGAAACCCACAGGACCCTTCCCAGTAGTAGATGCCCACTAGCATTATTGGGGATGGAATGCATCTGAGCTTGCCCATCATGGAACCTACCCTGCCATGTCCGCCCTGGCCTAGGGGCACCCACAGACCCACATCCCCCACCCAGGTAACACCTTAACACACGCAAAGTCATGATTCTGAATCTGTACTGACCCCCTTGTGGCTGCTGTGATGCCTTCAAGCGCCCATCCAACCCCAGATAGGCACCGTCAGGATGCGGAACATCAGGGGGTCAGGGTACGATGGGCACCCCTTCTTTGTTGAGAGGCCAGCCCCAGCTGGGCCTCCACCGTCTTCCTTGCCCAGCGGCTCAGGTCCTCCCACCCTTTGCGACAGTGGGTGCTCTGCCTGTCAAAGACCCCCAGGGTCCGCACCTCCTTGGCGATGGCACGCCAAATACCCTTTCTCTAATGGGGCTGACCTGCACAAAAAGATACAGCAGAAACGGTATTATTCATACCGTCCGGACAGATAAACTCATGGCCCACCATATCCCTCCCATCCCCTTATGCATAGACATTGCCCACCGAACAGGCAGCACTCTGCCCAGGACCCCTCAGCCCCCCTGACACAAGGCTTACACAAACAGCACTCCATACATTCATGCCCCACGCATTGTGCTCACAGTGCACTCACCTGTTTGTCTGGAGGACCATAAAGTAAAGGGTACTGGGGTAGGACCCCATTCACTAGTCTCTCCAACTCCTCCGAAGTGAAGGTAGGGACCCTTTCCCCAGACACTCGAGCCACGGTCGCTTCCAGACACAGGTCACAGCAGCACTTGCAGTGTAGGTCCTTTCCTTTTGAAGGTCAGGTAGCAAGTGAGTGAACAGATAGAAAATGGCGGTCACGTCCACGGCGGTGCATACCGTCACCGCCGACGTACATCACCATTGGCTCCTGGAACCCATAGGCTCCAATGATAACCAATGATCTGTTGCACGGGGGTCGTCGACCTCCTACGGCAAAGGCGCACAGTGCCAGCGGAATTACCTCATTTCCACTTGTCCCTCCTCACAGATCAGGCAGCCGCCATTTCAGGGGGGCACAGGCCATGGCACCTAACTGCGTCACAACAGACATAGTCACATCAACGGACCTACACGTTCACATACTGTTTCTGTAAAAAATATATATATCTGTGTATATCTTTGAAAATGACCATCTGCTCACCGTTTTTCACCCTAGACTTCAACCGCTGAGGATGAATAAGAGATGGAGACATAACCCCGTGTACAGACCCCTGGTGGACCTGGCGACAATGGAGGACAGGCACATTCTCCTAACCTATAGACTTGATAGGCCCACAATCCAAGACCTGTGTGCCCAATTGGAGCCAGACCTGATTTCAGCTATCCGCCACCCCACAGGTATCCCCCCCTCTAGTGCAGGTCCTGTCAGTGCTCCATTTCTTGGCAAGTGGTTCCTTCCAAGCGACAGTGGCTATGGCATCAGGGATGAAACAGCCTAAGTTATCAAACGTGCTGACCAGAGTTTTGTCTGCCCTGATGAAACACATGCGCAGCTACATCGTATTCCCCGAGCTGGATGATTTGGCCAGAGTGAAGGCTGACTTCTATGCAATGGGACATATCCCAAACATCATTGGTGCTATTGATGGTACACATATTGCCTTTGTCCCACTCCAGAGAAATGAACAGGTGTTCAGAAATCAAAAGAGCTTTCACTCTCTGAATGTGCTGATGGTGTGTTTGGCGGACCAGTACACCTCCCATGTCAATGCAAAGTATCCTGGCTCTGTGCATGATCCCTTTATCTTGAGGAATAGCAGCATCCCATATGTGATGTCTCAAGTCCAGAGGCACAGGGTGTGGCTAATAGGTGAGCCCATGGTCCCCACCCAGCTGATGTAGGTATATGGGTGTGGGGTTGGCCCTAAGGGTGAGTGGCTGGCTAATAGGTATCCCTTGATATTTACAGGTGACTCTGGTTACCCCAACCTTTCATGGCTATTGACCCCAGTGAGGAATGCCAGGACAAGGGCAGAGGAACGTTACAATTAAGCATATGGGCGAACAAGGAGGATCATTGAGCGCACCTTTGGCCTCCTGAAGGCTAGATTCCGGTGCCTCCATCTGACAGGTGGATCCCTGTACTACTCACCCAAGAAGGTGTGCAAGATCATCTTGCATGTTGCATGTTGCACAAGCTGGCCTTGGGACGCCAGGTGCCTTTTCTGCAGGAGGATGAGGCTGGAGATGGTCATGTGGCAGCGGTGGAGCCTGTAAACAGTGACAAAGAGGAGGCAGAGGAAGAGGATGTGGACAACAGAACCACTATAATTTAACAGTACTTCCAGTGACACACAGGTACGACACTGTAACTTCACCTTTCATTGCAGTTGTGTGTTGGACATTGTACATGGCAGCCTGACTTTCCTATTTCTATGGCCACCTACTGTACCCTTTGGCATCTCTATTTTCTGATATCTGTGCCCCACTCTGGCTCCTGGTGTGTTTACTGCTTCCCACTACAGGTCATACCTATGCATATTTAACTGTACATTTGAATTGCAATGTTTATAGCTTGTTAAAGCATATTTCAATCAATTGACAGATTCCATATGTATTAGTTCCGAGGATGTTTATTTCTGTGATAATAAGTGTAGGGGGTATTGCAATGGGCTGGGTTGATGATGGAGGAATGTCCAGGATAAAGTACAGTCTATTGGTATCGCAGATGCATTGTCCAAGGGGGCATAGGGAGTGGGGCAATGGCAGTTCAAGGTGGACAGGGTGACAGAATGGGACACAAGGGTGACATTCAGGGGAGTCTCATTTCCTGGCGGGGTCTTGGCCATGTTCTCTGGCTTCTGCCTGGATCTCAGGGACCTTTTGCATGGTGGTTCTCCTTCTTCAGGGGAGGGGTGCTGATGGCTTGTTGTTCCTGTGGCGGGCCTCCTGTCCACTAGCGCCAGCGGAGGTGGAGGGCTGTTCTTCGGTGTGGCTAGTGTTAGGGGCCCGTTGGTGTGCCACTGCCTCACTCATGGTGTTGCCCATGTCTGCCAGCACCCCTGCAATGGTGACCAGGGTGGTGTGGATGTCTCTCAGGTCCTCCCTGATCCCCAGGTACTGTCCCTGCTGCAGCCGCTGGGTCTCCTGCAACTTGGCCAGTATCCTGCCCATGGTCTCCTGGGAATGGTGGTATGCTCCCAGGATGTTGGTGAGTGCCTCGTGGAGAGTCGGTTCTCTTGGCCTGTACTCCCCCTGTCACACAGCAGTCCTCCCAGCTTTCCTGTTTACCTGTGCCTCTGTCCCCTGAACCGTGTGCCCACTGCCACTGACCCCAGGACCCTGATCATCCTCTGTTTGTGGGGTTGCCTGGGGTCCCTGTAGTGGTAGACACACTGCTGATTGACGTGTCCTGGGGACAGAGGGATGGGCCCACTGGGTGGGTGGTGTGGTGGTGTTTCCTGAGGGGGAGGCTCTGTGGTTGTTTGGGACTGTGGCTGGGTCACCGACTGTCCAGAGGTCCCTGATGGGCCAGGTTGGTCATACTGATCCAGACGTGCAGAGCTGCTGTCATCACTGTGGGCCTCTTCTGGGGGGGGGGCTGTATGTTGCTGGCACCTCCTCTCTGGTGACGTTGTGTGGGGGTCCTGTGGGGATGTAAATGCAGTGTTATTGTTTCTGCGTGTGACATCTTGTGCATGGGTATGTTTCCCTCTATGGTTGTTATTACCAAGGCAGCTTTGGCTTGTGTGAGTTGTGATTTGGTTGGCTAAGTGATTGTCACTAGTGTGCATGTTGTGGTGATGGGTGTCCATGCAGGTCTGTGAGGGGGGTCCATGCATTGGTGTTGCATGCAGGGCTTGGTATTAAGATGGGTGGGTTGTGATGGGGTATATGTGAGGTGGTAGAGTGATGGGGTGAGGGTAGGGGTAGGAGTTTGTGATGGCATGCAGGTGGGGGGTGAAAGTAGTAATGATTTGACTTACCAGAGTCCAGTCCTCCTCCTACTCCTGCCAGGCCCTCAGGATGCATGATCACCAAGACTTGCTCCTCCCATGTTGTTAGTTGTGGGGGAGGAGGTGGGAGTCCACTGCCAGTCCTCTGTACAGCTATCTGGTGTCTTGCAACCACGGAACGCACCTTCCCCCGTAGGTCGTTCCACCTCTTCCTGATGTCATCCCTTGTTCTTGGGTGCTGTCCCACGGCGTTGACCTTGTCCACGACTCTCTGCCATAGCTCCATCTTCCTAGCAATGGACGTCTGCTGCACCTGTGATCCGAATAGCTGTGGCTCTACCCGGATGATTTTCTCCACCATGATCCTCAGTTCCTCCTGAGAGAATCTGGGGGTCTTTGTGGTGCCATGGGTGTAGTGTATGTGGTGTGTGTGAGGGCATGTGGGGTGATGTGCTGGGGTGTGTGCTGTGAGGTGCGTGGATGGTGTATGGGTGATGGTGTTCTGTGGCTCTGATTCAGTGGGTGCTCCTGGCGTGTCTCTCAGTTGTCAATTTATTTTTTGTAAAGGGTTGTGGGTAGTGTGTGTGTGTGTGTGTGTGTTTTATATTGGTGTGGGTGTGGTGTGTGTATGTGTGTCAGGTGTGTGTAGTTTGAATTGTCCAATGTGGTGTTGTAATGTTAGGTCGTGTGTATTTTGAGCGAGGCGGTCGGTACCGCCAATGGTTTACCGCAGTTGAATGCCCGCCGCAGTGATTCGGGGGTCAAAATGCTGTTGGCGTATTTCTGTTGGCGTAATGGTGTGGGTTTTGGTACTGCCATTTTATCACTGACCTTTGGTGTGGTGGACTTGTGTGTGTGTCTGTATTGTGGTGGATTTCTATGTGTGGGTCATAATACACATAGCGGTATACCATTGCGGTATGTTGGCGGCAGTCAGCATAGCGATAATCGGCACTTACCACCAATGTCATAATGAGGGCCTTTATATCACTTTTCAGTGATATCTCAACATTTACTTATTGCATCTTTAATCGTTTTGAGCTGCATTTATCCAGATAAATATGATATATTTTTCTAAACACTGTGTGGTGTATTTTTGTGGTGCTATTTGGTGTTATTGTATGATTTATTGCACACATACTTTACACATTGCCTTCTAAGTTAAGCTTGACTGCTCAGTGCCAAGCTATCAGAGGGTGGGCACAGGATTATTTGGATTGTGCGTGATTTACCCTGACTAGAGTGAGGGTCCTTGCTTGGACAGGGGGTAACCTGACTGCCAACCAAAGACCCCGTTTCTAACAGTGGGGAAGCATAAATCTGACACAAACATAATGTTGCACTAGCATTTTTTTAAATGAAGAAAGAGAAAAAGAAGATGAACGAGAAATAATGAAAAAGTTATGTCGTGGCACCGGCATACTCAATCTGAGAAATAGAGTTCATCCTCAAACTTGGGTTCACCCAGAAGTAGGTCAGCTAATACTCTTGATTCAGACCAAACATTCTCTTCCTCCTCTTGTGGTGTTTTAGCAATGGTGTAATCAGGTGGTATGAAATGCTGGTTCAATTTGATCATGGTCCATCTCTCCACACTTTTAGGAGAGAGAGTGGTCCTTCTCATTGTAACAACGGCACCAGCTGCACTGAACACATGTTCAGCAGACATGCTGGCTACAGGACAAGCCAGAAACTTTATTCCCAGCCTGCTGAGGTCTGCCCATTGGTGCATCTTCCCATACCAATATACCAATTGGTTTTGGTCCACATACATCTCTTTCGGGTCATCCAGAACATCTTCTGAATGGTCATTGGTGCTGCCATCTGCTAGACCGTGTTGTCCTTCGCCTCTGAACTGGATTTAGGACCTCCCACTTCAAACCAAGCCAATGCAGAGGTTGGGTCCGATTCTTCTGTTGATATTGTTGCCAGTTTTCTTGTTGGTGGGGTTGGTGGATGTGAGACAGGACTGCCCTGTCTGGAATTTGAAGGTGGCATCCCAGAACTGCAGAGTGGGACTCTAAGTTCCAGCCATTCTTCTTCCAGTTCTCCTGCTTGTTCAATAATCCATCTCTTGCATTGTGAAACATCCCCTTCAGAAAAAGGAATGATAGCAGGAAGAATTTTCTTGTAGCATGGATCAAACAGGCTGGCACAGATGCACTCTTTGGATGAGATGATGTCATTTTGCAGCCTTGCATTACAAGTCAAGCGATAGCTTAGGCTAGAAACCAAGGCATGCGCTTCTGGGTTTTTATTTGCACCCTTTCAGACACCTGCTTTAGCTGATCCTATAGTAGATGCAATAACGGAATAGCTTTTCCTATTGTACTGTTCTCCTTGCTAACTTCCTGTGTGAAAAGCTCAAAAGGGAGCAGCATCTGTGTGAGGCGTTTGGCTAGGCCCCATTTGTCTTCATCCGTAGTTATAGCTCTCCCAATTGCATCAGCTCCTCTTTCAATGACAAAGTCATTGATCTGTTTGTACTGCTCAAACAGATGTTACAACATATGATAGGTTGAGTTCCAACGTGCCAACGTGTTGGCACCTCCTACATCAGGGCTTTAACTGGTGCTTTGTTAGGGCACTGAATAATCTGAAACTATTTCTGGGCTTTAAACGAAAGGTTGAAATGAGTGCAGATGCATTTGCAGGTGGTCAGTATGTTGCTGACTATGTCTTCTTTTTTAAGAAAGTCTTGCAAAACTGGGTTGATGCAGTGCGCCAAGCACAGAACACTGAAATAGCCACTGTCTGCCATGGCCTTGACTATGTTACTGCCATTGTCCATGGCAACAAATCAAACTCCAAGACCTCTGTGTCACAGCCATTCAGACACTTTGCTATTAAATTCCTCCAAGATGTTTGCAGCTGTGCGTGGCTTCTCCATGGTGAACATGGCTACTGTTGCATGCCACTGAATGCTTTTAAACATGTCTTCAGGGCTAAGACCTGTAGATAGCATTTACTTTACCCCAGAAAAGAGGTCCAGTGTGCAGTGATGCACATGTAATCAGTCACCTGACAACGGTCCACATCTGTCATCAGGTGGACAGTGTGGACAACACTTTGCTGCAAAGCTTGTCCAGCCACTTGAAGCACATTATGATGCATTGCTGGAACAGCAACTCTGGAAAAACATGTCCAGCTTGGAACCTTCCATTTCACACAGTGGGCTGCCACTAACTCTAAAAATCCCACTCCTTCCGCAAAAGAAAAAGGGAGGAGCTCTAGCGCTAACATTTTTGCCAGCTTTCCATTGTACAAATGTGGTTGTTTGTGGGCACATGGCTCCACCTGCCTGATCATGCCCGTAATTGTAGCCTGGATTTTCTTCTTTTGTGGAGCGACTAATGCAGGTGACTTTTCAGATGTAGGTCGTGGTAGACTCAATGCCCGTCATGAAGCTCCAGTCACCGTATGTGTCTCCATCTGACTCTGAGTATTCCTGTGCCATTGTGAGGTCACTGAGTCAGGTGATTTTGGCACACTGCTGGGGACAGGGCTGCTTTGTGTGAGGATGATGTCATCTTCTTCTTCCTCACCTTCTACTGTATTTTGACCAAGTGTAGCTGATGTTTCTGGTTCTCCTCACCTTCACCACTGCGACCATGTTGAGCCGTTTGTTTAAGGTGTTGCTACCACCGGATTGCATGATGTTTTTTCATATGGGTTATCTGGCCTCCAGTGGACCACGCTTAGCTCGACGAACATTTGCGTGGCAAATAGAGCATATGGCAATTTTCTCCTCCCGTTTGCTAATCCTAAAAGAGTCCCAAACTGGGGAGTAGTACTTTCTTATTGGTATAATGCCTGCAGAAGAATTAGGTGTAGGTGATTGTGAGTGTGTCAATTGCCTCTCTGCAGTACATACTTGTAGTGAGGTAGATGTTGGTGCAGGTCTCTGCTGGGGCCTTACAATATTTGGAGCTGGCAGTGCTGTCTGTGCCGCATCCCTTAGAGCAGGTTGGATAGTAATGTTGGACTCCTCTGTGCCAGCTTCTACAATGACTGTGTCATTGTCATCATCTTCATCATCCTCCCCTTCCATGATTCTAAGGCTTTCAGGAACTTTTCTTTTCCCTTGCCTCTCCTGGAGTCTTCCGGACTCTGCTGGGGTCCATGTCCCTATCATTGTCATCAGAAGTGGTGCTTGGAGAAGATGGTGAAGAAGTACTCTCCTTTTTCTTGCTGGAGATCTGGGAGCCCTTGATTGAAAAAGAGGAGATTATTGCTCGACCTCTTGTTCTGCTCCAACTTCGGGGAGATCTGGCTGTGGCTGCTGTCCACTTTTCTCTGATTCCTGAACCAATTGGGTACTACTTTGTGAAAGGGACAAAGCCAATTCACCATCACTGCTTGTTGGAGTCACCATGATTTCAGTGGCTGCCTCACTGACAGACATCGTCTTGGGCTTGGTTTGAACTGATGATGTTGTTGATGCTGGAGTGCTCCCAGGTTCCTCCCCGGAGGCTGGTGTGGCTTCTCCCGAAAAAGGTTGCAGTTGGCACACCAATGGTGGAAAGCTGCTTCTTCTCACTGGCCACTTTCTTGGGAGTAACTTTCTTTAGGGCCATCTAACTTTCTCTATGTTGTCAGTGGCACTAAAATGCACAAGTAAAAGATTTTGGTGCCTGTGGTCCGAAGTAACTGCAGGGTCGTCTCTTTGGCAGTACTGCGGATGATTTGGGGTCTCTTGTCTTTTACACCTAAAAACAACCAAGCAAGAAAAACATGTAGTTAATGAAACCTGGCATGCCATTGTTACAGCATAGTGAAAATAGTACGGAGAAAAGCAATATGTGTGTGGTTAATCACTTATGTAATATACCTTGTGTTTATTGTAAAGACAAACCACACCACCACACCATAAAAATGACATTTCACATCAGACAGCACATCTAGCTCTTTGCTTTATTTATATCTGTTTTAGGAGACACCTGGGGTAGTTAGAGAGAGGTACATGGGTAAATGGAATAATCTTTTAAATAAAATAACCTATGGCGGCAAGGTGGTCCAGGGGAAATGCTTTGGTGATTGGATGGAAGGGGGAATGGAATGGATTGGATGGATGGATCAGGGCAAATGCTGAATTAAATACAAATTTAAATAAAAATAAGAAAGTATAAAATTAATAAAAGTAAAAAACTAAAACTTAAATATAAAATTAAAATTAAAAAGATATTAAAAAGTAAAAGTAAAAAAATATAAAAACTAAAACTAAAATATAAACATCAAAATATAAAGTAAATAAAAAAGAAACAAAAATGACAAAATGAAATTACAATTAAAAATGTAAAAATGAAAATAGAAAAAAAAAAAATAGAAGCTTCAAAAACAAATGATCAATAACTAATGACGTTTGTATGCAAGCCTATGTCATCTCAAAGACACACCATCTGCACAGTGTATGCACAAAATGGCTGCAGCCATCCACATGGTCAAACAACAAGAACAAGGAGCAAGGAGGAAGCATGGAGAACAAAGAAAACATGCAAGCCTATAGCAAGGGACACTGGTTGCATTGACAAAATGGCTGCCAGCCAGCCACATGGTCAAATATCAACAACAAGGAACAAGGAGGCATGGCAGACAAAGAACGCATGCAAGCATATGGCAAAAGGACACTGGCTGCATGCACAAAATGGCTGCCAGCCACATGGTCACACAACAACAACAAGGAGCAAGCAGACATGGCAAACAAAGAACACATGCAAGCCTACGGCAAAGGACACTTGTTGCATGGACAAAATGGTTGCCAACCACATGGTCAAACAACAACAAGAAGGAGTAAGAAGGCATGGCAAGCAAAGAACACATGCAAGCCTATGGCAAAGGGACACTGGCTGCATGCATACAATAGCTGCCAGCCAGCCACTTGGTCAAACAACAACAAAGAGTAAGGATGCATGGCAAACAAAGAAAACATGCAAGCATATGGCAAAGGGACACTGGCTGCATGCATATAAATGGCTGCCAGCCACATGGTCAAACAACAGCAACAAGGAGCAAGCAGACATGGCAAACAAAGAACACATGCAAGCCTACGGCAAAGGACACTCGTTGCATGGACAAAATGGTTGCCAACCACATGGTCAAACAACAACAAGAAGGAGTAAGAAGGCATGGCAAGCAAAGAACACATGCAAGCCTATGGCAAAGGGACACTGGCTGCATGCACAAAATAGCTGCCAGCCAGCCACATGGTCAAACAACAAGGAGAAAGGAGGCATGGCAAACAAAGAACACATGCAAGCCTATGGCAAAGGGACACTGGCTGCATGCACAAAATGGTTTCCAGCCACATGGTCAAACAACAACAAGAAGGAGTAAGAAGGCATGACAAACAAAGAACACATGCAAGCCTATGGCAAAGGGACACTGGCTGCATACACAAAATGCCTGCCAGCCAGCCACTTGGTCAAACAACAACAAAGAGTAAGGATGCATGGCAAACAAAGAACACATGCAAGCGTATGGCAAAGGGACACTGGCTGCATCCACAATGGCTGCCAGCCACTTGGTCAAACAACAACAACAAGGAGCAATGAGGCATAGCAATTAAAGAACACATGCAATCCTATGGCAAATGACACAGGTTGGATGGACACAATGGCTGCCAGACAGCCACATGGTCATACTACTTCCTCCTACGCCTTCAAATATTACTACCCCACAATATGTAAACTTTTAGCAAAAAGGTGAAAAGCAAACAATAGCCAAAAAATTTTATTTAAATTAATTCACTGCCATCCCTGCCCTAAACAAAGTTATAAAAAGATATAGCACTGAAACATTTATATCATGCACTGATTACTACTAGTACTGACATGGGACATCTGGCTTAATGGCCCTTTGGAAATCTAGGACACATGCTAAAATAATATTGCAAATGGAAATGTATAGAAAAGGTACTGAGCTGTGGAACACTTTTCCTTTACAAAAGGTGAAAAATAACTGAAATGCAAAATAATTAATAACTAGGCCTTTACTTAAACTTCAGGCCACTCCCCACCACTATACATTTTTAAATCAAACTAAAGTACAAAGAGATACTGGTGCATGTCCAAGGAAACAAACAACAACATCCTTATTCAAAGTAGTTTTAGAACTTACTTATGTAATGATTTCATAAAAAACAAAGGCCCTAATTTCGACCTCGGTGGTCTTTTTCAAAGACAGCTGAGGAACCGCTGTGTTGAAGACTGCCAGTGCAGGCGGTTTTCCGCACGGCGTATTATGACTGCTGGCAGCCCTCTGTACTTTTTCAGATGGAGAGCCACCACCAGCCATACTGGCGGTCGACGGGGAAGTGGAGGCTGCTCCACCTCCACCGCCCCGTCATCAGAACACCGTCCACCGAATCACGTTTTATAATTCGGTGTGGTGGTGTTCTGGTGACGGGAAGCTGGTGGCGGAGCAGCCCCTATGGATCCCGTCCCCTCCCGGAGGATCAACGGACAAGGTAAGTTGATCGTCCGTTAGGGGAGGGGGTTTGGGGGTGTTGTGTGCCTGCATGGTGGTGTGCGTGTGAGTATGTAGAGGGGGTGTGTGAGTGCGTGTATGCATGCGGGGGATGTTATGTGTATGGGAAATGTGTGTGGGTCAGTCTGTGTGCATGTCTGTATGTGTGCGGTATGTGTTGTTGCAGTGTATGTGTGCGTGTAGGGGTGTGTGTCTGTGCATGTAGAGGGCGGGGAGGGTGTGTGTGTCTGTGCATGTTGGGGGTAGGGGTGGGGAGGGGGACCTTCCACCTTTGGGGGGTGGCAGGGGTGTGGGGGGGTGGACTTGGGGGTGGGGGAGACACCTATTAGTGCCAGGGAAGGAATTCCCTGGCACTGATAGTGCCTACCGCCATGGATTTGGTGGCAGTTCCAAACCACCCAAAATCCATGGCGGTATGCAGGGTCGTGATACTGCCGGTGGTCTGGTGACGGCTGCCGGGCTGGAGACCGAAGTCTCCAGCCCAGCGGTCGTCACCGCCCTGGCGGTCGGAGTGGAGAAGTAGCGGATGACCATGCCGGTAACCGCCATGGTCATAATTCCATTTTTTTTGCCGCCGGCCTGTTGGCGATATTACCGCCACTTCTCCCCCGTCCGCCAGGGTTGTAATGAGAGCCAAAGTCCTTAAATCCAAGTGTGTATCCAGGAGACAAAGATAGTGATCTTTCCACCTCGAAATACAAGTGAAAAGTGACAAGGGGATGGACAAATCACTGGAAGGAGTCTGCTGGACAGGAACAGGAAGTTTGAGTCTTTGACACACTTCCTTCCTGTTTGGAAAAAAAGGCTTTTCAATCTGAAAAACAATTTGCAGGGTCCATTGGAGAAACAAATCTAGTTAAAATAGCTCACTTTGACTAGATTTAGTGACTCTGAAGTAGAAAATCTACTTCAAAAGTGAGTTTGCACTCGCGAGCAACCCATTTTGGATGCTGGTGTGGCTGGGAGCAATACAAGAGAATGCAAGGTCTCACACTTTCAGGCTTGTGAAAAAGCACCAAAACCCAATCTCGCAAGCGCGAACTAACTCCGCTCCGCGCCAGACAGCAGAATTTGAGAACTCTGCGCTACTTCGCATAGCGCAGACTACCCAAACTCTGCAAGCTCCGCTGGCAGAGCGGAGTTCTATGCACTGGCCTACATATGACCTCACATATTACATCACTGATCACATGGTCAGTGACATCACTGATGACATCTCAAAGGACATCACTGCTAACTGGTTACGTGACCCCCAGCATGTTTTCCGTCTGATTTCCTTGCCTTAGTAAAAGAGGTGCTTCAACAATGCTTGCTGAGGTGGCTTGCTTTTCCTGTCTTTGAGAAGGAAGGTTGTTTGAGGAGTATTAAAGCGGTGGCAGCTGCTTACAAGCCCTGACCCGTCTGGCTGAGTGTCCATATATATAGAGATGTAGATATATATATATTTGCTTTTATTTTTACATTTATTTTAATGCTCATAGTATCTTTAGTAAATGTTTGTTTTGGAGTTTTAAATTTTGAATATTTCATTTATTGCCTAAATTAATGTATATATTTGTGTTATTGAATTGTTTATATTTTTTGTTGCCAGTAGGTAGATATAGTTAGGACCGTGTTCCCATTGAAAAAGCATTTTTTGACTTGCCTATATCTTCGGCTACGTTTGAAGAATGTTAAAAAAAAACTGTTCCCAAGGATCTTGCTGTACATAGAAAGTTTTGGGGTAAGCCGTCAAGCGGTGGCCAAGGAAAAGTAGTGGGGTAAAAAAATTGTGTTTCCCATTATAATTTCCATAAGGGATTTTGAACACGACTACAGCCTGAACTGCTGGATGGAATTACACCACATTTGGCAGAAAGGTAGCTTTTGGTCCAGAAAGAAGCCTTTTTGTTATTTGGTGTAAATCCGTTAAATAGTTTTGACATAGTAAAAGAATAAGAAATATAGGGGCATATTTATACTCTGTTTGCGCCGAATGTGCATCAAAAATTTGTATGCACATTCAGCGCAAACCGTGCACCATATTTAAACATTGACGCCCGAGCCCGCAGATGTCAAAATTCCTCTGTGTGCGTCATTTTTTGGATGCGGGAAACTGCCTTGCGTTAATGACATGCAAGGTAGGCGTTCCCGCCCAAAAAATTACCTTACGGCCTGTGTGCCTTATTTATACTCCAGCGTCATTTTGACGCACAGGAGGGGGCAGGCCTTAAAAAACGGCGCACAGCCTGATGTGCACCGGTTTTTAACGCCTCGGTCAGGGCAGGCGTTAAGGGACCTGTGGGCTCACTTCCATGGTCTCTGACCATGGAAGGAGTCCAGAGGTGCCCTTCCTTGCCCCCAGGGACACCCCCTGCCACCCTCGCCCACCCCTGGAGGACACCCATGGATGGGGGACCCAACCCAGGTAAGTACAGGTAAGTTGAGGTAAGTATTTTTTTAAAAACATTTAAAGTGGCATAGGGGGGCCTTATTTGTCCCCTGGGCATGGCCATTGGGCAAGGGGGCATGACTCCTGTCTTTGCTAAGACAGGAGTCATGTCAATTGGGGTTGTGCGTCAAAAAATGATTTTTGCCTCAAACCTGACTTGCACCATTTTTTGACGTACAACCCCCATTTTCCCCTACGCCGGCGCTGCCTGGTTTGAGTCATTTTTTTTTGTCAGACCAGTCCGCAGCGCCGGCTAATGTCATTCCTTAAATAAGGCGCTCGCATGGTGCGTACAAATGCCGTTAGCCGGCGGTTAAAATTTTGACGCAAACCAGCGCCAGCGCTGGTTTGCGTCAAAAAGTATAAATATGGGCCATAGCTCTCTAGAGGCACAAAGGCTTTGTGAATACTCCTTATCTTGTGCAGAGATCTGATTGGCTGCCAATACTTCAACCAGGAGTTGTTGGCAGCAATCTTGGGACTGGGCTTCAGCCAAGTCCCAGAAAAATATATTTAAAGAAAGGAAAGGGGCCAGGGTATGGACACCTTGACCCCTTAGCTCTGGCGCTGGGTTCCTAGAGGGACCCCGCCAGGACAGAAAGCACTTTAAAAAATAAATTTAAAAAAAGTGCAGTTTCCCACGCTTATTTTACTAAAGCCTCCTGGTAGGCTGCCACGTCCCAGGGGCATATAAAAAATAACGGAGGAGGCACATGTGGCCCCCCTCCTGGGCCTTATTTATTCCCTGGGGGACCACCACCACCCCGTGGCTTAAATCAAATAGTATGCGTGGAGCGCGCTGGCCCCATGCACCCTGGGGACCACCACCTCTCAGGAGTAAAATCTTTTAAGTACAGTAGGGGGAGTCCTGCAGAACCCCCAAAGGCCCTGGGACCACAACCTCCTCGAAGCTAACATTGTAATATTTGAGGTGGGGCACGCAGCCCTATGCAGCCCCAGAAACCTCTGTCTTCCCAGATAAATTGTTTCAAAGTAAGGGGGGCTGTGTAGCCCCCCCCCCCCCCCCACAACCCTGGGGACATCCACTTCCCCAGAGCTAACATTGTATTATATGTGGGGGGAACCACCCAGCCCGCCCACAACCCCTGGGACTGCCACCTCACCGGGGCTGAAAGAAAATAAGATGGGGTCCATTGTGGACCCCGGGGACCACCACCTCCCTGGGGCTAACTTAAATGTTAGAGGGGGCAGTGCAGCCCTGCTCATGGAGCCAGTAATGGCCCTGGGGAACTCCACCACTCAGGGCTGGCTCCTGCTATCTTCCAGAGTGCTCACCCTTGGGACATAGCTGTTTGCTCTGACTTGGCAGGAGTTTTGACAGCTCCCACCAAGTCAGAGCAAACACTGAGGTCTTGAGCTTATGTCTGAAAAGGATGCCTTCCTGGATGAAAGTGAATTCTTTCAAATTTAACAGAGAAAAGACAGGTTTTGGTGCTAGGAAAGAGCCCCTCTTTTTGGGACCCAAGCCATTGGCCTCAAAATCTTGGCCCTATGCCATCCCCAAAAGTGAAAAACCTGGACTTCTTGTTGGGCAATGAGCTGTCCATGAAGCCTCAGGTTGTAAAAACTGCTGCCACCTGTTTGTCGTACTGAAATAGCTGCAAAAATATTCTGGATACTTCCTCCCCCAGTTTAAAGAACTGTTATCCAGGCACTTATTATCTCAAGATTGGACTATGCAATGTCCTTTTCGTGTGAGCAGATAAAGCCTATATAAGAAGTCTGCAAGTAGTTCAAAATTCTGCAGTAAGGATGCTATTTAGACTCTTAAGAAGTACCTCAGTACCTCAGCCTCCTCTTTTTTGAGGAAGATGCACTGGCTCAAAGTGGAAAAAAGGATTCAATTCAAAGCCTTATGTTTTATGTATAGATCAAGATCAGGAGGCTGCCCTCGCTACCTACAGGATTTGGTTGGATTATATAGGTCGTCTGCCCCTTACGATCCAGTGATCTATATCTATGCATGGTTCCGAGGTTCAAACACTCACGTATGGAGGGCCAGTCCTTTGCCTTTTTAGGCCCCAAGCTATGGAATGACCACTTGTTGCATCTGAACAGTTTTGCCTCTCTGTCTTCCTTTCAAAAACAACTGAAGACCTGGTTGTTCTAAGGTAGCAGGCTTCACTGGAACCCTAGCTGTCTCTTAGTATCAGAAGACCCCATGTGGGTAGCTAAGATCTCTATAAACTCCAAACTCAAACTCAGCTTCCAGCGGGTGAGAGCTGTTAAGGTGCTCTTGCCCGCTGGAAGCAGAGGTTTCCTCTGTTGCACTGCCTACAGAGAAGCATGCAGGGAAACAGAGGAAACAATTGCTTTTGAAGACAGGTAGCTGCATGCTTAGCAGCTTCCTGTGGAAAAACGTTATACCGGCTCTCGCAGAAGGTGGGGAGCGGACTGGGACCTCAGGGGCCTTGAGGCTTCCCTGTGGTTCCATTGCACACTGGGTGCCCTGCAGGGCGCCCAGGAGAATGGCCGGGCTTCAGGGGATGGTGGGGGGCTACATGGCCCCCACTCGCCCACTTAATAGAGGTGGGCTCCGGGGGATAGGGTCTGTGGGACAGAAATCGGCCAGAGTAAGGGGGCTGCGTTACGTGTTACTTAACTTCCCAGCATAGAGCCCTACAAACCTACCAGCCCGGAACTAAAATATGATTAAATTAATAAGTATTCCATAATGTACATATTTAAAATTCAATTAAATGATTAATTTACAAATAATTATTAGTGAATTATTACTTAAATAACTCTAAATCAATTAAATAATTAATTAACAAATAATAATAAGCTGTAAATTAATTATTACTTAATTACCTTCCCACCAGAGACCCCCTACCTTCATAGCAGCCCACAAATTATAAATAAATAAGCATTCCATAAAATACATAATGAAAAATGGATTAAATAATTAACGATTAGTTATTATTCATTAATTAATTATTACTTCATTAGCTTCCCACCCTGTAACCCTACAAATCTAAGAGCAGCAAATAACAGGTAACAAACATAAATCAGTATTACATTATTTTATATTATAAAGATCAATCAGATTATTAAATAAAATGTATTAAATAATTTATGAATATTCATTACCTTAATAACTTCCCACCCTATTCTCCTAAAGATCAGTTCGCTATGGCACCATATAGTACTATTGAAAACTAAATGAAAAAATGTAAATCACTTAAAATGACAAGATATATTTTAAAAGAATGGATAACATATATAAAAAAGTAACATATAACATTAACCCTCCACTGCCAGCCCTTTTTCCCCTCAGTTGGCAGGCCTTTTTTTGCCCATTTGGGCAGTTCGCGCTTAGGCCCTCATAACTTTTTGTGCACATAAGCTACCCACGTCAAATTTGCATCTTTCTTTTCTAACATCCTAGGGATTCTAGAGGTACCCAGAATTTGTGGGTTCCCCTGGAGAAGACCAATAAATTAGCAAAAATACAATGAAATGTTTTTGTTTTTAAATGGGAACAAATGGCTGCGGAAGAAAGCTTGTGTTTTTTTCCCTGAAAATGGTATCAACAAAGGGTTTGCAGTGCTAAAATCACCATCTTCTCAGCTCTCTGGAACAGGCAGACTGGAATCAGAAAACCACATTCTTCAACACAATTTTGGTATTTTACTGGGACATACTCCATTTTTACTATTTTTTGTGCTTTCAGCCTCCTTCCAGTTAGTGACAGAAATGGGTGTGAAACCAATGCTGGATCCCGAACAGATAAACATTTCTAAAACGTAGACGAAATTTTGAAATCAGCAAGGGGTCATTTGTGGAGATCCTACAAGTTTTTCCTGAGAAAACAACAGCTGAAATAAAAGAATATTGAAATTGAGGTAAAAAAAACAGCCATTTTTCTCCTGCAATGTCAGATTTCGAAAAGAAATATACTGTTACGTCTGCTGGACTCTTCTGGTTGCAGGGATATACAGGGCTTGTAGGTTCATCAAGAACCCTAGGTACCCAGAACCAATAAAGGAGCTGTTCCTTGCAGCGTGTTTTCATTGTATACCGGGTACAGGACAATTCATTTGGTGAAATATAAAGAGTGAAAAATAGGTATCAAGGAAACCTTTGTATTTCCAAAAAGGCACAAGATAAGGTGTTGAGAAGCAGTGTTTATTTGCACATTCTGAATTCTGGGGTCCCCATACTAGCATGTGAATTATAGGGCATTTCTCAAATAGACGTCTTTTTTACACACTGTCTTACATTTGGAAATAAAAAAATTAGAGAAAGACAAGGGGCAATAACACTTGTTCTGCTATTCTGTTTTTCCCCATGTCTCTGATAAAAATGATTCCTCACTTGTGTGAGTAGGCCTAGTGCTCGCTACAAGAAATGCAACATAGACACATCACATTTTTACATTGAAATCTAATGTGTTTTTCGTAAAGTGCCATGGATTTTGGCCTCTAGCTCAGCCGGGACCTAGGGAAACCTACCAAACCTGTGCATTTTTCAAAACTAGACACCTAGGGGAATCCAGGATGGGGTAACTTGTGGAGCTCTCACCAGGTTCTGTTACCCAGAATCCTTTGCAAATCTCAAAATTTGTCAACAAAAACACTTTTTCCTCACATTTCGGTGATAGAAAGTTCAGGAATCTGAGAGGTTCCACAAATTTCCTTCCATCCAGCATTTCTCCAAGTCTCCCAATAAAAATGGTACCTCACTTGTGTGGGTCAGCCTAGTGACCACGAAAGGAAATGCCCCCAAACACAACATGGACACATCACATTTTCCCAAAGAAAACTGACCTGGTTTTCGCAAAGTGCCTAGCTGTGGATTTTGGTCTCTAGCTCAGCTGGCACCTAGTGAAACCTAGAAAACCTATATATTTTTGAAAACTAGGCACCTAGGGACAATCAGAATGTGGTGACTTGTTGGGCTCTCACCAGGTTCTGGCACCCAGAATCCTTTGCGAGCCTCGAAATCTGGCAAAAAAAACACTGTTTCCTCACATTTCGATGATAGAAAGTTCTTGAATCTGAGAGAAGCTACAAATTTCCTTCCACCCAGCATTCACCCAAGTCTTCTAATAAAAATTGTACCTCACTTATGTGGGTAGGCCTAGTCCCTGCGACAGGAAACGCCCCAAAACGCGGCATGGACACATCACATTTTTACATTGACAACTGACATGTTTTTTAGAAAGTGCCTAGCTGTGGATTTTGGTCTCTAGCTCAGCCGGCACCTAGGAAAACCTACCAAACCTGTGCATTTTTTAAAACTAGACACCTAGGGAAACCCAGGATGGGGTCCTCACATTTTAGTGATAGAAAGTTCTGGAATCTGAGAGGATCCACAAATTCCCTTCCACCCAGCATTCCAAGTCTCCCGATACAAATGGTACCGCACTTGTGTGGGTAGACCTAGTGCCAGTGACAAGAAATGCCCCAAAACACAACATGAACACATGACATTTTCCAAAGAAAATGGACCTGTTTTTTGCTAAGTGCCTAGCTGTGGATTTTGGTCTCTAGCTTTTCCGGCACCTAGGAAAACCTAGCAAACCTGTACATTCCTGAAAACTAGACACCTCGGGGGACCCAGGATGGGGTAACTTGTGGTGCTCTCACAAAGTTCTGTTTCCCAGAATCCTTAGCAAACCTCATAATTTGGCAAAAAAACACTTTTTCCTCACATTTCGGTGCTGCAAACTGCTGGAATCTGAGGGGAGCCACAAACGTCCTTCTATCCAGCATTCACCCAGGTCTCCCGAAAACAATAGTGCCTCACTTGTGTGGGTAGGCCTAATGTCCGCGACAGGAAATGCACCAAAACACTATGTGGACACATCAAAATTATCAAATACAAAACTACCTGTTTTTGCAGGGGTGGAGGCACCTGCATTTTTGGTCCTGGGCTCAGCAGCCATCTATGGAAACCTACCAAACCCAGACATTTCTGAAAACTAGACACCCAAGGGAGTCCAGGGAGGTGTGACTTGCGTGGATCCCCCAGTGTTTCTTTACCCAGAATCCTCAGCAAACCTCAAATTTAGCTACAACATTCACATTTTTCCCACAGTTTTTCTGTGGGATCACCACACCGGTACAAATTTCCGACCACCCAACATTTCTCTCAGTCTCCTGATAAAAATGATACATCACTTGTGTAAGTGGGCCACGTGCCTGTGACAGGGAAGAGCCAAAAACATGTTGAAATTGAGGGGAAACCAATGCAGGTCCAAAAGGGCAGTTTAGAAAAAAAAGTTTTTAGGCTGACAAGTGGGGCAGAATTTTTATCGGTATAGATGAGACAATGCTTGGTGGTAGGAATGTAGTGGATTCCTGCAGATTCCGGAAAGTTCCATTATATAAATGTGGGGAAAATGTGTGATTTCAAGCAAAGTTGGAGGTTTGCAATGCATTGTGGGTAGGACAATGGTGCGGGTGCATGAGAAGCACACCACCCCAGACTCACCCAGATGTTTAGTTTTCAGATGTGTCTATGTCTCATAGATTTTTCTACATGACAGCGTCCCAAAGTCCAAAAAATGCAGCCCTCACCATTCCAAGTGGGACAATTTTGAGAGTTAGACAAGATCTCCTGTCCCAAATGGGAAACCAAAACCCAAAATAATCAAATGTCCTCTTGCTTCCCATGGAATAAGATGTTTTAGTGTGTGGGGGAGAGCTGAAAGACTGTTACCCCCTTCAGTTGGGGTGGGGGCATAACCATGCCCATACTGGTTTGGGGAGTGGATCGGGGGTAATTGCTCCATCTACCCACTGGTGGGCAGAACAACTTTGTCCCCAATTATTTGGGGTGGGGGTATAGCCATGAAAAACCTGCCAGAAAGCCAGTGCCGGGGGCCACATGGGGCCCCTGCAAAGCCCATGCCCATGGCATGGGCAGTGCAGGAGCTTCCCGGCCAAGCACCCTCAGAATGCACACTGTCTGCTTTGCTCGAGTGTTAGGATATTGGCCTAGGCTTCATTAAGGGAGCACCTTAAGGGAGCCAAGGCCAATAGCCTAACGCTGTTCCCGCTAATGTTTTGGGGTGGTAAGGGCATTTTTAGGTTTTAGAGTTGGTTTGGGTTTTGGGGTGGTAGGGGCTTGTTTTTAGGTTTTAGGGTGGGTATGAGTTTTGGGGTGGTAAGGGTATTTTTAGGTTTTAGAGTGGGTATGGGTTGTGGGGTGGTAAGGGCTTTTTTTAGGTTTTAGGGTGGGCATGGGTTTTGGGGTGGTAAGAGCATTTTTAGGTTTTAGGGTGTGCATGGGTTTTGGGGTGGTAAGGGCATTTTTAGATTTTAGGGTGGGTTTGGGTTTTGGGGTTGTAACAGTATTTTAGGTATTGTTAGGTTTTAGGGTGGGTATGGCGTGGTAAGGGGTGTTTAGGTTTTTGGGTGGGTATGGGTTTTGGGGTGGTAAGGGCATTTTTAGGTTTTAGGGTGGTCATGGGTTTTGGGGTGGTAAGAGCATTTTTAGGTTTTAGGGTGTGCATGGGTTTTGGGGTGGTAAGGGCATTTTTAGATTTTAGGGTGGGTTTGGGTTTTGGGGTTGTAACAGTATTTTTAGGTATTAGGGTGGGTATGGGTTTTGGGGTGGGAAGGGCATTTTTAGGTTTTAGGGTGGGTATTGGTTTTGGGGTGGTAAGGGCTTTTTTAGGTTTTAGTTTGGGCATTCGTTTTGGGGTGGTAAGAGTATTTTTAAATTTTAGGGTGGGTATGGGGTTTGGGGTGGTAAGTGGTGTTTAGGGTGGGTATGGGTTTGGGGTGGCAAGGGCGTTTTAGGTTTTAGGGTGGTTATGGGTTTTGGGGTGGTAATGGGTGTTTAGTTTTTAGGTTGGGTATGGGTTTTGGGGTGGTAAGGGCATTTTTAGGTTTTAGGGTGTGCATGGGTTTTGGGGTGGTAAGGTTATTTTTAGGTTTTCGGGTGAGTATGGTTTTTGAGTTGGTAAGGGTTTTTTTAGGTTTTAGGGTGGGCATGGGTTTTGGGGTGGTAAGGGTATTTTTAGGTTTTAGGGTGGGTATGGGGTTTGGGGTGGTAACGGGTGTTTAGGGTGGGCATGGGTTTTGGGGTGGTAAGGTAATTTTGAGGGTTTAGGGTAGGTATGGTTTTTGGGGGAAAGGTGTGTTTATGTGTGTATGTATATATATATATATACATATATATATATATATATATATATATATATATATATATATATATATATATGTATATATATATATATATATATACAATGTATGTTATACTTACCTCTAGCTTTTACCATGCATATGCCTTTACCAACTAAGCCTTTACTATGAAATTGTCATGCTAAAGGCATTTGTGGAGAAAGCATATGCATTGTAAAAACATTTTGTGGTAAGTGCATGCGTGGTAATGACCATGCATTATACTTACAGCGATGTAAAGGCATGCGTTGTAAGTGCATGCGTTGTTCCATCATACATCTGTTTGCGCCAGTCAGCCCATCGGGAACATTGTAATATGATCGGGGAATATCACCACCATGGTAGTGACGTCCTACCCGTGAGTTTGCGGTCCAGAGGTGGGGATGCAAAACTCATAATGAGTACCTGAGTCTCCATGTATGTCTTCTTTCCACATATTCCTACTTATATACATTTTTAGCATACTCTTATGTGTTCCTGCATACAACTACTTTGTTTTGTACAGTGAATGTTACTAGCTTTAAGTAATTTTTAGAGTCGTGATATATACTTGTTTTTTTTTTTTTTTTGGGTTGTGAGGGGAAAGGTGTGTGGTATCCTGAATGTGAGCATCATATTCAGTGATATGAACATTAGCATGTGAGTGTCGCTGTCCCTCCTAGAGAGTTCTATAGTGGCTATCTTTTGAAGGAGAACTAGAGCAAGAAACATGTCTGAGGTGAGACTGGTAGCTGAGGCACTGTGTGACGAATAAACTAATTTCTTTCTCCAGATGTGACTGCAGTCCAGTTATGGCAATTTTTAGCAGTTCTACTCATATCAATATGAATCTCTCAGTTGCATTTCTATGGACCCACTATCTTACTGTGCCCATTCTTCACCCCTCAGCTACACCATCATGAATAGCATCCCCCACTCATTCCTGGTCAAAGATGAACAAAACCAATTTAGAAGCTGTCATCAGGAAACAGAACTCCTTTTACTTCCCAGATATTGATGTTGCAGCCACAAGTTATATCACCTGGATCTCCCAGACCCTGGATGAGATTGCATCCCTTTGGATTAAAACATCTAAGGGATACTCAGCTAGTGCCTCATAGCTGTCACAGACTCTTCCTGAAATCAAAACCATTCTGTAAAAACAATGAAGGTCAATGGAGAAATAGCTGAGACACTGACTTAAAAATTTACATTTGAGAAGATATTCTTACAAATAATCTATAAGGCCATGAGACCAGCATACTACTCTTCCACTATCATCTCCTATAAAAGCCCAGTTAAATACCTCTTCCTTATAGTGACTCAGCTCAGCAAACTCCAAAGGTTCTTTAGCCCCATTCCTTACAGACAATCAACAATGAACTTGCATTCTTTTTTAATTATAAACTAGAGAATATCAAATCTAATTTTTAGCAGCAGGGGGGCCTAGCTTCACTCCTCTCCATTGTCATTCTCCAAAATTCAAACAGTCTAACATCAATTCAACTTTCAACAGCTTTGAACTACTTTCTGACAATCAAGCTTTAGAAATGTAAACCTCTATCAAACCAGATACCTCATTTGATCTTGCTCTCCCTTTTAACTTGCAGGAGTCAGAAATATTTACTATCTGCTATCACATCCCTGCACAGTCTGTCACTGGAATTAGTCACAGTATGGGCAGTCTGAAAACAAGTCATTACAATGCCATTGCTGAAAAAGCCAACATCAAACCCCTCCATATTGTCCAATTTAAGGCCCATCTTCTTTACTTACACTTTCATCTAAGGTGGTTGTGAAAGGGGCCAAATTCAAATATCCAGTTACATTGAACCACATAATCTCCAAGGTCACTCACATTCTGTATTTAGACAGTCACATACTACTGAATCAGCCCTCCATATCATTGCCCGTGATTTTAATCTGATGCTAGATCAAGGTGGCACAGCAGCCCTTGTGATGCTGGATCTCTCATCTGAATTTGACAGTGTCACATGAAGAACGCAAAACCAGTCTAATTGACTTTGGCTTGGAAAGCATGACCCTGAATGTATACTTTTCTTTCATTCAAACAAAGTTCAGATTCTCTCTCTTGAACTCTTCCAATGAGATCTATTCTCTTTTGGTTGTGAGGGCCCTCAAGGCTCACCATTAAATCCCATACTTTTTAACATTTACATGTCCCCTCTTGCAGCCATAGTTAGATCCTTTGATTTCACTTTAATATTCTCTACGGATGACACCCAAATTGTGCTTACTATTTTGGACAATTTTTCCAAGGCCGAAACTAAGCGAAGATTTTAATCTTTGGCAAATGAAGTGAAATTTGGACCTTTGGCTGGTGGCCAAGTCTGTTCTCCCACCCATACTTTCATTCAGCTCAAATCTGGTGTCTTGTTTTCACTCCATATGTCAAAAAAAGGGCTTCCTCTTGCTTTCTTACTCTACAGCAGTGGTTCCCAAACTGTGCGCCGTGGCACCCCGGTGCGTGGTTAGAAGTTGCTAGGGGCGCCGCGTGCATTTTGGAAACATGCTGCATCTAGGCAGCTTTGATAACAGTGTTTACAGAGACTTATAAACGAAAGCAATATTCACAATGATCTCGTTTCTATCTGCTCCCTCGCGCACGGCCTTTGCAGCTTCACAAAACCATTCCCCTGGAAGCCCCCGTCCAAAATACAGGAAAAACCGAATTAATTTGTATTTGGAAATAACCCAGTTAATTTGCTAGGAGAAGTCAGGGTCAAGTTGCGTGCACTCCACGGCCTTGCAGGGGAGATTTATGATGCACCATTGATGTTAAAGGACATTCTTAATTTTATATCGCTAAATACTATCACAATTACATATTAACATTTTTATTACTGAATGGTTTGCGCCTAAAAAAGAGACAGTAGTATGAAATTGTATGTAATGGGGCTATTTTGACTGATTTTAAGTATAACTACTGGAGCACATGATCTGTTTCCATGCCTCTGTATTTATTTTGTTGAACTACAAAAAACAGAAATTTGTTATTTCAGTGTTTTGGTTGGTCATGACGCCCTTTTCTCATTATAAAGCACACCTTTCCTTTTTTCCCCATTTGTGTTTAAAAAGTGCTATTTAAATTGTCCAAAATAAATTATAGGCCCACAGTCCTCCCTCACTTGCATGCCCAAACCAGATTACTTACTGAGTCTTACTGCCAAGGAAAGGCAATTTTTGTTGGGAGGCCAGAAAAACGGCTACGGGAGGTACAGACCGAGTGGACCTTGGAAAACACAGTTATCAAAAGCTGAAGGCGGCTTTGAAGTAATTTAGAAACTGCAGCGTGGGAGTGTGAACGACAGTGCTAAATTTGTACATAAAAATGTGCTGGTGCCCAAAGCCCTCCTCTTAAACAAGTGGCTGCTGCAATTAAATGTGGGAAAACGGAATACTGAGGCAGTGTAATCTTGAAGCCATCTCAAGCCTCTTCAATTATTTTAAAGCCACTCCCTGCCCCTTCAGCTCACTCTTGCAGCTTTCTGTTTTCTCCCATTGTGACACTATTTTGTTTTTTCTCTTCCTCAGTCTTTCCCGTACGTGTCTTTTGCTCGCAGTAAATGCTTGAGGCAGAAAAATAAGTGCCGCCCCTCAAAAATAAGTGCTGGTGCTGTGCACCGGAAACAAGCACAAATTAAGCACTGATGAATGAACAAGTACTGTCAAGTAGTGTTAGAGGAGAAAGTGTCCAGATTGAAGGCAGAATGTGTGCTCCAAAGGTGAAGTGTGAGGTGTGTGTGGTCAAGGCAAAGTAATGACGTTGTAAACAGAGAAGGAAATATGTACATGGAGGACAGCAAGTGTGACACAGAGGGGAGATGTGGCTACATTTTCCGGAAGTTCAAAAAAGGTAGCTAATTCATGGAAACAATTTTGGCCCTTAATATTGTATTGTTTCTGACTTAACTGAATTAAAAAAAAATCTTAAAGTAAACATCTTATATTTTTATTTTGTTACCAATACGATAATACCTTCATCGCCTTCATCCTAATTATTTGTAGGGAGAAAAATTGAAGTACTCCAGAGGCTGGGCTTACATCGCCTACACAAAAAGAAAGTGACATAATGGGGAGCCACGGGCAATGGCCAATATAGGTGAAGGGAGCCGCAGGTCGAAAAAGTTTGGGAACCACTGCTCTACAGACTGCACAATATCTTTTCTCTACATCCATCTTACTCTAGAAAACCTATTTTTCAAGCCTTTATCTCTGGAATTGACTACTGCAACTCTTTATTTCTAGACACTCCCATTACAATCTTCAAGCGCCTACAGATTATATGCAATGCTGCTGCCAGGCTGTTTTTTTGATGTACCTAAACACACATCAGTGAAATATTACCTTTCCTTTTTACTTTGATTTCCAATCCGTAAGAGAATCTCCTATAAAGTGCTTTGTTTTGTAAACAACTAATATGTATTTCTTAGGACAAATTTCTATTTCTACAAACTCCCCACAGTCTCAGATCAGATTCAAACATCTGATTGGAATTCCTGCAATTATGTTATGCCAGCTAGGAGGCAGATCTTTCTCCTACCTCATAGACAGATTATGAAACTCTTTTCCTTCACTCCTGAGATCTCAACCAGATGATTGTATTTTCCAGAAAAATCTTAAAGCCAGGTTTTTCTTTCATCAATAACACATGTTCCCCTCCTCTCAAACTGCATTTACCCTAGGGTCACAATGCCTCAAGTATCTGGGTGCTTTAAGAGCCATATTCATTCACTGGAAGAAAAGCATCTTCTACACTCCCCTTCTCCATCAAGAGGTTGTCTTAGACCATTGAATAGAACATCAGTTTATGGACAAGCCCAGACATCATGTTAGAGTTAGACAATAGCAAAGTTGGCTGGAAAGTAAGGAGTGTGAAGCAGTCCACAGGGACACTCATTAAAAGAACGTCTTTTGCAGATACAATTCATAGTTGTGCCTCTATGTCCCTTTTTGATGAAAGGAAACACACAGCACTGTAAAAAAAAACTCCTAAAAATGCAAAATAATTGTTACATTCTTTTGCTGATGGACAAGGTTCCCACATTGTCTTGCATAAACAAGGTTGGGGAAGCTAAAATAAAAAATACTACTGGCTTTAGTGAGAGGTGTTTTCCATATCAGATTTGACAAGAGGATAATGGCGCGGACAGAATAGTTTTAGGGTTTCTTCTCTGAAAGGCATCCTTCACATCTCAATTTGAAACTTCCACAGTTCTTCATTGGGAGAACACACGTTGAGGTGATAGCCATTAGAGCATTTCTCCAGCTATAGCAAAATATGCTTTGGCACACATTTCTCACATTCTAAATGTTTTTTTCAGATTGCTGGTTCATGTGAGGAGTTACAGTGCCTGTTAGTGTTGATCATTCAATCTGGCCAGCCCATTTGGTTATCTCAACTTCGAGAACAGGCATCACCAACAAGTAGCTCATGATCTACTTATAGCTCTCTATAAATAACTCATAATAGCGCAGCCCAGGCTACTAAATCAGAAGATTTTGGGAGGCTGAATTAATATAAGTATACCAACAATATAAAGAGGGTATTCAAGATGGTAATGAGTCTATTTTCAAAACTCACAAACTAATGTTTTGAGAAAAATGATGGACTTTGTAAAAAATATTTAAAGATGATATTTTAGTGATACATCATGCAGTATGAAGAAGACCTATAACTAGTGTTAATAACTGTATTGTTCTTGTTACTTTTTAGAGGGTGATAGGTTTGATAGTTTTAGATACTATAACAGGGCTTTTTCTCTAGTTTTGCTAGACACTTAACCATCTTATCTACAATTTATAACCCTTGATTGCACATAATGAACAACTCTGTATTGTGAAATGTTTGATGGTGTGAACCTAAAAAGTGTGCATTCAAACTTCATAGAGTCTATCAATCCTTGATGTTGCCCAATCCTCACTCTTTACATTCTGGCAAATGGAGAAAGCAGGGATTGATATCTCTGTCTTTTTTGAGGTTCCTTATTCTCCTGAAGTGCTGGAGTGGATGTAGAATGTAGAATATATTAAAGTAATTAGCTTTTATGTGACAGATATGCTTTAAAACATTCAATAGAATGTGAATTCTCCATCCCTAATATCCCTGGACGTTTAGTTTGTATTACCTACAGATAGGTCGGTGTTAGGTCTCTTTTTTTAGCAGGGGCGTTGGTTAAAAGTGAAGAAGGTTGATGAGTAGATTCAGAGTTCTATGGTTCAGGTTGCTTTCACTTGTCTTTAGACGCATGGAGTTGGCTCTGTGCTTCAAATAATAGGAAGTGATACTCCAATCGACAGGATAAAGTGAAAGAAGTGAACTGATTGGTATAGTGAGAGCGGTCCTCTCCCCGGGGCTGCTGCTCTTGAAAAAATACACATAGGGTGTTCTAGTCTCCAGTGAATTGGTAATTTATGTATTTTCCCTTCCTGCTATACTAAGTAATACAGACTTCAGTTCATGATGTATACATTCTTGTATTTGATATAATTGAAACCTCCACTTGCATTAGTGAGCTAGATTGTGCAATGTTAGTAGTTACTTATTATTGAGTACCTTCATCACTAAGAATATTTGTGATACAGCTACAACTTCAAACCACTAGTGTCCAATCAAATAGTGGCTGCTCTACACACAGAAGAAAGGCTGGGGTGATTGGTGCAATTTTGGAAGCAGGGTGAAAATGCTGGACTTAAATGTGCAGGGGTAGTACTTGACACTCTAAGATGAATATTGCACAGGGTTCCTGTCAAATTATTAAACTTTCACTGTAATGACACCTGTGATATTTAACAGGACTAAAGCCTTTATCTTTCTTGTTCAAAATCTGCAACAAAAGAAAGATAACTAGCGCAAATTGTTAATAATATTCTCTGTTTTCTTGTAATGAGTTTGAAGAAACCGATTAGTGCAAATAGACATTTGGACCCATCTCCTGGTGCACTGTTTAGGCACTGGGACACAATTAGACTACACCTTGCAATTTTGTCCACTCCTTCCCCTAGTCCAGAGAAAATACTGCTTGCAGGACATGTACAACGGTGCCATAGCCAGATGTCTGAGTGCTTTGTTTGCCTCGTCACAAAAGTGGTGCCTAGTAATTATCAGCTGGGTGTCTGAAAGGAGATTTGCCGTGAAATGAAAGGGTAAGCCTGTGACTCACAAGCTATTTAGGGATGTCTGCTCCACAGTGGCCATGGTATCTTCTTTGTGGCTGGATAGCTCTGCTTGCGAGCAGCTGGTAAGGGGTAGTCTTGATTCATGGCGATAACAGATAAACTGGAAGGCACTGCGTAAACACATTAACTTTGATTGTGTTGTAAATAGTGACGATAATCGGCGTTTCTGCAGTTTCCAGCATGTGGTAAACTAAATGTAGTACTTTCTTAGTGTTAAAGGAGGAACATCAACCCGATTTTTCAAAAACGGTGTAGCTCAATGCAGGAATTAGTAAAGTGAAACTTCAGAATGAGTGGACAAGCTGATTCCCTTGCTTTGTTCAAAATAAACCTGTGTGGTTACGATTAAACTAAAAAGTGGCGCTAGTCAAATCCTGCAAAAATTGTTTGCTAGAAGGGCCTTAGAAAATGTGTATAAGAATGATATATTGCTCAGGGAACCATCACAGACAATATAGGTGCCTTCCTAATCTTTTATCGCGTCTATAATAGAAACGGTAGCTGGATGAAACAGAATCGGGCCACCGATGCAGCAGAAACCGTGAAATCACTGAATGACAGTGCTCACATAATAGCTGTACTTATTCGATCTCTATACGACAACGTGCCACTATGTTGTATTTAAATAGTTGAATGTACTTCATTAACTGTTTCCCAAATAAATAAGCATATTTCCACATTTCTGATATAATTTACCAAAGGTTTTTCCATGTTTTTTGTGGGTTTCAAGAAAAAGTTTTGAAAGATTATTATTGAATGAGACTCGCTTGTAAGAGGTAAGAGTGCAGAAGAAATCTGAGCATAATTACTAAATAGGAACACACTTAACAACGCAATGTGTAACACATAATGTTTAATAATAATAAATTGAGACGAGAATATAAAATATGTTGGGGAAAATTAATTAATAATACATGAACCTGAGTGTTGCAAGAAGGTGGTACAAGACACACATTCATAAACCCCGTCATGTAGGATAAGAATAGCTGTGCTTTTTTTAAATGTAAACCTAAAGTTCACTAGAAATAGGTATTTTTTATAGGTTAGCAAAGAAACTATTCATTTCCTTTTGGGAGTTGCAGAAATTCTTAGTGTAAATGTTTCCTATAACTTCTAATGAATTTGGAGCACAGCTCAGAATGCCAGAGTTGATTTGGTCTGACACCCGAACCACTGCAGGCAACCAAAACACCCCACCACCTGCACAAAGGAGGTTGGGTGCTGGGTCTGCTCTATTACCAGAACCTACTCGCATTCTCTTTTTGAACGGTTTTTCAATACTGCAGTACCAGTACTCAGTACCTCACTGTGGGCCTCACTGGGTACCTACAGCCTGCAACCAACACCCTGCAGGTGCCAGACATGTGACCAGGCCCTGCAACCATCCACTCAGGGCAATCAACCTCTCATGGACCCCCAAAGCCCACAGGCACCCAACCTCCTTATGGGTGCCCATCCTCACCTGGCCTGACTAAATCCATTCTCCAATCTTGCATTGGCACCCAACCCTCCCCCTATGTACAACATTTGGTTGTGCACAGCAAGGGTTTTCTTTCATCTGAAATCCACGTTTAAATCCACATGTAGAAAAGGTTTCGAATTTATGATGTGAAGGGAAGATGATATCTCATTTGTTCCCAGAGCATCAAGCAGCACATGAGAAATGTTCCTTACCTGCAACATATTTGTAACTTTCTTAGCTGATAGTGTGCGGGTGGAGAACAATGGCATACAGTCTGCATACTGTGAACACTGTGAGAACCATTTGGTGAAAACCTCTGCATGAGAACAGGAGCCTGAGAAGATGCCACCGAAGAAAGCTGTTACATTATGAAACGTATTTGATTTTTATTTGTCCTTTCCTAGTCATCTTAGTAATTGTCCAAGGGCAGACAATTTAGCTATTTTCTGAGACTTTAATAAAAAACCTTGAGTGATGAGGGGGCAGGTCAGGCTCTCTCTCACTCTCAGTCTCTCACAGCCTCAGTTTCTCTAGCTCCTGCTCAGCTTTCTGTTCAGTTGCTTTTCAGTTGCTTTTCAGTTGTTCCAGTTGTCTTTCTATCTTTTAAAACTCTGCAGGTTCTTATTGTTGTTTTACAGCCTTTCTTATGTTCAGTGGCTTTTCTTTCCTTGACTGCATTTAAATCTTTTTTTTCTTCCTACTTTATGATGTTTATTCTTTAGCTTTCTGCAATTGATAGTTCACGTACTTTAAGCCCACTTTTACTGAACCATTTCCCTTCTGTCACTGCCCATCTGAAGCTGACCGTGAAGATGCTGTGCTGAAGAAAATCCTCGCCTCCTGCTGAGCCCAATTAAGGACAGGTATAAAAATGTGTATGTTTTTCTTGCAGGTTTTTTATGTTTTCCCATCTAGAAGTAAACAGCTGATTTTGTTAGTGTCATATGTAGATGTTTTCCAAATTATATTTTGACCTGATTTTTTTCTTTGCATGGAGCCCAAACATGCGCAATCTGATTAGGGTAATAGATTAGGGTGCCACACATCCCAAATTTTGACTGTTGGTGAAACTGATGGTTATTGATTCATCTTCCATAACTCGATGTATTCTGTTTCAATTATTCATTTGATATTGTTGCTATTCTGTATGATTATTTTTGAGTGTTTAACAATACATGTTTTACAGAAGCTGAATTTCTTTAGGAGATTTGGACAGCCAGTGTTTGTTGTGTATCTTTATCATATTATTCTGCTCTTGATTTACATGATTTTAGCATTGTTAATCTAGGGAAATAAATGTTTAAACTTTATTACACTGGTATGGTGATTCGCGGTCACACGTCATGGTGCGTTCAAGTTATTGACTCATTATCTAAATTTGCAATATTATTGATTGAAATGTTTATTGATGAGCTGTTTTAAGACCATACCCTTTCTCACTGTCAATGTCCAAAGGTCCATGTGACCTCCCCCAACGTGTCCCCTTAAAAATAAAATATTAACAGAAATATATGGTCTAAAGGACGAGCCAGCAAAACTAGGACAGTGCATTAACATGAAGGCTTTTATTAGCTGTTAGGTCTTAACCACAAGCACGTAAATAGTTAGAAGAAACTGAAGAAAGTATTTAAAAGAGCGAGCAAGCTGTGGCTGATTGATAATGGCAATCAGTTGACTTCACGAGAGGTATAAACATTTTGAAGGAAAGAGGTATCACTCATAAAAAAATCACTTTGTCAGCCCCAAATCAATGGTATGCCTGAGAGGTTTAACAGACAGGTACATGGGCATGGATTGGAAAGAAAAAGTAAATTATGAATTGAAGCTTTCATATGCACTTCTCACTCCACAACAGGAATCACGTCATTTGAATTGTTCAAAATAAAAAATAAAAGCACCATAATCTGTCCGCCATGAGTAGAGAGAGTTGCGAGAATCTGTGGCTCTTGCACATATTCATGAAAGAGAATTAGGGCTCAGAAAATGAATTATGATGTAAGAAAAGCAGTTGGTGGTGTGTGTGTGTTGCTGGATGTGTTGCAGGCAGCAAGTGAAGTGCATTGAGAGAGCTGCACATGTCATCTTGTCTCTGAACTTCTTGGTGCTGAAGGTTATGAAAAATGTAGGAAGAGCTGTGTGGGGGGCATTGTGCCGGAAGAGTAGGGGGTACAATAGTAAAGTTTGGATTATTTGACCAGGATGTGATTTTCTCAGCACCTAAATAGCATATTCCTTGGAGGTTACAAATTGTTGTGTATTAGTTGCTCTGTATGTGAAAACGTAGAGCAGAGACTTCAGTTTCATGAACTTTGTTGGTTCTTCAGCTATTTTTACTCCATGTGAATTGTCCCATTGAGCAATTCCAAGTCTCTGAGTATGAAATGATCGTGTCTGCAATATCCACACCCGATAATTCCTGACCTGGAGACACCAGGCCTGTTTGTACTCTGTAGATAGAATCACAGCCCAGCCCCTACTAACCCTTTCAGCACTATGGGAGGAGCAGACACAGCTCCCCAAGACAGGAACAAACCTGTCCTGCACCCCTGCCTCCTTGACCCTCTCCACCCTCCCACCACCTTTGTCACTGACAGTTTACACAGATGGAAAATATCAACAGTTTTTCCCCTGAAATCTGGGAGAATTGTCTGGAAAGGGATCTAGTATTAGAGTCTGAGCAGTTATTTCCAAATCCGGGAGATGGAGGAATCATAATCATTGCACTTTTATGTAGGGATACCAGCTGGAATCATAGATTCTGGACTGTCCAGTTTCTGAGCACCAAATTCTACAATACTTGGAATGAGAGCCGTAGTAGCCCTGCACTGACAGCTTTTAAATCAGTCATTTGTAAAACCTTTTGAGCAAAGGGGGCAGTCAACCACTCAAGACCATTGTGAGACGAATCAGAAGATGAAAAAAGGCAATGAAAACTTTTATTTGATGTTCTGATAAACTATGAATTCAATTTTTGTGGAGGTTTTCTGCTTTGCTTCAATTAGTGCTACTGTAGATGTGGTTATCTTAAATCACTTTTCTCGGCTGTAATGCCTGCTTAGATGTATTCCCATGTTCCCTGCCTAGTGCATTTTGCTAATAGCTCTGGTTCGACATACAGTACATATAAAAAATGATTTTGATTTATTAATTACAGTTCATTCTCTGTATAGGAAGATTATAGTGAGAATGAATTCTTTACTAGTAGATGAGCAAGTGTTGAGGTCCTATAGAGTTAAGCAACCTGTTCATAAGAACTAAATATTTAGCATTGATTTTCCCTCAGAGAGAACTATGTGCAAAGTACACAACGTATATCAGCAGCACCAAAACAAGATTAAAGTCAAGCACAGATACAGTAAAATTCCTTTATCAATTTTGTTTTAAAAAGTTATAAGTAAAACAATACTATTAACCTGTCTGCCTTACTATTACTGCCATTGAAAAGAATGCACCTGTAATAAGGCAGACGAGATATCCATCATGTTTGTAACCATCCCACCAAACTCTAAATAAGACCTGTCATTATTTCTCTGGATCCCCAAAGTCCTCGAGTAATACAGGGCAGGACACAATGACTGAGGAGAACTTTACTGCCTGGTTAAATCAAATTTAAATTCCAATTGAAGCCTTGGATTTTGGAACCCAAAGGTCAGAATGGCAGAAATCCTCTTATTGCTAGTATCATCTTGCCACCTTCATCTCCACTCTTTCCGTTACTATAACTTATAAGGATTTCTGTTAAATTAAAACTACTAAAACTATTTCCCAAATCCTAAGTGGTCAGTGAATCGCATTTTCACACTATGTCCAATAAAACTAAAACTCCAAATCTATGAATTCTACTATGTCCTCATCATCTGGCTTGTCAGGTAACAATATTGTTGCAGCTTCTACTCCAGTCAGTATCTCCATTGTTCTTCTCCTGAGAAAGTCAGTCTCACACACATTACACACAAACTGTTACATTAGCAAGAACGGCATCTTCTAGCAGTCGGTTCTCATGAGAACCTTTAGTTATGAGCAGATTTAAACAATACAAAATGGAAACTCTCTAGGACAGCCATTTATTTAACGTTAAGAAATACAGCTTTGACATGAGGACTGACAAGTGGGCCAAGACATTCGCTAAGTTAAGGCCTACAGTTAATAAAGCTAGGACATAATGCATAACCTTTAATGTGACATATTACTACGTTAGTCAAACATATATTCAACATTTCACACTATTAATCTACTAATAAGTACACTTTGTGAACATTGATGGCCACTCTTCTTAATCACATTTTCAAATGTGTGCATTATTTTTCTACATTATTATATTTTCTACACAAATCCCTTATTCAGAATACATGGACACTCATTAATAATTCTTATTAATTAATACACCTGAGCTAACAATCCCTCCTCTAATGACTAAATGTTTCATCACCCTAACTACTACCCACAAATTTTTGCATTAGCTAAAAATTCTGTCAATTCAATCCCTTTATACTTTTGTTCCCTTTTTGAATTTTCCCTGTACAATTTTTCTCTTTACTTTTCTTCCCTCCTCTGATTATTCTTTGCCCTCTTCAATTTAATCCCTTTGCACAATTTATACAATCCCCATATTCCAATTAGACAAACCACAATAATTAATATCCCCTGTAAGATTTCCAATAGTATCCCATCCCAAATGTTGCTGAGCCAATTTGCCACTGAAGCAAAACTTTTGTCAATCTTTTCCCAAACACCTGGTTCTTTCAATTCTTTCAAATCGACACTTTCATTAGTCAGATTAGTAATTAAGCCTCTAATTTCTCTACTGTTATCAGGAATATACGAACAACAATGCCTAGAATTAATCAATCTACAGACTCCACCATCCTTCGCTAAAGAATGTCTAAAGCAAGACAATTCTGAAGAGTCATAGCTCTATCAGCAGCTAACTCCGTATCTATCAAGAGTATGGCTCCTGAAAAATGTGTCAGCATGTTATCCACAATAGTAGACAACTTTCAAATCTTTATTGAATTCAGAATGACTCCCACAGAAGGAATCACTGCTCCAAATATATCTCCTACTGTACCAGAAGAGGACTCCCTCCTCTGTCTCATATGATGTAATTCAGTCACTTTCAGAAACTTCTTCAAATCATCTATTTGATAAATCTTTGGGAAAACTATCCCCAAATAACATGTTCCATACCATCCTCTTGGAAGACGGTAATAAGCATTAAGACCACAGATATAATAAATTCTGCAAATCGCCGCGCCCTGTCCATTTAACATAAACGTCCATTTACTCTGAAACAAAAAAACATGCTTACGTTCACTCGTTCCCACAAACAAAGTATCAGTGCCTGATTTAGGTCTATAGATAAAAAGTTTCCATGTGTGTTGCGCATCTAGAGCTAATTCCCCTTGTGTTTTAATTGCACTATAAGCATAATCATTCCTGTAAGTCTTTTTCTCTAAGCCTTTGTAGGAAGTTGGCTCTGTATATACTATCTCAAACTGAGAGATAGTGTGCACAGAGTCCAAGGGTTCCCCTTAGAGGTTGATAGTGGCAAAATTAGATAATACTAATGCTCTATTTTGTGGTAGTGTGGTCGAGCAGTAGACTTAACAGAGGGTAGTGTTAAGCATTTATTGTACACACACAGGCAATAAATGAGGAACACACACTCAAAGACTTAACTCCAGGCCAACAGTTTTTATATAGAAACGTATATTTTCTTAATTTATTTTAGAACAACAAGATTTGAGGTAAGTACATAAAATGCAAGGTACTTCACACAGGTAAGTATAGAACTTTGATTTAAAACAGTAGTACACACAGTTTAGGTTAAAATGACAATATGCTATTTTAAAAGTGGACACAGTGCAAACATCAACAGTTCCTGGGTGAGGTAAGTTTGGTTAGGTTTCTCAGGTAAGTAAGCACTTACACAGTCAGTCTCCTAGGCATAGGCAGCCCACCGTTGGGGGTACAAGGCAACCCCAAAGCCAACACACCAGCAACACAGGGCCGGTCAGGTGCAAAGGTCAAAGGAGGTCCCAAAACACATAGGCGACCTATGAAGAACAGGGGTTCTCCGGTCCTAGTCTGCTTACAGGCAAGTACCTGCGTTCTTGGGGAGCAGACTAGGGGGGTTTTGTAGAGCACTGGGGGGGCATACACAAGTCCACAAAACACACCCTCAGAGGCACAGGGGCGGTCGGGTGCAGTAGGCAAAGTAGGCATCGAGGTTGCTATTGAAAGCAATGGAGGGACCCGGAGGTCACTTAGGCAATGCAGGCAGGGAACAGGGGGGCTTCTCGGGCCAGCCACTGACTGGGCTAGGAAGAGGGCCACCTGCTGGTCATTCCTGCACTGGTAGGTGGTTCCTCTTGGTCCTGAGGACTGCGGGTGCCTCTTGGTCCAGGCATTGGGTTCCTTGTTACCAGGAAGTCGCGGTCAGGGGGAGCCTAGGGATCCTCTCTGCAGGCATCGATGTGGGGTGCAGGGGGTCGACTCAGGGTGCTCATGTCATCGTAGTCGACTGGGAGTCCCCTCTGCGGTGTTGGTTCTCCTGAACACGAGCTGGGGGCGTCGGGTGCAGAGTGTGAAGTCTCACGCTTCCGGCGGGAAGAGAGAGTTCTTTGAAAGTTCCAGTTTTTGAACAGTGCCGCTGTTCTCCGGAGTTTCTTGGTCGTTCGGGTATAGGACAGTCCTCTGAGTCCTCAGAGGTTGCTGGTCCCTGTCGGATGCGCTGCTCTGCAGATTCTTTGAGTTTGGAGACAGGCCGGTAGGGCTGGGGCCAAGTCAGTTGTCGTCTCCGTCGTCTCTGTGGGGCTTTCAGGTCAGCAGTCCTTCTTCTTGGAGTAGGTTGCAGGAATCTGATTTCCTGGGTTCCGGGTCACCCCTAAATACTAAATTTAGGGATGTGTTTAGGTCTGGGGGGCAGTAGCCAATGGTTACTGTCCTGGAAGGTGGCTACACCCTCTTTGTGCCTCCTCCCTGTGGGGAGGGGGGCACATCCCTATTCCTATTGGGGAAATCCTCCAAACTCAAGATGGAGGATTTCTAAAGGCAGGGGTCACTTCAGTTCAGGGCACCTTAGGGGCTGTCCTGACTGGTAGGTGACTCCTCCTTGTTTTTCTCATTATCTTCTCCAGCCTTGACACCAAAAGTGGGGGCAGTGCCGGAGGGACGGGCATCTCCACTAGCTGGGATGCCCTGGGGTGCTGTAACAAAAGGCATGAGCCTTTGAGGCTCACTGCCTGGTGTTACAGTTCCTGCAGGGGGAGGTGAGAAGCACCTCCCCCAGTACACGCTTTGTTCCTGGCCACAGAGTGACAAAGGCACTCATCCGATATGGCCAGAAACTCGTCTGGTTGTGGCAGGCTGGCAGAAACTGGTCATCCTAGCACTAGGAGTCAGACTGGTATTCAGGGGGCATTTCTAAGTTATACTCTGGGTGTATTTTATAACAAATCCCACACTGGCATCAGTGTACATTTATTGTGCTGAGAAGTTTGATACCAAACTTCCCAGATTTCAGTGTAGCAATTATGGAACTGTGGAGTTCGTAATTGACTGACTCCCAGACCATATACTCTTTATGGCTACCCTGCACTTACAATGTCTAAGGTTTTGCTTAGACACTGTAGGGGCATAGTGCTCATGCAACTATGCCCTCACCTGTAGTTTAGTGCATCCTGCCTTAGGGTTGTAAGACCTGCTAGAGGGGTGACTTACCTATGCCACAGGCAGTGAGAGGAGGGCATGGCACCCTGAGGGGAGTGCCATGTCGAATTAGTCATTTTCTCCCCACCAGCAGACACAAGCTGTGAGGCAGTGTGCATGGGCTGAGTGATGGGTCCCCAGGGTGGCATAATACATGCTGCAGCCCTTAGAGACCTTCCCTGGCCACAGGGCCCTTGGTACCAGTGGGAACCATTTACAAGTGACTTATCTGTGTGCCAGGGTTGTGCCAATTGTGGGAACAAAGGTACTGTTTAGGGAAAGAACACTGGTGCTGGGGCCTGGTTAGCAGGGTCCCAGCACACTTTCAATCATAACTGGCAGCAACAAAAGGCAAAAAGTTAGGCGGTAACCATGCCAATGAAGGCATTTCCTTACACAACCCCACCAAATGAAAGAGGATGAGACTAACCTTTCCCAAGAGAGTCTTCATTTTCTAAGTGGAAGAACCTGGAAAGGCCATCTGCATTGGCATTGACAGTCCCAGGTCTGTGTTCTACTACAAAGCCCATTCCCTGTAGGGATATGGACCACCTCAACAGTTTAGGGTTTTCTCCTTTCATTTGCATCAGCCATCTGAGAGGTCTGTGGTGAGTTTGAACTGTGAAGTGAGTACCAAAAATGTAAGGTTTCCAGTTCTTCAGGGATCAAACCACAGCAAAGGCCTCCCTCTAAATGGCACCCCAAAGCTGCTCCCTGGGGAGTAACCCCCTGCTAATAAAAGCAACAGGCTGGTCAAGGCCATTATCATTTGTTTGGGACAGGACAGCTCCTATCCTATGCTCAGAGGAATCAGTCTGCACTATGAACTGCTTCGAATAATCTGGAGCTTTCAACACTAGTACTGTACACATAGCTTGCTTCAGGGTGTAATTTGTCTATGAGCTCATCTGCCCTTGGGATGGGGTGAGCATCTGTCTTGGTGACAGATTGAGCCCTCTGTAGTCCACACAAAACCTCATCTTTTTCTTACCATCTTCGGTGTGAGGTTTGGGAACCAAGAACACTGGGATAGCCCAGGGACTGTCAGAGTGCTCAATCACTCCCAACTCCAGCATCTTGTGGACTTCTACTTTGATGCTTTCTTTGACTTGGTCAGACTGTCTGAATATTTTATTCTTGACAGGCATACACATCATAGCACAGGTGTGTCTGACCAGGGGTCAAGGAAACAAGCTCATCAAACTGCTGGAGGACTTGCCTGCAGTCAGCCTGCTGTTGGCCAGAGAGGATGTCTGAATAGATCACTCCAGCTACTGAGCTATCTTTAGGGTCAGTGAATAGGAGATCGGGGAGACGTTCACTCTCTGATTCCTGGTCCTCATCTGTAACCATTAACATGTTTACATCTGGCCTGTCATGATAGAGCTTAAGGCGGTTAACATGGATCACCCTCTTGGGGCTCCTGCTAGTGCCCAGGTCCATCAGGTAGGTGACCTGACTCTTTTTCTCTAGTACTGGGTAAGGGCCACTCCATTTGTCCTGAAGTGCCCCGGGGGCCACAGGCTCCAGAACCCAGACTTTCTGACGGGGCTGAAACTCAACCATAGCAGCCTTTTGGTCATACCACAACTTCTGGAGTTGTTGGCGGGCCTCAAGGTTTTTGCTTGCCTTTTCCATGTACTCTGCCATCCTTGAACGTAGGCCTAGTTTATAGTCCATCACATCTTGTTTAGGCTCATGGAGAGGTCTCTCCCAGCCTTCTTTTACAAGTGCCAGTGGTCCCCTAACGGGATGGCCAAACAGAAGCTCAAAGGGGGAAACCCCTACTCCCTTCTGTGGCACCTCTCTGTAGGCAAAAAGCAGGCATGGCAAGAGGACATCCCATCTCCTTTTGAGTTTTTCAGGGAGCCCCATGATCATGCCCTTCAACGTCTTGCTAAATCTCTCCACAAGACCATTGGTTTGTGGATGGTATGATGTGGTGAAGTTGTAAGTCACCCCACACTCATTCCACATGTGTTTCAGGTAAGCTGACATAAAGTCGGTACCTCTGTCAGAAACCACCTCCTTAGGAAATACCACTCTGGTAAAAATGCAAATGAGTGCTTTTGCTACTGCAGGAGCAGTAGTGGACCTAAGGGGAATTGCCTCAGGGTATGTGGTAGCATGATCCACTACTACCATGATATACTGGTTCCCTGATGCTGTGGGAGGTTCAAGTGGACCCACTATGTCCACTCCCATTCTCTCAAAGGGGACCCCCACCACTGGACATGGAATGAGGGGGGCCTTTGGATGGCCACCTGTCTTACCACTGACTTGACAGGTGACACAGGAGGTGCAAAACTCCTTTACCTTCTGGGACATATTGGGCCAATAGAAATGGTTGACTTTTCTCTCCCAAGTCTTGGTGTGTCCCAAATGCCCAGCAAGGGGAATGTCATGGGCTAAGGTCAGAATGAACTCCCTAAACTCCTGAGGCACTACCACTCTCCTAGTGGCACTCGGTTTGGGATATCTTGCCTCAATGTAAAGGAGTCCATCTTCCCAATAGACCCTGTGGGTTCCACTGACAGTTCATTTTTCTTGCTCAGCTGCTTGCTGTCTTAGGTCTTCAAGAGAGGGACAAGTTTCTTGCCCCTTACAGAGCTGTTCCCTTAAAGGTCCCCCGGGGCCCAAGAGCTCAACCTGATAGGGCTCCAGCTCCATGGACTCAGTTCCCTCTAGGGATAGAACATATTCCTGGGAAGAGAGGTTCTGTTTATTTTGCTGTGTTGAATCTGGTTCCCCAGTCTCCTTTCCTTTTCTCTTGGAAGGTTGGGCCATTATTCCAGACTCCAGCACTTCTTTTTCACCCTGAGCCCTGCTCTGTGCCCTTGCCTTGGCATGGGATGAGGACTCCAGATCATTCCCTAGCAGACATTCTACTGAAATTGCAGAGGAGACTACCAACTGTTTCAGGCCAGTGACCCCTCCCCATTCTAAAGTTACCATTGCCATGGGATGGACTTTAGTTTGATTGTGAGCATTAGTGACTGGATCTGTCTGTCCAGCCAGGTAGTGTCCTGGGGAAACCAGTTTGTCTGTCACCATGGTGAAACTGGCACCTGTATCCCTCAGGGCTTCTACTCTAGTCCCATTGATTAAGAGCTGCTGCCTGTATTTTTGCATGTTAGGCGGTCAGGCAGCAAGTGTGGCTAGATCCACCCCACCCTCAGAGACTAATGTAGCTTCAGTGTGAACCCTGATTTGCTCTGGGTATACTGTTGATCCCACCTGGAGACTGGCTATTCCAGTACTAACTGGAGTAGTTGTTGTTGTGGGACTTTTCTTTGGACAGGCCTTGTCTCTAGTTTGGTGTCCATGCTGACCGCAGTTTCAACACCAGCCGTTCTTGAGATCAACGTTTTTACCCTTATACCCATTTGTGGACTGTGAAGAGGCTCGGGCCCACTCTCGTGAGCAGGTTTTTGGAGCCCTGTAGAAGGCTCTTTACTTTTGCCCTTGGATGTCTCACCACTCTTCCCCTGGAGAGGCTTTGTGACCCCTTTCTTTTGGGCTCCCCCTGCGGAAGTCCTGGTCACCCTAGTCTTGACCCAGTGGTCTGCCTTCTTTCCCAATTCTTGGGGAGAAATTGGACCTAGGTCTACCAGATGTTGTTGCAGTTTAGCATTGCAGCAATTACTTAACAGATGTTCCTTCATAAACATGTTACACAGCCCATCATAATCACTTACACCACTGCCAGTTATCCAACCATCTAGTGTTTTGACTAAGAAGTCAACAAAATCAACCCAGGTCTGGCTCGAGGATTTTTTAGCCGCCTGAACCTAATTCTGTACTCCTCAGTTGAGAATCCAAAGCCCTCAATCAGGGTAGCCTTCATGAGGTCATAGGATTCTGCATCTTTACCAGAGAGCGTGAGGAGTCTATCCCTACACTTTCCAGTGAACATTTCCCAAAGGAGAGCTCCCCAGTGAGATCTGTTTACTTTTCTGGTTGCACAGCCCTCTCAAAAGCTGTGAACCACTTGGTGATGTCATCACCATCTTCATATTTAGTTACAATCCCTTGTCGGAACAACGCAAGCATTTACAATGCCTGCCTTAAGATCGTGGCCCAAACCACAAATGCATCCCTACAACACATTTCTTTACCACGCAAGTCATTACAACGACTTACCTTGGGGAAAGCACTGGAGTTTGGAAAAGTATAATTTACTATTCCAACTACAGTCTGCGCCACAGTAGGGAAAGTGTTGGACTTAAAGTCAAACATCAGTCCATACCACGCAAGTCAATACAACGACTTACCTTGGGGAAAGCACTGGAGTTTGGAAACGTATAATTTACTATTCCAACTCCAGTCTGCGCCACAATAGGGAAAGTGTTGGACATAAAGTCCAACATCAGTCCAACAACACTTTCCCTAAGGCAAGTTGTTGTAATGACTTGCATGGTTAAGGAATGCACTGTAAAGACATATTCATGGTTCAGGCCTCGCTTTACAGGCACAGCGCGGTTTGAGCCACATTGTTAAGGCTGTTTCCCTGTCAGTATTCTCTATGACCCTATGTTTGTTGCTACCACCATTGATGGGAGTTAAACCCATCTCTTGCCTTTCCCTTTCTATAGGTAGGAGCTGCTTCTCCAAAGCTAATCTTTTGGCCATCCTGGCTAACAGTAGGTCTTTTTCATTGGGGCTGCCCTCAATGCTTCCAGAGGTACTGGTCTCCCCTGTGGAAGAACCAGGTTCTCTGACTATGATTTGTGGAGTCAGGGTTTGAGGAACCCTGTTCTCCCTGGTTAGGACAGGAGGGGGGATATCTTCCTCCTGTTCACTAACTTCCCCATCTGAAGTAGTATCCTCAGAGGGGTGGTCCCTTGTGAACTCTGGCAAAAGCTCCTGGAGCTTTACTTGGTAGGGTTGGACCCAGTTTTTTAATCTTTTTTTAGTTTACAGAGAAAACTTAACTCTGACATCCCTAGATGCAGGTAAGGGGTGAGGTTGAGTTCCACCACCATCTCATCTGTATTCGACATTATCACTCTAAAAGTTGGGATATCTTTTTAAGAATCTAAAAACTACTTCTAGAACTTAAACCCAAACTCTAAAAGAAATGCTAACAGGGACATACACAAGGCCCTAACAGGACTTTAAAAAAAATTGAAAAAATAGTCACTTGCAATAATCTGTTTCTAATGACAATTTTTGGAATTTAGTCATGTGATCAGGTATTGGTTGAGTAGTCCAGCAAATGCAAAGTCTTAGACCCCACTGCTGATCCACCAATGTAGGAAGTTGGCTCTGTATATACTGTCTCAAAGTGAAAGTGTCACAGTGTCCTTTCCTCAGGATCTGCACGTTCCTGAACAAAAAGCCCACCTTCCGGCGTCACCAACTCAGAAAGCTATTATAGCAAAGAATTATGATGAAGCCAGTCGGGGGGAAGGGAATTAAGGTAGGGAACAGCAGGGAGAGAGATCTGAAAAGAAAAGGTTAGAACAAATATGCTTTTACTCATTCATAGAAATATGACTTATCAATAAACTCTTGACTAAATGCGTCTCCGATATCAGATGGAGACCCCTTTTGAAATGAGGGCAAAGCCCCTTCTTTGAATCATGGAACAAGAATAAACTACGACCTCAGAACTAAAGAAATGGCAAGAGCTTTAGACTATGATCATCAAGGAACAAGAATAAACTACGACCTCAGAACCTAGAGATGGCAAGAGCTTTGGACAATCATCATTCTCAGAATATCAATCATGTAACATCTATGCATTCATAACATAAACCTTTGATCATGACCTAGAAAATCTCAAAGAATTAAATATGCTTTTCACATATTATGCTTTCCAAAAAAACAATGAAAACTATGATTTGCGTAGCTCCAAAAATACTTTCACATTCACAACTATAAAGGACAAAAAGTTTTTACTCATTGAACTTGAAGCACTTTACTTATAATACCAGGAAGCGATTTTACTTATCTTGCCTGAAGCGCTACGCTCATTATACTGAGGGGGCGCTTTACTAATGTGGCCTGAATCACTTTGATTGTTGTGCCAAGAGCCTTTTACTCCTGTGGATTGAAGTGCTTTGATTGCTGTGCCAAGAGCGCTTTACATCTGTGGCTGAAGTGCTTTGATTGCTGTGCCAAGAGAGCTTTATATCTGTGGACTGAAGCGCTTGAATTGTCGTGCCAAGAACGCTTTACACCTGTGGACTGAAGCGCTTGAATTGCCGTGCCAAGATCGCTTTACACCTGTGAACGGAAGCGCTTGAATCGCCGTGCCAAGAGTGATTTACATCTGTGGACTGAAGTGCTTGAATTGCCGTGCCAAGAGTGCTTTACACCGGTGGACTGAAGCTCTTGAATTGTCGTGCCAAGAGCACTTTACACCTGTGGAATGAAGCGCTTGAATGGCTGTGCCTAGAGAGCTTTACATCTGTGAACTGAAGCACTTGAATTGCCATGCAATGAGCACTTTACACCTGTGCTCTGAAAAGCCTTTGATCGTCACGCCAAGGCCGCTGTACTCTGGAAACTGAAAGCGCTTTGCTCGTTGTGCTAAGGGGCGCTTTACTTCTGGAAGTAACGACTTCCTCCAAAATTGGATTAATCAAGGCCTTACCGCTACGAGTACGACCTACTCGTTTTTTAATTCACCATGGAAACAAGGATACTTCGATTGGATGTCACTCTGGCATGCAGGAACTCTGTTCTTCTTCAGAGAACCCCCCACCGAGGTCTGACTGCATTGAAGTCTTCAAAATAGTGAGCAACGTGCTTGTGTGTGGCTGGGCTTTATAGGCCTGCCACACCCCAAGATGGCTGCTGCCTCTAAAAACATGGGAATTGTACTCCTTTCATGGAATAGCACTGATAAGTGCATCTTGTCTACCAATGTCCTGAACCTGCAGCTCTATGAGCTTTGCCACAGAGCAGACAACGCTGATGGCCGCCTTTGGAGCAAGAGGGGATGACAAGTGGTGCGGATAAAGTGCCGCAGAGCCACGCAGCGCAGTTTCGGGCGGGACCTGGACTGCGCATGGCCTTATTCCCGATATTACACCCCTCTCCCAAGTGCGGTCCAGGGCCCGGTGTACCAGGATGGAGGAGGTCAAAATCGTTGCACCAAACGTGGTGCATGAACATGCCTTGCAGGTTCCTAAGAGTCATTTTCCGGTCCGTATCCTTTCCAGGACACCAAGTAACAAAGGAAAGAACCCCTATATTTAGAGTGTAAAATAGATTACACCTCATATTCCCAATGACCTTGGACTAACAGAGGAGCAGGTTGTGTGACGCTTGAGGGCGAAGCAGGTTTAAGAAGCGAAGTGTGAAACACCGGATGAATTTTCAAAAACAATGGTAATTTTAGCTGATATGTTACTGGGTTTACTTGTCGTAGTACTTCATAGGGCCCTATGAATTTTGGTTGAAACATATTTTTATTTTTGAATACAAAGTTTTTCGTGGATAACCAAACTCTATCTTTGTTTGTATACTAAGGACCATGCTGGTGTTTTTTGTCATATTGCATTTTATATTTTTTCTTTGCTTGATGAAGATTTGTTTGCAATTGTGAATGTACCTTTTTCATGTGTGTTAGCATGTCCATGACGCTGGAGTGGTTTGAGTAGAGGCAGGTAAATTAACTTGCAAAATGTGTGGATGGGGCCCATATAAACCATAGAAAGGAGTTGAGTTTATTGAACAGTGGTGAGAGTTATTATAAGCCAGTTCTGCAAGCCACAAAAGATCCAGCCAGGTTTTAGGAGACTTTGTTGCGTAACATAGTAAATATTGTTTCAGAGTTTTGTTTAGTCTCTCTGTTTGACCATCCATTTGTGGATGATAACTAGTAGATAAAGTCGAATCAATTCGTAAAGCTTTGCACCATTGTTGCCAAAAACTTGCAAAAAATTGTCTTCCTCTATCAGAGAGGATAACTCTTGGAAGTCCGTGAAGACGAACTATATATTCTAAGATGATAGTCGCTAAGGTGTCGGCAATTGGGAGCCCTTTACAGGCAATGAAGTGAGCATACTTGGTAAGGCTGTCTACTAGTACTAGAATGGTTGTAAATTGTTTTATTTGAGGAAGACCAGTAATAAAATCCTTGGAGATATGTTCCCATGGATGATTGGGAATGGGTAGAGGTATCAGTAGACCTTTGGGCTTGCTATGTTCGCTTTTGCATCTTGCAAATACTTCACATGATTGTAGCATTTGCTTAAGGTCATGAACAAATGTAGGCCACCAAAAATACCTTTTCATGAGTTCTATTGTTTTTTGAGGACCTGAGTGACCTGCCAGAGGATGACTGTGTAACCAATGAAAAGCTGTCTCTCTTAACTCCTCAGTAGGCAGGAATATTCGAGATTCATGTAGAGGTAAGCCTTGTTGAATAGACCTCTTGGTGTCTTGTTGTAACCACTCTTGCCACTTAGTAATGTGAAAATGATTACAAATGAGATCAAATAATCTCTCGGCAGCTACTAAACATAACACTTTTGAAGGCGTTATAATAGGCATGGGTTTTTGTTCAGTAGGTGTGATTGAAGAATCTTGTCTAGAAAATGCATCGGCCTTACGATTATCTACTCCTTGTCTAAAAGTCACTATGAAATCAAATTCTGCAAATAATAGCATCCATCTTACTTGTCTAGGAGTTAGTAACCTGGCAGAACTCATAAATTTGTAAATTTCTATGATCAGAATATACAGTTATGGTATGTTTCGCTCCCAATAGATAATGTCTCCATTTTTTAAAAGCATTACGAATTGCTAGTAATTCATTTTCTTCTCTGGTGTAATTCTGTTCTGCTTCATTCAATTTTCTTGACGCATATGCTATCGGATGTAATTGTCCAGTTTCTCGATGACGTTGAGACAGGATGGCCCCAACAGCAACATCAGATTTATTGGCTTCCACAATGAATGGTTCCTCCACATTGGGGTAAGCTAGAATGGGAGCGGTAGTAAAGGCCTTTTTTAAATCTTGAAATGCTTCCTCTGTCTCTTGGGACCAGCTGAATACGGCCTTTTTCCTTAGCAATTTGGTGATTGGTGCCACCTTTTGGGAGAAGTGATGGATGAAGCGTCGGTAAAAATTCGCAAAACCCCAAAAATATTGAATATCACGTACTGATTTTGGTGTGGGACATTCGGATACTGCTTGAATTTTTCTTTCAGTCATTTGCATGCCGTCAGGTGTTCGAAATGACTCCTAGAAATTCAACGTTTTTGGTATGGAATTCGCATTTACTTAGCTTACAAAACAAATTATGTTTTTGTTGAGTTTTTAATACTTTTTTAACATGTTCTTCATGTATATCTTCAGAGTTTGAATAAATCAATATATCATCAATATAAACAATGACAAAGATGTCTAGATATTCTCTCAGAACATCGTTTAGGAAATATTGAAAGGCTGCTGGGGCATTACATAGACCAAAAGGCATCACTAGATACTCAAACAGGCCATAACAAGTCTTAAAAGCCGTTTTCCACTTATCTCCCTCTCAAATTCGAATTAGGTGATAAGCACCTCGTAAGTCAAGTTTGGTATAGATAACGGCAGATTTTACCTGGTCTAACAAGACTGGTATGAGAGGTAGTGGATATTTATTTTTAACTGTGATTTTATTTATCGCTCTAAAGTCAATACACGGCCTCAAATCGCCATTAGCTTTAGGTACGAAAAACAGCGGAGAAGCCGCTGGAGATCGTGATGGCTGAATTAGTTTGTTGGCCAAACATTGATCAATGTATTCTCATAGGACTTGGGCCCTCATTTCAACATTGGCGGGAAACCGGCAGGCGGCCACCAATGCAGCCGCACTCCCGCGGGGTCTATTTGGAGATCCCCGCTGGGCCGGCGGGGATCTCGGCCGCAACACGGGAGCCAGCTCCAAATGGAGCCGGTGGTGTTGCGGCTATGCAGACAGTGAAAAGCTGCATGGGGCCGTGACAGGGGGCCCCTGCACTGCCCATGCCATTGCATAGCATGGGCAGTGCAGGGGACCCCAGGGGCCCCGCGACTCCCCTTTCCACCAGCCTTTTCATGGCGGTTCAAACCGCCATGAAAAAGCTGGCGGGAGGGGGACTCGTAATCCCCTGGCAGGGGGACTTAAACCGCTGGGACAAAAGTGGCTGCAATCTGCCGGTCCTGGCAGTGCGACCGCGGCGCTTCCGCCACGGTCGTAATTCCCAGTGAAGCACTGCCAGCCTGTTGGCGGTGCTTCCGACGAAACAGCCCTGGCGGTCAGAGACTGCCAGGGTTGTAATGAGGGTCTTGAATTTCTTTCTCTGATAGTGCATAGATTCTACAATTTGGTATATTGGTGCCAGGTACAAGGTCGATCTGACAATCGTATGGCCTGTGAGGTTGTAATGAGCTCGCTTTCTTTTCACTGAAAACATCAGTATATTCTGAATACTGTGATGGCAGATCAATTTCCTTCTCAACTGCAGTAACAATAGAGTGTTGAAGATTTCCTTCTTTGTTTCGTCTTGATTGAAAACATTTCTTTGCACAAGAAGAAAAACGCAAAACCTGGTTGCGCCAGTCTATGCATGGATTATGTAACATTAACCACAGCATTCCTAGGATAAAACCATATTGAGGGGCTTGGACTATATCAAAGTGAATTATCTCATAGTGGTTCTGATTCGCATCATCTTTGCAAATCATTTGTATTCGTGAGGTTTGTTTAGTAACGGGACCGCCTGCCAACTCACTACCATCAACTGCACACACAACTTCTGGAACCTTTTTCTTGACACTGGGAATGTGCAAGTCTAGTGCAGTTTGTTGGTCCACAAAATTTCCTGTTGCCCCTGAATCAATTCGAACTTGTACATTATGTCTTTTTTCCCGCACAGTCATTTGTACTAAAATGTGAAAATGTTTGATATAACGATTTGTGCAAGAGCACACTGAAGGGATTGTCAATTTGCCCAAGAGGTCCCCTTTGTTTTTTCTTGGGCACTTTAGTTTTCCTGTGAATTTTCCAAAGCAACCGCTATCTTTTTCTTTGTCACAAATGTTGGATCAATTTTGCCTTTGGGTTTCTTTTGACATTCTTTTACGAAATGACCCTTTTTTCCACAATACAGACACTGACCATTTTTTCGTCCTCCTCTTTGGTCAGTGGTGGGCAAACAGTTCCGATATCCATCGGTTCTATCATAGGATCTGAAGACAATTGAAGGTGTCTGGATCTTTCCATTCACCATTTGTTTTTTTTCCAATTTTTTCCTTACTCCTTTTCTTTCAGAAAGTCTGTGATCTATCCATAGGGTTAGATTAATTAAATCAGTGTAAGTTTCTGGTTGTGGTTCAACTTGGGCCAATACATCTTTTAGTTCATCTTTTAGCCCTTGATAAAATACTGCTGACCTTTTTTCCTCAGGCCAAGCCTTTTCCACTACTAACCAGTTGAAGTGTGACAAATACGTTATCAGCTCTTTGTTTCCTTGACGTAATTCTAGTAGCTCTTTGTCTGCAGACATAGTTATTGCGCGTCTGTCAAAAACCTTTACAAATTCTTCTACAAAACCACGCCAGTTATATAAAAGAGGACTGTCTAATCGGACTAATGGCACTGCCCAAGTAGCTGCATCACCATTCAGATATGATATAAGGAATGCAATTCTAGATTGTGCATCTGGAAAGGCACTAGACTGACACGTAAAATGTGGTTCCACCTGTGTGAGAAAAATTTGAACCTTATTGGGGTTCCCTGAAAACCTCTCTGGTGCAGCTAAAGGAATCTGTGTCGGCACATTCACAGCTATGTTAGTAGGTGCAAAAGGCGTAGGACGAGACTCAGATTCAGAACCATCCACCTTTCTCTGTAACTGAGTTACTTTATTAACCACATCAACTTTAACATTTTTTGAGTCTGTCAAATCCCTTTGCATCTGAGTGACTACTAGCATAAAGTATCTAGGGTGGCCATTTTGCGCAGCTCACGTACAGACCAAGAGGAAAGTAAAAAGTGGGCTCACTATTCTGTCACAGTGTCCTTTCCTCAGGATCTGCACGTTGCTGAACAAAAGGACCACCTTCCAGCGTCACCAACTCAGAAAGCTATTATAGCACAGAGTTATGATGAAGCCAGTTGGGGGAAGGGAATTAGGGTAGGAAACAGCAGGGAGAGAGATCTGAAAAGAAAAGGTTAGAACAAATATGCATTTACTCATTCATAGAAATATGACTCATCAATAGACTCTTGACTAAATGCGTCTCCGATATCAGATGGAGGCCCCTTTTGAAATGAAGGCAAAGACCCTTCTTTGAATCCTGGAACAAGAATAAACTACGACCTCAGAACCAAGAAATGGCAAGAGCTTTAGACTATGATCATCAAGGAACAAGAATAAACTACGACCTCAGAACCTAGAGATGGCAAGAGCTTTGGACTGTGATCATCCTCAGAATATCAATCCTGTAACATCTATGCATTCATAACATAAACCTTTGATCATGACCTAGAAAATCTCAAAGCATTAAATATGCTTTTCACATATTATGCTTTCCAAAAATCAATGAAAACTATGATTTGCTTCTCCAAAAATACTTTCACATTCACAACTATAAAGGCCAAAAAGGTTTTCCTCATTGAACTTGAAGCGCTTTACTTATAATACCAGGAAGCGCTTTTACTTATCTTGCCTGAAGCACTACACTCATTATTCTAAGGGGGCGCTTTACTCATGTGGCCTAATTCACTTTGATTGTTGTACCAGGAGCCTTTTACTCCTGTGGATTGAAGCACTTTGATTGCTGTGACAAGAGCGCTTTACATCTGTGGACTGAAGCGCTTGAATTGTCGTGCCAAGAGCGATTTGCATCTGTGGACTGAAGCAATTGAATTGCCGTGCCAAGAACGCTTTACACCTGTGGACTGAAGCATTTGAATTGCCGTGCCTAGAGCGCTTTACATCTGTGAACTGAAGCATTTGAATTGCCGTGCAAAGATCGCTTTACACCTGTGCTCTGAAACGCTTTTTATCGTCGCACCAAGGCCACTGTACTCTGGAAACTGAAAACGCTTAGCTCGTTGTGCTAATGGGCGCTTTACTTCTGGAAGTAATTACTTCTTCCAAAATTGGATTCATCAAGGCCTTACCGCTACGAGTATGACCTACTCGTTTTTGAATTCACCATTGAAACAAGGATACTTCGATTGGATGTCACTCTGCCATGCAGGAACTCTGTTATTCTTTAGAGAACCCCCCACGAGATCTGACTGCATCAAAGTCTTCAAAACAGTGAGCAACATGCTTGGGTGTGGCTGGGCTTTATAGGCCTGCCACACCCCAAGATGGCTGCTGCCTCTAAAAACATGGGAATTGTAGTCCCTTCATGGAATAGCTCTGATAAGTGCATCTTGTCCACCAATGTCCTGAACCTGCAGCTCTATGAGCTTTGCCACATGGCAGACAACGCTGATGGCCACCTTTGGAGCAAGAGGGGGTGACAAATGGTGTGTATAAAGCGCTGCAGAGCCGCACAGCGGAGTTTCGGACGAGACCTGGACCGCGCATGGCCTGATTCCTGACAGAGAGATAGTGTGCACAGAGTCCAAGGGTTCCACTTACAGGTTGATAGCAGCAAAATTAGATAATACTAATGTTCTATTTTGTGGTAGTGTGGTCGAGCAGTAGGCTTATCAGAGTGTATTGTTAAGCATTTGTTGTACACACACAGGCAATAAATGAGGAACACACACTCAAAGACTTAACTCCAGGACAATAGTTTTTATAGAAAAATATATTTTCTTAATTTATTTTAGAACCGTAAGATTCAAGATTTGAGGTAAGTACATAAAATGCAAGGTACTTCACACAGGTAAGTATAGAACTTTGATTTAAAACAGTAGTACACACAGTTTAGGTTAAAATGGCAATAAGCTATTTTAAATGTGGACACAGTGCAAACATCAACAATTCCTGGGGGAGGTAAGTTTGGTTAGGTTTCTCAGGTAAGTAAAGCACTTACACAGTCATTCTCCTGGGCATAGGCAGCCCACCATTGGGGGTTCAAGGCAACCCCAAAACCACTGCACCAGCAACACAGGGTCCTTCAGGTGCAGAGGTCAAAGAAGGGCCCAAAACACATAGGCGCCTATGAAGAACAGGGGTGCTTCAGTCTTAGTCTGCTTACAGGTAAGTACCTGCGTCCTCGGGGAGCAGACCAGGGGGGTTTTGTAGAGCACTGGGGGGGACATACACATGCCCACAAAACACACCCTCAGTGGCACAAGGGTGGCCGGGTGCAGTAGGCAAAGTAGGTGTCGAGTTTGCTATTGAAAGCAATGGAGGGAGCCCAGGGGTTACTTAGGCGATGCAGGCAGGGCACAGGGGGTCTTCTTGGGCCAGCCACTGACTGGGCTAGGATGAGGGCCACCTGCTAGTCACTCCTGCACTGGTAGGTGGTTCCTCTCATGGGTGCAGTGCTTGGTCCAGGCATCGGGTTCCTTTTTAACAGGCAGTCGCAGTCAGGGGGAGCCTCTGAATCCTCTCTGCAGGCATCGATGTGGGGGCACATGGGGATCGACTCAGGGTGCCCACATCGTCGTAGTCACCTGGGGGTCCCCTCTGCAGTGTTGGTTCTCCTGAACTCGAGCTTGGGGCGTCAGGTGCAGAGTGTGAAGTCTCACACTTTCGGCGAGAAGAGAGAGTTCTTTGAAAGTTGCTTTAAAGTTTCAGTTTTTGAACAGTGCCGCTGTTCTCAGGAGTTTCTTGATCCTTTGGGTTCAAGGCAGTCCTGTGAGTTCTCAGAGGTCACTGGTCCCTGTCGGATGTGTCACTGTGCAGGTTCTTTGAGTCTAGAGACAGGCCAGTAGGGCTGGGGCCAAGTCAGTTGTCGTCTCCGTTGTCTCTGCGGGGCTTTCAGGTCAGCAGTCCTTCTTCTTGGTGTAGGTTGCAGGAATCTGATTTCCTGGGTTCAGGGTCACCCCTACATACTAAATTTAGGGGTGTGTTTAGGTCTGGGGGCAATGGCTACTGTCCTGGAGGTTGGCTACACCCTCTTTGGGGAAATCCTCTAAACTCAAGATGGAGGAGGCAGGGGTCACCTCAGCTCAGGGTACCTTATGGGCTGTCCTGACTGAGAGGTGACTCCTCCTTGTTTTTCTCATTATCTCCTCCGGCCTTGCAGCCAAAAGTGGGGGCAGTGGCCGGATGGGCGGGCATCTCCACTAGCTGGGATGCCCTGGGGTGCTGTAACAGTTCCTGCAGGGGGAGGTGAGAAGCACCTCCACCCAGTACAGGCTTTGTTCCTGGCCACAGAGTGACAAAGGCACTCACCCCATGTGGCCAGAAACTCATCTGGTTGTGGCAGACTGGCAGAAGCAGGTCAGCCTAGCACTGGGAGTCGGACGGGTATTCAGGGGGTATCTCAAAGATGCCCTCTGGGTGTATTTTACAATAAATCCCACACTGGCATCAGTGTGCATTTATTGTGCTGAGAAGTTTGATACCAAGCCTCCCAGATTTCAGTGTAGCCATTATGGAACTGTGGAGTTCGTAATTGACAGACTCCCAGACCATATACTCTTTATGGCTACCCTGCACTTACAATGTCTAAGGTTTTGCATAGACACTGTAGGGGCATAGTCTCTTCCGGTTACTTTCAACAGTATCTTTCTCAAAACAATTCTCTCAGATTGTTTCAACAGTTCAGTTCATCTGCTTCCTTCAAGTGCCAAAATACTGACCCGGAATGTCTCCATCAAAACAAAAAGACAAAAACTCTTGCTGCCACTTACTTGTAGCTGCATACGCCCATTCAGGACCTGCGTATATTCAGCTTGCTATTCTCTTTCTTTTCAGCTTTCGAACACCACTCTCTCTTATCAAAAACAGACATACCCACAATCAACACCACAAACAATATCCCACACATAATCGCCAAACCAATACTCATATATTTATGGGCCTAGTATTTCTACCCTGCTGGCTAATGTTACTCATGATCTGTAAAGAATCAGAAAGCAGAAGAAAATTTAGAAAACTGCATCAAAAATCAAAAATAGAAAACTCTTCTTTCAGCAGTTATTTACAGCTTTCAGTCTCACTTTCAGGATCCCTTGTCAAAATCGATAAGCAGCTTGTCATAATCAGGTTTCAAAAGTCAAATCAGGTTATCAATGTCTCTTCCGGTTACTTTCAACAGTATCTTTCTCAAAAAATGTCTCTCAGATTGTTTCAACAGTTCAGTTCATCAGCTTCCTTCAAGTGCCAAAATACTGACCCGGAATGTCTCTATCAAAACAAAAAGACAAAAACTCTTGCTGCTACTTACTTGTAGTTGCATACACCCATTCAGGACCTGCGTATATTCAGCTTGCTATTCTCTTTCTTTTCAGCTTTCGAACACCATTCAATTCTCCTTCACTTAGATCTTCTCTCCTTGCTGTATCTAGTTCTTCCTCAGTTGTTACTGCAACAACCACTTCCTTTCCTCTTTCTACTTTCGACTCCGGCCACTTATCTCCTTCCATTGGCCTTTCATCAGTGTTCTCTTCAGAGTTGAATTTGAACCTTCTTCTTGTTCCTTGTTCTCTTGACGGATCTGCAATCAGTTCAGGAGGAGTCAGATCACAATGATTTTGATTGAACTCAACTCTGTTCTCCTCTGGGTCTGACAATTGCTCTGCTTGTCTCTCAAGGTGATCTGCTTCTGGGAAAGGCCTCCTCTGACTAGGCTCTCCTGCTGCCTCAATTGTGATAGGCTCTCCGTCACCCTCCTGGAGGTCTTCTCCCTCGTCTCTCATAGGCATGATTGAACTGTCCTCAACAGGCTCAAATCCGGTCTCAGTTCCCCTATGTTATCTTTGGCCCTGAGACTTGTTTCACTGTTTTTGGTACTCTCAACCACTCTTTTTCTCTGATAGTTGTTAGAACTACCTGATACTGTCCCATCCAACGAGGCTCCAAACACGTTTTCCTCACATGTTTCGGGACCACAACCCACTCTCCAGCTGTCAGATTGTTCGCTGAGTCATAGTTCGGCAGCAGGGTAGTGGCTTCCACCTGCTGAGAGAAAGAGCGAACCACATCAGCCAGACCTTTGCATTAGTCCAACACCATATCATCAGTAATGCTGACAAAGGCATTTGCAGGCACTGCTGGCAACCTCATGGCTTTGCCCATAAGGATTTCATGCGTCGACAATCCTGTCTTCCTGTCGGGTGTGTTTCTCATTGACATCAATTCTAAAGGCAATGCTTCAGGCCATTTCAAATTTGTGGATGCACACATCTTTGCAACTCTTGACTTTAAGGTACCATTGATCTGTTCCACTAGTCCTGATGCTTCAGGGCTGTAACTACAATGCAACTTATGCTGCACACAATAATTTAATTACTTCATTGTTGAAGTGACTTCCCCTATCTGATTCTAAAGAGATCGGAAACCCGAAACGCGGTATCAGTTCCCTAAGCAGTAGTTTTGCTACTGAGAGACTATCATTTCTTCGTATAGAGTAAGCTTCAATCCAGTGACTAAAGATGCAAACAATCACCAATACATATCTCAAACCTCCACACACAGGCATCTCAATAAGATCAATCTGCATTCTGCTGAATGGACCTCCTGCTCTCCCAATGTGGCTCAAATTAACCACTGTCCCTTTCCCTGTGTTCAACTATTGGCAAAAGACACAACAATGGCAAACTGCTTCAGCAACCTGTCTAAACCTTGGGTTGAACCAATCATGTTTAAACAATCAAATCATTGCATCTCTCCCAATATGCGCTTGACCATGTTAGTACCTCACCATTTGAGACAACAGACTGTTTGGCAAAACCAATTGACCCTCTTATGAAACCCACAATTCATCTTGTCGTTGCACACATTTCATTTTGCTCCATGATCGTTTTTCCTCCCTGTCAGCATTATTCTGCAACATTTTCAATTCCTCCAAAGTGTCAATTACTTTCAATGCATAGCTTGGACATGTTTCATCCTCTTCAGATAATAGTTTCTACTTGTCTTTGAATGATATACAGTTCAAAACTTGATCCGCATATCCATTTCCCAATGATGCAAAGTCCTGCGACTTCAGATGTGCACTGCATTTTACCACGGCAATCTTTTCAGGCTTTTGAATAGCATGTATCTATTCTTTGATCCTCTCACCATTTCTCACTGGTGAACCAGAAGAGGACAGGAAACCTCTCTTTCACCACAACTGGCCAAAATCATGAACTATTCCAAATCCAAACTGGCTATCCATATGGATTGCAACTTTCAGCTGAGCAGAAACATGACACGCTCTAGTAAGGGCTACCAGTTCCGCTACTTGGGCCGAATATACTCCTAGAAGCCAATAAGCTTCTGAAATACCAGTAATGGTGCACACAGCATATCCTGCCCTCAGTGTCCCTTCATTGTCTCTCAGACAAGAACCATCAACAAAGATGATTTGGTCATTTTCTTCCAATCCGGTAGCTCTAATGTCAGGTCTTGCTTTTACGCACAAGTCAGTTACTTCAAGACAATCATGCTCAACATCTTCCATCTTTTCGATTTTGACATTTTCATTTGGAAGTAAGGTTGCCGGGTTCAGCACTGTATATCTTTTTAAAGACACATTTGGTGACCCTAAAATACACGTTTCATATCTGGTCAACCTCGCACCAGTCAAATATTGGGTTTTCGTCCTTGTAAGTAGAATCTCGATAGAGTGAGGGACTATTACAGTCAAGGGATGTCCCATCACAATGCCTTCACACTTTGTAAGGCTTTGACCAAACTGCTACAACTACGTGCAAACAACCTGGTAAGGCTGCTGCAACTGGGTCCAAAGTAGTTGAAAAATATGCTACTGGGAGATTTACACCTCCATAGACCTCTGTCAAGACAGTCAAAGAACATGCATCACTCTCATGACAAAACACTGTGAAAGGTTTTGTGTAATCAGGCATACCCAATGCTGGAGCCTTGCACAGACTATCTCTCAATTCATTGAACGCTTTCATTCCAGGCTGGTCTAATACTAAACGATCAGTGACTTCCTTATGAGTCAGCTTCTGCAATGGTCTCGAAATAACTGAAAAATTTGGAATCTATTGGCGACAGTAGCCTACCACTCCCAAAAACATCCTGACATCTCTCTGTAGTGGTCGGGGGATTTGTCTGCAATATGGCTGTAATCCTCTCTCTGGATATCTTTCTTGATCCCTTCTCAATCTGGTGACCCAAATATTTAAATACTTTTTTGCAATTTTGCAATTTAAGCGGAAACACTTTGTGACCATTCTTTCCCAAATGGTTCAGCAGGGCAATTGTATCATACTTGCACTCGTCCCTTGTTTTGGACGCAATCAGCAAGTCATGAATGTACTGCACCAATGTCGATTGGAAAGGCAATTCCAATGACTCAAAATTATTTTTCAAGATCTGATTAAATATGGAAGGTGACTCTGAAAACTCTTGAGGAATTCTGCACAAGCAATAAACTCGATCCAGACATTTGAAACAAAAGAGAAATTGACTATCCTCAGGAAGAGGCACAGAAAAGAAGGCTTGCGACAAATCAATGACAGTATACCACCCGGCATCATGTGTAATCTGAAACATTATCACAGCTGGATTTGGCACCACACAACAACATTTGACCACAATCTCATTTATTTTTCTCAAGTCCAGGACAATTCAAACTTTCCCACCGGGCTTTTGCAAACCCATTATCAGTTAATTACATGGACTGCTCAATACTTCCTTCAAAACCCCTTGCTTTACAAAGTCTGCAATTATCTGGGCAACCTTCATAAGGACATCGTGTGGCATGTGGCACTTTGGAAATTGAGGAAAAACTGCATTTGTCTTCACAGAAACCTTAACTGGTTCAACTCCCTTTATCAAACCTACTTCCTTTCCTGTCAAATCCCACACTTTCTCTTTAACTGTTCCCTGCAAATCAGGATGAAGCTCCTTCACTGTGAACATCAGGAAAAATTCATTCACAGGGTACTCCTCATTTGCAGTTTCACACTCTGTTTCTGGGGCTTGGTCCTCTTCATCTTCACTATTCATCTGGACCTCAATTCCCTCATTTGAACAAGTAAGCGAACATTTCGTTTAACACAGCAAGTCTCTTCCCAGTAGGGATACCAAACCTAAATCGCAGACTACAAATTTGTGCAATCCCTGAAAGCTGCCAATCTCAACTTGAACTGAATCTGTAATCAGGTTTGTCAAATACTGGTTCACTACTCCCACAACCTGAACTGTTCTGCCTGAAAGGGGCAATGTTGGAACTTCTGTACTTCTCACTGTACAGCGTGTAGCTCCCATGTCAACCAAGAATGAAACTTTGTGACCCTTAATCTTTCCCTTCACATAGGGACCTTTTTGATCTACTTCTAAGGAAATTGCAAGCACACACGGATCCTTATCTCAACTGTCACATGTCCAATTATCATTTATTCCATTCTCACTGTGTAACAGGAATTGGTGCACTGTGTTACTACTTTGGTTATGCCTCTGACCTGTGACCTGTTGAGAAAGCATCATCTGTTGCTTTTCCATCGGGCTTGAGTTATTTAAATTTGCTGTCTAGGTACCATGGGAACCTGCTGTTGCATTGGCTGCAACTGTGTCATTTTTACACGTGGCATTTGCACATGATGCCTGGGTTGGAAATTATGCATTTGATTCACATTATCCTGAACATTTTGAGTGGGACCGCTCACTCTCGGTCCTCTCACATTCTGGAATGAGTTGATGCCATTACTCTGCTAAAAGACATCCTCCTGCATTTTCATTGGACACTCCTGTTTCCAATGTCCAACGGCTCTGCAAACATGACATGGCAATAACTTCTTCATTCCCTGCACATCATTCTGAACCCCTACAGTATCTACGTCAGGCCCACAAATCATATGTCCTCCACAACCTCTACCTCTCAATTGGGGCTGAAACACCGTGTTTCCCTGCTGCTGTTATGGTAACTGCTGCGGAAAATTCCCTTGCACTCCCGTCTGAGCTGTTTTAATCTGCAACACTATTGCCTTCGCTTTCAACTTTTTCTGCTTCAACTCAATCTCATCACTACAGTATTTCGCATACTGTAACACCTCATCAATCGATTTTGCTTGCCAGCAAATCAAGTGACTCTTAATCATCTGGCCAATTTCAGGTCTCAACCCTTCCACAAATCTGAACACAAAATGGAGCATGTCTTTCGCCTCAATTGTTTCTGCACCACTGTAATGCTTGAACACCTGCAACAATCTCTCATTATACTCATGTATCGACTCCTTTGGTTCCTGAGCTGTCCTGTCAATCCTCTGCCAATCAATATTCCTGGTCGAAAATCTTATTTTCAAGAATTCAATCCCCTTATAGTAATATTTAATTATCTCAGTAGATGGTGCACCTGTATTTTTGTCTCTCTCAGGTTCGCTTGTTGGCCAATCCACACTCCGCTTACACTCAATCCACAGATCAGCTGGAACCACTTTCTCTAGTAATGTGTTCAAATCTTCCCACAGACACTTTGCAAGTTTCACTAACCTGTCTGTCTGCTAATACCACTCTACTGGCTTCTCTCTCAATTTTGAATAATCATTTGTAAATGATAAAATGTCACTTCTGCTCCAAGGGACATGAACAAAATTCCCCCCTGGAATCTCTCTCATTGGTAAAATTTTCACTGGCTCTTTATCCTGCTGTACATTTGCAGTCAGCTTCTCTTGTCTCTTTTCTTTACCCATCTGCCTTCCCATTTGTCTTGTGCTCCCCAGGTCTGGGCACTTTGGAGCAATTCCTTAACGTGTGCCTTCATTGTGACAGATCTCATGTGTTCAAAATCTTTAGCCTCAAAATCTAATCTGTAACTCATTTTCAAATGCTTCATTTTCTCTGTTTCTATGCCGTACTTCTCTGCCAAGTCTGTCAGTTTCTGATGCACATTGCTCATTTCCCTCGTAATAGTCAGACACAAATATCTCATTTCTGCCTCTGTGTAGGATTCTAACGTATTCATACCCATAGTTCCCTCAATGAGTTCACCCGCTTCTATGTTTAGCCTAGCATAATTCAAGCACTCCTCTCCCTTAGGAGCACTCTGTGGGGTATTTAGCTTGTCTAACCATTCAGTCAACTGCTGAGCTGTCAATCCTTGCAGCGAAATGTTACTTGCTTGGACTGGTAGCACCTGCTGTGCACCTGAATTCAGGGTCTGCGGTGTCAACAATTTCAAACTCTGGTTATCGTTCAACCCTACCACAGTATCTGTAAGTGCTACAAATGGACTAAGGTCTAGAAATGATCTTGATCCGTCAAAAGTCTGTCCCACTGGAAAGACTATTCAAGCACTTTCGTTATGACCTCCCCTCATTATATTCTGTGACATGACTCCCTGTTCACCCAAAATAGATTTTTTCAGTGCAAATAGGGGTACAGCTGGACCAATGGTAATAGGTAGCGATATAGCATCTGGGACTGTTCTGGCACTTTCACTCTGTGGGAGAGTAACTCCCATATTCTGATTCACCATCGGAGTCATATCTGACTGTGTCCCTATTGCTGGAGTAAACCTTGGCATTATCTGAGGCTGCACTTGGGGCAGTAAAAGTGGAGTTGGTTCAGTCTGGACCAACATCGGTCTCAGGAAAACCTGTTCCGTACGCACTATTAAGTTCAAAGTCATTTCCATAATAGGCACATCAGGATAAATTCCCTAAACCTGTGGCAGATGCACCTGGTTTTGTGCTACAGGAGTTGTAGGCACATTAAGACCACTCTGCATTGCATCCTGTGTCAGGCTAGCATTAACCTGCATCAGACTCATTGTCCCAATAAACTGTGTCAGAGCTGTCTGATCAGCACTGGTACTTGGACCACTCTCATGTGCTGTATATCGTGGTGGGCGATTTCTCAAAAACTGTGTAATAAACTCATCATCATCTGATTCCTCCTCCACTGTTGAAGACTTTCTAGCCTCTCTACTTTCAGACAGACTTCTGTTAGTTTTTCTAGTAGCTTTCCTTCCTTCGTTCTCATTGTCCTGCGTAATTGCCAGAAACAACTTAATTCCGTGCAAAGTCTCCATCCTCCAAACTCTCTGAGCACTGTCCCACCTAGCCTCTGTTAAAGTCTTTTCTGCCCTTCTCATCCTCCTCTTGAATTTCTGTTGCTTTTTTTGTCTGGCTATTAACTCCCAAATCGCTAATGCCTCAAATTGTGCTGGTCTCGGAAGGGGCTTCAATTTATATAGCACCATCCTTAAATGCTCCAAAACCCTCAAACTGAACGTCACATTTGTAGGAAAAGCTAAGTGCCCATTGTTCTCTGTCAATTTGCACCATTACTTCAGCCAAAGACATGGCGCGACACCCTTCTCTTCCATTACAATGTAAGCTGATGTACCTTCTGGCGGTGTAGCCTCGCCTACACTTGTTGTAATATACGTATCTCCCCTTAAGGCACTCTTTAAAGCTTTGAAAAATGTCATCTTTTGACCTTTTTGTTATTCAAAATCAAATCAAGAAGTGACTTTTAATCCCAAGATTCCTTTCACATTCTTTCTCAACCAATTGACTCTCATGGACAGCTGCCAATCCGTGCGAGACCCTTCTCACTAACTGACCTATCCCAGCGTGGCTCCAATGATGTCACACTCACTTGTGCTGCGTCTGACAAAGTCTTACGGCTTGTCCTCCCAAACTCCGACTCACACAAAGTAATGCAAAAATTGCAAGCACAAATTAAAAACCAAAAAACAAATCTGCTCTTTTACTACAAGAAAGGTAACACAATCGCTTCAGAAACCTTACGGATTTTTCACTGACGGCTCCTCCCGCACTTACAGCTACTCCTTCTTTCTCGGTCTCCCAGATTTGCAAGACAAATTCCACCCACAAATTTTTGTCTCAACTGATCAGTCGGTCTGTCCTGGTGCACATAGGACTCGCAAAATCTCAGTCTAAATTTTTCTTTCACTCACTTTGACTCGTTGACCATGCCCGAGCACCCTACTAAACCAAACAGATCACAACAGAAACAGATTACAACATAAAACCAAGTGTCTCATACACTTTTCAATATACTCCGGAGTCTTAGACCTCGCAGGGTCCGTACATCAACAACCACATGGACACTTTTTGAGCACAAAGTGCCACACACGTGAGGTTCAATGACTTCCCTACTCTCACACTGCGAAGTACGCAAACTTCATTTGGAGTACGCAAACTCCCTAAACCCCCACAAACCTCACAATTCACCTGCAATTTGCATAAGCTGTGCAAGCGCAACCTACTTCATTCACACAGTCACTAGAACGCCGAGAACATCCTCAAACAACCATTAGCAAGATCCAGGATTCTGGGAAAGTCAATTCTGGACTTAGGGAAACATTTTCTCTCCAATTTGCATCATTGAAAAATAAAATCAAAATCTCACTAATAATGAACCTTCACCTCTGTTACAATCTCGGGACATATATCATGGGCTCTTAAGGAGTCACCCTTCACTTCTCTTTACCACCACTGTAAACACCTGTTACTCTGTACCGGACGTCTACGGTAATCTCTTAAGGAGACTAACCATTACCTCTGCTACCATCTCTGCTAGCACGTCTGACCTTAATAAGTAAACTTACAGGGACGCGAATAGGTCGATGAACCTTTTGACTTCCAGTTAAAATGTTCTTACCATAGCTCCAGTACATGCAAATCAATAATCAATAACCAATACACAATAACAACAATCAGCAATAATCAATAACATCAATAATCATTAGAGTCAGTAATTGCCACACACCATGACCTTTCAGTCATGAATAACCACACCTTTTAGTAAACGTTAGAATATTTATTTCTCTATATTAACAATGCTAAAGTCATGTAGATTAATCTCAAAATCAAATGAAATACATACAGAAACAATACTGGCTGTCCAAAGCGGAGGAAGAAACATAATCTAATCAAAGCTTGAACTACATCACATTCTAAGGTTTACAGTGCAAAATAATAACAAAGTCAACTGCTTCTGAGTAATTACGTACATTCAAATTCAACAGAGAAATTCATCAAGCATTATTCCCTATTAACACAATTTCATTAGTGAGGATCCTTAACTAACATCAGATTAGTTTCAGCATGTTGGGCTTCATGCAAAACAATTTAGTAATACAAATTTGTAAACCATCTAACTATGGCTTTATCAAAACAGTGCAGTTGGTACCTAAAAAGGAAAAGCAAATACACATGATAGTCAACAGTCTAATTCATAATACCTATCCTCAGTGTGGATCAGCAAGCAGAGTCAGTCTTCAACCCCAGGACATCAGTGGATCGGCAAGGCAATCAGGATTCAGCATCAAAGTTCAGGAAACGCAAAGTCTTTAAGCAGTAAAGTTAAGCACATCTCTTGTCAAGACACAAAATGGCCAAGAATAAGCTATGGCAAATGTAGAATGCTGGGTTCTTTTCCATGCAGTTCTGTTAAATTAAAACTACTAAAACTATTTCCCAAATCCCTATTGGTCAGTTAATCGCATGGTCACACTTTGTCCAATAAAGCGAAAACTCAAAATCTATGAATTCTACTATTACTCCGTTCACATATCATTGATTGCTTTGTCCTGCAATGTCCTCTTCATCCAGCTTGTCATGTAACAATATTGTTGCAGCTTCTACTCCAGTCAGTATCTCCATTGTTCTTCTCCTAAGAAAGTCAGTCTCACACACATTACGCACAAAATGTTACATTAACAAGAACAGCATCTTCTAGCAGTCGGTTCTCATGAGAACCTTTAGTTATGAGCACATTTAAACAATACAAAATGGAAAATCACAGTTTTAACTCCCTAGGACAGCCATTTATTTAATGTTAAGAAATACAGCTTTGACATGAGGACTGACAAGTAGGCCAAGACATTCTCTAAGTTAAGGCCTACAATTAGTAAAGCTAGGACATAATGCATAACCTTTAATATGACATATTACTACATTAGTCAAACATATATTAAACATTTCACACTATTAATCTACTAATAAGTACACTTTGTGAACATTGGTGGCCACTCTTCGTAATCACATTTTCAAATGTGGGCATTATTTTTCTACATTATTATATTTTCTACACAAACCCCTTATTCAGAATACATGGACACTCGTTAATAATTTTTATTAATTAATACACCTGCGCTAGCATTTCCTGGGAGTGAAGGAGGCCAAATGGTCTGTCTGTCACAGGTTCACTGTGGGGATATCTGGACTTCAATACTACTCCATGTCACGTACTTTGAGCAAAAGGCCAAAAGGGAATTGGGAAAGACCACGTCACTATGTAGTACCCTCTCTTGAATGTGGTATGGAGTTATCTCATGCATTTGAGACCTTAAGAGAATAAACAAATAATATTCACTACTGTCTTCTGAACAGAACTATCTTAAATTATCTAAAATAGTTTTGTGGATATACCTTTGAGAGTTGGGTATCATTCCGCGGCTATGTGTGCCTGTAGCTATAAATAGTTCACCTGCAACATATAATATGAAATGTTAAACTAGGTGTAATTCTTCTGCTTTCTGATAATATATCCATGCAAAGCCTAATCCCTTATCTACTTAGAGTAATATCTAATGCAGCTTATAAGACACTCAGAAAACCTGTCACATACGAGATTGTAACTCCAGAGACAAAAATGTAATTTTTGTTCAACAGATTCCATTAAGAAACAATATCACCTTTGAAATAATGTCCAAGTCCAAACAAACACAGATGATGGCACGCCAACAATAATTAGTTCCATTGAAGAAATTCTACTTGGTATAAGAGGATATTCTAGAGATGAATGCAACACTACTCTTCTTCAAAATGAGCGAGATGTGACCACACAAAAGGCAGGATTGGGAAGCAAGGTTCTCCAGAATAATGTCCTTGATATACTACAGCTCACATTCTAGTTCAAGCTTGTAGTTGCTCAGAAAGTGACTCACACTATGTGAGTGACATATTGGTTTGGGAAAGATGCACAAAACTTCCATTTTAGAACTGAGGGCCATATTTACACTTTTTGACGCACAACTGCGCCAACGCAGTTGTGCGTCAAAGATTTTAACGCCGGCTAACGCCATTCCAAAGCGCCATGCGGGTGCCTTATTTATGGAATGACCCACACCAGGCTGCGCCGGCGTAGGGGAAAATGGAGCTTGGGCGTCAAAAAATGGGGCAAGTCAGGTCTGAGGCAAAATTTTGGCCTCAACCCGATTTCCCCCTTTTTTTTTTACTCCCAACCCCCATTGAAATGACTCCTGTCTTAGCACAGACAGGAGTCATGCCCCCTTGCCCAATGGGCATGGTCATTGGGCATAGTGGCATGTAGGGGGGCACAAATCAGGCCCCCCTATGCCACAAAAAAAAAAAAAAATAACTTACCTGAGCTTACCTTAAGTTCCCTGGGATGGGTCCCTCCATCCTTGGGCGTCCTCCTGGGGTGGGCAAGGGTGGCAGGGGGTGTCCCTGGGGGCATGGGAGGGCACCTCTGGGCTCCTTCTGAGCCCACAGGTCCCTTAATGCCTGCCCTGACCAGGCGTTAAAAAATGACGCAAAAACGGCTGGACGTCATTTTTATGACCCGCCCACTCCCGTGCGTCATTTTTGCACGGGAGTTTAAATAAGGCGCACATGCCTGGGAGTCATTTTTTAGACGGGAACGCCTACCTTGCATATCATTAACGCAAGGTAGGTGTCCACGCTAAAAAATTACACAAACTCCAAGATCTTTGGCGCTAGACGGGTCTAACGCCAAAGTATAAATATGGAGTTAGCTTTGCGTCGGATTTGCGTAAAAAAAACGACGCAATTCCGGCGCAAACAGAGTATAAATATGCCCCTGAATGTTTACTTTAGTTCTGACTTCAATATTAATTACCTGAAAATAATATTCAAAAGTATACATGTTCTAAATGACTAATTGCGAGAAACTGTAAATCCACCTCATGCTCGTGATCACCTACCTTGATTAGTGACCATGACAAACCCTCTCCTATTCTGACCACAAGTAACACATACTATTTTGATGTTCCTGACAGGCCCTTGAGGAGCATGTGCAAAGCTTGGGTACAATGGAAAGCAGGGTCCAAGTTCTAAATTGTCAACACCTAAGAGGTCAGGTCCCAAGTTTAGACATTGACCCCCCAGAAATATTTTTTTATAGCTGTTTGATGCCCCTCCACTGTTTTTTTTCATTCTGTTTAATACATTGTAATAGTGTGCAAAGAGATGGGTCATCACTCTGGAGAAATTAAATTAGACTAGTATTGTTTCAATTGTTTGAACTGTGCACTCTATTTTTATCTGCTTCTCTTTTTCTGTGTTATCTTCCACCCCTTTGTTCTGAAATCTAAACTTTGATTTACCGAAAATGGCCCACTTCTTTTCCAGTGTTTCAGGCACATCACTCGGTGCCCCATTGGAAACAATAGCAAGCAATTATTTTTTCAAACTTGTGCCATTATTGTACAAAGAAAAAAACACTATTGAAGTTGTTAGCCCGTTGAAGTCTACGCTTGGTCTGCAGCATGCCTGAAAAATTTAAAAACATCTAAGTGTGAAATCACTAGAGTCTAACAATAATTGCCATTGTTTTGGAAATATTTCGACCTGCACCTTCAGGCTTTTTCCAACTATGGTCAACGGTTATTTAGTGAAAAGTTTTGAATTTAGAAACCACAGCTTGGTTCATTTTGGGGTTTGCTTTGTATTTTTGGGTGTTCCACTTCAACTAACAAAACCATCTCAAACAATTGGATACATCTGGAAAAGTTAGTTAATTCTTTACTAGAGGCTAAGGAGGGAATGTGGAAATGGTCGAGTAGTAGAATGGAAAAAATGTGGGTTTGCGTTCCGTTACCGCAAGAACGCAGAAGGATTTTGCAGAATTATGTGAGTTGAATAGTTCCCAGTATTTCTCTCCAGCAGGTATAAAATACCACATAAACAAAAACTCTTACACAACAAGACTGTAAGTCTATCGTTTCACAGGATTTTAACCTCCGGGTCACGACCAGTGGCCGACACCACTTATTTTTTTTCCCCCCGGGAGACACGGAAGCTACCGTGTCTCCCCCCGCCCCCCACCCGCCCCTTTGTGACTTCAGCGCGCCACGAGGCGCGCTGACGTTGCAAAGGTGTTTTCCCCATGAAAGCAGGAAGCAGCCTTGCGGCCGCTTCCTGCTTTCATGGGGAAAACGGCCTTTTTCACGTTCGGGAAGGCCTCGTAAGAAAGGGGAGACACTCCCCTTTCTTACGAGGCCTTCCTGAAAGTGTTTCCTGGCCCCCGGTCGCAGCTGTGCTGCGATCGGGGGCCAGGAAACACTTTCAGGTTTCCTGGCTCCCCCGATCGCAGCTGTGCTGCGATCGGGGGGGTCAGGAAACATTTTGAAAAGGCCTCGTAAGAAAGGGGAGACTCTCCCCTTTCTTACGAGGCCTTCTGAAACTGTTTCTGGCCCCCGATCGCAGCTGTGCTGCGATCGGGGGCCAGAAACAGTTTCAGAAGGCCTCGTAAGAAAGGGGAGAGTCTCCCCTTTCTTATGAGGCCTTCTGAAACGGTTTCCTGGCCCCCGATCACAGCACAGCTGCGATCGGGGGCCAGGAAACCCCACTAGACACCAGGGATTTCACTTTTGGGGGGCGGCCCCCCCCGGAAAACGGGCCACCCCCGCCATAATTTTCTTTAAAAAAAGGTAGGTGCCCCCTGAAATGACAGGGGGTCGCCCGTTTTTAGATGTTGTAGGGTTTCCCTGGGGGCCATTTTGGCCCCCAAGGAAACCATACAACAACTAAAAAAAAATATATGTATATATCTATATATATATATCTATGTAGATAGATATATCTAGGTACATGGATATATCTATAGATATATCTATGTAGATATATATTTATATATATATATATATATATATATATAGGTAGATCTGTATCAAAGAGATTTATAAAGCGCGCTACTCACCTGTGAGGGTCTCAAGGCGCTGGGAGGGGATGGGGGGGAGGGAAAGGGGCTAGGAGATTCACTGTTCAAAAAGCCAGGTTTTGAGGCCCTTCCTGAAAAGAAGTAGGTTTTGGGTCTTGCGAATGTGGGTTGTGAGTGCGTTCCATGTTTTGGGTGCAATGTAGGAGAAGGATCTGCCCCCGGTGGTGGTGTGTTTGATGCGGGGGTCAGAGGCAAGAGAGAGGTCAGCTGAACGGACGTTTCGTGTGGGGGTGTGGAAGGTGACTCTCGTTGAGGTAGGCAGGGCCTGTGTTGTGGAGTGATTTGTGTGTGAGGATGAGGATCTTGAAGGTGATCCTTTTGTCAATGGGGAGCCAGTGGAGGGATTTGAGGTGGGGAGAGATGTGTTTGTGTCGGTGGAGGTCGAGGATGAGTCGTGCTGCTGAGTTCTGGATGCGTGTAGTTTGCACTTGAGTTTTAGAGTGGTGCCGGCGTAGAGGGCGTTTCTGTAATCAAGCCTGCTGCTGATGAGTGCGTGAGTGACAGTTTTTCTGGTCTCTGTGGGGATCCATTTGAATGTTTTTCAGTATACGGAGTTTGTTGAAGCATGAGGAGGTAAGAGCGTTGATTTGTTGGGTCATAGAGAGGGAGGAGTCTAGGATGATGCTGAGGTTGCGTGCGTAGTTGGCGGGGGTGGGTGCAGGGCCTAGCGTGGTGGGCCACCATGGGGGGTCCCAGGTTTTTTTGGTGAGGGCCAAAGAGGATTATTTCAGTTTTGCTTGAGTTGAGTTTCAGGTGGTTGGCTGTCATATATACATCACTTTTGTCAATATGTGTGTGGTTTCCCTGGGGGGAAAAGGGTCCGACTTGTCTAGTGGCAGTTTTAGTGCCATAAAGAAGCGCAGAAGGTTTATATGCCTACTGCAAAGAGCACATCTGTATTTTATGTAAATAGCTGAGTACATTAGTAAAGTCTATGGAGAGATGAAGGGCACTTTTGCTGGGTGGTAATGAGGGAATCCGAGGAGGAGGGAGTGGGAGCACCAATAATGATTGTTGGACTGGGCGCAGGAGGTGCTAAAGACTGTGACGAATGGTATGTGACAAGGTGTTTTTTGAGTGTCTTGAAAGTACGTGCTGATTGAGGGAAGAAGCGCAGGTAAGGTGGCCTCTACTGTTGCACGTATCTCACACACACCATCGATTTTGTGACTGTCTACGTAGGCTAGTGTTTTAGAGCAACAGTTTAGCCAATAGCAGAGATGGCATCTTGATGGATGACTGCTGCCTGCACTTGGGTTATAGAGGACCGCTCTGACATAGGATCAGAGACTGAGACATCAGATACTGAGACAGCATCTGAGGGATAGGACAATGGCGCAGACTCTGGGAGTGATTTTTCAGTCAGAGGAGTCCCATTCGAAAACTCCTCTTCCAGTACATTATGAGGGAGGTGATGAGGACAGTCCTGCTGTCCTTTCGCAAGCTGTTCGTGCAACTGGGTAATAGTGGGTTAGGCCAACCCAGAGAGCAGGTGAATGCGGCGGCAAGCAGAGAGAGAGTGCTCTCTTGGGAGCTCACCAATTTAGTTCAGCCCCAAATTCCACCACCCAAATAATATTGTGGAGACATCAAAATTATCTATGGCAAAACAAACTGGTTTTGTAAGGCAGGCACCTGTGTTTTTGGTCCTGGATTCGGCGGCCATATAGAGAAACACACTAAACCCAAACATTTCTGGAAACTAGACATTCGGGGGAGTCCACAGAGGTGTGACTTGTGTGGATTCCCCAAAGTTTTCTTACCCAGAATACCCTGCAAAGCTGAAATGTTGAAAAAAAACTCTATTTTTCTCGCATTTCTGTCACACAAACTACAGGAATATGCTGGGATCCACAACATTCCTACCACCCTGGGACTCCTCACCTGACCTGATAAAAACACTACCCCACTTGAGTGCCTACACCTAGTGCCTGTGTCAGGAATGGATCACCCCAGGGTCAACAGCTGCCTCACGTAAGGACCAACATTGACCGTTGTGTGATCTATTCCTGTCGCAGGCACCAGGCCTAACCACACAAGTGAGGTATCATATTTATCGGGAGACTTGGGGGAACGCTGGGTGGAAGGAAATTTGTGGCTCCCCTCAGATTCCAGAACTTTCTGTCACCGAAATGTGTGGAAAACGTGGTATTTTAGCCACATTTTGAGGTTTGCAAAGGATTCTGGGTAACAGAACCTGGTCCGAGCCCCACAAGTCACCTCATCTTGGATTCCCCTGGGTTTCTAGTTTTCAAAAATGTGCTGGTTTGCTAGGTTTCCCCAGGTGCCGGCTGAGCTAGAGGCCAAAATCCACAGGTAGGCACTGTTTTCTCTGAAAAAATTTGATGTGTCCACGTTCTGTTTTGGGGCATTTCCTGTCGCGGGCGCTAGGCCTACCCACACAAGTGAGGTATCATTTTTATCGGGAGACTTAGGGGAACGCCGGGTGGAAGGAAATTTGTGGCTCCTCTCAGATTCCAGAACTTTCTGTCACCGAAATGTGAGGAAAACTTGTTTTTTTGGCCACTTTTTGAGGTTTGCAAAGGATTCTGGGTAACAGAACCTGGTCCGAGCCCCGCAAGTCACCCCTCCTTGGATTCCCCTAGGTCTCTAGTTTTCAGAAATGCACAGGTTTGGTAGGTTTCCCTATGTGCCGGCTGAGCTAGAGGCCAAAATCTACAGGTAGGCACTTCTCAAAAAACACCTCTGTTTTCTTCCAAAAATGTTGATGTGTCCACGTTGCGCTTTGGGGCGTTTCCTGTCGCGGGCGCTAGGCCTACCCACACAAGTGAGGTATCATTTTTATCGGGAGACTTGGGGGAACGCCGGGTGGAAGGAAATTTGTGGCTCCTCTCAGATTCCAGAACTTTCTGTCACCGAAATGTGAGGAAAACTTGTTTTTTTAGCCACTTTTTGAGGTTTGCAAAGGATTCTGGGTAACAGAACCTGGTCCGAGCCCCGCGAGTCACCCCTCCTTGGATTGCCCTAGGTTTCTAGTTTTCAGAAATGCACAGGTTTGGTAGGTTTCCCTAGGTGCCGGCTGAGCTAGAGGCCAAAATCTACAGGTAGGCACTTCTCAAAAAACACCTCTGTTTTCTTCCAAAAATTTGGATGTGTCCACGTTGCGCTTTGGGGCGTTTCCTGTCGCGGGCGCTAGGCCTACCCACACAAGTGAGGTATCATTTTTATCGGGAGACTTGGGGGAACGCTGGGTGGAAGAAAATTTGTGGCTCCTCTCAGATTCCAGAACTTTCTGTCACCGAAATGTGAGGAAAACTTGTTTTTTTAGCCACTTTTTGAGGTTTGCAAAGGATTCTGGGTAACAGAACCTGGTCGGAGCCCCGCGAGTCACCCCTCCTTGGATTGCCCTAGGTCTCTAGTTTTCAGAAATGCACAGGTTTGGTAGGTTTCCCTAGGTGCCGGCTGAGCTAGAGGCCAAAATCTACAGGTAGGCACCTCTCAAAAAACACCTCTGTTTTCTTCCAAAAATTTTGATGTGTCCACGTTGCGCTTTGGGGCGTTTCCTGTCGCGGGCGCTAGGCCTACCCACACAAGTGAGGTATCATTTTTATCGGGAGACTTGGGGGAACGCCGGGTGGAAGGAAATTTGTGGCTCCTCTCAGATTCCAGAACTTTCTGTCACCGAAATGTGAGGAAAACTTGTTTTTTTAGCCACTTTTTGAGGTTTGCAAAGGATTCTGGGTAACAGAACCTGGTCCGAGCCCCGCGAGTCACCCCTCCTTGGATTGCCCTAGGTTTCTAGTTTTCAGAAATGCACAGGTTTGGTAGGTTTCCCTAGGTGCCGGCTGAGCTAGAGGCCAAAATCTACAGGTAGGCACTTCTCAAAAAACACCTCTGTTTTCTTCCAAAAATTTGGATGTGTCCACGTTGCGCTTTGGGGCGTTTCCTGTCGCGGGCGCTAGGCCTACCCACACAAGTGAGGTATCATTTTTATCGGGAGACTTGGGGGAACGCCGGGTGGAAGGAAATTTGTGGCTCCTCTCAGATTCCAGAACTTTCTGTCACCGAAATGTGAGGAAAACTTGTTTTTTTAGCCACTTTTTGAGGTTTGCAAAGGATTCTGGGTAACAGAACCTGGTCCGAGCCCCGCGAGTCACCCCTCCTTGGATTGCCCTAGGTCTCTAGTTTTCAGAAATGCACAGGTTTGGTAGGTTTCCCTAGGTGCCGGCTGAGCTAGAGGCCAAAATCTACAGGTAGGCACTTCTCAAAAAACACCTCTGTTTTCTTCCAAAAATGTTGATGTGTCCACGTTGCGCTTTGGGGCGTTTCCTGTCGCGGGCGCTAGGCCTACCCACACAAGTGAGGTATCATTTTTATCGGGAGACTTGGGGGAACGCCGGGTGGAAGGAAATTTGTGGCTCCTCTCAGATTCCAGAACTTTCTGTCACCGAAATGTGAGGAAAACTTGTTTTTTTAGCCACTTTTTGAGGTTTGCAAAGGATTCTGGGTAACAGAACCTGGTCCGAGCCCCGCAAGTCACCCCTCCTTGGATTCCCCTAGGTCTCTAGTTTTCAGAAATGCACAGGTTTGGTAGGTTTCCCTATGTGCCGGCTGAGCTAGAGGCCAAAATCTACAGGTAGGCACTTTGGAAAAAACAGCTGTGTTTTCTATAAAAAAAATAGGATGTGTCCATGTTGTGTTTTGGGGCATTTCCTGTCGCGGGCAATAGGCCTACCCACACAAGTGAGGTATCATTTTTATCGGGAGACTTGGGGGAACACAGAATAGCAAAACAAGTGTTATTGCCCCTTATCTTTCTCTACATTTTTTCCTTCCAAATATAAGAGAGTGTGTAAAAAAGACGTCTATTTGAGAAATGCCCTGCAATTCACATGCTAGTATGGGCACCTCGGAATTCAGCGATGTGCAAATAACCACTGCTCCTCAAAACCTTATCTTGATCCCATTTTGGAAATGCAAAGGTTTTCTTGATACCTCTTTTTCACTCTTCATATTTCAGCAAATGAATTGCTGTATACCCGGTATAGAATGAAAACCAACTGCAGGGTGCAGCTCATTTATTGGCTCTGGGTACCTAGGGTTCTTGATGAACCTACAAGCCCTTTATATCCCCGCAACCAGAAGAGTCCAGCAGACAAAACGGTATATTGCTTTCAGAAATCTGACATCGCAGGAAAAAGTTACAGAGTAAAACATAAAGAAAAATGGCTGTTGTTTTCAGCTCAATTTCAATATTTTTTTATTTCAGCTGTTATTTTCTGTAGGAAAACCTTGTAGGATCTACACAAATGACCCCTTGCTGAATTCAGAATTTTGTCTAGTTTTCAGAAATGTTTAGCATTCCGGGATCCAGCATTGGTTTCACACCCATTCCTGTCACTAACTGGAAGGAAAGCAAAACACAAACGCTGTGGGATAGCGTAATTGGATGGACGGAATGCGGAACCAATCAAACATTCACCCCCAGTCACAGATCTGGGTTTAATCCATCCATTATTTTGCTCACCATGCCACCCCAGTTTGAACCCAGCCATATGCAAATCAGTCTTGACCCTGTTCCTCATGGGAACAGTCCAGCCCGAACTGCCAGGCCAGGTTCTCCCTGGACCGGAAACAAGCATCCTGGGACCGGTTTCGGGGTTTCACCCCTCTTCAGCCAGGCTAGCTTGAATCCAGTGGCACAGTGAGCCCGGGACCCACGTCTGGGCATACCCGGCGCACTTAGGGCGGCAAAAGCAAAGCAAAACACAAACGCTGTGGGATAGCGTAATTGGATGGACGGAATGCGGAACCAATCAAACATTCACCCCCAGTCACAGATCTGGGTTTAATCCATCCATTATTTTGCTCACCATGCCACCCCAGTTTGAACCCAGCCATATGCAAATCAGTCTTGACCCTGTTCCTCATGGGAACAGTCCAGCCCGAACTGCCAGGCCAGGTTCTCCCTGGACCGGAAACAAGCATCCTGGGACCGGTTTCGGGGTTTCACCCCTCTTCAGCCAGGCTAGCTTGAATCCAGTGGCACAGTGAGCCCGGGACCCACGTCTGGGCATACCCGGCGCACTTAGGGCGGCAAAAGCAAAGCAAAACACAAACGCTGTGGGATAGCGTAATTGGATGGACGGAATGCGGAACCAATCAAACATTCACCCCCAGTCACAGATCTGGGTTTAATCCATCCATTATTTTGCTCACCATGCCACCCCAGTTTGAACCCAGCCATATGCAAATCAGTCTTGACCCTGTTCCTCATGGGAACAGTCCAGCCCGAACTGCCAGGCCAGGTTCTCCCTGGACCGGAAACAAGCATCCTGGGACCGGTTTCGGGGTTTCACCCCTCTTCAGCCAGGCTAGCTTGAATCCAGTGGCACAGTGAGCCCGGGACCCACTAACTGGAAGGAGGCTGAAAGCACCAAATATAGTAGAAATGGGGTATGTCCCAGTAAAATGCCAAATTTGTGTTGAAAAATTTGGTTTTCTGATTCAAGTCTGCCCGTTCCTGAAAGGTGGGAAGATAGTGATTTCAGCACCAGAAACCCTTTGTTGATGGCATTTTCAGGGAAAAAACCACAAGCCTTCTTCGGCAGCCCTTTTTTCCCATTTTTTTGGAAAAAACTAAATTTTCAATGTATTTTGCCTATTTTCTTGGTCTCCTCCAGGGGAAACCACCAACTCTGGGTACCATTAGAATCCCTAGGATGTTGGAAAAAAAGGACGCAAATTTGGCGTGGTTAGCTTATGTGGACAAAAAGTTATGAAGCCCTAAGCGTGAACTACCCCAAATAGCCAAAAAAGGGCTCAGCACTGGGGGGGGAAAGGCCCAGCAGCTAAGGGGTTAAGGAAGGAAACATGTTTTGCATCGCTGTCCCAAAATGATGGAAATCCATGCAAGAGGAGGCTATTTCCTGTCAAGCATTTGAGTTACTTTTCTGGGCTAGCAATATCTTCTTTTGCATTTCCTTTACCTCATTATATTTAACTTTGTTATCAAAAGCAACAATTAAGGTCTTTGTGTATCAATGCATTTCCCCAGGTTCATAGAGAGGGTAGAACCCTCCGATGCACGAGTCCCTGAATGTTTAGCACTCAAATACTTTGCGGGTGTTCACATCCCACTTTGTCGACAGAGGCGCATGTGCGGATGTATTTTTTTCATTCAACTAAAATTCCATGCCAGTTTGCAGAAGACGATCGGTGTTCCGGTGGTGAGGACTGATCAGGAAGGTATTCTGTCTCTGCACACCCACTTAAAACCCTCAATTTATGCTAGACTTTCATGCAGATGGTTCAAGAGGTCATACAGATGGTTCAAGAGGTACGGTGGTCCTCAGCTGCATAGCTATTTGGGCTGTCATTAGCACTCATGTCTACAAATTCAAAAAATATAATTTATTCTCAGGTACTCCGATAAATGATTTACATATTAAACCAGATAATATGGATTAGTCAGCCTTTTAAACCTTATATAACATAGAATTAAATTGCATTGCTGAGAAAAAATGACACAATTGGTTCAAACTATAGTATAGTATTAGGTCCCCATTTAAATTATGGAGACAATGGGACATCCGCCAAAAACTGTTGGATGCTCAATTAGCCTGCATCTTCTGTCGCAGCCTCACTGACAGTGCGGTCTTATCTGTCATCTGAGCAACTACCAGCCCCATCACCACGAGAACATGAAGGCAAGACATCAGCAGTTTTCTAGCAGTTACCTTGGCATCATAAGTCTGTTTTTATCTTGGGCAGTCTATAGTACCACGCCCACAATGGTTTTCCTCTATGGAACCACAATGCACTAAGTGGTGGTCTCAATCAATGTTCCCCACTGCAATAGTACAAACTCCCAGTGCACCAAAGAATGTATTTTACATTTAGCAAAAACGAACGTCTGCTTTGGGGGATTGCATCTGGGAAATGTACAAAATGCTGACTCGTCCAGCATGGCGCCAGTGTCTGGCAAGGCCCCACCCCATACATACACTTGGTAGATCATCCAGCAAACTCAAAATTAGTAACTTACCCTCTTGTACAAGATGGAAGAGGAAAAAAAGGTATGTTCAGGGATGACACGTACACCTGACTTTTACCTGTGTTCATAGTGTTTCAGTGCTCTTCCAAAGCCTATCGCTCCTAAGCTGGGCACATGGGCGCATCTCCAAACTTCCATTCCATTCCAGGACATACTCCAATAATTAGCATAAACTGAGGGGCAGAGGCCTATTCTCAAATATGCTGCGACTAGAGTTATTTATTGGTCGATCTAGCCCAGAGAATATTGCTGCGGTATTTTCACGCCACCCTGTCGCAATCGCATGTCATATATGTACATGTGCTGGAACTGATTCATAAACACAAATTCTACTCTACCACACCGCGGACAAAGAAATTGGCGCACCTGCCTCAAACAAAAATCGTGATTTTTTCCAAGTGGCTAAATACGAGCGCCTTGAAGCAGGTTAGAAAATGGCCTATGTTGGCATGCCACTTATTCACCTATGTTAACCATTTTTAGAATTTGCATTGTTTGAAATTTAGAAAGAAGGAACATCTCTATCTGTCCAAAATCTGTGCAATAAATGTGTATTTACTTATCTATACATTGTTTTCCTTCCGTCTTAAAAGTACGACCTTTAAAATTACACTTGTGCGAACCAAAATCCATATTTTATTTCCCCGTTAAGTGTACGCTAATCATGTTCTCTAATAAATAATCACATTACGGTACCCCCTTTGTTTGTTTGTATTTGCTAATCATGTATTCCTATTTCAACAATCAACATTCATATATTCGCTTGATTTTATTTGTACAGACACAATGGAATTTGAAAGTTGAAAATTATCCTTCAATTTTCTCTGTAATTACAAACAAGCCTCCCGATTTAATAGACAACACAGCTGATAGCATATGCTCATACACTGCTTGCTTTTTTTTTTGTTTCGCGCTACTCGCTCGATTTAGAGTGATATTTTAATGTATTATTATGAAAGGAACAGCAACTGGTTTTGTTGGTTACAGGATGGTGACTCACAGCGCTGCCCCAGATGCTGTCGCCGTCTCTGCGAGAGCAGATTCGTAGCATCTTGTCTCAGGCACACATCGATGCCCATGCCTGCTGCTTTTGTCCCAAAGGAGGGCGCCACACCTGCTGCTGGCAGTGTGCCGGGCCCTGGGGGAGCGCACGTTCTAGTGCTGCTGGGTGACAGGACGGCGCAGGCTCCGTATTCCAAGTGAACTGGCTGAAGGCACCCTGGGGCTCCCTGCACCCACTCTTGCACCCATCTGGTCACCGCTCCTATTCGAAGACGGGAGACGTAGTGAGGGGTGTCTAGTCAGAAGCGCATCAGTGTCTAAATATAAAGCTAAACGTAACTGTGCTGGTAGATTTCAAGCAGTGTGCACTGATGTCTTACAAACCATCCTGCAGCGCTGACAGGTTTAAATGTTTACATAGAACATATCATGCAAACGGCGGAATTTACCATGTGAAACTCCCTTGCATGTATCTATCACATAATGGGGTAATTCAACCAAAAGTTTTATTTTCTTAAACCCTTTGGCTATTTAGGGCAGTTCACGCTTAGGCCCTTATAACTTTTTGTCCACATAAGCTACCCATGCCAAATTTGCGTCCTTTCGTTCCAACATCCTAGGGATTCTAGCGGTAGCTAGAGTTTGTGGATTCCCCTGGAGGAGACCAAGAAATTAGTCAAAATACAGCGAAATTTCATTTTTTTTCAAAAAACGGGAAAACGGTCCACAGAAGAAGGCTTGTGTTTTTTTCACTGAAAATGGCATCAACAAAAGTTTTGCGGTGCTAAAATCACCATCTTCCCAGCTTTCAGGAACAGGCAGACTTGAATCAGAAAACCACATTTTTCAATACAATTTTGGCATTTTATTGGGACATACCAATTTTTACTAATTCTTGTGCTTCCAGCCTCCTTCCAGTTAGTGACAGAAATGGGTGTGAAACCAATGCTAGAAAGCTAAACATTTCTGAAAAGTAGACAAAATTCTGAATTCAGCAAGGGGTCATTTGTGTAGATCCTACAAGGTTTTCCTACAGAAAATAACAGTTGAAATATATAAAAAAAATTGAAATTGAGGTAAAAAAAAACAATTTGTCTCCACGTTTTACTCTGTAACTTTTTCCTGGGATGCCAGATTTTAAAAAGTAATATACCGTTACGTCTGCTGGACTCTTCTGGTTGTGGGGATATATAGAGCTTATAGGTTCATCAAGAACTCTAGGTACCCAGTGGCAATAAAGGAGCTGCACCTTGCAACGGGTTTTCATTGTATACCGGGTATACAGCAATTCATTTGGTGAAGTATAAAGAGTGAAAAAAAGGTATCAAGGAAACCTTTGTGTTTCCAAAATGGGCACAAGATAAGGTGTTGAGAAGCAGTAGTTATTTGCACATCTCTGGATTTCGGATGTGAATTACCGGCATTTCTCAAATAGACGTCTTTTTTACATACTGTCATACATTTGGAGGGACAAAATGTAGAGAAAGTCAAGGGGCACTAACACTTGTTCTGCTATTCTGTGTTTCCTCAAGTCTCCAGATAAAAATGGTATCTTACTTGCATGGGTAGGCCTAATGCCCACGACAGGAAACGCAACATGGACACATCACATTTTTACATTGAAATCTGATGTGTTTTTTGGAAAGTTCCTAGCTGTAGATTTTGGCCTCAAGCTCAGCCGGCACCTAGGGAAACCTACCAAACCTGTGCATTTTTTAAACACTAGGCACCTAGGGGAATCCAGGATGGGGTGACTTGATGCGCTCTGACCAGGTTCTGTTACCCAGAATCCTTTGCAAACCTCAAAAGTTGGCAACAAAAAACACTTTTTCCTCACATTTCGGTGATAGAAAGTTCTGGAATCTCAGAGGAACCACAAATTCCCTTCCACTCAGCGTTCCCCCAAGTCCTCTGATAAAAATGATACCTCACTTGTGTGGGTCGGCCTAGTGCCCACAACAGGAAATGACCCAAAACACAACATGGACACATCACATCTTCCCAAAGAAAACAGACCTGTTTTTTGCAAAGTGCCTAGCTGTGGATTTTGGCCTCTAGCTTAGCCGGCACCTAGGGAAACCATGGATTTGTGAAAACTAGACACCTAGGGGAATCCAAGATGGGGTGCCTTGTGGGGCTCTCACCAGGTTTTGTTACCCAGAATCCCTTGCAAACCTCAAAATTTGGCAGAAAAAACACTTTTTCCTCACATTTCGGTGACAGAAAGTTCTGCAATAAGAGAGGAGCTACATATTTCCTTCCACCCACCATTCCCTCAAGGTTCCCAAATAGAATGGTACATCACTTGTGTGGGTAGGCCGAGTGCCCACAAAAGGAAATGCCACAAAACACTATGTGGACACATCAAAATAATCAAATACAAAACTACCTGTTTTTGCGGGTGGGGCAACACCTGTGTTTTTGGTTCTCGGCTCAGCAGCTATATAGGGAAACATACCAAACCTAAACATTTCTGAAAACTAGACACTGGAGGGAGCCCAAGGAGGTGTGACTTGTGTGGATCCCCCAGTGTTTTCTGACCCAGAATCCTCAGCAAACCTCAAATTTAGCTAAAAAATCATATTTTTCCCACATTTCTATGTGGGATCACCGCACCAGCACAAATTTCCTACCACCCATCATTCCCCTCAGTCTCCCGGTAAAACTGATACCTCACTTGTGTAGGTGGGCCAAGTGCCTGTGACAGGGAAGGGCTAAAAACATGTCAAAACTGAGGGGGAACCAAAGCAGGATCAGAAGGGCAGTAGGGAAAAAAAAGGTTTTAGGCTGACAAGTGGAGCATAATTTTTATTTGTATAGTTGCCACAATGCTGGATGTTAGGAAGTTTGTGGATTCCGGCAGATCTGCAGATTCCGGAAGGTTCTATCACAAAAGGTTTGCAGGGCATTGTGGGTAAGAAAATGGTGCGGGGTGCATGTGAAGCACGCCACCCAGGACTCACCTAGATGTTTAGTTTTCAGATGTGTCTATGTCGCATAGAGTTTTCTTCATGGCAGGGTCCCAAAGTCCAAAAGTGCAGCCCTCACCATTCCAAGTGGGACGATTTTGAGAGTTAGGCAAGCTCTCATGGCCCAAATGTAAAACCAAAACCCAAAATAATCAAATGTCCTCTTGCTTGCCGTGGGGGAAGATGTTTTAGTGTGCGGGGGAGAGCTGAAAGACTGTTACCCCCTTCAGTTGGGGTGGGGTCATAACCATGTCCATTCTGGTTGGTAGTCACCACCCTACTAGTTTATATATATTTTTTTATTCCCTAGCATCTAGTAGGCTCTCTGCCCCCCGGGGAGTGGATCAGGGTAATTGCCCCTCCTGCCCACCAGTGGGCAGAACAACTTTGTCCCCATTTATTTGGGGTGGGGGTATAGCCATACCTGTCAACATCAGGGCAGTGCGCGCTCTACGGGCGACTGGAATGCAAAAACCCAGCCCTTATGAGAAAAGGTAATTCATGAATTATGTTGATATGCTGTTGTTTAACCTTTTGCATTGCAGAGTTTAATCCTGAAGACTTAAATTCAAGGTGCTTGTAAATACTGTTCCTTTGCAATGTATTGCTGCAAGCTTTCAGAGTGTGTCAGGGTGTGGTCCCTTTCCAGGGCTTTCCAGAAGCTTTCTCTGCAGCACGACTGGGTGTGGTTTGTGGGCTGGGCCATACTCTATATAAGGGAGCCAGCCCAGCTCCGCATGCTCACTATTCAGAGGTCCCAGTTCAGAGCAACAGCAACTCCCTGAGCTCCTGTTCCGGAGGCCTACCTTGACTTTCCAGGCCTTTGCCCTTCATTGTATTGGTCACGTTTCAAAGACATTCGAGTTTTTGGGCCTAGTTTTCATGTTGAAATATTTTTCCTTGTGCGTGTGAATGTGCTTGTGGTTTTCTGATTTACATGTTGATATTTGAAGTTGATATTCGAATCGGCAAGACAAGCGATTCATTCTTGGATTCTTGGCATTTGACTTTTGAGATTCGGGTCGGCAACAGTGTGCGCAACCATTTCTAGACATTTGCATATTGACTTTCGAATCGGCAAGATGTGCAATTCATTCCTTGCATTTAACTCTTGATACTCATTGTGCGCTACCATTTCTTGGCATTTGCATGGTGGCATTCGAATCGGTAAGACGCACAATTCATTCCTTGCATTTAACTCTTGATACTCATTGGGCGCTACCATTTCTTGCCATTTGCATGGTGGCATTAGAATCAGCAAGACGTGTGATTCATTCCTTGCTTTTAACTCTTGATACTCATTGTGCGCTACCATTTCTTGGCATTTGCATGGTGGCACTCGAATCGTCAAGACGCGCGATTCATTCCCGCATTTAAATCTTGATGTTCAGATCGCTTACAGAGTGCGCGATCATTTCATGGCATTTGCATATACTTGTTGGAATCGGCAGTGTGCGTGATTCATTTCCCGCATTTAAACATAGGTGTTCAGATCGTTTACAGTGTGCGCGATCATTTCCTGGCAATTAAAACTTTGATGTGTAGTATTTTCTGAAGTGCACACAACTATCCAGGGCTTTTGAATTTTCTGCAAAGGGGTTAAAATTCAAGATGTTACATAATATGTGCATATTAAGTCCTTAGTACAATTCCTATTGTTTTCCAGGGAATATTCAGATTACTTTTTGTCCTCATGTAAAAAGACAATGTTTGTTCTGAAAAACATAATTCTAGAAGGTTCTTATATTCCTAGACAATATGTAACATTTCATGAAAAGTTTCTTATGAGAAGTTGTATTAATCATTCTTGATTCCTTCCCAGGTACCCAGACGTCTTCAGGCCTAGTTATAGTCCTTTCTTAAGTTATCCATGGTTACAGTATGACAATGCTTAGAATCATAGTCTAGTGAAAATCAATGTGATACAATCTTGATATTGTGTGGTTTAACCTTTTGCTTCCTACAGGTCTCCTTCCCAGCTGTTCCCATCCTAATCCTCTTTTTCCCCACTTGGACTCTATCAGGCTCTGTGATTTTTTTCTATCAGAGTTTTGGAGCTGTCTAGTGGTGGACATGTTTGGAACGTGCGCAGACCCAGAGGATCTGGTCTCCCTGACAATACCCCACCCTCTTTTTTTTTTTAAAACAATCTTCCCTGGACTCTAGTAGGATTTCTGCCCCTCCAGGGGCAAATGGGCCTTACAAAAATAGGCTGATCTGCCCCAAAGGGGGGCAGAAATGGTCAACAGTAATGTGCCCCATGGCGAGTGACCCTTGCCCATGAGGCTGCCCCCCAAACAAAACACACACACACACAAACCAATCCCTGGTGCCTAAGTGGTTTCTTCCCCCCCCCCCCCAATGCAGATTGGCATAATAGAAATAGGCTGATCTGCCCCCAAAGGGAGCAGAAATGGCCTAAACTAAATTTGCCCCCCAGGGGAGCGACCTTTGCCTAAGGGGTCGCTCCCCTTGCATGGAATCGACGCATAAAAAATTCCCTGGTGCCTAGTGGTTTCTGTCCCCCTGGGGGGCAGACCAGCCTAATAAAAGCAGGCTGATCTGCCCCCAAGGGGGCAGAAAGGCCTAAAATAAATTTGTTTCCCCAGGGGAGCAACCCTTGCGGGAAATTGTCACAAAAAAATAAAAATATCTGGTGTCTATTGGTTTCTGCCCCCCCCCCCCTTGGGGGCAGATTGGCCCAAGAAAAATAGGCCGATCTGCCCCCAAGGGGGGCAGAAATGGCCTAAAATAAAATTACCCCCCAGGGGAGCGACCCTTGCCTAAGGGGTCACTCCCCACCTGTGAAACAAAAAAACAAATCCCTGGTGCCTAGAGGTTTCTGCCTCCTTTGGGGGCAGCTCGGCCTAATTAAAATAGGTCGATCTGCCCCCAAGGGAGGCAGAAATGGGCAACAGTAATGTGCCCCCATAGGGCGTGACGCTTGCCCAAGGGGCTGCTCCCCCAAACAAAACACACCCACACAGCAATCCCTGGTGCCTAAGTGGTTTCTGGTCCCCCGATGCAGATCAACGTAATAGAAATAGGCCTATCTGCCCCCAAGGGTTGCAGAAATGGCCTAAAATAAATTTGCCCCCCAGGGGTGTGACCCTTGCCTAAGGTGTCACTCCCCTTGCGTGAAATTGACCTAAAAAATTAAATCCCTGGTGTCTAGTGGTTTCTGCCCCCCCCAGAGGCAGACTGGCCGAATAAAAATAGGCTGATCTGGCCCAAATGGCCTAAAGATAATATGCCCCCCCGGGGGAAGGAACCTTGCCTAAGGGGTTGCTCCCCCACGTGTAAAAAATGAAACAAAACAAAACAAAAATGATCCCTGGTGTCTAGAGGTTTCTGCCCCCCACCGGGGACACATTGGCCTAATTACAATAGGCTGATCTTCCCCCTGGGGGCAGAAATGGCCTTAAGTGATTTGCCCCCCTGGGAAGCGACCCTTGCCCAAGGGTCGCTCCCCTCATGTCAATAACATCCCTGGTGTCTAGTGGATTCTGCCCCCCCAGGGGCAGATAGGCCTAATTAAAATAGTTCGATCTGCCCCCGGGGGGATTGGGGGGGGGCAGAAGAGGCCTAATAATGAATTGCCTACCTGGGGAGCGGCCTTTGCCTAAGGGGCCGCTCCCCTTATAAGTAAACTAAGCAATTTCAACAAAAAACAAACATCCCTGGTGTCTAGTGTGTTCTGCCCCCGGGAGGCAGATCGACCTAATTAAAATAGGCTGATCTTCCCCCAGGGGGGGCAGAAAAGGCCTTTTAAAAAATGCCCCCCTTGGAGAGCGGTTCTTGCCCAAGGGGCCGCTCCCCTCATGCCAATTTCACAGGGAAAAAAATTCTCTGGTGTCAAGAAAAGTGTCACATCATCTATCCACACCACTTTCCTGTAAATATGCCCCTATATATTTACGATCGGGCTGCAGAAATGCTCAGAGAGACATCAAAGGAAAGGATAGGTCTTTCCTTCCCTTTGATGCTTCTCCCACCCCCAGCATGTGATTGGAAGAGAAATGCTTTTGCATTGCTCTTCCGATCCACCCTGGAAGCTGAGCTTCCAGCACGGTGGGGGCGGCCTCCGTTGAGGTCACGCTCTGATGTCATCAGACAACACTGGGAGGACCAGGGGGTGGTGGTGGAAGGGGAAGCGATTCCCCTTCCAGCCCTGCCCCTAGGCTCTTGAGGGAAGCGCTAGCGCTTCCCCTGAGGGCCTCAAAAAGGCTGTAACAGTTACATTCTTGGCACCTCAGTGCCGCAGCCAAGGACGTAACTGGTACCCCCTTGGCAGGGAAGGGGTTAAAGCACAAAAAGTTATTTATTTACATTTTGAGCTTCTTCAAGGGGGGCCTTAGTAGTGATCTCGAAGTAAAACTTGACCACGCTAAACAAATAAAATGTAAACTTCATGAGTCAGGCACTCATTGCTAACATTTTTGTGACGCCTTTAAGTCACAGGCTCAAACTACGTCCCACTCCAAATTTCATTTTTTCAAGGTTAATAATATTAAATTGATGAACATTTATACCAATTGTTTACAGTGCTACGATGAAGCATTGGTGTAGGCAATGGCGTAAGGAAACTTGAGGTGGCATCCTTACGAGAGAGGCCCACCTCTGTACTCAGTCAGGAGCTGTCAGGCCAGGCTACTGTGCTGAGGGGGCCCTTTGGAGCTGGGGGGGTCCTGCACAGCGGGAGTTGCCGGGGCATAGGGGGTCTATGTTATGCCACTGAATTTGGGAGCATGCGCAAAAACGCTTTAAGTAAAATTAGCAGTCAGTAGCAAAGTGTGATTAGCAAAAGGATAAATATATAGGGTCATATTTACAGGAAAGTGGTGCATCATAGATGATGTGACACTTTTCTTGCACTTCCCCCAACCAGGACCTAATGACATCATGATTGCACTGTATTTACAATGAGGTGCACCATGGGGGTCGTTAGCACATTAGCGGCAACATTTTTGATGCTATTGTGGTGCTTTGCTACACTAGCATCAAAAATGTTGATGCTAGTACAGCAAAACACAGGAAGGTCCATTGAATATAATGGGAGCATCATTTTAAACGCCTGCTCTGAGCAGGCGTTAAAAATTATGGAAAAAATGGCTCAGTAATATAATGTAAATTTCACTGCTTCATTTTTTCAGGCCTCCCTGCGCCAGAACCCTCCCCTTGCATACATTGTGCCTGACGCAGGCATAATGTGCTGGTCACAAAGTGACATCATGCAAGAGTTGCACCAGTTCGTAAATATGAGGTGGCAGAAAAGCCACCTTAGGGTAAAATGGCGGGAGAATGGTAAAAAGCTGCATCAATCAGCTTTTTTTGTGCGCCAAAGCACACATGACAAGTTAATATGAACTCATTAAAGCATGTTTGAAAGGCACAACATTGTTTGGGCACTTGTACAGACAGGCACACAGGCAGACACAGAAATTCATACAGATAATCAGACACAGAGAGATAGACATAGATGAACACACATGTAGCTAGCAATACAAACAGACACGAATACTGACACAAAAAAAGACAAGAACAGACACACTGACACATACAGACACAAATGCATAAAAAGAAACGCACAGACAGTTATGCATATATAGAAATAGAAAACACATCATTCCATACTATTTATATGAGGTCCAGCCATTGACTGTAAAGGAGTGTGCATTTACTATTCTTACTCAGAGCGCAACTTGAGACTACAGTGGGCTCTTAGATCTAAGGCAGATGTCTGACTTGGCTCTAACGGCCAAACCATGAGCCAATCCATCAAAAGATTTGGCATGTAAATGTCATAGCAAATGTCATGTTAAATAGGATAGACTTTTTCAAACTGAAAATGGGTTATTTCTTTGACACTTTTTGCTTAATTTTAGTACATTAGATTAAGTCACTGTTTTGACAATTCTTAAAATTAATAGCTGTATAACATGAGTTCGCCTGGAAGACCCTGCTATGAGTGAACCAGGCTAGTTTGGTATGTATACTGTATATATGGCTAACATTGTTATTCTATATGGAGCAATATTATTTCTTTTTTTTAAAAACTTTTTTAATGAGCTTTTTTGATTTAGAAACAACACACAACTGGCCATCATTGATATTGCATTGTTATTACCAGCAGTAATACAATAACTTCCCCTGATGAGCTTCAGCAATCTTCCAAAACATGCAATAGAATGAGCAGCAAGGTTGGCCATGAATCCCATTTGATCATTATAACAAGGAGAAAGATAACTTGCACCAGGTGGTTCATTAGTAACTTGGCCAAAATTGTGCCTTTGATGATTAACAGAAAATTAGGCATGTACGAGACACATGCATTCCTAGTTTTCCTGGCTTGGGTATCCTTACGATCGATATCAGGAGGCAGTTCCTTGCCCCTCCGCTCCTCATTGAACATCTCCACAAGATGTGGCCCTAGTATTTAGAAGGTCTGCTTCTATATCCCATTGGGTCCTGGGGTCTGCCCAGGTTGTGTTTGGCCTACAGCCTCCTGCACCTTGGCCTTGTTAAGCTCCTGATTGAGATCCACCATAAGTGGCTGACACTGATTTCACTGTATTTGTCTTTGACTACGAGTTTCATAATGCACTATGAGAGTTATTTTTTATCATGGATTAATCTCTTACTGATATTCCTGATTTATTTTCTTTTTACAAGCATGTGGAGACCAGTTTTAAGTTCAGAAATGCTGCAATTACTAACGTTTGTAGCCTTACTTTGCGATTGTATGGGTGCAGATGCGTCCAGGTTGGCAAAACCAACAACTGACTCTGGATTCAGGGTGGGCCCTATCATTGCCTCCAGTGGCATGGGTGATGGTGCAGTTGGGAGTCCACCTGCTCTGGTTTGGTTCTCACTCAGGTGTGTTGCACCCTTTTTTTGTACGAGAATGGAGGTCGTCCTACCTCTTGCACATCTCTTCTACGGGCCGCTGTGCCACACCCACAGCATCTCCTTCCATATTTTTTTCTTCTGTGTCTCAGGCACAGTCATAGATGGCCAGACAAACATGAGGTCATGGTTGTTGCAGCACCCCTCAGTCAGTGCCTCAAGTAACTTTTCTGAGAACTTCAATTTTCGCTTTCTCCACCGCCTCCTTCTGCAAGGCTCTTGGTTGGTTATTCCACATGTTAAAAAATTTCTTATTAGGACTCCTCAGCTCACGATCTGTGCACAGCAGCTCTCCAGCCTCTCTCCGCCTCCTTCTTGGCTTATGAGATCCTGCAATTCCTGTTTCAGGGGTCATCTCCCTGAACCAAGGAGCATAATCGCAAAATTGCGAACGCATTCGCTATTTGCAATGGCATTCACAATTTTGGTAATTGTTAAATGCGATTTGTATACTACAGAGTAGCAGTGGAAGTCAAAGGCAACACTTCCCCCTTGGGGACCATTTGTGTCTGATACTTTCAAGATAAGGAAGCAACTTGTTTGGACAATACTTTGTGTTTATTTATTTCATGACCTAAATTAGTACATGGTTTTTGGGGCAGAGAAAGGTTCCCTGCATGGTTCTGGAGATTGTGTGCCTCAACCTGAAATTCTTCATACCAGACTGTAGTGTTTTTGACCCCCCCCGCAGATATCCTGTGTGCATCTTCCTTCTGAAGAAAGGGACTAAAGTCACGTAGCTGGGCTGTAGAGGACTGATAATTGTGAAGGCAAAACCATTATAATAGCAGAGCAGGCTTTTAACTATCACCTTCTTGGGAAAGCAGCCTACAGATCCCTCCTGGGCTTTTAAATTATTCTCCCAGTAACCTGTCATGGAGAGCTTCATACAGCCATATGGTGGATTGATATTGTGAGTGTGTGCCATGCCTGTGTAGGATTCACACTGACAGTTTTGAAAACAAGTGGCAGCGGCGACTCTGGGAGCCCAGGAAGCAGATGCAAATTGCATGGCTTCCACTCAGAACATACCCGGGATCCCTTTTAGTGGGCCAAACAAGTGTTAGGAAGACAGATGGTCTGTTTGAAGCTAAGCACATTCCCCATGAAGGGTCTGTTTGAAGCTAAGCACATTCCCCATGACCTAACTTGGCCCATTGTTCTCCAGAAGAGACTACCCCACCCAGTGTGACATGTAGTTACATAGTACAGCCTCTCTTCCTTCTGCGTTGCTGTTTTGAGCTGTTCCTGAGAAAAGATGCACTTCTAAATGCATAATGACTGCCTACAGCCTGGGTATAAAGATGGAACAGAAAACGTTGGCCGATGTTCCGAGATTTATTTTCTGTAACCAGGCCCACCACTCAAGTGGGATCATAAAATCTTTTGCGCCCCAATATTATGGTATCCACAATCAAGTCCCTTGCAAGGTTTAGGAGCAGAAACTAAGGGATTTTGCTCTGGCCTTCTTAGAGCAAGAGAGCTAAATTACTGGTCAAGAGGGAGACTGGAGTTGTCCTGACATGAGGAAAATGCTTTTCCAAAGATGTCCACTCTTGTTCCTTGAGGACCTGCCCCAGTCTACGAGGTTGAGACCCAGGAGTTACCAACATATCTTGCAGTGTAACTTAATGGGTTACCCTTGTGGATGAAGGGTATGCAAGATCTCAAGGATGTCCAAGTTCCAATGCTACAGTTGATCACCAAGTTGCCAGAAAGTGTTACAAGCAACCGGACAACAGTCCTCAACTCCTTGTAAAAGAAGAAAGAGTGCCAGAATTGAACAGCATTGTTGGATTGTCCAGCAGCCACAACTCCATACTACCTGGACCAAACACGGTGAACATCTAGCTTGTTTGGGTGATTAGTTTGTAGCTGAGCCTGGGGAATACCCTAAGCCAAAGCTATTTCACAGCTACCTCCTTAACAGCTTCTTGCACTTAAACAAGACAGATTGCCTCTCTCTGTTTTCAACTTGTTCAGTCTAAACTTCATGCATAAACTTGAACAAATTACGAATTATGGGCCTGATTCTAAGCTTGGCGGGCGGCGGGAGCCGCCCGCCAAGCGGGAACCGCCAGAAGACCGTTCCGCGGTCAAAAGACCGCGGCGGTCATTCTGGGTTTCCCACTGGGATGGCGGGCGACCGCCAAAAGTCCACCCGCCAGCCCAGTGGGAAACACCCTTCCCACGGAGCCGGCGGAGTAGGAAGGTGCGACGGGTGCAGTTGCACCCGTCGCGAATTTCAGTGTCTGTAAAGCAGACACTGAAATTCTTTGTGGGGCCCTCTTACGGGGGCCCCTGCAGTGCCCATGCCGTTGGCATGGGCACTGCAGGGGCACCCAGGGGCCCCACGACACCCCATACCGCCACCCGCCAGGAAGAGGATGGCGGTATGGGGTGTCAGAATCCCCATGGCGGCGTGGCAAGCTGCGCCGCCATGGCAGATTCCCATGGGCAGCGGAAAGTCGGCGGTACACCGCCGGCTTTCCGCTTCTGGCCGCGGCTGTACCGCCGCGGTCAGAATGCCCGGCGGAGCACCGCCAGCCTGTTGGCGGTGCTGCCGCCAACCCCCGCCCTGGCGGTATTTACCGCCAGGGTCAGAATGACCCCCTATATGTTTGAATGTGCCTTGGTTGCAAAAAAGCAGGTGTTTGGCTCTCCACTGAGCAGACGCACCTTATCATGATGTGACCCAAGGTATTTCCCTCCCTTCTCCCTTATACTACATACCCTGTTACATCCTGTTATCTCAGTAGTGCAGTATTTATTTTATCAGTGAAGTTAACAGCTTTTGTAAATGTAATGAGCAGAAGAATAAAAAAACAAATGATTTTGAGGGAGGAAACCAATCTCTAAACGTGTGAATTGTATCCTACAATAACAAAACGCAAAAAAGAAAAACATGTTTGGCATAAGTTTAAACAAGGTTTCTTTTGTCTCTTGCTTGAACAAATGTGTGGCAATGACTAATTATAAGTTTTTTATCAGCCTATGCTTTGGATTAAAGAAGAAAGAAAAAGTTGAACATTTTCTAAGAATGTTATGCCTCGTGCAGCAGGCGGTTTATGCGATTGGCTCAAAGTTTCTCTCAGGTCTGATCTGATTGTTCCCAACATCTTGTCCTGTTTCTGAAGAGCTTGACATGAAGAGGTGATGAGGTGGAGGATATTCTGAATACCCACTTATGTTGAACATCAGATTATGGTGTTTTCCATAAAGCACTGAAGATTTCACAGGTAATCTGATTTAATGATACATTTAATGTGTTCCTCATGGTTTCTTATGTGCTTGTTTTTCTCCTCTAGTTTTTGTGTGATAAATAAACAAATAAAATAAATATGGATTAAACAATTGGAATTGCAGCCTTCTAACATTGACTGTTTTGAAATGGCGGAAGAACAAACAACGGCAAAGCCAAAAGGCCTGGCCTAGGCAAGCTGGTGCAATAGTTATTTTCATTTCTTTCTTTGCAAAAATAAAATTCATATTAAAGACAGAAAACAGGGCACTGCCTAAACATGGTTGGCATATTTCTGCAGTAAAAATGTTAAACCAAGAAAACATGAAATTTCAATACAACAGTGCACAAGCTTCCTAGTAGGGGGGTGTTCAGAACAAGCACTGGAACATTTTTAATGCATCACAGGAAATATGATTCCTACTAGTGCAAAGAAAATGTAGTATTAGATTCAAATTACTCTAACCTCAAAACTTATCTTGAACACATAAATATGTTTGAAAAAGTAAAAAAGGATATACAATGGAAAGAAAAAGGCATTGGCAAAGTAAAGTATTGGCCATTAACACTTCTGTTGAAGTGTACTTCTACTTAGGCATATATAAACTAAGCAAAATATAAAATGCACATTGCAATAGAGCCAATTTGGGCTGCCCATGCTACATTTTTTGGTGGGTGGAAGAAAAATGTGAATGACAGCTTAAAAAAGCATTGCAACTGGTCTTGCGTTTACTCAAGTTAAAGCTATCAGAATTGTAAACTCCTAACTTGACTTTTCTTGCCACATAAACTGGAAATTAAAAAATGTTCACATAATTGAGCCTACGGCCACCATGAGTGCAAAGCAAACAAACAAAAGGAAACAGAAGTCCACTTGCAGTGAAATTTATAGGCAAAAGTGAAATTATCCATTTAGCTGCAAAAGTGCAATTATCCAGGGAACCGGCAAAAGTGCAAATATCCATGTAACAGGGTGGATGTCATGCAAAGCGCTCGACTTCTGCCCAGCGAGATTGTGCTGCCTACGAAATAAAGAGAAAAAATAGTGCAGAAACCATATGGAAAACACAGAGCCTCGTCTGCTTTCAGTAGTTGCCTGGTGCACTCGAGGCGGGCTAAACACCGGAAAAGGCATGACATATGCATGCCTTCCACAAATGAAAGCAAGCTCATTTTAAAAGGCAAGCCCACAAACCAATCAAATGGATGGGCTTGAAATGGGTGTGGTTAAAAGCCAACTGAGAGAATACACCAGGGACAGAGCGCTTTGCGCTCAACCCTAAAAAGGAATGCGGAGCGCTTTCCTAAAGCCATATTATACACTCATCTTTGTTTGTACTTTGAATTTATGTTTATTTTGTTGCATGTGGTTAGGAAGGTCCTTTATGCTGCTTCTAGCAGGACCTAAAATGGCAAAAGGCCTGATTTAGATAGTGCGGGACAAGTTATCCCGTCTAATGGGTTTTAGATTTCAGCAGACGGGATATCCATCACTGTTGTGACAGAGTAACACATCCACAAATATCTAAATCAGGCCCTGAGTCACTTACTATAAGGAAAAGCCTGTCAAAGGTGCTATAGTGTCAAAATTAGGAGGATACTTAAAGACATTTGAAATTGTCCAACTCGCCTAAAAACCACAACTGTTCAATCTGATACTTCTGGGAAATGTTTGTGTGCAGTGTGAATGACTCTACTGTAACATGGTATATGCCATGCACTAAAAGTTATTTTACAAAAGAGTGGGACTTTACATATTTTCGGGTGGTGCATAATTAGAATTGCAGTTATATTGAGGGTTGAGGGTTTGTGAGAGCGGAAAAGCTGTCAAACAGTGAGTCAGAAAGTAAGGGGTGCAATTTGATTGGCATCAGAAATGAGGTGCGTAGCTGAGTTTTCAAGCTCTTTTCTTAAGTGTTCCATGTACAGCAAGCCTAATGGCAGGGGAAAACAGGAGCTGGTGCAAATGTATAGCTGAGTCGAATCTCAAGGTCAGTCCAAGACAAAAACAACGGATAGTAGGAATAGGCTGGAGAGAAACCGAGGGAACCAATAAAGGGAAAAACAACTGATAGTGACCAGCAGCTGAGGATTTCTTAATATGTTGTGCATTGAACCATTGACGGGTATGTGTAGGCTATTGGAGTGGCTTCTCATTCATTCGAGAAACTATTTGGAAGATTTCTGACGAGATAGGTTGGATCACTTTTCAAAAGTAGTTTTGGCTATATGTGACAAAGGTGTGTCTTTGGGGCTTGTATGCAATTTATACAGCATTGAATATATACAAAAACATCCCTACAGGGGCTTGTTAGTAACCTCTTTTACCAGAAGCAGGTACACTATAGCACATAGGGCCTGATTACAACCTTGACAGAGGGTATTACTCCATCTCAAATGTGATGGATATCCCATTCGCCATGTTACAAGTTTCATAGAATATAATGGAACTTGTAATACGGCGTTCAGGATATCAGTCACATTTGGGACGGAGTAATCCCCTCTGCCAAAGTCGTAATCAGGCCCATAGTGACCATTGGCAGGGAACTGTTTACTGTTAGACTTGACAGTTTTAGGCTGGTCATCCCCTAACGTTTTGCCTGCCTCTCTCCATTTTTGTGATCTTGCTTTTGCTGGTTTTAGGACTCTTTACCACTACTGTCCAGTACTAAAGTGCTTGTGCTGTCTCTCCCCTAAACATGATAACATTGGCTCCTACCCAATTGCCATATTTAATTTACCTATAAGACCTATGTGCCCATGGCCTGTAAACTAAATGCTAGTAGTGGGCCTGCAGCACTGATTGTGCCACCCACATAAGCTGCCCTTTAACCATATCTCAGGCCTGCCATTGCAAGGCCTGTGTGCAGTTTCCCTGAACTTTGGCTTGCCATTTAAAAGTATTTGCCAAGCCTTAAATACCCATTTTATTACATATGAGTATCCCCTAAGGTAGGCCCTAGTTAACACATAGGGCAGGGTGCTATGTAATTAAAAGGCAGGACATGTACTTATAAGTTCTACATGTCCTAGTAGTGAAATACTCCCAAAGTTGTTTACTATTGTGAAGCCTGCTCCCCTCATAGGCCAGAATTCAGAATTCCCTCTTACACTGTTAAGTGGTAATTTGTGATCTGAAAGGAGTGGCATTGTCATATTTGGTATGGTTAGAATAGTAGTGAGAAATACTTCTCATTGGTAGTTAGATTTAACATTACTATTTTAGAAACACCAGTTTTAGAAAGTAGGCATTTCTCTGCACTTACTACTCTTTGTGCCTTACAGCCTGTCTGTGGTGATTGACAGCTCCCCTTATGCATTCCAGTCAGAAAGACATAAACACAGGACACTCAGTTACATCTGCATTAATCTGCTTACTAATTGGTCTTACTGGGCAGGAAGGGTGGAGGGGCTCCCACTTATACTTTAAAGAGCAATGGCCTGATTTTACCCAAAGGACTGATCACCCCCCCACAGGTCTCCTGGAAGACAGGACAGGGTTGAAAGGGGAACTGGTACATTTCAAAACCACCCTTTGAGTCTCCTCCACGTCAAAGGCACAATTGTGACCCCCTCAAATCAGTCACGTCTGGACCTAAAATTGGACTCTGTCAGAGGGACTGCTGTGCTGCCCGAAGGACTCATCTGGACTGCTTTTCTGGAAGGACTTCTGCCCCTGACTCTGCTGGAAGGAGTTTGCCTACCCCCACGAGTGTTCTCACAGCTGAAAAATTACCACAGCGCCTCCCAAATCGATGCAGCGCCTATTTCATTTTCAGAGTGCATTTTGGATGTTCCAAAATCTCCATGCACCCCAGTAAGGAGCCATGGCTGTGCACCCAGAAATCAACGCATCACCTTCAGGTATCAACCTATCACCAGAAAATCAAGGCATCGATTTACCTTGCGATGCATCACCTTGTCTGTGTCGTTATTTTTGATGCATCCCAGGTACCTTGTGCTAAAAAGATACAACCATTGATTCATATGGATCAAAAATTACCTAAATGTCTAAAAAGTGATATCTTGACTTGTGCATATTGGATTCTTGTCGTTTTGGTCTTATTTTATTCAGATAAATATTATCTATTTTTCTAAACTGGTGTAGAATACGTTTTGTGGTGTTTTCACTGTGTTACTGTATGAGGTATTGCACAAATACTTTACACATTGCCTTCTAAGTTAAGCCTGCCTGCTCTGTGCCTAGCTACCAAAGGGTGAGCAAAGGATAATTTAGGTAGTGTTGTGACATACACTGACTAGGATTGTGGTCCCTACTTGGACAACGTGCATACCCCTGCCAACCAGAGACCCAATTTCTAGCATTTACAAAACGAAAAAGACAGCAACCCTTCCGAACCAAGGGGATAGGGTCTAATAGACAGGAAAAAATTGCAACTCTTCTAGGTAAAATGATGACTAAATTCATAGACCATGTGCAAACTGTGCAAAAACTCAAATATGCAGAAGCATCCAATACTATATCAACAACTATATATCAAAATTATAACAACATTATCATACAAGACATATATAAAAAAGATTTTACAAAAACTATATCTCTCTCTCTCTCTCTCTCTATATATATATATATATATATATATATATATATATATATATATATATATATATGTATATATATATATATATATATATATATATATATATATATATATATATATATATATTTGTAATTCTTTCATGGCCAGTTCATTTTCAGCGGAATCTTTCTGTGTGGGAACCAATAATAAAGTTGGAAGTAATCATTCCCTGGAGTGCGGTTTCGTAATTCATGGTATTGGGATATAAATCTAAATATATATATATATATATATATATATATTTATATATATATATATATATATTTGTATCTTGCAATAACATGAATATATATATATTCATTAATGTTGTATGACTCTTTCTTATTATGAATTTATGGTATTGAATACCTATATTTTTTATAACCAAATTACCAGACATTAAACAAGCTGCTTCAAACCACCTTCATCATGGCATAAAGTTTTTTGAATCGTAACAAAAGACAAGCATGAAACATTGATGGAAGCTAATCCGTTTATACAGTAGAGTTTAAAAGGGCTTCAGAACATGATGCACTACGTGTGGAAAATTTGGATCACTTACAAACATGTTTAATGGAGACCCTGTTGAAAAAAGTTGCACCTTCATATTCGGTTCAGATGTTGCAGTCCTAACCTGATGAACATTGGTTAGTTGGTGAGATTTTTTATAATATGTGATTAACGCTCATTGGATTACAATTAAATTAAGGGATTTTATATATTAAATGGCATTCCCCTGGCATTACAGGAGGTTCCCATTAGATTTGTTGGGAGCAACTGTGTTCAGACTGTTAAGGTATATATTATGGTAATTGCCATATTTGTATATTTGAATTACATATGAGTTCTAATTGGAAGATTTAAAAAAACTCAGTATACCACCTTGTTAAGCGGAGCACAAGCCTCTTATGCAAGCATACTTGTATGAGTGCAGGATACTTTCAGCAGTATTTTCTGTGTTTTGTATTCATTTTCACTCTATCTGGGTTGTCATATTTCTGTGAATAGAAGCAGTGCAAACTCACCTTGCAGGAGTGTGTGGGGGCTGGGTGGGACTGAATCCTTCTATCCCTCATAGACCACTGTAACATGCTCTCCCCTTCCTAAGTTTTAAACATCCGAATATACCTCATGCATACAGTTAGGCTGCACAGTTTTGAATATATAACATACTAGTGTCGAATGCATAGTTTTTGAGTAAAGCAGATAGTCTTCTGATTCATACAATTCTCATATATAAATGTGATAGATATGTGTCTGAATTCAATGCACATATCTACACATCATAGCAAAACTGGTCTATTTTAGTGAATCTTGTTTTATATTTAAATATACATCACCCAGAATGCCAACACACCTAAAAGGTGTGACTTCATGTTTGGCAGTTCATCACTTTTGATAATTGCTTACGTATTTGACACTCTAAGTTTGCAGGTTAGGAACTAAATCATTGTTTAAAGCACTGATTTATATGAATCAGTAGTTAAACTGAAATAGAAGCCTGGTATTCAAAACCTCACACGACAGAGAATAGCTTCGTATCACGAAAATATTCATGCTAAATTATTTTTCATCTATTTTGTTTGACAATATAGAATGCAGACAATTCATCTTAATTCTTGAATAATATTAAAGTAGGTCACAAACTTAGATCCACTGTGATTTTCTGCTGTTACAGGGATAATGGCCTGCTGTGGTCAACAGACCACTATGCCTATGGTTGCTTTAATATAAAGTATACTTATTTTTTTAAATGCAGCCCGTTTTCCTTAAGAAAAAAAAGAGTAGTTTTATAAACATTCTTAAAGGCTAGACACAGGTCCATCGGACGACTGCCTAATCTTAAAAAAGCCTTTGTCAGTATTCAGAAAGGGAAAAGCGTCCCTTGGGGACCCTCTCCTGTTTCAAATGAGTTTTCACTACTTTAGAGCTGTTGATAAAATATTGATGTTTCGTGACAAGATTTTGATTGCAAAATATTAATACATCCCGTCCAGAGCTGCTTTTCGGAAGGGATGCTCCAGACACACCCCTTTCAAATACCGGTCACATAGTCAAATTACGATTCAATAACATGTGACTGAATCACAATTTGTGTTTGGTACATAACAAAAGGCATCTTTGCGATTGCAAATGGTTCTGATTTTGAAAATCAAACCCTTTGCAACCGTGAAAGGCCTCAGTACATCTGACCCATAGTGAAAGGCTAGCAGGGGGCATAAGCCTCATCAAATGTAATGCTCAACAGACCCAAAAAATATTACATTCATAGTAGGCTGGGATAGACAAAGATAAATTATGTCAACTAGAGAAAAGTATAGTAAAAATATTGGAGACAAATTGCTAGTGCTTTACTCATTTATAAAAATAGTGGGATGGCAACATATTCGGTGTTCGTGGTGTAAAATCAATCTTTACTAACTGCAGTACACAGTAATATTTACAAAAGTATATTGCATGTCTTACTTAGGAATTAGATATGACCAGTCCCATGATAAAGCATGTAACTTTGCTACAAAGGATGTTAGTGCATCATATCTCTTGAGGATCTGACTGTACAATGAATTGAGATAAACTGGGGTTGTGTAACATTTGATAAAGAGCAAACTAGGTAACAAGAAATTTGCAGCCACGCACCTAGTCTCTGGTAAGACCTTTCTGTTTTCTTCTGGACCATCCTTAGCCTTTTTCAATTAAGGAAAGAGAAGCCTGCAGTCCTCTTTGAAGGACACTAAAGCTCAAAACAATAACTAGTCCACATTACCTCTCAGAAACCTGCACTACCCCTCCTGCAAACACTCTCTAATTGTATATCTGCTTTCTCCCTTGCTGTCAGGAATAAGGCCAGGTGCGGTCCAGGTCTTGCCCAAAATTCTGCTGCGCAACTCTGCAGCGCTTTATGCGCACCACTGGTCATCCCCGCTTGTTCCAAGAATGGCCATCAGCGTCATCTGCCCTGTGGTAAACTCACGCAGCTGCATATTCAGGGCATTGGTAGTCAAGATGCACTTATCAGTGTTATCCTATGAAAGGACTACATTTCCCATGTTTTTAGAGGCAGCAGCCATCTTGGGGTGTAGCAGGCCTATAAAGCCCAGCCACACCCGAGCACGTTGCTCACTATTTTGAAGACTTCGATGCAGCCAGACCTCATGGAGGTTTCTCTGGAAAAGTCCAGAGTTTCTGAATGGCAGAGTATCGTCTAACCAGAGTCCATGGTGCATCCAAAAACGAGTAGGTCGTACTCGTAGCGGTAAGGCCTTGCTGAATCCAAGTTTGGAAGAAGTTAATACTTCCAAGAGGTAATGCGCTTTGTGCGCACGTGATTTATGGATTTTCCGTTCATAGATGTAAAGCTTTCTTTTGGCTCAGTGAATTCAAAGTGTTTCAGTTCACAGAGATAACACGCTTAGTGCACATGTAATTCATGATGTTTCTGTTCACAGATGTAAAGCGCTCGTTTGGCTCAGTGAATTCAAAGCATTTCAGTTCACAAAGATAACGCGCTTAGTGCACATGTAATTCATGGTGTTTCCGTTCACAGATGTAAACACTCTTTTGGCTCAATGATTCAAAGCGATTCAGTTCACAGAGATAACGCGCTTAGTGCACATGTAATTCATGGTGTTTCCGTTCACAGATGTAAAGCGCTCTTTTGGCTCAGTGATTCAAAGCGATTCACTTCACAGAGATAACGCGATTAGTGCACATGTAATTCATGGTGTTTCCGTTCATAGATGTAAAGCGCTCTTTTGGCTCAGTGATTCAAGGCGATTCAGTTCACAGAGATAACGCGCTTAGTGCACATGTAATTCATTTTGCTTCCATTCACAGGTGTAAAGCACTTTTTTGGCTCAGTGATTCAAAGCGTTTCAGTTCACAGAGATAACACGCTTAGGGCACATGTAATTCATGGTGCTTTCCGTTCACAGATGTAAAACGCTATTTTGGCTTAGTAATTCAAAGCGTTTCAGTTCACAGAGAAAACGCATTATGTGCACAAGTAATTCAAGGTGTTTCACATCTCCGGATAAAAAGCACTTCCTGGCGTTATTAAGTAAGGCATGTTAGGTTTTTATTAGTAAAACCTTTTTGTTAGTTATTATTATGAATGTGAAAGTATTTTGGAGATAAAACTAAACAAAGTTTTCATTGATCTTTGAATAACTTAAGATATGAAAAAACATTTACGTTTTTGAGATTTCCTAAGTTCTGATCAAAGGTTTATGATCGGACTACATAAATGTTACAGGATTGATATTCTGTGTAAAATCATAGTTTAATGTTCTTGCCATCTCTTGAATCTGAGGTTGTGTTTTCACAAGGGGCTTTGCCCCCATTTTAGAAAAGGTCTCCACCTGATATCTCGGAGACACATTTAGTCAAGAGTCTATAAACGATTTACGTTTTTCTATGAATGAGTAACTGCATATTGTTCTAACCTTTCCTTTTCAGATCTCTCTCCCTGCTGTTCCCTTCCCTAAATTCCCTTCCCCCGACTGGCTTCACCATAACTATTTACTATAATAGCTTTCTTAGTTGGTGATGCCAGGAGGTGGTCCTTTTGTTCAGCAACGTGCAGATCCAGAGGAAAGGACCCCGTGACACTTGCACAGCACTTTACTGCATTTTAGCTAGGATTTGTGCTATACAACGCAACAAAAACACATAAAGACATACATAATTGTACTTGACCATCTTGAAAGAGGCACATTCAGAGAACTGTAGGCCATACATACTAAATATTTTAACAGTTGCAAATGCTCCAATTTGGTGTTTGCAACTGTTCAAATGTTTTTTCCTATATTAATCCCATTTAACAGTCAAAAAGTATTTTCAGACTCCTAAAAAGGGTTTCTGAATGGGTTGTGAATTAGTATCTCGAAGGCATCTGTTATAGGTGTCTCCTCCAATTACTGAGTCGGTATGTTATATCTCCGTATTTTCCAAACAAAATCCAGTCACAGATCATTGATATTTTACTGATACCCCAAAGGAGGTGATAATGCATTTGTGAAAGCAAAGAGCTTTTCTTAAGACCCCTTACCCATCTGAATGCAACAAAAAGTTTGTTGAAGAGTAGAAAGTGGTCCACGGGACCACAACTGACTCTAAAACCAAACCAAAAAAGTTAACTTTTCCTTTTAAATGCATTTCAGCCATTTTCTTTCAGAAAAGGAGCTGTATTTATTAACAAAAAGCATTACTTTATAAAAATGCAATCACAGACATGGTGGTCCACTAACCCCACCAGGCTACCACCCCCTTGATGGCCACCAATCGTAGTGAGCTGCAATTCACAACACACCTCATTAATACTCATCAGGTTGGTTAGATTCCAACCCACTATGATTCAGATTTTAGAGTACCAACCTTTTTGTATATAGGTCCGATCTTAAAATTCTTTACTGGTAGCAAAAATACAGGTCAGAAATTGTGACCAGTACTTTGTGACCAGTAAGTAGTACAGTTAGCCCTTTGTCAGACAACAGTATTTAAATGCAACAATAAAAGGTCTCTTTTATGCTGGCATCATGTGCATTTTAAATTGGAACAAATGGTACACACTAACATACACACAACTGGCCTTGCCGAGACATACACTCAAGGGGGGGTAATTAGTGGTGGGGAGTAACTTACAATTTATGATTGATATGTTAGTCCAGGGGAATAAGGACTGAATATCAATACATAAGTGAAGAATAAACACTTTTTCAATTAAAAAATATGAATACTACAAAAATGCATTGCATGGGATCCGTTCTACATAGGTTTGAGCTGTTGATTTTCTTTACCTGTTTGCTGAATGAGACAACCATTATTCTTTTCATTATATTCAGTGCAAAATTAAGAAAGTGATTGGGTTTGGGAAAGTGACAAGAGGAGGGATCATTTACTAATAGTCCCACCATTAGTCCCTCAATAGCTTCAAAGTTTGTCCTGAAGGAATGGGGTTATGACAAATAGCGAAAACTACAGAACGTAAACCTCTCGCCAGGACCCTATTTATGTCTCTTCTTGTGTAACCTCTTAAGCTAGAGGTTGCAAACGGGATGTAAGAGACACTAAAGGGTATATGAAGGGTTTCAGCTGGCAGTCACAATCTTAAGCCAATTCCTCATGCTCAATAAATCTAGGAGTTGTTGGCAATTGGTGCCATTACCTTGTAGTTTGATATGAATTTGTTTCAGACCTGTCATCCACAGGGTGATCTTTCCCCACATTTTTTGCCTTCACTCTCCTATTTTACTGAACTCAAATGTGTTAGTCTTAGGACTCTGTGCACTCTACCACTGTTAATCAGTTCTAAATTGCTTGTGTTCACTCCCTTAAACATGGAATAATGTGCTTACACCTGTCTGTTATATTTAATGTACTTTTAAGTCTCTTGTAAAGTGGTATGCCATATATCCAGAGCCTGTAAATTAAATGCTACTAGCAGGCCTCCAGCACTCATTGTGCCACCCACTTAGGTATCCCTATAAAATGTGTTTCAGGCCTGCCATTGCAGGATGCTAGCAGATTTAAACTGCCAATTTGACTTTGCAAAATACCCCCTTTGCCAAACCTAAAACTTATTTTTAATACACATAAGTCACCCCTAAGGTAGGCTCTAAACAGCCCACAGGGCATGGTGCATTGTAATTAAAAAGTTGGACGTGTACTTTTAAGTTTTCATGTCTTGGTAATGAAAACTCAAAAATGTGTTTTTCACTACTGTGAGGCCTACCTCTCCCAGAGGATAACGTTGGGTTACTTTATAAACAGGTGCAAATGTTTGATTGGAGGCAAATAGGAAAGTTGCATTTGGTGTCTGGGGAATAATAATGTAAATTCTTCTTTAATGGTAAAGTCAGATTTTAAGTCACAATTCTAAAAATGCCACTTTTAGAAAGTTGACATTGTCGTGCCCTAACCATTTGGTGCCTACAGCCTGTTCCTGGGTCACATGACTAGGATAGTTGCCTTTGTGTGTTCCTCTCAGACAGCATCACAATAGAGGGTCTGGGTGTTGGCAGGATGGACTATCTCTGACTTGAAAGGGGGGTGGAGCTGTCACCTACTACACTGCACTTCAATGTCACTGGCTCAACTCACACACAAAGGACTTCACACTAGCCACGGGAGGCATGAAATTCTACACACCTTAGTAGGGGAAACTCCAGATGTTTCCTCCACTTCAAAGTAGGCACCGTGTATCATTATTGGACCCTCTGACCACTTAGTTCACTTCTGTCTCTGCTGCAAGAAGTACTGCTCTGCTGCCCTGCTGCTTTGCTGACCCTCTGCCTGAGGAAAGACGACTGGACAGTCATAATGAACTCAGGACCACAAAAGTGACTCCAAGGACTAGTTGACTGACCTCCTAATCAAAGTCTCAGGGACATAAAAGTCTCCAAACTTCTTGAACCCTGCACCTGGGCTCTGCCTGCTGTGAGTCCTAGCCCCCCCCAAGTGGTACCTCTCTAGTCTTGGACCCTTAGAAGTGAGGATAAGGTGCTCTATGAGCTCAGCTGTGTTCCCCATCAGAACTGATGCAGTGCAACACAACCTGACGCAGCTCCTCATCAGAACGGACAGAGCGTGATGCAACTCCCAACGCAGCCCTCGCCACTCCTCATAGGAACCGACACAGCGTGACACAACTCGACACGGAGCCAATCACTCATCAGAACCGCTGCTGTGCAGTGCTCCACACCAAACACATAAGGTACAATTCTCAGTGGGCCAAACCTGGTTCCTGTATCCGACCCACACTCCATTGCATTCAGCCTAAAATTATGACTTTGTCCCAGTTCGGCACGACCAGATAACTACAGGTGGCTCTTTGTGCTTTTAAGCACCATTGTTACCTAAATCTTTGAAACTGCATTTCTCCGCTTCTGCAGATTGGATTTTTGCTGTTTTGGTATCAAATAATTTATTAAAATGCACTCTATTCTTCTTAAGTAGTATGGGATTTTTCTTGTGTTGTGTTTTCACTTTATTACTATTTGTGTGCTGCATAATTTATACATTGCCCCTAAGTTAAGTCTGACGTCCATAGTGGCAAGCTAGCAGAGGTTTAAGCATAGGTTAATTTAGTGACGTTAATTGCTCACCCAGACAATAGATAGAGATTCATACCCTCGTCAAACAATAACCCAGTTCCTCACAATTTCATGTCATCTGCATGCACATTTTTTATTCTCCACGCAGGGGCACTTGATGTATTCATTTCACGGTTTTGGCCTGAACACAGAGGCACCCCATGCACAACAATGACAATTCATGAGAGGTGTAACATGAGTTTCACCTGACATTTGTGAAAGGCTAGAAATGTTTTTAATTGCTGGAAGTCTACTCCCTGGAAGAACTTCAAGTACTGCAGGTGATGATGAAGCTGTTGCTTATAGTGGCAAATGTCATGAGGAGGTTCAGTAGGACCAGTCCACAGAAGATGGGTATTTAGCTGGTCAAATCTTTACGGTCCCTTCGAGGTTCTCTGGATTTGGGTGTGATAACAGTAAGTATGACTTTGTAGAATACTAATGCTTCACACGGTGAGGCAGTGAGGGGTCCTGTGATGAGAGATATGACAATATACATAACAAATGCAGTTGTCCTGATGGGACACACATCAGTAGGAAATGAAAAAGGATTTTAGTAACTTCCTTTTGGGGGCGAAATGGGTCAGGATTGCTCTTTTGGTTATTTCTCCTTCTGGAACTTGTCTGAATCTAGTAATACTTATTTGAGTATGTGACACCCTGTGAAGTCCTACAGGCTATATTCGCTTCCCACTGTGGTTTAGCATCTGATCTTGTTAACTCAGGGTATGAACTGAGACTTGGGCAAGGCTCGTACTGCCTGGTTGCATCTCATAGAGAGGCGGACATTGTGATGGCAGGGATAGACAGTTTGGTGGTAAGTAAGGACAGTGTTGTGGCACAGATGGACAGAGAAGTGGCTGGGAAGGACAGTCTGGTGGCAGGTAAGGTCTTGGTTCAGAAGTACTGGAATTTGCGGTTCAGTGGGAGCTGTTACACACTCCTGAGGTTTGAGTATGACTGAGATTTCTAGAAGAGGTAAATACAAACATTACTGAGTGCAATTTATCTGGAGCTATGTTCAGTGAATCATTGTCTAAATAAGCACAGACCGCTAAAGACGGTGTCCACTCCCGGGCCTTTCATTGCTAACAGACACTCGTCTGATATTCAGTCATCGTCGACATGGTAATGCTTATCTAATATCAGCAAGAACCACAGTCCATACAACAGAACTAAAAGTAATTAGAACTCTTAATGGCAGTTTGCCTGAGATGTGCGGGTCATATTGATTAAAGGTTTATGCGGAATCATGAACAAAATACTTTTCTGAATGTAGCCCATTGTCTTCTATTCCCGCTCTAATACTGCTCACGGATAGCTTTTTCTGAATGAAAATACTTTGACCAAGGAAAATTTGTTCAGCAAATATTTATTTTCTAAATATCACTAATTTAAAAGGAAGTAATAATGTACTGATGGATCGTGAGCATGATGAATATAAAATATGTCTATTTATAGCTAAGCACTCAATTGGACTGGCTAACGTTTTGTGTTTTTTACTGAACATATTAGTTTTCTTAACAGACATACTGTTGCCATAGATCTCTCAGTATACTATGTGATGTGTTCCTATTACAATTGAGAACTTCATTATCAAAATAACTAAATTAAACTGATGAAAGGCACCGGGGAAATCAGATAGCAAAGCAAACAAATTCAATCTCCATTTGGAGGAAACTTTCTTGAGTATCTGAAACTAAGGACTATCACTGGTGGCAGAAAAAGATCATATTGTTCTGTCTTCAAGGTAGCCCGTTTTAAAGCTGAACCTCATACCTACACTTTTACCTGGTAATGGCTTGCCGTTAAAGCCCTCCTCTTCCGAGATGTGCTAGGCATAGGGAATTACAGTGAAGTTAGTCACTGGTTGACTGTAGCCGACCCGGTGGTACCGGTTGCCAAAATCAGCTTCAAAGTGGTCCTAAACTACTGAGAAAAATCAATAGGAGGCCTTTTTCTTGGCTTGGTCACGCTCTTAAAAGAGAATCTCTGCCAGTAGGCCATTATGAATTGACAAATTCCTTCAACAAACTTGAAATAAATGCTTAAAATATATGATGCATGTGCCTTCCATTAGATGCCAATATGGCGGACATTAGGTTAAAACTGTAGGCCCAATTCACAAAGGGATTTACGATTTATAAAGTTACTGGTGCAGATTCTCCACATTCGTCATGGAATCTCCGCAATCGGGGTGGAATCTCCTCACTGTAGTCCTCACTGCGGAGATTCCACCAAAAGTGCGGAGAATCTGCCCCAAGTTAGGAGACTATGCACTTGTAACTTTATGAAAGGTAAGCCCCTTTGTGAATCGGCCCTTAGGTGTTCACTGCTTTAGCATCAGAACAATGAGAAAATGTGTTTACTTTTCTCACAGCACTAATGTCAGAGCAGTGAAAAACTGGGCTCAAAGGCTCATCCACCACCAGTGGAGTTTAGTGGAATGATAGTTGATGGTCTGCCATCTCTGTCACTTCTCTCAGGTCTCAAATAGATTTGGGAGAGATAGAAGAATGACAAATCTTCCTATCAGCAACGAGTCTGCAAAAAGGGTCTGCACAGATCCAGTTCTAACAATGGATTTCAGGTAAATTCTCAAAATCTCTGGTCTCTGCGCGAGAAAGAAAGTGTGTCTTTAGGTGGGTGAGGTGGGAATAAGAGTACAGTGTGATGGGGTGGTATCAGTCCTCTGGATATTGATTTATTAATATTGGAAGGTAGAGGGAGATGCAGGAGGAGGAGTGAGAGGACAGCAGGACAAAAGTATCTGGGTTTCTAAATACTGTAATGGGTTCTGGAAGGCTGGCATGAAGGACAACGGAGAGGGTGGCAACATGTCACATATATTTGTATAGTTTTGGGAAGAATGGTGGAGGAGAATGTGAGGGGGCCAGATCATTAAAGATATTTGGGTGAGATGGGTGATGGCGTGTTGACAGAACACCAGCCATCCATAATGTTTTCAAGCAAAGCTATGGGGAGAGAATGTAAGTGTGGTATGAGTACTCCTCTACAGGAAGAGGTTTAAGGGACGGATTATAAAAAATATTAAATTGTACAAGAGTATAACGGTCATCACACAAAATCATGCTGTTAGAAATTGGGTTTTTGGTTGGCAGTCAGGTTACCCTCTGTCCAAGCAAGAACCCTCACTCTAGTCAGGGTAAGTAACACACAATCCAAATTATCCTGTGCCCACCCTCTGGTAGTTTGGCACGAGCAGTCAGGCTTAAATTGGAAGGCAATGTGTTATGTATTTGTGCAATAAATCATACAATAACACAATATAGCACCAGAAAAATATACCACACAGTGTTTAGAAAAATATATAATATTTATCTGGATATTTGCAGGTCAAAACGAATAAAGATGCAATATGAAAATGTAGAGATATCACTGAAGAGTGATATAAAGTGTCTTAAGTCTTTAAAAAGCAAACAAAGTCTCTTTCAAGCACAAAGTACCTGGTTTAAAGTGGAAAATCTCCGCAAAGGGCCGCAGAGGAAGAGATACGTGGAAAAATGGTGTGTGCGTCGATTTCTCCCCTGCACACACGGACTTGCGTCGTTATTTTTCACACGGGGAAGTTGTGCGTCGTTTTCCGGTGCGCAGACAGTCTCCTTCTGTGGATCACGGGATTACCAGATGTCCCGGGGTCTGTGCGTGGAATCCTAGGCTTGTTTGCTGGCTGCGCGTCGTTCCGGTGGGCTGTGCGTGGAATCTTCTCCCTCACGGCGGGCGTCGCGTCGATTTCCTTTCTGAAGTCGGGCGGCGTTGTACAGGCGAGTCCATGCGTCGAAGTTCTGGTCGCACCGCAGAACGACGCGTCGAGCAGCGTCTTTCGAGCAGCGTCTTTCCGGATCGGCGTGCAGTGAATTTTTCACCGCGGAGCAAGCTGTGCGTCGAATTTTTCGGCGCACAAGATGTCCAAATGAAAAAGAGAAGTCTTTTTGGTCCTGAGACTTCAGGGAACAGGAGGCAAACTCTATCCAAGCCCTTGGAGAGCACTTCAGCAGCAAGGCAAGAGTTCAGCAAGGCAGCAGGGCAACAGCAAGGCAGCAGTCCTTTGTAGAAAGCAGTCAGGTGAGTCCTTTAGGCAGCCAGGCAGTTCTTCTTGGCAGGATGCAGGTTCTGGTTCAGGTTTCTTCTCCAGCAAGTGTCTGATGAGGTAGGGCAGAGGCCCTGTTTTACACCCAAAGGTGCCTTTGAAGTGGGGGAGGCTGCTAAGAAGTGCACCAGGTCCCCTTTCAGTTCAATCTTGTCTGCCAGGGTCCCAGTAGGGGGTGTGGCAGTCCTTTGTGTGAGAGCAGGCCCTCCACCCTCCCAGCCCAGGAAGACCCATTCACAATGCAGATGTATGCAAGTGAGGCTGAGTACCCTGTGTTTGGGGTGTGTCTGAGTGAATGCACAAGGAGCTGTCAACTAAGCCCAGCCAGACGTAGATTGTAAGGCACAGAAAGATTTAAGTGCAAAGAAATGCTCACTTTCTAAAAGTGGCATTTCTAGAATGGTAATATTAAATCCAACTTCACCAGTCAGCGGGATTTGGTATTACCATTCTGGCCATACTAAATATGACCTTCCTACTCCTTTCAGATCAGCAGCTACCACTTCAATACTGTATGAGGGAAGCCCCAATGTTAGCCTAAGAAGGGAGCAGGCCTCACAGTAGTGTAAAAACAAATGTAGGAGTTTTACATTACCAGGACATGTAAACTACACAGGTACATGTCCTGCCTTTCACCCACACAGCACCCTGATCTAGGGGTTACCTAGGGCACACATTAGAGGTGACATATGTGGAGAAAGGGGAGGTTTAGGCTTGGCAAGTACTTTTAAATGCCAAGTCGAGGTGACAGTGAACCTGCACACACAGGCCTTGCAATGGCAGGCCTGAGACAAGATGAAGGGGCTACTTAAGTGGGTGGCACAACCAGTGCTGCAGGCCCACTAGTAGCATTTAATCTACAGGCCCTAGGCACATATAGTGCACATTACTAGGGACTTATAAGTAAATAAAATAGTCCAATCAGGTATGATCCAAGGTTACCATATTTAAAGGAAGGGAGCATATGCACTTTAGCACTGGTTAGCAGTGATAAAGTGCGCAGAGTCTAAAAGCCAGCAAAACAGTGTCCAAAAAGTGGAGGGAGGCAGGCAAAAAGTTAGGGGTGACCACCCTAAGGCTGTCAGGTCTAACACATGCCATAAACAAAAGATATATTGGTGCTTTTTCCATGAATTACACATAGCAAGAAGTACCTAAAAAAGGCGAGTGGTCTTGTTTTTCGGGCTGGGTGGTATCTTAAAGCATAACTGGAAGAACCTATGTAATCACATGAAACTATTTTGTTGTGAGCTTTGATTATCATAACATGACACTTTCTCTGGATCTAAGCTGACATTGCTTTTCCTACATCAAACATAAATGTAGTTGCAGTTGACAACAGTTAGCAGAGTCTTATGAAAAGTTTCATTTCTACTGATGAGAATAACACGGCTTGGATAATGTATCTGGTGTGAGGGAACTAGATGTTGGCTGAACTATGCATTCTAGGCCAAACCATGCACCCAGACTTAGCCTTAACTGTTATACCTCATTATCTCTGAAAGTCAAAGTCTTCCAAAGGAAGTGCTTAGAAATGGTATTGCGACAAAATATCATGGAAAAATATTGTGAGATCAAAATATTTTGTCAAAAATATAAAAATGCAAAGTATTTTGTGGAAAAGAATACAGAAGGTAAGAATGTAATTTTTAGGTATTTAATATATATATATAAATATATATATATATATATATATATATATATATATATATATATATATATATATATATATATATATATGTATATATATATATATATATATTTAAATAAAGTTGAATAGTTTGTTAATATAGTTGTATATAATATCAATCTGCAGCTGTCCTTTCCTGCACAAACACAATCACCCCGCAACGTAGGAATCCTAGCACTATGGTGCAAGGATGCCTGTGTTGGCACTAGGCAGCAACTTATGCACCTGCGCAGGGGGAGGTGACAGAAATGTGCGGTGTCTTGTAGATACAGCTTATTTCTGCCCTTTCCCGGTGGCGCAGTGCTGCGCAGCAAGGCACTTGCAGTGCTGTCCTGCGCCACGGGCCTCATAAATGAAGTCCTTAATGTGCTGAACCCATGGGATAGTATGGCTTCAATCACATGCAAAGGAATCTAATAAGATCTTTCTATTGAGAGAGGCATGGGAATTCACCCAAATTGACAGCCAAAGAAGAATAGGAGTTAGTGAGATTGCATCAGTGAAATATCCCAATCCCAATTCCTCATGCACAAAACAAGTTGGACAATTTAAAAGGAACACCCTGCAATCTCCTAGAGTAACGATTTTCCTTTCCCTGGAAGAATTTAATTTCATGGTAAACCCACAGCCTCGCCCCAAAAGAAGCAACTGGGAGGCACCTACCCTTATATACATTAAAGATCAGTTTGAGTGGCGCACTGCCTTTATTTTTGGCAAAATGTAACAGGAGGCCAATAGTTGTAGCAAATCTTGAGCACCTGATAGAAACACAAGGGCTCCAAGTCTCCTTGGCGTCAAAAGTAATACCCAGATATGAAAACTGTATGGCCCTTTCTATACTTACCTCCTTAAAACTAAAGACACTAAATTTATGGGAGAATGGGCCACAAACTACACATTATGTTTTCGATGGGTTAATGTCAAGATAGATCTGGTCCATAAACTCCATAAAGTTGTCAATAAGCAATTTTAAATCATTTGGAGCCGAAAAAAAAACCATGGCATCGTCAGCATGTAACAAGGTGGGTAACAATATTTTGTTTACCTCAGGCAGAGCCTATCTATGTTCAGACAAAAATGGACTGTCTGTTGCTGTACAATAAAAACAATATCAGAGCCAATTACACACCCCTTTTTCACACCACGATTCAGGCTGAAGTGGTGAGTGCACGCTACACCCTTCCTATATCTTACAGACACAGATATATCAAGGAGCTCTACTCAGGGGGGCCATACCCATTTCATGAAGTAATAGTCGGAATTTAGATCTATTCACACAGTCAATGGCAGAGCGCAAGTCCATAAAGGACAGAAATAAAGGTCCTTTTTTGGGAACCGTGTACTTACTGATCACAATGTGAAGGCTTAGACACTTTTAAGTGGTCCCTAAGGCAGTTATGAAGCGAAATAGAACTGCAGACAAAATACTAGCCACACCATGCCAGGACTGAATTCTATTAAGCACCGCATGACCCAGGACTTTCACAATACAGTCAAGAAGAGATATAGGCCTGTAACAAGAAGGATTCTGCCTATCACCCTTTTTAACTACTGGGACAATAATGGTGTGTACCAGGAAGGTGGAAATGTAGTACAGATGGCAACATTTAGTATGTTGGTAATAGTGGGAGTCAAAAAACCAATACTGGACTTATAAAGATCAAGAGGGACATCATTGGGTCCCAGCATTTTGCCACCAGGGCTTCCTGATAAAGCAAGAGCGATCTCCTCAACCTCAAATCTTGTGGCTAATTGGCATTTGCTCTACCGGAATCCCACATAGGGGTATCCATCAGAAGTTAAATCAGATGCATAAATGGCACTTAAATCCCCTTGGTCCTCCTTGATATTGACGGCCAAGGGATTAAATAAGAATGATCCTTATGAACTATATCACAAACAATCTTGGGGTTGTGATTATCCAAAGAAGAGACCAGTGTACTGATGAAGCAGAAAATGAAGGTTTTGATTTATTAACGCTTAAACGTAGTGCTGAAATAATCATGTGTGACTTTAATCTAACTAATCAAGATTGTACGGGGACAAAATGTGCCCTCAGAGTAGTTTGCCATCATTTATACGCGTGCTTTATATAACGTGGTGAATTAGAATTGCACTAATCTGACATAATCATAAACGTGTGCTACGATTTGCTTGTTTGAAATGTTCTAGCTTAGCATTACTTTAGCGGAGGCTTTGGCCTAGTTGCCCGGTCTCACGGTTTAGATGCTCGTATTTTTCCACTGTGCTAATAAACGTGTATTTTTGCTTGAAGCTGTACTTTTCCACAGAAACTGTTCACATGCTTATCTTAAAGTTAGTGCCAGCCTGGCATATTTTCTCTTTAATTCAAGGTCGACTTGCAGGTGCGGACAATGGAGGCTCTGAAAGTGAGCTAATTGGGAGACAATGTTGCAACTTGCGTACCCATCTCCAAGGATAATGTATGCTTAAGTAAAAGCTTGAGAACTGTCGTTTTTGATTGGTCAATTTGAAGCTAACCTATGAACCCTCCAATGGAGACCCTACAGGACTTGAACTGTTGTCTATAAAAACCAGGTGCACGAGAAGAAGGTAGCTATTATCGGCCATTACCCGGACACTACGCCATTTTGACTTCGTAGCTATTATGGCCCACTTTGCTGCGATGCCATTTTGAGAGACTTTGATTCTTTCTCTAACCGAGAGAAAGAGACTTTAAATGATTCTTGCCCTAGAGACTGTAACTTTGATTTGATCCCTTTGCATGAAGTAATAGTTTTACCTTGCCGCCGTGAGGCATTTGCCCCGTTCACCCCTGCCCCTTGGTCCCGTCCCATGCTGGTCAAGAAACGGTACCCATGATGACCGAAGAACGGTACCTGTGAGACGAAGACTTCCTTGTATGCTGATCGTAATTGGTAAATATGAAAGGAAATTGTAAAATTGCATTGTGTCTCTTTTAGGTAACCAACTGCTGATTTTGGTAAGAGCCCTAGTTAAGAGTTTTTCTAAATTAATGTTGCTAAATTGTTTTTGCATGAAGTCCCACATGCCGATGCTAATTTGAGGTTAGACGAGGTTTCCATATGTCGCATGATGCAATTTGAGATCTTGTTATGCTGACTAAATGTACGCAATTAGTTCATTACAGATTATCGTATTAGTGCTTTGCATTGCCATTATCGAATGCCTTGTGATTCAAATGCTTCATAGATTACACTTGTTTCGACGTTATGGACAGCTATTAATGTTCATATATGTTTATCATTTGGTGTTGAGACACATTTATATTGTGCTAGCTTTGTTAATATAGGGAAATAAATTCACTAACTTCGCAATAAACTGGTGTGGTTATTCCTGACTGAAAGGTCAGGGTTCGCCGAAATGTATTCTGGATTAATTGTAAAGTGTTATGTTGTTCAAGGTGTTGCTTATGTTCGTTATTGATTATTGATTTTGATGAAATCGATCGATTAAGAGTACAGAGAGTTCCCACTAAGTCAAAAGATTCATCGGCCTAAAGAGCGTCCGAATACAGGTAAAATTATTACTACGGACCGCTCTATCAGTACCCTAAGTGGAATCACTAAGAAAATGATTCCTGGATCTGAGAAGTTTTGATATTCTGCCCTGCAGCTAATGATTAACTCCTTATTCTGAGGGGTGGAGTTAGGGACCTTACGTAACCCCTTGTTGGCTGGTTTGCAGGATCGGTTGAACTAGCTAGTATAAGAATCACTAGTTTTGTGCATTAGAAAAGATAAAAGATAAAAGATCCCTAGTGCGGTATCCCTCGTCAACAAATTAATAGACAATAAGTTTGTAGGAGTCATATCCTAAAGGTAGACAGGAATAAACCAGATTGGGGTAAAAGCTCACAAGTTCAGCAAAAAGACGAGGGATGTCAGCCTTCTTCCACCTCAGTCTTAATCCTGTGTGTCAGAATTTTACATGCTGAAGATGCCTAGGATGAGATGAAAGAACATGCTTATCCAACATAATTGAGATCAGATTATAATCCTGAAACACACTAGCCTTAAAGCCACCCTCCATGACTGTATTGTTCAGCCTTGTGGATATAAAGATTTAATCAACAACCTTTACCGGGGGAGTGGCCAGATGGTAATGCAGTGGCCAGCACCTCACTGGGCTCCAGCTGGTAAAGTTGCATCCAGCATCATCCTGTCAATGGGGAAACTCCAAAGGGACCCAGTTGCATTGATGAGGGCCTAGGGACCACAGTGGGGAAAATTGGGGAGCCTCCATGGCTCACCAGAAGACAGAGTCCAGGCTCCTGAGGCACTGACTGGGCCGACGAGGCTACGAGGCCAAGATGGCGATTAACTCACACTGACAGAGGAGCAGCCCTGGGACCGGCTTGTATTGGACTGTGGGGAGAGGTGAACAGGACTACCCCTGTCCCTCAAGTTCCTGAATCCAGCGATGCCACTTCAGGTTGCTACATCGGGACCCCCTATTGTCAGATGGATCTGAGCTGTGGAGTGGTGCTCCACCTGGAAGAACTGCTGAGCACCCAGGCCCCAGGAATGCCAATGTAAAGCTCGCCACCATGCGGGTGAACTCAGCCCTGGGAAAATAAGTCAGCCTTATAGTGACAGACTTGGAGCAAGGTCGCAGTGGCCTGAGGACTGAGGTCAGTGGTTAAGGGCCCGCTTCGTGGGGAGACAATTATACCTAGCATGAGCCATAACTGGTGCATGGCAAGGGACTGTATACCTCTCGATGGGCAGCTGGTGAGCCCAATGGAGGCACTAATATCGAGGAATTGGAGGGGGTTGTTTTGCCTCGCTTGCCTACAGGCGACGCTGAGAGACTGGCAGCAGGAGCTTACAGCCAGCCCTGTGTGGAACAGGCAGGTTTACTCACCATACGCAGAGGCAAAACTGTGGAACCGTCCTGGACTGTCAACCCTAAGAGCCCTATTGCTGATTGACATTGTTTCCCTGCTGGGCGATTTGCGGAGCTCTCAGGGGCCATTCCTGACCAACATGGTCTCCCCCTGCATACCCTTCTAAACACAACAAAGACGAGACCACCGGGCGCCACCAGAGGACAACGCAGGGTGGGAACTGAGCACTGTAACCCAGAGGGGGGCACAGACAGAGAGTGTGACTCCTCTGCATTGTATTGCCTGACAGGAGTGGCAAAGCAGCATTGAGGTCCCCTTTGGGCCCAGTAGGGTCTGGTGTGAGGCAGTTGAGAGGCTGCTCTTTCTTGTGAGGGTGATGGTGGACAGGCTGGAACTATTATCACACTGCCCATATCTGCCCAGAACCCTGGTGTCTCACAGGTGGGCACTGTCCCTTGGGGTGGACCACTGCCCTTACACTGCTAAGAACTACACTTTTGCTCCCAGGCGCTCCTAGCCACGATGGGAAAGGTTACACAGAAAAAGACCAGGACATTGGGAGTGGCGTACCAGTGGAAGTGGATGGCTCTTCCTTGCGTATCAAGAGAGGACAGGGCCGACACCAGAGATTGTCACCTGTCCCTACAACACAGGTCTTCTTGCAGGTGATCACGGCCTTGTGAGAGGCACTGGAGATGAAAATTGATACTCTGGGCACAGATTTGGGTCTGCGATGAGATGACCACAGGTTCCTATCTGAACAGGTCACTGCCACCGACAACGAATTGGCAGATGTACCTCCTGCATTGACATCGGTGAATAAGCAACTAGCCACCCTGGAAGGGAAAGTGCAGGCCTTTGAAGAGGGGGCTGAAGATGCCGAAAATGGGTCACCCGTAAAAACATACCCGTTGTGGGCCTTTCTGAGACAGTGGTTGGAAACAATATGGTGATCTATTCAGTGGATGCGAGAGGAAGTGATCATTGAAGCACTGTTGGCATTTTATGTGGCGGAATGTGCCCACAGAGTGCCTGCAAAACCTTTGCTGCTAGGGTCACCCCGCAACCAGTAGTGGCCCAACTACTATATTACAAAGACTGGGACCATATACTGCACCAGGTGAGACAGCGAGGTGACATTATGGTTGAGAATAGCTGGGGGATGATCTTCCCGGACTTTGCCTGTGAGGTGTAGAGACAGCACTTAAATTTCCTGGAGACCAAGAAGAAGTTACACAAATTAGGTGTCCCGTATGCCATGGTGTCTCCAGCACGTTTCAGAGTGGTTACCCACTTGACAGACTTCAGGGGGGCACCTACGATGACCCAGACCACATCAACAACAATCCACAGGGCGGGTTGGCACCCCCATCCAGAGCTGAAGCTCTACAGGAAAGACAGAAGGCAATGGAGGCAGTGGCATCTTTCAGCAGCCCATCATAGCCTAGCAGGGAACGGGTGAAGAGAGACACTGACTTGCCCAGCTTTCCTACAGAGCTGTGGGCACAAGTGTAGAACTACAAATAATCACCCCCGGAACGTCCAATGACCTCATTTGAGGCAGAGAGGCTGCTGGAGATAGTTTATACCTGGCACTATGTGGTGTAACAATAGGGGAGTGGGTGAGAGGGACGGGGGAGGGCTCACCACACCTGCCTGCCCTTAGCAAGATAACCTGAACACAGTAACAGATGGGCGAATCAATGGTTGGGGCAATCACTTCAGGTTGTGCAGCAGGTCCACCTGCAAAATTAATAGTTTTGTTTAACAGTTTGGATGAGGGAAACAATGCTTCTTGTCCTGGGGAGTCGGAGTTGGGGATTTGTTTTAATTTAGGGTTTTTGGGAAGCCAGTAAGTTGAGAAGTTGCACATATCCTACACAACAAAAGTGGAGGGCTCCAACAAAGGCCTGTCCACCTGCTCCTGCATACATACACGCAGGGGACAGCAAAGAGACAAATAGATGGCTGCACCAATGACATACTGATTCCTCTCCTGGAATGTTAGGGGAATGCAATCCATGGCAAACACTCATTTGTACATAGGAGAGGGGTTCAAATAGCATTGCTGCAGGAGACACATCACACTGCTAAAGAGGGGGCTGCACAGCAGCGCAGGTGGTGAGGACAAGCATACTCAGCGTACGCTTAGGGGGTACCCATATGGATTAGAGTGGGAGTACCCTTCCAACATACGGAGAACATAATTGACACGGGGGTCATCATATGTAGAGTGACAGGAATACTGGATGGCAAGGACATACCCATGATAACCATAGTCAATATTTATGGCCCCAACACAGGCCAGGGTACATTTATAGCATGGTAACTGGCCTCACTGGTCCCACATATGATACACTCCACCATTTGGGGGGTGGGTATTACATCTGTGTGGTAAACCCACTGACGGACCGCTCGCACCTACCCTTCGGGCACTCCCTGACACATCACGTAGTGTGAGATTCTGCTCCTAGCAGATGCAAAGGGGTCTTGTAGATTCCTGGAGGACTTTGAATCCTCAAAAGCATGATTATTCCTACTTCTCTGCCTTGCACAACCTACATGTCCATCTCAACACTTTCCTTTGCACACTAGACCTGCGTGCTTTGGCACACAACGCAGAGTACTTAGCCTTTACTATATCAGATCACAACCCAATATTACTACTGATGAAGAGGGACCCCCCCCAAGACCAAGCAAACTATATTGAGAGTCCATTAGAGATGAGATAGGACAATACTTTGAGACCAATGTGGGCACGGCCTCCACACCCCTGGTGGAGTGGGAGTGGGATGCTTTCAAGCTGGTGTTGAGAGGACAGTACATGGCAGAGTCAATTTGAGTTCAGAAGAACTTACTGCGAGAAATATTTTGGCAGAGTAGGGACTGCGGGACATAGAGCGTAGGAGCCCAGGACAGCCCAAGCTACAACCAGAGCTCTTAGATGCTAAAAAGAGGGTGGCACAACAGGTGGAGAGGCTACTCTGCTTCGACTATAAGAAATACATGGAGAGGGTGCATGCGGAGAGAGACTGGCCAGGCACTTTGCTGGCCTGGCTAGCCAACCTTACAAAAAAGGTACACCTATAGTGGAGATATCCTCAGAAGGGGTTGATAGGCTATACTCCCAAGTTCGTATCAATGACTGCTTTTTTTGGTATTATTATGAGCTATACTGGGAGGTGGCCCTATGAGAAACGCAAACATTGCAGGCCTACCTCTCCTTGGCTTAACTGAGGATGAAGCTGAGAACCTAGGCAGGGACATCACATTGCAAGAGGTAAGAGGAGCCATAAAGACACTGGCCAGGGGCAAATTGCAAGGCACAGACGGCTTCCTAGTGGAGTTTTACATTATTTACACTACAGAGCTGACCTCCAAGATGGTGGAGTTCTATAAGGCAGTTCAGAATCTGGGAGGCCTCCCAGGGCCCACTTGAGAGCCCCCAACTGATTGCAGGGCTTACCAACCAATCTCGATGTTAAACGTCAACCATAGGATATTGAGTAAACTCTTGTCTACTAGGCTGCTGCCCCTGATAACTAAATTAATACACCTGCACCAAGCAGTGTTTATCCCAGGCAGGAACACTGCTCTGAATATACATTCACTCCTGTTAGTTCTGGTAACTACTTCCTAAGATCGAGAGAAGGTCACTGTGCTTTTGGTAGGCATCAAAAATGCTTTTCACAGCTTGCAATGTGGGTTCCTTTACGAAGTGATGAAACATATGCATCTGGGTGATGGCTTTTAGACCTGGATGCAACTTCTTTACACCAGCTCCACAGCCAGGGTCCATACTGGCCAGACTATTTCTGCCAGTTACAAAGTGTGCAGGTAAACAAGGCTGGGGTGCCCTCTATCCCACTTTTTGTCACAATTTTCCATGACTCCACTGACCTATATGAGGGAAACCTGGGGTGGGCAATGAGGAGGAAATTGAAGACACAGATAGATTTCAGGCAGACATTACCATTGTCAGTGGCTAGACGTGTGGTCTGCTGAAGATGGTGGTTCTCTCCCAGCTCCTGTATTTCTTTGATCCAATCCCCATCTGGATCCTCAGGGCACCTATTCTGGGAACTGGACTCGCTGATCACAGAGTTCATCTGGGGGCATAGTTAAATACGAGTGGCACTAGCAAAGCTACAATGACCTACGGCACAGGGAGGACCGGCTGTCCTAGACTTCGAGATCTACTACCCTGCGGCACAACTGTAGTGGTACACTCATAGGCTGGCAGGAAGAAAAAACCCACAGAGGCAGTTGAGCCTCTCGGTTCCCACCCTGCCTGAGCTAACTAGAGTGTTATTGAGGGTAGGCCGGCCACTGATTTCCGGACCCAGAGAGTTTGTGGTCATGCAGAGGTGCTGGATCCGATGTCCCTGGAGGACGTGGGTTCGTGCCCCCATGCCCTGGACCTGCCAATGAAAATCCTGACAGTTCTGCCCCATGGGGGCCACTGGAGAGGGGTACAGGAGTGGATAGATGGGGCGCAAACACAATTGGAGATTTGTACAGCAAAGCAGAACTACTATCCTTTGAGCACTTCCGCTGATCTTTTGACCTGCCACAGGGACACTTCTTATTGCGTTGGGTAGTGACAGCAACCCTCCACCATCCCTGGAAGATGGACTCCACTGAGCCTTAATAACTCTGAAGCTGGCAATACATGGCGCTATCTTTGGGCACTTTCAAAGCGGTCACCTGCCTTTATAAGGCAATTCGAGGAGATATACTCCAGCATTTAGAGAGGCTGAAGACCTGGGGGGAGGAGGACTTGGAGACCCCAATTATGGACAGAGCCTGGGAAACTATCTTAGACAGAATTCCCAGGGCCTCCAGGAATGCTAGGTTCACATTAATTAGCTTTTATATACTACACAGGGCATGCATTACCCCTTATAACATTAATAAGGACTTCCACACCATGGATGCAGCTTGTCCTAGGTGCAGCAGACTAGGGGCCGATTTCCTACACATGCTATGGCCTGCCCCACACTGCGTCCTTACTGGGAGGAGGTAACCTGAGTGTTTGCTGATGTTGTGGAAAGAGAAGTCCCCGGTTCTCAAGGCACTGCTTGCTGCACTGGTCCCCCCCACATCTCCAAAACTAAGGCAACCAGCACATTCTAGGACTTAGCTAAACAGCACATAATGAGAAGTTGGAAGGAGTCATCAGGCCAGAGGGTGGAGACCTGGCGCAGGAAGTTAAAGAGATGGGCAGAGTCTGAAAAAGCAGTCCTCTTGAGGGAGGCATGGAGGGGAATAGGAATGTTTGAGACAGCTCGACCATGGGAGACAATCCTAGATAGCTTGAAAAATCCAACCCCTGACTCCATAAATTCCAAACCTGGTCCTGCTAATCTGGAAGAGGGAGAGCTGCATTAGGAACGTGCGATCAGAAATGGGAGCCTGCATTGGACAGTTGCTGGGACACTAGAGACCCGAGTACAGGAGCACTATTCCACATGGTGACATGATACCAGAACAGTTAGATAACTGCAACAGCGATCAACTCAAGATCTCGACTGCTGGAGGGGAGGGGTTGAAGGGTGGAGGTCGGGGTTAGACTGTTCCTTTGGAGAAACTGTGATCGCGCACTCCTCTCCTTTCTATTACCACCATATACATCCTATTTTATTATCTACTACAGGGATGTGCTGTTCGCCTGGTGGCTGAATGGGAGGGGGGATTTACTACTATTACTATTAGCTGTGATTCATCTGAAATGACTTCTCCCAGGAACTGTAAGTTCACTTTTTTTTAAAAGGAAAATGCAATAAAATCTGTTTAAAAAAACTGAACCTTTACTATACCCTGCAAAAGTGGCAATTTGATTTTCAGGGATAGCTGTAATATCAAAACAATTGCATAAATCAAAATCGCAAAGGTGCTGAAAAAATAAAAGACCAATGGTATCCATAAAAAGATTGCCCACATGTGATGTGAGGCTGAGGAACAAATCAATAAAAGTATTGCATGAACCAATTTTAGCATTAAAATCACCTCTGAGATAACATTAAATGCAGTTTTAACAATTTACAAGTAAATCTAAGAGCCGACAGATTATGGGCATGCAAATCTAGTTTACCAGAGGGAGAATCAGCCCTACCGCATTGTAAAAATTAATCACAAATACAGACAAATACTTTGTAAAAATAACCCATAAAACTACAATCCCAAGGGAAAGTGACAAAATGGGTACGACTTTTACATTCAATGAGCCCTTGAAAAGAGCTAAAAGACCCCCACTAGGTCTCCCTGATGGGAATGGCAATACTGCTTGGAAAAACAGGACAGATCATCCAGGCTAATCATACTCCTGACCCATGTTTGCTACAATAAAACATTATCATAGTGGTTACACAATGCAGCCAATGTTCCTCCTCAGACTTAGAAGCAATACTTGATATATATTCCAGCTGGCAACATTTTACAACTGGGCCTAGGCTTTAGAATGGAGCCCCATGTCATTTGTGGCTACTGGACAGGCCAAAGACGAATAATGGGATGAGACTCCTGAGTCCTAACATAAAAAAAGACCTTACTATTGTTAAGTCACTCAATAGGGGACAAGTTGGCTAATGCTTGAAACTGATTATAAATGGGAACCATGGGGGTGAAAGGGCTATCAGGAGCAGCCTGATAAAAAACACCTGGTTGCGAGTAGGACAAATAAGAGAGACAGTAGAAATATATGAAAGGCAAGATCTTAATGCTATCATCTCCAGAGATCCCAAACAAAGCCTGTAATAGTATACCGCTAGCCAGGGAAGGCAGTTTGCAGGTAATCACAGTGCAATCCCCCTTAAGTATGTTAAGTGAACCACCTGTCCAGAGCAATCTTCTGACACTCAAAATCCTGTCATACTACACCAGGTTGAAAGGAGAGTTCCTTGACATCCAGTGGCAGACTTAAGCACTGGGGAAGCCGATGGTACTGAAAGAGTCACTGTTACTGGATCAGAATCTATGGAGTGAGAGGTCTCCATCCTAGGAGATGTAAGTACAGACAATTGAGAGAAAATAAGTTCAGTAGGCTCCAGGCACTCCATAATAGGTTCCAAAATGGAGGACAGAGTTGAATGCAAAGAGTCAGAAAGAGAAGCCAAATTAACACACTCCAGGCCCACATGAGACACATTTGTACATCTGGTGGGGGCCATATTTAGGGAAGCTCTTTTTATGCTTTGTGGCTTGAAGGAAGAGCAAGAGAGGCCTCGAAGTGTTAAGACACAGTACTCAAAGGCCACAAATCCAAGGGAATAATGAGTGAAGACTCTTCAGGAACAAATGCAGTGTCACTGTTACCTTGGGCCAACTGAACAATGTTAGTGATAAATTCACACCCAAGAAAAATGCCATTCCACTGAGTTATTTCCTCTGAGATGGCCCCAATAGCTTTAATAAGAAAGGCATCAATGGTTGAGGGATTGTTATCAGTGGAAGGATCCTCACATTTGCCCGTTCCCGATAAAATGGCGATCAATGTGATATTAATAATGCATTGTCATTTTTATATGATGCATTTTCTTAATAATTTTAATTGGTTGTCAGTGTTACTTTTAGGGTAAAGCGCTGAGAAGGTTTTTTAACTTGAAAATATTTTGAATTTGTTAAAAAGAGTTTTTATTTCATTTGTTTTGTATTTAATCAATGTTTATTATTTTAAAGATATTTTAAAATAGTATTAGCTTTGTTAATACTTAATAGTTTTCCTAAAACAATTAGGAGTGGGATTAATAATTCTGACCCCTTCAAAGTCAACACTTACCATATTGTTACTCCGATTGAAATGGGGATAGTAAGTCTGATCCCTCCAAAGGTCAACACTTTAACTGCTGTTTGTTAGAAATGTGGTTTCTGGTTGGCTAGGGTATGCACCTAAGCCAGGCAGAACCCACCCACTCTAGTCAGGGCAAGGAAGTTACATGTCCAAGATAACCCCTGCTCGCCCCCTTGGTAGCTTGGCACGAGCAGTCAGGCCTAACCCAGAGGCAATGTGTAAAGCGTTTGCACAACACACACAACACTCATGATGCAAGATGTACACCACAAAGTAAACACAACACTGAGCAATGTAAAAATAAACTGTATTGCACAAACCATAATTAGACCAACATTACACATCAGTAATACCCTGTTACCTTAGCAGTTGTCAGAACTTTAAACAAGTTACTAATATTCTGCAAGAATAAGTAGTTGTCACATTAGAACACGTCAGTACTCAGGATTCTGCAACATAATCATTAGTCAGGAATCACAGTAAATAATGTATGAACTTGTCATAAAAATATCCTATATGTCCATGAAAGGAACATTACAACATTATATGGCAAGTTCATGAGCAAATAAACACACATCAGCCTAAAATACCCATAATAGGAACATATAGTCACTATATATTGTTATAAAAACAACCCTGGAACCTCCCACCCTTCCAGTGTCCCTAAGAGTACCTTTTCTTGGTGAGAGAGGCACTCCAAGTGCCCGGGAAAAGAAAGTAGGGCCCCCAACGCTCCTGTGGGCAAAACGGAGGACACGTTCAGCTCCTGGAGGAGCGGGGCAGTCTGCTCCGTCTCCGATTCTTCGATCAGGGCCCCTCCTGGGGCCCGTGGTACTTTGGATTCCCTCCCAGGCCACTAGGGGCCATCCGACAAGGGAGGAGAGTGTAAACAGAACGAACACCCCACCACGTGGGGAAGGAAGTGAGATCTTGTGGCGCGGGGCCTCCGATGAGGCTTCCTCCCCACGCGATCTAAGCGGTTGGCAAAGGAGGCGGGAATGCACAGGACTCAGCAGCCTGGGACTGCGTTCTCGAGATCTGGCTGCACAGGAGGAGTCCCAGCTCCTCTCCTTCTGCGCAATGGCTCTCACGTGGAGCAGGTCCAACCGGTGCCCTGGGGACACTTTTCCCAGATCATGTGCCCCGGGGGCACGACAGGAGCACGGTGCGCTAAAATCAATAAAGCCGGGTCGCGGCAGTGATCCTATCAGCAGAGGAGCCCTTGTCAAAGTGCAAGGGCACTATTATAAGCCTGGGCTGCGGTGGTGATTTCCTCCATAGTGAGGTGCCTCCGAGCGCCAAGGGCCCCAAAAAAGCACGACACTCAGCGCTATAGCAGCCCAGCCAAGGTTTAATGATGGGGATCATTGCAGGGGCCAAGGCACCCTGCCCTTGGAGAGAAGGGAGAGTGAAAAGAAGCACAGGGCTGGTGGGTCCAACTACAGGCCAGCACAAAGGATGCAGATGGTGGCAGTTCCTCCTTGTAACCAGGCAGGTCACAGGTTAGCACAGCAGCAGCAGTCCAAGATGGTCCTGGTGAGTCCTCTCAACAGCATCCTGCGTTCAGCTCCAGGTAAGGTTTCTGGAGTCCCAAGAATGTCCGAAGAATGTCTAAATTGTGGGGAAAATTCCCCTGTACTTATACTCAGTTTACAGTGCCTTTGTCAATGAGGAGGAGAGGGGGTTCCAACCAGTTGCAACTGGTTCTGGAGTGCCCTTTCTCTCCTCCAGCACAGGCTCCAAACCTCAGTGGGGGGTAAACAACCCTATTGTGCGAGGCCAGGGCACAGCCTTTACAAATGCAGGTGTGCCCTGCCTCTCCCTTCTCTGAGCCCAGGAAGACTATACAATATGTAGATGCACTTCTGTGACACCTCCACCCTCCCTGTGTACAGGCTGTCAGAAAAGTACGCATAAAGCCCCAACTGTCAGTCTGGCCAGACGTGGATTGGAGGCAAGCTGCAAAAAACACCAGAGTCATAAGCACAGATAAATGCACACTTTTCTAGAAGTCGCATTTCTATAATAGTAACAAAATATACACCTACACCAGTAAGCAGCATTTCTTATCACTATCACAACCATACCAAACATGTCTACGCTATCCCTCATAAATCAAACAATACCCCTTGCACATAAGGCAGGGCATTTCTAATGTAATCCTATGAGAAGGCAACACTCACAGCAGTGAGACACCAAGTTAGGCTGTTTGTCACTACCAGGACAGGCCAAGCAACGTGGCACATGTCCTGCCTTCTACATGCATGGCACCCTGCCCATAGGGCTAGCTAGGGTCTACCTTAGGGGTGACTTACATGTAGTAAAAGGGGAGTTCTGGGCCTGGCAAGTAAGTTTAGATGCCAGGTCCCTGTGGCAGAAAACCGCGCACACAGGCCCTGCGCTAGCAGGCCTGAGATAGGTTTGAAAGGCTACTTCGGTGGGTGGCGCAAGCAGCACTGCAGGCCCACTAGTAGCATTTAATGTACAGGCCCAGGGTATAGGGATACCACTTTACAAGGGACTTATAGGAAAATTAAATATGCCAATTAGGTATAAGCCAACCATACCAATTTTACAAGGGAGAGCACATGCACTTTAGCACTGGTTAGCAGTGAAAAAGTGCTCAAAGTCATAACGTCAGCCAACAAAGGTAAGAAAAATAAGGAGGCAAAAGGCAAAAAGTCTGTGGAATGACACTGTAAAAGGGCCAGGCACAACACTGTTGCTCAGATTGGAGTGAGAATAGTAATCAGTGCTTAGGTTGTAAAATAATTAGTTGCTAGGTCCCAAGGCACTTCATAGGAGTACACCCCAACTGGTGTCACCAGTAGCTCGGTCACTCCTGCCAAATGCCAGTACCGGCATTAGCTATGTACTAGATTGCTTATTTTTAAATAATTATCACACAAACAATTCAGCTCCACCATGTGGCGTGATCAAATAATAGGGACTGCTCTTTATAAATAAGTGTTGTGCCAAGCACTGGAAAGTACAAATTAAGCAGTAGTTGGAATGCTGACCTCTCCAAAGTCAACACGTTTTCTACTGCTGCTGAAATTAAAGTGGAAATATTAAATCTGACACGATCAAATCTGAAATGTTTTTATATATATATATATATATATATATATATATATATATATATCAAACCAAAACCCTTTCAGGGATAGAGTGACGCATAAATTATGCAAAAAAACAACAAAGGAGAACTCTGGGAAGTTCTCAATTTTAGGTGGAGAGCTGCTCTAGTAAGGAGCACCCTGCAACAATCCTATGCTTAAAGATTTTGCTGTACAAATGGCAAAAGACTTTGTCACTATCTAGCTCGGCGAGGATAGCACTGTGCTAATCCTATGCTTAAAAACTTTGCTAGATAAGCAGACATTTGAGGTGAGCAAATCTAGAGTGTTGCCGGTGTTGCAGGGTGCTCCTTACTAGAGCAGCTCTCCACCTAAAATTGAGAACTTCCCAGAGTTCTCCTTTGTTTTTTTGCATAATTTATGCGTCACTATATCCCTGAAAGGGTTTTGGTTTGACTTATACTGGGTGCTCCCTTGTGTCTGGACAAAGCTATACCCCTCTGAAGAGCTCTAATGAGAGCGAAACACATGTCAGGGGTTGCTTTACTCATTTCAGGTTGGCTTGGACGGTATTTGACCAGTTCAAAGCTGTAATACTGTGCCTGGAGTGGTAAATGGCTTTTGTCATTTTACAGCTCGGAAAGGATGACACTATGTCAATCCTATGCTTAAAGATTTTGCTGTACAAATGGCAAAAGACTTTATCATTATCTAGCTCGGCGAGGATAGCACTGTGCTAATCCTATGCTTAAAAACTTTGCTAGATAAGCAGACATTTGAGGTGAGCAAATCTAGAGTGTCGCTGGTGTTGCAGGGTGCTCCTTACTAGAGCAGCTCTCCACCTAAAATTGAGAACTTCCCAGAGTTCTCCTTTGTTTTTTTGCATATATATATATATATATATATATATATATATATATATATATATATATAAATATATGCATTTTCTATCTAATTATAACTGATTATTACTGGTCAGATTTTTACCATTTATCTTTAAACACATTTTTTAATGTTATGTTATTTATTTTTGTGTTTATTTTAAAGCACATATCTTATTTTAGTGTTAGTAAGTTATAGACGTTTTAATATATTTCCTATATTAGATACTTTTTTAAACTGGAATAATATTTTAAAACTTGTTAGTATAGTCTGCCATAGTTACAATTCAATGCACTTTCTAATGTTCTCACAATAGTGTGGTCTTCTATATTTTTTACTTCAAATGCAAGGTTTTTAAAGCTCATAATTGTCGCAATTTTTCTAATATCTTGCAGGTCTTACAGCGATGTCTAGAAAGGAACCAAATAAAATAATGTTTAAAAAACGTTGACCCATTGGTAATGTCTGGAGCCTCCCCATAAAAGCAACTTTACTTTGCCACTGGCTGCCATCATCATCAACAGTCTTGCTCATCTTGACAAATAAGACCATGCTACCAAGCTCTGGATCTCAGAGTCTCACCATTGTCAAAATGACAGTCATATAACTAGAAAGATAAACAAAAACACAACAATTACATCTTGAGTTCTGAGATACGTTAAACAAGACCATTCTGGTAAAAGAAACATACAAAGTGTTAATCAAACATTCTCTTTTTCACAGTCTGAGGCAGGTACTTCGATTGACTTAACACTTGTACTTTGGCCTCTCTTTTTTTCCTCAGTGCTGTGCGTATATTCTCTCTGGTATAACAACTTTTAATCCAGTTTCATTACTCTCATTCTAAGACATCCTCTTGTGTGAATCATAGAGTTCTTTTAGATCTCTATTGTACATTTTTATAATATATGTTGTTACAAGAATTTAGATATAACACCTGCTCACAATTGTTGGTACAAAATCTGTTTAAAAACTAGACCTGGATGAAATCATTCTGTTTACGTCACTGGTATTGGTTAAACTTGGCAGTTTTACCACCCCTTCCTAAATGGCTGTGGTAGAAGAGAGTAAGGGCCTGGCTTAGAGGAAGGTGGTACTTATCCCCTGGTTCACCCTGTCTTCGTCACCTTCATTACAAGTGAGATAAACCTATCTCATAGACAGAAAATAACAGAGGAATCTGGGAAACCCTGCCCTCCCACCTCCTTTCACCCAGAGTACTTAAGGTGTACTTACCCAGAATTCCACCTGTCCTTTTTCTGTCTGTGACACGATGATAAGGACGAGGAATGGGGTTGCTCCGGTAGGGCTTGGGAAATCTATTGGTGCAGTCGTCGCTGCCCGTTATTCTAGCTGGGCAGCTGAATCGGCCGGTTTGATCAGTGTCTCTCTGCCTATGGAGCTTATGGGGAACCATGTATGTCCATGAGCCAGATCATGTTCATTATGTGGCACCCAGCCAGATGGCTCATTGGGTTTATCGCTCACTGCCAGCAGCCTATTTGACCATTAGGTCATGAATTCATTTCTGACCGTTGCCACTTAGCCCTTCATCATTCGCAGGTGAATTCCTTGGGCAATAATAACTCCTGCTGCTGGTTCAGGTGAAATGGAGGAGCTGAACCAACCTGGAACCTGGCCTCTGGGTTTCATTCTCCGCATGTGCACCTGTGCACGGCTGAGCGTGTGCCAGTTCTTGCTCTCCTGGTGTGGTGCAACCTTGTGGGGAGTGCGGCATATCCTGGCAGTGAGTACTTCTAGCAGTTTGGAAGATGGATGCAGGATTTTTTGTTATCTTTGGGCATCATAGGCCGGCATTCCAGCAGGGAAGGGATCCTGGTTGGCTTGCTTGCGCGGGTTTTGCAGGATGATGCGTGCAATCTCAGAAAGTTGCTTGGATGTCACATTCCTTTTGATTTTCTTTCAGAGAAGTTTCCTGCTCAGCAGCAGTGGGATCAGATGCTCAGCAGGATGGTTGGTAGTCTCACTTTTGTATGTCATGGCTGGGTTAGAGAGTGGCCTCATATCCAAGATATTGGGTACATACTGCATAGTAGTTCTCCGGATTCTTTGATCACGTTGTGCAGCGGTTTGCATGCAATACGCATTCATTTTTCAGAGTGGAAAGTTGTGGGGACCTCCTCTTCTTCTTCCTGTTCTTCCTCTCCCCCTCTGCCACAGGAATGAGGAGCTCAGGACTGTTACTTTGTTGTTGGCCTTAGAGTCAGTTGAGGTGGAGCAGCGGGGTGTACTGCTATAGAGATCCTCTCAGTCAGAGGTGGAGGTAGAGGTTCCTTTGGCAGTGGCATATAAGGGTAAGTCTGCTGCTCATTCATCATGGCATGGTGGTGTTCCTGCTTTTTCGGGCTCCAAGGTCTTTTTTGAGGGAATGGGGTTCTGGATACCTCTGTGTGGCCACTTCTCCATCCCTCCTGGAGTGCAGTTCCTGAAGTTCCTGAATGGGAAAGTTCAAGGTCTTTTCTCCTAGCTGCATAGTGTGGTTGTATCCGTGGCAGGAAATACAGTGAATTCTTCTGGTTTTCAACCCCTGTTGCTTCTTTTTTTGGCTGCGGCTGCAGTTCTCGGGGTGCCAGGGGTACTGCTGCATGTTCTGCAAGGCTCTTTGGCTAAGGGGTATGCGCATGGTCTTCTGGTGCCCCGGGGGCCTTCAATCTGTTTTTTTCAGTGCTCTCCTTTCACGTTTGGATGGTGTGTGGCTGTTTCCCTGCCTTGTTGGGTTGTGGTCTGGGGGCAGGCTTGCTCGGTGTCCTCCCTACTTTCTCTTTTTTGAGTCCCCCTTTTTTTTTGGCAGGGTCCCTCCCATGCACCTCGTGGGGCTGTTTTTGGGGCAGTGGTGTCCGGTGTACACATATATTATTATCCCCACCTGGTGTGTGAGGGCCGATCGGCCGCTGATTTCAGCTATCTGTTTTGTTTACAGGGATTGGCCTGCCAGATGGTGGCCTCTGCCTCTGGGTTTATTGGTTCCGTTGCACTTCCCCCTCCTATGGTTGGGGTGTTTTTATGGTCTCCCTGTACTGAGGAGGTATCCTCGGTCTGTGGGTGCTGTTCTATTTCTCCCCTGCCTTTGTTCACTTATCAGTGTTTTTCCCATCCCCGTTTCTGGTTGGGACTCTTTGGGGGTTGTATACATTTTTTTTTCATCCTTGGCCTTGCAGGGTGCAAGGGCTCTGTCTACTGCTTCTGAACAATATTCTATCCATCACTGATGTGCCGGTCCTGCCTGTCTGGTTTCTTTCTGATTGCCCTTCTCATTGGTTGTTCCCTGGATGCTGTCCTGCCTGGTGGGCTGTTTGAGAGGACTGTTAAGCCTTATTTTTGCCATTAGTGCAGCCACACCTTTTTCGGTTGTGTTCCTGGGCTCGTGGTTGGGTTCTGTTCTTGAGGTGTTGCCTTCTGTGTTGTTTATCATTGTCCTCCAGAGACCTGACTGTGCTGGGGTTTTGTTTGTGTTGCGCCAATCTAGGTGACAATGTCTCCCCTGGTACTGGCCCCTGCCTGGGGCGGGCTGATTGGGGACAGGTTGTGGGTGGACTCCCTTCAAGGTTGCTATTTTTTCCTTGGTCTTTGGCTTCCCTGCCTCCACTGGCCCTCTGGCTTTCCGCTTGGTCTCCTCCCCCATCGTGGTATTGCTGATCCTGGGGTTTTGTGCTCTTTCCTTTCTGTGTTTCCTTTGTTTTTTCTAGATTGCTTCCAGTTAGTTTGGACCCTGTTCTTGGGTATCCAGTCCACTGGCTCCTGTTGGTTGTCCACCTCCTGCCTGCTGCTGGTTCTGGCCTATTTAAGTTCTTCGAGTCTGTTGGCTGGCAGATTTGGGGACCTCACACACTCTCTCCATTTGCATGGGTTTTTGCAGTTACCTTTGGGACTGCCCTCTTTCTTCTGACTGCTGGCCATTGGTGTGCTGGGCATGGCTCCTGTCTTTACTAAGACAGGAGCCATGTCCATGGAGGTTGTGTGCCAGAAAATGGTGCTAGAGGCATTTTTCTGCCTCTAAACAGTGTAGGGCCATAATTTGGCGCACAAGCCCCGGTTTCCCATACACCTCCCCCGCCCTGTGAGCATCCTTTCCAGGACATTAGTGCCGGCACTATACTATTTCACACAAAATTGCGCTAATGCAGTTTTGCGTGAAAAAGTCTAAATCTGGCCCATAGTTTCCTTGGTTCTTCTGTGGCCTTTCTTTTCCCTAGGTGTTTTGCATCAGGAGTTGTGGTTCTTCGTGTCCCCTGTCCCTCTCGTTGGCCTGTGGTGGGGAGGGTTCAGGTCTGTCTGGTTGGGACTCTCTTCCTTGGCCAACTTTTTGGTTCATTTTGTCCCAGCTCTGCCCTTGTGGGCCTTTTTTCTATCTTTGGGATGTCCCTGTTGCATGGTTCACAGAGGGGTTTCTTCCAGGTGTGGGTTGGTTTCTGGTGCACCTTTGGTTGTTCTATGGTCAGGGTGGACTATGGCAACTGCTTGTTTGCTCTAGTGTGGTCATGGTCCTTGGATCGAAAGTCTCTTGTCTGTCTCTTTTGGGGTCTCTTACAGGGGTTTTTTCTGCTCTTTCTTCTCCAGACTCTGGGCTCCAACGGTTGGTGGTGTGTTTTCTTGTCCGGTTTATGGGTGGGGTTATGTGGTGGTCGCCTTGGGGGTGGTTTCCCACTCTGCTCTTTGTTTGTTGCCTGGGCTTCTCTTTGTCCCTTGCCTCCTCCTGCCTGTGTTGTGGGTTCTGCCCAGTTTTTTAGCTGAAAGGTTTTATGGTCTGTGTCCTCCTCTGTTGTTCTGGGCTGTCTGACATTTTGATATGGAGCTTTTTTTTATGAAGGCTGGTTCTCAGTTTGGGTGTTCTCACTTGTAATGAAGGGATCCAGGGCAAGGGAAATCAGGGGATAATGTCCTCTTACATACCGGTAATCTTCATTACTCCAGGTCCTGTTGTCCTTGTCCCATTCATTACTCCCCTCCCCTCCCTTCCTCCCGGTCGGCTGGCCTTCATTGTGGGGTTTGGTAGTTCAGGCAGAAAGCTGGGTAAGTACGCCTTAAGTACTTCTGTGGGATTGAGTGGGAGGGGAGGGCTTCCAGCTTTCTTCTGTTCTTTTTTCTGTCCACAAGATAGATTTATCTCACTAGTACAACAGGGGCAACGACAACAGGATCAGGAGTTATGAGGATTACCAGTATGTAATAGGAAATTACAAACCTTCAAAATGTAAGGTAATGTAAACTCCTGCATTTACTTTTTAAAGGATTTTTCATTACCACACATTTCTAAAGCAGACCCCGAGTGAGAAGGACTGTACTTTTCATTCAGTTAAATATATTCTTACACATTTGAAGGCTACAAAATATACAAATACTTGTGTGTAGTACATTAGTGATGTTGTAGCACTCAATGATATGATAAAATGATGGAAAAACATTTTTATAAAGTACTTATTACTGCCCTATGGAAGACATATATGTTTACCTATAAAAACATAATTTTGAAACTTTTTCGGCGTATAGAACACACATGCAGTTAAGACAGCAGGAAATGAAATTAAAAATACCAGTGATTGTATTTGCAAAGTTGATGCAAACTGTAATCAATTCTCGCTAGTGATTAGGTAGGACACTGGATACCAGTGCACATATTTTTTTTCTCAAGTTTATTATGGCAAATGGTACACATTTTCCAAATCACATTTTAATTCCGGATTATCTTTTCATGTTGCTACAGAAGCAATCACAAAATCTTAATGTTATTATGATTGTAATTAGATATGTAGAATATGCTAGGAATTTTGTTATGAGTGGGGAAAAGTCACAAACGTAATCACGAGATGATGGGAAGTGATTGAAAGCCAGGCAACAGCGATGCCGTCCTTCGCTTCTTTTCATCTTTTTTGTGCATTTTCATTCACTGTAACTGTAATGCCATTTGGTCGCATCTGGGTGTGTTTGCAATCATCTTAAGTAATTATTCAATACATTTTTCATTCAGTCAGTCCCAAATGACTGAATGCTGGTATATAGGGTAAACATTGCGAAGTGCACAGTTCTACTTTTGTAGTTTAGAGATGTTAGCACATGTGTGAAATAAACTAATTTCATAGTAACCAAGTAGTAGGGTAACAGGAAACCCAGGCATTCTATACCAAGGAAAATACCTTCATGTTTATTCTCTACCTTACTGTTTGGCATTCATGTGATGTTTAAATTATTAAGGACCTTCAGTACTTCGTGAAAGTACATATATTTATATTTTTTAATTTACATCTATTCGTGCATGTTTTGAAGCACTCCTATCCATATCAATGACTGTCTGTCTAACAGACTGTCCATCTGATTGTCCATGTCTATTTGTCCGCCTGTCTGTCCATACTTCTGTCTGTCTTCCTATTTGTCTATTTGAATGTCTGTCTGTCTGTCTGTCTGTCTATCTAGACTGACATTGGGAACCGACGCAGATACAAGCCCACAATATGGCACTTGTATCTAGTACCCAGCACGGCACAATAGTTTGTGTCCATGTTCAGCAAGAAGCTTGCCACATATCACGATGCACCTCCCAGTTAACCGGTCTTTCACTTCCTGTCTAGGGGTGTTACAATCTTTAGGTAGGCGTTTCCTGTGATCCTCTCCAGACATTTTTGATATATTTTCGAGATTGATTCAAGGTTATTCTTTAGACTATTTTGAAGGGTGATTCGTGACTGTGTTTGGGATATTTTGGAGGGTGATTTTTCATTGCTAGGATGTTTTTTTTACTTATTTTATCTAGGTTCCTTCGTGGGAGTTCACTATGATTGTGTCCTCTTGAGTTTGGGATTTGTCGGGAGGATGTTCCTTAACTGGATTAGTCGCTTTTCTACTTATACACTTGTATTTTTGTGAATCCATCCCAGTTCGACCTGGTGATGCATTCAGATAGCACAGAATCTTAGGGATGTTTGGGTTTGGGGCCCTCAAAAAAGAATGTCTTTTAATGGATTTCTTGTTTCATTGTCTTTCTATTGAGACTCTGCTGTCCATTAGGCATTTCACCGACCTACCTATGTGTTTTTTGAAAGGTATGTATCTTAGTCTTTGCCTTCAGCTATGTGTTGTCTTCCTGCAAGTCTACCTCTTGATTCTGGAAGATTTATTGAAACACAATAATGTGAGCAGAGATAATTCTTATCACCAAGTGTGGAGTATAACGTGAGCGAGGAGGTGGCTGTTAAGACTGTGCGGGGAGAATATACTTCCATTTACAGCAGCTCCTATTCCGTTGGAAGATGCCTATTGAATATGGTTCCACCAGTAATGTTGGAGCAGATGACAGTGGTGGGATATCATTTGTGATCTTTTAATAATATTATTGATCATGTCATTCATTATGGTATTATGATGTTATCTTGGGTAGCATAGCTTATGGCTCTATGAGAGTATGATGGCAACTTTTTCATATGCCTGAGGGGGCCCAGAGTAGTTTGGTGAACACTAACATCTCACAAAACTCTGGGGGCCTCCTCATACTCTTCTAAGACACTGCTGGAGCCCCTTTGTTGGTTTTGTTGGTTTCTCTTATATTTCTGGTGGGCTGCATGTGAGCAATTGAGATCTCAGTGGCTGTTGGTAGCTATCTGGGTGTTGTCTTGCAGTAGAATTAAATTGTGATGACGTCTGTCTGAAAATCATTCGGGACCTTTGGAGGACAACTGGAACTCCATGGCATCGTTTTGATGAGTCAAATAGATTCTAGTGGCATTCTGCGGTTTCTATTGTTCCACTCTGCAAATGGCCCACATCGTAAATATGAGACGCCCTCTAGTGTATGCCTGTAAATGTATCAGCTGTGTCTGACTGTGGATTAATCATCTTGGGTAGGCACCCTGAACACTCTGCTTGTTTCCTCTGGAGTCTTCATGAAGGGAGCATCTCTGATCCCTCTAGGGCCAATGGTTGATATCTGGCACTCTCTTGATGCCCAGTGGGGCACACTATGTTTATTAGGGTCTTTCTAGGAGACACTTTGGTCTTCCTGAGGCCCAGTATTATCCTTCTAGGGCATAGAAAGAAAATGAGAGGGAAGGAAAGGAAAGGAAAGGAAAGAGAGAAAGAAAGAATGAAAGAAGGGAAGGCAAAGGAAGAGACAGATAGGATGAAAGAGAAAAAGGAAGAAAGGGAGAAAAAAGAATGATAGAAGGCAAGAAAGAAAAAGCAAGAGGAAAAGAAGAAAGGAAAGAAAGAAAGAAAGTAAGAAAAAGGAAGATAACAATGCAGAACAGTTTCAAATGGACACAATCTGATATAGCAGTAGTTGAAAAAAGAAACACTTAAAGGAATTTACAACAGCATTGGCAGGAGATGGGATCTAAAAAAGATGGAATGTGCATCAGAAGTGTGCTGCTATTTCATCAGCTTATAACACAAAGGCAACACTAAAGAAATTATAAAGAAAAAAGAAAAAAACAATGCACTGAAGGAAATTAGCTTGTGTGCAGATGTGTTCCTTGTGAGAGAGTAAAATACAATTACTCCCAGTGAAGCTAACTAGTGGCTTAATTAGGCTGAACCACTGCCTCATGCTATATGCTGTGGTGGGCAGCAGAAACATGTGAATGACACAACAGGCCAATGGATGAAGAGAGTGTTGCACAAACTTTCCTGGTCATAGAGAGCAAGTTCAAACAGAAAGGAGAACAAACCTTGGCAGACTATTAGCAGTAAATGAAAGTATGGATGAAAGGTCATATGGATTCCAAGGGCAGAGTTGGGGAAGTAGTGTGATTATCATTACAAAGTCACCCACAGAGCAGAGCCTCAAACTCCTTTCACTTCCTCACAAGACTCTGAGAGGACTGGGAGGTGGAAAAGGGGGTGTCTTGCTGCTATCCAGAATTGGGTAATCATAGACCAGAGGACTGTGGCAGCCTCTCCATCCACTACTGCCAACAAAGGCAACTTGCATGTTCAACACCACACATTCTCCTCGCTCCCAAGTACTTGTTACCCAGGACTCAGTGGTGTCCAGATTGAAGGTTCATTCCACCAGCAAAAATGGCAGAATTTTGACAACTGATAACTTTGTAATGTGGAGTTCTGGCCAAATTGCCGCCTGATGGATTTTTTTCTGACGCATGCACCAAAACGATAAGTTGGAGAGCACTAGTGAGATGTGACGTCCTCCAGCACAATATTCGGTCACAAGGAGGACATCTGGCAAGATTGTTCCAACACAGTTGGTCACAGGTGGTTGTGACCGTTCATGGCCAGAATGCTGCTGTTCAAGTTCAAAGGCTACTTGAGCAGAATCAAAATCAGCTCTAGTAGCTGCACCCTCTGGCATGTTTTGTGATGCTGTTCAAGCTGATCTTTCAGCACAGAACATCCCCCCAGTGCTAAATCACAGCACGAGCAGTGCAGCATACCTATTTCCACCTGTTAGCAGAAATCTGGAAATCTCTCAGTTTTTTTTATAACTCCGCAGAATTCTACAGACCCTACCACTAGATAAAATACACTTGTAACTAGGGGATGGGATATTCATCACTTTGTGATGGAGTAACCTGTCTACCAAACTCTAAAACAGTCTCCTAGGCTCTGATTTAGAGTTTGGTGGATGAGATACTCAATCACACAGGCAACAGGTATCCTATCTGCAACAGTACAAGTGCCATTGGATATAATGCACTAGTAATATGATGGACAGGATATCTGTCATAGCTGTGATGGAATGTTCCATCCGCCAATCACCAAATCAGGCCTCTGAGCTTTTTTTACACTCCTTTGGAGAGCCAGAAAAATGTGTAAAGTCTCAACATGCACACATCTAAACAGTTCTTAATTAAATTATTTACTGTTTCAGAAAATCATGTGCAGTGTATTTGTAGAGATTTAATGAAGTAAATATGGGAATGTACTCTACTTAAATGTGATTATAATTGTCTATGACATGTCATTTCATATCATATTGTTGCCAGTGCTAAGCACTTTTCATAAAGTTTATTTCACCTGGAATTTTGAAACAGTGTTTAAAGTTCTGTGCATGGCAGAAGAAACATTCTCACTTGCATTCATTGTCCCTAAGGTACACACATCAAAAAATACAATTGTATTGTGTTGCAGGATAAGACATTTCTGCTTAGCATTCATATATGTTACCACATGCATTCCAGATAACAACAGAGTATTTTTCAGCTCTATACAGAGGTGTAGGATCAATAAGGAGAATGTCCCTAATCCTGTTCGGAAATACTGAATATCACATGATTGCATTAGATTGCATTAGATCACATGATTGCATTAGATTGCATTAGATTGCATTACATTACAGACCCACATCTTCAATGTGATGGAAATACACGGGCACATACAAATAATTTCCCCCAGTGGACACATCCCACCATGCACCCACGAAACACATTGAAGTAAGAAACTTTTTTTCACTGTTTTGTTGCATCAAAAAAATTAGACATTACCCATAATTATGGTAACATGTTTAATATAATGCTTACACCACACTTCTGCCATTTCCCAGCACTATAAAGTACAGAGTGTACTCAATTAATGGTACTCAGTTGGCCCGCTTAGAAATGATCATAGGCTGAGTTAGCTTTGCAGGAATAATTTCAGAGCTTACAAGTATCCAATTTCATGGTACTTGTTGGATTTGGCACTCTATGCAGGGTAATTCCCAAACTTTCTGCCTTCACCCCTCCTGCTTTCTGAATTTTGTGTTTGTTGGCTTTAGGACTCTGTGCACATTACCACTTCTTACCAGTGTTAAAGTAATTGTGCTTCCTTCTTTAAACATGGTAAAATTGGCTTGTTTATAAGTATCTAATACGGTGGCACTGTATTACCTAGGGCCTGTAAATTAAATACTACTAATAGGTCTGCAATATTCATTTTGTCACCCACTTAAGCAGAATTTTTAAACATGTCTCAGATCTGCTAATGCAGACTGCGTGCAGTTTTAGATTGCCAATTTTACTTGGCAAAAGAAACCTTTTGCCAGGCCTAAATGCCACCATAAAGGCAGGATCTAAACAGCCCATGGGGCAGGGCACAGTGTATTTAAAAAGTTGTGTGTGTATTTTTAAGTTTTACCTGTCCTGGTAGTGAAATACTCACAAATTTGTTTTCAGTACTGTGAGACCTACCTTTCCTAAAAGATAACATTGGGTTACCTTATTACATTTAATAGTCCTGTGATTCCTTTTGTTTGAGAGCAGGTTGAAATGCCATGTTTCGTGTCTAAGGAATTCTAATTTAAAATCCTCTTTAATGGTAAAGTCAGATTTTAAGTCACAAATCTGAAAATGCCACTTTTATAAAGTTGGCATTTTCTTGTCCTAACTGTTTGGTGCTTGTTTTTTAAATCACATGACTAGGTGTAGTTGGCAGTTAACCTTTGTGTATTCCTCCCTGACAGCCATACAATAGGGTGACGGGGAGTTGGCAGGATGGGCCATACTGACAAGATGGAGGGAGGGACAAGATGTAAGGAGTTGGAGCTGTGCACAGCCCCACTTGCACTTCAAAGCAGCTGCCTCAGACCACACCAAAAGAACTTCGCACTAGAGTTTGGTGCCTCCAGACATCCTGCGACCAAGGCAGGGAGGAAGGAAATCCCAACACTGTTTGGGTGGGGAAGAGACTCTAGAAGTTTCTTCCACTTCAAAGCTGGCACCAGGTATACAATTGTGACCCTAAGACCCACTCTTCAGTTCACTTCTGAACCTGCAGAGGACTCTCTGAGGACTGCCCTGCTCCCTGTGGCCTGCTGTGTATTTCAGAGTAATGCCCTACTGCACCAAGAGAACTGCTCTGCTGCCTGAAGCCTGCCATGTGCCCATAAAGGACTTCACTGCTGCTTGAGATCTGCTTGAACTCAGGACTTTCAGAGTGACTCTAAGGCATAGTTGGCTGACCTTCTGATCATAGCCTCAAGGACAGTAAGGGCTCCAACCATCTTGCATCCACATCTGGACCCAGTCAGGGTGAGATCTGACCCTCAAAGTGGTGCCCCTCCATTCCAGGACCCATGGAAGTGGCAGTAACAGTGCAGATAGCCCAAATCCAAAACTTAGAAACATTTTGGCCAAAAAGTGTCCTGATAACTGAGAGGAGACCAGGCCCTACCTGCTCCCCCATCCACCCACGGTGAATCACCAGGTGGCCAGACTTGCAGTAGCTCTACTTAGCGTCTACCTGTTTTGCTGTTTTAAAGTGGCTTAAAAAATCCTCTGGATTCCACCACTCTCGGCCCAGTAAAGAGTACTTCATGCTCTGATTCTGTCCAGATTGGACTACGGCAACATGCTTTATTTTCAGGGCCTCCAAACCCTAACTTAAACGTCTGAAAGTGGTCCAGAATGCATCCACTAGGTTGTTATTTCATCTCCCTAAACAGTCCTCTAGGTCCAATCTTCTTTGAGATCTCCACCGGTTGGCTGTGGAAAAACATATCCAGTTCAAAGATTTGTGCTACATGTATGAAGTCATGTCAAACATAGGTCCTGTGCTCACTGCTGATGCACTATTGTCCCAGTTTTCCCAGTCACTCCAGCAGCCATAATCTTTGTGCTGTCCCCAGAATTAGAAGATCATATCAGGGCAGTCGATCCTTATCTTACTTAGGTCCTAAGCTATAGAATGCTCTTCCTCACTTGATGAGAATGTGCCAGTCTCCTAGCGTTTTATAAAAACATCTGAAAACCTGGCTTTTCTAATTCATCTGCTGGTCCTGGCTCTGTCACCTCGCTCTACATGCCTGGATTTGGGAAAACCCATTGGGTAGCTACGCGCTGCACAAAACCAAAATAATAATAATAATAGCTCCTGCTACGTTCTTCTCTGCAGCAGCAAGTACAGTTCTGTGGCTCCTCGGAGAAGGGGCATGCAGCCTCGTGGAGCATTCATCAGCTAAAGCCTGCAGCTTCTCCCCCTGGAGATTTTCAACTTTCAAAAAAGAGACTAAGGACCTCATTGGTCCAACCGCCACATTACGAGTTTGGTGGGCGAACCCACCAACAGACCACCGTCTCCACCAGGATCCATTATCCTGATGGGCTGACAGCGGTCCTGGTTGTAATTAACCAGGGCTAACCTGAACTCAGTGCCGCCCTGCTGATTACAACCTTGTTCTCCGCCAGCCTTTTCATGGTGGTTTCTCCACCATGAAAAGGCTGGCAGAGAACAAGTGCAGGGTCCCCCCCGCCCAGCACCCTCAGAATGCGCACTGTGTGCTATGCAGCCACTGCGCATTCCGAGGGTGCTGGTCGCCCCCCTCTGTGCTATGAGATAGCACTCGACTCCTTTAAGGGAGTTGAGTATTATCTCGTAGTACTGGTCCCGCCAGTAAGACTGCTCTATTTCAAGGTTTCCATCAATCAGCCAGGTCAGGCTTGCGGAAGTCTAAATTAAAAAAAAGATCTTCACCACACCTTCGTCCATGAGTCCCTGATGATGACACCTCCTCCTCAGACACCGCTATCTGCCGTTCACCACTGAACTTTTCCTTTTCAGAATTTTCAAAATTGTTTCTAAGGCGGAGGCCGGGCCCAATGCACTTCATGTACCCAAACTGCGCTCCATCACAGTCGCCCATATCTTTCAAATTTGCCCTAGTCTCTCGTGATTTGATGTCCATGGTTGACTCTTTGATCTTTTAGGTGCTATTTTTCACTTTAACCTTTAAAAATTCATAACTATGGTTATACTGATTGGATTCCTGTTGCTTTGGTGCCACATACTTTATGCAGCATTTTCCAACCTTTTTGGTAAGAAGAGCTACTTGGGTTCAATGAAAAACATCCAGAGCTACGAATACTAAAGTTGAAATAGTGACTGCATCAGATGAGATTACATTAGTGGTCACCAAATGCAAAATTACCAACTGTAATCATATCATAGCATCAGACGTTTTGCCAGCAGTAATTTTCAAAATGCTTTGTAATGTGGAATCCTTCTACATGGGTAAAAAATAATAGCTGTAGCTGCAATACCCCTGGCACCAATTTAATAATGTTAATAATAGTTCTGTCCAAAGCTGCATGATTTATCACTGAAGTATCGAATTTTAATATATTTTGGAAATGCAACATTTTTTTATATATTAACACAAACAAGCAGAAGTGTCTAACCTAGTGAACTTTATTGCACAGGAGAGCTACTTGGTGTGGGACTTTTCTTCTGTTGTGTTTTCATTTTTTCTATTTAAGTGCTGCTTAAATACTTTACACATTGCCTCTAACTTCAACTTGACTGCTTATGTACAAAGGTATCAGAGGGTTAAGCACAGGTTAATTAAGTGACTTTTTGTGGTTCCCCCTGATTAGGACTGTGGCTGTTGCTTGCGAAGGGCTCAACCCCCAACTCCTCAATCAACAACCCAATTTCTCACAATACTCAATTTACTGACCTCAGAATGAATGAAGGCTGAATTGGCCTGGCTGGCACAATGTCAGAGTTTATTATTATCCAATTTAATGGCATTCAGTTTACTGACCTCAGATTGGTAGCCGAATTAGCCTTACCATAATTCAAACTCCACCCATTACCAACTCCTAAGGTTGTGGACTGCTAAGGTAGAATTTGGAAATATCTCAGAAGAAACACATCTAAATAAAATTTCATAAACTTGTTCTCATCATTGCATGGTCAAAAGAATATAGTGGTATATTTAGCAAAAAATCACCCAGCGCTTGCTATGCTGTGTGTTAGGGAAAAAGAAGGAATGCCCTGTACTTAACATTGTACGGTGCATTCCTCTCTTTTCCCTGCACTGGTGCACACTGTCCTGAATAACATGGAAGCAGGTACCCTTGCACCATGGTGCAAAGGTGTCTGCAGTGCAGACAGGATTCTTTTTGTGCAGGAAGTGCACCTTCCTGCACAAAAACAATCCTGAAAGGTATTTCCTCCTTCTATGTGTGCTGCAATATACAGCACAGAGAGGGAGAGGACATAACAACTAGGGAGGCATAGGATTTTGATGCATTCCCAGGTCTATCAGTAATGGTAAATCTGGGAATGTGCTGCCAAAATCCATGGGTGGATGCATGGGAACACCCACATTCCACCCATGGAACACCTTCACTTGGCAGAGTAACCCAATGCAATGATTTGTGCTGTGTTGAGTTACTCTAGATGTATGAAGCCACTCAAGGTCACATAAGGTCGCCTTGCATGGCTTGATAAATCAAACTTAAGAGTTGTGTCGCTCTTGTGCCCCGTTGTGTGGTGGGAGAGTTACACAATTCTTTGTGAAATATGCCCCATAGTGCTCCTATCAGATGCATTTGCAAGCCATCAGCGCTCACCAAAAGAGAGTCTGCTCAAACTGGCATGTAAAAACATAACCAGGAGAGGTGGTAGAACTCACTTAAAAAAGCCAGGGCCAGCAGGAATTATTGTTTTATTTACACATCATGGAGCTTCTGTTTTGTCCATGTTGTATGCATGAACCATCTGCAGATATTTTTATGAAAAGATCATTTTGGAACTGCAATTCATTTTAAAAACCTGTTGCATATCACCCAGCTACAAAATTGCAGCTGACTGTGTATGAAGACAGCATGTGCATTTTTTTATTATTATGGAGCATTAGAATGTTGTCTCATAGGAGGAGCGCAAATTTGAGATGGAGTGTTTGCTATTGCCAAAAGACTGTATGGTCTTCAAGAGAAAGGCTAAAACAGAAGTGGATGGTGAGAAAAAAGCAGCAAATTTAAGAAAGTGTGATGCCTCATATTTATACTTTGGTTTTGCTCCCATCAGTGTTACCAGAGATATTAAGTTATTCTATGTGGTTTGAGCTGTGACTTTAGCCAACAAAAGTCTAAAGCTAATCCAATTAAGGTGCCATTTGGAAACAAAACAAAGGTCACAAGCACAAAATAGTGGTGAGTCTTTGCAAGGAAGTTGCAAGACAAGATCCAACAGAAAGTCAGCGTCAAAAATGTGGCCTCAACTCCAGCAAATGCTTTGAATGCATTCTACTAAGCAGCATACTATATTGCAAAAACTAAAAAGCTATTCACTGATAAGAGAGAAAATGATTCTCCCAGACAATTATTAATGTGATGTGGCCAGGACAATGCTTGGTCAAAAAGCAGTATCCATTACTGCAATTACAATGTAAAATTGGAGGACTTTTTAATCTGAAAGACAATGAAAGGGTGGGCAACAGCATCTGACTTTTTTGACAATGTCAATAACTTCCTTTCAATTCACAGCTTAAAATGAGAAGTTTGTCTTTGAATATGCCCAGATGGTGCACTTTCGCTGTGTGGTGCTAGGGCTAGCTTAAAAGTGAAAGTGTGGATTTTGGGTCTTCATTTTTTGTGTACTCACTGTATGATAGACTGGGAAGCCCTTTCTATTAGAAACATAGTATCAGAAACATGGGTGAGTGAACTAGAGGGTGTGCTCAAATCTGTTCTAAAAATAGTCAACTCCATCCCACAAGAGCCAGATTGTTTGCAGTTATGTGTGCAGGAATGGGAGCAGACCATGGCAGTTTGCTCTTTAACAGAAGTCATGTGGTGATCCCGGAAGAAAGTACTGAATCACATTTTTCCATTTGGAGAATATAGCAAGCCAATTCCCTTTGAATTTGGACCTTTGTAAAGCAGAAAAGGGTATAATACCAACTGGCTTGTGCTTACTACACTGCCATTTTTAATAAATGAAATACCCTGAATCTACCTTTGCAAGGAGCTGATACCACATCTTCCACCATGAATAAAGAAATAACTTCCTTTGAGAAGAAGCTAGAGTTATGGCGAAGAACAGTTGAAGCTGGGCTGCTTGGGCCATTCCTATGTTAATCAGATTATGTTAAGGAAACAAAATATGACCCTCAAAGTGTTGCTGGGGTAATACAAAATCATCAGACTTCCCTCAGAAAACTTTAACAACAATATTTTTCTGAGGACAATGATCATATCAAAGACTGGGTCTTTCAACCTTTTCTTGTGTGGGCAGGATTCCATCTCCCAATTTGCATCCAAGAAAAATAAACTCAGCTCCAGAGATACCAGTCACTGCACATTGCAAATGCAATTCAGAAAACTATCACTTGGGGAGTTTTGCTGAAAATGTCTGAGAAATATTCAGCTTTGATAAAACCTGCTATGAAAACCATTCTACCTTCAGCTCATTGTATTCATGTAAGGTTGGGTTCTTAGCACTTGTGGTATTGAAGACAAAAGGCCCTATTTATTTGTTGGCAGGAATGGAACTCTGTTGTGGCAGCGACAGAGTTCCCTCTCCGCCAACATAGTGGTTCCGCTTGCCCAATGTATACATATGTAGACTATCAATTTGGTCAGGGCAGAGACTACTCTGTCTCCACGGTGGCCAGGGATCTCTGATGGCCCTAGGGAGTAAAGACCATCAGAGAAATGTCTACATGTCTGTCCGCCAAACTTAGAAGGGTGGAGCATTAGTACAGTAAAGAACTGTACTAATGGTCCTCCCACCATGAGAGAAGTCTCTCATTGCGAGGGAGGCATTATGTTTTTTCTTTACCAAAATAAAGTCCTGTATTGAGATTTTCTTTTTGTAAACAAGAAACAAATACTCTGCCACAGCCCTGTAGCACAGAGTAAAATGCATGAACCAATCTGTCAGAGGTTCCTGGCTATGCTTTTATAAATGACCACCTTCTTGGCAGTCATTTATAAATTCGGTGGGTAGTCCCTCTGTCATGGGACGGAGTAGTTTACTCTGTCCCCATGGCAAAGTGGCGGGCCACCCTCCAATATCTAAATCGCCCCCAAAGCACCTTTCAAGACTGGAAAAGTGACATAACCTGAGGATGGCAATGCCTAGAACTCATCCACAGATTGACCATCTCTCAGGGAAGAGACAGGCATACCAATTGCATTAGTTCAGAAAGGTCTTAAGTCTTATTATCCAAACATGTTAAGTCAAATTATGTGTTCTTTGAATGACATAAACCAGAATTAAACTTTCTTGGCAAATATTTCTTGAAGTACTGAGCCTCTGTCACCTAACTGTAGACACTCAAAAACATTTAGTTTATTGAGCACTACCATTGCCCTTTACAATTATTTTATTGATTTGACACTTGCAACCTGCGATTTGGGGTCATTGATGGTTGTTGATGTTGCTGAGTACCAACTTCTAGTAATTTTAGTTGGGGTGGGGGCTTTGTCATGAAAAATTTAATCAGTGGGGGCTCAGCATAAACAAGTTTGTGGATCTCTGCTTTATAGGAGAAGATAAGGGTGTAAGGTAACTGATACTACTAAGAGATACTGCTCTATGCTCAGTGGGTTTACTTTGTGGATCTTCAGAGAGATGATTAAGAAACATCATGTTGTAAAAAATGTTCTTACATAGGACCTAGTTGGCAAGACCCAGGATATGTGGGACTCTTCTATAGTAATGCACATACTTCTTTGAGGGGTCACATAGGGTACTCTGTGGACTGCTACGCGGACTTTAGGACCATGTCAAACTGGTGGAAGATCTGCTGTGGCCACTGGAGTCTTCTGGGGAGGGGGTGCTGAATTGTTATAAAAGGCTGGTAGAGGCTCTAAGAATGTTAGAGGCCATCCACGGCCTGCTGGTGGAGCTACCAGCCCAGACCCAGGCAGGGCTGGGCCGACCATCAAGGCCACAGGGGAAAACCCGGGTAGGCTGAAGATCAGCTAATGTGCCTTTAAGGTGGATGGACAGAGAACTCATTAGGTATCTAGTCTGTCAAACAACCATGTGGGAACATACACAGTTTTCATATAAAATTGTAGACAAATATATAATTTCCCCCATGCCAAAATTACCTTGGAGACAGTTGGACTCCTCCACTATATTCACTCTGTTCCATATAAGATTGGTTTAAGCTCATTTTCCAGAATTTGGTGTTTGGTGATAACAGTCAAAAAGAATGATGACACTGCATCACCAATTGCCAACTGAAGTGATTGTAATAATCAACACATGTTGTACAATGTGCACCTTCAGCAGCTATCACTGCAATAAATAAAGCATTGCTAGAAGAACGCACAATACCCAAATTATTTCTATTTCAAAACTGCTATTAACAATTTTAAAAAAGCAAAAACCTGCAAATCATACCTTTTTTCCCACAACATAGACTATTGAACTTAATGCCCACTCCTACAGGATTTGACAGAACCATTCACTGTCTCAGAAGCCATTAGAAGAAAAGTAATGGAAAAGCAAATTGGTCTGAGAGTGTCTGTCAACATTTTGGCTTTGTCAATGTTTGTTTTATTTTGTCATGGTTTAAGTAAACCGTTATGGTTGGGTAAGCTGCCAGGCCCTCTCCAATATGGAAAAAATGGCTAAAAGCTCAATTATTTTGGTACCTCAAATGCAAACATTGCAGTGGTATTCCCAGGCACCAATTGGAACTACTTTGTGTATGGATGTGCTTCTTGTGAAGCAGCAGAATGCCATCACTCACAGTGAAGTTAGCCACTCGCTAAAGTGAGCTGACCCACTGTCCCATGGAGCATGTTATAGTAGGCGAAGGAAAAAAGCAAATAACACAACAACAGACCAATGGACAAAGAAGGCTGTCTGAAAGACTGTAGAAGAAAGCATATTATATAAGCATATATTCTTTGTAAAATAGGAAGGTTTTGGATAGCGCCTGTCCTAATTATGCAATGTTTACACTAATCATTGGTAATTGAAGGCTACACCTTTAATTGTATGTAATGAAATAGTGCACTGTAATATCAGGTTGTATAGTTCAGGACTGTCCATCTAAGGTTGCGAAGGGGGTGTGACCCATGCCAGATGTTCAGGATATCTACATAGCATAAATTTACATGTACTAAATCTAAATTGCATTATTTACATAGTCATTGGGGATCCTGAAAATCTAGCATGTGGCAGACCATTTCCGCCTACATTGAACATCACTTTTATAGCAAAATAGAGTCTAGTAAAATCCCCTTGATCTCTTTTCAGGATTGAGAATGACCTGGTACTTCTACTACAGACAACAAAGGGTCATTGTGCAATACCAGGAAACAGACTTAATAGATCCCATGAACAGCAGTGGTAGTCGTTGCATCTTAAATGTCTGTGAAATTCAGAATATAATTGTGTGATATTTCATGGGCAATATTGTGATATGTGACAGAAACGGTCAGAATTCACATGGACTATAACTAAGGCCACTTCTACAACAGTCAATGAAATAAAAATACATGTTTTCTCAGCTGTCATATGTTGCTTAAGAAAAGTGGAGAGCTCCACGTTTTCGGATAACGCAGAAAAGGAACTGTGCTGGGAATAGATGTCATAACAGTGTAACTCAAAGCTTAGCTCAAATGCATTGTCATTTTATGTAGCATATGTTCATTCTTAAGATGCGTTCCTTGCCAGCAGCAATGCAGTTGACCCTAAAATGAAATTAAATGAGACAGCGCCTGTTGAAAATATAAAAATAAAAATTACAGGACATATGTCCTTTAGGATTTGCTGTTTTACATTGCAGTGACTCATCTGCAAAGAGGTTTATCTGAGCTGATTAGGTTATTAGGCAAATTCAGCATTAAAACTCGGGCTGCTTGATAGCACTTGAAAGGACCACTTGAAGGACATATCAAGATAACAAGTAGAGGTTAGGGGCCCCTATGAAAATCATCCTTTAAGTATTGTTGACAATTACCCCCATCATCATCAGAAAAAAGGTGCTTACGTGGCCATGTGGTGTTTACAAAGGGTGTGTGGGTATTTGTACTGTGCAGAACTAGCTAGAGAAATCACCATTTATGGAAATCCTGAGACATACCATACTAAATTGTTTACAATAAGGCAAAAGAGATGTAGAACTTGATTCATTCGAAGGCCATTTTTAGCCATAACCCGCAGAATATGGTTGGATTTATGCCTACTAAATATTTACAAATAGATATCTAGCAGTTTTATTTCACTTTCTAATTAAGAAATTGTATGGCAAGACTGGGTACAATGTGATGTATGTAAATTCTGTGGGAAGTGGGTGTAAAAAGGCGTGGTTATCCGTGAACACAGAGAAACACGTCATGGTGTGTGCATTCACAAACTTCTCTCCAACCCTTTTGTATCCAGAAAACAGAGAAATATTTTTCCAGTGTGGGAAGTGGAACACAATACCGCTAAAATACACGAGGGTGTGAGAGAAAGGGATTCTCGATGTAGAAACTGATTCTATTTGAAGGAAAAAGAAAAATATAAAACAAGTACAATTGCATAAAGGGCTGTCTTTTCCCAGCGCAGAGTAGTATCCTGTGTAAAATGCAACACTAAGGAAACAGCAACATTTAAAAATGTTGAATAGCTGTCCCAGCAGTAAGTCTAGAAAGCTGCTACAGGTGCAGTGTCAGATATGTCCAACTGGCAAGGTCTGTGAATTCCAAAAACATACCAAAGTACTTTTAAATGGGAGGAGAAACCTCAATGATACATATGAACTTTTTTGTGAACTGGAGCCATTGTGAACTCTAAAGGGATAAGCCTAGATTACAGAAATGTAAACATTAAACTCATACTTGCTGGATCAAACCTAGCTCCCTTACTGTTGTGAACTGGTTTTCAATCTCTCCTCGCACTTATGCACTTGTGTTCTTCACCAAACCAGCCTCTACCTACAGTGCACAGTTGTTGGAAATTGGGTTATTGTTTGAGGGGATGAAACCATACTCACACTGCAACCACAATCTCGGTCTGGGTGAAACACAAGTACACCCCAAATTAACCTATACTTATCATTCTGGTAGCTTGACACAAAAGCTGTCAGGCTTAATTTAGAGGCAAAGTATTTTCTGTAGCACTTCAAACAGTAATAAAGTGCAAGGATAACACGAGAAAAATCCTGCACAAAGTTTGGAAAATATAGAGTGAAATTTAATAAATTATTTGATACCAAAATGACAAAAATCCAATCATTAGAACTGGAGATATGTATTGGTAGCTTTTTAAATAAAAATAGTGCCTAGAGGCATAAAGTGCCAACTGTATTTATCTGGTCGCATTGGACCTGGACAAAGTTGCAAGTCAGGCTGACCATGATGTAGTGTGGACCGGACACAGGGATCAAGTTAAGCCTGCTGAACAAAGTACCTTAAATGTTGGTTGCAGAGCATTGCGAAAAGCCGCGTCAAGGAAGTGTTGTGCAGAGGCTGTTCCGAGGAAGCTGTGGGTCTGCGATGTAGAGCCCTGCATCATCAGGATGCCATGGATGAGGGGCTTGTGATGCAAAGTCCTGCGTTGTAGATTCAGCATGCAACAGCTGTTCCGAGGAGACTGCGGGCTGTGATGCGAGGTCCAGCATCAATGATACATTGCGCTGCAGCTGGTCCGAAGTGGAGCTATGAGCAGATGCATTGCATGGTGTGAGTGCTGCCCACAGGGCCACCGCAGGGCTGGCAGAGCACCTTCAGAACCAGGGCAGGCAAGATTCCCAGCAAACAGAGACCAGGTATTGGGTTCAATGTGGGTGGAGCCTTTTCTACCCCTGAGACGCTGAACAGGAGACCAGTCCTTGGAGTCACTCTGATGGGCTTGGGATCAGTATACAGGTCCAGTCCTTTCATTCAAGCAGTAGGGCATCAGGGTAACAGAGTAGCAATCATTCTTGCAGAGCAGCATGGCAGTCTTTCTGAGAGTTCCAAAGGTCCACAGGTGTACTGAAAAGTTGGGTCTTTGGGTCCAGCACTTATACCTAAAGCCTTCTTTGAAGTAGGAGAAGGTTCTAGAGGTTACACTCAGGGAATTTCCTGCCTCCATGATCTACTCACACCTTGTCTGGGATCACACAGACTAGTGCCAAACCCTTGGTGAGTGTGCTCAGGCAGAGCCTCTATGGTGTGCAAGTGTGGTAAGTGACAGCTCTTCTCCCTCCTCAAATCAGAAATGGCCCACGCTACCAAGACCTATTCCCCTTTGTCTCACTGTCTGGGAGCAATACACAAAGACCAATTACCAGCTACGCCTAGCCATGTGTCCCAGACTACAGGCTGCGGGCACCAGATGGTTAGGACATGAAAATGCCAACTTTCTAAAAGTGGCAATTTCAGAGTTGTGACTGAAAATCAGACTTATCCATTAAAGAGGGTTTTACATTACAATTCTTTGAACACCCAATTCGACATTCCTACTTGCTCCCAATTGAAAGTTAGCGGTCATTAAGTATCATAAGGTAACTAAATGTTATCCTATTGGAGATGTGGGCCTTGTAGTAGTGAAAAACAAATGTGAAAGTTTTTCACTACCCGGACATGTACACCTTAAAAGAACACTCCTAACTTTTTAAATGTACTACACTCTGTTCTCTGGGCTGTTTAGGGACTACCCTCAGGAAGGTTTAGGCCTGCCAAAAGGTTTCTTTTGGTGGGCCACTGTTGGACCTGGCCTTTTTACAGGGTCATCGCCAAACTTTTTGCCTCCTTTCTCCCTTTTTTCCTGACCTGTCTTTGTTGGCTTTTGAAATCTGAGCACTTTACCACTGCTAACCAGTGCTAAAGTGCATATGCTCTCTGTGTAAATTGAACTGTTAATTGGTTTATCCATGATTGGCATAAATGCTTTACTAGTAAATCCCTAGTAGAGCAGGGCCTGTAAATCAAATGCTACTAGTGGGCCTGCGGCACTGGTTGTGCCACCCACATGAGTAGCCCTGTAATCATGTCTCAGACCTGCCACTGCAGTGTCTGTGTGTGCAGTTTTAAACTGTAAATTCGACTTGGCAAGTGTACCCACTTGCCAGGCCTAACCCTTCCCTTTTCTTACATGTAAGACACCCCTAAGGTAGGCCCTAGGTAGCCCCAGGGGCAGGGTGCAGTGCATGGTTAAGGTAGGACATATACTTTTGTGTTTTATATGTCCTGACAGTGAAATACTGCCAAATTTGGGTTTTCACTGTTGTAAGGCCTATCGCTCTCATAGGTTAACCTGGGGGCTGCCTTTAAACATGATTAAAGCGTAGCTTACCTTTGGGACAGATAGACACGTGGAGTTTGGGACCTCTGAACTCACAATTTTAAAATACATCTTTTAGTAAAGTTGGTTTTGAGATTGTGTGTTTGAAAATGCCACTTTTAGAAAGCGGGCATTTTCTTGCTTGAACCATTTTTGTGTCTCTGCCTGTTTGTGGATTCCCTGTCTGGTTTAGTTTGACAGTTGGGTTGTTTGCACCTCCCTCCAGACAGTGACACAAAGGGGGCTGGGATGTAGCCTGCATATTCTGATGAGCCATCTGTGTTAGTAGGGAGGTGAGGAGTGGTCACTTGCACCCAAAAGGGCTGTGCCTGCCCTCACACAATGCAGACTCCAACCCCATGTTGTGTGTCTGAGGCCTTGCAGGGCAAGGTAGGATTTCACAAACAAGTGAGACTTTTCCTTTGAAGTAAGCCTACTTCAAAGGCCAAAATGGGTATAAGAAGAGGACCCAAAACCACAGATTTTAGACAATTCTTGGGGTAGACACTCTACCTCACAGACACTTCTGGACAAGAAACCTGCTGGTGAAGAATCCCTGAACCAGACCTGCCAAGAGGAACTGCCTGGCTGCCCAAAGGACTCACTGGGACTGCTTTTCTGACAAGGACTGCTGCCTTGCTGTTGCCCTGCTGCCTTGCTGCTCCCTGGCTGTGCTGAGAAGTGCTCTCCAAGGGCTTGGCTAGAGCTTGCCTCCTATTCCCTGAAGTCTCAGGACCAAAAAGGCTTCACTCCTGCAACTGGACTCATTGTGCGACAAATATTTGATGCACAGCCTGCTAAAAACGACGCACAGCCTGCCCCACGGTGAGAAATTCACAGCACACTGAACCGGGACGACGCAGCGTGACTTCGCAAGGAGAAGATCCATGCGGCACCTGCGTTGCAACCGGAACTTCGATGCACAGCTCACCGGATCGACGCACAGCCAACCCGGGACAACGCAGCCCGGCTTCCAGAGAGGAATCGAGGCAGCGCCTGCCGTGCGGGAGAAAATTCCACGCAACGCCCACTGGATCGACGCAGCTCTTGTGACTTCGCTCCGCAAGCCCAGGATTCTGCGCAAAGTCCCCCGGGTGGCCAGAAAACACCGAAACCCAAAGAGGAACCAAGACCGCACGCTGGAAATCGAAGCAAATCCTTCCCCTGCATGGAAAATAATCACGCAAGTCGGTGTGCAAAGGGGCGAAACCGACGCACACCTCCCCCTTTTCCACACATCGCCTCCTCTGCGGTCCCTTGCGGAGATTTTGAACGTGAACCAGGTAGTTTGTGCTTGCAAGAGACCTTTAATGTTTTTAAGAGACATTTACTTGTTTAGCAAAGACTTAAGACACTTTATATCACTTTTACAGTGATATCTCAAAATCTGCTTATTGCATTTTAATCGTTTTGTCCTGCATCTTATCAGATAAATATTATATATTTTTCTAAACACTGTGCTGTGTATTATTGTGGTGCTTTATGGTGTTATTGTATGATTTATTGCACAAATACTTTACACATTGCCTTCTAAATTAAGCCAGACGCTCAGTGCCAAGCTACACGAGGGTGGGCACAGGATAATTTGGATTGTGTGTGACTTACGCTGGCTAGAGTGAGGGTCCTTGCTTGGACAGGGGATAACCTGACTGCCAACCAAAGACTCCATTTCTAAAAGCCACGATAGCAGATTAAACTGAGAACAAAGGCTAAAATGGCAGGCCTCAGACATACTTGAAGGGATTTTTAAGTGGGTGAAAAAATCAGTGTTGCAGGCCCACTAGTAGCATTTAATTTACATGCCCTGGGTAAATGTAGTACATCTTTACTAAGGATTTACAAGTAAATTAAATGTGCATATTGGGTGTAAGCAAATTTCACCATGCTTAAAGGCAAGAGCACATGAAAATTAGCTCAGATTAGCAGTGGTAATGTGCACAGAGTCCTGAGGCCAACAAGCACAAGCTAAGCAAAATTTCAGGGCTAAGGACTGAGGTTATATTTTCAGTAAACCTTCTGCTCTGCTGGTCCAGGTGTGTCACTTATTGTCAGATTGCTCCTGCCACCTCTTTCAAATGTTGACTTTCATTACTTTGTCATTGAAGACATGGAAGTTGTGTATTCCCAAAAATGTTGAGAAATGAAATATTTAAAGTTCCAAATAAAAGGAATGGCTTCGGTATTTGTAGACATGAAATTGTATCACTTCCTCTCCTGAAATTTTAGCTGAAGCCCTGTGTCAATGTTCTATGATGAGCGTGTGCTGAAGACATAATAAAATTAATGTCGATGACATATCAAAATGGATGCTGCTTAGGAAACTGTGGTAATCATTAAAAAATGTGATGGTGTGGCTAACCCCTCGAAATACGGGAATCCATACTTATCTCATTGATGGTAACATCAGGGGTGGATAAATAACTTGGGACTCAGGCCAAAAGTCCTTTGATTGTTGTTGAAATGCATATAATAGGCGTATACATTCTTTAAATATTATTTAAAATACCCAAAACATTCAAAAGTTTGTTTTTTTGACAGAGTTTCTCAACTACTCATTGAGCACTTCTATATGTGCATGATTTTATTACAAACGTGTCTACGTACTTCATGATATTTTGTACAATTATATTAGTCAAACACTTGTGTTATAAAACGAAAAACAAAGGTGTGACGTGTTTTGATGTGCCGCTGAATTCACATCAAGAGGTAGCTCCAAGGACTGAATTTGGTGGCCAACATCTTTCAAACGCAGTCGTGGGTGTTACAGTGGGTGGGGCGGTGCGGGTTGGGGGGAGAATGGGAGGGTGACGGGAGGAACTATTAATAAAATGCAAATTAAAAAAATAACCTGCATGCTGTGCTCCACCGCCGCTCCTCTGTCTCCTCAGCAGGCTGCTAATTGACACAAAAAGAAAGCCGTTCACAACTTTGTAGAATGGTGGTGTTACTACCACTCATTAAACTGTGTGGGGTGGCATCCTCCTGGTTGTAAGGGTGATCCTGAGGGTATCGACAGGGCACTTGTAGCTGCTGGCCTGCACCCATTCTCCTATGAGCCTTCAGGCCCCCCCACCACATGGGGAGGCGTACATGTGAAAGGTGTGGACCCCAACAATGCCTCCCCTATCTTGCTTGACCTTTTGCCAGGCAGCCCCCATGCAACCTTTGAGATGATTACGGCATCACTCATGGAGGAGAATGGAGCAATGGTAACTGCAGCCGTGGGAATGGGATTTGTGAGGGTCGTAATAATATTCTTTGCTCAATAACGTGAAGAGACTGCAGCATGTAAACTGCTTTTGAGTGGTCTACATTTCCCACATTCCTCGGGTGGTGGCTTGGCCACGCACATTTCCTAGTGGGAACATGTGAATGGCCAATCGAGAATATTCTACATTGCCTACGGAATGCCACCATGCAAGACAGGCTATTCCACTTTTCAAGAGTAAATCTATTATCACACATTTGTTATTTATTGAGGGGCTATAGAAAAAATGTCCCTACTTGTGCAGTCATCGCATTTGTTGTAAATTGGAACAGTATCCTCTATGGCAAAGATGTTTTTTGTGGCTTTGACTGAGTGTGGTTATGAGGTGCATTCGACATAATAGTGTATTTAATATTTCTTCTGTGCAGAAAGACAAAAACGTTTTCTCCTGATTATGCTTGAAGGAGACAGAACTTGGCAGGTGGATCATCTAGGACTTCAGTTACTAGGGTTCCTGCACATAAGGCGCCCTGATATAGCTGCATCCTGCTGCCATAAGTGCAGTTCCTGCACCCTTCTGAGTGGTGTGTCCTTATTTTTGTAGGAGACAGAGACTGATAGGCGAATCTGGAAACTTGTAGGCACATAGCAGGGGGACGTCAGTATCCTCCTGAATTTTGCTGCCTGGTCCATGCACTGATGACAATGGACTAAATCCAAGCTAATGGTGGGGGCTGCCTGCACTGAAAGCGACCGGAAGAGGCTGAGCTGGTCAACTCCTCTTTTATCAATGACATATTCGAGGATGTTTGGTTCAGTGTCAGAAACCTTTTGACCGTCTGGGAGATCGGTTGTTTTTTTTGGGGACTTACATTGCGGAAATATAGCTTTACGTCATGGGAAACAGAACCGATCACTTGAGCATTTAGAGACAAACAAAACACATGAAATTGAAGCTCAACAAGGAAGCCATTGCTTATATTTTTAGGTATGCCTGCAGATGTACTTTTATCAAAGGATCTACCCAGAGGATATTACTTTCTTATCTCATGCTATTGATTGCTTGGCGTACCACTAGGCCTCACATGGAGTGCTTGCATTGTAATCTGAAATATACACCTCCTCATCACACATTTAATTTGTTACCTCATACATATAGTTTATAAATAGAAAGTAATACTTTTTGTATAGTGCAACCTATATGAATTGCAAAGGTGTAACGGAGGTATCTTAAAAGTCGTTGGAGCTTTCCAACATGTCTTTGCATCCCTTATACTGACGTTATCAGACCATTGGTTCTGTGTCAGAAAGCCACTTCAGATACAAGAATAAAAAAGATTATAAAAGCAAAATAATCCGTGATAAAATTTCACAGCTGTTATACAAATTCTAACTAGCAATGAATAAAAATGTTTAGGTACCTTAAATCTATCATATTTTCCATTCTGAGTTATTCTACCGTTTTAAATAAGGATGCCAGTTTTTAACCCATTTCATTGCAAAACAATTTTAAGCACTAGGCCTCACATGAAGTGCTTGCATTGTAATGCATAAGGGACTACTTTTCATCTGAAATATACACCTCCTCATCACACATTTAATTTGTTACCTCATACATATAGTTTATAAATAGAAAGTAATACTTTTTGTATAGTGCAACCTATATGAATTGCAAAGGTGTAACGGAGGTATCTTAAAAGTCGTTGGAGCTTTCCAACATGTCTTTGCATCCCTTATACTGACGTTATCATACCATTGGTTCTGTGTCAGAAAGCCACTTCAGATACAAGAATAAAAAAGATTATAAAAGCAAAATAATCCGTGATAAAATTTCACAGCTGTTATACAAATTCTAACTAGCAATGAATAAAAATGTTTAGGTACCTTAAATCTATCATATTTTCCATTCTGAGTTATTCTACCGTTTTAAATAAGGATGCCAGTTTTTAACCCATTTCATTGCAAAACAATTTTAAGCACTAGGCCTCACATGAAGTGCTTGCATTGTAATGCATAAGGGACTACTTTTCATCTGAAATATACACCTCCTCATCACACATTTAATTTGTTACCTCATACATATAGTTTATAAATAGAAAGTAATACTTTTTGTATAGTGCAACCTATATGAATTGCAAAGGTGTAACGGAGGTATCTTAAAAGTCGTTGGAGCTTTCCAACATGTCTTTGCATCCCTTATACTGACGTTATCATACCATTGGTACTGTGTCAGAAAGCCACTTCAGATACAAGAATAAAAAAGATTATAAAAGCAAAATAATCCGTGATAAAATTTCACAGCTGTTATACAAATTCTAACTAGCAATGAATAATTTTTTTTAGGTATCTTAAATCTATCATATTTTCCATTCTGACTTATTCTACGATACGGATGCCAGTTTTTAACCCGTTTCCTTGCAAAACTATTTTAAGCATTTTATCTCGCAATGTGTTTCTCAGTCAGTCAGTCAGTCAAAAATCTTTATTCGGCATAATGCCATAACAGTGCACATGCATACATATATATCACCATAAAAATGCAATCCTTATTACTTACTTCAGAAGGCCAGTTTCTTCAATCAACTAATATCACAGAACTAAAAATCTAAACATATCCCTTAGCCCTTCTAAATCAATAAAGAATATTTAATACTTATAAAATCCTAAACAACAGTAAAAGCAACATTAAAAATTACATTAGCAAACAGTCACGTCAACTAGTTCATATCGATTCAGCAATGTGTTACTCTTTATTCATTCACCCACTCAAACTCAGACATTCACTCACTAATTCACTGGTCTCACTCTTGTATTCGCTGACTTAACTCGCTCTCACATTCACTCATTCGCTCACTCCGTAAATCACTCACTCATTCATTCTCACACTTCCTTACTGACTCAGTAACTTGCTCGCTTACTCCAGCAGGCACCGAGCTAAATAGATCACGTCGCACACAGCGCGCATTGGCGCTCACGGTGAAACCCTACGGGGTAACTACATCCTCAAGGCCCAGAAACCTTTCGGTGAACTCTTGGCCGTGGTGTAGTTAAAAGATTAAGCAGCGTGGAATTAATAGGATGTCCAGGAACAGAGCATTTTTAGAAGTCGGAGATATTTTTATGGCTTAAAATATGACAGAGCAATGTTGTAAAGCACTTTCCATAATCTTATTAAATGGCGCCAATATGAAATAGATTAGTTGGGTATGCAATTATAGTTAAAAACAGTAATTGGAACATGCTGTTCTGTGTCTGCTGTCAGACATTCACTCCGAGCCAAGCTAAAATAAGATAACTCCTTGGTCATTCGCCCTGCGCATTTAACACCAGCGTGTTCAAAAAGACTTTAAATTCAGTGGTAATAATATTGGGTTCGTGCAGACTGTACATCACACTTCCTTTCTTAAATGATGGAGCATTTCAAGTTTAATGTAATGCACTGACACGCTTTTAAATTGCCAGTCATTTTTTCCAGTAAAAGAAAGCATATTTATTTTGTACCAGTCCCCTTTCCTTCTTTATGTCCTCATGCAAAGATCACCGATGATTGATACGTCACAAAATAGAAGACGTCCATCTGATAATGAGGCGTCAAAGCAGACCCGACTTGTACAAAATCTAGAGGTACACAACAAACGATTTGGCCTCCTGACTGGGGCAAGGAGTGGGTGTTTTGCACCGTATCGGTGCAAAAAAAGTAACTTCATACGTTTAATAATTTGCAATCAACAACATCAAATTTTCCCCCAAACAAAGGCAAACTAATGTCCTTTGTACTGCGGTGTGGAGAGTGTCTGTCTCAGCAGTTACACGTCGCCACTACCGGAAATGACTATTTCATTCAAAGTTGTTTCTCAATTCTGTTTCTTGTTTCCAAGGTATAGGATGCAGGAATAGTTTGCTCTGCCCATGCGTGTTTAGGGTCACAATCAATCAATCAATCAGTAATTTGTTAAGTGCGCTACTCACCCAGAAGGGTCTCAAGGCGCTGGGGGAGGAGGCGCTACTGCTCGAAGAGCAACTTCTTGAGGTGCTTCCTGAAGGTTAGGAGGTCCTGGGTCAGACGTAGGTTGACGGGGAGGGAGTTCCAGGTTTTAGCAGCAAGGATCTGCCACCAGTTGTGGTATGGTGGATGCAGGGGATGGTTGCAAGGGCGAGGTTGGCGGAGCGGAGCTGGCATGTCGGGATGTGGAAGTTGAGACCCTCGTTGAGGTAGGCAGGTCCGGCGTCGCGGAGAGCTTTGTGAGCGTGGATCAGGAGTTTGAAGACTATCTTTTTGTTAATGGGGAGCCAGTGGAGGTCTCTGAGGTGGGCTGAGATGTGTTTGTGGCGAGGGAGGTTGAGGATGAGTTGTGTGGAGGCGTTCTTGATGCGCTGGAGTTTCTTCTGGAGCGTGGCCGTTGTTCCCGCGTAGAGGGCGTTGCTGTAGTCCAGTCTGTTGCTGACGAGGGCGTGGGTGACCATTCTTCTGGTTTCCATGGTGAAGGTCTTGCGGAGCATGCGAAAGGTGTTGAAACATGAGGATGAGATGGTGTTGACTTGCTGGGTCATAGAGAGCGAAGAGTCCAGTATGAAGCCAAGGTTGCGTGCCCAAGAGAAGGTAGGCCCCATTTACTAGAACAACAATTTTACAAGGGCTGGGACATTTCATTTTTCACATGAGCCTAACAAACAATTTTCAACTGTCACCTCCCTTCAGTACTGCGATTTGCTGAAATTCAGTTAGTGGTATTCTATGTCAGGACCAGAGGCTTCAGATTATGTTTTCTCTCTCTTTACTGAGAAAAACACAGCAGCCAATCAACATCAAGTAACACCAAAAACTATATATCCCAGCAATCCTGGTAGTCCCTATTGCCCAATCCCAGTCCTGCACTCCAAATAAATGTCTCTGTCCTATTAGTCCTTTCTATTTCTTTGCTGCTTGCAGCCATAAGCTAAGTACTCCTGCGCTTCTTCTTATATATTTGATTGATTGATGTGTAATATTTTCCTTCGGCCGTGAAGTGGGAGCGGGGATCGAGCGATGCTCATTTGAGGTATTCCCTCATTACCACACACTATCGTACCCGAGCGGCGACCTATTCGGAAGGCTCAGTTCGGCTCCGTCGGGTGACGAGTACATTATTTTCTGAAGCGCTGCGCTTCTGCCGGGTGTCTTCTTTTGTCCCAAGAGGTGTACAGTGTGTTTGCTGTCCGCCGGTGGAGGACAGCCGAGCGCCGAATTCAGAGGACTCTGTCCTCTTTCTATCTCCATCATCGCGCACATGCGCAAGGCAGTCCCCGGCTTCTTTAACTGTCGGGAATTCCCTTGGATGCGACGCGAGTGAAAGAACTTTTCCCCTGTTATTAGAATGCCTGACTGGGCGCAAAAATGGTGCAGGTCCTCTGCCCTAGGGAAAAATTGTGCAGGTGCTTCCTTCACTTTTTAATTTTGGGCCATTTTTGAAAGTTTTCTCTCATTATTATCAGGATTTTCTCCTGTTGATGAACCTGCTGGGGCTAATTTCCCCCCACCCCCCTTGTTTGAACTCCTTCATATCCTCTGGCCTATTGACATGGCGTATTACACTGATGAGGAACAATATTTTCAAGAGGAGGCTGAAGTGCCCTATGATTACCAAATGGAGGAAAGAGTCCCTAGGTCACCATGTGCAGGATTCAGTTAACCAGGCCTTGATTAAGGCTTTGAAGCCTTCTGCTCAACCTCTTAAGAGATTTGGACGGAGAGAATTAATGGGGCGATCCCCCTCCGAGGCGCTGGCTTTAGAAAGTCAGATTTCTGATAGAGGCCTTGCCCCAAGAGCCTCAGTGGGAGCGCTGTCCGCCGAAGAAATTTTTTCACAAATAGCTTTGTCAGTCTTCAAAGACCATGAATACAGCCCCGGGGTTTCTTCGGATCCTACTGGTCCTTTTCTGGCTTCTGCACCACAGCGCAGGAGGAGCCGTGGTTGCACCCATAGAGGTGGTGGGAGAGGTGGTTTTAGTTCCACAGATATCACTACTACAGGTGAGAGTAATCCCCTTTTCAGAAGTTGTTCTGGGAGGAGGATACAATGGCATTTAACAGACTGGGGAAATATTTCACAGGACCCATGGGTTTATCATAGAATTGGACGGCAGCCAATGGGGCTGGGGTGCCCGGTGCGGGGCAATGCAGACAGGGGACAGATGATCTCAGGATGAACTGACACTTTACATCAATTGTTTGGAGCTTCTGGCAGGAGCTTTTGCAATTCGATCCCTGTTTCCCCCCAGAGCCAGTTGTTGCATACTGTTGCGCATGGACAACGTTTCGGCAGTGTGGTACATAAGTCGACTGGGCAGGACCAGATCTCAGGTCCTTGTGGAGATTGCCAAGGAATTTTGGCATTTTTGCCTGCAACACCAAATATCGGTGATGGCGGAGTACATTCTGGGTCACTCCAATGTGATAGCGGACTGGAACTCACATTTTTTGAGGGATGGCAGTGACTGGATGCTTCATCAATCAGTTTTTCAAACTCTGATCAATCAGTGGGGCGAGTGTTCAACAGACCTTTTGCATCTCGACTCAATGCTCAACTACCTCGGTTTTACAGCTGGAGACCGGAACCTCTAGCTCTGGGGTTGGATGCTTTTCTCCAGAATTGGAGCAAGGGTCTTCTGTATGCCTTCCCTCCATTTTCAATGATTCAGAGAGTACTCTCTCATGTGAAGAGACAGAGGGTGGAGTTCATTCTGGTGACACCACTCTGGAAAGCTCAGTCATGGTTTCCGGTAGCGATGGCGCTCTCTTGCACCTTACCGCTTCCGATTCCATCGTTCCCATCCTTGCTTCTGGATCCGGCGGGATCTCCACATCCATTGATACCTCAGGGAATATTGTCCGTCATGGCATGGAGACTTTCAGGAAACGTTGGCAGATGCCAGGAATTTCAAGAGACGCTATGTTTTTCTTATCTTAATCTTGGGCTTCTTCCACCCATAAACGCTATGAAGCCTCGTGGAAGCGATGGCTTGGTTGGTGCAGTGAATGGAGTGTGGATCCCTTGGGGGCTCACATCAGTGTGATTGTTAATTTCCTTTCAGATTTAGCTTATAGGACCATTAATAATTTTAGATCAGCTATTTCAGCTGGACACCCTCATATTGAAGGTGGACCAATTGGAGAGCATCCTTTGGTTTGTAAGCTCTAACAGGGCATCCGTTTGATTAGGCCTCCTCATCCTAAATATTCTTCTTTGTGGGATGTTGATATTGTTCTGCGTTTTCTCAGAAACTGGCCATATAACGAAGATCTTTGGCGTAAGCAGTTATCTGCCAAACTCACGGTCCTTTTGTGTCTAATATCTTGCTGATGTGTGTCTGATGTGCATGCTCTGGATTTAGCAAGTAGAGTATGTACTCCTTCAGGAGTTTCTTGTTCTATTTCTAGACGTATGAAGACAGCACCTAGGTGTATTTCTTATCCAGGTTTTCCCCATAATCAAAAATTGTGTGTGGTAAAATGTTTGAAAGCATATGAGGATTGCACCAGAGAGATTCACAGAGATGCTCAAGGGCAGTTGCTTATACCTTTACAAAGTCCCTTTGCACCAGTCTCATCAGCCACTCTGGCCAGATGGGTTAAATGGCTTTTGGGGGAAGCTGGTATAGATATTTCTCAATTTGGAGAGCATTCAGTGCGTGGCGCCATGGCATCCAAGTCCTTTGGAGCAGTTTCTCGTTTAGAGGATATCATGGCAGATGTGGATTGGTCTTCAGACACTACGTTTAAGGTTTTCTATCATAAACCTATTGTAGATGTAGCGTCTACAGTGGTGGATCAGCTTTGAACTGGCATAATCCAAAGCCTCCGGTCCTGACAAAGAATAAAACATTTTCTAGCTATCGGGTTAAGAATTTTCAATTCTATTAAGGACACAGAGGTCAGAATTACCCCACCCTTATTGTTATTTGGGCTATTTATTACAAATTTGGTATAATTACGATCTATTCTGTTATATTTTGGAACATGCATTATGTGTTTTATGATATATTTTGTTCCCTCCCGTAAGTATTTTTTCTGGAATCATTGCCAGATTATTGGTACATTTTCTTTTGTTTTAGGCTCAGATAATAAAGGCGCATTAATTCTTCAGAGTTTCATGGAGGACTAGATGATCATGCCAGTTTTGGCAAGGGCTTCCGTTGTTCGTTTTCGTTGGGACCCTGGAGAATCCAGTTGGAGATCAGGTTGTTTTGTTCTGCTTATTTGCAAAGAAAGAGGAAGGACTAATAGGACGGAAACCTTTATATGGAGTGCAGTACTGGGATTGGGCAATATGGACTACCAGGATTGCTGGGATATGTAGTTTTTTGTGTTACTTGATGTTGATTGGCTGCTGTGTTTTTCTCAGTAAAGAGAGAGAATGGATAATCCTCACCTCAGTGTCCTTAATAGAATTGAAAATTCTTGACGCAATAGCTAGATTTTGTTTTATTCCTGTGGAGAGGAGACCCTCGCAGTGGCTTTGAAGCCCCATCAGGTATGCCCTTGCTGAAAAACTCTTGTAGCTATGAAACAGCTGCAGCTCTAGTAATGCACATCTACATGGAGAGATGCAGTGTTGTTCTGATCCTACATAGGCCACAGAAAAGTTCTTAAGGCCTGCCACTGCAAAGAAGAAAGTGGAAGCCAAAAGATCACTGGGTAAGAAAGTGTATTTGAAAGGGAGTCGAGATGTGGCGGTAGGCTGTGTTGTGTGTGTGTAAGTTTGAGTGAGACCTCAAGGTTGAGCTTTTTTCTCTGAAATTATATGTATGCCTCTATCTGTCTGTGTGTGTGCTTGTGTGTGTATGCCTGTGCATATGTGCATTTGTGTGTGTAATTTAGTATGTCTATGAGGTTGCCTTGGCATAACCTGTTTACTAGACCCGACATCATTGGTTTGGTATCTGCCAGATTTTTTGCCTTCACTCCCTTGCTTTGCTAAACTCGTTTTCTTGGCATTAGGACTCTGCACACTTTGGGGCATATTTATACTCTGTTTGCACCGAATTAGTGTCATTTTTTTTAACTCTAATTCGGTGCAAAACTAACTCCATATTTATACTTTAGTGCTAGACCCCTCTAGTGCCAAATTTGTGGAGTTAAAGTCATTTTTTTAAAGTGGAGACCTACCTTGCCTAAATGAGATGCAAGGTAGGCGTTCCCGTGCAAAAAATGACTCTATGGCCTTAACGCCATATTTAGGGGCATATTTATAGTCTGCTGCATATTTATACTCTGTTTACACCGAATTAGCGTCATTTTTTAAAACTCTAATTTGGTGCAAATCTAACTCCATATTTATACTTCAGTGTTAGACCTGTCTAGCACCAAGGCCCTGATTTATACTTTTATTGCGCCGCAGTAACGTAATTTTTTTATGCAAAAGTGTCGCAAACGTACAAAATATTGGCCCTTATTTATACTTTTTGCTGCAAAACAGCACTAACTCAGTTTTGCAGCAAAATGTTTTGCACCGGCTTGCACCATTTCTGTGCACCAGCCGAGCACCATATTTATGGAATGGTGCAAGCTGGTGCAAAGGGTAGGCTAGAGTAAAAAAAAATTACTTTAGTCGGGTGGGGCTGGCAGTATAGAAGAAGAGGTTTTAGCACCAAAAAATGACTTTAGGCAGGTTAGAGTAAAACAAAGGGGCATATTTATACTCTGTTTGCACCGAATTAGCGTCATTTTTTTTTACTCTAATGCGGTGCAAAACTAACTCCATATTTATACTATGGTGCTAGACCCAACTAGCGCCAAATTTATGGAGTTAAAGTCATTTTCTGGAAGTGGAGACCTACCTTGCCTTAATGAGATACAAGGTAGGCGTTCCCGTGCCAAACAATGACTCTATGGCCTTAACGTCATATATAGGGGCATATTTATACTCTGCGGCATATTTATACTCTGTTTGCACTGAATTAGTGTAATTTTTTTACTCCAATTCAGTGCAAAACTAACTCCATATTTATACTTTGGTGCTAGACCCGTCTAGCACCAAGGCCCTGATTTATACTTTTTTTGCACCGCATTAATGTCATTTTTTGACGCAAAAGTGGCGCAAACGTACAAAATATTGGCCCTTATTTATACTTTTTTCTGCAAAACTGCACTAACTCAGTTTTGCACCAAAAAGTTTAGCACTGGCTTGCACCATTTCTGTGCACCAGCCGGGCACCATATTTATCGAATGGTGCAAGCCAGTGCAATGGGTAGGCTAGAGTAAAAACCTGGCAGTATAGAGGAAGAGAGTTTAGCACAAAAAAATTGCATTTTAGAGTAAAAAAAATGACTCTAACCAGATTAGCGTGATTTTATGGTGCTAAACCTACCATGCCACATGACTCCTGCTTTAGAAAAGGCAGGAGTCACGCCCACCACCCCAATGGCCAGCACAGAGGACAAGGGTCCCCTGGGCATGGCCATTGCACCCTGTGCCATGTATGGGGGCCCATTTCAGGGCCCCATATGGCACTTTCAAAAATAAAATGCAATCTTACCTGTACTTACCTGGGATGGGGTCCCCCATGCTCCGCAGTCCCTCTGGTGTGGGTGGGGGTGCCCCTGGGGACTGGGGAGGGCACCTGTGGGCTTATTCCATGGTGTTCCACCATGGAAATAGACCCACAAGTCCCCTAACGCCTGCCCTGAGCCAGGCTTTAGAAAATGGGGCAAAGCAAGCTTTGCCCCATTTTTTGACCCCTCCTCCCTCCCTTGCACCATTTTTGAATGGGAGTATAAATATGGAGTTAAGGCCATAGAGTCATTTGTTGCACAGGAACACCTACCTTGCATCTCATTAAGGCAAGGTAGGTTTCTACTTCCAAAAAATGACTTCAACTCCATAAATTTGGCGCTAAGCAGGTCTAGCACCAAAGTATAAATATGGAGTTTGTTTTGCATCGAATTAGAGTAAAAAAAAGTGACGCTAATTCAGTGCAAGCAGAGTATAAATATGCCCCTTATCATCAAAAAATGACGCTAATCTGGTTAGAGTAATTTATTTGGACTCTAACCTGCCTAACGTCCTTTTTTTTTACGCTAGCCTACCCTTTGCACCGGCTTGCACCATTCCATAAATATGGTGCCCAGCTGGTGCTAAAAAATGGTGCAAGCCGGTGCAAAACCTTTTGGTGCAAAACTGCGTTAGTGCAGTTTTGCACCAAAAAGTATAAATAAGGCCCTTTATCCCTGCCAATCAGTGTTAAATTACTTGTGTTCTCTCCTTAAAACATTGAAAAATTGGACTTCACCTAGCGGACACCTTTAATTTACTTGTAAGTCAATAGTAAATGCTTCTAGCTGTATTTTAGGCCTGTAAATTAAATGTAACTAATGGGCTGCAGCACCCATTGTGTCTCCCACTAAAGTAGCCTTTTAAACATGTTTCAGGTCTGCCACTGTAGCCTGTAGTGCAGTTTTAACTGCCTTTTTGACCTGGCATAATAAACATTTTGCCAGGCCTAAACCTTAATTTGTAATGCTTATAAGTGACCCCTAAAATAAGCCCTAAAAGTTCAAAGGGCAGGGTGCATAGTAGGACATGGGTTTAAGGTTTACAGGTGGTGGAAGTGAAAATCTCCTAAAGTTATTTTTTACTGCTGCAAGGCCTGTCTATCACATAGGCTAACACTTGGTTACCTTATTTCAATTAATAAGTGCCAAATTCTGATTGGTAGCAGATAGAGAAATTATGTTTACACTCAAATTAATTGAAGTTTAAAATCCTCTTTAAAGATAAAGCCAGACTTTAGATTATACTTTTGTGAATTACACTTTTAGAAAATTGGTATTTTCTTGCCCTAAAGTTTCTGAGTCCTTTCTAGGAGTTTCCATGTGCCTGGGCCTGCTATTTATTCCCCTATCAACAATGTGTATTGCGCCCAGACAGTGAGCCGTGGGACCTAGGTGTAGCTGGGAGAGCGTCTTCCTGGCAGGATGGCTGGAGAGGAACTGTATCCTGTCTGATTACATTTCAAAGGATCTTTCCCACAGAACACACAAAGGAACCTGACACCAGCCTGCCCTAGACTTTATGGAGCCTGGCCCAGGGGAAGGGAGAGAACTGACACAAACCAGTTTTGGGGGTAGGCCAGGGAATTTCCCACACAAAGACTGGCACCAGGAACAAAAAGAGAACATTCAGAACCACTCATCAGAATACTCCTGGACCCGTGGAAGATTCAGAAAAATGATGGCCCTTCCGCTAGAAGTTTGAACTGCTTACTGTCTGAAGAAAGAAGTTTGGACCTACTTGCCTTGGTCCCAGACTACCCACAGTGACTCCAATGGTCACTTGGCTGACCTGCTGCGTGAGCTACAGGGACACAACAAGCTTCCAGAAGCCTCTCTGCAACTGCGCAGCTGATCAGCTGCAACTGGCTCTCCCGGAGCCCTGCTGCTGGCTCACGCTGGGGTGAGTCCTGATCCCCAAGAGGTGCCCCTAGCTTCTGGGCACTTAGCTGGCATCAGCGAGAACTCATCATTAATTAAAAGGTGAAAATCCTGACTTTTGGGATCTTTGTGACCGCGGACCCGCCTGTTCACACCAAAACGGTTACCCATGACGATCACCATGGTGAAACTCTAGCGTGGGCTGGTCCTGCCAGCAACAGTGACCATCTTCAATGACTGGCAACATGAGACCTGCATTTTGCACTGACAGTGATCATCCCCAACAATCAAACCATGCGAGTCTCCAGTAAGGACCGGTTCCTCGCACTCTAGTAACAACCATCCTTGATGCTCGAACTGGTCTTTGCACTGACAGCCTACTTGCGGCCTCTTCCAATGCAAATGTAACTCTTCACGCTGTACTTGAGAATGGAAAACTCTTCAGCAAGACTAACATGATCCTTGTATCCGACCCCCGCTACTTCGCAGGCTGCTTGAACTTGTGACTTCCACCGGGTCCAGCCCAACCAGATAACTGCAGGTATCGCTTTCTCCTTGTTGCCACTATTTTCACAAAAAATATTCAAGTTCCATATCTCTCGTTTAACTGATTGGATTTTTGTAATTCCGGTATCATTTTACTTTTTAAAATGTACTCTGTTTTTTCTAATTGGTTTGGAACTTTTCTTGTATTGCCTTTTCACTTTATTACTGTTTGTGTGTTGCAGAAATATTTTACACATGACCTCTATCTTAGGCCTGACTGTCTTTGTGCCAAACTACCATTGGGTTAGGCACTGCTTAATTTACTGACTTTTGTGGTTCACCCTGACAAGGATTGTGGTTGATGCCTAAGTGGGGTCTCCACCATCCAATACCCCAATTTCTTACAATGATAATCATCTGTGGAATATAGTGCTCATCCATGGCTATTTTTGCCATCCCTGGCTTAGGAGGGGGAGGGCATACCTGGCATGCAGTGATCATGGCTGGCATATGGTTACCATCCCTGGCATACAATGATGGAGTCTATCTCTTGAATTTGATGGTCATTCCTGTCACATTGTGGCTAGCTATGGCATGTGGTAATCAACCCTGTCAGTGTTCATCCCATGCATGTGATGGCAATCTCTGACACACTGTCAGAATTTCTGACATATCACATTTTTCTGTGACGTGATGGGCATACTATCCATATTGTGATTATCACTTATATGTTGTAGCCAGTACTGACATACAGTGGTTCTGTGTGGTTTCATGTGGTCATCTCTGATAGATAGTGCACAGCGCATGACTGACATATAATGAGCATCCCAGGTAAGATGGTGGTTGCCATCACTGATATCTGATAGCTATACCAGATGTTGTCCATTTCAGCTACATGGAAAACATTCCTGGTGTAGGCTGACAGTCCATGGTCTATGATGACCATCTCTGGCATACAATGGCCTTTCTTGGAAAATGGAAGTGATCCCTGGTATGACTATTCAAAGTATCCCCAGCATAATGAAATCCCTAGCCTATGGATGTCTATCCTGGCATCCACAGTCCTGATGGTTGTCAGGGCCAGCACTTAGTGGTCTACCATGGCAAAAAGCGACCATCCTTAGCATTTCATAGCCATTTTTGTCCTCCGATAGTTATATCAGGGCTGTGTGTTGAGGATTGGACATTGAGAAGATTGGTTGAGTCTCCTTCTTAATTGTCTGAGGAAAGTGCAACACCTCCCAGTAGCAACAGTGCAACCCTAAAGAAACTAATACACATGAACGATGTAAAGTGCCTCCTTATGAGGTTCTCAGTTAGGAAGAAAAACACGCAAAGGGTAAAAAAACAGCTTGGATTTTCTGGCAAATGTGGAACAATGGATCATATACCTCTGTTAGTTCAGTTAAGCAATTTTGTAGTATTTCTTATTCCCCCAAACATTCTTCCCTCATGAAGACGCAGTATGAACCTTCATGGAGAAGGTCAGTCTCTCTTATGTAGAACAAGGCACTGTTGATGATCTATGGCATAACTAGCAGTATATTACTGGCAGAACATTGTGTAATGGGGCTGTTAGTGAGAGAAAGCTCTTCAGGAAGCAATTTATCAAACTTAAAATCAATAACAGTGTTAGGGGTGGGCAGTGAACTCCACTCTGCTCGTGAAGTTTGAAGAATTTGTCTTACTCCGCGCTCCAGCTAGAGCACAGAGTTTTTTTCTCATTCAGGCTTGTCAACATTAATTTGGTTAGCGCGAGCAAGGAAAATCTTACTCAGACCACCTACTAGTGTGATTTCTCAGTGCGGGAGGTTGTGGATGGTCGCTACCGCTCGCATTAAGAAACCTTCCACCCGCTTTGAGGAAGGTGCCACTCGAGTAGAAAATCTACTCGAGTGGCAGAAAAGGAGCAGTGCTCTCTTGAGCTGCGCTTAGTGCCATTCGCGCTGAGTGTTCAGCGTGGGACAAACACCTGAGGTAAAAATCACTGTGAACGATGTGACCTAAAGTACTCCGCTGCTTGCGGAATGCCGCGTAGTGTGGCAGAATCCAGCCCAGACCTAAACAGTACCCCATTCCATGTAACTGACAGGGAACTGACCATCTCCATTAAAACATCCATATTAGAAAGTTTTAATGTACCATATTATTACTCCCTCAATTGCCAAGTATCAGAAATAGATCAGGTACCGCCACAGTACACTCTGCTTGTGAAAGACCCCCATTTGGCAGCTGGGGTGCCATTCTCATAGGAGGAGCCTCTCATGTTAGTCTAGAAGCTGAAACACTTGTTTGCTCTGATCTGCAAACTAAATATCAATCACACACTGTGGGGGTTATTACAACTTTGGAGGAGGTGTTAATCCGTCCCAAAAGTGACTGTAAAGTGACGGATATACCACCAGCCGTATTACGACTCCATTATATCCTATGGAACTCGTAATACGGCTGGAGGTATATCCGTCACTTTACCGTCACTTTTGGGACGGATTAACACCTCCTCCAAAGTTGTAATAACCCCCTGTGTCTTTATGACGCAAGAATGTTTGGGGAATATAAAATGTGGCTGTAAATAAGATAATGTATGAAGTGTGAGACAATGATTGTTGTCACTGCTTAATACATGTCAGCGTGAACTTGACAAATACTAAAGATCTGTGACCATAAATGCTTTACATGGCATGAAAGAGTCTATGCATGTTTAATGAACAATGATTTGTGCTTAGTATTATTAGAGGAGCATAGTCTTAGGGTAGAATCTCCTTTGCAATCCTGCAGCTCTTCATTGAAGATGAAGATTGATACTGAAGTTATTAGCAATGCACCAAACGCCCCCATTCATCAGGGATGAGTAAACAGGCAAGCAAGAATATTTGGATGAAGATCCAGAAAACATTCCAATTGCAAGAAGCAAAACAGGGTGATATGATCCCAATTTAAAATATTTTGTTACAGCTTTCTTCAGTTACCTGTCTCCACTGCAACGTAAGCTTTAAGATTTCAATCAATCATTCATGAGCTTATAAAGCGTATTACTCACTCATAGGGTCTCAAGGCACTGAGGGTTGACCTCAGAGATCAGTCACAGAGCCAGATCTTGATGTCCTATCTGAACTGAGGCAGCGATGGTGACTGTCTGAGGTGCGGTGGTAAGGTGTTGCATCCTTTTGCTGCGAGGTATAAAAACTATTTTCTACCCGCAGAGCAGGTGCCAGCAGCAACTGCTGCAAACCTTTCACTAAAAAATTATAATAAACAACATTTATTATCGCTTTTAGTAAAACGAGCAGGGCCACAGGCTGGTACGAGCACTGAGGAGGAGTGCACAGCACTCCCCCTCACTGGGCATTGAATGTTTGTTCGTCTGTCTCCAGATGGCCAAACATGCATGCACAGTAGGCTCTCTCTGGAGAGAGCATGCACAGGCTCCCAGTCTGCCTGGGAGCGCCCTGACTGGGCACTCCCAGTGAATCCTGACGCTGCTCAGGTTTGATGGCAAGGCAGACTGAGAGCCTGTGCCTGCAGCCTTCCTGCATTTGAGAGGCAGCACGGCAGCGACGGCGGTGACAATGAAGGTAAGTTTATTTTTTTTATTAATTTCACCCCCCTCCCATAACCCCTCCCACTGCATGCACCGCCCCGCCCCTGTTATGACTGCGAGCTGCTCCTGCTGCTGAGGACTTCTTGATGCAGGGTATGTTGTCGAGTGACTGTTGGGACAAGTGGAGAGGTCTGGAAGGGGCGTACCAGTTGATGCGGTTGTTGAGGTAGTTGGGTCCATTGTCGCAGAGGGCTCTGTAGGCGTGTACAAGGAAATTGAAGTTGATCCTCTTCTCGATGGTTAGCCAGTGGAGGTCTCTCAGGTGTTCTGTGATGTGTTCTTGGCGGGGAATATCTAGGATGAGTCTGGTGGCAGCATTCTGGATCTGTTGCAGCTTGTTCAGGTTCTTCTTGGAGGTTCCAGCATAGAGGGTGTTGGCGTACTCGAGTCTGCTTGTGACAAGGGTGTGTGTCACTGTTTTTTGCCAGTCGGTTGGTATCCATCTGATGATCTTTCAAAAGAGTCAGAGGATGTGGAAGCAGATGGCGGCGACGGAGTTGACCTTCCTGGTCATGGTGAGCACTGAGTCAAGGATGCTGCTGAGGGTGCTTGTGTGGTCTATTGGGGAGGGGGGTTTGCCATATGTGGAAGGCAACCAGGAGTCGTTCCAGGCCGATGGTGAGGGTCCCATGATGAGGATCTCGGTTTTATCAGAGTTCAGTTTGACTGAGGCAGCTTTCCTTCATCCAAGAGGCCACAGCTTTCATCCCGTCTCTGAAATTTTTCCTGGCTGTTGCTGGGTTCTCCGTCAGGGAGATGATCAGCTGGGTGTCATCAGCGTAGGAGACAATATTCATCCCGTAGTTCTTGGCGATGGTGGCGAGTGGCATCATGTATATGTTGAACAGCGTGGGGCTCAGCGATAATCCTTGGGGTATTCCACAGCTGATGTCAATGGGCTCTGATCGGTGAGGTGGGAGACTGACTCTCTGTGTTCTGTCAGACTGGATGGAGTTAATCCATTGAAGTGCTTTGCCTTTTATGCCTGCTGCATGTAGTATGGTGCATAGTGTACGCTGAGATACTGTATCAAAGGCGGCTAAGAGATCAAGGAGGATGAGCGCTGCTGTCTTTCCTTGGTCGAGGAGGGAGTGTATTTCATCTGTGGTTATGAGCAGGGCAGTTTTGGTACTGTGGTAGGTTCTGAATCCTGATTGGGAGATGCCTAGAATGTTGTTGTCCTTGATGTGTTTGCGTAGCTGAGTGTTGATAGCGGTGACTTTAGCCAGCAAAGGTAGCAATGAGATGGGGCAGTAGTTCTTGAGGTCATCCGGGTCAGCTGTGGGTTTCTTTAAAAGTGGGTGAATCTCAGGGGTAGGTTGCTGCTTCTAGGGAGCAGTTGATGGTTTTGCAGAGTTCTGGCGAGATCACAGTGCTGGCTTTGTTGAAGATGTAGTGTGGGCAGGAGTCGGTTGGGGCTCCAGGGTGGATGCTTCTCGTGATGGAGAGGGTGTCGTCCGTTGTGAGGAAGGTCCAGGTGTGCAGGGGTCGAGTGGGTTTGGATGATTTGGTGGGTCCAGAGTGTCTTGGGGTCCAAAACTGTTGTAAATGTCCTTGATCTGCTTGTGGAAGAAGGTGACCAGTCCGTCGCAGAGTTCCCGAGATGGAGGGATGTCGGTGGCTCAGCCTGTGGTTTGGCAAATTCTTTGATGGCGTTAAAAAGTTCTTTGTTTTTGTGAGAGGTAGAGTTGATGGGCATCCTTCTTGGTGGTCCTGATCAGGTTGCGGTGGGATTTTGTGGTGGTTTTGAAAGCTAATATATCATCAATGAATTATCAGGAAACTTGTCGGCCTCTTTTGTTCTGGATGCATTCACATTTTAATCAATGTGAATCTACTATAGAACAGCTTCCTATCATGTGGTATGATTTCATTGGTAGGAGAGTTCCAAATTTTGTGTGGTGACTATTACAGGGTACTTGACCAATGGGCTTGTTTCATTCCTCTGCTAAAATGGAAGGCTTGTTTGTAACCTTTCAGATTGAAACACAGAATGGAAGTAATATGATGCTTGTATTAGACATAGTTTATTCAGTAAGCCTGCAGTATATTGTATGCATGTTGCTATATGATAATCAGGAAAGTTTACAGTTTTTTCTCCAAACAGATACATCAGCCACTAGAATTATTATTGCACCTTTCCCCTTATTTAAGGAAAACAACTATTGATATTTGAACAAACAATGCAGAACACTTTCACAAACAATTATTTATTTTGGGAAAATGTTATCTTTGATAATGATTGTGATGCTGGGATGAGAAACAGCTCTTAATGGCTACTTAGAAGCATCACGCAAAACTCTCAACCAATGTTCCTTGAAGGCATGCAGATTTATATCCCTGGTTAAAGCAAAGAAACATAACATGCAGATTAAGGGGCTTAATATGACTTTGGTGGCCGGAAAAGCCTGTCCACCGAAGTCCCGATGGCTAGGTTGCCGCCAATGCAGCAGCCTCCCCGCCGGGCCCATAATGAGTTTCCCACTGGGTCAGCAGGCAAAAACACAGTTTCCTGCTGACACAGTGTTAAACAGCCTACAGCACTGTCTCCGGCTCATAATAGAGCCAGCAGCAATGCTGTAGTGCATAGGGTGCACCAGCACCCATCACAATGTTCACTGTCTGCAAAGCAGATAGTGAACATTGCCATAGGACTGGGCAGGGGGGCCCCTGCATCCCATCTCCACCAGATTTTTTATGGCGGGGTTACTGCCATGAAACCTCTGGAAGAGAAGGGGGTCGTAATCCCCAGGGCAGCGCTGCTTGAAGCGTTGCCCTGGCGGATTAGGCCTGCTTCACTGCCTGATTGTTGTGTAGTCGAAATCTGGTGGTGCTGGCAGTCCGACCTCAGTGCTACCACCGCAGTTGTAATATGAAGCTCGGCCTACCACCATGACCCTGGCGGTCATTAGACTGCCAGGGTCGTAATGAGGCCCTAAGTTTTAGGAGGAACCTCAAAGTGAAGTAGCATCAAATGATTCCAAGAATGCAAATAATCCTTTGTAAAATGTAAAAAACAGCATCCTGCTCAATCGGTAATAATTTATGTTGAGACATGGAACCAATATTTTGCCCTTGTCTACGGTCCCTCACCACCCTCTGTTGAACAGAACCATTGAAATATACACTGGATATCAATGTATTAAACATGAATGTTTGCGTTGCGGTGACTGAGGTTTCACTTAACTTGACCTTCCAGCGGAAAACGAAGGTGTCTGTCCTGAACTAGGTCCCCCCATTTTCTAATGGTCCAAGATGTAATTGTGGGCTTTCATTGCACTTAGTTGTTTCCTTTCTCTTCAGAGGGGATCAAAAATAAATACTATTGTAGGAATATGTCACCAAAAAGAATGAAAAAAGAGAACTTTACCATCTAAACACTGTTAATGTAACATGAAATCATTTTTTAAACACACAAGGCCAACTCAAAATATAAAAAGGATAAAGAATGGAAACAATAAAAGCATTGGCAAAATAACATATTGTCCGATAAGCCCTGTAACTGAAGTTCATATTTTTAAGTAGATGTGTATATGTGATGAGGAATTACTCACCATGTACAAAGGTGCCAAAGGCAAGTGGGAGCTGACTCTTTGCCCCATTCTGTATGCCATGCTGGGCAGAACCAAAATGTGAATGATAGCTCCATAGGCCAATGAATGAAGAAGGCTGACCCAAACCCACTCCATGCTTGTATATATGTATTTATATTTATGAATTTGTTAGATTACTTTCAGTTGGAGAGACAGCTAAGACAGATCTGAAAAGTGGAGAAGTCAAACTTGGACAGCTATCAGATTATCTCTCTAGATGGCGCCATGAGATATTTGTTTCCTAAATTTGTAGATAATAACATGCAGGGTTGCCCAGATGATTAAAATATTAATCCCCTGACCTGAGCAGTTTTCACAAAGGTGTTAGGAAATCTGTTCAATGTTTAGACAGTTAGCTTTTCAATTTAAAATTAGTATTTGAAGAAGTAACTGCAGTACAAATTTTGATATACTACTGGATTTAGATGTGACTCGGACGGAGGTAAATCATTGCAGCTATTATATTTAAACTCCTATGCTAGGATTCAGTGTTGACCAAAACATTCAGAAGTGGTTGTAAAAAAATCCTAATGAATCTGCCAAGCTACGCACAACGAGAAATATGTCAACCTTTCTTTACCAGGGGGCAACAATGGCATACATTATACTTGCTAGACCTACTGCTCTACCTCATTTCAAAATAATTAGTCGGGGGTTTATTTCAATTAAAATGACCAGGTCAAATTTTGTGCAGCAGTCTTTCATGGGGTGGAGGGTTGGAATATATAAATTGCAAGGATCTAGAAATAACAATAAGAATATATTTTACAGAAAGCCATTTGCAATGCATTAAGCTATCTGCACAGTTGCCTAACAATATTAAACTGAAGTTAAAGCCTTTTATCCATTTAGTGACTATCAAGCAATTGATGATATGGGCTGAAGCTGAGACCCAAGATGGCTGTCAACACTTTCTTGCTTGAAGTGTTGGCAGCCAATCAGAGCTCTGCAGCTCCGTGCACAAGCTCATCATCATTAGCGAAGGCACTGCGACCTCAGATATCCAATTTTTTTCCTTTAATTTCTCAAAAACTACTGAACAGATTTACACTAAATAACCAAAAGCACAGTCTGCGTACCAACGGCTAGCTTTTTGCCAAATTTTGTGTAATTCTGTCCAGAGGTTCGTGCTGTAGTCGTGTTCAAAACTCCTACAGAAATTAACATGGGAAATAACTTTTTTTTTTACACCCCCCTTTTTTCTCAGTCCCCACTTGACAGATCTCCCTGAAACTCCCCATATGCAACAAGAATCGCCAGGACACTTTTTTGGAAACTTTTGTGAAGATTCATCAAACTGCGTCAAAGATATAGTCAAGTAAAAAACGCTTTTTCAATGGAAATATGGTCCTAAATATAACTACCTGCTGGCAAATTTATATATATATATCTATATGTACTCGTTACACTGGTTCCACCGATGCTGCCGCTCCGCAAAGTAGCGGGGGCCACTGTTAGTGAGGGTAAAACTCACATGGCCATACTTTTCGGCTCCCTCCCAGGACCAAAAGAGGGGCACTCACCGGGCATAGGTAAGCTGAATTTATTGCTACAAGTAAACAAACAGACAAATTTCATCATTTGGCCTGTGTCACTGTTGATGAACTGCACGAGGAAACTTAAGCTATTAAAGATGCATACCATGAATCAGAATGTAAACAAAGAAACTAATGAGGCTCAGCATGTGCAAACAGATATTCTGATGGGCAATGATTTTGAAGCACTGAGCACATTTCAGCATGTGATGGAACTGGTATCATTGCATTCATAAGGAGGGACTGATACAGTGGTTGACACTTTGGAACCAGTAGAAATACAACAAAGAAGTAAAGCAAACAATTTCAGACCTAAATCTTGTTTTATTCCCTAGACTCTGCATGATGCGGTGGATGTTTTTCATGAGACTGTTAGTATGGAATTTGAAAAGTTCTGAAAGAAAGGAAAAAGTAAAAACACTGGAAATATGACACAACAACAATGTCAAGTGATCATGACCCTCAAAAATGGCAGCAATCTGATAATTAAACCTTCAGATAAGGGGGATAATGTTGTCATGCTAACACAGGAGTACTATGAGAAGGAAGCCCTGAGATAGGCGGCAGATTGAGAATGTCATGAACCAATTCAGAGGGAGGAATACGTAAAAAGTATTCAGGTGTTTTTTTGAATTCTTGGAAAATTGGTGGGATAGAGGAATGTTTGACTATGAAGAGTATAATTTCCTTTAGTGTGAGCAACTTCAAATTCCTACCTTCTATCACATACCAAAGGTACATAAACATTCAAGTCACCCACCAGGACATCCCATAGTTTTATCCAGAGCTTGTCTTTTGGAAAATGCTTCAATATATGTTGACTTTTATTTTTGTCCTTTTCTTGAAAACTTGAGCTCCTATGTTAGGGACATAAAGCATTTTTTAGACATATTAATGGAATACAAAGGGAAGAGAGCATTTTATTGATTACTCTAATGTAACAAGATTATGTACTTGCATTGCACATAGGGTAGGTCTTAAAGCAGTTAGCGTTTTTCTGAGGAGTAGAGGCCTGAACTATTATGAGCATAATGTAATGATTTTGCAATTAATTTAGTTCTATTGAATTATAACATCTTCACATTTGCAGGGCAGCAGTAGAGGCACAAGCAGGGAACCACCCTGGGCACATGCATCACCCCCAGCTACGCAAATTTATTCATTTGTTGGTGGGAGCAGTAAGTGGCCTGAGCAGAACGTGAAGCATGGGTAGATAGTGTGGCCCTGTGGGCATCCAATATCAATGACTTATTTATTGTGTGGAAGAGCACACAATAATCAGCAGAGGAATATGTAGCCCTCCTTAACAGCAATTCCCTCAACTTACATTTTATGAGCCACATAAGTGATACCTGTATAACCTTTTCAGACCTCACAGTATTTGTCCAAGAGAACCAGCTACACACGACATTTCATCACAGGCCCACAGAAGGTAATTCACTGCTACAGGCATAAAGTCATCATCCCTGGAGCCTTATTAGCAGCATGACTTACACATACCTTACTGAGAGTCTTTGTGAATTAAACACAATTGCTCAGTAGAAAAGCACTATCTTAGAGCAGAGGCAGAGGCACTGCATAGGGTTCAAGTGAGTGGATATGGTTCATCTGTCCTGAAGACATCCAAAGAAAAAATACAAAATTAGCCGTGGTTGAACATTTACACTGTGTCACCCATATACTAGGACTTCTTCCTTCGACGGTCTCCAGAAAATAAAACATCATCCCTGAGGAGGAGACCTGGAACTAAAATTATGACAACAAGAAAGTTTGCTTATCATTCGGTTTGAATTAATATGTATTCTAAATGTTTCTACCTTTACCTAAACATAACACCAGGGATTAAATGTCAGTTATGACATCAGACTGTTATCATTATGATTAAGTTCATGAACTAAGTAAAGGTAGGACTAGAATTACATATTATTATCAGTTTTTTATGATCCAAGTATAACTAGGACTATAATTATCCTTAGTGACATGTCAACATCACTTCTGTTTGAGTTTGACTTGTTTGAACTGTTAAATCAGTTACTGCCAATTTCACTATTCTATTTCATCAAGATGCTTTGTTTTCCTTTTCTAAGATGGTCACCCCGTTTTTGTAATTAATATTGGTTACTGAAATCAAAGTAGGACTATCTTTCTGGTTTCTTTTAAATTATTCTGTGTTTGGGTGAAGTTGGTCGCTTAGGGCTCCTTTCTCAATCCTTACATAATGAGATAAGTAGGACCGCCCCACTATATTGAATTAATTCAATGAGGACATGCTATAACATTATTTGTCCATTGTATGTTTAATTTTGCTTATTTTTAAAATGGCCACCCCAGGATTCTTTATTTCTTAAGGATTGATTTAGTCAGTAGTATTGAGTAGGATCATAGAGGCGTTCTAATCTTTCTTTTCTTACACAGTAACATCTTGTCTTGCTGTTTAAGCTGGCTGCTTGTTGGTCTTTATTCCTTTACTCAGATTAATTTTAATTAAGTAGGATTATCTTTTTTGTTATATATTAGTAATTTTGACCTGCCTTTAAGATGGCACCGGTGTGGCTTTGTTTGCATCATTGGCAAGTTGAAATTAAAGAAGGACTATTTTGTTTTTTATCCCAATATGTTGTCCTATCTCTAAGATGGCTGCCGCCGGGGTACCATTTCCTATATGGGTCAGCAAAAATCAAAGAAGGACTATTTTTCTTACCCAAATAAATATGGGGTCGAACCAGAATGCCGTGCCTATAGCACAGTCACCTCAGAATAAGGGATTTATCCTGTGATCTTTGGTGTTCATCTATATGTGAGTATTTCTATCTAAAAAATAGACTTGATTGGACTTCTTCTTATTTTTGCACAACAATTACAATTTCCCCTATTTTTTGGGCTTCCAATTATGTTTTCGGCAACTATTGCACTTCTCTCCTACTATTGGCAGTATTCTACAATGAGGGCTTGATATGTATAACGGACTACTGCTTCAACTAAATTGGTATCGCAATAGCAAAATAACATTCTATTAATTTAGCTAATATTGATCATTAGTTAGTATTTCCCTTATACTGACATGTTCGAGGTTTCGTTTATACTACTTATAACGAAAATAAAGGATGTATTAATAAGTGTCTGTAACTTCTGAATATAACTTTTGCAGTTTCCTGTTGTTTTCCAGCACTTGTGCTACGTATTGGTGGCATATTTTGACTTAATGACACCTGGGATTATTACTATTTATACTTGAGATTTCAATTGTATGGAGCCAATGTCAAATTCATATTCATTTATATATGATTTGTTTAGTGAATGTTAATATAGGGATTTAAACAATGTATGTACTTTTTGCATATTTTCCATTAATGCAGATGTGTTCCTTGATTACCTAAATATAATAATGGATTTTCAGAAGAATCTACCTTAAGAATATTTGACTAGGTATTATACTACTTTATTACACCCTAGCATGGGTGGGTAGATTAATGCATGGGAGTCTCTAATGATCTATCACTTGCTTCAAATCACTCTCTTTACCCTTGATATAATGCTTGAACTCTCACTAATTGTGATGGTTTTTACAGCTATCTATTGCTTGGTGTCTTGCTTAATACTGTGTGGTTTGTTTTAGACTATAATAATTGTTTTTTTCTTTTTCTTCTTCTCTTGAGACCTTTGCTCTGTTTAGTGTGACTGATTTACTAGCACCCACCTTTTGAATCACACAGATCGTATACCTATAATGGTGCTTTATCTATAAGGTAACTTAAACACGAATCTTGGAGATGGTTCTCTCTTTCTTTCCACTTTTGAGCACGTGGGTGATATCTTGAATCTCCTTATATTGTCTTCTTATTAGAAGAATGGATGTCCTTAATTTGTTTTTGTATTCTTTACAGCCTTGAAAAAGCCCCAGGTTTACGTACCATTAGGGGCAAAACACGTGTCAGTGTTTCTTTTTTATCTCTGCACATTATTTTGGTGTTGTGTTTTTCATCGATCTACTTCATAATAAACCTTTATTGGACCTACTGACCTGGCTGGCCATGCTAATTCAAACCAGAATCTTGAGGTGAAGATATGGAAAATTAGTTTAAATAGGGGTTTATCAATATTCTTGTTTTTGAAATATCCTCACTGAGGTTATTATAGGAGTCCAAACCTCCTTAGTAACCTGTACACTTTCACAAAATAATACATGGGCATTTAGAAAGAGAGCGTCTGACCCGTCTGGAGTGTGTACAAAATTAGTCTTGGCAGCAGCTACTAATAGATAGGAGGAAGGAACTGAAGGAGAGTAGTCAAGTGAGGATGATTACTAGCTTCTCCACTGGGTCACCCGAAGTGTTTAACATTTTGAGAAGGACCTGCAGATATAGAGCGTAGATAGTGTTATGGGGAAAATCATACTGGCACAACCCTTAGTGACTTATAAAAGGACATCCTCATTAAGGGATTATCTGGTACACAGCCAGTTCAGCAATAAAGATAATCAGAATGATAAAACGGTTGGGTTTTTCCCATGCACTAATTGTAAGGCCTGAAGAACTAGCAGTAAGGGCAAGGAGTATGAGATTCCTGACACAGAGAGAAAGGGCAAAATTAAGAAATTGTTGAAATGCAACTCAGAGTTTATGATATACTGCCTAGTATGCCGTGTGGTAAGAAGTATATCGGAAGCACTACGCATCGGGTAAAGAAGTGGATGTTTGAACACATGCGGGCAATGGCTAAGAAAGACCCAACATACACTTAGGCACAACATTTTGAGGCAATCAGTAGAGGAATTGTAAGGAATTGAGGTTCTTTTGCCTGGACCAGGTACTGAGAGGTGAAAGAGGTGGCAATCAATTCGGCAAATTGAGGCTACTGGAATCTAGACTTATTTTTAATTTGCAGACCAAGATGCAAGTGGGACTCAATAACTATGAGGAGCTCTGGGTCCACATTGGAGAATGAGGATATTTTGAGTCATTAGGAACTACAACCTTATATGAACTTTGACTCACTATCAAAAGGACTCATGTTTATTTGTCTGTCCAAATTCATAGAACATATATAGGTGTTAGAGATTAACGTTATGATCTTATACATATGTGACAAATGTACCTATTGGGTTAATGGTCTTGAGTTCTGTCTTCTAGGCATATAGCATAGCGAAGTCCAGGCTACCAGGAACCAGCACCTAAAAGGGAGAAGGGACATTAGGTAATCTAAAATGGGTTACAGAATTTGAGAAGGAATCACAATGTCTAGGTACTAAGTTCTAAGGTCTGTTCCTTATGTTTTTAGAAATTGAAAGAGACATTCTACATTGCAGAGTGGAATTCGGTGATGGCCCTGGTGAAGAATTTTCCATCCATCCCTTGGGTCAGATGTGACTTCTTTTGGGTCTGTTTGGTTTCCAGGGATGTAGGCAACTATATCATGCCCATTTCACTCCTGGGAAAAGGTATCAGGCCTGACAGAATGACAGGCCCATGTTGAATTTTCATCTGAGTGAACTGGAGATACTTGAGGTCATGTTGGCTGATCTAGCTCATATAATCAGCAATTCGGAAAAAAGAAACTCAGACGCTAACACAAAGAGTTGATGCCTTGCAAGTGGAAGTCAATGCTATGCCTACTGCTTCTGGTGTGGACCATGGGTGTAGATCCTCAGAAAGGGACTTTTGCACAGTATGGTGGGGCAGATTTAGTCAGGTTGAAGGTGCGTCCTGTAATTCACGTCACCACTCCACCAGCTATTCCTTTGGCTCCTTCTGAGTGCTTTTCTGGAGATACCTCAAAATCTGCCTCTTTTTTGAATCAGTGTCAGCTAAATTTTTTTTGTTAACCAACTTGTTTGCCTAATGATCCATCTAAGGTGGCCTTTGTCCTGTCCTACTTTGGGGGTACAGCTGCAACATGGTCAATTCCTATAGCAGAGATAGACAACACTCTGTTATGAAATCATCCTGCATTTGAGGCTGGATTGAAAAAGTTGTTTGACCGTCACACATTCATTCAATCAGTAGACACATAATGATTGAACTTACAACAAGCTAGCAAAGATTTAGTGACAGTAGCAGAATCTTGGTGGCTGGAAACTAAAAGTAGTTCCTTGTTTTCCTTGTTTTATAAGGGATTGCATGATGAATTAAAAGATTTAGGGGGGTTATTACAACTTTGGAGGAGGTGTTAATCTGTCCCAAAAGTGACAGTAAAGTGACGGATATACCACCAGCCGTATTATGAGTCCATTATATCCTATGGAACTCGTAATACGGCTGGTGGTATATCCGTCACATTTGGGATGGATTAACACCTCCTTATCCTCCAAAGTTGTAATAACCCCCTTATTGTCCCAAGTGCTTGACCCTCCAGATAACTGTAGTGAAATAATAGATTTAGATGTGAATAGATTTAGTTGTGAATCTGAACCATCATTTGGCTGAACATAGACAAAGGACGTCCTGAAACTAAAATAGTAGTATTAAAGGAAAAAAAAGATCTGGCCCAGACAAGACTGATGAACCAGAACCAATGCAGATAGGCAGTCTAAGAGGTCTGTTAAGTGATGAAGAAAGACAATGATGTAGAACATTAGGACTGCCTGTATTGTGGAAATAAAACTCATTTATTACAGAAATGTTCAGTAAAACCTAAGTGAAAATAGAGGGATAGGAAACTAGGGCACCCTGAACATGGTGAGGCAAGTGTTTCCGGTGTACAGACTAATTTAGCCTCCAGAATTCTAGCACAAACATCCTGTATTCAACAATACCGTCATTTATATGTAACAGCTCACGTGTCTTGGAATGGGGGTCCGGTGACCTTGCAATTACTGGTTGATTCAGGAGCCACAGGAAATTTCATGGGTTACACTCTTGCTTCCTTATATGCTATTCCATGTGAACAGAAAGAGCAGAACTATTGATGGGAGTGTTCAAAAGTTAGGTCCCATAACACATGCCACTACTGCCTCACGGCTTAACATTCAGGGAAGTCATATCAAGAAGATGAGATTTAATCTGATACAAGCTCCACAATTTCAAGCTATTCTGGGTATACCATGGTTAGAGACCCAGAATCCAGCAATAGATTGGAAAAGGAATGTGATTACCTTATGTTCTTCCTATTGTAGAGAACATTGCTTCCAAAGATCTTCTCAGTCAAATCCAGTCACGATTGAAGCATTATCCATTGACATAGGCAATCCTCAGATTCTTTCATGCTATCAAGATCTAGCAGACGTTTTACCTAACCCATATTTTGATAGTATGCTTCTATGTTAAAAATACCCCCAAAAAAAGAGAATGAAAAAAGTACTGAAAAAAGACTAAAACACCTGAGACAGAACAACTTGTAAGTAGGGTGTCCCAGATTCCTAATGACTCAAAATATCCTCATTCTCCAATGTGGACCCAGAGCTCCTCATAGCTATTGAGTCCCACTTGCATCTTGGTCTGCAAATTAAAAATAAGTCTCGTTCTGTTTAAACATCAGCTTTGCCTGATCCAAATTGCTTTGTGCGGTTTGTTGAATGTTCTGTATTTGGTCTACATAATTCTTAACTGTAGGAACATCAGTAGTAGAAATGGAAGGCAGTAATAGAAAACAAGGATGCAACCGATAATTACATTAAAAAGGCGTTACCTTGGTAGAACTGTGTTGAGCATTATTATAGGCAGACTCTGCAGCCCAAAGAAATGTATCCCACTCCGCAGTAGCACTCAGCACTTGCCACCTAATGTATTGCTTCAAACATTGATTTACCCTCTCCATCTGACCATATGTTTGTGAGTGGTACCCAGTAGACGGATGGATCTGTATCTGCAAAATTGCACACAAGGCTTTCCAAAAGTTTGAAACTAATTTAGGGCCCCGATTGGACACAATAATGAAAGAGAGACCACACAAATGTACTATGGATTGCAAAAAAAAAAATCTGCAAGTGTTTTAGATGTGGGTAATCCTGATAATGGTGTAAAATGAGCCATTTTAGAAAACATTTCTACTGTAACTATGACTGTAGTATAACCATTGTTGGACCTGGCTTTTTGACAGGGACATCCCCAAACTTTTTGTCTCCTTCCTCCTATTTTTTCTGACCTGTTGTTGTTGGCTTTTGACCTCTGGGCACTTTACCACTGCTAACCAGTGCTAAAGTGCATATGCTCTCTGGGTAAATTGTACTACTGATTGGTTTATCCATGATTGACTATTTAATTTACTTGTAAGTCCCTGGTAGAGTGCACTACATGTGCCTAGGGCAGGTAGATTAAATGCTAGTAGTGGGCCTGCAGCACTGGTTGTGCCACCCACCTCAGTAGCCCCTTAACCCTGTCTCAGGCCTGCCATTGCAAGGCCTGTGTGTGCAGTTTCACTGCCACTTTGACTTGGCATTTAAAAGTACTTGCCAAGCCTAGAACTCCCCTTTTACTACATATAAGTCATCCCTAATGTGTGCCCTAGGTTACCCCTAGAGCAGGGTGCTGTGTAGGTAAAAGGCAGGACATGTACCTGTGTAGTTATATGTCCTGGTAGTGTAAAACTCCTAAATTCGTTTTTACACTACTGTAAGGCCTGCTCCTTTCATAGGCTAACATTGGGGCTGCCCTCATACACTGTTGAAGTGGCAGCTGCTGATCTGAAAGGAGCAGGAAGGTCATATTTAGTATGGCCAGAATGGTAATACAAAATCCTGCTGACTGGTGAAGTCGGATTTAATATTACTATTCTAGAAATGCCACTTTTAGAAAGTGAGCATTTCTTTGCACTAAAATCTTGTTGTGCCCTTCAATCCACGTCTGGCTAGGTTTAGTTGACAGCTCCTTGTGCATTCACTCAGACACACCCCAAACACAGGGTACTCAGCCTCACTTGCATACATCTGCATTTTGAATGGGTCTTCCTGGGCTGGGAGGGTGGAGGGCCTGCCCTCACACAAAGGACTGCCACACCCCCTACTGGGACTCTGGCAGACAGGACTGAACTGAAAGGGGGCTTGGTGCATTTCTTAGAGACTCTTTGAAGTCACCCCCACTTCAAAGGCACAACTTAGTATAAAACAGGGCCTCTGCCCTACCTCATCAGACACTTGCTGGAGAAGAAACCTGAACCAGAAACTACATCCTGCCAAGAAGAACTGCCTGGCTGCTCAAAGGACTCACCTGTCTGCTTTTCTACAAAGGACTGCTGCATTGCTGTTGGCCTGCTGCCTTGCTGAACTCTTGCCTGGTTGTAAAAGTGCTCTCCAAGGGCTTGGATAGAGCTTGCCTCCTGTTCCCTGAAGTCTCAGGACCAAAAAGACTTCACTCTTCCTCTTGGACGCTCCGTGCGCCGAATTTTTCAACGCACAGCTTGTTCCGCAGCAAGAAAAACGCCGCACACCGACGCTGATCAACGCGACGCATTCGGGACGACCAAAACTTTGACGCACGGCCTCGCAAGGACAACGCCGCCCGACTTCCCGGGAGAAATCGACGCGACGCCTGCCGCGAGATCAAAACTTTGACGCACGGCCTCGCAAGGACAACGCCACCCGACTCCGCAGGAGAAATCGTCGCGACGCCTGCCGTGAGATCAAAACTTTGACGCACGGCCTCGCAAGGACAACGCCGCCCGACTCCGCAGGAGAAATCGACGCGACGCCTGCCTTGAGATCGAAACTTCGACGCACAGCCCCGCAGAACGACGCGCAGCCGGAAAACAAGCAGGAAAATCCACGCACAGACCCGGGACATCTGGTAAACCCCGCGACCCACAGAAAGAGACTGTCCGCGCGCCGGAAAACGACACTCGACTTCCCCGCGTGGAAAATAACGACGCAAGTCCGTGTGTGCTGGGGAGAAATCGACGCACACACCCTTTTTCCACGCATCTCTTCCTTTGCGGCCCTCAGAGGAGATTTTCCACCAGAAACCAGGTACTTTGTGTTTGAAAGAGACTCTGTTTACTTTCTAAAGACTTAAGAAACTTTATATCACTTTTCAGTGATATCCTTACATATTCATATTGCAACTTTGATCGTTTTGACCTGAAGATACCCAGATAAATATTATATATTTTTCTAAACACTGTGTGGTGTATTTTTGTGGTGTTATGCTATGGTGTTGTATGATTTATTGCACAAATGCTTTACACATTGCCTTCTAAGTTAAGCCGGACTGCTCGTGCCAAGCTACCGGAGGGTGAGCACAGGCTGATTTTGGATTGTGTGTGACTTACCCTGACTAGAGTGAGGGTTCTTGCTTGGACAGAGGGCAACCTGACTGCCAACCAAAAACCCCATTTCTAACATTGGTGATCAGCGGTGAGGATAGGACTTGTGTTTGTGCAGTGACATACAGTAGCTAAGTATTTCACTACCTACCCACAGTTGAAGGTCAACTTGATTTTTCATCTTTTTTGGCTTTTGGTTCTCTGATGTCCTCCTGGATATACTATTGATATTTTGGACTTTGGATTTTGTTTTTTGCTGATAAGATCTTATCAGAATGGGATTGCTTACCTACTCATTCTTTGTTCGTACTGACCACCTCACTAAGGCTGACCTAAGGGAGCTTTGCAGAAAATGGGGCCTTCCTGTAGCAAGGAGATCTACTAAGGCGGAGATGCTCCATCACTACATAGTCTGGGGGGAGGAAAGATGGGCAGAGAGAGAGGCAGCAAGAAACCAAATGACAAAGTACCCCTCAGATGAGGAGGAGGACTACGCACAGGAGGAGGAAGACTTCTCACATAAGGAGGAAGACTACTCAGAGTTGGACAGTGACCCAGAAATAGATGAATGGCTCCGAGGTCAAAGGCGACAGGAGCAACAATTAGAGGAGTATCTTGCAGAGGTTGAGGCAAAAAGACTCTTTGCCCTGGAAGAAGAAAAGATTGCAGCTCAAGAGCTGAGCTGTAAAGAGCTGAAACTAGAGGCCGGAAGGGCTGAGTCCAGTTCAGATGGTGGCAGCAAAAATCTTGCATCTAGTACTGCTGAAGGAGGGCACAAGCCCAGAGATGTGGTGCCCAACTTGAAGAAGGGAGTTGACACACCCCAGGCGGTTCAAGGGTATGAGGTAGTTCCCGTTATGCACAGGGTCCCTGAGAAGGATTGGGGGACTGGCACAGGGAGTCATATTCCTACTGGGGGGAGGGACACTTTACTGACTCTAGCAGAGAGTGACAGAGAAAAGGGTTCCCCCCTGGTGGACGTCCTGGATATAGAGTGTAGAGACATCCCAGAAGAGTATGGGTTGAGTGTCAGGGACAGACAGATACTGTCTCACCAGTCTCAGGAGGGTGAAGTAGAGTGTTTTTCCAAGGTTGAGTTACTGGGTGGTTGGGTGAAGGGTACTGTGGTTAATACATGTGAAGGGCAGAGTGATGTAATTGCTGGAGAGCATATGTCTGGTCCTTATTTTCCAGAGCTACGCCAACACCAGGTGGAGTGTGAGTTCTCTGACCCCAGGGAACTTACAATGGAGGCAGACTTCTGGGTGAGTACCAGAGAGTCTGAAGAGGCATTTGGGGGTGCTCCTGAAGGGAGTGGTCTAGGTGGTTCCCAACCGAGTGTGGTGGGAAAGGATTGTAGTGTCCCAGGTAGGACCCAGGTCCTAGAGGGTTCCATGAGGGAACACCAGGAGGGAAGCCTAGCCTGTACCGTAGGGCCACCTTTTGAGGGAAGCCCGCAGTGTCAGAAGAACTTGGGGGGGTGACTGTAGCCAGCATCCCAACAGTTCTGGTGTCTGGCAGTACCCCTCCTAGTGAGGGGGTGCAGAAGTCCAGACATAGGGTTGAGAGGGGGTTGCAGACCCCAGTGGAGGACCTTGAGAGTCAGGGGACAGCTCTGAGAGCAGAGCCCCCCAGGAATGACCCAGGTGAAACCGTTTCTGGTTTGGGGGAAACCCAGACTCTGCCGGATGGGCAGAGGTCGGGAGACCTGCGCCAACCAGACTCTTGTGTGGCCCTTGGGGACGGTGTGTCCCTTGTGGGGGGTGAGAGTGCCCCCCAGGAAGTCCTGGCATGCCAGGCAAAGATTCAACCTCAGGGTGGTGACTCTGGGTTGGATACCCAGGTTCAGAGGTTAAACTCTGACCTGGTGGGAGGTAGATGTGCCACCCAAGAAGTCCTGCTGTGCCAGGCAATTGTCCAACCTCAGGGTGTTGACTCTGGGTTGGATGACCAGGTTCAGAGGTTAAACTCTGACTTGGTGGGGGGTAGGTGTGCCCCCCAGAAAGTCCTGGCGTGCCAGGCAATTGCCCAACCTCAGGGTGGTGACCCTGGGTTGGGGAACCAAGCTCAGAGGTTAAACTCTGACCTGGTGGGAGGTAGATATGCCTCCCAAGAAGTCCTGCTGTGCCAGGCAATTGTCCAACCTCAGGGTGTTGACTCTGGGTTGGGTGACCAGGTTCAGAGGTTAAACTCTGACCTGGTGGGGGGAAGGTGTGCCCCCCAGAAAGTCCTGGCGTGCCAGGCAATTGCCCAACCTCAGGGTGGTGACCCTGGGTTGGGGAACCAGGCTCAGAGGTTAAACTCTGACCTGGTGGGAGGTAGGTGTGCCTCCCTGGAAGTCCTGGCCTGCCAGGCAATGGTTCAACCTCAGGGTGGTGACTCTGGGTTGGCTAACCAGGTTCAGGGGATAAACTCTGACCTGTTGGGGGGTAGGTGTGCCCCCCAGAAAGTCCTGGTATACCAGGCAGTTGTCCAACCTCAGAGTGCTGACTCTGGGTTGGATAACCGGGTTCAGAGGTTAAACTCTGACCTGGTGGGGGGTAGGTGTGCCCCCCAGAAAGTCCTGGTTTGCCAGGCAATTGCCCAACCTCAGGGTGGTGACCCTGGGTTGGGGAACCAGGCTCAGAGGTTAAACTCTGACCTGGTGGGAGGTAGGTGTGCCTCCCAGAAAGTCCTGGTGCGCCAGGCAATTGTTCAACTTCAGGGTGGTGACTCTGAGTTGAATGGCCCAGTTCAGAGGTTAAACTCTGACCTAGTGGAGGGTCAGTGTGCCCTCCAGGAAGTCCTGGCGTGCCAGGCAATTGTTCAACTTCAGGGTGGTGACTCTGAGTTGAATGGCCAAGTTCAGAGGTTAAACTCTGACCTGGTGGAGGGTCAGTGTGCCCTCCAGGAAGTCCTGGCGTGCCAGGCAATTGTTCAACTTCAGGGTGGTGACTCTGGGTTGAATGGTCAGGTGCAGAGGTTAAACTCTGACCTGGTGGGGGGTAGGTGTGCCTCCCAGGAAGTCCTGGTTTGCCAGGCAGTGATCCAGTCTGAGGGTACAGACTCTGGGCTGGAAGACCAGGTTCAGGGTGTCCCCCCGGACCTGGAGGGAGGGGCTACTGATAACAGTGCCCCTACCATGTTGTCTTCTGAGGAGGCCACTCCTAGTTGGAGGGTGCTGGACCCCAGAAGGGAGGGCAGGGGGAGGGAAGCCTCACCCCGGGCCCTAGTCCAACCTAAAGGTACAGGCCCCAGGTTGGAGGGCCAGTTGCAGGTTAACAGCCCTGCACTGGTGGAGGAATGGTACAGGGCGACTTCTGTAAGCACCCTGACCATGTTGGACTCTGGGGGTACCGCTCCAGGAGGGAGGGTACAGAGCCCCAGAGGGGAGGAGCAGGTTCAGCCTGTCATCCCTGACCTGGTGGAAGGGAGAGTGGTTAAAGGGTGCCCAGCACCTGGGGCTACCGCCCCCCACTCTCCACAGCCACAGTGGTTGGAGAGCTTTGAGAGGCCTGGGGCCTGGCTCTCATCCCTGGCAGCTGTCAGTAATCACTGTGGCTTGCTGTCCGGGTGGATAGAGTTATCCCTGGGGAGGGGACAAGTGTCACACCCCGGGGGTAGAGTGGGCAACACCACTGTGTTGGTCATGGTGGTACTATCCTGCTCCTGGGATACATCTGTGAGCAAAGTAAGGTTAGGTGCTGCACAGATGGGATCCGCAGGTAAGGAGAAAGGTTCCCCATGGGTTGGCTTAGTGGGCCCTGAGAGTATGGACAGAGTGATCCAATTGGAGTCAGGAAGGCGAAGAACTGGAGCATGCCCCTGCTGTTGTGGGCCTGGGTCCTTGTTCTGTCGCCTCAAACAGGGAAGTACATCAGGATAGTGATTGTTCTCCCCTGGCTTTAGGCTGGTAGGGGGTCATGTTGGACCTGGCTTTTTGACAGGGACATCCCCAAACTTTTTGCCTCCTTCCTCCTATTTTTTCTGACCTGTTGTTGTTGGCTTTTGACCTCTGGGCACTTTACCACTGCTAACCAGTGCTAAAGTGCATATGCTCTCTGGGTAAATTGTACTACTGATTGGTTTATCCATGATTGACTATTTAATTTACTTGTAAGTCCCTGGTAGAGTGCACTACATGTGCCTAGGGCAGGTAGATTAAATGCTACTAGTGGGTCTGCAGCACTGGTTGTGCCACCCACCTCAGTAGCCCCTTAACCCTGTCTCAGGCCAGCCATTGCAAGGCCTGTGTGTGCAGTTTCACTGCCACTTCGACTTGGCATTTAAAATTACTTGCCAAGCCTAGAACTCCCCTTTTACTACATATAAATCATCCCTAATGTGTGCCCTAGGTAACCCCTAGAGCAGGGTGCTGTGTAGGTAAAAGGCAGGACATGTACCTGTGTAGTTATATGTCCTGGTAGTGTAAAACTCCTAAATTCGTTTTTACACTACTGTGAGGCCTGCTCCTTTCATAGGCTAACATTGGGGCTGCCCTCATACACTGTTGAAGTGGCAGCTGCTGATCTGAAAGGAGCAGGAAGGTCATATTTAGTAAGGCCAGAATGGTAATATAAAATCCTGCTGACTGGTGAAGTCGGATTTAATATTACTATTCTAGAAATGCCACTTTTAGAAAGTGAGCATTTCTTTGCACTAAAATCTTGTTGTGCCCTTCAATCCACGTCTGGCTAGGTTTAGTTGACAGCTCCTTGTGCATTCACTCAGACACACCCCAAACACAGGGTACTCAGCCTCACTTGCATACATCTGCATTTTGAATGGGTCTTCCTGGGCTGGGAGGGCGGAGGGCCTGCCCTCACACAAAGGACTGCCACACCCCCTACTGGGACTCTGGCAGACAGGATTGAACTGAAAGGAGGCTTGGTGCATTTCTTAGAGACTCTTTGAAGTCACCCCCACTTCAAAGGCACAACTTAGTATAAAACAGGGCCACTGCCCTACCTCATCAGACACTTGCTGGAGAAGAAACCTGAACCAGAAACTACATCCTGCCAAGAAGAACTGCCTGGCTGCTCAAAGGACTCACCTGTCTGCTTTTCTACAAAGGACTGCTGCCTTGCTGAACTCTTGCCTGGCTGTAAAAGTGCTCTCCAAGGGCTTGGATAGAGCTTGCCTCCTGTTCCCTGAAGTCTCAGGACCAAAAAGACTTCACTCTTCCTCTTGGACGCTCCGTGCGCCTAATTTTTCAACGCACAGCTTGTTCCGCGCAAGAAAAATGCCGCACACCGACGCTGATCAACGCGACGCCTTCGGGACGACCGAAACTTTGAGGCACGGCCTCGCAAGGACAACGCCGCCCGACTTCCCGGGAGAAATCGACGCAACGCCTGCCGTGAGATCAAAACTTTGACGCACGGCCTCGCAAGGACAACGCCGCCGACTCCGCAGGAGAAATCGACGCGACGCCTGCCGTGAGATCAAAACTTTGACGCACGGCCTCGCAAGGACAACGCCGCCCGACTCCGCAGGAGAAATCGATGCGACGCCTGCCGTGAGATCGAAACTTCGACGCACCGCCCCGCAGAACGACGCGCAGCCGGAAAACAAGCAGGAAAATCCACCCACAGACCCAGGACATCTGGTAATCCCCGCGACCCACAGAAAGAGACTGTCCGCGCGCCGGAAAACGACGCTCGACTTCCCCGCGTGGAAAATAACGACGCAAGTCCGTGTGTGCTGGGGAGAAATCGACACACACACCCTTTTTCCACGCATCTCTTCCTTTGCGGCCCTCAGAGGAGATTTTCCACCAGAAACCAGGTACTTTGTGTTTGAAAGTGACTCTGTTTACTTTCTAAAGACTTAAGAAACTTTATATCACTTTTCAGTGATATCCTTACAAATTCATATTGCAACCTTGATCGTTTTGACCTGAAGATACCCAGATAAATATTATATATTTTTCTAAACACTGTGTGGTGTATTTTTGTGGTGTTATGCTATGGTGTTGTATGATTTATTGCACAAATGCTTTACACATTGCCTTCTAAGTTAAGCCTGACTGCTCGTGCCAAGCTACCGGAGGGTGAGCACAGGCTGATTTTGGATTGTGTGTGACTTACCCTGACTAGAGTGAGGGTTCTTGCTTGGACAGAGGGCAACCTGACTGCCAACCAAAAACCCCATTTCTAACAACCATGATCTGTCTTGGGTAGTTCTACTATGAAAACTAGAGAGATTGTATGCCAGGGGTGTGGAGGAGTAGGTATGGGATGCAATAAACCAGCAGGTGCTTGATGTGAATTTATATTCTGAGCACAAATAGCACATCTTTGTACAAGCAGTTTTGTATCAGTCACAAATGTGGGCCAACAGAAATGATGCCTAACCAATTCTAGTGTCTTCTTTTCTCCAGGGTGCCTTGCTAGAATATCAGTATGACACCAGTATAATGCCTGTTGCTGTAAGACTGAAGTGGGGATCTCTTGTGCTTCTTTCCTACTCTGTGTTGCAGCTACATCTTCCAAAAAGGACTTTGTAGATATCACAGCCCCTAGAATATGGTCAATGGGTATGATTGGAGGACTTTTGGATTCTTGTTTTCATACCTCATGTTCTAAACATGACAATGAGTCTGCTTTCCCATGCTGTCTGCCTGCTTGGAATTGACTTACAAAATCATAGGCAGTAAAGAGGTATGTCCAATGTAACTGTCTCAGGGATAGGGCCACAGTGGACTTCAAGAACTGGAGATTTCGATAATCATTGATGACAGTGACAGTATGCAAGGCACCCATCAAGTAATGTCACCACTCCTCAAAGGCCTTCTTTATAGCCAGGAGCTCTTTGTCACCAATCGAAAATTTACTTCGACTGGACTATGTTTGTGAGAGTAATAAGCTACAGGATGAAGTTCTAATGTCTCCTTGTTTCTCTGCAATAAGATTTCCCCCACCCCCAAAATCCCACCTCAGAAGCATAAGCCTCCACAATAAAGGATTGTGTAGTATAGGGATGTTGTAAAATGGGGCATTCATAAAAGCCTTTTTTAAGTGCTGGATAGCCTGTTCTGCTGCCTCAGTCTATTTAAGCACTACTTTTTTTAACAACTGAGTATGGGGAAATCAAGGTGAAAAAATGGTCTATGGATCATTGGTAAAAATAGGCAAATCCAAGAAAGCATTGTACTTTTATGGTTTTTGGAGATTTCCATTGCAAAATAGGGACAACTTTCTGTGGGTCCATGCTAACCCCCTGGGAAGAGAGGACATACCCCAAAAAGGAGACTTCAGAAGCATGAAACTCACTTCTGCAATTTGACAAAAAACCTATTCTCTCATAACTGTTGCAATCAATCAATCAATCAATCAATGGATGTATAGAGTGCAGCTTCTCACCTCTGGGGGTACCCAGGCACTATGGGTTGCTGCTGCAGGCTGGTGGATTCTCGCTGAAGAGCCAAGTTCTTGAGCTTCCTCCTGAAATCGTGGAGGGTGAGAGTGGTGTGCAGGTAGTGGAGGAGGTCACTGGCGAGATAAGAGAAGGATCGTCCACTGCTACTGCTGCAACTGTGGTGATCTCTCTGGACTTGAGTAAGGACAAGTGTTGTGGAACGGAGCTCCTTGGTGGGCTAGTGGAAGGAGAGTCTGTGGTTAATGAGATTGGGTCTGATGTTGAGGAGGTCTTTGTATGCGAGGATGAGAACGTTGAATTTGCACCTCCTGTGCACGGGCAACCAGTGGAGATCTCTGGGGTGGGGCCTATGCAGGTCTAACTGGGTCCAGGATAAGTCTTGTCACATACTTTTGGAGGGTTTGGAGGTGGTGGATGAACTGGCAGGGGAGTCCGATGTAAAGGGCATTCCTGTAGTCCAGTCTGCTGGTGATGATAGCCTGGGTTACCGTCTTTCTCGTTTTGATGGGGATCCATCAGAATTTTTTTTTGAAGCATGCAGAGGTTGTCGAAACAGGAAGAGGCTACTGTGTTTATCAGTTGTTTGAAGGTAAGTTTGCTGTCAATGATGACACTGAAGTTGCCGACATGGTCGATCGAGGTTTGTCCGAGCGTGGAGGGCCACCATGAGTCATCCAGGGGGTGGTGTTGTTTCTAAAGATGATCATCTCGGTCTTGTCTGTGTTCAGTTTTAGGCGGTTGGATATCCATTTGGCTACATGGGTCATGGCGGTGCTGAAATTGGTTCTGGGGAGGCGTGGTTTTGAGGGAGGGAGAGTACAAGTTGAATGTCGCAGGTGGTTGGTGCTGGTGGGTTGGGGGTCAGAGTTGCAGTGTATGGCTGCAATTTAGTTGTGGATGAAGTCAGCTAGAATGTTGCAGAGGGTCTGTGAGGGTTGGATTGTGTTTTCGGAGGCTGCTGGGCAGGAGAACTCTTTAATGAGCTTGAAAAGGTCCTTCAGCGGTTGGTGCTTTCCTCAATGTGGCTGTTTAGGGCAACCTTTTGTGCTTCTCTGAGGAAAAGATTATGGGCCTCATTACGACACTGTTCCGCCAGCTGTTATGACCGTGGCACAATAGCCTCGGCCATACCGCCGGCCCCTCCACTATACCGACAGGCTTCAGCCTGGCAGTCATAATCCCCAGGGCAGCGGTGCAAGCACCGCTGCCCTGGGGATTATGAGTCCCCAGCGGCCAGCCTGGCCACGGTACTAAACACCGCCACGGAAAGGTTGGTGGTAAGGGGGACTTGGGGTGCCCCTGGGGGCCCCTGCACTGCCCATGCACTTGGCATGGGCAATGCAGGGGCCCCCAGGCACAGCCCCGTCGTGCATTTCACTGCCCGAATATTGGGCAGTGAAATGCATAACGAGTGCTACTGCACTCACTGCACATCAGCATTGCCACGGGCTCTATTACAAGCCGGCAGCAATGTTGATGTGACTTTTCCGCTGGGCCAGCGGACGGTAACACTGTTACCGTCCACTGGCCCAGCGGAATAGTCATAATTGGGAACCATGGAGGATCACTTCGGATAGATTGCGGGCGCCTTGCTTGAGGATTCTGGTGAGGATGGGTTTGCTGGAGCGGGGTGGTCCATTGGGTATGTGTGATTTTGCCCCGGGCTCTGGTTTGCTGGTTATGGAGAAATGTACCAGGTCATTCCATGTGAGCTTTGTGGGAGAACTTAATTCTATCACTGGCTGTAAAGTTGGGGTACAGAGTCCCACAGTGTGTATGGGGCGGGTGACTAGTTGTTTGAGTCCAATGTTGTTCAGGTTGTCCAGGATGCTGGTGGAGTTGTGGTCTTTGGGGTCGTCTAGATGGAAATTGAGATCTTCCAGAAACATGTAGTGCATCGAGTCGGTAGCTAGGGGGCGATGAGATCTGCGATCTCCTTGCAGAAGCCAGAGCGCGGGCATGAGTGTCTGTAAAGGAGGGTTTCCCAGATGGTTGTTCTGGCGTCGATTTTGATCTGGAGGTTGAGGTGTTTCATGAGGGGAGGCGTCTCATCCTCTGTGGTGGTACACTGGGAGCTGTCCTTTTGCATGATGGCAATGTCTCCTCCGTGCTTGTATTGGTGGTCTTTGTGGATCAGTTTGTAGCCTTGTGGGGGTGGTGCAGGAGATGTCAGGGGCTGAAACTGGTGTGAGCCAGGTCTTGGTGATGAACATCAGGTCTGGGCTGAGGGTGGTTACGGTGTCATATATTTCCGTTGTGTGCTTGCAGAGGGATCTTCTGTTGAGCAGTAGGCACTGGAGTTGTTTCACGGGCTTGGTGGGTAGCAGTGTGGGGTCGAAGTAGCTCTCGGTGTTGCAGGTGAAGTGACATTAGCGGCAGGCAAAAGGGTCTGGGGGAAGTGAGGCAGCAGTTGTTATCTCGGTTGCTGGGTTGAAGGATCCGGAGCTCAGTGGCTGAGTAACCATGGACATGCGTTTGGCATACCTCCGGCATACTGGTGGTGCATCCATAGTGCGCAACCGTACACAGACGCACTGTGACCACCATTAAGTAGGCCCTAGGTTGGGAGGGGCACAGTGGGAGGAGGGTGGTGTGGGGCAAAAGGCAGGAAACAAATGGCAGGAGGGCAGCAGGGGTGGGAGGCAATAGGGGTACAACCAAAAAGAAAAGAGGAGCAAGCAAAAGGCCAACAAAGGCAGACAGCTCCCAGCATCTACTCACCAGAGTAAGCAAAGGCACCTAGCAGAGGAGAGAGCTGGCACAGGACCTGCTCTGACATGTAGGAGCTGTTTTGCAATACAGCTCTGACATGCTTCTCATGTTCTGTCATTGATGAGGAATATAGCAAGATATTATCAGGATAGGCCATCCCACACATTTATCCAAAAAATCCCTCAAGAATTCATTTATGAAGAACGGAAAGGCAGCAGGGGTGTAACATTAACCGAATGGCATCACAAGATAGTCATAAAATCCAAACTTTGTATGGAATGCAGTTTTCCACTCATCCCCCTCTTTTACTCCAACTAGATGATAGGCCCCTCTCAAACCGAGTTTGGTAAAAACCAGAGCTTCCTTTACTTGATCTATTAGACTGGAAATGAGAGGCAGAGGATAGCTGTTCTTCACAGTGGCATCAGTGAGAGCTCTATAGTCAATACAGGCATGTAACTCTCCCATTTTTTTCAGTACATTAAACAAAGTAAAAGAGGCTGGCGAACGGGACGTCCTGATAAACCCTATCCCTAACATTTCATCCAAATATTCCCTAAAATTGATGTTTTCTTTTTCTGTCAGAGCACATATTCTACTGCATGGTATGCGGACCCAAGGGATAAGATCAATTTGGCAGTCGTATGGGAATTGTAGTGGAAGAAGAGTAGCCCTTTGTTTGTCAAAAACGTCTGCTAGATCTTAATAACATGAAGAAATCTGAGGACTCTCTATGTCAATGGACAATGCTACAATCTTGTCTGCTTTTGACAGAGAAGATCTTTGGAAGCAATGTTCTCTACAATGGGAAGAAAAAATGGTAATCTCATCTCTTTTCTAATCTAAGGCTGGATTATGGGTCTCTAACCATGGTATACTCAGAACATCTTGAAATTGTGGAGCTTCTATCAGATAAAATTTTATATTTTTGATGTGGGATCTCTGAATGTTAAGCCATAAGGCAGTAGTAGCATGTGTTGTGGGGCCTGACTTTAGAGCACTCCCATCAATAGTTTTCACTTTTATCAGTCTGCTATTTCTGTTCACATGGGATGCCATATAACGAAGCAAGAGTGTAATCCATGAAATTCCCTGTGGCTTCTGAATCAAGTAACGGAACCCCCATTCCAAGACAAGTGAGCAGTTACATAGAAATTACGGTATTGTTGAAAACATGATGTCTGTGCTAGATTTCTAGAGGCTAAATTAGTCTGTACAACCGAAACACTTGCCTCATCAGGTTCCGGGTGCCCTAGTTTCCCATCTCTCCTTTTCACTTAGGTTTACTCGACATTCAGGTAAGAAATTACCTTTGTTTCCACAATACAGACATATTCTTAACCCCTTCTGTGCCCAGGACGTAATGGTTACGTCCTGAGGCACAGTGCTTGTGTGCCCAGGACGTAACCATTACTTCCTGGACACAGAGCCTAGAGGGAGCGCTAGCGCTCCATCTGTGGGGTTCCCCCCCACCCACCCCAAGGCAGGGATGGAAGGGGAAGCCCTTCCCCTTCACCCCCGACTCCCCCCACCTCCTCTGTGACGTCAGCACGGCCTATAATTAGCTCGATCTGCCCCCGGGGGCACAAACCTCTAGGCACCAGGGAGCATTTTTTTTTTTTATATATATTTTTGAGGTGGGGAGCGACCCCTTAGGCAAGGGACGATCCCCTAGGGGGCAAATTATATTTTTATGAGGCCAATCTGCCACCAAGGGGGAGAGAAACCACTAGACACCAGGGAGTTTTTTTCCCCGAAAATTTCACTCAAGGGGAGCGACCCCTTGGGCAAGGGTCGCTCCCAGGGGGGGGGCATTTTTTTTAAAGGCCTTTTCTGTTCCCCCCTGGGGGCAGATCGGCCTATAACTAGGCCGATCTGCCCCCGGGGGGGCAGAAACCTCTAGGCACCAGGGTTCATTTTTGTTGTTTTTTTGTTGTTTTTGTTTTGTTTTGTATTTTTGAGGTGGGGATCGAGCCCTTAGGCAAGAGTCACTCCCCTAGGGGGCAAATTATATTTAGGCCATTTCTGTCCCCCTTGGGGGCAGATTGGACTATTTTTATGAGGCCAATCTGCCCCCAAGGGGGACAGAAACCACTAAACATCAGGGAGTTGTTGTTTTTTCACGAATTTCACGCAAGGGGAGCGACCCTTTAGGCAAGGGCCGTTCCCCTGGGGGGCAAATTTATTTTAGGCCATTTCTGCCTCCCTGGGGGGCGGATCAGCCTATTTTAATTAGGCCGATCGGCCCCCAAGGGGGGCAGAAACCACTAGGCACCGGGGATTTTGTTGTTGTTGTTTTACAGATGGGGAGCGACCCCTTAGGCAAGGGTCGCTCCCCTGGAGGGGCAAATTGTATTTAGGCCAGGGGCAGATCGGCCGATTTTAGGTCAATCTGCCCCCAAGGGTGGCAGAAACCACTAGGCACCAGGGATCTTTTTTTTTGCGCCAACGTCACACAAGGGGAGCGACCCCGTAGGCATGGGTCGCTCTCCGGAGGGGGGGAGGCAAATTTATTTTAGGCCATTTCTGCCCCCCCTTGGGGCAGATCAGCCTATTGTTATTAGGCCGATCTGTCCCCATGTTTTTTTTGTTGTTGTTTTTTTAGAGATGGGGAGCGACCCATTAGGCAAGGGTCACTCCCCTTGGGGGCAAATTGTATTTAGACCATTTCTGCCCCCATTGGGGGCAAATCGTCCGATTTTAGGTCAACAACTAGGCACCGGGATCTGTTTTTTTTGCGCCAATGTCACGCAGGGGGAGCGACCCTGTAGGCAAGGGTCGCTCCCCAGGGGGTGTGGGGGAGGCAAATTTATTTTAGGCCATTTCTGCCCCCCCTGGGGCCGGCTGAGCTAGAGGCGAAAATCCACAGGTAGGCACTTTGCAAAAAACACCTCTGTTTTCTGTGAAAAAATGTGGTGTCCACGTTGTGTTTTGGGCCATTTCATTTCGTGGGCGCTAGGCCTACCCACACCAGTGAGGTACCATTTTTATCTGAAGACTTGGGGGAACACTGTGTGGAGGGAAATTTGTAGCTCCTCTCAGATTCCAGAACTTTCTGTCACCGCAATGAGAGGAAAAAGTGTTTTTTGGTCAAATGTTGAGGTCTGCAAAGGATTCTGGGTTACAGAACCTGGTCAGAGCCCCACAAGTCACCCCATCTTGGATTCCCCTAGGTGTCTAGTTTTCAAAAATGCACTGGTTTGCTAGGTTTCCCCAGGTGCCGGCTGAGCTACAGGCCAAAATCCACAGGTAGGCACTTTGTAAAAAACAGTTCTGTTTTCTGTGAAAAAATTTGATGTGTCCACGTTGTGTTTTGGGCCATTTCCTTTCGTGGGCGCTAGGCCTTCCCACACCAGTGAGGTACCATTTTTATTGGGAGACTTGGGGGAACGCTGGGTGGAAGGAAATTTGTGGCTCCTCTCAGATTCCAGAACTTTCTGTCACCGAAATGAGAGGAAAAAGTGTTTTTTTGGTCAAATTTTGAGGTTTGCAAAGGATTCTGGATAACAGAACGTGATCAGAGTCCCACAAGTCACCCCACCTTGGATTGCCCTATGTGTCTAGTTTTCAAAAATGCGCTGGTTTGCTAGGATTACCCAGGTGTCGGCTGAGCTAGAGGCCAAAATCCACAGGTAGGCACTTTGCAAAAAACACCTCTGTTTTCTGTGAAAAAATTTGATGTGTCCATGTTGTGTTTTGAGCCATTTCCTTTTGTGGGCGCTAGGCCTACCCACACAAGTGAAGTACCATTTTTATCAGGAGACTTGGGGGAACACAGAATAGCAAAACAAGTGTTATTACCCCTTGTCTTTCTCTAAATTGTTTCCTTCCAAATGTAAGGCAGTGTGTAAAAAAGACGTCTTTTTGAGAAATGCCCTGTAATTCACATGCTAATATGGGCACCCCGGAATTCAGAGATGTGCAAATAACCACTGCTTCTCAACACCTTATCTTGTGGCCATTTTGGAAATACAAAGGTTTTCTTGATACCTCTTTTTCACTTTTTATATTTCAGCAAATGAATTGCTGTATACCCGGTATAGAATAAAAACCAATTGCAAGGTGCAGCTCATTTATTGGCTCTGGGTAACTAGAGTTCTTGATGAACCTACAAGCCCTATATATCTCCGCAACCAGAATAGTCCAGCTGACGTAACGGTATATTGCTTTAAAAAATCTGACATCACAGGAATAAGTTACAGGGTAAAACGTGGAGAAAAATGGCTGTTTTTTTTCACCTCAATTTCAATATTTTGTTTATTTCAGCTGTTATTTTCTGTAGGAAATACTTGTAGGATGTACATAAATGACCCCTTGCTGGATTCAGAATTATGTCTACTTTTCAGAAATGTTTAGCTTTCTGGGATCCAGCATTGGTTTCTATTTTGGTCACTAACTGGAAGGAGGCTGAAAGCACAACATTTTTTCAAAATGGGGTATGTCCCAGTAAAATGTCAAAATTGTATTGAAAAATTAGGTTTTCCAATTCAAGGCTGCCTGTTCCTGAAAGCTGAGAAGATGGTGATCTTGCCACAGCACCCCCTTTGTTGATGCCATTTCCAGGGAAAAAACCACAAGCTGCCTTCTGCAGCCCTTTTTTCCCATTTGTTTGGAAAAAAAACTCAATTTTCACTGTATTTTGGCTAATTTCTTGGTCTCCTTCAGGGAAACCCACAAAGTCTGGGTACCTCTAGAATCCCTAGGATGTTGGAAAAAAAGGACTCAAATTTGGCGTGGGTAGCTTATGTGAACAAAAAGTTATGAGGGCCTAAGCGCAAACTGCCCCAAATAGCCAAAAAAAAGGCTCGGCACAGGAGGGGGAAAAGGCCTGGCAGCGAAGAGGTTAATGTTCTACGTCATTGTCTTTCTTCATCACTTAACTGAACTTTTAGGCTACTTATCTGCATGGGTTCTGGTCCATCATTCTTATCTGGGTCAGATGCTTTTTCCATCAATACTACCATTTTAGTTTCAGGTCAGCCTTTGTCTCACTTACGCTCAGGCAAACTATGGTCCAGTTTCACAACTAAAGCTATTAGTTCACTACAATTATCTGGCAGGTCAACCACTTGGGCCAATGAGTCTTTTAATTCATCACGCAATCCCTTATAAAACAAGTAACTCCTTTTGCTCTCCGGCCACCCAGATTCTGCTACTAGCCGATTGAACGTAGTAATGTATGTCAATATATATTTTCTACCTTGTCATAAGTTCAATAATTCTGTGTCTACTGATTCAATAAATGTGTGACACTCAAATAACTTTTTCAATTCAGCCTTAAATGCAGGATAATTGTATAACAGTGGGTCGTCTCTCTCTACTATACGAATTGACCACGTTGCAGCTGTACCCCCCAAGTAGGACAGGACAAAGGCTACCTTTGATTGATCATTAGGAAAACAAGCTGGTTTACAAATAAAATATAGCTGACACTGATTTATAAAAGTGCAGAATTTTGAACGATCACCAGAAAAATGCTGAGGAGGAACCAAAGGATATCTGGTGGAGTGGTGACTAGAATTACAGGGTGCCCCTGCGCCCTAACTAGATCTCCCCCCCCCCATACTGTGCGAAAGTCCCTTGGTCCATACCTGAAGCAGTAGACGTAGCATTGGCTCCCCCTTGTAAGGCATTAACCCTCTGTGCTAGCATCTGAGTTTGCAAATTGCCAATCATATGAGCTAGATCAGGCAACATGATCTCAGGTGTCTCAATTTCACTCGGGCAAAAATTCAAAGTGGGATCGTCATTCTGTCAGGCCTGATACATTTTCCTAGGAGTGAAATGGACAAGACATAGGGGGTCATTCTGACCCCTGCCGGCGGCGGATGCCGCCGGCCTGGCGGGAACCGCCAGAAGACCGTACCGCGGTCAAAAGACCGCGGCGGTCATTCTGAGTTTCCTGCTGGGCTGGCGGGCGACCGCCAGAAGGCCGCCCGCCCGCCCAGCGGAAAACCCCCTTCCACGAGGATGCCGGCTCCGAATGGAGCCGGCGGAGTGGAAGGGGTGCGACGGGTGCAGTTGCACCCGTCGCAATTTTCAGTGTCTGCCACGCAGGCAGCGGCTTCCCTTTTCTGACCGTCAGAATGCCCCCGGAAGCACCGCCAGGCTGTTGGCGGTGCTTCCGCGGTCGTTGGCCCTGGCGGTCCATGACCGCCAGGGTCAGAATGACCCCCAAAGTTCCCTACTTCCATGCGAACCAAACCTGTTCCAGACAAGTCACACCTGGCCTGACCAGGGCGAAAGGATGAATCGTGACCAAGTCCACACCGAATTCCACCTAGCAACGTAAGTCATCTTTTTCAGTTTCTAAAAACATATACAACAAACATTAGACATTAGAACATATACATTGTGATTCCTTCTCAATTTCTGCAACCTACTTTAGATTACCTAATGTCCATTCTCTCATTTAGATGTTGGTTCCTGGTAGGCAGGACTTTGCTATGCGATATGGCTAGAGGACAGAACTCAAGACCATTAACCCAGTAGGTAAATTTTGCACAAATGAATAAGAATATAATGTTAATCTCTAACACCTACCTGAGTGTATAAATTCTATGAATCTAGATAGAAAAATAAACATCAGTCCTTTTGATAGATAATCAAAGTTCATATAAAGTTCATATGCTTAAATCAGCTTTCATTTTCTGAAACATAATGTACATAATTTAAGCATTGGCCTTGTTGTGAATCACTCCAATAATCAATGACATGTGCAAGTCATAATAAAATGCCCTTAATAAGTCTCTGTTCACTTATCAAAACTTGTACTGAAAATGAATATATGTATTTCTTTTCCTCTTTGTAGAAATAAACAAAAATGGTTGACTTCACCAGTCCATTCAACAAGACTCCATCAGATGAGTATTTTTATCCTTTGAATTTTATATTATTCTTAAATGTTACCAGAATGCGTAGATTGCTGCTTACACAAAGCCTTTTGTTTGCCCTTCGCAGGTTTTCAGTGGATACAGAAGTGCAGAAGTAAGAGGACCAACACTTCCAATGGCAAGGAGAGACCCTCTGCAATTTCTAGCAAGGATAGCGAGCGCTCGGAAAGCAGTTCACTGAAGCCAGAGGACGATGCCACAACAGGCATCCAACAAACAGGTGAGTATGGGAGGGGGAGGGAAATCTAATGACGAGCAGCAGTCATGACGCAGCGCAGAGCCTAAAAGGCTATGCGTGCCACCCTTTATAGGTTCCTCCCATGTGGATGCGTGTGGCGCGCCCAACATTTTGCCCATTCAGGGCACAATTTTGGTATTGCTGTCACTTCAACACCTGGAACTAAAATAATGGATTGTATCTCATTGTTTATCTGGTGTTTTGAGCCGCCTTTGATTATAATTTTGCTTAATTTGAATACAATTCATTCGGCAAAACAAAGATGGACCAGAGTAATAACCAGGGGCTCAGATTAATTCAATCATTTTTTCCATCACTTTTTTATGTTTGCCATTGAAGGGCAGACACTTTTGGTAGCTGCCTCGCTCGCTAGTTTCTCTTTATGCCCTGGTGAGCTGAAATGAATTATGAAGGTACCAGATGCAGGTTGTGGGGAACTGCACCACTCCAAATTAATTCATCCTATTGGAGGAGCACCCCAAACCCCTCCTAATAAAAAAAATGGGGAGACTGAAACTCACATCCACATCCTATGGGAGAGATAAAACTCCCTTAAACTTGGACATTGGTTGACCTTGTCATGTTTTCATCTTCCATCTTGACCTTGAATTGAATCACAAATGTTATAGTTAGGGCCACTGGAATTATGCAGCAAGAGAGAGGCAAATTATGTGGCAGAGTTGAATAAATTATGCAGCAAGAGAAGCCAAATTATGTGGCATAATGCGCCACATTTTGCAATAGTATAACTTCATTATTTTTAAACTGCGTAACACTGCAGGGACATTGGTTGCACCTCATTAGTACCAGTTTAACACCAAATATAACAATAAGCAACAGAAATGTGAACAGTCCAGATTTGCAAAGGGTCTCACACTGTGCAGCAACACGTGTCGCTCCAGTTTTAGAAACCTTTGTAAAGTTTAAGCTAGAATTCTTTTTTTTTTTAATCAGCAGATTGTGCGTCAGATTATGGATTGTGGCAAATGGGGCAAATCTATAATAGCAGTGGCTGCACAATCACATAATTTCAGTGGCTTTGGTTACAGTACAGTCTCTGAATGCCTTTGGTGGGTGGGTATTTGATTCCTTTGCATGCATCCTGAGTCTACGCCTGCCATTTTAATGTCAAGACAGGATTTTCCACCCAGTATATGAGTACAGTATCTCTTGTGATTGTGAGCAAGTCTTGCAGCATCTCATACAACACAAACTACGCCTGAGTCAAAGTGACCAGTACACAGTCTTTCTTATCCCTTCCTTTTTCAATGCTGTTATGTGCATTTAGAGATCTTGTTCTGAAAATGTATTTTTTAATTCCTTCTGGGCTTAGACTTATTTTTCCGTGGCATTTTCTATCGGGGTCAGACTGCAACACTCTGGAGGACCCCAGGCTCAATTACCACTTGAATCAATCTGGGGCTGAGATACAGGAAATCAGTGCTTAACCAGTGCCCACATGTTAGAAATTGGGACTCTAGTTGGCAGATGTATGTACTCTGTCCAAGTAGGGACCACAGTCATAGTCAGGGTAAGCCAAATACACTACCTACCTCGACCTGTGCTCACCCTCTGATAACTTGGTGCAGCGCAGGCAGGCTTAACATAGAAGGCAATGTGTAAAGGATTTGTGCAACACACACGTAGTAAACGCAATGGGCACACCGCAAAAAGACTCTACACATGTGTAAGATCATAGAAATCAATATGAAAGCAGTGCTCAATGATCTTGTGCTCTTTTTAAAGCCCTTACTGTAATTCAGTTCAGCTGTGCAATGTTAGGAATAAGGGCTTGAGGTGCAACATACCCCTTCACTCAAGTACCTGTGGGGATTGTTGCTGCTGCCTTGGCCGTTGGCGGGCCTTGTCCTCAGGGCCCGTAGTGCAGGGAGGATGTTGTGCCGTAGGCACACAGGGAAGTAAGGGCAGAGAAATGCCCACTTTCTAAAAGTGTCATTTCTAAAATAGGAATAATAAGTCTGACTTTACCGGTAAAGAGGATTTATCATTACCATTCCAATTATACTAAACATGATGCAGCTACTCCTCTCTGATCAGGAATTACAGCTTTAAAGTATTTTAAAGAAGTCCCAGTGATGGTCTGTGAGAGGGGTGGGCCTCACAGTAATGAAAAATGTCTTTGGGAGTTTTTCATTACCAGGACATGTAAAACATAAACATTACATATCCTTCCTTTTGCTTACTTGGCACCCTGCCCTATAAGTAACCTAGAGTCCACCTTAGGGGTGACATATATGTAGGAAAAGGGAAGTTTAAAGCTTGGCAAGAGGTTTTAAATGCCAAGTTGAGGTGGATGTTAAACTTCACCCAGAGGCTCTGCAGTAGAAGGCCTGAGACATGTTTACAGGGCTACTTGAGTGGGTGGCACAATCAGTGCTGCAGGCTCACTAATAGCATTTAATTTACAGGCCTGTGATATATGGTATCACACTTTACAAGGGACTTACATGTAAAGTAAATGTGCTAATTATGCATACACCAATGTAACCATGTTAAGGGGACAAGCACATGCACTTTAGCACTGATTAGCAGTCCTAAGGCCAACAAAATGTTACAGCAACAAAACAGGAGATAAAGGTAAAAAGTCTGGGGTACGACCACCCAAAGGATGTCCCCCCCCATTGAAAGTGCGGGGAGCTACCCAACCTCTAGGGAATTCTCATCACCAAGGCTGAAAAACCGAGATAGACCATCAACATTGAGGTGGTGTACCCCAGGCCTGTGTTCCACCTTGAAGTCCATAACCTGTAAGGAAATTGACCACCTCAACAGTTTTAGATTTTTTCCCCTTATGTGCATTAGCCACGGGGGGGCTTTGGTTGGTCTGAATCAGGAAGTGAGTGCCAAACAAGTATGTCCTCAACTTCTTCAGGGCACAAAGCACAGCAAAGGCTTCCCTTTCTGTAGCACTCTACCGCTGTTCCTGGGGAAGAAACCTCATAGAGATGAAGGCTAATCCACTCCTTCTCGATTGAGCTGTGACAATATTGCACCTATGCAATGCCCTGAGGCAATGAATTCTTTGAAGAAGTCAGGGCCTTGAGCACAGGAGCTGTGCAAATGACTTGCTTCAGGGAGTCAAATGTTTTTTGGCATGCCGCTGTCCAATTCACATTTCTGGGCTGCTTCTTAGAAGTCAGCTCAGTCAAGGGGGCAACAATGGTGCCATATCCCTCGATAAACCTCCTATAGTACCCAGTGAGGCCCAAGAGTGTTCTGACCTCAGTTTGGCTTTTGGGGTGCTTCCTAGAAGGAATCATGCTTGAACATTTTCTTGAAAGCTAATGGTTCGCATTAATAACCAGAATACATTCTCACATGGCACCCCTGTTTGAACTCTTTTTGACACTTGGAGTTTGTTTTCCAGAACATGCCTGGACCTGTTTGTTCCTAGTGAATCTGCTAGATCAGTTCCACAGCATACTGATGACTTGTGAAAGAAACATGTGCAGAACCAATCAAGCCCGCACAATGAGCTCCCCCACTAGCGTTACAAAATGACTCATCATAATGAAGTAAACACAAACCATCTGTCACCACATCCTGAATGACTCATCAGTAAAGTGATAAAAACAATCAGCCACATGGTTCTAAATTACTCATCACCAGATGGTACACATATTCAGTAACCATGAACATTCTAAATGACTCATCACAGACTAAAGACATAAACTATTTAAACCGACTCCACCCTTGAACCAGCATTTCATGTTGAGAATCCAGAGTCTGGTCAACCCTCCTAGGATCCTCAAAGAACCTAAATTCAGAGAATCTACTTACTGCAAGTAGTTTCTCCCAAAGAATGGAACCTTCTTCCTTGACTCCTGGACAGTTCAACACCTGTAGGAAACAAGCAAAGGCAAGATTAAAAGGTAAATACTAATTGCAGTGCTGAGTAGCATGTGTTGATAAGAAATAGAAATCAGCACAAGCACACCCCCCCCCCATAGGATTGCACTGGTATCAGGGTGGCATTGGGTGCACTGAGTCTTCCAGAAAGGAACCAATTTGAAAAAGTCAACTATTTCGCCAACAGTGCTTCACAACCAGATGGACTCAGTCACAATTTACTTATGCATGTGAAATCAGGAGGCACTTCAAGCCAAAAGGTGAGATTCTTTTGATAGCGTGCCAGTAAGTTAGTCATGGGAAAATGTTATTGCATGCATAGTCAGTTTACTGAGACACTTTTTGATTAATAAGTTTTTGTACTAAAACAGAATTCTGTATTTGTCCCTAGAAACAACTCATCCTCACGACTACTAGCACAACTCTTCCTATCATTTCCACAGTACCCAGCAAGTTTCCTTCACGCCTCCTGCAAGAAAATCATCGGCTGGATACAGGGACAACTAAAGAACAAGGAGATAAGAAGTGAGTCCCTATCATCCCTGCAACCCAAAAGGAACGGCTCCTTTTCTCAGGTAACAGCTTTCCATTGATCCTGACACTTCCAGGCCATAATAGCCTCAATCTTGGCCTGGAGGGGCTGCACCTTTCCCCCACCCCACCCTGCCTTATCTGGCACCTACTGGCCTTGATAGTCAGGCCTGCTCATTGCAAGGCCTGAAACACTTCCTGAAGGTGACAGAGGTGGTCCTCTAAGCTGTTACTGAAGACAGCTATGTCATCCAAGTAAGCAGCAGAGAAGGCCTCCAACCCAGCAAGTACCTAGTTCACCAGCCTCTGGAAGGTGGCAGGAGCATTTTGTAAACCAAAGAGCATCACTCTGAACTGTAGTGGCCCTCTGGAGTGGAGGAGGCTGACCTCTTCTTGGCTTCTTCACTTAGGGTGATCTACCAGGACCCTGATGTAAGATCAAAGGTACTTAAGTACTTGGCAGCCCCTAATCTGTCAATCAGGTCATCGGCCCTTGGGATGGGATGAGCATCAGTTTTGGTTACAGAATTCCCTCTGTAATCCACACAGAACCTCAATTCAGGTGTGGTGCTCAGTGGGGCAGCTTTCGGTAACAGAACCACCGGACTTGACCAGGGGATACTGGAGGGCTCTATCACCCCTAAACCCAGCATCCTAGCGTCCTCACTCTTGATGCTGGCCCTCACCTTAGCCAACAGCCTGTAAGATTTGTGCTTGACAGGGAGGTTGTCCCCTGTGTCCACATCACAGGTACACAAGTGGGTAATCCCAGGAGTAAGGGAGAAAAGACATGGGAACTGTTCCAATACTTGATGACAGTACCTCTGCTGTTCAGGAGACAGAATGAGGCAAAGAATCACTCCTTCCACACACCCATCCTCCTCCTTGGAGGCTAAGAGATCAGGCAGAGGTTCATTCTCCTCCTCATCAGCTCCATCAGTTACCAGCAGCATGGTGATCTCAGACCTCTCAAAGTGTGGTTTGAGGCAATGAAGTACCTGGTGGGGTTGACTGGGGGTCTTAAGGTCTACCACATATGTGGCCTTACCCTTCTTTTCAATCACTTTGTAGGGCCCCTTTCAGCGATCTTGGAGGGTCTCAGGTTCCACAGGTTCCATCACCCACAATTTTTGCCCAGGCTGGAATTCCACAGTGGTAAAGGTTTGGTCATGCCACTCCTTCATTACAGCCTGGCTAACTTCTAAGTTGTCAGAAGCTTGCTTCCACAAATTACCCATTTAGCTACGGAAGGCCAGCATTTAGCTTATTACATCCTGTTGGACTTTCTTGGGAGCTTGCTCCCACCCCTCCTTCACCAAACCTAGAGGTCCTCTGACATTGTACCCATACAGAAGTTCAAAGGGGCTGAAGCCCACTCCCTTCTGCAGCACCTCCCTGTAGGCAAACAGCAGACAGGGGAAGATGATATCCCACTTTTTCCTCAGGCTCTCAGGGAGACTTCTGATCGTGCCTTTCAGGGTCTTGTTGAACCTTTCAACAAGTCCATTAGTTTGGGGGTGTTAGGGGGTGGTGAACTTGTAACTCACTCTCACATGTCCAGGTGTCAGCGGCTTCTCACGCGGGGCCCACAATGGTGGAAGACAAGTCACACTGCAGTGCAGTCAGTTGGGGAAGTCCACCTGCACTTAGATGCCAGAGAGGCTTGAGGCAAGTAGAGTGAGGAAGCACAGCTCTGGGGTTGATCAATGAGAGCATGTCCCTTTGTGCTGGGAAGCAGGACACTGTGGAAGGTAGATGCAAGACTTACGGCTCATCAGAGGTCAGCAATAGCCACATGGGGAGGAAAACTTTGATGTTCCTGAGATTTCCCACAGAACAGGGGGCAAGCCATCAAGTTCTTGAAGTCACTCTGGGTGGTATTGGTTGTTGGTTACCAGGGCAGAGATCAGCAGGCAGCAGGGCAGCACAGCAAGGCAGAGCAGGAATTCCTGGGAACAGTCAGTCAAGGAAGAGTGGCAATCATGCACACAGCAGTCTTTACTCTAGCAGAGTTTTCTTGAGTCCAGAAGTGTACTTATTTGCACAGGTCCCTCTTTCAGCCCATCCCCGCCTCTAGACTATCAGTGAGGGGAATTCAGCCCCTTTGTGTGGGCTCTAGCCAATACCCTTTTAAAAGTAAGTGGGACCCCTTCCCAACCTCCTCCCCAAAAAGACCCATCAGTATGCAGATGAATGCAGATGCAGCTGAGTATCCAGTGTTGTGGTTGTCTGAAGGGAAAGCACAAGTGGAGCTGTCACCCAGCCCCGGCCAGACATGTACTGGAGGCAGGCTGGAGGCACACAGTGCAGTGAGAGCACAGTAAAGTCCACTTTCTAAAAGTTACATTTATAAAATAGTAATCATAAATACGACTTTACCAGTAAAGAGGGTTTATCATTTCTATTCCAGTGATACTAAATATGATGCAGCTACTTCTCTCTGATCAGGAATTACAGCTTTAAAGTATTTTAAGGAATTCCCAATGATGGCCCATGAGACGGGCAGGATGCACAGTAATGAAAAATGGCTTTAAGAGTTTTTCATTACCAGGACATGTAAAACTTAAAAATTACATGTCCTCCCTTTTGCTTACATGCCACCTCGCCGAGCAGTGGTAAAGTGCTCAGATTCCGAAGGTCAACAAAAAGGTACAGCAACGAAAAATGATGCACTGGTGGCACAGGCCGCTTGTAAATATGGGCCCTTGTATGTTTTGAAGGGGAAGGTTTAGGAGGCAGAGGGGACAGTCATTTTTGTTTGGGAGGAGGCAGTACAAAGTGAGGGTGAAAATAGATCTGCATGTTTTTGTGTGGTACAAGGCACAAGAGACTAGAAGTTTGACGAGTCTGTTGGTGGTAGAAGTTGAATTATTTTTTAAAACAAAATCCTAAATTCTGAGGAGAATATGAGTGTCATACTTCTTTTACACTATGGAAAGTATTGTGGAGGATAATCTACCTGGGTATTTTACTCTGCATTTGGCATTTTAATTTTTTATCATAAATTGAAGGATTTTTTGGTAACATATTACACTGGTTTGAATTAGGCTCTATGTATTTACTAATGCATAGATCGGACAGGTGTAATAAGAAGTGCTTTTATGAACCAAAGTGAGAGTCAGAAACAAATGCATGCATTTTGTAGCTGGCTGTAGGCAGAAGGGAGACTAACAATAATGTGTTTTCTGTAGACACCAGGCACTAAGCAGCATTTTAAGTCATGTTGTCTAGTACCTTAAATTGTTGGATGCTGCATATCTATGTGCCTTTGTTCACTTAGACATTTACAAATCATTTTGCTCAATATTGTGATTTGATCCCAGAACATATCAGGTGGAAGGTGCCAGAATGCATTAAACTTTAGTCCACTTTCAGCAAGAGTGATAGTAATCCTTTCCTCCCCATACTCACTCCACAACCTATCGCAAATATGGGGGATGGTTAAGCAGTAAGCCCTGGGAAAAGGGGAATGGAACGAGAGAGAGGGACAATGCAGCATAGCTTTCTTCTGGTTCTTCTAATTCTGATAGCGTTTTCTACTACATCTGAATTGTAGGTTGACATTAGGATCACTGATATAAGTTCAATCCATTAAACATTGAAACACACATATATTGGAAATTGCATATTGATATCATAAATATCGAGTCTGTTTACCTTAGTTTAAAAATCACAAATCTCTAGTACACAAATATTGGTGTACAAAATACCTATTTTTGCATAATTCGGTAACAAAAATATCGAAACAAACATATCGTCACCTATAAGGAAACATATCATATATGAAAAATATTGATTCACACAATATCAACTACAATATTATTGCCACCAAAACATGCACATTAACTATAATCAATTAAACACCAATCTAGGTATGAGTTAATGTAAGTAAACAAACAAATGTATATCTAAAATAAACAAACTATATATTATACGTCAAAAATACAATTTAAGCTAGTGTCTACCAGAGGACTCAACTCATAAAAAAAATCAAACTACACTAAACCAACCAATGAAATAAAACTATAAACAACTTTAACAAATAAAATTAAAGAAATATTTAAACCAACACTATAAAAGGCCTCTAATTTAAATAATTAAATACTTCAAAAAGGACAAATGCTGCAAGATGAGGAAACTTTGCCAAATTCTCCCAGCAAACAATTAGAAAAAAATGTATGCATCTCAAAAACTCCATAATCAAGTAACACATATTTAAGCTAAAAGGTAACCGTTATTAAACTTAAAAATGTAAATTAACAAATAAAAATTAACACACTCTATAATTTTTATCTTTTTATATATACTACCTAAAAGAGAAAAACAACATCTTCCAAACCAGCAAACGTCCACAAATATCAACTATGAGAAACCAGGAAAAAGATATAATAAAGTAAGTATATTTAAATAATACATTTCAAACTCACCCAAAATGAGCAAGAATAATCCTAACGCCCACACCGTGACAAACTACCTACAAAATACCATGATAATTGAACTAACTTTTTTTCCTCTTTCAACAGAAAAGAAAGCACCTGCTTCATGTTAAAATAAGGACAACTGAAAAGCTACAACACCGTGCAAAACATCTTAACAAAACATACAAATAAGTAGACAAAATACAAGTGTTTACATTTTTTACATATTAATAAGAAACATGCAGAAGTTAAAATATAATATATATTTACACTATTAAACTACATACACATACAATGACAGAAGCCAGCAAAATTATCACGTCACAGGAGGGAAAACAGTTATTAAATCACATGGGCTACACCTACAACCTGAGAAAGTGCATCAACAGAAACAATAAACTGGAAATGTATTAAATATTATTCTAATGCATGCAATGGGATGGCAACTACAAAAGATAATGTTGTATTCTTGTAAAAGGGAAAACTACCACCAAGGTTGCCCTGTCATCTAAGAACCTGGGCTATAAGCTATATCCAACACAATGGTTCTTATCTATAATACTCGGATAATGTTAATAGAGAACGCACAATAACATTGATAAATATTACAACAGAATGTCCAGCTAGAATGTCATCTCTCTCATTTAATTGCACAAAATAATTTAATAAAGTTCATATACAAATACATATTTACATACAGCCAAAAAGAGTCCCACAACCTGGAATCAGTAACATATAGTGACATATAGTTGCCCCCAGGGGGGCCTCCCTGTCCACCACCCCCGGAATGCACACAGACAGTGTGCATTACGAGGGTGCTTGTAATATGGAGGTTTCCACCAGTCAGCCCAGTAAAAACATCACAACTGCCTCCTCCCCGCAGATTAGATGGGCCAACGGTCAGCCCGCCAAACTTGTAATCAGTCCCTAAGTGTAGAATATTCTACTAGCAGCCAACTCACCTTCAAAATCAAAGAAATAATAGCAATAGCCTACATACCTGTCACAGAGACAGCCAACCACTATAACGTACTAATAGAAAGCTCTTTCTACCACTAAAATGAAGACAAACTTAGTCCCCTAATCAACTATTTCGGTAAAAATTGTGTTAGCAGACTGCATCGCACAGGATAGAGATGTCAAGCCAAATTTCAGATACAACGGTGGAATGTCTATGTGCACTCTGGCATAGGAAGCCAAAACAAACAACACAGTGGAAATATGGCACAATGCCTTCCAATCCACAGTAGGCAGCAAGCAACCTACATTATACAAATGTATTGAGGCATTACAAAAAGAGCAAAGCTACCAATGCTTCATGAATTTCAAAGGAGTTGACTACTTGGAATTGATAGCTAAAAACACCCCATAAAATAAATGTTAACCTTCCAAAGTCCTCAAAAACTACAATAAACAATAAATCAGCATACCAAATCCTTTTAAAAGTAATAAATATAATATTATATTACATTAGTAAAACAATTATTTAAAAATGCAAAGTCAATAAACACCAATATAATAAAAATGTATATACATACATTAAAAAAGTAACAATCATTAACTAAAAAACTTAAAAGCAAACTCAAACCATCACATCAAATAAATACAACATATAATCCAAACAATTCCACATAAAAATCACATAAATATAACAAAAAAATATTGTCACATTTCCCACCCAAAATAAAAGAGTGAAATAAAATGTACTGTTCCATTGCTGCAGATCTTTCTCTATCTCCCCGTAACACAAAATAGTAATCCACATAATAAGGAAGTAAATGAATCCAAAAAGCACAAAAGAAAATGTGTAAATATAAGGAATCCAAGTGCAATCCCTCAAAGCAGTCCAAAATCTCTAGAGCCCATAAAAAAACTGAAAAGGTGTTTTAAAAGAAGAACTGCTGCAGAAAAACCAAAGAAAGGAAATTTAAGTGAAAACCATTGGTTTATAATAATCAAAAACTGACTTCCTTGAAAAAAAACATAAACTCAAAATGCCCATAGAAAGCTTTGCTAGAAACTACCTGTAAAATAAATGTTAAAAACCCACCTGCACTATTTGTTACATTCCCAAATATACATATACATTACACTTTATCACCAAAATATAACTAACATCACATAATTTAACATAACATATTCATACATTACTTAAACAATGTATAAAATGCAAAACAACAAACTAGTGCAAAACAGCAGCACTTCTAAATATAGCAAACACCCACAAACAACACCTCTCCTAAATCCCACTTACCCTCAAAACCCTTAAAAAAGGACTTATCTGTTCCGATGAACAGCAGCACCTTACTGTGACCTGGTTCTGGAAACATAGGCTCAACATAACACAAATAGACTACAGAATAGAAGGTAATGGTAAAAACAAATGTCTGCTAAATTAAACTAAAAAAAAATCATCTCCCCATAGAAATAAATGGTAAATATTGCAAAACATTTTAATACATGTTTAAAAAATATTTAAAATTATTAAAAATGTAGAGCATCTCAATGTTATAAAAATACGAAAAATTGTAAAGCACACATGAAATAATAATATATAACATATACAATTATTTGATTTACACAAATAAAACATGTTGAAGTAAAGTTAAAAAATGTATTTCAAAAAGGTTAAGAAAGAAAATAACAGCTGAAAATGCACAGCATACAAATGTATTTGAAACATGATTTACTTGCTTTTTTTATTATTCAAGACTACAAAATATTTGATTTACTTGATTTATTATATTAAATTTGAGAAGCATGTGGGACAATACAGAGGTGACATTTACTATTCCCACTCCAACCTAAACCAATTTGAGGGAAGTTGTCAGACACTAAAGGGATGACATTTACTGTTCCAACTCCAATCTAAACCAACTTGGGGAAGGTGTTGAACAATAAAGGGGGGAAATGTACTATACCCACTCCAACATAACCAATTTGGGGGAAGGTGTTGGGCACTACAGGGGTGACAGTTCCTATTCCCACTCCAACCTAAACTAATTTGATGGAAGATGTTAGACACTAAAGAGATAACATTTCCTATTCTCACTTCAATCTAAACTATACCAATTTGAGGGCAGGCATTGGGCACTAAAGACTTAAAATTTACAAAATCCACTTCAAAATAAATCCTTTTAACTACCATATTCCAAATTAAAAACAGTACATAAACAATCAATACTCCACATTCTCAGATTTATTGTTTTAACTATAAAGTGTTGTGTAAAAACACACAAATGTAAACTATAAACCTTTATATAAATAGTTAAACTTTAAATTTTAAAAATAATGTTTTACTTCCTATGAGAAATTAATATAAACTAAACCAGATATTTTCCCAACATGTATGAATGGTGAAAACCAAGAGGTTCTCTGACTTGTGCCAGTAAGAAAATTCTACATAAAACTGAGGTAAAATACCAAGCTCAGTAATTGAAACTTCATTACAAACCCAGATGTGTGAAATGTATAGACAAAACAATTGTGGCAATCAAAAGAAAACTTTTGAGGAAATCTCTTTATGTACAACATCATATTGTAGGGGAAATCATGTACTATGCAGTTTACAACATGAAGAGAATGAGGACATGGAGAACATCAGGGCATGTGCATACAACAGAATAATAACTAGCAAGATAATATCCAACTGGCTTTTACCCAGGCATTTTGCAACATAAAATACTTTGCAAATTAATTCCAAGCACTCTCCTTAGAATAGTTATCACAAATTAATATTTGTGTACCTCTGAGTCAATACTCAATCAATCCAGTCGCAAAGCATTACTAGTATTCCGACTCCTAATTTCAAGGGGTAATTCATTCACAAAATCTAAAGTGTAGCTTTATGACCCCTAGCCCTTTGTGAATTAAAAAATGTTTGTTGAGGAGTATGAATATTTTTTCTCCTTAAACAGGGCCCCATTTACTGCAAGGACAACAGGCATTATTTAAGAAAAAATATTTTATTGAAAACTAGTCACAGACACATTGGTCTGCTGGCCCGTGCAGGCCACTATCTACGAGATGGTCTCTAATCAGAAAGAGCCATGATTTGCTATCTACTTCATGAATATTATTGAGGCTCATAGAATTGTGACCCACTCAGAATCTGAATGTCCAGAACCATCCTATTTGTACATTGGTTGGGTTGGTCTAAAAAATTATTGGTCACAACTTGTGATGAGTATTTTGCCAGCAGTAAATTGTACATTAGATCCTTGCTATTTCTGTAAAATGCAAAAGATTGGATTTATGAAACTATGGTTGTTCTTTTTGCTAGAAGAAAAATGCTCCTGCAAATGACCTGATTCACAATCAAGACCTTAGGCTTGGGTTCAAACCTTGAATGCCCTCCAAATTGAGGACAGCCTTCTCTGGAAACTAGAGCATCAGACACAGTCTCGCTGATCTGATATGCATCTGCTTCCATTAGCCCTGTGGCAATAATAGAGTGAAAAGGGATTGTTTGAAGTCTCTGCACACATGTAATTCATAGATGCAAAATGTACACATACAGGGCTTAACCTTCACATATGTGTTAATGTAGTGATTTTAACTACCCATGGCTTACATGAGCAATGGAGTAATGAGACTGTCCATTCTGTAAACCAAATCTGGTTTAGAGAATGGATGTGGGTAGATCTGTGTTGGAGGCAGTACATTCTGGTTGGGTGCGGCAAGGTTCCAGCCAGGCAAAAACTTGCCACTCCTGTCAGGGTGGGTGATTACATATGCTGTATAACCTATGCTCACCCCTGGGTAGATTGGCAGAGAACAGTCAGGCAATGTGTAAAGCAAGGGCACAGCACTTCCCACCACAACCATGCTGTGTGGCACAAATGAGACTTCACACACCCTGTAAGTATATAGAAATTGTATTCAACACCCGTATTGTCAACACAGCATGAGTATCATGGAAATCTGGCCATTTAGCAATAGAGTTCACGATATTCAGCCTAACTGTGTGTAACAACAACAACAGTATGTACAAGTGAGAAAATGATACTTTCCCTTAGTGCAACCTCATGCGGTGCCAATAGTTGTCAGCACAAGACCCATCCTAGAGTTTACCAACTCTGATGTAACACTTAAATTCAGGGTGCATCCCTGTACCCAATGCTTGCAGCAATAAGTACATTCAAGGATTGTAACAATTCCACATAGGACTACAAGCTAGGCCGCACTAATAAATAATAATGGCAACCTTAGGAACTTCCTAAAAGAAGAACGTGACCAGCACCACCACGGTGCTGCCCTCTTATTCACCCGCACTTACTCCTGCACATACACTCTACACTGTTGGGCAGTGCCACGAGTATCAGTCAGCTCATGCACACACACACACACTCATACGCACACGCTCTCTGCACCCTAATGGGGTGCCCTGATATCTGGCCAGAGGATGCCACTGTGTTTCCAGGCATCCTGAGTCCCAAACCGCCCTCCACCCACCAACCAGCTTTGGCTATCCCCCCACCACAAACCATAGATTGAGTCAACCTTCCTCCTAGGATGATCGTAGCCCTAGTCACACTACGCAGGATCCCAGGGACAAAATGGGAGGGGGGAAGGAAAGGCAACAGCTGATCCAGCAACAATTAGCAAGAAGATGGGCTCCCAGTAGGAGGTTCACTCAAAGGTCTACAACACACAGGGGGAGAGTCACTGGGGCTGCCTGTTAGCCACTGTGGCACCCAGCCCCGCCAGACAATCAGCGTTACCAATTTCTGCATCTCTGGAACGGAGGTGCACCATCAGGTTGTGTTGACCACAATCACCCTCCACAAATCTGGTTGCACACAATGAGTTACTAGGTCCACACCACCTTTACAAGGAGGCCCTGCGTCTGGTGCACGAAGACTTGAGTTGCACCAGAAAGTTATGCTCACACATGATAAGTGGTCAGTGCTGTACCTGCACAAAAATGAGGCACAACATCAAGGGACCGATGATCTGAATCACCCCCAACCATACATTCACTCGAAAGACAATTCACTATGTGGTACCTCCTCAGGAGAAGGCACTAGTCTCGTGCATGATGACTTGAACCACACCAGACACTCCTGGATGCTCCCACAAAGAACATAAATCCCGCACCTCTCTGGAATGAGGCACAACATCTAGTGCTTGATGACTTGAGTTGGTCTAGATCATCCGGTTGCACAAGGAACTTCCTTTCCATACCTCCCTGGAATGAGGCACAATGCCCGGTGCGGGATGACTTTAGTCACACCAGCCTCCATGGTCACACACTTTGTTGCATGTTCAGCCATACCATACGAGGAAGTGTATAGCACAACTCCGGTTGCACCCGTAGCACCGAGGGTTGCAACCTATGAATGGGGCACAGCATGAAATGCACATGCCATCGAAGGTCACACAAGGAATATGTGGCTCACTCGATAACAGCAGGCCATGCGGGGTCCCTTAATGAATGATCACACTCCCACAACAAGACGTCTTGGCATGCAGTGGTCCCCACGATGAAGGGCCACTAACCTGAAGTGTGGACAGTACTTGCAGGCCCCACACCAAGTAATTTCCATCTCTAGACACAATACTTAGTTCATGCTCACAATGCTGCTGCCTGGTGGAGATGTGGGTACAGAAGAGGGCACCACTCTCCAGATGGTACCAGCAAACAATGTAAATCCCTCACAGGAGGTCTTTAATGTCCCTGAAACCTCCGCAGAGAACAGGGGGCAGCCAACCTGCCCTTGTAGAGCACACCTCAGGTTACAACACAGTAGCAGGCAGCTGGCTGAAGCCAGCCACAATACAGGAAGGTGGCGCAAATCTTTTCCTCAGACAGATATTCTCCTGTGCACATCCGATTCCTCTGGCAGTGTCCACCACATGGTCCAGTAGCACCAGTACCTCGGCACCATAGATGCAACTCTGCCTTGCTGAAGGGTAATACCCCTAGTTATACTAAAGTGTGCCTTTGAAGTTAGGGGTGGTTCAAAGCGTTTTCCTTTGAAACACAGATGTCTCCCCTAAATTTCCTCCCCATCTGCCCCAAGGACATAGAATGTAGATCTTTATCTTTACTGGGGCCATGCTCTGGCACAGAGAGGCCATGTGTCAGAAACCTCTCCATCCACTCGATCTCTCCCAGGCCCCAAATTGCAGGGGTCTGTCATTCTGGATGCCCAAGTTTTATAGCTGCCGCTTGGTAAATGCACAGATGTGCTCTTCCCCAGCATCTAGTGGAAAGAAACTGAATTTATAGGACACACAAAGCATTTCAGAATCTAGAAATGCCCACTTCCTAGAAGTGGCATTTCTAGTGCATTAATAATAAAACCACCTTTACCATTAGATAGGGGTTGTCACTCTGAATCCAATTATACCAGACATCATGAGGCTGCTCCTCTGCAATCCACTATTACAGACACTCCTAATAAGACTCCTTTCTCCCATGTTACCTTATGGGCAGAGGAGCTCTCATGGACAGCGTGACAACGCATGGGTGTTCTGCACCCCATGGGCACATGTGCCCTGGCACACATACAAGCCTGCAGAGACAGGCTGGACACTTAGGTTACAGCCAGCACAAGGGGGCAAGTACCCCGATGCTGGCCTCCGCTATCAAGCTCAGCCCCTATTTTACAGTCCCAGAGGGCAAGTGTGCACACCCTGGCAAGGAATGCCAGAACCAATATAGCCTTAGAACCCGCTGTAGCGGGCTCTACCGGCTATTAAAGGCCCGCTCCCCGTGTTAAATGCCCGAGCCGAAGGCGAGGGCATTTAACAAGGGAGAGGGACTTTAATAGCTGGTAGAGCCCGCTACGGCGGGTTCTAAGGCTATTAGAACATTCTGCCACACAGGGCAGAATGTTCTATTGAAAAACAAATATGTTCACGGAGCCCGAGGGGATTTAAATCCCCTCGGGCTCCGTGAGGCTTTGTTCACAGCTGTTGCTGTGAACAAAGCGAACATTGGAATGTTGGCGCTGCGGGCTTTTACCGGCCAGTAAAAGCCCGCAGCACTCCATTGTTTTCAATGGAGCCTCCAGCATTCCAATGTTCTAATATCGATTTAGAAACCCACTTGTGCCAGTATGTGCACACTAGCGCCAGACTCACTATAAGTATGACACCCTCGTGAAGGTAGGCACCTAAAGGCCAGCTATGCCAGACATACACTGGCTTATTAGGCCAGGCTCCAGGCCTCCAAAGGTCCTTTGGTGCAAGTGCACACCCCAGGGCCTGCCATGTCTGGTCCTGCCCAAGTTGGTCGGCGTCACCTCTTACCCAGTAGAGGTTCATGTGCACACACTTCCACCCTGCACCAACAGTGACTAGGGGCACGACTGGTCCCCTCTATGTAGTAGACTCTCACATGGGGGTCTTCCCTACCAGAGCAGAGTATCCTTTGTATACCTGTCCTGCCCTACGCCTACCACCTGCACCATTTTTGGGGCCCAGCAGGGGAGACATAAGGCTGACTCAGGGTTGGCCCCTGCATATGACCTAACTCTGAGCACAGGTACACTAGCACCCCTGCCAGCCCATCCAATCAGGCCTAAGACATGGTTGACAGGGTCTTCTAGGGGGTGACATGCACAGTGCAACATCCCCGTAGTAGCCACGGCTGTGCCTGCCCCGGGTATATTGGGTACCTTTTTTACAGGGTCCTCCTGAGTACAGCCCCTCAACTATGCTCATACCAGCCCCTTCCTTGCATAGAAAGGAAGGGTGCATGCACTTCCCCACTCCCATACAGGGGAGAAGTGCCCAGAGTCCTAAGGTCACGCACAAGACATTAGCAAAGACTGGGAGAAAAAAAGCTAAATGTTTTAGGAAAATTCCCCAAGGAGTGCCATGTCCAACAATCTGTACTTACATCGACTAAACATTATTCACCAAAAACACTTGCACTGAACAGACACACCTTGCAGACATGCAGTGCACACCCATTTTGTGAAGTTGTGCATGAAAAAAAATGGGTTGCATTCACATCTGCACAATTGAAGATGTGGAAATCATCCCTGATCCTACTTCGTACATTCAGAATAAGGGGACCTCTCTGGTAACAGATAGGATCTACAAAGGCAAATAATTCTCCAGTAGGACATGATGCCTGCAGGAATAGAGATGCAGATGCTCAGACGTAAGTTGTCGAGACGCCATTCAAACACTGGGGCACAATTCCCAAAAGCAATACAAAATTATGGTTAGTGATTTCCTCCACTGTTTGAACCTGTGTCATCTTAAGGATTTTTTGGGCCTTGGGTAAGACATATTTTGGGGCCCTTGTTTGCACCAGCTTTAAACCTAATGTTCATTGTAGGTTAACCTTTCACAAACAGGAGCACACATAATCAGATGAATGCTTAAGTTGAGTTAGAGGGAACAGAGAGAAAAAGAGGGGACGTGGAAAGGTGACATAGAAGACAAATTGTGAGGTAAATTGCAAGGTGAAGTTGTGAGAGGTAGAATGAACAAGACAGAAGTGGGGTAGAAAGCAGTGAGCAATTGACTGAGATGAGAGAGAAGTGAGGTAGAGAGAGAGGGTTAAAGAAGAGTGGTATCGAGGAGAGAGGGAAGAGAAAGGTAGAGTGAGTTAAGTTATAAGAGATGTAGAGATAGGTGAAGTAAAAGAGATATTTGTAGTTGAGAGAGGTTAAACAATAGAGGAGAGTTTAAAGAAAGTAAGATGGAAACAGAGCAGAGTAGAGATTTAGAAGTAGGAGGAGAGTTGTGGAGGGAAGTGTAAACATAGGTAGAGAAAAAAGAGAAAGGCGAAGAAGGAGAGGGGAGTTTAAAGAATGAGAGAACAAGAGAACAATGAAACAGGGAAAGATTTTTGAGGAAGAGAAAGAGGTACAGCATGTTACAGAAAGGAGACAGATAGGTAGTAGGAGAGAGGGGTAGGTAGAGAAACGTGTGGTACAACAAAATAGAGAGGTAGAGAAGTGGAGAATATTGCGGTAGAGATGGAGAGGCAAAGTAAACAGAGAAAGACGAGGTAAACAGTAAGTTAGAAAGAGGTAGACAGAGGCGTCAGAGACAGAGGTAAAGCGGGGTTAGACCATTTAGCAAGAGAGATGACATAGCAATAGATGGGAGAGAAACAGAAGTAGACTGAAAGGTAGATAGTACTAAAGTAGAGAACAGGAGAGAGAGACAGAGGAAGTAGGCAGAGAGAAGGTGAGAGGTTGTGATAGAAAAGTACAGATGAGCTAGTGAGATAAAGAACGCTCTTTGGAAGGTGTTGTGGGGGGCTGACAACTCCCTCATATGTCTCTCCATTTAACATACTTTCATAATTTTTGGAACTGACAGATATTCCCATTAGTACATCAAACGTTTAATGATTTCCAGGGGTACTATTGGGATAAGCCATGTAACACAGTACAAAACGGAATACATAGTACAAATTTACAACGCGGCAAGCCAGCCCAGATGAGCAATTGTATATTTTGTCTTTTATTCTCCACAGTGAAAATGTGTTCTCCATGGAGTAAAAGCCCTTTCCTCACACCCCCACCAAGTATGGATGTGTTACGTTCTGCCTACCACTTCTGAAAAGCTTTTACTCCAGCCCTTTGCAGTAATAAACCCCTGACCGTTTTGAGGGTCGTAAATAGTTGGAGAGGAGTGTATGAATGGTTTATGGTCGTTCAAAAACTCAAAAGGTTAATCACTCCTTGGGCCTCCTCTTCCCACCCCATGGGAGTTACTCGTACCTAATTGTACTCAGTTGTGGTGCACAATTATGCATAGGTAAGTAGGACATACCCACTGGTCTGTGCACGAAGGACACAACGAATGCCTGAAAACCTAGGATGTGCATAGATTCATGTGCGCTCATAGGGGATGCTGAGAATCTGAAAAATGCAAAAATCTGCTCAAATTGTAAACTATGCAATTCATAGATTTTAAACTTAGTTTATGAAGCAGACAGACAGAGATTAAACAAAAGTAACTGCGCCTTAACCTACAAATTATTTTTGATAGTTTTCCTTATCTATCTTAACATATCATGGGGCTTGTGGTTGTTCTTTCGATTTCCAGACCACTTGATTGTTTTCCACCGTGGTCTGTACAATCAGGGGCAGAACACATTAGCTATGAATACCCACATGCAATCAGGGAAACAGGAAGAGTAAAGCGATTGACAACATTTTCCTTCATTAAAAAATTAACTAAGAACAGATAAGGAAAAGGTCCCTTTTCTTGAGTCAGAAATTCAAAGGAAAAACCTACATATCCTCCACAGTGCCAAGTAAGAGAAGCCTTTCTCCTTAATACTCTTTGCCACGGTTTTTAAAAGCATGCACATTGAATTATATGCACACCTGTTTTGCACAGGAAATAGTCTGAACGTACTGTATTTTCCTGATTGCAAACACATTTTCGTTCCTGAAAATTGTACCCAGCAGTGTATCCTGAAATAGATGTGCATGAGACAGATTACTTAATTCAATGGGCATGTCGAGTTAGGAATAGAAAACTATTTAATAGCTGCCAGTCATTTGCATAGCTCCCCTGAATTACTTCATAACATGACAAAGTTGATGCAGATATGTAAATTGCACAGTACATTGTGCACAATTGCTAGAATGCAACTGGTGACTTCCTCTGTTTGCCTTTTGCATTTTCCTTTTCTCACAGTCAAATGAGTTCGAACTGTATAGACGCTCTAGGGTGCTAACATCTATAATAGCAGTTGCTGTACCATACATACTGAGGGAGGAGGATTTGCTTGTGCGACAATTAAGAGACAGGCCAAAGTTGTCCTGTGAGACCTGCAATCAGATTAGATTTTCAGGATAAACACTATGTACAACAGATGCAGTTAGATTTTGGGGGCCCGATTCACAAAGCCATCTCCTGTTCTACTGATTCACATACTCATAAGTAGCAATTCAATGAGCTACATGTGTAAATCGATGGAACTGAGCCTCCTATATGCTATATGCTTAATAATATCTCTGCATTTGAAGGTTTGTCTGCACGTGTATCCTACGGATATGCTTTATAAGCATGGCAGAGGGTGCAACTTTAAAAGGGGAAGTACATGCACAGTCAGACTAGGATAAAAAATAGGGCCAGGCATCAAAATAAAAAAAATAGGCCCAGGCATCAAAATAAAAGAAGCCCCCATTAGCGAATCAGATATCTCAAATCAGGGACCCATATTTGCAACTAGGGCAGTTTTGAACTTGTTAGGAGACACTGTGCAAGTGTTTTACAAGGTACGCATTTATTTAGTGTTGCTACAGGCAATGTCTGTGGTATTGTTGGACATGGCCCTTCTTAAGGGATGTCCCTGAAAAGTTTTGCTTTTTCCTAAAGGTTTTTGCTGACTCTCTTTGCGTGGCCTTAGGACAATGGGCACTTTCCCAACGTACTGCAGTCGGACAGTTTGTGCGCTTATGTGATTGGTGGAGGTACTGTCCCCAGGAGTGCCCTGTAAAAAGCTACATGACAGTCAGGGCAGGTCAACCCTGGCCACTAGTGGGACACTGCACTGAGTGTGCCACCCACCAGAGTAGCCTGACCAACATGTATTAGGCATGATAGTGCAGGCCTGTGGAAGCACATGTACACCTGCACTCAGGGTGGCATCTCCCCCTTCTTGGCTATCCCTGAGTACGCCTTCTTCTACCACTAGATTACCCCCTCAAGGGTGTAGCAGGTGGTAGGCAGAAGGCCGGGCATGTACACAAGGGTGATTTCCCACTATAAGTACAATGTGAAACTGTGTGCACCCTTCCTACATATGTTAGGAAGTGGCGGCTACCAGTATGTGCACACTTGCACATTGGCGCTGTCATACATATATACTAAGCCTGGCCCAGCTTGCCTGGATGTTCACATTTGCACAATGGTGGTTTCATACATACTGAACCTGGCACAGCTTGCCAGCATGTGCACATTTGCACAATGGTGTTTTCATATATATACAGAGCCTGGACCTCCTTGCTGATATGTGTACCTTTGCACATTGGTGTATTCATGTATATACTGAGCCTGGCACAGCTTGCCAGTATGTGCACACTTGCACAGTGATTTTTTCATATATATATACTGAGCCTGTCACAGCTGGCCTGTATGGGTGCACTTGTACCTTTGTGATATTCTTAAAACTTGTGTCCAACCTGCCCCTGCAGGCTTGTGCGTGCACCAGGGCACATATGCCCAGGGAGTGAAGAATACCCATGTGTATTTTCACTACCTTTGAGAGTTGCTTTGCCCATAGGTTAATATGGGGGAACATTTACAATTAATCCTAGCTGAAAAGTGGTTTGCAGTGGAGCAGCCTCATAATGTTTACTATCACAACGACAAACCCATTCCAAGGGTCATGGAAGCTTTGTCAGTAGTTCCTTGGAAATGTCACTCCTAGAAAGCTGGCATTTCTATGTTCTAAAAGTCCTTTTGTGTTCTTTTTTAATTCAGCTTAATTCCTTTGGAGGCTGAACGAAACCACATCTAGTGACAGCTATAAAACGTGGGCAACTAGAATGACAGAGCTCTGCATTTGAGGGCCTGACTTGATAGATTGGAGGAAGAGGTTCTGACACTTGAAAAATTAAGATTAAGGTCTGCGTTCCACAGCCCCATGTCAGACAGGACTGGAATTTAGGGTAGACAACTGTGGTTCAAAGGGGAAACCTTTGAACCACCCACAACTTCAAAGGCACACTTCAGTATAACTAGTGGTACTACACTTCAGCAACTTAGAGATACACTTCTAGGAACGCAGGACCAAGGCTCTCAACTGCATGGTGCACAATGCCAGAGGAATCTGTTGTGCACAGGGGTAGTTACTGCCCTGAGAAGGGACCGTGCTCCCTTCCTACATCGTGGCTGGCCTGGGCAAAGTGCTTGCTATGGTGCTGCACTCTGAAGTGTGCTCTCCAAGGGCTTGTTGGCTTGCCCCATGTTCTTTGTGGAGGTCTCAGGGACATCAAAGGCCTCCTGTTAGGGGGAGCTACACCTTCTACCTGTGTCATCTGGAGAGCAGTATTCACTTATGTCTCTATGTCGTCTGGTGGAGTCCACCGGGTAACAGCCGTGTGAGCATACAATTAAGTGTTGTGCCTGGGGACCGGATTTGCCTGGTGTGGAGCCTTCAAAGTACTGCCCGCACTCAAGTAGTATGGCTCTTCCTCGTGGGGCCACAACATACATGAGCATCTGGTTGGTAGTGAGTGGATTCACCAGGTGCGGGACCCCATTTTTGTTGAGCGTGCTGCATTTCTCTTTTGCAAAACCCAACTGCATGCTCATTGTGTGCAATGTCCATGTCACTGGTTGCGACCCTTGGAGGTGGGGCAGTGTCCCATTCTACCTCATGTGGCACGCCTGAACTTGTGTCTCTGTGTGTGTGACTGAATTTGTCTGGTGCGGCTCAAGTCATCAAGCACCAGACATTGTGCCTCATTCCAGGGAGGTACGTGATTGGAACTCATCATCTGTTCGGAAGTGCCTGGTGCCACTCAAGTCATCATGCACCAGAAATTGTGCCTCATTCCAGGGAGGAGCAGCTTTGATAACTTTTCGTGTGCAAGCAGAATTGTCTGGTGAGACTCAGGTCATCATGTACCAGACATTGTTCCTCATTCCAAGGAGGCACTGCATTGGTCACTTTGTGAGTGCGATCAGAATCATCTGGTGCGACTCAGGCGATTGCGCACCTGACATTGTACCCATACAAGGAGGGCATGGAAATTGGTAATTCTTTGTGGGTGATCGGAATCATCTGTGGCGACTCAAGTCATCATGCACCCAATGTTGTGCTTCCTATTGGGAGGTGCGGATTTGGTAACTCTTCATGTGCAACCGGGATGCTTGGGGCGGTCTAAGTCTTCACTCCCCAGACATGGTGCCTCCGTTCCTGGGAGGCACGGAATTGGTAACTATTTGTGGATTGAAGTGTTTGGCTTGGCTGGGTGCCACTGTCAACATCGTGTGTCCCAAGGCAACCCTCCCCGTGCTTTGCAGACTGGGGCCTGCGCCGGAAGGCTGGTGTGGAGACCTCTGAGTTAACTTCCTGAGTTGTGGAAAAACTCCATTTGTCAACTGTTTCCCTATCAGCCCTTCTCTCTTTCTTTCCACCTCCTTTGCCCCGGGATCCTGAATAAGTGTAAACACGGCCCGTGAGCATTCTAATATCTGGGGAAAGGTTATTACATCTCCAGCTCTTGGGGGCAGGAATTGTTTGGGGGTGGAGGAAGGTTTAGTTTCCAAGAGGGATCTGCAAACTCATTAACAACTCACCTGCCGAATGTCAAAGTACCACATTAGGGTGCTGGAAGTGAGTGTGCGGAAGTACATGTATACTAGCCTGCGTTATATCCATTGCATCATGTAACGATCTGTAAAGGATACACCTACAAACATGTAATTTAGTCCCATTACACCAAGTGTAAATCAACATCTACTCAAGTAGTACTACAGGCCAATATGCTAAAATCTACTATGGTTCAAACTTGAGGTAAGTCACACACAACACCTAGTCATTCACAAGTCATGGAGTGGAAACAATTGAGGCAGAAATACAATAGCCAACCCCAATGGAACATGCATTTGCTAATCTAATAAGTCTGGCCTTGGCAAGCCTGCTTTTTTTTTATTTTATTTTATGATGAAATATGCAAAAAATGGGTAGACCTAAAAATATACAAAAAAATAAGAAATGGTTCAGCAGCGCAGACACAGGAGCCCTGGAACCTAAGTACACTCCTATTCAAGCAAGTGTTTGCAGGCAATCAGGCAGCAACAAAGTCAAAACTGTCTGTGCCAGTCCGTGCCCAAAATATGTCATGCGCCAGGACCCCTGGATGTTTTCCATCCTAGAAGTATACAAAGGAAGTGCTAGTTGAAGTCAGCTCTTCAGGTAGGCATGCTTGCAGTAATCTTTTTAATTTTAGTGAGGGTGCTGAGATTTTCCACTGTAGTTATTATAACTTTGGTTGTCAGATGGAGTAATTGTTGCCTGCTAACAAGCTAGGGTTGCTTTCTGATTCCAAGTTAATTACTTGAATTGCACTCTGATTAATTCTCATTCACTTATTAAGCATAAATACAAGTTTTTAGAGTGTTTAGAATCACATACTCTCCAACTAGTATTACTGGTGGAAACCTGGGTGGAAGAGACATCAGAAGTGGACCTTCTTGAAGCTTTGCCAGATGGATATGCTATTATTAGATTAGACTGGGCTGGTAAACATGGCAGAGGCCTAGTTGTAGTATATTGTGACTCTTTGAAGATAAGTAGTGAACCTAAACATTTAGAAGACAGTGAGGCCCTCTCTTTCAAATGTAAATTGACCATTAATTCCATGTTTATTAGCCCCCGGGTACAAAAACTAAGGGGCTTATTTACAAGCCCAGTGCGCCACTGATGCATCACTTTTTATGACACACTAGCGGTGCATAGTGCAGACCCATATCTACAAGGCTAGGCAAAGCTACTTTGCATGGCTTTTCATTGTCTTATAGATATGGGTTAGATCAATGCAGCACAAGTCGCTGTGTTGCCTTACAATGCATTAGGGAGGCGTTCCATGGATGTTGCAGTGGGTTTTGATGCATTCCCAGATTTACAAGAATCTGTAAACCTGCGAATGCATCAAAATCATACACCTGTATGAGATGATTTTCATTTTCACCTGGACGACCCCAACAACAAAGATTCAGCCCTTTAATGGATCAAATCTGTTTATTGATTTAAACATATCAACATAGAAGTACAACACATCGTAATATGATAAACACAATGCCGCACCTCCTATTCAAAAGCCCTCAAACGGCCCCCATGAAACCATCCCCTGTATGGCCATATCAAAATGGGCCCCCCATCGGTCTCTTCCTTGCCACCCGAAGAACAGTTGGGCCCTGCGCAAAGGCCTAATGTGTTGTGAAGCGAACCTCAGACGTTGTAATACATAACATATAAATAACAAATAAAACATTAACAGTGCTTCCCTTGAAGGACCCTATCCTTTCATCTCTCCGTTCCCCTGCCCCGCCCCCCGCATTGCCCCCATTCTCCGCAGGATCCTGCCAGATAGGCACACACCCAAGGGTTAAGGTCAGCCCAAATACTCGCAGATAAGCAGGGCATGTTAACTCAGCAAATTCTGTGGATAAAATCTGAAGGAACGGCCTCCATAAGATGGTCAGGTCGCCCATCCGCTGCTGAGATGCCAGAGTAAGCTTCTCCATCGCCAGAATAAACCACAGTTTCTGCAACCAAGACACATATGTCGGTACTCTGCCGGCTAGGATCAGTTGCAGCGCCGCATTAAGGGCCAAGGCCATCTGCCGCCTTTCAACGATCTCAGAGGAAAAGTGAGGGGATTAGGCAGAACCAGGAGGATATACGATGGGAATCTAGGAATCTTAGTATCAAACGATGTATCAACACCGTCCATAATACTCTCCCAAAATCTATGGAGCTTGGGGCAATGCCACAATAGATGCACAAGTGTACCCCTCCCCCCACAGTCCCTCCAACAGAGGTTAGATCTAGTGGGGTCCCATGTGTGCATCCTTGCTGGGGTGTAGTACCAGTAGGAGGTCACCTCATATGCTGTCTCCGTTCCGTAATCGGGGAAGAATAAAGTCCCCCGCCCTGTGCCGACGCCGGAGCCAGGGCTCCTTCCATATATGAGAGCCCGCCACCGCCTGGTCCATAAAGCACCAGTGTTTCTCAGTAAGTGGGCGACTCCACTCTAAAAGGAAACGCAACTGTGTCGCCTGATAATATCGCAGAAGGCAGGGAACCGCCAGCCCCCCATCCCCCTTAGAGCGATACAGGACCCGTCGCAGGAGACGCGCCGGACAACCCTCCCAGACAAATCTCATAACCGCTGCTTGAAGAGTCACTATTGTCCGAGGCGGTGGGGTCAGGGGAAGCACCTGGAACACATACAGTATACGCGGCAAGACTTTCATCTTTACCGCCGCCACTCTACCCAGCCAGGACAGCTTGAGTCTCCCAGAAGCCTCCAGGTCTCGCTTCATTTCACGAACTAACTTTGTATAGTTCAAGCTCGCCGTCTTTACAGCAGAAGGCGCCAGATCAACCCCTAAGTAGGAAAGCCGCGATTATGACCAGAGAAAGGGGTCTCAGGCCCTCAGAACCTCCTCATGCTCCGGGCTTATGAATCGACTAAGGACCTGGGACTTCTGCATATTCACCCGGAATCCCGAGACCCGGCCAAACTCTTCAAGTATCTCCATAAGCGCAGGCAGTGACGTCGCGGGCTCCGCCAGGGTAAGGATCACATCATCTGCATATAAAGTAATGAGATGGTGATCGCCTCCGAACTTTATGCCAGAGACTGAAGAGCTATCTCGCAGGCGCTGCGCCAGGGGCTCCATATATAGCGCAAAAAAGAGAGGAGAGAGCGGGCACCCCTGTCTCGTCCCTCGCCTAATTGGAAACGCCAGGAGAGCATGCCATTGACTCGGACCACAGCCCTGGGGGACTGTTAGATACAACTAATCCACGTCATAAAGCCTGGGCCCAGTCCAAACCGCTCCAGCACTCTAAAAAGATACGGCCAATGAACCCTATCAAACGACTTCTCCGTGTCAATAGAGAGGAAGAGTGCCTCCCGAAGAGAAAGATCCGTTTTATCTAGCAGATGAAGCAGCCGCTTCGTATTGTCACTGCACTGGCAGTGCGGAATGAAACCTTCCTGATCCGGGTCTACAAGACCCGGCATATAGAAATTAAGCCGATGGGCGAGTATGCCTGTAAACAGTTTAGCATCTATATTCAGGGTCTTTCCCTGGCTTATGTATAACTGCAATGGTAGCATCGAGCATACTGGGCTTAAAGAGCCGCACTAACAGCGGCACGAGTTCCGCACAGAAGGTCTTGTAAAAGAGTGCCGTAAAACCATTGGGCCGGGGGACTTCCCCACCTTTAGGCGTGAGATCGCTGAAATGACCTCTTCCGCCCTTACCGGCTGATCCAATAAAGATGCCTCCCGCTCCCCAAGAGGGGTGATTGCTATGCCGTCCAGAAATGTATCTAGAGCCACATCGCTCCGATCATCCGCCTCATACAACCCCCGATAAAACTCCGCAAACGCCTCTGCGATCCGATCACTCGTTCTCGCTTCCGTTCCGGAAGGGAAACGGACCAACTTTATTGTCGATGCTGCGCGCTGTGCTCACAACCGGTGCGCCAAAAGCTTACCACACCTGTTGCTCCCAATATAGTATTTATGCTTAAGACGCGCTATCGCGTACTCCGCCCTGTCCCAATCTAGCCTTTTCAATTGTTGCCGCACCTTCTCCAGCTCCCTCCAGATTCTGGGTGCTCCAGTAGACTTATGGGAGCGCTCCAGTACCGCCACCCTTTGCTCCAGCACTGCCCTCTTCTCTCTCCTTGCTTTATTATCTCTGGCGGACAGCGACATCACCTGCCCCCTCACCACTGCCTTCAGGGCCTCCCAGAGCGTCTCCAAACAAGTGTTCCTGTCGTCGTTAAAACTAAGGTAGTCCACGATTGCACGCCGGAGCGACTCCACCGTTGCCCCATTCTGAAGCAACAAGTCTCTAAAGCGTCGACCCGAGGCACCCACCCGGCCCACGTCCATAGCGGCCTCTACAGTAATAGGAGCATGGTCCGACAAGGCCCGAGGCTCAATCGTAGCCTCTCTAACTCGGGAAAGGAACTCCTGCGACGCTAAAAAAAGGTCGAGCCGTGCCTACGTCTTGGTCGTCGCGGAGTAAAAGGAATAATCCCTAAGCGTGGGGTGCACCTTCCTCCACACATCCTCTAGACCACACTCAGCCAGCCACTGACGCCCTGCTACTGTCAACGCCCCCGTCTGCCCAAAACGGTGACCGGAGCGATCCAGCTCATTATCCATCACCAAATTAAAATCTCCCCCCACCAAGATGGTGCCATCCGGCGAATGTAGGATCGGGGAGACAGCCTGTCGCAGGAAGGCTTCCTGCTGAGTATTAGGAGCATACAAGGAAGCAATAGTAAAGGAAAAAGCCTCGAGCCTAATTCTGATAGCCAGAAGCCTCCCCTGTACCTCATGTATTTTTGCCACTACTTCCCCGGAAAAAGGACCTAGAAAGCAATATCGCCACCCAAGCATGTTTCGTGGAAGCTGAAGACCAAAATTGTCTAGGGAACCACTGTGAGCGCATGCAATATATGTCCTTATGCAGCAAGTGTGTCTCCTGTAACAAACAGATATGGCTCCCAGACCTCTCAAGGCCTGATACGATCCCCAGCCTCTTAGCCAGACTGTTAAGCTCGCGGACATTTAAGCTTATGCACTTAATAGTCATGCAATAGGAAGTGAAGAGCGCTCAGAGAAGGAGGAGCCCCGCAGGGGAACCATAGCCCAGGGCAGCACTTTGACCCTTCCGAACAACAGGGCCACATCGCTAAGTCACACAATGACCGGGATCCCAGGGAAGCACACCAACAGAAAACTATTACGCACAACAGGTGCTTACAGCAAAAAAGTCCTCTCACACACATCTCCATAGAGGCAAGGTCTCGACAGGGCCGCAGAACCTCCCAAGTTCGTCAAGCCAAGTCCAACGACTCCGCCGCCCGGGTCCCTCTTAGACGGCCACAAGGCCTTAAGCAATGCGACCCGCAGCAGTCCAACCCTCCTCGGCCGCCTCTCCCTTAAGCACTTGTCCCAGCGGCCACGGTGCTCAGCACCGACTGCCGTTCCGACATCTGTTCCAAAGCCGTAGGTTGCTGCTGCTTCCTCCGTCTCTCCTTCCGCAGCCAGCGCGGGCAATCTCTGTCAGCCAAGCCAACGTTCGCACCCAGATCCTGGCTGTCACCCTCCAGGTGCAAAATCTGATTTGCCTCCGATAGTGACTTCACCTGTCGAAGCTGATCCTCCCATCGGAAGACCAGGCCGAACGGATGACCCCAAGAGTAAGACACATCATGTGCTCGCAGATGTTCTGTGATGGGCTTTAATTCTCGCCGCCGCTGTAATGTCCGAACCGAGAGGTCCTGGAATAGTTGGAGCGCATGCCCTCTGAAGTGGACCTGTGGAAGATTGCGAGCTCTCTGCAATATGCTTTCTTTAAGCCCGTAACTGTGAACACAGGCTAGAATATCTGGCGGGCGGTCTCCGGCCCCACCAGCACGGCCCACTCGATGAACTCTATCTAGTGTGATCTCCCGGGTCTCTTCCAGTCCAAGTATCGAGCGAAACAGTGCCACCACAAAGTCTCCAATGCCCTCCTTCTCCGCCCCAGCCGGCACTCCTCTGATGCGAATATTATGCCTTCTTGAGCGATTCTCCAAGTCTTCCACCGCTATCTGCAGAAGGTCCTGCTGCTCCCTAAGACGGACAAACTCCTGTAGCAGATCCGCCACTTCCTCACCGCGGGATATCTCACCATCCTCCATCTGTGCAACCTGCTCTCCCAGGGACGTAACCTCCCCTCGCAGCTCCTTCACCTCCTGAGATATGTCCCTGCGGAGTTCCTGTATATCGCTCCGGAGTGAGTCGAACAGGGAGGTAAGAAAGCCCTTCGTAATGGGGGCCCCCTCCTCCTCCTCCATCTCCCCACGTATCTCTGGGGACTTCGTCACTGGTGGCCCTTCAGCAGCTCCACCCGGCACCGGTCGTGCTCCAGCCAGCATTTCTCTAACTGACCGCTCCCATTTAGACTTGGAGGCCGCCATCACTCCTGCTTCACTGCTGCGACCGCGCAATCACCCAGCCAGGGCCCACCCACGGTACCTTCAGGGGACCAGGCCTCACCAGGCCTCGTGCTTCACCAGCCAACGCTGCCCTTTCGCTCCTGGACTCTGAATGGCCACGCGCCACCCAGCTATTTCATAGCACCTGTTGGGACCACCCCGGGCCGACCGCACAGCCGATCAGCGGCCCAGCGCAGTCACGCCTTCTCAGGCCTCCTCTCTCCAGAGCCGGGGTACCCCGGGAGCTCCCCGGCCCGCCCACCGCCTCGTCTGGGGCCTTTGTCCACCCAGAGGGCCAGGCAAAGCGAGCGCGTCAGCCCCAGATGGCCGCCAGCGCACCACTCCGTGCCGGGCCCCCATCGCAGCCCACTGCGCGACTTCGCCTCAGCCCTGGCCGGAGCTCCTGCCGCAACTGCACCCACAGCCGCAGGGCTGCCGGCCCAGGGCCTACCACGCGGCCCGGCCCCCGGCGCGCCACGCTCACTGGCTCCCAGCGCAGGCCCAGGCCGCGTGGCTCTGCGTCTCCTCCTCTCGCCGCAGCGGGCGTCTCCAATCTCCCCGGGGCACCCCCCACTCCTCGGAGCCCGCCGCTACCTCCAAGCCCCCCGGGACACCGATCTTCGGGGTCGCAAGGCTGCTTTCTGGGGCCCGTGCGGCGGAGCCCATACAAACGCATCCGCTCACGCCGCCATCTTGGCCACGCCCCCCTTATTCAGCACTTTTAATTGATAATTTGAGCTGTTTTAACTGAAGTCAGTTGCTGAATACTGGTATGCACATAGTGGGACACACTTTGGATGGCATTTTCTCTAATAACTATTCTCAAGATGGAAGCTGTATTACCCTTCACTTAGTCTGATCATAAGGTGATCTGTTTTAGTTTCTAAATTCACAGCTAACATATAAGGGCAGGGCAAAAAGAGTCAGGCCTGAAATAGAATTAACAAGATGGACTTGTCAGATAGTCTTGAAGCAACCAGCCACAGCTTCTTCAGGACCCCAGTGTAGCTGCAGCAAGCTTTACAGAGTCGATAAAGGAGGAAATTACTAAGCTGATGCACCATAGGTTTTTCCCAAAATAAAGGGTCTTGAAACAAAAGTGCCAGAGGCAAGAGAAAGTCTGGAGAGCAAATTATTGCAAAGTGGAAAAAGATAGATATAAAGAATGTATCCAGCAGTATAAAAAATGTATTATTGTGGAGAAAGCTAATCGCTATACGGAAAAAAAACAATTTGGTCAAAAATTCTTTGAGTGAGCTCTTTAAAACCGTTCAGGCACTCTCTAGACCTAATCCTCCAAGCCAGACATTTTTTGATAAGTTGCCATAATTTTTCAAAAATTAAGTGGGGGCAGTATATGATAAATTTGATTGTACCCAATCCTTTTTGGATCCAAGCTGAGTCTTCCTACTTGAGACCTAATAATAGTAATGTCCACAGTTTCCCCCCCTTTGACTACAAGGATTTGATTTAATTGGTCACACTAAATCAGGACCCCCTTCAGACCGCTGTCCTCCCAAAGTACTACATGGCATAGTTGACAAAATAGCCTTGGTTCTTACTACTTTGTTAAATACTAATATCATTGTAGGCACTTTCTCAGAGGAATGGAAAAAAGCCTAAATTCTTCCTTTGTTTAAAAAGCTCTCCCTTAACCCTAAGAAGAGAAAACTTATTATCCGTTTCCCGTTTATCATGTCCACGAAGGTCCCTGAGAAGCATCTTTACAATGCACTCTCAAAGTACCTAGAGAAGAAGGAGGGTTTGAATGAGGCACAGTTTGGCTTTGGGTCAAGCTACAGTACTGAGTCAACTCTGATAACTGGACCTTTCTGCAGCCTTCGATGCAGTGAGCCATACAGTCCTGCTTGAGCATCTAGCAGAAATAGGGATTGTTGAATCAGCCCATGATCTTCTCTTTTCATTTTTAACAAATAGGGAGCAGGTGCTGGCCATTAGAGAGTTTAACTCAAACTCCTTTTCTCTGCCTTGTGGCATCCCCCATGGGGCATTACTGAGCCTAATACTTTTTAATATTTATATGCCCCCCTTAGCTAAGCTGATTTGTTCCTTTGGTTTTGTCACAGTGTCTTATGGCGACAACACTCAAATTGTTGTGTCAATCTCAAATAATGTAGAATTTGGAAAAAAACTGAAGTTGTACTTTTTGGAAAGGATGGCTGTTTTTGGAATCAATCCTGGTGGCCTCAGACTTTGCCTCCCCCTCCTTTGCCAGCATCTAAAGTTAGGAACCTCGGAGTAATCTTTGATACTGAGCTGTCTGTCACAGATCAGTTCAACAAATGTACCTTGTCTTGTTTCTTTAAGCTGAGAATGTTGAGGAAGGTTCTGCCTTTTATTCCTTTCGATTTGCAGAAATCATTTATTTCGCATTAGTATTATCCAGATTGGATTACTGTAATGCTCTTTATTTAGGCTTTAAACAACATTCTCTAAATGAGCTTCAGATGCTGCAGAATGCAGCCGGTCATCTTCTTAAGAAGATACCAAAGTTCAAATCTGTTTCAGGTGCCTTGTCAGAGCTTCACTAGTTTCCACTTTAAAAAAAGAGTGGACTTTAAGGCTCTCTGTTTGGTGCATAAAGCACTGCACAGCATAAGACAAGAGTACCTGAAAAGGAAATTTGTGTGGTACTCCCCGAACAGACTGTTGAGATCTGCTGCCTCCAAATCAGTCATTTTTCCAAAAGTCAAGAAAGATTCATGGGGTGGCAGAAGCTTTGTTCACTCCACCTGACAGCTTTGGAATAGACTGCCTATGCACCTCAAATGTCAGTCTAATATGTCGTGTTTATGGAAACAACTGAAATCCTGGATGTTCTCTCTTTCTTTTTAGTCTTCTTTTTCACCCTGTCTTTGCCTTTCAGGTCAGAAAATTGGTGAATGCTAGCGCCAAGACGCCTAAGGGCATTCATGCATTTTAGAAATTCAAAATCAAATCAAATTCCCCCTCTTCTACTCTCTTCTACTTTACCTCTACTGTGAAATTCTATAAAAGCAGGTACTACTCTTAACCCATGTCTTCCTTTAACTTTAGTCACAGCAATAGATGTTGTCAGTGCATTTTTATTTGATCCATGTAATCTCTCACTTACTCATGCCACCATCAACTAGATTTGGAAACAAGCTACTTTCCAAAAGAAGTAGCATAGCATACTCTGTATTTCTTCAGCTTCCTTTTACTTGGTAAAAGCTTAAATCTAGAACACCCATGGCAATTGTTAAAATTTTTCTCATGCCAACCCTCGCTAGCCAACCATATGACTCAAACTATGCCATGTGCTTCACCTCAATACTAACCCACCTCACAGGATTGCTTCTCCTAATTAAAAACCTTGCACCACACAATAACGGAGGAAACTCCTTTTTATGTTGCTTCAGCCTATGCATATTTCCTGGCTGACCGTATGACTGCTTGCAACAACTAACTGCAAAGCATTGGAAGTTCCTGTTTTCCTAATGGATTCTCTGATCACTCCCTCGAAAAGGCTTTCCTCTATATTTTTGTACTTTCCTGGCCGATTGCAAAAGACTAATGGAACTCTAAAATTCTGTAAAAGCTGTGGATATTCCCCAACAGCAAGCCTACGTTGACCTCTTTGAAATACTAGGTTCCAGTGTGATGCAAGGCAATGTCCCCATACCATATCTGACCAACTGTTGCTGAATATGTTCATGCGGTTAGATCTCTCTTCCACACCACATTAGACAGGGTGGTCCACAACACCCTGACTCACTGTCACCCAAAAGCAGCACAAATCTTAGACCACACATTAAAATGCTCTATGGAGTTGGAACCCTTTTCAGAAAAAGGGGGGGTTGACAAATACTGCGTACCTAAATGAGCGCATGAAGCATATACAAAGGGGCATATTTACTAGGAAGTGGCACATCAGTCCCGATACGCCACTTTTCTTGCGTCACCCCTGCCCCACCCAACGACACCATGGCTGTGTCGTACTTACAAAACGGCTCACCATGGTGGTTGTCAACATTTTCAACGCTATTGTGGAGCTTTGTTGCACTAGCGCCAAAAATGTTGATGCTAGTGCAGCAGGGCCTAGGGAGGCCCATTGATTTAATGGGTGCTCTGAGGAGGCATTAAAAACTATGGAAAAAATGGTGCAGTGAAATGTTGTAAATTTCATTGTGCTATTTTTTCAGGCCTGCCTGCGAGGGAACGTGCCCCTTGCATACATTATGCCTAGGGCAGCCATAATGTGGCGCAAGGGCTTGCAAAGGGACGCAATGCAAACATTGCCCCACTTTGTAAATATGGCATGGGAGAAAGGCCTCTTAACGCCGACAGACCAAATGAAGCTCGGGTGGCGCAAGGTGGCGTTAGGGCTTTGTAAATATGCCCCAATTTTTACTCTGTGACATTCCCAGCAATCCCTGTTTAAAAACCTATCTCAAAATCCTTTATAATTGGCAATTTTTTATGTACCCAATCACCGATTATAAGGAAATGAAATCAGAAACCATCTGTAACTCGTTTGTACACATTCGAAGCTGCTGTGTTTGTTCTTTAATTGACATGAATTAAACTGATTCTAAAATCTTTTTGCAACAGATATCTGTTTTTTACGTGTTAAATTTTTCACTAGGCATTCTATTTTTATTTTTCATATTTGCAAATGAAACAGCTACTCACTAAGGATTTAAGTGGTTTATGAGAAATGTGACTGTGTGAACTTGTATTATATGGGATAAAATATCCCCTGCTATACATGATATGCATATTGTAAGTCACCTCAGTGTTCCATAACCCTATAAAGGAACTCAGCCTTCATCGTCATTCCTCTATATGGCCATGGTGACTTGCAATAACATTATAATGTAAGGCAGGGAATCCTTCAACCCATATACAATACAACTGGGAGCTTCTGGCCATGCAATACCTCTTGTGAAAAAACTGCTTGAAAAATATATCTCAAATCTTTTTCAGACATGTGTTAAGTTGTGGACACGCATTATGTTTGTGTTTCCTGTTTAGCTAGCACAATATTCTTTAAGTTCCTCTTATCACTATTAAGGACTATAAGCACTATAAGGAAACCCTTTAAGGATGTTGAGCGTCATAAATGTAGGCATTCATGCAATCGGCTGGTACATCAGTCAGAATGAGAGGACAAGGAGTGGATTCCTAGCAAGCAACTGAGGCCCTCATTATGACATTGGCGGTAAATCCCACTTTCCGCCCCGCTGACTGCCGCCAACATACCGCCGCCACAGCGGATATCCGTTCACCATATAATGACACACACACACAAATCCGTCAGTATTCAGCCACAGACACAAATCCACCACACCAAAGGTCAGTGATAAACTGGTGGTGTCAAACCACACCATTACACCAACAGAACAATGCCCACCACATTATGACCCACGAATCACAACAGCGGACTTTCAATGGCGGTAAACCATTGGCGGTGCATACTGCTGCGCTCAAAATACACACACTCAAACAAAACAACACCACATTTGACAATTCAAACAACACACACCTGACACCCATACACACACCACACCCAAACACCCACACCACTATAAAACACACACCAACATTACCCACAACCCTTTACCATTACAAACTATTGCCACGAGACAGACACCACGACCACAGACAAAACCAGAGCCACACACTACCTACACCTATAAACCACCCACGCACCCCACATCACACAACCCAACACATCACCCTACACACCCTCACCTACACAACTCCCACAACACCCGTGGCACCACAAAGACACCCCTGATTCTCAGAGGAGGAGCTAAGGGTTATGGTGGAGGAAATCATCAGGGTAGAGACACAGCTATTTGGAGCACAGGTGCAGCAGATATCTGTAGCTAGGAAGATGGAGCTATGGCGGAGAATCGTGGACAGGGTCAATGCCGTGGGACAGCACCCAAGAACTAGGGATGACATCAGGAAGAGGTGGAACGACCTACGGGGGAAGGTATGTTCCATTGCAGCAAGACACCAACTCGCTGTACAGAGGACTGGCGGTGGACCCCCACCTCCTCCCCCACAACTAGCAACATGGGAGGAGCAAGTCCTGGCCATCATGCATCCTGAGGGCCTGGCCAGAGTAGGAAGAGGACTGGACTCTGGCAAGTCAACTCTCTACTACTATCCCCCTACCTGCATGCCATCACATACCCTCACCCTCACTCCCATCACTCCATCACCTCCCACACACCCCACCATCACATCTCACTCATCCCAATGCCAAGCCCTGCATGCCCTACCAATGCATGGACATCACACACAGCCCTGCATGGACACCTATCTCTAAATAATGCACACTAGAGAGAATCAGCTAGCCCACCACATACCAACTTACAAAAGTGAAAGCTGCCAGGGCAAATCTAACCAAACAAGGCAAGTCAGCGATGCACAATATGTCACACACAGAAACAATAACACATCATTTACATCCCCACTGGTATCCCTGCAAATGTCACCGGAGTGGAGGTGCCAGCAATATCTAGTCCCCCAACTGAAGAGGCCCACAGTGATGACAGCAACTCTGGTCACCTGGATCTGGATGACCAACCTGGCCCATCATGGACCTCTGGATAGTCGGTTACCCAAGCCCAGTCACAGACAACCACAGAGCCTCCCCCATCTGGAAACACCACCACAGCACCCACCCAGCGTACCCACACCTCCGTCCCCAGGAAAAGTCAGCAGTGTGTCCACCTCTGCAGGGACCCCAGGTCACAACTCAAACCCATGACAATCAGGGACCTCGGGTCAGTGGCAGTGGGCACACGGTTCAGGGGACAGAGGCACAGGACAACAGAGAAACTGGGAGGACTGCTGTGTGCCAGGGGGAGGACAGGCCCAGGGAACCAACTCTCCAGGAGGCACTTGCAGAGATCCTGGGAGCATACCAACATTCCCAGGACACGATGGGCCAGATCCTAGACAATGTGCAGGAGAACAGGCGGCTGCAGGAGGGACAGTACCAGGGGTTCAGGGAGGATCTTGAGGCCATCACCACCCGTGGTCTCCATAGCCGGGGTGCTGGTAGACATAACCAATATTATGAGGGAGGCAGTATCACAACAGCGGGCCCCTGCCACTAGCCAGATATCTGAACTGCCTTCCACCTTCGCTGCTGCTAGTGACCAGGAAGCCCTGCCACAGGACTCACAGGCCACGAGCGCCCCTCCCCCTGCAGAAGGAGAACCACCCCACAAACGTTCCCTGCGATCCAGGCAGAAGCCAGAGATTACTGCCAAGACCCCCGCCAGGAAATGAGGCTCTCTTGATTGTCACCCTTGTGTCCCACTTTGTCACCCTGTCCACCTTGAACTGCCATTGCTCCCCTTCCTGTGTCCCCATTGGCAATGCACCTGTGCTACAGACTGGAACTATACCCTGGAATTTCCTCCATCATCACCCCATCCCATTGCACTTGCCCCTCAATATCTTAGCACTTCAATAAACTCCCTTGAACAAAAATAGATGATTGGAGTATGTCACATTTTTTAAGTATGTAGACGTTTAACCATGTACAAACATTGCAATTCAACTGTACAGTAAATGAGCACATATGAAAGACCTGTAGTTGGCTGCAGTGATCACACCAGGAGCTATTGTGAGGCACCAACATCTGTAAAATGAATTGCGAAAGGTGGGCACAGAAGTGGGAAATAACAGCATGCCAGTGCCAAATAATTTCAAAATAATGACAATGAAATGTGAAGTAACACTGTCTTACCTGTGTGTCATAGGAAATATTGTCTGATCACTGCTGTTCTGTTGTCCTCATCCTCATCCTCTGCCTCCTCATCCTCACTGTCCACAGGGTACACTGCTGCCACACGGGCATCTCCAACTTCCTCCTCATGCAGAAAAGGTACATGGCTTCTGAGGGCAAAGTTGTGCAACATGCAGCATGCCACTATTATCTGGCAGACCTTTTTGGGTGAGTAGCACAGGGATCCACCTGTTAGATGGAGGCACCAAAACCTGGCCTTCAGAAGGCCAAAGGTTCTTTTTATGATCCTTCTGGTTTATCCATGTGCCTCATTATAACGTTCTTCTGCCCTTGCCCTGGTGTTCCTCACAGGGGTAAGTAGCCATGATAGTTTGAGGTAACGAGAGTCACCTGCAAATATTGAGGGACAACATTTAGCCACACACTATTATATATGGCCGACACCATACCCATACACCAACATATACCGGGTGGTGACCAGGGCTCACCTATTAGCCACACCCTGTGCCTCTGTAGTTGGCCCATCACATTTGGGATGCTGCTATTCCTCAGGACAAAGGCATCATGCACCGACCCAGGATACTTTGCATTGACATGGGAGATGTACTGGTCTGCCAAGCACACCATCTGTACCTTCATTGAGTGGAAACTCTTACGATTTCAGTACACCTGTTAATTTTGAAGGGGGGGGGAACAAATGCAATATGTGTTCCATCAATTGCACCAATTATGTTGAGGATATGTCCCATTGCATAAAAGTCAACCTTCACTGTGGCCAAATCTTCCACCTGGGGAAATACAATGTAGCTGCACATGTGTTTAATTAGGGCAGACAACACTCTGGTCAGCACAATAGAGAACATTGGTTGTGACATTCCTGCTGCCAAGCCCACTGTCACTTGGAAAGAACCAGTTGCTAGGAAATGGAGCACTGGTAGAACTTGCACAAGAGGGGGATCCCAGTTGGGTGACGGATTGCAGATATCAGGTCAGGCTCCAATTGGGCACACAGTTCTGTGATTGTGGCCCTGTCAAGTCTATAGGTGAGGATGATGTGCCTGTGCTCCATTGTTGCCAAGTCCACCAGGGGTCTGTACACGGGGTATGTCTCCACCTCCTATTCATCCGCAGCGGTAGCAATCTAAGGGACAAAAGAGTGAGGAGTTGGTCACAAACTGAACAATTGGGCAACCACATTATGACGCATCTTGTCAAATTGTAATGGGTCAGTGAGAATTGTCCTGTATGTCCAAATTTAAACAGTGATGCAGTAATTATCCAGGGCCTGCCCCTCCTCCGAAATGGCGTCTGCCTGTCCTGTGTGGAGGGACAGGTGGAAGTGAGGTAATTCCACTGACGTTGTGTGCCGTTGCGGGAGGCGGTCGGGAACCGCCATGCAACTCCTCATTGGTTAACATGGGGCCCTATGGCTTACAGTGGCCAATGCTGATGTACGCCGGCGGTGACGGTATGCACCGCCGCAGACGTGACTGCCATTTTCTATCATATTCCTCACTTGCTAACTGACCTTCAAAAGGAGAGGACCTACACTGCATGTGCTGCTGTGACCTGTGTCTGGAACCTACCATGGCCCGTGTGACTGGAGAAAGGGCCCCTGCCTTCACTTCGGCGGAGTGAGAGAGACTGGTAGATGGTGTCCTATCCCAGTACGGACAGCTGTATGGGCCTCCAGACCAACAGGTGAGTACACTGTTGGCACGATGCATGTGGCATGAATGCATGGAGTGGTGTGTGAAGGCATTGTGTAAAGGGGGTGGGTGGATGTCCCCTGGGCGGTGTACAAGTTGTGTGCTGGGCCATGTGTATGCAAATGGTGATGTGAAGGGGTATGGTGGGTCATATGTGTAACAGGCAGGACTGTATGACTAATACTATTTACCTGTGTGTATTCCCTCTGCATGTCAGCACCCATCAAAAGAAGGACATATGGTGTGCCATCGCCAAGTACGTGCAGACCCTGGGGGTCTATGGCAGGCGGAGCAGGCGCTGTCGCAAACAGTGGGAGGAAATGAGACACTGGGCACGGAAGACAGTGGAGGCCTAGCTGGGGATGGCCTCCCATTGAGGAAGGGGTGCCCGTCGAACCCTGACCCCCCCTGATGGCCTGCATACCGGCGGTTGCCTATCCTGAGGTGGATTGGTGCAGCCATTGACAAAGTGTATCCTTTGTCTCTTCCCCCCCTTTTTGTTTTGTCACCCTGTCCTTTTGTGCATTAGCATCACCTGGCGGAGGAGCAGAGGCACCAGCGACAGAGGGAGCTGCATCCCACAGGACCTAAGAGGTGGAGTCCACCAATGCTGAGGGCATCAGTGGGACGGAGGGCGAGGGGAGCACCACAGCTGAGACTGGATGAGACAGTTCAGAAACAGATACCTCCTCCGATCGAAGCTCCCTGGTGGTGGTGGACACCTCTGTGACCACCCCAGCTACAGGTACAGCCACCACCCCCATACCAGCACTGCCCTCCAGGCAGCCCCTCATCAAGTTGCACGTGCTTGGTCACCCAGGAGGGTGGGCATCTCCTTCGTCCAAGGCACCTCAGGCTTTGCCCAGTGAGCCCTGCTGCCCTGAGTGAGGAGGCTATTGACCTCCTGAGATCCATCTCTGTAGGGCAGTCAACCATTGTGAATGCCATCCAGGGGATGGCAGCCCAAATGCAACAGACTAATGCATTCCTGGAGGGCATTCACACTGGCTTGGCGGCCCAACAGAGATCAATCCAGGCTCTGGCCTCCCCTCTGATGGGAGCCATTGTCCCTGTTTACACCCTACCCCCTCCACCTTCCTCTTCCCAGTCCCATTCCCCTCAACCCCAACCTATCCCAAGCACACAGGCAGACGAGCATGCACACAAGACAACACACAAGAGTGGCACAGGCAAACACAAGCACCACACATCATCCCACAGGCACTCACACAAACACCATCCTGATGCAGACATACCAACATCCACAATTTCCACTGTCTCTGCTTCCTCTTCCTCCTCTACCTCCCTCCAAGTTCCATCTACACTCACACCTGAATGCAATACATCCTCATCCACTACCAGTATCACCACAACACCTAGCAGAAGACACACCTCACTGGCAGACACCTCCATAGCAGCCATGCACAGGTCTCCTGTGTCCTCTCCCACTGTGTCTGAACCCCCTCCTCCTAATGAACACAAACGCAAGCACTCAGACACCCAACAGCCATCCACCTCACAACAGCATCCAGCCCATGCACCTGCACCCAAAATTAGGAGACACCACCTACAACCACTCCCTCTTCCTCCACTCCCAAACCTTCTCCCTCTTCCCCCCCCAATGTCCCCAAAAGGTTTTTCCTATCCACCATTGACCTCTTCCCTACACCTCCCCTCCATCCTGCACGTCTGGCCAGGGTGGCAAAAACCCAGCCAAGCACCTCAGCCACCCAGTCCACGGGCCCAGTAGTCACCACACCCACTTGTGGTGGGAAAGGATCCAGGGCACATGTCCTGAGGGTGAAGGAGCCTGCACCAGGCAGCCTCAAGGGTAAGGAGCCTGCCCCGGCTGCTGCCCAGTAGACCAAGGAGCCTGCCCCAGCTGCTGCCAGGAAGACCAAGGAGCCTGCCCCAGCTGCTGCCAGGAAGACCAGCAGCCTGCCCTAGCTGCTGCCAGGAAGACCAAGGAGCCAGCACCAGCAGGAAGACCCCAGGCCCTTCGCAAGGGCTGCAGGGGAAGGGCTAGAGCTTCCCCCCCACCAGCAGCAGCACCACCACCACCACCACCAGTGGGCAGCCATCCGAGGCTGCAGTGGACGGGCTGGAGCTTCCCCTCACCAGCAGCAGCAGCACCACCACCACCAGGGGGCACCCATCCAAGGCTGCAGGGGATGGGCTGGAGCTTCCCCCACCAGCAGCAGCAGCAGCAGCAGCACCACCACCAGTGGGCAGCCATCCAAGGTTGCAGGGGATTGGCTGGAACCTCCCCCCACCAGCAGCTGCAGCAGCACCACTACCACCACTGAGCAGCCGTCACTGCCGGCGGACGGTATGTAGTCCTGCCTCCATGGGCTTGTGTGCGTCCTGCAAATCCAGTGGGTATGACACCCACCTGAAAGACTGTGACCATGCACTCCTCAGGATCAAGAGCACAGGGCATGGTGCCCCCTCCAGAACCAGTGGGTAAGATACCCACCAACACCAGACTCCCCAGGATCAAGAGCACAGGGCATGATGCCCCCTCCAGAACCAGTGGGTAAGACACCCACCAACCCCAGCCTCCCTAGGATCAAGAGCACAGGGCACAATGCTTCCTCCAGAACCAGTGGGTAAGACACCCACCAACACCAGACTCCCCAGGACCAAGAGTACAGGGCACAATGCCCCCTCCAGACCCAGTGGGTAAGACACCCACCAACTCCAGACTCCCCAGGATCAAGAGCACAGGGCACGATGCAGAGTATGTGGTCAAGTCACCCACTCAAGAGACTGTGGTCTTGCACTCCCCAGGACCAAGCACAGGGCATGTTACCCCCTCCAGAGCATGTGGGCAAGTCAACCACTCTAGAGACTGTAGCCTTGCACTCCCCGGGACCAAGCACAGGGCATGTTGCCCCCTCCAGAGCATGTGGGCAAGTCACCCACTCGAGAGACTGTGGCCTTGCACTCCCCAGGACCAAGCACAGGGCATGTTGCCCCCTCCAGAACCAGCGGTCTTGTTCCATCTCCCAGCCGAGGTGCCTCCCCATCCCCGTCCCTCTGAGGTGCCTGTCTATTTACCAGCTGATGCCCCTGCAGTGTTCTCTCCGTGTTGATGCAGGTGACAAGTGGGGCCTTGGACCTTAGCCTGTGGCCATGTGGCCCACGTCAACTGAGGACTGGGCTAAGTTATTTTTATACTGTGTTGATATTATTACACTCACTTTAGTAAATTTGTTTCGTCCTTGCATTATTCAGCCGATTTAAGGGGAATAACTTGTTTTCTTGTGCATCTGGTTGTGTGTATGGTGTGTGTATGTCGGGTGTGTGTTGTGCGTATGTGTGTGTGTCACTCTCGTTTTCCTCCCCCCTTGTGTTCTAGGTGTATGTACTCACCGTTGTCGTCTTCGCCGTCATTGGTGTTCGTGGTGGAGCAGCACGTAGAAGACCAGGGGGAAGACATGCAGCTGGGGCTCCATGGCAGCGTGGTTGTTCCCTGTGACTCCAATGGTGAGTCCTTTCACTTCTGTGCAGTGTTTCCACCAGGCTTTTGATGTCGCTGGTACCGCCCGGGAAAGGTGGTGGATAGGCATGTCTTAATACGGTGGGCGGAACATTGACTTCCGCCTGGCTGTAGGCGGCTACCTCCTTGGTGCCTGTTGTTTCCGCCCTGGCGGTCAGTGTGGATGCTGTTGTGAGGTGGATAGCTGTTGGCTGTCTATCTGAGATCTATCCCCCATGGTCATAATTTGGCAGTAATTACTGCCAGCCTGTTGGCGGTATTACCGCCACCTTGACACCAACTGCCAGGGTTGTAATGAGGGCCTGAGTGTCAATTAAGGATATTTTAGTTCAGTGGGCATCTTTGCCTCCTACACAGACACAACAGTGTCCAAAAGAGCAACATACTAATGCTTAATATTTAGATTTTAACTCATTCTGGAGTGACATTTTCAGAAGACTAAACCCCACCTTCATTCTACTTCCAATCAGTAGAGACATTAATTGCTTAAGGAATATGCACTTACTCAGGTTCTCCAACGATGACTGTAAACTAAGCTATTCAATGAGAGCCAATAGCCTCAAAATAGCATTGGTAAGAAACAGAAGGAGTTGTCAGGATACTTCAATTCGATTTCCTCAGAAGCAGAAGATAACTCCTCAGTCCCGACCCGAGCTACTCACAACGAATATTAATCCTTCGTGCTGAGTACCCCGGAGGGGAAAAGGGGAATGGGATGGTAGAGAGACTGCCACAGAGATGATGAACGCCAGTACTCAGTCTGAATCTTCACATCTAAGATTGGATACAGCACCTGCAAGAGACACAGTCACAATTACTAGGGACATACAACATCAGTTTTTCACTTTCTACTCTCAACACTTAATTCTCTTTAATTCTATTATTTCTTCACTCACCCTGAGTTCTCTGTAGCCTTGCTTCTCTCTATAAATGACAGCTCTTCTTAAAAAAATGCTTATTACTGATTCTGGAAGAACTTCTCAACCTTTGTTAGAGATTGGTTTTATGTTGCTATATATATATATATATATAGTTGGTGATAATGCGTTCTTCAAATCAGCTGATGTTATTTAATTTCTCCTGTCTTATTGTGACTTCTGTCAATACTTGTATTTGTAAATGCTTGTTTATTAAAGTTCGTTTCTCCTTTCTTACTTCGACATTTGTTGATAACTTGTATTTGTGAATGCTTGTTTATTACAGTTAGTTTCTCCTTACTACTTCGACATCTGTCGATAACTTGTAGTTGTAAATGCTTGTTTATTTAAGTTTGTTTCTCTTTTAAACTCTATTTTGGTTTATTACCATTGAATTTGTAAATGCTTATTTGTTAACAGTTCGTTTCTCCTTTAAACTTGGCCTTTGTTTATAATCTTGACATTTGTAGATACTTGCTCTTTTAAAGTTCGTTTTTTCTTTGACTTTAATATCTTAAACAAGAACCTTGTAAACATAAGGTTAATTCATACATTAACTCTGTAGCCTTGCCGACTTCCACAGGAACGGTCTACTATCAAACTCTTCGAATAAACCTTAGCAATATTTATCCGTTTTCTGTAATATAATCTTCAAATGTAATTTTACCTCACAGGAGTTTCTGTTCTGAAGCGCGCTCTCTCTCCACACAGCTGATTCCTGTCAGACCTCAGTTGAAGTGCAAGGCTTCCAGCTGGAGAGCTCGTAACCTAGCAACCAACCGATTGCAAGACTAGAACTGTAACTAACCTTCAGGACTCACAGCGGCCATCTTGGATCTTCTCTTCTTGATTCTTCCTTTGAAATAAGCGCAAGATTACTCTGCAAACCTTCTTCCAGTTTGGGCTTTGCTGTCTCCACTGAGGATATCTCTTTGCTTTTCTCATGCACTTCTTTGATTTGACTTGGCAAGTTTGTGTGGTCATGACAGGAGTTTAGCTTGAGTTTGCTCGAACTCCTGAGCTAAAGCAGTCTGACATTTTCCAGATGTTGCAGAGATGCAGCTGCACAACCATGATCCATTGTTCGTCATTCATCAATGACCATCCAACTGCAGGGGAGAGTGGGTCATCTCTGTCGACACCTGACATCCTCAGCACAAGCCAGCAGCATCACTACTGGCCAAAGAGTGGGAAACAAACACACAAAGTTAGGTGTGCTCCATTGAAAGACAGGGAAAGAAACAATAAAGATGATTGTGGCAGACAGGCATTCACTGACAATCTAAGCTTCACCTTCCCTTCTATGTGATTGTCACCTATACTCGGGGCTCACAGAGTAAAGTCTGTCTAGTTCTTGGTGCAGACAGGGGCCATTTCAGGAACCTGCCTTAATGCACTTCTGCTGCCTTCAATAATAACATGATACAGAGGCATCGGCTGACAGTAAGCTTGGCTAGCTAACCATGCACATCTCCATGTATTTTCAGTAGCTCCCTGCGTGCAGGAGCAATGCCGGCTCCTGCAAAAGTCGGGGAGCCGGCTGGGACCATGGGAACATTGAGGCCCCCACGCGGTCCCAGAAGAGGGAAAAGGGAAGAGAGCACACCAAAAAGGGTGAAAAAGCAATGAGAGTGAGGGATAACAAAGAAAAGGGCACAGAAAATAGGGGGGAAAAGCAAGGAAAAAGCACTGACAACGACGGATCCATATTTCCGTGGGGGAAAAAAAAAGGTGCGGGCTCCCGCGATTTGTAATTCTGGAGACCCCAGGTGGGCCAAGTCCCAGGGGCATTGCTTATATATTGCAGGAAGGCCACACTGCCACCCTGATCCTCGGGGACCACCACCTCCCGGGGCTAAAAACAGAAGTAATGCAGGAGCGCCCCCCCAACAGCCCCAGGGACCACCATCTCCCAGGGCTTCAATTTAATTCTTTATCGGGTGGCTGGGCGTCTGTCCCCCTGCAGCCCCAGTGACCACCACCTCCCCATGGCAATGATCCGATTGTGTGTGTGTGGGGCCACGCAGCCCCAGGGACCACCACCTCCATGGGGCAATGAGCCGATTGTGTGCGGGGGCCAAGCGGCCCCCTTGCAGCTCCGGGGATGACCACCTCCCCCAGGCTTCAATTTAATTCTCTGTGGGGGCCTCGCAGCTCCCCACAGCCCCAGGGACTGCCACATATCCGGGGCAAACACAAAAAACTACAAAGGGGGTTTGTTTTGGAACCCCTGCAGCCCTGGGGACCACCACCTCCCTGAGGCTATTTTCATAGGAGTGGAGGCCGCGCAGCCCCCTTAAGGAGCCAATGATGGCCCTGGGGACCGCCATTCCCCAGGGCTGGCTCCTGCTATGTCCCGGGGTGCCAAACCCGGGAAATAGCTGTTTCCTGTGGCTTGGCGGCATATTTGAAGCTGCCACCAAGTCATAGTGAACACTATGGTCCGATGAAGGGAAATGTCAAACAGCTCTCCCTCCATTGGAGTAGAGGTTTCCTCTGTCTGCCTGCCTGTAGAGAGGCAGGCAGGCACAGAGAGGAAACTGCTCTCACAGAGAGGGAGCTGCTTTCGTAGCTCCCTGTCTGTGACAGCAGTGCTAGCTCCGGCAGTAGGTGGGGAGCCAGATGGGACTGTGGGGGCCTTCATGCTCCCTCCACGGTCCACAACAAGTCACATGGGTGGGACCCAGGGGATCAGGTCCCCAGGGCCGAGAACAGCCCTGGTGAGGGGGTCCAAGCGGCCCCCTCTCTTCAAAGAAAAAATTATGTTCAGGCCAGTCCCTGGGTGATGGGTTTCCTGAGGTGGAGATCGGCCCTGGGGAGGGGGGCCACACATGCCCCCACCTTCCCCCCCAAAAAAATTTGGCTGGGACCCGGGGGCTGAGGAACTCAGGGCCAAGATCAGCCTGGGGATGGGGGCTGGGCAGACCCCTACCCCCCAAAAAATTAAAGGTTTGAGCCGGGCCCTGGGGGATTGGGTCCTCAGGGCCGAGATTGGCCTGGGTAAGGGGAGTCAATGAGGGTATTTGGTAATAAGGGTATTTTAAAGTTTTAGGGATGGTTAAGGGTATTTGGGTGCTAAGGGTATTTTTAGGGTTAAGGGTTGTATGAGTATTGAGTGGTAAGGATGATTTAAGGGGTTAGGGGTGTGTTGGGGTATTGGGCTACAAGGGTATTTTGGGGGTTTAGGGTTGAGTGAGAGAATTGGGTGGTAAAAGTGTTTTTTAGGGTTTAGGGGTGGGTAGTGTTATTGGGTGGTAAGGATATTTTTATGGTTTAGGAGCGGATGAGGGTATTGGGTGGTAAGGATATTTTAGGGTTTATGGGAGGGTGAAGGTTTTGGGTGGTAAGGGCATTTTTAGATTTTTAGGGTGGGTAAGGGTATTTGAGGTGTAAGGGTATTCTTAACTTTTAGGGGTAGGTGAATTTATACGGTCATAAGAGTATTTTTAGAGTTTGAAGTGGGTAAGGGTATTGTGTGGTATCTGTATTTTTAGTGTTTAAGGTGGATGGGTTTAGTGATCTATAAAGAAATAGATTACATATATATATATATATATATATATATATATATATATATATATATATATATATATATATATATATATATATATATATATATGTTGGACCTGTCCCTTTTTGCATGGTCATCCCCAAACATTTATTTTCCTGACCTGTTTTGTTGGCTTTAGGACCCTGGGCACTTTACCACTGCTAACCAGTGCTAAAGGGCACATGCTCTATGTGTAAATTGAACTGTTGATTGGTTTATCCATGTTTGGCATATTTGATTTACTAGTAAGTCCCTAGTAAAGTGCACTAGAGGTGCCCAGGGCCTGTAAACCAAATGCTACAAGTGGGCCTGCAGCACAGGTTGTGCCACCCACATAAGTAGACCTGTAATCATGTCTCAGACCTGCCACTGCAGTGTCTGTGTGTGCAGTTTTAAACTGTATATTCGACTTGGCAAGTGTACCCACTTGCCAGGCCTAACCCTTCCCCTTTTCCTACATGTAAGGCACCCCTAAGGTAGGCCCTAGATAGCCCCAGGGGCGGTTGCAGTGTATGGTTAAGGTAGGACATATACTAATGTGTTTTATATGTCCTGACAGTGAAATACTGCCAAATTCAGTTTTCACTTTTGCAAGGCCTATCTCTCTCATAGGTTAACCTGGGGGACTGCCAATAAACATGATTAAAGCGTAGATTCCCTTTGGGAGCAGATAGACATGTGGAGTTTGGGATCTCTGAACTCACAATTTAAAAATACATCTTTACGTAAAGTTGGTTTTCAGAATGTGTGTTTGAAAATGCCACTTTTAGAAAGTGGGCATTTTCTTGCTTAAACCAACCTGTGACTCTGCCTGTTTGTGGATTCCCTGTCTGGGTTAGTTTGACAGTTGGGCTGTTTGTACCTCTCTCTAGACAGTGACACAAAGGGGGCTGGGGTGTAGCCTGCATACCCTGATGAGCCATCTGTGCTAGGAAGGAGGGGAGGAGTTGTCACTCACACCTGAAAGGGCTGTGCCTGCCCTCACACAATGCAGTCTCCAACCACCTGGTGTGTGTCTGAGGCCTTGCCTGGGCGAGGCAGGATTTCACAAACAAGTGAGACTTTCCTTTGAAGTAAACTACTTCAAAGGCCAAAATGGGTACAAGAAGAGCACCCAAAACCACAGACTTTAGACACTTCTTGGGGTAGACACTCTACCTCACAGACACTTCTGGACAAGAAACCTGCTGGTGAAGAATCCCTGAACCAGACCCTGCAACCTGCCAAGAAGAACTGCCGGGCTGCCCAAAGGACTCACCTGGACTGCATTTCTGAGAGGGACTGCTGCCTTGCTGTTGCCCTGCTATCTTGCTGCTCTCTGGCTGTGCTGAGAAATGCTCTCCAAGGGCTTGGATAGAGCTTGCCTCCTGTTCCCTGAAGTCTTAGGATCCAAAAGACTTCACTCCTGCAACTGGACTCCTTGTGTGGCAAACGTTTTACGCACAGCCTGCTAAAAACGACACATAACCTGCATCGCGGTGAAAAATTCACCGCACGCCGAACCGGAATGACGCAGCCTGACTCTGCAATTAGAAGATCGACGCAGCGCAGCAACCGAACCTTCGACGCACGTCCCACTGGATCGACACACAGCTGACCCAGAACGACGCAGCCCGACTTCCAGAGAGGAATCGACACACCGCCTGCGGCGCAGGAGAAATTTTCACGCAACGCCCACTGGATCAACACAGCGCCTGTGAATTCGCTCCGCAAGCCCAGGATTCCATCCATGGTCCCGGGTGCATCCAAGAGCCCCGCAACCCGAACAGGATCCAAGTCAGCGTGCCAGAAATTGACGCGAAGTCTCCCCCTGCGTGAAAAATAACAACGCGAGTCTGTGTGCGAAGGGGCAAAACCGATGCACACCTCAGCGTTTTCTGCATATCACCTCCTCTGTTGTCCCATGCAGAGATTTTGAACGCAAACCAGGTACTTTGTGCTTGCAAGAGACATTTAGGCCCTCATTACAACCCTGGCGGTCAAAGACCGCCAGGGCTGTTATGGAGTTTGTACCGCCAACAGGCTGGCGGTACAAACTCGGGCATTACGACCATGGCGGTAGCGCTGCGGTCGCACCCCCGGGAACGGCGGTTTCCCGACACTTTTGTCCTGGCGGTTGTAATCCCCCAGTGCAGCTCTGCTTGCAATGCTGCCCAGGGGATTACGAGTCCCCCTCCCGCCAGCCTTTTCATGGCGGTATGAACCGCCATGAAAAGGCTGGCGGAAAGGGGAGTCGCGGGGCCGCTGGCATGGGCAGTGCAGGGGCCCCCTGCCACGGCCCCATGGAGCCTTTCACTGTAGCGACGGGTGCAACTGCACCTGTCGCACCGCTGCAACACCGCCGGTTCCATTTGGAGCCGGCTCCCGTGTTGCGGCCAAGATCCCCGCTGGCCCAGGGGGGATCTCCAAATAGATCCCGCTGGAGTGTGGCCGCCCGCCAATGTTGAAATGAGGGCCTTATTGTTTTTAAGAGGCTAAAGACACTTTATATAATTTTTACAGTGATAACTCAACATATACTTACTCCATTTTAATCGTTTTGACCTGCATCTTATCAGATAAATATTATGGCCCTCATTACAACCCTGGCGGTCGGTGTTAAAGCGGCGGTAACACTGCCAACAGGCCGGCGGAAAATAAAATGGAATTACGACCACAGCGGAAACCGCCAACATAGACAGTCACTTTAACACTCCGACCGCCACGGCGGTTCAAACAAACAGCGCGGCGGTAACTGCCAACAGACAGGCGGAAGACAATGTACCGCCCACTCTATCACAAGATGCCAATCCGCCACCTTTTCCGGGGCGGAACCAACGCCATCAAAAACATGGCGGAAACAGTACACAGAAGGGGAAATCACTCACCTCTCCACACCCCACGAGGAACCAAGACGTCATGGAGCCAGAACTGCAGATCCTTCCGGCGATCGTCTTCCTGCTCCTCTATCAGGAGCTCCAGAGACGGCGGGGACGACGACGGTGAGTACTGCACCTACAACACAGGGGAGGGGGGAGGGAAAAGAGAGTGACACACACACACAACACGCAACACCCCCACCCTCACCCACAACACCAGACACACAAATACATGCTGCAACATTACATGTACACCCCCCACAACCCCTTCAATAACGCAAGGACAAAAGGAATTGAGATGAACGATTGTAATCAATAAAAATCCTGTGGTCAAAACTATAAATACAGTATATACAATTATGTACACCAACTACACAAGTCCGGATAGTGCACAAATCATTGTCCGTGGACCACTGGGCCCAACATGCATGGGCGAGGCCCACACTCGATACCTGACTCCAAACGGAGAGAACACTGGAGGGGCATCAGATGGAAAATAAACAGGCACCTCTGGGGGCGGGGGGGCACCTCAGCCTGATGAACGCACGACGCCACTGCTCCACGAGGAGGCTCCATGCCCAATGATGTATCCTGGGGAGTGCAAAGCCACAGTCTCTCAAGTCTTTTCAGTGGGTGGTTTGCCCAGTGCTTTATCCTGGGGAGTGCAAAGCTACAGTCTCTCAAGTCTCTCCAGTGGGTGGTTTGCCCATTGCTTTATCCTGGGGAGTGCAAAGCCACAGTCTCTCAAGTCCCTCCAGTGGGTGGTTTGCCCACTGCTGCATCCTGGGGAGTGCCAAGCCACAGTATCACAAGTGGATGCCTTTCTCCACTGGTTCTGGAGGGGGCTTTGTGCCCAGAGTGCTTCATCCTGCCAAGGACTGAGGTAGTGGATGCCTTTCTCCACTGGTTCTGGAGGGGGCTTTGTGCCCAGAGTGCTTCGTCCTGCCAAGGACTGAGGTAGTGGATGCCTTTCTCCACTGGTTCTGGAGGGGGCTTGGTGCCCAGCGTGCTTCATCCTGCCAAGGACTGAGGTAGTGGATGCCTTTCTCCACTGGTTTTGGAGGGGACTTTGTGCCCAGAGTGCTTCATCCTGCCAAGGACTGAGGTAGTGGATGTGATAATCCACTGGTTCTGTAGGGGGCTTTGTGCCCAGAGTGCTTCATCCTGCCAAGGACTGAGGTAGTGGATGCCTTTCTCCACTGGTTCTGGAGGGGGCTTTGTGCCCAGAGTGCTTCATCCTGCCAAGGACTGAGGTAGTGGATGCCTTTCTCCACTGGTTCTGGAGGGGGCTTGGTGCCCAGAGTGCTTCATCCTGCCAAGAACTGAGGTAGTGGATGTGATACTCCACTGGTTCTGGAGGGGGCTTGGTGCCCAGAGTGCTTCATCCTGCCAAGGACTGAGGTAGTGGATGCCTTTCTCCACTGGTTCTGGAGGGGGCTTGGTGCCCAGAGTGCTTTATCCTGCCAAGGACTGAGGTAGTGGATGTGATACTCCACTGGTTCTGGAGGGGGCTTTGTACCCACAGTGCTTCATCCTGCCAAGGCTGAGGTAGTGGATGCCTTTCTCCACTGGTTCTGGAGGGGACTTGGTGCCCAGAGTGCTTCATCCTGCCAAGGACTGTGGTGGTGGATGCCTTTCTCCACTGGTTCTGGAGGGGGGTTGGTGCCCAGAGTGCTTCATCGGACGAATGACCACTGGGATGGCAGCCATGTCTGCGGTGCTACCACTGGCTGAGGATGTCGCGGGCCGCTGGCGGTGCTTGCGGCACTGTTAGTGGCGGCAGTGCTGGCGGCGGGCTCTGTGGCAGCGGTGCTGGCTGCGGGCTCTGTGGCGGCAGTGCTGGCTGTGGGCTCCGTGGCGGCGGTGCTGGCTGCGGGCTCTGTGGCGGCTGTGCTGGCTGCAGGCTCTGTGGCGACGGTGCTGGCTGCAGGCTCTGTGGCAGCGGTGCAGGTGACGGTGCAGGTGGCGATCTTCTCTGCCATACAGGTTGGCGTTGACGTGGACAGAAGATGTGACACTGGTCCCTCAGTCGGTGCCACCATGCCCTCTCCTGACCTGCCCTTGACTTTCTGGCCCTTCCCCACCCTGGATGGTGGCACAACTGTCTTGCCACTATCGCCTTTAGTTCTCCCTGAGCCCTTGGTGGCAGGTGTTTTCTGCTTCTCCGGGATGTGGGCAACTTTTTTAGTTTTGCAGGTGGCGGAATGTCCTTGCCCTCGCTCCGTCGCACACTGGCAGCCCTGATGGTTGGCGCACTCCAATAGCCCGCAGTTGCTGGCACCACTGTGCCTGGGGATGTGTTGGCTGAGGTGCTGGGTTGGGACCTAGGGGACGGACAGGGGGGAAGTGTAGGGAAGAGGTCAATATTAGCCAGGAAAAGTTTTTTAGACACACTGGGACGGGCAGATGGAGGGGGTTTGGGAGTGGAGGAAGAGGTAGTGGTTGTAGGAGGTGTATGTCTGCTGGATTTGGGTGAAGGTGCACGGGCTGGAGGCTGTTGTGAGGTGGATGGCTGTTGGGTGGGTGTGTGCCTGCGTTTGTGTACTTTGGGAGGAGCGCTCACTGACACACTGGGAGAGGACACTGGGGATGTGTGAATGGTGTTGGGGGTGGTGAGTGCACGTGAGTGGTGTGTGGTGATGGGCGTGCTGGTGATGGAGGTAATGGCTGAAGATGTAGTGCATGCAGGTGTGAGTGGAGACGAGACTGGGAGGGAGGAGGGAGATGTGGAGGAGGAGGACACAGTGGAGGAAGTGGATGTTGGTATGTCTGCATGGGTATGATGCTTGGGTGAGTGCCTGTGGATGTGTGGTGCTTATGTTTGCCTGAGCCACCCTTGTGTGTTGATGTGTGTGCATGCTGGTCTGATGGTGTGCTTGGGATAGGCTGGGTTACAGGCGATTGGGTCTGGGTGGAGGAAGTTGGAGGGGGGAGGCTAGACACAGGGACAATGGCTGCCATCAGTGCTGAGGTCAGAGTCTGAAATGCTCTCTGTTGGGCTGCCTGGCCAGAATGAATGCCCTCCAGGTATGCATTTGTTTGTTGTAAATGCCTCTCAACACCCTGGATGGCATTCAAAATGGTAGACTGCCCAACAGTGAGGGATCTCAGGAGGTCAATAGCCTCCTCACTGAGGGCAGCAGGGCTGACTGGGGCAGGGCCTGAGGTGTCTGGAGTGAAGGAGATGCCCACCCTCTGTGTGAGCAGGCACGGGACACACGCTGAGGGGCTGCTGGGAGGGCGGTGCTGGTAGGGGGGGTGGCGGCTGTACCTGTTGATGCGGGGGGCACAGAGGGGCCCACCACCGCAAGGGAGCTCCCATCAGAGGAGGAGTCACTGTTGCTGGTCTCTGCTCCTGTCCCCGCCGTGGAGCTCCCCTCGCCCTCTGTCCCACTGGTTGCTTCAGACTCCGTTGCTTCACCCTGCAGGGCCAAGTGGGATGCAACTCCCTCCTGCTCCGGTGACACTGCTCCTCCGCCTGATGATGCTATTGCACACAAGAACAGGGAGAGCACAAAAAGGGGGGGGGGGAGACGGAAGAAAGACATGTTCAGTACATGCAACACCACTATCGTTGGCAGACAATACAAACACAGCAGACCTCTGCACTACGCCATGCACTTATAGTACCTAGATTATTCACAGGGCCATGGGGTACAAGGCCTATGCCCGATTGCTGCACACATGGAACTCACAGGAGCCTGACTAGGTGTAGATGGCACTAACCACTAGTGTGGTTGGGGTGCCGCTGAGCCTGCCTCACAAGGGACCGTGCCTACCAAGCTCGCCCTAGCCTAGGGGAACCCACTGCCCACCTCCCCTACCCAGTCACCTCGTACTGCACGCAGAGTCAGATGATTGTGACTGTACTCACCCCTTCTAGCTGCTGTGATGCCCACAAGCGCCCATCTAACTCCAGATACGCCACCGCCATGATCCAGAACATCAGGGGGGTCATGGTGCGATGGGCACCCCTCCCACGTTGGGAGGCCATCCCCAGCTGGGCCTCCGCTGTCTTCTTGCTCCAGCGGCGAATGTCCTCCCATCTTTTCCTGCAGTGGGTGCTCCGTCTGTGGTGGACCCCCAGGGTCCGGACGTCCTTGCCGATGGCATGCCAAATATCCTTCTTCTGGTGGGCGCTGACCTAGAGGAATAGTACAGGGGAAAAGGATAATCTTTACCCGTCCGGACTGTCATACTCATTGGCCCACGTTCCCACCCTTGCCCTGATGCACATGCACTCACTGTCCACACAAAGCAGTCCTCAATCCCCCCCATGTATCTTCCAGCCACAACACTCCAAACAGGCATTGCCCATGCAGCATGCTCACAGTGTACTCACCTGTTTGTCTGGAGGACCGTAGAGTAGCGTGTACTGGGGGAGGACCCCATCCACTAACTTCTCCAACTCCTCCGAAGTAAAGGCAGGGGCCCTTTCCCCAGACACATGAGCCATTGTCGCTTCCAGACGCAGGTCACAGCAGCACTTGCAGTGTAGGTCCTCTCCTGTCGAAGGTCAGGTATCAAGTGAGTGAACAGAGAGAAAATGGCGGTCCCGTCCGCGGCGGTGCGTACCATCACCGCTGGCGTACATCGTCATTGGCTCCTGAGACCCATAGGGCCCAATGTTAACCAATCCAGGATAGCGCCACGGTCTTCGACCGCCTACCGCAACGGTGTTGAACGCCAGCGCAGTTATATCATATCCCCTTGTCCCACCTTACAGGTCAGGCAGCCGCCATTTCAGGGGGCCCCATGGCATTAATTATAACTGCGTCACACTTATCTAGGCCTTGCATACACACAGTAACAGGCACATTAGTGATTAATAAATGTGTGCAAATGACATTTTGTAATACCTCAGTGTTGGATGACTCTCTGCTCGCTGTTCTCGTCCGTAGGGCACGTCCGCTGGGGCAGGTGAGGAAATGGCAGCATCCGCCGGTGTACAGACCGCTGTTGGACCTGTCGACAATGGAAGAGAGACACGTAATAGTCACCTACAGACTTGATCGTGCAACAATCCATGAACTTTGTGCCCAGTTGGAGCCAGACCTTATGTCAGCTATCCGCCATCCCACAGGGATCCCCCCTCTAGTGCAGGTCCTGTCAGTACTCCATTTCCTGGGAAGTGGGTCTTTTCAAACCACAGTGGCCATTGCTTCAGGGATGTCCCAGCCAATGTTCTCTAACGTGTTATCCAGAGTGTTGTCTGCCCTGCCGAAACACAAGCGCAGCTACATCGTTTTCCCCCAGGTGGAGTATTTGCCTACAGTGAAAGTTGACTTCTATGCCCTGGGACATATCCCCAACATCATAGGTGCTATTGATGGGACACATGTGGCCTTGGTACCCCCCGCAGGAATGAACAGGTGTACAGAAACCGGAAGAGCTACCATTCGATGAATGTGCAGATGGTGTGTTTGGCCGACCAGTACATCTCCCATGTGAATGCCAAGTTTCCTGGCTCAGTGCATGACGCTTACATTCTGAGGAATAGCAGCATCCCTTATATGATGGGCCAACTCCAGGGGCACTGTGTGTGGCTAATAGGTGAGGACAAGGACCCTGTACACTGTGAATAGTTGTCTGGGTCTGGGGTTGTCCCTGCGGGTCAGTGTTTGTTTAACAGTTGTCCCTCAATATTTTCAGGTGACTCTGGTTACCCCAACCTGTCATGGCTACTGACCCCAGTGAGAAATCCCAGGACAAGGGCAGAGGAACGCTACAATGAGGCACATGGGCGAACTACGAGGATTATTGAAAGAACCTTCGGCCTCCTGAAGGCCAGGTTGAGGTGCCTACATATGACAAGTGGTTCACTCTACTATTCACCAAAGAAGGTGTGCCAGATCATCGTGGCCTGCTGTATGATGCACAATCTAGCTTTGCGACGACAAGTGACTTTTCTGCAGGAGGATGGTCCAGTTGGAGGTCTTGTGGCAGCTGTGGAGTCTGTGGACAGTGAAGAAGAGGAGGCTGAAGAAGAGGATGTCGACAACAGAAACAACGTGATCCAGCAATACTTCCAGTGAGACCCAGGTAAGGGAATAGCACTGCCTCCCACATCTCATACTATTGTTTGACCTATCATAAGTCAGTCATTTTCACCCAGTGTATGGACCTGACTTGTCACTTTGCCTTTCCATTTAACAGATGTGGGTCCCACTTTGTGACCTCTGCTATATTACCTCATGGACTAGAGCTGTGTTGCATCGGTATGTTGACATTTAAATTGACATTGCTATATTCCATAGTTATTGCAATTACAGATTTGTGAAAACAAAGACTGACTCCAGATTGTTTTGTGATTGACGTGTGTTTATTTTTTGTGCAAATAAGTTGAGGGGGTTGTGAAATGGTCAGGGGTGATGGTGGGGGAATGTCCATGGCAGAGTCCAGTCTATTTGTTTCACAGGTGCATTGTCCAAAGGGGTATAGGAAGTGGAGCAAGGGCAGTTGAAGGATGGACAGGGTGACAAGTGGGACAGAAGGATGACATTCAGGGGGTCTCATTTCCTGGCGGGGGTCTTGGCAATGTTCTCTGTCTTGTTCCTGGATCTCAGGGACCGTTTGCTGGGTGGCTCTCCATCTGCAGGGGGTGGGGTGCTGGTGTCGTGGTCCTGTGGCGGTGCCTCCTGTCCACTAGCGCCGACGGAGGTGGTGGGCTGTTCATCATCCAGGCTAGTGTCAGGGGCCCCTTGTTGTGCCACAGTGTCCCTCCTGGTGTTGACAAGGTCCTGCAGCACCCCTACAATAGCGAGCAGGGTGGTGTTGATGGACTTGAGTTCCTCCCTGATCCCCAGATAGTGTTCCTCCTGCAGCCGCTGGTTCTCCTGAAAGTTGGCCAGTACCGTTGCCATTGTCTCCTGGGAATGATGGTACGTTCCCATGATGTTAGAGAGGGCCTCGTGGAGAGTGGGTTCCCTGGGCCTGACCTCCCCCTGTCGCACAGCAGTCCTCCCAATTCCCCTGTTTTCCTGTTCCTCTGTACCCTGAACCGTGTGCCCACTGCCACTGCCCCCAGGTCCCTGATTTTCTTGGGGTGGTGGGTTTGCCTGGGTTCCTTGTAGTGGTGGACACACTGCTGCTTGATGTGTCCTGGGGACAGAGGGATGGGCCTTCTGGGTGGGTGCTGTGCTGGTGTTTCCTGAGGGGGGAGGCTCTGTGGTGGCTTGTGACAGTGTCAGGGGAACCGACTGTCCGGAGGTCCCAGATGGGCCAGGCTGGTCATCTTGATCCAGTTGTGCAGAGCTGCTGTCATCACTGTGGGCCTCTTCTGTGGGGGGACTGGACATGTCTGGAACCTCCTGTCCGGTGACGTTGGGTAGGGGTCCTGCAGGGGTGTAAAGGCATGATTATTGCATCTGTGTGTGTCATTGTGTGCAATGGGTGAGTGACCCTGTACTCCAGTGCTTGCATTCTTGTCTAGGTCCATGTGTACATTTGGTTTGAGGTCTGTGTGGGTATCTGTAATGGACATGCTTTGGTGATGGGTGTCCATGCTTTGGTGTTGCATGCAGGGCTTGGTGTTGGGATGTGTGGGTGGTGATAGGGGGACATATGTGAGGTCTTGGAGTGATGGGGTGAGGGTGAGGGCGGGGGTATGTGATGGCATGCAGGTAGGGTGGGGGATATAATAGTTAAGAGTTGACTTACCAGAGTGCATTCCTCCTGCTACTCCTGTTAGGCCCTCAGGATGCAGTATTGCCAAGACCTGCTCCTCCCATGTTGTTAGTTGTAGGGGAGGAGGTGGGGGTCCACCGCCAGTCCTCTGTACAGCAATCTGGTGTCTGGAGACCACGGAACGCACCTTCTCCCATAGGTCGTTCCACCTCTTCCTGATGTCATCCTGTGTTCTTGGATGCTGTCCCACTGCGTTGACGCTTTCGACGATTCTGCGCCATAGCGCCATCTTCCTTGCAATGGAGGTGTGCTGCACCTGCGATCCGAATAGCTGTGGCTCTACCCGGACGATTTCCTCCACCATCACCCTGAGCTCCTCCTCAGAGAACCTGGGGTGTCGTTGAGGTGCCATGATGTGGTGTGGGTAATGTGTGAGGTGGTGTCGGTTGTGATGTGTGAGGGGATGTGTTTGTGTGTGTTGTCTGAGGGCGTGGATGTTGTGTGAGTGATGATGTTGTGTGCCTGTGGATGCTAGTGTTGTTTGTAGTGGTGTCTCTCTCTGGCCTTCTGTCGCAATTCTGGTCGCAAGGGTTTGTGGGTGATGTGGGTGTGTGATTTATATTGGATTGGGTGTGTGGGAGTGGTGTGTGTATGTGTATCAGGTGTGTGTATTTCGATTTGTCCAATGTGGATGTGTTTTGTAAATGTGTGTGTATTTTGAGCGCAGGGGTGTGTACCGCCAATGGATTACCGCGGCTGAAAGTCCGCCGAGTGGATTCGTGGGTCGTGATAGTGTGGGTGTATTCCTGTTGGCGTGACGGTGTCGGTTTTGTTATCCCCAGCTTATTACTGACCTTTGGTGTGGCGGACTTGTGTGGGTGTCTGGATTTTGGCGGATTCCGAGCTGTGGGTCGTAATAGCTGTAGGGGAATTCCGCCGCCGCAGCGGTGTGTTGGCAGGCTTCCGCACAGCAGTAAGCGGGATTTACCGCCAGGGTTGTAATGAAGGGCCTATATATTTTTCTCTACACTGTGTGGTGTATTTTTGTGGTGCTATACTATGTTATTGCATGATTTATTGCACAAATACTTTACACATTGCCTTCTAAGTTAAGCCTTACTGCTCAGTGCCAAGCTACCAGAGGGTGGGCACAGGATAATTTGGATTGTGTGTGACTTACCCTGAGTAGCGTGTGGGTCCTTGCTTGGATGGGGGTAACCTGACTACCAACCAAAGACCCCATTTCGAACAATATATATATATTTATTTATATATGTGTGTGTGTTTCACTTACATGCAGGATTAAGGCATATGCATGGTAAAGATGTGTGGGAAAGGCAATGCATGGTAAAGGCACTGCGTGGTAAAGGATGCATGGTAAAGGTGTTTGTTGTAATACTATACATCCTTTGTGATGAGGATGAGAACACTGGCTGCTCAGTAGAGAAGGAAGCAGAGACAGGAGAGGATTTTCAAAGTGAATCTTTCCATTTTCCAACAAACTGAGGTAGAAATATGTGACAAATACAGGCTAAGTAATGTTGTAATATTGAAGATTATTGCACTTTTAAAGCCACACCTAGAAAGCAGTACTCTACTCAGCAAATCTATCCCCACCCAGGTGTTACGCTCTTTACACCGTTTGGCATCTGGAATTACGAGGGTGTAATTGCTATTGCTATTGCTGGAGGGGGTCACAAAGTGCGTTTTAACATTTTTATTCAGTTCATTCTTAGATGCCATGCTTCTCTATATCCAATGCTACAAATACCTACCAAGGAATGCACAGGAAATGCAAAGCACAAAATTTAAATTTTACATGATTGACAAATTTCTCCATGTATAGAAGGGACACGTGTTCCCATTTGTCCTCCATCCCATATTGAATATTTGTTTAGGCACAGGAAAAATACACACTCCCTAAATATTCAATTGTGGTGTGATGCAAACAATTTAATAATTGATATTTTGTCGCAATACCCAGGAAGCACCCTTAACTCCTTCTTGTTTAGGCACAGTGGAATATAATGACTAGAAAGAGGGGACTTTGATGATGTTTTTTTATTAGGTAATGATATATAATATAACTGCAGACATGTTTGTGGTAATACATTTTAAAATGTTTGATAGCTCACAGTTATGCGTTTATTTCAGGTGATAGTGAATATGCCCTACTTCCCTGGATTCTGACACCATTCCTATACCCCACATATCAAAATGAACGGCGAAACAGCAGTGCACATCGTCGCTCTAGGGCTGTGATTGAAAGGACACTTGGGCTACTGAAAATTAGTTTCCGGTGCCTACTTAAGAGTGGGGGTGCCTTACAATATGTACCAGAAATTGCATGCATGGTAGTAGCGATGTGTGCCACCCTACACAATATTGTCACCAGGAGAAGTCTTCAGCTCACCGTCTCAGAGTCAAAATCTGAGAATGAATATCCTGAGCCACCTTGTTTAGCAGCCTATAAATTAGAGTAGAGCAGGGGAGGTTAAGCAGCTACCCCTAATGCTGTCTGGGCAGTTTGTGGAGCCTCCAAAGCAGTGGTAATCTGGCCTAACCCCTTGATACTGAAGTGTCCCATTTCCACTTGGAGAGTTACAGTCCATCTGGATAAAGTTGAAGAGACATGAGCTAATTTTCCAATTGACCACATTAAACCATCCATACGTGCTGCAGTACTCCTATATCTATGCCTTTGATTGTGGTTATCCTCTGCCATTTGTTGACATAATTACTCTAGGGCATGGTTTATTTGTTAAACACTGTCCATTTTGGTGTCTTGGCTTGATTTTCTGCCAATCGATTGGCCACAGTATTTAACCCTAATGACGTGCATTGCTAAATGTTCTGTAGTTTTTCTGATTACACTTTTAACCTGCTTATGTTGCAGATGCTAAACTTGCAGCATGGAATCCTCAAGGCCAGGTAATAGTGGGGATTTTCTGCTGCTGACTGACGCAATGAAGCTTGGTTGCCATGACATCTATTGCAATGATGACTGCGAGCTCACGTTGTAAGATGCTGCTGTTGTGGCCTTACAACCGGCTGCAGAATTGGAGTAGGTGGCTGTGGTAAGTCACCCTAATCTACTGATGGTGCCTATGGGAAGAAAGAAGCACTGCTAAGTGGCCATGAGGTGTAGCTGGCTGACTAACACTATGGGATCTTCCACCACCGTATGTGGCTCATCCTGTTCCTCAATCTTTGTCCCAGTGTTGTCTTTCTCAGAGGGATCTGCTTGAAACATGGACGTACAGTTAATGTTGTTACTTGGGGAACACATTTCTTATTTCTTACTATTGTTTCTTTAGTAAATTTCTAACTGACTACAGTGAGTGACTTCTTGATTACAGATCCCATGATGCACTATAAGAGGGTTACATTTTTGAAAACCTTACTATTATGTCTGTATTATGTTAATGTATACATGCACATCGACACCAGTTTTAGGGTATCAGATGTTAGCATAAAAACATTTTACACTTGGCGATGTTGCAGCTGCTGATGAGTCAGTCCTGGCAAACTCAAGAACGTCCTCTGGCTCCAAGGTAGTCTCCACCATTGACTCCAGTGAAATGGGTGGGAAACCAGTAAAGGGGCCACCTCCTGTTGCTCAGGACTCACTCAGACGTGTTGCTACCTTTTCTTTTGTGCAGGATCTGAGGTCAGACCCCCTCTTCCTTATTTCTTTAATACAGTGCTGGGTTACCTACCCCTACAGCATTTATTTTCTGCTGTATCTCCTGGCAGATTTCCCTCTTCTGTGACTCTGGTACAGCCATACAGTGATTGTTGAAGCACTCATCAATAATAATTTCTAATTCTTTCTCTGTAAACTTACGTTTTCCTTTCCTTTTGCCTGCCTTCTTCTCTGGGTCTTGGTTGGCCATTCAAGGTGGTGTAAAATGTTGCTTGCTGGTCCCAGTCGCAAACTGCACAAGCAGCAGTTCTCTACATCAACTCTTGCTGCTTTCCAGACCTATTATGAGAAGCACTTCCTGGATGTGAGTTCATTACAAGGGACCAGGAAGTACTTCTCTGTGTCTGCTACTGTGTTCGTTATTTGATATCTTGGTCGCAATTTTGGAAATCACTGTGATTTCCAAAATAAAGAAGTGACTAGTTTGTGAGTCACAGTTTGCTATGGTAAAACCTACGAGCATTCTGGTTTGCGATTTCCTAATTGTGATTTGCAAAAAAATGCAATTTGATAATCGTAAATCAGAACATTCACACATGTAGCCCATTGTGCCCAAGACAGCTTCCTCTTTTGCAAATCAATTACTCCCCATCTTGGGAGTCTGCAACTTTACAGCGTTTGCTGCCTCAATTGAAGTCACAATTAGGAACACACTCGATCAAAATTGACATTCAGAATGAGTCTTGTGAGTCGATAGGAGATTTTTGAAAGGGGTTTAGTATACTTCCACATGCTCTTTTTCAGTAGAAAATCCTGTGACTTTACGAATTGCATGGTGTGCAACCACAAAAGAGTTTTGTACATCCAGCCATTTGCGCATAAATAATGCAGCATAACACAATGTATTCTGTAAAGAATGGATATTTTTCAAGCTCAGAGAGCTAAAAAATGTTTATACAAGCATAACGAAAATCGACAATGTTGTACAGAAAGAAATTTAACCTGACTATTTTATGATAAATATGCTGCTATATAAATGGGTGATTGTCAATTTCTTCTCAAAATGAAGATTTTTAAACAGACCTAAATTAGGAGTCACTGTGACATTATTTTGTATACCCTGAAGAAAGTAAAATTAAAATACCTTAGATTGTTTTTGTCCCGGCTTTGAATATGTGTTCCCAGCATTAAAAGACACTGGCCCTCATTACAACCCTGGCGGTCAAAGACCGCCAGGGCTGTTTCGTCGGAAGCACCGCCAACAGGCTGGCGGTGCTTCCCATGGAATTACAACTGCGGCGGAAGCGCCGTGGTCTCACCGCCGGGACCGGCAGTTTCCCGCCACTTTGGTCCCGGCAGTTGTAATCTCCCAGGGCAGCGCGCTGCCCAGGGGATTACGAGTCCCCCTCCCGCCAGCCTTTTCATGGCGGTATGAACCACCATGAAAAGGCTGGCGGAAAGGGGAGTCGCGGGCCCCCTGCCACAGCCCCATGGAGCTTTTCACTGTCTGCATAGCAGACAGTGAAAAGCGCGATGGGTGCAACTGCACCCATTGCACTGCCGCAACACCACCGGTGTTGTGGCCGACATCCCCGCTGGGCCGGCGGGCGGAAACTAGGTTTCCACCCGCCGGCTCAGCGGGGATCTCGAAGTGGCCACCGCGGGAGTGCGGCTGCATTGGCAGCCGCGCAGCGGATACAACTTGGCGGGCGGCGCTTGCCGCCCGCCAAAGTTGTAATGAGGGCCACTGTGTCTCATGTCTTTCCTTTGGTGATAATACATTTTAAAATATGTGTAAACTGTTGAAAAAACTAGCAAATGTTTGACATCTGTGGGGGTATTTTTTTGTAAAACCAAGCTTGTCAATAGAAACATTTATATAAAAACAAAATGATCTAATTTTGCAGAGACAATTGTAAGCTAGACCTGAATGATAACAGAATTAGCTGTAGTTTGTTACAGTTATTCCCTGGTTTAATTGCCTGCAACATTTAACTCTCTTTATATCTGAGCACAACAGTGCATGAAAAAACACCCCAAATGCTTTCATTATTACCAATTCGCCACATAAAATGATTGCACAATCTCTTGGGGTTCTGCAACACCTGTCACACCAGTACTTCGAGCACTACTGATGAGTCCTCTCCTTTACAGCCAACCACTCTCATAACACGTGTCTTGGACAATTGTCCTCTCCCAGTAACCCTATCACTTGCAGAATGGCATACGGCACTCCTCTCTCTCTCCTCTCTTCCTCAAAATATGCATCAAAATACTTTATGGGGCAATGCATGGACCTACACCACTTTGGGCCACCTACAATTCCTTTAATGTCACAAATAATCAGAAATACCTACATGTCACAGGCCAACTGACCAATGCTCATTCAACACAGTGCCCCACACAAAATAAAAACAGACACAGTCAATTTACCATGGCCCTTCATGTTATGTTAAAATATTGATAATGTGCAACCAACACCTCAAGGGCCCATGCCTCAGGCCAAATGAACCAATGCCCATACATCTGTGAGAGTCACAAAACTAAACAGAGGCAAACCCGTCTTTAATTTATTGGATCAAAGACCACCTCACCTCCTCAAAAATATAAGCATTCCTTGCCCACCGTAGCCTTCTTTGTTGAAAAAGTATCCTTTAAATTTAAGGTCAGAGAGCTAAGAGTTTGATGGAACTCAGCCTCAATCACAGTGTCTGTCTCAAAGAGTCTTTCTAAGTAGTCCTACTCCCTATTTATGTGCACCTTGCATGTGAATTTTCAAGAGTAAAACACTTACACATAGAAAAACCTATGTTCTCAATCTCAGCTTAGATTCTTATGATTTACCAAATTTCATCCTTTTATCTCTCTAATTGGCCTCACTGTGTTGTGCCTGTTTATGTGAATCTGACAAGAGAGTTGGTCACAGCTCCAGGGCTGAATGAGAAAGTCTGCGTCTTACTCTTCTGGAAAAGTCAACTCTTTTAATGTTGTTATGGTACATTACAGAGAAATATCATCCTGGCCTCTGCGGAGGCCTGCAGGAGCTTGGCTCTGGGGGGAGTAGAGAAAGCAGAACAAATCCTTGTCTGTTGTCGATTGGAGATGTCAGGCTTTCCCATTAGGAATGTTGTAGTGACTGGTATGCAGCACATATAGAACGTTCTTAGGATTTGCTGTAGTAAAATGATCCCAACGAGAAACTGCAATACGGTTGGACAAGCACGTGATCAGCTTCTAGGTGACAATTTCTGGGCAGGAGGTAACCCACTCACTCTGTTAGGAGTTTTACAAAGACATTCCAGCATGCTTGTGGTGTCAAGCCTACTAGACAAGCTGCTTGATAGTAAAATAAATATTGTGGGCTTACTAAGCACACACATGGGCTTGGAACTACCAAGCTGCTTACCATTGGTTGACTTTCCTGTCATTCTTTATTAGGCTGCTTCTCTTTTGATGGCTTTTTTTTTATCAACCATGTGTTTGTGCCTCCCACGGAGCATATCCTCGTTACCATCTTTTTAATTGGCTGACTTCTATGCTTCCTCTGCTTGCTTTTAGGGAACTAATTTTTAGTTTTTGCTTAAGCACTCTATGAGAGTGCATCAATCAATCAATCAATCAGAGAACTTATTAAGCGCACTATGTACACGTCAGGGTTTCTGAGGGGGGGGGGAGGGAGGGAGCTGCTAGCGTTCGAAGAGCCAAGTCTTGAGGAGTCTCCTGAAGGTGAGGAGGTCCTGGGTCTGGCGTAGCGAGGTGGGGAGAGAGTTCCAGGTCTTGGCGGCGAGGAAGGAGAAGGATCTGCCGCCAGAGGTCTTGCGCTGGATTCGGGGGACGATGGCAAGGGCGAGGTTGGCAGAGCGGAGTTGACGTGTGGGGACGTAAAAGTTGAGTCTGGTGTTGAGGTAAGTGGGTCCGGTGTTGTGTAGAGCCTTGTGAGCATGGATGAGGAATTTGAAGGTGATCCTTTTTTCCACGGGGAGCCAGTGGAGGTCTTTCAGGTGGGGGAGATGTGGCATCGGCGGGGTATGTCGAGGATCAGGTGGGCTGATGCGTTCTGGATGCGCTGGAGTCGTTTGATGTCTTTTGTTGGGATGCCTGTGTAGAGTGCGTTGCCGTAGTCAAGTCTGCTACTGACGAGGGCTTGAGTTACCGTCTTTCTGGTTCCTATTGGAATCCACTTGAAGATTCTGCGGAGCATTCGGAGGGTGTTGAAACAGGAAGAGGAGACGGCGTTGACCTGTTTGGACATGGTGAGAGCGGAGTCGAGGATGAATCCGAGGTTTCTTGCGTGGTTGGCTGGAGTGGGTGGGGGTCCGAGTGCAGTGGGCCACCAGGAGTCGTGTATTTTCGACCTACATCCCTCCTGTGCTTTTCACTCTCCCTCTCTATGCCCATGTGCTTCTATCCAGCACTCATGCTGCTGTCGCTCTCACCTGTGTGCCTCTGCCACCCCACCCTTCAATTTGCTCTTTTTCTTCTATCTCTTGTCGACCCTCCCCTGCCCGATCGCTGCGTTGCTTCATCCCAACCCCTTGCCATCCCAAAACTCGCAATGGCATCATCCATTATTATATATATTTTTTGTAAAAAAAGAAAACATTTTCAAGCTACGTTTTGCTATAACACTTTCGTCCATCTTGGATCGGTAAGTAAAAAAAGTTTCCTTTTATAGGTACATGTTGAACATATGCATGAACATACAACATGAGTTTGATGCAGCGGCCGCATCATCATTTTTTTTTTGTTTTTTGTACAGTATGGCTAAAAACAGTAACAAAGAAAATAGGTCTTATAGGCGAGACTTATTGCTTTGCCAGTGATTGTGTGGCCTAGTGGCCCCGGTGTCCTTTACACAACTGAGACACGAAGTACGTGGCACACGGTAGGCCCTGCCAATGATTCTGTGCAGCAGAGCTGACTGATTTTGGTGAGTCTGGGGTCTCTATATCTCGAAGCGTCCGCTTTAAATTAAAGTTGGGGCTCAGTCAAATAATTGTGAAGATCATTTGCAAAATAAACATTTTAGTTTGAATCTCACTGAAATTAAAACGTGTGGGCTAAAATTCAAATACTTTGTGGTTCTAGAGAAAGCTGATTTCCTCACAAAATTCTGCAGGGATGCGGGTATTTATTGTGATTTGCACCAGGTTCATATCTAGTCAACCCGATTTTCAGTTTCAAAAACACACTTTTTCACTGGTGGTAAGGCACAATTTTGAGAACAAAAACTTAATTCACCATGACAGTAAAAAATATTTACAGCATCTTGTTATGCAACGCAGCGAGTGTTTATTTTTCCCCACTGCTCGTTTCATTGTTATCAGCTCATGCCTGGGCGTCTCGAGGGAATGCGTCCAAGCAGCTGCGTTTTAATCTCGTGCACTAGATTAACAGATATTTGGGCACAACTCGACAAAGGTAAACGCTGCTGTAAACATAGGATCAATTTTGTCACCCAGAGAGTTAATAAAGAAATCATAGGTGGCCCTTGATGCACGTGCAGATCTCCTGTCTTTTATGAGGCACGTGACCGTTGTGTAAAGCGCGGGAGCAAAGCGCTGTTGTAAGTGCTGGAATTCCCAGGAGGCTCGTCGCCAATAAAGGGCTGTGCATTAACGAGACAGGTAATATTGATTTCGTAATTTACTTGCTTGGTACTAGCATCTGTTTACATGTGTTTACAAATTACGGTGATCAGTGCTAGGTCTGTTCCTGTCAGCTTTTTTCTATCCACGCCTTGTTCAGCGCAAAACGCCGTTCATTAAAGGAAACATTAGAGGAAAGAAATGTGCTCCTTCAGCAAAAGCGAGGGTAAGCAAATTAAAACCTGACGTTATTCGTGACTTGAATCCACTGAAACCGAGCACTGCACGTGAAACGCAGCGTATGAGTGAGAAGAGTATTAGCAATACAGCGGAGATGCAAATATAACTCAAAATATGCTTACCTAATGTTGGATTTGGAAAATCCTGCAAAACTCGATCCCGAACATATTTTTCTTATAGAAATAGCATACATGAAAAAAAGTCTGGAACAGGTAAAGGTGTTTTCTCTAGATGTAACCTTATTTTGAGGAAACAGTTAAAATCTGTAGATTTAGCGTTATCTACACAACTCTGAAAAATTATTTTGTATTTCTGGGCATTGGCAGTTGAACAAGAACGAAACAGACGCTAATCCTAAAATTATTGATTGCAAAACTTTCTGGTGACAGCTAAAGGACACCCCACAAGTATTCTCCAACCCATGCGACCTGTACAGCGTCTGTTCTTGTAGTGAGCTCACACAATTCAGCAAAATAATACACAACACACACATAATATCATGTGACTTCTCCTGGACCGACCAGAAAAGTTGTATCACAGACACATACCCATCATGAATTTTGCTAACACGGAGGTGATTGGTGGATTTTGTAAACACCTGTATGCAGTGCTTAATTTGTAAATTAAGAGGTGCCAGTGCTCACAGCCCTTCTCTTAAACACGAGGCTGCTGTAATTAAATCTGCCAGCACTGAATACCGAGGCAGAGTATTTCTAAAGCCATCTGGGGCCTCTTCAATCCAATTGCGGCCACCCTTGCCCCTTCAGCTCATCTTGCAACTTTCTACTTTCTCCCTTTGCCCCTTCAGCTCATCCTGCAACTTTCTACATTCTCCCTTTATGACGAGCGTGTATTGTGAGCGGTTTCCGGAGAGGGCGGTAGCGTTGTTCAAGTATATGGACATTATCCGGAAGGCTCAACTTATCTACGGGGGTTATGCGTGGCGACAGTATGACGAGGAGTTCCGGGCGCGCATGGCCACGGATCCGGAGGTGCAGTGGGGTGAAATCGATGCGGATCTGTGGCAGCACACTATGGGGCCGGCCAAATTTGGCAAGACGGTCTTCACGGCCAGTGGTTTGCCCATAATCTATTGGCCCTTTCGGAAGCGCCCCACCCAAGGGCTGCTAGTCCAAGTAGCTCCACCACTACAGGGTCCGGTCGCTCGGGGGCATGCTGGGACTACAATAAAGGCCTTTGTACCAGGGAATATTGTAAGTTCCGCCATGAATGTTCGAAGTGCGCGGGCGTCATCCAGTCACATCATGTGGTGGACAGCAGAATTCCTCTAGCTCGGGGGGAGCACAGAGTGGGGGAGCGGCCAATAACTTTGGAGGGAGAGAGGGGCAGCGGCAATGGCAGGGATTTGCAGGGAAAGGCTCTTACGGCGGTTAATGTGGACCGCCTTGAGTTTTATTTGGCGGAATACGACAGGTCGGGGGACGCGGACTTGTTGGTGCGGGGTTTTCGCGATGGTTTTCGGTTGGGTTATCAGGGCCAGAGGGCGCGGCGCTGGGCGGGAATTTGCGGTCTGTTCGCGGGAAGGAAGAATTGGTGCAGCAGAAATTACAGAAGGAAGTGCGTGAGGGTCGCATGGCTGGTCCTTTTTCGGTATGGCCCCTGTGGAACCTCATTGTGCCGCCTATTGGCGTTGTCCCCAAGAAAGAGAGGGGGCAATTCCGGTTAATTCATCACTTGTCTTGGCCGGAAGGCTCGTCAGTCAACGATTTCATCCCAGAGGATTTAACCAAGGTGTCTTACGCGTCGGTGGATGTGGCGGTCACTATGGTGGAGCAGTTGGGCCCGGGGGCCTTAATGGCAAAAACTGACATTAAGTCTGCATTTCGGCTCCTTCCAGTCCATCCGGACGATTTTGAGCTGCTGGGCATCCAGTTTCAAGGGTGCTGGTATGTTGACAAGGCATTGCCCATGGGGTGCTGCAGCTCGTGTGCGCTGTTTGAGCGATTTAGTAAGGCGCTACAGTGGATCTTTGAGAGAATTACGGGTCACCAATGGGTAACTGTCAGGACTCTAGCGACGCGTGGGCGCAATTGTTCACATGTAGTAGACACCATTGCCTTAACATCAAACATCTTGTGTGGTGAAAGCCATTTATCTAAAAGATTGGGCCATTGGTGGTATCATTGCCCTAATCATTATTCAAGAATAATCAAATAAAGATCCTACATCTTTCTTTGATCATACATAACTGTAATATTAGAACCTGGAAATCAGGGAGGACTGCATTTCCCAGCCTCCCTTGCTACTAATTGGTCTTGGGTGTGGTCAGGCTATAAATACCTGCCACACCCGTTCAACCAACGCCTTCTATTCTGAGCGTCTACGAAGAACGAGCCTCGTGTATTCAGCTGGAATCTATCTTTCTAATAGCGAGCGGCCGGCTCGCGGCGGTGAGAGATTCCCTTTTGGGCTTTGCCCGTTCGGTGAACTCCGCATTCGGAGTTTTGTTAAAGAGCCGTAGAGTGTTGAATGTGTTGCTCAGCAACATTGTATCTTTCAGTTTCGTGCATTTCCCAGTAATTTGAAGTAACCATTTGCCTTCGGGGCCTTTGTCTTTGAAAGAGGTTACATGTTAACGATTAGAAGTCTCGTTTAAAAAGGTCGTGTACTCGTTTTAAAGCTTTTAAAGAACAGATGTCTTTTCACATTGTTATTGTGCTCGCAGAATTGTGATTTTTGAAAAAGAAAGTTTATTTTGATGACTACTGTGGAATTTAAAGAAATCGAGTGACCTCCAAATTTTAAGAAAAGGACAATATATTGTTTTTTCTCATGAAGAGGTGATTTTAAGGAACTTATATTGTTTTCCTGTTTAAAGATTATGAAACAAGATATTTTGGTAGAATAGTTTAACTCTTGGAATTTATAAATATCTGGATTTAGAGTCGTACAGAATTTTATTGTAAAAACACATCCTGAAGAAATTCGTTCCTTTTGAAATTCATTCATTAGAAATTAGCGAGATTTTTATGAGACAGTGAATCACTTTAGTAAAGTAATTTAGTATATTATTGTATTTAACCTTTTCCTTTTCAGATCTCCCTCCTAGCTGTTCCTTTCCGATTATCCCTTCCCCCGGCTGGGCCCCTCCTAAGTTCAGCGCTATAACAGCATCTGACTTTGGTGTTGCCTGGAAGTGGGACCCTTATTCAGCATCGTGCAGATCCCGAGAACTTGGATCTCCTGACAGACCTGACAGAAACGCACTATTTGGATGACTTTTTCTTTGCGACGCCGGCGGCCAGCCCGCGTTGTGCGGTGGTGCTGGGCCAGTTTGTGGAGATCATGGGAGACCTGGGTGTGCCCCTGGCTCCTGATAAGACAGTGGGGCCAGGTACGGCGCTGTCATTTTTGGGGATTGAGCTGGATACAGTGGCAGGTATGGCCAGGTTGCCGGCTGACAAGAAAGCGGACATGGTCAGCAGGATCTCCGGAATGTTGGACAGGCGTAAGGTCACGGTGCGAGAGGTCCAAGTGCTTTTGGGGCATTTGAATTTTGCCTGTAGAGTGGTGCGAGCGGGACGAACATTCTGCAGGCGGCTTGCTCTTGCGTTAGCCGGTCAGGTGCTTCCACATCACCATGTGCGGTTGAAGGTGGGGGTGCGCGAGGATTTGCGAATGTGGGCCATGTTCTTGGAATCCTTCAATGGCATCCCTTTGAAGGTGTGGCGTGACTGTGAGTGGGATCTCCAGCTTTTTTCCGAATCTGCGGGGTCAAAGGGATTTGGATTGTACTGGGAGGGTCTTTGGTGCGCGGAAGAGTGGCCGAACGAATGGAAGAATGGGGGTCGGAGCATCGCATTTTTGGAACTTTTCCCACTGATAGTGGCGGTGTGCTTGTGGGGCGCGGAACTTCGGCACTCGCGGGTGCTTTTTCGGGTGGACAACATGGCGGTGGTACAGATGGTTAATCGTCAGTCTGCGCGAGAAGCCGGAGTACTGCAGTTAATGCGTGTTTTTATGCTGCAATGCTTGCGAAATGATATACATTTCAGAGCGAGACACGTTCCGGGTGTGAATAATGACATTGCTGATGCTTTGTCTCGTTCTCAGTGGGAGCGGTTCCATGGATTAGCCACGGGCGTGGCTTTGAGGAGAATTCGCATGCCTGTTGCGCTGTGGAGAGTAGGCAATTCCGGATGCTACAACTGGTTATGAACTCTTTGGCACCGTCTACACGGCGGGCATATGCGAAAGCATGGGAAGAGTTCCTGGGATCCGGGGCACGGCGACGGGTGAGGCAGGAGGAGGTCGTGGAGGATGTGGTACAGTTTATTATGGATTTGATTGGAAAGGGGCAATCCAGAGTCACGATTTTTGGTAAATTGGCAGCGGTGGGGCTTATGGGGAAGCTGTTTTGGGGCTACCCTCCCTCGGCGGGGGAGCTGGGTCTTCGGATCCTTCAAGGCTGGGGGAAAACATTGGGGGTTACGGGGCGTGTGCGACGGCCAATATCCCTGGTCTTACTAAAACGGTTGCTACTGGTCCTGGGAGGTATTTGCTATGATGAGCATGAGACTTTACTTTTCCGGACACTTATGTCTTGGCTATTTTTCGGGGCCTTTCATGTGTCGGAGTTACTGGGCTTGCCGGGGTGATCGGGTATTCAGTGGCGGGAAGTGCAACCGGCGGCGGAAGGGGTGGCGCTGCGCGTGCGGCGATCAAAGACCGATCAAATAGGGGTGGGGGTTACGGTCGTCCTTAGGCGTTATCCGGTCAGGAGCATTTGCCCCGTTTTTTGGGGGGAACAGCTGCGTAAACGGTCTGCGTCCATGGTCGGGCAGGTTTTTCATCATGCCGACGGTAAGAGGGTGTCCGCGGCGCAGCTCTTAGCGGTTTTGCGGAAAGGGCTGGCTCATCTTGGGTTGGATGCCGCTGGTTTTGGGACGCATTTCTTTCGGATTGGGGTGGCTACGGAAGCTGGGAACAAAGGGTGGAGTAGAGAGGAACTGATGGCTCTGGGGAGATGGAGATCCGATTGCTTTAGGCGATATGTGCGAGGCGGTGACTTTTAAGGGGTATAAGAGGTGGGGGAGTGTTCGTGTGTCTTCATGTCTTTTTTCTTTTGCAGGTGTGGTCCTGGGGCCAGAAGCGGATTACCTTGCAATCTGGGTGACTGGCCATTCGTTTATCAAATGGGCTCAGCGGCAAGCTCGACGGATGGCTCTAGGGGATAACTTAGGTCTTGACCCAGCGCGTTATCGGGTTACGTGGTTCGGAAAAGGGGGGATGAGGTGGAACGAGTTTCTGCCTCGCTTGCAGAGTATAATGGGGAGGGGCCATTGTCCGGATTTACTCTGCATTCATCTGGGGGAGAATGATTTGGTGGTGACCACAGGGCTAAACCTCTTGAAAGTGATGAAGAGGGACTTACAGATCCTGGTATACCAGTGGAAGGGTTGCCATGTTGTTTTCACGGCCTTTGTTCCGCGTCGGGTGTGGAGAGGAGCTAGGAAGCCGGGTGCCATAGAGAGGGCTAGACGTAAACTTAACAAGGAAATGAAAGATTTTTGCGTGGGGCGGGGCGTGACCTTTTTGGAGCATGTGGACTTAAGGTTTGGGGATGCTGAGTTTTTCAGGGACGATGGAGTGCATCTGTCTTTTGTAGGTATGGAGCTTTACCTGTTGCAATTGAGGGAGCAAGTGAAGGTGTTGTTAAAAGAGTCCTAAAGGGGGGGCAGAAAAAGTCAGGGCCTTTTACTGTTGGCGGGGACAGCTGCAGGGCAGCTATTAAACGCTCGGGTGGAGGACGGAGTTGGCAGGGCAATTCTGGTATTAGGACGGGAACGAGCATTAATTAGACATGGACAGGCAGGAGACTGCTCATTAGCGGACAAGTTCAAAGAAGTGGGTAGGACGGGAGAAAGTAAGGAGACGAGAGGAGAAGGAAAAGACAGGACAAGAGTAGGGGGTTGGGACTGGTATAGGGGAGGGGGAGGGGCAGGGGACAGGTTATACGATGTCTAGTGAGGTTTTAGTTTTGTAAGGCAAAGGCCAGGTGGGGTAGGCTCAGAGGCACCTGTTCCAATAAAGCGGCCTTTTACACACAATGAACGTGTCGTGGTTTGGTCACTCTCTCCCAATGGGGCCTTGGGGGGGAAGAGGAGAAATGAGGAGTTCCCCCCCCCGCGGGGTTTTTGGGAGAGGTGGCATGACCCGCGACGCGGTTGGGCGTCCGGGGTGCCAATTAGGGTGGGTGGGCATATGTATATATGCGGACATTTTGTGGCCTCAGGCACAATTTTAGAAAGGTGACCTGGTGGCCAGAGCGCTGTCCGGTAGCTCAGTTTCCTTTCCCTCCCTCCCTCCCAGTGACAGGTTGAATTTGTTGGAGCAGGTGTCCGCGTTTGATTAGGGTGTCACTTTGGACAGGTGCATGCCGTGGTGGGACAGCTGCAGGGCAGCTATTAAAAGCTCGGGTGGAGGACGGAGTTGGCAGGGCAATTCTGGTATTAGTACGGAACGAGCATTAATTAGACATGGACAGGCAGGAGACTGCTCATTAGCGGACAAGTTCAAAGAAGCGGGTAGGACGGGAGAAAGTAAGGAGACGAGAGAAGAAGGAAAAGACAGGACGAGAGTAGGGGGGGGACCTAGGTAGGGGAGGGGGAGGGGCAGGGGACAGGTTATTCGATGTCTAGTGAGGTTTTAGTTTTGTAAGGCAAAGCCCAGGTGGGGTAGCCTCAGGGGCACCTGTTCCAATAAAGCGGCCTTTTACACACAATGAACGTGTCGTGGTTTGGTCACTCTCTCCCAATGGGGCCTTGGGGGGGAAGAGGAGAAATGAGGAGTTCCCCCCCCCCGCGGGGTTTTTGGGAGAGGTGGCATGACCCGCGACGCGGTTGGGCGTCCGGGGTGCCAATTAGGGTGGGTGGGCATATGTATATATGCGGACATTTTGTGGCCTCAGGCACAATTTTAGAAAGGTGACCTGGTGGCCAGAGCGCTGTCCGGTAGCTCAGTTTCCTTTCCCTCCCTCCCTCCCAGTGACAGGTTGAATTTGTTGGAGCAGGTGTCCGCGTTTGATTAGGGTGTCACTTTGGACAGGTGCATGCCGTGGTGGGACAGCTGCAGGGCAGCTATTAAAAGCTCGGGTGGAGGACGGAGTTGGCAGGGCAATTCTGGTATTAGTACGGAACGAGCATTAATTAGACATGGACAGGCAGGAGACTGCTCATTAGCGGACAAGTTCAAAGAAGCGGGTAGGACGGGAGAAAGTAAGGAGACGAGAGAAGAAGGAAAAGACAGGACGAGAGTAGGGGGGGGACCTAGGTAGGGGAGGGGGAGGGGCAGGGGACAGGTTATTCGATGTCTAGTGAGGTTTTAGTTTTGTAAGGCAAAGCCCAGGTGGGGTAGCCTCAGGAGCACCTGTTCCAATAAAGCGGCCTTTTACACACAATGAACGTGTCGTGGTTTGGTCACTCTCTCCCAAACGACGTTCATTAAAGGAAACATTAGAGGAAAGAAATGTGCTCCTTCAGCAAAAGCGAGGGTAAGCAAATTAAAACCTGACGTTATTCGTAACTTGAATCCACTGAAACCGAGCACTGCACGTGAAACGCAGCGTATGAGTGAGAAGATTATTAGCAATACAGCGGAGATGCAAATATAACTCAAAATATGCTTACCTAATGTTGGATTTGGAAAATCCTGCAAAACTCGAACCAGAACATATTTTTCTTATAGAAATAGCAGACAAGAAAAAAAGTCTGGAACAGGTAAAGGTGTTTTCTCTAGATGTTACCTTATTTTGAGGAAACAGTTAAAATCTGTAGATTTAGCGTTATCTACACAACTCTGAAAAATTATTTTGTATTTCTGGGCATTGGCAGTTGAACAAGAATGGTAAATTGCTCGTATTTCCCTCCAAAACAGAAACAGACGCTAATCCTAAAATGATTGATTGCGAAACTTTCTGGCGACAGCTAAATGACACCCCACAAGCATTCTCCAACCCATGCGACCTGTACAGCGTCTGTTCTTGTAGTGAGCTCACACAATTCAGCAAAATAATACACAACACACACATAATATCATGTGACTTCTCCTGGACCGACCAGAAAAGTTGTATCACAGACACATACCCATCATGAATTTTGCTAACACGGAGGTGATTGGTGGATTTTTTTTTTTTTGAGTCTACCCCGGTAGACTACACCTTGTGGTCAACATGTCTGACCTACAAGGTCTCAGTTTTGATGACAGCATGGTACAGGCGATCCTGCAGACTCCCTCAATACTAGGGGACGAGAACAGCGGTCCCTCGAGTGGTAGAAAAGAAGACTGGACAAAACTATCAATCTTGAAGAAAGAACTCATTAAGACCGTCTTACACGGCACAATTATGACTGAATATCTGAGGGCCAATATCTCACCGTACGGTCTAATTGTCACAAATGTCCCCAGAATTTTCCTACAAGATTTACAATTCCGAATTGACTGGTCACAGATCTCATTGAAATGTACTCGTGATTGGCTGATCTTGATCATTAATACATCTAAACGTTTGGCAGACTCTATTACTATACAGATCTCCATTACTGAGGCAGCCATGAAGACCACAGTCAGCTTTCTCAGTTTAAGTCTCGCTTGGCAGAAATTAATCTGGAACTGAATGAGACTAAGGAATACCTCACAAGACAGAAGATCAATAAAATGCAGAAAGATATTAAACGTTTCAGCAGGGAGAAAATGTACCCCTATACAAAAGACGATTATCATTGTGAAGGAACTTCTGAGACTTCAGATGATTCAGATGTCCCACAACGTAAGATCCTTGTACCTCATTACAGTTCGAGCTCTGACGATTGGAGTAGCGATGAAGGACAGAGGACAAATCGAAATCGGTTTGTTCCACCCCCTCAACTCCCCTTTTCCGTACCAGCAGATTCCTCCTTGGCAACCTATGCCCATGCCTTTTTTTCTGCCCCAGCCTCAATATACTTTCAATCCTTTTTTAGGAAGAGGCCGGGGCAGAGGCAGAGGCAGAAACAGAAGGAGAGGAAAAAATTTACACTGGGCACAGGAAGAACCACAGATGGTGACCAGGAGTCGCAGTGTGACAGCACAAAAGAAAACCTAGTTGTCAACCTTTCCAGTTCCACTCTTACCCCCCCAGAGGTGGCGGTCTTAGAGAAAGATCTGGGTTTTGTACCTACACCAAAGGAAGACCAGTTTAGACTGAATTGCGATATGGCAGCTCTATTTCGCAAGATTAGATTGCATTTCTTCTTTAAAGACCAACCACCGAGGGACTCTAGGGGTGACACTGACTTAAGGAACCCCTCCACCTTCACGCCTCCTGCAACCTCGATTCCAATAGAGGTGCTTACTTTTGAGAAGGCGGTCCGTCATGAGATTCAACAACTAGAATCCCCTCGAATTTTTCAAAACATGTCCAGCTTGGAACGTGCAGCCATACATTCTTTATCACACAATCCAGATATCACTCTGAAACCTGCAGATAAAGGAGGTGCGATCGTAGTTATGGATACCACTTTTTATAGACAGGAATGCCTTAGACTTCTGAGTGATGAAACTTACTATCGGCATATCTCAACAGATCCAACTCCCCGTCTACAACGTATGATCCGCGGAATGATAATTGAAGCAGAGACAGCAGGATGGATCACTCAACAGGAAGCAAAGTTCTTGGACACTAAGAGTCCCAGGATTCCGTACTTCTACTGTCTCCCGAAGATTCACAAAAACATTCCACCGCCAGGCCGCCCAATAGTGTCCGGGATTGGTTCCCTTTTGGAACCTCTGTCCAAATTCTGCGATTTTTTCCTGCAACCTATTGTTCACAAGACTTCCACTTTTCTTAAAGATACTAAGGACACCTTGGTTTTACTCAATAATGTCAATGATGCAGGCCCCACAGACATAGGCGGTCATTCTGACCCTGGCGGTCAAAGACCGCCAGGGCGGAGGACCGCGGGAGCACCGCCGACAGGCCGGCGGTGCTCCAATGGGGATTCCGACCGCGGCGGTAAAGCCGCGGTCGGACCGGCAACACTGGCGGTCTCCTGCCAGTGTCCCGCCGCCCCATTGAATCCTCCAAGGCGGCGCAGCTTGCTGCGCCGCCGAGGGGATTCCGACCCCCCCCTACCGCCATCCAGATCCCGGCGGTCCGACCGCCGGGAACCGGATGGCGGTAGGGGGGGTCGCGGGGCCCCTGGGGGCCCCTGCAGTGCCCATGCCACTGGCATGGGCACTGCAGGGGCCCCCGTAAGAGGGCCCCTACAAGTATTTCACTGTCTGCTGCGCAGACAGTGAAATACGCGACGGGTGCAACTGCACCCGTCGCACAGCTTTCACTCCGCCAGCTCGATTCCGAGCCGGCTTCATCGTGGAAGCCTCTTTCCCGCTGGGCTGGCGGGCGGCCTGAAGGCGGCCGCCCGCCAGCCCAGCGGGAATGTCAGAATTACCGCCGCGGTCTTTCGACCGCGGAACAGTAACCTGACGGCGGGACTTTGGCGGGCGGCCTCCGCCGCCCGCCAAGGTCAGAATGAGGGCCATACTGATATGTCTTGAAGTGGAAGCCCTATACACAAATATCCCACAAGAAGCAACTTTAGCTGCAGTAGAGGACTTACTCCTGGCCGAGACTTGGGCCTACAATACTCCGGTTAGTTTTATTATGCAATGTGCAAGTGTGGCACTTAAGGAGAATTTCTTTCAGTTCGAAACGCGTCTCTTCCATCAGATACAGGGGACTTCCATGTGGAGTACCTTCGCGCCTAGCTTGGCTTGTCTATACATGTTTGCGTTCGAACAGCGCTACATACTCACCCCTGCGCAACCATTCTTTGCCAATATAAGTCTATGGCGTCGTTATATTGACAACATTTTGGTGGTTTGGAAGAGTAGCAGGGAACTGGCAGTAGACTTCACACAATGGGTAAATATTCTGGACACCCACCTTTGCTTCAGTTCTAATATTTCTGACCAAGTGGTGTCCTTTCTTGATCTACGAATAATTCTTAGAGATGGGTTCCTACATTCCTCTGTGTACCATAAACCCACAGATAGGAATAGTCTTTTACTCTATAATAGCCACCATCCTAAAGCATTGCGGGATAATCTTCTGTTTGGACAGTTCCTCAGGATACGACGGAACTGTTCGGATACAACTGACTTTCATCTTCAAGCCAATACTCTATGTCAAAAACTGGGCGAACGCAATTACCCGGCAAGGTGCGTGAGGCAAACAAAGAAAAGAGCTAGTAATATCCCGCGGGAGACTCTATTGACTAACAATACTCGTACACAACAATCGAGACTTACATGTGTAACGACGTACACTCCTCTGAGAAACCGAATTAAGGGCATTGTCCGGAGGTTGTGGCCCATCCTTAACAGTGCAGGCGAGACATTGGAATGCCCCTTATTTGCCTTTAAAAGGACTCACAACATTAAAGATATGGTAGTCCATACTAGACCTGTACATTATCGTCTCACCGACGACGCCTGTCGTAACCAGTGGCTAAAAGTTAAAGGCCCCCACCCGTGTGGTGGTTGTAACGTCTGCCCGATGACTAGTAGTACCTATGAAGTGGACCTCGGTGAATCTAAGAAATGGCAACTGAGATCTCATACCAATTGCCGTACGAAAAACTGTATTTACATGATTACTTGTCCATGTGATTTACAGTATATAGGTATGACAACAAGAATGGTGAAAACACGAATTAAGGAACACCGAAGCACCATTAGGTGCAAGAGGTCCGCCACAAAACTGACTAATCACTATATGGAAAAACAACACACCCCAGATAACATCAGATGGGTCATATTAGAAACTATTAGAGACAACAAAGACTGTACAAACAGACTTTTTGAAAGAGAACAACGATAGATCTTTAGGTTAAGGACCCACGTGACTGGACTTAACGACGAGATCCCGTGGACTTCTTTTATCCAACGATAATCCAATCCCTTCAGCTTATTTTTTTGACTCTCGCTCTGAGTTATACATATAGGTTTTAGTGACAGTGGTTATTGACAGCCTTTGACACTCTGAGCTCCTAATACAGACCTCTCTTTTGTTGCTTAATATATCTCGACATATATCCCTTTCATTCCTATATGGAATGTAGGTAGATCACCTTTTTATAAATGGCCGACACATGTTTCAGTGCTCCCTCACATTTTTTAGTCCTTCTTCTGTGTCCTGCACACCCCTAAATTCATGAGTCCTTTTTCTACTTCTAATGGCATTTAAAATGGACCCCTTGTGAACATTATCCTGAGTTCCGGGGACCAGTATCGCTCGCAGGTGAACCAACACTAGTGGTTCTACACTAAGTAAGTGCCTCTCTGGCGATACTCTGATCGCCGTTTTTTCTGTTTTTTCCGTTCTTCCTCTCTTTCCCCTTCACCCCTCCCTCCTTCTCTGTTCTCTTTTCAACTTAACCATGGCATTTTATATTATACATAAGCCAGTTGGCGCGGGATCGCTTGGCCGAATGTGGCTTTTGTGTAAATATTGTGGTGGGGTGAGATGCGCTATAGATTACACGCGCTCTCACCTCTGCCGCCCGTCTTCGAGTCTGTCTCTGTGAGGTGACCCGCGGTCCATAATTGACTGGAACACGCGCGTTTACCTCTCCTTTCTTCTTTCTTCTTTTTTCGATGGCGGGACAGTAAATCGCCCGTACTTCCTTTAAATACGGCCGAGAAACGAACGCACTACTATTTCTGCACACTTGCTTTATCCATTTTTTCCACTATCAATAGGTGAGTGCGGCTCGTTGCCCATACCGTATTTCAACTATGTCTAGGTAGGCTTAGTGTGACAATAGACTATTTTTTAACATAGATACCATGCATGTAACTGCCCCCGTATTTTCTTTACGGATCAGATTTTAACATCAGTACCCTACAATTTGGGCTTTATTCTTCATCCTAAGAAATTTAACAACTTTTTCTATGTCTTCTTTTGTATCATTATAGGAGTATTACTTGTTTCATCTTGTATAGGAGGGTGGTTTTGCTCTTTGCCATACCTACCAGGAGTTGTGATGAGATAATAATCTTACCAATATCCATGTCATTTTATGTCTTTTTTGTTATATATGTATATGTTTAGTTCATAGTGGATTTCTGAGCCTGATGCCTCCCCGATGAGGCCCACCAGGAATATTTGGAGGGTGAGCATTAATTTACCTTCTCTTATTGTTTCTTCTTGGTCTATCACCTTGGCATTTCTGTCACCTGGCACCTCCACGAGGGTATAGGGTATCCATCTGGGATAGTTATAAATATGATTGTTGTTGAATAAATAACTCTTTGATAATGGTTTCCTTGCTTACCTTCTAGGTTTCTGACCTCCCTAGTAGGGGACTTGAATTAATCTTTTCACAAACATTTTTTCATAAGGATTAGGTACGTACTTAGGTCCTGAAGAATCGCATGAGATCTTTTTTGACTCAATATAGCGAGAAACATGTTGACCCTTTGATTGAGGAACACAGTGACTCTGTGTGCTCTCCTCCTGTACCATCTTTACTACAAATTCTAGTAAACTGTGTATGTTTTTGTTTAGGGAGTGTAGACATTAATTTACCATATCCCTATGCAGTGTTTTTAATCATGTCAGGGGTATAAATATCAGAATAAAAGGTTCATTTTTACCTCTAGTCATTTTTTACTTTTTTTATACCAATCCTTTTTTCACGACTTGACCGGTCCACATCATTCGTCAAAAGATCTCCGGCAAAGAGCCCCCCTGTGGGGCCCGTCAGGCATTGCAGTGCCGGCCTGACGAGGAGCATGGCCCTATGATGAAGCATGTCACAGAAAGGTGAGTGAGGGCTCTTGCTTCAAGCATATGGCTTCCCCCCTTTTTTGGAAACCTTTGGCTTAGAGAATCAAACCCCACACCCCCCTACCCTCTTTGTAGTGTTTTGGAACTGTGTGTATACTTTGTTTGGATTTTGTAAACACCTGTATGCAGTGCTTAATTTGTAAATAAAGAGGTGCCAGTGCTCACAGCCCTTCTCTTAAACACGAGGCTGCTGTAATTAAATCTTCCAGCACTGAATACCGAGGCAGAATAATTCTAAAGCCATCTGGGGCCTCTTCAATCCATTTACGGCCACCCCTGCCCCTTCAGCTCATCCTGCAACTTTCTACTTTCTCCCTTTATGACGCTTTTTAGTTTTTCCTTCTTCCGTCTTTCACATATGTGTCTTTTGCTCGCAGCAAATGCTTGAGGCATAAGAATAAGCCCCGGCCCTCACAAATAAGTGCCGGTGCTCAGCATCAGAAACAACAAGCACAAATTAAGCACTGCCTGTATGATAAATGGGAGAGGCAATATGGCTCCTCGCAGGCTGAGGAAGGCACCTTGTGCCGAAACGCTTTCCTTCGTATTGCTCTGTAAATAAATGCTTTATTAATGCATCCAGAGTGTTGTCCTTCTTGTAGACGATGTGAGCAGAAAGTAGAAATAGGGGTCGTAGTGGCGAGACGACGGGACAGCACCACCGGAGTTCGGGTGCTACATGGCGGCATCGCGACAAGCAGCAGTGAGGATATACATATATATATATATATATATATATATATATATATATATATATATATATATATATATATATATGTTTATATATAGATATTACCTAGTGGCAGTCACCACTAGGTAGTTATAGTTATGACCTAGTTTCTATAGAAAAAGCATTTTTGGACTTGCCTATTCCTTTAGCGCTGCTTGACGAATCTTCACATTTTCCCAAAAATTCGACAGTCATGTCAGCTGCTGTCTGGAAAGGTTCGGGGGGATCCAGCAAACAAGGGCAGAGAAAAAGGGGGGTCATAAAAGGTGCGTTTCCAATGTTAATTCCTATAGGGATTTTGAACAGGTCTACAACCCGAACCACTGGATGGAATTACACCAGATTTGGCAGAAAGGTAGCTCTTGGTCTAGAAAGCATCCTTTGGTTATTTGATGTAAATCCGATCAGTAGTTTTTGAGACATTAAAGAAAATTCAAATTTGTATATATATGCAAAGTCTCTGCAAACCTCCCCCCATCTCGTGCTGAGATCTGATTGGCTGACAACAGTTCAACAAGGAAGTGTTGGCAGCCATGTTGGTCCTAGAAAAAAAGTAAAAAAAATAAAAAAAAGGGACCTGGGTAGAGTCACTCTGATCCCTTAGCCCTGGTGCTAGAGTCCCATAGGGGCCTCCCAGGGCTTAAAAAACATGTTTTTAAATTTTCAGCATGGATCTGTGGAGCTGCTGAAAATTGGGAAAAAAAAGAATCGCAGTCTCCCACGCTTGCTTTGTAAACATCCCCCGGGTGGGCCAGGTCCTGGGGGAAATGTAATTTTGCATGGGGGCATCTGCCATTCCCACAGCCCTAGGGACTACCACCACCCTGGGGCATTAAACAAATATAAGGTGGGGGCTGTTCGCCCCCCAACAGCCCTGGGGACCAACTCCTCCCCGGCGCTTTAAACTAATATTATGCGGCGGCGCAAAGCACCCCCAGCCCCAGGGACTGCAACCTCCCCAGGGCTTTAAAGTAATATGATGTGGGGCTCCACAAGGGAGTCCATTGCAGTGCCCCAGGGACCACCCCTCATGGAGCCAATAATGGCCCTGGGGACCGCCATCCCCGAGGGCCGGCTACTGCTATGTCCCGGAATGCCCATTGCATGGCATAGCTGTTTGCTTTTGCTTGGTGGGAGGTGACAACCCACACCAAGCAAAAGCAAAATCCACTTTCTCACAGCGGAGCTATCAAACAGCTCCCGCTGGCAGAAAGCAGAGTTTTCATCTGTTTCACTTCACGCAAATATGAATGCAGGGAAACAGATGAAAATATTGCTCCCAAAAGCAGGGAGCTGTTGTTTCATTCATCAAAGCCAAAAAAAACTCTATCTCTCTCTCTCTCTCTCTCTCTCTCAATCCCTTTCTCCCTCTCTCTCAATTTCTCTTTTTCAATCTCTTTCTCACACATCTACTCAGACCCTTAGGCACCCACTCACAGATCCACTCAGACACTCACACACCCACTCGCAGACTTACTCAGACCTTCGTGCGCTCACTCTCAGCCCCACTCAGACTCTCACACACCCACTCAAACCCCACTCAGACACTCATGCACCCACTTATAGACCAACTCATACTCTGACACACCTACTCACAGACCCACTGAAACCCTCATGCACCCACTCACAGACCCACACAGACACTGACACACCCACTAAGACACTCATGCACCCCCTCTCACACCCTGACAGCCACTCTCACCCCCAGATACACCCTCTCACACCTATTCTCACACCCAGAGAGAAACTCCCACTGCGCACGGCCAACATGCTGTGCACAGCTTGGGGTTAGATGATTAGGGGTTTGGCTGCAGGCCTTGCGGGCAACCCCGCCGCACACAGTCAAAGGCAGTACATGTCTGTGGTTGGATTAACGCATAGTAATGAAAATTACTATACATAAAAAAAAATAGAAATTCACTGAACAAACAAAGGTTACAGGGATATTATAGTTAGAAAATAGAATTTAAAAAAACATAGAAATTCACTTGAAGAACCAAAGGTTAGAGGGAAGTTACAGTTAGGCTCACATTTCAAGCGTACAAAACCATATAAATTCACCAGTTGTAGTTAGAGTTACTTCAAGTAACTATAACTTGTGCCCTAAGGTAACTATAACTCATGCCCCCACCGTGCATAGTTTTTTGTCAAAAATGTTACTGCAAATATTACACTGATATTATCAATGATGTTATCAAAGATGTAATGAGTAACGTAATTTGTGAGGTAATTAGCAGTGCATGCAGACATCACAAGTCACAGGCATATGAATATGTGTGATTATTTTCTGTCCTCTGCTGTGGAATGTCAGGGTTTGCGGAATACCAAGGATGGCTATTTTTGATCCAACTTCATGCCTCTTTCTTTCACCATTTTACAGTCCTGTCTTTTTATCTTGCTCTTCCTGCAAGTTCCTTTAAACCCTTACTTCCTCTCCTTATCACTGTTTTTCTTTCTTTGTCTTATACCTTATTTCTATATTTTCTGCCTTAGTCTCATTTGTTGTGGTTCAGAATCGGATAATGAAGAACAAGGCATGGTCCCCCACAAAAGTTTTTGCTGCCCACTGTAGAGCACATTGCAGCATGGCAATGGCCTGCTGATGCTTATGCATGAGTGGACATAAAAGAGACATACCACTCATACAGTCCAACACCTTCCATCCCCTTTTATTTCACCTGTCAGCGACGCCTGCCCCCCAGATACGTGCAACCAGGCAAAGTAATAACGTTTTCTTGGGTGGCACACTACATCCCTTATCAAATCACATAAAAACAGAGTTACTTTAAGAAGTCTGTCTCCACACCAATAGTCTCTGTGATAGTTATGGTTTGGGCCTAAGGTTGCATCATCCATGACCTCTGCAGTGTCCTTGTGCCTCCATCAGCATCCTTGCTTGCTCTCAGTAGTTCCACCCATTGATGGCCTGGAGAATCGATTGGAAGAGTTTTCATCTGGGTTTCCGAGATGCTTTTTGTGTCCTCTGGACCATGTTTGCAAGGAGTTGGGGGTTCTTCAACATGAAACAATAACTTTATTAAGTGACAGTCCCTAGGACAGCCACACCAGAACAAAGTCAACAAGATATTGCTGACCTCAGATTCCTTAAGTTGCTCACAATCTTAGGATCTAGAATCCCCATGCTCATTCCAAGTCTGAGCAATACTAAACATCCTCCTCCTTTAAAAAACAAAACATTTATCAAACTACCTACAAAGTAACACATATTATATTTATATCCCCCCTCCTTACAATGAAAAACAATAAAAAATATGGAGATGCTTGGAACATAATACACAACTAAATATTAGAGAAAATAGTGATACAACACGTTAGAATTACAAAACAAATTTGTTATAGCACTAAATTGAGGAATTTCAACCTTTAAGGAAATGTTTACATTTCTTAGTACATCTTATGGAATATCCTGATATCAAAACGTTCTGCAGCAGATTCACCTCCCACCTGTACATTATCTGCAACCCTTTCTGTAGTTTCTTCACAATCCTGTCAATTCCCATAACTAGTCCTAAAAGAATTCAAAGGAAGTTCTACAGAATGATCAGTGTTTGATTTGGATACTTGTTCATTCTCGAACTCTGTTGTAAGACACATCACCTCCTGACTCCACCTGCATCTCACAAAAATCCTCCAATCAAACAACATTGGTCTCACTACCAGACAACTACCTGAACTCTAAACCTTGCTATTACTCACCTTTTCAGAGTTTGTGTTAGGCTTGACATCCTTGGTGTGGTATTCTGCCAAACATTTTCACCTTCATCCCTTTTGCTTTGCTGGATTCGTTTTTGTTGGCTTTAGAACTCTGTGCCATCTACCACTGCTAACTAGTGCTTAAGTGCCTATGCTTTCTCCCCCAAAACATGGTAAAATTGGCCTACACCTAATTGGCTTATAAGGCAGGCTGCATGGTATTTAAAAAGTAGTGCATGTGGGTTTAAGAGTTTCACATGTCCTGGCAGTGAAAAACTCCTAAAGTAATTATTCACCTTTGCCAGGAATATCTCTCCCACTGATTAACCCTGTGTTGCCATGTTACATTTAATAAGTGCTAACTTTGCATTGGGAGCAGATGGAGGTATGCTGTTTAAACTCAAATGAATTGTAATTTAAAATCCTTCTTAATGATAAGGTCAGATGTGAAGTCAGAGTTCTGAAAATGTCACTTTTAGAACATTGGCATTTTCTTGTTCTAACCATTTGTGTCTTCTGCCAGTATCCTGTGTCACATTACTGTGAATGGTTCTGCTGTTGCAGTTAGTGTAGTCCTCCCAGACAATGACACAGAGGAGACTAGATGTGGGCAAGATGATCAATTTGAGAGTATGATGCCTAAACCTCTACTGCTGGCATTGCTGATTACAACAATTTTATTGGAAGGATCAACTACTTAATGGCATGGCTTTGCAAATTTCACTCTTAATAGTATCACAATTCTCTTTTAACTTCTGAGTCCAACTAAATACAGCATTCTAATTCAGTAGCTTTCAGGTTTTATCAGCAAAGTTTTATACAAACTTTCAGTAAAACTTAGCCAGACCTAGGGCTGATTAGACTTCATCTTTACTAGGCATGAAGGGGAGTTCATAATGGCATACCAATTCTGTTTTAGGTGAAATAATGTTATCACAAACTAGATGTCCCAAATACATTACGCAACTAACAGAAAATTTACAGTTCACAAATTTCACTTTTAGTCATTTTTCTTACAACACTTTCAATACCTTCATTAACCTTAAGTCATGCTCAAAATCTACTCCTTCCAATGACATGTATGTCAACTTGGAAGAAGAAAATCCATTCATACCCTTGAAGATTTTATGCATCAATCATTGGAAAACAGCCACAACTGATGCTAAATCAAACACCATACAACATTATTGATAGCACCTAAACGGCGTGATAAAGGCAGTTAAAGTTTTACTTCTTGGATGTCAGATTACTTGATGGGAGGTTTATTGTTAAATCTAAAGTAATAAACCACTTAGAAACTTTGGTCATGACCAGCAATTCGCCTACCTTAGGTAATGAAAATGTGTCACTCAAGATATTATGTAAGTTGTGAAGATCAACGCATAATCTGATTTTGCCATTTGAGCACTGGGCTGTGAACAAAGGAGACATCTACTGAGCGGCTTCAATTCTTTGAGTTAACCTTGCATTTTCTAATTTAAGCTATTTAGATTCTACTTCCTTCATAATGTTTAACGGAATGTTTCTGACTTTATGTGCCACTGACACTGCATTTTATTTAATAACAATCCCATTTGTAAATCCTTTGATCTCCCTAACGATTCCTAAAAACACTTTTGGAAATTCAACCTTTAAGTTGTTAATAAATACATCTTTGTGCTCAATAACTCAAGGCTGTTTGGGTCTAGTGGTATGCCTAAAGATCTCTAATCCATTCACTGCAAAAATGATGGTCCTAACTTGGACACATAAAGTTTCCTAGGGTTTTACTACTCATGAATTTGAATGTAAGGGGCCTAAATCCAGTCATGGGAATTCGCTTCTCCCATTAAACATTAAGGGTGAATATTGGTAGGCGGTGAGTTATTACCTGATGATTCTTTGAACTTCTCTTTACGACCTTATTTGTTTACTATAGTACAAGGTGATCCTTGATGAGGACACTGCCTAAAGTTATTTCAAACCCCAGTTTACTTCTTGACTAAACACTAACATCTAAGAAATTTGACTCCCCAATCAATACACAAGTCTTAGAATTACAACTTTCACCCTCTGAAGAGTCAGAACCAGATGTCTCCATTACAGATATGATTTTGGACAAATTATGGGGTGTATTTACATGGAACCTGTGCAGCACAGTGCCAAAATTGGTAGCGCTGCGTCAGATCTGAAATGGAGGGATGCACCGTATTTACAAAAACACTCCCTTGTGTTTCCCCTAGTGCTCGTGCTAAATTTAGCTGCAAGTGCCAATGCATGCATCCTTGCACCATAGTGCTAGGAGTCTGTGTTGAAGGCAATGATTGCTATGTGCAGGAAGGTGTCCCCTCCTGCACATAATCAATCTACAATGGTGATTTTGCACTTCCATGTGTACTGCAGAATGTAGCACACATAGCCGTAGCAAATCATAATTATTGAATGATTTTTTATGTGCAGGAAGGGACGCCTTCCTGCACATAAACAATCATTAATGGTGTTTTGCGCTTTTTATGTGTGCTGCAGAATGCAGCACTCAAAAAAAGCAAAAATGAGGAGAAACAAAAGTATTTCTCCTTGTTGCGCCATGCTATCACCAGTGGTGTTAGATTTTGGCGCTGCCTCAGATTTACGATTCCTTGTAAATCTGGAGCAGCATCAAAAGCAATGGGTGTTGAGATGAAATCCCCACAGCAACACCCATTGCACGCCCCTCTCTTGCAGAAAACTGTTCCAGAGGGGCCCATATTTACAAGGCATTAAGCATTAGGCCACAAAATGTAGCTTACTGCCGCCTTGTAGATATGACGTAGTGCACGGCCCCACCAGAACATCACTAAAAGTAACACTCCAGTGGTGCTAGGGGCTTGTAAATATGTCACAATGTCTTTTCCTGCACACGTTATCATAAGGACGGATTATGTTACAAGTTGAACACCTATATTTAATAGATGGACAACATTTGTCATTGGCAATGTGGTCATTGCTGCCACTGTTGAAGTAAGGATGTAGTCAATTGAGTAGAATGAAGATTTATTAAACGTCAAATCAAGTATTTATACAGCAAGGCAACACACATCTTTCTTCCTCTCTATCTCCAACTGTTTCTGTCCCTCTCACCAAGAACACTTCTAGTCCCTACATCCTAGGTTATTCCACAAACGATTACAAACCTATCATTCTATTACTGAGACAACATAACACATCCTCCCCTTTATAACCAAGGATAATTCTTTAAAAAGATCAATGATAAAAATATGAATATAACCTAAATATAACATATAAAATATTAAAATAAATAGTTACATGTGCTCACAAAATAATTTCCTTACAATCTTGTACTGTAGTTGAAGATCAATTCTGAACATAATAATTTTGAACATAGTCCTTTAACCATTTTGGTGGTTTCCTTGTTCTCTTATTTTCACTTCGCATTTCGTTAGACATTTCAGACTCCTGATTCATAGAATCAGATCTTTTTTCAACATCAGGCTTTTCAACATCAGGCAAACCATCTTCATCTCTCTCAGACAATGAATTGGACATTCTTTGGCAGAGGTGGGAACCATATCGTTACATGCAGTATCCTGTGTACCACTTGTATTCACACACTCAGATACACCTTCTGAAGGGTCTAAAGAATCATTATTGGTGATCTTCAATCCCTCTTGCATTTCCTTCCATATTCCAGAAGGTCCAAACACAATTCTGTTCATATTCCACACTTAACCACTGCTCAATCTCACTGAAGTCCTCAACACTTCTACCACTTCTTCTGGTTCATAAAATCTGCTTTCTCCCTTCACCACATGACCAGGTTCTTGACACGCACCCAATCTCCCACTTTCACTTTAACATCTTTAGTACCTTTATTGAAATCATAATACTTCTTGCTCTTTTTTTGATTATCATGAATTCTGTTTTTAGCATTTTCCACCAACCACTGTACAACCCCAAAATAAAAAAATAAAAACTGAAATTATACTTGAATCTAGGATTTCTTCTCCTCATCATTACTAACGGAGATACACCCATGGTTTCATTAATCGTTACTTTGGATGACCACACTGTTTTGCCCAGTTGAATAGCCCAATCTTTATTGCTTGCTATGGCTAAGTGGTTAGACCCTGTAAGTACACGGTTCAATTGTTCTATATGCCGTTCCCACTGGGATTGTGTAATGCTGTGGTTTTATGATGTATACCATAGTAGGATTTTGCTTTCTTCGATAGAAATTCCACTCCATTATCACTTAAAATAGTTGAAGGTATGCCTTCTGAAACAAAAGTCTGATCTAAAAATTATAAAGTGGAATCTGTATCTGCCGGATCAACAATTTTAGAAGCAGGCCGTCTTGAAAATAGATCAATAAGGACAATGACAAAATTCTGACATGAACCAATGGGGCCCATGATATCAATGGCCACCGATTCCCATGGATTCTTAGGGTTACACCCAGTGCACATAAGAGGTTTAAGTGTTTGTAAAGATTTGTCTGTTCAAGCACATTCAGTGCAAGACCTCACAAACCTTTCAACTTTGATGTCAGTACCCAGCCACCCAAATAATTTTCTGAAATGTCCTTCCCATGCCAGATTAGCAACCATAGCACATAAGCAAGATGGTGGTATTACTCTCTCCCCTCTCAAGAGTGTACCATTGTCTTCAGCAAGTTCTGACCTGACTTCCCTAAAAGGTTTTACTGCTCTGTTTAACTCACTCCTTTTTGGCCAATCATTTTTTACAAAGTTCAAGACTTTTTGTAATATACTGTCCTTCTCATACTCTAAATTCCATTCATCTATTTTCATAAGAGGAGCATCACAGTTATGTTCTAATGCAACTTGGAACCCATTCCATACTTCATTCTCGCATCCTTCTTTTTCCGTAAGCATTCTTGAAAGAAAATCTGCTAAAATGTTCTCCGTGCCTGGTACATTGATTATTTTATAATCAAAATCCTGCATTAACGTTGACAGTCTTGCAATTCTAGCTGAAGCTTTAACGGTGCCCTCAGTTGTTAAAATCTTAACTAGCGGTTTATGATCGCACCTTATTAAACACGCTTTCCCTCATACAAAAGCTCTAAACTTTTTAGTGCCCATGCACATGCTGTTCCCTGTTTAATAGGCAATAATGACCTGGACACTTATGCTATGATATACTCTTTTCTCCATCTGGGATAACATAACACCTTACCCTTTGCTGCTAGCATCTGTGGGAATGATGCTATCAGCAGATGACTCAAAACATTTTAACAAGGAAGTATTAGCAATAGCAGCTTTGATGTCCCTGAAATCTTTTTCAAATTAATTTTAGTTTTTTAGTAATTGACGAACAATAAATGTTCTTTCTGTGAACTTGGGGATCGATTGAGCTCAATATTCAGCCAATCCCTTGAAAGAACGGACATTGTCTTTATCATTAGTTGCAGGAGCCTCTTTAATTGCTCTGATTAAGGAGGGTTTAGGTTTAATTCCTTCCTTATTGATAACATGCCCAAGGTAATTTACTTCACTCTCAACAAACTTGTACTTAGAAAATACAACTGTCAATCCCTTGGATTCTAACATTTTTAAAGTGTTAATTAGTCATGCTCCTTCTTAGAATTTCCCAAATTGCTGAAAAACAGCAGTGGCGGATGGCAGCCCAAATGGCATGCGTTTGAATTGAAAACAGCCAGTTGGTGGAAGGAATACAGTCTATTTCCTAGATTCATCAGATTCATTAGATTCATAAGGAAATTTGATTACATGCTGAAGACAAGTCGATAGTGGAAAACCATTTAGAGCCATTAAGAGATGCAACTGTGTCATTTATTTTTGGTAGGGGAAGTTGATCTACAATTATGTTACTATTAAGATGACTCAAATCCATGCATAACCTGATTTTCCCATTTTCCCGTCTTGCCATGACTATCAGAGAGATCCAATCAGAAGCTTCTATTGGATTGGCTAAATGATGCCAGACGATACAAGTCTGTTCAATTCTTTAGAAACCTCTTCAAGGACCAAAAATGGGATATTCCTAACTTTGTGAATCTTAGAACTGGCGTTTTCTTTTAATTGAATCTTATGTTTAAATCCCCTAGGTTTTCCAAGTTTGTGTCAGAACATAGTAGGAAATTCAGCTATCATAGAGTTGCCAACACTTACAATTTCATCAACAATTAACACTTGTTCTCTGCTGTTAGGATCAATCACAATGTGTAAATTCTTTTGATCAAACATTCCCAGTACTGGGGGTCCTTTTTTGCTACATATAACTTTCCTCTTGCTGATCTATGTTTGAATCTAAATGTACGTCATCTATATTCTAACATATCTATTTGCTCACCACTATACCCTATAGGATTAATGTCAGAAGGAAGTAATATTTCTCCAACCTTATGTACAAATTTTGTTTTCTGCATCTCTTCATTAATAATAGTATAGTGTGAGCCAGAATCCGCATATATTGTTAATGGTACTCCAGCAGTGGTCATTTTACATTCTGGTTTGGATTTAGAATACTCATCTCAAACATTCATAACAAGATTGCTACATAAACTAGCTACTTTGTTATAACATTTATCATCACTAGTAGTGGTAGATTCATTAGCATCTTTTTCACACACACAATTAATTTGCCTCTTCTTTCTTTTGGACACTTTTGCGAAATGACCCTCAATTCTGCAGTTGTTGCATTTCTCTTTGGTGGATGGACAGTTTTTACTGTTAGCTAAATGTTCTTTGCTGTCACAGTGATAGCACTTGCTTTAATTATCCTTATCTAATCTATTAAATAGTTTTTGCTTGTTCTGTTTTTTAATTTAGAAATAGTATTGCCTTCTTTGGATTCGCGTTTTAATGCAACAGCACACTTACTTGAAATCTCAGCTTTGCGTACTATCACTATTATTTCTTCTAAAGTAGAATCTCCATTAACTCATAAGTGCTCCTGGATTGCTGTACTACAAGTATGCATGACTACTTGGTCCCGTATGAGTTCTTCTTGCAATACACCAAATTTGCAATCCATCACCAATTTTTGTTAAATCAGCAACATAGTCATCAATAGATTCATTCTTTTGTTGTTTACATTGAAAAACGTTAAACCTAGTAATGAGCATGCATACTTTAGGTTTAAAATAGTTGTCCAAATCATGAATGGCAGCTTCAAAAACAGTGGCTTCCCCAACAATCACTGTTTTAGTAATTTGAGTAAAAACGTTAAACCCTTGTGGACAAAAAGAATGTAACAAGATCCTTTCCTTTTATTAAGGTGACTTTTTTTATCTTCATCTACTGCTTCAATATAATTAAATAAAATAGTCCTTCCACTCTGCCCATGTTAAAGTTGGATTGGCGCTAGAAGGCCAAAAGGGTTGTGGATAGTTTAAACTGAAATTATGGTTGCTCATATTTATTTCTTTTTTTTATTGTAAGCAGTAGTATTGTTAAATTTTTATAGTCACTGCACTAATAACTGTACACTTACCATAATCCTTTTTTCTCTAGTTATTGTTTATGTACAAAGCCACCAATGCCGGAAAAACAAGTATAAAGGTGAGTGAGTACCACTTATTATGGTAGATTCATAAAATATCGTTGTACATGAAGGTTGCCACTTAAAATAGAGCCAGTTATATGGAATGCATCCTCGATTAATTTCTCCTGCTGATCTTGGTGTTGAATCCAAATAGAAATCGATTAGGGAGAAATGTGACTAGATTTACTTTAGACAAATGATCTCCATATGAGATCCCAAGAAGGCGGCACATAACATCATGTAAAAGGAGTGGCGTGACCTTATGCAATGACGTACTCTAGCAGTTTCCTCATAGGTAGTGTACAGTCTTGCCCACCTTCACCGGCAAGTATGACTGCAGCATGTCATGTGAAGGATAACGAAGAGGTCGTGTGAGACAGTATCTGCCTACCTCGCGCTAGCATTGTTCAAATGTCAAGTCGTAATGTTCGCACAGCTTAATTTGAGTAGTTGCGCAGTTCCATGAAAACGAATAGAAATTAGATTTAACATGCGCTGCCTTGTTACAAAGCTTGGCAAAGTCCCACAGTCTTAATTTAAATGAGAAAGGAAGTTTCACTGTGTGTAACATAAGGAAATAGCTGCATAGGTTGACATAGGTACTCACAAATATAAATTCAGATGTGAATTGAAGAGTGTCTTCAGGGAGCAATCCTGTTTGTTGCCACCTTGTTGAAGTAAGGGCGTAGTCCGGTGAGTAGAGTGAAGATTTATTAAGTGTCTGTCTCCAACTGCCTCTGTCCGTGTCACTAAGAACACTCCTACTCCCTACATTTTAGGTTATTTCACAAACTTTTACATAACTATTGTTCTATTAATAAGACAACATAACAGCCACACCTTGCTTCTGCATCTGTACCACTAATGACCATTGAATTTCTTTTTGAAGTATTGTCCCTTTTCTCCTACATGTTTTAACATCACTATTCTCTTTCTTCCCTCATAAGAACAGATTTTTTGTGGGACTCATTGCAACTAGGTTTTCTGCCTGTTCCAGTAGTTGTGGCTGCACTGTGCACAAATTTTAAAAAGTTCAGCTTTCTTGACAGTTGCCACTGGGATACTCATTGCACTTGGTTAGTATTGGTGAGCGCTTAGAGAGTTAGTCTGTGCTGGTGACTTGTTACATTGTGGGGCTTCCTTTATGTCTGGGTGTCATCTGAAAGCTTCCTGTTATCTCATATTTGTAAGGTGCTGTAAAAGTGGGGACCTTATTTTCCTTCGTTTGTTAGACCATCACTTAATATGCCTCTAGATGTTTAACTTCTTGCAAGGTTGTTTGTGTCTTACCTATTTTTGCCAGATACGTTTTTCTCATTCGGTCTCGCTCATGAGCAGTTCAGACACTATGTCGATGTGATTCACTTTTTGCCTTTTGGTATTGGGGTAGATATAATTTGCAAGCTCTATGATATGACCTTGTGGCCCAAGTTATATAGCCTTAGGCCTGCCTACTCACTCGCCTTTAGCCTCAACAGCAAGATATGTCCCTAGAAGGCACCCTTGTTGGTGGGCAATGGGCAGGTGCCATGTGGTCCTTCATTGAGAACTGGATGCACCCAACTTATAGCAATTGTGGTGCATATTGCAACAGGGCCTTGGTACACCAACACCGCTGCACAGGTAACAGAGGCACATCACTTATAGAGGTTTCTACTGGACGGAGACCTGAGTACCTCCCTGTCCCTTCTATTACACAGATTGGCCCAGACCAGCTTCTGTACGCCTGCAGTCCTTTAGTGTCATGGTGTTACACCAAGTGGCACACTACACCAACTATGTGCAACCAAAGCTACAAAGTAGCCATCATACAAGGATGTGTGTGACATTAGACCTACAGCAGAACAAACACTTCAGAAACATCATATGCTATCAATAGAAGTTACTGTAAACTATTCCATGTTCCCTTAAGGACTGAAACCTAGATGGTGGATGTATAATTGCCTGTTACATATAACACAGCAAAATGTTTGAAGTCAAAATGGCAGTGTTCCCATATAATGCACATCACATCTAATGTATCTGACACATACATTGAATAATTTTTTATGGAAAGCACATTGCTTTGACATGTGCAAGTGATCATTTGATGGCTGTGTCCTACATTTACTTAGGCTTGATATAATATATATCTGGCATTCACTTCATGAAGAGACCAACGGAAAGTGTCACCAATGGTTCTCAGAGACAATTGAGCTTGCCAATTTCACTTATACATGCAAACGGCTTAATTCAATGATGCTCAATATTTGCACTTTCACTTGAGATTACCCAGAGGTGGAGTAATAGTGAATGTGAGCAAATTTAACCCCAGGAGTGTCTGGTGGGGATACCAGGGCAGGGTGTCACTGGCCTAGAAAGTTTGGGAACACAGTAAAACTCAAGAGCAAGTGAATATTCTAAATCTTCTTCCTGACCCCATCTCTTCCTGGAAGTCATTTGATTTTATTCATACCAGGGGCAGAAATATATCACTTTCTAGGATGGTAAAGGGATCGAGGCACCCTCACAATATGTGGGGTTTAGGAAATTGGTTTTCTTGACTGGGATAAACATTTTCTTTTAAAGCAAAACATTTAGAAAACATGGCAGGGCAAAATGGTGATGGCACTTTCACATTGTTCAATTGTGAAACACACAATTACGCATGCAAAAATCCCTACACATTGTTACGAATGGAAATTTGCAAAATATTTCCAGAAGTACAGTTGGAACAATTTTGAATGCCGCAACTTCCTATGTGTACATCTTGAAAGCTTTCCTGAAAATCTTAAATCTGCTCACAGGCCAGGTAGTAAATATGCAGGTATGGATGTATGACTTTCTTTCTGAATTGGACCCAGTTCATTGCACATAATCTTTCTGTGTCCTGCTTATGTGTTCTTTTGAAATTTCTGAAGTACTCAAATGTTAACAGGCCTACTTGGTTTTCAGGAAATCATTTGCTACCTGTCCTACTTAGCATGGTCAAGGTGGTGCACATAACTTAAGTAAGCTTCATCAGTCATGCTATTCTCCGTGTTGTGCTGCTAAATTCATCTTCACCTGCAGTACAGTACCCAGTGTCCACAATCATGATGTGGGGCCACATGCAAAGAAAATTAAAGCAGTAGTGCCAGGATCTTCAGAAGTCATCAGCAAGTTCATGGACACTCTTTAAAGTTCTACAGAAGCACGCACAATTACAATGAAGCTTCCTACTGACTTCAGGAAGTATCATGGGCACTTGGAAACCATCTGTGCATCTATGGATCAAGGAAGGTTTATAGAGAGTGCCCATTTGACAGTAAATGATAGTGATAGAATCTACCACATGGCCACGGCAGTGGAGTGAGGACACTTACATTGCTGGTATCCCTTTAGATGTATTTTCTTGTATCCCTTTCTCCTGCACTGTTGTGTATATGTTCAAGTTGTAAGGTAAACCATGGAGGCTGGTGGGCATAAATGTGCTGTAAAGTGAGAAGGTGGCATCAAATGAACATTCTATCAACTATTCCTTATGGTATCCATATAGGGCGCCAAGAGATAGTAATGGGTATCGAGAGGCAATCCCATCTGAGTAGTCATGGGCTGTTGGTGGAGGAACAAATACCTGATGATTGACTGGTCAGAAGAAAAACATGTAAATGTTGTTGAAAGCACATATACAGTAATTTAGTAAAGGTAGATCCAGTTTATGGGCACTTGTATTTGGTCCATAAAATACTGTTTAGTGAACACTTAGAGGACAAAACATGACATGCAAAGTTGATCCTGGAAGTCTAGAGGGGTCTCTGCCCATAAAATAGAATCCCAAGAACGTTTAGAATATATTACTGTGGTCCCCTATTTCTGTCTAATCTAAGAAGTGACTGTTTTCATAAAATCTGATCTCATACCAAGTTACAGTGTCTGTCCCATTTGGGGTGCAATCTCAGACTTTGTGAGGTCTCCATAGCTCTCAATAGCCCTCTCCAGCCCCTGCCCACGAGGTGAAAAACTAAATGTCTAGTTAATAGTTAATGTGACATCTCTCCTTCGTAATGTCAAGGTAAACTTTTCAATCCTTTAATTATATCACAGCTCCTAAGAACCCCATGTTAAACATATGTGTAAACACTATGTTTTTATTTTCCACAATGTCAAAGCTTATCAATCTCAGGGTTGATGTGTAGTCAGTATGTCCATAATACAGTTGCCTTATCATTATATTTTAAGGAAATTTGAGCAGTTTTTCATCATGTTTTTGCTTGGGAGATTTACTGACATGATGCAATGATAATTAGCCATTTCTTACACTTAGTCCTTCCGTTTGTGTATGTAATATGTCCACTAACATGTTCTTTGCACTATATGTCTAGACATTGAGGGGCTTATCTGTAAACCTCTTGTGCCACTGGAGTATCACTTTTAGCGACACTCCAGTGGTGCAATGCCCTGCGCCCTATTTACAAGGTGGCGTTAGGCCACTTTCTCTGGCTTAACGCCGCCTTGTAAATACAGCCCATTTACACCCATCACTTAGTGTGAAAGGGATGTGCAATGGATATTGCTGTGGGCGTTCCACCACAACACCCACTGTGTTTGGATGCTGCCCCAGATTTATGAGAAATCATAAACCTGAGGCAGCACAAAAAACGAACGCTACCCTGGGGGTTACATTAGCATGGTGAAACAAGGAGAAATACTTTTACTTCTTCTTGTTTTTGCTTTTTCTACGGGTGTTCTGTCCCTTCCTGCACATAAACAATCATTAAATAATGATGATTCACTACTTCATTGTGTGCTACATTCTAAAGTGTCACATTGAAAAACATACAAAAAGTGGTGGATTGACTGCTTTAATTAACCTAGGCTACTGGTAATTACTTGGCCCACATACCAGCTCTTTGTGTTTTTTGCCCACCATGCTTCCTCAGATTATACCCAGCCATAAGTCAATCAGCCATGGTCCTGCTCAGATAACAACTGTCCAGCTAGAACTGCTAAGCCACATCCTCTCTGAACCAGTACAAAAGTAACCCAAGACCAGTTTTGGTCTATTTGGGTCAATCAGATGCTAATTGGTTGCAGTTTACACTGAGCATGGATGTCACATCTGTGAATACCTGTCACAGTTAGTGCATCATAGTAAAGTACACAAAAACATGATGGATGAAATGCATGAATTATTCTCAGACATTCGTAATTACTTGGGGCAGCTTTCCAATCCATTGTTTTTTCCCACAATGCCACCGCAGATTAGACCTAATCATAAGCAAAAAAGCCTTGGCTCTGCTCTAATAGGAACAGTCGAGAAGGAACTGCCAAGCCAGGTCCTCCTTGAACCAAGGCCTGTTTTGGCCTATTTTGTATTTTGTTTGTAGTGGAGCAGACATAGGATATCAATGTGCTGGAGTAGATGGTGAACATTTGTGGTACCTGTGAGTGGTAATAATACTTATTTGGTTGAAAATTAAATCAAATGCAAGCAAGATATTGATGTGATTGAGCCATTTCCCTGCATCATATACTATTTGTCTACCCCACATTGTTGTATTATTGTCTGAACTGACCAGAGTGTGAAAATGTGTAGCTAATATATATGAACTTACAGAAGCCAATGGAAGGACGCTAAACCTGCACACATTTACCGTTAGTAGGTTGTTGACCAGATTCAGCTGTTTTGATATAGGTGGAAGAGCCTATGATTTAGCTGTTTTATTTCTCTGATGTGACACATTGATACATGTTTAATGCTATATAGAATATCATATACAAAACCAATAAACATGTTTAACAAAATGGTGGGGCAAAATGTTGTCTTTGGTTGATATTTGTGGGTTGTGTCATAGTCTACTTACAGCCCAGGTAAAATCTAAGAGTACTAGTTGGTCATACATCTCCAGACCCCAAACAATGGCCTGTGACCCACCCCTTGGAACACATGACAGAGCCACAGTTCAGCGTTAAGGTCTACTTGTATTCCTCATTGCACAGTGATGTTGTCGTAATTGCAACAGTCTACAAAAGAACACCCACCCTTACAATTAACACATCACATTGTGACATAAGGATGCCATGGGTCCACTCAATTATGGTTTATACGTTGTATGTGTTGGTTGTGTGTCCAGCTGTCCCCCTTTTGAAGCAGGGTAGTTAGACGTTGAAAGATGGAGGGAGAGAGAGGCCATAGTTGGCATTACCTGCAACAAAGTCATGAATTATATTTTTACAGTTGGTACCTGGGAAATGCTCTAGACATTCACTTAATCTTATGATCATGGGTGTATTGAGATGGGGTGAAGGTGTTTGACTATCTATGTGATGCTATTCCTTAGGTGTACATGTAATGCCATTGTGAGCTAGGTGAACTTACCTCATAGCCACGTCACTGAAATTCCAACTAACCAACTGACGTGCAAGAGCTAACTGTCAGAAAATATAGTTGTTTTGAGGGGACCAAGCAAATGCAGCATGCATATCAGTGAAGCATACCCTTGCATCACAGACTACAGTGATGGAGTGCCCGCAGTGTCTGTTCCTGAAATGCTAGTCCCTGTAGTGGGTGACTAAATGGCCATGTGGATGTAATCAATGGCAACACCTGAAAGCAGTTGGACAATGGCACATAATTGTCTTCCCACCTGTTACCTTTAAAGCAATGACTTTGACACAGTTGTACACTGGTGCGCTAACAAGGTGAAGCATCTCTGCACCTGGTGCAAGCATTCGGATGGGCTTGTGGTATGCTGGTACGATAACATAGTAAAGCATCTTGGTACCTGGTGCAAGCATCAGCATTGGCTTGCCTTCAAGATGCCTAATACGTCTTCAGTACCTCCCTGGAAAGAACAGGTTGTCAGGAAGTAAAGTGCAGCCAGTGCTTTCACATGCCAGAGGTGGTCTGGGAAAAGTTTGTAGGTGCTTCCATCCAGCAACTATGTCAAATATCTATTTTGGAGGGCCATAGTATCTTGCCAGTAGTGCTTACCTGGACATACTAAAACTAGTGACAATTTGCATTTAGATTGTCTCTCTTTTTCTCCATTAATTTTGCTCTGAATGATGGGCAAGGGAAAAAATCATATTCATCAACAAGGCAAAGGGTTTGGTGGAATTCCACACCAGCAATGCAAAGTCTAAAAGGGTGTACATTTCATTGATGTACAGTTTTTTAAGTTTCTGTGTTTATTTTTTTATTTAATTTACCTTTGTGCTGTTATTGCTATGGCTTGCCTCCATTGATTCCTGTGTGAATCCCTTGTAGTACTTGCGAGTGGCCATGTGTGGTGTGTGACTTACTCAAAATCTTGGCTGTAGTAGGTAGGACCTAATTTTGGCTGTAGTACAACAGGAGTAAATATGGTTGTAAAATTTGCAAATCCCAAGTGACTTAGCATTGTACCACTCCCACATCTACACCAAACATTTATAACTATGTGTACAGTGTTCTCTGCACTCATGTTGGAGAACTCAGCACAAAAGAGGTAGGACCAGCATAGACAGAAATATCCTCACGCAGCTCATTGAATTACATTTAGGAGTGTGAGAAGTAGCATTACAGGAAAATTAATTCATTAATGGCTTGTGAAAAGCTCTCTATATTTGGCATATTTTAAAGCTATATACTTCTATCTTTGTGAATCTGCCCCAGTGTTCTTCCTAATGCAGAATATTATGGTTAAATCAGGGTTACGCCATACGAATATCTATTAAGATCTACATTTTAAAATATTATAATATCTTTGTTAGTATCCGTCATCTCATAGTGTTTCGGGTAAATGGACTAATTGTGTTTTAGATAAGCGGACTAACAGCACTACGGGCAAGGAGGCCGTGTTACAGACAAGTGCAGTAAATGTGTTGTAGGTCAGGGGACTAACAGTGATAGTTCATTGTTCATTGTCAGCAAGTGACCTGCCTATGTAATGAAATTAGGCCCTCATTAGGAGTGGGGTGGTAATTGTTGTGCTATTTATTGCACATAACAAAATTAGGACTGGACGAAAAATTCCGCTCTGCCGGTGGAATTTTGCCCACTCCCTGCTCTGCCTGGATCGCGTTGTTCTGGCAAAACTATGCCAACCTCCATGTTTTGGATTTTTTTTCTCGTGCACGGCGCACCAACGTTGTTGGCATGGTGAGGAAGAATTTGCGCTCCCTAGCATGATTTTCAGGATGCTAGAACACCTCCAGACTGGATTTCTCAATGTGGGAGGTCACAGCAGGTCTCGACCGTTCACACTGAGAAAGCTACCTCTCAAGTAGAAAAGCTTCTCAAGTGGCCGAAAGAAGCAGCTCCTTCTGGCGTGCCTTGTGGTGCGGTTTGCGCTGATTTTACAGTGCATAACAAGCTCCCAGTGCTAAAAATCAGCAACTAGCCCAAATTCTGTCTGCTCGCATAACTGTACTGAATCTTGCAAAGTTTTTATGAAAATCCACAGAATTCCGCGGAGCACCACCTAACTATGAGTTTTCCCAGATAATGGGGGAAGGGGATGTGAATTTTGGTGCTTGCCAAAATCCAGATATCCCAGTATGTAGCAGGCATTTTTCCTCCAACAAATATCAGCAGGTTTGAGCAGCCAAAATGTATCAAGGGAATGTAATATTTATCGCAATACTCTTAATATCATAATTTAAGTGCCAGATCTAATGAGGGCCTTGGAAGTCCAACGAGTAGAAAATGTATATTTTCTGGTTTGTACCCTACATTGTGGTTTAAAGAGGTGATAGACTGGCGAAGTTGAGGTTAGCTTAGTTGACAACACGCTTTAAATATTTCAGCTATAGATTTTATTGCCTACCATATCTTTTACCTTAACAGTTTCGTTCAGCAATGATGATTAAATGGCTTCCATTTAATAGGTTATCCATGGTAATAAAACCTTGTTTTTCTAGAACAATTCATAGTCACCTCCTGCCATTTTTAAACGCTGTAAATATTAATAAGGTGTCAATATCACTCAATTTAATGGTACTTAGCTTGCCAACTTTAGAATTCTGAAGCAGTGATTTGGAATTGCCGCGGGAATTTCAACTCGTGAACTGCAGATCACAACCAGTGCCAGCAGCGAGCTTTACTTTGTCCAACCAACTGCCGGCAAAACCCGGGCGCAGCAGCCCGAAAGGTGACTTACTGTACACTACTAACTACTTTGTTTACTTTACTGTTTTCTAACCGAAACAGTTCTTCCTCATCTCACTGGAATAATCTCTTTTTGTTGGTAGGTTATGAATTCACATATACATGCATGTTATTGGTTTCTGTACACACAGCAAGCTCGTCCCTTCGTGGGCTTCCTTCCCGTCTTTATTCTGCAGGACTCCATAAAAGCCATGATCTAGAGATGCATTGGTATGTTATAAGAACCACAATACTTACATCACATGTTGTGTGTATCGGTCAGGAACACAGTAATTAACACATTACTTTGGCGGGGGCGTCATTCTTTGTGAAAAGTAGCCTATGGAAGTGCCCGGATGCACAGCAGGCTGGTTCAGGGTTGTGGCCGCGGAGGCACGTCTGTGTAGGTTTCACTCCTGCCCCTCAGAAGAGAACAATGGCGCCACTATGAGAGGCACAAAGGGAATTTTCAGAACCATTTTCCTTATTAGATTTGGTCATTAGCGCGACATTTAACAACTCAGTAATTTCTTTGATTTTTTTTTTATCAAAGTTCCTTTGAAAGGGGTCCTGAACAATAGGGGTGAACTGAGACTTAAAAGGTTGAGATCAGAAGTGTCTTTCATGTAGATGAAAAAAGAGAGTGCCTTTTTTCAACTGTAAGAGATTTCTCAATGGCTTATAATAAAGAAAATGTTCTCACTCATGCACAAAAACAATATGTGATTTGCCATATGTTGGTGGCTTGTGCCTAATGCTGCCAGATTGTGCGTGTTTGCACAGCACCTGCTTTCTTTCTTTTGGGGGCCTGGGTGGCGGGGGGGTAGGTCTGGTATCACTAGAGGCGATTGTGCATTGTACACTATGATGTACTCGGAGCACATATCGTATGTGTCTCTCTGACGACCCCGGCCTTTCTAGTGCCTAAGGAACCCAGCTCTTCTTCAGCGCTTGCATATTATATCTAAAAGTGTAGAGCTGTGGCTAGCTTATGTGTTAAAACTACATGCAGTAGTAACTCAGACTTTGAAGAAGTCTGTAACAATACGGTGATTAAATATCCATGCTATGAACAGTCTTAGAAGAAACCGTCTCTTCATTCTATCATTAGTAAAACACGGAGTGAAACTGCTCCCGTATAAATAATAATTTCACAACAAAGTTACCAGTAGATTTGCGTTCAAATCAATCATAAAACAATTGAACCTTTGTTTTCTTTTTACATGACTCATCGTTTCGTTTTTAGATTGACATACACCTTGCAGAATTAAGCTTAATATTGTGACTATAAGTTGTTCACAAGTTATTTCATCTCAGTACTGTTCGTTTTTGTAAATGAGGAAAAGTTAATAAACTAAAATATATATATTTATGCTGTTATATGCCAGGACAAAGCTGTTCGAGAAATGTATAAAATAGTGTGCATCAGGAAATGTTATAAGTCCTTATAAGAAATTCAATTTTGTTAGACTGTTTTAATAGTGGTTTAGCTCTGTAGTTTTATCTCGTTCTCCTTTGAGTAGAGGGAGGAAGTTGGGGTTATTACCATATGTGTCACTTTTCACTACAATGCTGCTTTAGGGTTCTAGGTCAATCCTATGAAACGCACATCTAGGAAATAATTTTAGGTATGTCCTTGCTCTAATGCTGCAATATGTTATGTTGCGTTATGGCATTTTATAATGCACTCAAGAGAACCATGGTTTCTCTGACTTGGACTAAGAAATGTAAGTACCAAGACAAGTTACTTAGGCAAGAGACAAACCTTAAATTGTCTTCACAACTTCATATTGTTGTACTCCTTCCACAAAGTTTTGAAAATACTGCTCTGTAGTGTGATGGCCTGAAAAATATGTCTGAGCCACCCAGCATCTACTTTCAAAGGAAAAAATATAGAGTAGGTATTTTGATGTGTTGACACAATCCATTAGGAGCATGTCTCTGACACATAAGTTGAGGAAAGAAGGCCTAATGAATAAAGTTCCATATGATTTCACCATAAATAGCATTAGCCAGTGTGAGAAATTGGGTTGTAGGTTGACTGGGGGTTGAGCCCTGGTCAAGCAACAGTCACACTCTCTTGTAGGATGAACCACAAAAAGTCACTAATTTAGCCTGGCTTAACCCTGGGTGGCTTGGCACAAAAAGCAGTCAGCCTAAATTTAGAGGCAATGTGTTGAGTATTTATGCAGTACACAAACAGCAACAGCAATACAGTCAAAAGTCAGCCAATTTAGAAAACAGAGAACACTTTAACAAATGTTTTGAAAACTGTGAAAATCCAATTGGTAGAACCAGGGTTCTGAAATTTTAAAGTGTAAGGTTCAAAATAGCAAGTCCTCAGTTTTGGATAATGGCCACCTGGGCACCAAGGCCCTAATCCAAAAAACTCCTTAGTTCTTCATGAAAACCCACACCTGACCTGGGCAACCCGCACCACCATGTGTTATGTTCTATTGTGTACATTGTGTGACTTGATACCATCACTGTGAAGTTGTTATGTTGTGATTGGGGGTTTATGGTTCACCATTTGTTAGCCACCAGGTCCTGGTATTTGTTTATTTGCCACCATGTTCTAAGTGCTTAGTGACTTACAGCACTTGAATGTTTTTGGTTATTTCAGACCCCGGCACCTGAGGACGTTATCCAGCTCGTTCGTGCCGCTTTGCTAAAACCCAATGATGTCAACCAATGCACTAGATGTGACCTCATTGGGTATTGCCTTTATATTAAAGCCATGCCCGGCTTCTGGAAGGTTCTGTGCCTTCAGGACTTATTATGAACAGCTTCGATCCTTGAACGCTTCTCCAGAGGGTGACAGTCTTCACATTTGAGCCGCTTACCTGACTTCTTCCAGCTCCCTGCCCAGCAAGGGGTCGTTCCCACTGCCATCTTCCTCCATGGCGCTTCCGAAGGGCCTCCTGAAAGACACAACAAGGGAAAAAAGTAAAGACCCAAACGATTCTTGTAAACACAGAAAAACAATAACTTGGCAGGTACCCAATGCAAGTAAGCACCGCTGATTTTCTCAAAACTGTGAACAATTCTAAGACTTGTTTTTCAAACAATCATGTGTGGAATTACAAGACATTCTTCACTCTACTAATACCCATACTCAATTGCTTATCTTGTGCTGCTTGGAGCCGCTTGGCGCGATTAACAAGGCTGATGTGACTGACTTATCCTTGTGCTACTTGGAGCCGCTTGGTGCGTCTAACAAGACTGATGTGTGTTACTTACCTTGTGCTAGTAACAAGTTAAAGACTTCCAGGTGCGGCCCCTCCGGTAAGGCGGAGAAGCACCACCCCTCCCCCGCCAGCAGCAGTAGCTACCAAACTTTTATAATAAATGATAATAAACTATGGTTATTATCTTTTTATTGGAAAAGGGGCGGGCCATGGGCTGTGATAAGGGGGAGTGCTCTCAATGTGCATGTATGTTTGGCCAGCTGTCTCGGGCTGACCAAACACACATGCGCACTAGGCTCTCTCTAATCCGGCACTGCATTGCCGGGTTGGAGACAGCATGCAGATGCTCCCAATCTGCCTTGGAGCGCCTTGGTTGGGCGTTCTGACCAATCTGAAAGCTCCAGCAGCATGACAGCAGCGTTCAGATTGCCTGCAGGGCAGGCTGGTAGCCTGTACCTGCAGCTGCAGCGAAGGCAAAAGGAGCGGCGTGGTGGCGGCGGCAACTGCAATTCAGGTATTTTTTTTTTATTATTAATTTTTCCCCCACCACGCGCCACAAGCGGCTCTTGAAGACTTCCTTCTGTATCCATCTGAACTGATACATTTTCATAATTTGCTGATACCTACCTGTGCTAATAAACAAGACAACTAGCAGGAGAGATAAAGGCAACCCTAAACACGTGAGCTGTGATTGTGTATTAGGTTAATCTACGATGATTAAATACTAAAATTGTTGAGTAATGTTTGTTTCATGTTACAGGTTTTCCCTTGACGGTTCAGGTTTCTCCCTCCACTATGGTTTGGAACATGACACAAAAGTATCCCCTCATTCATTACACGACTCAAACAGGAGGAGGACATCAGGACTATAGCAGTTGATCGCAGGTAGAAAAGGATAAGTACTTATGCAAGTAGTTCGTATAGAAGGGGAATACAATGGCTCAAGGGGAAATAATGGTTTCATGTTCTGTCTCCTCTTCCTTGAAGGGCAAAAATTGTAAAAAGGGCATCAACAGTGTCCAGCACCATGAGGCCCTCTTCTGCTGCCCCTACCACAACTCCCTTGTGGACATCATGGACACATAGGCAATAAGGTAGGGTATGAGAAAGTGGGCTCATATCGTCCCTGCAAACCACACAGTGCAGGCTACAGGTAAGCACGCTTTGATGACCCCTGACAAAAACCTCCTGGGGGTTCAAGACTCACTCGAGCTGGGTCCAAATGCTGGTTTAAAATAATGGTCCCTGTGACTCTGAACAGGAGACAAGCTAAACTAGCCATTGGAGTCACTTTTGAAGTCCTGGGTGCAGGTGGTGATGCCGGGCTCTGCAGAAGGGCTGGCCTCTGAAAGTTCCCAGCAGGCTCCAGGCATCAAAGCAGTCCTTCCAGGTGCAGCAGCAGCCTGGCAGCAGGCACTCCTCTGAGAGTCCTTCCACAAGTCCAGTAGTGAACTGAGGAGCAGATCTGAGAGCCCTATTTTATACCCTCGTACCCTGCTCCTGGAAGTTGGGTGACGTTTCCAGAAAGGTTCTCTGAAGTTCCAGGAATTTCCTGCCTACCCTGTCCTGGCTTCATACTGGCTGCACTGAATATACAGAGTCATTAAGGCCCATATTTATACTTTTTGACGCTAAACTGCGCTAACGCAGTTTAGCGTCAAAAAAAGTTAGCGCCGTCTAACGCCATTCTGAAGCGCCATGCGGGCGCCGTATTTATGGAATGGCGTTAGCCGGCGCTAGCAGACCGGCGCTGCCTGGTGTGCGTGTAAAAAAACCACGTAGACCAGGCAGCGCCGGCGTAGGGGGAAAATGGCGTTAGGGCGTCTTAAAATGGGGCAAGTCAGGTTGAGGAAAAAAAATCGCCTCAACCCAATTTGCGCCATTTTTTTCGACGCCCAGACGCCATTTAAATGACTCCTGTCTTAGTAAAGACAGGAGTCATGCCCCCTTGCCCAATGGCCATGCCGAGGGGACTTATGTCCCCTGGGCATGGCCATTGGGCATAGTGGCATGTAGGGGGGCACAAATAAGGCCCCCCTATGCCACCCAAAAAAATTAAAAAATATAGAAAATTATACTTACCTGAACTTACCTGAATGTCCCTGGGGTGGGTCCCTCCATCCTTGGGTGTCCTCCTGGGGTGGGCAGGAGTGGCAGGGGGGGTCCCTGGGGGCAGGGGAGGGCACCTGTGGGCTCATTTTGAGCCCACAGGCCCCTTAACGCCTACCCTGACCCAGGCGTTAAATAGTGGCGCAAATGCGGGGTTTTTTGACCCGCCAACTCCCGGGCGTGATTTTTGCCCGGGAGTATAAATACGACGCATTTGCGTCGCCGTCATTTTTTTAGACGGGAACGCCTTCCTTGCATCTCATTAACGCAAGGAAGGCGTTCACGCAAAAAAATGACGCTATTTGCCCATACTTTGGCGCTAGACGCGTCTAACGCCAAAGTATAAATATGGCGTTAGTTTTGCGCCGAATTTGCGTCGAAAAAAACGACGCTAATTCGGCGCAAACGGAGTATAAATACGGGCCTAAGCCTATTGTGTAGTGGCAGAGCCCAGCCTATTCATTTGCGAGTGGGGCTGTGCTTGGCTCCGCTCCCCATCAAGTCAGTTAATGGCCCTCTGCTAATCCCCCTATTGTGTGACTCTCTGGGGTGAATTCACAAAGTCCCAACTGTCAGTTACACCCAGTCATGTGACCTAAGGTTGGTTACATGCACCGATGGCAAAGGGCAGGAAAATGCTAACTTTCTAAAAGTGGTATTTTCAAATTTCTAATAATAAATCCGAGATTACCATTACAGAGGGTCTATTATTACAAGTTTATAGAAACAACCATGACATATTTACTGCCTCTGGTTTAGAAATTACAACAAATTAATTTTAATAAGGAATCCCCAATGCTACCCTATGGGAGGGGTAGGCCTCTCAGTAGTGAGAAAACAAATGTAAGAGCTTTTCACCTTTATGAAATGTAAAACTAAAAAGTATATGTCCTACCTTTCAATTACACAGCACCCTGCCCTATGGGCTACCTAGGCCCAACCTTTGGGGTGACTTATATTTCTTAAAAAATGAGTTTTAAGGCTTGGCAAGAGGTTTTAAAGGCCAAGTCGACATTGCAGTGGGGCACTGCCTTCAGGCTGCAATGGCAGGCCTGAGACAAGTTTAAAGGTGCTACTTAAGTGGGTGGCACAAAAAAGTGCTGCAGGCTCACTGGTAGCATTTAATTTTCAAGCCCTGGGTATATGATTTATCACTCTACAAGGGACTTACCTGTAAATTAAATATGCCAATCACATACATGCCAATCAAAACAGGTTTTTCAGGAGAGAGCACATGCACTTTAGCACTGGTTAGCAGTGGTAAAGTGCACAGTGTCCTAAGGCCAAGATGCACAAATACAGCAAAAAGTAGGAGGAGGAAGGCAAAATGTTTGGGGGTGACTTTGCAGAGAGAGCCATTTCCAACAGCCAGGAAGACAAAACTGACCAGTTGAATGTTCTTCTTGATCAAAAATCACATCATCTATGTTAGCTTCCCCCAACCTCATTCTTCTTCCTTAGGCTCCTTTTCTATTCCCCGCTCCCTATTCCTCTAGTCTTTTAATTTTATTTGCAGAGGATGCTCCATAAATGATTCTTAATTTCTTCCCTGATCTCCATTGTTCCAAATTTCCCCCTCCAGTGGGCAGTGTGGTCCTTTTCTCACCAGCCACCATTTTCCCCAATCTTCTTGGTTCCCACCACCTTTTGCTTAACTACCTGCTTCTCGTCATTTTGTGTTATCCTCCTCAGTTCCTTTGATTCCAGATTGCAGTAGACTTGCGTAAAATAGAGCCAAAGCTGTTTTTTCTATTTTTCCCTTTCTAATTCATCATATTTATTTATTCTTACAGAAATTGCCATTTTTCGTAATTCTTCAATATGAATTGGTAAGGTAGTTTCCATTTCAGGAGGAGGCTTGGTTGAGCTTGAGCCCTCCTGTACTCGGGTATGTGTGCTCAAAGAGGAATCTTGCCTGAGGACTGGACCCCCACAATCCTGCTCGCAAGAAAATGATACCACCAAAAAAGATCTGGCCTGCCCTACCTAGCTCCCATGGAATCGAAAGGGAGAGATAGGGGGTTCTAAGATTGCAAAGCCTAGGTTTTGCTGACACTACCACTACCATATTGGTGTTTAGGACTCCTACAAGCTTCCAAAACTTGAATTTAGTGAATTCTGTAAAAGGAAGCAGCAACCAATCAAACTTCGAACAAATAACTAATAGTGTTCAAGTCACGTAAAAGTTAAAAAATAAGTTGGTGCTGTATGAATCACCTCTACAAATGATGCCTCACTTTGTGTATGTGGGAAAAGGAATACACTCAGAAATTAGGTGGGTGACACAAATCTTAAAATGTGATAGTTTACTGGTCCAGCATGCTGCTATCACCATCTGCTTTGCTACAGAGATGGGTGGGCACTGGTGTATCCTGAACTAGAAGTACATAAACTAGGTACATGAGCTGCACTGATAGTTTGTTTCTCTGTAGAGCTAAAATCAAGCACTGTGCTAATACATCCCTCTTGATATTCAGTGATAAAGATTTCTTCAAACATTAGTGAGGTTACTATTAATCCAGTGTCCCTTTATCTTTGGGTCTATGCGTCAAGGACATTGAGTTACGAGCCAAGCGGATGCCTTTTTTTGCACCACACCAGCACCTGGGATAACACTGGCTAAAAATATTTAGATATGCTGTAAGCCATGCCTTAAAGTGTGGGGTTAGGGGTACGCTATAGCGTGATTCACAAATTTCTGTGAGCTCTCTGAGCTCTAAGGACTGTCACACAAAGAGATGAGCTACAGAGAAATTCACACTTAAATCAACACATGATGTTATGTTTGCACTCAGGGAATGATTAATAGGATACAATTGTCAAACTTGGCTGTGGAGAGGCTAACAGACAAGTTTTTAGAAAAGGCCCTACGTTACTGTAAATCAGATACCTCCCAGTGGCGTAACATTAGCATCAGAAACCTCTGCGGTGCTGAGGGCCCCTGAGCTCTAGGGTTCCCCTCAGTACACACCGTCATGCACTGTGCAATAGCCAGCACTGTGCATGCGCTCCTGACTGGGTTGGGGATAGGTACTTAACAGGGGGCCCTCAAGTTTTGTTATGGCACTGATACCTCCAAAAGCTTTGTCTTTGCAATATCTCACTTTTGCTGCCATCGTGAAGCATTTACTGTAGCTAACTTAACTTTGTGTCTTAAGTGTATTATTCTGAACTTCTAAGTTAATAGAATGATTAACTCTTATTTTATCTTGGTTATATTGATTGATATCTGAAATAAACTATGTTTTTTTCATTTTTAGTCAATGTAAGAAGGTGAGAACAAGTGTAATCTGAAGATGCTTAGGCATGTCAGGAGCCAGACAGCTGTATTTGAAGATACTGCAGTCTAAGAATTAAATGGTTTTGCAGGCCCAGATATAGCTGGTTATCATAGAGGCAGGCACAATACTTTGAACCTTCTCAGGGCAAAGGGGAGGTATTTTGAGGAATAATCCTAAATTGGAAAGTACAAGATCAAGTCAGAGAGATCTAGAGCACTCTTCATCAGTCTATCAAATAAGCCTACTGACCTACTTGATCATTTCCTTGAAAAGCTCTCTGGAAGAATACCTATGGCTGAAGCATTTCAGTTTATCCTGAACACTAATCCTTACAACTTCAAGATCCACCACCCAGTAGTCTTTCACCTATGGCATTCATTTTTTCCTTTTTAACAAAATTATTATTCTTTCATGTGGGTGATGTTACTCTCCTTTTGCACATTTGGTTTGATGTGATGTGTTTATACTTGTCGTTGAGTTGTTGTTGGGTTTGTAAGTGCTTGTGTAAACCCTCACAAATAAATAACTAACTTGTCACCACTTCAACGTAGGTATAAAGCAATAATGTGTCTACCACATAGCACATCCTTTGTTTTATTGCCTTTAACAACTTGCAAATGGTCTTTTTCTCTTAGCTTCATGGGAAGCACACTTGCAAGTCACATTGTATTTTACAATGAATGTTAAAAATCTTTGTACCTTTTCTACTTAAATAGTGTAAATTGATATGTTTCATGATTTTGTCAGAAGACAACTACCTTGTGAGAACACAGGTGGCCTTCACAAGGGTATGCATTGCCTTGAGTAAAATGCTGTCCTTCGAAGTGATGAAATAACAAGCCATTAGGAAGATCTGAACTACTATTGTGTATTTCCATTAATCTTCTTTCTTTTATGTTAGTAATAATAGGTCAAAGAGCAGAAGGTACAGTGCTTTCTCCCAACAAGAATAGAGAACTGTCTTTAACGGCCAATGCCATTGTGATTGCTGAACAACTGACAATAATCCCTCTCTTCAACAGAAGTTAACCTAATAACAATAATCACTGTAAACAATTTTAATGACACTTCTGATAAATTTCAAGAAACAAACAATATTATTTTCTCCTTCCATTACATATTGCTCTGAATTCAAATTATACATCATCATCAGTTTGAAATGGTGGACATATTAACTGTATATATGCAGACCTAGATTATATATTTTTCACTGAGAAATGATCTACATATGATAGATAACAAGATTCATTGTGACTTTGTCCCACTTCCTCTCCACATTCCACTCAATGGGAAATGGGTAACAATGCAATCCCTTTCAATATGGCAGTGTTTTAGCCCCTCCTCTTTCCTGAAGAAATACACACACGAACTGCCACCTAAATATCTTACCTTTCCCCCTGCGTTCAGCATCATAATGGACTACGCAGTTCTTTTTAACTGGGAAATGTATTTTTCTTTTTTACATTAATTTTATTTTGATTTCCTTGCTTAGCCTGATTATGATGTGATTTCTATAATATGATATCAAGTGTCAAACTGCAGTCACATAATTAAACATCATACCACTACTGGTTACTAACAAATGAAAAATAACAACAAAGAGATACACTTGTTGCAAGTGATACCTGGATTATTGGAAAGCCTCTTTCTGTATATCTGTTATGAAGTTTCAAAATAAGTAGCTACAAATACTTGTTTCATGACATAACCTTTCATAAGATTATGGAATAGACTTGTGAACGTGGTTTGCTCACTGACATTTCCAGGTGCACTATGAGGGATTTTACTTTAAAAAATGTAATAAGCTTAAAATGCCAACTGTTCAAAGGCTCCACATTCATTCAATGTTATTTCCAGTGTTTTATCTCTACGGAAATAGCTAACTTCTCACTTCTCTTGCTGCACAAATTTAATGTGTCATTTTGGATTTTGCGGTCACTTATTAGGTGAATTGATTCTGAAATGAAATTGACTATAATGTCCTCATTAAGGCACGATTGCCATACCTTATCAAAGAGACCACTAAGTGAGTGCTTTTCCAATATTCATTTACCTTTAACTATTATTATATTTTATTATTACATTAGTAGGACATTGCCACTGCTCCAACGAGCATCTTATTCTATTATGAATACTGCTTTTAAATGAGATACTGCCATACTGACATCACATGGTGCACTCTTATTTTTTCCTACTGACTGCTAGTAAAAGTATCTATGCATGTGCATAGTTTTAATCGTTACCAATGATATGTTCAATTATTAGAGTTAAGTTTCATATGTTTTTACTCCCTAGTCATGTTAGATAATGACACTTATATTGTTTCGTTTATAGTTTCTTCTTATTGGTAACTATTTTGGACGTTGGTATGTTCCTTGTTGTTTTTGAAGCCTTTATAAAGTGATCTTGTAATGAAATGTGTTGGACATCTGCTTATTTTGAAACTTCATATGAAATACATAGAGAAAGTATTTCATTAAATTAAGTAAATTTATGGTAAGAGCTAGAAAAAAACATTAACCTATCCCACACATATATTTTATTTACAGATCGCACATTATAAACTGAAGCAAGATATTCTACATCACAAAATTTGAAACAACCCATGACTTCTAAGCGATGCACTAACTCTAAATAAAACACTACAAATGAACAAAAACATTGGAAGTGTATTGAGTATTACTCCAATAGTTTGCTATCACAATAAATGAAGCCATAGAAAATATCAGAGAGCACAACCATCCGCCGTCAGTGGCCAAAACAGAAATAAAAGGCACAGCAAATGTCCTAAAAGCTGTAGCATCAACCACAAAAGCATCTGCTGGTACAATGATAAATCACAATACCTTTCACTCCCTATGCCTACTAACTGGCCAAAGACCAGCAGCACAAAATCTCTAAGAACCATGAACAGAAAAGAGCAGAAAAACATACCATGTAAGCACTTTAAAACCTTTGATGGAATATACACCCGTTTGCAGTAAGGGGCAAATTCACAAATACATTTTGGAATATGTAAAGCAATACTCATGTGGTGTTCTTTTTGGAAGTCTTACATACCTTTGTGAATTAACCTAAAAAAATCTTAAATGGGAATAAAATAGCAATATACAGGAAATATTCATATACAATTAGTACAAGTGATTGTATATGAATATTCCCTCTTTGTAGTCTTACTAATCAGGAGTCTGAAATATCTGGGCTGGCTCATAAAGGCATCTTGGTGTAATTTAATGAGTACTCCTCAAGTATTACTTTCCATTCTCATAAATGCTTTTGTGACTTTGCCACAAGTGGGCACTCAGGTCACAGGCATCAACTCAGGTTCAACATTCCATGATGGAACATCTACAAAAGAACACTAACCAAAGAAGCCAAAACAAATAATGCAACAAAAGGGTGGTTCAACTTTTTCTGGTCATAAGACAACGCAAGACCCTTTCCTAAATGACTGAAATTGTTTAAAAAACATATATCTATTAGGGCCTTAGACAACAGCAATACCTAGCTTAAACTCGCCTACCTAGAGTGCTAAATAAGCAAAACACATCTGTGACAAGTAGCTAACAAAGTACAGCTAGCTGAGTCTATCCATAGCAAAGGTTACGTATAAATAATAGCCAACGCTGTAATATAACCTGGACCACCAAAGCCAACAATAATCTAACCAGCCACATCCATCCAAATTACTGCTCCTATAGCAAGAACTGTGATATGTTTTAAAAATGTGTTTACGTTGTTTACCTAGTACATGCTTTTCCTTCTATTCTGTTTTGTTTCTAAACTTAAAACAATGTGACCACCACACTAAGAAAAAAACATATACTTCATGAATTGCCTAAAAATCAACAAAAATTATCTATAAAAACATATTTAAACCCCATCAAAACCGTTCAAAACTAATATATATCATAAACAAGCATTAGCAAAGAAAATTAGGGCCTCATTACAAGGTTGGCAATCATGAAACCGTCAAACGTGTGTTGGCGGTTGGACCGCTGCGGCTTTGCTGTCTCACCACTTAATTACGACTTTGGCGGTCGAACCGCCAAAGTACCGCTGTCCCTGCCAGAAACATGGTTAGTGACAGCATAGCTGCGGTTGGGCTTGTAACCAGCCTGCCATGAAAAAGCTGGGAGAAAGGAACTGCTGGGGCCATAGGGGGGGCCCTGCACTGCCCTTGACCATGGCATAGGCAGTGCATGGGCCCTCTTGCCCAGCGCCATCAGAATGGGTACTTTCTGCTTTGCAGACAGTGTGTATTCTGAGGGTGCAGTAATGTTAGGATATTGGCATTGGCTCCCTTAAGGGCAGCCTGGCGTGAACACGTATTACAATGTTCCTGAAGGTCAGCCCGGCGGGAACATTGTAATACGCTCAGGGGGAATGTCACCGCTATGAGGGTGGCGTCCTCCCAGTGAGTTTTCCGGTCCTGTGATGGGACTGCCAAACTCGTAATGAGGCCCTTAGTCTTGTCTTTACACTTTGCCATATAGACATACTGTGGTTGCTGAAGATATTTGCCGCTGCTGAACAAAGTGAAAAAAACCAGAAGAAAAGGCTATTGCCATTGCTGAACACCATTTGTAAAAACTATAAGATCGATGTATAAGTGGGCATCAGTCATGTATGCCTCATGACACAGGCGGACGCTACATGATAACATATGTGTGTGCATGCATATCCATACAAGTGCATGCATACATCATGACATGGCAATCATCTTGTGTATTTTTTTAATTTGCTGTTTCAAGACGGTGCATGCCTTCATAGCAGGAATTCTTTTTAAAAAAATGTGCACCAAAGTAAATTTTTAGAAAGGAGCATCTCAACAACATATTGCAGCTGACGGACCAGCAGAAAAAATAATAAAAAAAATAGGATGGGTTGAGGGAGCGATGGGGCAGTGGATAACACTGGCAACAAACATGGAGGGTCGTGGGAACAATGAACAAGGATTCAGAAAAAAGAGAGTACAGTGAAGAAGGTTGGGAAGCGGAGAGCGTGTGGCAAGTGTATGAAGGGATAACCATTTTTATAGGGGTCAGAGCAAGAAGCTGATGGAGTGCTGAAAGCAATGGAAAAGGGTAGTTCCTTCAATGTAAGCAGTGGAAGAACACAAGTCATCCTATCAAAATATAGTGGAAAAGTAATACTCTCACTTACTAGGAGAAGGATGGAAAGGCATCTAATGAGAAGTAGGAAAATGAGAAAGACAAGAAAGGGATCTCTGACATAATATCGGAATGAACAATATTTTGCAACCCAAATATTGCGTCAAAAATATTGTTACCAAAAACGATTGTTTTCCTATACTTATAATTCTAACTACAAACATATCACAAATATTATTTCACATTAATAAAATTAAAAACATACAAAGATATGGGATATATATATATATATATATATATATATATATATATATATATATATATATATATATATATATATATATATAAACAAAGATTACAGGGACATTATAGTTAAGAAACAACATTTTAAAAAACATGGAAATTCACTTAAAAAAACAAAAGTTACAGGGATAATATTTTTAGGGTCTGAATTTACTGGTACAAAACCACAGAAATTCACGAGCTATAGCTAGAGTTATTTCAACTAACTATAACGTGTGTCCTCGCCATGCATTGCTTAGTACCCCACAAATTATGGCACTCATTATTTCTTTGATAACATCATGGATAATATCAATGTAATACATGCAGTCACATTTTTGATGAAAAAACTCTGCATGCGACGGCGCAAGTTATAGTTACCTTAGGACACGAGTTATAGTTACTTGGGATAACTCTAACTATAACTGGTGAATTTCTATGGTTTTGTACAAATAAATTCAGAACCTAACTATAACATCCCTTTAACCTTTGGTTTTCAAGTGAATTTCTATGTTTTTTTAAAAAGTAAAGTAATTTTCTTTACTATACGTTAATCTAACCACAGCCGCACACGGCCTTTGGCTGTGCGTTGCGGCGGTTGGCCGCGGGCCTGCAACCAACCCCGTATAACCACCCAACATTTCAGCATGCACAGTCTTCAGTCATGAGCGGTGGGGTTGGTCGCAGGGTCTGGTCAGCAGCCAGGCCCTGTGGCCTACCCCCTAACCAACAATCCTGAGAGAGAGAGGGAGAGAGAGAGAGAGTAACTGAGAGAGAGCGTGATTTAGGCTTTGAATGAAATATATACGTAGACTGAGATATTTTAGAACAAAATTAAAAAAAGTGTATTTGCCATTTAAAACGAATGAGATCACCTTTCAGTATGAACCTTTAACTTTTGAAGTTTGAATAAATTAAAGAAGAGAAAAGTTCACAGACACACCTGGAGGAGAACCCTCAACTTTCAGTGTGAGGATTTGTGACCTTAACCATTACAATACAGGTGACTCCTTTCCCTGATGTTTCCAAACATACCTATGCCATTCAACCCATGCATGGGATGGGAAAGAAACGTGAATGTTCCATCACTAGGAAGGTTTAACATTCAAAACACTAGTGAATAAACAAACACACTGCCAAGCGATACTAGGATTTGAACCTTCTTCCTAATGAATGACAAAGACCTTGTCCATTAGGCCAGAAGTGACTCTGTTCCATGCTGCATCCAAACATAACTATAACATTCATAGCAAACATCTTGCTAGTTTGATGCTTTGAAGTCATTGCATGGAGAGACTACTGCAATGACAGTCTCTCTCTCTCTCTCTTCCACCGCAATATGGATGGAAGAGAGAGAGAGAGAGAGAGTGAGAGAGAGAGTGACAGGACCGCAGAGGGAGCCTCAAGGCCCGAGGTCCTAGCTGGCTCTCCACTTCCTGCGGGAGCCGGCATTGCTCTCACAAGCAGGAAGCTATTTTAAATAGCAGCTCATAGATCAAAACTTCACTTTCTGCAAGTGAGAGCTGTTTGGCAGCTCTCACTTGCAGAAAGTGAAGTGTTTGCTCTGACTTGGTGGGAGCTGTCCGGTCTGAGCAAACAGATATGTCCTGGGGGGTGGGAACCATGGGACATAGCAGGAGCTGTAATGAATCCTAGTTTGTATTATTGGGATAACGGGAGTTAGCTTAGCCTTTGGCTTGCAGACTCGTGCCCCCGTCACCTAGTGACTTTTAACCAACTTAGTTTGCTCAATCTTAGACCATTTATTGGATTAAATCTTCCAAGATGGCTGCCGTGTTTATAGTTAGGCCTTTTTGTTTAGAGTTATGTTATCAGTATTACCGCGCTAAGGCGTCAACTCATGCAACAAAGACAAACAAACTGTAGGTGCTCACATTAGAAATTACCAACCCAAGCATACAGCATTATCTATTGTTTTGGAACAACCTACATCAGGGGTCCAAGTAGATCTGTATAAATACATCACACTTTAGACAGATAATCAGAGGGATTCCAACCAGATACCATCGCTGCTATCGATGCTGCACGTCGCCTTGACGCTGACCCGGACTTCGTGTTCTTCCGGAGTCTGAGCTCAAAACCTCACTCAAGGTAACCAGGTTTGGGGGCTCCTTCCAGGGACATGGCATTGGCAGATTAGGTTTAACATACACAGCTCTCCTCTAGGTAGAAGGTTAGGCCTATTATGATAGGGTACACGGACATATGATACACTTTATGTCTTTCTATGCTTATACAAGATGATGGAGGTCTTCATAATCATGACCCTTGTCTTTACAATTCTATCTCTTGTACTGTTCATTATCCTAATAATTGCAGCCAATACGATCTACTGCATTGTATTAAATAAAAACTATTGAAGCATTTCTGCATCTTCGTTATTGGATGTGTTTGGTTGAGACATAATATATCTGTGAGAAAGGGGTAATCTCCCTTTAACCACGACACTCCCTGAGATGTCATACTTCTGAGTCCATGCGTAAAGGCTGCCACAAATCACCTTTAACTGTTTGGGCTGTTGGTGAGGTACTGCTAGTGAGCCGGAAGGTTTGGGACTACAGTTGCAGCTTGTTGTAGGATAGGCATAGTCACATACAAACATAAGTACTGTCATCCTTGAACCAGCAGTCTTGCCCAGAGCAAGAGTCCAAACTATGACAGAGCTGGCCTTGGAGGCTGGTGGTCGTCAGGGCCATCAGTGGCTCCTCAAGGGGGGCCGTTCAGGCCCCCTTCAACTAAAATAGCCCCAGTGATGTTGTGCCCCCCCCCCACACACACAGTATCCTATTGCCTAGGGGACATGGCGGTCCCTGGAGTGGGGGGTTCTGAAAAGGACCGCCCTCATTATTTCAATTTAGCTCCAGGTAGGTAGTGGTCCCCAGGTCTGCAAGGGGGCCACGACCACCCCATCACTTGTGATTGAAGCGTCAGGGAGGTGGAGGTCCAGGGGCTGTGAGGGGCCGTGTCGCTGCCCCCAACACTCCGTATTTAATTTAGCCCCAGAGAGGTGCCGGTCCCTGGGGCTCTGGGGAAGGCCCATGGCCTCCCCCATTTTAAAATAGACTTTTGCCACGGGGAGGTGGTGGTCCCCTGGAAGCAGGTGAGACACCTGCCCCCTGCATTCTTATTACTGACCGTCCCAGGGAGGTGGTATCCCCCGAAGCTAATGAAAGCCCAAGGAGGTGGGGCCCCATGCACCCTCCTGCTTAATTAAAAGCCACAATGGCCCCAGGACCTGGCCAACCGAGGTACTAATTAAAAGAAAAGAGCGTGAGACCGCCCTTTTTTTTTTTTAAACTTCAGAAAATCTACAGATCCGGATCAACGGATTGACCCCAACACCAGAGCTAAGGGGTCAGAGTGTCACTACGCTGGCCCTTTTTCATTTTTTATTTTACTTTTTTCTGGAACTCAGCTGAAGACGAGTCCCTGGATGGCTGCCAACAATTGCTGCTTGATGTGTTGACAACCAATCAGATATCTGCACTGGGACAGTCGGATCCTCAGAGGATTTGTGTCCCTATATATCTATATTTTTAAATCTCTAATTTCTCATAAACTACTGAACAGATTCACATCAAATCAAAGAAAGCATGCTTTTTGGTCCAAGAGCTAGCATTCTGCAGAATTTGGTGTAATTCTGTCCAGTGGTTCGGACTGTAGCCATGTTCAAAAAGTTGAAAAATCCCATTGAGTTAAAATAGGGAAAAAAGTGTTTTAAGACCCCGCTTTTTCTTGGGCCCCACTAAATGGATCATCCCAAAACCTTCAAGACAGCAACTGAACTGACCAAAGTATATGTTTTGAAATTTCGTGAAGATTAGTCAAGCGGAGCCAGAGTTATTGGCAAAACAAAAAATGCTCCGTCTATAGAAAACAAAATCCTTACTATAACTACATAGTGGCGACAAACTATAACTACCTATGTGTGTGTGTGTGTGTATATATATATATATATATATATATATATATATATATATATATATATATATATATATGTTAAACCCTTACAGACCTGTTATATACATGTTTGTCTAAACAGAGCAGTAGTCCCAGCTGGTCTGGAGTTGAGCAGCATAAAATCCAACGATCAGCAGTTCATGTAAGAGCAACCCGTCCAGTCACCAGAGATGCAGTCCAGCACTTTGAAGTACCTGGTATTACTCTCTCTCTATATCTCTTGCTCTCTCTCCAACCCCCCCTTCCCAGTGGGGTCTATTGTTGGAGCAGTCTATACTGTTACTGCTACCCACAGTAGAACTTCAGAGGGAGTTGGGGACAGTTGTCATCGCCTCATCGGAACCAACTGGGAGTTCAGGTGAGTGACTCGCAACAGAAGACTTAGCCCCAACAAATAGTGTTCCCTTGGGACTACAATATGGAACACCCAGCGCAAGCTTTAGAAGGGCCCCCCAGATACTAAATGACTAACAACTATAATACAGACCCTCTATTTAGAAATGCAGAAATGTAGAAACTCAAAGGGGAAACAGAGAGCTAAAAGGGGGCTCAGCACAAAAGAACCCCGATCTTACATAGTGTATATACACAGTGAATGGAAATGTGCTACTCATTCTTATATTCCAGACTTTTTAGGTGAGCCAATTTAGAGTGTCTCTGGTGTTGTGTGGTGCTCTATAACAAGCTCCTCTCTGCCTAAACTTGGAAACTACACAGAGCTCTCTCTAAGCCTAAAAGGGTATTGTTCTGATATGAGATATACACAAACACAGATATACATATAATATCACACAATGCATATGTTACATAATAGTAACTTTTTAAAATGTACTTTTCCCATTCTAGTCTGTGCAACAGTAGGGAAAGCGTTGGCCTTCAGAGGTGTAAAATGTACTTTTTCCGCTTCAGTTTATGTAACAGTAGGGAAAGCGTTGGACTTTGGAGGGGTAAAATTAACTTTTCACACTTTAGTCTGTGTAACAGTGGAGAAAGAGTTGGATTTTGAAAAGGTGAAATTTACTTTTCCCACTCTAGTTTGTGCAACAGTAGGAAAAGTGTTAGAATTCAGAGGGGTAAAACGTTCTATTCCCTCTACAGTTTGTGCAATATTAGGGAAAATGTTGGACTTTGGAGGGGTAAATTGTACGATTTCCACTCCATTCTGTGCAATAGTAGGGAAAGCATTGGACTGTAGAGGGATGATTTACTATTCCCACTCCATTCTAAGCAAAAGTAGATAAACTACTTCCCTTCAAACACATTGCATATTTGCATAATCATATTAGAGAAAATATAAAACTTCTAAATAAAACATTATTACTTAACATGATATATAAATATATCAACAGTGAACCAATTTACAAAGTCCATCAACAATGTAATAATTAATTTTCAATTTAAAAGTAGTGGTAATTTATTTATTAATTAGTTAACTTGCCACCCTAGACCCCTACAAGCCTAGTAACCAATACCTAAAATAAGTAAGTATAACACCATTTACATAATTGATAAACAAATAACTAATTAACAATTATTAATTCATATTCACTAATTAACTAACTACGGTATACCCTACAAACTTAGCAGCCCACAACTAAAATATAACTAAAATAATACAGTATTACATAATGCACATAATTAATAAGCATTCCAATTATTGACAATACATGAATTAATAATAATTATGACTTGATTGTTACACAATTACATACCTTTTTTTTCATAATTTACAGAATTAACAATCAGGTAAATAATTATTAATAATTTACAAATTAATTTTTAAATAATTATTACCTAATTACTTCCCACCCTATATGCCTACAAACATAGCAACCCAGACCTAAAATATAATAATTTAAATCAGTATTACATAATATACATAATTAATATCAATTGCTTACTTACTTAATTTTTTTAAATTAATTAATAACTAATTAATAATCAATTATTACTTATGGACTCACTTTTAGACTGGCGATCACAAGACTGCTAGCCTCGCGGTGGCAGTTGGACCACTGCAGCTGTTGTGGTCTGACCACCTCATTACAAGTTTGGTGGGTGGACCCGCCTAAAGACTGCTGTCCCCGCCAGGATTCAAGATCCCGATGGGCTGATGGTGATCCTGGTTGTAATCAGCCAAGGCCTTGGTGAACTCAGCCCCACCCTGCTGATTACAGCCTTGTTCTCCGCTATCCTTTTCATGGTGGTTTCCCCAGTGGAGGGACCCCCTTCCTAGCACCATCAGTCAGAATGCGCACTGTCTGCTTTGCAGACAGTGCGCATTCTGAGGGTGCTGGTCGGCCACCTCTGTGCTACAAGATAGCACTCAGCTCCTTGAAGGAGCCCCGAGTGCTATCTCATAGCACTGTTCCAGGCGGGAATGCCCTATTTCAAGGTTTTGCCGGTTAGCCAGGTCAGGTTGTCGGAAACCTTGTAAAAGGGCGGGGGGCCAGCGCCATGGCAGTTGCATCCTCAACGTGAGTTTGGCGGTCCCACGTTGGAACCACCAAACTCGTAATGAGCTCTTTAATTAATTTTTTACCCTATCCCCCTTCGAATCCAACAACCCTCTATGACACTATAAATTGCTGCTAACGATTAAAAAGAAACATTCTAAATTACAAACTATATTAAAAAATAATAATTATACAAACAATATCAAATAACATTAATGGATGAACTAAAACAGGTTAAAATAATTACAAAAATAATATTCTTTACAACTATATTATTGAAAAACATATTACTTACCTGAAAAAAGATATTTCTGCATCCCCATTTTTTTTCTGATACTTCTGTGTTCCGATATTAAAAACTTGATATTTTGTGCAAATACCCAAGAAGGCGATTCAATCAAGAGCAAGGGGCTGGCCCGAAACACTTTAAATGTATATCCTTTTATATGTTTTTATGGTGGTGGGACTTAAAAAGATCCAAAATAATAAGCACAATGATCAACACTGGCAATTTTCTTAAAAATACAATATATTTGCTATTTGGTATACAATATATTATTTAAAAAATTGTCATATAACATTTAAACATTGCACACTCAGAGTTAAAACATTAATTAACAAGGCATGAGCTTTAATGAAAGTGAAAAGTAAAAACAAATATAATTTCGAAAATTTCCGTAACATTAATACAGCATACATTTAACAAGCACTGGGTAAGCCAGTAGGTCTGACATTAGCTGCTAGCATGTTGGCATTGTCAGAGCCTGTTTTCCCTTTTCAGGTCTTTGTAAAACTTTGCTCAGCCCTTAACAATATCAAACAAAATATTAGCTAAAAGTAAACATTTTTATGGTTTCAAAAGGCACACATTGCCATATTAGTCCTTCGCACTGAAGAGACATACTTTGTGTACAGATGTGCTACTTGTTACAGAGCAGAGTGACATCACTCACAATGAATTTAGGAAATGAATGAAGTGGGCTGACCTATTGCCTCAAGCTGTTTGTTGCAGTGGGTAGAAGAGAAAATCTGTTGAATGTGTCCAAAACACAGTTCATGAAACAAATAGAAGTTTATGGGACATTCAATATTTAGAGCAAGTACTGAAGCTCTGATACATTAAGAATAATATAACTACTAGAAGTAAAAGACAGAGGCCCATATTTACAAGCGGCCTGCACCACTGGTGCGTCACTATTTGTGATTTCCCTGGCGGTGCCGAATGCTCACCCATATCTATAAGGCTAGCCAGAGCCACTTTGCATGTCTTTTTATGGCCTTGTAGATATGGAATAAGGCAACACAGCACAAGTTGCTGCGTTGCTTTACTTTGCATCAGGGCCGCATTTCCATGGGTGTTGCATGGGTGTTCCCATGCATCATCCATGGATTTTTTATGCATTCCCAGATTTACAATGTTTGTAAACCTGGGAATGCGTCAAAAGCTTGCATCACCCCTGGGTGGTGTGAGAGTGACGCAATGGGCTGAAATGTCTTTATTTCTCCCTGTTTTTTCCTTTTTCTATGTGTGCTGCATTCTGCAGCACACACAGAAGGAGGAAATCGCCTCTGTTGATTGTTTTTTGTGCAGGAAGGTGTCCCCGCACAAAAAACATAATTTCTACAATGCAGGCACCCTTACACCATGGTGCAAGGGTGCCTGGCACCACTTTTTGCACCATTGCAGATGGAGGGGGCAGAAATGCGTCAGACCTAATAGATACACCACATTTCTGCCCTTCCCCCGGTGCACAGTGCTGCGCAGCAAGGTACTTGCTGCGCCGCCCTGCACCACGAGCCTTGTAATTATTTCCCAGCGTGCCCATTGAAGATAACTGAAGTCCCGCTTCATTCATAGTTCTCCCATCTTTGGGAGACTCAACAGTAGGGTTTCAACCACATGTAGCTGAAAGGTAACAGAAATAAAAATAGAGGGGAATCATGACTGCTGTCTAGACTAAATAAGGTCTACTGAATACCCACAAAATATAAGAGGCCCTCAGAACTAAGGGGCGAGCTATGCAACAAACAAAAGAAGTATTCCTGACAGTTTAGGCTGGACAGCGTCTTTTGGAGTAAGACCAAGAATTATTTGCTTTAGGCTGATCACTGTCTAGAGTGAAATAATGGGCAAAAAACAATGGACTTCAACGTGGTCCTGAATGATGACCATGAGCTGAGATTAATTAAAGTATTCCACACACCATACTTTTGTTTTTCGATGTTTAAACCACTCCCAGACACTGCCAGATATCTAAATATATCCGAGGTCCCAAAAGGGTTTGGACTGCTGCCTTCTATCATAGGTTGACCTTAAGCCAGTCATTGAGAAGAGGCAGCAGTCACTACCTTGTCACAGAGTGAGATGGGGTCGGTGAGAGTTGCTGACTCCACACCACTCTGTAACAAGGTGTCAGTGATGCACACTCAGCTATCAGCAGTTCAGGGATTAAAACTGAAGCACCCAGGTCTGATGCTATCAATGACACCCCCTTATCAAGAGAGGGAGGGCCTTGTGGTGCTTTGACAGGCTTAAGAGGTCAGGCACACAAGAGCTGTGATATATTCAAAGTTAATCTCAGGCAGCTATGAACCTGCACATTTAGCTCATGTCTAGCTTCTGGTTACCTGACCTGAACAAGAAGAGTGTCTGTCAGTCTGACCTATGTTCAGCCTGACAGACACTCTTCTTGCTGGGAAAAAGGTGGGGTGGAGGGGCTTAGTCCTGCGGCCGGCAAGGACGGGTGGCGGCTGCTGGAGCCCAGTGTTTTTTTCACAAGCCCTTATCTGGCAATATGAAAGTTAGGGTGGTGAATACCAAGGCTGCACAGTCATGATTCCACCTTATGCCTTGTTAATTGTCCACCAGATACTCCCTGCCTGTTTCTCTAACTCTTGCAGCTTTTTTCATCCTTGCTTTCTCATGTAGTCAATGTTTTCCTTTTTCTCTTCCTCCTTTTTTCTCCTTTTGTGGTTTCCTCTCTCATGCTCTGGGTCAACATCTGACGACAGGAAATGAATGCAGGTCCCCAAATATTAGTTCTGGTCGGCTCCATTTGCAACCACCATCTTAAATTAAGCACTGCATCTTGGTCGGCAAACAAGGATACTCTAAACATATAGGATTGAGAGTGCATTACTGTGAGAGTCTGCAAAAAAATTGAATCAACAACATATTGTTGCAGGGGACTTGTGAATGTGCATTTACTAAATTGTTGTACATTCCCCACTGAATAGCTGATGCTATACAATTATGGCAGCCAGGTCTACATGCTTTCCCTACAAATTGTAGACTGAGATGTTTCCAGACGCATTGCTCGGAAAGTGGATCTGCCAGCGTGTTAAAGAAATGGTTCAATTGGTTTAACACAAATAATATGTAAATCTGTCCTGTATCTTTGTTGTAAGGTTTTCAACCTAAATTCACCTACGTGGCATGAGGTACTATACTTTCTTTGATTGACAGTGCACAGTTATAAATTTAGAACTACAATATTGGTTACCAACGTTTAGTTCAGTGACATGATGGTGGCTATCGTGCAACCACATTGTAAGTTTGTGTTAGGCTGTGTGATGCATATTTTTTCACAAATGTGGGAAAATGTCAGTGACATGCCTGTACTTCCCTAGTCCCCTATTCTCTTGAAACTAAGGGAGTACAATGAAGAGCAAAACTGGCTCCAATACCAGTGATATTATTGTATATATTTTAATGTATGATCTGTGGAAACTGTCGTCCTTTTCGAGGTTGCCTACACACCCCAGTTGTAATATGTATTGAAAAAGCAGAAAAATTTGATTGACCATCTTATTTGTGGGCTCCACCACCAATTATCTGTTAGCCTTTAGCCTCCTATTGCAGTGTTGAATTTAATTAGGTCTGGTGCTGCCAGCTGAGGTCGTATCATCACTGACTGCCATTGGATCGCCCATAAGTAAACTCATTACCTCTGTTTATAAACCTGAGACATACATTTCTGCAAAACTGTGCTCTGTGTCTTATTGTATTTGATCTTCATTCGCTGTTGCTAACTTTTTGTGAACTTCTGTTATGAGTCTGTCTTGGTTCCTTGGCTATGGGATGGCAGACATTTCAGTCTTAGTACAGGATTTGCTGATGATGAAGTGTTTGCGTTTTCCCAACTTAAGCACACAACTTGGGCCAGGTGAAATTTCCATTATGCCTTCGTAATGTCAGTGATTGTGTGTTACTCAAAATTCCCAAAATTAAACTATCACGCCGTAAGTAAGGACCATTTGCTGCAAAAAAAATAGTGTACGCGCGCGGGAACAATGCAAACGACAAGACTGCGAGAGGCTGCTGTTTGTGTTATTTGTGTTTTTGCATCTACTTTTATCGCGTGAAATGCATCCTCTCATCAGAGGACGCATTTTGCAGTAAAATATAGCACCAGATCTGGTTTTGCATTTTGCATAATTTTTTCAGAAAGTGTGGTAATTACACAAAAGCAAATTACGCAAATATCACACACTCCTTCACATATGCTCATCTTTACACAAACGACAACCTTTCATCAGTACCTGATATGCCACTCCCAGGGCCTTCTGGTAGATTCATTATAATTATGTGTTTATTGTTAATTTAGAAGTGCCACAAGGCGCTGGCACTTCATACTTTCTGCTTTAGACCAGGCTGACTTGGTGCACTTTCTTTACCTAATTCTTGATTCTAAAATGGCATAGGGGTTGTGAAAATAGTTTTCTACAAGAGTGAATCTCACCAACCATGAAAATCATTAAACACAGACTGGGCAGGAAAGGCTGTTCAAGAGGAAATGAATCACTTCATGTTTTCATAAAAATTGCCTAAAGGTAACATTGAAACAAACAGGAAACATGTTGTTTAAATAACTGCAGAGTGCAGACTTTATTGTAAGTTACTAGAACGTGCAAGTATGTATATGATTGAAGAATGGTTTGTGTGTTCCACTCCTCAGAGCATATTTATCGCACCTTTAATGTTTTAGGCATACATCTAATTGACAGGCTAAGTCCCTTGAGGTATAAACAACTTCCGGCAATATGCGCACACTCACGCTTAGAGAAGCTATAGGTTGATAAAAGTACAGGGAGCCATGCACACTTAGTTGATAATGCTCATACAGTAGTAAGGAGAAAATATACCTCATATACAGAGAAAGTATGTACTTTGAGACTAAGGGCCGGTACACTAAGGGCCAGATTTAAGAAAAGTGTTGCACTCCTTACTGCCCGCCCAAAGCGACTATGGTTAGATACGGCACACCATGGCGGTAATTAGGGAACTAGCATCAGCATTTTTGATGCCAGTTTGGAGCTTTGCAGGATTAGCGTAAAAAATGTTGATGCTAATCCTGCAAAGCCCATTGAGACCCATTATGAATAATGGTGTGCCTCCTTTTAATGCCTGCTATGAGCAGGCGTTAAAAGTGCCAAAAACAATTACGCAAAAAATCTTTTAGATTTCTTTGCTCCATTTTTTCAGGACCCCTAACGGGGAAACGCCCCTTTTGCATACATTATGCATGGCGCATGCATGATGTAGAGCAAAGGGTTACAAAGTGGCGCAATGCATGCATTGCGCCACTTTGTAAATCTGGTGCGTCTTTTTTTGCCACCTAACGCCACATTAGCGTAAAAAAAATTACGCTAATGTGTCATTAGATGGCGCAAGGGGCTCTTAAATCTGCCCCTAAGTCCCGATCTCCAACCAGTCAGTGTTTTTGCACACTCACAGGTTTGCATTCTGGACTTCCTTTTGCAAGGCCATCGATATTCTAATCAGTTGCATACGAAAATGCACATTCATATGAGGTCACAAAATCCCAGTTTGCAACCCATTGTGATTACTTGTGAATGTGGGTAGGAATGCCTACAAGGGACAGCAAACCTTCATCCCTTGAGGAATACATTATGTTTTTTAAAGCAGTTCTTTTTTCTTACACGGACAGGTGCTGTTTTTAAAAAGTCCCGATCCCCAACCAGTCAATATTTTTGCACACTGACAAGTTTCCGTCCTGGACTTCATTTGCAAGGCCACTGATATACTGTTAAGTTGCATAACAAAATGCACATTCATATGAGGTCACAAATTCCCATTTTGCAACTCATTGTGATTACCGCTGCATGTGGGTAGCAAGGCCTGCAAGGAACAGCAGAGCATCATCCCTGCCTGCGCATTCCCTTGAGATGTACATTATTTTTTAAGCAGTCCCTTTTTCTTACAGGGACAGGTGCTTCTTTAAAAAACTAATGTTTATATGCAGGAAATGACATAATGGGGAACATGCAATGGTCCCCTGGACCACCGTCTGCACCCTCCAAGGCCACCCATTACCATTTACAAAAGGACAGCTTCCCCTTTTCAAATTAGATACCAAGCCCTTAAGTCTGGTATCAGTATCTGTTCACTGGTTTGTGGCAGCTATGATAGTGATGTAGCAGAAATTTTAGTTCTATCCCTTATGTCGCTGTCATAATTTGTGCGTGACATTTTATACATTATGTTAACCAAAGAACTAATAGTTTAGTAGTAAAGAGATGCAATGAAAAGCCATATTAGCATGTGTTCCCTCTAGGCCAGCTAATGAAAACCATGTGGTATAACATTCAAATTTGATGTTTGAAGAATTAATTTGTTATTATGTTATATTTGTTGAGTGAAAACTAATAGTCTGCAATAGAACAGTATTACATTTCATGTGGGAAATGTTTTAAACGTATATGAAAAGGTAGAGAAATGTAATTCTGGGCCATATTAACCGAAATGTATTAACAGAGTTTTTCCATTTAAAACGTACTGTAACATGAACGCTAATAGAAGTTTATTCATGTTAAATTTATAATTTGGGTGTTAAAATATGTTTTAATTGCATGATTTAAGGTGCTGTTTTAACTCATTTGCATTAGCGTAAGTGAGGCCTGTTAAGCCCTGTATTCGGGGTTGTCCAGAAAAGGTTTAATCATCTTGCTAACGTGAACCTTTCTTCCAGATTTTGTTCTCTTGGGAATGCTAGTTTGGTAATAGATGTCTATTGTGCTACACATTTTGAGCTTTGGAAGTTATTCTTGAGTACAGTACATTCAGGACAATGGATTGGCAACATATAAGAGTGTTACAATTTGCATGGATATGACCAGATGGAAATGTCGGCTACCTGTTGGTAATGAGAATATTCAGCAATGTTGCAGACTAAGTTGCATGATTGTTTCGTATTGGATTTTACATCTTCAATATTTGTGGAGTGATCGCTGGACACATCAGCTTGACCTGAGCTTTAATATACGGTTCCCCAGTTGGACTTTGGTCAGAAGAAGAATCCCTTTTCCCTTTCTTCGATACATGCTGAACCGCATGGACCCTGAGAGGTATAGTCCTTTCTGCCTTGCCCCTTTGAAATGCCTTGCTGAGACTTAGAGATTTCCACTTTAACCCAAAGAAGAAGACTGTTGACCTAGCTTCTGAAATGCTGACACCTTCCCAACTCCATTACTTTTTGCCTACTTTAGTTAGTGATTTGTTGCCTCAGATTTCCTTTTTTCAAATTCTTTTTGTTGTTCTTTTTTTGTCCACACGTGTTCAACCCAGCACATGTTAATTCATCCCTGATTGGCTAATCAGTAGGGTTACCATTGCCCAAACTAGATAAACTTCAGCGATTTAAATTGCCTTAATGCTTATTAAAACTGAACAACGCTTCTATTCTGTACACCAGGGTATTCTTCTGATGTTCTGTATTGTATTTGTTGAACGTTTAGTTTCATTAATGCTAGTTCGCCTGAATTTATTTTGTTGCTTTGGGCAACCCTTAGTGATTTTGTATCTTTATAACTTTGTCTTGAAAATTGTCTAAATAATTTTGAGTCTAAACTTGTAATAAAACCCCATAACTTTATCTTTGACTTGAGTATTCCTTGTGTAGCTAATATGGTCAAACTGTGTAGTTGCAGTGATTTATAGTGAAATGTAATGCCACACCCTTATGCTGGGTCCAAAGATTCATTGACCTCATCATGCATTAATTCCTGCAAAGGAAGAAATGCGTTAACAAATCTGGTAGCAGAGGTCTGGTTTACTCCACGAGGGGGGAGAACAATTTAAGCATAGTATTAGGAACACAGGATTACCCTCCTGTGATTGGCCACTCCAAATTTTGGCCACCCAGAATTCTGTTCCATGGTTTGTTCTGAAGACTGGTCAAGTTCCAGCGTTGTTCCAGCAAGAGATGGATGTGTAAGGATTAATAGGGTTTTTGCTCTAGCATTGCTTTTGGCTTGAAGATTGTTGTAAATTGTGATGTTGTGAAGTGTTTTGCTGAGTTTTGAGGTTGTGTTGTTGTGGCGCTTCTTGCTAATAAAATAGTCTGCAGCTGTTGCCGTTGTTGCTGACTAGCTGACTGTTCCGTAATTGCCTGAGATCCTGGGATAGCACACAAGTCTAGAAGACACTTGGTTAATTTATTGTCTGCAGTGAAGTGCTTGCAATGAGATGTCGTTGACAGTGGCAATAGTTTTTTTCTTGACTGAATAAGGGTTTGGTTGGTATTGAGTGAATCCTGAGTGCACATGGAGCATCTATTTCAATCGTAGTGAGGTTTGATGGTCAAGTCTCATTCATTGTTTAATTATGAAAGCCATAGTCAGAAAGTGTATCTCCGTAGTCCTTTGAAATGTTTGTTTACCTTATCTTGTAGTTAACAGACAGGTTTTTTTTTTTTACTCATAATATTTTGCATTAGGTGTGTATGACCAATTCTGTGAGAGACAATTGCGAAGCCAATGTGTTGCTGAAAGGAGTGAGTTTGGCGTCAACATTTGTCACACTGGTATGGGTCAGGTGGTGTGAATCCGTGTTGGTATTGGTGGACAGTGCTGCAATGCTATTGGCTGACAACTTTGAGAGAAAGGATTGTGGGATTGAAGTTATTTCCTGTCTCAAATGAAAAGTTATTGCGATTTATAGCATTTGATTGAAAATGAAGTTCTTGTGTTGAAAAGTGCATTGAAAGGAGAAGTATCTGTGGCAGTTAGAGAGGGAGTAGAGACACCACCCGAAAGTTCTCCAGGTCACTTTGTGATGTCCAAAAAAGGTCTTCATGCATGTGCATGGCTTGAGCAGTGGTGCAAGATTACTGAGAAAGAAGGTGCATTAGCATTTCCCTGTTATGGAACTTTTAATATAACAATTCTTGGCAAACCTCTGCAAGTGCTTTATGAGATGAAATCACCTACGAGACCTGTACAATTTGAAGCGCTTAACATTTGGGAACACATAGCACGACAAACTGGAAAACAAGTAGGACAATGGAATGCAGAAAGCATTAAAGACAACTGCTGAGGCAAGGTAGGATGAGGAGCAGATGGCTTGGAGAGCAAAAATTATTGAAGGAACTAGATCGTATCCACCTATTTCTAATCAAGATGGAGAAAGCACTAAACCCAAGACTAGTAGAAAGACAGGAAAAGCAGAGCAGATAACAGATACTGAAGATAAAACGACAGCAACGTAGGAGAGTGATTCTGATGATTAATTTATACATCAGATCTTGTTAAATCATCCGCCTCTATATGATTATGTTGAGGTAGGAGCAAGAAGTGCAGCTGTACAAAATGTAATCCTGAATGTGCTTACTGCTCCAGTTGCACAAAACCCAAATCAGATCGTACTAGGTACTCCTGCACATTCCATGACACAAATTCTTGAAGTGAATCAACCAGTTTAGATTCTCACCTTATTTTGTGTGCAGACCACAGCAGATCTCAAATGCAAATTGCAGCACCTCACAAGAAAGAATACATTTTAGCACTCCTAAAGAGCTGTCTATTACTAATAATCCAAAACAACCAGTTGCAGGTCCCTCAAGAGCAGCAGTGTTCCAAAATAATCCTCCTCAAGAGCAGCAGCGTTCCAGAATAATCCTGTATGTCTGCGAGGTTTCACTGCAAAGCAAGCTAAAGAAATTGAGTTCTGAAGGTGCAACAGGTATAACAAACTGCAAAGTAAGAACAGAAGAATAGAAGATACCTCAGATACCCCAGAAGAGATAAATCATTGAATGTGCCCAGACTGATATTGGAAATAAATGAAATATATTAGGAATGTTAGACACAGCCCAATTGGAAACGTACACAGAAGACAAAGTGTAGTAACATAGTAACCAACATGCAGGACAGGCTTACAAGAGGTTAGCTGAAGTAACCAAGAAATAATTGTGCATTTGGAGAAACCACAGTCCTTAAAGAGAAATTACAGATTGGAGTTCAGCATAAAAGACATAGTTGACATGAGGTCCCCTGGAATGAAATTGCACATTAAGAACTGATCATGTACATTAAGAAATAGGGGATGTTGGATAAGTGGGACGGTAGATGGGTTAAGAAAAGAGATCAGAAGAAAGCAAAACCAGAAGTGCCTCTGGCTGGAGCAAATCAAGCCGAGGTCAATGTAAAAATGCTGCCCATGAGAGAGATAGCAGGTGGGGTGTTATGTTCATTTTCCATGGAGCAGAAGCGGTATTTTGTCATTCACAAATGATTTCCTGAGATTGAAACAGAAACTAGTGGAATTGTACAACCAGACAGAAAGGTTTGTGAAACTTTCAAAATGTCTGTGAGAAGATTTGAACACACAGTTTGACATTGCAGTACCAAGTGGTTTGTGGACAGAATGCAAGGTTTCCGTTGATTGGCCTGATAGGGAACCTCCACAAGATCCTATAATGGGTGCGCCATCTGAAGAGGTGATGAAAAAGTATTACAAGGTAATTCACTTTTTGAAAAACAAGGTGTCCCCTAAGGACATTGATTGGCTGAGGAATGACAGGACGACTATTGAGAGCCACTCACCTGCACTCCCAGGTGGTTGTGATAGGGCGATGACAACTGTCCCCAACTCCCTCTGAAGTTTTACTGCGGGTAGCAGTAACAGGATAGACTCCTCCAACAGTAGACCCCAACAGGAAGCAGGGTTGGAGAGAGGGGGAGAGAGATAGAGAGAGGGAGAAATACCAGGCACTTGAAGGTGCTAGACTGCATCTTGGGTTCCCAAGAGTGCTCAGACGGATCATACCTCTTCAAATCAATGAGATAAAACAACTTTCCTCGAATGTGCTTTGCATCCAGGATTCGCTGTACTTAGTATTCCTGATGATCACCCACTAAGATGGGTGCAGGTGTTTTCATGATAGGGCTTGATTAACAAGACATGAAATCTTTGGTGTATGGTATATTCCGGGGGTAATTGCAGACGGACTGTGACAGACGTTATAACGGTTTCTATATGAAAAGGTCCAATAAACCGTAGTCATAACTTTCTTGGATATTCTAAGCTGATATTGCATGTAGACAACCAAATGAGGTCTCCTACCTAAAACAGGGGTTCCAAGGTTCTATGTTTATCAGCTAATTTTTTCATGCTTTGTTTTGTTTTGACCAAACACTGGCTGGCTTTGTCTTGCATGTTTTGCAATTTCTGTATTCGATAAGAGACAGAGGGCATGAGGGTCAGTGTATGTAGCTTATCCACTTGGGGTGTGCGTGGATGAAACCCTATGAGGTAAAAGAAAGGGAAGCACCCTAAAGCAGTATGCATTCTATTATTATATGTAGAGTCAGCTAGAGGAAGAGCTTGATCCCAGTGACTGGTGACTGTGGACATAAGACATCTTAAGGTTTGTTCCAGAGTTCGGTTAACCCCTTCTGTCTGACCGTCCATTTGGGGTTGTTATGCCTGGAACAAAAGGCCCTCCAAAATTTGGATGTAAACTGAGGTCTACAGTCAGAAAACAGTTTGGTTGGTAGGCCATGGAGCCGCACTATGTGTTGGAGCAAGATATCACTAAGTTTTGTGGCTGAACACAATCCTATTAGGGGTATAAAATGGGCCATCTTAGAAAGCATATCCAAAACCACTAGAACTGTTGTATATTTGTTGGCTTCTGGCAGATCTGTACTAAAATTAAGACTTACTGTGTGCCAGGGTACTGGTGGTATGGGTAGTAGTTGAAGAAGACTGAAAGGTGCTATGTGCTGTGCTTAATTACAAGCACACGTTGGACATGTGGCAACATACTTCTGTACATCATGGTGCATTGAGTCCCACCAGAAATTTTGTGATCAGTTGTCTAGAGTTTTTTTTTGTACACCTGGATGTCCTGCTAATGCAGAATCATGATGCAATGTAATGACCTTTTGTCATAATTCCTCATTGGGCTCATATAGTTTGTCATTATGAAAATAGTAGGCCTCTCTCATACCATTTCTGGTATTCTTGGTTCAGTCTTGAGAATTTAGGGATTTGAGTGCTGCTTTCACCACCATCATGAATGTATCCACTCCAGTAGCAGCCTCAATGTTCTTCGAAGGTAGTATGCTTGGTCGAGGGATTGTTTTTCATAGCCCCTAGAGTGCCCGAATCTGGATAAGATATCACACTGTAGTTGTTTTGCCCCAGGCCAGTGTGGAATAGGGAAGTCAAAGTCACTAAAGAAGTGTAGCCAGTGCTTTTGGTATGGGGTGAGAGCCTTCAGAGAACTTAAGAACTGTAGGTTTTTGTGGTCTATGAATATTGTGATGGTATGTTTATCTCCAAGTAAATGATGTCATTACTCTGTGATACTTATTTTATTTCTAACAACTCCCTTTCTGCTACAGGATACTTTTGCACTGCTGAGAGCTTTTTTCTGGAATAATAGGCCAAAGGGTGTAGATGGCCTGTCTTTGGGTCTTTTTGTGACAGGGCTCTCCCAAGAGCAAACTGGGAAGCATCCACTTCAACAAAGAATGATCTGGGTGTTGTAGTATTGCAGCTGATGTAAATCTTTTGTTTTAATTACAAAATGCTTGTTCAACTGCAGTGGACCAATCAAAAGGACGTTCTTTCTTCAGTCACCTAGTAACAGGGACCACTATTTCTCAGAATTGCGGCATGAAATGCCTATACAAATGAGCGAAGCCAAGTCATTTTTTAACCTCCTTGGTTTTTGTTGGGTTGGCAAAGCTAGAATGGCTTCAGCGCTTTTAGGGTCCATGGTAATACCTTCTTTGGATAAGTGATAGCTCAGAAACTCCACTGAATTAGCGTGAAAGGAACATTTTTCCACATGTTGGACATTTTCTTATTTGTTTTTTAATAAATCAAGATATCAATTATATATACAATGGCACCAACATCAAGAAAGTCGCAAAGTACTCGTTAATGAAGTATTGAAAGGCCGCTGCGGCATTACACGCCCAAAGGCCATTACAGTATCCTCAAAGAGCCCAAATTGTGGTCTGAATATTGTCTTTCATTCGTCTCCTTCCTTTACACGTATGAGGTGATACGCACTGCATACATACAGCTTCGTAAAAATGGTTGAGCCACGCATCCGGTCTAAATGGGCAGGGATTAAGGGCAATGGGTAGCAATTTTTGATGGTGGTCTTACTGACTACCCTGTAATCGATGCAGACTCATAATAACCCATTCTTTTGTGGAACAAAGAAGAGTGGCAAGGATACAGGCAAGGTAGAATGCTTAATAAAGCCCAGAAATAAGATCCTGTTCCGGTATTTGCATAGCTATTGTGTTTATGACTCTGTAAGAGCATATATTCTACCACAGGGGAGTGCCACTCCAGGAATAAGATCAATGCGACAGTCATAGATACTTTGGAGAGGCAGTTGTTTGGTTAGAACTGGGTCAAAAATAGCCTAAAAATCATGGTATATCTCTAATAATAGCTCGGGCTGAGGGTATTGAATGACAGCACAATCTACTGGTGTAACAAGATATTGTGCTTCCTGATAACAAGTATTCATGCAAGTCAGGGAGTCTAATGTTATAGTTCATAAAACCCTATCAATCTTTGGGCTGTGGTACTCCAACAATAGAATACCAAGTATAATACCAAAAGTGGTAGCATCAATTAAATCAAAATTTACGCGTTCTGTGTGTCCGTTATCAGGGACAAGGGTCAGAGGGCCAGAGTGGAGCTGAATGAGTTCTGAAGACAAAGCAGAGCCATCAATGGTACACACTGGTTCAGATTCTGCCTTAGCCACCCATGGGATGCCTAATTTGTCAGCTAGGGTCAAATCAAAAAAATTCCCTGTTGCTCCAGAGTCAATGAGTACTGGGAGATCTTGTCAGTTCTGTGATGATAGTATGATAGTCACTCAAATGGTTATGTGTCTAGAGATGTGATTGATCATGTTTGTCAGTTATTGGGAGATTTGAAATTCAGATACCCTCGGAGGAGCAATCTCCTTACTTTCCAAGAGCTTTAGTTGTCCTGCTTGTCTTCTAAAACCTCTACACAGAAAATTGTCTTTTTTATCTTAGGTTTGACTGTGCTGTCATGGGCAAAATGCCCTGACTTGCTACAATAGAGAAAAAGGTTTCCCTTATGTCGCCTATCCTTTTCCTCAACTGACAAGGGATCACTAATCCCTCTGATTGGCATTGGTTCTGTCTTGGGCATGTTATCATCAGTGTCTCTTTGTTCAGTCTTGAGGAACTCCACCCTGGTATCACTCCAGGGCCTTTCTGTCTAGCTTAACTACAAGGTTAATTAATTCTTCACAGTCCTCAGGTAAGTCTACAGTATGAGATAAAGCATCATTGAGATTGTCTTTTAAACCTCTATAAAATAAAGATGTGTGCTTTTCTTCCGGCCAATAAGTTTCTGCTATAAGGTGAATAAAGGTAGTTTTATATATCACAAGGTCTTTTACCTTGCCATAGATTTAACAACTCATTGGCACTGGATTGTATAAATACGTGATTTGCAAAAATTTGGGTCATGGCAGCTTTAAAGGCTGTAAAATTGTACGGAATGGGATGATTTGTCTCCACTAGAGGAATGGACCAATTTTCTGTCATACCCCTAAAATAAGAAATCACAAAAGCAACTTTTGCGGCTGCTAACTTAAAAATCTGTGGTTTACATAAAAAATGTTGTTAACACCTACTCATAAAGAGGCAAAACGTGTGCAGTCCAGTGAACCTTTCAGGTTTAGCCAATGGTACAGGGCTAGGAGTCATGACTGTAACATGCACGTTCTGCTCAGGATGTGTTGAGCGTGGTGTTGCAACGGGTTGTATAGGAATTCCCCCGAACTTAGGTGGACTAAGAACATGTCTAATGTGTCTCCATTGTGTAAGATCAGGGTTCTTTCGTGCTGAGGCCCCTTTTAGCTCTCTGTTTTCCCCTTTGAGTTTCTACATTTCTGCATTTCTAAATAGAGGGTCTGTATTCTAGTTGTTATTCATTTAGTATCTGGGGGGCCCTGCTAAAGCTTATGCCAGGTGTTCCATATTGTAGTCCAAAGGGAGCACTATTTGTTGTGGCTAAGTCTTCTGTTGCTAGCCACTCACCTGAACTCCCAGCTGGTTCCGATAAGGCAACGACAACTGTCACCAACTCCCTCTGAAGTTCTACTGTGGGTAGCAGTAACAGGATGGCCTGCTCCAACAATAGACCCTACTGGGAAGGGGGGGTTGGAGAGAGAGCGAGAGATATAGAGAGAGAGTAATACCAGGTACTTCAATTTGCTGCACTGCATCTCTGGTGACTGGACAGGTTGCTCTTACATAAACTGCTGATCGTTGGATTTTATGCTGCTCAGCTCCAGACCAGCTGGGACTACTGCTCTGTTTAGACAAACATGTATATAACAGGTCTGTAAGAGTTAAACATATATATATATATATATATATATATATATATATATATATATATATATATATATATATATATATACATCCAACAAAAACGAAAAATTATATATATTGCACGCTCAGGATTCAGGGAAAGTGAAAAACAGATTTAATCAAAACACAACACGTTTCGGCTGACACAGCAGCCTTGGTCACGTGAATATATGGATATCTATATATCTATATGTATATATATAAAGGCATATTACCAATAGGTTTTGAACTTAATGGGTTTGTCATAAAACAATTACGAAGGACATTCATACCAAATAATAAACACTTTGACACATGGACGTGGACTTGAAATAGAAGATCTTCACAGTAATCTCTGTAATTTTTATGGTTCATTCCTGAAAGTTCTTGCATCCAAGCCTTTTGCACGATTGTCCTTCAAATAGTATGTCCCTTCAAAAACCTCATAAACAAGTTCTGAATACAATTGCAATTAAATTATGCTTGCAAATGCAGAGCTCACTATTCATTCCACAGTGCGAAGTGCATTCTATTTCGAAACTAGAGTCCAATGCTCATCCTGAAGAATGCCTTAAAGTCTTCAGCCTAAAGTACTTAAAGTTTGTTTTCACCTGCTTTGTGCCAAATAAGTGCCTATGGAAAGGCGTTCAATTGCAGCAGATCGTAGGGTAATGGTTTCAAAAGTAATAAAAGCCACTGTTACCTTAGATGCAGGAAACGTTGTCGAGTTCAGACTTCACTCAGTCTTAATACCTGAAGAGATTTGTTTAGACCATTTTCTGTTTTTTGTCTTCTCTTGCAAGGCGCATCAGAAGTGACAGAGCAAAGAACTTAAAGTTTGGGACTGGAGGGCTGGACAAACTGGTGAGTGTCAGACTTCTAATGAGGCTAAGCTCCAGCCGCTTTGCATGAGAGGATTTTCTCCCTGCTTGTGCAGTAGGTGTTCTAAAGCATGTATGAATTCCTGATTGGCAATTTTCATGTGCCATGTGCAATGGTTTGTTACAAGGACCAAATGATTACACAAGCTACACGTGTTCCTATTTCAACAACATGAAGATCTTGCTTGACAAGCTTGCCAATGTGCAGTTAAGTAGGGAGTGAGTGTACATAATATTGTTTCCTGATCTACCAATGCCAACAGGGAATAATATCATCACAGCTCACAGAACCATAATGATCTACCATTGCCACCAGGGAATAAGCACTTCAACACAACATCATAGTTCACAAAACCATATTAATTTACCAGACAACAGGAGAAGGCCACCTCTAGTTTATGATGTTACAGGGTGCACAGTAGTGTGAATGGCATAACAGGTGACAGGGTTCATGACAACAACACAGGAATCGAAGGACTCGATTCATGCCTAATATTAGAGATTGTGGCAGCCTTTCAAACATTGCAGTGGTATAGATACAATAGAAGCTAAAGATATGGATCATTTTATGTGTAGATTGGTGCAGGATTTGAACCAGAAGTAAGTGAAATGATTCAGCAGCATCTAATTTGTTGGCAGAACAAACCTATTGATGAAATCCTGCATCATGCAAAGCATTGTAGTGATGAATTGAAATTGAAGCTGAAAAAGTTAAAAGAGAAAGTTATGGTCATGCAATTGAAAGCTGCACAGAAAGATTGTCAAAACTCGCAGATGATGGTGGTATGCAAGCACAGCAACATCAGGGAACAAGTGTTTTCCAGCCTAGAGGTAAAGGATGTGGTTTCAGGTAGATAAGACTGGTGTTGTTGACATCCAGACTTTGAAGAGAACTAATCTGTGTCATGCATGCAGAAGTTTGGGCCATTGGAGAAGGGAGTGTCCCCTTAATATTGTAAATAATCATGTACAGAATAATGGAGCCGCTCAAGTACAAGGTAATAATCAGGTTCAAATTCACAGAGTTCAAAGACCGCAAATGCAGAATGTAAATGTACCCCAAGGGCAGCAGATGCAAATACTGCAAGCCCCGGTAATTCAACAATAAGTGGTTGTTCCCCTACAGAATTTAAATCAGATTGTAAATGCAGATGTGAATCAGTTAGCATCGCACTTTCCCTTAATAGATGTGAGTGATGGAGAATTTTCAGAAGTATTTCAGGTGGAGAGCTCAGATGATGAGTATTGCATGTTATGTGCATCCTTAGAAGTAGATCAATGCAGTCCCTCTGTAAATGCCGATGTAATGGGTCACCATGTGTAATTTCTGGTTGACACTGGGGCTACACGCTCCACTGTCAGAACAGCAGAAGTACAGAATTTGCCCCATTCAGAAAAAAGAATCCAAGTTGTAGGAGTTGCAAATAAACAATTGACCAACCCTGTAACAGAATCTGTCCCTGTAAAAATAGGTTAATTTGAAGATGAGCACCAATTTATGGGCTGCATTCAAGTCCTGTAAGTTTGCTTGGTTGCGACCTATTGGGTAAGCTAAAATGGTGTATTAGCTGCACTCCCCAAGGAATTGCAATACAGAAAATTTTTAAGGATGTGCCCTGTAAAATTGTGAAACAGTATCCGAGTGTTACATTGTACCCAATGTTGACATGTAATGTTTGCAGAGGATTTAAAAGACACAGTGACACCTGAAGTTTGGACCTTTTCAGGAAAAGAGATAGGACTCATTAAAGGAGCTAAGCCTGTAAAAATAACAGTGAAGCCAAATGCTGTGTACACAAACATTACTCCATATAATATGTCACCCAAGACAAATGCTGGAACAACAGCCTTAGTAAAATGTTTAATTAAACAGGGTATCCTGAAGGAGATAATGGGAAGTCCATGTAACTTTCCCATTTTAGGACTGCCAAAGCCCAATGGAAAGTACTGCATAGCCCAGAACCGTAGAAAGAATAATGAAATAGTTGTCCCATGTTGTCCCGTCCTACTGAATTCAGCAGTGATTTCATTCCAAATTCCATGTGAAGCAGAATGGTTCATGGTGATTGACCTTTGACAAGCATTTTTCTCCATACCGTTGCATGAGGAGAGCCAGTTTGTCTTTGCTTTTCAGTTAGGCAGTCATGTTTTGGTATGGTGCTGAGTTCCACAAGGCTATACTGAGAGGCTGTTAATTTTTAACCAGATCTTGAAAAAGAATCTGGAGTCATTTAAAATGCCCTATCATTCGGTCTTAATTCAGTACACTGATGACCAACTCATGGAATCAAACACGCGAGAAGCATGCAGGAGAGACACAATTGCTCTCTTGAATCATTTAGGAGCGAATGGACTCAAAGTTTCCCCAGCAAAATCACAAAATTGCAAGAAAGAAGTTCTGTATGTAGATCACACCATTGAGAAAGGTGTGCAGAAGGTGTTGCAAGAAAGAATCTCAGCAAAAGCCGGAATGTTCTTAGGGATGGTTGTCTACTTTCGTTGGTGGATTCTGAACTTTTCCTTTTTGGCCAAGCCTTTATAGAGGCTGACACACAAAGATGTGTCTGATCCGGTACCATTGGATGACAACTGCTTATGTGCCTTCAAAGAGATGAGAGAAAGTCTATGTTGTGCCCCCTCTCTGGGAATGCCTGATTATAACAAATGTTTTTTTGACTCAATTGCATGGGAATGTTAACAAGACTGTGGTTTATGCACTGCCTGGTTGTTTAAAGACAGTTGAATCAGTGTGTATCAGCACTGAACAGTACAAAGATATTGCTATGGGTCACCCCTGAATGTTTTTGTACCCAACTCTGTGGAGATATTGTTAGTCCGAACCAAGACACAATACCTCACCAGTGCGTGTTTGACCCATTATGAACAGTTCATCCTAGCCATGCCTAATGTGAATTTGAAGAGATGCACCAACCTAAATCTTGCTACTTTTTTACCTACCCTTGTTGACAATGCAAAATGAATGTATTGAAAATACATTCTGCACCAAGACCTGACATTCGAGATAGTCACCTAAATGAAAATGAATATGTCATGTTTGTTAATGGCTCCTGTTTAAGAGACATTGGCCCTCATTACTACTTTGGCGGGCGGCGGTTGTAACCGCCACGCAGCCGCCAATGCGGCCGCACTTCCGCGGTGGCCATTTCCACATCCCCGCTGGGCCGGCGGGCGGAAACCGAGTTTCCGCCCGCCAGTCCAGTGGGGATGTCGGCCGCAACACGGGAGCCGGCTCCAAATGGAGCCGGCGGTGTTGCAGCAGTGCGACGGACGCAATTGCACCACAGTCAAAAGCTCCATGGGGCTGTGGCTGGGGTCCCCTGCACTGCCCATGCCAAAGGGGCCCCGCAACTCCCCTTTCCTCCAGCCTTTTCATGGCGGTTCCTACTGCCATGAAAAGGCTGCCAGTGGGTGACTCGTAATCCCCTGGGTAGCGCTGCCCTGGAGGATTACAACCGGCGGGACCAACGTGGCAAGAAACCGCCAGTCCCGGCGGTGCGACCGCGGCGCTTCCGCCTTGGTCATAATTCCATGGATTGCACCACCAGCCTGTTGGCGGTGCATCCGACGAAACAGCCCTGGCGGTCTTTGACCGCCAGGGTTGTAATGATGGCCAAAGTTTGTAATTGAATTTATATAGTGCTTACTACCACTGACAAGGCGTCAAAGTGCTTTTTGGCAAGTAGCAGGCTACATCGGAACCCAAAAGGACTGGGAGTGGATTAGTATAGGGAAATATAAGTATTGTATTCGTTTTAACGTTTTAATATAGGGAAATATGAGTTAATTTGAGTGGTCGACATGTGAGTCTGTTAGTTGGATTAAAGAGAATAAGGGAGGGATAGAAGAGGGAAGAATCCAGAGAGTGTTAATTGGGAGATCATGGTAGTAAGGTCAGGAATGGGATGAGTAAGGAAGAGATGGAGGGGGGAAGAGTCTGTAGAAAGGAATTAGGGCAACCATAGTAGTGAAATGAGGTTTGGGATATGTCAAAGGACAGATAGATGAGGGATAATTTAGAAGGGTTGTTTGGGAGCTAATAGAAGTAAACTGAGGTTTGGGGTGAGCCAAGAGGGATATAGGAGGGAAGTGTCTAGGAAGGGTTATTTTGAAGCTCAGAGTAGTAGAATGAGGTCTGAGATGAGTCAGATAGTGCAGATAGAGGATAGATTGTGAGAGGTTTAGGATGAGGTTTAGATCAGAGTAGTAGAATGAGGTCTGAGATGAGTCAGACAGTGCAGATAGAGGATAGATTGTGAGAGGTTTAGGATGAGACAGTGTAGAGCTTTGGAGAGAGTCATTTTTTTTCTCTTGTTCAGTTGGGCTAAAGTAATAAATATATAGATACATGACTACATAGAAAGGGACTATGCCCATTATTATAAGATTGGTGGTATATTCCAAATTCTGCTGCAGTGACTGCCGCCAACATGCAACCACGGACACGAACATCGAGACACCAACATACTTCCGTGGAGGCGGACATCAGACTGCCAGATTATGACATACACAAAACCAACAGAAAACAGCCACAACCACAACCACAAATCCGCCATACCCACTGGACATGATAAATTGACAGAACTACCACCCATACCATTACAACATCAATACTAAGCCCTCCAAATAATGATCCACGAATCACCACATCAGACATTCAACGACGGTAAGCCATTGGCAGTGAATACCGCCACAGTGGATATGGCCACACAAATACAAAACAAGACAACATTGGCCAGAACAAAAAACCCACACCTGACACAAATACACACACCCCGCACACCCACTAACAGCAACATAAAACACACACCAACACGACCCACAATCCTTTGCAAACACGAAAAGACCGCAACAGCTAGCCACACAAATCACAGACAACTTCACACACACCAGAACTACCCATTCATCTGTCACGCACCATATACCCCACACCCCACCACATTACTCAACACTATCTGCACAACACACACACCACACAACACCCATGTCCCCACAAAGGCACTCCATTTCACTGATGAGGAGTTGCGGATCATAGTTGAGGATATAGTCAGGGTAGAGCCACAGCTGTTTAGAGCACAGATCCAGCAGATATCCATTGTCAGAAAGATGGAGCTATGTCGGAGGATCGTGGACAGGGTGAACACCGTGGGACAGCATCCACAAACAAGGGACGACATCAGGAAGAGGTGGAACGACCTATGGGGGAAGGTGTGTTCCATAGCAGCAGGGCACCAGCTCGCTATCCAGAGAACTGGCGGTGGACCCGCACCTCCTCCCCATACCCACAGCTGACAGCATGGGAGGACCAAGTCTTGGCAATCCTGAGGGAGTCACTGGAGTTGTCGGAGGGATGGAGACTGGTGAGTCAGCATTTACTACCGATCACCCCCCATACCTGCATGTCATCACCACCCCTCACCCTGACACCCATCACCCCACTCCATCCCACACAGTGCACCACCACAATTAACAAACCTAAATGCCAAACCCTGCATGCCATACCCACTGCATGCACATCCCTTCCAGACCTGCAGGGACACCCACCAACAATGCATGCACAGCATGGAGAACTAACAATCCCACAATACATCACCATACACAAACAAAGGTGGCATCACAACAGCAATATTTTAGGGGAAGGTAGGGATGCAGAATATGTCACAGACATGTAGCATAATACACTACTGACATCCCCACCGGTGCCCCAGCCAATCTCAGCGGCAAGGAGGTACCACAGCTACCCAGTCCCTCACCAGAAGATACCCCCAGTGATGACAGTAACTCTGGAGTTCTGGATCTGGATTAACTCCCTGTCCCATCAGGGGCCACTGGTCAGTCGGCTACCCCTGCCCACACCCAGTCCACCACAGACCCTCCTTCCTCAGTATCCAACACCACAGCAGCCACCTAAAGTCCCGAGACCTCTGTCCCCAGGACGTGTCAATCGGCAGTGTGCCCACCTGTACAGAGACCCCAGTCCACACCTGACAGGCAAGACAGTGAGGGTCCTGGGGTCAGTGGCAGTGGGCACACCGTTCAGGGGACACAGGCACAGAAGGCCAGGGATGGTCGGAGGACAGCTGTTTGCCAGGGGGATGACAGGCCCAGGGAACCAACTGCCAAGGAGGCACTAACTCATGTCCTGAGGGCTTATCAACAACCCAGGACAACATGGGTCAGGTGATAAACATCATGCAGGAGAAACAGCGGCTGCAGGAGGAACACCACCAGGAGATCAAGAAAGAATTGCAGGCCATGTAAACCACTGTGGTCTCGATTGCAGGGGTGATGGGTGATATGGCCAACATCATGAGGGACTACACATCACACCAGCAGGCCCCTTCCACTAGCCAGTCTACTGACCAGCCCTCCACATCTGCTGCTGCTAGTTGACAGGAGGCCCTGCCACAGGACCCACAGGCCACCAGCACCCCTCACCCTGCAGAAGGTGAACCATCCCGCAAACATTCCCTGTGACCCAGACAGACACCAAAGACACTTGTCAAGACAAAGACCACAGCCAGGAAATGAGGCCCTCCTGAAAGTCCCCCTTGTGTTCCACTGTGTCACCTTACCCACTATGAACTGCCATTGCTCTCATTCCTATGGCCCCTTGGACACTGGACCTGTGCTACAAACAGACTGGCCCACTACACTGGACTATTCCCAACCATCACCCCACTCTATTGCACTTCCCATTGTAGAACAATTTTCAATAAATACCCTTGGACACAACTTGAGTAATAGTCCTTTATCTACAGGTAATGTACATAGTATTGAAATGTAATGAACTGCATAATCCTGTGTAAATATTCAGTAGCGTTGATCCATCCAACCAGTGTGTCTCAGCAATCTGCAAACATCACAGCAGTACACTGTTGGAACAACACCAACATCTGCAATAAGGGAAGGCATAGGTGACAATCAGGTGGGATGCAAAGGTAATGGCTTGCATTATGCTGCAGTCACACAGCACAACACTAAAATGTAACAATGTTTAGCTGAATAGTCTTACCTGAGTGTCATTGGAAGTACTGCAGGATCAAATATGACCTGTTGTTCTCATCCTCCTCCTCAATGTCCTCAGTGTCCACTGCTGCCACAGCTGCATTGTCACCCCCTCCTCCTGCAGGCAGGGTACATGCCGTCTGAGTGCCAAATTGTGCAACATGCAACACACAACAATCATTCTGCAGACCTTCTCAGGGGAGTAACATAAGGATCCACCTGTCAGATGGAGGCATGTGAACCTAGCCTTCAGGAGCATCATTGTACCTATTTTCAGACCCTATTTTTGGATTTCTAACAGGGGCAGGTGCCAGGACAGGTTTGGGTAGCAGGAATCACCTGCAAGAATTAAGGGACACACATTAGCCTTGCACAATGGCATGGGCTATGACCCTTGAAGGCATACACTCACATACATTGGGTGGGGACTCAGACTTACCTATTAGACACACTCTATGCCTCTGTAGTTGTGCCATCAGCTGGGGGACACCGATATTCCTCAGGACAAAGGCATCATGCACCAACCCTGGTTCTTGGCAGTGACGTGAGAGAGGTACTGGTCAGCAGGGCACACCATCTGGACATTGAGTGAGTGGAAACACTTCTGATTCCTGTACACTTGTTCATTGGCCCTGGGGGGGCTAAGGTAATATGGGTCCCATCGACGGCCTCAATAACATATGATATATGTCATATTGCATAGAATCCAGCCTTCACAGTGGGTAAATCATCTACCTGGGGGAATGTGATGTAGCTGCACATGTGTTTGAGCAAGGCTGCCAAAATCCTACAATAGAGAACATTGGCTGTGACATCCCTGCAGCCAAGCCCACTGACACCTGGAAAGAGCCAGTTTCCAGGAAATGGAACACTGAGAGTACCTGCACAAGAGGAGGGGGGATTGCTATGGTGCTACGGATAGCAGGTATCAGATCAGGCTTCAATTGTTCACACAGCTTTGTGATTGTGGCCCTGTCCAGATGATAGGTGAGTATGATGTGCCTGTCTCCAGTGTAGCCAAGTCCACTAGGGGTCTGTACATGGGTGTTTGCCTCCTATTCCTCTGCAGTGGTTGGTACCTAAAGGACCCAAATGTAAGAAAAGAGTGACAACAGGAACCAGGGAGACACTACAGCAGTGTACGCAGAGCATGCTTGTATGTTGGACACTAGAATTATGTAGGTGAGAACATTCGACTATAATGACACACTTATCAATTTGTACATGTGTACCAGCATTAGAAAATGGCACCCGCCTGTCCTGTATTCAGGGACAGGTGGAAGTGACCTCACTCTGCTGACATTCGCGTCATGGCGGGAGGCGGTCGGCACCACTGTGCAATTCCTCATTGGCTAACATGGCTCTGGATGGAGAACGAGAACTAATGATGATCAACACCGGTGGTGACAGTGTTCACCGCCGTGGACCTGACCACCATTTCTTTTCTACCACTTCACTTGATTCCTGACTTTCCACAGGATGACATCTCTACTGTGTGGTGCTGTGACCTGTGTCTGCAACCTGCCATGGCTCGCACAACAGGGGAAAGGGCCACAGACTTCACATCAGAGGAGTTGGAGAGCCTTGTGTTTATCAACCAACTCTGTTGCCTAGCATGGGATTTGGGTGCAGGGTACTAGTCAGTGGATGACTCAATATGCCAGTTCAAACATTGCTGTGTGATGCAGCTCAGCTTAATAGTGTGGAAAGCATGTATTAGATAGCTAGGTAGGTGGCTTCCCATCTCAGACAGGGCTTAGCTGGTCCCAGTTGGTGTGTAGCTCATAGTGTTTGGCTCCTACCTGCTGTGGCAATTAGCCAATGTTATGCCAGTGTGGTCCATACTGCCCATTCTCAGTCTCAGTGTGTGACAGTGATGTGTCTGCCATCTGTGCTGTTGGTGCTGAGATTGATCATGTGCACTCTTTCTCTCTCCCCCCTCTCCTTTTGTCTACCTATCCCTGTGTGCATTAGCATAATCTGGCAAAGACTCAGGGTCACCGGTGAGTGAGGGAGCTGCAGCCCAGAGAATCCAGGAGGCAGAGTCCACTGACACCGAGGGGACTAATGGGATGGAGGGCGAAGGGAGCACCACGGCGGGGACAGGAGATGATACCACTGACTCTGATTCGTCCTCCGATGCGAGCTCCCTGGTGGTGGTGGCCCCTTCTGGGATGACCCCAACTACAGGCTGTACCACCACCCCCTACAGCACTGCCCTCCCAGGAGCCACCCACCGAGTTTCCCGTGCCCCCTCACCCAGGAGGGTGGGCGTCTCCTTCACCCCAGGCATCTCAGGTCCTGCCCCAGTCAGCCCTGCTGCCCTCAGTGAGGAAGCTATTGACCTCCTGAGATCTATCTCTGTAGAGCAGTCAACCATAGTGAATGCCACCCAGGGCCTGGCATCCCAGATGCAACAATGCTATGCCTTCCTGGAGGGCATCCACGTTGGCTAAGCAGCCTTACAGAGATCGTTTCAGGCTCTGGCATCTTCACTGACGGCAGCCAGTGTCCCTATTTCATCCGTCCCCCTCCAAGTACCACTACCCAGTCCCAGTCTTCTCACCCCCAACCCATCCCACGTACACATTCTGACAAGCATGCACCCAAAACAACACACAAGACCCGCACAGATAAACACAGGCAGCACACTTCAGTCCACAAGCACTCACACAGCCAACACTGTGTCCCCCTCCTGCTCCTCCCTCACAGTCACATAATCACTCACACCTACATGCACTGCATCAACAGTCCCAGAACCTACCACCTGCACAGCTTTGCCCACAGTCACCATAACAGCAGACCCGCAGACATGCACCCCACACACCACATGGACAATCACCACCACCACTTGATGCAGCACACCCACCTCTTTTGCAGACACCACCACAGCTTCCATCCACATGTCCTGTTTGTCCTCCCCACCCTATGTGCCCCCTCCAGAGACACTCAGACGCACAACAGCCATCCAGCTCACACACACTGTCAATGCACCTGCACCCAAGTCCAGCACACCTCCTCCTCCTACAACCACTCCCTCTACCTCCACTCCGCTCCATTGACCCTAAGAAGCTTTTCCTTGCCCGCATTGACCTCTTCCCTCCCCCTCCCCACCTTGTCCTGCCCATAAGAGGAAGGTCCCACCACCCCAGCGCAGTACCTCAAGCACCCAGTCTGACACAGCTGCCACTAAGGGGCACATGAGTGCGATGCCAGCCCCCGCACCAGGACACCAGGACACTCCTCCCCCCCACCCCCAAAACGGAGGGCTAAAGTGCCACCCCCTCCCAAACAGACTGGCAAGACCATGGGGCCACCTCCAAAACCTAAGGCCAAGGAGGCCCCACCCAAATCCCATGACAAGGAGGTTCCAACCAAACCCAAGGAGGCCACACCCAAATCCCAGGCCAAGGAGGCCACACCAAAATCCCAGGCCAAGGAGACCTCACCAAAATCCAAGGCCAAGGAGGCCACACCCAAATCCCAGGCCAAGGAGGCCATACCAAAATCCAAGGCCAAGGAGGCCCCAACCAAATCCATGGCCAAGGAGGCCGCACCAAAGTCTAAGTCCAAGAAGCCCCCAACCAAATCCCAGTTCAAGGAGGCCACACCAAAATCCAAGGCCAAGGAGGGCCCACACAAATCCATGCCCTCAGAACACCCTCAGGATCACGACCAACACCGAAGACACCCTCAGCACCACCGAACACCTGCACTTCCAAATCCACACTGACCCAAACACCACCCTCTGAGGGACCTTCGTCTACAAGCCCCTCGGCCCATGACAGCCATTCAACGACTCCATTACCAACATCATCAGCACGCATGCCCTTGCATCCACTGACTACATACTCCTCAGAGACTTAAAATTCCACCTCGAGAACACCAACGACAAAAACACTGCCACCTTGCTCAACAACCTCTCCAACCTCGGCCTCAAACAGCTCGTCACAACACCAACCCACTCCACAGGGCACACACTTGACCCTATTTTCTCCACCAGCAATCACATCTCTTTCAGCCACTCCACTGAACTCCACTGGACACACCACCGCTGCATCCACTTCTCCTTCAAGAAACCCACAACACACCACCACCCACAACGGATCCCCATCCACAGTTGGAACAAGGTCACCAAAAAACAACTTATCGTGACCCCAGAACCCACCCATCAACACCACCGATACTGATGCAGCTGCCCACAACTTCAGGCAATATTGTGTGCCAATACTCTCGCCCCAATCAAGAATCCCTCCTACAGATGGACAGAAAGGCCTTCTGGTTTACCGCTGACCTCCACAAATCTAAGCAAAGCTACCGAAGACTCAAAACAAAGTGGCGCCAAGATCAGACTCTGGACAACATCACAGCCTTCAAAAACGCCATCCACAGACACCACCAACTCATCCGAGCCACCAAGAGAACCGCCTTCAAAGACCGAATCAACAACAATGCACACAGCCACAAGGAGCTCTTCAGAGTTGTGAAGAAACTCTCCAACCCCAGCTCCATCCCCTATGACATCCTGCCATCCCAAGACCTCTGCGACTCCCTAGCCTCCTACTTCCACCGCAAGATTGCAGGCATCCACAACAGCTTCAGCAACCAGACTCCCCCGGCAACCACCAATATCACAGATTCACCTCCGAGCAACCTCCTGCTCTCCTGGACCCCCGTCAACGACAACAACACTATCGAAATCATGAACACCATCCACTCCGGCTCTCCATCTGACCCCTGCCCTCACCACACCCTCAACAAAGCAAGCTCCATCATCTCACCCCAACTACGGAAGATCATCAACAGCTCCTTCAAGTCTGCCACCTTCCCGGGGAGCAACGCCCTCCTCAAAAAAATCCAAGGCAGACACAAAGGGCCTCAAGAACTTCCAGCCTATCTCCCTACTCCCCTACCTGGCAAAAGTCATCGAGAAGGCTGTCAGCAGACAACTAACCCGCTTCCTCGAGGAGAACCTCACCCTGGACCCTTCCCAATCCGGATTCCGCAGCAACCACAGCACCGAAACTGCCCTCATCGCCGCCACCAACGACATCAGGACCATACTAGGCAGCAGTGAAACCGTGACCCTCATCCTCCTGGACCTCTCGGCCACGTTCAACACCATATGCCACCACACCCTACGCTCACGCCTCAGCAATGCTGGAATCCACAACAGAGCCCTGGACTGGGTCACATCCTTTCTCACCGGCAGAAACCAGAGAGTCCGCCTCCCCCCATTCTGCTCGCAGGCCACCGAAATCATCTGCGGCGTACCCCAGGGTTTGTCCCTCAACCCGACACTCTTCAACGTCTAGACGGCCCCGCTTGCTAACATCACCCGATCCCACAACCTCAACATCATCTCATACGTTGACACCCAGCTGATCCTCTCCCTCACCAAGGACTCCGCCAAGACCTACCTCCACGAAGGAATGAAGGCCATCGCCGAATGGATGAAGAGCGGCTGCCTCAAACTCAATTCCAACAAGACAGAAGTCTGCATCTTTGGCTCCACCCCCTCCGCATGGGATGACTTCTGGTGGCCTGCCACTCTCTGAACCACTCCGAATCCCACTGACCACGCACGCAACCTAGGATTCATCTCGGACCTGTCTCTATCCATGACCCAGCAAGCCAACACCATCTCCTCCTCTTGCATCAGCACCCTCCGCATGCTCCAAAAGATCTACAAATACCCACTGAAACCAGAATAACAGTCACCCGACCCTCGTAAGTAGCAAGCTGGACTACGGCAATGCCCTCTACGCAGGAACCACAGCCAAGCTCCAGAAGAGGCTGCAACGCATCCAGAACGCCTCCGCACGCCTCATCTTGGACATCCCCCGCCACTGCAACATCACAGACCACCTGAAAAATCTGCACTGGCTCCCAGTCAACAAGAGAATCACCTTCAAACTCCTCACCCACGCCTACAAAGCACTGCACAACACCAGACCAGAATACCTCAACAGACAACTCTCCTTCTACACCCCGACCTGGCATCTCCGCTCTGCTGACCTCGACCTTGCAACCGTCCCACGCGTCCGCAGAACTACAACCAGCAGTATATCATTCTCGCACCTCATCGCCAATATGTGGAACACTCTTCCTACCTACCTGTGCCAGACCAAAGGCCCCCTTACCTTCAGGAAACCTCTCAAGACCTGGCTGTTCGAGCAGTAGCAACACCTCCCCCTGTTTTCCCCTTTCCCCTCCTCAGTGCCTTGAGACCCTCATGGGTGAGTAGTGCCCTTTACAAATTCCTGATTGATTGATTGATGCCCAAGGAGGCCCCACTCAAAACCACGATCAAGAAGGCCCCACTCAAAACTGTGCCCAAGGAGCCCCATTCGGAACCAGAGGCCAAGGAGCACCATACCGAACCAGAGGCCATGGAGCAGCATCCTGAACCAGAGGCCAAGGAGCATCATCCCGAACCAGAGGCCATGGAGCAGCATACTTAACCAGAGGCCAAGGATCACCATCAATAACCAGTGGGCAGGCAGCCCCCTCCAGAACAAGTGGTCAGGAAGCCCCCTACAGAGCAGGTGGGCAGGCAGCCCCCTGCAGAACCAGTGGGCAGGCACCCCCCTCCAGAACCAGTGGGCAGGCAGCCCCCTTTAGAACCAGTGGGCAAGAAGCCCAATCCAGAACCAGTGGGCAGGCAGCACCCTCCATCACCAGTGGGCAGGAAGCCCCCTCCAGAACCAGTGGGCAGGAAGCCTCCTCCAGAACCAGTGGGCAGGCAGCCCCCTCCAGAAAAAGTGGACAGGAAGCCCCATCCAGAACCAGTGGGCAGGCAGCTCCCTCCAGAACCAGTGGACAGGAAGCCCCCTCCAGAAACATTGGACAGGAAGCCCCCTCCAGAACCAGTGGGCAGGCAGCCCCCTCCAGAACCAGTGGGCAGGAAGCCCTCTCCAGAATCAGTGGACAGGAACCTCCTCCCACTCAGTGCCCCACACCTCCTGAGGTGCCTGCCCATTTCCAACATGATGCCCCAGAACAGTGGAGTCCCGTTGTTGTCAGGAGTCAGGTTGGGGCTTGGACTTTGTCCTGTGGGCATTTGGGACTTTGGACTGGCCTTTGGGCCTGCATGCCTTTATTTCTACAGTTGTGTATGTTTTTGCATTTTACATATTCATACAACAGGAATACAGTGGTTGGAACTATATATATATAGTTGTATATATATATATATATATATACACACACATATGTATGTCACGCACATATATATATATATATATATATATATATATATATATATATATATATATATATATTTACATAAATAATAATTTAATGCTTAACATGTTTATAGGGCATTGCATAGTTTCTATATAAGTTGTTTTGATTAGATGTTTATGAGTCTTTGTTTTATGTATAAATATATATACATATCACTAAATATAATCCGGAATGGGGAAGTCGAAGCGCAGCGGTCCCAGCAGGGTTCCGCTACCCCAATTATTGAAATATATCTCCTCAAATATAAGGAAGTGCCAGGACACCTTTGTGATGCTATATTTCCATTTTTGCAGGAAAGGATTTCCCCTCCAGCGCGTTTCGGCCATAGCCTTGTTCACGGATGGAGTGGGAATGTAAACCACATGTATAAATAATATTAAACATAAACAAAGGACATACTTTGTGTAATCCACACCTTATTTAAAGCCAATGGCGGCCATTTCTAAGCTGTGCAATCATCGTACACTTTACAATGTATTCATAGCTTTAACCAATATATTTTTTTACATTTGAATATATGTTTCATATATACTAAAATACTGTTCATATAACTATTTCATACCATGCAGTAGTTAATTTATGTTCAATTCATTATTCAAACCAATCAAGCCCAAGTGGGCATAAATATAATTATGATCAATCTTTCACATAGTCCTGTTATTGACCATTATTCAACATATTATTCACTCAAAACATATATTTGAAATATATATTTATATATTATTTCTCTGAATTTCATATTGTTAAGTAATTCCTATTGTTACAGTCATTAATTCAAATTATTGATTTGAATTATAACCAAATCATACTATACACATAGTTAAGCCCAAGTGGGCATTCAATAATTTAAATATTTGTACTTATTTAATTGTAATTTTTAATTTAAATTATAATCCAAGTCGTCACATTATCCCAAACAAATTTGAGTAAAAACAATCAAATAGAAATATTAGAGAGAAATTTATATCTATCTTCCAATTAAGTATTCTATACAATTAATTGAGTTAGATATATGGCATAAAGCTAAAATATGTTACTCATTCTTGGCCACATTGCTTCCCATATTAGCAACATTGTTGGTCATCACTCGTCAACTGTTCCAAACTACTGCACCATATTTTAATGGACCATGCCTGTGTAGATACATTGTACCCAGCATGCAACCATCGACTTTCAAATTTACACCACTTGTATACAAGTAAGAACACCTAGTGAGATCATACCCACGCACCTATATCAATACTTATTTTTCTAAAGATTGTTTTAAAAAAAAACATTGTTAAAATCATCAAATGTCAGGAATAAGGCCAGGCGCTGTCCAGGTCTCGTCCGAAATTCCACTGCGTGACTCTGCAGCACTTTATGCACACCACTTGTCATCCCCTCTTGTTCCAAAGTTGACCATCAACGTTGTCTGCCCTGTGGCAAAGTTCATAGAGCTGCAGATTCAGGACATTGGTGGATAAGATGCACTTATCTGTGCTATTCTATGAAGGGACTACAATTCCCATGTTTTTAGAGGCAGCAGCCCTCTTGGGGTGTGGCAGGCCTATAAAGCCCAGCCACACCCAAGCACAATGCTCACTCTTTTGAAGACTTCGATTTAGCCAGACCTCATGGGGGTTTCTCTGGAGAAGAGCAGATTTCCTGAATGGCAGAGTGTCATCTAACCAAAGTATCCTTGTTTCGATGCATTCAAAAACGAGTAGGTCGTACTCGTAGCGGTAAGGCCTTGCTGAATCCAAGTTTGGAGGAAGTCATTACTTCCAAAAGGTAAAGCACTTTTGTGCACAGCAATTCAAAGTGTTTCTGTTCACATATGTAAAGCGCTCTTTTGCACAGCAATTCAAAGCGTTTCAGTTCACAGATGGAAAGCGCCTTTGTGCACAGCAATTCAAAGCGTTTCCGTTCACAGATGTAAAGCGCTCTTTTGCACAGCAATTCAAAGCGTTTCAGTTCACAGATGTAAAGCGCTTTTGTGCACAGCAATTCAAAGAGTTTCCGTTCACAGATGTAAAGCGCTCTTTTGCACCACAATTCAAAGCATTTCAGTTCACAGATGTAAAGTGCTCTTGGCACGACAATTCAGGTGCTTCAGTTCATAGATGTAAAGCGCTCTTGGCACGGCAATTCAAGCGCTTCAGTTCACAGATGTAAGGCGCTCTCGGCACAACAATTCAGGCTCTTCAGTTCATAGATGTAAAGCGCTCTTGGCACGGCAGTTCGAGCACATTAGTTCACAGATGTAAAGCGCTCTTGGCACGACAATTCAGGCACTTCAGTTCACCGATGTAAAGTGCTCTTGGCACAACAATTCAAAGCGTTTCAGTTCACAGATGTAAAGTGCTCTTGGCATAGCAATGCAAACGCTTCAGTCCTCAGGTTTAAAGCACTCTTGGCACGACAATCAAAGTGCTTCAATTCACAGGACTAAAAGGTTCTTGGCACAACAATCTAAGTGATTCAAGGCTACTTGAGTAAAAGTGCTTCCTGGTATTATTAAGTAAAGCGCTTCAAGTTCAATGAGTAAAACTTTTTGGCATTTATTGTTGTGAATGTGAAGTATTTCTGGAGATAAGCAAATCATAGTTTTCATTGTCCTTTGGAAAGCTTAAGATGTGAAAAGCATATTTAATTCTTTGAGATTTTCAAAGTCATGATCAAAGGTTTATGTTGTGAATACATATATGTTACAGGATTGATATTCAGTGTATGATCATAGTTCAAAGTTCTTGCCATCTCTTGATTCTCAGGTCATAGTTTACTCTTGTTTCATGTTTCAAAGAAGGGGCTTTGCCCTCATTTCAAAAGAGGTCTCCACCTGATATCTTGGAGACGTATTTAGTCAAGAGTCTATTGATGAGTTACATTTCTATGAATGAGTAAATGCATATTTGTTCTAACCTTTACTTTTCAGATCTCTCTCCCTACTGTTCCCTACCCTAATTCCCTTCCCCCGACTGGCTTCATCATAACTCTGTGCTATAATAGCTTTCTGAGTTGGTGACGCCGGAAGGTGGGCCTTTTGTTCAGCAACGTGCAGATCCCGAGGAAAGGACACTGTGACATCAAGGCTCTAGGCAATAACTCAAGTCTAGTAAAATCAACAAATTTCTTCCTCAAATTTATCCAAAATGTACACTCATTTCTTTGTTGGAATTTAATCCTTACGGATCAGTGTATCAAAATACACTATGTACTTATACTCCAAAATTCTCAATCTACATTCTCTATCCCCACCTCGAATGTGTACCTCAATTCGATCAATCACCACAAATTTCAATAAATTCTCATTGCCAAAATGGCATTTATGAAAATGTCTAACTACTGGATAGCTTTGATCATGGTGCCCAATAGCCCTCCCATGTTCTAATATTCTCTTCTTGGCACAATGGATTGTGCTACCCACATAAATCTTTTAACAGGGGCAGAGTTAACAGTAAATACAAAAATCTGTGTTACAGTTGTAATGACCTTTTATAAGATGTTCCTTACTATTACTCGCCACTCTCAATTTCTTTTGATTCTCACTGTTCTTACAAGCCCGACATTGCATACAGCAGTAAAAACCTGATAGTAAAGTATTCCCTCTCACCACCAATCTCTCACTAGTCACCATATTGTGGCTTAGTTCATCCTTCAATGATTTGTTTCTCCTAAATGTGATCTGTGGTGAATCATGTATGTATTTCATTAATACTGGATCAGTTTGTAAGAAATGCCAACGCTTCTCAAAAATCTTCCTCACATTATAGGACTGATTAAAATATGATGTGATGAATCTCACTGTTTCTGATTCCTCCCGATTTTTTCTGATCTTATACAATAGACTTTCCCTAGAAATGTTATCAACCTTCTGTTTAGCCTGCATGATGATATTTTTTACCATAACCTCTATCCCTAAATCTCTGACACATAATTTCACTTTTTCGTTCGTAGCCCTCAATAGAGCTACAGATCCTTCGTGCTTGCAACAGTTCACAATAAGGAATGCTGTTAATTAAACTAGATGGATGGGCACTACTGGCATTAAGTATGCTGTTTCCAGCCGTTTTATTTCTCATAACCTCCTGGTCAAAAGATCTTTATCCACCACAACTTCCATGTCCAAAAATTCAATATGAGATGCACTGTAATGTTCAACAAATTGCAAATTGCAATTGTTCTTATTTAATCTGTCTACAAAATTCAACACTGATTTCTCATCCCTTCTCCAAATTACAAAAATGTAATCTATGTAACAACACCATAAAACCACCTTATCCTCAAAATCTGAAACTTCAACGGACACCTGCTCCTCCCACCAGCCCATGAAAAGATTAGCATAGCTGGGGGCAAAGCAAGTGCCCATAGCAGTACCTTGCAATTGCTTAAATATTTCGTTATCAAAGATAAAAAAAGAAAGTTGTTTTTCAAACAATAATTGATCATGTCACATATCATTTCCGTATGGAATAATAAAAAAACAGATCTAGCTGGCACATAATATCTGACTGCTTTTAAACCCAAATCATGATGACTGCAAGTGTATAAACTTGCAACATCTAAAGTAAGTAACACAAGTGTATAAACTTGCAACATCTAAAGTAACACATAGTGGTGTTCAATTGTACATCTTCTAGTGTCTTTTACATAAGATGGTAATGCTTCTACAAATGGCAGGAGATAATAATCAATATATTTTGAGGTATTTTCCAACAGGAGCCTATGGCCGATACAATTGGCCTTCCAGGGGTATTCAATTAATCTTTATGTAATTTAGGCAGAAGATAGAGTACAGGTATTTTCGGATGATCACACTTCAGAAATAAATATTCTTCCCACTCAATCAAACCCCTGTCTCTCCACTCCAATAGCATTAAATAATAATTTGTGTTTGCTGCCTTGATTTCCTCCCTGCTGAACTTCATATAACAGTTAGCATCACCCAACTGTCTCACTCCTTCAGCTAAATATTGGTTCACATTAAAAACAACTACATTTCCTCCTTTGTCTGACTTTTATCTTCTTTTAAATCTTTCAATGCTTTAACTTGTGATCTAGACAGATTATTGTTTTTTTAAATTACATGGTCTATATCTCATCCTTTTCAATTGTTTTGTCACATCTCTGTCGAACACCTCAATAGCATCACAATGTATTGCAGGTAGGAAGGTAGATTTTGGTTTAAAAGGACTAGGACATGATCTATCAACCTCTATACCCAAAATTTCCAAATTCATAAAGGGATCATCATGTTCCTCAGAACCATCATGTAACGTTGTCATAGTATGTAAGGGTTCTGACTGTACCAATAGAAATTACTTCACATCATGAAATTCAGAGAAATAATATATCTATATATTTCAAATATATGTTTTCAGTGAATAATATGTTGCAAGTGGTTTAGAATAATGGTCAAAAACAGGACTATGTGAAAGATTGATCATATTTATAATTATGCCCACTTGATCTTGATTGGTTTGAATAATATATTAAACATAAATTAACTACTGCATGGTATGAAAATAGTTATATGAATAGTATTTTAGTATATATGAAACATATATTCAAATGTAAAAAAGTATATTGGTTAAAGCTATGAATACATTGTAAAGTGTACGATGATTGCACAGCTTAGAAATGGCCGCCATTTGCTTTGGATAAGGTGTGGATTACACAAAGTATGTCCTTTGTTTATACATGTGGTTTACATTCCCACTCCATTCGTGAGCAAGGCTACGGCCGAAACGCGTTAGAGGGGAAATCCTTTCCTAAATAAATGGAAATATAGCATCACAAAGGTGTCCTGGCACTTCCTTATATTTGAGTTGAGGATATATATATATATATATATATATATATATATATATATATATATATGTATATATATATCTATTTGACCGTAAGTAATATATACATTTGTTAAGCTGGCCTAAGGAGTATGTATGGATTTTAAAGAAAAAGAAAAAAACATAGTTATTATTCATATTTGTTCAAAGAAATACACATGTACAACATATAATCAAATTATAAATGTTTACATATACAGGGATATGCAGTACATTGCTGTTTGAGTATGGTGGTTATATAGGAAAGAGCCATCTCTCGAGTAGTCTTCTGAAGATAAGATAGTTATCCATGGATCTTATATTTGTGGATAAAGAATTCCACAGTCTGACCGCTTGAACAGAGAAAGATGTACTATCTATTGTCTTTTTCTTGTGGTTGGGTTTTGAGGTGAGGTGCCAATCTTGAGTGAAGGTTCCTATGTTGAAGGTATTTGGTGATTTAATTCCTGACGAAAAGCTGTCCGGTTCCTTGTATTGCTTTGGGGGTTATACAGAGCAGCTAGAAGGTGGCTCTTCAAGCAACCGGTACCCAACGTAGGGCCCTTAAGGCAGGGGGGATGTGGGCCTGTGGCTTTACATGTACACTGAGAACTGGTAATGCAGTTTGCACAGTCTCAGGGGTGATTGAATTTTCCTGGCTTCTAGGAGTCTTTTCTGCTCAATTAGCTAAATTGGTTGCTCTTACAGGAGCATGCTGCATTTCTGAACAGCTGAAAGTGACAACTTTCACTGATAGTCAGTATGATTTCGGTGTCCTCCACAAATCTGGAGAGTTGTGGTCCCAGAGTGGATTTATGACCTCTTCTGAATCACCCATCCTAAATGATGACAGCATTTATGATTTGTTGAATGCATTACTGTTGCTTGCAAAAACTGCTTTTGAAAAATGTGCTGCTCACAAAAAGTCTACTGACTATGTAACTTTGGGAAATACATATGCAGATGAAGTTGCAAGATATTGAGCCCTAAGCTGCACCTCCTTTAATGGAGAATGGAATAATGAGTCAAATGATGAGACATATCAAATTTCCTGTTAACTGCTGTTGATACGGAAGGAAGTTAAAAGATTGCAGGATGAAGTGACAGCAGAGGAACAGCAGAGCTGGGTTAGAGCAGGATGCGTCAAGAGAAATGAGGATGACATTCGGGTTTCAAGTGATGGGAGAGCTGTGCTGCCAAACAATTTGTTGTCACCCATGGCTAGACACTATCATGGACAGGTACACGTATGTCAAAACACAATGATCAGAACCTTTAGACTGGCATGGTTTAACCCCAGATTCAGAGTGATAGCAGAAGCCGTGTGTCACAAGAGTGTCAAATGGCAGCAGAAGAATGTAGGAAAATGCACAGTAGTTACACTAAGTCACACAGGTAGATCAGGAGGACCCTTCAAGAGGATGCAGTTAGATTTTATAGAGCTACCTGTATGCAATGGACTGAGATACATTTTGGTCATTGTGAGCATTTTCTCTTATTGGGTTGAAGCTTACGCAACCAGGAGAAATGACAGTCTCACAGTAGCGAAGCTGTTACTCATGGAATTGATTCCAAGGTTTGGCTTCTCAACTTCTCTAGATTTAAACCAAGGGACACATTTCAACAGTGAGGTCCTGAAATTAGTATGTGTGGCATTACAAGTTGAGCAATTATTACATTGCGTTTACAGACATGAGGCTTCTAGATTGGTGAAACATGTGAATAGTACTCTGCAGCTAGATTGGAGAAACTATGTGCATCCACCACTTTGAAATGGCCAGACACATTGCCTCTTGTTTTGATGAGGATGCGCAGTATGCCAATGTGAAAGACTGGTTTGTCCCCACATGAAATTATCATGGGGAGGGCCATGGGATTGGCAGCTGTGCCTGCTGATGCATTTGTAAACATTACAGATCACTTGGTGCTGGATTATTGCAAAGGACTGGCTGATATGGTTTGTTCTTTTTCTCATCAGGTTGGAGAAACAACAGTACACTTGCAGCAGGAGCTTTGTCATGACCTGTATCCAGGCAACTGGGTTATGGTGAAAAAGCATGTAAGTAAATACTGCTTGAAACCGTGTTGGAAAGGTCCTCACCACGTATTTTTGATTACTACCACAGCTGTGAAGTGCACTGGTCTCCCTAAATGGATGTATGCTAGCCACACTCGCAAAGTTCCAGGTCCCCTAGATGATACAACACCTGTTCCTGAAGGGCTGGTTATAAAATAATCTCAAGTTGAGGAACTTGTCAATAATAGTAGATAAGTTATCTACAGGCACAGCAGGTGCCTTCTTGTTATGACAAACGTGAGGCAGGACCTTAAGGAGTAAACAGCGATAGGTGCCTGGCAAGCAATAGGTAATGTTTTTTCAGCATTTGAAAATGGTTTGGAAGTGTAAGGAGAGGAATTGTTGGAACCATTTTGAGACCCTATTGTTAACAGGCGTTGGTACCCAAGTTGCAATTGGTCTTCAAAAACTTTTCACAAAGCTGAAAGAAACAAGAGCAAAAGGTAGAAGGAGACAGGAAGAGATTGTAGACTAGGTGGAGGATACATTTTAGTAACATCAAGCAATTAGAGGAGTCCAGAAGACCTTGCCTGGAATGACCTCTGAAATTTTGAGCTGTCTTATTGAAACGAGAGTTCGGAGTTTTGTGTGATGCCTTGATTCGCCATCAGAGGGGGAACTGATATAGCAGAAATTTTTGCATTGTCCCTCATCTCACAGTGATCATCTGTGCGTGAGATTTTATGCATTATGTTAATTGAAGTACTAATAGTTTAGTTGTGATGTGATGCACTAAGATGCCATATTCATGTGCAGTCACTCTCTGGCAACTAATGAAACCCATGTGGTATAGCATTTAAATTTAATGTTTGAAGATTTAATTTGTAATTATGTTATATTTTAGAGTGAAAAATAATAGTCTGCATTGAAACAATACTACATTTTTGTGAGAAATGTTTTAAACTTGTATGCAAAGGTAGGAAAATGTAGAAGTAGAAGTAATAGACGTTTATCAATGTTGAACTTTAAGTTTTAGTGTCAAAATGTGTTTTAATTGCATGATTTAATGTGCTGTTTTTACTCGGTGTGTTTTATTATAAAATGTTCATCATACAGATACAGCAGATAAGCATTGCAACAAAGATGTAGGGAAGTATTGCACTGTCAGATATATTGCCACCATTGGAAACCACCAGTAAGGGTAAAGCCTTAACACTGTTCACTGGCGGTGTGGAAGTCTCTGGGGGATAGAATCATGTCCAAGTGGTTTCAATGCTCTGTGTACATTTCAACAATTTCCAACATAGCAGCAGAGACTAAATCAAGATCAAACAGCAAAGATATATTTGCCTAGGTTGAATGGCAGTATCTTTGGGTCATGACTAATCTGGGGGGTGGGAAGGCGGGTCATAGGGCATGAGTAAAAACGAGGGGTCCAGAGGTCAGGTACAAAAAGTATACTTCAATCAAATAGAAGGAGTGCTGTAAATCTGGGAGGAGTAAAGCATGTGTGTTCTAGACGTGTGAAATAGCATATAAGAGGTTGCCAGACATTAGTGAATTTACCGTCCATGAGTTATTCTCTGGGTGAGGAGCTCCATAACTAGGACCTGCCACATGCAAGTGTACCATTGGGCTATCAGAGGGGTGGAGGGTTTATTCCAGTGCATGGTGATTAGTTGTTTGGCTACTCCTAACATATGGCTAATTAAGCTCCACTCCGTGTTTTTCATTGCTTTCATGTGTGGGGGTCAGCTGCCTAGGATCACAGTTGAAAAGGACTAAGGAAATGGGAAACCAAGGGTTCCATTGATATGGCTGAGGATTTCTCTCCAAAACATTGTGATGTGTGTGCAGTACCACCATATAGGAATGAAATCTCCCGGCACCGAGGTGCAGCACCAACAGAGAGACGAAGAAGTAAGAAAGATAGAGCGCTTGTATGCTGTCTCACGTTGTGCTATACTTTTATGGATCTGGGGTATGCCATGTCAAAGTTTTTCCCATTGTTTCAGGGAGACATTCTCGTATGTGTCTGTGTGCCACTGTGTTTGATAGGAATGCGGGTGGAATAGTGTGGAATGTTGAAGAACTTAATTAGTGCGGGATATGAGCCAGCGATTCTTATCATAAGAGCGAATCAGGGTTTTGAAAGAGGGCGAGTTGCTCCCTGAGCACTTGGAGGGTTGGGAGCCCCATGGCATAGCTGGATGTATTCTAGTCTGGTGGATTCTGGGGGGTTAAAGTCTTTTTGGCATTGGTCGAAGGTTTTGATGGAGTCACCCACAAATAGGTCTCTAAGGGAGCAGCAGTCACCCTTCCTCCAATGGCAGAAAGAGTACGGTTGCAGGGCTGGCATGAAATTGGTGTTGCGGGCTAGGAGAGTGTTGGATGAAGGGAAGGCGGTGAGACTGTGCCGTGGGGCCACCTTACCCCAAATCTCTAGGACAGTTTTTGTGGGTACTGCAATGTATGCACTCAACGGTCGTGTGTGTTTGGGAAGCCATGCTAGGTCCCACAGTCCCATGTGGAACCAGTGTTTTTCGCTTTCATGAACAACCCATTCTGAGATATAGCTTAGATGGGCTGCCCAATATATTCTAGGAGGTGGGGCAAGCCAAACTCCCTCCAGGCGAGGGCACTTTCTGCCCAAAATGAATGAGCATATGTCTTGTTGGAGACGGATGATGTCCTCCTGTGGGATTAGGGTAGGGAGAGTTTGAAAGAGATAGAGGATTTTGTGTAGGAGAGACATTTGGAATGCATTTATGTGGCCCAGCCAATATGATTGCAGTGGCTTCCAGAGGCAAAGGTCTTCAAAACTGTTTTCCGGCACTCTGGCCAATTAGATGCTAATTGTTGCTAACTTGTTGCTAGTGATGATGTGATGTTTACTCCCAGTTATTTTATGGAGTGGGAAGCCCTTTGAAGGGGTGTGAGGGACTGCAGTGCGGGAAGGTCAGCTGGAGGTATAGTTAAGGTAAATGCCTAGGACTTAGCCAAGTTGATTATGAAGCCCAAGACCTTTTCCAATGCAAGCAACTTTTCTATCAGTGCCGGGAGTGATGTTGCGGTTTAAGTAAGAGTTAACAAGAGGACATCTGCGAACAGAGCAATCTTGTGATTCCACTCCCAAATGGAATATCTGCAATGTTGTCCATTTGCCGTATAGTGTTTGCTAGAGGTTCTTCCGCCAAGGCAAAGAGAAGTGGTGAGAGGGGGCAGCCCTATCGAGTAACTCTCCCTAAAGTGATAGTTTGAGACAGGCATCCAGGACTACTTTGAAGAACTGCCACCTTACCCTAGCAAATGCCTTCTCCACGTCAAGCGAGAGGAGGCAAGATGGAATAGCATGGCGGTGAGATCTCTTAACCAGATGAGCAATACGATGAATGTTGTCTGCCCCTTGCATGTTGCCCATAAAGCAGAGCTGGTATGGGTCTATAAGTCCTGACAGGTAGGATTCCAGCCTATTCTCCAGAATTTTGGTAAATAGGTTTGCGTCAGTGTTTCATAACACAATAGGGTGGTAGAATGCACAAACAGAGGAGTCTTTAGCCAGCTTGGGTATCTTGGGTAATGGGCACAGGTGTGGTCCTTTGTCAGGGGGAGAGGATTCCATGGTTGACGAGGCTGGTTTATGACTCAGGGAGGCAACAGACACGTCCTTTGTCGGGCGCCTTTGATATGCGTGCCATGGGGCATGAGAGGGTACCAAGAGAGCATCAGGTGTTATCCCCGATGTCAGATCTGAGGGTCCCAAGTGGCCAGTCAGTGGGGAGGAACTGTTGTAAATGTGAGAGAGAACCAGGGGGAGATGAGTTGCACCGTGGCGTGGGTTCTTTAGAAGGCACTTGGATCACCTTACCACTCTGGAAGGATTAGGGTACCTCTATCAGCAGGTATCATGGTTTGCAGTCTAAAGAACAAAAACAGCACATGCCTAGGGCCCAACCTCTTGGTCCAACATGGCGGTAGAATGGGGACTTAGACTGATGGTAGGTGTTCCAGACTGTCATCTCCGACTATAGGCAGGAGAAGCTATAGGCGTAGCAGTTTCCAATCAGTGGGTGCCCACTGGAGGTTGGCAATGCCGTGTGGTGGACAGTTCATATGCTGCAGTAGCTATGTCTCCCCATGTGGGCAGCACAAATGCAGGGGGGAGCCAGCAACAGAGACTCCAGGGGGTGTCCCTGTCAGAGAGTTCAAAGTAGACTCCGTGATGGGGTCACATTATGCAGGGTGACAAGGAAAAGGTCCACGCGGGCAGGTTGACGTGCGCCAGGCAGAGTGTTGAAGAATGGGGGCCATGTCAAATAAAGGCTAGAATCGTCTACCTCGCAGTGTTTCTCCTGTGTTTTATCTGGGCTGAAGAGTTGCGGTTCCCTGTAAGGTAGGGCCCACCAGAAGTGCTCCAGACCCCCAACAACGGCTGTGCACTGGGAAGTAATGTAGGAGGCCCTCTGTAGGTGCAGGCAATCTCTGTCAGCACAGGAGGGGTGGTGGGCCTATAACATATAGCAGGACCACCACTGCGCCAGGAGATCAGGTGGTCCTGCAGCATTATTTTATTTTTTTCTTTTTCAGATCATTAACATTGTTTGGTGTATACATAAAAGAATTTAAAAACATTATTATTTGTTTCATTGCTATATATGTCTCTTCTTCCTCTAATATAGCAACCATTTTGGAAAATGGCAGAAGGGTTGCTCTGAGAAGTTATTTTCTGTCTCTGTAAGACTACTTGACCCCCAGAACCTACGTTTTGACACCAAAATGAAGTATATAGGTCTCATGGTTCTTGAAATATTACATCATCACTGCAACACATCCACCATTTTTAAAAATGTTGTTCAGAAAATAATTGCCCAGGATCAGCAATGTCTACCCAAGCTAAATTACGTCTCTAATCATCCAAAAACACAAATCAAAAATTAAACTATCTGGACAACGTTTTTTACAGGAGGTATGTCAGGGGTCCTAGATTAATCTGTCTCCAAGGTGAATCTGTCTGCAATTAGAAGTCAATATAAGTCCAGAAAGATTAGAGACAAGCTTAGAAGGAGAAAATTATGTCTCTGGAAAAAAAACAAAAAGGGCCATTGGTGTCAAGGGGAGATTGGCCCTTATAAAGTAAAGTCAGGATGCACAACAAGTACTTAAATAACTTGAACTGGAAGCCTCAAAGACTTTGAGTCATCCTAGCACGTCTGATTGCAACCCAAAAAAGGCTGATTAATGCAACTATGATCCATGTGGAAGCCTACATCTGTAACGGTTGTGCCTTCGTTCATTGGAAGGCATCTGTACAGTCGTTCAGCTTTATAAGCTTGCTTCTAGGATCGATAAGGTAGTGGAGTAAAGTGTTTGAAACTCAAGGGGACAGTTCAATCTGAGGATCTGGAGTCGATTCAATACACCAAATATATGAACAGTGCTCATTTGTCAAACATTACAGACACTTTTACTGCCTTGATTTTGAGGCAGGAGTGTACATTTAGAGCAGAACACATGTGTGTACAGGAATTGGAATTACAAATTGGGGGGGGGTTGCGGCACTGGGAATGAGGAGTATTTACACCTCACCCTGGGGAATCAGAATTTACCAGATGCAGAAAATACCTCTCACTAAACTGTGGAACAAGGTGTAAGGTTTGTGAACAGGTTTTGGTGGAGGAGGTGTATGAGAAAATATGACTGTTAATACACAGAACCGGTTGTTTTATCTGAATGTCCAGGTTAATTTGTTGAATGTCCTATGTTCAAAGTTTTATTTATTTTAACTATTTCTAGATTTTTAATGGATTTTTACAGTAATACTATTTTATTATTATTATTCTTTTGAAGTATTGTTAATTAGTATTTGACTTATTATTTGAGAGCTGTTAGACTTTTCATCCTTGGTGTGGTCTCCCTTAACTTTTTGCCTCTGTTTCCTAGGTTGTTGATGTGTGTTGTTTCTGTTACTCTGGGCACTTTACCACTGCTTATATTTGATTTACTAGTAAGTGCCTAGTACAGTGCACTAGAGGTGCCCAGGGCCTGTAAATCAAATGCTACTGGTGGGCCTGCAGCACTGGTTGTGCCACCCACATCAGTAGCTCTGTAAACATGGCTCAGACATGCCACTGCAGTGTCTGTGTGTGCAGTTTTAAACTGTAAATTAGACTTGGCAAGTGTACCCACTTGCCAGGCCTAAACCTTCCCTTTTCTTACATGTAAGGCACCCTTAAGGTAGCCCCAAGGGCAGGGTGCAGTGTATGGTTAAGGTAGGGCATATAGTAATGTGTTTTATATGTCCTGACAGTGAAATACTGCTAAATTTGTTTTTCACTGTTGCAAGGCCTCTCCCACTCATAGGTTAACATAGGGGTTACCTTTAAATATGATTAAAGTGTAGATTTCCTTTGGGAGCGGATAGATATGTGGAGTTTGGGGTCTCTGAGCTCAAAATTTAAAAATACATCTTTTAGTAAAGTCGATTTTAACATTGTGTGTTTGCAAATGCCACTTTCAGAAAGTGAGCCTTTTCTTGCTTAAACCATTTCTGTGACTCTGCCTGTTTGTGGATTCCCTGTCTGGGTCAGTTTGACCGTTGGTCTGGTTGCACCTCTCACTAGACAGTGACACAAAGGGAGCTGGGATGTAGTCTGCATTTCCTGATGAGCCATCTCTGCTAGGAGTGGTCACTCACACCTGAAAGGGCTGTGCTTGCCCTCACACAATGCAGTCTCCAACCCCCTGGTGTGTGTCTGGGGCCTGGCCTGGGCAAGGCAGGATTTCACAATCAAGAGACTTTCCTATGAAGTAATCCTACTTCAAAGGGAAAAATGGGTATAAGAAGGGCACCCAAAACCACAGACTTTAGAACACTTCTGGAAACCAAAGGGAAACTCTGCCTGGAGAAGAGCTGAGGAAGAAGAGCTGCCCTGCCTGTGACTGTGCTTTGTGGAGCTATCCTGCAGTTGCTGCTTCTGCCTGTGCTAGAGAACAAAGACTGGACTTTGTGTTGCCTTCCTTCTTGTGAAGAACTCTCCAAGGGCTTGATTTAGAGCTTGCCTCCTGTTGTTTGAAGTCTCTGGGACAGCAAAGACTTCTCTCTGCCAGCACCTGGAGCCTCTGCTGAGACTCTGCCAAGTGGTGCCCATCCAGTTCCTGGGGCCCTGAGAAGAGAAGCTGGCAGCCCAAGAGTGAGAAATCCACACACAGACTGCTGTGCGGGAAAAAGATCGACGCGACTCCGACCTGCGGCTGAAAAATTGACTAAAATTACATGAAGACTATTTTTGAATTCTTAGTGATAACTTGACTTCTGCATTGTGGATTTTTGTCATTTTGGTCTTGTTTTGTTTAGATAAATATTTTCTATTTTTCTAAACCTGTGCTGTATCATTTTGTAGTGTTTTCATTAAGTTACTGTGTGTGTTGGTACAAATACTTTACACCTAGCACTCTGAAGTTAAGCCTACTGCTCGTGCCAAGCTACCAAGGGGGTAAGCAGGGGTTAGCTGAGGGTGATTCTCTTTTACCCAGATTAGAGTGAGGGTCCTTGCTTGGACAAGGAGTAACCTGACTGCCAAACAAGGACCCCATTTCTAACAAGAACCATATATTTGCCATTAATTTTCATTAAAGCCAATTTTCGCTACTTGTTACATATTTCTCTCCAGCGATTGTTAGTAACTTAGCTGCTAATATGTTTATGATTTTTTTAAATTTTGATTGTTTTCCCAATGATTTGATGATACATTTATCAATTGTTTTCATCAGTGATAACTTTATTATTTTGAGTTTGCTCTGACTTGAGGTAAAGATTTTTAACATTTATTTTTGCTAGCGATCTGTCTATTAGTTTTGGTTTTTACAATAATTTTGAAAGTGATATCCTTTTAAGATTAGGCATTTGTTTGTGCTACTTTTTGACATATAATTTGAACCTAAGGACACTGAAGTTCTGTATTTTGTGCAGTATTGCTATTAAGGGCCTGATTTCGAGTTTTGCAGAGGGGGTTACTCCTTCACAAACATGACGGATATCCTGCCCACCGTACTACGATCCCATGATAGCCTATGGAGATTGTAATATGTGGAATGGGATCTGTCACCTTTGTGGTGGAGTAACCTGTCCTCCAAACTCTAAATCAGGCCCTAATGTAGCTTGGTAGATATTGCCTGAGTACTCAGGCAAAGCTACCCCAAATAACCACATCTCACCCTAATTAAATCTCATTTTCCGTTTTGGTTCAGACCTTGGATCATTGGCCACAGGCCATTTTTTCACATGCAGACATTTAGATTGTATCCTACGAGTGAGTCATTTTTTCATGCACATGGATAACAACATTCTTTCACACACTGACAACCCCTCACTACTCCTACTTTCCCTGCAGACACCTGATATCTTTTGCATGCATGGTTAATGACAGTCTGTGATAACTAGGACCACAGCTGCACACACTGCACCACTGAACACCACTGCTTTGCAACACGTGGAGGATGGCAGCTGCCTTTGGGATATGTCAATAACACAGATAGAGATAAAGAGATAAAGAGCGCACATTCCCCCTTAATTTAGTTTGCAGGAAGATGTTGGAACTCTAAGAACTCTCCTTGCCAGTGCCACTGTTTGCTCTATCATACGATATATGTGCCATTAGAGGTCCAGGTCATTGTGACCATGGACTCTACTAGCATACACTAGACCCACTCACTGCAAGTTGACCTAATACAGGACTACACATACTACCAAGAAGCCCCGCTATGTTAGATCACAGTGGGAGTGGAATGTCGAGCAGACGCTATGGCCATAACAACTGAGAGAGCACAGAAGACCTGACCAACGAGCTGTGCAGTTGAATGAGCAAATCACCATACGTAGTTGGAGGAATAGCTTTGCTGGAAGAACAGTGGGGAACATAAAAGAGTCAGGAGCAGTCACTAATAATGTCTTGTGATGGTGCTGGTAATGGTGAGCCACTGGCATAGGCACTTGTACCTATTGGTGAATCCCACTAACATGATTCTGGCACAATCATTTTGCACCTTTTCAAACACTGCTGGCCTTTGCAGTTGCACTTCCAACTCAATGTCTGTTACTCTAGTGTTGGCCATCACTGTGTTAAGAACTCAATCTTCCTTTCAATGGTAGGAAGAAATATTTTCATTGTTGCCTACTCCTCTTGAATATTATCTCATGATGAGTCAGAGGGACCCCATACTACACAATGGCGGCATCTAACTGCACACTTTTTATTCTATGACATTGTGGCTGTCCTATGCCATATATGATTATGTGTCTGTGCATACACGCACGGGTGTGTGTCTTTTTGCACCTACCATCTACCATTTGCAGTCAGTGCACAGATATAGTGCTGTCCAAGAATTAAGTTTCTTAAGTTTTTCATTTTTTTGTTGAGGTCACTTTTTATTCTATATATGTGTTATTTCTGGATGAAAGAATTGTGTTTTTTCCTGTTTTTGGATTCTTCCATCTTTAAATGGATGTCTTTAGAGAAGTATTCTATCTCTCTGCAAGGTGAATCTGTCAATTAGAAGTTGATATGAGTCCAGAAAGAGTGGAAAATAGCTTCTGTGGAAAAAAAAAAACAAAGGCCATTAGTGTCAGAGGACTGCCCACTTTCCTGGCACCTGTTGGAATCTGTGTGTCTGTTCTAATCTGCATCTCGCTGCTCCCTGAGACTAGCCTACACACCATGGTCCAAATGTACGAAGCCAGTTTGCATTTCTTAATGGTCAGAATCGCCATTTCGGGCCTTTAAAAAATACAAAATGGGCTTTTCTTATGTACAAAGGCATTTAACGAATCGCAAATACGGATTTTCTATTTGCGATTCCCATTCTGATGTACCATGCAATTCCTAAATGTGACCTGGGCATTTAGGAGATGCAATTACTATCTACTTGAAGTCGATGGTAACCAGGAACAAATTGAAACAAGTATTTGCAATGCAATGGGTCTCGCATTTGCTATTAGCATTGTAAAACTCCTAACCTGACTTTCCTTGCCACAATTGAAAATGAAAACTAATACAGTTTTACATAAGCAAGACAATTCAAAGCACCACCGCATCAGCGTGAAGCAGCACACTAAAGGAAAAAGAAGTTTGCTTGCAGTCAAATGTATTGGCAAAAGTGTAATTATCCATGTAACAGGGGCAATGTCCAAGGCAGTAAGTAAACCGCCCCAAGGAGGGACAGACGTAAAGCATTTACCAATGAAAATAAAGGATTTTTGAAGGACAAGCCCATGAACGAGTGATAGTGATGGGTGGTGCTGTGGGCATAGTTAAAATACCAGATACATACCAACATGTCGGAAAAGCAGGGCTTGTGCACTGCTATGCTCAACGTAAAAATTATTACTTTCTGTTTTTCAGCCAACACCAGTGGAGTAATCCATTTTGTAAAAAACACAATTTTAATTGTGAACATTATAAGAAATTGAATAAATTGCATCTGTGATATTTTAATGATGAAATGCTCATGCTAAATCTTTAGGATATCATACATAATCATCCGTTCAAAAACGGTGAAGCAAAATCTCCACCTATATTTGAAGTACATTTTAATTGCGGAATAGACAAAGGAACACAACAGACTTGTGCAGATAGTTATATACCTTCGTTAAAGCAAGTGTGTGGAGGAAACAACAACTTGCAACATGACTGAATTTAATATGTTAGCCTGAATGAAAAAATACAATAGTGTAGATTTTGCATTTATCAGGCTAGCAAAGGTTATCTGCAGGTTCTATGTCAGAATGGACCCTCAAAGCACTACTGTCCCTTTGGAAGTTGGGAGAGAATGTGGCAGTAATGCACTTTTGGCCTTACAGATGTTGATAAACCAAGACTGAATGGGGCCAAAACACACTCCACTATGGACAAAGGGTACTTCTGTCCCAGCAGATGCTGAGAAAGGCTGACAATCAGACACAGAGAAAGACAAAGAGAAAGAAAAAGAGAGAGCGAGAGAGAGAGAGAGAGAGAGAAAAAAAAGAAAATGATTCAGAAAGAGATCGAGAGACATGCAAATGCTGAACAACGGTGAAAGACAAAGTAAGACTGGGTTAGAAAAAGAGAGTCAAACAAATACAGTGGGAGCCAAAGATAAACAGAATCAGGATGAGAGAGATAGACAGAGAGAGAAAGAGAGGGAGAGAAATACAGAGCGCGAGAAAGGGAAAGACAAATGGAGAAAAGAGAAAGAGAAACAGGGAGGTGGTGATTGGGGATGACAAAGAAAGAAAGACAGCAGAGAGATGGGAACAGACATGGAGACCTTGAGAAATGAAAACAGAGAAAGACAGAAAGAGAATACAGAGTGGCAGGAAGAGAAGGAGAGAAACAGAGTGAATCATGGAAAGAAAGGAAGACCAAGGAAAAAACATTGGGAGACAGATTTAGGGAGAAACAGATCGAGGTGGTCATACTGAGTTTGGCGGTCTTTACCAAAGACCACAGTGCAAGCGGCTGCCAAAAGAACACCAGTGATGGTGGTGTGAAGACCACCGCATTACGAGTCACTACACAACACCGCCCAAAATACACCCAAAAAACTACTCTGTCAGCCGAAACAATGGTGTGAAGGAGGTGGCTGCACCACCAGCACCGCCCCGCCAAGAAGATCCTGCCTGCCAAATAACGATCAAAAATCAGCACCACGGTCCCAACACGGCGGCAATCCATTGGTGGTCCAAACCGCCACGGGAAAAAAAGGCACCACCACCAGAACACTGCACCACATTGGACAATACCATTACTCAACACCTGAGACACATACACACACCTGTCCACAGCCCTAAAAAACATACCCCCACACATACCCAGAACCCTTTGCAACCAGAAACTTGGACAGAGTGAGACAAGAGCACACTGAAAGGAGGCACTGCACCTAGATATCACAGGCACCATCACACTGAACATGCATCACACAACACACCACTGCACACTAACGCACATACCACTACCCAAACTCACACCAACAAACAGCACACCCAGCATCCCCACACAACACAACCACCATGGCACCACAAAAATACCCACGATTCATAGACGAGGAGCTGATGGTAATGGTTGATAAAATCGTCAGAGTGGATCTGCGACTGTTTGGAGCACAGGTCCAGCAGACATCCATAGCCCGGAAGAACGACTTATTGCAGAGGATAGTCATCAGAATGAATGCAGTGGGGTACCATCCATGCACAAGGGAGGACATTAGGGAGAGGTGGAACGATCTACAGGGTAAGGTACGGGCCATGGTTTCCAGGCACCAAATCGCCGTCATGAGGACTGGTGGTGGGCCCTCCCCCAGAATTGTCATTGTGGGAGAAGAAGGTCCTCGCCATTCTATATCCAGAAGGGCTGACGGGAATACTTAGTGAACTGGACACTGGTAAGTCAACTGCACTCCCCGGTCAACATGTCCCTGTGCACAGCATGTACCCCCACCACAGTCTCACCTCCTCACACCACCCTAATGTGCACAAGCCCACCATGGACCCAATACCCACCCTTGCATGCCACATCCTCCTACTGACACCATTGCCTCACAGGCCCAGCTACTGCATGGATACCCCACAATGCAGCAAGTACCACAACTACCACAATGCAACACTCCCTACCCTTGCATGACTGCTACATCCACTTCACATCTCTGCAATTACACGTTAAACCATGTCACTCCCCATCACCAGTAAGTAAAAGGAATGCACATCAGTAATAGGCAATGACAGTAGCAAGACCAACATTAACTATTCTCCAAAATAGGCCCATTGCAACATTCCACTGATGGTAACACAAGCAGTGTACTAGTAACTGTCAATGCCATTACTTCCCTGCAAATCCAATCAATGATGGCATACAACCATGTGTGTCACTGCTACAATACCATCATCTGACACAATACCTCTCATTTCACAGGTCTCCCAAGTACTGTCACACAGCAGAGGAGCCCAGTGACAGAAAGACCAGGCCTGGCAGCAGGTCCAATAGGGGAAGACTCCCCTGGAAGACTGGATATGGACAACAAACCTGGCCCATCAGGCATGAGTGGTCAGTCCCCCACCATCAGCCTCACCCTGCCCACAACTGAAGCCTCCTGCCCTATGGCAGCCAATGCACAGCAGAGCCGATCTTCCCATACCAGTGACCTCAGGTCACATCAAACATCAGTGTGCCCCACAGGACAGGGGCAGGAGTCAACAGTGCAAACCGAAGACAATGACAGTCCTGGTGTCAGTGGGGGGCACACTGCACCAGGGGCACAGGCACAGGGGGCAAGGGCAAGTGGGAGGGCAATCATGGGCCAAGAGACGAGGCAGGTACAAGACACGACTGGCCAGGAGGCTGTCTCCAGACTCCTAGTAGCCTACCAGCAAACCCAGGACAAGATGGGCCAGATACTCACCACCTTGCAGGACACCCAAAGGCTGCAGGGGGAATACCACCAGGAGGCCATGCAGCAGTGGCAGGCACTCAATGCCACCAGGGTCTCCATATTAGGGGAGTTCAAGGAATTGAAAAACATCCTGCAGACATCCTCCACCCAGCAGCAGGCCCCATCCAGTAGTCAGGCAACACCACTTCCATCAACTTCAGCACCTGCTCTTAGAATGGAGGCCCAGCAGGAGGACCCACAGGACACCAGCACCTCTACCCCTGCAGCTGAGGGACCCCCCGTAAAAGAGGTCACCCATCCAGACATCCTACAGGACCTGAGAACACCAGGAAGTGATACCTCTTTTGAACTGTCACCCTTGTATGCCCCTGTTACACCCTGGTGGCTGTCCAAAACCAAATTCACATCATACAGGGCAAATGGATACAGGACCTGTGAGACAAACAGCTGTACCACCCACTCTGATCAGCACCCAGACCATTACCCCACTCCTCTGGACTGTGATGTCATATACTTAATAACCACAAATTAACACAAGTCATGGTGCATGTCTCTTCATTGTATGTAGTGGCAATCCTGTTTTCAAGCAGCAAATATATACACATGTCGGCACCACAACAATGTTGAAGTGACAGATGTAGTAGGACACTCCAGCAGGTGTGTAAGTACATCCAAATCGTAATGATATCCAGTGTCAATGACGGCAACAGACAATACAGTAATCAACTTGCAGACAGAGATGTGACCTGAAGAGGGAAAATGAAATGGAATCAGGCACAATGTTGTAAGGCATGTGAAGCACAGTCATACATCCACAGCATTTGAACACATACACAGGATGACTGGCCCAGCAGCTATGGTACCACATATGTAGGGGCCTGCATATGCACTCACACTTGTGTGGGACAAGAAAGATGTAACATAGGTAACATCCTCTATTGATCACCTCCCGGAGTAGTCAGGAACAGGTACTTGCCACTCAGCAGCTGACAATGCAGCATGACATGCCTATGCAGCAGGACAAGACTAATAAGTCCCCCTACATTTCCACTAACAGGCAGACTGAGGACTCTAAAACTTTGGTAGAACTATAAGGCTGTACCACAAAGCACCAGCATTCCACATATGTCCTTAGCAGCAGTGCATTTCCACTTCCCCTCATGGTAAGCCAGCTACCTTTCAGGGTCGTAAACCAAGATGGAATGCTGTAGTCCCCACACACATCTTGATGCATGCAAATACTGTCTACAGACTGGCTTTAACAATATATCTTCCATGTGCAGATGACAAACAAATCACACATACCCATAGATCATTGAAAGTAGTGGTGAATCATTTCAATCCTGTTGTCATGTGCCTCCTCCTCGTCCCACTCAGCATCAGAGTCACCTGCCCCAAACTCTACTCCAGCATTAATGTCCCCCTCCTCCAACAGTGGGATGTGGCTTCTGAGGGCCAGATTATGGAGCATGCAGCATGCAACAATGATCTTGCAGACTTTCCCTGGTCGGTACTGTAGGGCACCACCAGACACATGGAGGCAATGAAATCTAGCTTTCAGGAGACCGAAAGCCCGCTCAATCACTCACCTCATCCGGCCATGTGCCCCATTCTACCTGCTCTCCCCTCCTGTAGTTGGATGTCTCACAGGTGTCAGGAGCAAGTTGGGGTAGGGAACATGACGATAGGTAACTGCTAGTGTTGGAGGGGTACAAATGCCTGACATGGAGAGCAGTACACATACCTATGAGCCAGGCCCTTTCTCCCTGTAGCTGTGACACCGTTTCAGGGATACTACCTTTCCTCAGGACATAGGAATCATATACAGAATTTTGCAGTTACATGTGTTATGTACTTGTCTGCAAGACACACCACTTGTACACTGAGCGAATATGTACTCTTCCAGTTTCTGTAGACCTGTTCATTGGTCCTATGAAGTACCAAGGCGATGTGAGTCCCATCAATAGCCCCAATTACTTGTGGGACATTGATATGTTTTAGAAGGCTGCTTTTACAGTGGGCAATCCAGGACGTTGTAGGAACCTAATGTACCTGTGTACATGCTTGAGTAGGGCATCCAGCACATCCTGCAACACCTTAATAAACTGGGGCTGTGAAAACCCTGCTGTCAGTCCCACTGTAACCTGAAAAGAGCCACTCACCAGAAAATGCAGGACTAACAACACCTGGACTATTGGAGGAATGGCTTCAACTGGGCGATCAATTCCCTGATGCACAAACAGTTCAGTCGATAGGTCAGGATGATGTGGCATTCTTCCATGGTATCAAGATCTATGAGTGACCGGTAAACTGGTGCATACCTCATCACTCCATTGTGCCGATATCTGTGCGGGTACACAAACAACAATCTGCGAACCTCTCACAATGTAGTGCACCAAGTATGACATATGACGCAAAGTTTTGTTCATGCAAGTTGGCTGTCATGCTGTGGGAAGCCACATTACTCCACACTCCATTCCTAACCAGACAATAGCACATAATCCCTGGGAGAATGGACATATACAGGACATGTATACATACACCTTCCATGGGTTCCACTATACGAATCATATATACTGACAACTGTAGTGACAAGTGTGGTGATGTCACCCGACACTCACTACATATGGCATTAGCCACGATGTGTGACCTAATGTATCAATTTGTGATGATATGCAGGTAATTACGCAATGTGAACCCAGGACAGTCATGTTACAGACTAATATGGCATCTGCATGTCTGGCATGCATTGTACAGCTGGAAGTGACATTGTTTCACTGGTGGAAGTCGTCATGGCGGAAGGCGATCTGAACTGCTGTGCAACTCCTTATTGGTTAACATTGACGTCTATGGGAGACTGGGACCAATGACGATTCAGGGCAACAGGTCAGGACAGCGTCCTTTGCCCCACATGCCGGGTGGTGTTTGACGATATATGTGTGTGCAAATTGACATGTCATGACTGATCAGGTGTTTTGCATGCACATGATATGTGTGGATTGGCAGTGTGCATGGTCCGTGTTTGTTTTGTGTCGCCAAAAGTTACAGCTGTATTGGTATTAATTATATCCCATGCAGGTCAGTGCCCACCAAAAAAAAGGGTTTTGGAGAACCATCGCCAAGGAAGTGCGGACCCTGGGGGTCCATAGCAGTGAGCACCAACGTGGGAGGGGTGCCCGTCGGACCCTGAACTCCCTAATGGCCCGCACAGTGGCAGTGCCCTACCCAGAGTTGGATGGGCACTTGAAGGCAGCACAGCAGCCACAAGGAGTAAGTGTTGACCGCTAGGGGACTTCTGCCTGGTTGTGTACTGTGACCCTCACTGGACTTGGGATTTACATGGCCAGATGAGATTTAGAGAATGTACAGTCCTCGTTGTCACACCAATCATGTAGGAGTCAGACACGTTAGCTATGTTGAGTCATGCAGGAAAAAAAGTGGTGGTACTGTGACACATGTTCACCTGTATGTATGGTTCGCTCAAGTATGCTATCATGTCACTGGCTGCATCCTCCTTCTCTGCGTGTACTGTAGTAGTACAAGATGGTCATATTGGCACTGCTTATGGGTAATGACAGGCATGTTATGTGAACATTGCAATTGCTTCACTTGCTTAATCAATGGACTTCTGTCCCACATGTACTCCACACACTCCTGTCAGTTAGTTTGTGTGCTCAGTCCATTTGAGCTCAGATTTGTATCATCCTGTAATGGATGACATTTGTTTTGGTATGTTCTTGGGCTGGATTGTAGGAAAGGTCATTTAGCCAGTTGATGGGCATGTAGTGGTCTTCATTCAGGTGTTAAGGCTGCAGGGCTGAGGTGATTGGTGATGAGTTTGGGTATCGCTTGCATGACTCAATCGTACTTGACTACAAAATGTTCTCTTGTTTACCCAGTAGTGTCAGAGTCACCAGATCCTTGGGGTCTGTGCACGTTCCCAACACTTCCACCACAAGACAGCTCAAATACTCTGGTTAGAATTGTCACAGAGTCTAAGAGAGTCCAAGTGGGGAAAAGGGGATTAGGAAGGGAACAGCTGGGAAGGAGACCTGTAGGAAGCAAAAAGGTTAAAACACACAATATCAAGATTATATCATATTAATCAATATTAGGCTATGACTCTAACCATTGTCATTTTGAAAACATGGACAACTTAAGCACAGACTTAAATAACTAGGCTTCAAGATGACTGGATACCTGTGAGGGAATCAAGAAAGGTTGAATGCAACTTTCAAATTCAAGTATTACCTTTTGCATGAGGATCAGGAAATAATCTGAATGATTTCTAAGCCATCATATGAATCGTGTTTGAGAAACTTATTATGTACATACAAACATTACATCTAGAACTCTAGCTTTTTTGTTCTCTCAAAATTGCCGGAACATGAATTGCGCATATTGCAGAATTTTTACAAAGGTTGTAAATACCATGGAATGATTGTGCAACATGAATAACATAAATTAGACTAGAGAAATAAATCACGCGTCTTGCCAACTCGAAAGCCACCAAGTAAATGCCTTAAAATGGTAGCGCATAATGAACACAGTGATTTTAAGGACAGAAAAGGAATTGCGCGGCTTGCCGATTCAAATGTCACCATATGAATATCAGGAAATGGTAGCGTACAATGAATATCATGAATTACACACAAGAAATGAATCGCGCGTCTTGCCGATTCGAATGCCACCATGTAACTGCCAAGAAATGGTAGCGCACAATGAATATCAAGGGTTAAAGCACGAGAAACGAATCACGCGTCTTGCCGATTCAAATGTCACCATTTAACTGCCAAGAAATGGTGGCGCACAATGAATATCAAGGGTTAAAGCATGAGAAACGAATCGCGTGTCTTGCTGATTCAAATGTCACCATTTAACTGCCAAGAAATGGTGGCGCACAATGAATATCAAGGGTTAAAGCATGAGAAACGAATCGCGCGTCTTGCCGATTAGAATGCCACCATGTAACTGCCAAGAAATGGTAGCGCACAATGAATATCAAGGGTTAAAGCACGAGAAACGAATCACGCGTCTTGCCGATTCGAATGCCATCATGTAACTGCCAAGAAATGGTAGCGCACAAGGAATATCAAGGGTTAAAGCACGAGAAATGAATCGCGCATCTTGCCGATTCGAATGCCACCATGTAACTGCCAAGGAATAGCAGAGCACAATGAATATCAAGGGTTAAAGCACGAGAAATTAATTGTGCGTCTTGCCGATTCGAATGCCACCATGTAACTGCCAAGGAATGGTAGCGCACAATGAATAACATGAATTAAACACAAGAAATTAATCGCGTGTCTTGGCGATTCGAATGCTACCTTGTAAATGCCATAAAATGATGGCGCACAATGAACATCAAGAGTTGCACACAAGCAAAGAATTGCGCGTCTTGCCGATTCGAGTATCAGCATGTAAATGCCATTAAAAAAACCAAGCGCACATTTACACGCACAAGAGTAACATTTTTATCATGCTAAATTAAGCCCAAGAACTCAAAAGCCTTCGATAGCGGGATCGGGGGCCCAGCCCGACCTCTGTCTTACCGCCCTGATCAAGGATCACCAACAAAGTGAAAAGGGCAAGGCCTGGAAGATCAAAGTAGGCCTCCGGAACAGGAGCCCAAGAAGTTGCTGCTGTTCTGCACCGGGACATCTGAATAGTGAGCACGTGGAGCTGGGCTGGCTCTCTTTTATAGAGTCTTAGCCCAGCCCACCAACCACACCCAGCCATGCAGCAGGAAAAGCTTCTAGAAGGCCCTGGAATGGGACCACATCCTGACACAGTCTGAAAGCCTGCAGCAGTACATTACATGTGAATAGTATTTATATGCATGCTGAACATAAGTCTTCAGGATTAAACTCTGCAATGCAAAAGGTTAAACAACATCATATCAGCACAATGCATAAATTATGTTAGCTTGAAATTGTTAGGTTTTTGCATTCTAGTCGCCCGTAGAGCGCGCACTGCCCTAATGTTGACAAGTAGGGGCTGAATTAGAATTGTTTGTATGTGAAGTGGATGTGTGTTATCACCATTTCCTCCCTTTCTGTTTCTCCCACCCTCCTTCTCTCGCCACCTCTGTCTATGTGTGCATTAGCATCATCTGGCAAAGGAGGAAGGGCGCTGACGTGTGGGGATACAGCAGCCTACAGGACCCAGGAGGCTGGTACCACAAAGCCGAGGGGACCAGTGGGAGAGAGGGGAGCACCACGGGGAGGCTGGAGCAACCAACACATCTGATACAGATTCCTCCTCCGATGGCGGCTCCCTGGTGGTGGTGGACCCATCTGGGACCACCCAAGACCCATCCTTGTCTGCCACCCCCCTTACCAGCAGTGCCCTTCCTGTAGCACCCCACCCAGTTGACCCTGCCCACTCACCCAGGAGGGTGGATGTCTTCTTTACCGCAGGCACCTCTGTCTCTGCCCAAGTCACCTCTGCTGCCCTGAATGAGGAGGCTATTGACCTCCTGAGGTCCATCTCTGTGGAGCAGACAACCATTGTGAATGCCATCCAGGGACTGGCATCAAGATGCAGCAGTCCAATGTGTTCCTGGAAGACATCCACTGTGCCTTATATGTGCTACAGAGATCGTTTCAGGCTCTGGCCTCCTCATTGATGGCAGCCGGTGTCCCTTCATCTTCTGTCCCTCCTCCAGCTACCTGTTCCCAATCCACAACCCCTTTCCCTACACCCGTCCGAAGCACATCTACAGATCAGCATACACCCACTACAACAGACAAGGTGCGCAAAGACAGTCTTAGGCATCACAAATGTTCCCACAGGCATGCACACACACAAAACACATCTGCATACACAACAACAGACACTTCCCTTCCACCTCCTCCCTTACAGTTGCATCTCCTCTCACACCTGCCAGCACTGCATCAACACACATTGGTCCTGCTAGCATTCCTGTCATACCCTCAATCACCAAAACAGCAGACTCACAGACACACACCCCACACACCATATCCGCACTCACCACGACTACCATCTCTGCCACCTGCAGCACATCCACCTCACTTGCAAACTCCACCGCAACATTCACTCACACATCTCCCATTCCATCTCCCTGCATCTCTACCCCCTGTCCCCCCAATGAATGCACACGCACTCACTCACCCGCCCAACATTCTCCCACCACACTCATTCACACATTGCACACACCATCATCCACTTACAGCACACCAACACATCAGACAAGCACTCCCTCTACCTCTACCTCCACTCTCAAACCTCAATCATGTGACTGCCCTGTGACCTTAAGAAAGTTTTCCTTGCTGCCCTTGACCTCTTCCCTACTCCTCTCCCACCCCGTCTTCCCCATAAACACAGTGTCCCCCTGCCCCTCCAAGGCCCTTCCACCTCCCATTCCTCAGGTGCCCCCTTTGGTGTTTCCCCCATTCCTCCACCCAGCAAAACATCCACCCCTCCCAGTGCCAAAGTCACTTCTCCCAAGCCCAAACTGCAACATTCACTCACACATCTCCCATTACCTCTCCCTGCATCTCTACCCCCCTTCTCCCAATGAATGCACACGCTCTAACTCACCCACCCAACATTCACCCACATCACTCATGCACACATTGCACACACCAGCATCCACGTACAGCACTCCAACACGTCAGACGAGCACTCCCTCTACCTTCACTCCCAACCCTCAATCCTGTGACTGCCCCTGTGTACCTAAAAAAGTTTTCCTTGCTGTCCTTGACCTCTTCCCTACTCCTCTCCCATCCCGTGTTCCCCGTAAACTCAGTGTCCCCTGCCCCTCTCAGGCCCTTCCACCTCCCATTCCTCGGGTGCCCCCTCTGGTGTTTCCCCTGCTCCTCCATCCAGCAAAAAAATCCACCCCATACAGTGCCAAAGTCACCCCTCCCAAGCCCAAACCGAAACATACCCCTTCCATATCCAAGCCACCCCACCACCCACACACCCCTGGGGTGCCTGCCTGTCCCATTGATGTCCCTATGACGTGGAGGCCTATTTGCAGTTAGGAGTCAAGTTGGGGCCATGATTTATGGACAATGTGTCCTGCATTTCTGGACATTGGACTTGCCATTGGCACATATTGTATATAGTTTAATTTTATATTTTGTTGTAGAATACAACTGAACACATTGCTGTGGTTGGCAAGTTGAGATGCTTGTCCTAGTTTACTTCTACATGGTGCATCTGTGTGCAACGGTGTGTGAGGTCTGTATATGGGTTGTGTCTGTGGTGTTGCATGCGCTGAGTAGATAGGTTGTGCCACGGGCATGTTGTAATGTGTCTGACTGCTTGCTTGTGGGATTGCATGGGGTGTAGTGTGCATCCATGTGCATGGTGCTGCATGTGTGGATTTCCTTGATTGTTGGTTGTACGTGATGTGTAACCTGTGTCATTGATTGGATGCGTGGTCACTGCTATTGATTGTGTGTCATTGCTACATACAGTTCATGGTGTGTGTGTGTGTATGTGTGGTGCTGCACAACGTGCCTGTCTATGGCTGCGTTGAGGTGTTTGTGGTCTAGTTGTCATTGTGTGGTTATGGGGTGTGTTGGTGGTGTTTCTGTGCGTTGTGCTGTATGTTTGGCACGTTTCTGATTATCTTTGTGTGTGTATTGGGTACTTGGCATTGACGTATTTTGTGTGTGCCTGTGTGTGGCCTTCGCTGTCTGTGCGAGGAATGTGTGTTATATGTGGGAGTGTATCACTACCATTTCCTCCACTCTGTGCTAGGTGTACTTATGGTTGTCATCTTCGTCATGGTCGTTGGCCCTGAAGGTGTATGGCGAGATACAGCCCTGGAAAGACTAGCAGTTCATTTGCCATGGCGGCTGCGGACTCATCTCTGTGCCTGGAAGTGGGTGTCTCCTTTTGTACTTTCTGTTTCAGCCAGGTTTTTCATTGTGGCCAGCCTGCTCTGGATATCCTGGCGGTGTGGTGACTCGGAATATGGTGGGCGGGACTTTGCCTTCCGCCGCCGGATGCTGCACGTCGGCAGTGGCGGTGCTGGCGGTGAGTTGTCTGTGTTGCTTTGGGTTCACCACCTTACTTGTTATATGACAGTCTGCACCACCACCCTGGCGGCGGTCATAACACCGCTGTCGGCATTGCAGCCAGGTTACCACCAAACTCAGATTGAGGGCCCAAAAGTCAGGGAGGCAGAGAGAGAAAGAGAAACTGAAAGAGATAAGAGTAAAACATGGAGAGACATTGAAAGCTGGCTAGAGACACATAGGGGGTCATTACAACCCTGGCGGACGGTGTTAAAGCTGCGGTAATACCCCAAACAGGCCGGAGGACAAAAAAAGGGAATTATGACCGTGGCGGAAACCGCCAACATAGACAGCCACTTTAACACTCCGACCGCCACGGCGGTACAGACAAGCAGCGAGGCGGTCACCGCCAACAGACAGGCGGAAGACAATGTACCGCCCACAGTATCACAACCCGCCAATCCGCCACCTTTTCCGGGGCGGATTCACCGTGGATAAAAACACGGCGGAAACAGCTTTTGCAATGGGAAAACGCTCACCTTCTACACACTCCACGAGGAAGGAGGACACCATGGAGCCGGAATTACAAATCCTACCTGCCCTTATCTTCCTGCTCATTTATGAACACCAGCAACGGCGGCGGCAAAGACAACGGTGAGTACTGCACCTACGACATAGGGGAGGGGGAGGCAAAAGTCAGGGGTACACACACGAAACACCCCCACCCCCACCCTCGCACAGTATAACACACACAGCTATGCATGTCAAAACATCACAGTAACAACCCACAACCCCCCTGGAAGAATGAAAAGACCAAAGGAAATCAGTCGATAAATTGTAATGTATCAAAATACAGTTACCAAATATATACAGATATATATATATACACATTCAAAAGTAGATACATTACGAGAAGCAGTGCAGGTATGCACATATCAATGTCCGTGCACCACTGGTCCAAAAATGCATGGGCGAGGCCCACAATAGATACCTGTCCACAAACGGAGAGAACACTGCTGGGGCATCAGATAGAAATACAACAGGCACCTCAGGGGGAAGGGAACGGGGGGGCACCTCAACCGGATTACAGCACCACGCCAGATCCACTACGGGGCTCCATGCCCATTGATGTATCCTGGGGAGTGCAAAGCCACAGTCTCTCAAGTCCATACAGTGGGTGGTTTGCCCACTGTTCCATCCTGGGGAGTGCAAAGCCACATTCTCTCAAGTCTCTACAGTGGGTGGTTTGCCCACTGTACCATCCTGGGGAGTGCAAAGCCACAGTCTCTCAAGTCTCTACAGTGGGTGGTTTGCCCACTGAACAATCCTGGGGAGTGCAAAGCCACAGTCTCTCAAGTGGATAACAGTCTCCACTGGTTCTGGAGGGGGAATGGTGCCCAGACTACATTTAGCTCCCCGTGACGGTTCCTGTACCGTCACAGGCCCAGCTGTACATGGGATAACGATGCTTGATGTGGCGGTGTTTCCTTGTTCAGCGGTGCTTTGCCATGGCGGTCCCTGATCTGTTCAGCGGTTCTCTGCCCTGTTCAGCGGTGCTGTGCCCTGTTCAGCGGTCTTCACCATGGCAGTGATTCCCTTATTCAGCGGGGCTTTGCCATGGCGGGCTCTGATCTGTTCAGCGGTTCTCTGCCCTGTTCAGCGGTGCTGTGCCCTGTTCATCGGTCTTCACCATGGCGGTGTTTCCTTGTTCAGCGGTGCTTTGACATGGCGGTCCCTGATCTGTTCAGCGGTTCTCTTCCCTGTTCAGCGGTGCTGTGCCGTGTTCAGCGGTCTTCACCATGGCGGTGATTCCCTTGTGCAGCGGGGCTTTGCCATGGCGGGCTCTGACCTATGCATTAGTGTGTGGCATGACGGTCCCTCATTTTCCAGCGGGGCTGTGGTAGCCGGGGCCCTCCTGGGCACTGACTCCGGCGGTGGTCTCCTGACCAGTGACGATACTTGTGCCCTCCTGGGCAGTGACTCTGGCGGTGGTCTCCTGACCAGTGACGATACTCGTGCCCTCCTGGGCACTGACTCTGGCGGTGGTCTCCTGACCAGTGACGATACTCGTGCCCTCCTGGGCAGTGACTCTGGCGGTGGTCTCCTGACCAGTGACGATACTCGTGCCCTCCTGGGCAATGACTCTGGCGGTGGTCTCCTGACCAGTGACGATACTCGTACCCTCCTGGGCAATGACTCTAGCGGTGGTCTCCTGACCAGTGACGACGGTGCTGGCGGTGGTGTCCTGGCTGCCGGGGAGGATGGCGCCCTTCTCCGCCGTGCTGCTCTCACCAGAATGTGCCCTTCACCACCTTTGGGGGAGTCACAGCTGACTCTGCAATCCCCCTGGGACCCTTGTGAGCAGTTTTGCCGCACGGAGTCTTCACCCGGTCCCATCGGCCACTTTCCAACTTGAGATGCTTTACAGGGGGTGGACTGGCAGTGCTTTGGCTCCGTGTCACACTGCCTGCCCTGGTGGCCGGTGCACTCCACACACCTGTAACACGCACCACTGGTACTGAAGTCTTTTTGGCTGAGGTACTACTACGGGACTTATGAATTGGAGGGGTGGGGATGGGGGCAAAGAGGTCAACGTTGCTGAGGGAGAGTTTATGACGAACACTGGGATGGGTCGCTGGAGGGTGTCTGGGAGTGGAGGAAGAGGAGGTGGTTGTAGGAGGTGTCAATTTAGGTGTTTTGGGTGCAGGTACTGGAGGCTGTCGTGAGGTGGATGGATGTTGGGTGTGTGGGTGCCTGCGTTTGTGTACTTTGGGAGGGGGCGTCACAGACACACTGGGAGAGGACACAGGGGACGTGTAAATGGGAGTGGGGGTGGTGAATGCAGGTGAGCGGGGTGTGGTGCTGGGTGTTCTGGTGCGAGTCCTACTGCCTGTAGATGTAGTGCATGCAGGTGAGAGTGTAGACGACACTGGGAGGGAGGAGGGAGATGACGAGGAGGGGGACACAGTGGAGGCAGTGGATGTTGCTTTGTCTGAATGTGTCTGATGCTTGTGTGAGTGCCTGTGGGATGTGTGGTGGCTATGTTTTCCTGAGCTACTTTTGTGTGTTGAGGTGTGTGCATGCTTGTCTGTTGGTGTGCTTGGGATAGGCTGGGGTACAGGGGACTGGGTCTGGGTGGAGGAAGTTGGAGGGGGAGGCTAGACACAGGGACAATGGCTGCCATCGGTGCTGAGGCCAAAGATTGCAGGGTTCGATGAAGGGAAGCCTGACCAGAATGAATGCCCTCCAGGAATGCATTACCGTGTTGCAACTCCCTTTCTACACCCTGGATGGCATTCACAATGGTAGACTGCCCAACAGTGAGTGACCTGAGGAGGTCAATGGCCTCCTCACTGAGGGCAGCAGGGGTGACAGGGGCAGGGCCTGAGGTGCCTGGGGCGAAGGTGATGCCCACCCTCCTGGGTGAGCGGGCACAGGGCGAACGCTGAGGGGCTGCTGGGAGGGCGGTGCTGGTAGGGGAGGTGGCTCCCATCGGCAGACGAGTCTGTGTCGCTGGTTGGTGATCCGGTGCCCGAAGTGAAGCTCCCCTCGCCCTCCGTCCCACTGGTGCATTCTGAGTCCGTGGTGTGGCCCTCCATGGCCATGTGGGATGCAGCTTCCTCGTGCTCCGGTGCCACTGTACCTCCGCCTGATGATGCTGATGCACAAAAGAACAGGGAGAGCAGAAAAAGGGGGGGGACAACAGAAGAAAGACAGGTTGAGTGCATGGCATACCGCTACCGTTGGCGGACAATACAGACACAGCAGCCCTCTGCACTACGCCGTGCTCCTGGCCTCTACAGATGCAATTCCTGGGATATGGCCTACATGGCTATGGTGGACATCTGCACACATGGATGCCACAGGGGCATGTATACCTGTACTTGGCACTCTACTGCGGTGGGGTGGAGTGCCACATGGCCTGCATTATGGAGGGGCCTAGCCTATGGAAGTCGCCCTGGCCTACGGAAACCCACAGCCCTCCTCCCCCACCCAGACCCCTCAACTGCGCGCAAAGTCCCCAGAATGATTGTGTACTCACCCCCTTGTGTCTGCTGTGATGCCCTCAAGTGCCCATCCAACTCAGGGTAGGCCACTGCCAGGATCCGGAACATCAGGGGGGTCATGGGGCGACGGGCACCCCTCCCACGTTGGGAGGCCATCCCCAGCTGAGCATCCGCCGTCTTCTTGCTCCAGCGGCGAATGTCCTACCATCTTTTCCGGCAGTGGGTGCCCCGTCTCTGGTGGACCCCCAGGGTCCGGACGTCCTTGGCGATGGCACTCCAAATGTCCTTCTTCTGGTGGGCACTGACCTACATGACATGCACAGGGGAAGAAGAGAAGTCATTAGCAAGAGCACCGTCGAAGTGAGTGGCCCCCATCCCTGCCCTTGCCATGTGGCACATGCATTCATAGTCCTTCATGTTCACTGCACTCTGCCCCTTTCCCTCCTACAACCAGCCCTCTCCACCCAGGCATAGCCCATACAACGTGCTCCCTGTGTACTTACCTGTTGGTCTGGATGACCGTAGAGTAGCGTATACTGGGGGAGGACCCTGTCCACGAGCTTCTCCAACTCCTGAGCAGTGACGGCAGGGGCCCTTTCCCCAGACGCAGCAGCCATTGTCTCTTCCAGACCGAGGTCACAGCAGCACTTGCAGTGTAGGTCCTCTCCTGTCGAAGATCAGGTATCAAGTGACTGAACAGAGAGAAAATGGCGGTCACGTCCGCGGCGGTGACATCCGCGGCGGTGCGTATCATCACCGCCGGCGCACTTCATCATTGGCTCCTGGGACCCATACGGTCCAATGTTAACCAATGCAGCATTGCGCCGCGGTCTACGACCGCCTACCGCGACGGTGTACAACGCCAGCGCAGTTACCTCACATTCCACTGTCCCAGTTTAGAGGTCAGGCAGCCGCCATTCCAGGGGTCCACATGGCTCAATTTGCAACTGCGTCACACATACCTGGGCCTACACTCGACACACATACAGGAAGAATTTTTGTCTTTGGTGTCGTGTTCTGTGTATCTCTGGAGACATACCTGGGATTTTGTTGACTCTGTGGTCACTGTTGTCCTTCCTAGGCACCGTCAGCTTGGACATTTGAGAAGATGGCAGAATCCTCTGGTGTACCGACCGCTGGTGGACCTGTTGACAATGGAGGAGCGACATTTACTCATCACCTACAGATTTGACCGTGCCACAATCCAAGAACTATGTACCCAGTTAGAGCCAGACCTGATGTCACCAATCCGCCATCCCACAGGAATCCCCCCTCAAGTGCAGGTGCTGTCAGTGCTCCATTTCCTTGCAAGTGGATCGTTTCAGACAACAGTGGCCATGGCATCAGGGATGTCCCAGCCTATGTTTTCCAACGTGTTGTCCAGAGTGTTGTCTGCCCTGCTGAAACACGTAAGGAGCTACATCGTTTTCCCTCAGGTGGAGGATTTGCCAACAGTGAAAGGTGGCTTCTATGCCCTTGGACATATCCACAACATCATAGGTGCTATTGATGGGACCCATGTAGCTCTGGTCCCCCCCACAGGAGTGAACAGGTGTACAGGAACAGGAAGAGTTATCATTCCATGAATGTACAGATGGTATGTTTGGCAGACCAGTACATCTCGCAGGTAAATGCTATGTTCCCTGGATCAGTGCATGATGCCTACATCTTGCGCAATAGCAGCATCCCTTATATGATGGGTCAACTCCAGAGGCACCAGGTGTGGCTATTGGGGGACTCTGGTTACCCCAACCTGTCCTGGCTATTGACCCCAGTGAGGAATCCCAGGACCAGGGCAGAGGAACGCTACAATGAGGCCTATGGGCGGACTAGGAGGGTGATCGAACGCACTTTCGGCCTCCTGAAGGCCAGATTCAGGTGCCTGCATATGACAGGTGGTTCCCTATTCTACTCACCAAAGAAGGTGTGCCAGATCATCATCGCCTGCTCGATGCTTCACAATCTTGCTTTGCGACGATAGGTGCCTTTTCTGCAGGAGGGTGGTCCAGATGGCAGTGTTGTGGTAGCTGTGGAGCCTGCGGACAGTGATGAGGAGGACGCTGAGGAAGAAGACATAGACAACAGGGAGTCAGTCATTCGGCAATATTTCCAGTGACACACAGGTGAGAACAGTTTTCTTTTTACCATTACATTCACTTTCACACTTCTACCTCTAGCCTGTCTGTCAGTTCATAGCAGTATTACTGAGTTGTACCTTTCCATTACGGTTTCACAGGTGTGGTTAGCAACGTGTGTCATCTGCTTGCATCTTTCAAGGACTTGTGATGTGTGACATAGGTATGTTGGCTATAAAATTGGAAAGCATGTTGACACTGTCATTGATTATACATATTTACCAAATCACAGACTGACTCCAGATTGTTTTGTGGTTCAAGGGTGTTTATTTCAGTGCTCACAAATGGAGGGGGGTAGTGATATGGTGATGGGGGACGGTGGAGGAATGTCCATGGCAGAGTCCAGTCCATTAGTCACACAGGTGCACTGCCCATATGGGCATAGGAAGTGGAGATGGGGCAGTTCCAATCTGGACAGGGTAACAAAGTGAGACAGTGGGTGGACAATCAGGGTGGTCTCATTTCCTGGCGGAGGTCTTGCCATCTTGCTCTTTTCTGTTCCTGGATCTCAGGGACCGCTTGCGGGGTGGTTGTCCATCTGCAGGGGGTGGGGTGCTGGTGTGGTGGTCCTGTGGCGGGGCGTCCTCTCCACTAGCGCCTGCGGAGTAGGTGGGCAGTTCATCGTCCATGCTAGTGTCAAGGGCCCCTTTGAGTGCCACGGTGTCCCTCATGGTCTTCTATATGTCCTTCAGCACCCCTACGATGGTGCCCAGGGCGGAGCTGATGGTTCTGAGCTCCTCCCTGAACCCCAAATACAGTTCGTCTCCTGGGAGTGGTGGTATGCTCCCATGATGGAGGAGAGGGCCTCGTGGAGGGTGGGTTCCCTTGGCCTTTCCGCCCCCTGTCGCACAGCAGCCCTCCCAGTTCCTCTGTGTTCCTGTGCCTCCGTCCCCTGGACCGTGTGCCCACTACCACTGCCCCCAGGTCCCTGTTGTTGTTGGGGTGGTGGGTTATCCTGGGTTCCCTGTAGTGGTGGACACACCGCTGATTGACGTGTCCTGGGTACGGAGTTATGGGCCCGCTGGGTGGGTGCTGTGCTGGTGTTACCAGAGGGTGGAAGGTCAGTGTTGGGCTGTGCCTGTGCAAGGGGAACCGACTGTCCCGAGGCCCACGATGGTCCGGGCTGGTCATCAGGGTCCAGTAGGGCAGAGCTGCTGTCGTCACTGTGGGCCGCTTCTGTGGGTGTAGTGGAGATGTCTGGACCCTCCGGTGTGGTGACGTTCCGTAGTGGTCCTGCAGGGATATAAGAGCATGATTAGTGCATGTGTGTGAGTAATGGTGTGCAATGGGTGGGTGTTTGTGTACCCCAGTGCAAGCATTCCTGTGTGTGGGTTTGTGTGATGATGGTTAGGGGGTTGTTATGGGTATGTGCAGTGAGCATGCTTTGGTGAGGGCTGACCATGCTTTGTTTTTACATGCGGGGCTTGGTGTTGGGATGGGTGATTTGTGTTATGAGTACATTAGTGAGGAGTTGTAGTGATAGGGGAGGGGGTGAGGGTGGGGGTGTGTGATAGCATGCAGGTAGGGTGGGGGATATAATAGTTGAGATTTAACTTACCAGTGTCCATTCCTCCACCGACTCCTCCGAGGCCCTCTGGATGCAGAATGGTCAAGACTTGCTCCTCCCATGTTGTTAGTTGTGGGGGACGAAGTGGGGGCCCGCCGCCAGTCCGCTGTACCGCGATGTTGTGCCTGGATACCACTGAACGCACCTTCCCCCATAGGTCGTTCCACCTCTTCCTGATGGCCTCCCGATTTCTTGGATGCTGTCCCACAGCGTTGACCCTGTCCACGATTCTTTGCCATAGCTCCATCTTCCTGGCTATGGATGTGTGCTGCACATGTGAGCCAAATAGCTGTGGCTCTACCCATAGGATTTCCTCCACCATGACCCTGAGCTCCTCCTCGGAAAACCTGGGGTGTCTTTGGCGTGACATGAGGTGGTGTGGGTGATGTGTGGGGTGGTGTAAGTGTTGATGTGTATGTTGATGTGTAGTGGTGTGTGGTATATTGTGCGTGTAATGTTGTATGGATGATGGTGTTGTGTGCCTCTGTGTGGTGGGGTTCTCAGTTGCTGTGCACTCTGTCTATCTGGCCTTCGTCTCTAATTTTTTGTCGTAGGGGTTTGTGGGTGATGTGGGTGTGTGTTTTATATTGTGTTTGGTGTGTGGGAGTGGTGTTTGTATGTGTATCAGGTGTGTGTATTTGTAATTGTCCAATGTGGCGGTGTTTTGTAGATGTGTGTGTAATCTGAGCGCGGCGGTGTGTACCGCCAATGGAATACCGCGGTTGAAAGACCGTCGCATGGATTCGTGTGTCGTGATAGCATGGGCGTGTTTCTGTTGGCGTGACGGTGGAGGTTTTGTTTTCGCCAGTTTATCACTGACCTTTGATGTGGCGGTCTTGTGTGGGTGTCTGTATTTCGGCAGATTCCGAGATGTGGGTCATAATAGCTGTGGCGGAATTCCGCGGACGCGGCGGTGTATTGGCGGTCTTCTGCACGGCGGTAAGCGCCTTTTACCGCCAATGTTGTAATGAGGGCCATAGGGCCTGATTACAACTTTGGAGGAGGTGTTAATCCGTCCCAAAAGTGACGGTAAAGTGACGGATATACCACCAGCCGTATTACGAGTCCATTATATCCTATGGAACTCGTAATACGGCTGGTGGTATATCAGTCACATTTGGGACGGATTAACACCTCCTCCAAAGTTGTAATCAGGCCCATAGAGGGAGAAAGATTAGGGCCCTCATTCCTACTCTGGCAGGCGGTGGTCGCCGCCCGCCAGACGGGAACCGCCAAACAGCCGCCTCGCGGTCAAAAGACCGCTGGCGGCATTCCGCCCTTCCCGCTGGGCCAGCGGGCGCTACCTATGTTAGCGCCCGCTGGCCCAGTGGGAAGGTGGCCTGCAACACAGAAGCCGGCTCCGAATGGAGCCGGCGGTGTTGCAGGTGTGCGACGGGTGCAGTTGCACCCGTCGCGCTTTTCACTGTCTGCTAAGCAGACAGTGAAAAGCATGCTGGGGCCCTGTTAGGGGGCCCCAGGATACCCGTTCCCGCCAGCCTGTTCCTGGCAGTGAAAACCGCCAGAAACAGGCTGGCGGGAAGGGGGTCAGAATCCCCAGGGCAGCGCTGCTTGCAGCGCTGCCCTGGCGGATTCGCCCAGCTGGGGGATATCCGGCGGGAAACCGCCGGACCCGTTTTTCTGACCGCAGCTTTACCGCCGCGGTCAGAATGGGCCAGGAAGCACCGCCAGCCTGTTGGCGGTGCTTCCGTCATTCGCGGCCCTGGCGGTTTTTACCGCCAGGGTCGGAATGACCCCCTAGATCTTTTGAGAGATACCCAGTTATGTACTTCTTCTTCCATTTCTGGTTTGAAGAACATTTGTGTTTCTACTTCTGCCTTAACATTTATCACAGGTATCACTTACAGGCTACTGGATTCATTGACTCCCTTGTTCTTGTGAAATTTCCTGCTACTACATGCATCACCATCATCCTTAGCCTATGTCCCCTCTAAACGCTGCCTTTGTTATTACAACACTTGTCTGGCTGCCCATTCCTGAACCTTTGTCCCACTCGGGCATCCATGAAGGCGGTAAGTGTTACATGCAGAAATGCCCTGACCACCAACTGTCACAGCATTTACTACTTGATATAGGCCTGAATTCAAAGCCACAACACTGAAATTACCTCACTCAAACCAGAGAGCAGAACTCTTTGAACTTCATAAAAAACCTGAAACCTTAATTTATGTTAACACGCGAGTTGGTGCCCAAATCGTATTGACAAGTAGTGTAAAAACACCGCACATCCGCCTTTTACCCACAACTTTCATTAGCTATTGGCTGGAGGAAACTAAGCATAGAACACTGCAACACTGAGTTTTATAGCTCCTGACAGAGAAAAATATGCTGTACATATTCCTTGGTCCCCCATTGTGGGGTGCGGAACTCAGAAACTGGAGGATGAATTGTGTTTGCTAATGCTCAAGTTAAAGCTATTAGCGTTGTAAACTCCTAACAGAACTTTTCTTGCCACATAAACTGAAAAGTCGAACAGTTTCAGATAAGCAAGCCAACAGCCGTCATGAGAGCAAAGCAAACACACAAAAGGAAGCAGAAGTTCGCTCTCAGTGAAACGCATGGGCAAAAGTGCAATTAACCATGTGACCGGAAAAAGTGCAATTAACCATGCAACTGGCAAAAGGACAAATATCCATGTAACAGGGTCGATGTCATGCAAAGCGCTCTACTACTGCCCAGAGAGATCGCGTGGTCTACAAAATAAAGAGAAAAAGTAGTCCAGAAACCATACATGGAGTCTCGTATGTTTTAAGTAGTTGGCCGGTGCGCTCGAGGCAGGCTTAACAGCGGTAAAGGCATGACGTGTGCATGCCTTTCACTAATGAAATCACGCTAATTTGAAAAGGCAAGCCCACGAACCAACAAAATTGATGGGCTTGACATGGGCGTGGTTAAAAGCCCACAGAGAGATTACACCAGGGGCAGAGCACTTTACGCTCAAACCTAAAAAACACCCCAAAGTGCTTTTTTTTTTATTGTAATAGAGCACACACATGTCCCTTGGGCATATGTGTGCTCTACAGGTGAACCCCTATTTTTGGGGTGCGCCAAGGGGCTCCTTTTGCCCATTGCCATCTTTTGTTATGCATTTCCTAAATAGCGATTTCCTATTAAGAAATCGCTATTTGGGAAAGGCAAAACCGGCCCATTGACTCAAATGCAACGGGATTTCTTAATAGCGAATTAGGAAAATGGGTATCTTTGTAAATTGTATTTTGCATTTCTTAAATAGCAATTTCTATGAAGTCGCTATTTAAGAAATGCAAAATTTCATTTTCGTACATCTGGCCCTTTGTCCCGATGGAGCACCCACCTGCAGATCTGCCCTGGCTTTGTGGATTCCGCCCATCCCCAGATTGGTCTCCAACCATAGTATTGTCCTATAAGTGCCCCTGTTCCATATCCTTTTCACTGCTACATTCTCCTTACTGCATGACATGCTTTCTAATTTGCATATCTTCAGGCTCAACCTCTGAAATGTGCACCTTAATTACTCTGTGTGTCCTCTGTTGTCAAATGACATGATCCCATCTAAATCATGTTTCTTGTGGGAGCATGATCTCTGAGTCATTGCATTTATGTCATTTGTGGGCCCAGCATGGAAATACATATGGTGATTCATGATCAACATCCTTACTTCTGTCAAATTCTGAACTCAGCCTGTGATTAGCTCATATCTATTTCACTGCTTCATTATCTCCACCCATGCTTTTCGAAGTGGCTGTAACCCAAGACTAAGGGGGTCATTCTGACCTTGGTGGTCCATGACCGCCATGGCGGAGTGCGGCGGAAGCACCGCCAACAGGCTGGCGGTGCTTCCTGGGCGATTCTGACCGGGGCGGTAAAGCCGCGGTCGGAAAAGGGGAGCCGCCATGGGGATTCCGACCCCCTTCCCGCCAGCCTGTTTCTGGCGGTGTCCACCGCCAGAACCAGGATGGCGGGAACGGGTGCCATGGGGCCCCTGGGGGCCCCTGCACTGCCCATGCTACTGGCATGGGCAGTGCAGGGGCCCCCTAACAGGGCCCCACAAAGATTTTCACTGCCTGCTGTGCAGACAGTGAAAATCGCGACGGGTGCCACTGCACCCGTCGCACCCCTTCAACTCCGCCGGCTCCATTCCGAGCCGGCTTCATTGTTGAAGGGGCTGTCCCGCTGGGCCGGCCGGCGGTCTTCTGGCGGTCGCCCACCGGCCCAGCGGGTAAGCCGGAATGGCCGCCGCGGTCTTTCGGCGGGAACCGCTTGGCGGGCGGCGACCGCCGACCGCCGCGGTCAGAATGACCGCCTAAGTTCTGCATCTAGGGCTATGCTCGCTTTATACCACATTGCTGAGTTCTATTTTTTCCTCCTAAACTTTCCAATGCCACATATATATTGATAATATTAATATATTTTCTTTCTTCAGTCCAGATCTATATTACGATAGGAGTGTTTATGTAGTGGAAAGAAAATAGGGAAATTACATGCATAACATATTTATTCATCTATTTATTTGTTTATTAATTTATGTGAGATTTTATTTGCAGACACTTTGCAGGTGGATGTTTGAGTGCTTTCCAAATAAGACACATGGTTAATCTCACAGTTCAAAGGATAATAGTATTGGAGAGTGTATGTCCTATAGGGCAAATAAGAAGACTGGCGTCTAGGAGGTACAGAGATAAAAGAGAGGAAATGATAATCATTAATGTTTCGTTTCGTCAAGTCATAATGTTTTTAACAGATTTAAACTGCATGGGTCAAAAAGGAATTCATTGCCCTGCGCCTTCACCTCCAAGATCAAAATCCACAGGTGTGGTCCTGTACATACATTTTCCACAGAAAGTAGTGTAGTAGAGTTTATAGATCCAGACATATTCCATTGTTAGTGTTAATAAGTAAAGATATGTAAGCTTTATTATTGATCTTCACAATGAGTTTAATTCAATCCATCCATAAATTCTCAGCAGGTACAACCAGCCAACATGTGCTTCGGGGACCAACCCTTTATCAAGGCCAAAAAAAAACAATCCATATAGGGTATATAAATGTTTATCATTAGTTACAATAAGAGCTCCTTTTAGAATGGCATCAATACAGTTTCCTCCACAAACACGATACCAGAAATTTTGACTTGTAATTATTCCCTCCAGTTCTTTCTTCTTCTACTAAGATCTCTCATATTAGTCCCTCTCTCTTTGTGTGATCAAAATCCCATGGTTTCCCCATCACACTTCAAACCAGAGGCATGCAAGAAAAAAAAGAAAGAAAGAAGGATATGATCCAGTTTAGGGGTGGGCAGTAAACTCCGCTCCACCAATGGAGTTCTCAGAGTTTCGTCACTCCACGCTCTGCTCCACGCAAACTCCATCATACACCACATGGTTGAATTTTCTCGGCACCAACCCCAGGAAAAAAGCTAAAAGTGCTGAAAACATGATTGAGTGTTTGCACAGGATTTTCTAGCACACCTGATTATGCCCAAGAGACTGTGCTGTGTAAATGTGCTTGTGCAAAGAACCGAGCGCCCAGCAGTTCCTGGATTGTCGCATGATGTGCACACTCACTAAGTCTGCATTGTGCTGGGAGCTAGTGTATTCATTGTCAGCATGCCTGGGTCTCGGTGTACCTTAGTGATGGTCTGCACTCTTTGCCTCTGGGCCAGTTTCACCCTGCCTCCAGAGCTGGTGGAAGAGAGTTGGCTGGAGGAGGTGCCACCATTGCCTCTTGAATCCTCCAGGCTTGGCACTCTTTGGTTGTTGCTTCAGGCTGTGCACCTTTCCCTGGTGGTGTACCACCTCTCGCCGGCGTCTTTCAAATTATGCATGGGCCACAGTGATCAGCTGGACCTTTATGTGTCATGCTTCAGGACACCTTCCACAGGTAGGAAGTGAGGGATAGACTGTGTGCCCTCTCTGTCCAAAACAAAACAAATGTATTAGAAGCAGCGGATATCTGCAGCACACACATGCTGCATTATCAGCGCACGTGTAGTGTGTGCATGTCATTTGTGTCACCCAGTTTTGGTGTATGCTGAAATGTTTGTCTCTACATAGTTCTCAGGAGATCTATAAACTACTGGGCTTCTTTCCAGTATTCTGTCTTCAGTGAGGGGTTGTGCTATCATTATTAAAGGAAGGTTTTAAGAGATAAGGTTTAGGTATTGCGTTATTGGAACCAGATACTGTTTGTAATGACGGCCACATGGGAGGGGAGAGGAGAAATTGGTGGGATTTTGTTCTCTCCATTTCCGCTTGAGACGATGAACTCAGCCAGCAGTGTCCAGTATGTTTCTGATCTTACTTAATTTTACGGTGCCAGATGCATTGATTTTTATTTTACTATCTGGCTTGCACACAATTAATGTTATGGGGGTACACAGATCAGAGAGACATGCACTTTACATATCCGACCAAGCACTCAAATGATGGCAAAGCGATTGGGCAGAACTCCGCAGAATCACGCAGAGTTTTCATGTTACTCTGCTGAATTCTTTGGAGTGAAACTCTGCAAGTTCCGCCCACCCCTAATCCTGATACCATGAAGAGTGGTATCTTGAATTATTAACAACAAAGTATGCCTGGATGTATCAACTCTCATAATGTTTTTCACCATTAAGCATTCATTGAAGATAGAGCTTATATATATAGGTTTTAGTTCCCTTCTGAAGAATGTCAAGCAGTGTCCTTAGCTGGATTGGAAGAGAGCTCCAGACATTGGTGGCTGCTTCTGCATTGTTTTAATGTTGGCCAGTTCTGAACTGGGATTTTCCAATTGTAAAGAGTCTTTGTTTCTCTGGGTTCTGTCATAGCTACCATGGTTTGACACACAAATATCAGTTATTAAATGATAAAGATCTACATTCACTTACAGCTCAAGACTACCACATCCATCATTAGCATGAACTACTTGAACAGTTTACTACCTGGGCTCTCTAGCTACCCTTTCTTGCCTACTTACAAAGTGAGTAATTTAGGCCTTATTGGGGGGTATACAAATTCTCCAGGGTGATGGACGCACTGCATCCACTAACCCATAGCAGAACTGCATGCATGTTTACAGATCCTTGCCATGCTAAAGGGGACTTATTTACAAAAGTGTTCCCTTCAATACTTTATGTGCCAGCTCTACCGATTTGGGTAGTAGGCTACCACTTATTGAAAGCTTAGCTTCTTACTGATTTGAGCAATCTTTCCTCACAGCAGGTGTTAACAGGCAACACCCATTGGTTTCAATGGGCCTCTGGGTGCTTTGCAGGATTAGCGTAAACATTTTTAACTCTAATCCGGCAAAGCGCCAAACTAGCGTCAACAATTCTGAGGCTATTTCCATAACTACCGCCATGGTGCACCATATATTAAATACAGCTCATATATGGTGGTGTTAGGGGGACTCTAAGGGGTGGAAGAAATGTAGTGCTGCACTAGGTGCAGTGCCACTTTTCATAAATCTGCCCTCAAGTTTGTAGAGTTTGTCAAAGAATGTGAAGAAAAATCTGAACTTTGCAAGTACTGGGGAAATGTTTAACACATGATAGCTCTAATGAATAACTTGGTACATGCTGAGTGGGAAGGTGATTTGGAGCTGCACATGAAGACTGTGGAGTCACTGATTACTGTGTTTTGCGAATTTGATTGCACAAACTACGTGAGATATGGGTCCTGGTATTAAAGAGTGAAGAAGCTTGAGGTGGGAAAACCATACCTCTACAGAAAATTCATCCAAAGACATTTTGTGGTGAAAGACAGAGAGGGAAGTTTCAATGCTGTGACTCCAGATATGAAACTGGACAGATGATCCTAAGATCACAGAAAAGCTCTAAGGGAATTATTGGTGAGAGGTGTAAAAGTAAATATGGTGCTCAATGGCAGCTACTTTACCACAAAGTCCTTTCTATTTGCAATGTTTTCAGAGAGATGACAAATTCAAAATGAATGGACCATCATGAAACTGTTTCTCACCACGAACTTGTGGTAAAGTTATGACTGTCTGCAGAATTCCGCCAAAAGGTCCATGATACGGCTTGGCGGTGTTCCGCTGGCGGACGCTGCTGCTGGTGGCAGTGCTGCGTCCCCCTACCGGAGGACCCCCTGCAAGCAGGTAAGTCGGGTTCTCCGAAAGGAGAGGGAGGTGGGGTGTTTGTGTGCGTGTGTGGGGGGTTTTGCTTGTGTGTGTGGGGTGTGTGTCTGTTTTTGTATGCATGCATGGGGGTGTGAGTCACGTGGAATGCATGCATGAATTACTGAATGTGAGTGTACGTGTCTGATGTGTGTTGTGAATGTGTGTGTGCGACAATGTATGTTAGTGTGTGTTGTGGTGTGTGGGTATGTATGTGTGCATGCGTGAGTGGATGTGGGTATGCTTGTGTGTATGTGTGCGTGTGTGGCTGTGTGGATGTCGGGGATGGGGAGGACTCTGGGGAGGGGGTATGGGGGCGGGGAGACCCCATCAGTGCCAGGGAAGGAGTTCCCTGGCACTGATAGTGCCTACCGCCATGGTTTTTGCGGTGATCAGAATGCCACAAAAACCATGGAGGCATGCGGGGCCATAATCCAGAGGATGGGATTGTGACGGCCGCTGGGCTGGAGACTGAAGTCTCCAGCCCGGCGGCTGTTACCACCCTGGCGGACAGAGTTGTACATTGGCGGTTTGAATGTCATAATTTGGGAAAAGGTACCGCCAGCCTGTTGGCAGTACCTTTCCCCAAATTACCACCCTCCGCCAGGGTCGTAATGACCCCCTTAATCCCGCTTCATATTCTGTACAAGAAACATGACCCAGAGATACCCAGTGTTCTTATCAAGGCACATATTTTTATAGGTGATGACACTTTGAGCAAAATTGGAACAAAACTTGGAGCCATAATTGCTGAACCTGTGAAGTTTCTAAAAGGATTTTCTGAGACAGAAGAAGAATATGACTTTAAAGACGTAGGAAAATAACTTGTGCATGTGTGGAAAATGGGTTCTGACTGTCACATATTTGACGATAATCAGTACAGTGAGTTCAAGAGATCATCTTTCTAAGTGACCTTCCATCAATGTCAAATTCTGTGAGTGGACACATTAAAAGAGCATTCTACTTGATCAGAAGATGTGTAAGTGTTTTGGATCATGCATATGTAGAGAAATATCCATGTGAATTTGGTTTGTGGGAAACAGAAGGGAACGTTTTAATAAACATGTTGACAGCCTTCTTCGTTTCATGCAGCAGCAAGGAAATCCCTTTGAAGTGACTGAGCCTGTGGGACTACACAACTTCGTGACCAAACTATAAGTGAATAACTATATACAGACAAGTCTACTAGATGTCCTGGAACATAGATTGAAACTATACACAGAACTGAAGCAGGAGAGATTTGTATTGAAACAGAATACGCTGTTTGACATAATCACTAAAGCTAAACTTCTACACTCCAATTGCCATAGTAAGAGTTTTGTCCAACCAGCCACTGCAAAACAGGCTACAAAAAAACAACTCTCGCAAGCACATAGAGAGATGGATGTAGTAAAAGAAAGGGGTGAATTTATCAAGGACATTCTGTTGCATGATCTTCTTCCAACAAACGCATTATTTGATGGAGATGCTGCAACCAAACCTGTGAAGCACAAACTTGTACAAGAGTTCGAAAAAAAACTTTCACCTGAAGAATTTCAATTGGAAACGGTGTCCTCATTGAAAACTGCTGTTGTTGTGGACTACATGTCACAATTGTGAATGTTCAAGATATCATCCATGCAAAACTTCGGATAGGTCATTCACCCTTTTCAACAGATATCAAAGTGGGTGTGCACCATGCATGAACTGTACATTGCCTTTGACAGTTATCTTGAACTATCTGTCAAAGAATGTGAGAGAATCAGACAAATGTCTACAAGTGGAACAATTGACCTTTCCTGCATCAACAATTCGACACCTATACCTGTGCAACCTGATGGTTTCTGGATATAAACATCAAACAAGATGAATTTGAAGATAGATGTTAACTCACCAAAACATTGCTTATGCTTCAGTGAACATTGAATTTCCAATCATTGCAAGTGGAATGATTGTCAATGAGGAGCTGTAGCCTGCAGAGATATATTCAAAAGGTATGGGCCATATTGTTTAAGAACTTAACAGCAAATTAAAGGAAGCTGACCTCCGTGCTGTGCCACATGTTGAGTGCGTTGTTTGAAAGGGTTCCAATCGAGTCATTGTACTGTCAAATTACACATATGTTGTTATTGTGCTACTTAGATTTGTTGCAATGTTCATTATTCAAGGATTGAAAGAGTTATGGATAAGTAATGGAAGAGGCGAGAAAAGACACTTAGGCCCTCATTATGACATTGGTTGTAAATGCTGCCTACAGCCACGGCGACAGCCGCCAACATACCGTCGCCGTGGCTACCAGCTGCCAACCACATTATGACCATCTGCAGAATTCCGCCAGAAGGCCCATGATTCGGCTTGGCGGTGTTCTGCTGGCAGACGCTACTGCTGGCAGCAGTGCCACGTCCCGTCTCCTGCCAGAGGACCCCTTGCAAGCAGGTAAGTCGGGTTCTCCGACAGGAGAGGGAGGTGGGGGCTGTTGTGTGCGTGTGTGGGGGTGTTGCTTGTGTTTGTGGAGTGTGTGTCTGTTTTTGTATGCATGCATGCCGGTGTGAGTCACGTGGAATGCGTGCGTGAATGGCTGAATGTGAGTGTATGTGTCTGATGTGTGTTGTGAATGCGTGTGTGCGACAATGTATGTTAGTGTGTGTTGCGGTGTGTGGGTATGTATGTGTGCATGTGTAGGTGGATGTGGGTATGCGGTTGTGTATGTGTGCGTGTGTGGCTGTGTGGATGTCAGAGGGGAGGAGTGGGCGGGGAGGAGTCTCGCGCGGGGGAGGTGGTGGGGGAGACCCCTATCAGTTCCAGGGAAGGAATTCCCTGGCACTGATAGCGCCTACCGCCATGGTTTTCGTGGTGATCAGACTGCCACAAAAACCATGGAGGTATGCGGGGTCATAATCCAGAGGGTGGGATTGTGATGGCAGCTGGGCTGGAGACCAAAGTCTCCAGCCTGGCGGCTGTTACCACCCTGGCGGACGGAGTGGTACATTGGCGGTTTGGCTTGAACCAAACCGCCAATGTCATAATTTGGGAAAAGGTACTGCCAGCCTGTTAGCAGTAACTTTCCCCAAATTACCGCCCTCCGCCAGCGTCGTAATGACCCCCCTAATCCCGCTTCATATTCTGTACAAGAAACATGACCCAGAGATACCCAGTTTTCTAATAAAGGCACATATTCTTATAGGTGATGACATTTTGAGCAAAATTGGAACAAAACTTGGAGCCATAATTGCTGAACCTGTGAAGTTTCTAAAAGGATTTGCTGAGACAGAAGAAGAATATGACTTTAAAGACGAAGGAAAATAACTTGTGTGTGTGTGGAAAACGGGTTCTGACTGTCACATACTGTATTTGGCGATAGTCGGTACAGTGAGTTCAAGAGATCAGTCCCGCTAAGTGACCTTCCATCCATGTCAAATTCTGTGAGTGGACTCATTAAAAGAGCATTCTACTTGATCAGAAGATGTGTAAGTGTTTGGGATCATGCATATGTAGAGAAATATCCATGTGAATTTTGGTTTGGAAGATGTCAATGTGGTGCTAAAATCTACAAAATTTCTAAAGCCTCTACCCACAGAAATTACAAGCACATGTACTCGCAAAATCTGTGCTACAAAAAGTTGTCCCTGTCGATATGTTCTTTTGAAATGTTCAACATTCTGCAAATGTCCCACAAGTGATTGCCGAAAACAAATAAATAAAGTAAACTATGAAAATGTGTCTAAAATAGGAGTGATAAACATCATTTTTTCTTCATATTCAGATCATAAACATTGTTTGGTGTATACGTAAAAGGATTAAAAACATTATTATTTATTTCATTTCTTTATAAGTCTCTTCTTCCTCTATTATAGCAGCCATTTTGGAAAATGGTGGAAGTGTTGTTCTGAGGAGTTATTTTCTGTCTCTATAAGACTACTTGACTACAAAACCTATGTTTTGACACAAAAATGAAGTGAAGTAAATAGGCCTCATGGTTCCTGAAAAATTACATCATCACTGCATCACATCTACCATTTTTAAAAATGTAATCCAGAAAAATTTGGCCCAGATCAGCACTGTCTACCCAAGCTAAATTACTTCTCTAATGAAAATCTCTGGACAACAATTTTTTTACGGAGGTAAGTTGATGTGGTTTGTTATCTATAAGTAAGAGCATACACCAGTTGCGGCTCGCGCTTACTGAAAGTGGTGGGGCGTCGTGAGCGAGGGGCGATTAAATTAAATTAAATAGAAAAAAAAAAAAAAACACTTATCCTTTGCTCCCAATCAGCGCCGCTCCTCTGACTCCTCCCGTCTCGCTGGTGCTGCAGACACAGGCTCCCAGCCTGCCCTGTGCCAATCCTGATGCTGCTTGCGGCAGCATTAGGATTGGCTGGGAGCACCCTGGCTGGGCGCTTTCAGGCAGACTGGGAGACTTTGCAGGCTGTCTCCAGCCCAGGAACAGCATTGCTGGGCTGGAGAGAGCCCTGTGAGCATGTGTGTTTGGTCGGCCAGAGACGGCCAGCCAAACATGCATGTGCTCTTTGGAGGGGTGCTGAGCACTTCCCCCAGTGCACGTCACCCCCGTGGCCCCACCGCCTTTTACCAAAAAACGATCATAAACTGAGTTTATGATCCTTTGGAAAAAGGTTTGCTGCTGCCGCTGCAGGCAGTGTGCGTGCCTATGGAGGAGCTGCCCCTGGCATAAACAATAAAGCAAAGTTGTATTCAATGATCTTTCTATGAATGTCTAATAGGCTCTTTAGAAACATTTTCCTGCGTGACTCGCCCAGTCTCTTGCTGTTAATTTTTTATCATAGTATACCAGAGCCTTATTTTCCTGGAAATGTAGCTGCCTGCGCTGTCTATTATGAAGTTCACTATATTTGCTCACAAGTGTCTTTCATGTGATTTTCATGCGTTTTGAAAATAAAGCTTTTTCTTATTATAGTTGGACTCCACAAACCTCGCTGTGTCTATTGGTAGCACTAGTCACTTCAGTTTTGTTCACTGCATATGCCATTTATAATCGATTTCTATGTATCTGGCATTTTCTTTTACTGTGTTGCTTCTTACAGATTACAGCTTCATCTGGTGCTCCAGGTGCTACAAATGTCTGTGTCGACAAGATATGCTCCCACAATTGACAGTTGCTGCTGCTAAGGGGATCAACGATGCTCTCCATCAAGTAAGTCTGACACAATTGTCTAGCAAGGCCTGGTCGAGTTGGTGGGTTTTAAGTAGAATTCCAGTGAAGATGGCTGCCGAAGTTTACCTATCTTCAGCTGATTCTCATGCACCAATAATTCGCCCCATCATATAATTCGTTTCCATTCCAAAATGCAAGCCACGTTCAAGACAACTCTTTAGCCAGAGCAAGGTAAGGGCCCTTAGTAGTCAGTCTCCATCTCCAATTCCCTGCCAAGCGAGTCTAAGACTGCCTTGAGTACAATTTTCTTGTTATCATGTCAGAAACAGACAAACATCAGATATGGATTTGCGGAGAGAGTAGATACGTGTAAGGGGGGTCCATGTTTAATGTAAAACTAACATGGGCTAGAGACAGGCTTTTTCCTTACTGAGTGCACACCATCATGCAAAGGGAAAATGCATATGGAGGAGATCTTCAATATCTGTACCTATATATTTTTAATAAATTGCATATATGAAATGGCCCTTTAAAAAAGAGAATAGCGTTTGTTACAGATCACTTTCTCTCGCACTTCTTAAAAAGCCCCCTGTGATAAGAACAGGTTCTTATGGCTGCACGACAGGCTCCAGAGCATACCTATCGATGATTGCAGCAGGTGTAGTGGCAAGTGTCCCATCATCATTATGCTAATTCATAATTTTGAATCCGGAACAAATATTATCTCTTTTTGGTCAACGAAGTGTGGCTAGTATGGTACACAGCAAGAGCATTTTGGACAAAATAAGTGTGCGAGGTGCCTTATGATGGCAGTCTTCTCAACACACACCCTAAAGTGAGGGGTTGTTCCTCGAAGAGCAAAATCAAATTTTCCTGACAATCAGAACTTTTCTTTGCATGTAAGGGACATGTAAGGGACATTCTCCTTTTCAGCCCACCTTGGCCATGCTTTTAGTGGTGAAACAACAATTGAAAAAATACTTTGGACAACCTGTTCTGATTAATGCTGGTCTTCTGACATTCAAGCACTGGTGCCTTTGTGACCCTCAAGTGGATGGCTCACTGGTTAAAGATTTCCAACAAGATGCTAGCTAATACTGCACTGTCAAAAAATATGGCAGTTCACACACCTCTAAATGATGTGGGGGAACCATGAGTTTAGTGGATTATGAGCTCTGCCAATTTACAGCAGTTCACCAGCACCACCAAACCATAAATGAGAACCAACGGCAATAACTTTCTAATTCATGTATTGTTCAATGCTGCACCATCCTCTTCATTGCAGGCGCTCTGGTTGGCTTTGCACCAGTAGTTGATCACACTTCAAGTTCCTTGCCATGATATCCATAATTTATGGCCTACCACCACACATGGTCATGATTTATATAGACACACTATACAGGTGCTATGTAATGTGATCTCCTCCAACCTTCTTTTAATGCCCAAACCCCTTTCTGCCCAGTTTTGCTTTTGTTCATTCCATCTACTCACTCTTTTTCTGGGGCATAAACTTCCTGTAGACATCAGAATTAAATCTTCGTTAAACAAATTCAGTTCTGCACTGAACACTCACCTGCTGACAATGTTGATTCTGCAGAACATCTATAGTCATGACTGCTTTCAAAGCAATCTATAGTTGTTTGATTGATTCAACCATCATTGGAAGTGGCTTCCATCTAGAGAATTATTTATCTCATATTAGCCCTATCTGTTCACCCAGGTATCTGAGCTGTATGTTACCTGGGCTTTAAACTTTTATCTCTCTATTCCATGCTACTGATGTTACCTATGCAAGATCATTTCTCATAGGAAATCTGGTGCGTTATTCTACATAACAAACAAGTAAATAAATATGTTCCAGAAAATATAACACATTCTTACTGGCTGAGGAGTTACATACAGACATGTGCTACCACCTGCCAACTCTGCAGAGTAGTCCTAGGTGTGTGCTAGGCACCTGTTGTGTAAATCATACAGATGATTGTATTGTTTGAAGGTGCTGGATTTAGTTACATCTTTGAGATGGACGCATTTCAGCGCTTTGACCATGTCATCATCAAAATATGATACGAATCAACAAGATAGAGTGCGAAAGAGAGCACATATTTTTTCACATCGAGACTATAAACGCATAAAAATAGGAGGAGGGCAGTTTGTTTAATCTGCCCCATGTTAGATTCTGTCACAATATGGCATCCATGAATATTGTTTTGAAAATCGATATTACGCTTGTTATGCATATGTTAGGTGGTGCTATAGGTATGTATGCATCTTCAGTTTTTATTTGGATGTATAGGCATTGATGCGCCAAGCAGAGAGGGCATGTGGTATGGTTAGGAAGATACTCAGAACCTTATTGTGAAAATTAATGGTACACCCGGATAGTAGCAGAATATTGTAACTAAAATCCTGTCTTATACAATTTTTGTATCCTTTATACATTAAAGATTAAAAAAACTACAGTCAATTAGACAATAGTTTTTTAAATGGCATAAAATGTGATTTTTTTGCCAAATTATGTTTTTGCTGTTGATATTGTGACATAAAACTGAAAAGTTATGTGCCTGGTTTATTGCTAAAATCTTCTGACATACTTGTCAAACTATCTTGGGATCGACATGTTTTTGTGCTTAGGTGAACACTAACATTTTGTGCCTTCTTCAAGACCTTTGCACCCCTTGTGAGATATACTTACACTTTTGTGTTGTAAAGATCCTTTACTAGGGTGGATCAAGTGGGGTTATAATAGACCAGCGAGGTTCCTAGGATGACAAGGGATAACATCAGAATGATACAAAGGTCATGGTAATCAAGTTACTTAATGGATCAAATGGGATACAATGGGCGAGAAAAAGTGAACTTTTGAAGTGAATTTGCTAAAAAAAATTAATAGAAGAGAGATGTAGTAGGTTCATGTTAGAAATGGGGTCTTTGGTTGGCAGTCAGGTTACTCCCTGTCCAAGCAAGGACCCTCACTCTAGTCAGGGTAAAGAAGAATCACCCTCAGTTAACCCACGCTCACCATTTGGTAGCTTGGCACGAGCAGGCAGGCTTAACTTCAGAAGCAATATGTAAAGTATTTGTACCAACCCACACAGTAGCTCAGTGAAAAAACACTACAAAATGACACAACACAGGCTTAGGAAAATAGGTAATATTTATCTAAACAAAACAAGACCAAAACAACAAAAATCCAACATACACAAGTCAAGATATGAATTTTAAAACAATAAGGCCCTCATCACAACCCTGGCGGTCGGTGTTAAAGCGGCGGTAACACCGCCAACAGGCCAGCGGTAAAAAAAATGGGATCACGACCACGGAGGAAACCACCAACTAAGAGAGCCACTTTAACACGCCGACCGCCAGGGTGGTAGCAACAAACACCGCGGCGGTCACCACCAACAGACAGGCGGAAGACAACATCCCGCCCACCCTATTATGAGAGGCCAATCCGCCAGCTTTTCCGGGGCAGTACCAATTACATCAAAAGCATGGTGGAAAAAGTACACTAAAGGGGAACCACTCACCTTCCGACACTCCACGAAGAACCAGGACGCCATCGAGCCCGAACTGCAGGTCCTCCCCATGTTGGTCATGTGTATCTACTAATACACCAGGAAATCGACAGAAGGCGACGACAACAGTGAGTACTGCACCTAAAACACAGGGGAGAGGGGAGTTAAAAGAGAGTTACACACACACGCGGCAAGCTACACCCACACCCCCCACCCTCACCAACAACACCATACACACTAACACATCCAACAACATGACAGATACACCCTGTCTCCCCCTGGAAGAACGCAAGGACAAAAGGAAATGAGTTTAACCAGTGATATTTTGAAACATTCAGATATAGCAATCGAATAAAAATAAATCAGTATATACAAATATTTACATTATGGACCAGAGAGAACACTGCAGGGGCATCAGGTCGAAAAAACACAGGCACCTCAGGGGGAAGGGGAGGGGGGCACCTCAGCCGGAAAATGGTACTAAGCCACTGCTCCTCGAGGGGACTCCATGCCCACTGCTTGGTCCTGGGGAGTGCAAAGCCACAGTCTCTCAAGTGGGTGGTGTTACCCACTGCTTGAAATGCGGAGTGCAAAGCCACAGTCTCTCAAGTGGGTGGTTTGCCCACTGCTTGGTCCTGGGAAGTGCAAAGCCACAGTCTCTCTGGTGGGTGGTGTGCCCACTGCTTGGTCCTGGGGAGTGCAAAGCCACAGTCTCTCTAGTGGATGGTGTGCCCACTGCTTGGTCCTGGTAAGTGCAAAGCCACAGTCTCTCAAGTGGATGTTTTCTTCCACTGGTTCTGGAGGGGGCATTGTGCCCAGTGTGCTTCATCCTGCCAAGGATTGGGGGAGTGGATGCATCTCTCCACTGGTTCTGGAGGGGGCATTGTGCCAGTGTGCTTCATCCTGCCAAGGATTGGGGGAGTGGATGCATCTCTCCACTGGTTCTGGCGGGGGCATTGTGCCCAGTGATGCCACACCTGGGGTGTGGCAGTTCCCGTTCCCTCACCTGGGTGTCTGAGCTACAAGATGTGCAGGGAACAGGCAGCATGATACTCCATGGCGACTTAGGCTGCAAACTGCTGGTAATGCCAGTGCTGGTGGTGGTGCCTCATGTGGTGTGTACAGGGTCCAGGACGTCACCTGCAGCCTCGGACGGCTCCCACTGGGGATGCCGCTGATGTCCAAAGTAGTGGCACTGCCTGGGCATGTGGCGGTGCAGATGGAGGTGCAGGTGGCGGTGGCTGCGGCGGTGGCTGCGACGGAGATGCTTCCGGTGCTGCCCGTGGTGCAGGTGTCTGTAGTAGTGGAGGGAGACACCAGACCATCTCCGGCAGCCTCGGATGGCTGATCACTGTGGAGGATGCTGGTGACTGACGTTGTGGCAGCAGGGGTGCAGGGGGTGGTACAGATGGCGGTTCAAGTGGTGGTGCAGGTGGCGGTCGGTGCGGCGGTGCTGACCATGGTACAGGTTGCTAGGCTATTTGGTGAAATGGTGGTCACCAGCCCATCACCAGGAGGCTTTGTACCCTGAGGTGACTTGCCCTTGCTTTTGTGTCCCTTCCCCACCTTGATAGTCGCTGCTGGGACCTTGGCACTGTCCTCTTTGTGTCTGGATGAGGCCTTGCTGGGTGGGTGGTGCGACTTTTCCCTGCTGCATGCCGGCCCCTTCTTAACCTTGGCAGGTGGCGGAATCGGGTGGTCCTTACCATCTGTAGGTGGCACACTGGCAGCCCTGACGGGTGCCCTCTTCGATCCTCCCAGACTTGCAGGGACCACAGCGGATGCCGATTTGGTGTCTGAGGTGCTGGCCTGGGATCTAGACATTCTGGCCATAGGGGAAGGATGGGGGGGAGGTGTAGGGAAGAGGTCAACGTTAGCTAGGAAACGTTTTTTTGACACACTGGGACAGGAAGATGGAGGGGGTGTGGGAGTGGAGGAAGAGGTAGTGGTTGTAGGTGGTGTACGTCTGCTGAGTTTGGGTGAAGGTGCATGGGCTGGAATCTGTTGTGAGGTGGATGGCTGTTGAGTGGGTGTGTGCCTGCGTTTGTGTACTTTGGGAGGAGGGCTCACAGACACACTGGGAGAAGACACAGGGGACGTGTGAATGGTTGTGAGGGTGGTGATTGCTCGTGAGGGGTGTGTTGTGATGGGCGTGCTGGTAATGGAGGCAGTGGCTGATGATGTAGTGCATGCAGGTGTGAGTGGAGACGATACTGGGAGGGAGGTGGAGGAAGAGGAGGAGGAGGACACAGTGGAGGCAGTGGATGTTGGTATGTGTGCAATGGGATGGTGCTTGTGTGAGTGCCTGTGTGATGATGTGTGGTGCTTATGTTTTCCTGAGCCACTTTTGTGTGTTGATGTTTGTGCATGCTGGTCTGAAGGTGTGCTTGGGATAGACTGAGGTAGAGGGGATTGGGTCGGGGTAGTGGAAGTTGGAGGGGGGAGGCTGGACACAGGAACAATGGCTGCCATCAGTGCTGAGGCCAGAGCCTGAAATGCTCTCCATTGGGCTGCCAAGCCAGAATGAATGCCCTCCAGGTATGCATTTGTTTGTTGCAAATGCCTCTCGACACCCTGGATGGCATTCAGAATGGTTGACTGCCCAACAGTGAGGGATCTCAGGAGGTCAATATCCTCCTCACTGAGGGCAGCAGGGCTGACTGGGGCAAGGCCTGAGGTGCCTGGAGCAAAGGAGATGCCCACCCTCCTGGGTGAGCGGGCACCGGAAACACGCTGAGGGGCATCTGGGAGGGCGGTGCTGGTAGGGGGGGTGGCGGCTGTACCTGTTGGGGTGGGCACAGAGGTGTCCGCGACCACCAGGGAGCTTCCATCAGAGGAAGAGTCGCTGTCACTGGTCTTCCCCCCTGTCCCCGTTGTGGAGCTCCCCTCACCCTCCGTCCCACTGGTGGCTTCTCTCTCCGTGGATTCACCCTCATGGGCCATGTGGGATGCAGCTCTCTCCGTCGCTGGTGCCTCTGCTCCTCTGCCAGATGATGCTAATGAGGACAGGGTGACAAAACAAGAAGGGAGGGATAGACAGAGGACACACATGGTCAATGCCAGCAACACCACTACCGTTGGCGTACACAACATACACTGAGCTGCCCTATGCACTAGGCCATGCCCAACCACTCACTAAGGTAGTCACCAGCCCATGGGGTACAACGCCTAACGCCAGCACCTGCACACCTGACACCCACAGGACCCTGCACACTAGTAGTTGGCCACTTGCACCATTGGGGTAGGGGTGCTTCAGAGCCTGCAAACAAGGACCTACCCTGGAATGATCGCCCTGGCATAGGGGCACCCACAGCCCACATCCCCCAGCCATCTAGTTCCTAAAGCGTGCAAAGTCAGCTTTCTGAAACTGTACTCACCCCCTTGTGGCTGCTGTGATGTCCTCAAGGGCCCATCCAACTCCAGACAGGCCACCGCCAGGATGCAGAACATCAGGGGGGTCATGGTGTGACTGGCACCCCTTCAGCTGAGCCTCTGCCATCTTCTTGGTCCAGCGGCGCAGGTGCTCCCATCTCTTGCGGCAGTGGGTACTCTGCCTGTGATAGACCCCCGGGGTCCCCACCTCCTTGGCGATCATACGCCAAATACCCTCCTTCTGGTGGGCGCTGACCTAGAGGGTAAAGACAGCGGAAAATGTAATTACGTACCCGTCCGGACAGTAATACTCATTGCCCACCAGGTCCCACCCATGCCCTGAAGCAGATACACTGACCACCCCTCATGCAGCAGTCAGGCCAGGACGCCATAGCAACCCCCAACATGTGGCTTACATCCACACCACTCCAAACCGGCATTGCCCACGCATTATGCTCACAGTTTTCTCACCTGTTTGTCTGGAGGACCGTAGAGTAGCGTGTAATGGGGGAGGTCCCCATCCACCAGTTTCTCCAACTCCTCCGCATTGGGGGCAGGGGCCCTTTCCCCAGACACATGAGCTATTGTCGCTTCCAGACTCAGGTCACATCAGCACTTGCAGTGTAGGTCCTCTCCTGTTGAAGGTCAGGTATCAAGTGAGTGAATGGGTAGAAAATGGCGGTGACGTCTGTGGTGATGCGTACCATCACAGCCGGCGTACATCGCCATTGGCTCCTGGAACCCATAGGGCCCAATGATAACCAATGCAGAGTTGCGCAGCGGTATTTGACCGCCTACCGCAACGCTGCACAATGCCAGCGCAGTTACCTCATTTCCCCTTGTCCCTCTTCACAGGTCAGGCAGCCACCATTTCAGGGGGGCACATGGCATGGCACCTAACTGTGTCACAGCACATATTGACACATATACTGACTCTCGATTTCACACACTGCTTCTGTAACATTAATTCAGACACAGTTGTGCTATCTATGTGGTAAATGACCTTCTGCTCACCGTTCTCCTCCATAGGCTACAACCGCTGAGGCAGATGATGAGATGGTGGCATCCTCTGGTGTACAGAACCCTGGTGGACCTGTCGACAATGGAGGACAGACACATTATAATCACATACAGACTTGATCGTGCCACAATCCAAGAACTGTGTGCCCAATTGGAGCCAGACCTGATGTCAGCTATCCGCCAGCCCACAGGTATCCCCCCTTTAGTGCAGGTCCTGTCAGTGCTCCATTTCCTGGAAAGTGGCTCCTTCCAAACTACAGTGGCCATGGCATCAGGGATGTCTCAATGTTCTCAAATGTGTTGAACAGGGTGTTGTCTGCCCTGCTGAAACATATGAGCAGCTACATTTTGTTCCCCCAGATGGAGGATTTGGCCACAGTGAAAGCTGACTTCTATGCCCTGGGACATATCCCCAACATCGCTGGTGCCATTGGCACATGTGGCATTTGCCCTCCCCCGCAGAAATGAACAGGTGTACAGGAATAGAAAAAGCTATCATTCGATGAATGTGCAAATGGTGTGTTTGGTGGACCAGTAATCTCCCATGTGAATGCCAAATATCCTGCATGATGCCTATATCTTGCGAAATAGCAGCATCCCTTATGTGATGGGCTAACTCCAGAGGCACTGAGTGTGGCTAATAGGTGAGCCCAAGGTCCCCACTCAGTATGAGTAGGTGTCTGGGTATTGGGTTGTCCCTAAGGGTTAGTGTGTGTCTCACAATTGTCCCTCGATATTTGCAGGTGACTCTGGTTACCCCAACCTGTCATGGCTACTGACCCCAGTGAGGAATCCCAGGACAAGGGCAGAGGAACGTTACAATGAGGCACATGGGCGAACTAGGAGGATTATTGAGAGGACATTTGGCCTCTTGAAAGCCAGATTCCGGTGCCTCCATCTGACAGATGGCTCCCTGTACTACTCACCCAAGAAGAAGTGCCAGATCATTGTGGCATGCTGTATGTTGCACAACCTGACATTGAGACACAAGGTGCCTTTTCTGCTGGAGGATGAGCCTGGTGATGGTCTTGTGGCAGCGGTGGAGCCTGTAGAAAGTGAGGAAGAGGAGGCAGAGGAAGAAGATGTTGACAACAGAGCAAAAATGATCCTGCAGTACTTCCAGTGACACACAGCTACGAGACTGTAACTCCTCTTCACATTTCAGTATACTTAAGGACATTGTACATGGCAGCCTCTTACCCTCTGTCTATGGACACTGACTGTTCCCTTTGGGTTTCCTTTTTTCAGATCTGTGTACCCCATTCTGGCTTCTGCTATGTGTACTGCTGCCCAACAACTGTCATACATTGGTATGAGTAAATGAACATATACCTTGTTATGCTTTGCTAATGTTGTAGTAATACATTTGTGAATCATCAGACTGACTCCAGATTGGTATTTGTTTCAAGGGTGTTTATTTAGGTGCTAATAAGTATAGGGGTATGTGCAAGGGGCTGGGGTGATGGTGGAGGAATGTCCAGTTAGAGTCCAGCCTCATGGCATCACAGGTGCATTGTCCAAGGGGGCATAGGAAGGGGAGAAATGGCAGTTCAAGGATGACAGGGTAACAGAGTGGGACAGAAGGGTGACAATCAGGAGGATCCTATTTCCTGACGTGGGTCTTGGCAATGTTCTCTGTCTTCTGCCTGGATCGCAGGGACCGTTTGCGGGGTGGTTCTCCTTCTGTAGGGGTTGGGGTGCTGGTGGCCTGTTGGTCCTGTGGCAGGGCCTCCTGTCCACTAGCGCCTGCGGAGGTGGAAGGCTGTTCATCGGTTTGGCTAGTGTCAGGGGCCCTTTGTTGTGCCACTGCCTCCCTCATGGTCTTGCCCATATCACCCCTGCTATGGTGACCAGGATGGTGTAGATTTTTGTGAGGTCATCCCTGATCCCCATGCACTGTCCCTCCTGCAGCCGCTGGGTCTCCTGAAACTTGGCCAGTGCCATGCCCATTGTCTCTTGTGAATGGTGGTATGCTACCATGATGTTTGAGAGTGCCTCGTGCAGGGTCGGGGCCCTGGGCCTGTCCTCCCCCTGTCGCACAGCAGTCCTCCCAGCTTCCCTGTTGTCCTGTGCCGCTGTCCCCTCAACCGTGTGCCCACTGCCGCTGACCCCAGGTCCCTGATCGTCCTGGGTTAGTGGGGTTGCCTGGGGTCCCTGTAGTGGTGGACACACTGCTGATTGATGTGTCCTGGGCACAGTGGCATGGGCCCGCTGGGTGGATGCTGTGGTGGTGTTTCCTGAGGGGGGAGGCTCTGTGGTGGTTTGGGACTGTGGCAGGGTAACCGACTGTCCAGAGGTCCCAGATGGGCCAGGTTGGTCATCGTGATCCAGGCATGCAGAGCTGCTGTCATCAGTGTGGGCCTCTTCTGGTAGGGGACTGGATGTAGCTGGCATCTCCTGTCCGGTGACGTTGGGTAGGGTTCCTGTTGGGATGCAAATGCATTGTTATTGTATCTGTGTGTGCCATCTTGTGCAATTGGTGTGTTTCCCTTATAGAATTGTGCTTTCCCTGTCGCCTTGGCCTTCTGTGATTGCTCATTGTGTGGGCTGGGTGAGTCTCTCTACTGGGCATGTTGTGGTGATGTGTGTCCTTGCAGGGCTGTGATGGGTGTCCATGCATTGTTGTTGCATGCAGGGCTTGGTATTGGGATGTGTGGGTTGTGATGGTGGGGTAATGAGGGTGAGGGTAGGGGTGGGGTTATGTGATAGCATGCAGGTGGGGGGGTGATAGTAATAGAGAATTGACTTACCAGAGTCCAGCCCTCCTGCTACTCCTGCGAGGCCCTCAGGATGCATGATCGCCAAGACTTGCTCCTCCCATGTTGTTAGTTGTGGGGGAGGAGGTGGGGGTCCACCACCAGTCCTCTGTACTGCTATCTGGTGTCTTGATATCACTGAACGCACCTACCCCCATAGGTCGTTCCACCTCTTCCTGATGTCATCCCTGGTTCTTGGATGCTGTCCCACGGCGTTGACCCTGTCCACGAATCTCTGCCATAGCTCCATCTTCCTTGCAATGGACGTCTGCTGCACCTGTGATCCGAATAGCTGTGGCTCTACCCAGATGATTTCCTCCACCATGACCCTTAGCTCCTCCTTAGAAAACCTGGGGTGTCTTTGAAGTGCCATGACGTGGTGTGAGTGATATGTGTGAGGTGATGTGTGGGGTGATGTGTTGGGATGTATAATGTGATGTGCGTGGATGGTGTATGAGTGATGGGGTTCTGTGCCTCTGAGTGATTGTGTGCTCTTTGCTTGTCTCTCTGTGCTTGGTCTCTTTTTTTGGGTTATTTGGGGCTGTGGGTAGTGTGGGTGTGTGTTTTATAGTGATGTGGGTGTGGTGTATGTATGTGTGTCAGGTGTGTGTATTTTGAATTGTCCAATGCGGTGTAGTTTCGTAAGTGTGTGTGTATTTTGAGCGCGGCGGTGTGTACTGCCAATGGTTTACCGCGGTTGAAAGACCACTGCGTTGATTCGTGGGTCATGATACTGTGGGCATATATCTGTTGGCGTGACGGTGTGGGTTTTGCTAAAACCATTTTATGACTGACCTTTGGTGTGGCGGACTTCTGTGGGTGTCTGTATTGTGGTGGTATTCTCTGTGTGGGTTATAATATCCATGGCGGATTACCGCCGCGGTCATGGTATGTTGGCGGCCGTCAGCACGGCGATAGGCGGCATTTACCGCCAGGGTTGTAGTGATGGCGTAAGATCCTTAAAGCCTTCAGAAAACAGTGAGAACATTGTTAGCATACAAAAGTACCTGGGTAGCACCAAAATAACACCCCACAAACGAGTGTGCATCGGAAAAGGCCAGCGATGCCCCGATTTCTCACTCGCAAGCGAGACCGTGCGTCGTTCCCCCTCCAGTCGGGTCGGCATGCGTTGTTTCTCCTCTCCCGCAAGCGAGCGATGCATCGATCTGGACAGGCACCTCAGATCCGGGCAGGATTTACGTTGTTTTTCCGCACCCAGCAATGTTGCGTTGAATATTCGGTCACACGGTACCACAAAACCGTGCTGCGTGTGGTTTGCGTCATTATCAGCCTCCGTTAGAGGGTGTTGCATGTCGTTTCTCCAGCCGCGTTCCATCGATTTTCCAGTCGCAATGCAGGTGGAGCGTTGATTTCCGTCCGTGAAGCTGGTAGTGCATCATTTATCAGCCGTGTCACGGAAGGTGCGTCGAAAATTTCGCCGCACAGCGGTCTGTGCATGGATTTTCAGTCTTTGTCTGCTAGCTTCACCTTTCAAGGGCCCAGGAACTGGATAGGGCACCACGTGGCAGGGCAGGAGTCCCCGCAGAGATTCCAGGGGCTTGCAGGGAAAGTCTTTGATTGCCCTGAGACTTCAACAACAGGAGGCAAGCTCAGTTCAAGCTCTTGGAGATTCTTCACAAGCAGGAATGCACAACAACGTCCAGTCTTTGTCCCCTTTCACAAGGTGAAGTGGCAACTGTAGGATAGCTCCACAAAGCACAGTCACAGGCAGGGCAGCATTTCTCCTCAGCTCTTCAGATCTTCAGCTCTTCTCTTTGGCAGAGGTTCCTCTTGATTCCAGAAGTTATCTAATTATCAGGGTTTTGGGTGCTCTTTTTATACCCCTTTCTGCCTTTGAAGTAGGCCTACTTCCAAGTAAAGTCTCTCTTGTTTGTGAGATCCTGCCTTGCCCAGGCCAAACCCCAGACACACACCAGGAGGTTGGAGACTGTGTGAGGGCAGGCACAGCCCTTTCAGGTGTGAGAGACCACTCCTCCCCTCCCTCCTAGCACAGATGGCTTATCAGGATATGCAGGCTACACCCCAGCTCCCTTTGTGTCACTGTCTAGAGAGAGGTGCAAACAGGCAACAGTCAAACTAACCCAGACAGGGAATCCACAAACAGGAAGAGTCACAGAATGGTTTCAGCAAGAAAATGCCTTCTTTCTAAAAGTGGCATTTTCAAACCTACAATCTCAAAACTAACTTTACTAAAAGATGTATTTTTAAATTGTGAGTTTAGAGACCCCAAACTCCACATGTCCATCTGCTCCCAAAGGGAATCTACGCTTTAATCATATGTAAAGGCAGCCAACATGTTAACCTATGAGAGAGATAGGCCTTGCAACAGTGAAAAACTCATTTGGCAGTATTTCACTGTCAGGACATATAAAACACATTAGTGTATGTCCTACCTTAAACATTCACTGCACCCTGCCCCTGGGTCTACCTAGGGCCTAACTTAGGGGTGTCTTACATGTAAGAAAAGGAAAATTTAGGCCTGGCAAGTGGGTACCCTTGCCAAGTCGAACTGGCAGTTAAAACTGCACTCACAGACATTGCAGTGGCTGGTCTGAGCCATGTTTTCAGAGCTACTAATGTAGGTGGCACAACCAGTGCTGCAGGCCCACTTTTAGCATTTGATTTACGGGCCCTGTGCACCTCTAGAGCACCATACTAGGAACTTACCAGTAAATCAAATATGCCAATATTGGAAAGCCAATTACATATACAGTTTACACTGGAGCACTTTAGCACTGGATAGCAATGGTAAAGCGCCCAGAGTAACAAAAACAGCATAAAGAGATTCCAACACACATCAACAACCTGGGAAACAGAGGTAAAAAGTTAGGGCAGATCACGCCAAGGATGCCAAGTCTAACAGTTCACTAATATGTTTTTTCAGAAAGCATTGCTTTTCTACAGTATGTGTTGTCTGTTTTGCACTCAGGAGTGCTATCAACGTGAAACATATCAGAAATAGACTTAATTTGTGCTGCAGAATGCACAAAAGATGTTTACTAAGAGAGGACAACTACAAAACGTATTTTGAAACCCTGGAATAACAGAAGGCTGACAGTTCAATCTGAAGTAGAGTTTCCATGAGCAGCAGGGTCCTTCACTGTGTGTCTATTGGAAGAGCCCTCGGTTCAAGCTCAATGAAACTCTACCTACAAAAATGGTAAAAAAAGAACATTTAAATTGATTACTTGGCACAGGAATTCCTGTTTGCACTAAGGGAGGAGAAGGACTCCTCAGACAAATTAAAAAAAGGTCAAATAATGGGACGGAACATAAAATGGCAGAAGCAGAAACCAAAGTCCTCCAATGGGCACTTTATCAAAAGCCTAACCATTATGGGGGTCATTACAAGCTTGGCGCAAGCGGTAACCGCCGTGCGGCCGCCACTGCGGCCGCACTCCCGCGGACCCCATTACGGCATCCCCGCTGGGCCGGCGGGCGCAAACCAAGTTTACGCCCGCCGGCCCAGCGGGGATGAGGCCGCAACATAGGAGCCGGCTCCTAATGGAGCCGGCGGTGTTGCGGCCGTGCGACGGGTGCAGTAGCACCCGTCACGCTTTTCACTGTCTGCTATGCAGACAGTGAAAAGCTGCCCAGGGCCTGTTAGGGGGCCCCTGCACTGCCCATGCCAGTGGCATGGGCAGTGCAGGGGCCCCCAGGGGCCCCAGGACACCCCTTACCGCCAGCCTCTTCCTAGCGGTGCAAACCACCAGAAACAGGCTGGCGGTAGGGGGGACATAATCCCCAGGGCAGCGCTGCTTGCAGCGCTGCCCTGGCGGATTATCACCGCCGGGGCTAAAACGGCGGGAACCCGCCGGCCCCGGCGGTGCGACCGCGGCACTACCGCCGCGGTCGTAATACGGGTTTCTGTATCGCCAGCCTGTTGGCGGTACGGACGCCACATTACCCCTGGCGGTCTCTGACCGCCAGGGTCGTAATGACCCCCTATATATCCTATCCCAAGCAGAAAGAGACCAAAACATGATTGGCAACCCTGTGTAACAGACAAAATATAAACAACTTGCAGAGTGACTAATGAAGAGCAGAAATGACATGCAATGGATGACAAACTATGTAAATGATAGATACAGCCCCAATTACAAGTGATGTGCTAAACTGCAGCATCCGTACAAGCACCCCTTTGCACGGATATTGCAATTACGAGGGGATCGAGTATTAAGACTTTTTTACAGACTTTTCCCCAGGTGGATAACAGCAGGCAAAAACTGTTGATATTAACGGGGAGAAAGGGCTTGGTAAATTCCAGGACATGCAGATTTTGGTGTGGAAAGAATCTGAATATGCATGTTACTTCCCAATTACAATGGGCAAAACGCATAACAGGTGCTGCTTATCACACCTAACTTCCGAACACCAGGGTGTGGATAGTTGACAGGTGTGGCACTGCTTACATCGAGGCTTTGTAATCAGGACGTGTGTCCAAAATTCAGACAAGGATCACAAATGGACTTTAGTTATACAATCTTCAAAGACCATCCAAAAGACACAGGTTTACTCAAGGACCAAGAGACTGTAAATGTTAACATGTTCATCATGCTGCCCAAACACAGCCAATTCAGTGATAAGTGTTAATGTAACTCAACAGTGAAAAGTAACTTAAAAATACATTTTAAGGGCACTTTTTCGTTTTGGGCACATTTAGTGATGAAAAAACACCATGCTTTTGATGTACCTGTATTGTGACAATAATCTGTATTAAGACGTGTTACATATGTTACTATGGATAGTAATTGTGGGGAAGGATCAGTGCCGCACGGGAACACCATCCAAAGTTGATGGGGGTGTAGGCAATTGGTTTCTCCATGGGAAAATATTTTTTCCCAGTGAAGAAGAATAAAGTTAGCAAGCACATTTGCACTTGTTCCGCTTGTTTTCTGCATAAGAAAATAAAAGTTCCTACTTTGCAGTCGAAAAATAAACTTTTACAAACGTTTTCCAGGACTATGCCTGGACAACTGTGACTGATGCAGCTTTCCAGGCATACTTCTAGCGAGTTATGTGAACTCTAGAAAGTAGGATTCTGCATCCTTGTGAGATAGTGACTTAGCAGGTGCATGTAGGATTGAAAGTCCTTGCTGCAGTGCCCATGTCATGCCCACCTCCCCTACCCTTTCACCTAGTTGTACATTCCGACATACTCAGTATTTCTTCATGCACAAGAAACGTACGTCCCGAGTTTCTTGGCCACATGATCATGGTATGCTACTTGACAGCATAGTGCTAGACTCCATACTCCTTTAATCTAGTAGGCTACAGTCCTCATGACCAGGTTATGACACTATAGTTGACGTCAGATGACTCTAGCAGTGAGGTAAAAGTACTTTTTGCCCTGGAAGCCAGTCGTCTGACGGCTTTCTGGCTTGGTCAAATTGCATGGTAGGTAAAAATTGCCACCCACATTCACCCAGATTGTATATGTATCATTCAGGAGCAACATTAAGAAATATGTTTGCTTGTATACCTGTCTTGGGGACCCCAGATAGGGTGGTTGATTGGGCTATTCGTAGACAGAGCATGCCGTGTCCCCTCCTGTGCTGCTACTCTCAATCTCAAGTCCCTCTATGTCTAGAATGATTATAAAAGCCAATTGTAACTGACTGGCTTCCAGGACCCATCCTGTATCCCACCCTGCATAAGTTGCACAATATTCTTCAACTGACGTAGAGGACCGATGAGGCCCAATGATCCTTTGCCCTGCTCCACCACTTTGCAACTCTCCTTGCATTACATTTTACTGAACTATACTATAGATAAAGCACATTTTCATATATTGGTATGTATATAGCACAAACAAAGCACTCCATATCAATTGGAGATTTAAACCCTTCAAAATGACATTACTTTCACATATTTATATTTGCATGTACAAATATTTTGCACATAATCCATTTCAGACACAAGGAAATTAAGGGCCTCATTTTCTTTTTTGGTGGGTGGCAGGAGAGATCGTCCCCTACAGGTCAGAACCGGTCACCTGTTTGTTGTCTAGCCAGAAGTTAGTTTGTGCATACATTTGGAAGTTGAATTGTTATTGGTGGAGGAGCTGAGCCAGGGTTAAATGTAAATGTTAAACAACAGGCAAACATTGACGATCCTGAGTTTTTGGCTATGTCTGGAAATAGGAAAGAGAGAATCTAAGATAAAGCAGATCCGGCTATGCCTGCACAGGTTTCCAGCTTTTCTACCCGTATGGTCGATAGCGTTTTAGGCTGTAGACAGATGATGGAGTATAAGGGCTGTTACTTTGACTTTGTCCGGGGAAGGATGGATTCCTTCCTTATAATGGCAAGGACTTTTTCAGTGCTTTTGGGGGTTGGGGGGCGAATCTAGCTGATCGTCATGGGGAAGCTGATTATTGTTACAAGTAGTGAACACTGTGTTTCAGAGAGTTGGGCACAACTGGTGAGCGAAAGAAGGAATGTATCATCTTAGCTGTGTCTGTTGTGAGAAAAGGGAGGAATTATTTGAACCAGGAGGATGAACGGGGACCAAACTCACTGTTTGATTCTTATGTTTTGGTAGCCAGGCAGCATCTCCACAGATGTGAATCAGGAGGAGGTAGATTGTAATACTGGTGAGGAAAGGGTAGGCAGGATATTGACCTCCTAATTTTGGCAATTTTGAAATTGAAGAATATAAGTAGATTGCTGGCTGGCTTTGCAGATTTCAGAACCGGAGTGTTCATTATACATTTTAAGTTCTCCTTTGTTTTATTGGGTGCTTTGTTAATGCTTATTATATCTGCACCCCCAAAACGATACAAATGTTGCCCATAACCATAATCTTCCTAAAGAGCTAAAAGAGAACTGGTGTTTACAATCTACTTAATGGTGAGACCAGGTTGGAGTCCACCTTGTCCCATGGAGTACCATGAGTGCCCCCCGGGATAACTAGAGTATCACTTTGGAGGGATCACATGGGAGTAACCCCCGCTGTTAAACTAGGCAAAAAATGCAGGCTAACTTCGTGAACAAAGAAAAAATGATGGAGAGGGGTCTTTGTTCTTCCAAAGAGACAAGCATGGGAACCATGGGAATAAGTCGTGTTCGAGGGAATGTAGCTCCAATTTACAAAATAATATTTCGAAAATACAAAAAGTTTTTAATGGTGTTCCATTTTCCATTTATATTAGATCGTAGAGCATATTTCCAAACACGCGCATTCTACATACAGTTCTTTAAGGTTTGTAGAAAAAATAGTAGACTTGATATTGTCTTTTATAAAAAGAAAATGTTTTCAATAAATGCCTAGAGGCTTGGCTAATCTATATGGCTGTTATCACGTTCTGTTAAGTCCTTCAGACACAGCTTGGAAGCTTCCTAGTATACAAACGCCAGAGCTATTATTGTTCTAATGTTTATCTCAAAAGTGCTAAATTATGTGTGTTTGAGAAAAACAAACAACATAAAATATGCAAACACCTCCACACGTACTAATGTTCATGTTAGTGAATCTGTGTGAGTCTTTTTCAAGAAAAAAGATAAGGAATGTTTGACAGTCGCTTGAGATATAATTTGGGGGAAACCTATTCACTTTTACTTCGTAGCCTCGCTCTCTGTGGCGTGTACAATCCCCTTGTTTCAGGTTCAATGGATCATTCTTCAAAGAACGAACAAAATGGTTCTTTGTTCGCGAGAGAAACCTATCTGCAGAGACCCTGTATTACTTCCTGTGAAATCCGGCACTGCAGACCGGCTTTGCTAGCAATCTATCGGTTTTGGCTTCCTTTGGTCATTTCAGAAGAATGGGGACATTGTGTGTGACTGAAAATGATGCTGTCTAGAATTTTTCCAAGTTCAGACTCAAGTCTTACAACCAAATGCACCCAATGCCAGACAGGTGGTGTTTCTAAGGACCGTGCACATCAAATGGCATCACTGGTATTGAATGTATGTAAATGTGGAAAAGCAGCGCGTATTTGGTTTTGCTGAATTGGTCTGTTTTTTTACATAATGTCTTGATTTTTCAACTCACTATTAAATAATTCATGCAAAGAATCGGAGAAATACTCGAAAAAAGTTAATTCTATATTTTGTGTGTGCTTTGTGAAAAACAGTGTAAAATGCAGTACAAATGTTACTAATACACATAAATGACAATGCTATTTTGAACTCCCACTCAGCATTTACTAACATGCTAATTCTGGAAAAGGAAATTTGAGTCAACTCTGCTGAATGCGATAAAGGAAATCTATAAAGACGTTGGGCATTGAAACTCCCCCCAAAATTATCAAAACATTAATTGGCATCAAGGATTCATGTACATACAGGTTCTCATCCCGGCTTGTGAGGCAAATGGGTGGTAGTTATAACTCCAGGTAAATATAGTTACCCAGGGGCATCTATTTAGCAAGTGTGCTAAATATCAGTTATTCCGCGATCTGCAGGTGGGTGTGAGGCATAACATGGGCATCGGATTTTACCTCACTACTCTGAATAAAGGCCATATTATGTTAAAAGGCCCACAAAAGCACAAATAGTTTCTGTGATAACGTGTTGATGGGTGGTGATATATGGCCTCTTTTTGTACCGTACATGGAATGCTGCATAATTACAGTGTACAAAAAAGGATGGATGGAATGCTTGAATTGATCTGTCATTGGTAATTACCCAGGGCTGCATCTCAATCTATTGTTTGTACACTGATGGAAAATGGGTTCCTGGTTGAGGGGGTGAAACCCTACTCAAGCAGTAACTGCAATTCCAGTCAGGATGAATTCACAAGCAAGTCCAGAAATTAACTTGTGCTTAACCCCCTGGTAGCTTGGCACAAAAGCAACCAATTTTAACTTAGAAGCAATGTGTAAAGTATTTATGCAGTATTTCAAACAGTCAAAGAAAAAACACAACACAAGAAAAATCCAACACCAATTTAGAAAAATAGAGTATATGAGACCAAAAACAACAGTAATCCAATCAGCAGAACCGGAGATATGCAATTTTAACATTTTAAGTGGAAATAGTGCCTAAAAGTATAATGCACCAACTGTGGCTATTATCCACTTAAAACTTTTAAATTATCTATCTCTGGTTCCACTGATTAGATATTTGTTGTTTTGGTCTCAAGTATTGTATTAAATTTTACTCTATTTTTAGGGTTGATTCTGTGAGTGCATGTGCTTGCGCATGCGTCTCACATGTCAGACACTGTTGTATTAAGTAAATGGATTGGAGCCTGCCTGTCAATCACCATTTGTTGATTTACGTGGCACTCTGCTTTACAGCCTCGTAATTCGTTAAGACACGTCTAGCATAATTTCCGTTCCTCGATGTGGAGCAGGGATCAAGCACTAATTGATGCAACTTAATTAGTGCCCATCCTCTGCTCCTGACATGATTGAGGTACTATGTAGTTCATTTTAACTTTGAGTTTCCCACAAACAGAAGGCTTGTGACTGGCAAAAACGTGTGCAGCAGGACAAACATAATCACAAAGTTTTATTTTTTAACACCAACTTCATTTTATTTTGTTAAGTCATCTTTTCTTAGTTTCAACTTTGTTTTTTTTGTTTTTGCTCATGGGCACTGTTGTCAAAAGATGCAATTAACTTTTTTTTTTTTGCAGTTTTACATAGCGCAAACTCGACCCAAAGCTACTGGTTTTCCCAGAATCACAGGATTTGTGATCTGACACCAAGATTCAAATCTTGTTCAAACCTGGTTCCTCAGCTCCAAAATCGTCAGCTCTGGCCATTATGCCTCATTCAACAGTGAATCAGTCCCGTCTACAGGTGACTAGGCTCCTGTGACAATTCAGAAGAAGTCGAGCTTTTGGAGATGGTGCAAAATAGTACAGCCGGCTGAAAGCACAACACTGTGATCCTGTGTAATCGGCAGGCTGAGGGGTTGAATAAAAGCAGCACAGATTAGCCTTTTCACAAGATCGAGAAAATGGCATATGTATAGAGTGCTCATCTGTCCTTGAAGGTTTCTTGGTACTGGCCTGCTGATCTGGTGGGTCCTAGAAGGATTAGTTGTTAATGGCCTGGTTTATGAGACTTTTATGAACTCAAGATGTCCATTGAGAGGTCTGGTGATGCAGGCTACTATATTTTGACAAGAGAACAGAAGAGATACAACGTCATCACCCATGTGTCTGCTCTGGATGTGTACAACCCGAGACACATGGTATCTTAGATAGAGTAAATCAAAGTTCATACAGGGCACCCAGAGATCGAAAGTGCTACGGGGCCATACAGATGGTAGGTAGTAAAGCATTTACAAATTCATATAACTCTCACATGGTGCGACCTAGACTTCATGAAATAAATAGAGGCAGATCAAATGCAGCCTAACGCCAAATAGGTGTCAGAAAGCACCAAGAAAGACTTGAGAAGCCCAACGAGAGAGACGCAGATGATGCACTATTCCAAAACAAGGGGCAGCTTCTTAGCAGAGTAGTGCACAGGACTCAATATCCTGACCTCTGGTTACCTTGAGAAAGGTAAAGTTGAGGAAATACAGTTGGCTTGGACTGGATCCAGTTGGATGTTTCACAATATTAAGTGGAAAAGCAAGTATAATTCTGCTGGTTGATAAAAATGCAAACACCAACCAATAGACTCTATTTGAGCCCCCATTAAAAACTGGGATATGGTGGAATTTTCTTGCTAGATGTTCTTTTTTGTAGTCCAGGATATAATTCTCAGGAATATTGCCTGAAATCAAAATTTAGCCCTAAATACTGCTTACAAAAATTGTGTCCCTTTGGGTGTAGACTTTCAGTCACTAACCAGCTAGTGGGCTGATATTCTGAACAATAGTTATGACTTCATCTGCCGATATTCTGACTATGTTCTGGTACCACATCGGTTGATTAGATGCTCACAATACTAAATGCTGACCACTAGGTCCAGTAGAAAGCATCCATAACTGGCCAACTGGAATTTTCACCAGGGATGTTTGGTCTTTGTATATCACCACAGAGTCAAGAAAATGTCCCCTGTTCCCCAGGTGCTGAGGTTTCACTTAAGTCACCAGTACTGTCTGACACGTGCCACATAAATAGGAACTAGTGCCTCATGGGCCACTGCGTATAGTGCCTAGTCAGCATAGTGCCTTATGGGAAAGCTGGCATTAGTTATTAGAAAGAATAGAAACTGCATTTCTCACTGGATTGTTGAACGATCCAGACTTTTGGGCTACTGCTCACCCAACTGAGGTCCGAATGACTGCGAGCTGCACATCTCTCACAAAACAGGGCATTCTTATTATTGCATTAACAGAAGAGATTTAACTACATCAGTTTTATTTACAGTACAGTTTGGAACTTTGTCTTAACTAAAAGTAACAACAGGAATAACATTGTGTTTGGACTGATCAGAAATGTATCTTAAGAAGTTGAAACTTTGCTGGTTTGACATACAGTTTTAGGTGACTGAAGCTGTAGCAGTTTTGCTTACATTTTACCTTCTTGCTTATGGTGATCGTAGCGGAATTTTGATTTGTGTACACTGTAACTTTGTGTCTCTCGGTTAGAATTATTTATATACTAACTTTGTGACTGGGGGCTGAGTCAGTTTTATGTGCGTTGTAACCGTGTGTTGGGGAGCGGTGGACTGGGCAGTATCGGCTCCATTTACATAATAACAGAATGATTGATGCTGTATCATCTTTAAATGTACTGTAACTTTGTGTCTAGGGTCGTTTGGGCTCCATTATACATATTTATACATATAAAAGATAAATAACATGCTAGTATTACCATAATGTTTTCTATTAACCCTATATGTGCGGGTGTCGGTCACTGGCTGACTCCCGCACACTCTCCCTGGTGCGGGTCATGACCAATGGCCAACATCAGGGAGGGGTTTGAAAAATCCTCCGGTGAGTCGCCGGCATACCTTCCCTGGTGCGGGTCATGACCAGTGGCCAACACCGGTGAGGAATTTGAAAAATCCCCCGGTGCATCGCACTGGAAGATTTTCGTAAATTTAAATACTCCTTGAGAGACACGGAAGAGCTTCCATGTCTCCCCCCGCGCTCCCATCCACCCCTCTGTTACGTCAGCGCTCCATGACGTGCGCTGATGTCACACTTCATTTTCTCCACCGGAGCAGGAAGCAGCAGGTGTGCCGCTTCCTGCTCCAGTGGGGAAAACAGGCCCAAATGGTCCTTCCCACCGCTCAGTAAGGCCTCATTTGAATGGGGAGATTCTCCCCTTTCAAATGAGGCCTTCCTGAAATGGTTTTCTGGCCCTGGACCGCAGCCGTGCTGTTATCCAAGGCCACGAAACCCCACTAGACACCAGGGAATTCACTTGAGGGGTGTCGCCACCCCCACGTGGGCATATAAAAAAAAAAAGTTAGATTACCCCTGGGGGGGTGCAATCACGCCCCCTGGGGGTTAAAAAATAGTAAAACAATCATAAAAATAAAAATGTAAATGACAGGGGGGTCGCTGTGAGCAGGGCTGACCCCCTGTGTGGGCAATTTTTTTAATAGCTGTATGGTTTTCCTGCGGTCCACAATCGCCCGCCCACAGAAACCATACAGCTATTAAAAAATATATATAGATCTATATATAGATATAAACATCTATCTATATATATAGATATGCATATCTATATATATAGATATATATATTCATATATTGATATATATATATATATAGGGAGATCACTTTTGTCAATGCATGTGTGCTTTCCCTGGGTGCTACGATCGGCCCCTAGGGAAATCACACCCACATTAAAAAGTGATCTCTTTACATATATATGTATATTAACCTACTTAACAATAATGAATTGAATATTCGATTGGAGACATTGTGTAGCAAGAACAAAATTGAGTTTTTGGATGTTATGCTTGAAGTTAAAAACAACAGTTAGAAACTTCAGTATATTGTAAACCCACTGCATGTAATTCCATACTACATGGCAACAGTGGACATCCGAAGGCATTGAAATGGAGTATACCATATAGTCAATTCCTGCGGGCTCACAGAATATGTTCGGATGATGCCAGTTTTGAAAAGGAAACCATGGCCATGATACAAAGATTTTTGGAGAGGGGATACCCTTATAAAATTCTGATTGTTGCACAGAACAGAGTGAAATGTAAAACAAGAGAGGAATTGCTTTTTAAAAATCAATCTGTCAATGATGAAGTAATTGAAAATAGATCTTCACCTAGACTCTTTTTAGAATATAACCATCAACACCTAGCACTTTAAAACATTTTACAACGCAATTGGCAGATTCTACAACAAGATGAACATATAAAAGAGACAATTGGCCAACATCCACAAATTACATATCGAAAGACTCAGTCATTAGGTGACCATCTGACCAAAAGTCTCTTTGCCAAAAATGAGAACAAGAATAACACACTGTGGCTAACTAGCAAAAGTCTAGGTTTTTGGAAATGTGGCCCCTGCAAGGCCTGTAAATATGCTACCAATGTACAAAGCTTCCACACATTTGAGGGCAGAAAATGTGTGATTAGAGATCGTATTACATGTGAAACTGAATATGTGGTCTATGTCATTGAATGTGGTTGCCAGAAGAAATATGTACGACGTACCATTCACAAATTACAAATCAGGTTCTTGCAACATCTTAGAGCCATCAAAAATCAAAATAAAGTGTACCCTCTGGCTAAACACTTTTGGGACATACATGGAGGAGATTGTAGCTCTCTAACCTTCTATGGCATTAGATCAATTAAAATGGGTCTCAGAATGGGTGATAGAACATTGAAATTAAGACAAATGGAATCGAAAATGATTTTATCTCTTGGTTCAGAGAATCCTTGAGGACAAAATCTTGATGCTGAATTATACGTGCATTTATGAATAGAAATAATAGAATGGATCCCACAATGATCATTAAGAAAAAGTGATTCATAAATAGAGTTTCAATGTATTCTTGTCAAGTTTTGATCATGTAACCAGATTTGGTTATGGACATTTCGAAAATTATTATCAATACAGATGTGTAAATATTATGGGTTGAACTAAAAAGAGAAGAGATTATGAGAATTGAAATTTACAAGGATGTTACTATGTTTGAAAAGTATTTTTTTATCTTTTTATTAGCACTTGGCACTTTAGTTTGGTAATTAGGTTTGTCTCTCAAATTATATTTTAGGATCCGGTTATATATATGTTTTGATATGGATTATTTCTGATGTGCTCAATCAAAGATATGGAGATGATAGCATAGGAGGTGAATATAAGCCACATTGTAGGCAGAATTAGGGACCACATGCATCAGAATAAACAGCTGATGTGATTGAGTAATTGGATAGAGAATGTGATCGAGTATAAATCTACACAGAGATTTTTGAAGGTATTTACATTTAGAGTGATAATTATAAAATATGGATTTAAATATGTCTTTCTTTACTATACCGGGCCATAGGAGAAACTATCTATGGACATGTTTTTATTTTCAAGTTGCAGACTTATATGATGTACATGCCACTTTATTTTCATCTACTGGATATATAATATATGAAAGTGCGATTCGATTTTAGATTTTTTTTTTTTTATAATTGATATAAATGTATTATATTGTATAATTATGCTCCAATAGGACAATGAAACTGTTATATTTATGGATATTTATATGTTTCATTTAATAATACCTTGATGAAAATATTATGAATGACATGGTAGATACCTCAAGCATGAAAGGTTTAACAACACAATACAATTGTCATTTATGTATACAATTACTGGCATGTTTTAATCTGCAACATACTAACAACAGAAATATGTAAGACATTGATATTATTGAGGATATCTTTACTATATGTGACCAGTGGTAAACAATGACCTAATATCAAGAGTAGACGATGAGAAACAAAAAGATTAATATGCTAAAAGATGGCCGCTCCATTATTTGACATTAGTTTGTAACCAAAATAGATGAGGGTCTACTGTTTGTATTTGAAGAGGACTTTGTGCGGGGTGGAATTGTCCAGTAGGAGGCTTCATCCGACAATTCAGTTTTTCGTTTGGTGGTGGTGTATTGATGGCACTCAATTTTGAATAAATTAGAAGAGCATCGAACAATGCGAGAATTGGATCTCTCTGTATGTGTCAACAGTTGTGAATATTTTGTTTTTGTGCAGCCGTATTTTGAGTAAATTCTCAACCTTGCCTGAATATATAGATATATTCCCCTGCAGTTCTCTTGTAGCTTGCGTATGCACAAAATACAAAAGTAAAGCTAACTCTTGTGATTATGTTTCTGCTAGAAAAGGATCTGATTTTAGTCTAGTGGCAGTTTCGATGCCTTAAAGTAGCACAGAAGGTTTATATGCCTACAGCAAAGCTCAAATCTGTTTTTTGTGTGAATAGCTGAGTGGATTAGTAAAGCCAGCCATTACCTGCGTTATAATACAAATGAAATGTATGTGCAAGGGGGGCTATGGAGAGATGAAGGGCACTTTTGCTGGGTGGTGGTGAGAGAATCCGAGGAGGAGGTCATGGGATTGGGAGCACCAATAATGAGTGTTGGACTGGGTGCCAGAGGCGCTAAAGAATGTGACGATTGGTATGTGACAAGGTGAAGTAAGTGTGTGTCTTTTTTGTTTTTTTTAGTGTCTTGAGAGAACCTGCTGATTGAGGGAAGAAGCGAAGGTAAGGTGACCTTTACTGTTGCACTCACAGACACCTGCCAGCAATTTTGTGACTGTCTACGTAGGCTAGTGTTTTAGAGCGAGAGTTTAGCCAGTAGCAGAAATAGCATCTCATTGGATGACTGCTGCTCAAGCCCTAACTCAGGTCTTAGAGGACAGCTCTGACATAGGATCAGAGACTGAGACAGCAGATACTGAGACAGAATCTGAGGGATAGGACAATGGCGTAGACTCTGGGAGTGATTTTTCAGTCAGAAGAGTCCCATCCAATAACTCTTCTTCCAGTGATTCCTGAGGGAGGTGATGAGGACAATCCTGCTGTCCCTTTGCATGCACAGTCTGTGCAGCGGGACAATAGCGGGTTAGCCCAACTCAGAGAGAAGGTGCATGCGGCGGCAAGCACAGAGAGGGTGCTCTCTTGGGAGCTCCCCAATTAAGTTCAGCCCCAAATTCCACCGCCCATATCGAATTGTGAAGACATCAAAATTATCTTTCACAAAACAACCTGGTTTTGTAAGGCAGGCACCTGCGTTTTTGGTCCTGGGATTGGCGGCTATCTAGGGAAACCTACCAAACCCAGACATTTCTGGAAACTAGACACCCGGGGGAGTACACAGAGGTGTAGCTTGTGTGGATTCCCCAAAGTTTTCTTACCCAGAATACCCTGCAAAAGTGAAATGTTGAATAAAAACTCTATTTTTTCTTACATTTTTGTCACTCAATCAACAGGAATATGCTGTGATCAACAAAAGTCCTACCATCCAGTGTTTCCCTGCCTGTCCTGATAAAAATGCTACCCACTTGAGTGCCTGTACCTAGTGCCTGCATCAGGAATGGTTCACCCCAGGGTCAACAGTTGCCCTCATTTAAGGGCTAACATTGACCATTGTGTGATCCATTCCTGACACGGGAACTAGGCCTATGCACACAAGTGAGGTACCATGTTTATCAGGAGACTTGGAGGAATGCTGGGTGGAAATAAATGTGTGGCTCCTCTCAGATTCCAGAACTTTCTATCACCGAAATGTAAAGAAAAAGTGTTTTGCAAAATTTTGAGGTTTGCAAAGGATTCTGGGTAACAGAACCTAGTGAGAGCCCCACAAGTCACCCCATTCTCAATTCCCCTAGGTGCCTAGTTTTCAGAAATGTATAGGTTTGCTAGGGTTCCATAGGTGCCTGCCAAGCTAGAGGCCAAAATCCACAGTTAGGCACTTTGCAAAAACAGGTCATTTTTCTTTGGGAATGTCCATGTTGTGTTTTGGGGCATTTCCTATGACGAGCACTAGGCCTACCCACACAAGTGAGGCACCATTTTTATCGGAAGACTTGGAGGAATGCTGGGTGGAAGGAATGTTGTGGCTCCTGTCAGATTCCAGAACTTTGCAGCACCGAAATTTGAGGGAAAGGTGTTGTTTGCCAAATTTTGAGGTTTGCAAAAGATTCTTGGGACCAGAACCTGGTGAGAGCCCCACAAGTCACCCCATCTTTGATTCCCCAGGTGTCTAGTTTTAAAAAATGCACAGGTTTGGTAGGTTTCCCTAGGTGCCGGCTGAGCTAGAGGCCAAAATTCACAGCTAGGCTGTTTCACAAAAACACGTCAGATTTCAATGTAAAAATGTGATGTGTCCATGTTGCGTTTCCTGTCGCGGGCACTAGGCCTACTGACACAAATGAGGTACCATTTTTATCGAGAGACTTGGGGGAATACAGAATAGAAGAACAAGGGTTATTGCCCTTTGTCTTTCTCTACATTTTTACCTTCCACATGTAAGAAGTGTGTAAAAAAGACGTCTATGTGAGAAATACCCTGTAATTCACATGCTAGTATAGGGACCCCGGAATTCAGTGCTTGTCAACACCTTATCTTGTGTCCATTTTGGAAATACAACAATTTCCTTGATACCTATTTTTCACTTGTTATATTTCACCAAATGAATTGTTGTATACCCGGTATACAATGAACACCCATTGAAAGGTGCAGCTCATTTATTGATGAACCTACAAGCCCTACATAGCCCCGCAACCAGAAGAGTCCAGCAGACGTAACGGTATATTGCTTTAAAAAATCTGCATTAGCTGAAAAAAGTTATAGAGAAAAACGTGGACAGTAATGGCTCTTTTTTCAGTTCAATTTAATTTGTTTTTATTTCAGCTGTTACTTTCTGTAGGAAAACCTTGAAGGATCCACACAAATGACCCCTTGTTGAATTCAGAATTGCATCTAATTTTCAGAAATGTTTAGCTGTCTGGGATCCAGTATTGGTTTCACACCCATTTCTGTCACTAATTTGAAGGAGGCTGACAGCACAAACAATAGTAGAAAATAGGTATATCCCAGTAAAATGCCAAAATTATGTTGAAACATGCGGTTTTTTGATTCAAGTCAGCCTGTTTCTTAAAGCTGGGAAGATGCTGATTTTAGCACCGCAGACCGTTTGTTGATGCTATTTTCAAGGAAAAAAACACATGCTTTCTTCTGCAGCCCTTTTTTCCAATGTTTCTGAAAATAACGAAATTTTAGCTGTATTTTGGCTCATTTCTTGGTCTCCTCTGGGTACCTTTAGAATCCCTAGGATGTTGGGAAAAAAAGATGCACATTTGGCATGGATAGCTTATGTGAACAAAAGGTTATGAAGGCCTAAGAGCGAACTACCCCAAATAGCTAAAAAAGGGCTCAGCACTGGGAGGAGCGGGGAAAGGCCTAGCAGCTAAGGGGTTAAATTCAAAAACCAAAACCACAATATGGCAATATACAGTAGAACTATTTTATGCATTACCCACTATGTATTTTTAGGTCGAGCGTGCAAGCGCTTTGGCCTGTAATAAGTATTGTTGGCTTTTAACCATGCCCACCGCTCGCCCATCACTTTTCCTCATTCCCGGGCTTGTCTTTCAAAAATCCTTTGTTATCATTGGTAAATGCTTTACACTTGTCCCTCCTTGGGGTGGTTTTGTTACTGCTTGCAGACTGTCCCTGTTACATGGATAATTGCACAATTGCCGATACGTTTGACTGCAAGCAAACTTATTTTTCTTCTTGTGTCTCTCCTTCTCGCTCATGCTTATGGCGGTCATGGCTTTTTGAATCAACTTACTTATGTTACCTAATGTTTTACTTTTCATTTTCAATTTATGTGGCAAGAAAAGACAAGGTAGGAATTTACAATGCTAATAGTTCTAATTTGAGCAAAAGTGAGACCCAGTGCATTGCAAATGCTTGTTCTAAGTTGGAATGGGATTTCTGTTGTGCTGTGATTTCCTGTTATTGCTATTTGAAGAGGTACATAAATGCACTTTCAATCTAAGTTAAGTCTGAATGCTTTATGCCAAGCCACCAGAGAGTTAAACACAGGTTAATTTGGGGTTTGCTTGTGACTTTACCCGTGACAAGAATTGTGGTTGCTGCTTGAGTAGGGTTCTCCCCCTCTCAACGAGTAACCCAATTTCTTACAACATGCAGGTAATGTTTGAAAAGAAGAAACCACTTCTTTCTCACCTGACATCCAGAGTTTGAGAATCTGTGAGTTCAAATAAAGGGGGTGATAAAAGAAAGACCTAGATATTTCACCTTCTGACAACACAAGGGGTGTCTTAATGTTGCTCCCACTCATGCCCAGGGTCCCTCGCAATAAAACTCCTGAATCAGTTTATTGACTGCCTGTTTCTTTGTGAGTTCTGTGACGTACTGGCAACGATCTTGTTCGGGATGTTATGCTGATCTTTGTTTGCTAAGTTTATGTAGTTTCCTGTGCAGTTTTAGTGGTACTCCTTACATTTTTGGTAGCCCTTCTCTAGACTTTCATTAGATTTCAATATTGGCCTTACTGTGTAATGGTGGTATAGTGTTGCAAACTCTTGCGCTGGAGATCCTATTGTGGAGATTTTGCAGTGTAGGTGCATCAACGCTTTGTGGTGGTGACCCATGAAGCCTTGCTTCACTCTGACAGTGCTGTGTGGTCAGTGCTCTTTAGGACCCCTCCATGAAATTGCGGTGATAATTGCCTTTCACAGTTCAGTGCAGCCAGCAAGCACAAACGAATGCCAGCCATGGGCAGCCATTTTGATATAGTGCATCCGCTTGACTAAAGGTTTGTCGCTCTTGGTGGTGGGTCCTGACTGCATACATAGCACTGATAGCCAGAGGCTAGTTTTGTAGCATGCAGTAGCATCTCATAACCAGGTGTGCAGCACTGAAAGCCAGGCACTGTAATGTTGCCCTCACCTAGGACACATGGCTGGTATTGCTTCTCATTTGTAATTCATTTCAATCCTGCCATCAGTTGTCAGGCTGCCTTGGAAGAACTATGGAATAGAAAAGTCTCTGTGTTTGTCATGCTGTCCACGTGCACGGTGCATGTGAGTACTCTTGCAGATGTGGCTTTACTGCTTTGTGATTAATTGGTCGCTATCATACTCATTTTTGGGGGTATGACTAAATCTGATTTTCTTAGGCATTCAAGGAAGGTAAATTATCGTTTTCAGCGACAGCAATGGCTAAGGATTTGTAGTATAACTTTGACTTTAAAAAGACCATGCTTCCAGTCTCTGGCAAGAGTGGCTTGCAATGACTTTCATGTGCAAGTCACAAAGATTTACATAACCACCTTTTTGTGTTAATGACTTTTGCCTCTCTTGATGTCTCAAACTTAATTTGCTCTCGCCATTTTTTAAATTATTTGATGCTTCTGTTTGGCAGACATCGAATTGTTGTCGATGAATACTGCCTTGATTATGCGCGTCTTGCACCTGTTCTTATTTCATTATGTATCAATAAATCGGGGTTTTATTTGCAATTGTTTGCTGGCATGTGTTGCTAATTTTGTTTACTCCTTCATGTATGGGGACGTTTGTCACCTTTCCAGCCTGAAGTGTTGCAAGTGATCGGAGATGATTTCCGATTTTCGACTTCTATTTTTTTTTTAAAAGATAGCCTGCTTTCAGGATATGTGCAATTTGCTGAAATTCTCTGATTGCTGGTTGCATAGGTAGCATTTTCAGATGAGTGTCCTGTCTTTTTCGTTCGCAAATACTTTCCAGATTTTACTTTATTTCTCTGGAGTTTTTTATCGACATTGATCAATAAAAATATTCAAACAATCTAATATGTTCTCACTTGTTTCTCCTCAGTAGAATTTTCTAGTCTATGACAAAATGGTCTTTAAGTGAAGTGTTGGGTACGTTTCTTGAAAAGATTTAGGAATGCACCTTCCAAAAATGACTTTGGATAAAATTGCTCGTGCTAGCAATATCTTGCCAAATTGTGGTTTTAACATGCACAACTGAGACCACACATTTCATAATGTTCTTAGATGGCAATACCTCTGCCAGCTATGATGTAAGTGGGCGCCATATTGTTATAGCATTTTACGTATATTTACCAGGTGCTGCCAGATGAATGTTTATTTGGGTCTGTGCATCTGTATATCATGAAATTCCATGAAATTTCACATATTTCAGTAGCTGAGACTGCAAGAACACAGATTTGAAGCATGTGTTGACCAGAGCCTAAATCAGGCCACTTTGCTGCTGTAAGTGGTGATGAGAAGGTCAATGTAGGCAGTCTGCTCATCCTGCATAAGGTATTTGTGTACGTTTTTAGTGAATACCTTAACCTTGTTTCTAAACAAAATAGTGCTTAATTTGTTTATTTGCTTATCTGGAGCAAGGACCTCCTTGCCATTGACCGAATCAGCGTGCTAGGTGTAAGTATGATCACCATCAACAGTTCAAAGGTGGAGACACTTAGAAGGAATCCTCAGATGGCCTGGGATCTGACTGAGCGGTACCTAATAGGCCCCAGGCCGTGTAAATATTTAAAGGGTAAAGTCAAAATCTGAAAGCTTATTCAACCACTCAGAGACGACAATGGACTTCCGCAAAGAGCAAAACATGATCTTTTTACCTAGATAACTACATCCAAAAAAAAGAGTGAATGCAGCATTTACTTGATGAAGCCTCCATAAAGGGCTTTGCATTATTCGAATCTGAAATTAATAACAACCTCCTCTGCTGCACGGTGGTAAAACAGCAAACTTGCAGCATATATTTGCTGCGGTAAACGGAGGTTTGCACTTGCCAGTACTCAGAGTATCGGCAAGAACAGTTCTCTGCTTGTTCCCAGTGCACTGTTTCCTCCATTCTGTGCTGGAAATTATACGGCACAAACAATGTAATCAGAGGGAAAGAAGAAACAGGAAGCACAGAGAAGACATACACGATACGGACTGCAGAACCTCGCACTTTGGTTTCTGGGTGTGTGTAAGTATAATGAAACTCAAACACAAAAATATGTTTTTAAAAATCAGGTACACCACAGATTGCTAATTACATGTTTTTCACAAGTATAACTGATATTGGACAGTGGCGTAGCTACGATTGGTGCAGCAGATGCAGTGGAACAGGCCTCAGAGCCCTATAGGGCCCAATGAACCCTTACAACAGCAGTAATCCCTACCCCAATATCAGTCAAAGGGGCTATTTTCATGACTTGCACCAGGGCTCCTGGCGTGCTTGCTTGACCACACGCTTTGGATGTCCACTGGTTACTACAAAGGTTTTGATGTAATTTTTGATTTTTTTTCCGACTCCTTGATATTTTTATTTTGTGTTCACTGTTTTATCACCTCATAATGTGTTGCCTTGAAGCTTACGTTTTATCACCTAATGCTTTCATTTTTAAATGCTTAGCTTTTATCTAACCTCTTGCAATTTTTTTATTTTGTCCAATGGTATCCAGGGTTGGATTGGGACAGAAAATAGGACCAACAACAGAGTAAGAGGTATATTCACTGACATTTTGCACCAGATTTGCATCACAAAAGTGAAAATGGAAAAGTCTGAAAATCGAAAAATCTTTATTTCAAATTTTTTTTCCAGTGCAAAATTCCTTATGTGCTGCAAAGTCACCTCAAAATTAGGCAAAGTAGTACCTAGCACTGCTTGCATTACTTAGCTTCAAGTGGGCATTCAGTGGGTGGTACATGGGCATTCCCATGCAACCATGCATGATTTTTAACACAAAACCCTATCTTCTAAAAAATTTAGACCTAGTTTGGCATTAAAAAATAACGGGATTTGGACATTGGTGTTATCAAGGAGAAATATTTCTCCAGTCCTTTCCAGCTTTGCATGTATGCTGCACTGTACAGCACACAAACTAGGAAAAGTTTAAAAGTAAGTCTAAGCATAGTATATTGTCCTGGAAGGATTACCTTCTAGTAAAAAACCTATGTTAGGCATCACGCACACATAAATGCACCAATATGCAAAGGTGTGTGCATGGTGCTGGGTGCCTAATTGTGCATTAGCGCTAAGGAGAACAGTAGAGCACCGTCTCTGTAGATATGGCAATGTCCTGCTCTCACCCGGACCTGCAACATAATGCAGCAACTTTGGTTCCTGTGCTGCGATGCAAGACATTTGAGTAAATATATCCCTAAAAGGTAACCCCATCAGCCAATCAGATAACTACAAAAAGTGACCCACTTCTGCAAATCAGGGCAGGTTTGAACTTGTAACTACATGCTTGATAAGTATTTTGCAAGGTATGGGAGACTGCTTGCATTTATGCTTGGTGTAGGCAATGTTTGTGGTAATATCAAGGGAATCCACATAAAAAAATGCATCACCAGACCATAAAACAAGCCAGTCAAAAACCAGCGCCCATTATCATCCTTCCAGACCAGCTCTTCTGGTACTGCCAGACTGCCCTCTAAGCCAGTCCAATCCTATAGGGAGTTGAGTGCGGCTGGAAGCAGTAGAAAAGACTGGAGCTATTCTCCATTCTTCAGAAGCTTGCAGGTAAGTTTTTAACTCCCGAACAAAGAATCCCATGTGCAGTTTCAGGGGCTTGTGAGACAGTGTTTTGTGCAATGATGTAGCCCAAATGATGGGTCCCCCACAAATCGGGGTGACGGTGACAATGACGTCTGCAGATTCACTTGCTGCCACTCAGTTTGAAACAAGACAACCATCTATACAAGGAGCAGAAATAAAATGACTCTGCCATATTCAAGGCCAAGCATGTGTAGCTAGTCTCAATAATGATCCAAGTTTCAAAGTGTCTATATATTCTAATTGTTAATGGAGGCCTTGGTTTTGAGAGATTTTCACGTCATTCCGCTTTCACCAGTTTATGTGAATCTACCATAGGGAAAGTGACAGAGGGGCCAGCAGGGAGCCCGAGCTTCCAAAAACGGCTTCCAAATGCTCCAGTCCACTGGGAGAATGCTGATGGAATAAAAGGCCCATCTGTCCGTAAATGCTTTCTAATGAAAAATAGAGAAATCATAATTTAAAACAAGCATTTGTAATGCAACGGGTCTCGCATTACGTCGAGTTAGAGCTATTAGCGTTGTAAACTCCTAACCTGACTTTTCTTGCCACATTAAATGGAGGAAAAAAACGAGCGCGTTCACGCTGTGTAAAACCCAGTGCACTCACACTGCAAAATAAAGAGAAAAAGTAGTCCAGAAACCATACGGAAAAACATGAAGCCTGATATGTTTCCAGTAGTATACTGGTGCTCTTGAGGCGGGTTAAACATCGAAAAAGGCTTGACGTATGCATGCCTTTCACAAATTAAAACAAGCGGATTTTAAAAGGCAAGTCCACAAACCAATGAAACTTGCTGATGTAGCATGGGCGTGGTAAAATTCCCCCTAAAGAGAGACTAGTAGAGGGACGCTCGCTTCTAAAAAATAGAACTGGCTACGGAGTTAAACTTCCTCAATTACTGTGGAAACAAAAGCATGCACACATTATGAGGAGGAACACAGATTTAAGGATACATGGTGAAAATATCTTGCACTGGTCCACAAATCTATAAAAAAAAAAAAAAATGGTGATAACTCGCAAATATCAGTTCTTTCTGTTCAGTGTTTGCCACTGTAATTGTACAATGAATTTTGTTTCATTTTTAGGATATTCCATTGTGTGTGTCTGCTCGAATCTTTACCACTGTTTGAGGTTATAGTTTTGTCTATATGCATAACCATATTAATGATTCATATTCTGATTTATATAGTTCATTTGCACCAAAGGTATAAATGTATTTTACAAGTAATAATAAAGGTGATTTAAGGTCTTACACAAAACTAGTATTATACACCTATCATGCAAGGACGTATTTGCATGTAAATGAATTACTTTGTATTGATCTTGAAAATTCAATAAAATATACATTCAAATAAAAAAAAATACTGATCACAAAAACAGTACTGAAACCTGCGTAGTCTGCTTCTGAGAATGTTACGGACAATTTCGATATTAGTGGTATAATTCACAAAGTGAAAGTCGTGAATCATCTGTGCGCTACTCCTAGTCTTGGAAGGCATTTATAACTTCCACGGGCTTTTCGAAGAATCCCAGGCTGGGTACTAATAAAGATCTATATCAGTCATTGATTTTTCAGGAAATCTCATATAGGCGTAAATTATGCCTGCAGTTAGGTGGGATTTGGACTTTTCTTAGCATACATTTGATGCAAAAGTGATTATACATGTTTCAGTTTTTTTGTTTCTACATTACGAAAACAGTTAAGGCTCCCTTCCACTGCAGGCTTACTACAAAGGATGTTTTCTTCCTCTTTCCTCCCTGGAAATGAATTTACTCCTGCAGATGACTGAAGTAAATCTGGGAGCACTTATCCCATGCTTGCTGCATGTCTCCTGTGCTTGACCTCTTTTGTTCACTTACCTTCAAACCGAGCCATGCAGAGCAGCTGGAAACCCGCGAGCATGCAGCTCAGCTGCTTTCGGCTCACCTTATTGATGTGAGTATGTATTGATCTTCTAATTGAAGGCATCATTCTTAAATTAAAACCAGAGCCGGCGGATTTGTAGCCCGTGAAGGCTCTCTGGTGGCTTGTAAGGGAGGGCGGGTGGGGTGGTAAAAGAGAACATTGAGTGAGCCACACCAGCAGCAACCAGCTGCCCCGGGCACTGAGCAAAAAAAACAGCTGCGTCCGTGACTGTGAGGCATGTACCTGTGCCAAGCCTCGAATTTAGGAGAGACGTGAGAGCCACCTGGTTGCCAGCTTTCATATATTTAGCTGGGGCGATGTGAGCTCTAAGAGGCACAGTATGAAATCCAATTGAACTAGTGACAATCTGTTTTTATTCATTCCCACTGCACACATTTTAATCGTTGCAATCGATGTCAGCTAATAAAATACCCTATACAGTGTGATTAAAAATTCAGAAATGCACTTATAGCAAATGGCTCCCAGTATTAATAAAATACTGAATATGAGTTTAATTCACGTTTGCTGCACTTTTCGGACCTACCTACCAGCCAAAACGGAATTAAAACATACGGACTGAACACTAAGCAAGAGGCGGGATCAGATAGCAGACCCCATCGGCAAACAACATTTTGTAGTATGTAAAGTAGTGCTATAGTAGTATGGCTTACTACAAAATGCAATTCACAAACCTATGAGTGTAAATCTCCCTTTGTGTCTTATGTAAGGAGAGAACCTCACACATGTATGCTTACTATTATTAGTAAATTTGGGAGGGGTCAGGGTGATTGGCTGGAGAAACTGGAATTCTTCCTACTAAATGAACAGGGATTGTGGGGATAAGGGTGAGTTTAGAGAGGGTTATGGAGGTGTTTGGGAAGCAAAATGCACCCGTCCACCAATGAGGAAGCCCATAGCTGTCTACAAACTTCACTTCTAAAGTTGCTACAGCCAAAAAGGTCACAAAACAATATTAAATATACTCCATCTCAGAACTGGAGTAAGTCTAACCTACACATGGCCAAACGCTGGCACTGCAACAACCCACCCATAAAAAATTATGTTGGTAGGGACTTAAAAATAAAACCCATATGAAATAATGTTAATTAAGTAAACTTTTTAAGCTAGGTCACCATGCCTCCATCCCGCGGCAAGAGATGAAAAGAAAAGGGAGCATAGCGACAACTCCTTGAGGTGCAAAAAATAATTTATTTATTCCAAAGTGCAAGTCATGGCCGATGAGTTTCAGCAAAGCCTTAAACAAAAAAAAAGATATCTATAACTACAGGGAGTGCAGAATTATTAGGCAAGTTGTATTTTTGAGGATTAATTTTATTATTGAACAACAACCATGTTCTCAATGAACCCAAAAAACTCATTAATATCAAAGCTGAATATTTTTGGAAGTAGTTTTTAGTTTGTTTTTAGTTTTAGCTATGTTAGGGGGATATCTGTGTGTGCAGGTGACTATTACTGTGCATACTTATTAGGCAACTTAACAAAAAAAAATATATACCCATTTCAATTATTTATTATTACCAGTGAAACCAATATAACATCTCAACATTCACAAATATACATTTCTGACATTCAAAAACAAAACAAAAACAAATCAGTGACCAATATAGCCACCTTTCTTTGCAAGGACACTCAAAAGCCTGCCGTCCATGGATTCTGTCAGTGTTTTGATCTGTTCACCATCAACATTGCGTGCAGCAGCAACCACAGCCTCCCAGACACTGTTCAGAGAGGTGTACTGTTTTCCCTCCTTGTAAATCTCACATTTGATGATGGACCACAGGTTCTCAATGGGGTTCAGATCAGGTGAACAAGGAGGCCATGTCATTAGATTTCCTTCTTTTATACCCTTTCTTGCCAGCCACGCTGTGGAGTACTTGGACGCGTGTGATAGAGCATTGTCCTGCATGAAAATCATGTTTTTCTTGAAGGATGCAGACTTCTTCCTGTACCACTGCTTGAAGAAGGTGTCTTCCAGGAACTGGCAGTAGGACTGGGAGTTGAGCTTGACTCCATCCTCAACCCGAAAAGGCCCCACAAGCTCATCTTTGATGATACCAGCCCAAACCAGTACTCCACCTCCACCTTGCTGGCGTCTGAGTCGGACTGGAGCTCTCTGCCCTTTACCAATCCAGCCACGGGCCCATCCATCTGGCCCATCAAGACTCACTCTCATTTCATCAGTCCATAAAACCTTATAAAAATCAGTCTTGAGATATTTCTTGGCCCAGTCTTGACGTTTCAGCTTGTGTGTCTTGTTCAGTGGTGGTCGTCTTTCAGCCTTTCTTACCTTGGCCATGTCTCTGAGTATTGCACACCTTGTGCTTTTGGGCACTCCAGTGATGTAGCAGCTCTGAAATATGGCCAAACTGGTGGCAAGTGGCATCGTGGCAGCTGCACGCTTGACTTTTCTCAGTTCATGGGCAGTTATTTTGTGCCTTGGTTTTTCCACACGCTTCTTGCGACCCTGTTGACTATTTTGAATGAAACGCTTGATTGTTCGATGATCACGCTTCAGAAGCTTTGCAATTTTAAGAGTGCTGCATCCTTCTGCAAGATATCTCACTATTTTTGACTTTTCTGAGCCTGTCAAGTCCTTCTTTTGACCCATTTTGCCAAAGGAAAGGAAGTTGTCTAATAATTATGCACACTTGATATAGGGTGTTGATGTCATTAGACCACACCCCTTCTCATTACAGAGATGCACATCACCTAATATGCTTAATTGGTAGTAGGCTTTCGAGCCTATACAGCTTGGAGTAAGACAACATGCATAAAGAGGATGATGTGGTCAAAATACTCATTTGCCTAATAATTCTGCACTCCCTGTATATATATATATATATATATGTGTGTGTGTGTGTGTGTGTGTGTGTGCTCATATCTATATATATAACCTAGTGGCAGGTGCCACTAGGTAGTCATAGTTGGGACCTAGTTTCTATAGAAAAAGCGTTTTTTGTTATGCTAATAACTTTGGTGCCGCTTGACGAATCTTCACAATTTAAAAAAAATAAAATCTTTTACGCTCACATCAGCTGCTGTCTGGAAAGTTCTGTGTGATCCATCCAGGAGGGTGCTGAGAAAAAGTTTGGGTCTCAAAATGAGTTCCCCATTCATTTTTGCATATGAATTTTGAACAGTGATAGCGCCAAAACTACTGGATGGAATTACACCAGATTTGGCAGAAAGGTAGCTCTTGGTCCAGAAATAGTCCTTTTTGTTATTGGGTGTAAATCCATTCAGTAGTTTGTGAGAAATTTAAGGAAATCCAAATTTGTATATATTTAGGGACGCAAAGCATTTGTGACCCCTCACGATCTCGTGCTGAGATCTGATTGGCTGACAACACTTCACCAAGGAAGTGTTGTCAGCCATGTTGGCACTCAGCTTGACCAAGTCCCAGACAAAGATGTAAAAAAAAAGGAAAGGAAAGGGGTACAGACAACCTTTAGCTCTGGTGCTGGGGACCCCCTTCCCCCAGGGCTAAATAGTTTTTTTTTCACATTGTCACCATGATTTGCGGCTCCGGGGACCACCACCTCCTTGGGTCAAACTGAAAAAAATTGAAAGATGGTCTGTTTTGGACCCCCTTAGCCCTGAGAACCACCACCTCCCGGGGCTCTTTTTTGCTGGAGGGGCTATGTGGCCCCCTTCATGGAGCCACCAATGGCCCTGAGAACCACCACCTCCCCGGGGCTCTTTTTTGCTGGAGGGGGCTATGTGGCCCCCTTCATGGAGCCACCAATGGCCCTGGGGACCACCACCCCCCAGGGGCTGGCTCCTGCTATGTCCTAGGGTGCTCACCCCAGGACATAGCTGTTGGCTGTGGCTTGGCTGCTGCTTTGACAGCTGTGCCAACTTATAGCAAACACTCTACTTTTTGACAGCAGGACCTGTCAGATAGGTCCCGCAGTCAAAAAGCAGAGTTTTCATATATGTTCCCTGCACACGGATATGCATGCAGGGAACAGAGATGAAAGCTTTTCTCCAGCAAGCACGGAGCTGTTACTTAAAGCAGTTGCCTGCTTGCTGGAGAAATGGGAATGCAGGAGTCTTGAGGCTCTCCCGCAGTCGCAGGAAGCCTATAAAGGTCTAACAAATGGAAGGAAAAAAAATAACTCAAGTGTGAAGGTCGCACTTGTTGTGCTCTAAGGTAACTATAACTCGTCCCCTCTCCATGCACTGCTAGTTACTCCACAAATTACAGCACTCATGACATCTTTGATAACGTCATTGATAATATCAATGTAATATTAGCAGTAAACATTTTGATGAAAAAACTGTGCATGGTGAGAGCGTGAGTTATAGTTACCTTAGGGCATGAGTTATAGTTACTTGAGGTAACTCTAACTATAACTGGTGAATTTCTGTGGTTTTGTACGTTTAAAATGTGAGCCTAACTATAAAGACCCTTGAAACTTTGTTTTTTAAGTGAACTTCTATGTTTTTTAAAATAATTTTATTTCCTAACTACAATGCCACCTGTAACGTTTCCAGAGAATATAGATAGATAGATAGATAGATAGATACACACGTAAATAACACCTACTGGCTATAGCCAGTAGATAGTTAGGACTAACTTTTCCCATAGACAAAAAGACCCTCATTTGGACCTCAGCGGTCTTTTAGCAAGACCACTGAGGTACCGCCGGGCTGAAGACCGCCAGTGCAGGCGGTTTTCCGCACAGCGTATTGTGACTGCTGGCAGCCCTCCGCCCTTTTCCCGACGGAGAGCCGCCAGCAGCCATACTGGCAGTCGGTGGTGAAGTGGAGGCTGCTCCACCTCCACTGCCACGTCCTCAGAACACCGCCCACCGAATCAGAACTGAGGATTCGGCGTGTCAATGTTCAGGTGACGGGGAGCTGGCGGCAGAGCAGCCCCATGGATCCCGTTTCCTCCCGGAGGATCACCGGATCAGGTAAGGTGATCGTCCGTTAGGGGAGGGGGGTGGGGAGTGTTGTGTGTTGTGTGTTGTGTGCGTGCATGGGGTTGTGCATGTGAGTGTGTAGAGGGGGTGTGTGAGTGCGTGAATGCATGCAGGGGTGTGTTGTGTGTATGGAAAATGTGTGCATGTATGTCTATTTGTACGCCTGTGTGTATGTCTGCGTGTATGTCTGCGTGTATGTGCGCATGTATGTGTAGTTGTGCGAGTGTGCATGTAGGGGGGTGTGTGTCAATGTTGGTGGGGTGTGGGGAGGGAGGTCCCACCACCTTTGGTGGGTGATAAGGGGGTCGTGGGTTTGGGGGGAGGACTCTGGGGAGGGGAGGGTGGTGGGGGAGACCCCTATCAGTGCCAAGGAACATATTCCCTGGCACTGATAGTGCCTACCGCCATGGATTTTGTGGTGGTACAGAACCCCACGAAATCCATGGCGGTATGTGGGGTCGTGATACCACCGGCGGTGTAGTGAAGGCCGCGGGCTGAAGACCGAAGTCTCCAGCCCAGCGGTCGTTACCACCCTAACGTTTAGAGTGGAGAAGTGGCGGTTTTGCATGGCAGTCACCGCCATGATTGTAATTTCATTTTTTTACCGCCCGCCTGTTTGCGATATTACCGCCACTTCTCCACCGACTGCCAGGGTTGTAATGAGGGCCAAAGTGTTTTGTATTTTGCTATTAACTTTGGAACCATTCGACAAATCTTCACAAAATTTTCAAAACTAGTATGCAGTTAGTATAGCTGCTGTCTGTAAAGTTTCCGAGTGGTTCCTCAAGCGGAGGTCGAGAAAAAAGAGGGGTCCCAAAACTCTTTCTCCCCATTCTATGCCTAAGCGGATTTTGCAATCTTTAGACATAGTTGCAGCCTGAACCACTGAATGGAATTACACCAATATTTGCAGAAAGGTAGATCTTGGTGTAGAAAGAGCCCTTTTTGTAATTTTGCGTAAATCTGTTCAGTAGTTTGGGAGTTATTGAAGGGTCTGCGGGTACCCATGGATCCGAGCAAAAAGCAAGGTCCTGATAGGCTGGCCACAACCTGAAAGGAAAGTTGGGGCCACATTTATTTTCTTGGCTTGGCCCCTGGGGAGAAATCATGAATAAAACACACATAAGGGGGCAGCATAGATGTTTCCTGACCCCATAGGACACATGGAGGAGTCTTTGAGGGAATGTCAATAGGTAAAAAAGAACCCAAATTTTTTTTGCCCGATCCGCACATCCACCACACAACAGCACAACCCTCAGTGTAAATCTGCATTGGATCCACAGATCTGAAGTCCAATGAAAAAAAACTCACCCTTTCACACACCATACTCCCACCATACATGGTCAAAGGGGAGGGGTTGGTTTCAGGCCACGACTTACCTGAAGAAACTGTAACTTGTGCTGGAAAGTAACTTTAGGCCACAAGTTATAATTTCTTAAAATAAGTGTAACTATAACTATAACTGCTGAACTTCTATGGTTTTGTGTGGGTAAAACATGAACCTAACTATAATGTCCTTGTAACCTTTGGCCTTTTCAGTGAAAAAAAATATATATGTGTGTGTGTATATATATACACAAACCAGAAAAATGAATACCGCTCACTCAGCTCTCAGTGACTCGTGTTTTTTTGGTGGAATAAACTGCTTTTGAATCTCACCAATATCTGAATGAGGGGTATTCATTTTTGTGGTTCGTTGGTATGATACCAACTGCTCCTTACAAGTACTAGTAATGCATCATTGTCTTTGTAGCTAATGGAAACACAATCAACTTGGCTTTCAAAATGCATGAACCATAATGAATTGATGTGTATCCTATTTAACTGTCTCCCAGTGATGAATTGACACTAAAGCCTTGGAAATGTACTGAAAATTAGACGTGCCCCCAGGGATGGTTGCACTTTTACAAACTTTTGTTTATAGAAATGTACAAATTCCCTTGCCTTCTCAATTGAAGATACCAAACATCACAGTTTGAAATTTCATTGTGTTTCACAGACAATCCATCCATCTCCTTATTATGGTTTTAGTATCACATGCTCCAGAAATACTACAACTATGTATTCCCATGTCCTCATTCTACTTTGTTAGTTAACAAACTCAAGATAGTCACCATAATGTTTATACTTACATTTTCATAACAAAAATATAATTGGCAATTGTAGCAATGTGGAAGAAATCTGCCCTTTTTGCATGGTCACCTTGATTTTTCAACTTTTTCTGGACCCTGTTTTTGACTGGTATCAGAACTCTTTATTCCTTGGCACTGTTATTCAGTGACACAATGCGGGAGCACTCTAGTCCTAAAATAGTGCTGGTATAATTGTTTTCGGCCAATAAGTCTATTTAACTATCCTGGAAAGCCATGGTAGATGGTGCAGAAATTGTACAGGTGGGCTGCAGAGTGTATTTGTACCACCCATATATGACAAAGAATACTTCTGCCAGAAGCATCACTGTGCTCTGCGTTGTGGTGCCACCTGGCAGGCAATAGTGCCTTTGCTGTGTAGGAAAGGCCTATCTTTAAACATTCATAAGTTACCCTAAAGTAAAAGCCATAGGGCAGGGTGTTCATGGATACAAAATTGAGCACACTACATATTGGGGTCAATGAACTTTCTTAATGAAATAAAACCTAAAAGCTATTCCACTGTGTTATGTGTTTACAAGACCTTTTCCTGAACAGTCGTACATGGAATTAAAATCTTTAATTCCTATCTTCAACTAGAAAAATACTAGAAAAATGATTTCAAGTAATTTCTTACTTAATTTTCAAAATTTAGAGGTGAAATCAGATTTATGTTAACTTGAGATGAAAAGTAACTTTGGAAAAAAATTACTTTAGGCTGCCTGGGCCAGAACTGGCTTATACCTGGTTCTGCCACAGATGTATGACTCATCAACGAAAGCCGGAATCCTGACGGCTTTTACAACGAAGGTGACAGTACAAAACTGGCATTATCACACCAGTTTCTACAACAAAGTCTTTAATCACAACATCTCATAGAGTGTTATTTAAAACATCGAAAAAACGACCACCTTTATAACAAGTTCAATAATTACGTTTACCTTTACAGCGGCAAACATGTATGTGCACCAGAAACTCTTTAAAACATAATGTGTTGGCAAACAAACATTGCACTTACTTTATCATGTAGGAGAGCGTTTCAAATTAGGCCAGTAACATAACCTGGTAAATGGATTGGTTAGTGTTCATGCTCCACTGGATCATTTCTGCTTAGTATGCATATGCAGAAAGATAATGGACATTTAGTCCTACCTTATTGTCTACTAATAATCTCTCATGTTTCCCAACCCTCGTCCACACCCCTAAGCAGTGTTTCTTAAAGTCTGCTCTCTGAACCTCCGCCTGTCTTTGTGTGAGTGCTTTCTATTATTATTCATACAGATATGTGCTGAAGGAAGCAAGGTATCAAAAAAAGTATGCTTTTCTGAAGCACCCAAGTTGATAACTCTGGTTGCAAAACTAAATATATATGCAACAGCGTAGAGTGGGGCGTGGGTTCATGCGTTTTTGTAATCAGCCTCAAAAGTGGGTTGTTTCTAAAGTACAAGTCAGCAATAATGGGTGGGTGAGGAAGAGAACGTGCATCTCTCTAGGTGACAGCTCCTGCATTTCCGAGCATACTTGCTGCGTTGGCAACTGCGCACCACCCAGTTGTACAACAGACTTGTAACCGCTAGTTCTCCTGGTGTGCATGACTTTCAGTAGGTCAGAGACATTGCGATCAAGTGTTACATGTAATAACGAAACTGCCTACAATGCAGGATTCATGTCACACGTATTTTATTAATTACTATTGTATGCGTGGCACCTTGGCTGCACCAACGGTGCCTTTTTATAAATGCCCCTTCCCCAGCCCTGATCTCTAGCCCCAAATACGACAACCGGACGCAACCCTCCCACACACTTAGCCCTGAAACTGCCCCTTACCCAGCCCAGAGCCATAAATCTGACATCTGGAGCTCTCAACCCCCCCCCCCCCCCCCACCCCCCCCCCCACACACACACACACACACTTAGCCCTAAAACTGCCACTCATCCAGATCTGAGCCCTAGCTACATATTATTTGCTTGGTCATACATTTCATAGTAAAGAGTGGCTTTGTAATGCCATTCGTGCTAGAAAACATTCTGGTGGAAAGACAGGCGCAGTAATGACTACATTGCGGCTTTGCGTGATAACGCCTTAGTGAAAAATGACGTTTTCCGTTCTGCCGCTCATCACATCTCCAAAGATGGAATACACATCTTTGAATTGGTGAGTTACGAACTCTGGACTCTGGCTCAGAAAACATGGCCTTACTCTGAGCCACAAATGCCAGGGTGGGATTACCTGTTGACCACTTAACATAAAACCTGGGAAACCTGCGAATGATGTTAAGGTTTGCCGCCCTCTTTCTATGCTGAATGTAGATTATAAGATTTTCAGCAAAATATTAGCCACCCAACTTCTCCCTTTTATGACAAAATTGATTCATCGCGATCAGATAGGTTTTATCCCAAGGTGCAATACTGCAATTCAAATCAGGCACTTGCTGACACTTCTGCAGGACATCACATATGACAGAGTGAGGGCAGCAGTGTTAGCGGTGGACCTTGGGAAGGCTTTTTTATAGCCTGGAGTGGGACTACCTATATTATAATAGGACATGGATGGGACTGGGCTCTGACTTTGTGAACTAGACGTGGGTATTCTACACCAAACCCACAGCATGGGTATGTACAGGTCATACCATCTTCAATAGATACATCATTGGATGAGGTACCCTCCAGGGTTGCCCCTCTCACCCTTGCTATTTGCCATCGCAATGGAACCCCTGGTGAAGTGGCATTAGGGGTAGGGAGCCGCTCAACGAATAGCTCTGTACGCTGATGATATCCTATTTTTTCTTAGTAACACAGAGGATGAACTTCTGGGTGCCAAATCCCTCTTGTAGACCTTCGGCACACTATCGGGACTGAAGGTTAATTGGCAAAAAAACAGGCTATTTCCTACCCGGAGTAGCACAGGGCCTGCGGATCTTATGGACTGTCTCCAAGCTTACTCCGATGTTTTTTATGGGAATCTTGATCTGGCGGTCTGAAATCTGAAGACCCACATTGACTTTTGGAAAACACTCCTGATATCAGTGGAGCCATCCTTAAGATGGTAGTGATCATCGCTTCCTGTATCTCTTCAATACCCTCCCTCTCTGGATCCCTAGATCCTTTCTTTCAGAACTTAACACTATAATAACAGCCTTCATCTGTGGTACGGGGCACAGATGGGTAGCTTTATCTACTTTGCAACATCTGCCGTCCTAGGAGGAATGGCAATTCCGGACTTTGAAATATATTACATCGCAGCTCCAATGTTCACACAGTGAATGGCCGGCAGACAGTCCCCGAGGGGACTAGAAGGCCCTTCCGCCCCATCCTATGAGGAATTGATGAAAACACTCCTCAAGGTGAACCATCCGACTGCTGCAGACACACAGTAGTACGTGACTACCCAGCAATGCTGGGATCACTGCCTGAGAAGGATGCAAACTAGAGTCCCTTACTCCTCAGACCTGCCGCTTAAAATGCTGGCGCTGCTCCCACATGGGAGAAACTGGACAAGGGTACAGACTTGAACGGTGGCAGGCACTTCCAAGGTGGGAGACCTGTTCTGACACTCAACACTACTCCCATTTGAAGACTTCAAAGAGGTCTTTGATTTGCCGCATGGCCACTTTTTGTTACATAGGTCGGTCACAGTGACATTTCACAGACATTGGAGATCAGGAGGCTCAGAGCCCAAAGCACACCTTTGCTGCTAATATGCGCTGCTATCTGTGGGCACTTTTAAAGCTGTTATTTGCATATACCGTTCATTGCAAGCGGATTCTCTGCACCCCCTAGAAGTGCTCTGAATCTGCTGCGACAGACATAGGGACTCAGATTACAGAAAATGCTTGGGAAACCATACTAGAGTGCATCTCCAATGTGTCTAGGAATGAAAGATTCAAGTTAATTAGCTACTATATCCTACATAGAGCTTATCTCTCCCCAGATAGAATTAATGGACACTGATGCAACAGACACTGCTTGCCCCAGATGTAGAGAAGTGGGTGCCACCTTTTTCCACAAGTTCTGGATATGCACTCACCTAACATCCTACTGGGCAGGAGTCACCCAAGAGTTAGTGACACTAAACAAGAAAGAAGCCCCTACAACACCAGCTCATTGCCTACTGCACTGGTTCCCCCACACCTCCAGAACTAAGGTGACCAGCACATGTCAGGACTTGGGCCTGATCCTGGCTAAGCGAGAGCTTACTAGGCATTGGAAGGACCCTAGAGGCCTGAGATTTCTAGCATGGCATAGGGAATTAGAGAGGTGTGGCAGACTACTAGGGTACCCTGTTACTGCGGGAAATGGGGAGGGGAATAGGCAAGATGGAGATGGCCCAGGCATGGGGACTAATTGTTGACAATTTGAAGAACCTGGAGCCTTCCTCACAAAAGGCGTCACCCACAACCTCTCTTAGTTGAGAGGTGACCCCCCCAATGCCAGATGAAGACAAAAAGGCAGCCATAGAATGCCCTTCGGATTGCCCTGCTCGGCCCCCCCTAGCCTCCTATATACTCAAATGACACTATGGGAGAACACACATTGATACAGGAGGAAACATAGTTACTACTAGCTAGAGAGATTACACCGGCTCAGAGGGAGGGGAGAGAGGGTTTGGGGTTTTAGGTATTGGAGATATTTAAGGCCAGATGTAGGAAATTCCTGAATTGCGAATCGCAAATTGCGAGTCAGAGAGACTCGCAATTTGCTAGTCGCAGTTCAGGAAGCAGGATGGTGTCCCTGACATCATCTGCAACTCGCAATGGGGTCGCAAAGGCCCACCTCATTAATATTAATGAGGTGGGTCGGAATACGGGGATTGGGCATCGCGATGTGGGTTTTGCACGTCGCAAACAGCGAAATTCGCTGTTTGCGACGTGCAAAACCTTTCCTACATCTGGCCCTTAGTTGCTTATTCAGGAGTTGAACTATAATGCTTAGTGATGTGTAATTCCATACTTAAAACTATACTATGTTGCTTATTGGTCTAAAATCATTAAAATCTGTTTACAAAACAATTCTTGGGCACTTAACAGAGATTAACTATTTAGAAGTGCTTGAACAAATGCCAACTTTAGCACTGACACCAGGGAGGGCCTAGTATATCTATCTGGAAGTTGTGGAACAAAGGTCAGCCTTAGCGCTGACATCAGGGAGGGCCTACAATATTAATTCCCAGGGTCTTCCTAGATAGACAGCTGCAAATCAACGGAGGAGAGAATTGGTTTGGACTCTGTCAGGTGTGAGGAGAGCACATCTAAATAGGGGAGTTTCTAAGGAGCTAAATACAGACCTGCCTGCCTGGTAGGAGAAAGGATCTTCCATATGGAAACAGTAACATGGGTGATTTCACATTAGGACAAAACAGTGCTGTAAAATGAGATGTGGGGCCTAGGAGAAAATTGAATTTGAATTTTCAATGCTAGTGCATGGGAAAAATATGGCCTTAACCACCACCAAAAAACTTTCTTGGACCTGGGGAGGCTTCACCTGAAGAAGAAGGCCTGGTTTGAAGAAGATTCTTGGTTCGTGTTGAAAGGTGAGGTCTCACAAAAGGGCTCATACACTCAAGGACTCCTGAATCCAGCACACTTGGAGGCCACAAGATCTTTGTCCTACTTGGTGGCCTTGCCACCAAAACAAACAGACGCAAGAGTGTAATGACAATATACCTGACATTGAGGTACCATAGCTGGCCACAGAATTTATCATTGTCCCCCTAGAAGTTGTTGCCTTACATTTCAGAGACCCAGAAGAGAGAGAAAGAGAGAGAGAGTCCGAAGGTAAAATCTTTGATCAGTAGGGGCTGCTTGGTATATCATTGATCTGTCTCTTAACTGTCAACCTGAAATCATGCCTACATCCTGGACAACAACAACAAATATCTATTGATTAGTATTTTGCTTTTTTGTGGCACTTGTACCCTTACAAATGTAAAAATTCATTTCTATGGTTCCCCTTATTTCATTTTGATGCCTTTGCCCTACCTTTACCCATTAAAGTTTTCCATTATTTTTAAATTGGTTTGTGGATTTTAACATGTTGCTTTCATACTTTTAAAATTGCTGGTACTTAAATTGCATTTCTGTGGGGAATTACATGCTACTTATGCCACAGGTACCATGGGTTCAGGACAGACTCAATGTGAGCTGTATCTTTTAACTAACCAGAGTGGATTTAGTAGGTTGATGGTGCTACCCTTCTCCCAGATGAATAACCTGACTCCTACCAATTGTTCATTGTATGAAATATTTCATGGAGATTCATAGAGTCCTACCTATGAACATGCATGACAGGCCTAATTTAAAACACTGTACATTTTTGGCCCTATTTACGAAAACAAATAAGGAAACTACAAATAGATGTTGTTAGAAATTGGATCTCTAGTTGGCAGAGGTTTACCCCCTGTCCAAGCAGGGACCCCAATCCTGGTCAGGGTAAGTCAGATACACAACCTAAATTAACCCGTGTTCGTCCCCTGGTAGCTTGACACTGAGCAGTTAGGCTTAACTTAGGAGGCAATGTGTAAAATATTTGTGCAACACTTTAATTACAGTTACACCGTGAAGAAACCAGAAAAATACCCCACACCAGTTTAGAAAAATAAAGACTGTTTGTTTGATTTTAACGGGACCAAAACAATACAAATCCAATTAATACTTGTCAAGTTATAGGCATTTAAAGCATGTATGAAATCATAGTGCTGAGAACATATGAGCTTATATTAGGTCCTTTACAGTAATCCTCACCTAATTACAACGGTCTCCAACAGGGATCGACAAATGAACTGTCCCAGCATTGGAGTGGGAAAGCAGAGCTCCAAAAGTCCGGGGGTGGGGATAAGTTTACTGCTGTAAAGAGGGTGAAACTCAGTGCCTAAGCATCGCCAGTATGAGAGAGCTATCCCAGATCCTTGTGACCGAGCACTGGCAAAGTCAGCTGCTTGCAGGAGCGCCCTGTAGCTTCGAGGACCATGCAGTTCCTGGCAGTTACATTACCTTTTTCTGGTGAAATTCAGTGCATTACAAATGGGCTGCCGATGGTGGTGGCCTCAAGGATGGGTCTCCTGATGCCACGATCTCCTCCCTGGGGAGGCCGCAGTAAGCTGTCTTTGTCCAGCGCTGGTGTACAGTGAGTGGGTGCAGTGGCCTCCCGCAGCCTCAGTTGAAGGTGGGGCTGACATTACCTTGGCAGCCTTGGATCACAGGTAGGCGGCGCTTGGGCTGACATGTTACCACTACTCCGGACTCCACCATCGATCGGCAAAAAATGCGAGTCCTTAATTGGCAAACAAAGTGCTTCTCTGTTGGAGATGGAAGCTCTGATCTTCACCACATGACGTTCTTGTCATGTGCAGAGCAGAGTGTCCGGTATGCTCTAGTTCTCACAGAACAAGCTCTGGCAGTAGTATAATAACCAACAAAACAAGAAAACAAAGTCTTTAATAGACCTGAGACTTTGAGAACAAGGAGCAAGCCAACAAGACCTTGGAGTTACTTGGGGTTAAAGGTTGTAGGTAGGTTCAGTCTTTCTCACTGTAAGAGGCAGCAGGCAGTAGGCAGCACAGCAGAGTAAGTTGCAAAGTGACAGTCCCTCCTGACAGCACAGCAAACAGCAGGCAACAGGCCAACACAGCAGAGCAGTTAACAAAGTGGCAGTCCATCCTGGTAGTGTGTAGGAAAGTACCATCTTGCCTGGCATGTTACCCCCATATTTCACTGTATATATGTTGTTTTAGTTGTATGTGTCACTGGGACCCTGCCAGCCAGGGCCCCAGTGCTCATAAGTATGCCCTGTATGTGTTACCTGTATTATGACTAACTGTCTCACTGAGGCTCTGCTATCCAGAACCTCAGTGGTTATGCTCTCTCATTTCTTTCCAAATTGTCACTAACAGGCTAGTGACCAATTTCACCAATTTACATTGGCATACTGGAACACCCTTATAATTCCCTAGTATATGGTACTGAGGTACCCAGGGCATTGGGGTTCCAGGAGATCCCTATGGGCTGCAGCATTTCTTTTGCCACCCATAGGGAGCTCTGACAATTCTTACACAGGCCTGCCACTGCAGCCTGGGTGAAATAACGTCCACGTTATTTCACAGCCATTTACCACTGCACTTAAGTAACTTATAAGTCACCTATATGTCTAACCATTACCTGGTAAAGGTTGGGTGCTAAGTTACTTAGTGTGTGGGCACCCTGGCACTAGCCAAGGTGCCCCCACATTGTTCATGGCAAATTCCCCGGACTTTGTGAGTGCGGGGACACCATTACACACGTGCACTACACATAGGTCACTACCTATGTGTAGCTTCACAATGGTAACTCCGAACATGGCGATGTAACATGTCTAAGATCATGGAATTGCCCCCAATGCCATCCTGGTATTGGGGAGACAATCCCATGATTCCCTGGGTCTCTAGCACAGACCCGGGTACTGCCAAACTGCCTTTCCTGGGGTTTCACTGCAGCAGCTGCTGCTGCCAACCCCTCAGACAGGTTTCTGCCCTCCTGGGGTCCAGTCAGGCTTGGCCCAGGAAGGCAGAACAAAGGACTTCCTCAGAGAGAGGGTGTTACACCCTCTCCCTTTGGAAAAAGGTGTTAAGGCAGGGGAAGAGTAGCCTCCCCCAGCCTCTGGAAATGCTTTCATGGGCACAGATGGTGCCCATTTCTGCATAAGCCAGTCTACACCGGTTCAGGGATCCCCCAGCCCTGCTCTGGCCCGAAACTGGACAAAGGAAAGGGGAGTGACCACTCCCCTGACCTGCACCTCCCCTGGGAGGTGCCCAGAGCTCCTCCAGTGTGCTCCAGACCTCTGCCATCTTGGAAACAGAGGTGCTGCTGGCACACTGGACTGCTCTGAGTGGCCAGGGCCAGCAGGTGACGTCAGAGACTCCTTCTGATAGGCTCTTACCTGTGTTGCTAGCCTATCCTCTCACCTAGGTAGCCAAACCTCCTTTTCTGGCTATTTAGGGTCTCTGCTTTGGGGAATTCTTTAGATAACGAATGCAAGAGCTCATCAGAGTTCCTCTACATCTCTCTCTTCACCTTCTGCCAAGGAATCGACTGCTGACCGCGCTGGAAGCCTGCAAAACTGCAACAAAGTAGCAAAGACGACTACTGCGACCTTGTAACGCTGATCCTGCCGCCTTCTCGACTGTTTTCCTGGTGGTGCATGCTGTGGGTGTAGTCTGCCTCCTCTCTGCACTAGAAGCTCCGAAGAAATCTCCTGTGGGTCGACGGAATCTTCCCCCTGCAACCGCAGGCACCAAAGAACTGCTTCACCGGTCCTCTGGGTCTCCTCTCAGCATGACGAGCGAGGTCCCTTGAACTCAGCAACTCTGTCCAAGTGACTCCCACAGTCCAGTGACTCTTCAGTCCAAGTTTGGTGGAGGTAAGTCCTTGCCTCCCCACTCTAGACTGCATTGCTGGGAACCGTGTGTTTTGCAGCTGCTCCGGCTCCTGTGCACTCTTCCAGGATTTCCTTTGTGCACAGCCAAGCCTGGGTCCCCGGCACTCTAACCTGCATTGCACGACCTCCTGAGTTGTCCTCCGGCGGCGTGGGACTCTCTTGTGCAACTTTGGGTGAGCACCGATTCACTCCACTTCGTAGTGCCTGTTCCGGCACTTCTGCGGGTGCTGCTTGCTTCTGAGTGGGCTCCTTCTCTTGCTGGGCGCCCCCTCTGTCTCCTCACGCAGTTGGCGACATCCTGGTCCCTCCTGGGCCACAGCAGCATCCAAAAACCCTAACCTCGACCCTTGCAGCTAGCAAGGCTTGTTTGCGGTCTTTCTGCGGGAAAACACTTCTGCACGACTCTTCACGACGTGGGACATCCATCCTCCAAAAGGGAAGTTTCTAGCCCTTGTCGTTCATGCAGAATCCTCAGCTTCTACCATCCGGTGGCAGCTTCTTTGCATCCACAGCTGGCATTTCCTGGGCATCTGCCCACTCCCGACTTGATCGTGACTTTTGGACTTGGTCCCCTTGTTCCACAGGTACCCTCGTCTGGAAATCCATCGTTGTTGCATTGCTGGTGTTGGTCTTTCTTGCAGAATTCCCCTATCACGACTTCTGTGCTCTCTGGGGAACTTAGGTGCACTTTGCACCCACTTTTCAGGGTCTTGGGGTGGGCTATTTTTCTAACCCTCACTGTTTTCTTACAGTCCCAGCGACCCTCTACGAGGTCACATAGGTTTGGGGTCCATTCGTGGTTCGCATTCCACTTCTAGAGTATATGGTTTGTGTTGCCCCTATGTGCTCCCATTGCATTCTATTGTGACTATACATTGTTTGCACTGTTTTCTATTGCTATTACTGCATATTTTGGTATTGTGTACATATATCTTGTGTATATTTGCTATCCTCATACTGAGGGTACTCACTGAGATACTTTGGCATATTGTCATAAAAATAAAGTACCTTTATTTTTAGTATATCTGTGTATTGTGTTTTCCTATGATATTGTGCAAGTGACACTAGTGGTACTGTAGGAGCTTCACTCGTCTCCTAGTTCAGCCTAAGCTGCTCTGCTAAGCTACCTTTTCTATCAGCCTAAGCTGCTAGACACCCCTCTACACTAATAAGGGATACCTGGGCCTGGTGCAAGGTGTAAGTACCCCTTGGTACTCACTACAAGCCAGTCCAGCCTCCTACATAGTGCAGCACCTTTTCTTGGCAGAGTTTCCTCAGGACCCAAAAGCGAACTAAACTGGTGGGGTTTGGGGTATAGTACTTATACCCAAATGTACCTTTGAAGTGGAAACTTCAAAGAGGCCTTTGAAGATCACGAGCTCCCTACCCTTCCATCTCAGGCTCCAGACACTCTAGAGGGGGTGTATGTATTCAGGTGTAAGTGTCAGCTCCTCACTCCCACCTAGCCCAGGGAGACCCATCAGCTTGGTTATAGGCCGTGGATGATGCAAATGTCACACCCCAGCACCCTTTGCATGTGCCTGTCTAGAGGGAATGCACAAAGCCCAGCTGTCATCCAACCCAGACGTGTATTCAGAGGCAGGCAGAGGCACGGGATGGTTAAAGTAAGACAATGCCAACTTTCTAAAAGTGATATTTTCAGACCTGCAATTTAAAAAACAACTTTACTAAATTATTTGTTTTTAAGTTGTGAGTCCAGAGACACCACACGATACAGCTTACATCAAATGTTTATCTTAATAACACCGATTGGGGGTCAAGACTGATCATTTCTCAAACAAAAGCTTGATAATTTCGACCATTGAAAACTTTGCGAGAAGATTTTTTATAAAGGCTAGAACTAATGTTCAGGATTCCACATATTACTATAATAATATAGATACATTATTGAACTTCATTCCAAAGAGGGAACTGTTGTGTCTATAGCCACTTATCTTTTCAAAAAGGCCCCAGTGCTATGTGGAGTTAAGACATCGATTGGGAAGTACGTGTATGTCAGAGAGGAACATCTTCATATTGCCTTTTCAGGACTGGCAAAGACCTATAATTCTTTTGATCAGGCCTTCTGAGGGCAACATTGGACAGAGTTGAGAAAGCTAATGGCCTTCTTCAGTAGATCCAGCTTGCCTACTGCAATACAACAACAATAGTGTGCTGCAATAGATGTGGATTACTAACCAGAAAACATGAAATCAATCAAAGGAGCCTGGTTGTGCTGTTTTGATGCCTACCCGCTTTATATTGGGTTTCTGTGTATTTAAGGAACACCTCTTTCTCAGTTCGGGCAAACACAATTCAGAGATGCATATGTTGATACAGCCATCCTATGCCTTCCACAAGAGGTCTACCGAAGACTCTCTTGCTTGCTGAAAATTTGAGATGCTCTCAAGAGATGGTCATGACTGAATACCCAAGAAGCACTGTCACTTGATCTTCACAGCATGGATCCAGAAAAGAAAGGAATGATGTTGACTACCCTCCCACTCGTTTATTGATTTATCTAGACTACAGAAATCAGGACAATAGCAGCAAATACCCTGCTCAGGAAAAAAAATGCCTACATACATCAACAACAGAATGAGGAGAAAAAGAACAGGAAAGAAGGATGAATATAGCAAAGAAGCCTAAGTAAGAGGATATGGTCTTTGATAATGGCTGAGCTGATGTGTTCCCTCTTTCAGTCTACACTTTATCCCTCTCTTTCTGCAGCTGTTCACTCATTTTACCAGAGACTCTTTTCATTATGGTCACCCACCGAAATCATGGGCCTCTGTGACCGTATTTCACTTACTGCATTGTGCTTGTGCCTCTGTTCTCCAGATCAGTTCTGCAGACATAAAACCAGGGTGCTTTACTCACCAGCTGCATGTTCCTGATTCAACAGTGATTTCCTTTGCCAGAGATTATGGCTGTTTCATCAAGTATGTTGATAATTTGCCACAGCAATTACTTTGAAAATTTACGAATAACAATTGTTGTATGGCCACACTGCCTTATATCATAATTCCACATAGGAAATGGAATAGTGCAGTGTCTGAGTGTGTATGAGTGATTCATAAAACAAATGTCAGGATACCCCGTAGTGTATGTGTCATGGCATCATAACTGTAAGTGGCAGAATTACCCAATAAAGTGCAATATGCAGAAGTTACATTGCACTAGTTACACATCTACACACTGAAAATGTCGATAACCTGTCATATCTGCCTGCTTGTCTGCATGTCTCATCTCATTACACACGTCTTCTTGTCATACATTGTATGTGCATGCATGTCATACAGTCATAGAATGTGCACTGGCAAGCACATTTATCACTCTAATAATGGATCTGTTTTCCCATAGAAGCTGCAGCAGCTGGGCAGGTAAATTGATATGAACGGTCTCTATTGCTTTCTTCTTCAAAAAAATAATATGACTCCACTTTTATTTTTTATACAAATTTTTCTGATATCGAAAGCTTCTGTGGGCTTATTAGATGCCATCTTCTTCCTTTCTTCATCTCATTTGTACTGCACTGTTCATCATGGGGGATCTACTGTGCAACCATTTATGTGGTCATGTGTTGCTTCCCACCGTTCAAAGCTGAATGTCATTGGAACTGAAATTTACATTCCAGAGGGTTAAGGTGAAATGAAACCCATTCATTTTTTGCAAGCCTCTGTTCTAAGCAATTCCTTTACAGGTTTTGCTGGATTGACATTTCAGTCAGGCCCTGATTACAAGTGTTTAAAACAATGAGGCAAAGCCCTCTAACCCTTTTGACCAGGGCAATAAACAAAATTATAAAAGGTCAATACAAGGGAGAAGTAATCCTAGACTTCCACGATAGACTAGGATTACTTCCCCCTTGTATTGACCTTTTATAATTTCCTGATTACAAGTGGGCATACATTTTCTGACCCCTGTTCAAAGTCTTGTTTGATCAGGGATAAGAATGTCAAGTTGTGCGGAGTTTTACCACACTTGGTAATAAAATTCATATTCTTTGTTAAAATTCAGCAAGTCAAACCTGCCAGAATTTAACACACCCTAATGAACTCCTGCACACTCTCAGAAAAATAATCAGAACTATCCACACATAGTCCTTACTGCTGGTGACACACAGAAACCCATCTGTGGGCTACATGCTTGACCATCTAGCATCTGTAAATGGAAGCAGTGAAGTGCTGTTGTAAAAATGCTAAAGATAATATATGTCATCACACCTCCTGCCCATGGCTCATTCTTTCTTGCCAATAACTGTCAGCCTTGAAGAACTGTGAGTACTGCACACTTTCTCAAATGTGTGCCACAAGGCGTCAAAACATAAAACTTGATTCAGAAAATTAACTTACACTTTTGTGTAATTTACACTTTTGATTAAGTTTGCTCATTTTTGGCTATTCACAAAATCCAAGTGATAATTTACTCCCCAAGGGTAATTTACATGATGCCAACAAATTGAAGGGACAGGTGGCTATACATATTTGGGTAATTTACTCTGTGGGAAATTGGGTTGTTGGTTGACTCGGATGTGAGCCCTGGTCAAGCAACAGCCACAATCTCTTGCAGAGTGAACCACAAAAATTCAATAAATTAACCGTGCTTATCCCTGAGTGGCTTGGCACAAAAAGCAGTCCTGCTAAACTTAAAGGCAATGTGTTGAGTACTTATGCAGTACACAAACAGTAGCCTACTGAAAACACAACACAATACAAATCCCAAACCAATTTAGACAAATAGAGAACATTTTATCAAATTATTTGACCAAAACCGCAAACATCTAATTAGTAGAACAAGATAGCAGTTATCAGTTTTTAGAATTGGCCACCTAGGCAGCTTTAGCCCCACAGCCAAGGGTCCAGGAATGTATGGAGACCTCTTGGAGGTTTGAGACTCACTCAGATTGGTTCCAGGTTTAAGATGGTGGGAGCCTGTTATGTCCCTGTGGCTCAGAACAGGAGACCAGCTAAACAAGCCCTTGGAATCACTTCTGAAGTCCCGGGTGCAGCTGGTGATGCAGGGCTCTACAGCAGGACTGGGCTGTGAAAGTTCCAAGCAGGCTCCAGGCAGCAACGCAGTCCTTCCAGGTACAGCAGCAGTCTTGCAGAGTGCACAGCAGGCCACATCATTAGGAAGTCCTCTGAGAGTTCCTCTGCAGGTCCAGTAGTGAACTGAGGAGCATATCTGAAAGCCTTATTTTTATTCCCTGCTGCCCTGCTCCTAGAAGTTGGGTGAAGTTTCCAGAAAGGTTCTCTGAAGTTCCAGGAATTTCCTGCTTCCCTTACACTGGCTCCATGCTGGCCACACTGACAATACAGGGTTTTTAAGCCTATTGTGTGGTGGCAGAGTCTAGCCTATTCAATTGCAAGTGGGTGTCAGATCTCACCTTGATTTCTTTTCTGCAGGCGTGATAGGAAGTTCATGTAGTAAGTTCCCAACTTCCCTCACCACCAGGACTGCCCAACAAGGTCAAAGTCAATCTGGGTAAATAGGGGAAAAGGGATACTTTAAAGTTCTTGTTATGTCTGTTTGTTTCTTTGTTGTAGACACAAGGTCAGGAGATAAGCAGGTGCAGCTTGACCAAGAGTCTAAGAATCCCTGGAGTGAAGAAGAAAAGCTGACAAAGAAACAACGGGAGACGCAGAGAGTGGCGTGTGATGTGGCAGCGAAAAGCTAAGTGAGACTGGCAGCAGAAAACTACAGGCGCAAAAACACTAGAATGTCAAGCAGCTTCCTGCCGAGAAGAAGTAGCTTTATGCCTGCCATGCTCTGCCCCCACTGCATTGGGCAAGTGAATCATGGCAGGAGCGACACTACACCCCCCAACAGTACCCCTAGTGGTTTCAGCCTGTGAGATAATTGCCTGTGAAATTGACACAGTATACAAGGGCATGGAGGTGGCCAGCAGGCTCCCATGTGCTGTCTTCAGGACCATACCCCTTCCAATGAACCAGATATTGGAGGCTCTGTTGCACCTTTCTAGAGTCCGAAATCACTTCCACTTCGAATTCTGATTCATCATTCACCATCACAGGCAAAGGTTTTGTGGGGAATTGAGTACCTGACGCAACAGGCTTCTATAGGAAAACATTAAAAACAGGATGTATAGGTAGAGTGACAGGCAGCTCCAATTTCATAGCCACAGAATTAATCTTCTTTATGACTTTACATGGACCAATGAAACAGGGTTTAAATTTCAATGAGTTCTTGAAGGCAATGTTGTGATTGAATAACCATACCATGTCTCCGATAGAGTCGTAAGGACTGGAGTGGCGATGGAGATCTGGGTTTCATTTGTAATGCGCTTTAGCTTTGTCCAGATTGGTCTGAGCACTTATCTGTATGGCATGTATGTGATCCACTAAGTCTTGGGCAGCAGGGATAGTCAACATGGAAGATTGTAAAAGCAAGAAATGAGGGTAAAGGCCATACGTACAGTAGAAAGGTGAGCATGAAGTAGAAGAGTGCATCCCACTATTAAAAGCAAATTCAGCAGCCATAGATAAGTGTCCCAATCAGAAGAAAAATGCAATAATTGGCATCGTAGATATTCCTCAAGGCACTGGTTCACCCTCTCAGTTTGGCCACCTGTTTGTGGGTAGTGGCTTCAAAATAAATGGATATCAATCTGTAGCAAGTTACCCAACCCCCTCCAGAACTATAAAACAAATTGGGAATCACAGTCTGAAACAATGATAGAGGGGAAACCATGTGATTGTACACAGCGTTGTAAAAAGGCATTGGCCAAATCTTCTGAGACAGGTAGACCTTTCAAAAATAGAAAATGGGACAATTTGGTCAACAAATCAACCACCACCATAATAGTAGTAAACACCTGGTCAGTTTTTGGTGGTTCTACAATAAAATCCTCAGTGATCATATGCCAGGGGGTAGGAGGAGTGGGTAAAGAAGAAAGTAATCCTGCAGCTGCCTGATGTGAACTTTTACTTTGTGCCATTTTCGTATGTAGTGCTTTGTATCTGTAGAAAGTGTGGGCCACCAGAATTGTCTCCTAAGAAGATTGGTGATTTTCTTTTCCCCCGGATAGCCAGTGAGCAAATAGAGTGACACCATTCTACAGCCTGTTGCTGCAATGGTACAGTGGGAATAAATAAACCACCCTGGATGTGTAACAATTCTTGTACTTTGTGTGCATTATGTTTTTCTGAAATGTGTATTGCCTCTTGGACTTGTTCAGCCTGCATAAGTTCTTTAGTAAACCGTTATTCAGAATACAAAGCCCCCATAACACACTCCTTAGGAATGATGGGTAGAAGTCCAGTAGGAGTTTCGGGTACATCATACCCTAAACATGAGAGATCATCCACATTCCTATGCTGCCTACCACCCTGGAACTGGATGACAAAATTGAAATCACTAAAACATTGAGTCCAGCGCAATTGTCTCATGGACAAAGCACAAGCTGACTTCAGAACCTGCAAATGCCTGTGATGTGTGAATCAGCAACTGTATGCAGGGCTCCTAGTAGATAATGCTGCCACTCCTCAAAAGCCTTTTTTTATGGATAGCAGCTCCTTATCCCCAACTGAATAATTATGTTCTGCAGGGCTCAGCTTGGGAGAGAAAAATGTGACTGAGTGTAAAGAACCAGACTCCTTGCCTCTCTATGACAACACCCACTCCATCATTACTTGTGATGCATCTTCCTCTACAATGTAAGGTTCGGATGGAGTGTGGGTGTTTAATTATGGTGGCACTGGTATAGGCTGTCTTAAGTTGCTGAAAAGCCTGTTCTGCATCGGGGTCCAAGAAAACTTCACTTACTTACACAGTAGCTTAGTAACGGGAGAGGCCACAGTAGAAAATTTGTCAATGAAGCACGTAGAAAAGTTAAACGTAGAAAGCTTTGCACTTGTTTGACTGATTGAGGAGCTCTCCAATGGATGATGACAGATACTTTCAGTGGATCCATACTTACCACATCTGTGGTTAACACAAACCCTAAGAATGAAACGGAAGGTATATGGAATCACATTTCTCTAACTTCACATAGAGTTTATTATCTTTCAATTTCTCTAAGATGGCTCTGACATGTCTGTTATGTTCGGCTTCAGAAGAGGAGTAAATAAGTATATCATTGATATAAGCAATGGCACAGACATCCATGTATTCCCTCAGTTCTTCATTAAAGACGTACTGTAAGGTTGCTGGCACATTGCAGAGACTGAAGGGTATGGCCAAGTACTCATACAACCCAAAGTTGTTACAAAAGGTGGTTTTCCATTTGTTCCTTTCTTGTACTCATGCCAGATGGTATGCTTCTCATAAATCAAGTTTAGTAAAGATTTTTGCATATTTTACCTGATTGGATAGTTTAAGAATTAAGGGCAAGGGATACAATTTTTTGATCGTGACCTCATTGAGAGCCCTATAGTCTATACAAGCTCAAAGGCCTCCTCCCTTCTTGGGTGCAAAGAATAGAGGCAAAGAGGCTGGTGAACGAGAAGGCCTAATAAATCCAATTGTAAGCACTTTGTCAAGTTAGCCCCTGATATAGATGTTTACCTTTTAATTAAGTGTATATATCCAACTATACATAATGTGAGCTCCAGGTGCTAGGTCAATTTGACGATCATAAGGTCAATGAGGACTGAATGTGGAGGCCTTCACTTTATTGAACACCGCTGCTAGGTCATGGTAGCATGGTGGCAGCATAGGCATAGGGTCTTCAGCTGCAACCATATCTCTTTTTGGTTTACATTCACTTGCCTACAACATGTATTTCAAAAAGCAGAGCAAAAGGAGATAATATGTTTTGTGCAATCAATATCTGGATTATGTTTCATAAGCCAAGGGATACCTAATATTGCTGGAAACTGAGGAGCCTGAATGAGGTCAAACCTAAGAAATTCCACGTGAGATTTCTGCATGATATGACATAAGTTTTTAAAAGAATATGTGATAGAACCCAAATTGACGGTACTACCATCAATGGTTTTGACCTCATCTATGCAGTCTTTTTGCCATAGAAGAATACCCAGATGCTTAACTAACAGTTGATCTACACAATTCCCTGTAGACGTATCCTCCCATAGGATGTGAGCATACACAAAGAGATGATGGCGAGGGGGCAGAGAAGAAATCAAAGCTAGGTTCTGTGAGACTATGGGACCTGAACTACCCGAAACTCTCATCGCAACAGGCTTCAGGAGTGCTAGTTTCCTGAATCCTCTCTTTTCTTTGGTTTCACAGGACAGTCTTGCAAGACATTACCTGGTTTTCTGCAATATAGACAAAGCCTTTTATCATGGTGCCTCTGTCGCTCCTCATTACCAAAGGGACCTTGAACAATATCTATTTGCATTGGCTCTGGTTCCTCAGTTGGTTTCTCTGGTTCAGACTTTCTTTCTTTATACAATACTACTCTGTTATCTGCACGTCCTTTCACTCAGCATTGTTCACTTAATGTGTGTTCTAATTTTATCACTACATAAATAATATCACTACAAGATTCAGGAGGATCCACAACTTGTCTGTTATTTTCTTTGTTGTAGATACGAGGTTGGGAGTTAAGCAGGAGTGGCTTCACAAAGAGACCAAGAATCCCTGGAGCAAAGAAGGAAAGCAGAAACAACGGGAGACACCAAGAGCGGCGTGGACCCAGCAGCGGAAAGGTAAGTGAAACAGGAAGCAGCAAACTACAGGCGCAAAAACACTAGAATGCCAAGCAGCTTCCTGCTGAGTGGAGGTAGCTTTGTTTGTGCCCTGCTCCCACCCACTCCATTCGTCTCGCATATCACAGCAGGTGCAACAGTGGGGCTGTGCTTATCTCCGCCCCTCCCGCTCCCAAGTCAGTTAATGGCCCATTGAGGCTCTGCTAATCCCTCTATTGTAGACAGGTGAATTCACAAAGACTCAACTGTCAATGATAAATCTGACTTAACCTTCTAAAGAGGGTTTATAATTACAAGTTCATAGACACCAAACATAACATATTTACCACCTCTGGTTTAGGAATTACATCTTATTAAATATGTCAAGGAATCCCATATGTTATTCTGTGGGAGAGAAAAGGCTCACAGTACTGAAAAAACACATTTGGGAGATCTTCACTACTAGGACCTGTAAAACTAAACAGTAGATGGCCTATCTTTTAATTACACAGCACCATGCCCTGCAGGCTGCCTAGGGCCTACCTTAGGGTGTCCTATATATAATAAAAGGGAGGTTTAAGGCTTTTCATGGGTTTTAAATGCCAAGTCTATATAGCAGTGTCCCGTTGCCTTCAGGCTGCAATGGCAGGCCTGGTACATGTTTTAAAGTGCTCCTTAAGTGGGTGACACAATTAGTGCTGCAGGCCCACTGGTAGCATTTAATTTACAGGCCATGGGTATGTGGTATGCCACACTACAAGGAACTTACATGACTTACATGTGAATTAAATATTCCAATCAGGTATATGCCAATCAAATTATGTTTAAGAAAGTGAGCACATGCACCTCAGCATGGGTTAGCAGTGGTAAAGAGGAAGGCAAAAAGTTCGGGGGTGACCCTGTAAACATACACTTTTCAGTAAGTTTGCTACTTTTGGGCTACTCACAAAAAATGTGTGCTTATTTGACACTTTTGGAGTAAATTTACACTCAGATTTTATGAATAGCGAAAAGGCACCTAGCTCAACTTACTCTAGCTACTTTACTCTAACACAGTCACATAAATGTACTCAGATAATAAGGCAAATGTGCAACCATCTGACAAAGAAGGACCTGTTGTTTTAGCACTTTGTGAATCATCCTTACTGAAAGTAATAAAGTGCTTGCTTCCTTTCAAACCTCTTTGAGGCTTCCAGCCCCCTAGCTTACTGGTGCTGAGCAAGCAAGAGAAAAACTGTATTCCTCAAGCACAAGCATGAGCACTCACACATACTTGTAGGGGAGGGTCTCTTAAATTTCTTAGGACCCAAGTATAGATTAGTCAGTGCAGTTTACTGACTTGACTGCTCATGTCTTTTAAACTGCTTCGATATAACCAGTAGGTTGTTGGGTCTGCTCCTTGTTTTCTTTAGTTCACTTGAGCTCCTGCAGACCAGGAATTAAATAGCATATCGCTTTATCCTTGCAGGCTAATGCATTGAGCACAACTATCAACGTTAAATGTTGTTGTACCAATAATAATCATGCATGTGTGTTAGTGAAAAAGAGAGAGAAACAGTGAGAGACAGAGAGGAATGTGGTCCTATGCTACCTTCTGTTTATTCTTTTTTCATTTAAGTTCTGAAATTATGAATGCAAACCTTAGGTGGGGCTGTTCAGAAAGATAAGTATCATCTGTGAGTAATTTCAGTGTATACATTTGCTCTTACACTTTTGAGTAACTTTACTACTTTTGGTTATTTACAAAACCTGAGTGTAGACTTAAATCTGAGAAAACAAAGTACAGCCTCATTTTAAAGGATAAGTTGCTACTAAAATAAACAGTAGTAAGTTAACACCACACATGACCAACCCCTGATAATACAACAACTTCCCACAGAAAATAATGGAGAGACAGACTCAAAAGCAAATCCCACAGGAAATACTGCTTATTTAAATTAAAGTATTTCAAATAGCTAAAGATAAATACAATTTAAACAATATATATAGTGTGTATAGTTTATTAAATCATAAAATACTTTAATGTCCTTTTTTGCCTTTAAAAATTAAAGCAACAATAAATTTTATTATATGTAATTAAATTACTTTTAATTAATTCTATACATCACTTTCAAAATTATTAATGCACAATAGAAAAATATTTTGTTTTACTTTAAGTGAAAATGTTGTTTTGATTTCATCTTGAGAAAAATCATTTTAATTTAGTTTTATATCATTTATATAATTACATTTTTAAGTCAACATGTATTCAATAGTTGTTGGAAATGGCCCTTTTTGCAGGGTCATCCCCAGTCTTTTTGCCTCCTGCCTCCTACTTTTTCTGACCTGTTGCTGTTGGCTTTTGAACTCTGAGCACTTTACCACTGCTAACCAGTGCTAAAGTGCATATGCTCTCTGTGTAAAATTGTATGGGATTGGTTTATCCATGATTGGCATATTTGATTTACTAGTAAGTCCCTAGTAAAGTGCACTAGAAGTGCCAGGGCCTATAAATCAAATGCTACTAGGGGGCCTGCAGCACTGGTTGTGCCACCCACATACGTAGCTCTGTAATCATGTCTCAGACCTGCCACTGCAGTGTCTGTGTGTGCAGTTTTAACCGTAAATTCGACAGGCCTAAACATTCCCTTTTCTTACATTTAAGACACCCCTAAGGTGGGCCCTAGGTAGCCCCAAGGGCAGGGTGCAGTGTATGGTTAAGGTAGGACATATAGGCACTCATTACAACATCGGCGGTAAATCCCGCTTACCGCCGTGCAGAAGACCGCCAACACACCGCCGCGGAATTCCGCTACAGCTATTACAACCCACTGCTCAGAAACTGCCAAAATCTAGACACCCACACAAGTCCGCCACACCAAAGGTCAGTGATAAACTGGTGATAACAAAACCTCCACCGTCACGCCAACAGGAATACGCCCACACTATCACGACCCACGAATCCACGTGGCAGTCTTTCAACCGCGGTATTCCATTGGCGGTACACACCGGCGCGCTCAAAATACACACACATTTACGAAAAAGAACCACATTGGACAAACGAAATACACACATCTGATACACATACACACACCACTCCCACACACCCAATACAATATAAAACACACACCCACATCACCCACAAACCCTTACTACCCAAAAATCCGAAGAAGGCCAGAGAGACAGCAAAGCAAAGACAACACCAGTATACACAGGCACACAACACCATCACTCATACACATCCACGCACAAAACACTACACACCCCTAAACATCACCCCACACATCACAAAAAACACCACCTCACACATCACCCACACCACCCCATGGCACCGCAAAGACACCCCAGGTTTTCTGAGGAGGGGCTCAGAGTCATGGTGGAGGAAATCATCTGGGTAGAGCCACAGCTATTCGGATCACAGATGCAGCACACCACCATAGCTAGGAAGATAGAGCTATGGCGCAGAATCGTAGACAGGGTCAACACAGTAGGACAGCACCCAAGAACACGGGATGACATCAGGAAGAGGTGGAACGACCTACGGGGGAAGGTGCGTTCCGTGGTCTCAAGACACCACATTGCGGTTCAGATGACTGGCGGCGGACCCCCACCTCCTCCCCCACAACTAACAGCATGGGAGGAACAGGTCTTGGCTATACTGCATCCTGAGGGCCTCGCAGGAGTAGCTGGAGGAATGGACTCTGGTAAGTCAAAGTTTTAACTACTACACCGCCCACCCTACCTGCATGCTATCACATATCCCCACCCTCGCCCTCACCCCCATCACTCCAACTCCTCACACATGTCCCACTAGCACAAACCACACATCCCAACACCAAGCCCTGCATGCAACAACAAAGCATGGACACCCATCACCAATGCATGTTCACTACACATACCCACACAGACCCCTAAACAATTAACACACAGGCCCCTTTCACAGGAATGGAAGCACTGGGGTACAGGGTCACCCGCCTATTGCACACCATGGCACACACAGATACTAAAACTATGCCTTTACATCCCTGCAGGACCCCTACCCAACGTCACCGGACAGGAGGTTCCAGACATGTCCACTCCCCCCACAGAAGAGGCCCACAGTGATGATAGCAGCTCTGTCCAACTGGATCTAGATGACCAGCCCGGCCCATCTGGGACCTCGGGACAGTCGGTTCCCCTCACACAGTCACAGCCTACCCTCTCAGGAAACACCAGCACAGCACCCACCTAGCGGGCCCATACCTCTATCCCCGGGACACGTCAAGCAGCAGTGTGTCCACCACTACAGGGAACCCAGGCTAACCGACCACCCCAACAACAGCAGGGACCTGAAGGCAGTGGTAGTGGGCACACGGTTCAGGGGACAGAGGCCCAGGAACACAGGGGAACTGGGAGGGCTGCTGTGTGACAGGGGGAGGACAGGCCCAGGGAACACACTCTCCACGAGGCCCTCTCCAACCTCATGGGAGCCTACAATCATTCCCAGGAGACGATGGCAACGGTACTAGCCAAGTTTCAGGAGACTCAGCGGCTGCAGGAGGAACAGTATTTGGGGTTCAGGGAGGAACTCAAATCCATCAATACCACCCTGGGCACCATTGTAGGGGTGCTGAAGGACCTCATCAACACCAGGAGGGACACTGTGGCACAACAAGGGGCCCCTGACACTAGCCTGGACGATGAACTGCCCTCCACCTCCGCCGGCCCTAGTGGACAGGAGGCACCTCCACAGGACCACGACACCAGCACCCCACCCCCTGCAGATGGAGAACCACCCCACAAACGGTCCCTGAGATCCAGGACAAAGACAGAGAACAATGCCAAGACCCCCGCCAAGAAATTAGACCACCCTGATTGTCATCCTTCTGTCCCACTTTGTCACCCTGTCCATCCTTAAACTGCCCTAGCTCCACTTCCTATGCCCCTTTGGACAATGCACCTGTGAAACAAATAGACTGGACTCTGCCATGGACATTCCTCCACCATCACCCCTGACCATTTTACAACCCCCTCCACTTTTTTGCACTGAAATAAACACCCTTGAATCACAAAACAAGCTGGGGTCAGTCTGTGCTTTCAAAAATGTGTATTAGCAATAACTAAGGAAAATAGCAATGTCCATTCTATTGGCAACATACCTATGTCATACAGCTATACTCCATGAGGTTACATAGCAGAGGTCACACAGTGGGACCCTCATCTGTGAAATCGAAAGGAAAAGTGACAAATCAGGGTCCGTACACTGGGTGAACGTGACAGACAGATGAGAGGCAGAACAAGTTTATCCGATGTTGGAGGCAGTGATGTCTTCTTACCTGTGTCTCACTGGAAGTATTGATGGATCACGGTGTTTCTGTTGTCTATGTCCTCTTCTTCTGGCTCCTCTTCTTCACTGTCCACAGGCTCCACAGCTGCCATAAGATCTCCATCTGGACCATCCTCCTGCAGAAAAGGCACCTGTCGTCGCAAAGCCAAGTTGTGCAGCATACAGCAGGCCACGATGATCTGGTACACTTTCTTTGGTGAGTAGTAGAGGGAACCACCTGTCATATGGAGGCACCGGAACCTGGCCTGCAGGAGGCCGAAGGTCCTCTCTATAACCCTCCTAGTTCGCCCTTGTGACTCATTGTAGCGTTCCTCTGCCCTTGTCCTGGGATTCCTCACTGGGGTCAGTAGCCATGACAGGTTGGGGTACCCAGAGTCACCTGAAAATGGTGAGGGACAACTGTTAGACTAACACTAACCCTTAGGGACAACCCCAGACAACTATTCACACTGTATAGGGTCCATGTCCTCACCTAATAGCCACACACGGTGCCTCTGGAGTTGCCCCATCACATAAGGGATGCTGCTATTCCTTAGAATGTAAGCGTCATGCACTGAGCCAGGAAACTTGGCGTTCACATGGGAGATGTACTGGTCTGCCAAACACACCATCTGCACATTCATTGAATGGTAACTCTTCCGGTTTCTGTACACCTGCTCACTCCTGCGGGGGGGACCAAGGCCACATGTGTCCCATCAATGGCACCTATGATGTTGGGGATATGTCCCAGAGCATAGAAGTCACCTTTCACTGTAGGCAAATCCTCCACCTGAGGGAACACAATGTAGCTGCGCCTCTGTTTCAGCAGGGCAGACAACACTCTGGACAACACGTTTGAGAAAATAGGCTGGGACACCCCTGATGCTATGGCCACTGTAGTTTGAAAAGACCCACTTGCCAGGAAATGGAGTACTGACAGAACCTGCACTAGAGGGGGGATTCCTGTGGGATGGCGGATCGCTGACAGCAGGTCTGGCTCCAACTGGGCACACTGTTCATGGATTGTGGCACGATCAAGTCTGTAGGTCACAATGACATGTCGCTCTTCCATTGTCGACAGGTCCACCAGCAGTCTGTACACCGGAGGGTGCCACCATCTCCTCACCTGCCCCAGCGGACGTGCTCTATGGATGAGAACAGCTATCAGAGGGTCAGCCAACACTGAGGTACAAAAAAAACTACTTTCTTGCACACATTTGTCAATCCGCTATGTGCCTGTCCTAGTGTGTATGCAAGGCCTAGATATGTGTGACACATTTAAAATTAATGCCATGTGACCCCCTGAAATGGCAGCTGCCTGGCCTGTAAGGTGGGACAATGGGATATGAGGTAACTGCGCTGGCGTTGTACACCGTCGCGTTAGGCTGTCGAAGACCGCAGCACAATCCTGCATTGGTTAACATTGGACCATTTGGGTCCCAGGAGCCAATGACGATGTATGCCAGCGGTGACGGTACGCATCAGCGCGGACGTGACCGCCATTTTCTGTCTGTTCAATCACTTGATACCTGATCTTCGACAGGAGAGGACCTACACTGCAAGTGCTGCTGTGACCTCAGTCTGGAAGCGACAATGGCTCAAGTGTCTTGCGAAAGGGCCCCTGCCTTCACATCGGAGGAGTTGGAGAAACTTGTGGATGGGGTCCTCCCCCAGTACACGCTACTCTACGGTCCTCCAGACAAACAGGTGAGTACACTGTGAGCATGCTGTATGGGCAATGCCTATTTGGAGTGGTGTGGATGGAAGATAGGGGTGGGGGGAATGAGGCGTGCATGAAGTGACGATGAGTGCATGTGCGTCAGGGCGAGGGTGGGAACGTGGGCCAATGACTATGACGATCCGGACGGTTAAAGTTTCTCCTTTTCCCCTGTACTATTCCTGTAGGTCAGCACCCACCAGAAGGATATTTGGCGTGCCATCGCCAAGGAAGTCCGGACTCTGGGGGTCCACCACAGATGGAGCACCCACTGCTGTAAAAGATGGGAGGACATTCGCCGCTGGAGCAAGAAGACGGCAGAGGCCCAGCTGGGGATGGCCTCCCAACGTGGGAGGGGTGCCCGTCGCATCATGACCCCTCTGATGTTCCGGATCCTGGCGGTGGCGTATCCGGAGTTGGATGGGCGCTTGAGGGCATCACAGCAGGCACAAGGGGGTGAGTACAGTCACATTCATCTGATGCTGTGCGCATTACGAGGTGCCTGGGTGGGGGAGGTGGGCAGTGGGTTCCCCTAGGCCAGGGCGAGTTTTGCAGGCAAGGTCCCTTCGTGAGGCAGGCTATGTGGCACCCCGCCAGTGTTAAGAGCCATCTACCCCTAGTCAGGCTCCTGTGACTTCCATGTGTGCAGCAATCAGGCATAGGCCTTGTACCCCATGGGCATGTGGTTCATTAGGGAACTCTAAGTGCATGGCGTAGTGCAGAGGGATGCTGTGTCTGTAGTGTCCGCCAACGGTAACGGTTTTGCATGCACTGAACATGTCTTTCTATTTTCTTTCCCCCCCTTTTTGTGGTCTCCCTGTTCTTGTGATCATTAGCATCATCACGCGGAGGAGCAGTGCCACCGGAGAAGGAGGGAGCTGCATCCCACATGGCCCTGGAGGGCGAGACTACAGACTCCGAATTCACCAGTGGGATGGAGGGCGAGGGGACCTCCATGGCGGGGACAGGAGCTTTGACCAGCGACACGGACTCCTCCTCTGATGGGAGCTCCCTTGCGGTGGCGGGCCCCTCTGTGCCCACCGCATCTACAGGTACAGCCACCACCCCCCCAACCAGCACCGCCTTCCCAGCAGCCCCTCAGCGTGCGGAGAGTGGGAATCTCATTTGCCCCAGGCACCTCAGCCCCTGCCCCTGTCAGCCCTGCTGCCCTTAGTGAGGAGGCCATTGACCTCCTCAGACCCCTCACTATTGGGCAGTCTACCATTTTGAATGCCATCCAGGGTGTAGAGAGGCAGTTGCAACAGTCAAATGCATACCTGGAGGGCATTCGTTCTGGTCAGGCAGCCCAACAGCGAGCTTTTCAGACTCTGGCCTCAGCACTGATGGCAGCCATTGTTCCTGTGCCCAGCCTCCCCCATCCAACTTCCTCCACCCAAACCCAATCCCCAGTACCTCAGCCTAGCCTCATGCACACCATCAGACCAGCTTGCACACACCTCAACACACAAGGGTAGCTCTGGCAAATATAAGCACCACACATCCCACAGGCACTCACACAAGCATCATACCCAGGCAGACACACCAACAGCCACTGCCTCCACTGTGTCCCCCTCCTCCACGTCTCCCTCCTCCCTCCCTGTCATGTCTCCAATCACACCTGCATGCACTACATCCTCAGCCACTACCTCCATCACCAGCACGCCCATCACCACACACCGCTCATGTGCACTCACCACCCCCACTACCATTCACACATCCCCTGTGTCCTCTACCAGTATGTCTGTGAGCCCACCTCCCAAACAACACAAACGCAGTCACACACCCACCCAACAGCCACCCACCTCACGACAGCCTCCAGCCCATGCACCTTCACCCAAAGTCAGCACACGTACACCTCCTACAACCACTACCTCTTCCTCCACTCCCAAACCCCCTCCATCTACCTGTCCCAGTGTGTCTAAAAAACTTTTCCTTTCAAACCTTGACCTCTTCCCTACACCTCCCCCACCCCTTCCATCCACTAGGGCCCGCCTCTCCAGGTCCCAGCCCAGCACCTCAGCCACCACCTCACCGGGAACAGTGGTGCCAGCAGTCCCTGGCTTCTGGAGTGCGCCAAGCAGCAGGGCAGCCAGTGTGCCAAGGAGCCAGGCCAAGGACAGTCCCCCACCTCATAAACAAAAGAAGTTGGCCACAGCCCGGAGGGAGAAGGGCAAGACACCTGCCACCAAGGGCTCTCCCAGGACTACAGTTGGGAGTGGCAAAACAGCTGCGCCACCATCCAAGGTGGGGAAGGGCCAGAGACAGAAAGGGAAGTTGCCGCCAACCTGCACGGCAGACAAGACTGCCACCGGCACCGCCACATGTACCGCCACCACGGGCACCGCCGGCAGAATCATGCCCACTGAGCCACCCACCAGCACCGCTGCCCAGGACACAGCCGCCAGCAGCGCGCCCACTGAGCCACCCACCAGCACCGCTGCCCAATGAGCGCCGCAAGCACTGCCGCTACTGAGGCCGCCGCCAGCACCGCCAGCGGCCACGCCACATCCTGTGCCAGTGGCACCACTGCAGACATGGCTGCCATCCCCAGTGGTCAGTCGTACGAGGCTGGTGGTCTGTTCCAGGGGCCTGGATAGCTTCCATGTTGGCCCACCGTCAGTGGAGTATCACATCCACTACCTCAGTCATTGGCAGGATGAAGCACTCTGGGCACCAGTCCCCCTCCAGAACCAGTGGAGTATCACATCCACTACCTCAGTCCTTGGCAAGCTGAAGCACTCTGGGCACAAAGCCCCCTCCAGAACCAGTGGAGTAACACATCCACTACCTCAGTCCTTGGCAGGATGAAGCACTCTGGGCACCAGTCCCCCTCCAGAACCAGTGGAGAGATACATCCACTACCTCAGTCCTTGGCAGGATGAAGCACTCTGGGCACCAGTCCCCCTCCAGAACCAGTGGAGTATCACATCCACTACCTCAGTCCTTGGCAGGATGAAGCACTCTGGGCACCAGTCCTCCTCCAGAACCAGTGGAGTATCACATCCATTACCTCAGTCCTTGGCAGGATGAAGCACCCTGGGCACCAGTCCCCCTCCAGAACCAGTGGAAAGATACATCCACTACCTCAGTCCTTGGCAGGATGAAGCACTCTGGGCACCAGTCCACCCCCAGAACCAGTGGAGTATCACATCCACTACCTCAGTCCTTGGCAGGATGAAGCACTCTGGGCACAAAGCCCCTCCAGAACCAGTGGAGTATCACATCCACTACCTCAGACCTTGGCAGGATGAAGCACTCTGGGCACAAAGCCCCCTCCAGAACCAGTGGAGTATCCCATCCACTCCCTCAGTCCTTGGCAGGATAAAGCACTCTGGGCACCAGTCCCCCTCCGGAACCAGTGGAGAGATACATCCACTACCTCAGTCCTTGGCAGGATGAAGCACTCTGGGCACCAGTCCCCCTCCAGAACCAGTCGAGACTGTTATCCACTTGTGAGACTGTGGCTTTGCACTGCCCAGGATGCAGCAGTGGGCAAACCACCCATTGGAAAGACTTGAGAGACTGTGGCTTTGCACTCCCCAGGATAAAGCAGTGGGCAAACCACCCACTGGAGTAACTTGAGAGACTGTGGCTTCGCACTCCCCAGGATACAGCAGTGGGCAAACCACCCACTGGAAAGACTTGAGTGACTGTGGCTTTGCACTCCCCAGGTTAAAGCAGTGGGCAAACCACCCACTGGAGTGACTTGAGAGACTGTGGCTTTGCACTCCACAGGATGAAGCAGTGGGCAAACCACCCACTGGAAAGACTTGAGTGACTGTGGCTTTGTACTCCCCAGGATGCAGCAATGGGCAAACCACCCACTGGAAAGACTTGAGTGACTGTGGCTTTGCACTCCCCAGGTTAAAGCAGTGGGCAAACCACCCACTGGAGTGACTTGAGAGACTGTGGCTTTGCACTCCACAGGATGCAGCAGTGGGCAAACCACCCACTGGAAAGACTTGAGTGACTGTGGCTTTGCACTCCCCAGGATACATCAATGGGTATGGAGCCCCCTCGTGGAGTTGGCATAGTGCACTCATCCGGCTGAGGTGCCCCATTCCCTTCCCCCTGAGGTGCCTGTTTTATTTCGAACTGATGCCCCTGCAGTGTTCTCTCCGTTTGGATCGGGTATTGAGTGTGGGCCTCGCCCATGCATTTTGGGCCCAGTGATCCACGGACTATGTATGTGCAGTACATGGACTTGAAATCTTGGTGTACATATTTGTTAATAGTGTATATATATTTTTGAATAATGGATTTTTCCTGATTATAATCATTCAAATAATTTCCTTTTGTCCTTGCGTTCTTCCAGGGGGGATTGGGGAGTGTAAATGTAATGTTTCGACATGTATTGGTTTGAGTGTTGTTGTGTGTGCGGGTTGGGGTGTGGGGGTGTTGTGTGTTGCGTGTGTGTGTCACTCTCTTTTCCCTCCCCCCTCCCCTGTGTCGTAGGTGCACTACTCACCGAGGCCGTCACCGCCGCCGGTCATGCTCCTGGTAGAGGAGCAGGAAGACAAGGGCAGGTAGAATTTGGAGTTCTGGCTCCATGGCGTCCTGGTTCCTCGTGGGGTGTGTAGAGGTGAGCGTTTTCCCTTCCAAGTCCTTTTTCTGCCGTGTTTTTGTTTGCGTTGAATCCGCCCCGGAACAGGTGGCAGATTGGTGTGTCATAATGGTGTGGGCGGTACATTGTCTTCCGCCTGTCTGTTGGCTGTGACCGCCATGCTGTTTGTTTGTTCCGCCGTGATGGTCGGAGTGTTAAAGTGGCTGTCTATGTTGGCGGTTTCCGCCATGGTCGTGATTCCATTTTTTTTTCCGCTGGCCTGTTGGCGGTCTTACCGCTGCTTTACCACCGACCGCCAGGTTTGAAATGAAGGCCATAGTAATGTGTTTTATATGTCCTGACAGTGAAATATTGCTAAATTCATTTTTCACTGTTGCAAGGCCTGTCCCTCTCATAGGTTAACATGGGGGCTACCTTTAAATCTGATTAAAGTGTAGATTCCCTTTGGGAGCGGATGGACATGTGGAGTTTGGGGTCCCTGAGGTCACAATTTAAAAATACATCTTTTAGTAAAGTGGATTTTAAGATTGTGTGTTTGAAAATACCACTTTCAGAAAGTGAGCATTTTCTTGCCTATACTATTTCTGTGACTCTGCCTGTTTGTGGATTCCCTGTCTGGGTCAGTTTGACAGTTGGGCTGGGTGCACCTCACACTAGACAGTGACACAAAGGGAGCTGGGGTGTAGTCTGCATTTCCTGATGAGCCATCTGTGCTAGGAGGGAGGGGAGTAGTGGTCACTTACACCTGAAAGGGCTGTGCCTGTCCTCACACAATGCAGTCTCCAACCCCCTGGTGAGTGTCTGGGGCCTCGCCTGGGCAAGGCAGGATTTCACATTCAAAAGAGACTTTACTTTGAAGTAGGCCTACTTCAAAGGAGAAATTGGGTATAAGAAGGGCACCCAAAAGCACAGACTTTAGAAAACACTTCTGGAACCAAGAGGAACCTCTGCCTGGAGAAGAGCTGAATAGCTGAGGAAGAAGAGCTGCCCTGCCTGTGACTGTGCTTTGTGGAGCTATCCTGCAGTTGCTGCTTCTGCCAGAGTAAGAGGGCAAAGACTGGACTTTGTGTGCCTTCCACCTTGAGAAGAAATCTCCAAGGGCTTGATCGAGATCTTGCCTCCTGTTGTTTGAGGTCTCAGGGACAGCAAAGACTTCTCTCTGCCAGCATCTGGAGTCTCTGGAGAGACTCCTACTCTGCCCTGTGGTGCTCATCCAGTTCCTGTGACCCTGAAAGGAGAAGCTGGCAGCCTAAAAACAAGGAAATCCACGCACAGAGCGTCGTGCGGGGAAAAGATTGATGCGAATCCGATCTGCGGCTGAAAAAACGACACGCCGCCGGCTCCGCAGCTAAGAAGTGACGCTCGCAGGAAATGCGACCAAAGAATTGACGCACGGAGCAGGAGAAACGACGCGCAGCATCGCTGACGGAGACTGGGAGATCACAAACTGCCCTGCGGGGTTTTCGGATCATCGTGCGGCTGGATTTCCGACTCACGTACCGCCGTGCGGAGTTATTTTTTACGCACACACGCCCGTACGGGGTTATTTTTGTCGCGCACCAGGTACATTTTCCCGCCACAGCGCTAGTGTGTGTTTAAAACTACTTAAAGACTCTTTTTGCATTTTTATTGAGAATTTGACTTGTGTATTGTGGATTTTTGTCGTTTTGGTCTTGTTTTGTTTAGATAAAAATTTCCTATTTTTCTAAACATGTGTTGTGTCATTTTGTAGTGTTTTCATTAAGTTACTGTGTGTGTTGGTACAAATACTTTACACCTAGCACTCTGAAGTTAAGCCTACTGCTCTGCCAAGCTACCAAGGGGGTAAGCAGGGGTTATCTGAGGGTGATTCTCTTTTACCCTGACTAGAGTGAGGGTCCTTGCTTGAACAGGGGGTAACCTGACTGTCAACCAAAGACCCCATTTCTAACAATAGTAACATATATTTTTTTCTTTAATTCTAAAATTAAATTAAATATATTAAAATGATTTACATTCATATGTAATATTAAAATATTTTTACAAACTTTATCCAAGTTGGAAAAAAAAAGTTTTTTTTATTTTTCAGTATATTACCATTTGGAGATTTCTGCCACCGAAGAGGTTATCTGACATTACTGCTGAGAGCACCCTACAGTAAAGTATAGGCAACTAAATCTTGGGCACAGTGAAAAACAGAAAGAATTGTAGGAAGAAATGGGAATATCCATGGGACCTGTACTGCTAATTGAGAATTGAGAACAGACTGGAAACCAAAAACCTCTGGACCAGTATGAGACCACTAAAAGTACCTGAGCATGATCGTCCTGGATCTTTCTGAGAACTCCGGAAATTACAGCAATCAGGTAAAAACCATACAGTTCACACTTTGGCCATCAGATGGCCATAATATCCAATTCTCAGCTTACATGAGCTAGGGAATAAAAATTCGGAAGGAGGGCATTCTACATGAAAGCAAACAGCCAAAAATGACTGAAACTGAGAAATATCTCGTGAAACTGACTGGAACACAGACTCAGGGGCATTGAAGAAGGAAACATCCTGCTCAGATGGTCCACCGGCCTATGCTTCCTCCCAGGCAAGTAAACTGCTGTTAAACAGAGAATGCTGAACTCTGCCTACTGAAAAATCATCTGAGCCAAAATCAGTAGGTCTTGGACTAGAGCGCCAACTTGGTGATTGACATAGACCCTGACTACCTAATTCTCCATGTTTACTTGGACTGCCCGACCCGTGCTCAAAAGAGAAAAATGGATCTGGGTCTCAGAAATTTCTGCAACTGAAAGACCTCTGAATGTTTTCCAAGGACCAACAATCCTATTGTCCCAGAGTTGTAACCCACACCTTAGTGCTGGCATCTGTATTTATGATCATAGGTGGTAACAAGATTTCTCTGTCCAGATTTCCCATCACCAGTCACCTTTTTAGGATTTGATGAATTTGGTAAATTACAGGTACTAGATTCTCGTAACCTTTGGAGAAAAAATCCAGTATGGTAGTGGGTGATGCAGTAGAGGCTGTAGCTATCTTTGGGGCTTTGCAACCATGGCCAGAGAAGAAGCCATATGCCCTTGCACTCTTAACCCCGCTAGTAGATTCACCAGATGAGTTGTAAACCTCAGTTTTCTCTTTGGAGGAAGAAATACTCAATCTCTATTTGTTCGATAAAGACTCCCAGTGTACAGGATTTGCTGTCAAAGGGCAAAATGTGACTTATTTCAGTTTATGAGGAATTCATGTGATACACCTGCTGAAAATCCTCACACTCCTTAGGAAAATGGGAAGGTGAGCAGACACTGATGAACACACTGCAGCTACTAATAGAAAATCAACAGATATATCAGGTAGAAATCCTACTTGTTATTCTGTCATAACAAACATTTGTGCAGTCACTGCTTGTTGCATATCTTGTAGCTAATGACTAAAAGTCTCTGAGATAGGACAAAAGTATATAAATGAAATAAGTACTGTCACAAATGGAAACCTAAAAAGCATTTGCAATGCAATAGGTCTTGCATATTTCTTTTGACAACAGCACCCACGAACAAAAACAAAAAGAACATGAGCGAAAACTGAGAAAAGACTACTTAATAAAATAAAAAAAAGTCAGCTTTAGGAAATAAAACTGTTCTTGCCCTGCTGGGCACGTTTTTGCCAGTCACAAGCCTTCTGTTTGCGGGGCACCGGAAGTTAAAACAAAGTAGTGCCTCAGTCACATCAGGAACAGCGGACAGGCACTAATTAAGTTGACTCAATCAGTGCTTGATCTCTGCTCCACACCGAGGAACGGAAATTATGCCAGGCCTGCCTTGACGAATTAGGAGGCTGTAAAGAAGAGTGCCACACAAACCAACAAACGGTGAGCGACAGGTGGGCTCCAAGCCCTTTACTCAACACAACCATATCTCTCATGCAAGATACATGCACAAGCGCATGCACTCGAACGCTCGGCCCTAAAAAGCTGAATACAGTTTCATTACTGACATTTCACATTTTAATCCACCATGTCAAAAAGAGATGCTCTTCAGAGATCATGGAACCTTGCAATGAAAGACCAGCCATTAAAGGGTCTGCTTTGAGTACAGAAGGAAAGTATTCTCTGAACTCATTCAAAGGAGATTGTTTTGCCAGAAATCTGGAAAACACAAGACAGTTCCCATACATCTATTCTCTGGTGAGCACTTTGTAATATGTAGCAAAAGGCTCTAAGGTTCCTCTGGTATTGTGAAAAGAAGTCCTCTTCCCCTTCTTATTGTATCAGTTGAGGGAAAGATAAATTGCTCCTAGCATGTGCTAACGCGCCACAGAATCCTAGCTATTTTCAATACTGAATAGTGATTTTAGCGTTAGAGGACGATGGATTGAAGCGACATAGGTTTGAGGGGATATCACCAATGGGATGTGTGAGGACCATCAATAACAACAACAATCAATATTATAAAGTTTCAGTCAATAACTACACCAGTTTAGTAGTTAAAAGTCATGGATTTATTTCCCTATATTAACAACGCTAATATCACAAAAATAACTCTCAAACATAAATGATAAGCATATAAGATCAATGGCGGCTGGTTAAAACAACATATATATCTCAATCTAATTAATACAATCAGAAAATTATCTCCAAAAGAGTCACACTTATTAATAATACAAAAACTGGTAATAATGGCAAAGTATACATTAGTTCAGCATCAAATGATCTCAGGACAAATCATGAGCATATCAAGATTAATTCCGTAACTAACCACAAATTAGCATTACATGTTGGGCTTCATGTGTAAAGAATTTAGTAACATTAATTTAGAAAACTCTTAACTTGATTATGATATATAAAAACTACTAATGTGCAGCAATTAAATCATTAGTTGCAGCTGGTACCTGGAAAGCAAGAGAGACACAATTCACATTTAATAACATACATTACCACAATAGTAGTAACAGCAAATGATCAGCTTTAGCTTGAGGACACAATCAGCTATCTCATCAGAAGATTTGGGCCTAACGACCTTGTCTGCTTAAGTAGAATACCACTGGATGACAAATAACGAACCAAACTCTCTCTAATCATTCTACACAGGTTGTTATACTAAAATCTAATCAACTCCTGATTGGTCAGTCTATGGGGTGGTTTCATTTCAGCCAATCGACAACTAAATTGGTGACATAACCTTAACAAATCTACGCTGACTATAACATTTTCTTTCAATGTATCTTTACGCGATTGTCTCATCGCCTCTCGAATATCTTGTTCTCAGGAAGAAACTTTTACTGTATCCTTCTACTTCCATCCCCGAGGAAAGACCAGATATTAGTAACAAATCCAAACAATAGAACATTTCAACGTATGCAATGCTTACTTAATACACGACCTTGTAAGACATAACACTGCAACTCACTAGGGGTAGCTGTTTATACGTCCACACAAGCTTTGAAAACACTTATTATGAAAGCTTTGAATCATGGAAAATAACCACAGCATTTAAATATAATTTTGCTTAGCCAAGAACAGAAAAACAAACATTTCAGAGGTTTCTCGTATTACATGTTAGTTCACTACACATTTTAATATGAAAATCATTAAAAACATATTAGAAAATTCACACTCTCACACATGTTGCAGCACGTCTGTCAATTCACCTTCTTGAGTAAATTACTCTCTAACATCTTGATCATCCCCCTTATCAGCACTATAGTCATCAGGCTGAGCTTCCCATCTGGTTTGTTTTGTATGAGAGACTCTTCTCTAGCTTTAAGGGTGGTTGCTTCTGCATAGTCTATCATTTATTAAAGGAGAGCTATAGAGGGGAATTCAGAAGCAACCAAAGCTCTCTCATCCCCTATATCAGAAACAGGAGAAGTAGTGTCAGAAGCATCTGAATGTGTTTTCAGCATGCTTGGCTCCCTTTCTGCCAGGCAAAGGTGTATTAGTAAAACAAATACTGCTCCACACTGCTTTGCTAGAAGCTGATCAGCAATTCCCCAAGGACATTATTTGGAGTTCGCACCTGCGACCCTTGAAATGTCTTTTGTGACCACTGGCACTGTTCTTGCCGCCCCCAGCATCAGAAGGGACAAGGACCCAAAGTGAGAAAGCATGGCAGGCATATTCCCTTAGAAACGATGGCCTCGCTGTGCAGTTCTCTCACATGCACTCCAATAGAAAATGTATTTGTCTCAATTACGCTACAACATAAAAGAGTGAAAATCAAAAGGGTTTAAAATTAAAAACAACCTAGGAGGTGCTTGTACTAATCCTTATTCAAGGAAATAGGCCTGTCCCATCTATGATCCAAACACAAACAAATAATTAAAATGAAGGGTAGTATAGACCACCATTGAACATTCAAAGGACTTTAGTACATTAAAGCATTGCAAATTGTCACAATAATTAACTAGATTAAAGTACACTTAAGAATAACGAATTTCAAACATGGAAAACGGGGGCACAATAGAGCATTTTTATGTTAGATTTTGTTTGGAAATATTCTTATGACATTTCATAGCTGCATCATTGGCACATCTTAGCCACTGTCCAGTTAATAATGCTTTTTTTTCTTGCTTAATAATAATTTGCTAATTTGCTAACCTTACTCTTTAAGTGAGAGCACATCCTATGATGTGATTGGTCTTAAAGGTCACATTGCGCCACTTACCATAATGTCACCAGGGTCAGCAGTCATATTATGTCACATCCTGTGAAGTCATCAGGGCCATAGGATATGTGATGTTACTTTTGCTACCCCTGGCATTTTGGAGAATAGACACACGTGCACTTCCTGTGTCCACAAGTTTTCATAGGAGCTCAACTCTTGTGTAGGTCTAATCATTATGCGCTCGCTGCCATGAGAATACCAGGCCTCAGGCAGGAACCCGTACTAGGAAACTCTCCTGCAAAGCAGATTGGCGCATCTATTCCTCCCGCTCGACAGGAGAAAGACCAGACTGCCGTCTGCAAACCACGAGGCAAGGAGCCTTGGTAACACAGAAAGCGGAACTACGTGGCACGTCTCTGATGCCACGCATATTAAATCAAAAGAAAAGGCTAAATCACAGCCACCTCTACAGATATAATTTTGAGAAAGAAAAACATTAATTTTACACTTATCAATACCGCGGGAAGACAAAAGATTGGTCGCACAAAAAGATCTCAATTGAGAAGAGAGAGGCTAACTACTTAGGAGTATAATGTTTTTGGTTTTGTTGGGATGGGTAAACCATAGGTAAGAACGAGACACACCTCGCATTCAATTGCTGGGACGAGGCTGAGACAAGGAAGTAATGCTGGTGCTGTCGATCGTTTTGCCAAACTGTTAGTATCAACGCTCATGGTCACTTCAGCGTTGTGGAAAAAGATCCACTGCCAATCAAAAAAGAGTAGGGAGCGACATACTCTCATAGGCACACAGTTTAGAAAACATTTGTACAAAGCCTCATACAACAGCCCAATTATTAGGCGTCATGTTACACTGCAAAAGAGTAGCAAACTAATGTACCCCTTTACAAAAGTGGGAGCACAGTGGCCAGACATCAAAACATAAAAAGCTGACCTGAATCACACAGGGTTGCAGAATGACCTGCCAAATTAATATTAATTAGGCAGGTTGCAATTTCTGACCTCCTGTGATTGGCTGCTATCACAGGGCTGGTGACCTGCAAGGGACTGCAGACCTCCATCCCTATGACTGCACTCATATCCACATTGGAAAACATCAAGTGGCTTGGACCACTGCCTTCTCCCGCCAAGGATGCCAACATGAATCTTAAAGGGGAGGGATCATAAAGGGACTGCTTTTGTACATAAAAAGGCCCTTTAGTTGTTGCAATCCCTGTGTTGTTGGCCCATTTTTATGAAATTCTGAAATTGCGATTCACATATAGTGAATCCATAGAAATCACTATTTGGGAATCGCAAAATGGAATGTATGTAACCTATGATTTCCTAATAGCGATTCCTACGGATTTGTATTTACTATTAGGAAATCAATCATTAGGACATTTCAAACGAGTGACTTCCTATTAGAAAATCACACTTTTGAGCCAATTCTGTTTCAGTGATAAAATGACGTCTGCTAGTCACTATCATATTTGCTTTTGCCCCTAAGTGGTGGCTACCTGCTAAAGATACCATCCTGCAAACTCAGAAATCTACCTTATTTCACTGCTGTGGCCACCTGTCGTCACTTAGTGAGACGGCCCTGGAACATTGACTAACATGTGGATCCTGAGCCCTAATCTGTTGTTTGTTACATCTAATTTAAGGGGAGTGGGTTTCACTTCACTTTCACAATAGATACTCAGGAACTTCAATTTGTTCTGTAGATTGGGCAGATAGGACGTTGATGGTGGGCATTCTCTACAAGGTCCTTGTTAGACAATGTCATACAAAGACCCTGACTTCCTTCACCTACGATAAATATATAGATATGGTCTATGCATACCTCTGGGGAAGTTTGGGGCACAAAGGGAACAGAGACTGTCCTAAAATTCCCATTGATGTTCTCTCTTCCTCCTTCCTTCCATGGGAGCCTGGTCCGCTTCAACGGGCTGTAAGGAATGCTCTAGCTGTTACCTACATGGTTCCAGTCCCCATTTCGTGAAAACTCTTACAGATGAAAACCAAAATGGATTCCTTTGTTCCTGCAGCCATACAAAGGCCTCACCTTGCACCCTCAATCTTCCACACACTCTCATTGCAAACATGCATGCACCTTCTAGAACAGAGAACGTGGATGAAAGGGATTGGCAGAAACCTTTTTAGCAGGAATGGCTGGGAGGACAATCAGGTAACAGGGAAATGTCCCACTATGGCATCTATAATCAGCTGCTGCAAACTGGCAAGAGGACAGTAGTCACTCTCAACAAAGTAGGGTTTCACTTGGTAGGCTACTCCGGGCTACAGAACCCCACTCTGTGACTCAATCCTTGTCACAGGCTCTCAGCATAAATGCATAATTCTTGCTGAGGTAAACAATCTACCAAAAGTTTCAGATATTTGTCATGGGGAACTTAGACCAGAGGCACACACTCCACCAGGTCATGTAGGGAAGTCTCTTGTTACATCCCATAATATCCAGCCTCCAATATCGAAGGAAAATAGTGGGAACTGAGCTGTTGAAATATTAAGCTGGACAAAAAATCTGCTTCTAACAACTCAAATTAATCCACACTAATGAAAAACAGTAAGTTGCCTTGACTGCCCAGGAGCAATGACATAGTGAGCATGTTACTACTAAAATCACTAATAGAAGCAGGGCTAACAATAGTCTAGTATACATTAGTTAATGAGATTTTTGTATTTGGTGACTTTGTGACATTCACATAAAGGGTGCCATGAAAAGTGTCCCTGGGGTTCTTCCTTCACTCCTCATTAATATCTATAAGCAGCTAAAGACAGATGCTAGAGTAACACCTTCTTCACAGATTTTAGCAATTGATGCTTAAATTAACATAGGATTGGGGAATCAACCAGTAAGAAAACTTCATCAAATGAGCTGACTACATATGTCAGTTCCACTTGTCATGGAATAGTCAGTTCCAAGTTGGCATGGATCTTTGTTTGTATTCCATATCATTGCTGTGGCCAAGGCAGTAATATAGAGTAAAGCCGCAGAAACAGTTCAGAAGGATGAGTCTTAACCTGTTACATTGATACTGTGTGATGCTGGTACACTGCTAGTGCCCATTAGATGTGATGCCAATATTTAAAAAATCCTGCTTCATGTACAAGACAGACTAGAGAAAGGCTCCTGTGTAAATGTAAAAATTACCTCAATCATCTTGACAAACCACATGTATGGGCATGAGGATTTTTGATCTTGTGGAAAGATATTCAACAAAGTTTATGTGTCAGGTTGAAGTTAAAGTGTTTGGCAGAGTTGTATTAATATACAATGAATTATACAGAGGGTGACCTCATTTGATGCATTTTGGGTGCCTTTTTTAAGGTTGCACCTGGTTACCACCAGATCCGATGTGATGGTAATAGCATTTCCTCAATGGCCATTTTGCAACTTGTCACAATTAAGAAATGCTATGCACATGTGGTTACAGAATCGCAAATAGGAAATTCCTAGTTGCAATTTCCTAATTTGCGATTCCCAAAATGAGATTTATACTTGATAGAAATCACATTTTCCAACACTGCATATGCCTTTTGAAGATACTGAAAGGCAGCTTTGCATCTCTTAACAGCTCGAAATAGTGATTCGGACCGTTAAGAAATGCTAAATGGATTTGTTCTTATGGGCCTTTGTGAATAGCATGATTTGTGATTCCAAATAACTTTTTATATCAGGCCCATAGTGCTTTATTTCGGTGCTGTCATCAGAAAGCTGAACTGCAGAAATCAAATCACATTTACTGACACACTAAAACGAGCTATTGAGAGTTACAAACATTGATGCCATGTGACATCACTGCAGCAATATATATCCCAAAACAATGAAGTCTTCATGAAGCAAGTGGCCTCCTTCGCTATGGTACCAGCCTAATGAAACATAGCTAAGTACTTCTGCACAAGCAACATCTTCAGCTGGCTCAAGCGGCAAAATCTTAAAATAGTTCAGTGACAGATGATACCCTAAAGTAGTTGCTACATATTTAGCAAAGGCCCAAATAACTGATGAAAGAAAATGCCATCGTTTTCTTTAAATTGAGCCAATATTTATGCTTTGTGAATTCTTTCAATATATTTACAGATATAAATGTGTATTTCTTAAGGCACACCATACAAATGCCTTTTCCTAAAGCCTTAAAAGCAGATCTTGACACAGCCTACAATCCTGTGAACTTTTAAATAACTTGAGATATTCAAATAATCTGCTCCTCTTTCTATCTCGGATATGGAAAGAGTGAAGCACAAATACCTAAAAGGCAGTGCATTACCACAATATAACGTTTTTTATCCACATCCTTAATAATATGAAATCTATACTTAAGTATGTATATTTATCTTGACAATATAATGGTAGTCGATATTTTGAAGCTGATATTGTTGCAGCTCAATATTTTGGACTAAGATAGCCTTGCATACAACCAAAAAAGAAATATTTTCACTTTTGTTACTACAGAAGCTAATGTGAAAGACAAGTCAGTGGATAAAATGAATTTCATCGCATTTCTACATGCAAATGGACCTACATGGTAATATAAAATCCCTTCAATTGCAATGACAGTAGAGAAGAGCAAATATAAGACTAATCATCTTCCATCGGTTAGTTATGGATTGTCATTGGTATATTAAACATATCTTTGTTAACAACCTCAAAACTACTAAACTTTAAAATAAACTTGATAGCAGTAAACAGTTAGAAAAACTCTAGACCTTGATAAAATACATGCAAGACACCGGGGTGTATGAGAAATTGTGTAATTGTCTATTTGATACATTGGAAAGCACGGTTCAAGAACTGTCTAATAATCTCATGCATATAAATAATCCTTGTGTTTACAACCGAGCTGAAACTTGAGCAATTGAGTTGAGACAAGTGGAATGTAGCTGAAGCAGATCATACAGTAATGAATCTCAATCAGAATATAAAAATCAGATGAGAGATGAGAGATGCTGTATTTGTTGTCAAATCATCATATTTTGGTAATATAAAAGCTGATGCCAATAGACCTAAAAAGCTTTTTCAGGTTGTCTCCAGTCTTTCTAATTGCCTACTCCCAGTGGTACCAGACTCACAAGATTTCTGTGATGACCTAGTAAGTCATTTTATTAATAAAATAGAAATGATGTAGGATTCCATTAAGTGCCAACATTCTTGGTATTAATTCTGTCCCAAGTCGTTGATGCATAAATTACGACTTTGGCGTAACTCTACAAGCTGTGCTTTCCTACCCACATTTCTACTTGGTTCAATGCATCAGCGATGAATGTGAAAGACAAGTTATTGTAGCCCCACAAAACTCTATTCAATGTGTAATTGACATACAAGTACTGCTTTCTGGGTTACTAACAATCTCATATAGAGATCAGGGGCATTGTGGAAACTGCAACAACCTTATTTAGTTATTCACAGTGTCACATACACTCTACGGAGAAGAATGAACAATTATAAATTAAAGTATTTATTACTACAGGAACAAGGTGTTTCTTGGCGCATTTAAAAACTACACAGAACATTATAAAAAGAGCAAGAAGATATGTCATAAATAATGAAAATAAAATTAACATTTCTAGCATTGTTTAAAACGTAATGAAAAACGTCATCTAGAACCTAAGACCCTCATGCCTACTTCTTTGTGCTACGGTATGACAGCATGAAAGGCAGAGCAACTTGAAGTCTAGGGTTTCCTATGGAGAAGAGAAGCATTGCATACCTTGTTCACAACAAAGTCTATCTTTATCAGCTGAGGAGTGAAGACAATGGGGGTCATTACAACCCTGGCGGTTGATGTTAATGCGGCGGTAAAACCGCCAACAGGCCGGTGGTAAAAAAATTGGAATTATGACCGTGGCGGAAACCGCCAACAAAGACAGCCACTTTAACACTTCGACCGCCACGGCGGTACAGACAAACAGCGCAGCGGTCACTGCCAACAGACAGGCAGAGGACAATGTACCGCCAACAGTATCACAACCTACCAATCCGCCACCTTTTCCGGGGCGGATTCACCGCGAATAAAAACACGGCAGAAACAGCCATTTCAAAGGGAAAACGCTCACTTCTACACACTCCACGAGGAACGACGACACCATGGAGCCGGAACTCCATATTCTGCCAGCGATAGTCTTCCTGCTCCTATACGAGGATCAACAACGCCGGCGGCGAAGACAACGGTGAGTACTGCACCTACAACATAGGGGAGGGGGAGGCCACAGTCTCTCAAGTCTCTACAGTGGGTGGTTTGCCCACTGTACCATCCTGGGGAGTGCAAAGCCACAGTCTCTCGAATCCCTACAGTGGGTGGGTTGCCCACCGTTCAATCCTGGGGAGTGCAAAGCCACAGTCTCTCAAGTCTCTACAGTGGGTGGTTTGCTCACTGTACCATCCTGGGGAGTGCAAAGCCACAGTCTCTCAAGTCCCTACAGTAGGTAGGTTGCCCACTGTTCAATCCTGGGGAATGCAAAGCCACAGTCTCTCAAGTCTCTACAGTGGGTGGGTTGCCCACTGTACCATCCTGGGGAGTGCAAAGCCACAGTCTCTCAAGTCTCTACAGTGGGTGGTTTGCCCACTGTACCATCCTGGGGAGTGCAAAGCCACAGTCTCTCAAGTCCCTACAGTGGGTGGGTTGCCCACTGTTCAATCCTTGGGAGTGCAAAGCCACAGTCTCTCAAGTCTCTACAGTGGGTGGTTTGCCCACTGTACCATCATGGGGAGTGCAAAGCCACAGTCTCTCAAGTCCCTACAGTGGGTGGGTTGCCCACTGTTCAATCATGGGGAGTGCAAAGCCACAGTCTCTCAAGTCTCTACAATGGGTGGTTTGCCCACTGTACCATCCTGGGGAGTGCAAAGCCACAGTCTCACAAGTCCCTACAGTGGGTGGGTTGCCCACTGTTCAATCCTGGGGAGTGCAAAGCCACAGTCTCTCATGTCCCTACAGTGGGTGGGTTGCCCACTGTTCAATCCTGGGGAGTGCAAAGCCACAGTCTCTCAAGTGGATGCATGTCTCCACTGGTTCTGGAGGGGGACTGGTGCCCAGAGTGCCACATCCTGTGCAGGACAGACGGAGTGGATGCATGTCTCCACTGATTCTAGAGGGGGACTGGTGCCCAGAGTGCTTCATCCTGTGCAGGATAGACGGAGTGGATGCATGTCTCCACTGGTTCTGGAGGGGGACTGGTGCCCAGAGTGCTTCATCCTGTGCAGGACAGACGGAGTGGATGCATGTCTCCACTGGTTCTGGAGGGGGACTGGTGCCCAGAGTGCTTCATCCTGTGCAGGATAGACGGAGTGGATGCATGTCTCCACTGGTTCTGGAGGGGGACTGGTGCCCAGAGTGCTTCATCCTGTGCAGGACAGATGGAGTGGATGCATGTCTCCACTGGTTCTGGAGGGGGACTGGTGCCCAGATTGCAGCACTCACCCCATGATGGTCCCAGTTGCGTCACTGCCCCTGCCGCTAATGGGCTAGCAGTGCTTGCCATGGCGGTCTTTGCCCTGTTCGGCGGTGCTTGAGTTGGCAGTTTCTGACCTGTTCAGCGGTGCTTGCCCTGTTCAGCGGTTGTTGCCATGGCGGTCTTTGCCCTGTTCAGCGGTGCTTGAGTTGGCAGTTTCTGACCTGTTAAGTTGTGCTTGCCATGGCGGTCTTTGCCTTGTTCAGCGGTCCCTGGCCTGTTCAGCGGTGCTTGCCATGGCGGTCTTTGCTGTGTTCAGCTGTGCTTGAGTTGGCAGTTTCTGACCTGTTCAGCGGTGCTTGCCCTGTTCAGCGGTGCTTGCCATGGCGGTCTTTGCCTTGTTCAGCGGTCCCTGGCCTGTTCAGCGGTGCTTGCCAAGGCGGTCCTTCATTGCCCAGCAGGCCTGTGGTTGGCGGTCCTTCATGGGTCAGCTGGGCTGTGGCTTGCGGGGCCCTCCTGGCCAGTGACTCTGGGGCTGGTGGTGGCCTCCTGGCCAGTGACTCTGGGGCTGGCGGTGGCCTCCTGGCCAGTGACGATGGGGCTGGCCTCCTGGGCAGTGACTCTGACGGTGGCCTCCTGTCCAGTGACGATTGGGCTGGCCTCCTGGCCAGTGACTCTGGGGCTGGCGGTGGCCTCCTGGCCAGTGACGATGGGGCTGGCCTCCTGGGCAGTGACTCTGGCGGTGGCCTCCTGGCCAGTGACGATTGGGCTGGTCTCCTGGCCAGTGACTCTGGCGGTGGCCTCCTGGCCAGTGACGATTGGGCTGGCCTCCTGGGCAGTGACTCTGGCGGTGGCCTCCTGGCCAGTGACGATGGAGCTGGCCTCCTGGGCAGTGACTCTGGCGGTGGCCTCCTGGCCAGTGACGATTGAGCTGGCCTCCTGGGCAGTGACTCTGGCGGTGGCCTCCTGGCCAGTGACGATTGGGCTGGCCTCCTGGGCAGTGACTCTCGCGGTGGCCTCCTGGCCAGTGACGATTGGGCTGGCGGTGGCCTCCTGGGCAGCGGGGATGATGGCGGTCTTCTCTGCCGTGCTGCTCCTCCCAGACTTTAGAGATTTCTTCTGCCCCTTCCCCACCTTGGGAGGAGTCACAGCTGAGTCAACACTACCCCCAGTACCCTTGTGAGCGGCTTTGCTGGCTGGAGTCTTCCCCCTCTCCCGCCGGGCACTGTCCAACTTCTGGTGCTTCACAGGGGGGGGGACTGGCTGTACTGTGGCTCTGTGCCACACTGGCTGGCCTGGTGGCCGGTGCACTCCACATACCTGTAACAGGCACCACTTGTCCCCGAGATTTTTTGGCTGAGGTGCTAGTATGGGACCTATGAGTTGGAGGTGGGGGGGGGGAGAGGTCGAGGTTGGCCAGGAAAAGTTTCTTAGGAGCACTGGTACGGGTAGCTGGAGGGGGTTTGGGAGTGGAGGAAAAGGTAGTGGTTGTGGGAGGTGTACGTTTGGTGACTTTGGGTGAAGGTGCATGGGCTGGAGGCTGTTGTGAGGTGGATGGCTGTTGGGTGGGTGTGTGTCTGCATTTGTGTATCTTCTTAGGGGGCATCACAGACACACTGGGAGAGGACACGGGTCGTGGAAATGGGAGTGGGGGTGGTGAGTGCACGTGAGCGGGGTGTGGTGGTGGGTGTGCTGGTGCGGGACGTAGTGGCTGTAGTGGTAGTGCATGCAGGTTAGAGTGTAGACGAGACTGTGAGGGAGGAGGGAGACGACGAGAAGGGGGACACAGTGGAGGCAGTGGATGTTGGTGTGTCTGTATGTGTGTGATGCTTGCGTGAGTGCCTGTGGGATGTGTGGTGCTTATGTTTGCCTGAGCTTCCCTTGTGTGGTCAGGTGTGTGCAGGCTGGTCTGATGGTGTGCTTGGGATAGGCTGGGGTACAGGGGATTGGGTCTGGGTGGAGGAAGTTGGATGGGGGAGGCTAGAGACAGGGACAATGGTTGCCATCAGTGCTGAGGCCAGAGTTTGCAGGGTTCGATGAAGGGCAGCCTGACCAGAATGAATGCCCTCCAGGAATGCATTTGTGTGTTGCAATTCCCTTTCTACACCCTGGATGGCATTCAAAATGGTAGACTGCCCAACAGTGAGGGACCTGAGGAGGTCAATGGCCTCCTCACTGAGGGCAGCAGAGGTGACAGGGGCAGGGCCTGAGGTGCCTGGGCCGAAGGTGATGCCCACCCTCCAGGGTGAGCGGGCACGGGGCGAAGGCTGAGGCGCTGCTGGGAGGGCGGTGCTGGTAGGGGGGGTGGCGGCTGTACCTGTAGAAGTGGGGGGCACAGATTTTGCCGCCACCACAAGGGAGCTCCCATCGGAGGATGAGTCCGTGTCGCTGGTTGCTGATCCTGTGACCGCCGTGGTGCTCCCCTCACCCTCCGTCCCACTGGTGTATTCCTAGTCCGTGGTGTGGCCCTCCATGGCCATGTGGGATGCAGCTCCCTCGTGCTCCGGTGCCACTGTACCTCCGCCTGATGATGCTGATGCACACAAGAACAGGGAGACCACAAAAAGGGGGGGGGCGACAGAAGAAAGACAGGTTGTGTGCATGGCTTACCGCTACCGTTGGCGGACAATACAGACACAGCAGCCCCCTGCACTACGTCGCACTGTTGGGCTGTACAGATGCAATTCCTGGGATATGTCCTACATGGCTATGGTCGACATCTGCACACATAGATGACACAGGGGCATGTATACCTGTACTTGGCACTCTACAGAGGTGGGGTGGGGTGCCACATGGCCTGCATTACGGAGGGGCCTAGCCTACGGAACTCGCCCTGGCCTAGGGAAAACCCACAGCCCTCCTCCCCCACCCAGACACCTTCACTGCGCGCAAAGTCAGCTGAATGAAGTTGTACTCACCCCCTTGTGTCTGCTGTGATGCCCTCAAGTGCCCATCCAACTCAGGGTAGGCCTCCGCCAGGATCCGGAACATCAGGGGGGTCATGGTTCGACGGGCACCCCTCCCACGTTGGGAGGCCATCCCCAGCTGAGCCTCCTCTGTCTTCTTGCTCCAGCGGCGAATGTCCTCCCATCTTTTCCGGCAGTGGGTGCTCCGTCTGTGGTGGACCCCCAGGGTCCGGACGTCCTTGGCGATGGCACGCCAAATATCCTTCTTCTGGTGGGCGCTGACCTACATGACATGTACAGGGGAAGAAGAGAAGTCATTACCAACTGCACCGTCGAAGTGAGTGGCCCACATCCCTACCCTTGCCATGTGGCACATGCATTCACAGACCTTCAAGCACGCAGAACTGTGCCCCCTTCATTCTTACAACCAGCCCTCTCCACACAGGCATAGCCCATACAACGTGCTCCCTGTGTACTTACCTGTTGGTCTGGAGGACCGTAGAGTAGCGTGTACTGTGGGAGGACCCCGTCCACGAGCTTCTCTAACTATTCTGCAGTGAAGGCAGGGGCCCTTTCCCCAGACGAACAAGCCATTGTCTCTTCCAGACCGAGGTCACAGCAGCACTTGCAGTGTAGGTCCTCTCCTGTCGAAGATCAGGTATCGAGTGATTGAACAGATAGAAAATGCAGGTCACGTCTGCGGCGGTCACGTCCGCGGCGGTACGTACCATCACCGCCGGCGTACATCGTCATTGGCTCCTGGGACCCTTAGGGTCCAATGTTAACCAATGCAGCATTGCGCCGCGGTCTTCGACCGCCTACCGCGACGGTGTACAACGCCAGCGCAGTTACCTCACATCCCATTGTCCCACTTTAGAGGTCAGGCAGCCGCCATTTCAGGGGCCCACATGGCCTAATTACCAACTGCGTCACACAGACCTAGGCCTTGTCACGCACCACAAATACAGGCCAGATTTTTTGTATGAATGGTGTTCTGTGTAGACTGTGGGTACGTACCTCTGAGTTGTTTGACTCTGTGCTCGCTGTTGTCCTTCATAGGCACCGTCCGCTGGGACATGTGAGGAGATGGCGGAATCCTCCGGTGTACCGACCGCTGGTGGACCTGTCGACAATGGAGGAAAGACATTTGATCATCACCTACAGGTTTGACCGTGCCACAATCCAGGAACTGTGTGCCCAGTTGGAGCCAGACCTGATGTCAGCAATCCGCCATCCCACAGGGATCCCCCCTCAAGTGCAGGTGCTATCAGTGCTCCATTTCCTTGCAAGTGGGTCATTTCAAACAGTGGCCACGGCATAAGGGATGTCCCAGCCTATGTTTTCCAACGTGTTGTCCAGAGTGTTGTCTGCCCTGTTGAAACACATGTGGAGCTACATCGTTTTCCCTCAGGTGGAGGATTTGCCTACAGTTAAAGGTGACTTCTATGCCCTTGGACATATCCCCAACATCATAGGTGCCATTGATGGGACCCATGTAGCTCTGGTCCTCCCCCACAGGAGTGAACAGGTGTACAGGAACCGGAAGAGTTATCATTCCATGAATGTACAGATGATATGTTTGGCAGACCAGTACATCTCCCAGGTAAATGCTATGTTCCCTGGCTCTGTGCATGACGCCTACATCCTGCGGAATAGCAGCATCCCTTATGTGATGGGTCAACTCCAGAGGCACCGTGTGTGGCTATTAGGGGACTCTGGTTACCCCATCCTGTCATGGCTACTGACCCCAGTGAGGAATCCCAGGACCAGGGCAGAGGAACGCTACAATGAGGCCCATGGGCGGACTAGGAGGGTGATCGAACGCACCTTCGGCCTCCTGAAGGCCAGGTTCAGGTGCCTCCATATGACAGGTGGTTCCTTATTCTACTCACCAAGGAAGGTGTGCCAGATCATCGTGGCCTGCTGTATGCTTCACAACTTGGCTTTGCGACGACAGGTGCCTTTTCTGCAGGAGGATGGTCCAGATGACGGTGTTGTGGCAGCTGTGGAGCCTGTGGACAGTGATGAGGAGGAAGCAGAGGAAGAAGACATTGACAACAGGGACTCAGTTATCCAGCAATATTTCCAGTGACACACAGGTGAGAACACATTCCTGCCTACTACAAGTACTTTAACACTTCTACCTCTATCCTGTCTGTCGATTTCAACCAGTATATGGTAATTGAGTTGTACATTTCCCTTACGGTTTCACAGGTGTGGTTTCCAACGTGTGTCATCTGCTTAGTATCCTCATGGACTTGAGATGTGTGACATAGGTATGTTGACATTACATTTGAAAACGCATTTTGTCACTGTCATTGCTAATACACATTTTCGAAATCACAGACTGACTCCAGATTGTTTTGTGCTTCAAGCGTGTTTATTGAAGTGCTCAATATTGGAGGGGGGTTGTAAAATGGTGAGGGGTAATTGTGGAGGAATGTCCATGGCAGAGTCCAGTCTATTAGTCTCACAGGTGCATTGCCAATATGGGCATAGGAAGTGGAGCTGGGGCAGTTCCAATATGGACAGGGTTACAAAGTGGGACAGTAGGATGACAATCAGGGTGGTCTCCTTTCTTGGCGGTGGTCTTGGCATCATGCTTTGTCTTGTTCCTGGATCTCAGGGACCGTTTGTGGGGTGGTTCTTCATCTGCAGGGGGTGGGATGCTGGTGTGGTGGTCCTGTGGCGGGGCGTCCTGTCCACTAGCACCGGCGGAGGTGGTGGGCAGTTCATCGTCCATGCTAGTGTCAGGGGCCCCTTGGAGTGCCACAGTGTCCCTCCTGGTGTTAAGTATCTCCTTCAGCACACCTACGATTGTGCCCAGGGCGGAGCTGATGGTTCTGAGTTCCTCCCTGAGCCCCAAATACTGTTCCTCCTGCAGCCGCTGAGTCTCCTGAAACTTGGCCAGGACCGTTGCCATCGTCTCCTGGGAGTGGTGGTATGCTCCCATGATGGAGGAGAGTGCCTCGTGGAGAGTCGGTTCCCTAGGTCTGTCCGCCCCCTGTCGCACAGCAGCCCTCCCAGTTCCCCTGTGTTCCTGGGCCTCCATCCCCTGGACCGTGTGCCCACTACCACTGCCCCCAGGTCCCTGTTGTTGTTGGGGTGGTGGGTTATCCTGGGTTCCCTGTAGTGGTGGACACACAGCTGATTGACGTGTCCTGGGGACGGAGGTATGGGTCCGCTGGGTGGGTGCTGTGCTGGTGTTACCAGAGGGTGGAAGTTCTTTGGTGGCCTGTGACTGGGTGTGGGGAACTGACTGTCCCGAGGCCCACAATGGTCCGGGCTGGTCATCTGGATCCAGTTGGACAGAGCTTCTGTCATCACTGTGGGCCTCTTCTGTGGGTGGGGTGGAGATGTCTGGACCCTCCTGTCTGGTGACGTTGGATAGTGGTCCTGCAGGGGTGTAAAAGCATGATTATTGCATATGTGTGTGTCATGGTGGGCAATGGGTGGGTGAGCGTGTACCCAAGTGCTAGCATTCCTGTGTGGGGGCTTGTGTGATGATGGTTGAGGGGAGTGTTATGGGTATGTGCAGTGGGCATGCTTTAGTGATGGGTGTCCATGCTTTGTTGTGTCATGCAGGGCTTGCTGTTGGGATGGGTGGTTTGTGTTATTAGTACATTTGTGAGGAGTTGGAGTGATAAGGGAGGGGGCAAGGGTGGGGGTCTGTGATAGCATGCAGGTAGGGTGGGGGTTATGATAGTTAAGATTTGACTTACCAGAGTCCATTCCTCCACCGACTCCTGCGAGGCCCTCAGGATGCAGAATAGTCAAGACCTGCTCCTCCCATGTTGTTAGTTGTGGGGGAGGAGGTGGGGGTCCGCCGCCAGTCCGCTGTACTGCGATGTTGTGTCTTGAGACCACGGAACGCACCTTCCTACGTAGGTCGTTCCACCTCTTCCTGATGTCGTCCCGATTTCTTGGGTGCTGTCCCACTGCGTTGACCCTGTCGACTATTCTTCGCCATAGCTCCATCTTCCTAGCTATGGAGGTGTGCTGCACCTGTGATCCGAATAGCTGTGGCTCTACCCGGACGATTTCCTCCACCATGACCCTGAGCTCCTCCTCCGAGAACCTGGGGTGTCTTTGCCGTGCCATGGGGTGGTGTAGGTGATGTGTGGGGTGGTGTATGTGGTGATAAGTGTGGTGATATGTAGTGGTGTGTGGTGTTTTGTGCGTGGAAGTAGTGTGGGTGATGGTGTTGAGTGCCTGTGGCTGCTAGTTTGTGGATGGTGGTGTCTCTCTCTGGCCTTCTTTCTGAAATTTTGGTCGGAGGGGTTTGTGGGTGATGTGGGTGTGTGTTTTATATTGTATTGGGTGTGTGGGAGTGGTGTGTGTATGTGTATCAGGCGTGTGTATTTCGAATTGTCCAACGTGGCTGTGTTTTGTAAGAGTGAGTGTATTTTGAGCGCGGTGGTGTGCACCGCCAACGGAATACCGCGGTTGAAAGACCACCGCGTGGATTCGTGGGTTGTGATAGCATGGGCGTATTTCTGTTGGGGTGATGGTGGAGGTTTTGTTTTTGCCAGTTTATCACTGACCTTTGGTGTGGCGGACTTGTGTGGGTGTCTGAATTTTGTCGGATTTCGGGATGTGGGTCGTAATAGCTGTGGCGGAATTCCACGGCCGCGTGGTGTGTTGGCGGTCTTCTGCACGGCGGTAAGCGGCTTTTACCGCCAATGTTGTAATGACCACCAATGTTCTCTGCAAAGGGCAAACACCCACTGCGGACAGAAGTCAGATGGTCTTCTTCTGGGATTTGGCTTTATCAGCTTCAGGAGAGATGTATCATCTGTGAAGTGTGAAGTGTGCTGGCAGCAGGTGAGACCATCTCTGGCAAAATCTCGAGCAATAATCTGGGAAACGGAGCTCTCTTGACAAGTGGTCAAATGGTAGTCCTTATGTCCTAAATCTTATCAGAAGTTGAAATTTCTGACAAAAGTTTAGGAACATCTGACATAAATTATGTGCATCAAGGTATGCTTCTCAGACATTTCCTTATGAACATATAAGGCAAAACGCCTTCAATACAAGATACATTATTTTGGTTATATATTTGTATGTGTTATTATTTGACCTTGACATGATGAGGAGTCGACGTGATCCAGATGAATGTCGCATTAGATGTTGTATTTATGTCATTAATTGAAGAACTCAATGCTATCACAGTTCTTAAAAAGATAAGGTCTAGCGACATCTGAGTAAAAAGCAGACCTCACAAAAATTCTGCAGAACCAGGGCTGTGGCAGCTTCCATTGTCTAAACTGAGAAATATGGTGGCCTCCGTGAACTAAGATGGAGTCAGAGCCCACATAAAATGGAGTCAGACCTTAGGGATTTTACATCATCCACAGCTTGTACATCTGAATGTGATGTCATAGGAGTGTGTCTAATAAATAGGAATTTGACTAAGGTGTAGGGAAATTCATGCTCTCAAACTATTGTCTACAAATATCTAGGATAAGAAACATCTATATACAGTATATTATACGTATAGTGTAATATAAACTAATAAAAACGCTTTTAATGCATTGTAGATATAAAAGACAAACAAAATGTGATAATATATAGTTCACATAGCGAAGCATGAATATTTGAAATCCTTGCATAGTTACAGCTAGCAAAATCATATTTCATAAGCTTTCTAGAGCATTTCATGCTTATTGGTGAATAAAATACAAGCGATAATATAGATAGGCCAGATTAAAAATAAGCAGTCTAAAAAGCAAAAATTAAAAGAGAAAACTAAATTCAGTTTTGTTTCTTTAGGCTTTGTGGTACATGTGGTAACAACAGGTCATGATTAATTGATCGACATACTTGTTGAGTTCACTCCCCGTCAGAGGCATGTCGACATTGTTAATTGCAGACACAGCATAAGTGTGATCTTTTCTAAATCCATACAGAGCATGTTCATAGTTCATAGCGATAGGTGCATTGCTCGATATTGTTTCTGGTACTCATTTAGAGGTTTCAAAATCATTTCCATATCAAGATAAGCCACTGGAGGCTGTTCCAGATGTAAGTCCAAGAGGATGCCAGTCTGACAGTTTATGCATCAGAACACAGGTTTTACTTGTGTAGGTTTCGCTTTGCAAAATGTGATCATCCCGTGCTCGATGAGTTCAGATAGCCATGTCCCATGTAGCCTGCTAGAGTCTCTCTCCAACTTTGTTCAGTTGGGTATGGGTACTCTATATTGTTGATTTATTTGGCAGAACAGGAGAAACATGATGATATAATTGCCAATTAGTAGTATTATAATTGGAAATCCTCCAAAAAGGCTGGAGAACAAAGATGGAAGAAATTACTGAACCAGACCAAATACTGCTTTGAATCCAGTCACTAGACCAGATCCAGTGTTCTTAAAAAGATGCACAACACCAGTTGTTACAGATGAATTAAATATAATTTGCACAATATCTGCAAAATGTGTCAGATATTGTGTATGGAACAGCAGCTGAATTTCTGATGCAGGCCTGGATGTCTGCAAATTATAAACTTCAACTGCTGAAGTCAAAGGGACTTTGTTTTGTAAGAGGACAGGCAATAGTTTGCTCAAGTCACCAAAAAGCATAGATTTCATATTTATACTAGGCCAAACGATGTTCCAAATAAAATTTCTAGGCAGAGGCTACAAGGGCCTTTCACAACATTGTATTTTTTCTGAAACCGTTATCAGGTACGGCTGGCCAGGTTTTAACGCACAGCAAGTAACATTTGTTAAATACAAATAAGATCAATTATTTAAATGTTCATGGTGTATAGGAATAAATGCAAGGCTGGAAACAGAAAAAATACAACTTAACCCTGGCATCAAAGCACTACACATTCCATACAAAGATATGGTGTCACACAGAAGTGAGTGTCCAATATGATTTCTGCAATTTACAGTACTGATATACACAGGGTCACTGTCCTTTTCATTTAAACAGATGTGGGTGAAAGGAAATTTCTATGAAGAGAAAAGTTTTGAATTGTGCATGGTTTCGTACCAACCAGTAGATTTATATTGTTAACAATCCTGAAAATGAAAACTTGCTATGAGGGAAGAAATAATATAATGTGTTACCAAGGTACTAGGTGGCATGCCACTGACTGTGAATGGTACATCTTCCACTGGTTCCATACTTGAAAGAGCATATGTAGATTCTTTCTTGGCCATTGTTTTTTTGAATGAGTGACACGTCCTATGGTTCAAAGAAGGATGTTTCATTAAGGAGTTGCCAAGGCAGAAAACCTGATCTAAGTGTTTGTAATGCATAATATAGTTATATAATTGATCTTAAATGAGCATGCCCATGTTGAAACAATTTCATATCTCCTTTCATGGGGTCTAAGGGTGAGGGCAAAATTCTCTTTTTGCAAGCATGTGTATTCCATCATTGATCATTTTAAAAACGGTTCACATTTTTTCTTAATCTATTTGCCTAATACTTTCTGATGCTTCTTTTTCAAAGTATTTAATTCATTGTAGAGGGCATATATTCCTGTGGCAACAAATCTTTTCTTTCTTGGAGGAGGTGGTCCCAAAAGACAATCAGAAAAACCCATATTTTCATTAATGGAAAAGTGTTCCTTTATGGGATAAAATCTCAGCTGCGAGGTTAGAGTGTTCTAGCCATCATTGGCACAACTTGCCTACAGTGTATGTAGTAATCATTGCCGGTGTTTATGTATTGTAACATGGATCAGGATCATTCAGTGTGGGTCCAAGAGAGTTGGAAAGAAAATGCTGCATGCATGTTTTAGATTTATTAGACCATAACACCAAGTTGTTCTATTGCTCTGTCTCAAACTAAGAGAAAACAATGCCAAAGAAGCAGCACTCTTAGTCTGAGTAATTAATTTATTAAAGCACTTCCAGATATCAAACAAAAGGCACACAAATATATGAAAATAAGCCTATAACTCAAACTCAGTAATGTGCAATGCAGCAACAGTGAATATATGAATATATATATATATATATATATATATATATATATATATATACATATGCCAGACAGACTGGGAAACTCTGGATCAGCCAAGGCAGGAGACCCCCAAATTGGGATCAAAGTGATCCTGGGCAGCAAGTCCACTCCACAGGTGAGTTCCCAGTCTTGAGGCCAAGTCTCTCTGTCTAATATACCTTAAAACAAGCTCAAGGAGAGATTTATAGAAACGCCCTCCCCCCTGTCATGAAATTAAACGCTGGCTGTACTTTGTCTGCGTAGAAAACACACAAGGAACTGGCCAGGCTCCCATGTGCATTTCTGAGACAGAGCTGCACATTCCTCTGATAAAAACATTCTTAGCCTTATGCACTTGTTTCGAGTCCGAATCCCCCATAATATGTTCTAGCATGGTATGAGGAGAGAAAAATAAGTTCTGTGTGGAAAACAAGTTTTATGTGAAAGAACATCTGCACTGCTCTGCACCCTTAGCAGGGCACAAAATGAAATCACTAACACAAAATGAAGTCGATGGTCAAACATGGAATCGGTGGTTAAATACACATGGTATTACAGTCGTCAACAAAGAATTGTGTGGAATGATAGGTTACATTCTGTACCACATTTTGTATATCTCTTTCAGACATATTCATTGAAAACTGCCAATTATTGAAAATAGTCAGCTTGATGTTTGGCATAGAAGGTTTCTTTAAATCCTTCGTTGTTCCAAATCCCAGACAAGTAGTTTGCTGGATAGTTTTGTTTGGAAAGATCATTTTATTTGGTATTACACTGGCTCAAAATAAGGCTTCATTACCTTGAATCTACCAAACTTTGAATCCTCAAATACTTTTCTCATCAATATTTGCTTTGCAGTACTCATATCTTTAAATAGCCACTCAGTGGAGTAAATCAGCTTGTTGGTAGTAATTAGATTTTTGGAATCTGAGGTGGCTTCTGTGTGAAATAGAAAGCTAAAAGGTGTGACCTGTCAGCACTCTGAAAGTAAGAACATTTCTTTAAGAAATTAACATGGCTCTCAGGAGGCGGAGCCTCACAATGTTCCCTTTGTGTGTAATTGTGAATTTCTCTAGGATAGCTAGTCCTATGTATGACATAATGTGTATAGTGGTTATAGCAATACATTTCTTTGTCGATTACTGAAATCAAATAAGGATCTTCAATATTCCAAGGAGAATATGCCTGCAAATCAGACATCATTCTTTTAACAGTTTCAATGTCCCAATCAACTGAAAGAGAACCGGGTATAATAGGATCATGCATTGCAACTTTCATCCCATAAAGTAATTACAATGTTTCAATGGGTCCCATAATCTGATAGGAAACCTTTTTCCAGACTATGCCCTTGGGCACAGGATAGGCTGTAATGGTTGCAGCATATATACCTCCTCAGGTCCTGTTGAATGAAGAGTGAGGCTGTAGTTCACTAACCACAAGTGATGCAATTGGTCGTGCAGGAACAAAATGTCTGTTGAGCAGCAGTTGAACAGTGAATATCGTTGACAACCACATAATGATAAACAAAGTTCCTAAAGCGATCCAGGCATAGGACCATGGAGGAATCAGGTAGTTGTCACAAAACCACTGACAGACACAAAGCAGTCTTTGGTGATGAGTGACTGTGAAAGGGGTAGAAAAATATTATGAGAAATATGCAGAGTCATTTTCAATATTATTGGTCTTTCTGGATTCCTGAAAGGGTACCAGTTCAAATATCGTAGCATCAGGTAGAATTTCATAGTAGACCTTGAAATTATGTTGGACGGTAGCCACTGTCATATCGGCAGCATCAGCTGTGTTTTTTGCACTGAGTATTCTATGCAGAGTGTTAGGCTCAAACTCCCTGGCTAGGAACTTGAGCTAGCAATGTTACTGCTTTGTCCAGCAGGTAGGTTATTTAGAGTAGGGAGATGCTTGTAGGCACTGCTATGAATCTTTCTTGGGGCCGGTTTTAGAGGACTGGCCACATAGTGTTTTTTAACATGGTCGTTGGACACCTGTCTGTTTCTTCTTGGTCCAGACAGAGGAGGAAGGATAGCAGTTTTATTGCCTTTTACCCAAAGAACAGTGATGAGTGGTCTGTAGGATGGTTCAAAAGCTTGCTTGTTTTGAATTCTTGGCCAAACTAGGTCCTCAACCTTTGGATCCTACCCCTTGACAGCAGTAATAGCCTTCTCTTCAAAGGTGACTATGTCAGAGTGGTTTGTGTCTCTGGCTTTTTGGATAGTCTGCAAAAACATTAAAACATTTCTCCAAGTCAAATTATTTTTCATCTGCCACCTTCCCAGAATTATCTAAGCCAGGCACATACATAGGTACTCCATCCGGAGTGTGTCCTCCCAATATTCATCTAGCCAATTTTTTCAATGCTGTCTGAACTTCATACAAATTATGGTACCAACTAAGGCCTGAACTTAACACCCTAGCAGTCAAAGCTTGTTTAAAAATGCCATAGGTCGACTCTACAATGCAGCTTGACTCAGCTTTGAATGGGTTACTGATTTGCAGAAAAACTCAGAGAGCAGAAATGTAATCCCTTTAAACCTAGGAGGCAAATGCAGCACCATTATCTAAATGAAAATAATGACCTGCCCCCACTGATACTAGGCACAGCAAACCTTTCAAGGCTGCTGAAGCATTTGCATTCCTCTGTGGCCAAAACTATGGGAATCAAGAACATGAATCAGTACCAATATGTGCTTATACCAGTTAGCTGAATTTGGGGGACTGGATATGATCTAAATAAATCACCCAGAAGGGGATATTTGAGGTCATGAGGAGAGCTGGCAGTGTCTTTCGTCGGCAGAGCGTTTAATCTGCTGACAAATGTCACCCTGTCTAACATAATTCATAGTCTGGTTATGTAAACAAGGCCACCAGTACCATTGCTAATGTTGCATATATTCCTGAATATACAGAGCCCAAACCCTTATGTGCTTTTTTTGATTAATTCTAATCTAAATAGATTATTAGGTATTACTCTGTCTCCCATCCCTGATATTGTAGCTACCGGAATGTTTTCTGAATTGAGGGTGTAGGAGTATTTGGGAGGAAAACCTGCAGCTATGTTCCCAGCTTTCTTGGTTACATGTATGGCTGCTGAAATATCTGTGCCAACCCTCATTTGAAATCTGGTTAGGACTGCTACTCAGTCGGAATTGCAGCTTTTGCCACTATTTCAGCAATACAGTCCTGTTAGATATGGGGTCTTTGGTTGACAGTCAGGTTACCCCCTGTTCAAGCAAGGACCCTCACTCTAGTCAGGGTAAAAGAGAATCATCCTCAGCTAACCCCTGCTTACCCCCTTGGTAGCTTGGCAGAGCAGTAGGCTTAACTTCAGAGTGCTAGGTGTAAAGTATTTGTACCAACACACACAGTAACTTAATGAAAACACTACAAAATGACACAACACCAGTTTAGAAAAATAGGAAATATTTATCTAAACAAAACAAGACCAAAATGACACAATACGCAAGTTAGGTTATCAAGAAAAATGCAAAAAGAGACTTTAAGTAGTTTTAAACACACACTAGCGCTGCTAGCGTGAAAATGAACCTGGTGCGCGTCAAAAATAACCCCGCACCGGCGAGTGTGCGTCAAAAAGGGCTTGCGAGGCGTTGATTCCACTCACGAGCAGGACCGTGCATCGTTTCCCCTTTCGCCGGGTCGGGCGTGTCGTTTATTCTCTCCGCAGGAGAGCGATGCGTCGATCCGGTCAGCCACACGATCCGAAAACCCCGCAGCGCGGGTTGTGATCTCCCAGCCTCCGTCAGCGATGCTGCGAGTTGTTTCTCCTGCTCCGTGCATCAATTCTTTGGTCGCGTTACCTGAGAGCGTTGTTTGTCAGCTGCGGAGCCGGCGGCGTGTCGTTTCTTCAGCACAGATCAGAGTTGCGTCAATCTTTTCCCCGCACGGCGCTCTGTGCGTGGATTTCCTTGTCTTTATGCTGCCAGCTTCTACTTTCAGGGTCCCAGGAACTGGATGGGCACCACAGAGCAGAGTAGGAGTCTCTCCAGAGACTCCAGGTGTTGGCAGAGAGAAGCCTTTGCTGTCCCTGAGACTTCAACAACAGGAGGCAAGCTCTAAATCAAGCCCTTGGAGATTTCTTCACAAGATGGAAGGCACACAAAGTCCAGTCGTTGCCCTCTTACTCTGGCAGAAGCAGCAACTGCAGGATAGCTCCACAAAGCACAGTCACAGACAGGGCAGCACTTCTCCTCAGCTCTTCAGCTGTTCTCCAGGCAGAGGTTCCTCTTGATGTCCATAAGTGATCTAAAGCCTGTGGTTTTGGGTGCCCTTCTTATACCCAATTTCTCCTTTGAAGGCCTACTTCAAAGTACAGTCTCTTTTGAATGTGAAATCCTGTCTTGCCCAGGCCAGGCTCCAGACACTCACCAGGGGGTTGGAGACTGCATTGTGTGAGGGCAGGCACAGCTCTTTCAGGTGTGAGTGACCACTCCTCCCCTCCCTTCTAGCACAGATGGCTCATCAGGATATGCCGGCTACACCCCAGCTCCCTTTGTGTCACTGTCTAGTGTGAGGTGCAACCAGCCCAACTGTCAAACTGACCCAGACAGGGAATCCACAAACAGGCAGAGTCACAGAAATGGTATAAGCAAGAAAATGCCCACTTTCTATAAGTGGCATTTTCAAACACACAATCTTAAAATCAACTTTACTAAAAATGTATTTTTAAATTGTGAGCTCAGAGACCCCAAACTCCACATGTCCATCCGCTCCCAAAGGGAATCTACACTTTAATCAGATTTAAAGGTAGCCTCCATATAAACCCATGAGAGGGACAGGGATTGCAACAGTGAAAAACGAATTTAGCAATATTTCACTGTCAGGACATATAAACCACATTACTATATGTTCTACCTTAACCATACACTGCACCCTGCCCTTGGGGCTACCTAGGGCCTACCTTAGGGGTGTCTGACATGTAAGAAAAGGGAAGGTTTAGGCCTGGCAAGTGGGTACACTTGCCAAGTCGAATTTACAGTTAAAACTGCACACACAGACAATGCAGTGGCAGGTCTGAGACATGATTACAGAGCTACTTATGTGGGTGGCACAACCAGTGCTGCAGGCCCACTAGTAGCATTTGATTTATAGGCTCTGGGCACCTCTAGTGCACTGTACTAGGGACTTACTAATAAATCAAATATGCCAATCATGGATAAGCCAATTACATACACATTTTGTAAAAGGAGCACTTGCACTTTAGCACTGGTTAGCAGTGGTAAAGTGCCCAGAGTAACAAAAACAGTAAAATCAGAGTCCAGCACACATCAACAACCTGGGGAACAGAGGCAAAAAGTTAAGGGAGACCACGCCAAGGATGAAAAGTCTAACAAGTCCCCTTTAGTGTAAATACCACTATGCTGATGGCCCAAAATGTGTCTCACATGGACCAATGACAGCTTGTCTTGTAAGACAGCTATCTTAACTCAAGCTGTTTTCATAGGCTTTTCCTTTGAATCCTTGAATCTGTTCAACCACTAGTGTTGCAAATCAACATTGTAAACTTGCACACAGAATGCTGAGTAGGACACAGTGAGTATGGGAACTGACAAGTCAGTCTCTTGTAATGCAAGTACAAAGGCATGTAATTCTGCATGTTGTACAGTACTGTCATCTAAGAGTTTTGTGTGAGAGCATTGTCGGATGAACACACCATCCTTCACTGCAACTTGTACTGCTGCTCAGGCTGCGGAGTACTTACATTTAGTTCCTACCACACGTTAGGTAGAGCCATCTATGTAAAAGATGCTCTGGTAAGACTCAACAGGTAACATGTTTGAAGACAAACAGTATCCTGTTCATATTGGAGAAAAGTTTGTGTACAAAGAGAGGGATCATACTGAAACTTTACATCCATAGTAGTTAAAGTAGAGGCCCACTGTACCCATCTTGGGTGTAGGGCACAGCATTAGGAATGCTTGTCGCTGTGGCCACCTCCAGTACTGATACGATGGGAAGCAATAATAATATGTTTTCCCTGCGCTAAAGGGCTCTCCTTTAGAATAGCTGTTTGCAAAGCCATCAGGATGTTTTCAATGGAAGCAAATTGTGCTTCAGCCAGGGAATATAAATGAGACTTGTAGGCGATGGGGACAGTCTGTCCTCCACTGTATGGCACATAGGTGTAATCATGGTGACTGGATATGGCTATGATAACTAGTTGGTTTTATTGTCCCTAGTTTGTAAATATTTAGGCCCTCATTACAACCCTGGCGGTTGGTGTTAAAGCGGCGGTAATACCGCCAACAGGCCGGCGAAATAAAAATTGAATCACGACCATGGCGGAAACCGCCAACATAGACAGCCACTTTAACACTCCGACCACCACGGAGGTAGAAACAAATAGTCGGCGGTCAACAGACAGGCAGAGGACAAAGTACCGCCCACTGTATTCCAACACACCTATCCACCACCTTTTCCGTGGTGGAACCAACGCTATCAAAAGCACGGAGGAAACAGTACACAGAAGGGATACCACTCACCTCTCGACACCCAACGAGGAACCAGGACGCCATGGAGCCCGAGTTCCACGTACTGCCCATGCTGGTCTTCCTCCTGCTTTATCAGGAGCAGGACAGACGCCGTCGACGACCACAGTGAGTACTGCACTTACAACACAGGGAAGGGGGGCGGGAAAAGAAAGTGACACACACACGCAACACGCCATACCCCCACCCTCACCCGCAGCACCATACACACAAATACATACATCAACATTACATTTACACCCCCTGGAAGAACGCAAGGTCCAAATGAAATGATTATAACAAGTGTAATCATCGAAAAATCAGATAGGCCAAAATTAAAATCATCAGTATATACAAATATGTACACCAACTACACAAGTCCGGATAGTGTACCAATCATTGTCCGTGGACCAGTGGTCCCAAAATGCATGGGCAAAGCCCACACAAGATACCTGACACAAAACAGAGAGAACACTGCTGGGGCATCAGATGCAAAATTAAACAGGCACCGCAGGGGGAAGGGGAGAGGGGCACCTCAGCCGGATGAACGCACAACACCACTGCTGCACGAGGGGGCTCCATGCCCACTGCAGTATCCTGGGGAGTGCAAAGCCACAGTCTCTCAAATCTTTCCAGTGGGTGGTTTGCCCACTGCTCTATCCTGGGGAGTGCAAAGCCACAGTCTCTCAAGTCTTTCCAGTGGGTGGTATGCCCACTGCTCTATCCTGGGGAGTGCAAAGCCACAGTCTCTCAAGTCTTTCCAGTGGGTGGTTTGCCCACTGCTGTATCCTGGGGAGTGCAAAGCCACAGTCTCTCAAGTCTTTCCATTGGGTGGTTTGCCCACTGCTGTATCCTTGGGAGTGCAAAGCCACAGTCTCTCAAGTGGATAACAGTCTCCACTGGTTCTGGAGGGGGCTTGGTGCCCAGAGTGCTTCATCCTGCCAAGGACTGAGGTAGTGGATGTGAATCTCCACTGGTTCTCGAGGGGGCTTGGTGCCCAGAGTGCTTCATCCTGCCAAGGACTGAGGTAGTGGATGTGAATCTCCACTGGTTCTGGAGGGGGCTTGGTGCCCAGAGTGCTTCATCCTGCCAAGGACTGAAGTAGTGGATGTCTTTCTCAACTGGTTCTGGAGGGGGCTTGGTGCCCAGAGTGCTTCATCCTGCCAAGGACTGAGATAGTGGATGTCTTTCTCAACTGGTTCTGGAGGGGGCTTGGTGCCCAGAGTGCTTCATCCTGCCAAGGACTGGGGTAGTGGATGCAGTTCTCCACTGGTTCTGAAGGGGGCTTGGTACCCAGAGTGCTTCATCCTGCAAAGGACTGGGGTAGTGGATGCAGTTCTCCACTGGTTCTGGAGGGGGCTTTGTGCCCAAAGTGCTCCATATGCAGTGTTGCTTGTCCCATTACCTCACATGGATGTGTGTGTCACGAGATTGCCTAGAAACAGGTAGCGTGATACGCCATGGAGGCAGAGACATACCCCACCCTGCTGCGGCTTCGCCTTCCACCTGCAGGTGCAAACAGTGATGAGAGTAATGCCCATGGAAGCTGGGCAGGGTCAAGGAAGTCTCCTCCAGCCTCGGACGGCTGCACACTGGGGATAATAGCCATGTCAGCTGTGGTGCCACTGTCCGAGCACATCGCGGTGCTGGTGGCGGTGCTTGCGGCGGTGTCTGTGGCAGAGGTTCTGGCGGTGGTGCATGTGTCAGCACCTGTTGAGGGACACAGCAGGACGTCTCCTGCAGCCTCGGACGGCTGCCCACTGGGGAAGATGCTGGGGACTGTTGCTGAGGCTGCAGACGTGCAGGTGCCGGTGCTGGTGGCTGTGCTGGTGGCGGTGCTGGTGGCGGTGTTCGCCGCCATACAGGTTGGTGTAGTGGTAGACAGAAGGGGTGACTCAAGTCCCTCAGTCAGATCCACCGTGCCCTGTCCTGACCTGCTCTTCGGCTTGTGTCCCTTCCCCACCTTTGATGGTGCTGCAGGTGTCTTGCCACTGTCCCTTTTTGTTTTGAATGAGCCCTTGGTGGCTGGTAGGTGCGGCTTCTCCCTCTGGGATGTGGACACCTTCTTCACCTTGGCAGGTGGCGGAATGTCCTTGGCCTCGCTACGTGGCACACTGGCAGCCCTGATGGGTGGCGCACTCGATGACCCCACATCTGCTGGCACCACTGTGCCTGGGGATTTGGTGGCTGAGGTGCTGGGCTGGGACCTGGAAAGCCTGGCCCTAGGGGAAGGAGAGGGGGTGTAGGGAAAAGGTCAATGTTAGCCAGGAAAAGCTTCTTAGACACACTGGGATGGGAAAATGGAGGGGGTTTGGGAGTGGAGGAAGAGTTAGTGGTTGTAGGAGGTGTACGTTTGCTGAATTTGGGTGAAGGTGCATGGGCCGGAGGCTGTTGTGAGGTGGATGGCTGTAGGGTGGGTGTGTGCCTGCGTTTGTGTACTTTGGGTGGAGGGCTCACAGACACACTGAGAGAGAACACTGGGGATGTGTGAATGGCAGTGGGGGTGGTGATTACACGTGAGCGGTGTGTGGTGATGGGCGTGCTGGTGATAGAGGTAGTGGCTGAGGATGTAGTGTATGCAGGTGTGAGTGGAGACGACACTGGGAGGGAGGAGGAGGACGTGGAGGAGGGGGACATAGTGGGGCAGTGGATGTTGCTGTGTCTGCATGGGGATGGTGCTTGTGTGAGTGCTTGTGGGATGTGTGGTGCTTATGTTTGCCATGTCCACTCTTGTGGGTTGATGAGTGTGCATGCTGGTCTGATGGTGTGCTTGGGATAGGCTGAGGTACAGGGGATTGGGTCTGGGAAGAGGAAGTTGGAGCGGGGAGGCTGCACACAGGGACAATGGCTGATGCCAGAGCCTGAAATGCTCTCTGTTGGGCCGCCTGCCCAGAATGAATGCCCTCCAGGTATGCATTTGTTTGTTGCAAATGCCTCTCAACACCCTGGATGGCATTCAAAATGGTAGATTGCCCAACAGTGAGGGATCTCAGAAGGTCAATAATCTCCTCACTGAGGGCAGCAGAGCTGACTGGGGCAGGGGCTGAGGTGCCTGGGGCAAAGGAGATGCCCACCCTCCTGGGTGAGCGGGCATGGGACACACACTGAGGGGCTGCTGGGAGGGCAGTTCTGGTAGGGGGGGAGGCAGATGTACCTGTTGATGCAGTGGGCACAGAGGTGCCCGCCACCGCAAGGGAGCTCCTATCAGAGGAGGAGTCGCTGTTGCTGGTGTATGCTCCTGTCCCCGTCGTAGAGCTCCCCTCGCCCTCCGTCCCACTGGTGGCTTCAGACTCCATTGCTTCACCCTCCAGGGCCATGTGGGTTGCAGCTCCCTCCTGCTCCGGTGCCAATGCTCCTCTGCCAGATGATGCTAATGCAAGCAAGAACAGTGAGACAAAACAAAAAGGGGGGGAAAGACAGGAGAAACACATGTTCAGTGCATGCGACACCACTACCGTTGGCGGACACAACACACAGGGAGCAGCCCTATGCACTAAGCCATGCACTAACATTTCCTAGCAATTTCACAAGGCCATGGGGGACGAGGCCTAGGCCCAATTGCTGCACACCTGGAAGTCACAGGAGCCTGATGTCAGAGAGACCAAATCCTCGGGGCTTGCGCATGTTCCCAACATGTCCACCTCTTGGCAGCTCCAAACTCCACTAGATATTAAATCACAGAGTTAAAGAATGGCCAAGTGGGGGAATGGGTTTTGGGTTGGGAACAGCGGGGAAGGAGACCTGTGGAAGCAAGAGTTAAACAACACAATTGAAAGATTAAGCACAATGACTTTCAATAAGCTTTGTTTTCAAATAACATTATACTGAGTACTTGAATGGCCTAGAGCTTCATTCTAAGTTGGTCTTATAGATCTGGGTACCTGGAAAGTAATGAGGATTATACAAACTTATATATGAGCATCTTTAGAATAACTTCTTATACTCTGAACATGGATTAACACTCTATTGGATCTGGGTTTCAAGAATTCTCTGAACATGAAATAACATTCTGTTTGATCTGAGTTTCTAGAATACTCTGAACATTGAATAACACTTTGTTGAGTCTGATTCTCAATAGCACTCCAAACATTGACAAACACTCTGTTTGATCTAGGTTTCTAGAATACTCTGACCATTGAATAACACTCTCCATTTGGTTCTTAGAATAGTCACTGCATTATAACAAAGATCAAAGAACACATGTTTTTTCCTTCATGAATGAACTGTGCTAAAATCATGAATAACACTACAACGTCACACGCTGTCTAAGAGTCTTAAGTTTCAATTGTTCAGGAATTATTATGCACATTAATAATCAAACTGTACATCAAAGATTTCAAGATCTAGAAATGATCGCGCACTCTGCCGATCTGTACTTCAAGAGTTAAACGGCAGGAATGAATTGCGCACACTGTTGCCAATTCAAGTGTCAATATTCAAAAGCCATGAAATGATCGCGCAACCTGCCGATCTGAATGTCAGAAATTAATCGCGCACACTGTTGCCGATTCGAACATCAAGATGCAAATGTCATGAAATGATCGCGCACACTGCCGATCTGAATGCCAAGAGCTTTAATGTCTGGGACGAATTGCGCACACTGTTGCCGATTCAAGCGGCAATATTCAAAAGCCATGAAATGATCGCGCAACCTGACGATCTGAATGCCAAGAGTTTAATGCCAGGAATGAATCGCGCACACTGTTGCCGATTCGAACATCACAATACAAATGCCATGAAATGATCGCGCACACTGCCGACCTGAATGCCAAGAGTTTAATGCCAGGAATGAATCACGCACACTGTTGCCGATTCGAACATCACAATGCAAATGTCATGAAATTATCACGCACACTGCCGACCTGAATGCCAAGAGTTTGATGCCAGGAATGAATCGTGCACACTGTTGCCGATTCGAATCATCACGATGCAAATGCCATGAAATGATCGCACACACTGCCGACCTGAAAGCCAAGGTTAAATGCCAGGAAAAAACGATTGCACACGCAATTTCAGAATTAGGCCCAAAACTCGAATGTCACTGAAAATGGAGTCGGGCCTAACCCGACCTCCAACTTACCGCCCTGCTTGAGGATCACCAAGGAAATGAGGGCAGGCCTGGAAATGCCTAGATAGGCCTCCGGAACGGGAGCTCAGGAAAATGCTGCTGCTTTGCACTGGGACCTCTGAATAGTGAGCACGTGGAGCTGGGCTGGCTCCCTTAAATAGAGCCAAGCCCCGCCCATGAGCCATACCCAGCCATGCTGCAGGAAAGCTTCTAGAAAGTCTTAGAATAGGGACCACTCTCTAACCACACCCTGTAAGCCTGCAACAAAGCCTTGCAAATGAACAATACATTACAAACAGCATTTATGGCCTTTCAAGGTAAAAGTTCTGCAATGCAAAAGGTTAACATACTGCATAGAAACACAATGCATGAAGTATGACCCTGCATAAGAACTGGGTTTTTGCATTTACGTAGCCCGTAGATCGCACACTGTCCTGATGTTGACAGTACTCCCCCCTCCCAAACACGCTCTAGGGCCTGGTTTGTCTGGATTTAGGTGATATAAACGCCTCACTAGTTGTGGAGCATGAATATCAAATGCGGAGACCCATGAGTTGCTCTCTGGACCGTAACCTTTCCATGATATTAGATACCAGAGATTGCGACCTCTAAATTTTGAATCCAGCACCTGTTTTACTTCGTATCCCAATTCTCCTTGCACTAGAACTGGAGCTGGTTGGGAGTGGACTTTTTGGACAGCTCTTTTCAGGAGAAAAGTGTGAAACACTGGAGGGATACGTAGTGATCTTGGCAACTGCAGTTTATAGGTCACTGGAATGATTTGCTGAAGGACAGTGTAAGGACCTATGAATTTGGGATTAAACATATGTTTTTTCTTGAAATTAATATGGCGTGTGAAAAGCCACACTCTATCTCCTGGCTTGTATTGGGGTCCTTCACAATGTTTCTTGTCATAGTGCTTTTTATACCTTTGTTTAGCTTTATCTAGATGTTGTTGGATTTGTTTCTGGGTTTGATGGAATTGTTGAATTGTCTCGGACACAGCTGGTGTAAGAGAACTTTCTTGAGGAATCGTGATTGGCAGGGTATCAGGGTGATAGCCAAATAGCCCAAAAAGGGCGTGACACCAATGGAAGTATGATACGAGTTATTGTATGCTAGTTCAGCTAACCAAAGCATTGATGTCCAATAATGAAGTGCTTTCTCAGAGTAAGCACGCAGATATTTTTTCAATTTCTGATTTAGTCTCTCAGTTTGGCCATCCCTTTGAGGATGATGACTGGTAGACAGTGTAGATGTGACTTGAAGCGTTTTGCACCACGTTTTCTAGAAGTTGGAGGCACATTGTGATCCTCGATCGGAGAGAATCATTTTTGGTAATCCGTGATAACAGACCACTCGATTTAAATTATTGTTGCCAGTTCACTGGAGGTGGGCAATTTCTTGCAAGCAATAAAATTTGCATATTTAGTGAGACTATCTACCACCACAAGGATTACTGAGTGATGTTGAACAACTGGTAGACCTGTAATAAAGTCTAATAAGATGTGCTCCCTAGGTCGAAGTGGAGTTGGGAGAGGATGTAACAATCTGTTCGGTTTTGAATGACTTGCCTTGATGGGAGCACAAACCTCACAGTTAGCTACCATTTGTTTGACGTCTTCTGTCAAAGTAGGCCACCAAAAGTAGCGTTGGATTAATTCAAGAGTTTTAGGAATACCTGGATGACCTGCTGTAGGTATAATATGCAACCAATGAAACACTAACTTGCGCAACTTGGTAGTTGGAACAAATAAACATGCATCGTGAAAAGGTAGGCCTTGTTTGATTGATCTTTTGAGATCTGCTTGAGCCCATGTCTGCCATTTTTCAATGGTGAAGGAATTATGGATTTCTTCAAAAAGTCTTCGGTTTTGATGATGCAAAGAACCTCGTCTGGAGCAATGATAGCTCTGGGGGACAGGATTGTGGGTAACATGGTTGAGTCTTGCCGGGAGAAAGCATCTGCTTTGCGATTGTCTTTGTTGCGTTGCGATAACACTGCACCAATTGTCATATCTGAAGCATCTGCTTCTGCTATGAATGGACAGTCAGTATCTGGGTGAGTCAAGACTGTGGCAGTGGAGAAGGCTTCTTTTTCATCAAACGCATCAAGGAAGGATGAATACTGCAAAGGCAGCGTTACATCTGTCTCAGCGACTATGGCTATGTGGGATTTGTGAGGATCTGTGACACTTGATGTCATTTTTCTTTACACAGGAGTGAAGAAAACGTGATTTGTCTTTTCTTGCCAGTTTATTACAGGGTTATGGTAGCTTAACCACGGCATTCCAAGGATGATCCCATACTGAGGAGCATGAATGACATCAAAGATTATTTTTTCTTCATGTTTAGTGTCTTGATTTCCCCCTTTACAGATCACAGACAAGGGGAAAGTCTGCAGTGTCACCGGACCTCCAGATAGGGGTTTTCCATCTACAACTTGTACTATTTCTGGGGTTTTCTTCTTCTTACATGGGATCCCCCATGTTTGGATCAATTGTTCATCGATAAAATTTCCAGTAGCCCCAGAGTCTACTATGGCTTTCTTTAGATAAGTCTTTTGTTTTACCAGCACTTCTATATCTAACTTTAGATGTCCTGAGTCAAGTAAAACTTTTCTACCATCTTGTGAAGGCTCCACAGTTACACCCAAGAGTAATCCTTCTGTACACCTTGGGGGTTCTAGTCTTCCTGCTTGATCTCTGCATTTGCTACGACCTTCTTGGTATGAGTTTGTTTGTCCTTTGGGTTTTATTGGACATTCTTTAGCGAAATGTCCCTTTCGACCACAATACATGCATTGTCCGTTCTTTCTCCGTAGATCTTTCTCTTCATTCGTCAAAGGCCACCTGATAGTTCCAATCTCCATTGGTTCATGATTATTCTCTTCCTGAACTCTTGATTCTCTACGTTCATGAACATGCCAGGAATGTTTCTCAGTCTTTTTGCGTGTTCCCTGTCATTCTGCAAGACGAATAGTCAATTCTCAAAATAAGGTTTATCAGATCTTGGCAATCTGTAAATTGAGGATCGATCTGGGAAAGAATGTCTTTTAGCTCGTCTTTGAGTCCTTGGTAGAATAGGGCTACTTGCTTTTCTTCAGGCCAGGATGTCTCTGCTATCAGCCGGTTAAAGATTGCCAAGTAGGAAACAAAGGCCCTCATTACAACCTAGGCGGGCGGCAGAGGCTGCCCGCCAAGGTTGGACCACCTATGCGGTTGCAAACCCGCCAGCCACATTACAACAGAGTTTCCATCCGCTGGCCCAGCGGGGATGTCGGACGTAACATTGCAGCCGGCTCCTAATGGAGCCGGCTGTGTTGCGGCCGTGCGAAGGGTGCAGCTGCACCTGTCGCGCTTTGAAAAGCAGGGTGGAGCTGTGCTTGGGGGCCCCTGCACTTCCCATGCCAAGTGCATGGGCAGTGCAGGGGCCCCAAGGGGCCCTGCTACTCCCCTGCCCGCCAGCTTTTCTATGGCGGTCTCTACCGCCATGGACAAGTTGGCGGGCAGGGGAGTCATAATCCCCAGGCCAGCGCTGCCCTGGCGGATTATAACCGCCGGGACAACGATGGCGGGAACCCGCCAGTCCCGGCGGTGCGACCGCAGCACTACCGCTGCGTTCATAATATGGCGATTTGTACCACCAGGCTGTTGGCGGTACAATCATGGCAGTACAGTCGCCAAAACAACCCTGGTGGTCTTGGACCACCAGGGTTGTAATGAGGGCCTAAGGTGGTCATTCCGACCTCGGCGGTCTGTTCTCCAGACCGCCGAGGCCGGGGGAGACAGAATACCGCCATTGCCGGCGGTATTCACGCCTCCCTATTCCGACATTTCCACTGGGCCAGCGGAAATGGCACATCAACATTGCCGCCGGCTCGTAATAGAGCCGGCGGCAATGTTGATGTGCAGCGGGTGCAGTAGCACCCGTCGCGCATTTCACTGCCCGAAATTCGGGCAGTGAAATGCGCGATGGGGCTATGCCTGGGGGCCCCTGCACTGCCCATGCCAAGCGCATGGGCAGTGCAGGGGCCCCCAGGGACACCCCCAGTCCTCTAACCGCCAGCCTTTCAATGGCGGTGTTTACCGCCACGGACAGGCTGGCGGTCGGGGACTCATAATCCCCAGGGCAGTGGTGCTTGCTCCGCCTGGCGGGAAAGTGGAGGGGCCGGCGGTATGACCGTGGCTTTTCCGCCACGGTCAGAATTGCTGGCGGAACACCACCAGCCTGTTGGCGGTGTTACCCCCAACATACCGCCGGCCGCCAGGGTCGGAATGACCCCCTAAGTCTTTATTGCCTTGTCGCAATTCTAACAGTTCTCGGTCTGCTGCTAGAGTAACTGTTCTTCGATCAAACACTCTTTCAAATTCCTGTACAAGGTTTCTACAATTATAAAACAGAGGACTGTCTCTTCTCACGAGAGGGACTGCCCAGGTGGCCGCGTCTCCAGTCAAATAGGATAGCAGGAAGGCCACCCTGGATTGGGCATCAGGGAAGGTGTTTGGTCGACAGGTGAAATGCAATTCTGCTTGAGTCAAAAAGGTTTGTGCTTTCTGAGGATCACCTGAAAACCTTTCTGGGGGAGCCAAAGGAATGGATGTGGGAACTGTGAGTGAAATGTTAGTTGGAGGATTAAGCCCACCCGCACCCAAAGGACTTTGCTCCATCTTTCCCACTCTGTTTTGTAACTGATCCATCCTTTCTGCTAGATTGACTGCTATGTTTTTAGATTCAACTACATCTAATTGGAGCTGCGTAACTACTTGAAGTAACTCGTCCCAGGGGCCCATATTGAGAACCTAGCACAAACCAGGAAGATTTAAAATTCGTGGGCTCACTATTCTGTCAGAGAGACCAGATCCTCGGGGCTTGCGCATGTTCCCAACATGTCCATCTCTTGGCAGCTCCAAATTCCACTAGATATTATATCACAGATTTAAAGAATGGCCTAGTGGGGGAATGGGTTTTGGGTTGGGAACAGCGGGAAGGAGACCTGTGGAAGCAAGAGTTAAACAACACAATTGCAAGATTAAGCACAATGACTTTCAATAAGCTTTGTTTTCAAATAACATTATACTGAGAACTTGAATGACCTACAGCTTCACTATAACTTGGTCTTATAGATCTGGGTACCTGGAAAATAATGAGGATTATACAAATTTATATATGAGCATCTTTAGAATAATATCTTATACTCCGAACATGGATTAACACTCTATTGGATCTGGGTTTCAAGGATACTCTCAACATGAAATAACATTCTGTTCGATCTGAGTTTCTAGAATACTCTGAACATTGAATAACACTTTGTTGAGTCTGATTTTCAATAGTACTCCGAACATTGACTAACACTCTGTTTGATCTACGTTTCTAGAATACTCTGACCATTGAATAACACTCTCCATTTGGTTCTTAGAATAGTCACTGCATTATAACAAAGATCAAAGAACACATGTTTTTCCCTTCATGAATGGACTGTACTAGAATCATGAATAACACTACAACGTCACACTCTGTCTAAGAGTCTTAAGCTTCAATTGTTCAGGAATTATTACGCACATTAATAATCAAACTATACATCAAAGATTTGAATATCTAGAAATGATTGCGCACTCTGCCGATCTGTACTTCAAGAGTTAAACACCATGAATGAATTGCGCACACTGTTGCCGATTCAAGTGTCAATATTCGAAAGCCATGAAATGATCGCGCAACCTTCCGATCTGAATGCCAGGGTTTCAATGTCAGGAATGAATTCTGCACACTGTTGCTGATTCGAACATCAAGATGCAAATGTCATGAAATGATCGCGCACACTGCCGATCTGAATGCCAAGAGTTTTAATGTCTGGAATGAATCGAGCACACTGTTGCCGATTCGAACATCACAATACAAATGCCATGAAATGATCACGCACATTGCCGACCTGAATGCCAAGAGTTTAATGACAAGAATGAATTTCGGACACTACGATGCAAATGCCATGAAATGATCGCGCACACTGCTGACCTGAATGCCAAGAGTCTAATGCCAGGAATGAATCACACACACTGTTGCCGATTCGAACATCACGATGCAAATGCCAATACATGATTGCGCACACTGCCGACCTGAATGCCAAGAGTTTAATGCCAGGAATGAATCGCGCACACTGTTGCCGATTCGAACATCCCGATGCAAATGCCATGAAATTATCGTGCACACTGCCGACCTGAAAGCCAAGGTTAAATGCCAGGAAAAAACGATTGCACGCGCAATTTCAGAATTAGGCCCAAAATTTGAATGTCACTGAAAACGGAGTCGGGGGCCTAACCCAACCTCTGCCTTACCGCCCTGCTTGAGGATCACCAAGGAAATGAGGGCAGGCCTGGAAATGCCTAGATAGGCCTCCAGAACGGGAGCTCAGGAAAATGCTGCTGCTCTGCACCGGGACCTCTGAATAGTGAGCACGTGGAGCTGGGCTGGCTGCCTTAAATAGAGCCAAGCCCCGCCCACGAGCCACACCCAGCCATGCTGCAGGAAAGGCTTCTATAAAGTCTTAGAATAGGGACCACTTCCTAACCACACTCTGTAAGCCTGCAATAAAGCCTTGCAAATGAATAATACATTACAAACACCATTAATGGCTTTTCAAGGTAAACGTTCTGCAATGCAAAAGGTTAACATACTGCAAAGAAACACAATGCATGAATTATGACCCTGCATAAGAACTGGGTTTTTGCATTTACGTCGCCTGTAGAATGTGCACTGTCCTGATGTTGACACCCGATTAGGTGTAGATGGCTATTACCAGTAGTGGGGTTGGGATGCCACAGAGCCTACCTAACAAGGGACCTAGCCTACCAAGTTCGCCCTGGCCTAGGGGAACCCACAGCCCACTTTGACCACCCAGACACCTCGTAAAGCGTGCAGAGTCAGCTGAAGGAGAGTGTACTCACCCCCTTGTGGCTGCTGTGATGCCCTCAAGCGCCCATCCAACTCCGGATAGGCCACCGCCAGGATCCGGTACATCAGGGGGGTCATGGTGCGACGGGCACCCCTTCCACATTGGGAGTCCATCCCCAGCTGGGCCTCTGCCGTCTTCTTGCTCCAGCGGCACAGGTCCTCCCATCTTTTACGGCAGTGGGTGCTCCGTCTATGGTAGACCCCCAGGGTTCGGACATCCTCGGTGATGGCACGCCAAATACCCTTCTTCTGGTGGGCGCTGACCTTGAAGAAAAGTCAATTAAAAATGGATGTTTATATCCCGTACATTTCATCTCACTCATTGCCAAACACCTCTGACCCTGGCCAAGACATACATACACACACAATCCTGACATACTGGCCTGTGCCCCTCCCCACCCTCTTCCATCCACGGCACTCCATACAGTCATGTGCCATCCACCATGCTCACAGTGTACTCACCTGTTTGTCTGGAGGACCGTACAGTTGCGTGTACTGGGGGAGGACCCCATCCACCAGTTTCTCCAACTCCTCCGAAGTGAAGGCAGGGGCCCTTTCCCCAGACACTGTAGCCATCATCGCTTCCAGACACAGGTCACAGCAGCACTTGCAGTGTAGGTCCTCTCCTGTTGAAGGTCAGGTATCAAGTGAGGGAACAGTAAGAAAATGCTGGCCACGTTCGCAGCGGTGCGTACCGTCACCGCCGGCGTACATCGTCATTGGCTCTTGGCACCCATAGGGCCCAATGTTAACCAATGCTGAATTGTGCCGCGGTCTTCGACCACCCACCGTGACGGTTTACAATGCTGGTGCAGTTACCTCATTTCCCCTTGTCCCACCTTACAGGTCAGGCAGCCGCCATTTCAGGGGGCCACATGGCATGGAAAAAAACGGTGTCACACCTATTTAGGCCTGGAATACGGACAGATAAAGGCACATTGCGAATTTCCAACGTTTTACCAAATAACACATTGTGATACCTAAGTGTTGCATGATCCTCTGCTCGCTGTTCTCCTCCATAGGGCACGTCTGCTGGGGCAGGTGATGAGATGGCGGCATCCTCTGGTGTACAGACCCCTGGTGGACCTGTCGACAATGGAAGAGAGACACATCATTATCATCTACAGACTTGATCGTTCAACAATCCTGGAACTGTGTGCCTAGTTGGAGCCAGACCTGATTTCAGCTATCCGCCGTCCCACAGGAATCCCTCCTCTAGTGCAGGTTCTGTCTGTACTCCATTCCCTGGCCAGTGGGTCTTTTCAAACAACAGTGGCCATGGCATCAGGGATGTCCCAGCCAATGTTCTCGAACGTGTTGTCGAGAGTGTTCTCTGCCCTGCTGAAACACATGCGCAGCTACATCGTTTTCCCTCAGGTGGAGGATTTCCCCACAGTGAAAGGTGACTTTTATGCCCTGGGACATATCCCCAACATCATTGGTGCCATTGATGGCACACATGTGGCATTTGTCCCCCCCCCCCCGCAGGAATGAACAGGTGTACAGAAACGGAAAAGCAACCATTCACTGAATGTGCAGATGATGTGTTTGGCAGACCAGTTCATCTCCCATGTGAATGGCAAGTATCCTGGCTCTGTGCATGATGCTTACATTTTGAGGAATAGCAGCATCCCTTATGTGATGGGGCAACTCCAGAGGCACCAGGTGTGGCTAATAGGTAAGCCCAAGGAACAAATACAGTTAACATAGGTGTCTGGGTATGGGGTTGTCCCTAAGGGTTAGTGTCTGTCTAACAGTTGCAGGTGACTCTGGTTACCCCAACCTGTCATGGCTACTGACCCTAGGTGAGGAATCCCAGGGCAGAGGAACGCTACAATGAGGCACATGGGCGAACTAGGAGGATTATAGAATGCACCTTCGGCCTCCTGAAGGCCAGATTCCAGTGCCTCCATGTTACAGGTGGCTCCCTATACTACTCACCGAGGAAGGTGTGCCAGATCATCGTGGCCTGCTGTATGTTGCACAACCTGGCTTTGCGATGCCAGGTGCCTTTTCTGCAGGTGGATGGGCCAGATGGTGGTCTTGTGGCATCTGTGGAGCTTGTGGACAGTAAAGAAGAGGAGGCAGAAAAAGAAGATGTCGACAACTGAAACAACATCATCATGCAATACTTCCAGTGATACACAGGTAAGAAGATGTAACTGCTTCCCACATCTCATACTATTGTTGGAGCTAGCATAAGTCTGTCATTTTCACTCAGTGTATGGACCCTGACTTGTTACTTTGCTTTTCCATTTCAAAGATCTGGGTCCCACTTTTTGACCTCTGCTACATTTACTGCTGGCCCACAGCTGTGTAACGTTGGTATGTGAACAAGTACATTGACATTGCTATATTCCAGAGATATTGCAATTACACATTTGTGAAAGCACAGACTGACTCCAGATTGTTTTGTGATTCAAGTGTGTTTATTTCTGTGCAAATAAGTGGAGGGGGTGTGAAATGGGCTGGGGTGATGGTGGAGGAATGTCCATGGCAGAGTCCAGTCTATTTGTTTCACAGGTGCATTGTCCAATGTGGCAATGGCAGTTTAAGGTGGACAGGATGTCAAAGTGGGACAGAAGGGTGACATTCAGGGGGGTCTTTTTTCCTGGCGGGAGTCTTGGCAATGTTCTCTGTCTTGTTCCTGGATCTCAGGGACCGTTTGCGGGGTGGTTCTCCTTCTGCAGGGGGTGGGGTGCTGGTGGCCTGTTGTTCCTGTGGCAGTGCCTCCTGTCCACTAGCGCCGGTAGAGGGCTGTTCATCGTCCAGGCTAGTGTCAGGGGCCTGTTGGTGTGCCACTGTGTCCCTCATGGTGTTGACAATGTCTGCCAGCACCCCTGCAATGGTGAGCAGGGTGGTGTTGATGGACTTCAAGTCCTCCCTGATCCCCAGGTAGTATTCCTCCTGCAGCCACTGGGTCTCCTGAAACTTGGCCAGTACCGTGCCCATGGTCTCCTAGGAATGGTGGTAAGCTCCCATGATGTTGGAGAGTGCCTCGTGGAGAGTGGGTTCCCTGGGCCTGTCCTCCCCCTGTCACACAGTAGTCCTCCCAGCTTCCCTGTTATGCTGTGCCTCTGTCCCCTGAACCATGTGCCCACTGCCCCCAGGTCCCTGATCATCCTGTGTTAGTGGGTTTGCCTGGGTTCCCTGTAGCGGTGGACGAACTGATGATTGACGTGTCCTGGGGACAGAGGGATGGGCCCTCTGGGTGGGTGCTGTGCTGGTGTTTCCTGAGGGGGGAGACTCTGTGGTGGTTTGTGACTGTGTCAGGGGAACCGACTATCCCGAGGTCCCTGATTGGCCGGGCTGGTCATTTTGATCCAGGCGTGCAGAGCTGCTGTCATCACTGTGCGCCTCTTCTGTGGGGGGAATGGATATGTCTGGCACCTCCTGTCCGGTGACGTTGGGTATGGGTCCTGTTGGGGTGTGAATGCATAATCTTAGTATCTGTGTGTGCCATCTTGTGCAATGGGTGAGTTAACCTCTACTCCTGTGCTTGCATTATTGCTTTGGCCCTTGTGTGATTGGTGGTTTTGGGGCATGAGTGAGTCTCTCTACTGGGCATGCTTTGGTGATGGGTGTCCATGCATTGGTGTTACATGCAGGGCTTGATTTTGGGATGTATGGGTTGTGGTAGTGGGGTATCTGTGGGGTGTTGGGGTGATGGGTGTGAGGGTGGGAGTATGTGATGGCATGCAGGTGGGGTGGGGGGATATGGTAGTTAAGATTTGACTTACCAGAGTCCAGTCCTCCTGCTACTCCTGCAAGGCCCTCAGGATGCATGATTGCCAAGACTTGCTCCTCCCATGTTGTTAGTTGTGGGGGAGGAGGTGGGGGTCCACCACCAGTCCTCTGTACAGCAAACTGGTGCCTGCATACCACGGAACGTACCTTCCCCCGTAGGTCGTTCCACCTCTTTCTGATGTCATCCCGTGTTCTTGGATGCTGTCCCACTGCGTTGACCCTGTCGCCGATTCTCGCCATAGCTCCATCTTCCTAGCAATGGATGTCTGCTGCACCTGTGATCCGAATAGCTGTGGCTCTACCCGGATGATTTCCTCCACCATGACCCTGAGCTCCTCCTCAGAAAACCAGGGGTGACTTTGAGGTGCCATGATGTGTGAGGTGCTGTCTGTTGTGATGTGTGAGGGGATGTGTTGGTGTGTGTTGTTTGAGGTGCGTGGATGTTGTATAAGTGATGGGGTTGTGTGTCTGTGGATGCTGGTATTGTGTTAGCTAATCTCTCTCTCTGGCCTTCTTTCAAATTTTTGGTTGTAAGGGTTTGTGGGTGATGTGGTTGTGTGCTTTATATTGGATTGGGTGTGTGGGTGTGGTGTGTGTATGTGTATCAGGTGTGTGTATTTCAAATTGTCCGATGTAGTTGTGTTTTGTAAATGTGTGTGTATTTTGAGTGCAGCGGTGTGTACCGCCAATGGATTACCGCTGTTGAAAGACCGCCGCTTTGATTCGTGGGTCATGATAGTGTGGGCGTATTCCTATTGGTGTGACGGTGTGGGTTTTGGTATTGCCAGTTTATCACTGACCTTTGGTGTGGCAGACTTGTGTGGGTGTCTGAATTGTGGCGGATTCCGAGCTGTGAGTCGTAATACCTGTAGTGGAATTCCGCAGCCGCAACGGTATGTTGGCAGTCTTCTGCACGGTGGAAAGCGGGATTTACCACAAGGGTTGTAATGAGGGCCTTAGTCTCAAGCATGTCTGCTTGTAGAACATGGAAGATATAAGTATGTGTGTTCAGCCACTGTTTGGAGGAAAACACGGGTGAAAGTAGGTCCTACAGAGTCTTTACTTTCTCTGGGTAGTGAGGCAAATAAGTAAGTCCAAACTTAGGAAATCCCAACAAGGGCTCACACTTTTTCAGCATGTTGGGATGCTGCAAGGTAGTGCAATTCTTAAGAAAGTCTGGAGCTAGACCAATGCCCTCACTACATAATTCATATAAAGGAGGGTCGCTGTCAGGTAGGTGGCCTTCTATTTTTTTTTAATTAATCTTTTTAAATTAATCTTGTAACCATGTGAGTCACTACTCTGTCTAACCTGGTAAGGTGTAGATTCAAATCATCTTCAGTTAAGTAGATAACAATGTATGACAATACCTCAGGATCTGGTGGTAACATCCCCATGATTCAATCTGAACCTCCATGGGCAAGCACCAGTTAAAGCCCATGGGCAAACACCAGTACGAAAATTGCACTCTGTCGAAACTGAAGGAGGTCAGATAGTCTTTTCCAAGCACTACATTTTAACTGAAAACCCCATTGGAAATACCCAGGGTCATTTTGCAGTTCTTCTGCACCAGATTCAACATTAATCCTTTGCTGTACGCATTCTGTACTGTATATGTTAGGTTATGCAAATTCAAATTTCTATAGACTAAGGCCATTCTATAGGAAGTATCTGGCTTGGAGAATGGAAAAATAGATGTGTTCAAGTGTGAGAGGCAAGGCACTATTATGCCTTGATACTGCAATTGGTCTAATAATGCACTACGTAGTGAAATACCATGTGGACTAGAATGTTCATCCCACCCCACTTGGTTTTTATATAAAGCTGGAGCCTGTCTCACAACCCATCCACTGGCATAGATTTCGTTGATATGATTAGGTATATGGCAAAGAAGATTACCCTTATGACTTCCTCTCCTCAGAGTGCTTCCCTAATGAAAACTGCCAGTCTTCTTGTGCTAGGATGATGTCATAATCTTCAGATACTTGGGTCTAGAGGACTGCTTTGATAATGTGTGGTATGTCCCCTTCAATTTGCATTTTTAGGTTGTAAACCTTATCAGCAGGATTTAAATGTTGATCAGGCATTTTGATCTGTATGAAGTCATCAGCTGGACCCGCATTCAGGAATCTTTGAAGCACCTGATGTACTATCATGACTTCTGCTGCATGGTCTAGGAGCACTCTCCCCCAAGTCCTGTTTCGCAGGAGGACTTGAAACTGGACTTGCATGTTTTTTTAGAAAGTCTGGTCACTTTCTTTATGACTGGGATTTTAGAGCCCAGTCCTTTCTCGTCCCTCTTTACGCAGACATCAGTCTTGCGTCCTCCTTCACGTTTTCTATTATACTCTTTTCTTTGGAACTCAGTTCAGTTTCCATTTCAGTTCTGTTACCTTCAGTGTCCTTAAAAGAATGTGAAGAGCGACTATTAGAATACTGATACCATACAGGTTTAAAAATAAATGTGGCCTCATAAATTATAACCATCCCTGTTGGATTCCTGAGAAGCAGGTGATCCAGTCCATCTTTTATGTTTGTCTTTTTGTTTTGTTTTTCCCTTCTGCTGCATATTTCTCCTAACCAGGACCCTCTGTGTCATTTTTAGGTTATGAGTGTGGCTTAATGGGTTGAGTGCCTAAGGTATCTCTATCTACAGAGGTATGCACTTCCACAATTATTTTTGGTTGTTCCTGTTTACGGTCCTGAACCAGAACTGCTTCTAGTCTCTGATGTATAGCCAGAACTGAAGCCTCTCTCTTTATGTTGCTTAGCATGATAGATGAACCTGTAAAGAAGATTGTTATTAACTTCATTCCTAAATCCACAGATGGGGCGGATCCATGCTTGTGTTGTGCTTGTTTAAGTACATAAGGGAGGACTGCCAATGAAGGCGTACCATGCGTACTGTCGTACTGGTATAAATGTATGCAAAGATGCTCCCCCAGCACTCCTCTATCGGAGGCACCATCTCAAGAGGAAGACACAAAGGGCCCGATTCACAAAGGTAAACCTAGACCAAAAGTCTACATCAAAAGTCTAAATTTAGACCTAAAGTCTAACTTCACTCATAATAAAGTTAGACATTTGGTCTAAGTTTAAACTTTTGGGGCCAGACGCATAATGCATTTTTGTAATCGCAAATGGCCCAAGGGGCCGTTGGATGATTTCAAAAATGTATTTTGGTATGTATGAATTCCGATTTGTGATTCAGTAACTTGTTACCGAATTTCAAATTGGAATAGCGACTACTTACCGATTTGGTATTAGGAAGGAGCATGTCAAGGGTGTCCCTTCCTAATAACGAATCGCAGTGGCATGTAGGAATGTTTTGTAACCCAAATGTGGTCGTAAAACATTCACATTTTACGACCTCCTTCAAGTAGGTGGTAACCCATTCGCAAACGGAATGAGGTTTCCAAGGGACCCCTTTCCCTTTGGGAATGCATGCGAAAACATTTTTTGTTAAAAAATTAAAAGTAAACTTTTCATTTTTCTTTTTTAAACGCATCCTATTTTCCTGTAAGGAAAACAGGCTGCATTTAAAAAAAAAGATTGCTTTATTTAAAAACAACCACACACATGGTGGTCTGCTGAGCCCAGCAGGCCACCAGCCCTGTGATTGTAGCCTTTCTCAATGGGTCGCAAATTGCTACCTACCTCATGAATATTAATGAGGTAGGTCAATTTACGAGCCATTGGGAATTGCTAAATGAAACTCCTGGAGTTTTCTGCATTCAAATAGCGATTACGTAATTGCGATTCGCAGATAATTGCAATTAGGTAATCGCTATCTGAAAAAATGGTTCATCTGGCCCTTGGTCTTTACTCGTAGTAAAATTTGACTTCTGGTCTAAATTTAGACTTTTGACCTAAACTGAGACCAAAAGTCTAAACTTACACCAAAAGTCTAACTTTACTACGAGTATAGTTAGACTTTAGGTCTAAACTTAGACTTTTGTTGCACACTTAGGGGGTCATTCCTACCCTGGCGGTCCGAGACCGGAGGAAGCACCGCCAACAGGCTGGCGGTGCTTCTGGGGCTATTTTGACCGCAGCGGTAAAGCCACGGTCAGAAAAGGGGAGGAGGGGATTCCGACCCCCTTCCCGCCAGCCTGGTTCTGGCGGTTTTCACCGCCAGAACCAGACTGGTGGGAACGGGTGTCGTGGGGCCCCTGGGGGCCCCTGCAGTGCCCATGCCACTGGCATGGTCACTGCAGGGGCCCCCTAACAGGGCCCCACATTGATTTTCAGTGTCTGCTTAGCAGACACTGAAAATCGCGACAGGTGCAACTGCACCCGTCGCACACCAGCAACTCCGCCGGCTCCATTCGGAGCTGGCTTCCTCGTTGCTGGTGCTTTCCCGCTGGGCGGGGGGCGGCCTTTTGGCGGTCGCCCGCCAGCCCAGCGGGAAAGTCAGAATGACCGCCGCGGTCTTTTGACCGCGGTACGGTCTTCTGGCGGTTCCCGCAAGTAGGAATGAGGGCCTTAGACTTTTGGTTTAAGTTTACCTTCGTGAATTGGGCCCGACGTCAGTATTCTGTGATTTTTTTGGGGGGTAGTGAATGGATACACTGCTTCTAACTGGTTGGTCTTGCAAGCAATTGAGAAAGACATTTCAACACCTTTCATGGGAACTTTTCACATGGTAGCGTTAATATTCGGTGGACAAATGGTTTGTACTTGTACAGGAGCCGCAGGTCCTGCTGCAGCATCAGGCCTGGAGCTCAAAGTACGTTGCACAAACTGCACTAGTACCTTGTATAAGGCGATGGTGTAACTTAATACCCCTACTACCTTTGAATGGGATAGAGTTTCAGGGCATAGAACAGGAGTATAATGAGTCAAGGCTGGCCACATAGCTTTGCCATTGCTCAGAGACCCCAAACAAACATGTCTATGTGTGGCAATTGAACACAAAACCAGTTTTGGTGTTCTTGATAAGGTAAAGATATTCTCAAATCTTGGTAAGCCCTATAACGTGCAGGTGGATATACCACTAGCCATTCATGAAACTTCTCTGAGGCAGCATCAATAGACTCAAACTCCACCCAGAAGTAAAGAATTTCAAAGGCATATAGCTGGATTTGCAGCTCTACAAAAGTAACTACCCCCTCCCCATGAGGGACACCTTGAGCTTTGAAGTGTTCAGTAATTGCTCCTGCCATAGGCCCTTATAATGATCGGTGCTACAATGATGTAATTACAAATGGAATTGGAATCAAAGAATTAGAAAACCCACAGAATGGGGAATAACCTTTTATAAGTCAAGCTTGCCGAACCTACAGAAATAGGTGCTCCATTACTCCCAACAGGAGTTAACTATAATTACTACATAATTACTACTGATGTCTCCGTAACAACGTAGTAATGGTTCCAATATGTGTTATAAGTGTAAACTACTCAATGCGTAACCGTAAGATACAAGTCCCACATTGGGCACCAACAGTTGCGTAAGTTACAACTTGGCAGAACTCTACAAGCTGTGCTTTCCCATGCACGGGTGACACGAGTGAACTTGGTTCAATGTACCAGCGATGAATGGAAAGACAAGTTATTGTACCCCCCCCAACACAATGCTATATATAATTGACAGAAAAGTATTGCTTTTGTGTTACTAATAAATTAGATCAGGGGCATTGTGGAAATAGAAACAACCTTATTTCATTAGTCACAGTCTCACACACACTGTACTAAGAATGAAGACTTTTAAGTTAAAGGTATTTATTACTACAGGAATGATCTGTTTCTTAGCACATCTAAAATAACTACACAGAATGTTATAAAAACAGCAAGAAGACACATTATAAATAATGAGAATAAAATGAACATTTCTAGCCTTGTTTAAAATGTAATAAAAATATAATTTAGGACCTAATACCCTAATGTATTTTTCTATGAGGTATACTATGACAGCATGAAAGGCTGAGCAACTTGCAGTCTACAGTTTCTTAGGGAGAAAAGGTGCACTACATACCTTGTTGACAGCAAAGGCTGTCTTTATCAGCTGAGGAGTAAAAACTAGGCCTGGGTGGTAAAATCCACTCCGCTCAGTGACTTTGCGGAATTTGGGCACTCTGTGCTATGCGGGATAATGCAGAGTTCCCAAAATGCTACCATCCACAGCATGGCAAAAATATTTTTTACCATTAGTGTGTTCAAGAATTGTTTTTGGGACTCGCAAGCATCAAGCTATTCTCAGGCAGGTAGCAAGCCAGGGCAAAATTTGGTCCCTGCGGCTTCCGGCCACGATGGCACCTTTATAGTGCCGAACGTGAGTGACCACAGGTGCACCTTGAGCAAATTCGCTACTTGAAAATAAATGTTTACGTGGATTTTCTACTACAATGCACAGTTCAAATTGTTTTTAGTGTGACAAGTCTTTTTTTGCTTTTTTTTCCAACAGGATGGCAGTGCCCAGAGACTTCATCTTCTTGTTCCAGCAGCAGCTCCTCCCAGTGCTTTGTCCACCTCCTGGTCACTTTTCACTTGTATTTTGAGGTAGAAGGATCACTCTGATTGTCTGCTGAATATATACCTTTGGATGTAAGGACTTTGTTTTTGTGATATCACACAAGTAAGTTCAAAAACTATTGTATGACGGTGGTGTTTGTTTGCTTAGGAATGCACCAGTATTTCTTTGTACTTTTATTTGATTTTTAAATTTAATTGTGGTGGGTGACCTGAGGCCTAGTTATTTCTTTGCATTTAATTTTTCACCTTTTGTAAAGGAAAATGTTGCACAATTCAGTACCTTTTCTCCGTGCTTGTTACAATTGAAATATTTATTTATTTTACTATGTTGCTTAGTCTGTGGCTTAGTCTGCCAAATGGGCCATCCAGCCAGTAGACCTCATACTAGTCATCAGTGTATAAAAGAACAGTTCTGTGGAATATGTTGTTTTAATTAAAACATAATTTAGGGCATGGATTTCATTGGATTATATTAAAAATGTTGGTTATTGTTTGAATTTCATGTTTTTCCCCGCAAAAGGACCTGTGTTGTTTTCATCTTTTCCATTGCTGAATTAATGGTAGTGTTTTCTTCACTGTTACCATACCTCCTTTGTTTGGCCACTGTGTGTGAGTTTTTTTGCCATAGGTAACCATTTGTCTTTGTTCTCCATGCCATGTGGCCAGGGGCCATTTTGTGTAGACTGTGTCCATAGGGCTGAATGTGTTCTTCTTTGTTTCTACATGCCTCCTTGCTAGTTGTTGCTGTTTGACCATGTGACTGGTGGTCATGTTGTGCATTTAACCAGTATGCTTTAGCAGTAGGCTTGCTTGTGCTCTGTGTTCTCTATGCCTCCTTGCGGCTGGTGGCCATGTTGTGCAGCCAGCCAGTATGTTTATGCAATAAGTTTGCATGTGTTCTTTGTTTTCCATGCCTCCTTGGTTGCTGTTTGACCATGTGCTGACAACAATTTTGTGCAGCCATACAGTGTGTATTTGATATAGGTTTACATGTTTTTTTTGTTCTCCATGCTTGCTGTTGTTGGTGTGACCATGTGGAGGAGGCCACTTTGTGTGCTCAGCAAGTGTGCTTTTGCAATAGGCTTGCATTTGTTCTCTGTTCTTCATGCCTCCTTGCTCACTGGTGTGGTTTGACCATGTGGGCGGTGGCCATTTTGTGTTGGCAGCCAGTGTGCTTTTGCTATATGCTTGTATGTGTTCTTTGTTTTCCATGCCTCCTTGCTCTCTGTTGTTGTTTGACCATGTAGCTGGTGGACATTTTGTGCTAGCTAACTAATGTGCTTTTGGCATAGGCTTGCATGTCTCCTTGCTCGCTGTTGTTGTTTGATCATGTAGCTGGTGTGCTTTTGCCATAGGCTTGCATGTGATATCAGTTTAATAATATTCATAAGGATCCTTGTAGTATATGTCTATTATGAATATGATTATGATAAACAGTGCTTTACATCACATGCATTTTTTTTGGATTTTTCATCTGCACCTCCTTGCATCCCAATGGGTCTCTTAAACTTCTGTTGTGCAAACATCTGTAATTCATTTTCCTTTTTTCCTTATTTTAATTTTTTATTTAAATATTTTTAGTTTATTTCTATTTTAATTATTTTGCTGTATTTTTTTTATCTAATTGTAATTTGTATCTATTTATTTTTTTCTTGTACTTTGCTTGAATTGATCCAGGCACTCCTCTGTCTGCCATAGGCACACAGCCGCACAACAGCATTCATTTGTAGTTATTATTCCATTTCCCTTTGGGCCCCCTGCGTGCCATAGAGTAGGTGTACTGCACACACACCAGCATCATTCATTTTTTAATCATTATTCCTTTCCCCCTAGACCACCTTGCCTGCCATAGGCACACACTAGCCTTCACTTTTTAAGGATTATTCCATTTAGCCATGCGCTTCCCTGACTGCCACAGGTGTCTCCTTTAGAATAGATGCACATAAAGCAAAAGGTTACAAGTGTATGTTGTGTTATCCTGATTGGAAATGAAATGTTATGTTATGGTGGTGTTGTTTGACTTTAAAATTGTTGAGTACATTGTTGTTAATTATTACCTAAGTAACCAACCACACTAAATTATATTGTCTTTGTCTGTACTAACATTGCTGTACAACAATGCCACATTTCACTAAGGGGGTCATTACAACCCTGGCGGAGGGTGTTAAAGCAGCGGTAAGACCGCCAACAGGCTGGCGGTCTTTTTTTGAGGATTATGACCATGGCGGTTACCGCCATGGTCATCTGCTGCTTCTCCGTTCCGCCCGCCAGGACGGAGACGACCGCTGGGCTGGAGACCTGGGACACATGACAATACCGCCGATGGTATTTTGACCCGGCTTACCGCTGTGGATTTCCAGCGGTATGAACCACCATGAAATCCATGGCGGTATTCACTATCAGTGCCAGGGAATTCCTTCTCAGGCACTGATAGGGGTCTCCCCCAACCCCCACCCAACCCCGACTCCCTCCCCTACACCCCCCACCACTCCTGCCACCCCCCAAAGGTGGCAGGACCCCCCTCCCCACCCCGACCCCGACATTACCTTACACATACACACCCGACACGCACGCAGGCACCACCAACACACATACACGCACACACCCCGACATACATGCCAACATCCACACACACAGTCAGACACGCACACCCACATTCAAACATACACACGCACATCCATACAGACATACCTACAGACATACACGCACTCATTCCCAAAACACGCAACACCCCCGCAAGCATACACGCACTCACACACCCCCTCTACATACACCCACGCACACCCCCATGCACCCACACAACACCACCCCACCTCCCTCCCCTAACGGACGATCGACTTACCTGTTCCGTCGATCCTCCGGGAGGGGACAGGAGGCATGGGGGCAGCTCCGCCGACACCACACCGCCAACAGAACACCGCTGCACCGAATCACAGGACGTGATTCGCTGGGCGGTGTTCTGTTGGCGTGGCGGTGGAGGTGGAGCAACCTTCACTTCCCCGCCACCCGTCACTATGGCTGTTGGCAGCTCTCCGTCGGAAAAACGAGGTAGAGCTGCCAACAGTCATAATACGCCGAGCGGAAAACCGCCACCACTGGCGGTCTTCAGCACGGCGATCCCTCGGCGGTCTTTTTACATAATGACCCCCTAAATGCTTTTCTTGCTTGTTTGTTTTTAGATGCACAATAGAAGAGGAGACATCACCCACAGTACTACCAAACAGAAGGTCTGTACAAAAAACATGTGACATCAGTACTCCAAACTCTTATTCTTGTGCAGCTTAGTGCCACTGTCAACTGACAGCTTTAAGATGGCCCCAAAGAAAGGTGCTGCAAAGAAAGTGGCCAGTAAGAAGAAGCAGCTTTCTGCCACTGGCGTGCCAACCACAACCTTTTTCGGAAGACGTGTGCCTGCCACACCGGCCTCTAAGGAGGAACCTGAGAGCAGCACTCCTGCATCAACAGCACCACCCCAACCTAAGCCCAAGCCCATGTCAGCAAGGCAGCCACTGCAATTATGCCAACACCGTGACTTTAAGTTGGATTTGTCCCTTTCGCAAAGTAGTACCGAATCATTTCAGGAAACAGAGCAAAGTGGACAGCAGCCGCAGCCAGGAATAGTAGATCTTCCTCAAGTTGGAGCAGAACAGGAGGTTGAGCTTCCTGTTGAGCAAGAACCTCTTCTTTTAGAATAACTGGCTCCCAGATCTCCAGCACAAAAAGGAAGGATACTACTCCACCATCTTCTCCATGCACCCCTTCTGATAATGATCAGCTGGACATGGATTGGACCCCGGCAGAGTGTGAAAGATGCCAGGACAGGCAAGGGAAACAAAAAGTTCCTGAAAGCCTTGGAATTATGGAAGGGGATGATGAGGAAGATGACCACGAGCCAGTCATTGTGGTAGCTGGCAAGAGGAGTCTGACAATATCCCTCCTAGTCAACCTGCTTCAAGATATGTGGCACAGGTACCATCACCAGATCCCATATTTGTAAAGCCCCAGCTGAGACCTGCACCAACCTCAGTAGAAGTATGTACTGCAGAGAGGCAATCAACGACATACCCACCAACCTCCAGTTCTTCTTCAGACATTGACACTAACCCTCTAAGAAAGTACTCCTTCCCAGTGTGGGACTTTTTTCACCTAGTAAGCAGGAGAATATTGCAATATACTCCATTTGCCATGTGAGTGTCACACGCCACTCACCAGAATTTCCCAGGTTGTTCCAATGGGGTGAGTATGGCCCAAACTCCCTGAAGGGCCTAGTCGCGGTTGCAGTAATTCTGTTAGCTAAGCGTTGCACAGGCGAGGCCCCAAAGGGAAAGGGGCTCGGAGGAGAAAAGAGACAAAAAACAAACCACTTGGGTCTCAGCACTCCTTCTTATTGAGGCAGGGATGGGTGATGGGTTATAATGGGCATCGGGTCCCCTTGGTTAGCAGTACTCCAGCATAGGAACAGGTTCGTAAAAAGAGGCACAATTAGTTTACTAGTGTGTAGGCTCTTCTCAAGACAACTTTGATTTTATGCCACAAAATATAACATGTCAAAGGACATACAGGTAAGACGACCTAGCATCTCAACGGGGCTTTCACTGCATATAATAACTTGTGTCCCATACGGCAAATAAAGCAAACAAGGTTCTCAAAGACAAACTACTTAAGTCTTTAACCAAATCTGGGCTCCTGTTTCTTACAGCACTCAAGATATTCTTGGTTAACAATAGCGATCAATTGATTTTTTAAACATATAAAATCAGGAACTGTTCAAGAGTCAATTGTTTGCAAACAACACAAAACAGTAAATTGAAGCGCTCTGGGTTTCTGGTACTACTCAGTCTTTCTTGCAAGAACTTCACCAAAAGATTATTGTCCGTCATGCAGTCTATTGTTTATTCCTAAAAAGGATCAAATAATCCATAATGTGTCTGTGCTGGGTAGTTGTTCAACAAGTCTTGCACAATGTGGGTCCACGTATTTATTACAACCGACTTGTTGTCCGGTTTCCTTTATCCTGCAGATCGGGAGGTTAGAGCTGAGGCTGCATTGAGGTTAGTTGCCGGAAGATATGTCGCACAAAGAACCGATGCTGAAGAGGAACACTGGTCAAAGGAGGAAGAGTCTGTTGCCAGGCTACAGGAGGCTGGAGATTCAGGTAAGGAGTAGAGACGAGGCCAAGCTTGGGCACAATAAAACTCTTGGTTTAAATAGTTTTGTTGAGTGTATGAGTCACCGTTTTTTGTTTTCCTTGTGCAGTGACTTAATTGATCATGTACCCAGGGATGGGCCATCCTGTTGTTGCAATATGTACATAACAGGTGGTGATAATTAGTCAAGGATGAGTCATCATGTTTTTGCAATACGTACATAACACACAGGGGTTTTTAATCAAGGATGAGTCCTGTTTTCTTCGCTTGGTGTACCTGGGGATGAATGATCATGCCATGTGCTCATAGCACTTGGTGACTAATTAGAAAACAAAATAATGTTCTTTCACATAATTTGGTTCAACCAACTGTGCTTTAACAACTGAAACAAAGTGAACCTTAAATACATACATCCTAGTAAAAAATGTCACCACGGGGAAGCATGATGTCATGACACCATCAAATGCATGCATACCTTAATTCATGAACATTACAACCATATCCCATTACATTGTAGCATTGTGCATGAGCGTGCTATAGCACAAGAGAGTAGGGTTGTGACAGCAAGTGCTCATTGAGGTAAGCCTGGTTCACACTATGGTACTGGAGGCCAAATGACCCATATGAAAAAAACATTACACAGTCTGGTGGAAGGAGCACCTTACAGACATTTCTGAACGTGTTGGTGGTGAAGGTGGGGAAAGCCAGGAAACATAAGCTCCAATCACAGTGGGAGGTCATGAGGAAGAAAAGGGTGATATCTTTATGCAAGACAGCCCTGTCCCCAGCAGTGTGCCAGCATAGCCTGCCTTTGTGACCTCAAAATGGCACAAGACTCTGAGCCAGATGGACACACCCTGGCATACAGTGATTGCCCCAAGATGCACATTGAGTCTACCACCTCCTATTTCTCGGATGTTGCCTGCATCAGTGGCCTCAGAAAAGAAGATGATCCAGGCTACTATTATGGGCATGTTTAGGTAGTAGGGGCCCTACAACCACAGCCACCCAACAGCACATTTGTACAATGGGAAGCTGGCTAAAACGTTAGTGCTGGACCTCCTCCCTTTTTCTTTTGTGGAAGGAGTGGGATTTTGAGAATTTGTGGCAGCCATCTGCCCGAAATGAAAGGTTCCAAGTCAGATCTATTTTGCCAGAGCTGCTTTTTCAGTGCTCATCACAATGTGCTGCAATTGGTTGGACAAGCTTTGCAGCAAACTGCTGTTCACACCATCCACTCGACAACAAATATGTGGAACAGTTGTCATGCACCAGATTACAAGTACATCAGTGCACACTGGATCTCTTATGTGGGCATTAGGCAACAGCTATCAAAAGGTCTCAGTGCTGAAAATACTTTTAAGGGTGTTTGGCAGTAGGCAACATTAGCCATGTATGCCATGGAAAAATCCCATACAGCTGCAAACATCTTGGACACATTTAACAGCAAGGTGTGTTAATGGCTGTGACATAGAGGTCTCAGAATTAGATTTGTTGTCACGGAAAGTGGCTGTAATGTAGTCAAGGCCATTACAGATGATGGCTATTTTGGGATCTTGTTTTGACACATTGCATCAGCCTGGTGGTACAGGAGTTTCACAGAAGACACAGGGCCTGATTTAGAGTTTGGCGAAGGGGGTTACACTGTCACAAATGTGATGGATATCCCGTCCGCCATATTACCATTCCATTACAGCCTATGGAAATTGTATTATGGCAGACAGGATATCCTTCACATTTGTGACGGAGTAACCCTTTTACCAACTCTAAATCAGGGCCATAGTTAGTAACTAATTCTACTCAAGATGTTATTTGTGAGCATCTAGGTTGTTGTAGGCAATATAGGCAATGGCAATCACCCTTTAGTGGTCAATATAGTTAGAGGGTAGTAGGACAAGGGCATAACTCACTGGCATCCCCCTTTTTAAAGCAGATTAAAAAAACAGGCAATGCTAAAAGACAGCAGTGCAAATTAAAAAAACAAAATAAAGATTTGAGGCATAAATAAAGTAAAATACATTATTCCTCTTTTCTTTTTTTACAATTATGAAACTCACCCTTTCCACTCTCCAAGAAAATCACCCCGTCCTCAACCAATGTCTAAATAAAACCTAAATTTCCAAATTACTTCTCCAAATGCAAACCCGGTCCCAACTGCCTTTCCCACCTTCTCCACCCACAACAAATGACCCTCTCACAAAACAAATTTTTTAAAAAGGGCAAAAAGAGGGTGTGTTTCATGTGGGTCTAGAGATTGTCGAGGGTTTCCTCTATGTATGCTATCCCGCAGTCCAGAAGCTCTATATGTTATAGGTCGCGGCGCTGAAATATATGGTCTGTGCAGGAGGGTGGGCAGCAGTGGTCGACGCGGACGGGCAGATGCCAGCTGAAGGCAGTGCTGATGATTTTGTTGCTGCTGCAAGGCTGTAGGCACTGACAGCTGGCTGGAGGAGCTGGGACCTGAGGTCAAGGCAGCTGCCTTGTCCTCTTCCTCCCACAGAGCCACCAGCCACTGCTATTCCAAACAGACAGCCTTCAGCCTCTGCTGCGGCAGCTGGGCTGCTTTCTCCTGGAGGGTAGGTGGTCTACCAGGAGTAGCTATTGCAAGAAAGAAAAAAAAAATTGTAATCAGTATTCTGTGCAAATACTTGTTTAAAATTAGAGTGGTACAGTAGCAGTACATTGCTGGTTCCCTAGGGTCATTAAAATTTGATGTGGCTGATTACAAACCACAGGGCCATTTTTTTTACCCACACATGCCTCACTGTAGTTTTAAAAGGGAAAAAAATTAACTGGTATGAATCCGTTATGGAAGTCATAAAATATAAATTACTTGTCCAGAAAAATGTGGTGCATGCCAAAAAGGGATTTTCCATGGGACACAAAATAGAAAAGAATAAAGGCCTGAATTACAAGGAGGTGACCTTGTTTTCAGTTTACAATGCATTGAAAACGTTATAAATGCTGCACTAAGTAAAGCAGATGCACATTGCACAGACAACACTATTGTACTGCTGAAGTGAAGGATGCTTCAATGAGGTCATAGCATGGGTGACTAAATGCCATGGACAGGTAGGTAATGAATCATGATGTGTGGGAGGATACATATCTGCCTTGCTTAACAAATACAGGGCCTGATTCTAACTTTGGAGGACGGTGTTAAACCGTCCCAAAAGTGGCGGATATACCACCTACCGTATTACGAGTTCCATAGGATATAATGGACTCGTAATACGGTAGGTGGTATATCCGCCACTTTTGGGACGGTTTAACACCGTCCTCCAAAGTTAGAATCAGGCCCACAGTGTGTTATGGGAGTAGACAGAAAATACCATAACCCCCACTTTCAACCAAAGCTTTGATAACCAAGCACAGCAAGCAAAGTAGGTGAACACGTCTATCTCTAGAAAAGCTCCCTTATTTCTTCGTCCAAGCAACTATTCATTCATCCTTTCATTGTTCTATTCACCCTCTGATACCCACCATTAAAGCTTTACATTCTCTCATCCAGTCTTTCACCAATCTAATCCATCCTTCCTTCCTTCTATACACCCACCCATCCATACTTTCAGCTATCCACCCTTTCAACAATCATTTCACCCATCGATCCATTTGCAGGCGCATCCTTGCCCATCCTTTAACCCACCCAAGTATCCTTTTACCCATCTATTCTTCACCCAAACAGGAATTTCTCCCAAATACCCTTTCATCTATCCTTCCACCCACCTATGCATCCTTTCACTCATATACCATTCCACCCAACCTTTCTTTTAACCATACATCCTTGTTTTCCCTTTTTCATCAACCCATCATTTATAGTGTTCATTATGAAATTTTACCTGCTGAGTTGCAGAAAGAAAAAGATATTAGGAACTCAACGCAAGCTGTAGCTGTTGAACCGAAATGAGGGGTTGGAATAATTGGTCAATCAAGGTCATATGGTGAGGTGGTTTTGGTAGTCAAATGCAATGGGACCGTTGTTATACTACTTTCCAGTCATACTGGACTGTCATCAAAATTTTTGATATGGTATACTACTGTATAAATGAACAATACATACAACACAACATTGGAGAAGTCCACCAGGACCATGGCCATTTTCATGTTTTACTGTTTGAGCATGGAAAAGAAAGCCTTCTCACAAACATGTGTAGAAAAGCATACTTAGGCATGCAATGTTCACGGTAGTGTACCTGTCCTAGAATCTATTTTGATAGTCTTACAGTACCAGTCCACAAGATATGTAAGGGAGAGGGAAAGCTTGGTAACAAAGCAGAAGAAAACAACAGACTAGTACAGACAGCAGGAAGTCAGCTACAGAAAATTGAAATATAGAAAAGCCAGGACAATGCAGGGATAACTATATTTTAACAATCATTAGAACAAAGGTGAGTAGGAAAAAAAGGAGACAGGCACGGTAAAAGAAAAAGAAAAAATGATGAAAAATGGGGTTTAGGTAAGAGTCAGGGAAAAAATAGTATCAGGAGGACTTACTGGGGCAATCAGATCTGCCAGCTGCTGCACTGGTGGTGGCACCCCCATCTTCCTGACTGATCTCTGAAGGCCTCTTCTTGCCCTTGAGTGCTGAGGTAAGAAATAAAAAAGATAAAAAAATAGATTAGTGGTACACTTAATCTCCCAAAAAATATTTGACAGGCAAAGACAAACACAGTAGCATTGTACTTTTCTAAATCAGATTGGCTGTAGTACTAGTATCTATTAATTTCCAAAACCTAAGCCGCTTGTGCTTTTTTCAACACAAGAATGCAAGTCACGCTCCTAAACATCAATAACGTAATGTGAACGGGTGCGTCGAGTAGCTCTGCCAGCTGGTGTAATTCCACAGAAGCTCACAGATTTAGTCCTCTACACAGAATTTTGAGTAGCAGAACTCCGCAAGCTCCGCCCAGGCCTAGTGAAGACAATGTTCCTCGTGAATGGCAAACACCCCCTTCAGTAGCAGTCAGTCGTAGAGTGTTGCAGAGTGGAGTGTTGTAAAATAGAGTAGAGTGTCAGAGAATGGAGTAGAATGTCATAGAGTGGAGTGTCGTAAAGTGGTGTGGTGTAGAGTGAAGCAGCATTGAATAGAGTGTCATAGATTGAAGTTGCATAGTGTGAACTGTAGTAGAGTGGAGTAAAGTGTCAGAGTGTAGTGGTATAGAGTGGATTTACGTAGGGTAGAGAAGAGTGGAGTGGTGCAGAGTGAAGTGGTGTAGATTGTTGTAGAATGGAGTAGCTTAAGGTCTTGGAGTAAAATGGAGTGTTGTGTAGTAGAGTGGTGTGTCGTAGAGTAGAGTAACTAGTCGCAGAATAGAGTGCCATAGATTGGAGTTGCATATAGTGCAGTGGCATGGAGTGGAGTGGCATAGAGTGAAATAGAGTGGAGTGGAGTGTTATGGAGTAGAGTGGAGTGGTGTAGAGTGAAATATTGTAGAATGGATTGGAGCATAGTGTTGTGGAGTAGCGTCGAGTGTTGTAGCATGGAGTGGCATATAGCAGAGTGGCATCGAGTGGTGTAGATTGAATTAGAGTGGTGTAGACTGGTGTGAGAGATGCAGAGTGGCATTAAGTGGAGTGTCATAGAGTGGAGTGTTGTAAAGTATCATAGAGTGGTGTAGAGTGGTGCTCAACCTGATAGTCTTAGGGTGGTCTACCCCCAACCTTTTGCCTGCCTACCTCAATTTTTCTGATCTAATTTTTGCTGGTTTTAGGCCTCCGCGTGCTTTTCAACTGCTGACCAGTGCTAAAATGCATCTTTAATTTACCTATAAGTCCTTAGTAAAGTGCCCAGGGCCTGTAACATAAATGCTACTAGTTGGCCTGCAGCACTGATTGTGGCACTCACAAAAGTAGCTTTACTGCCACTTCGACTTGGCATTTATTTAAAACTACTTGCCAAGCCTTAAATTCCCCTTTGTTACATATGTCCTCCCGAATGTAGGCCCTAAGTGACCCATTGGGCAGGGTGCTATGTAGGTAAAAGGCAGCACATGTACTTATACTTTTTACATGTCCTGCTAGTGAAAAACTCCCAAAGTCATTTTTCACTACTGTGAAGTCTGCTTCTCTCATAGGCCAGCATTAGAAATTCCCTTATACACTTTTGAATGGTAATTCTGATCTGATTGGAGTAGACATGTCATATTTGGTATGGTTGTAATGGTAGTAGAAAATCCTGCTTATTCATGAAGTTGGACTTTACATTACTATTTCAGAAATGCCACTTTAAAGAAAGTAGGCATTCCCTGCACTTACTGCCATCTGTGCCTTACAGCCTGTGTCCAATCCATTTCTGGCCTGTGCTGGTTGACAGCTCCCCTTGTGCATTTCACCCAGACAGCCATAAACACAGGACACTCAGCTTCATCTGCATTCATCAGCATGCAGATGTGGTTTACTGGGCAGGAATTGTGGACGGACTCTCACCTACATTTCAAAGGCCAGTGGCCTGCCCTCACACAAAGGACTCATAACCCCCCACAGGGCTCCTGGCAGACAGGGCTGGATCGAAAGGGGAACGTGTGCACTTCAAAACCATTCTTTGAAGTTTCCTCCACTTTACAGTCACTTTTGGGTATGTAAACTGGTTCTCTGACCCCACCAAATCAGACATTTGTGAATCTGCAGCCGGGCTCTGCCAGAAGGACTGCTGAGCTGCCCAAAAGACTCATCTGGACTGCTCTTCTAGAGGGACTGCTATCGTGCTTGTTGCCCAGCTGCCTGCTGCTCCCTGACTCTGCTGGAAGGACTCCAGAACCGATGCTGCCGTCTGACGCCATGCCGTTGCCTGCTCCGGCTCCGAGGTCCTCGCTGAATGCAACAACTGCAACGACTGCAGCCTGCAATGCAAGCCTGATGTTGCCCCGACACCTCCTGCAGTGTGATCACGACACTGCAAAGTCAACTCCATGCATCTTGACCTACTGTATTCATTGACACGGCCGGGTCACAAAGAACCGGCACCTCGCCACCGATGCCACATCACCTCCCCTGCAACTGGATGGAGCCGACCCCTTGCCTCACCTGCATAGCAGTAAGGACCCGATGCCTCACCTCCCTGGACGTGGCAAGGAACCAACGCCGCACCGGCCCCAGTAACGCATCATCTCCCAGACTCTGTGCTACGCTTTGTTTCCTCGTTTACCAAAGGTACTATACTTGGGGGTCCATGCGACTCTGTGACCGACCCGCACTCCCTTTCGAGTGGCATCAGACTGTTGGGAATGACTCAGTCAATGACGTCGTGATGGGCCCAGTTGGAGCTATTGTGTTTCTAAGCACTACAATATGATTTAATCTTGCAAAATTCATAACTTTCCTTGTGTACATTGGATCCTTGACATTTTGATCTTATTTTATTCAGATAAATATCATCTATTTTCCTAAACTGGTGTGGAGTACTTTTTGTGATGTTTTCACTGTGTTACCATATGAGTTCTTGTACAAATACTTACACATTGCTTTCTAAGTTAAGTCTGCCTGTTCTGTGCCAAGTTACCAGAGGGTGAGCACAGGATAATTTAACTTGTGTAGTGACTTACCTTAACTAGGATTGTGGTCCCTGCTTGAACAGGATGCATACCTCTGCCAACTAGAGCCTCAATTTCTAACACGTGGCACAGAGTGGAGTAAAGTGGAGTGGGGTAGTGTAGAGTGGAGTGGCATAGAGTGTTGTAGAATAGTGTCATAGTGTGGAGAACAGAGGAGTAGAGTGGAATGCAATGAAGTAGAGTGTCATAGACTGGAGTGAAGTAGAGTGGAGTGGCATAGAGTGTTGTAGAGTGGTGTTGAGTGAAGTGGCATAGGATTTAATCTTGCAAAATTCATACCTTTTCTTGTAAACATTAGATCCTTGACACTTTGATCATATTTTATAAATATTATCCTTTTTCCTAAACTGGTGTGGAGTACATTTAGTGGAGTTTTTTCTGTGTTACTGTCTGAGTTATTGCACAAATACTTTACACATTGCCTCCTAAGGTAAGCCTGCCTGCTCTGTACCAGGCTACCAGAAGGTGAGCACAGAATTATTTAAGTTGTGTAGTGAATTACCTTGTCTATGATTGTTTTCCCTAATTGGACATGGTGTATACCTCCACCAACTAGAAACCCAAGTTCTAACACATGGTATAGAGTGGAGTAAAGTGGAGTGGAGTAGTGTAGAGTAGAGTGACATAGAGGCCCTCATTATGACTTTGGTGGTCTTTTTCCAGGACCGCCAAAGCCGCGGGCACCAGAAGACCGCTAGCGCTGGCGGTCTTCTGCCCACCATATTACAAGTACTGCTGAATTTCCACCACATTTTTGGCAGAAACCCAGCAGTAGTCATGCTGGCGGGCAGAGGCACATGGGCGGTTCCACCACTGGTACTGCCCCACCAAAAGGCCTCCACCAGCCATATTATGAGCAACAATACAGCCTGGCGGTGTCATGATGGCGGGGCGCTGCCAGCGGTGGAAGCGCCCCTTCCTGTTCCCTGCCAGACGATCTCGTCCCTGGACCAGGTAAGTTGATCGTCCGACAGAGGAGGGGGTGGGAAGGTTGGGGGTGCTGTGTGTGCATCTGTGAGAGTGTGTTGTCTGCATGTGTGCATGAATATGTGAATGTGTGGTTGTATGCATGTCTGAATGTGGAAGTAAGTGCGTGTATACATGTACGTGTGTATGTGTGTGTGTATGTGTGTTTGCGTATTTGCGTGTGTGTATGCATGTATGAATGGGTGTGTGTATGTGTGCATAAATGGGTGTGAGTATGCATGTATGAATGGGTGTGAGTATGCATGTTTGGATGGGTGTGTGCATATGTGGTTTCATGCGTGTATGAGTGCTGAGGTGAATGTGAGTATGAATGCGTGTATATAAGTGTAGGTGAATGAGTGTATGTGTGGTGCGTGTGGGTGTCTGTGTGCATGTGCATGTATGCGGAGAGCGGGTGGGGGTCACTCTACTTGGAGGTGTGGGGGTCACTCTACTTGGGGATGTGGGGGGTGATGGGAATTGTGCTTGCGGGCGGAGTCATCTACCACTGACAGGGAAGAGATTCCCTGTCACCTTTACCATTTCCACCAGGGTTTTCGGGGCGGTGCTACCACCATAGAAAGCCTGTTGGAAAATTGGCCTGTAATACCGATGGCGGGCTTCTGTGGACCTCCGGGTTGGAGACGCTCATCTCCAGCCCAGCGGCCCCAACTGCCCTGGCAGTACAAGTGGAGATGTGGCGGGTTTGCAGAGGCCAACCAGCCACACTCATAATGTGATGGGCTTCACTGCCAGCCTGTCGGCAGTGAAACCGCCACAGTTACCCTGGTGGTTAGAAGACCCCCCAGGGTCATAATGAGGTCCAGAGTGTTGTAGAGTAGAGTGGCATAGTGTGGAGAACAGAGGAGTAGAGTAGAATGTCATGGAGTAGAGTGTCATAGACTGGCGTAAAATTGAGTAGAGTAGCATAGAGTGTTGGAGGGTGGAGTGGCATAGAGTGGAGTAGACTGTTGTAGAGTTCTGTAGAGTGGCGTTGAGTGGGGTGGCATATACTGAATTGTTGACTGTCACAAAGTGGAGTAGAGTGGAACAGATTGTCGTCCAGTAGAGGTTCACAGATTGGAGTTGCATAGGGTGCAGTGGCATAGAGTGTCATAGAGTGGAGTAGAGTGTTGTGAAGCAAAGTGTCATAGAGTGGAGTGTTGTAGAGTGGAGTGCAGTAGAGTGGAGTTTTGTAGAGTGGAATGGCATTGAGTGGTGTATAGTGGCATAAAGTGGAGTAGCGTGGCATAGAGTGGAGTGTCATAGAGTGGAGTATCATTGAGTGGAGTGTTATAGAGAGTCATGAAATGGAGTTGACTGCTGTACAGTGGAGTGCTGTCAAGTGGAATAGGGTCTAATGGTGTAAAACATCATAGAGTGGAGTGTTTTAGAGTAGAGTGTCACAGTAAAGTTTTGTAGAGTGGAGGGGCGCAGTGTGGAGTAGAGCCAAGTGGCATAGAGTGATAAAGAATGGAGTGGTGTAAAGTGGAGTAGAGTGTAATAGAGTGTTGTGGAGTAGAGTGGCATAAAGCGGAGTGTCATATTGTGGAGTAGTTATCATGGAGTGGTGCAGAGTGTATTAATGTGCAGTGGATTAAAATGGCATGAATGATGCGGCGTAGAATGGAGTGGTTGGAGTGTCATAGAGTGGAGTGCCATAAAGTGGTGTACAGTGGAGTGGCGTAGAATGGAGTAGAGTGGTAGAGAGTAAAGTGGAGGAGAGTGTTGTAGAGTGGAGTGACACAGAATGAAGTAGTGTTGTGGAGTGGGGCGCAAAGTGGAGTGGAGTAGAGTGGCGTGTAGTAGAGTGGGGTGTCGTAGAGTGGAGTAACTAGTCACAGAGTGGAGTGTCATAGAGTGGAGGTGCATATGGTTCAGTGGAATAGAGTGACAGAGTACAGTGGCATAGAGTGAAAAGGAGTGGAGTACAGTGTTAAGGAGTAGAGTTGAGTGGATAAGAGTATCATTGAGTGTAGTAGAGTTGAGTGTTGTAGCACGGAGTGCCATAGAGTGGAGCGGCATAGAGTGGTGTTGATTGGAGTTGAGTGGCATAAGGTGATGTAGAGTGGTGTAGAGTCACATAGAGGGGTGTTGAGTGGAGTGTCACAGAGTGGAGTGCTGTAGAGTGCCATAAAGTAGAATAGAGTGGCATAGAGTGGGGTGTAGTGGAGTAGTGTAGAGTGGAGTGTCTTAGAGTGTCAAAGTGTACAGTAGAGTGGAATGCCATGGAGTAAAGTGTCATAAAGGGGAGTGACATAGAGTGGAGTGAATTAGAGTGGAGTGAAGTAGAGTGGAGTGGCATAGAGTGTTGTAGAATGGAGTGGTATAGAATGGAGAAGAGTGTGATAGAGTGTTGAATAGTGGTGTTGAGTAGATTGTTATAGAGAGGAGTGTTGAGTGTCATAAAGTGGAGTAGAGTGGAGTGATGTAGAGTGGAGTAGCACAGAGTGGCATAGAGTGAAGTGTTGTAGTGTGGATTAGAGTGGAGTGTCATGGAGTAGAGCAGCACACAGTGGAGTGGAGTAAAGAGGAGTGAAGTAGAGTGGAGTGGCATACTGTGTTGTAGAGTGGAGTGGGGAAGAGTGGGGTAGAGTGTTATAGAGCATTGCAGAGTATCATGAAGTGGAGTGTCATTGAATGGAGTGGCATACAGTGGAGTGGTATGAGGTAGAGTATTGTGGAGTAGAGTGTCATAGAGTGGAGTGACATAGAGTAGAAAAGAGTGGAGTAGAGTGGTATAGTGTGGAGCAAAATGGAGTGTCATAGAGTGGAGTGGTATGAGGTAGAGTATTGTGGAGTAGAGTGTCATAGAGTGGAGTGACATAGAGTAGAAAAGAGTGCAGTAGAGTGGTATAGTGTGGAGCAAAATGGAGTGTCATAGAGTGGAGTGTCGAAGAGTGGAGTGTTGCAGCGTGTAGTAGAGTGTCGTGGTGAAGAGTGTTGTGGAGTTGAGTGGCATAGAGTGCAGTGGTGTAGAGTGGACTGCAGCAGACTGGAGTAGAGCAGCAGAAAATGGAATGAGTAGTGTGTTGTAGAGTGGAGTAGAGTGTCATAGAGTGGAGTGACACAGATTGGATTGAGGTAGAGTGGTTAAAAGCTGAGTGGTGTAGAATGAAGTGGCATAGATTGTACAGAATGGAGTAGCTGAGAGTGGAGTAATGTGGAGTAGAGTAGAGTCTCATGGAGTAGAGTGTCATAGAATGGAGTAGAATGTCATAGAGTGGGATATCATAGAGAGGAGTACAGTAGAGTGGAGACTCATGGAATGAAGTAGATTGTTGTGGAGTAGAGGGTCATAGATTGGAGTTGCTTAGAGTGGAGTGGCATAGAGCAATGTAGAGTGGATATGTAGTATTTTTTAGGATTAATTTTATTATTGAACAACAACCATGTTCTCAATGAACCCAAAAAACTCATTAATATCAAAGCTGAATATCTTTGGAAGTAGTTTGTAGTTTGTTTTTAGTTTTAGCTATGTTAGGGGGATATCTGTGTGTGCAGGTGACTATTACTGTGCATAATTATTAGGCAACTTAACAAAAAAAAATATATACCCATTTCAATTATGTTTATTACCAGTGAAACCAATATAACATCTCAACATTCACAAATATACATTTCTGACATTCAAAAACAAAACAAAAACAAATCAGTGACCAATATAGCCACCTTTCTTTGCAAGGACACTCAAAAGCCTGCCATCCATGGATTCTGTAAGTGTTTTGATCTGTTCACCATCAACATTGCGTGCAGCAGCAACCACAGCCTCCCAGACACTGTTCAGAGAGGTGTACTGTTTTCCCTCCTTGTAAATCTCACATTTGATGATGGACCACAGGTTCTCAATGGGGTTCAGATCAGGTGAACAAGGAGGCCATGTCATTAGATTTCCTTCTTTTATACCCTTTCTTGCCAGCCACGCTGTGGAGTACTTGGACGCGTGTGATGGAGCATTGTCCTGCATGAAAATCATGTTTTTCTTGAAGGATGCAGACTTCTTCCTGTACCACTGCTTGAAGAAGGTGTCTTCCAGGAACTGGCAGTAGGACTGGGAGTTGAGCTTGACTCCATCCTCAACCCGAAAAGGCCCCACAAGCTCATCTTTGATGATACCAGCCCAAACCAGTACTCCACCTCCACCTTGCTGGCGTCTGAGTCGGACTGGAGCTCTCTGCCCTTTACCAATCCAGCCACGGGCCCATCCATCTGGCCCATCAAGACTCACTCTCATTTCATCAGTCCATAAAACCTTAGAAAAATCAGTCTTGAGATATTTCTTGGCCCAGTCTTGACGTTTCAGCTTGTGTGTCTTGTTCAGTGGTGGTCGTCTTTCAGCCTTTCTTACCTTGGCCATGTCTCTGAGTATTTCACACCTTGTGCTTTTGGGCACTCCAGTGATGTTGCAGCTCTGAAATATGGCCAAACTGGTGGCAAGTGGCAAGTGGCATCGTGGCAGCTGCACGCTTGACTTTTCTCAGTTCATGGGCAGTTATTTTGCGCCTTGGTTTTTCCACACGCTTCTTGCGACCCTGTTGACTATTTTGAATGAAACGCTTGATTGTTCGATGATCACGCTTCAGAAGCTTTGCAATTTTAAGAGTGCTGCATCCCTCTGCAAGATATCTCACTATTTTTGACTTTTCTGAGCCTGTCAAGTCCTTCTTTTGACCCATTTTGCCAAAGGAAAGGAAGTTGCCTAATAATTATGCACACCTGATATAGGGTGTTGATGTCATTAGACCACACCCCTTCTCATTACAGAGATGAACATCACCTAATATGCTTAATTGGTAGTAGGCTTTCGAGCCTATACAGCTTGGAGTAAGACAACATGCATAAAGAGGATGATGTGGTCAAAATACTAATTTGCCTAATAATTCTGCACTCCCTGTAGAGTGGAGTAGAGTGTTGTGGAGCAAAGTTCTGTAGAGTGGAGTATCATAGAATGGACTGTCAGAGTGGGGTGGAGCAGAGTGGAGTAGAGTGTTGTGGGATAGAATGGAGTGGAATAGCGTAAAGTAGAGTAGAGTGGTGTAGAGTGAATCAGAGTGGCATAGTGTGGATTGTCATTGAGCGGAGTGTTATGGAGTGTCATAGAGTGGAGTGGCACAGAGTGGAGTAGAATTGAGTGGTGTAAAGCATTGTACAGTGGAGTGTTATACAGGGTAGTGTCGTAGACTAGAGTAGAGTATCATGGAGTAATGTTTTGTAGACTGGAATGTTACTTAGTGGAGTGGAGTGAAGTCGAGTGGCATGGAGTGGTGTAAAGTGTAATAGTGTGCTGTACAGTGTCAAGGAATAGAGTCTCATAGAATGGAGTGGCAGTGTAGAGTGGCGTACAAATTAGCAGCATAGATTAGACTGGAATAGAGTGGAGTAGAGTGTTATGAAGTAGAGTGGCATAGAGTGGAGTAGAATATCTTGTAATGGTGTAGAATGAAGTGGTGCACAGCGGATTAAAGAGGCATGGATGGTGTAGAGTGGAATCGAGTGGAGCGGAGTGTCATAGAGTTGAGTGGCATAGAGTGGTGTAGAGTGGAGTCACATATAGTGGAGTAGAGTGTTGTAGAGAGGTATAGAGTGAAGTGGAGTAGAGTGTTATAGAGTGGAGTGGCACAAAGTAGAATGTTGTAGAGTGGAGCAGTGTAAAGTGGAGTGGAGCAAAGTGACATGTTGTAGAGTGGAGTGACATAGAGTGATGTAGAGTTTCCTCTGTGTGTTACTGAAAACTCAACATTCTAAACAGGAAAACTGTTCACCACACCCGAACACTTGCATCACAGTTCTGCAGGGTCCATCAAGAACCAAAAGGGTCCCGTCATCATTAACTCAAAAGCCACTACTTTTCCATCATGTTAAATAAAAAATACAAGTTTTTTTCACAAATCATTCGTTGTGGAGATCTGACCAAACACCGATATCGTGCCCTTTGAGGTTGGGAAGAGAGAAGAGAAGTGTCCATGACTGACACTGGTGACGTAGGGGCTGATGCAGTCAAGGGGCTCTCTACAGTCTCAATCAAACCTATCTCATCTTTGACAGTAGGAACTAGCAAATGATGAGGCAGATGTCTGAAGTGCAAAGGGTCAGGCATAAGGAACTTTGCAGGACGGTGAGCAGTCGCCATGTGTCCTTTGCTAGTCACAACTTCATGGGATTCAGCCTTAATGGGAGTATAAGATTTGTGTTTTCTCTGTTGTCGCACCAATACTCAATCTCCCTCATTGAAAATAATGTTCATGGCACATCAACACTTGTCATCTTTTGTTTATGGTACAAGTCTTTTTGACAAAGTTCACCATTTATTGTAGATCTCCTGTTGGTCCATTGTGGTAACTTGGTCATCATGGCTCTCCCAAACATCACCACAGTGGCAGGACTTTCAACTGTTGTTGATTGAGGAGTCAACCAGTAAGCTAGCAGAGTAGCATGGAGAGCTGACTTCAAATTAAGCTTTTCCAATCTAGCATTCTGGGCAATCTTTTTAAGTGTGCTCATAAAGCATTAAACAATGCCATTGGCTTGTAGCCAAAAAGGTGTGATTTTCTGATGCTTTACATTGAGGTGAATAAGAGTCTTGAAATGCTCAATTGCTGAAAGGAGGACCATTGTCAGGCTTTATAATTGAAGTAACACCCCATATTGCAAAAATGCCATCTAATCTCTCAATGACTCTTTCTTGAGTAATCAAAGCGTGATCTTCTAGTAGTGAAAAACAGGAGTATTCATTGATAATCACCATTAGGTGATGTCCATTGCCACAGGTGTAGGAGGCTGGTGCAGTGTATGGTGTACACCCATAGGTGAGACATCCTGGACTGAGTCCAGGCAACCCTCAGTGATAGTGTAAGTGGTTCGAGATAACCAGAGCTCTCAAAGGGTAGCTGTGGAGAGCAGCTAAGTCTTATCCAGGAGGGTGTAAAGCAATTGCAGATACCACATAGATCAGTCAGAGATGAACACAGAAGAAAGAACCACAACAGAGTTAGAAAAATAATAATAATAATAATAATAAACATGTATAATTTAATAAAACACAGGCACAAAACTAACTTTGATATATCTCCAAACCAAAGCTACATGCACACAAAAATATACTAAGAAACAGGGAAGAAAAGCATAAATACCATGGGCCCCTATGGGGGGGGCAACAATATACTAATAAAATGTAATGTGAAATCCACTACTAACCAAGACTACCACCCAAGGACCCTTAGGACTGGAGAAGCACTAAAATACCAAAGGTTAGTAGCTAGGATTCCCCAGGTGCCCATGTGTAGAGTAGTAATCCCTGGTCAGTGTCCTTAGGATAACATGGGGAAGTCGCGTTTAGAGTTCTTGTGCTCTAGGATCCTTCCCAGAGGACCCCGGTGAAAACCTTTGGAACAAGAGAGGTTCAAGAGTGCCCCCACTCATGGATACCCAGAGAAGTGGAGTACCTACACAGAGGGAGACCAGGTACATGGGGTGAAGTAGTGTTGGAACCTCCTATTGAAGTCAATGAGGACCTCGGTTGTCCAGCCTCTGTTGTGACTCGTGGACCAGGTTGGTGGAAACCAGGCATTGGTTCCTGAATAAAGAGGACAGAGCCAAGACCACACAGAGATGCCAAGGCAGTGCAGGGGGCAATGCCCACTATTCCTGGAAAGAATTTTCTGTGGGACAGAAGTCAGAAAAGTGCAGCTGTGGAGTCCCAGTGATGCTGGAGGATCCCTGGAGTCATCCATGAGCTGCCCCATGCCAGCTGCCAGATTGCAGAAGGATCAATGGTCAGCAGAACCACCAACAAGCCTTGGAAAATGCAAGAAAGCATTGCATGGAGGGTTGCAGAATTTGGAGACCAGCAAGGTCCAGAAGACTCTACCTTTGCAGGTAGGTCAGGGCCAGCCTTCAGCAAGTGGGAGAGCCAGGAGGACCCTCTGACAGCAGGGAGGGGGAGTCGCAGGGAGAACCCAGCAGCACAGCAAAGAGGGGTGCCCAATTCTGCAGAGAGGATATTGTTCTTGGAGCTGTGTAGTGCTGGAGGAAGGGCCAACAGGCCTAGGCAATGAGATACAGATGCTGTCACAGAGGTTCTGGCCAAGCAGCTCCAATGAGGGACCACAGACTTCTCAGTCACAAAGAAGACAGGTCAAACCTCTGGAGCGCCAGAGAACCACCACTTGTGTTGTAGAGCCTTGAAGAGTCCATGGGACAGCAGGATCCACAAACCAGTCTTCGACGTTGAGGTGCCTGGGGATGCAGGGGAGTGACTCCTTCACTCCAAGGGAGATTCCTTCTTACTGTCCTAAGAGCAGAAAGAGTCCTTGTGACTCTGGAGGATGCAGGGCCATGGAGATTACAGAGACCTTGCAATGCACGGGGACAAAGTTGCAATAGGAGCCACCCTACAAGGTGCAGTCTTGTCTTGGGTCCTCACAAAGCCCAGCAGCAGTTCCAGTGTCCAGGTTGCAGAAGAGTTTTGCAGAGGTGTCTTCAAATGGCATCAGAGATGAATCCGCAGATGAATATAGGGTCCCACCCTCAGGGGAGCCATTAGGTAACCCAGGAAGGGGGTTGGACAGCTTCTGCAGTAACCCTCCTGTCAGGGTGAGGGGGTCAGGGACGCTAATCTGGTTGTCTGACTAGTCAGATGCTCCCAGGGGCTTCTGCTCATCTTATTTCCAAGATGGCAAAATCAAGTGGCCACCTGGAGGGGAGGAGCTGGAAGGGGGGGGGGTTGAATTCCATGTCCTTTGTGTGGTTTCACGCCAGAGCATGATGCAGGGGTTCCTGTACCGGAGTTAACCAGTTCATGAAAGGAAGGCACCAAATGTACCCTTCAAAGCAATCTGATGGAGTTTTGGAGTACCCCCACCCTAGACCAGAGACACCTATTTCTAAAGGAGAGGTGGTAACACATCTCCTCTACAGGAAATTCTTTGTTTTGTCTTCCCCTGAATGAGTTAAGCTCAGCAGCAGGACAGCAGAAAAGTGTCTGGGGTCAGCAACATCACTGGCTTGCACACAGGCCCTGCAAGGCTGCACAGGTAGATATGGAGAATCCTCTACGAAACCCCCACTGTACATGGCATCATGCGACTAACACTGGAATCAGTGCAGTTGCATGATCCCAACATGGCGTTCCCCCACTTACAAAGTCCAGAAAATGGGTGCTGGGGTTTGCAGGGGTGCCTCTGCTCATGCAGGGCACCCACACACTTAGATCCAGGCACTCTGCCCTTGGGTTGAAGAGCCTACCTTAGGGGTGACTTATGGGTCAGAGCGCAGTGACCATTATATAAAGGGAACCTTATATCTGTTGTGAAAAGTGCATGCACCATTTCACTCAGGCTGCCATGGCAGGCCTGTAGTGACAGTTTACATGGGATCCCATGAGTGGCATAATATATGCTGCAGCCCACTGGGGTCCCCTGGTGTACAATTGCCCTGGGTACCTAAGTGCCATAAACTAGGGACTTACAGGGGTACATCAGTATGCTAATTTGGCGTAAAATATTTGCTTATGGACTAAATCTAGGGGAGAGAACACTGGCACTGAGGCCCTGGTTAGCAGGAACCCAGTGCACTACAGTCAAAACACACTGACCCCAGGCAAAAAGTAGGGGTAACTATGTCAGAAAGATCCTACTTCCCAACATAACCCCCCCCCCCAAGTGAAAGAAGATAAGACTAGACTTACCCAGGCGTGTCTCAGTTTTTAAAGTAGAAATATCTGGAAAATCCATCTGATTTGGCATGGTTACTCCCAGGTCTATGTTCTACTGAAAAGTCCATCTCCTGAAGGGAAATGGACCACCTCAAAAGTTTTGGATTTTCAGGCTTCATCTGTTTAAGCCATAAGAGGAGCTTGTGGTCTGTCTGAACAATGAAGTGAGTGCCAAACAGGCATGGCCTCTACCTCTTCAGGGCCCAGACCACAGCAAAGGCCTCCCTCTCTCTAGCTGACCAACATTTCTCTCTAGGGGTCAACCTCCTGCTAATAAAAGCTACTTGTTGATCCTGGCCCTCTTCATTACGTTGGGATAGTACTGCTCCTATTCCTATTTCTGAAGCATCTGTTTGAAAAATGAATTGTATTGAGTAGTTAGGGCTTTTTAGAATTGGAGCTCGGCACATGCCCTTCTTCAGGGCATCAAAGGTCTCTTGACAGCTAACTGTCCAGTTTAACTTTTTTGGCATTTTCTTACAGGGAAGATCATTCAAGGGAGATACAATGAACCCATACCCCTTTACAAATGTCCAATAATACCCAGTCAGACCCAGAAAAGCTCTGAGTAGTGGGAGCAACCCAATCCACAATGGTTTGGATTTTGTAAAGGTTGAACCTCGCCTACCAAGTGGCCCAAGTATATAATACTACTCTGCCCTATCTGGCACTTACTGGCCTTGACAGTGAGGCCTCCCTTTCTCAATGCTTCAATCACACTCCTGAGGTGGACCAGGTGATCCTGCCAGGTGGAACTAACGACAGCAATATCATCTAGATATGCTGCACTAAAGTCTTCCAGGCCTGTCAGAACTTGATTCACCAACCTCTGAAAAGTGGCAGGTGCATTTTTCAATCCAAGGGCATCACAGTAAACTGGAAGTGCTCACCAGGGGTTAAAAATATTGTTTAGGTATGGCAGCATCTGATAACCTGATCTGCCATTAGCCTGCAGTCAAAGTGCTGAAATACTTGACTGCAGCCAGAGTATCAACAAGTTCATCTGCCTTGGGGATAGGATTGTTATCAGTCTTAGTCACTGCATTGATATCTTTGTAGTCTACAGAGAACCTCATCTCTCTCTTTCCGCCCTGGGAATGAGGCTTGAGTACAAGAACTACAGGACTAGCCCAAGGGCTGTCTGAAGGCTCAATAACCTCTAACTCTAGCACCTTATGGACCTCTGCCATGATGCAATCCCTTACATGGTCAGGCTTCTGTAGACTTTGCACTTAATGGGCAGATTATCACCTGTGCCCACATCATGGGCACACCAGGTGGTCTAACTAGGTGTCAGGAAAAATAGTTTTGGGAACTGAGTTCCTGTCTGCTGTCAGCTTGTTACTGGTGAGTGAGGCTGTCAGCAAAGACTACTCTATCCTCTGAACCATCAACAAAGTTGTGTGAGGGAAGATCCGGGAGAGGGTCACTCTCTTCTTCCTGTCCCTCATCAGTGGCCATGAGCAAGCTCATGTCAACTCTGTCAAAATAAGGTTTCAGGCGATTCACATGAAGCACTCTGTGGGGGCTCCTTGGGGTGCCCAGGTCCACCAAGTAGGTCACCTCACCTTTCTTTGCAACAATTGTGTGGGGGCCACTCCACTTGTCATAGAGTGCTCTCAGAGCCATAGGCTCCAAAACACATACCTTCTGCCCAGGCTGGTAAACAGACAGAACAGTCTTTTGGTCATGCCATAACTTTTGCAGTTCTTTGATGAACTCAAGGTTTTTATTGGCCTTCTTCGTGTACTCAGCCATACGGTGAATGTAGGCCTAGTACATAATCCACAATGTCCCATTTGGGAGGTTTGAAAGGCTATTCCCATCCCTCGAGACAAAGAGGACCCCTAACTGGATGCCCAAACAGAAGTTTAAATGGACTGTAGCCCACACCCTTCTGTGGAACCTCTCTGTAGTCAAATAGAAGGCAAGGTAGCAGAACATCCCATCTCTTCCTGACTTTTTCAGGGAGTCCCATAATCATATGTTTGAGGGTTTTGTTGAATTTTCAACTCACCCATTTCCTTATACGTTACACTACACTCCTTCCACATTGCTTTCAGGTAGCCAGACATGAAGTTCGCACTTCTGTCTGACACCACCTCTTAGGAAAACCAACTCTGGAAAAGATTCCTAAGAGGACCTTGGCCACTGAAGAAGCTGTAGTGGTCCTAAGTGAAATAGCTTCTGGGTACCTGGTGGCATGGTCCACCACAACCAGAATAAATCTGTTCCCAGAAACTGTAGGATGGTCTAAGGGGTCAACAATGTCAATCCCTTCCCTCTCAAAGGGAATCCCAAACACTGGTAGTGGGACTGTGGGGGATTTGTAGTGCCACCTGATTTATGACTGGCTTGGCAGGTGAGATAGGAGCAACCAAAAACCTTGGTGTCTTTAGACATGTGGGGCCAGTGAAAGTGTGAAACAAGTCTGTCTCACGTCTTGCTTTGCCCAAGATGTCCTGCAAGGGGTATGTCATGTGCTAAGGTCAATAGAAACTCTCTAAATGTCTGAGGAATGACAAACCTCGTAGTAGCACCAGGCTTGGGGTCTCTAGCCTCAGAGTAAAGGAGACCATTTTCCCAGTAAATCCTATCAGATTCACTGACATCCCTGCCTCTTCTGCTGCAGTTTGCTGTCTGAGGCCTTCAAGAGAGGGGCGGGATTACTGCTCCAGACTCAATTCCTCCCTGGAGGGTCGCCCAGCCTCCAAAAGCTCTGCTGTGTCAGGTCCAAGCTCCTCTGGGGCAGTTCCCTCACAATGGACAAGATCATCTCCTTGAGGAGACTGATCCACACATGAAGTCTTTGGGGGAGGATAACTTCTTAGCCTTCCCACCTCTCTTCTTAATAGCTGCCTGGGCCAATGTTCCAGACTCTAATCCTCCTTGTTTTTCCTTCTTCTTGACCTGTCCTCTAGTTGCCACAAACACACTCTCAGGGATGCCCAGCATTGCTGCATGGGCCTGCAACTCCACTTCAGCCCATGCTGTGGTCTCCAAATCATTGCCCACAAGACATTCTACAGGAATGGATGAAGATACTAGGACTTTTTAGGGCCAGTAAAGCCCCCCCCCCCAGCTGAAATTAACCACTGCCATGGGGTGGCACTTAGTGATGTTGTCTGTGTTGGTTACTTGGTAGCTGTGTCCAAGTAGGATTTGCTCAGGAGACACCAGTTTTTCAGTCACAATGGTGACACTCGCACCTGTGTCCTTATAAGCCTCTGCCTCAGTACCATTAATGAGAGGGTGCTGTCTGTATTTCCGCATATTAGGAGGTCAGGCAGCTAAAGTGGCAAGGCCAATGCCATCCTCTGATATCAGGACAGCCTCAGTGGTTTATCTGACTAGGTCAGAGTCCACTGCAGCATGCAAGGTGAACCCAGCTACACTGTTGGATGTGGTACTACTACTAGTGCTACTGCTTAGGGGAATAATAGTGGTACTGGTGCTTTTCTTAGGACAACTGGGATCACAGGTCCTATGGCCATTTGCTCTACAGAAAGTGCACCAAGGTTTCTTATAAGAAGAAGAGGAGGATTTGGACCCAACCCCAGAAGACGTTTGCGGACCTGATGAGGACTTTTTTTTTTTTAAGTTTCTCCCTATCCTTCGCTGAGGGCTTAGAAGTGTTACCTTCTTTTGGTCACCTTTACTATGGTTTTTTTGCCCACCTTGGTGTGGACCCATTTGTCTGCCTCTTTCCCAGTTCTTGGGAAGCGGTCACCTCAGAGTCCACCAGGTACTGGTGCACCTTGTCAGACACACAGGTATTAAGGATGTGCTCTCTCATGATCAAATTGTTCAGCCTTTCATAGTCATGCTCATTACTACCATATAACTAGCCTTCTAGACCCTTAACTGCACAATCTACAAAATCAAGTTTCTCAGAACTTAGGGCCATATGTATAAACCTTTTTCCCATGGACACAGAATGGGTAAAATCCTTTGGTACATCTGGCCCTTAATCCTGTATTCCTTAGTAGTACGCCCAAACCCATCAATGAGTGCTTCTTTCAGAACCTGATAGTTGTCTGTATCCTCTTTCCTGACTGCCAAACGTTTGTTCCTACCTTTGTCTGCAAAGGAGAGCCACAGGCTAGCTGCCCACTGCCTCTGGGGTACCTTTTAGACTTTACACGCCTCTCCAGAGCAGTTAATAATTTGTGGATATCATCCCCAGATTTGTAAGGGGGAACTATCCTGTTGAAATTTCTAGAATCACAGTGTTCCTCCCCAACCCTGGAGATTCAAGTGCTGCTACCATGGTGTGCTAACCCCAAATTCTTCCTTTCTCTCTCCACCTCTTGGGCTTCCCTCTCAAGGGCCAACTGCTCCCTTTTCAACTTGAGCTTAGCCTTCTCATGTTTGAGGAAGTGGAACCCCCTATCTGAAGGTAACTCCTCTGAGTTATTAGAATGGGTGGAATCAGCAGTGGATGCTGAGGAGAGGGAGGATGAAGTTGTGGAGGATATATTCCTCCTGGCAACCCTTTGGACCACCCTACGGGGAGAAAAAGTGGACCTACCTGTGTGGCCCCTTCTGTACTCTCAGTACTTCCCCCTACAGGCACAGGGTTATCCTCAAGGATCTCTTCTGCATCCTCTTGGACATGCTCAGAGTGAGAGTCTGAAGTACTAGCTACTTCCTTCTCCAAATCTGGAGGGTCATCCCTCCCACCTTGGTCTCCCTGCTCTTCCTGTCCTTCAGGATTCTGGAGGTCATACTGAATGAGCATCCCTAGGAGATGAGGTTTAGTAGGGTGACTACCTGTCTTCAGTTTCCCAGCTCTACATAGGGTCCTACATTCCTGGAACTTAAGGCCACTGTACCTAGACTCCTGAGTCTGGTCAGTTCCATTAACCGAAGACTTGGTGCTAGTGTAGTGTATGTGTACCTACAAAGACCCTAGTGTTCTAAACATTTAAGGGATGGTAGAAAAGGCTATGCTAGACCCCAACACCCAATCACAAAACAAATAGAAAAAAAATTACCAATTTGCAAAAAGTACAGTATGTACCTAAGTCAGCAGTGGTTTCTTGTGGAAACTCACTTTTTACAAAGTCGTAAAGCAATGCAAGTCTTTATCCCAACCACTGTTCCACCAATGTAGGAGGCTGGCTCAGTATATGGTGTACACTTATAGGTGAGGCACTCTGTACTGAGTAGAGGCAACCCTTAGTGATAGTACAATTGGTTCTAGATAACCATACTGCTCAAAGGGTAGCTGTGGAGAGCAGCTAAGGCTTATCCAGGAGGGTGTAAAGCAAATGCAGATGCCACTTTGATTAGTCAGTGATGTACACACAAGAAAGAACAACACTAGTGTTAGAAACATCATGTGTTATTTATTAAAACACAGGCACTAAACTAACTTTGGTATATCTCCAAACTGGATATATATACACACACACATATACTTAGAAACAGGTAGGAAAAAGAATAAAATAGCATGGGCCCCTCTTGGAGGGGGGCACACCATACACAAAAAAAATGGAATGTGAAAGCCACTACTAATCAAGACTACCACTCAGGGACCCTTAGGACTGAGGAAGCACACAAACACCAAAGGTAAGTGGCTAGAATTCGCCAGGCACCCGCGTGCAGAGTAGTAATCCCAGGTCAGTGTCCATAGGATAACATGGGGAAGTAGCAGTTAAAGTTTTTGTGATCTAGGACTCTTCCAAGAGGACCCCGAGGAAACCCGTTGGGAAAAAGGAGGTTCAAATGTGCCCTCATCCGTGGATACCCAGAGAAGTGGAGTACCTATACCAGGGAGCCCAGGTGCATGGGGTGAAGTAGTTCAGAGCCTCCCATTAAAGTCAAAGGGTACCTTGGTTGTTCAGCCTGGGGTCATGACCCACGGACCAGGTCAGTGGAACCGAGGCATGGATTCCCGAAGAAAGAGGACCTAAGAAAAGAGGAGAAAGAGTCCAGACCACTCAAGGGTGCCCAGGCGGTGCAGGGGGCAATGCCCACCCTTTTTGGAGATGCTTTCCTGGGGTAAGGTGGTAGAAGAAGTGCAGCTGTGGAGTCCCTGCGATGCAGGAGGATCCACGGAGTCATCCATGGGCTGCCCCATGCCGATCGTCATATTGCAGAGGGTTCAGTGGTCAGTAGAATCACCAACAAGCCTTGGTAAATGTAAGAAGGCATTGCACAAGGGTTGCAGAATTTTGGGGGCCAGCAAGGTCCAGGAGACTCTACCTTTGCAGGTAAGTCAGGGTGAGCCCTCAGCAGGCAGAAAAGTCAGACAGGAAAGGTTGGAGCCCCCACTAGGTCCCTCTACCAGCAGTCACAGGGAGTCCCAGGTAGACCCCAGCAGCACAGCAAACAAGGGAGCCCATGTCACAGGAGTTGTAGAGAGGATGCCGTTCTTGGAGCTGTGTAGTGTTGGAGGCTGGGGATTCTAGGAGCGAAGAGGTCTTTAGACTGAAGAGCCAACACGCTTTGGCAATGACAAAAAGATGTGCTGCGTAAGGGTTCCAGCAAAGCAGCTCCAGTGAGGGACCACAGACTTCTTAGTTGCAAAGAAGACAAAGCAGACCCCTGGAGAGCCACATAACCACTGCCTGTGTTGTAGAGCCTTGAAGAGTCCAATAGACAGCAGGATCCACAAACCGGTCATCGACATTGAGGTGCCTTTTGATGCAGGGGAGTGACTCCTTCACTTCAAGGGAGATTCATTCTTGCTGTCCTAAGTGCGGGCTGAGTCTTTGTGATGTTGTATGATGCATGGAGGTTAGAGAGTCCTTGCAATGCATGGGGACAAAGTTGCAGTGGGAGCCCTCCTACCAGGTGCAGTCTTGTCCTGGGGCCTAGCGAGGTCCATTAGTGATTCCAGTGTCCAGGTTGCAGAAGTGTCTTAAAGAAGAGTCTTCAGATGGTTCCAGAGATGAACCCATAGAAGAATTTAGGATCCCACCCTCTTTGGAGCCCTTAGGTAAGCCAGGAAAGGGGTTGGAAAGCTTCTGCAGTGACCCACCTATCAAGGGGGGGGGGGGTGTCAGGGATGCTAATCTGGTGGACTGACCAGTCAGATGATCCCAGGGGCCTCTGCTCATCTTATTTCCAAGATGGCAGAATGAAGTCACTACCTGGCAGTACACTGGGCATCTCCCTAGGGGAGGAGCTGGACAGCGGGGTGGTCACTCTCCTGTCCTTTGTGTTTTCGCACCACAGCGGGAGCTGGGGGCTCCTGTACTGGAGTGAACCAGTCTGTGCAAGGAGGGCACAACATGTGCCCTTCAAAGCAGTCCAGTGGCAATGAGGAGCACTCCCACCCTAGCGCAGAGACACCTATTTCTAAAAGATTTTTAGTTCTGCCTTCCCCTGCCTGAGATAAGCTCAGCAGTACGAGGGCAGAACAGTATCTGAGGTTGTCGGCATCAATGGTTTGCATGCAGACCCTGTAAGGCTGAACAGGTAGATATGGGGGTAAACCTCTAAAGAGCCCTCACAGTGCAAGGTATCATGCAACTAACACTGGAATCAGTGGTTGCATGATTCCAACATGTTTGATACCAAACCTGACTAGATTCGTTGAAGCCAATATGTAGTTGGACATCTCACGATGACCAACATCAACTACATACCTTAAGATAGTTTCCTTGTACTTACAAATCCCAGAAAATGTGGTCTGGGGTTTGCAGGGGTACCTCTGCTCATGCAGGGCACCCTCAAACTTAGAACCAGGCACCCTGCCCTTGAAATGAAGGGCCAACCTTAGGGGTGAATTATAGGGTCAGAGTGCAGTGACCATGATGTAAGGGAACCTTATATCGGGAGTGAAAGGTACATGCACCATTTCACTCAGGCTGCAATTTCAGGCCTATAGTCACAGTCTGCATAGGATCCCATGGTGGCATAATATATGCTGCAGCCCACTGGGGTCCCATGGTGTACCAAGGCCCTGAGTACCTAAGTACCATATACTAGGGACTTACAGGGGTACACAAGTATGCCTATTGTGGGGTGCAAAAGTTGCTTACCAACTAAATGTAGGGGACAGAACACTGGCACTGGGGTCCTGGTTGGAAGGATCACAATGCACTACAGTCAAATCATATTGACACCAGGCAAAATGTAGGGGTAACTGTGTCAGAAAAATCCTACTTTCCTACAAAGAGTACCAAAGAAATCAACAGCAATTCTCTCCCATGACTTTTTTGGTAAATTTGACATGTTCAATGTATGTTGAATGATTCTGGGAGATAAGCCATCGCATAAATGACAGCCTTCAACTCTCTTTCAACTCTCTTGTCAAGATGAGGAAGCCAAACTCGGTCACAGAGACCTTGTTTAATGGTAACAATGCCACAATGTCCTTCATTGGCCACTTCAGTTACTTGTCGCAGAATCTCTGGTGTAACAATTCTCAAACCACATAAGAGAATGCCTTCTTGTGTAGTTGACAGTTAGGCCCTCATTATGACATTGGCGGTAAATCCCACTTACCGCCATGCTGAAGGCCGCCAACTTACTGCTGCTGCGGATATCTGTTCACCATATTATGACACACACACACACACACCAATCCGTCAGTATTCAGCCACATACACAAATCCGCCAGCCCAAAGGTCAGTGATAAACTGGCGGTATCAAAACCCACACAGTTACGCCAACAGAACTACGCCCACCACATTATGACCCACGAATCACCATGGCGGACATTCAACTGAGGTTAACCGTTGGCGGAACATACCACTGCGCTCACAATGGACACCCACAGACAACACAACACCACATTAGACAATTCAAACAACACACACCTGACACATGTACACACACCATACCCACACACCCACACCACTATAAAACACACACCCACACTACCCACAACCTTTTACGAATACAAAGGATTGCCAGCAGAGAGACACCACGACCACTGACACAACTAGTGCCACACACTACTAACACCTATACACCACTCACGCACTCCACATTACACACCCCAACACATTACCCAACGCACCCTCACCAACACACACACCAACACCCATGACACCACAAAGACACCCCCCGTTTCACAGAGGAGGAGCTAAGGGTCATGGTGGAGGAAATTGTCAGGGTAGAGCCACAGCTATGTGGAGCACAGGTGAAACAGATATCTATAGCTAGGAAGATGGAGCTATGGCGGAGAATCGTGGACAGGGTCAATGCCGTGGGACAGCACCCAAGAACTAGGGAGAACATCAGGAAGATGTGGAACAACCTACGATGGAAGCTACGTTCCATTGCAGCAAGACACCAGCTTGCGATCCAGAGTACTGGCAGTGGACCCCCACCTCCTCCCCCACAACTCACAGCATGGGAGGAGCAAGTCTTGGCAATACTGCATCCTGAGGGCCTGGCCGGAGTCCGAGGAGGATTGAACTCTGGTAAGTCAACTCTCTACTACTATCACCCCCTACCTGCATGCCATCCCATACCCTCACCCTCACTCCCATCACCCCACTACTTCCCACACACCCCACCATCACATCTCACTCATCACAATGCCAAACCCTGCATGCTGTACCAATGCATGGACACCACTCACAGCCCTGCATGGGCACTCATCACTAAAGCATGCACACTATAGAGAATTAACTATTCCACCATACACTAACATACACAAGTGAAAGCTAGCAGGGCAAATCCAACCAAAGAGGGGAAGCCACAAATGTTCAATATGTCAGACACAGAAACCATAACACATCATTTACATCCCCACAGGTACCCCAGCCAATGTCTGAGGAGAGGAGGTGCCAGCACTATCCAGTCCCCCGACTGAAGAGCCCCACAGTGATGACAGCTACTCTGGTCTTCAGGATCTGGATGACCTACCTGGCCCATCAGGGACCACTGGACAGCCAGTTACCCAGGCCCAGTCACATACCACCACACAGCCTCCCCATAAGGAAACACCACCACAGCACCCACCCAGCGTACCCATACCTCTGTCCCCAGGACACGTCAATCAGATGTGTGCCCATCTCTACAGGGACCCCAGGGCACACCTTGCCCCCAAGAGAATCAGAGACCTGGGGTCACACGGTTCAGGGGACAGAGGCACAAGCCAACAGGGACACTGAGAGGACTGCTGTGTGCCAGGGGGAGGACAGGACCAGGGAACCGACTCTCCAGGAGGCACTCGAAAGGATCCTGGGAGCCTACCAACACTCCCAGGACACGATGGGCCAGATCATGGAAATGTGCAGGAGAAGAGGCGGCTGCAGGAGGGACAGTACCTGGGGATCAGAGAGGACTTGCAGGCCATTAACACCAGCCTGATCTCCATTGCAGGGGTGCTGGCAGACAGGGCCAACATAATGAGGGAGGCAGTCTCACACCAGCGGGCCCCTGCCACTAGCCAGACATCTGAACAGCCTTCCACCTCCACTGCCTCTAGTAGCCAGGAGCCCCACCACAAGACTCACAGTCCACCAGCACCCCTCCCCCTTCAGAGGGTGAACGACCCTGCAACTGTTCCCTGCAATCCAGACAGAAGCCAGAGGCACTTGCCAAGACCCCACCAGGAAATGAGACTCTCCTGATTATCACCCTTGTGTCCCACTCTGTCACCCTGTCCACCTTGAACTGCCATTGCTCCCCTTCCTATGTCCCCTTGGACAATGCACCTGTGCTACAAACGGACTGGAACAATACCCTGGACTTTCCTCCATCATCACCCCATCCCATTGCACTCGCCCCGCCATATATTAGCACTTCAACAAACACCCTTGGGAAAAAAAACATTTTGGAGTATGTCATGTATATCAAATATGTATTCATTGTAACAGGTACAAACATTGCAAATCAACTGTACAGAGAAAGAGCATAGATTAATGACCTGTAGCTGGCTGTAGTGATCACACCAGGATTAAATGTCAGGTCACCAACATCTGTAAAATGAATTGCCAGAGGGAACAGTAAGTGGGCCTAGAAGTTGAAAATATCATCATGCCATTGCCACACAAATTAAAACAAAAGACATTGAAATGTAATTTAACACTGTCCTACATGTGTGTCATTGGAAGTATTGGATCACATATATTCTGTTGTCCTCATTCTCATCCTCTGCCTCCTCATCCTCACTGCCCACAGAGTCTACTGCTGTCACATGGAAATCTCCAGCCTCCTCCTCCGGTAGGAATGGGATATGGCTTCTGAGGGCCAGGTTATGCAACATGCAGCATGCCACCACTATCTGGCAGACCTTCTTGGGTGAGTAGCACAGGGATCCACCTGTTAAATGAAGGCACCGGAACCTGGCCTTCAGAATACCAAAGGTCCTTTCACTTATCCTCCTGGTTCGCCCATGTGCCTCATTATAAAGTTCTTCTGCCCTTGTCCTGGCATTCCTCACAGGGGTCAGAAGCCATGATAGGTTTGGGTAACCAGAGTCACCTGCAAATATTAAGGGACAGCATTTAGCCACACACTATCCTATATGGCCCACACCATACCCATACCCCAACATATACTGGGTGGGACCCAGGGCTCACCTCTTAGCCACGCCCTGTGCCTCTGTAGTTGGCCCATCACATTTGGGATGCTGCTATTCCTTAGGACAAAGGCATCATGCACTGACCCAGGACACTTAGCATTGACGTGGGAGATGTACTGGTCCGCCAAGCACACCATCTGAACATTCATGGAGTAGTAACTCTTACGATTCCTGAATACCTGTTCATTATGCCGGAGGGAGAGGGGTGGGGGAACACAAATGCAATTGGGTTCCATCAATCGCCCCAATTATGTTGGGGATATGTCCTATTGCATAGAACTCGGCCTTCACTGTAGCCAAATCTTCAACCTGGGAGAAAGCAATGTAGCTGCACATGTGTTTTATCAGGGCAGACAACACTCTTGTCAGCACTATTGAGAACATTGGCTGTGGCATGCCTGCTGCCAAGCCCACTGTCACTTGGAAAGAACCAGTTGCCAGGAAATGGAGTACAGATAGCACTTGCACAAGAGGGGGGATCCCAGTGGGGTGACGGATAGAAGATATCAGGTCAGGCTCCAATTGGGCACACAGCTTTGTGATTGTGGCCCTGTCAAGTCTATAGGTGAGGATAATGTGCCAGTCCTCCAGTACAGCCAAGTGCACCAGGGGTCTATACACGGGAGTATGTCTCCATCTCCTATTCATCCGCAGCGGGAAGAATCTAAGGGACAAAAGAGTGAGGAGCTGGTCAAAACTGAACAATGGAGCCACAACAGTAGTCTGCAATCTGTAAACATGTCATGGGACAGTGTGATTTGTCAAGTATTTGCTTCTTTATCCTGTGATGCAGCATTATTCCATAGGCCTGCCCCCCCGAAATGGCGTCCGCCTGTCCTGTGCGGAGGGACAGGTGGAAGTGAGGTAGTTCCGCTGCCGTTGTGTGCCGTTGCAGGAGGCGGTCGGGAATCACCGTGCAACGCCTCATTGGTTAACATTGGGCCCTATGGGGTACGTGGCCAATGGTGATTCATGCCGGCGGTGACGGTATGCACTGCCGGAGACATAACCGCCATTTTCTATCTGATTCCTCACTTGCTACCTGACCTTCCTTAGGAGAGGACCTACACTGCATATGCTGCTGTGACCTGTGTCTGGAACCTACCATGGCCCGTGTGAATGGGAAAAAGGGCCCCAGCCTTCACTTCGGAGGAGTTGGAGAGACTGGTGGATGGGGTCCTATCCCAGTATGGACTGCTGTATGGGCCTCTAGACCAACAGGTGAGTACACTGTGAGCACGATGCATGTGGTGTGAATGCATGGAGTTGCGTGTGTGAAGGCCTCGTGTAAGGGGGTTGGTGGATGTCCTCTTGGTAGCGTACAAGTTGTGTGCTGGGCCATGTGTGTGTAAATGGTGATGGGAAGGGGTATGGTGGGCCACATGTGTAACAGGCAGGAATGTTTGTCTAATGGTATTTTCCAGTGTGAATTGCCTCTGCAGGTCAGTGCCCATCAAAAGAAGGGTATATCGCGTGCCATCGCCACAGAAGTGCGGACCCTGGGGGTCTATGGCAGGCGGAGCACCCACTGTTGCAAACGGTGGGAGGACCTGAGACGCTGGGCACAGAAGACGGAAGGGGCGCCCGTCGAACCCTGATCCCCCCTGATGGCCCGCATACTGGTGATGTCCTATCCAGAGCTGGATGGGCGCATGAGGGCATCACAGCAGCCACAAAGGGGGTGAGTACAGTTCCCATCATTACAACTTACGCATGGTAGGGTGGTATCTGGGTGGGGGATGTGTGTCAGTGTGTGCCCCTAGGCCAGGCCTGAAATTGCAGCGTAGGTCCTCTGGTGGCTGGGGTTCTTAGGGGATAATCTTGCCTACCTAGCTCATAGGCATCCACTACTGGTCAGGGGTGCCTGGGTCCCAGGTGTGCTGCATTTGGCGGTGTATGCCCCTCCCTATGCCTTGATGGCAAGCTATTTCTCTTGTAGTGCAATGCATATTGCATAGGCCTGTTCCCTGTGTGTGAGGGTGCTGTGTACGCCAATAGCAGAGTTGGTGCAGCCATTGACCCAGTGTTTCCTTTGCCTCTTCCCCCCCCTTTTTTGTTTTGTGATCCTGTACTTATGTGCATTAGCATCATCTGGTGGAGGAGCAGAGGCACCGGCAACGGAGGGAGCTGCATCCCACAGGACCCAGGAGGCAGTGTCCACCAACGGTGAGGGCACCAGTGGGACAGAGGGTGAGGGGAACATCATGGCAGAGACTGAAGGGGACAGTTCAGACACATATACCTCCTCCGATGGAAGCTCCCTGGTGGTGGCGGACACTTCTGTGACCACCCCAACTACAGGCAGCCATTGTTTCTGTTTCTACCGTCCCCCCTCCAACTTTAACTGCCCAGTCCAATTTCTCTGAACCCCAACCTATCCCAGGCACACATACAGACGAGCATGCACACAAGACAACACCCAAAAGTGTCACAGGCAAAAACAAGCACCACAGTTCATCCCACAGGAACTCACACAAACACCATCCAGTTGCAGACACAACAACATCCACGATTTCCACTGTCTCCCCCACCTCCACAACCTCCTTCCCAGCCACGTCTACACTCACACCTGCATGCACTACATTATCATCCACTACCAGCATCATCACCACACCAAGCAGAACACACACCTCACTGGCAGACATCTCCGCAAAAGCCGTGCACACGTCCCATGTGTCCTCTTCCACTGTGTCTGTCCCCCCACTCCTAAAGTACACAAACTCAAGCGCTCAGACACCCAACAGCCATCCACCTCACAACAGCATACAGCCATGCACCTGCACCCAAAAGCAGCAGACATACACCTCCAACAACCACTCCCTCATCCTCCACTCCCATTCCTTCTCCCTCTTCCCGCCCCAATGTCCCTAAAAAACTGTTCCTATCCACCATTGACCTCTTCCCTACCTTCCCCCCATCCTGCACGTATGGCCAGGGTATCACGAAATCAGCCAAGCACCTCACCCACTCAGTCCACAGGCCCAGTCCTAACCGCACCCACTCGGGGTGGAAAGGGATCCAGGCCACATGTACTGAAGGGGAAGGAGCCAGCACCAGCTAGCCTGAAGGGGAAGGAGCCTGCCCCAGCAGCCAAGAAGGGCAAGGAGCCTGCACCTTCCACCCAAAATGCCAAGGAGCCAGCACTTGCCTGACAAAAGGCCACGAGCCTGCACCAGCAGGAAGGAAGAGCAAGGAGTCTGCATCAGCAGGCAGGGAGGGCAAGGAGCCTGGACCAAGAACTGTGACAGAGCCCCCACCACCAACCATGGTTGTGCATCCATCTGAGGGTGCAGGGGATGTGCAGGAGCCTCCCCCACCAGCAGCACCACCACTGTGCATCCGTCCGAGGGTGCAGGGGATGTGCAGGAGCCTCCCCCCACCAGCGGTACCACCACTGTGCAGCCATCCGAGGGTGCAGGATCCTCCACCCACCAGCAGCAGCACCACCGCTGTGCAGCTGTCACTGCTGGCAGACGCTGTGCAACCCTGCCTCCATGGGCTGCTGTGCAGCCTGCCCTCTCCAGAACCACTGGGTAAGACACCCACATGAGAGACTGTGGTGTTGCACTCCCCAGGACCAAGCACAGGGCATGTTGCCCCCTCCAGAACCAGTGGGTAAGACACCCACATGAGAGACTGTGGCCCATCACTCCCCAGGATCAAGCACAGGGCATGATGCCCCCTCCAGAACCAGTGGTCTTGTTTCATCTCCTGACTTAGGTGCCCCCCCCGTCCCCTGTCTCCCTGAGGTGCCTGCCTATTTACCAAGTGATGCTGCAGTGTTCTCTCGGTGTTGAAGCAGGCGACAAGTGTGGCCTTGGACTTTGGCCTGTGGCCATGTGGCCCACGCAATTTGAGGACTGGGCTGTGTCCCTTTTTTCTGTAAATATTGATATATCTATTATCTTGCCTAACTTATTGATTCAACTGTGTTGATCTTATTACAAACACTTTGGCGAAATCGTTTTGTCCTTGCATTATTCAGCCGAGTTACGGGGTCAAATTGTTTTTGTAGTGCATCTGGTTGTGTGTATGGTGTGCGTGTTTGGGGTGTGTACGGTGCGTGTGTGTGTCACTGTTGTTTTTGCCTCCCCCCTTGTGTGCTAGGTGGCTGTACTCACAGACATTGTCTTCACTGGAGTTGGTGTTGGTGGTGGAGCAGAATGTGTAATATCATCAGAAAAACAAGCAGTTCTGGTTCCATGGCGGCGTGGTTCTTCTCGGTGTCTCCAATGGTGAGTCCTTTCACTTGTGAGCTCAGTTTCCGCCAGGCTTTTGATGTCATTGATACCGCCCCGGAAAAGGTGCCAGATTGTCTTGTCATAATATGGCGGGAACTTTGCCTTCCGCCTGGCTGTAGGCGGTTACCGCCGTGGTGCCTGTTGTTTCCGCCCAGGCGGTTGGTGTGGTACATTGGCTGTCTTTCGGAGATCTTTCCGCCATGGTCATAATTTGGCGGTAGTTACCGCCAGCCATGTTGGCGGTATTACCGCCACTTTATCACTGACTGCCAGGGTCGTAATGAGGGCCTTAGTGTTTTACATTTTTTAACTTATGATATTTGCTGTCAAATGTGAGAGGTTGAGTGTGCTGTTTCAGGGATTGATGTGCAATAATGTCCTTTAGTATCAACATATCACTGTCTTTGCTTGTTGCAGTAATAATTTGTTCCAAAGAAATAGTGGCGGGGTATTGGGCTTCAGAATTAAGGTAATGTAGGCTTCAGCCTCTTTGGAAGGGGTAGCATGACACTGCACTGGTACTCATGAAAAGTAGTGAGCAGGGTTTTGATCTTTCTCTGGTCGATGCTCAATAGTGTAGTCATATTCCTGTAGTCGCAAAACCCAACGTTCAATTCTAGGAGGCATTTTGGCTTTGGGATTGCCAAAGATGGTAAGCAATGCTTGATGATCGGTTACAAGAGTGAAAGGTTTTCCATAAAGGAATATTTGGAAATGTTCACAAGCCCACACCACTGCTAAACTTTCTTTTTCAGGCTGTGAAAAGGCATGTTCAGTTTGTGTCAAACGTCTGCTGGCATATGGCACAATATGCCTTCAAGCATTTAGGTGCCCATTCTGTTGGGCAAGGATCACACCCAACCCGACTTGGCTAGTGTCAAAATCAATCTGTATGCAGCTTCGGATCAAAATAGGCTATGTCAGTAGTGTTCTTATTTGCAAGCTTGATTTTTCAAAAACTTAGTTCACATTTAAGTTACTAGTGAAATGAAGTATTTATTTTCGTTAAGCTTCTGAATGGAGCACTTACTGTGGCAAAGTCACATATGTATCTGAAACAATAACTGGCCATGCCAAGGGTCCAGCGTCAGAGCCCCATCAGAAAAGATATGGACAAAGAATTTGAGCTTTATTTTGCGGAATTCACACTTCTCTGCATTCAAGGTTAGACCTGCATCAGCAAGAAGTCGACAAACTTGTCTAAGAGCTTTATCATGTTCTTTTTGTGTGGCTCCAAAAATTAATATGTCATCACAGTCATTGAAAGCATTTGTGACAGGCTGTATTATACATCAAATGACATCGTGAAAAAGTTCTGCAGCTGACAACACACCAAAACTCAATCTTATAAAACTGAACAAACCAATGTGAACAGAAAAGGTACTTACAATCTTCTTCAAGTTACAATTGATGATACCCTGTATCCAGAGAAGGTGATAGAAGAATTTGGCACCATTAAACAGTATGATAATGTCAGAAATGGGCGGCAAAGACAGGGATGTCGTTCTCTTTGAATTGTTTTGTTAGCTTGATGCATATCAACACAGATGAGCAAAGCTTCTTCACTGTCCTTTTTGGGTATTACCACTAGGGGCGAAACCCCAGAGTTGGACCAGTAGATCGCTCAATGAAATCATGCTTTAGTAATGTCTCAAGCTCTTTCTCAAGAGCTTCTTGTAAATGAAGTGCAATTTGTGTATGTCTTTGAGCAACAGGACGAACGTCCTCACTGATATGCAGTTTCACTTTCATGGGCTTAAATTTTCCTAACCCATGAAACGACAGGAACAGACTTACTATTTCGTAATGAGCATTCATTTTGTAGTTCACAGATATCAGTCCCAAATCAGCAGCAGTATTGAAAGTGAGTAGATAGACACTTGACACAGTAGTGAATTGGTGCTTGTAATTTTGTCTGTTTGTGTCTCATGGTTGCTACAAATTGGCTCTTTAATGGCGTTGATGCAGCCCATGTATACATTTTAGTCTTCAATGGTGTGAGACAGGAAAATGTAGATAGGTCATTGTGTTTCTTCTCAGGCATAATTTTTATTGATGCACCACTGTCAATAATGAAAGGCATGGAGCAGCCCTTTACGTTTTGTGCAATTTTCAGATAATGTTTGAATGTCTTTTGGGATTTTACTTGTCAACATTTCTTCAACTCTATTCTTCCTTGCATGCAGCCAGTCTGACATGGGGCACATTTTTCTAAGGTAAATATCAATATCACACATCTGTCTTCCTCACTGTCCCTTAACAATGAAACTAAAGAACTCTTGTATGAAGATTTAGATGATGATCGACTTTGTTTAGTGTTGGTTTGCCTCAGCTGATGTTGCTACTTGGCCTTGTCAGAATGAGTAAAACATCACTTCTAGAACATTCGGGTGTCAATTTTGTTTTTTCAGCAGGATCATACATACTTGTTCCTTCACCTCGCAAATGGTTACAACAGCTTGTCGATCTGCATGCTCCTCAGCTCTGGCATCCATAGTACTGTCAGAGAACTCACTCCAGACTGAGTGCCTGATTTAGATCTTGGCGGAATCTGTCCCGCTATTGATTTTCCATCAGAATCCCCGCCTGCCAACTTGGCACTTCACCCACTCTATTTAGATGTTGGTAGGTCCATAAATGGAAGTCTGTCAAGTAACCGCCGGCACCACCAGGATTGATGGCGCAGCGCATGGAGCAATAGGCAAAAGAGGCTGGCAACAGGACTCCAGTGACTTTTACAGCCGGGCCAATCATGATGTGCCTTCCCTCCGACGTAACTGTGGCAGCCAAACCTCCACAACTGAGATGGCAGATTGAGAGGTAAATAAGTAGGAAGCTTAGCTTTTTTCGAGTTTCCTCATTTCTTGCCACTGTGAACCCGATCATTCAAGTCCTACCCTTGCTACTGCTACTGGACCAAGATGAAACTCAACCCCGTTGTCGCCAGAACCAAAGGTAAATGACTGTGTTACCTTGGATCCTTGCAATTGTCGGTGTACATTAGCACTGGACTCGTGCATGTTAAAAAATATTTGCAAGCAATAGTACAATGATATGCAATACATATGTGTGTAATTATATAAAACACATCTTAATATATCAGTAACATTCACCAGTCTGGTACTAACTCTAACTGCCTTCTTGCCTTCATGGCAACAAACATCTTCACAAAAAATCACATCAATCCCAAATCAAAATGTGTCCCTACAGGTGTGTGTAATAATTCTTCCTAAACTATCATATCATATACATAAACAATACACCCAATAGGAACTAACTAAATCCAATATAATGTAGCAATTGCACGACAAAGTAGGTGTGCACAGAATGTACAACAAATGTTACCTCTCACATTATTACATCTCAGAAGTGTAAAACAATAATGTATGCACCAAATAAATATGTAAAGAATAAAACCTGTGACTGTCACTGTCAGAAATGATAATAAGTAGATGTCACACACACCAGCATGAATATTATTATCAGCAAACAATTACTATTAATGAAAAATAATGCCAGGACAAAGGTATTGGAAATAGGGGAAATTTCAATTTTACTGAGATACCTCTCTCAGAGACATATATGGAGTAATAAAAAGTCGGAGATAAAGTCCAAAGTGCAGCTGGTGAGCTGTGGGTTCCAGGACCAGAACTTGCCTCTTACTTGCACTGCCAATTACAACCTCCTCAAGAAGGGGCATCTACTGGCCACAGAGCAGGCACTTCAATGATCTTACTTGGGAGGTGGGATTGGGAGGGTATCCTTGGTCTTGGAAGGGGTGGGTTTGGGAGGGCTGAGTTTGGTTTTGGAGGAGTGGGCTTGGGGTTGTGAGGGGTGGGTTTATGTTTGCGAGGAGTGGCCTGGGATCTGAAAGGGGTAAACACAGGGCAAAGAAAAGGTCTTCTTTGGTAAAATGGGTAGGATGGTTGGCAGGTAGATGGGGTTGGGAGGTAGGGGGAGTAGCAGTGGGTGATGTGCCTATGGCTATTGAGGGTATAGTTGCCTGTGAGTCTGTAGTATGTGGTGTAAGTTTGGTTGTGTATTTTATCCTGGGTGTCTGTTGTTGGGGTGAGTGTGGGCATTTGTGTCCAGTGGGTGTTGTGTCTAATGTATGTGTGTGAGTGGATGGGTGTGCTGTTGAGGTGCTGGGTGTGGTTGTGGTACTTGTGGATTTGAGGGTGCTTGTGGGTTTTGTGGTGGCTGTGCATGTGGGTGTGGTGTTTGTGGGTGTTCTGGTGGTGGTGGAACTGCATGTGGGTGTGGTAGTGGGTGTGGTGTCTGCAGGTGTGCTGGTGGTGCATGTGGGTGTGCTGGTAGGGGTTGTAGGAAGCTGGCCTGGTGTGTGGTGAGTACCTATGGTATTATTACCTTATACCAGGTCCAGGTATCCCCTTATTAGTAAAGTGTAGGCAGTGTCTAGAAGCCAGACTCTCTAGAGGTAGCTGTGAATGAGCAGCCAAGGCTTATCTAGGAGATATGCAATGCTCATGCAATACCACTGTAGTCACACATCACTTGCACACATGAAAGAACCACACAGTGCTACAAAAATAAAGGTACTTTCTTTTAGTGACACGAGCACTAAAATACTAGATAGGCAACTCTCCAATAGGAGGTAAGTAAACACACTATTTATGTACAGTAACAATCAGGAATAGGCATAAAAAAGCAATAGAAAACAGTGTACAGCAATAGACAATACTGAAGGCTTAGGGGAGACTAAACCACATACTAAGAAAGTAGAATGCGAAGGTTGGGTCCCCACCCAAGGAAGTGGAGTCGGTAGAGGGGAGCTAGAGGTACTAGGAATACCCAGAGGTAAGTAGTGGAGTACTCCCTCCAGCAATCAGGAGGAAAGAGGAAAGTTATTGGTTCTACCCAAACCAACCCAAAGGACTTTGAAGAAGGATACTGCAAGACCCAGACAGGGAGACGAAGATGGTCAGCAATGCAGGGTGATGCAGTTGATGTCCCACCCTGGATGAAGGATTGTAGTCAGTCTGTGGTGTGGAAAAACCACCAACAAGCCTTGGCAAAGGCAAATGTCATGGTTGGAGGAAAAGTGGAGCTGCCGGGACCAGCAAGATTCAAGTGGGATTCAACCCATGGGGGTAGTCCCAGGCAACCCTCAACAGTGCAGAGAGTCCAAAGAAGAAGAGGCAGCCCCCACAGAAGACCCACAGGCAAGGATCCCAGGAGTAGCAGAGAGGCCCACGCGGCACACATGAGGAGAGGTTCCACCTCACAGGAGAAGCACAAAGAGGGCTGTGAATCACAGGGAAGAGTGCTGGGGGCTGGGGCTACATAGAGCCTGAAGATCCCTTAGAAGAGATGCCAACAAGCCTTGGTAGCTACAAGAGACGTGGTGCACGGGGGTACTCTCCTGTGTGGGAAGGCAAGGGCTTAACTTCACCAAAGTTGGACAACTGGCAGAGAGGACCAAGGTGACCACTCCAGACCACCACCCATGATGCAGAATCCCTGCAGCTCAGGATGAGAGGAGATCCACACAGCCTGTCGTCATTTCAGCTGGTGCCTGCGGATGCTCCTTCACTCCAAGGGAGATTCCTTCTTGCTTTTTGTGCAGGCTGAAGACTTGCTGCCCTCAAAGGATGCACAGCTGGGGAAATGACACAGTTGCTGGAAGGAGCCAGAGAAACAATGTTGCAGGGCAAAGTCAACGTTGTAGCTGCAGATTGTAGGTTCCTGTGGAGTCCAGTTGCAGTTCCAGTGGCCAGAAGTCAAAGTAAACAGTGCAGAGGAGTCCTGCTGGAGTCCTCCCCATTAAATCTGAGGACCCACCCAAGAGGAAGACCCTAAATAGCCCTGCAAGGGGGATTGGTCACCTACCCAGGTGACCACCTATCAGGCGGGGGCTCTGACATCACCTGCCTGATCTGGCCACTCAGATGCTCCCAGAGGCCTATGCCCACCTTGGATTCAAGATGGCAGAATCCAGGTGTCATCTTGAGGAGCTCTGGACACCAACCCTGGGGTGGTGATGGAAAGGGGAGTGGTCACTTCCCTTTCCATTGTCCAGTTTCATGCCAGAGTAGGGACTGGAAGTCCCTGAACAGGTACAGACTGGTTTATGCAATGTGCCCTTCAAAGCATACCAGTGGCTTGGGGAGGCTACCCCTCCCAAGACATGTAACACCTATTTCCAAAGGGAGAGGGTGTTGCCTCCCTCTCCCAAAGGAAATCCTTTGTCCTGCCTTACTGAGCTTCAGCTGTTCAAGCAGCAGGAGGGCCGGACCCCATCTGAAGGGTGGCAGCAGCTTGGCCTGCCCGAAAAACCAGAGAAAGCTGGTAGGATCCCCTAAGGAGCCCCCCGAGTGCATGGAATCATACTTCCCATACTGACAACAGTATTGTATGTACAGTATGGTTCCGACATGTTTGATGCCAAACATGCCCAGGTTCAGAGTTACCATTATGTAGCTGGACATAGGTAGTGACCTATGTCCAGTACACGCGTACAATGGCATCCCACACTCATGAAGTCCATGAAAATTGAGCTGGAGTTTGTGGGGGCACCTCTGCTCATGCAGGGGTGCCCTCACACATAGGCACATGCACCCTGCCCTCTTGGCTAGAGGGGCCTAACATAGGGGTAGCTTACGTGACCTGGTGTAGTGACCTGTAGTGAAAAGGGTGCCTACAGATACACTTTGCATGGGCTCCCCATCGGTGGTATAATATATGCTGCAGCCCATGGGGGACCGCTGTTGCCCCAATGCCCTGGGTACCTGGATACCATATACTAGGGACTCATAAGGAGGCAAATGTGGGGTGTTTGTGGTCCAAGCAACTAAGTTTAATGGGAGAGAGCACAGTCACTGAGGTCCTAGTTAGAGGGTCCTAGTGAACACAGTCAGAAACATACTGACCTACAACAGGCAAAAAAGTGGGGGTAACCATGCCAGAACGAGGGTACTTTCCTAAAGGTGTGATGTCTGTGGGTGTGCTAGTGTTGGCGGTGGCTGTGCATGTGGGTATGCTTGTGTTGGCAGTGGTGGTCATGGTGGATGTGGTGTCTGTATGTTTGTGTGTATGTGTATCTGTGTTTTTTGCAGTGTCTGTGTTAATGCGTGGACGCGCTGCTTGTTTGTGTTGGAGTGGATGCATGCAAAGGAGTGTTTTTTAATAGGGCTTGGATTAGGGAAGTGGGATGGGGAAGGGGCAGGAGTAGGGGCATGAGTTTGGAATGGTTGGGAGGCTGAAGTCAGTGAGGAGGCCAGACCTTGGAATGACCTCTGTAGGGCACACTTAGCATGATGAGTGCCTTCCAGGTAGGCAACCATTTGTTGCATCTGGCAACTAAGCCCCTGGATGGCATTCAGAAGCACAGTCTGGCCTACAGAGATGTTCCATAGCAGCTCAACAAACCCTTCACTCAGCGCTGCTAGGGGGACAAGGGCAGTGGGGGGGGGGGTGCATGATCAATATCCCACTCCTTTTAGGGGGGCACGTTTGGCCAACTGGAAGGGAACAAGAGGATTGGTGGAGATAGGTCTCTGGGTTGCAGACAAAGATGAAGGTGGTAAAATTGCAGAAGGGTCCACCACCACTAGGGACTAATCTTCTCTGTAGGCCTCCGATGAAGATGAACTTGAGCTTGTGGCCTCCGTGTCAGTCCCCTCAGCCTCCGTGCCACGGGGTCCCTCGGTGTTGGTGTCTCAGCACCTGAACAACAGTGGGCAGCTGCTTCCTCGCATACATGGTCAAAGTCCCCTTTGTCTGCTCCAGATGATGCTGAAATGATATATACAACACTTTCAATGTATCTGTGTAAATAGAAATGGGCAATAACGTTCATCAAAATACATTTTCCAAGTTTTCTGATTTCATCTGCTTCAAAGCTCTCAAACTTTGGCTTTTTATTATCAGTATCTCATGTAGGGAACACTTACAGAAACCATGTGCAGACCATTTTGTGATTCCCCGTGAGAGCTTGCTTATCATGTATGACTTTGACTCATTTCCATTTAAGGTCCTGTGCCAGAACTGTTTCACACCTCTGAATGGGTTGGCTTTGTTTTTTAGAATAGTGAACTAACATCACCAAAAAGGATATAAACCAAAAATACATTAGTACAGTGTATTGACAAGGCTATAAATTACACCTTCATACATTTATACATTTACAAAATGAGTCATGATCTGGGCTTCAAACTGAGTTTGCCAGATGGGATACTCCAAATTATATGGGATGGAACCTTATATCTGCAAACGTCCCTTCAAGTATGAGATTTGTCACCATCATTGACATATCATCTGTACATAAATAAGGACATTGTAAAATGGTTTACGGTAAGCGGTATTCTATCACCAATGTGTACACATTTCTGTGTTATGCCAAAAAGTGTTTGCCTATCATAATTATTTATCACTAAACAGACTGGCTTGCATGCACATTAGTGAAGGAGTAAGCCATACTGACAATTTGTAAATTTTAACAAACAAAATTGCATTCTTGGATTAAAAAACACTATGTTTAAGTTTTGAATCTACAATGTAGCAATTTAACCAGATGCTACTAGTCATTTTTGATAACATGCTCACTGTTGTTTGTCCATAAAACCAATTTACCAATGTGATGTTTGGAACATCCACTGTATCATAATAGCATTTTATGCTATGTCTCCTGTAATATGGCTCACCTAACATCATTTACAATAGTGAGGGAGCATCACACCTCACACAATCAAGACCAGTGGCCTGTCTGTTTGATGTTTAGGCAGGCATGTGTCTGCTCAAACCAGTCCTTTGGTAGTGAACACCAATCAGGTGGTATCTTTTCCCAAACTTTAATCTACAAAACACATCATCATACACCTTAGGAACAACTTACAACTTCAAGAACTCTCCTTCTGTGGTGGACACATATCAACCTTAGCATTGATGCCAAATTTAGTTGCTGTAACAAAAAATAGTTATTTAACATGTTGAACTCACATTAGAACCTACACCCTTGATGCTGCTGTTGGGCTCTCACTGTCCATCAAGGTCAACATAGGCCACCACAAGTATGTGGGCCATTGGTGGGGTCAGTGTGCAGTGCAAACGCTTCCCACTTTGGGAGGACTGGCCGAGCTGGACTTCTGTTGACTTTCTGGTTCAGTGTTGTATGTTGTCCCACCTTTTCCTCCAGTGGACACTGCGTTGCTTACAGACCCCCAGAGTCCACATCTTCTGGTGATGGCCTTCCAAATCTATTTTTTTCTGATAGGCGTTGACCTGAATGGATGAGAAAACACAATGACAAAAAGAGTTTTGTGGCGTTTGGTTTGTCTGTATTGCTGGGGTAAATTGTAATATCTATCACAAACATTTTGAAAACTCAATTGAGATTTTTTACCATGATTCTATTTTTGCGGGGAAATACTAAAGTAGCGACCTGTGGTGTAACGACAACACTTCCTATTTCCTCATGTTACTAATCCAGTCCACAAATATCCTCTAGGCCAGGGGTCTCAAACCGTGCCTGCAGTGAGAGCCACTCCTGAGCAGTCCAAATCATTGTGAGCTACTAAAGGCTAAACAACATGAACATTGTAAGCACACATCCCCACGCGCAGCTACATTTGCTTCATGCCTAACATTTGTAGTGGCAGATACTATGGTTTGAAATGCAAAAAATGACTAAGGGCAGTATGGAAGGGCTGTCATATGTGTCAGTGAGAGCATGGGTGTTGGTGATGTATGAACAAGTGTGTGTAGGAACAGGACATACATATATTGGTGATTTTGAGCCTGTGTCCTATGTACTTGCAGCACAGGATATACCTCTCTGTATCTGTGGCACCATTACATACAGATACTCATGTTTCAGAAAATTGGATATATTTAAAGTAAAACATTAAAATACAGATAAGTCCATAACTTGAAAGTTTGTCCTTGCACTTAACATTCCTCTCATTTCAACATATGGTTGTAAGTCATACCTATGGTACAGTGTCTACTGGCCACTGGACGTAAGGGGCTTGCAGTTTGTTAAATGTAAGTTGGATTTGTGAAGAAATTGAACTGTAAAGTCACCTTCTTCATTCAGATGACTCTTCATTTCAATTTACAGACAATGCCAAACACTGAGAAACATAGTTATGTCCCCTTCTAAATTAATCAGCTCACTACATACTATTCACAACACTTAATTCAGGAAAAAAGGGACACAGCCTGTGCATTAGGAAAAAACAAGTTAGTTAGAACAAACTTTTCTGTTCAAACATGTATCTGTTCCCCTGGGTTCCCATACAGCTGGCTGTACAAGGACAGGACCTCAGTGGTGAGGAGTTCCAACTCCTCAGGTGAGAAGTTTGGGACACTGTCACCTGCTTTACCCGGCATCCTGGCTCCCAGAGAATGGGAATAGCAGCAAACGTTGAGGAGATGTTGATAGCTGCAGTGTTAGGAGGCAAGTGTGCTTTTTTCCTAAAGCTGCGCATAAGTATGCAACAAACACGATCTGTGACTGAAACGGACAGAGCCAATGGCTTTTGTTTGTTGCCATCACACACATTAGCTTATGGCTGTGTCCGTTGTGGACTGTTACACCTCTTAAGTGGTCAAGTTCCGTCGACAGCCGGCAGATTGCCATTGTCCTGATGACCTGGTCAGGAGGCTGCCATTTTAGGATGTGAACCGGCATATTTTTAAAAGTTAAGTGTGTCACCATCACTCAAAGTGGTTGCTAGTTTGTTTACCAATGTCAAAGACATACTACTGTGTTTTTAGTTAATTTTGACACATTATAATGTACTGCTCTACTGTCTTTTACCACAGTAGCAACATGGTGTATTTTATACTTCCATTGACAGATTTAAAAAAAAAGTGTAAATGATATATTTCTAATGTATCAATTACACATTAAAAAATTACATGCCATAAATTTTTGTACTAAGTGGCAAAATCACTAGTAAATGACGTATGCATATATGTCACCAGAAGATGTGTATTATTAGAAAGACCTCTTATGTGTGTTGATCATCAAAGTATTACAGCAGTATTTTAAGTGATACTTTGTTTGTCTGAACTGCAGACATATGAACCCAGAGAGGGGAAGAAGACAACAGCCTCAAGTCTTCAGACCTTTTCAAGACCATGCTATCATGAAGGAAAGGGATATTATAAAACAATACAGATTGAATTGGCAAACTATTCTGGATTTGTGCCATCAGTTGGAGCCTGATCTTCTGTCTCACAATAGGAATACAACAGCAATGACACTAATAATGAAAATCATGGCAGTACTTCATTTTGTGTGTGATGTCTGTGGGTGTGCTAGTGTTGGTGGTGCCTGTGCATGTGGGTATGCTTGTGTTGGCGGTGATGGTCATGGTGGATGTGGTGTCTGTATGTTTGTGTGTATGTGTATCTGTGTTTTTTGCAGTGTCTGTGTTAATGTGTGGACGCGCTGCTTGTGTGTGTTGGAGTGGATGCATGCAAAGGAGTGTTTTTTCAACAGGGCTGGGAATAGGGAAGTGGGATGGGGAAGGGGCAGGAGTAGGGGCACGAGTTTGGAATGGTTGGGAGGCTGAAGTCAGTGAGGAGGCCAGACCTTGGAATGACCTCTGTAGGGCACACTTAGCACGATGAGTGCCTTCCAGGTAGGCAACCATTTGTTGCATCCGGCAACTAAGCCCCTGGATGGCATTCAGGAGCACAGTCTGGCCTACAGAGATGTTCCATAGGAGCTCAACAGACCCTTCACTCAGCGCTGCTAGGGGGACAAGGGCAGTGGGGGGGTGCCTGCTCAATATCCCACCCCTTTTGGGGGGGCAGGTTTGGCCAACTGGGAGGGAACAAGAGGATTGGTGGAGATAGGTCTCTGGGTTGCAGACAAAGATGAAGGTGGTAAAATTGCAGAAGGGTCCACCACCACTAGGGACTAATCTTCTCTGGAGGCCTCCGATGAAGATGAACTTGAGCTTGTGGCCTCCGTGTCAGTCCCCTCAGCCTCCGTGCCACGGGGTCCCTCAGTGTTGGTGTCTCAGCACCTGAACAACAGTGGGCAACTGCTTCCTCACATACATGGTCAGAGTCCCCTTTGTCATCTCCAGATGATGCTGAAATGATATATACAACACTTTCAATGTATCTGTGTAAATAGAAATGGGCAATAACGTTCATCAAAATACATTTTCCAAGTTTTCTGATTTCATCTGCTTCAAAGCTCTCAAACTTTGGCTTTTTATTATCATTATCTCATGTAGGGAACATTTACAGAAACCATGTGCACACCATTTTGTGATTCCCTGTGAGAGCTTGCTTATCATGTATGACTTTGACTCATTTCCATTTAAAGTCCTGTGCAAGAACTGTTTCACACCTCTGAATGGGTTGGCTTTGTTTTTTAGAATAGTGAACTAACATCACCAAAAAGGATATAAACCAAAAATACATTTGTACAGTGTGTTGACAAGGCTATAAATTACACCTTCATACATTTATACATTTACAAAATGAGTCATGATCTGGGCCTCAAATTGAGTTTGCCAGATGGGATACTCCAAAATACCTGGGATGGAACCTTATATCTGCAAACGTCCCTTAAAGTATGAGATTTGTCAACATCATTGACATATCATCTGGACATAAATAAGGACATTGTAAAATGGTTTACCGTAAGCGGTATTCTATCACCAATGTATACACATTTCTGTGTTATGCCAAAAAGTGTATGCTATCATAATTATTTATCACTAAACAGACTGGCTTGCATGCACATTAGTGAAGGAGTAAGACATACTGAAATTTTTTAAATTTTAACAAACACAATTGCATTTTTGTGTTAAAAAACACTATTTTTAAGTTTTGAATCTACAATGTAGCAATTTAACCAGATGCTACTAGTCATTTTTGATAACATGCTCACTCTTGTTTGTCCATAAAACCAATTTACCAATGTGATGTTTGGAACATCCACTGTATCATAATAGCATTTTATGCTATGCCTCCTGTAATATGGCTCACCTAACATCATTTACAATAGTGAGGGAGCATCACACCTCACACAATCAAGACCAGTGGCCTGTCTGTGTGATGTTTAGGCAGGCATGTGTCTGCTCAAACCAGTCCTTTGGTAGTGAACACCAATCAGGTTGTATCTTTTCCCAAACTTTGATCTACAAAACACATCATCATACACCTTAGGAACAACTTACAACTTCAAGAACTCTCCTTCTGTGGTGGACACATATCAACCTTAGCATTGATGCCAAATTTAGTTGCTGTAACAAAAAATAGTTATTTAACATGTTGAACTCACATTAGAACCTACACCCTTGATGCTGCTGTTGGGCTCTCACTGTCCATCAAGGTCAACATAGGCCACCACAAGTATGTGGGCCATTGGGGGGGGGTCAGTATGCAGTGCACACGCTTCCCACTTTGGGAGGACTGACCGAGCTGGACTTCGGTTGACTTTCTGGTTCAGTGTTATATGTTGTCCCACCTTTTCCTCCAGTGGACACCGTGTTGCTTATAGACCCCCAGAATCCACATCTTCTGGTGATGGCCTTCCAAATCTCTTTTTTTCTGATAGGCGTTGACCTGAATGGATGAGAAAACACAATGACAAAAAGAGTTTTGTGGCGTTTGGTTTGTCTGTATTGCTGGGGTAAATTGTAATATCTATCACAATCATTTTTAAAAACTCAATTGAGATTTTTTACCATGATTCTATTTTTGTGGGGAAATACTAAAGTAGCGACCTGTGGTGTAACGACAACACTTCCTATTTCCTCATGTTACTAATCCAGTCCACAAATATCCTCTAGGCCAGGGGTCTCAAACCGTGCCTGCAGTGAGAGCCACTCCTGAGCAGTCCAAATCATTGTGAGCTACTAAAGGCTAAACAACATGAACATTGTAAGCACACATCCCCACGCGCAGCTACATTTGCTTCATGCCTAACATTTGTAGTGGCAGATACTATGGTTTGAAATGCAAAAAATGACTAAGGGCAGTATGGAAGGGCTGTCATATGTGTCAGTGAGAGCATGGTTGTTGGTGATGTATGAACAAGTGTGTGTAGGAACAGGACATACATATATTGGTGATTTTGAGCCTGTGTCCTATGTACTTGCAGCACAGGATATACCTCTCTGTATCTGTGGCACCATTACATACAGATACTCATGTTTCAGAAAATGGGATATATTTAAAGTAAAACATTAAAATACAGATAAGTCCATAACTTGAAAGTTTGTCCTTGCACTTAACATTCCTCTCATTTCAACATATGGTTGTAAGTCATACCTATGGTACAGTGTCTACTGGCCACTGGACGTAAGGGGCTTGCAGTTTGTTAAATGTAAGTTGGATTTGTGAAGAAATTGAACTGTAAAGTCACCTTCGTCATTCAGATGACTCTCCATTTCAATTTACAGACAATGCCAAACACTGAGAAACATAATTATGTCCCCTTCTAAATTAATCAGCTCACTACATACTATTCACAACACTTAATTCAGGAAAAAAGGGACACAGCCTGTGCATTAGGAAAAAACAAGTTAGTTAGAACAAACTTTTCTGTTCAAACATGTATCTGTTCCCCTGGGTTCCCATACAGCTGGCTGTACAAGGACAGGACCTCAGTGGTGAGGAGTTCCAACTCCTCAGGTGAGAAGTTTGGGACACTGTCACCTGCTTTACCCGGCATCCTGGCTCCCAGAGAATGGGAATAGCAGCAAACGTTGAGGAGATGTTGATAGCTGCAGTGTTAGGAGGCAAGTGTGCTTTTTTCCTAAAGCTGCGTAAAAGTATGCAACAAACACGATCTGTGACTGAAACGGACAGAGCCAATGGCTTTTGTTTGTTGCCATCACACACATTAGCTTATGGCTGTGTCCGTTGTGGACTGTTACACCTCGACAGCCGGCAGATTGCCATTGTCCTGATGACCTGGTCAGGAGGCCGCCATTTTAGGATGTGAACCGGCATATTTTTAAAAGTTAAGTGTGTCACCATCACTCAAAGTGGTTGCTAGTTTGCTTACCAATGTCAAAGACATACTACTGTGTTTTTAGTTAATTTTGACACATTATAATGTACTGCTCTACTGTCTTTTACCACAGTAGCGACATGGTGTATTTTATACTTCCATTGACAGATTTAAAAAAAAAGTGTAAATGATATATTTCTAATGTATCAATTACACATTAAAAAATTACTTGCCATAAATTGTTGTTCTAAGTGGCGAAATCACTAGTAAATGACGTATGCATACATGTCACCAGAAGATGTGTATTATTAGAAAGACCTCTTATGTGTGTTGATCATCAAAGTATTACAGTAGTATTTTAAGTGATACTTTGTTTGTCTGAACTGCAGACATATGAACCCAGAGAGGGGAAGAAGACAACAGCCTCAAGTCTTCAGACCTGTTCAAGACCATGCTATCATGAAGGAAAGGGATATTATAAAAAAATACAGATTGAATTGGCAAACTATTCTGGATTTGTGCCATCAGTTGGAGCCTGATCTTCTGTCTCACAATAGGAATACAACAGCAATGACACTAATAATGAAAATCATGGCAGTACTTCATTTTGTGGCCACTGGATCTTTCCAATACACTCTAGCAGTATCTAGAGGTATGTCACAACCAACTTTCAGTGGTGTGCTAAAAGAAGTCCTTTCTTCAATGATGAGACACATCAACAGCTTCATCTAGTTTCTAAGACATCAGGATTTTGCCAATGTGAAGGGAGATTTTTATGCTTTGGGTTTCATACCACATGTGGTTGGAACAATTCGTCATATATTGCCTTGGTGCCACCACATGTTAGGGAACAGGTCTATCACAAACTGAAGAACTTCCATTCAGTCAATGTGCAAATTGTCTGCTTACCTGATTTGTACACCTCATGTGTGTGTGCCCGTTTCCCAGGGTCATCACATGATTCCTTTGTACTACAGAACAGCACCATTCACCTGCAAATATCACCAGCCATGTTTTTTAGCACAGCTGACGAATCCAACAACGCCAGGGGAAATGTGCTTCAGTGAGGCCCATGGAAGAACAAAGAGGCCAGGGGAATGGGCTTTTGGGCTCCTGAAGGGCAGATTTTGCTGACTGGTCACGACCGATAAGGTGTGCCAAATCACGGTTGCCTGCTGCATGTTGCAAAACATCACCATGCAATGGACATCCCAATCATCTCAGAGGATGGAGACCAAGAAGAGCCGCTGGGTGAGGATGTTGAAATGCCCAATGAAGATGACGGTGGTGAAGAGGAAGGAATTGACCTACGTCAAGATGTTATTGACCACTTCTTCACCTGAATGTAAGTTTATCTTTAAATATTGTAACATCAAATATCAGAACAACTTATGACCTTCTGAACACATCAGTCTGTGATGGTAATTTGCTAGTTCAGGTAAGTCCAAGGCAAAGATGTTTGTTGATCTACGTTTCCATACACTGCCTACTGTGTTTATTGAGATAGATTATCTTTGCTTGTACTAAGTATATGTGTTCTCCTAAATTATCAATTGAGGCAAATGTCTTATGTGAAATCCTTATTTCTCCTTTGTTATTCTGTTTTAGGATCCATCACCATGTCATCTTCATTTGGACATTTCATAATTGTGCCATTTGCAGTTATATGTTGCTGTTGAAAAGTACAAAGGGAACATGGGTTGATCCTGGGACAGGTACTCTCTTTAGATGTACAGACCCTGTACAGAGACAACTTGCACAGTGATTGAATGGAGGTACTAGAGATTGTATCAGACCTGTTTTCCGTTGCATATTCCCTCTAAGGCAATATGTGCTGCTGAACTTGCTCTAACCGTGTGTATATGTCAAGCCATATCATAGTGATCTCCCTTCACGTTGGCTAAATCTTCATTTTGTGTTCAGTGTATGAAACTGTTGATGTGTTTCATTGTCATAGAAATAACTTTTTGTAGCACACCACAGTAATTTTGTTGTGACGTGCCTCCAGCTACTACCACAGTATATTGAAATGATCCTGTGGCCACTTTTGGCCTATTGGGGTAATTGATGTGGAATTCCTATTGTGAGGCAGGATGTTTGGCTCCAGCTGATGACATGATTTAATAATAGCTTGCCTATTTATTATATTTTTTTGAATATTTCCCCTCATTCCAAGGTGTCAAGGTCTTGGAGCATCAAATTCCAAGTACCACAGACTATTTGAATTATGCATGGGTTGGAGTAATTTCTCTAAAACTTGGACAAAAATTTGTTTCTCACAAAAGTATGACACCAATACATTGAGATTTCTTTTTCATGTTTGTTAGAAATGGGAAGCATGTAACCTAATTGTGATATTTTGTTAGGAACTTATTGATTAATATTTTTAAAAAATGATGGTGGAAGGAACACATAAAAAAGGAAATGCCACAATAAATATCACACCATTCTTTGACTGTGTGTTATGTGAAATCATGTTATTAACACAAATTAAACAAAAAATGTTTGAGAAATAAAATCAAAGTAAAAAGTAAAAGGAAATTATGTCCATCATGGTGGATGGAACTGTTTATGATGAACTTCATTTGTTTGGAGTCCAATGTTCAAAGATTACTGCCCACAAAAAAGCTAAAGGTGTCCATGAATAGTCCACAGAGTGAATGGTAGGCACACATTGGAGGAAATTAGGTTCAATGTTTCATGGCCTCTTGCCATCCTCTCCTGGTCTGCCATCATCTCCTGGTGGTCTGGATGAACGTCCCAACCCTGGGAGGGGGGCACAGTTGTAGGGACTGGGGGGGGGTGCAGTTTCCTGTTGTGGCAAGGCCTCCCTGTCTGTGGCTGAGAAAGATGTGAAGGAGGGATGTGTGTCTGCATTCATCATATGATGGTCTGAACCACCATGCTGTTTGCAGTAATGACCATCATCACCGGCTTGGGGGGTGGGGGGTATTGTGGCAAGGGGGGGCCTGGCGTGTCACATACAGGTGACAGGAATGAGAATTCCTGTCACCCGCATGCTTTCCGCCAGGGATTACCTGGCTAGATATCCCACCAGGAAATCCCTGGTGGAAATGGTAACATTATCCCCCCGCCGGTCTGGCCTCCACCGCCGGGTCAAAACTGCCTACTGTCGGCCTGGCAGTCGAATCTGGCCTGGCGGTGGGTAGTAGTGAACTGACTGCTTTTCAGCCAGTTCACTACTGTGTTCATCATATGGTGGTCTGAACCGCCATGCCATTTGTGGTAATGACCACCACCACCAGCTTGGAGGGTTGGGGGGGGAATGTGGCAAGGGGGGGCCTGGGGTGTTACATAGAGGTGACAGGAATTAGAATTCCTGTCACCTGCATGCTTTCCGCCAGGGATTACCTGGTGGGACATCCTGCCAGGAAATCCCTGGTGAAAATGGGAACATTAGCCCACGTTGGTCTGGCCTCCACTGCCGGGTCGAAAGTGCCTACCGTCTGCCTGGTGGTCGAATCTGGCCTGGCGGTGGGTAGTAGTGCACTGGCTGCTTTTCAGCTAGTTCACTACTGTGTTCATCATATGGCAGTCTGAACTGCCATGCCGTTTGCGGTAATGACCGCCACCCCCGGCGGGGTGGTCATTACCACCATGTTTGTAATGAGGGCCCTAGTATTTTTCTTCCTTTTATTGTGGAAACAATATTCCTTTTGCCTCCAAGTCAACAATCTGATGTTGTTATGTAGTGAAGTGTATGCCCATTTAGGCATTATCAAAAAACAAAAATGTGGGACAAGGTGTGGTTACATAATGGACATGATATTTAATACTTGATTATTCATGGATGATAAGGTCATCGTAATAAAGTTTATATTCGCATACAGCTGGTTTACGCTATATATAGTAATGTTGGTAAACAATTTCGCCCTCATGGAGGATGATGAAACTCTGAAAGAAATTGGTTGTGAGAAATTAGGCAGCGCAGTAAGCAACTCATGATGATTGCAATGTATTGTACAAAGCATACCCTTGTTATGAATTATATAGCCAAAAGGCTACAATGTGTTACAAAAAATTCCTTTTATATAGTATATAGTCCAATATGGCAGCCAATGAATTATGTTCTACTAGGGTCTATGTTAGTTCTTCGTTCATTTTCACATATTCTGCATTGCAGATGATGGATGTGGTATTGCAGGGTCCCATGCATGAGAAAGCCCAGGTGGCTGAAACCCGTAGTAGGAGCTTGATAAATTGGTGAAAAAACATTTGTGAACTTTACTTTGAGTGCGCGTAACTTATGAGTCTTGAAGCTGTATGGATCACCGGGGGCCACTCCCAGTACCAAGCACTGCTACCCTCATGTAGGCAGCTCGACTACTGGAGCATGTGCATTTACTGATTGTTTTATATATATATATATATATATATATATATATATATATATATATATATATACATATATATATATATATATATATGTATATATATATATATATATATATATATATATATATATTATCCAACAAAAGTATGGCACTGAGTAGAATGGGATTTAAGTGGGTGAAGTGGAACTGTATGTAGTGGCATTCAATGTAGTGGAGTAGCCTTGTGTGTTGTGGAGTGGCATTGTGTGGAGTGAAGTGGGCACTGTGTGACATAGAGTAGAGTGGAATTTTGTGGAGTGGAGTGAAATTGGGTGGAGTGGTATCAAACTTAGTGGAGTGGAGAGGAATCATGTGGAGTGGAGTGGGATTATGTTGAATGGACTGCGGTGGTTTGGCATTGTGTGACATGGGAGTGGATTACCATTATGTGACATGGAATAGAATGGCATTCTGTGGCATGGAGTGGAATTGTGTGGCATTGTGTGGTGTGGACATGTATTGAGTGGCATGGAGTGGCATTGTGTGGCATGGAGTGGAATTGTGTGCTGTTGTGTGGAGTGGCATTGTGTGGTGTGAAGTAAAGTGGTATTTTGTGGAATGAGGTAGAGTGGAGTGGCATTGTGTGGTGAGGAGTGACATTGTGTGGTATTGTGTGGGGTGGGCTGCCATTGCATGGCATAGAGTGGAGTGGTAATTTGTGTCGTGAAGTAGAATTGTGTGGCACTGTTGGCATGGAGTGGAGTGACAATGTATGGTATGAATTAGAGTGACATTGTGTGGCATGGAATGGAGTGGCATTGTGTCACATGAAGCAGAGTGGAGTGACATTGTGTGACATGGAGTAGAAGTGCATGGCATTGTGTGGCATGGACTGGAGTGGCATTATGTAGTGTGGAGTGGAATTGTGTGGCATTGTGTGGAGTGGAGTGAAGATGAATTGTGCCTGACCCAGGCGTGTATTCCACAGCCAAGCAGAAGCACAGAATGGTTAAGCAGGAAAATGCCCACTTTCTAACAGGGTAATTTTCAAACTTACAATTTAAAAAACAATTTCACCAAAAGATGTATTTTTAAAATGTTAGTTGGGAGACCCCAAACTCCACATGTCTACCTGCTTCCAATAGGGAATTACACTTAAAAAGACATTTCAACGCAATCCCCATGTTATCATATGGGAGAGATAGGCTTTGCAATAGTGAAAAACAAATTTAGCAGTATTTCACTATTAGGACATGTAAAACACAGCAGTACATGTCCTACCTTTGACATACACAGCCCCATGGGGCTGCCTTGGGCCAACCTTAGGGGTGGCTTATACATAGAAAAAGCGAGGGTTTGAGCCTGGTCGAACTGGCAGTTCAAAACTGCACACAGAGACACTGCAGGTCTGCAACATGTTTATAGGGCTACTCATGTGGGTGGCACAATCAGTGCTACGGGCCCACTAGTAGCATTTGATTTACAGGCCCTGGGCACACACAGAGCACTTTACTAGGAGTGTACTAGTAAATCAAATATGGCAATCATGGAAAAACCAATCACCAATCCAATTTAGCAGTGGTAAAATGCCCAGAGTCCTAAAGACCGCAAAAATGAAGTTCAGCACAGGATCATAACAGAAGGTCAAACGCCAAAACGACAGGGGTAACCATGCCAAGAGCTGCCAGGTCTAACACACACAGATTAAATTATAGCAATGAAATACAATGTGGTGGACATATGAGTTGCACACTGCAGATGTTAAGGGAACAGCATCATCTGTTGAATGATGATGAGCTGTACAGGTTTCAGGGTGAGGTAGAGCTTGATGATAGCAGCAAATGTGTAATTAGACAAGACTGGTTTACAAGTGCATTTAAGGAACAGTAGCTGAATTCTGTAAAATGAATATGGAAATAAGGAGAAGGGTTGGATGCAAAGGGAAAGAAGCACCAGAGACAACGGGGAGTGGGGCAGGAAGAAAAATTAGTACCTCAATGATAGTGCAAGCAAGTATAAGCAAGGATAGACATTGGTCCATGCTCCACAGAAGAAACAGGAAGTGATGCATGGCACTCACTAGCCAATTAGGAGGCAGCAAAGAAGAGTGACAATTAAGCCAATGAACGGTAAGCTATGAGTGGGCTCCAAACCCTTTATTGTAAACAATACCTCTCACTACAACGGTACATGCAATGTCAGCAGGTGAGATATAAATACCAGCTTCATAAAGACAACTTGGTAGAATACATCAATTAGCATTTTTTTGCAGAGAAATTGAGCTGAGGTGATATGACTAAAAGACAGAATGGTAGAAGACCTCAGGTAACATCTTTTGTAGGAAATGTGAGGTGACATAATGTGGCTACATCAAGAGTTTGTGTATTGGGTGCATGACTGTTCCTGCTTTGCCTTGCTCTTCTAAGACTTGGATATATTGTACTTCAGACTAGCAAATCAGGCAGATTTCACTCGAAGAAAACTTCCTTAGGTGAAACGGTATCTTAGGATGTTTTTGAAACTGTTTTCTTCTCAATTGTCCTTAGTGCTCCAAAACATCTTAAAATCAATTGCAGGGGGCTCCCTAAAACTGGTGTATGTCACTATTGTATCTACTGTAGCACACTGGCTTGTTGTATTCTGTTAACTGATTAGTCTCCTGTGGTCAAGCAGTGGTGCAATTGTAGCAACAGTTCTATCATTGTTACTCTTGTATGGAGGCAGCAATTCATCTTGCACATCGGCATTAAGGTATTGCTCATTCTTTTGCTCCAGTCCAGCTCTGAAGTGATAGTTAGCAAAGCACAACTTTTCAAAAAGAAAACTAGCATGTCATTGGTAGGTGATGTAATATAAAGTTACACAGTTTGCTCTCCCATTTTTTCCTGCAATGCAATATAGTTTCTATTCTGGAAGGGAGCTTGGTGTCAACATAATCCTCCAAGAATCCTTTTAGGCAGAAGATTTAGCTTTTCTGCCCTATAACTTTCTGCAACTCTAACCAGTACAGCCCTGACTAATTCACTGTAAGCTAAGAAAGTATGTAACTTGAGCAGGAATATTCACTCATGTATCATACTGGAGGCTTCCCTCACAAGAAAGTATATTTCCCACCATATTGTGTTTGATGGCTTCACCAAATTGCAGAGAACGACTCCAACTTGAAGGACCACTTGATATCCTCAAATGCACTTTAATATTCAACTCTATTATCATCATTATAAATGTAATTGTATGTAATTAGACCATAAAATAAAATATAAAATATAAAATAAAATACAACTATAAGCTTAAACAAATACAATCAGCATAACAATCGAGAGTACACAGCACACTCTATATTAAACAAAATATAGTAAACAAACTAGCCAAGAGATAACCCTTCTTGAAATATCTCTTGCATTGTTTCCAAGCTATAGATGGAATTATGAAGCAGGAAAACTACAAGGATATTGGCTGTGGATTAAGGTAACTGTATAGTGTCCCTTGGAGACTGAGGGGGTCATTACGACCTCGGCGGTCTTTTGAAAAGACCGCCGTGGCCGCGGGAGACAGAATACCGCCATTGCCGGCGGTATTCCTGTCTCCCTATTATGACATTTGCGCTGGGCCAACGGACGGTAACAGTGTTACCGTCCGCTGGCCCAGCGGAAATGTCACATCAACATTGCAGCCGGCTCGAAATAGAGCCGGCGGCAATGCTGATGTGCAGCAGGTGCAGTAGCACCCGTCGCGCATTTCACTGCCCGAAATTCAGGCAGTGAAATGCGCGACGGGGCTTTGCCTGGGGGCCCCTGCACTGCCCATGCCAAGTGCATGGGCAGTGCAGGGGCCCCCAGGGGCACCCCAAGTCCCCTTACCGCCGGCCTTTCAATGGCGGTGTGTACCGCCATGGACAGGCCGGCGGTCGGGGACTCATAATCCCCAGGGCAGCGGTGCTTGCACCGCTGCCCTGGGGATTATGACCGCCAGGCGGAATCCTGGCGGGAAAATGGAGGTACCGGCGGTATGGCCGTGGCAATTCCGCCACGGTCATAATTGCTGGCGGAACACCGCCAGTCTGTTGGCGGTGTTATTCCCAACATACCGCCGGCCGCCAGGGTCGTAATGACCCCCTGAATGCCTTTGCTTAGGAAAATGGATTTAATTCAGGCTTGTTGGCTCTACCTGGAAACAAAAGAGAACAAAATGCCTAACTGTTTGGATGCTGGGAGCACACACATCCAAGGGCTTCCTGTTCTACACACCAAACCTAGTTAGCAAAGGGACCAGTCCTATTTGAAACCACAAGAATAGGCTGCAGACCTATGTTAAAGGATTAGGGTGAGATGCTTCTTGAAGACAGGTAGTTAGTGGTTCCATTTCAAGTAGGCTAGAGTGGTCCACCTCTCCTTGACCCTCAGTGCTAGGCCTCTAGAGGCTTCTTTCATCCTTTACCCTTCCTTCAGCACATACATCAGATGGAGTCCCACAGGCACTTCCTGCAGCGCAGCCCCAGTAAAGCTAGCACATTTTTAACAAGTGCAAACCAACAGGTTTGTTTGGCCCAATACACCTGACAAATTGCAGCAATGTATTCATTACTTCAGAGCTTAAGCCAGTAGAGAAGTGGGTCCCACTGGAGAAGATCGGTAATGGGAGTGAACCTTAGTTTCACTTTTACAGTTAATTATATGTTCTTAAACCATTGAGAAAATCATATACCAATGTATTGAAAAGGCTCAGGGTCCCTTTGCTCAGGGTCTCATATCCACCTGCTTAGAGTCCACTGACGTAAAATTTGACTTGTTCACATTGATGAGATTTTCCTGTCACAATAGAGCTCTAAGGCTGACAGCGAGAATCTCAATGTCTTTGGTATCTTTGCAATGAATAAATGGGACACCCTGACTACGGGTTTGACAAACTGCTAAAGTTCGCTTTGCAAAATTTCACCAGGTTTCCAAGAATTCATTTTGTCTCTCATGTACACTGAATGCAAGACCATGCCTTACATGCAAAAGGCATGCATGATATTGGCAAAGGGAATAGTTAGAGGAGATAATTCCTTCTAAGATACATTTTTTGTTCAAACCAGTCTCCAACCAACAATTTGTGAGTGAAATTTCACAAACGCAAACGTCTAAAAATTTTACATTGAACAAAATGAACAAATTTCATGAAATTTCATGGGTTTAATAAATATTATACATAAGCCTAATGCTGACTACTCATGAGCCAAGGCCCATTCAGGGCAACAACCAACAAAGACTTTTCCAAGTTGTTGATGTAAAGATTAAGGAGGAGTGGTGAAAGCACACAGCCCTTGGAGACACCTCATAAATTAGAAACTGAGTTGATCAGCTGCCTCATCGTCAGTAGCAACTCTCATGGAGTAATGTTCCTGTATGACTACAATAGCTCCCAACATAAACAGGTTCCAGCCAACCTCCTGAAATGTTATCACAATTCTAAGGTGCCCTATGGAATGAAAGACCTACCACAATTCAGCAAGTGGGAGATAAAATTGACCTCACTTTACAAAGGCATGCTTGATTTTTACCAAGGACACCAGGAGGAACAGCTCCAGGGTAAGCATGCCATTATTGAAGTCCACCTAAATATAATTCCAGATGTTATCTATAGTACCCCACTTCTAAAGACCATTTAGATTTACTTTGGAAGGCAATGTGACTAGGGTGAGATGGGACAGTAGCAAGCCAGGTTGGCATTTTAAAAAGATGGATGATGATTGCTTTGAATCAGGGTGGAGGGCAGACCAGGAACAAAACAAAATTAAAGATTCTATGGAGTACTGGTACCCAGAGAACTAGGTGCCCATAGTGCAGATCTCTATTCACTTGGAATTACCTGGAGACTTCTACCAGGTTGTACAAGGCCAGGGGCAATGGAAATCTCCTAAAGTGAAGGGCTGACTAAAACATCGTATGCTACCAGAACCCCCAGTAGCATTAGAGCCCACAGGTCCTGCAGCATAGGGTTCTGTAAATAAGGCATTCCAGATATCTGCGAGGGGTTTAGCACCTGTGTTATCTAGGACAGAAATAGTCCTAAGTGGCAACCATCCTTGAGGAAGTCCTGGATCCATTTGTCTTAAGTGAGACCTTTTGCTTCTTCTGACTCAAAGTCTCCTCTTTCCTCTAGGTGACAATAGCCTTACATTGGGCCTTCAAGCAGACACACTAGATGGTGTTGTCAGGGGGACAAGTCTCAAGCTGCACAACCAGGGTGGCATTCACCTAACTGCACTACTGTTCAAACCAGACATGGGTGGACACGGGTTCCCTCTCTTCCTGATGAAATCCCCAGCCATAAACTCTTAATGAGAAGAATATTGAGAGGACAACTGGAATTGTGGAGGAGAACAGACAGGATTCCTTCCACAGCTTGATGGGGGTATTACTCAAGGAGAGAGAAGAGAGGCATTCAAGCCAACCAAGGTAAATGATTTGCACATTTAAACCCAGGGGGCAATGAATTGTGGTCCATGCTGACTCTTGGATTCACTTACAAATCTTGGAAAAAGGTCAGGCTTCGAAAGAAACCTGAAAGTAGTTAATGGGAAACAACTACCCTCCACCAACTAATGCCCTGGTGGCGAGGATATTAGATACACAGCTGCCAGTGGCCATCCTGCAGCAGGTTGCCACTGCAAGGTTGCCCTAAATCCCAAGAGGAGTTCATTCTCTCTAATAACTGTGGAACACTTCTAAGTAGCACAAGTTTGTGCATCTCTAAACCCTATTTCCTATTCCTGCATCCCTAATACAGTCAAGATATTCCGGTAAAGTGTTTTCCCAATTTGCATGGGCCACACCTGCATACAAATGAGTAAACACGTTCTTTAGGTTATGCATGTTCAAACTGTGTGCCCATGGTATGCATATTACTAAATGGGCCTGTTAAGCCTGGCATCCTTGGTGTGGTTTTCCCCCTAGTTTTTGCAGGCCTTAGGACTCTGCTCACTTTACTGCTGCTAACCAGTGCTAAAGTGCTTCTGCGCTCTCCTTAAAACATGGTAGAATTGGCTTATACCCAATTGCATATTTAATTTACTTGCATGTCCCTAGTAAGGTGGCACTACCTGTACCCAGGACCTGGGCCTGTAGCAGTAATTGTACCACCCACTTAATTAGACCTTTAAGCATGTCTCAGATCACGACCTGGCAAAATTAACCTGTTGCCAGACCCAAACCTTCCTCTTTAATACACATGTCACTCCTAGGGTAGGCCCTGGGCAGTCTAGAGGGAACAGTGCAGTGTATTTAGAAAGATGGACATGTATTTTAAGTTTTCCATGTTCTGGTAGTCAAAAACTCATAATATTTTTTATCTACTGCAAGACCTACCTCTCCCATAGGATAATATTGAGGTTATCTTATTCATTTATTGAGATGTAACTTCCAAATAGTAACAGGTGACCAGTTCATGTTTGGTGTCTTTGAAATTGTAAGGAAATGTCTTTACTTATGATAAAGTTGGATTTTAAATTACAAGTTTGAAAATACCACTTTTTATAAAGTTGGCATGTTCCTGCCATAGTCATTTAGTGCCTGCAGACTGTTACTGCGTCACATGACTGGATGCAGTTGGTAGTTCGGGTTTGTGTATTCCTCCTAGACAGCCACATAATAGAGGGCTTAGGTGTGCCTTGGTGGGCCATCACTGGCAGGATGGAAGAGCGGAGCTGGGCACAGCCCTACTTAAACTTGAATAAGCTGTGTCCTGCCTTCACACAAAGGGCTGCATACCCCATGTATTTAGTCTGAAGCCAGGGCAGGGAAGGCAGGAAACCTCTAGAAACTTCTCCCACTTCAAAGAGGCACCAGGTATAAATATTGGACCTCAGATAACAACTCTTGAGTACATTTCTGGACCTATAGAGATTCTGCCAGGAAGAAAGACTGCTGTTCTGCTGAAAGGACTGCCACTCTGCCTGACTGCCTTCCTGCCGGACTTCTGTGTTGCTGGAATGCTGCCTTGCTGGATTGCTGCCCTGCTCCCCTGCTGCCTCCTATCTGGATCAGAGGAATTGGACCTGAACCCAGGACTCCTAAAGTGGGACAGTTTAATATGGGGTTTGTTTGTGCCTCACCTTGACAAGTATTGTGGTTGCTCCTTGAGTAGGGTTTCACCCCCTCAACCAGTAATCAAATTTCTCACAGGGCCACAATGCTGGGGCCTTCTGTTGTAAGGAGATGACCAGAGAGCATGAAAAGAGGGTGAAAATATGAAATCCGTTCCCATGGCACCTACAGAATGCAGCCTTTGGACCCTACAGCAGGTTTGTCAACTATCAGGGTAACTGTCTAAGCAGCAAAATGTGAAAAAGTGCCTCTGCATAGTCACACCCATTTTTTGCCTCACAGATGCTGCTGGTGTTTCAACTTTTGACACTGGGCACTGATGTCTAGTCCCCAGTGAATGCACTGTGACTCCTCAAACATGGTAAAATTGGTTAACTCCTAAAACTGATTACCTACCTAGTGAGGCCATAGTAAATGGTCCAGGAAATACATCAATGCCATCCAAATGTTAAATTCCACCTGTAGACTGCACATATTGTGCCATCCTCCAGGCTGACAAAGGAAACATGGCTTCACGCCTACCTATGTAGACTAACTCCTACTCTAGCTTTTAAACCTGCAGATGAACCTGTCAATTAATTTTGACAAAAAGAACCCTACTTTTAAATATTAAATAAGTCACCCCTAAGTATGCCTTGTAGCCCACATGGTAGAATGCCTAGTATTTAAATGTGCCTCATACAAGAATTCAATTTTGACATGTACCTACAGTGACTAGCCATCAAAACCTGTTTTCACGCTTAAGGGATGTAGCTGTCCTATGAGAAAAACTAAAGTTCAAAATAAAATCATAAGCCTGTCATCTTTGGCCTGGGACAAGCTACTAAGCCTATTCACACTGAGACCTGGGTGTGAGGTATGTGACACATGGCAGCTCAGAAAGGGCAGCTGTGGAGGTTTCAGGAACTCCCTTACCTTGAAAGAGAGACCTAGGGAAGAGAAGTATTGTGTTTCCTGGGCCCTCCTGAGGCCAGTATGCACCAGACTGCTGGGAAGTGGATCTGCACCCAAAACCTAACGAGTAGGAAATAACTAATTTCCCTAAACACACCCGTAGCTGACACACTTCCTGAAGATTCTGTGTTATTTTATTTGTCTTGGAATAGTGCACTGTGGGATAGTTTGCAGTAAGGCAAAAAGTAAGTGCTGTAGAAATGGAAAGCTTTGCCTCTGGGAACTTTTTTTCTCATTGGTTAGGAAGTGTCCAGGAGTAATCCCCACCTACTGGCTAGTGAAACCTACAAACCTGGCACCACACCCACATAACACTCTCTGCACCTGTGGGAGAATAGAAGAGGACTGGACCTGCTGTTTGAGACCTGCTTTGAGAACTGAAGGGCTGGACGTGCTCCCACATGTACCCAGAACTATGAAGCAGACTCTAAGGGTCAGCTGGCTGACCTCCTGTGTGGCTACAGGGACACAACATGCTGCAAGAGGCCTTTTTCCTGAAGTGCCCAGGTGACTAGTAGCCACTGCTGGTGGCCTCTACTGGAATGTGTTCTGGCCTTTAATGGCACTCACTGAGGTCACAGGTATGTTAGAATTGTCCAAGAGAATCTGCTCCAGAAACTCTGAAAGGTTGGAACTTAACAAATGTTTGAACTTCCAAGACCTTGGAGTGTCTGCTGAACCTCACAGCAAAGGTGTCCAATTTCAAATAAACGTTGTCACATACAGCTTCAGGCCTACCCCTCTGGAGGATTTTGGGCTCCTTAAAAATCACTAAGCCTCAAGGTAGGAAGCAAAAGGTATCAACCCGACATGAGGACTTTCGCAGCCATGAAATTTTAATTTCTCCCGCTCTGAGATTTTCCAGACAAAACCAATGGATCAGTGGAACTTCGTCCAGTGGCCATCCGGTTTGAGGGGACATTAGCAGATACAGTCTGAAACTTTGCCCCATTGGAGGATTTCAACCTCCACTTCATAGACCAAGGGTGAGATTTATTTCCTGGCGGTAACAATACTCCTCCATAATGGTGATGGTGTAGCCTTACGATCAAGAATGCGGTCTGCCAACACATTTACATGCGGGCGGACCTTAGGGTTAATCACAGTGGGGACTACTCTGTCTCCACCATGATTAATACCTTAGGACGGACCTGGGGAGTCAGGGCCATCGAAGAAATGGCTACGTCTGCCCACTAAATTTAGATGGTGTGACGTAGTAATTTTTTTACTGTACCGTACCGCCAGATAAACCCTGGAGATAAGGAAAAGTGAAACAATTATAATGCCCACCCCCATCATGGAAGAACCCTCCCCTGGTGAGAAGAGCATTACTTTTGTCTTTTCAAAGTGAAAATCCTGTTTCTTTATGAATAGAAAAAATGAATACTTTTTGCTACAGGGCTGCATCCTTCTGACGTAACATTGTAGCAAACAGTAAATTGCATTGACAGGCACCTCCATAACGGTACTTCCAGCCAATGCCTAGTTGGTGGTCATTTATAAATCTACCAGGCGGAGTAGTCTTGACCTTGTGGATGTAAAGTCCTCTGCCAGGCCAAGGGAGAATTCTCCGTCCACCAGGAAATAAATTGGACTCTTAGTCAAAAGGTAACGTTTTTGACTGGGATGAATCCACTTGGTGTATCTGACACAGGTTCCATTGCGGCCAGCCCAAAATTGCACCTACGACCCGGTCCACCACAAAAAGTGAATACTGATTGGTGCTTTACTTTTTCTTGGCACTTTTTGCCTAAAGTATTTCAAAATCAATATTTTTGGTTCTCATTGTTGGATTTTTGTCATTTTGGTGTCATTATACTAATTAATGTTTTCTCTATTTTTCTAAATGGGTTGTGGGATTATTACTCTGTTGTTTTTTTACTTTTTTACTGTTTTGTTACTGCTAAGATTTTACACATTTTCCCCAGTTGAGCATGTCTGCTCTGTGCCATTGGTATCAGGTGTTTGTGCATAGTTTTAAACAATTGAAGCTGTGTCTTAACTTTACACGTTTATGGCCTTACTCCTTGTTGTGGACTCCCATCCACCCAAATTACCAATCCACTTTCTTACATATGACATTCAATTGTACTGTGAATTGTGGAAGAACTTATACTGCTCCACAACTTACCACTGTGATGCCCTGACAGCCAGATAGGACAGTCCCACAGTAGTGGGGGCTGCAGCATGAGAACAAAGCCACACCAGATTAGCAAAGCATAGGTGGCTGAGGCAAGCTTAGAAGGTATCTCTCTGTAGCACAGGTCAAAAATTCCAACGTTCAAAATTAAACAAAAACAGTGGAAACAATATGCAGGTGTAATTCCTTAACAACCTGCTTAGCCACCTTGAAATGTAACATCCCCTTGGGGGACCTGAATATTGTTCCATCCAGTATGTCCAAGAAATAATCAATGCCATAGACACACTTGGGGCCATATTTATACTTTTTGACGCAAAACTGCACTAACGCAGTTTTGCGTCAAAAAAATTAGCGCCGGCTAACGCCATTCTGAAGCACCATGCGGGCGCCGTATTTATTCAATGACGTTAGCCGCCGGCGCTGCCTGGTGTGCGTGAAAAAAAACGACGTACACCAGGCAGCGCCGGCGTAGGGGGATATGGAGCTGGGCACCAAAAAATGGGGCAAGTCAGGCTGAGGCAAATTTTTCGCCTCAACCCCATTTGCGCCATTTTTTTTTACTCCCAACCCCCATAGAAATGACTCCTGTCTTAGCAAAGACAGGAGTCATGCCCCCTTGCCCAATGGCCATGCCCAGGGGACTTCTGTCCCCTGGGCATGGTCATTGGGCATAGTGGCATGTAGGGGGGCACAAATCAGGCCCCCCTATGCCACAATTTTTTTTTTTTTTAAAACACTTACCTGAACTTACCTTAATGTCCCTGGGATGGGTCCCTCCATCCTTAGGCGTCCTCCTGGGGTGGGCAAGGGTGACAGGGGGGGTCCCTGGGGGCATGGGAGGGCACCTCTGGGCTCCTTCCGAGCCCACAGGTCCCTTAATGCCTGCCCTGACCAGGCGCTAAAAAACGGCGCAAAAGCGGCCGTACGTCATTTTTTTTGACCCGCCCACTCACGGGCGTGAATTTTGCCCGGGAGTGTAAATACGGTGCACATGCCTCGGAGTCAATTTTTTAGAGGGGAACGCCTACCTTGCATATCATTAACGCAAAGTAGGTGTCCACGCTAAAAAATGACGCAAACTCCATGGACTTTGGCGCTAGACGCGTCTAACGCCAAAGTATAAATATGGAGTTAGTTTTGCGTCGGAATTGCGTAAAAAAAAAACGACGCAATTCCGGCGCAAACAGAGTATAAATATGCCCCTTGGTTTTACAAGACTGCTCAGCACCTCTGCTTACAGTTTGATATAATGTTCTACCAAGTTTCAAAGTAGGCAAATATGACCACCTGTTTTGCTCTTGTCGGACCAGGCTCTCCTTTTTTATTTCCCCCACAGGGAAGCCCATTACCAAGTTTATTCCCACAGCATGTAATACTGTCAGCATCTGGGTCGGACAGTTTAACAAACTTAGAGCCAGATGTACTGACAAAAGAAATTGCAATTTACAAATTGCGATTTTCTGCGAATCGCAGTTAGGAAATCGCTATTCCTAAAGTACATAAATTGTTTTTTTAGTTAGCGATTTCTACTAGTTTGTCATTAATATTAATGAGGCAGGTTGCTGTTTATAACCCATTAGGAATGATAGCAATCACTGACATGGTGGACTGCTGCTCTTTTCCTTGAAGAAAAAGGGGATGCATTTAGAGAAATAAATACAAGTTTTTTTAAAAATTACCTTTAATTTTTTAAGAGCAGGCAGTGGTCAGTGGGGCCACTGCCTGCTCGCATTAAAATATTTTTTTACATTTCAAAGGTGAAGAGGTCCTACTGTTGACCCCGTGCCCCCCCCCCCCCCCCCCAGTTGTGATTGGGATATCACCACCTTTGAAGAGATGGTAAAATAATAATGTTTTGCAACTGGGATTCGGTCAACAAAACATTAATATATCAATCAGGATTTGTAAAGTGTGGCTAATCTCCCAACAAGGTATCCAGGCACTTGCAAGTCCCAGAAAAAGCAGTGAAGAGGAGGGAAAAGCAAGGAGATGGCACATAAAAAAGGGGTGAAAGCAATAAGAAAACAGTGAGGATGAGAGAAAAGTAAGGAGAAGCCACACAAAAAATGAGCGAAAAAGCAAGGAGAAAGAAGTGAAAACGAGGGAAAAGCAAGGAGAGGGCACACTAAAAAAGGGGAAAAAGGCAAGGAGAAAGCAGTAAAAACTAGGGAAAAGCAAGGAGAATGCACACAAAATAGGGGAAACATCAGGGGGGGAAGCAGTGACAATGAGGGAAAATCAAGGAGATGGCCATAAAAAATGGGGAAAAGGCAAGGAGAAAGCACTGAGAATGAGGAAAAAGCTAGAAGAAGGCACACAAAAAAAGGAAGAAAAAGCAAGGAGAGTGCAGTTAAAATCGGGGAAAAGGAAGGAGAGGCATACAAAAAACAGGAGAAAAAGCAAGGAGAAAGCACTGAAAATGAGGGAAAGCAAGGAGAAGACCCTGGAAAAAAAGCAAAGAGAAAGCAGGGAAACGAGGGAAAAGCAAGGAGAAGGCACACAAAAAAACAGAGGAAAAAGCAGGGAAAGAGCAGTGAAAATGAGAGAAAGCAAGGAGAGGCAGACAAAAACAGTGGAAAAAGCTAAGAGAAAGCAGTGAAAACAGGGGAAAGCAAGGAGCGGGCACAAAATACATGGGGAAAAGGTAAGGAGAAAGCAGTGAAAACGAAGGAAAAGCAAGGAGAAGGTACACTTAAAAGGGGGAGAAAGCAAGGAGAAAGCAGTGAAAACTAGGGGAAAGCAAGGAGAACCACACAAGAAACAGGGAAAAGGCAAGGAGAAAGGAGGGAGAACGAGGAAAAAGCAATAGGAAAGCAAACAAATAATGGGGGAAAAAGCAAGGTGAAAGCAGTGAGAACAAGGGAAAAGCAAGGAGAAGTCACACTAAAAATGGGGGGGGAATCAAGGAGAAAGTAGTGGGAATGAGGGAAAAGCAAGGAGAAGACACACAAAAAATGTGGGGAAAGCAAGGAGAAAGCAGTGAGAATGAGGGAAAAGCAAGGAGAAGGCACACAAGAAAGGAGGAAAAAGCAAGGAGAGAGTTGTTAAAATGAGCAAAAAGGAGGGAGAGGCATACAAATAACAGGAGAAAAAGCAAGGAGAAAGCACTGAAAATGAGGGAAAGCAAGGAGAAGACCCGGGAAAAAAACAGAGGAAAAAGCAAGGAGAGAGCAGGGAAAATGAGGGAAAAGCAAGGGAAGGCATAAAAAAATGGGGAAATAAGCAAGAACAGTGAAAAGGAGGGAAAGCAAGGAGAAAGCAGAGGTAAAAAGCAAACAGAAAGCAGTGAAAACGAGGGAAAGCAGGGAGAGGGCACACAAAACAGGGGGAAAGCAAGAAAAAAACAGTGAGAAAAAGGGAAAAGAAAGGAGAAGGCACTCAAAAAACGGGGGGAAAGCAAGGAGAAGATGGGAGCAAGAGCAATGCAGCAGCACGGGGAGAGCTGGGCCTAGGATATATACCACTGCGATACGGTATTTGGAAGGAGTGCCCTACACACACCCCTTCCCTACACCGAATCGGAACTGGGTCACAAACACAAATTGTGATTCAGTAACCATTTATGAATTGTAATTTGGTGTTTGTACATTTAAATAAGCATGTTCACGGTCGCACAAGTCCCATTCTGCGAATCAGGCTGTTTGCGACCTCAAAAACGGTTTGTACATCTGGCCCAAATTAACAGGCCATCTTGCATGCCATCTAGCTCTGTTCCTCTGCTGGATCGCTCTCACTCTGCTATATGTGCATTTCTGTACTCCCATTCATTTGATCCCTTGCTCAGCCAACAGGCTCCACTTCATATTATTGCATAGATTTTTACCATCTATGGTTTGTGTTTTGCTGGTGTTTAAATTACTCTGGATTTTTACCTACATGCTAATTCTCAGGTTCTTTTGTTTATTAATTTGCCTGTCAATCACCTTTTCTACCAGGACCTGCAGTTCTTTGTCCAAGGATATAAGTAGACAATGCCTGGATGTTTGGACGTCTTGGTTATGATAGACACTGCTGCAGTGGAGATACAGGTTTCAGAACGTGGTGACACTTTAACATCATGTGTAACAACAAGGGTTAGGGATTTGTTTACAAGTGCAATTCGTGGCTTAACTGTACATTTTTTTCACATGTTCATGTTCCCTGTACGCTTGTTTTTATCAAGTATGTCGTGTTCTTCTCTAAATGACGAGCTACTTGACCACTTGAGGTGCGTTACTGGGATTATCTGTAGTATGTCTAAGGTAAACATAAATAATCAGAAATTAAAAAGTTTTAAATCTAAAAGTACAAGAAACAAGCTTGAAAATAAAAGGTATGAAAAAATGACAGAAAAAAGTTTTAAAAGGTTTGAAGACATTTAATGATGATTAGTTTTGGTTAGTTCTGATGAAGGTTTGGGGTTACCTAAAGAGTAAGAGTAATAGCTAGGATTTACGTCAAGACATAGATAATGGTGTAAATAAGAGTTGCAGTTAGTGTAAAGGTGAGGGTTAGTTTTACAGTGAAAGTTATGAATAGTGGTAAAGTAATAATTAGGTTCAGGGTTTTGGTTGTTATGAATAGGTTTCTGACCAGGTTATGATGAGGAGATGGTTAATTGTGTGGATGAGGGTTACAGTTAGTGTAAAAATGAATGTTATTATTACAAATAGAGTAATGAACCGTGCTGGGAGTAGTGGTTAGGTTATGGTTAGGTTTAGGGCTACGTTATGGTTAGTGTCCGAGGCAGGATTAAAATTAAGTTTAGGTATAGGTTGAGGGTCAATGGATGGGTGTGGGTTAATATAGGGATAGGTATGGTGGCTTGACGGTCTGAATATTATGTTTTAGTGGTTCTGGATCAGGCTTCAGTATATGTCAATATGGGGTACATGAGTGGTTTCATAAAGTTTAAGGGTGTGGGTTTAGTTTGAAAATACTTATAACATGGGGTAGTGTCTGTAAAAACATTTTTACTTTTTAAAGAAAGCGAAAGAAAATTGCAACTTTTGGTTTACTAGCTGTCTTCTACAGAGAGTGTATTACATTTCGAAGTTTAATTTTCTCGCTTCATAATGAACCCTTTGTCTGTGTTTTTTTGTTGATTTAAATTGCAGACTTTTAACATTGATATGTGATTATGGATTAATGATGCTTCTGGATCAGTTTATCTTTTCCTCTCGATTCAGATGCAAGCGACACTTCAAAATTTGACACTCACTAAACTGACATAACAATCTTTCTGATTGCCTGCAGGGGTGAATTAGATAAAAAAAAAAGGTGAGACTATGAAAAAGAAAAGCGCCTCGTTTCCACAAACCATTATTAATGTCTTTTCATGGCACACTTTTGCAGAGATTTCGGGAAATGTGTATTTTAAAGCACATTAGGCCTGTAAAATTAATATTGATCATTTAAAGCACACTAGGCCAATAAGGGGATATTATGCAATGAAAATGACTCAAAGTTCTATTAACTATTAGGAAATGATGTAAGGCAGATCAATATGTTCACTCAGTCCTAATTAAAACTATCCGGCTTCAAATTGCTGTTTAAACCAACCATTGTTTAAAATATTTTTTGAAAATCAGATATTAATACTCCTGAGAGGCTACCAGGAACAAACAGTGAAGAAAAAAACATATGCGGCAGTTGTTTACTACAAAGATCAGTTTGTTCGTTTTAATTTGATCCCGTAGCTGACTTGTACAGAAGCTACAGTCTTAAACAGGGGCATCCAATTTGTTTTAAAGTCAAATCCATCCTGCTCCTGCTATAAGCAGGTTGTAGTCATCATGTCACGTGCGACTTTAACGGTACAAATAATTATGGGATTCGCTCATTCAGTTTCACTGACGGATTGAACAAATCCACATGCACACAAATACCTCTGATGATATCATTGTCAATAAAAAATAAGTCAGTTTATTACCTCCAAGAAGGCAGTAATGACGTTTGCATGCATTTTTAGCACGTTTTTAGAAAATAATCTGAGTTTCAAATCCGCGCAGCATGCGGATTATAACTCCCCTGCTGCCTGCGAGAGAGAATTTCACTTGTAGGGCGAACATGCCGAGCAGGCGCCGGCCACGCGCGGACCGGAGTGCACTCCACTGCACATCTTGGCTCGGAATCGCAAACAGATGGCGCTCGCGGCTGGCTTCCCAGTCTAGCCCGCGCAGCGCCAGCCTGTGGTCTTCGGCTGGTTGCTGCTGGCACTGTGTGACTTGAACATGCTAGGACAGCGGCAAGAGAAATCAAGTGTCCCTCACTGAGCAGCGCAGGCTAACGCCGAGCGACACGCCTGACATTCTACACCCCACGTCAGCTTAGAATACATTAACCTTTCGGTTTATTTAAGTCTTCTTGGACAGTGTGCGAACGTGCTTTGTGGTTTTTTCACAACTTGACACGCGCAGAACCAGCAAAAGCAGAGTTGGTGCCTCCTTGTCCTTATGCCTAATGTAGATTTTCCTAGTTTTTAATGACGGAAAGTCTTAATTTTATTAAAGACATGGAGGCGAGTATTATGCCTTCTTTTCTTGCTTTTATTTTACAGCAGCAAGTGAAAAACTACAAATCCCATGAATGCAGAAGAAATCTGCCAATGGGAAACATTCTGGAGAACATTAAACAACAACCAATGAACATGGGTGCATGGCATTATGACGTAACTGGACTGTAAGCAGCCCTCTTTTCTTGCGCTAAAACACGTCAGCTAGAACGAAATAAAGGAACAATTGAAGCCAAAATGAGAATAGCCATAATAAACAATAACAATTCAGAGCAAAAGTTTATAAGTCCAGGAAACTGATGATGAAGAGAAGCACAATGATGATCCGCCAGGCAGAGCAGAGGATAAGGCGATATGGAAGATGTTGAAGGGTTGTCCACATCCTGAGTGTAACCATTATGTAGCAGGTTGGACAGACGCTGTTGACACTAAAGGGATGGGAAAGAAAAAATGTAACAGTAGTTACTACACCAGGGTGGGATAATACTCGCCTCCGTGTCTTTAATAAAATTAAGACTTTCCGTCATTAAAAACTAGGAAAATCTACATTTTATGGCAAGACCGGAGGCTCCTATTATGCGAGTTTAAAGCAAATTAACAACATTTGAAGACACATTATTTACTGGTTTACAATAGAATACTCTAAAAACATTGTCATTAGTCCAATCTGCAGATCTAAGAATGTCCTCAAGGCGAGAACCTGTCCAAAAGGCTTTAGAAGCCATCGCACCTCTGGAAGAGTGAGCCCCAAAAATAGAAGTATCAATACCAGCCAAGGACATTATCCATTTAACCCAGCGAGCCAAGGTAGGCGACGCCACTGGTTTATGAGGTTTCCTGAAGGAAATAAGTAATTGATGTGATGAGGACGTTCTTAGATGTGCAGTCAAAGTTCATAAGCTTTTAAACATCGAGCAACACATAATTTGGGGTGATCAGGAAAATATGGATAGAAAACAGAGTGTAGATTTGTTTTAGTTCTTCGAGACACAGTAAACATTACACCAGACGGAGTAAACTGTCTTGCAGTAATATCTAAGGCTTTAACATCAGAAATTCTTTTAATAGAAACAAGACACAATAGCATGGTGAGTTTAGCAGACAACATTTTCAAAGAAAGGGAGGAATTATCAGGCCATGAAAGGAAAAAATGTAGGACAACATTAACATCCCATAAAAACCTGTATTTAGGTAATGGAGGATTGGCAAACTTTACTCCCTTCAAAAGACGACAAATCAGTGGATGTTCGCCCACAGGCTTCCCGTTGCCGAAATTATGATGAGAAGAAATGGCTGATCTGTATAGATTGATAGTACGATAAGCTTTGCCCTTACTGGCTTCAGCTGCGAGGAAATTTACTACAAAGGAGATATCTGTTGAAAGGGAATCGATGTGTTTTCCCAAACACCAGCTGTGCCATAAAGCCCAAGCTGACTTATAAGCTTTCGATGTTCCAGGAGCCCAGGATTGGCTGATATATTCTGAAGCTTGTGCCGAAATAAGAGGGAAACTTCTGGAACGCCAGAAATTTTCCATGCAGAAAGGGACAGGACGTTGTCGAGGATGAGATTGTGGGGACGTTGGAGAGGATCTAAAAGGAGTTCTGGGAAAGAGGGAATGAGGAAAGGAAAATCTGTAGTTAATTCCAGAAGGGTTGGAAACCAAATCTGAGACTGCCAGAAAGGTGTAACGAGAATTAAAGTAGCCTGCTGGCGTCGGACCTGAGCTAACACCCTGCTGATCATGACGAAGGGGGGAAAGGCGTAGGAGAGGAACTTGGACCAGTCTTGAAGGAAGGCATCTGTGGCCAAAGCCAAAGGATCCGGGCGCCAACTGAAAAATTGGGGAAGTTGTGAATTGAGACGAGATGCGAACAAGTCGATCGTCATGGGACCCCATTTGTTTTGAAGGAAACGAAAGATCGAGGGATGAAGCATCCAATCGCTTGAGTCGTGAAGATGGCGAGAGTGCCAATCGGCGACCGAGTTGAGAGTTCCTGGAAGATATTCTGCATGAACCGAAATATGGTTTGTAAGGCAAAATTCCCAAAAGCTCTTTGCTAATTCTGCCAGAGGTTTGGATCTTGTTCCTCCGAGATGGTTTATGTATCGAACCGCCGAAATATTGTCCATTCTGAGAAGAATAGCGCAACTGACCCTGTTCTTTGCAAGGCTTCTGATCGCAAAGGAGCCTGCAAGCATCTCTAAACAGTTGATATGCAATCTGGACTCCTCTAACGACCATAGACCTCCAGTCGGGATTGAGCCACAGCGGGCCCCCCAGCCTGTTAGGCTTGCATCTGACTCTAATACAAGATCTGGGGCTGATGGAAAGATAGCTCTTCCGTTCCAAGCATCTAAATGGTCTGTCCACCATTGTAATTCTGTACGGGAGTCGTAGTCTAGAGGAATAACGTCTGCGTAAGAAAGCCCTTTTCGGAGATGCTGAATTTTTAGACGTTGAAGAGCCCGGTAATGCAAGGGGCCTGGAAATATGGCTTGTATGGAAGAGGATAGGAGCCCGACGATACGAGCAAGAGACCTTAGGGAGACGAAAGAATGGCGTAGAACTTGAAGAATCTCTGACTTTATGGACTTTATTTTTGCGGAGGGGAGACAAAGATTGGCCGAAACTGAGTTTATGAGGAAACCTAAGAATTCTATATTTTGGGAAGGGAGAAGAAGGGATTTTTCCTTGTTGATAATGAAACCCAAGTCCGATAGCAGAGAACATGTTATGTTGAGATGCTCCTTGAGCAGGTTTGGTGATTGACTCATGATGAGAATATCGTCTAAGTAAATGAGGAGTCTCACACCTTGGGCTCTGAGGTGAGCTACAACTGGCTTCAAAAGTTTGGTGAAGCACCATGGAGCTGATGATAGACCGAAAGTAAGAGATGTAAAGTGGAAGAAACGATCGAGCCATTGGAATTGGAGAAACTTTCTGTGATCTGGATGTATCGGTACAACCAAGTAGGCGTCTTGTAGGTCCAGACGAACCATCCAATCGTTCTTCAACAGAGAGTCTCTGAGATGGAGAATGGTTTCCATCTTGAAGTGGCGATAAACCACAAACTGATTGAAAAGCTTGAGATTGATAACAGGACGCATTTTCTTGTTTTTCTTCTGTACCAGGAAAATAGAGCTGATGAAACCTGTGGCATCTGGATGAGTGAGAGAAATAGCCTGTTTCTGGAGGAGGGACTGAACCTCTGAAGAAATAAGAGTGGACATGTCTGTAGAAAATTGAGGAAGTGGAGGGACGATGTACTGAGTTGGAGTTGAATAAAACTCTATCATATAACCCTGAACTGTACTGAGAACCCAAGGATCTGAGGTAATCAATAGCCAATTTGGAAGAAAATGACAAATCCGACCGCCCACGGGAAAGAGAGAAGGAAAAGGATTTACCTGTTTGATTGGCATTTCTAATATTCTTGAATCCTCTGGAACGAAATCCTCTGGATCTTTGCGGGTAGAATTGAGGTCTAAAATCTTGGTATCCTGCGTTGAAGTTGCCACGGGAACCTTGGGTATAATAGGATCGGCCGGCAAAGCGGCTCCTGCCTCTGCCGGCCCTGACAAAAACCCGCTGATGAAACACCTTCTTTAAAGATTGTTGAGCTTTGTCAAGCGAAGTGAACGTAGCAACGTATTTGCCTATTTCTTTAATGAAATTTTCTCCAAATAAAAAACCTTCAGTTTTGACTTGAGGTTGAATGGAGGCGAGATGAACCAGTTTGGAGTCTAGTTTAAGGAGAATGCCCTTGCGTCTTTCCTGGGATATAGCGGAGTTAGCGTTTCCCAGAAGACAAAACGATCTCTGTACCCATAATGACAACTCTTCGGGATCGATAAAAGACCCATCAATCCTGGCGGACTCGGCCATGTCAAAAATCCGGGTAAGAGGACCAATAACGTCTAAAAGTTTATCCTGGCAGGAAGACCAGGCTTTATCAATACCTTTTCTAGGATCTTTGCCAAACTTTGAAAAGAATGTCAGAATGGGTTGATCCAAAACCGGTGTAGTGGAAGACTTGTGCACCAAAACAGGACGGGGGCACTCGGATCTGAGTTTAGCCCGAGTTTGTTTATCTAAAGAGCTAAATAACTTGGCTGAAACGTAATCTCCAACATGAGTTGCTGGATACCATTCCGTGGAATTAGGGTGTAAAATAAATGAGGGGTCAAACATGGGTACGCCTTCGGAATCTAAAATAGGATTGGAGGTATCCGGGACAGAGGACTTACATTTTTTGGTAATGGGCGAAGAGCTCACGTCATCATGACCAGATGGGTCGAGATCTGAATCTGTATCAGGTACATCGTCGTCAGTATCCGGAATAGAGGAAATTATCAGAGGGGATATGACATGTTTGGCTTTAGCCTTTCTTTTAAGAGATGTACCATTGGACGTATTAATCTCCTTACTTGGAGTCTTTTGAGGAACCGCGTCCTCTGCCATGGGTGAGGAAGCCTCACCAGTCTTTAGCGCCAATTTTTGTACAGCTTTTGATTTAGGGGAAAGGCGCTGACTGCAAACCCCTGCAGACTGGGTAGATAAAGTCTTGTTTAACATTTTTAACATAGAACCTTCTAAATTTTTTGTTAATTTATTCATAGAGGTATTGACAGCTTGCTGTACGGAATTCTGAATAAATAAATGAATATCTTGTTTAATGGCAGACACTTCCTCTTGGTCAATTTGAGGAGATGGGGAACTGCCAGACTCCATTATGAAATAATAAGGACTAACAAGCTGCCCAAGCTGCCGCTTAAGGGTTAACAAGAAGACAGGGGGAGTTTTCACCAGAAAATAGGCCCCGCCCCGGGGTGTGTGCTACCGGTAGTCGAAAGGCAGACACACTGACAGCTAAGGGGAACCCCGACGAGCAGGAGAACAGCGGGTCGGTAAGAAACAAGGAATTAATTCTAAATACGTCGAAAAATGCTGCTGGTAGAAGCGGCGTCAAAGGAACTCCTCTTTCCTCAAGCGCGAGCCGAAATAACGGCCGAACGCTTGAGGAAAGAGCGAAACATCGGGAAAGCCGGCGCGCGCGTGTGGGAAGCGCGAGGCCAAAAGAAATAAAACAAATATCTCTCAAACGTGCGGCAACATGCCGACTGCAAATGAGCCACGAGGGACACAATAGTAATAAGCACGCGTCGCACCAAGCTTAAATATACAATAACAATATTTTAAAACATGCGATACGGAAAGGAAATAAAATATGACTTAACTGGCTTGTAAGCAGCAAGAAAAGAGGGCTGCTTACAGTCCAGTTACGTCATAATGCCATGCACCCATGTTCATTGGTTGTTGTTTAATGTTCTCCAGAATGTTTCCCATTGGCAGATTTCTTCTGCATTCATGGGATTTGTAGTTTTTCACTTGCTGCTGTAAAATAAAAGCAAGAAAAGAAGGCATAATAGGAGCCTCCGGTCTTGCCATAAAATTATAAATGAAGGCAGCACTATGGACGACTAATGGTTGTATCTTTAAAACGACGACGGACTATATTATATGCATTCATCTAGGCAGACAGAATGTCGCGGTGCTTTGCATCCTGTAATCGGAGTCCTAAAGGTATTTGGCATTCCCCACACATTTAGTTTAACTATGAAACTATTAAAAGCAAACTGACAGAACTGCAAAGATCTTGTTCAATTCAATCTAAACTTTGGTAGCTGGAAATGTTATGTAATCATTTTGGTATTTGCTTTTAATGGGTTTTCCCTTTGTTACCTCACCACCGATTTTCTCGAATCCATCTATGACATTAAAGTATTCAGGTGAGACAAGAAACAGGTCCAGCACTGTTTGAGAGAATCCACTTTAACAAGTTTAGTCGAGATCATACATTCGGGTTCTCCGCTCAATGCTTGTAGCTGACATTACCAATGTTTTAATCTAAAAAGTTAAAAACCTTGCAAAGCAGACCCAGCCATCCTTTTTTCCAAGATCGGTAATTTGAGAGATGTTAAAAGGGCAAATAATAATATATGTTATGTAACACACTTAGAAATGGCATACATACGGTACAAAGTACAATTTATTTATATATAAATAACAACAACAACAAGATGGCTGCTCACAGCTCTATTTGCGAGCTCTGCTGCCCCATGTAAATATCCAGCAAACATCCTACATATAGGTAGGTATCAGACGCCAAAAACGTTCTGTACTGACAGAGGAAATACAGCCAGTCAAGAATGTATGTTAAATGATCTACACTCAACCCCAATGGAGTGCTTTGCGGCTGAATTAATTGACCTCTGCCCCTCTCTGGATAAATGGATATGATGGTGATTGCATCTTGGTAAGGTGCCTGTGGATGTATGCTTACCTGAGACTGGATCGACTGCATGAAGTAGGGCCATGGTAGTGTTGGAAACAATGTAAAGTATCGAGGAACTGACATTGTGGTGGTGGGCTTCAGAGGGATGAGGCTGTTCTGCCAAGCAATGAGTGGACATTGGGATAGAGATGCTTTGGGCCGAGGGTGGGCTCCACGGTTTTAGCGGCAAAAGAAGACTTGCACCCATGTCCAAGTGAGACCTTTGGATGCTGGGCTGGAGTGCATTGCACACTGCACCCATATGGGCAGTCAGCGGGCTGTGGTGCTGCAGGGATCAGAAGATGGTCTTGCATTGCCGACACTGGGAGGACTCCAGGCTTCTTGGGGCTTCCCGCAGGAGATTTAGGGCCTGATTTAGATATTGGTGGACGGATTACTCCATCACAACAGTGAATTATATCCCATCCGCCGAAATCTAAATCCCACTATTTCCTAAAAGATTTAGATTTTGCAGAATGGGATATGAGTCACCATTGTGATGGAGTAACCCGTCTGCTAATATTTAAATCTGGCCCTTAATCTGAGGAGACCAGTGGGGCCAGCCCACTGATTGTACTTCAGCTGTTGATCAGGTGATTTGGGCCTACTGGTTTGGACTGTGAGCATGAAAGTTATTGTTGAAATGGAAAACACCACCTGACTGGAATCAGTGTGGGTGTGTGGCAGTGCTGGAGACCAGACTAAAGAGCCCTGAAAGCAGGTGTGGCACCTCCGCTAGGGCAGAGGAGCAGCACGTCCCACCCGCCAGCAGCAGCAGCTGCAAACTTTTTACTAAAAAACAATACAAAACTACATTTATTATCCTTTTTTTAGTAAAGGGGGCGGGGCCACGGGGTTTGACGAGCACTGAGGGAGAGTGCACAGCACTCTACCTCATTGTGCACATGCGCAGTAGACTTTGTCCAGTCCGGCACTGTGTTGTCGGGCTGGAAAGAACAGGCACAGGCTCCCACTCTGCCTGGGAGTGCCCTGGCTGGGCTCTGCCAGTCAATCCTAATGCTGCTGTGAGCAGTGTCAGGATTGGTCACAGGGCAGGCTGGGAGCCTGTGCCTGCAGCAGAGGAGCGGTGCGGAGGTGACAGCAGCGGCGATACAGTTACGTTTAAAAAAAATTAATTCCCCGGACCACGCGTGCCACCCCGCTCCTATTAGGCCCTGTGAGCCGCTCCTGTCTGAAAGCATGATGGGCGCTCAGCACGAGAGAGTAAACAGACACAATGGACCTTTTTGCTGCGCTTGACTTACCTGTTCTGGAGACATCCACCCAAAGTACTAGCAGCAATATTTAGGTGGAGAGTATATATCTGTGACACTGCCAAACCCACTTTTTATTTGGATCGGAAAACACTTGGCCCTGCCATCTATCCACAAACATGGGCTGCTGCCCCGGAAAGGGAGGAAGGGAGCAGGGGATTCGGCACATCAAAAAATCTGGTGTGGTTGACTTCTCTCAACATGACTCCTCGAATGTTTACCCTGGACATTACCATTATGACCATATCTATACATCCTGTGCTTCCATGTGCATCTGATTCATTAGTGTCTGCCTTCTTTGAGATTATGTTTCCCCGTGACAACTATGTTGACAATCATGGTGATAGACAAATTGAGTAAACCAAGGCAGGCTAACAAGATGACACAAACCACGTCTTGGCCTGGTGGCTGTCCAGAGGATACATCAGCTGCTGGAGTGGCAGAAAATAGTCACACACAGGCGCTTACCCCATCTGACCTTATGGCAACTATAAGAAACCTCCAATATGCCCTGGGACACAAACTATACTCCATCTCAGTGGAGATTAATTTAATCAGAGAACATCTCAGAAAAGTGGCAGAAAATCTAAAAACGGCGTGTGGTGATATGTCCACAGTGGCTATTATTCTACACAATACCACAAAAATACTGGAGGCCAGGCTGGAGGATGCAGAAGGCCTCTACCACTACAACAACCATTGCTTCATGGGTTTCTCCAAAAGAGCAGAGAGTCTTTTGGTCAACATATTTCTTGATAAGTGGATACTCATAGCAGCCTGTCAAAACTCTTTTTCATTGAGTGTGCCTACAAAGCCCTCTTGGCCCTTCCAAAAGAGAGTGCACTACCAAGGGCCGTGATTGCTCAATTTTTGAGCTTTTGTGGTAGGGGTGAGATTTTTAAAGTAAATGCACAGGAGATGCAGATCAATATTCATATTTTACAATCAAAATTATCCCGGACTATGCAAGAGAGTGCAACAGCAGAGGAAGATGTCTGAAGGAGTAAATCGCAGACTCCAAGAGTCTAATCTGAAATATGTGCTACTCTTTCTAGCCAAACTAATGATCATCAAAGATGGCAAATCACATTTCTTCAGACTAGCTAGAGATAATGTCAGGATGAATGGAAGAACGGGAAGAAACAAAACACTCCCATTGATACTGCAAATGGTGACATTGAAGTTGCTAGTTAATCACAACACTCATAGCAGAACACCAATCACAACAGCAATATTGATAATGAATGGGACTTTGTAATATGAATAGCTATGATAGATGATGGCACTTTGTCAATGGACTCCCTGAGAATCTCTGGACACATTGACTGTGAACTACAAATTTAAGACAGTATGAACTCGCATGAGGATCCCTAGGTTGGAATAAGTAAGGAGACAGGAGCATGGAGCTATTCCATTCTCTTTTTAGGTTCCTCGCGGTTCTTTGGAAAGATACTTTACATGGGTTGCCTTACTTGGGAGGTCTTCTCTGAGAAGGAAGACTGTCAGATTCTATTAATGTTACTTTGTATTTGTGGCTTCTATTTTCAAGTCGGGGTGTGTGAAATTATGATTCCAAGCTTTCCATGGATCAGTGAGTAAAATTTTAATTTTCCTTTTACAAGTTACTCTCAGCTTCTAGGGAGGGGTTATTCTGTTTACATTTTGGAGATGTGTTTTATATGCAGTAGTTGCAGCAACCATTCTTGTTAGTGTGGTGATGGGGTGGTCTGATGCAGCTTGCTTTATGAGAGAAAGATTAGGGAAAGGGCCCTCTTTCTTTAGGACCGTAAAACAATAATGACTAGTAGACTGCAAAAATTAGATGTGACTTGCATAACTATAAAAAATGCTACAGGTAATATAGTAGCTTAACGCATATGAAGTATGGTGTCTTCTTTCAGGAAACATACCTAAACTACCTGAAACACAAGCAAATGTCCGAGACGTGATGGGGTAAATTGTAATACTCCTCGTATTCAACATTCTCTAGAGCAGTTGCAATATGGATAGCTAGAGGGGTCTGCTTTAATATGCTATCTGTTACTTCAAGGGAAGATATATACTGATCAGGGTATCCTTGATGGACAGGAGATATGTCTTCTCAATGTGTATGCCTCAAATGTACTGGATATGTCACTCATCATCAAGTCGTTAAACATGGCAGCTGCCTAGGTTGAGCCCCATGATTTGGACTGGAGATTTTAATACAATAATGGACAACATTATAGACAGATTTCCACAGAGGTCTGGCATTCCCTCTCGCTTTGCCAATCAACTATTAAACATGATAGGTAAATTAGAACTTTTTTGATTCAAGTGCCCCCGGAGACAGGTGCAATCTTTCTACTCCCTCCCTAGCAGAATAGACTACATATTTATCAGTGGGTAAGAGTGAGAAGGCTGTACCCATTTCCCCTGTTTAGGGATTATCATATCTGACCTCTCCCCACATTGTCGTATTTACAGTTGGTAGGGTTTTAGACCCAAGTTTCCTACATGGAAATACAGCGAGAAAACACAGTTGGCTGCAGCCTTTCATGTACAAATCAGAAACTGTTTAACAGATTATTTTGAGAACATCTGGGGTGCTGCAGCCAATAGGATAGTGGAGTTGGACATGATAAAAGTGGTTCTGGGGGCACTGATATCAGGAAAAATTAGAGAGCTAAGACAAAAGTGGAAAGCAGACATTGCAGCTACTGGTAAAAAAAAGATGTGCTGGAGCCTGAGGTTGTACACAAGCCTGAGCTGAGATAATTGTCAGATAGTAACTTTATAAATGGGGAGTTCTACCTCTTTACCCATGAATAGGTTTCACTATGTATCCTGTACACCAAAACTCCATAGAGAAGGGCACAGATTAGACAAAATGCAAGCATGCTTACTGAAGAAAGAAACATTGAGATAATCTATTCTACCAACAACAGATCGGGAGCGCCCATCGTAGCTCATATAACAGGCAATCAATACTGTTTTCAAAACCTACCGCCAAAGACTATATTCGCCCTGTCAGTTCCCAGGCCCCTCACTAGTGTGTGCCGTTCTATATAGGGCATATCTACTCAGACTGGCCCAGGAATAGAAACTGGTCTTAGATGGACTTTTGACTAAGCACGAGTTGAGTCATGGGAGCCCTAAAAACAAGCATTTGCAATGTAATAGGTCTCGCGTTTACTCGAGTTAAAGCTATTAACGTTGTCAACTCCTAACCAAACTTTTCTTGCCACATAAACTGAAAAGTAAAACAGTTTCACATAAGCAAGCTGACGGCCACCATAAGCGCAAAGCAAACACACAAAAGGGAACAGAAGTCCGCTCGCAGTGAAACGTATCCTCAAAAGTGCAATTATCCATGTAACCGGCAAATGTGCAATTATCCATGCAAAAGGGTCGATGTCATGCAAAGCGCTCGACTTCAGCCCAGCGAGATCGCCCTGGAAAAATAGTGCAGAAACTATACTGAAAACATGGAGCCTCCTATGTTTTCAGTAGTTGGCCACTGAGCTCGAGACGAGCTAAACACCAGAAGAGGCATGGCATATGCATGCCTTCCACTAATGAAATCAAGCTTATTTTAAAAGGCAAACCAATGAACCAACCAAACAGATGGGCTTGACATGGGTGTGGTTAAAAGCCCTCAGAGAGATTACACCAGGGACGGAGCGCTTTGCGCTCGACCCTAAAAAGGATGACTTTGTGTGTGGGGCATGTCAGAAATCACTAACCTTGTATACTAAATGCAAAGGAATTGATGAATGCTTCCACACCTCTCTGAATCCATAGCCAACTATACACAAAATATGTTGGTTAGCTGCAGACCCAGGGAAAGGGGAACAGGATAAGAGAGAAAACAAACTCATTGGATATTGCCATTCTGGCTTGGTATTTAGTTGGACACTGCCTTCAACTGGATAAGCACTGATATCCCAGAAATAAGACGAGCTCTTTAATGTTGTGTCACCCTTCCTGAAGCATCTAAGATCTTCCATTACACTTGATATACATTCAGAATATCTCTATTTCTAATTCTTTAAATTTTGATGGAGCTCTGATTTTTGGTAAAACTAAATACTCAAATATTATCAATGAAATAGATGTCAAATATTTCGAATGATTGTGTGTAAAGAAATGGCTCCCTGATGCAGTTACCCCCCACTTTTTGCCTGATACTGATGCTGACTTGACTGAGAAGTGTGCTGGGACCCTGCTAACCAGGACCCAGCACCAGTGTTCTTTCACCTAAAATGTACCATTGTTTCCACAATTGGCACAACCCTGGCACCTAGGTAAGTCCCTTGTAACTGGTACCCCTGGCACCAAGGGCCCTGATGCCAGGGAAGGTCTCTAAGGGCTGCAGCATGTCTTATGCCACCCTAGGGACCCCTCACTCAGCACAGACACACTGCTTGCCAGCTTGTGTGTGCTGATGGGGAGAAAATGACTAAGTCGACATGGCACTCCCCTCAGGGTGCCATACCAACCTCCCACTGCCTGTGGCATAGGTAAGTCACCCCTCTAGTAGACCTTACAGCCCTAAGGCAGGGTGCACTATACCACAGGTGAGGGCATATGTGCATGAGCACTATGCCCCTACAGTGTCTAAGCAAAACCTTAGACATTGTAAGTGCAGGGTAGCCATAAGAGTATATGGGCTGGGAGTCTGTCAAAAACGAACTCCACAGCTCCATAATGGCTACACTGAATACTGGGAAGTTTAGTATCAAACTTCTCAGAATAATAAACCCACACTGATGCCAGTGTTTGATTTATTAAAAAATGCACACAGAGGGCATCTTAGAGATACCCCCTGTATTTTACCCAATTGTTCAGTGCAGGACTGACTGGTCTGTGCCAGCCTGCTGCTGAGAGACGAGTGTCTGACCTCATGCGGTGAGAGCCTTTGTGCTCTCTGAGGACAGAAACAAAGCCTGCTCTGGGTGGAGGTGCTTCACACCTCCCCCCTGCAGGAACTGTAACACCTAGCAGTGAGCTTCAAAGTCTCAAGCTTCGTGTTACAATGCCCCAGGGCACTCCAGCTAGTGGAGATGCCCGCCCCCTGGACACAGCCCCCACTTTTGGCGGCAAGTCCAGGAGAGATAATGAGAAAAACAAGGAGGAGTCACTGGCCAGTCAGGACAGCCCCTAAGGTGTCCTGAGCTGAGGTGACTCTGACTTTTAGAAATCCTCCATCTTGTAGAAGGAGGATTCCCCCAATAGGATTAGGGATGTGACCCCCTCCCCTTGGGAGGAGGCACAAAGAGGGTGTACCCACCCTCAGGGCTAGTAGCCATTGGCTACTAACCCCCCAGACCTAAACACGTCCTTAAATTTAGTATTTAAGGGCTTCCCTGAACCTAAGAATTTAGATTCCTGAAACTACAAGAAGAAGAAGACTGCCGAGCTGAAAAACCCCTGCAGAGGAAGAACAGAAGACACCAACTGCTTTGGCCCCAGTCCTACCGGCCTGTCTCCTGCCTTCCAAAGAACCCTGCTCCAGCGACGCTTTCCAAAGGACCAGCGACCTCTGAATCCTCAGAGGACTGCCCTACTTCAAGCAAAACAAGGAACTCCCGAGGACAGCGGCCCTGCTCCAAAAGAACTGCAACTTTGTTTCAAGGAGCAGACTTAAAGACCCCTGCAACTCCCCGCAAGTAGCGTGAGACTTGTAACACTGCACCCAGCGACCCCGACTCGACTGGTGGAGAACCAACACCTCAGGGAGGACCCTCCGGCGACTCCGAGACCGTGAGTAACCAAAGTTGTCCCCCATGAGCCCCCACAGCGACGCCTGCAGAGGGAATCCCGAGGCTCCCCCTGACCGCGACTGCCTGAACCTAAAGTTCCGACGGCTGGAAAAGACCCTGAACCCGCAGCCCCCAGCACCTGAAGGAACGGAACTTCTGTGCAGGAGTGACCCCCAGGAGGCCCTCTCCCTTGTCCAGGTGGTGGCTACCCCGAGGAGCCCCCCCCTTGCCTGCCTGCAACGCTGAAGAGATCCCTTGATCTCTCATTGATTTACATTGAAAACCCGATGCTTGTTTCTACACTGCACCCGGCCGCCCCAGTGCCGCTGAGGGTGTACTTTTTGTGTGAACTTGTGTCCCCCCCGGTGCCCTACAAAACCCCCCTGGTCTGCCCTCCGAAGACGCGGGTACTTACCTGCTGGCAGACCGGAACCGCAGCACCCCCTTCTCTCCATTGCAGCCTATGCGTTTTGGGCACCTCTTTGACCTCTGCACCTGACCGGCCCTGAGCTGCTGGTGTGGTAACTTTGGGGTTGCTCTGAACCCCCAACGATGGGTTACCTTGGACCCAAACCTGAGACTTGTAAGTTATTTACTTACCTGACAAAACTAACAAAAACTTACCTCCCCCAGGAACTGTGAAAATTGCACTGTGTCCACTTTTAAAACAGCTTATTGTGTTTTATGTAAAAAGTATACATGCTAATGTAATGATTTAAAGTCCCTGAAGTACTTACCTGCAATACCTTTCAAATGAGATATTACATGTAGAATTTGAACCTGTGGTTCTTAAAATAAACTAAGAAAAGATATTTTTCTATAACAAAACCTATTGGCTGGATTTGTCTCTGAGTGTGTGTTCCTCATTTATTGCCTGTGTGTATGTACAACAAATGCTTAACACTACTCCTTTGATAAGCCTACTGCTCGACCACACTACCACAAAATAGAGCATTAGTATTATCTCTTTTTGCCACTATCTTACCTCTAAGGGGAACCCTTGGACTCTGTGCATACTATTCCTTACTTTGAAATAGTGCATACAGAGCCAACTTCCTACATTGTGCTTCTCTTACGACTAATAACTACCTTCTGTCTTATAAGACCATTCTCATTGATTCAAAAATACATTCAAGGTACTTAATTATTTAAATGCAATGCAGCAAACCCATTAAAAATATAAAGTTTACCTGGGCAACGAGCAATCACTTTCCCAACCTACAGTGCTATCCTAATACAGTTTGTGCATCAAGACAAAATATACACGAACGTCTTTAAAGTGATCTGATCTTTCTCATTCCTGAAAGTTAAATAACAAGGTCTGCAAAAAATCGAAGTGTATAATCCTTAAAAGATAGCTGTTGAAACATTACTTACAACATACAGTCTATCTCCATAAACACGAACGGGTTCCTAAAAAAACTCCTCTGCATCCAGTTCAGGCTTCCCCTGATTCTAAAAGATGTTAACAAAAAAGTATCTAAGGGTTTCCCTAAGTCTGGCAACAGGGTCCTGGTTCTGTAACAATAAATCTCGATTTCTTCGTCATGGGGCCTTGCTGTCTTCACTCCTGTTTGCCCTGATAAGGCTCTGGCCAGCATGTCGAGGCTCCACATGGAGAGAGGGAGAATAATGGGCAGTGATGTAATGCACACAATGTCACTGTATGTGGATGACACTTTAGTGGATCTTAGAGACCAAACACAACCAGTTCCACACATGCTAGAAATCTTGAACAAGGATAGAGCTGTTTCTGGATTCAGCACAGAGAGTTCCAAATCCCTTTGAAACACGTGACTGGTGTGAATGCTGATACTCTCCAGAATATTGGTCTCCCATATCAGAGTGACATAGTTTGGTCTACCACTGTCATATGACTGTAATATCTACATAAATAAAACATAAGCAAAGCAGTATCAGTCAGTTGTGACTCAGTATCTTTTCAATGATCAAGCTTACCCCTTTCCATAATTGTCAGAGGGCATTAATAAATATTGCAGTGTTGGCTCTACTGCCTATACGTGGTTCGGTCAGTACTTAATTTGCACAGGTGTTTGTCTATGTCACATGTTTATGACAGTACACCACGTGGTAGCACTCTCAGTCGACCTTGGGCTTAAATATTGGTTTCAGTGAGTATTCTGTTTGTTTGCAAGAACATTATTTTGTTGATCGAACACCTTACTATCTTTCTTGATCTGGGTGAGCACATACTCTAAGGTTAATCTAAGTACACTAAATTACACTATGAAAAGGGTAGGTTAGCTGTATATGAATATAGTGTGTATCTTCCTGAAAGATTAAGCGAAGAACTGGTTAGAGAATGTTGTCTATTAGAAGGAAACCATGACAACATACAATATAAATACCAGTGTTTTGTCCCAATGGGAGTATTTCAAGCAAACAAAGGACGTAATTCGTGTCGCTAACGGAGGATATTCAAGTAAGTTCAAATCTACCCCCTTCCCAGTGCCCTCTGGAGGCAAGCAAAATGCAAAGCTCAACGAGGCCACAGCACATGATTTTAGTTGTCTTATTGAACCACTCCATTGATTTGTTCATGGTCTCTCCATGGAGGAAGCAGGGACAATCCAATATGTAGCATTATCTGAAACTGGTTCTGACATTGGTTGGCTGTGTAGTAATGGATAACCCATAACTTAGGGAAACAGTTTGAGGGTACAACTATGGAACGAAGGCATTAGGTAGCAACGGTAACCCTGCACTATTGATGTTGAATGTAAGAAACACACCTGTATCTAAAATACTGTAAATGTAAAAGGGCCTTTATAAAACGTTGATTGTAGTGTCTCTGAGTACTGGAAACGAGCTGAAGAATCAGAATACAAATTAGATAGTAGGTAAGTGCATCGTTATTAAAACACTGGCACTGCTCCTCCCAGCTCTGCAGCTCATCACTGATACATGGGAACACGTACTAAAGGAACATATTGTGGTAAGAGGATTCTACCATAACCTGAGCTGAGGCTGAACTAAGAACACTACACACATCGTTCTCTATAGACAATACAATGAAAGTGATGTTCGATTTAACAGAGTCAAAATATCTACATGCTCTAACAAGATATAATTATTTTAAGGCATCACAGCACCCCTCTCTAACATCCCCATAAATAGATGAATCCTCATCATCTTCTTACCCTTTTGTATTTACATCCTATAGAGACCATCTAAACATGTATTCACACATCGCCCATTGCTTTAATCAAGTCATGGCGTGACTCAAAATCCAGAGGCACTATCTCCTGTTCTTAATTCATGTCAACTAATCCCATTACATTGACAAGGCGACTCAAGTGCCACAACTCTACCATTACTGTGTTTTCTGGAGTTCTTCAATACTTCCAAATATTTAAATGGTCCCATGAAGTTACTCTCGCCCTTGGAGGTCAGACCACTCCTCTTTACCCACTCACTTTGATAACGCATGTTATTTGGTTACTTCACACTATGACGCCCACTATAATACCCCCTACAAATCCAATGAGACTTGTAAATATTTTCTCTAACTACGACTAGAGACTACTCCACTTTCTTGTTCACAATTTACCACCTCATTTTATCTTTGGTAAATGGTTCTCAACTACAGATGTTGACAAATGGTCTGTGTGCCACCAATGTAGGAGTTAGTCTACGATTTCAAACCATTTTTTACTTCAATTTGCCGTCCATGCATTTTTTTGCCAGTTGACTAACTCCCTAAATAAAGTGACTAAAACATTCAACTGTTACGGTTCCGTAAAGATGGCACACTGATGTAGTCTGATGCCTAACTCTGTTCCTTACAACAATAAAAAAAAGCAATCACATCTGAACTAAATTGTATGCTGTTTTCAGAAATTACTAAAACAAAACTAAACTCTCTCTGACAAAGACTGTATTCAAATAATTAACATACCATTAGAATAAGACCCTCAGAAAAGTGTCCAACTAACACAAATGTATACTTGTTCCTAAATGGGACCCATGATATCTGCTTCCAAAATAGTCCAAGGTTTGGCACAACACGTAATGGGTCACCGAGTTGGGCGGAAAGTAACAATGGACCTGCCAGAACTGCAACATCCAACGCAATCTCTAACCACTAGCTCAATATCTATGTCTATTCCTGACCACCAAAAAACTTTTCATTGTCCTTTTACCTTTAACAATGCTCCTTGCACTTAAACTTCCCGGTGGTACACTCTTACCATTTCTAATTACAATATCAGAATGTTCTGAAAACTCAAATCTCACTTCCCAAAAACTTTTCACATTCTCATCCAAATGCTTTTTCTCTGGCCATCCTTGTGGTAAATAAAAATCTCTCACTTAATATTGAATATTATCCTCACTATATACCTTTTTCCCCACTAATTCCTAGCCACACATTCAGTTCATTTTCAACCCAAGCAACTTCGTACTCATCCCCTTCATCCCTGGTACACTCCTTAACAGTTAAGGGCAATCTTCTCAAACCATCGGCAATCCGGTTCTTGACTTCTGAAACATGTTGAGCCATAAATTATAGGTGCACTGAGATCACTGACATATGAGGGGATGTTTCTACACGACCAGTCAACGTCTTAGTGAGGGACATGTGGTCTGTCTTTACAGTAAAATCTGTACCTCCTAAGAGGCGTCTGAAACATTCAATAGCCCACACACATCCTGTTGCACTGGGTTCTGCCCAAACAGTACGCCTGGATTGTTTATTTTTCTGATCACCCGGTTTTTGGACTTTTTACTCTGAGTGAGTCTCACTACCGGCGTCTCACCAACAGTAATCACATGGCAAATGAACTGTGCATGTGTACCACCAGAGACTGCCTTTTAAGATAATGCCACTGCAATGCAGCAAGGGTAAGTGGCACTTGGCTGATTACACTTGAACACGTGTGCACTCGCATGTGCACAGTGTGCGGGCTGCGCTGGACGACTACTGTCATGCACATGCCAATTATATGTGCACAGGTAGCCTGGCTCCATGGGGACTCAGGATTAGGTATTCACCTGGGATATGCCTCATGAAGGTAGTGTACACTACAAGGTAAAGTCAGTGTGCTTTACTGTTTTAACTATGGTGATGCCCCATTATACATGTAGGGAGGGAACTGCCTTAGAGTATAGTTTCACTTCCTCTTGTTCTACAGAGACTATTGACGTATTGAATTAGATTGAAACCTATGTGATAAAACCAAATATGTAACCTCCAAAATGATAACTGTACATCTTAAGGGTCATCTAGAGTTTCCCTATTTCCCTAGCTCAGTTCCAGATCACAGCCCAGGTCTTGTGTCACCCTGCTGTGCCCAGCTAATTATATTTTCTCCAGCAGCAGGTAAAAAGGCAGCCCCCACACAAAAGGAGTAATTAGCAGTACTTTTTACAGCTCTTGAGGAGGAAAGGGGTGGGGTGGAATGATCTGTATCAATCCCCCAACTGTTACACTGTACCAGGGATGGGCCTGCGTAAGCCCACTGAACGAAGGAGTGTGTCCAGACAACTGGAGCTGACCCACCCGGGGGGCTCACTTTGAAATCCTAGTATGCAAGTCTTGGCAGTGATTCCAGTGAAGGGTGCAGCTGAGACCCCAGTATCTGATGTGACCAGTACCTCCTGGATGACGCCATTTTGGACTGTTCCAACATATTGTGCCGTAAGGGTGGGGCAGGGGTGGAGAGATAATGTGGCATCCCAGGACCAAGGACTCTGCTCAGTTGACCCCAGGACCAGTGGGTCTCCCTAAGGGCCAGTGATGCTGGCCCCCTAACACCTCTTTAGGACTAGCTGGGGTAAGCCCTAGACGTTCCTGCACCCAACAACAAAGCACCATAGGAGAACTGGTACAGGGAGCCATGAGGACCAGTGTTTTGAGGACTCCACTGCTTTGGTGGTGAGGAGGGTTGCTGCAATTTTCCCTGGTTGATAGAGCTCGCCACCAGAAGAAAAATGAATCAAGGATCATACAAATCGGCCCAATTGAGTCCGAGCTATGGTATTTTAAAGTTTGGTGACCTTTGACCTACTTTTCTGCCCCAAAGCACTTGGGGCTCTGCTGCCATTCCAATATTTTTTTTCCGGGGTGGACTAGGGTCCGGGACATGGTGCAAATAAGCTCATTGTGATCTTTAGGGTAGAGGACGATGGAAGAAAGATACATCACTGAAAATCAACAATGCCCCTTAGTTGCTGTCAAATTCTTCGAAAGGGAACGTTGTCTACAAGAATGTTTTTATTCAAGTCTGTCAGGTCTACACATAAATGTATCTTACCATTGACAACTCTGGCAATAATCAGTGGAGCAATCCGTTGAGAGGACTCAACTGGTTCAGTCCTCTCATCTACCAACAATCTTGTCAGCTCTGATTTTACTTCATTCCAGACAGGTAATGTCTTTGAGATTACGTGCAACTGGAAAGGCATTGGGGTTTCAAAATAACACCTACTAATTTTCCAGAACTCCCTGAGAAAATCTTGGGGAAATTATCTAGGAGCTTAATAGCAGTCCCTTCACTCTCACACACCACTACAACCTGCTCCAGGCTATCTGGGTTTGAAATAACGTCTAACAACCGTTGGTCAATCAAGCCCAATGCAGATGGTCCTTCTCATGCAACACAGAGTTTTCTTATAGCTTTTCTTCCCTTGACCCCAGCATCAATATATGCGCTCTTCGGTGAAACTTGGTGGCATGTCAAACCTAGTCCATGATGTGTTCTCAAACTCCCCTCACCACACAAGTTTATCTACATTAGGGTGGGGGAAGCTTAATGAGGAAGTGTGGTCTGATGGTTAGAACAGGTGACTTTGGAACTGTGGAACCGGGGTTAAGTCCTGGCGTCAGCTTAACAAAATGTGATTCTGGGCAAATAACTTTGGGGGTCATTTTAACCCCGGCGGGCGGCGGTCGCCGCCCACCTGGAGGGAACCGCCATATGGCCGCTCGCGGAGGCCATTCTGGCTTTCCCGCTGGGCTGACGGGCGACCGCCAGAAGGCCGCCCGCCAGCCCAGCGGGAAACCCCTCCCCACGAGGAAGCCGGCTCCGAATGGAGCCGGCGGAGTGGGCATGTGCGACGGGTGCAGTTTGCACCCGTCGCGTATTTCAGTGTCTGCTAGGCAGACACTGAAATACACAGTGGGGCCCTCTTACGGGGGCCCCTGCCGTGCCCATGCCATTGGCATGGGCATGGCAGGGGCCCCCAGGGGCCCCGCGGCACCCCCTACCGCCATCCTGTTCCTGGCGGGTGAACCGCCAGGAACAGGATGGCGGTAGGGGGTGTCAGAATCCCCCATGGCGGCGCAGCAAGCTGCGCCGCCATGGGGGATTCCAAGGGCAGCGGTAAACCGGCGGGAGACCGCCGGTTTACCCTTTCTGGCCGCGGCAGAACCGCTGCGGTCAGAATGCCCTTTGGAGCACCGCCGGTCTGTCGGCGGTGCTCCCGTGGCCGGTGACCCTGGCGGTCACCGGCCGCCAGGGTCTGAATCAGGCCCTTTATCTCCCTGACCTTGTGTAATGTACTCTGGTGCTTCTATAATGCACTTGGGACATGTTTGTGCTACATATTATCTGAAGAAAACCTGTTGATATTTATCTCCCAATTTTCATTTTGCATGTAGGTTTATTTCTGGAGTTCTTTTCTAAGCCCAGTAAACTATCAGTGTTAGACTTTTCATCCTTGGTGTGGTCTCCCTTAACTTTTTGCCTCTGTTCCACAGGTTGTTGATGTGTGCTGGACTCTGATTTTGCTGTTTTTGTTACTCTGGGCACTTTACCGCTGCTAACCAGTGCTAAAGTGCAAGTGCTCCTTTACAAAATGTGTATGTGATTGGTTTATCCATGACTGGCATATTTGATCTACTAGTAAGTCCCTAGTAAAGTGCACTAGAGGTGCCAGGGTCTGAAAATCAAATGCTACTAGTGGGCCTGCAGCACTGGTTGTGCCACCCACATAAGTAGCTCTGTAATCATGACTCAGACCTGCCACTGCAGTTTCTGTGTGTGCAGTTTTACCTGTAAATTCGGCTTGACAAGTGTACCCACTTGCCAGGCCTAAACCTTCCATTTTCTTACATGTCAGACACCCCTAAGGTAGGCCCTAGGTAGCCCCAAGGGCAGGGTGCAGTGTATGGTTAAGGTAGGACATATAGTAATGTGTTTTACATGTCCTGACAGTGAAATATTGCTAAATTCGTTTTTCACTGTTGCAAGGCCTGTCCCTCTCATAGGTTAACATGGGGGCTACCTTTAAATCTGATTAAAGTGTAGATTCCCTTTGGGAGCGGATGGACATGTGGAGTTTGGGGTCTCTGCGCTCACAATTTAAAAATACATTGTAAATGGGTTCGTTATCTGACATATGCAAGATATTGGAAGAATACGACAGGCACTGCTATTTGAGGGAATATTATTGTTTTATTTATATCTTGGCCAGTCCTCTCTTGTTCCTCTTCACAAGATCAGCCCTAGTTTCTATTTCCTCAAAGCCCCTTTTCCTTTCTCTTTCCAGGCTCTGGTGGTGTCTTGGCTCCGTCTTGAGGCGGTCTGGTTTCCCGTCCTCCGGTCGCCCGTATTCCCCCAAAAGAAAGGAAAATAAAAATAATCAGGTAAGTGAAAATTGAAGTAGGGCTAAGGTAAGGGGTCAGATAGGGGTTAGTAGGGGTGGTGAAACAGGTAGGGCGGCGGTGCTGGTTGTGGTGGGTTTCTCTATTTATTTATTGTGCCTTCTCTCCCCTGTGTCCCGGTCAACCCCTTCTCTTCTTTCTAGGGTTTCTCCGGAGGTGTCCCAGTCCGTGGGTTAAGTAAACAGGTTTCCCCTCTCTCTGCAGGTCTATGCCCTTCCTTTGAAGAAACCTCCCCGTCCTCCCTTTTCTCCCCCCACCTCCCTCTTTTCCCTGTGAGCCAACCTGACAGAGTCTGCCAGGCAGGGTATAGTCGTACCTGGGAGGGCCACGTCCCTCCAGGGGCGCGGCCGGCAAGTAGGTGGTCCCCCGATTTCTCTTCGGTCGGGTTGGGGGTCGCCCACTTGTTCCTCCTGTCCTCGAGGCGTCCCGTCTTCCGGGTCTCTCCCTCTGTCTCGATCACGTTGCTGGCGGTGTCTTCCTCTCCCTTTAGCTCCTGGGTGAAGGTGGGTTCTCTTTTCGTGCTCTGCTCTCCTGCCCCGGTGTTCTCTCGCTCTTCCTCCGGCTCCTGGATGGTGGTGGTTTCCTCTCCTCGGCTCTTCCGCGTTCTCGGCTCCTCCTTTTCCTCCGACCTCTCTGGTCGTCCGTCTTCTCTTTTCCTCTTTATGACGCCCTCCGCGTCATACGTCATTCTAGGGGAATCCTCCTCCGTGCCCCGGGGGTATCGATTTTCTTCCCCGACGGGAGCTTCGGACCCGGGATCGGCACCTCGCCTGTTACACATCCCCTCCCTTGGATGGGGCTGTTCGAGCCCCCCAGGTCCCGGAAATCGAGACAGATAGTCCGCTTGCCCCATAAGGTCCCCACGGAGATGACAAACCTGGAAGGAGAAAGGTTGAAGCTCCATAAACCATCTTAAAATGCGAGCGTTGGTATCTTTATACCTCGAGAGCCAGGTAAGAGGTGCGTGGTCGGTGTATAAAAGGAAGGACCTCCCTAGGAGATAATACTGAAGACTTTCCACAGCCCATTTAATGGCCAGGCACTCACGCTCTATTATGGGATAGTTCTGTTCCCGTGGAAATAGCTTGCGACTAATGAAGACCACTGGATGGCTTATCTCATTTTCATCTTTTTGAAAAAGTACTGCACCCAGGCCTACGTCCGATGCGTCCGTTTGGAGGTGGAAGGGACGGCTGAACTCAGGACATTTTAATACCGGTTGCGTGGTTAGACATCGTTGTAAGGTACGATAGCTATGGGATTGTAGAATAGTTAAACTTGTGATGTTCTTAGGTTGACCTTTCCTCAACAGGTCAGTGAGAGGGGCGGCTACTGTAGAGTAGTGGGGTATGAATCTACGATAATATCCCACTAGTCCGAGGAAGGAACGGATCTCCTTTTTTGTACTGGGTGCTCTTATGCGTAAAATGGCTTCAATTTTACTCATTTGTGGTCTGATATTCCCGTTTCCAATATGATACCCCAGATAGGGAATTTCATTGAAGGCCAGTCGGCTCTTGGAAGGATTGGCGGTCAATCCGGCCGCCGCCAGTGCTTTAATGATCAGTTCTAAATGGGATAAATGGTCTTCCCAGGTTTCGCTATGAATAACGATGTCATCTAGATAGGCGGCTGCGTATCTGGTATGTGGTCGCAATATAGTATCGATCAGTCTCTGAAAAGTGGCGGGGCCCCATGTAGTCCAAAGGGAAGTACGTTAAAGTGATATAAACCGGAAGAGGTGGAGAACGCCGTTTTTTCTTTATCTGCTTTAGCTAAAGGAATCTGCCAGTACCCCTTGGTTAGGTCCAGGGTAGACATGTATTTAGCTTTACCCAGCCGTTCTAGAAGTTCGTCTACCCTGGGAAGAGGATACGTGTCAAATTGGGACACGGCATTGACTTGTCTAAAGTCGATACAGAACCGTATAGATCCGTCCGGTTTTGGCACTAATACAACCGGGGAGCACCAGGGACTTTGGGACGGCTCTATAATACCCATGTCTAACATCCTTTTTACCTCCTCTTCAACTATGACCTTCCTTGCTTCGGGAATGCGATAGGGGCGTAACCGGATTATCTTTCCCGGTTGGGTTATAATCTGGTGGTGGATTAGATCTGTTTTACCTGGCATCGGGGAAAACATGTGGGGCTGCTTATTAAGGAGTTGGTTTAGTTGTTGGTTCTGTTGCACTGTTAACTCTGTATTTCGGAGGGGTACCTCGCCCCTTGGGGGGGGGGTCCGTGGGGCACCACCCTATTTCTAGCTCTTTTACTGTATTAATTAAACAGTTCATATTTTGATCCACCTGTGATTCCTCCCATCTTTTTAGTAAGTAAACATGAAAGATCTGAAATCGGTTGGGATTAGTTGTTAGTTGTAGCTTATAGGTAACGGGAGTTACTGCTGCTATTACTTTATAGGGTCCTTGCCATTTTGCCAAGAGTTTATTGTCTGAACTGGGTAAAAGCACTAATACTCGGTCTCCCTCTACAAAAGATTGCACTTGCGTGTTCCTATCATAGTATCGTTTCTGTTTCTCCTGGGCTTTTTCCATATGCCCTCTCACATCTTCCCATATTGTTTGTAGTCGAGACTTTAACTCGCTAGTGTACTCTAGGAGAGGCTTTTCCCCGTTTTCGTCTTCCTCCCATAGTTCAGCTGCCATGTCCAATAGGGTTCTAGGCTGTCGCCCAAACAGCAGTTCGAATGGACTATGCCCTGTAGAGGCTTGTTCATGGGTTCTGACCGCATATAACACTAGAGGAAGTTTCTTGTCCCAATCTTTACCTGACTCGGAAATCGTCTTTCTCAGGAGGGTCTTCAGGGTGCGATTATACCTCTCTACTAATCTGTCTGTCTGGGGATGATAAACCGCTGTCCTGAGCTGTCGTATCCCTAATATTTGACAGATCTGAGCCATTAGGTTGGACATAAACTGGGTCCCTGGTCCGTCAATATTTCTCGGGGAAACCCTATTCGTGAGAAGAAACTTATCATGGCGTTGGCGACACTTTTGGTGCTAATACTGTTCAGGGGGATAGCTTCCGGATATCTAGAGGCGTAGTCGACCAATACTAGGATATATCGGTATCCCTTGGAAGACGGTAGAAGTGGTCCGACTAAATCCATTCCTATTCTAGAGAAAGGTACGTCAATAATGGGCAGAGGATGTAGGGGGGCTTTTTTCTGGGGTCCGGGATCGATTAACTGACATCTAGGGCATTGTTGACAGAACTTTCTGATATGAGAAAAAACCCCAGGCCAATAGAACTTCCTTAATAGGTACTCCTCGGTTTTCTCTCTCCCATAATGACCACCCCCCGGCTGACTATGGGCTAGGTGCAACACCTGCTGCCTATAGGGTTCGGGAACCAATAATTGTTTCTTTTCCCCTCTCTCGTTACTGGTGACCCGATATAGCAGATTTCTATTTATTATAAAGGAGGGACCCTTATCCTCTATGGTTCGAGGTTTGGCGCTTTTCCAGGCATGGATCAGACTGGGATCGTCTCTTTGACTACAGCGGAAGGGTGGAAGACCAACGAGGGCGAGTACCTGTGCATTAAGACTATCGTGGTTCATATCTCCTCTTTCATAGGACTTCCTGGCTTCTCGTTTCTCTCTTTTAGTGGGTTTATAGCGGATCACCGGGGTTGGTATGGTTAGTTCAGAAAAAGGGGCACTTCCCAACCAGGCATCCAGGTCATTCTTACTCTGTGTGCTGTCTAAGAGGATCGGAAAGTCTTTAAAGTCTGTTCCTATGATGGCTTCTTCCACCAAACCTTCAACTACCCCCAGCCGTATGGGGGTCTCTTTTCCTTCCCAAAAAAGGGTAGTCCATATTAGGGGGTATTCCCTTGTTTCCCCATGAATGCAGCATATGGATACCGTGAAATCCGGATCAAGGTTATGCTCAGTAATTAGGTCCGCTCTAATTACGGACTGGCTACATCCGGAGTCGATGAGCGCCAACGTATCCCTTCCATTAATGGACACTATTTTTTTGTATTGAGTTTCTTTCCCCCCGGTGTAGAATACCCGGCCTCTCGTAATCCCTATTTCCATGGGTTCGGGTTTCCCGGCCTTCAAAGGACAAAAGCGGGCAATGTGTCCCCACTCCCCACAACTAAAACATTGGGGCTGCTGCCCATATGGTTTTTCCATCCCTCGTAATCTTCCCGGTTCCTCTATTAGCCTTTTCCCTGTGGCTGCGGATTGTCCTGGGTTTTGCCTAACGGGTTGAGGTAACAACCGCGGGAGTGGTGTTTTGAATTCGAGGGAGCGGTGGAAAGCGCAGGCCAGCTCAATAGTAGTATTCGTGTCGGGGTTTGGGTGTTGCTTGATCCAATGGCGAGTATTGGTGGGTAGGGCATCTAAATATTGTTCTAGGAGGACGGCCTCGATAACGTCTTCCCTATTCGTCCCTATGGGTCCAAGCCATTTGAGCCCTAGGTCTTTGACCCGGAAATATAAGGCTCGAGGGTTCTCAGCGGGGCCCCACTTGGCCTTCCGGAAGCGAACCCGATAATGTTCTGTATCAAAACCGACCCTTTCTAGGATACTCTTCTTGATGTCCGGATAGGGCGTTGTTCCTCCTGGGTTAACCGCTTGATATGCTGCTTGAAGTGTCCCGGTTAACAAGGGAGCGATATATTGACCCCATCTGTCCTGCGGCCAGGTGGCTGAAAGGGCAACGCGTTCAAAGTTAGTAAAGAAGGCGTCGGGATCTTCGCCTTCCTGATTTCTCTGCAAAACGGAACTCGGTACATTCGGATGTACCCTAGTTGCGGCAATGGTATCAGTCAAAGTTTTTATGGCGTTGTCATGTACCAACTGATTGTTGGCCATGATAGTGGCCTGACTTTTAAGTGCATTTTGCAGAGCCTCCCTTTCCACCTTGGCAGCCTTCTGTTGTTCCTCCCATACAATTTGCAGATGGCGTTGGCCCTCAGCCAGTTGCTGCATCATGTCGGCCATTGTGGGTGCACCCTCCATCTTCTAGAATTCTCCTGTCGCTTGTTCCAAGATCCCACTTCTGACACCACTGTAAATGGGTTCGTTATCTGACATATGCAAGATATTGGAAGAATACGACAGGCACTGCTATTTGAGGGAATATTATTGTTTTATTTATATCTTGGCCAGTCCTCTCTTGTTCCTCTTCACAAGATCAGCCCTAGTTTCTATTTCCTCAAAGCCCCTTTTCCTTTCTCTTTCCAGGCTCTGGTGGTGTCTTGGCTCCGTCTTGAGGCGGTCTGGTTTCCCGTCCTCCGGTCGCCCGTATTCCCCCAAAAGAAAGGAAAATAAAAATAATCAGGTAAGTGAAAATTGAAGTAGGGCTAAGGTAAGGGGTCAGATAGGGGTTAGTAGGGGTGGTGAAACAGGTAGGGCGGCGGTGCTGGTTGTGGTGGGTTTCTCTATTTATTTATTGTGCCTTCTCTCCCCTGTGTCCCGGTCAACCCCTTCTCTTCTTTCTAGGGTTTCTCCGGAGGTGTCCCAGTCCGTGGGTTAAGTAAACGGGTTTCCCCTCTCTCTGCAGGTCTATGCCCTTCCTTTGAAGAAACCTCCCCGTCCTCCCTTTTCTCCCCCCACCTCCCTCTTTTCCCTGTGAGCGAACCTGACAGAGTCTGCCAGGCAGGGTATAGTCGTACCTGGGAGGGCCACGTCCCTCCAGGGGCGCGGCCGGCAAGTAGGTGGTCCCCCGATTTCTCTTCGGTCGGGTTGGGGGTCGCCCACTTGTTCCTCCTGTCCTCGAGGCGTCCCGTCTTCCGGGTCTCTCCCTCCGTCTCGATCACGTGGCTGGCGGTGTCTTCCTCTCCCTTTAGCTCCTGGGTGAAGGTGGGTTCTCTTTTCGTGCTCTGCTCTCCTGCCCCGGTGTTCTCTCGCTCTCCTCCGGCTCCTGGATGGTGGTGGTTTCCTCTCCTCGGCTCTTCCGCGTTCTCGGCTCCTCCTTTTCCTCCGACCTCTCTGGTCGTCCGTCTTCTCTTTTCCTCTTTATGACGCCCTCCGCGTCATACGTCATTCTAGGGGAATCCTCCTCCGTGCCCCGGGGGTATCGATTTTCTTCCCCGACGGGAGCTTCGGACCCGGGATCGGCACCTCGCCCGTTACATACATCTTTTAGTAAAGTTGATTTTAAGATTGTGCGTTTAAAAATGCCACTTTTAGAAAGTGGGCATTTACTTGCTTATGCCATTTCTGTGACTCTGCCTGTTTGTGGATTCCCTGTCTGGGTCAGTTTGACAGTTGGGCTGGTTGCACCTCACACTAGACAGTGACACAAAGGGAGCTGGGGTGTAGCCTGCATATCCTGATGAGCCATCTGTGCTAGGAGGGAGGGGAGGAGTGGTCACTCGCACCTGAAAGGGCTGTGCCTGCCCTCACACAATGCAGTCTCCAACCCCCTGGTGAGTGTCTGGGGCCTGGCCTGGGCAAGGCAGGATTTCACATGCCAAAGAGACTTTACTTTGAAGTAGGCCTACTTCAAAGGAGAAACTGGGTATAAGAAGGGCACCCCGTACCACAGACTTTAGAACACTTCTGGAAACAAGAGGGATCTCTGCCTGGAGAAGAGCTGAAGAGCTGAGGAGAAGTGCTGCCCTGCCTGTGACTGTGCTTTGTGGAGCTATCCTGCAGTTGCTGCTTCTGCCAGAGTAAGAGGGCAAAGCCTTCCATGTTGTGAAGAAATCTCCAAGGCCTTGATTTAGAGCTTGCCTCCTGTTGTTTGAAGTCTCAGGGACAGCAAAGACTTCTCTCTGCCAGCACCTGGAGTCTCTGGAGAGACTTCTGCTTTGACAAGTGGTGCCCTATCCAGTCCCTGGGCCCTTGAAAGGAGAGCTGGTGGAAATCCAAGGAAATTGACTTCGGATGACTCCGGACCGAATCCGGTGACGCCGGCTGCACCCAACGCCGTGACCTTCGCTGGAACGCGACGCTCTTCGCAGGCCCGACGCCGCTGCAGCCCTGCTGAAGTCCGCAACTCCGTGGAAGTCACCGCACCACGTCGTGACCGAGGCCACTAGAAGTGCGCGGATTCAACGTTTCACACAGACGCCACGATCACCGACTTCGGCATCGACTTGTTTTCACTCTTTACCAAAGGTACTGTACTTGGGGGTCTATGCGACTCCATGTCCGGCGCCGCTGGTGTCGGCTTGTTGGGAACGGCTCCATTACGACGCCGTGTTAACACCTCATCGAAGCATTTTGTGTTTCTAAGCGCTATTTTTTAGTTTAATCTTTAAAAATTCATAACTTGACTTGTGTATGTCGGATTTTTGTCATTTTGGTCTTGTTTTGTTTACATACATATTTCCTATTTTTCTAAACTGGTGTTGTGTCATTTTGTAGTGTTTTCATTAAGTTACTGTGTGTGTTGGTACAAATACCTTACACCTAGCCCTCTGAAATTAAGCCTACTGCTCTGCCAAGCTACCAAGGGGGTAAGCAGGGGTTAGCTGAGGGTGATTCTCTTTTACCTTGACTAGAGTGAGGGTCCTTGCTTGAACAGGGGGTAACCTGACCAAACACTCCATTTCTAACAACTTTTTTACAATTATTCCATTTATTCCTATGCAATTCCTCACTCCCTGAGGAATTTCCCCATCACTTTCCTCAACACAGTGGATTTTTGCACTCAGATTTTTTTCTGTACCCTGACATAATGCCCTACAGTTTTTCACCTTGAGCATTTTTAATTAAAGTAAGGTATTGTTTACTATTAGCCACTAACCACTAACTAGTACACCTATAAAACTGCACTTCAGAACACAAACTACTTTTTCCTGAAGTTCGTTTTTGTTTTTTCCTTGACATATTTTCTACCTTTCCTCTTAGATGGTTTCAACCAATGTTGTGAATTGTTACCAGTGGGATACTGGGCTTAGATGGAAATTAGGGCATGAATAGTCTAGAAATATCCACTAGTTTGTACAGCGTTAGGCTGTGCTTACCTTGGTTCAAATCTGGGCACAGGGTCTGTTACTCAGCCAGGCCCTGTACCAGCTCCACTGCCCAGGCCACTGAGCCTACCGCACTCATGTCTTCACCAAGTGCAGAGCATCTGGCACAGCTGCAAGCCTGCTGCCAGACCCAGAATCAGCCCCTGCTCTAAAACACCTATTCCATGTGACTTTCAGACATGTGCAGAAAATCCTGGTCACTGAGCCTTTCTGAGCTGCAGCTGTGCCCCCGACAATCAAACCACACTACTCTGCCCACTGAGCCAAGTGGTAACTAGGCACAGGGCCTGGCACCATGGCTAGCCCTACCAGGAACAATGTGAACGTTCCTCAGCCATGAGCAGCAGACTTTGGGGGCCTGGTCTGTATTAGCTCTCATAACAATGTACCAGTTTTACATTGCCTTTACCCATGTTCAGAAAGTTTGGCCATAGAGCTAGTGTGATGGGTCGTTTCACTCCGACCCACACACTTCCCTGACTTGTGCGGACTCTGCCTTTGTTGCACCGGAGCTAGCCCAGGATCACAGCGCTGACATTGGCTGCCGATCACAACCGCAGGAGTTGAAGGGATTTAAAAGACTGCTTCCTTTCCTTCAGGAGAGCGACACCGGGAATAGGAGCTGGGAGACACCGGAGCTTGTAGAGAGAGAAGGCGCCGAGACAACCAACGAAGACGCTGCCTCGTGGAGGAACGAAACGCTGCCGGGATCGGGACCGGCAGAAACCCTGGAAAACGACTGCTTACCCCGGGAAGCCGAACGGAAAAGCTGCCACGCTTCAGAAGAAGCGTGGCCTCTCCAGGTATGGGGTGAGGGACAAGGGAAACCGGGCGGAAGGCGGGAGGTGCGGAAAGGAGGGAGGAAAGGGGCAACAAAAGAGAACGACACGGGGAACACTGGGAGGAAGGAAAAACGAAAGGGGTGGGCACGAAACGGGCACACTGAGAAGAAAGGAAGACAGACGGGAGAGCGAGGAAGAGAAAAGACAGCAAGGAGAGATATACTGATTTATATGAAGGCAGAGAACAGAGAGAATAAGAAAACAATAAGAAAGGAAGACAGACGGGAGAGCGAGGAAGAGAAAAAAGACAGCAAGGAGAGATATACTGATTTATGTGAAGGCAGAGAAAAGAGAAAAGGGAAAAAGAAGAAAACGATAAGAAAGGAAGAAAGAACAACAAGGACAGGAACAGAACAAGAGAACCAGAGAAGAATAAGGGAAAGAAAAAAAAGGAAAAGACAAGGGAAAGATACTTAGGGAAAGAAAGAGAGGGAAGGAAACCAGCGAAACCTCAATCCCACACTTACCCGTACTATATTATTTTCCCCCACATGCTTCCCGCGAGGTCCTGAGAGAGAGAGAGAAGAGAAAGAGGAAGAAGACGCGAGCTGTCATCAAGAGGGAGAAGACGCAACGACCTATCAGCCATAAAAACTTTTCATATAAGACTGATTTCAATTCAACCAAATAAATCAAACCTTTTACTATAAGGAAAACCCACGCAGTCTGGTCTTTATAACAACCATCCTCGTACAGCTAGCCACTCCACTATGGGTCCAGCTGAGCACAGTCAATAGGCTCTAGGCTGACCTGTGAAACCAGCTATGCAGGGCCTTCATGTCCTGTGTTAGAAATGGGGATTCTGGTTGGCAGTCAGTTTGCACTTTGTCCAAGCAGGGACCCAAGACACAAGTCAAGATATTAATTTTCAAAAGGATAGATTCTTGCTCCATAGAAAACAATGGAAACGCTGTTGTTACACAAAGTACCTGGTTTGCGTCACAAATAAAGCCGTCTGGGCAAGCGTGCATCGAAAAAGTCAGCGATGCGTCATTTTCTCACTCACACGTGAGGCTGTGTGTCGTTTTCTGGATGGGGCACCTCAGGTCCACGCAGGTTTTTGACACCCAGCGATGATGCATGAGAAATCCGGCTGCACGGTGATAGAAAATGCGCTGTGTGGGGTTTGCATCGTTTTCAGCAGCTGCAAGCAGGTGTTGAATCATTTCTCAAGCCGCGATGCAGGTGATGTGTTGATTTCTCAGCCACGATGCGGGTGGTGCATCGGTTTCACCTGCGAGGTGGGTGGCATGTCGTTTTTACAGGCGTGTTGCATATGGTGCATCAAATCTTTTCCTGCACGGCTTCCTGTGTGTGGATTTCAGTCCTTGTTCTACCAACTTCACCTTTCAAGGGCCAAGGGACTGGATAGGGCACTAGTTGGCAGGGCAGGAGTCTCAGCAGAGTCCAGGTGCTGGCAGAGGAAGTCTATGATTGCCCTGAGACTTCAAAAACAGGAGGCAAGCTCAATCCAAGCCCTTGGAGATTCTTCACAAGCAGGAATATACCACAAAGTCCATTCTTTGTCCTCTTTCAGGTAGAAGCCGCAACTGCAGGCCAACCCAGCAAAGCACAGTAACAGGCAAAGGGCCAGTACTCCTCCTCCAGCTCTTCAGCTCTTCTCCTTGGCAGAGATTCCTCTTGGTTCCAGAAGTAATCTGAAAATCTGGGGTTTTGGGTTCACTACTTTTGGGTTCACTACTTATACCCTTTTCTGCCTTTAAAGCAGACAAACTTCAAAGGACTGTTGTTCACAGGCTCCAGACACACACCCGGGGATTGGAGACTGCATTGTGTGAGGGCAGGCACAGCCTATTCAGGTGTAAGTGTCCACTCCTCCCTCCACTCTAGCCCTGATGGCTCATCAGGACATGCAGGCTACACCCCAGCTCCCTTTGTGTCACTGTCTAGTGGGGATTCACAAACAGCTCAACTGTCAGTCTGACCCAGACAGGGAGTACACAGGCAGAGTCACAGAATGGTTTAGGCAAAAAAATGCCCACTTTCTAAAAGTGTTATTTTCAAACTGGCAATCTAAAAACCAACTTTACAAAAATATGTATTTTTAAATTGTGAGATCAGAGACCCCATACTCTATACCTATATCTGCTCACAAAGGGAAACTGCACTTAAAAGATATTTAAAGGCAGCCCCCATGTTAACCTATGAGAGAAATAGACCTTGCAACATTGAATTTGGCAGTATTTCACTATTAAAACATGCAAAAACACACCAGTACATGTCCCTCCTTTAAAATACACCGCACCCTGCCCTTGGGTCTCCACAGGGCCTACCTTATGGGTGCCTTATGTGTATAAAAAGGGAAGGTTTTGGCCTGGCATGTGGGTGCACTTGCCAAGTCGAATTGGCAGGTTAAAACTGCACACACAGACACTGCAGTGGCAGGCGTGAGCCATGTTTACAGGGCTACTCATGTGGGTGGCACAATCAGTGCTGCAGGCCCACTAGTAGCATTTGATTTACAGGCCCTGGGTACCTCTACTACACTTCATTAGGTACTTACTGGTAAATCAAATATGCCAATCATGGAAAAGCCAATTACACATACAAATTACACAGGAGCGCTTGCACTTTAGCACTGGTTAGCAGTGGTAAAGTGCCCAGAGTACCAAAAACAGAGTACAGCACACCATCAGAACATTGGAAGCAGAGGCAAAAAGACAGGGGAGACCACGCCAAGGATGCCAGGTCTAACACCCTGCAAGGGTTAGAAAGCAGGGGGTCATTTGTTGATCCTCCAACAATTTGACAGACTGTTAGCACATTAAGCTTAGTTTTGCAATTCCAATTTTCATCCCTCAAACAATGCCAAAGCCATGGGCAAGTATGAAGTAAAAGAGTGACCTTTTATTCCTAGGAACCTGGCTAAACAATACATTATAAACAATTTTTCTTTAAGAATCATTCATTACAAATATGCAAATTTAGCGTATACTTGAACGGATACCTGCTAGAATAAATATTCAATTAAAAATCTCACAGACAGCAATGCAATTATCAAACTATACTGATATCTAAATAAAATGCATCAACATACGAAAACGTGTTCCAAAAGTGAAAAGGGTGTAGTGCACATGAGTACGGCTGGAACATCAAACGCTAATCCCCTTTTATTAATCTGATTGTGCAGATAGAAAACATTTCTAAATCCAGCCCACAAAATATAATCTGTGGAAGTTTTGACCATCTCTGCTTGTGAAGGCGGGGTCATTGGAGGGTCATTGGGACAAACTGGATACTTCCTAAAGGAATCAAGGTATGTGTTTAAAAGGCTATACTTTACTTTTGACCATGTAGACTTCCTTACAACATAACTGAAATTTTAAAAAAATGGAATGAGTGGACTAAGCTGTGGTAATAAGGGGTACAAAAGGATCTTCCATTAATGTATGATGTCCAAATAAGACCTTAAAATCAAGAATAAGGCTTAATACCTGGGCTGAAAACGGTCAGTATCACCATGTGCATTCATGAAGAATTACAAGCATTGTCAATGCAAATTGCATTGGCAACACAAATTGTTATCCACCAGCATTTTTTTGTTTGCTCTGTGATGGTTTTTGCAAAACATTACTATTCAGGAAGTTTCCAAGCCCTCGTCAATTAAAAAAAAAATGGCTAAAGGCATGGTCTAAAAAAAGCAAACATTGCTCCTCGTGAAAGGGCAGCAAGCCATAACTCATAATGAAGTCATCCAATGGCTGAAGCAGGCTGACACATTGCCCCTTGATGCATGCTGGAGTGGGTGAAGAATAATGTGAATAAAACAATCACAGACAAATGGATGATGTTTGACTGAAAACCATATACATAACTGTGTTATACACATAATTTTAGTAAAATAAAAATGTATTGTCTAACACAGTCTTTAAAAGGCCAATCAGCCTGGCTTAGGCTGCCACCCTATTGCTTTTGATGAAAGAAAGAAAGAAAGAAAGAAAGAAAGAAAGAAAGAAAGAAAGAAAGAAAGAAAGAAAGAGAATATAAGCTCACTAGGGATATTATTTCCCTTTTTCTCTTTTCTTTCTTTCTTTCTTTCTTTCTTTCTTTCTTTCTTTCTTTCTTTCTTTCTTTCTTTCTTTTGAGCTTATCTTCAGAGTTCATGTTAGCTGCTGGTTTGGTCTGAAAAGTAGCAGTCAGATAAACCGGCAGGCGACCGGAACTGATAAAGCTTGAATGTGCCCTGTGCTCACATCTGGTAGAAAGTTATTTGCTATCATATCTGGCTCTACAAACACAGGCAACACTAAAGTAATAATAAAGCAAAGAGAAAAATGCTGGCACTGAAGGGACCTACCTTGTGTGTGGATGTGCTCCTTGTGAAAGGACTAAATGCAGTCACTCAAAGTGAAGCTAGCCAGTGGCTGAAGTAGGCTGACTCAGTGTCCCATGTTGTGTGCTGTCGTAGCCGGAAGCAAAATGTGGATAATATAATAGCAGAACAATGGATGTAGAGAGGTTACTGAAAGCCCCTTTAAGAAGTGTATTCTATATATACTTTTAGTAAAATCTAAAGGTCTTGGCTAAAGTCAGATTCAAAAAAGTATATTGCACCAGCCTCATGGAGTATGCGTCTTTCTGCAGAGGGGCAGTATGTTGTGCTTTTATGGGTAGCCCAAGCCCATAAGCTGCATACCCACTTGTGAAGGTGAGACATATGGAAAACAGGTTCTTTGTATGCACTAAAAGAAGAATTTCCTTTTATTGCAGCACAATTTGTTCAATGTGCAGCTGAACCTGTGCATTACCATCTCCATATGTTATCTTTGTTTTGTCATCTCTGTTATACAGAACATATCAGTAGAAAATATTACACAGAACACCTGCAGAATATAGATGGGATTTACTAGATTTGTGGAATTAATATTGCTCATACACCGTAGACTATTTACCTAGATTGCTGAAGACAGAAGTACTAGAAAGACATAACTATTCCTTTACATTTAGATACTTCTTTCCATGGTCCATGCAATTCATTAGATTCATTCTGCTACCCAAGGTTTTAAAAAAAGTATTATAAAAAAACAATCTTTATCTTTAGTCTGATAGTGTCCTGGCTGTGGGTGTACCTACAGTCACCAGACATGGTAAGCTTGTCAACCAGAAATATGGGCTGCAGGTTGTGATAATTTTGTAAGTGATGCAACTGGCTTTCAAGCTGATGCAGCTCCAAAAGGGGAGCCAGCGTTGGTCTTCAAGATGGGGGTAATGTTACCTTATTTCTATGGATGTGCCATAGTGTGGCATGTACAATGTTGTTGCTGAGAGGGTTAGCAAGTGTGTAAGCGTATTCTTAGGTTCAATTCCTATTCTGGTGAACAAACAGCTGACCATCACCAGGAGTCTCTGCATACCTCAAGAAAACAAAAGTAAGTATCTACAAAAAATTATGAGCGCCCTTGCCAGATAGTGGGGCGTGGGCATAAAATAATCCTCAAAAGCTGCATGTAACAAGGGAAGTTGGGGCATATAGCGTGTATTATCTCAAAAGTGGGATTTGCAGAGTGGGGATGAATACGTATCAGCCAGTGACGACTGGGTACTAGACCCGGTCAGCTGTTCCTAGAGTTGGGGTAGGTGATTCACGGGCGCATATCCTTGACGTAAATTTGCAATAGGAGACGCCCACTCAGAACAGACCATGAGGCGAATAGGCCAAAAAGCACATGGGGCCTCTACCACTAAAATAACAGAATTTGTATGGTAGGTCCACCTTTTGTATTTAATTCACCTTCTTAAAATAATCTCTTAGGTTTAGGTTAGCGCCCTTCCTGGATAGTGGCTTGTCGCGCAATGAGACGCGCCACTATCCAGCAAGGGCGCTGATACATGCAACACTGTATTATTCTGCAGATCCCACTTAGGAAAGAATACTCACTATATGCCCCAATTTCACTGCTTACATGCAGCTATTGAGGATTATTTTACATCAATATAATATCCTTTTTGGGGACACATTATCTGTGGATTATTTTATTCCTTCAAATTGCACTTAATTACAAAGAAGCCATATACGAACATGCAAACCCCGATGAAGTCCTTTACATGATGAAAAGTGTTGGCTGGGCAGAAGTACTGAGCATTGATGAAACACTAATAAAGATGTTGTTAATGGAAATCGTTTGGCTCCCTCCTCTTATATGAATCGAAAGAAGAGGAATTTGTGGGATTATTTTGTGAATTAATCTGAATTTTGAGATTCAGATTGTGTAGCAAATATTCCAACTATCCTCACTATGGTATGTCTGTTCATGTGTGATAATCACGGTATTGGGGAGATAAATACAACACACAGAATGAACCTAGTATTGCACAGACATCCCCCTTCGGCTGCAAGAATGTAATCTACAGTCATTATATTTTGTAATAGAATGGCTTTCTGCGCATATAATTAATCTGGGCATGTAACGAATCTACAATCAACCCTGAAGAAATGTCAGTCGAGTTGGTTACCTCTTCTAGTATTTCAGCATTGCATTTAGTCTCTCGAATAGGCTGCTAAACACCATACATGGGAAAAAGAAAGAAAAAACTGTTTTTCTTCAGAGATCTCGCTGCAGCCCCACTGTCTTCGGAGAAGGTGAACAGCAGAATGTCTGACAACTGAGCTGACAACCAGAGGAACTGACCCCAGTCCACTCTTGTCATCTGTGAAACACCATACGAGTGGGAAGTCACTTCTAACTGGGGAATTCAAAGGTTATGGTCTCTACAACAGTGTCACAGTCTTGTCGGCCCACAAGGACACTTTCACTGCCTGCTCTGCAGCTTACAGACCAACCCCTTCTTTAACTTGAAAAAATGAGTAACATCAGATCTGTAACGCCCGAGGGGGTTCCTCTATTTTTAAAGTTCTTGCAAAGTCTGGAGGCACATTCTTGCACCCTCTGACAGTTGTGTCTATGATAGAACAAATTAAGGCAAGTTTAATTTTCGTTGTTGGGCATTCTGATCAAAAGCACACTTCCCCCCACATCAAAGGCCAAGTGAGCACAAATCAAGCAGAAAGAAAGCATAATTGTTTTGCAGAATTTCTCAAACAATAGTATGCAGGAGTTGTTCAAATACCCTGAGTGGTGGCCTCACTCAAGGACAGGTTCAGTATATTTAGATTTCTTGATAATCCCCTTTCCACATTGATGATGTATCCCACCAAGGAGCAGCGATTCGGGATAATAGCAAAGATAGCAGGCCAAACCCACAGAGAGATCCAGTATCCAGGAGATACCCACTTACCTCAGGCGCAGGTGGTAATTGTGGGAAAGTACCCTCTTTTGGCATAGTTACTCCCACTTTTTGCCTGCTGTCAGTGTGTTTTGACTGTGTTAACTGGGACCCTGCTAACCAGGACCCCAGTGACTGTGCTCTCTCCCTCTAAATTTGGTTGCTTAGACTTTGCACACCCCACAACTGGCATACTGGTGCCCCCATATAAGTCCCTAGTAAATGGTACTTAGGTACCCAGGGCACTGGGGCACCAGGGGATACCCATGGGCTGCAGCATGTATTGTGCCATCCATGGGGGCCCATGCAAAATGCGTCTGCAGGCCTGCCATTGCAGCTTGCGTGAAAAGGTGCATGCTCCCTTTCACTACAGGTCACTGCACCATGTCACTGTAAGTCACCCCTATGGTATGCCCTCCTACCCCAGTGGGCAGGGTGCAGGTACCTATGTGTAAGGGCACCCCTGCTTGCACAGGGGTGCTCATACAAACTCCTGTCCATTACCCTGGACTTTGTAAGTGTGGGGAAGCCATTTTACGCGTATACTGGCCGCAGGCCACTCACTATCTGTGTCCAGCTACATAATGGTAACTCCGAACCTGGGCATGTTTGGTATCAAACATGTCGGAATCGTACCCCAGCACTGTTGCCAGTATTGGCTGTGTGATTCCATACTCTCTGGGGGCTCCTTAGAGGATCCCCAGCATTGCTCCTACCAGGCTTCTGGGGTTTTCCGGGCAGCCCCTGCTGCCGCCCCTCAACAGGTTGATCAACCCAGGCAGAGGAAAGCAGAACAAAGGATTTCCTGCAGGAGAGGGAGACAACACCCTCTCCCTTGGAAATAGGTGTTACATGGCTTGGGAGGGATAGCCTTCCCAAGCCACCGGTATGCTTTGAAGGGCACATTTGGTGTCCTCCTTGCATAAACCAGTTTACACAAGTCCAGGGACCCCCCAGTCTCTATTCTGGCATGAAACTGGATAATGGAAATGGGAGTGACCACTCAACTGTCCATCACCACCCCAGGGGTGGTGCCCAGAGCTCCTCCAGGTGGCCACTTGATTCTGCCATTTTGAATCAAAGGTGGGCAGAGGCTACTGGGTGCATCTGAGTGCCCAGGTCAGGCAGGTGATGTCACAGCCCCTTCCTAATAGGTGGTCACCCTGCTAGGTGACCAATCCCCCTTCCTGGGCTATTTAGAGTCTCCTTCTTGGACGGGTCCTCAGATTCAATGTGCTGGATTCCAGCAGGACTCCTCTGCATCATTTACTGGAACTGCCTAGGGAACTGCAAGTGGACCCTCCAGGAACCGACAATCTGCAACTACAGCCATGACTCCACTCTGCAACATTGTTTCCCCGGCTCCTTCCAGGAGCTGCAACATTTCCTGAGCTGTGCATCCACTGAGGGTGATGAGTCTTCAGCCTGCACAAGAAGCAAGAAGGGCTCTCCCTTGGAGTGAAGCAGTCACTTCCCTGCATCTGCAGGCACCAACTGAAACGATGACCAGCTGCATGGATCTTCTCTCCTCCAGAGCTGCATGGATCCTGTATCACAGGTGGTGTCTGAAGTGGTCCACTTGGTCCTGTCTACCAGCTGTCCAACTTGGGAGACGGTAAGCCCTGGCCTCTCCTTGCAGGACAGTACCCCTGTGCACTGTGACTCTTGCAGTTACCAAGGCTTGTTTGTTCCTCCTCCAAGGGATGTTCAGGCTCCATAGAGGCCCGGCCCCAGCACTCCTTCCAGCAAAGCCCAGTCCCCTGCCTGCTGCTCCAGCGACTTGGGACTCCACTTCAGGTGTGCTGAGTGTGACTGACCGTGCTGCCAGTGGGTTGCTTGTGGGGGCTGTCTCCTCTTATTGGGATTCTCCCAGCTGCTGAGGGTCACCCTGGACGCAGGACTCCAGAGGGTCACCCCAGACTCCCCTCCTTGGGTCGAGTCCCCTAGACGTTGCTGGTCCTCTTCAGCCTTGCAAACCTTCTTCTCTGACTCCAATTTGCAAAGGCTTGTTGGTGGCTTTCCAGCACCACTGACCAACTGCATCATGACCACCTAAGTGGGACATCACTTGCATCACTTCTGGGACTCCTCTTCGACTCCTGTGCTGCACTGCTGATCTTCTTCGTCCACCGTCGACCTGGTCCTGCAGCCACAGAAGGGTGTGTAGTGGCTCCTGCCACAACTGGATACTCCAACTCAAACTGGACTTGGTCCCCATCCTTTGCAGGTCCTTTTCTCTCAGGATCCACCTTTTGATTCTTCCAGTTTTAGTTGGGTCTTGCACAATCCCTTTCCAAAGTCCTTCTGTTGGTTTTGAGGAAAACCAGGTACTTACCTCGGATCTCCTGGTCTCTGGGGGGTCACTCTGCTACTCACCTGTTGGGGTTCCTAGTTTCTCCAGCTCCCCTCTATTGATCCCATTTCCTTGGGGTGAGTACTGCCTTTTACATTCAACTTTTTTAGTAAATGGTATGGGCCTCCCCTAGGGCCTCCTCTGTTTACTATTGCTTTTACCAATGCCTATTGCTTTCTATGCTATTTACTGATTGATAGTGTGTATATAGTAGTGTGTTTACTTTCCTCCACTTGGGGTATTGCTTATACAGTATGTTGGTATTTGTGTTACTATAGTGCCTTTATTTTTAGAACACTAGACACTGCCTACACTTTACTAATAGGGGATACCTGGACCTTGTATAAGGTGATAACACCATAGTTACTCGCCACACACCAGGCCAACTTCCTACAGTAATAATATGTGGTTATGGGTGCAGAATTGCACAGTGCTGGAGGTAAAGACAAAGACGGTGGACGCTGGAAGACCAAACAACTCAGAGGTTGTAAGGCAGCAGAAGAAACATTTCCAGAAATGGGTGCTTGCCTGGGGCTTGACACAGGCCCAAGGCAGGCAGTGCTTAGCAGTACCATTATTCCTTTACACCTTGCCCGCTGAATCTGGGTGATAAGCGGAGTGGAAGTACTGATCTATCCCTAAGATTTGCCACACTCCTGCCCTACAGTTGAAAAGAAGTATGTTATTCGCTCAAGAGGTGATTCTTCCACCAGGGTAAGCTTTCAACCACAAAGGGCCCCAATAAAGAGGGTGAGCTGGGGTGATCACAATCAATTTCCCTGCAATATTTGATTGATATGTGACACAGGTGTGGCAATGGTTTTGGACAATAGAGGAAAATAGGGGCGCACACCAATGGGTTACTGCAGCATGTAACATGTTGTCCCTGCTGACAAGGGCAGCTCTTTGATAAAACAGTGAAAGGCTGGGATGTAGAAATTTCAGTACTACCACAAACACAGTGCTGACTCTCCAGACACCTTCACAGTGCCTTTCTCATGTCAGCTTTACCCAATAATGGTTCTCACTCTGTGGTGCATTCCTAAAACACACATATATCTTTCAGAGAAGGTACAGGAATAAATCACTTTTGTGCAACATACATGGCAACTTCAGCATTTTCAGACAACATAGCCTTTCTGGTGGCTGAATCAGCCACTTCATTCCTTGTAAACATATTGTCATGAGGATATTGGTGGGGCAGTACATTTGACTACTGTAATTAGTTATAGAAACGTTAGTACATTATGTACATTTTGTACATAGACCATTTTTGATGGGCGTCTCAGCAGATGTGCAGCACTCCCCTTGCATTCAAATGAGCACAAAGTCATGCATCACTCTGAGTGCATACTTTAAGACCATAAAGCCCATAAAGTTGGTTGCAGTCTTTTTTCTCAGGAAAGATATACATCTGAATAACTGCAACAAATCAGCCATGTGAGGAGATTTAACTTAAGGCAATCTGCAACTTTCTACGATTTGATATGCAGTACATGCAGTGTAACTGGCAATGAGGGCACCTTTATCATTTCTGAAACATGATCCATCAGCAAAGTCTATCAGTTAGCAGGAAATATTCATACAATGATGTAACAGGGTTCTTGTACTCATGCAATAAGATGATGGGTGGAATGTCATGAAGTGGGGATTTTGAGAAGGACAGTTGGAAGAGAGCTGGGAGCTAGCTGGAGGTTATTATCCTGTGGCGAAATTAGCTGAATTTGATCTATATCTACATGGATTACTACAAATTGTGAGAGAAAACTTAAATTTAAGGCCCTGTGATGTACGTGCTGACACGCGAGGCAAAGCTCAAGCAACTGGCTTGATGGAAGACAATTGAGGCCACACGAGAAATACCTGGTGCTTGAGGGCAGAGGGAAAGTAAATGTATGACAAACTTCCAGAAGTGTCATTGAGCATTGTTGATGGCCAAGCTGCAAATGTGTATATGTTGATACAGATGCTGGATTAATGTTTTACACCTAAAGTCAATATTGTTTTTGAATGATACAATTGTTTTTCTCGAAAGATGAGGATATAATGACTTATGTAGCTGCCCTGATGGGTCTAGCTTTTTATTGCTAATTCCAAGATTTAACAGACTCCTTAGTTCGTGATCAAATTGCACATTGTACAAACGATCAAAGGGTCAAGGAGAAATTATTAGAGAAAGATCCAAGTTTAGAAGAGTTAATTCAAATTGCAGAAAGCATGGAGGATGCAGCCATCTGGCTAAAAGGGGTTGACAATGGCAAGAAGACCACAAGAGAAACAAGGAAAGAAGAGGTAGTTGAAGTGAAGGAAGTTAAACAGACCTGAGAGGGAACAGAAAGCCATAATTTGTTACAGATGTGGATGTCTAGGGCATATTAGTTTGAGTACAATATGCTTGGTTAGAAATGTAATTTGCAGGAGTTGTGGCAAGAGAGGTCATCTAGCAAAAGTATGTAGGTCAAAGAATAAATCCCAGTGTATAAAACTAGTGGAGGATCTGTGTGAAGATGCTAGTGAAATTGTGTTGACAATAAAGGGGATGGAAGAGGAAGTCCAAGAGATTGCTGGTGCTGCAAAAAGCATGGTGTGTGATGGGGAAATCAAAATGGATGGAACGGGAAAGTTAGAAAAGCCACATTGCGATATAACTTTGGAAGGAAGAACAGTCGGAGTGTTAGCTGGCTCAGGCAGTCTGTTGATCCTCATTGAGAAGGTGACTTATGAAGCACAGTTTGAAGGAACGATGGAAGATTTGCAATTGGAAGATTTGAAGGCAGCAGGTTATGGTGAAAAGAGGATAGAGATAATAGGTATGAGGTGGATGGACAAAACATACAGGAGCTATGGTGTGCAAAAAAGAGTATAGGTAACCGAGGAGGAGTCAGACCTTCTAGGGTTGGTGCACCAGTAAGACCTGATTATTGCTTTAGATCCCAATGCCAAGGACTCAGTCATGATAACAGAAACAGTGAATGAAAGTGAAGAAAATAGTAGCACTACACAATGTAAATTAGGTGTGGATTTGATACAGAAATGTCCTCATGTGTTTTCCGACAAGTTCAGGGTTTTACCCACAAGATCATTTTTAAAAAAAAGCTTTACCAGTGGAGCACAAATTGAGACCAGTACCATATCTGATGAAGGAGCCACTTTGGAAGGAGTTAGACAAATTGCATGCAGAGGGAATTGTAGAACCTATTGTATCATCGAAGTGGTTAGCTTCTGTAGTAGTGGCCACAAAAGAAGGAGGAAAGATCCATCTATGCATTGCCCTACGGCATTTAAATAAAAAATACGCTTAGACAAGCAATGTTACCCAATATTGCAGAGATGCTGAGTATGATGGGAGAGGGAAAGCTATTTAGTGTGCTTGACATTTCGGCGGCATACCACCAAGTCAATTTGCATAAGGATTCTTGACTGCTGACTTCATTTATTACCAACTGGGTGCATTTCGGTATTGGAGGATGCTTTTTGGCTTAGCGCCAACAGGCTTCCAAAGAAGATACAGAAAATCTTTTAGGGGGGGGATAAAGTCTTATGTTTCCAAGATTACATTTTGATGGTGGGTGAATCAGATAAAAAACATGATGAATTGTTAATGGAGGCTTTGCCAAGAATTGAAACGTTTGGATTAACCATAAAAAAGGGAAAGTGCTAACTAAAATAGAAAAAAGGTAGACCACTTTGGTCATGAAATTTCTGTATCTGAAATCAAAACAAAGAAAGACATCATAAAAGCTATTGCAGATGCACCTAAACCACAAAATAAAGAACAACTGAAATCTTTTCTGGGATTGGTGAAGTATTGTTCCAAATTCAAATGCAATTTCAAAGATAAAGTGGAGACCATGTGAGCTTTATTAAAAAGTAAAAGTGCATTTCAATGGGGAACGCAATGTGAAAATGCAATTGTTGATGTCAAACACCATTTTTGGGTCAATTTGATGTGAATAAGAAAAAAGTGATTACAACTGATGTCAGCAATGTTGGGCTGGGGCAGTACTATCTCAAAAGGTGAATGGACAAGAAAGAATCAAAGGATTTGCCTTCCGAAGGTGGCAGAGTACGGAATAATCTTAATCTGCCATAGAAAAGGAAGCATTTGGGTGTTGGGGCATAAAGTATTTCAAATACTATCTGTGGGATCTACTGTTTACTGTCTAGACTGATCACAAGCCCTTACTGCACATATTCAGGTGTGGTAGGGGATTGGAAGGCAGGGTAACACAAAGGATAACATGAATGATGGCTACTGACTATCATGGATTTTAATTTTGTGATAGAGTATGTAAAGGAAAAACATGTTGCAGCTGGCTGTTTATTGTAGTTGCCAATTAATAATGTTTTGTGCATAAAAGTGGAAGAGGATGAGGATGTTTTTGTTGTGGGAGAGTTTGCTTTGGCAAAGAATGAATGGCCAGAGGCAGTGGAGAATGATGACCAGTATGAAGAATTGAAGCACCTCATAGGAAATGGTTGGAGACAGATGAGGGAATTAGGCAAAGAAGTAATGTCTTATACCATGGTAAAAGAGGAACTGATTATACAAGGATTTAAAATTTTGAGATGATCAGGTTGCTCCACCGAAAAAGCTGAAAGCAAGGTTGATTAACATGGGGCATAAAGGACACTTGGGCAGGAGCATCACGAAAAGAAGATTAAGGCAGTTGTTCTGGTGGCCTAATATGGATAAGGAGGTGGAAGACAAAGTGAGGAATTGCCATGTTTGTGGAAATAGTGACCGAAAGGTAAATTGGCAACCACCAATTGTAGAGAGTTACCAGAGAAACCTTAGAAACAATTAGCAATGGATTTCATAGGTCCAATTGAGAAGCTGGGTAGAAGGAATTGATTTTTGGTGGTGATTGTGGATTACCATAGTAAATGGATCATTGTAAAGGGGGTGGCGCAAATAAGTACTGAGTGTGTCATGAAATACATTTTTCAAATGTGTTTTTGGAAGAAGGAACTCCTAGAAGGTTAATCACTGACAATGGTGTGCAATTTACATTTGGTGGAAAGAGTCAACCAAATTGTAATGGCAAATATTGATTGTTTTGGAGAAAATAATTGGATAAGACGATTTTGGCATATAGGATCACACCTCATTTTATGACAGGAATATCTCCTTTTATTGCCCTTCAATGGAGATAACCAGCTACTAAAGATTCACCTATGTGGTTGCAAAGAAGGAAGCAGGTGTGGATGGATTGCGCAGCCATGAGAAAAAGGGTGAGTGAACGACAAAAAGCAAGCAAATGTTCTTATAAAACAGAAAGAGGGTAAAGCCAGTAGTTTTGTCCTGAGGAGATAAAGATGGCTGGATTTGTGAAAAAGGACAGAGCAAATATTGTCAGTCTCATAAGATGGCAAGGGTGAAAGGTAGTGTGGTTGTGTTAGATGACAGCCGGGGAATAAAGTTTTGGTAGTTTGTGTAGGGTTGCTAGACCTGGTGTGTGATAAGGATTTTAGGATATGCCTCAAGACAAAAGAGGTAGTAGGAGGAGTCCCTAGCAGGCAGGTATTTTTAATCACTTTCAGTCCACCCCACTCCTATCTCCTCCTCCATCACAGTGATATACTCTTTATATTCCAAAGTGCTCCCACATACCTGTAGGTCACAGTACTCCCTGTTCCAACCCAATGATGAAGCATGCCACCAAGGGGTAACCCTGGTGGGTGAGGGTTTTTTAAGGAAAAAGTATTGTTTTTTTCCAGCTCTATTTTAGTGAAGACTCTCCTTTTTTCTGCTGATATGTTGAATTGTTTTAGGATATAGCCAATGTTTTAGCAATTAATTAATGTTTTAGGATATAGCCAATGTTTTAATGATCAATTTACGTTAAGGCGATCAATCTATAATTTAGCAAATTAGTATGTAATATAAGTTTGATAAGTATAGAAAGCTTGGTGGCTATTTCAGAACATTCCTGTAAATTGTTAATGTTTGTATGGGGGGAGATATGTGTAGGAATTATTCTTACAATGATGTAACAGGGTTCTTGTACTAATGTAATAGGATGATGGGTGGAATGTCATGAAGTGAGGATTCTGAAGAGGACAGTTGGAAGAGGGTTGGGAGCTAGCTGGAAATTATTACTCTGTGGAGATAAAAACTAAATTTGATCTACTGAATCTGTGTGGATTACTACTCAGTTCATGTGAGACAGTGCCTTTTTTTGCATGCTCGTCCCCACTTTTGAGGACTGATGCCGCTGTTTTTTGGCTCTGTGCAGTGGGACACTGCTAAGCAGGCCCCAGTGCATCTGCTCTGACCCTATGTTGCAATTGACTTACTCCTAATTGGCCTACTTAACCTTCCTATAAGGCTTTAGCAATGGTGTCCCAAAATAAACCGAAGGCATGAAAAGTTCAATGTCACCTAGGGACTACACACTGTAGCCTCATTGCCACAGTCTTAAAATTGCAGTCTCATCCGGTCACAATTACCTTTTTTTGACAGGAGGAGAAGAACTCTCTTTGTAATATTAATTAGTAGTGGGCGGAACTCGTGGAGTTTTACTTCGGACAATTCCATTGAGTTCCATAAAAACTCTGTGCTATTCCGTGGAGTTCCGCCAACCCCTACACAGCTCACCCTGCTGCTCATTTTTCTTTTCCTCCAGCATGCAACAGGTGCCAGATAAAGTGCTATTTATAGACTGGAGCCTCGCTGTGACAAAACATTTTTCTCCAACTTCCTTTGCAGAGATTCTACATCACTCCGAGCAGAGTGGAGAGCAGCCTCTCTGTTGAGGACCTATACCACGTGCACACATGTACATTGCGCTGTCACTGGAACCCACTTTCATCCACAGACCAAGAGAAGAGTGTGACCCTCCCTCGACAGAAACCACCTCACTCATGCACTTTCTTTTTTACAAAAGGAGAAAAAAGGAACTACCTCCTGCTATTTCATGCTTGGGCTTTCAATTCCAACTTTCAATCAAATTATACAAATTTACACCTCTGCTGCTGATTTACCAACACAAAATCACCAGGAAACCCAAAGTTAACAAGCTGTCACTCATAACATGGACAACCTTAGCTCACGCCACATCTTTTCCCCTGCCACTCGGTAAGTGTAGATGTTTTTTATGGCACAACATAAAGCGATGAACATACCAGCTTCCTGGCATCCTCCAGCTAGCTGACAGCTTCTAAGAGTTGCTGTCTAGGTTTAGTGGCCTTTTCCACCTCTTCTTCATGAAACTGCTTTAACCAAGTCAACCAACACACGCATGCACACACACTTTCTCTTTGCAATGAAGTTCAGTGTGCCACTCAAATACCATTTTGCCAGCTGTGGTGCTCCACATGCACTGGAAAAGAGTCGAGCCCTACGGCTGTTAGCTCACCCACTGAAAGTGTAGCCTCTGCATCCACTCGCACACACATTATCAAGCCAAATCTTTGCCCTTTCCCTGAGTACCCCTGCCACCTCCTAGTCTACTGAAGCAGCCACGCTGAGATTTAGAAGTACCCAACAACAGATGTAACATTCAATACCAATTGTACTGTTGTTTTGTGCGTGTGTACAAACACGGTGTGCACAGCCACATTGGGCAGAGGCAGGCTGTAATCGGTCATTGGTGCCAGCCTGATATGCCGTGCATGACTTCCTCAACTAATGGGACATCTAAAATGAACAAAGTCAGAGAATGCGAAGCATTCTTCTTTAGAATGCCAGGACCTAATAAAGGTGTGGTAGCTGATATGAGGCCATCTGGCAGCTTTGTATAGTATACAGACTCCATATGCACAGGATATGGACCAGCATGATCTCCTGATTCCCAAACAATTGCTCTAGGTCACATAAAGAGACGAGCGGGAGCATCTCAGATTTCATCACACTTTATTGCAGAGCATCCAAAAAAGGCTTGCATTAAAGCAGGTCATACTAGAGCCCCTCCTTCCCAAGTTGCCTTTGTATGCATTGCTAGGCAGAGCAAACCGGTACAATAGGCAGTGTACAAAAACATTTTACTTTATGGCAAAAAATATTTCGGAATGAACCATTATCTTATCTCTCCCTTTGATTTTTTGCCTTCACTTTAACTCCCAATTTATTCACACCACCTGGGAAGGAAAAGGAGCACGGAAGTGTGCAGCTGGCGTTTCCATTTCCAGAACAGTCTAAGGTGCTGCACGCCTACTGATTGGCTGTGCAGGTATCAGCTTTGTGACACCACTGCCTTCAACTCCACTACGTAGCGGTTGGAAGAGTTTTTTCTGAACTCTGCGCTTGAAGCGGAGCGCGGAGTGGCAAAACTCTGCAAACTCCACCCACCCCTAATAATAATGTCACCACTATGCAGGCCTTGTAGCCAAGAATGCAAGGTGTATGGTATTTAGAAGTAGGACATGTAGAAATGTAAAGTTAACATTCCTTTACCGTGACTAGCGAAAAGCTATTTTAAATATTGGAAGGCTGACTGGCCCATAGAGAAACACTGGGAAGCAATATTAAATATTAATTCTACTATCTCAGGTGTGGAACCAGCTAGAAGAATTAATAAATGACTGCTTTTAATATTTATTACAAGACAACTAGGTAGTGAAGTCAAATTTTTTATAAATGTTAAAGAAAATAGACTTTTAGAAAGTTACATTTTGCCTGCCTGAAGCTCCTGAAAGCTAATTTGCATTAGCCATAAACAAAATGTCACTCAGCTGGTGAATAATTCTGATGAGTTGTGAAAACTATTCCCAGAGCAGAGACAATGGCCTAGGCGTAGGGAAGTGGTTTGGTTCTCCTTACTTGAAGACCAATTGGGCTATGCCTAGGAACTCAGTGCCTCATTATGACCCTGTCGGCGTAACAGGGTAAGCTGGCAGTAACACCGCCAACAGGCTGGTGGTGTTCCGCCAGCTATTATGACCATGGCACTATAGCTACGACCATACCGCCGCCCCCTCCACAAAACCACCAGGCCTTTGCCTGGCGGTCATAATCCCTGCCCGCCAGCCTGGCCACGGCAGTAAACACTGCCATGGAAAGGTTGGGAGTAAGGGGGACTTGGGGTGCCCCTGGGGGCCCCTGCACTGCCCATGCACTTGGCATGGGCAGTGCAGGGGCTGCCAGGCATAGCCCCTTCACGCATTTCACTGCCCGAATTTCAGGCAGTGAAATGTGTGACAGGTGCTCCTGCACCTGCTGCACATCAGCATTGCCGCCGGCTCTATTACGAGCCGGCAGCAATGTTGATTTGACTTTTCCGCTGGGCCAGCTGACGGTAACACTGTTACCATTCGCTGGCCCAGCGGAAAAGTCGTAATAGGGATCCAGAAATACCGCCGGCACTGGTGGTATTCTGGCTCCCACAGCCTCAGCGGTCTTTTGAAAAGACCGCCGAGGTTGTAATGAGGGCCTTAATCTACTTCAAAGGGATCTTCCTTGTCACAAGCAGATGTCAAACCTAATAGGATTAATATTCCTTTATTCAATTTTAAATAATAAAAACATGAAAGAACAATAATAATAGACTATATATGATAATACAGAGGAGAAAGTTAAATCTATAACAGCACATAAAAAATGGCAATAATAAAGTGCACATTGTTAGTGCAATAGCGTAATGAATCCAACTTACCAATTTACTCCAAGAGGTGTAAACAACATATTGCGCATTGAGACATTACTGAGACCAAACCGTTCTCATAATATTACATCCTTCAGTTTGACAACTAAATAGACACAAAGACTTCAAAGGGTTCAATATGTTCCTAAAAGATAAGCCTAAGAAATACTAAAAACTGCAGATATGTACCATGCCTCGATGGGTGGTCGTTAGAGAGCCTAAAGAATCCTCAAATCACCTAAAAAATGACACAGACATCAATTACATCCGGGGATTAAATAATAATAATAATAAGAGGTCAGGCTTCTATTGTTTTGCATGACCTCACCATTGCTTTAAAAAAAGAACTCACTCTAAAACAGATATCAGCTCTACCTAGTAGCTGCAAATAAAACAGCACAGCACTCTGCACTTTTGGAGTGTGAAACACTTTAAAATTGGTTAAATGCAACAGAGATTGGGCAGAATCACTACCACATGGGCAGCAAAAAGTACTGTGGCCCTCCAAATAAAACAGAAGGTGCTGCCCACACTGTTCCTGCTTTAAATTTAACCAGAGGTGAGTGGTGTCAGTCAGAGCAAAAGTTAGATAGGGCGCGGAGTTGCCTGGGCTTAGTAAAGTAATATAATCCTTGACAGAGCTCTTGGTGGATTCCATGCGTAATCTCTGGGTCTGACTGTATTTGAGAAAACAGAACTTAATCAACTACTTATCAGCTTATTTGGAGAAGAAGGCAAGCCAAACAAACTGAACAGACCTAGCTCGTTAAAAGTGTGTTGCCCTTAGGATATCTAGGGGATCTTTAAGCTCTGCTCAAGAGACAGGCAGTACAGTATTATGTCCCTATTCAGGCGTGTCTACTTATTGATCCAAATCATTACCCACAGCATCAACGAGGCCAGCTTCACTTGCTCAGATTTATATAGTATGCTAAGGTCTGTGTGGATAACAAAGTGAAAGCTGGTTGGAGGAAGGGAAAAGAGGGACCTACATATCAAATTTTCCTTCAGCTGTAGGGAGAGGATGTTAGAATACTCCGAAGCCCCTGCTCCATACCTAGCTGCTGGGGCACACTGAGATTGATAGATAGTAAGCAGTGGGGAAAGTGTGGTCCTTCCCAAAGATTCTACTTATTTGATTAACATGAGGCAGGAATTTCTTATCTGTGACTGCCAGGCGCCCAAGAAGTTGAAGGTTACTCTCAGATATGTAAACAATTAATCTACTCAAAGAATGATTACCAACCAATAGTTTGGGAATATTAATTTTGCGTGGGCCACACGCCTAATTTGGGACTTGCCAAAATTGGTGGCTAAGTCCAAATTACCCATAAAGATCACAAAAGACTAGGGGTGGTGGAGTTCAGGGGGTAGTACTATGCGGGATTCCCTGGAGTTACTTAAGAACTCCCCAATATTCTGTGGAGTTCCGCCTACCCCTATGAGTGGTCTCAGAATTGGCACTAAAGTACTAAGCACATGCAGACGGCGGCACAACTCTACGCAGGGTTAGGCCCACCATACAGGGTGGCCATTTGGGTCCTGGAGCATGATGATCAGCTGCAGAGAAGCCCAGAGGGGGCACCCCAGCCCAGCACACCTAGCCTCTCTGTCTACCAGGCCTGCCACTGCCACCCTTACATGTACTGCCTGCCCAGTTAGCTCTCGCCCCTCGGCCCATCTGGAATGCCCCATTGACTGGGACAAGACGGGGCCATGGATAAGTGAGAGACAGAGTATGTATCTTAGACATTGTGTGCCACCCGGTGACATAGCTGGGATCCAGGAGGAGAGCCCCATTAACACGTAGCATGGGCAGCAGATACTGCAGGGATGGTCACACCATTCAACCAATGCTACAGAGCTCTAGTCAGGAAAGGACTCCATGCCCTGGCAATGAATCCATGGAAACAGGCACCTAGAGAGGACAATTAACAGTGATAAAAAAGGCATCTGCCAAAAACATCACTTTCCAACATCAGCTGTGCTTTCTTATGGAAATTACATGTATGTGGCATTTACTATCCCTGACGAGGTGTCCTGTGCTTTCTCTCCCAGTGGTAGGCACTACCTACATCTGTCAGCTAAAAACATGTGCATCCCTCCTGGATGTTTACACAGATTGGAAAGCCTGGGTTGTGACCAGAATCAGATGCATTGAACTTCTCTGCAACATTCTGTAGCTACTAAATGTCCCCCCTGATAGACTAGTGCATGAAGCATCTAGAGATATCAGCCGTGACAATAGGCCTGCGCTAGGAACTGGTATCCGTCACTGCCAGTCTTATGGAAAACTGTGTGTACCCCCACAGGTGCCTATGACTGTGTGAAGATATCCACAACCAAAGCACACACACACGCACACCACCCTCATTAAAAAAGCAACTTTCCGTGGAAGGCCTCTGTTTGTCATTTGTTTAAATAACATTTGTCCCCCCGTCGCTCCACATCCTCCCCGTGATATCTATGTAAAAGCAAAACAGAAATGCAAAAGGTAACTTACGGGAGCTGCAGTGAAGAGTTAAGTAATCAGAGGAGAAGCTGTCACTGTCAACCCACAAGGTCCTTGGAAGCTGTGGGCTGTGCTTAGCTGCAGAAAACTTTCTGGGGAAGATTAGCAGAGTAGCAACCACCTCCTCTTGGGTGCGGCACTCCATGGTGTGAAAGTTCTTCTCTCAGGATTTCACCAGGCACTGAACTAGAATATATGTGCATGCTCTGTGCCTTTACATCCCAAGAAGCAGCCATCTTAAAACCAGGCAATACACCACATAAACATGTGCCGCTTTTTTTGGGTGCCAGTAGACTCTATTACATGGCAGATGGCAGAGCCTTTGCCTAACTCCGCACTCCCAGTGAAATGCAGAGTGGCGAAAACTCTATGAACTCCGCCAGCGAAATGGAGTTAACCACCCACCCACTACAAAAGACCCCACCAGTCTCTGTAGTGCCCTTGGAATGTGAACCATGAGCACTGCATCATCTGCATAAAGTAACGCAGGAATTACTGAGCTCCAAATCTCTGCAGTATCTCCTGAAGCGCCGATTACAGAAGAGTTCAGATTGTGGATATAGATAATAAATAATAATGGAACAAGAATGCAGCTTTGACATACACCCCTAGCAAGTGAAAAAGGCTCAGGCAGCTCCCCTGATGGGCTGAGAGAGACTTCAGCAGCTAGGTTTTCTTTGAGAATATAAAGGAAGTTAACCAGAGCCTCCTCAACGCGCAGGTCTAACAACAGCAGACAGACTTGTATGCAAGTAACACAGTCAAAGACTGTTGAGAGGTCCATAAAGGCCAGGTACAGTAGGAAGCGCCTTGCGATGTTATACTTGCCAATAATAAGATGCAAGTTCAGACACTGTGCCCAGCCCTCACCAAAATCTATATTGACAAGGAATCTTATGTTGGTGCTCCCATAATTTCAAGTGGGGAAAAAACGATTCTACCAAAGACAGAGCTGTCAATCAAAGATATGGGCATATAGCTCTTAGGACCAGTGCTGTCCCATTTCTTAAATATGTAAACAATAATTGAGAGGGCCCAAGAGCAAGATTTATTGCTACATAGTGAGTTGTTAAACCATTGGTGAGGAAAGGCTCCCACCGGTGAATATTGCATTTAATAAGATCTATGGGCATACCATCTGGTCCAGGAGCTTTCTCGCTTGAGCTTTGCCTTATTGCCTGCTCCACTTCCCTTAAGGTGACAGTCAATATAGGGGAATGCTTCAAATCTGTTCAATAGTGACTTTATCCATTGTTTGCAGCAGTCCAGTCAGCTTCTTGTCTATTGCAGGGCCCAGTCTCGACAATGCAGTCTTTTCCAATAACTTGTCTCTAACCTCACTCAGTACCACCAAAAACAAGTGAATCCATCCAATTCAGTCAGTATACCACAAGCACACTCTGTAACTCCTTATGGAACTGGGTTGGGTTATCTCTCATATGGGAAATTCTTTAATGCTTATTAAATCAGAGGGGTCTAAGGGACATGGGATGTGACTCTATTTCCGGCCGCAGGATAGTCCCTCAATGGAAGTAAGGAGAAAGGAGGAGACGGGGAGGGTTACTTGTCATCGGCATCACTAAAATGAATAGAGGAAGTGTCTCATAGCTAGTCGGTCCGCTGTTCATCTTAAGTGTTCCTTGGTGACTGTAGGGCTGCACTTTCAGGGTCTCTAGAACCTGCTGTGACTGATCAAAAGTAGTGGAAATTGCATCTTGTCTCGTAAATCGTACCCTTCTACTGGCCTCTTTACTCTCAGTCAGCCGCATCACAGCACATACTTGTGCATTATCTCCTTCTGCTCCACTTACCGACAGTCCAGCAGGCACTGTTCCATTTCCAAGTGCATCAGCAGCAATGGACAGCATGGAGACCATGTCCAGCAAATATTTCGCCTTTAGGTCTCCATTTTCTTTCTCTTTCTCTTATGGTTCGGTGATTTAGGGCACTAGATAGAGAGGAGAAGGAGCAGTAGGAGCAAAATCCCTACCTCTGTCCCTAAGGTAACTTAACTGGTACTAAAGTTTCTCCTGGATGTTTTTCAGGCCATGGACTTGGGTTTCATGTTTTTGTTTATGGGCCTCTTGATGCAATTGCAAAAAGAGTGTCCACTGTTCAGCATCTATATAGTTTTTGGGCTCTTTCAGCTTCTCTTGAAAATAGACAGATTTGTCTATATCAAAGGTACCATGATCAGGAGAGAACTTCCCATCCTCATTAGTGAGTCCCTCCCACTCCTACTTGCACTTGGCTTTAACGTGATGATGGTACATGGTGCGGGTAGAAGTCCCATTTGGTGGGGGCTTGCTAGGTTTAGATTTTTTAGCCACCATCATAGTTTCTCACCATTCATGCACACACAAATAACAGGGGACGAGGCTTTCTGGCCTTGTGCCTACAGAAATTCCTGTGGAGGGGGAGAGACGAAACAGAAAACCGGGTAGAGGTTCCCTTAGTTATTTCTCTAATTAATCTCATGGAGGGCAGAAGGAAAGGTACACACTTACAACCTTGCATTCAGCTGACCTTCGGTTGTGTATTCAGATGGACTAGTGAAGAGACTGAGGTGCTAGATCAAAAGCCTCTTTCTCACATACATTCATCTTTCACTGGTCTGTGCTTATCTTCCCCATTCCCACACTATTCCTAGAGCCAGATCACTCTAAAGCATGGATGCACAATACACAATTTCTGGCTCTGCACACCTCCCATTCACACCTACCCTACCAGTCTATTGACCCGTGGTTTTCTGCCTCAACAACATCATTTTGTATACTTTCAACATATATCCGACAGACCTAACACAATACATGCCATGCAAGCAAGAGGGACACTTTAACTGCAGTAATACTTTTCCCAAATTTGGTCCAGTGTGTTTACACTGTCCTGTCGAATCTCCAGGTTTAGTGCTGAGCCTGCTCCACTTCAACCCCCCTGGAGAAAACTAACTTACTAGTGGTGCTTGAGTAAAATCAGCGCCTAACGTAGACAGCCCTCAGGTTACAATGCACCAGGCTATAAAAGAAATCACACAAAAGTTGAGATCACCTATAAAGTCTAACATGCTTTTAATGCAAATTAGCAAATAAGCGAGGAAATGGATGTTTCAAATGGATCAGAGCTTCGCCCTTAATTAGCTAGAGCATATAATGCTAAAATTCATGGGTTTTTTGTGTGTTTTTATATATGTTTTCTCTATACGGGTGAATAAGAACGAAACCATGTGCTAAACCAAGTTTGGAGATAACTACTAACGAGCAAGTGCCAGGATCTTTTTATGGGAAGGAATATGAAAAGAGCAAAAATAACACTACCAGGAGCTGACTCCACTACTTTCTAAAATCCTGAGTTGTTCAGAGGTTGCTCTTTTCTAACACAATTCAGTAAAATGTGCAACTATACAACATGAAGAGAGTTACAGTACATTAAAATTCCATGTCAATGAGCAGGAATATGAAGGTTCTAGTGCCCTTAAAACTAGTATAAAACATTATAGCAATTCAATAATAAAATATGGTGGTACACGTATAGACACGCATGAGCATAGCTGTTTTCTCGGTATACCTATATGTACAAAAAAGGCACCGATATAGGTAAATCCACTTTTCAACAGCATGGAGAGATAGTCAAATGAAGATCTAATTTCCGCATATTCCATTATTAATGATAAATAAAGACAGGAAAACTCTGGTGCCTGCAATTAATGCAAAAAGGCAAAATTGTGACCTTTAGTTATTCTACTCCCATGCTCAAATTTCGATTTAAAAATAAAGCCCTTCCTGTCAAGTGTATGATGGCAATTGGATGTGTATGTGTTTGTCTTTCCCCAAGTGGCCGGAGGTTTAGGAAAATAATCTTCATAAACCGATGAGAGGGATGGAATAGAGCTCTCTCCCAGAATGCTGGAGGCATTTAGGGAAGAACATTGGAGTTGAATATTATGGATCTAAAATGTGCAAACGATGTTATTGGGTCCTTGCTGGCCGGGTCAATAACCACTGTTATTTGGAAATTGAAGATAAGTCTCACCATAGACAGGAAGACAAGTCTAACATGACAAATGGAGAAACAAAAGCACTGTCAAAACCAATAGGTCAAGGGTTTTGATTTTGCCAGTGCTTTTTGTTGATACTGTTGTGGAGAAACTGGGCTGGGGAATTAGGTTAAAACAATCTATAAAAAGGTCAATGCAGATAGAAAGAAGCAATGGACGAATTCAGCATGGCAACGAAGAGCGCAGAAGGGCGTGGATGTGAGGTGGGAAAGCAGTTAATGGTGGAGAAAGCAAGAAAACACATGCACTCCAACAGGGCGTTGAAAGAAAAAAAAGTAGTTCCCTAAAGAAGAGCTATGAAAGGGTGAAAGCCATCCATTCAAAGGATGGTGAAGTTAATACTGTCATGGGAGGGGCAAACACAGGAATAGGAAATATATCCATTATATAATAACTAGACATACGAGAATGACAGAAAAAACAACTCTAAATATTACTATTGTACACAATAGCGCTTTGACCAGAGACAGCTTCTAACTCGGAGTTTTCCAAGCCAGAGTTTGTTTGTTCTGGCAGCTGGATTCCAGACAGGTGTGTTCTGTCCCTGTGTTTAATCTTCAGGGTCTGGGGAAGCATCCCACGCAAAAAAGCACACATTTAAGTCTTATGTCTTTGCGCATGTGTAATGTGTGCATTGTTCCAGTTTAAACTAAAGTGTGATAAGTGGATTTATTGAACCTCATATACTAACAATAATTGAATAACTGAGCACAAAGCACTGACTTTGATATTAAATGACAGAAAGAAGGGTGATACCTTACAGTCGCTGAATGTACAACCAGCAATCCTGGGATCAGATTAAAGCTTCCCACTTGACCAAACCATTGATCCACAGCACAAAACTTTACTATCTATATTTTGCATAACAAACCAGTTCAGATGCTCATTGGAGTTATTCAGCTCAGGGTCTGTGCTATACAACAATCTCACTTACGTATGGTTAATATAAAATAATCTTGCTTCACATTTAATAACAATATAGGCTAAATAAATAGAGAACATGACAAGCTGAAACATTTTGGGTAACTCATTGCAACATTGTTAGGGCTTTAAGGTTTTCCTGAATGTATCATGTTTAAAAAATGCTACCTTTAATAAATGTAACTCATTTTAGTGATGCAATCATATGTATTTGAGAAACTGAGAAGTGTTGAAAAACATTTTTTAATTTTAAATTCTTTCTCACGTGTATATGATATTTGTTGCATGATTTATACCTTGTGATGACTTGGCTCGTGCTTTGGCTCTTAGAGCCAAGCCAGCCTGCTAGCTAGGTTCTCCCGCAGGCTGTCTATGTCCACCCCAGACATGCAGTGTTTCCTACGCCCTTGCCTCTCCCCTTCTGTTCTCCCACGTACCTTTGGCTCCTTGGCAGCTTTCCTGTCACAGTATGGCACACCTTGCATGGGCTCAAAACAGCCTTTTTGTGCTGATGGCGCCTTTGTAAGCAGAACATCTTGCGTCTGGAAAGCAACCTATTTATCCAGAATTGGGTAGGAAAACAGCACAGATCTGCGCAAACTCTGCTGAAGTGAAATGTTACCTTCGCTCCTTCCTGGTTTCAACCGCAGACAAGTTTCACAATTGTTTTCCCTCATCAAAGAGGTGCAGCCTGAGTCCCAACAGACAGAGTGAGTTTGGGTACCTGGGGCATATTTACAATATTTTGCACAGGTTAGTGATCCAAGGCTTCCTGCTGAACTGCCCTGCGTCAAAACAAAAGGGCAGGAATGTGCTGTATCTATAAGATATGATGCATTCCTGTCCTCTTCCATTGCACTGGTGCACAATTGGCTGCCATATGCCAGTGCGGGCACCCTTGCACCATGGAGCAAGGGTGTCTGTGTTGAATGAATGATTGATTTTGATTTTATGAAGGAAGGAGCACCTTCCTCCACAAAAACATTCAATGGGGGCATTTTCCTCCTTCTAGGTGTGCTGCAGAATGCAGCACACATAAAAAGAGGAAAAAACAAGGTGAAATAAAGTTATTTCCCCTCGTTACGCGTACCCTAGTGAGGCGTAGGCTTTTGATGCATTCATAGGTTTACAAATCATTTAGTAATCTGGAATGTGTCAAAATCCACGGAATCCCCACCACAAAGCCCATGAAATGCCTCTTTGATACAAAGTATGGGGCTGCATTGCCTTATTTCATATCTAGAAGGCCATGTAAATCCACGCAAAGTGGCTTTTCATAGCCTTGCAGAAATGGGCCTTCAGCCTGCGCTGCCAGTAAGTAAAAAACAGAGATGCACCCTAATTTAGAATAACCATCCATAGATGCACTTGAAAGGGAAAAGTGGTTGATGAAAATAATGGAATTAATCTAAATCACTTTTAACTGCTTGGTGACTACTGTGGGAGCACATCATTCCATTACTGAAGAAGAGCAGCCATATGCAAATCAGATTCTGTACAGCTCCAAAACGAGCATTTCATCCTGAACAACAGGATGCTAGTAGTGGTAGCATGCTTTTGACTCAGGAACAGTTCCCCCAAACAATAGTATACTAGTACTGGTAGCATGCCTTTGATTCAGGAGTGGTTCATCTCAAACAATAGGATACCTGTACCAGTAGCATGCCTTTGATTCAGGAGCAGTTCATCCCGAACAATAGGATGTTAGTCCTGGTAGCATACCTTTAAGTCAGGTGTGGTTCATCACAGACAGTAGTATGGTAGTACTGGAAGTATGCCTTTGATGCATCACGAGAAGCAGGGCACTAGTAATGGTAGCATGCCTTTGACGGAGGAGCAGTTCATTCTGAACAGCATGCCTTTGAGGCCTTCATCCCAAAGAGCAAGGTACTAGTACTGGTGCTAGTAATGGACACCTCAATCTTGTAGTCCCAGCTTCTGCAAGGACTAAACAGCCCAGTGAGCCAGCTCAAACCAGAGGTGATAAGAGAACACACTTTGTGCAGTGCAAGTTTGCATTAAAACTGCTATTTCTACACATTACTGTGTTCAAATATTTTTCCTTGTTTTCTCTAAAGTGTGCTAAAGCTACTAGAAGGCAGACCCCCTTCTATCTTTGTCCCCTAGAACCTAAAAAGGCAAAAACACCCCTAAGCCTTAAGCTGAGTGTTTAAGAGCTTAACCCGTTTTGTGTTTAGAAATTTTGTTTGTAATGTGCACGTAGCACTCATTTTTGGCTAGAAACAGTATTTAGTCATTTTAAATTGAGCCTTTCTACTTCACTGATTGGCCCCTGGGGCACCCGGCCAGCCCTCTGCCCTCCCCTATCACCTGCACAGCCCCTTAAAGTTAAGGCACACACCTTAAAATAGTTTTTTGGGGGGGGGGCTGTTACCCTGTGTTCTGATTGGTTCCTAAGGCTAGGGTTCCTATTTGACTTTAGGTTTAGAGTCTGAGTTCTGATTGGCTGATAGGGCTAGGGTTCTGATTGGTTCCTAGAGCTAGGGTTTCTATTGGACCTACGGCTTAGGGTTTGAGGTCTGACTGGCTGATAGGGCTAGGGTTCTGATTGGGTCTGAGGTCTCGGGTTTCTATTGGAATTAAGACTCAGGGCTAAGGGCTTAAGTTCTGGTTGGCTGATAGGGTTGGGGTTGTTATTGGTTAATAGGGCTACAGTGCCTAATGGAGTTAGGGCTTGAGTTCTGATTGGCTGAAAGGGTTAGGGTTGTGATGAGTTAATAGAGCTAGGGCTCCCATTGGTGCTAGGGCCTAGGGCTAGAGTTCTGGCTAGGGCAATGATTCTGAGTGGCAAAAGGTTTCACCTGATCTAGGGCTTTTTAACCTTAAGGCTCAGGGTGTCACAACTTGGGCTTCAAGGCTAAGGGGGGAGAGGACAACAACAGTTGTCTGTTTGGGCCTGTTCAGGCCATGTCGGGCCTAGGCCAGAATTGATGTCCTTTTTCCATTTACCAAACTCCATTCAGTGTCTCAACAACCATTACAAAACCCCACAAACAACATCCTTCCTTCTACACCTACTGCCACACAAAGAACATAAAGAACACTACCCTCTACTAACTCCTAACAGACCCCCTTCCATCATCACCAAACCTATACTTAACTCTCTCTCATGTTATCTGCAATCCTCCTCTTTTTACCAAAAACACACAGGAAAATAATCCTTGCACTCTACTCCACCACCCATATTACCTCCTCCTGCTACCAAATGTTATACAAACACACCACATAAACTGTCCTCCAACACACATCATCACCCCCTTTACCACCTAACTTTCACTCACCAACAGTACTTTACATCCAAATCCTTCAAGGAAATTCACTACATCGATATCTCATCTCACTACTCCACAAACAAGATAACACATTCAGCATATTAAAACCTCTCACATACGCAATTTCATATTACAGTCTGTCACAAAATAGAAACTACCACCATCATGACTGCACAAACAATACAGATCCTAAACCTATCCCCAAATTATGTATCCTCACCAACAATCACCACAAACACCCCAGCACAACACTCATTCACCTGCCTCTCATCCATTGCACAATTTAGAGCCTTAAAACATGACCCACATGCTCCAATACCACCCCTGCCCCCAAACAACTTCCACCCTGAGCAGACGCAAACGAAATAAACAGCATGTGACTCTTCACAACTTCTCATCTCCTTGTCTATTATTCAACAAGACTACTCTACAAAAATAAAACAGCTCACTAACTCACTCTCAACCACCATCTCCACCACCTACATACATAGACCCAACAAAATGCCCCCTAAGCCTGCTGGATGAGGATTAAGATATACATAAGCAAACCTATTACCATCCTGCTATAGTTAATACCAACAGTAATAATACACCTGCTACTTGTTCAAATAATACTTCTCACTCTACTAGAAAACAAATTCACACCACCACCAAAACACAATCTCTAGACTGCCTACTAATAAATGTTTGATCAGTCTCTAAAAATGAGCACCACATCTATGACCTACTTACTCACTGACACACAACCTGACTTACTATTCACTAATGAATCATGGTTGGGAGATGACTCCAGTGTTGCATGAAGCGATTCCTTCAGGCTATCAACCTGTCATTCAAAATTGTTTAGGCAAAAGAGGAGGTAGACTAGCTGTTACATTCAAGGAAACAATACATCTCACTAAAGCTCACAACATTTCCATACAAGGCTGTGAGGCCCTCATCACCAGATACAACCCTATGCCAACTTTCTCTTGTAAATTCCTCCTTCTTTACAGACCTCCACCTAGCAATGCAACATTCTCAGACATGTGACTAGACACAGTTTCAAACCTCGTGACACTACACTCCAACCTATGTGTCCTTGGTGACCTAAACATATGGTTTCCCAAACCTAATATGCCCCATCCAGGAACTCTCCTCACTGGCCTAGACACACTGAAGCTACTTCAGATCGCCCACAAACCCACACATATCACTGGACACATCCTAGGTGTCAAGTTTTGCAAATCCAGAACTAGTTACCTTTGAAAGGATTACTCCGATCACAGGGTCAGACCACCATCTGGTAGCTTTTCAAAACACAAAAAACATAAATCACCACACCTAAGGCCATCTTACATGCAAACACATATCCACCGTGAAAGAAACTGCATTTTGAATACTTGGAAACACAACTAACATTCAAGACAGATCTAGATGCAAACTTTTGATATCCTAGTACCACTAAACACAGCAAAATAGGACAAAAGAAAACAATCACCTTCGACAAATGTAGAACTAAAAAAGATCAAACAACAAACTGCAAATCTGCAATACTCCTGTCTCAAGCAAATAACAATCAAGACAAACTTCACCTACACAAACTTAACAGAATACAAGTCAACAAATAAAAAAAGGTACTATTCAAACGAAATTCAAAATGTTCAATGTGCAAATAAAAAATCATAAACTTCTCACTGAATTTTGTAAATCTAAATGCACGCAAGGAACTAATCCCATTTCTCAAGAACTTACTGACAAACTGGCAAATCATTACACAACCAAAGCAGACATGTTGGGCACCTATTTAAAACAAAGGATAACCACTACCAGAGACTCATTTCAAACAATCCTCTCTAAAGTTAGGCTACCCAGTCTCTTCAATCCTTCAAATAACTATCAGAAACTGAATTTATGGATCATGTCAAAGCAAGCAGGCCCGCCAGCTGTCCTTCTGACCCTTATCCACCACAAATCTTAAAGAACATTCTTTTAACTACATCCGTCATAACAATCATCAAAAATTATTTAACTGCAGGGGTCTGTTCAGAAGACTTGAAAAAAGGCAGACATATGCCCATTAATAAAGAAAACAAAACTTGACCCACATGACCCAAACAACTACAGACCATTTGCAAGTGGACCTTGTTTGGGCACATTGATAGAAAAAGCAGCATGCACCAAGATGTCACAAGGCACTTAAGACAACTTCATACTTTCAGACTTCTAAATAGGATCCCATCCAGTAAGAGGCACTGAATCTGTCCTCATCACCATCTGAGGTGACCTTAAAAACACAGTACACCAGAATGGGGTCACTGCACTACATGTCTTGGACCATTTAGCTGCCTTTGACACAGTTGATCATGACACTCTAATCCAAATATTCTATGGAGCTGGCATAGAGGGGACTGCTCTCGACCAGACCACAACCTACCTTCAAAATAGAACAAATGTCATCCATACCCTCCATTTCTCATCCAAACCTTACTTCACAAAAGCAGGGGTCCCTCAAGGCTCTAACATCACACCCATGCTTTTCATCCTCTAAATGTAGTAATTACAGGAAATGATCAATGAATTTCAGCTCATATGTTATTACTACACAGAAGACACATAAACACTTCATGAACTGGTAAGCCGCAAAGACATTGGAAACACAGAAATCTTCAGTTGCCTCAGAGCAGCTGATCAGTGGATGACACAGAGTGTCGACTGGAAAAACTATGACCCACAGTGCACCTGGCCTGATAATCTGGGACCACCTCCTAAAGTATTCAAGGAAGTAAGAAACCTTTGACTTATTATAGTGTTAACGCGTCCGTCTATGTTAATTTATACACAACAGGACTCGTTTTAGGCCGATGAATCTTTGGACCCAGTGGTGAGACACCGTAAGACGAGATAACTGATCAATATATCAATCAATATGTCAATAACATTGTCAACAGTTAACACCAAAATATATTTCACTTTAGTCATTAATAAACATTCGGCGCAATCATGACCTTTCAGTCACGAATAACCACACCTCAATGGAGTTTAGTGAATTTTATTCCCTATTGATTACAATCTAATAGCAAATGCATTAATCTCGAAACCAAGAAGCAAATAAACATAATCACAAGGCGACAACTATGATAAGCTTTCAATAATGCAAAGATCAGGAACATAAGATAATCATGCGAATAAGAACAGATCGCGATACATAATACCTCCTAAAGGTCTTAGTTCAGCATAGCACTACGTCAGTCACGTTAGTTTCGTCAGTCATAATGAATACCTCATCTATCCTCAAATTAGCATTAGCATGTTGGGCTTCATGCAAAACAATTTAGAACATTAATTTGGAAAACATCTAACTAAGATCTCTAATCAAAACATACAGCAGTTGGTACCTAGAAAGAAAAGGCAAAATAGATTTCATTAGTAATAATTACCCTCCTCGAGATAGGTCAGCATACAGGATCAGTCTTCGTCTTCAGGTCATCAGTTAGATCACCGTCAGTCTATCTAAGTTAAAGGCAAGGGACACTCTCCCCATAAGGAGGAAAGTGTAATGGGGCAGTCTATGGGCAAGGATGGTTTTGTCTAAGTCTCAAGTCACCAAATAGAGTAACAGAGTTTCTGGATGCAATTGATATCATTCCCTACCTAATGCCCTTTGTCTCTTGTGTCATGGGTTTTTATCCCTTTTCCCAAAATACATTCCCCCAAAATTCTATTGGTCAGTCACTACGCCCCACTATCGGTAACCTATCAAATTATACATTAAGTAATGCATTTGTCATTTCACGATATTTTCCTAATTCCTAATTGGTCTTCATAATTGACGTTTTTCGTAGGTGGCACATCCGGGGTTACTTCATCTCCTTGGCACATATCAGGTCAAAAGTACTCTTCTCCACGCTTTATCGTCCTTGGAAGTGTCCATAATTGTTTCGAAGCACATAACTTTATACTAAAAGCTGCTAGCATGCGGATGAGAAAATCTAGCATTGTTGCAAACAAGTAAGGAAAAGAACAATCGCTGGGTCATGGTCTATTGCAAGTCAGCACACTGGAGAAACAGAAAAATACGCTTTAATATGAGAGTTACACAGCTAGTTTTCGACTCACGCTAACTTAAGATGTATGAATTCTAATGAATGCAGTTTTATACGTTTTAATATTTTCAGTTAGGCATAATATAAACGATTATTTCTTATAGTTGACATTAGTTTACACATGTGAACAATTCTCCACGTTTAATATGTTTCAATGAATAATATCGTTAAAGCAGTATTTGTTAAAACATAAGCATTTCACGTCTATAATATGTAATATTTAAACTACGCTCTCTCAGTCCCTCCTCTGATGACGCTCGTCATCACACAATCTTTTAATCTTAATTTTTCACCTTGCGCATGATACGCATTTCAACATCTTGCTCTTTATGTGAGCTTTCCCATATTTCATTGAACATTTTCTCTCTTTCACTTTCTTCATTTTGTCGGGCTCTTTTAGACCAATTTCCTTTTACTTTGTCATTAATTTTGCATGCCCCCCATAATCCTAATAGGCAAATCAAGACAATTAATAGACCCATCATAATTTTTGCAAGTACCCCATTCCAAATGTTGGTAAACCAGCTTCCCACTCGGGCAATTCCTTTCCCAAATTTTTCCCAAACACCAGGTTCTTTTAGATCCTTCAAATCTGTACTATCTCTAGTAAGGTTAGTAAGCATTCTTCTAATTTTCTTACTGTTATCTGGAATAAATGAACAACAATGACGTTCATTAAGCATTTTGCACACACCTCCACTCTTTGCTAAAAGAATGTCTAAAGCAAGCCGATTTTGAAGAGTCATAGCTCTTTCTGCAGCAAGTTCAGTATCCATCAGAAGTATAGCTCCTGTAAAATTTGTCAGCATGTTATCCACAATAGTAGACAACTTTTGAATTTTGATAGAATTTAAGATAACCCCTACTGATGGGATTATGGCTCCAAATATGTCACCAATGACAGCCGCCACTGATTCTCGTTTTTGTCTAGTATGTTGTAATTCAGACGTTTTAGGTATTTGTTTTAAGTCATCAATCTGGTATATCTTTGGGAATACTATTCCCAAATAACATGTCCCATACCATCCCTTAGGGAGACGGTAATATGCATTTAACCCACAGATGTAATAGATTCCAGGAATCGCTGGTTCTTGTCCATTTAACATAAAGGTCCATTTACTCTGAAACAGAACACATGTCTACATTCACTCGTACCTACAAACAAATTGTCTTGATCAGATTTCGGCCTATATATACACAGTCTACCTACGTGTAATGCATCTATAGCTAATTTGCCTTGTGTTTTAATTGCTGTGTAAGCATAATCATTTGCATAAGTATGTTTTTCTAAGCCTTTTTCTAACCTTTCTTTCAGTGCTTTGCGTCTATCATCTGTGTGATCTAAAAAGCTTTTCTCTACAGGAGACAGTAAGCAAGTCAAATTATTGCGACGTGCATAAGCAGTTCCAAATGTAAGTGTTGGCTCAAAGAATCCTCTAACTATTTTTCATAAGTAAGAGGGAGGCTATGATAAGTAACTCCCTCCTGCACAGATGAAGGAATTTTAGTACACACATAACAATCTTTCGCATCCATAGTTTCCACATACTCATTTAGTAAGCGATAGAAGACATTAGTAGAAAGTTCCCCTTTTGCATTAGTTCCCTCATGCAGATGTCTTGCATCTTGCTCAAATTTCTCCCACGGTGATAGTTTATTAGCAGTAGTAGTCTCAGGTTTTGAAGTTGCATTAATAGTTTCACTCTCTCTCCATGGCATTCCTACAATCACTCCCACAATCATTATTGCGCATACAACACCTATCATAAGTCCTAACCAACCACACACCTTACTTCCTTTGCTACTATAAGCCATGTTTGTATAGAATCAGAATAGCAGATCAACAATCAACTCAAGAAGGCAAACTCTTTCTGCGTATTTTACAGCGTCTTCACTCACTCCAGGACCCTTTTCGTCAATTCAGGTTAGCAGCTTGTCGTAATCAGGTTTCTTGAAGTCAAATCCAGGTTTAGTATCACTTTCCGGTAGTTTCTAAAGACTCTTTCTCTGTTCAGCTTTCACAATTTTTAATTTTATCCGAGTTTTCTTGTAGAATACCTTCAGGTACCGTAGTATTGGCCTGGCACTTCTCGATCAAAGCAGAATGCTAAGAATTCCTGTTGCCATTCAGAGATTGTAGCATATGCCCATTCAGGACCTGTATATCTTCGGTTTGCTATTCTCTTTCTTTTTAATTTTCGGTCACCTTGTTGTTCTCCTTCACTCAGATCATTTGCCTGTGAAGTATTGCTTTCTTCTATTATTGTCTCGTTTGCTATTTCTCTTATTCTAAGATGTGACTTGTCTGGCCAATTATCATCTCTGTGTGTCTTGTTTCGGTGTTTTTCTTCAGGACGTTGGACAGCACCCTCCTCTTGTGATATGGTGTTTTCTCTTGACGGACTTGCGACTGGTTCAGAAGTCTCAGATTCGTTTCGATTTGAATTTACAACTTCTCCTTCTCTGTCGTCTTCCGGTTCTACACTGTATTCGGGCTCTGAATTGTATTCGTCTACTTCTTGGAGAACCTCTCCTTGTCTTAGTTCTCCTGCTGCCTCAACTGAGATAGGCACTCTGTCACCTCTCTCGAACTCCCTGTCAGCTTGAGGGACAAGGCTGTTCTCAGTGGGCTCTCCTGTAGTCTCAGATCTTTCTTGACTAATCTCTGACTCTGAGACTTCTCCTCCTGAAGTTGCTGTACCGGAATCTTCAAGTTCCTCTTCAACAGGACACGTTACCCTCTTTGTGTGACTGGCATGTATCCAGTTGGGAACCCCAGCACACTTCACAGCAGTAGTGGTTGTCAATATTACTTGATATGGCCCCTTCCAACGTGGCTCAAGACACGATTTCCTCACGTGCTTCTTGACAACCACCCAATCTCCAGCTTGCAAAGAGTGTCCTGGTTCGCCGATTGGTGGCAACGTGTTAGCTTCCACCTGGTGAGAGAAAGAGCGAATTACGTCAGCCAAACTTTTGCAGTAATCCAACACCATATCATCTGTAATATTCACTAGTGCATTTGCAGGTACCGCTGGTAACCTCATTGCTCTACCCATGAGGATTTCATGGGGGGACAGTCCAGTTTTCTTATCTGGCGTGTTTCTCATAGACATCAGTACTAGAGGTAATGCATCTGGCCACTTCATGTTTGTTGCTGCACACATTTTTGCTATTCTTGATTTTAAGGTACCATTCATCTGTTCAACTAGTCCTGATGCTTCAGGGCGATAGCTACAATGCAACTTCTGCTCAATGTTGAGTGCGGCACACAGAAGTTTAATCACCTCATTGTCGAAGTGTCTTCCCCTATCTGATTCTATAGAAACCGGATACCCGAACCTTGGTATTAACTCTCTGAGTAGTAGTTTTGCAACTGTAAGACTGTCATTCCTATGGGTGGGATATGCCTCAATCCAATGACTGAAAACACACACAATCACCAACACGTACTTCAATCCTCCACAAACAGGCATTTCAATGAAATCCATTTGCATTTTGTTAAATGGACCTCCAGCTCTTCCAATGTGGCTCAAAGTTACCACTGTTCCTTTTCCAGCGTTCATCTGTTGACAGGTGACGCACCTGTGACAAGTGATTTCTGCGGCATGTCTGAATTTTGGATTGAACCAATCAATTTTAAAAGATCTGATCATGGCATCTCTTCCTAAATGTGCCTGCCCATGATATAATCGGGCAAATTGTGACAGAAGACTATTTGGCAGAATCAATTTTCCTTCCTCTGAAACCCACATATCATCTGCTCTTTGTACACACTGCATTTTCTGCCAGGAACGTTTTTCTTCTTTGCTAGCACGGCTTTGTAATGTCTTTAATTCGTCTAAGGTATCAACCACTCGTAATGCTAGGCTTAAGGTCGTGTCGTTCTCAGGTTGTGGTAACAATTCCCACTGCTCTTTAAATGATATACAGTTTAATGCGCAAAATCTTGCAACTTGGTCTGCATAACCATTCCCCATTGACACAAAGTCTTGTGATCTGGTGTGAGCATTGCACTTCACCACGGCAATTTCAAGAGGCAACTGAATCGCATGTAACAAATCTCTTATTTGTTCTCCATTTTTCACTGGTGAACCAGAGGATGTCATGAAACCCATCTGTGACCAGAGTTGGCCAAAATCATGCACAATTCCAAATCCATATCTACTGTCAGTATAGATTGTGACTTTCAAATTCACAGCAGCGTGGCAGGCTTTTGTAAGAGCTATTAATTCTGCCACCTGCGCAGAAAACACTTTCTCGAGCCAGGAGGCCTCGACTATGCCAGATATGGTACATACTGCGTAACCAGCTCTCAATGTTCCTGTTGAATCTCTTAAACAGGACCCATCAACGAACATAATGCAATCGTTTTCTTTTAACTGGGTATCCTGTATGTCTGGGCGAGGTTTGGTACAGAGCTCAGTCACCTCAAGACAATCATGCTCAAATTCTTCCCCATCTTTGATTTCTGTATTCTCATTGGGAAGTAAAGTTGCCGGGTTCAGCACAGTGCATCTTTTTAATATAACATTTGGTGACCCCAGAATAATCGTCTCATATTTGGTAAGTCGTGCATTTGTCATGTGTTGCGTCTTAGTTCGTGTCAACAGAATTTCGACAGAATGTGGAACCAATACTGCCAAAGGGTATCCCATGACTATGCCCTCACATTGTGAAAGGCTTTGACCAACTGCTGCGACGGCTCGCAAACAACCCGGTAAGGCTGCTGCAACAGGGTCCAAAGTAGCTGAAAAATATGCTACAGGTCGATTTGCATCTTCGTGGACCTGTGTTAAAACAGACAAAGAACAAGCATCACGTTCATGACAGAACAACAGAAAAGGTTTCTCATAATCAGGCATTGCTAGTGCTGGAGCCCTGCACATGCACTCCTTCAGCTCTAAAAATGACTCAAGCTCTTCTTTTGTCAAAGTGATTGTGTATGGTTCATCCTTGACCTCTTTTCCTGTCAATTTTATTAAGGGTTTTGAAATGATCGAGAAGTTGGGTATCCACTGGCGACAGTAACCCACCATTCCCAGAAACATCCTGACATCTCTCTTTGTTGTTGGGGGATTCATTTGTAAAACAGCTGTTATTCTTTCTTTTGATATTCTTCGGGACCCTTTCTCAATCAGATGCCCTAAATATTTCACTTCTTTTTGACAGTATTGCAACTTCTTAGGTGACACCTTGTGTCCATTCTTTCCCAAATGATAAAAAAATGCAATGGTGTCATATTTACAGCTGTCTCTGGTTTTAGATGCAATCAACAAATCATCAATGTACTGCACAAGAGTCGAATTGAAAGGCAGCACAAGAGGTTCCAAATCCTTCTTCAATATCTGATTGAAGATGGATGGTGACTCAGAAAACCCCTGAGGAATTCTGCACCAACTGTACACCTTATCCAGGAATTTGAAACTGAACAAAAATTGGCTATCTTCGTGAAGAGGTATTGAGAAAAATGCTTGTGATAGGTCTACTACAGTAAACCATTCAGCATCACAAGGAACCTGGAACATTATTACCGCTGGGTTAGGTACCACAGGGCAGCATTTTATCACAATTTCATTTATTTTTCTCAAATCCTGCACAATTCGAACCTTTCCACAGGGCTTCTTTAAACCCATAATAGGTGAGTTACACGGACTGCTCAGAACTTCTTTCAAAACTCCCTGTCTGAGAAAATCTGCAATTATCTGTGTCACTTCAATGAGGACATCCTGAGTCATATGGTATTGTGGCACTTGTGGGAACACTGCATTTGGCTTTATCTGCACCTTGACTGGTCCTACTCCCTTGATTAATCCAACCTCTTTTCCAGTCAAATCCCACACTTTCTCTGTTACAGACCCTTGTAGATCAGCAGGTAGATCGATCAAGGTAAACACTGGGAATAGAGTAATTAGAGGGTAATCTTCATTCGTCTCTCCTCCTTCTTCTATGAATTGACCCTCATCTCCTTCATCATCACTGTTTGTCTGTACTTCTATTCCATCGTTGGAACAGGTAATCGAACATTTGGTCTTACATAATAAGTCTCTCCCTAGTAAGGACACTGGGCTTGAATCGCATACAACAAATCTATGCAGGCCTTGGAAATTTCCAATTTCAACCTGCACTGGGTCAGTAATTGGATTTGTCAGGTACTGGTTAGCCACTCCGACCACTCGTATGGTGCGCCCTGAAAGAGGTAATCTTGGTACTTCTGCACTTCGAACTGTAGAGCGTGTAGCTCCTGTGTCAACTAAAAATTAAACCTTATAGCCCATTACTTTTCCCTCTACATATGGGCCTCTCTGATCTACCTCTAAAGATGCTGCAAGCTTGCACTCTTCACTGTCTGAGCTATCATCTGACCAATCGTCATTCATGTCACTTTCACCTTGTAATGGGAATTGTTGTACAGTGTTGTTTTGGTTTGTTACCTGGCCTGTGACCTGCTGAGGAAGCGTCACCTGTTGCTGTCCCATTGGAGCTAGGGGTAACTGCATTTGCTGTCTAGGCACCGTAGGGATCTGCTGTTGTATTGGTTGTACTGTCACTGTTTGGAAACGCGGCATATGCATTTGCCTCATGGGTTGTACCCCTGGCATTTGCACCAAATTATTCTGAAAATTCGGGTTCTGGTGTCTCATTCTTGGACCTCGTGAATTTTGTAGTGTACCGGCATTAATGCTCTGCTGAACTGTACCATCCTGCACCATATTCGGACAATACCGTTTCCAATGCCCCATGCCCCCGCACGCATGACATGGTGACATCTTTTTCATTGCCTGACCGTCATTTTGAATAACAACATTATTCATATCAGAATTACGGTTCACAAATCCTCGACCTCTGCCTCTCGGCTGTGCCTGAAACACACCATTCATTTGCGGTTGTTGCTGTATCATTTGCTGAACACCATTTCCCTGTTTTCCAGCTTGTGCAGCTCTTATCTGCATCACCATCACTTTCTCCTTCAACTTTTTCTGCTTCAACTCAATTTCATCACTACAGTATTTCGCATACTGTAACACTTCATCAATCGGTTTAGCTTGCCAACAAATCAAATGATTTTTTATAATCTGGCTGACCTCCGGTCTCAGCCCTTCGACGAACCTAAACACAAGATGATTCATGTCCTTCGGTTCGATTGTCTCACTACCACTGTAATGTTTGAATGCTTTCAACAATCTCTCATAATACGCATGTATTGACTCTTTAACCTCTTGAGAAGTCCGGTCGATTTTCTGCCAATCGGTCACCTTCGGCGACACCTTTTGTTTCAAAAACTCAATTACTTTATGATAATATTTCATCACATCTTCAGAAGGTGCTCCAGTCACCTTATCCCTTGCCGGCTCCTTCGTGGGCCAATCTACCCCTCTCTTGCACTCGAGCCACAAATCTGGCGGAACAATGATCTCAAAAAAAGTATTCAAGTCTTCCCAAAGACATTTCGCAAGCTTCATGAATCTATCTGTCTGTTGATACCACTCGATCGGTTTTTCTCTTAACCTAGGATAATCATTCGTAAAGGACAAAATGTCTCCCCTAGACCAAGGCACATGCACTAAGACACCACCAGCTGTTTCTCTCATAGGTAGGATTTTCACTGTGTCTAAATTGGGTGTGATTGTTACTTCATTAGACCCTGGGCTATCTCTTTTTCCCTTATCTCTTTTCTTTGCCCACCGGCCTTCCCATTTCTCTAGTGCTCCCCAAATTTATGCACTTTGCAACAACTCTTTCAAGTGTGCCTTCATGCCTGCAGATCTCATGTGTTCAAAATCTTTAGTGTCAAAATCTAATCTGTAACTCCTTTTCAAATACTTTGTGTTTCCAATATCGACATTGTATTTGTCTGCCAAATTCGTTAATCTCTGGTGTACTTTGCCTACCTCTTTGGTAATCTTAGAGCATAAGTACCTCAATTCTGCCTCAGTGTATGATTCCAACCTATTCACTCCCAATGTTCCTTCCACCAACTCAGCAGCTTCTGCTCCTAGTCGTACAAGATTCAGGTATTCATCTTGTTTTTCCTTTTCAGGTTCGATTGTGGTCACTGTAGTCTTTTGTGAAGTACAAGTTTTCTCTAACCACTCATTTAACTGTTGTACTGTAAAACCTTGCAGTGAAATGTTCCCTGCATGTATCATTGGAGTATGAGAGGTATTCATACTCATAGTTTGGGGAGTCAAGACTCCCAACCCTGCTTGCCGCATTGCTTCAAGAGGTGCCCCTATTGGACTAAGGTCCATTAAGGGTCTCGGTTGTTCGCATACCTGTCCTCCCTGGGCCATTATTTGTGGAGTTCTAAGAAGCCCTCCTCTTATCGCTTCATGAGTCATAACTCCCTGTTCACATGTCCTTGTTTTCTCCTGTGCATATAACGGCACCGGGGGACCGACAGTAATAGGTTGCGATATAGCGGCAGGTGTCTGACCTGGTCCCAAGCTTCTTGGAGCTTCAACACCATAAGTCTGCTCTAGTGTACCCGGTACAGGTACTAACGGTGGTCCTGCTACAGGGTTATACCCAGATATCAGCTGTGGCGGTTGAGACACTAGCTTTGGAGTTGACTCAATCTTTATCAGCCTTGGCTTTGTATATATCGGGTCTGGCGGCACCACCAAGTTCGTAGTAGTCTCAAGCACTGGGACATCAGGATAAATTATTTGTATCTGCGGTGGAGGCTGCAACTGTGTCGGCGAGTCTGGTGCAGTGGGTACACTGACACCATTCTGTATCAAGGCTGTATCACTAGTCTGTACCGTATCAGTAACTCCCTTTTCCTTCGTCTGGTTCCCAGGATCCAAGCTAGTACTTGGAGCACTGTCGCTCACTGCATACGGTGGCGGACGATAATGTAACAATCTATCCATAAACGCCTCATCATCTGAATCGTCCTCTTCTTCCCAGGACCTTTTGTTCTCTTTGAATTTGCCTGAATCTTTGTCGGTTTTGCAAGAAGCTTTCTTTCCCTGTGTCTCTTCTCCCTGTGTTATTGCCGGAAACAGCTTTAACCCATCTACTATTCCTCGTCTCCACATTTTATTTTCATTGTCCCATCTAGCCTCTGCATAGGATTTTTCTGCCCTTGTCAATCTTCTGTGAAACCTTTCTTGCCTATGTTTAAGAGCCATCAGGTCCCAAATCGCTAAAGCCTCGTATTGTGCCGGTCTCGGAGGTGGTTTCTGCGTACTTAACATCCACCTCAAATTTTCTAACACCTTTGGATTGAATGTCCCATGTTCTGGAAACGCTAGACACCCCTCTTTCTCTGTTAATTTGCACCATTGTTTTATCCATAAACAAGGTGCGACACCCTTTTCCTCCATAACTGTATAAGCTGGAGTACCCTCAGGTGGTGTAGGTTCCCCATCGGTTGCAACAATATATACATCTCCTTTCAAAGCGCTTTTGAATGCCTTAACAAAATTCATTTTTGCAATTCTTTATTTCGTATTTAATCAGAAAAACGGCTTAGTTCACAGGACACTCTTCACCTACCCTTTTCTCAACCTATTGCCTCTCACGGATGGCAGCCAATCCATGCGCGACCCCTCTCGGCATCTGACCTATCTCAGCGCGGCACCACTGACGTCACACTCACTCACACTGCAGCTGACAAAGTCTTGCGGCTTGTCCACACCTCACTAACTCTTTACAACTCATACAAACTAATGCGAATTATTGCGAGCACTTAAAATGACAAAACAAATCTGCCAGTTTACTACAGGAAGGGTAACGCATTCGCTTCAGAACTTTACAGAGATTTCACTTGAAGCCTCGGCCGCTACTTTCTCCTTCTCAGTTCCCACATACGCAAGCAGAATTCGACCTGCAAATCCTACTCTTGACTTGTCAATGACTCCTTCTAGTGCACTTTAGAACTTGTCAAATCTCCATCGAAGGTTTCACACATGCATTATAACTCGAAACTTGACTTGTCAACCACGCCCTATTGACCTATTAAACCGCACAGATTACAACATAGACCATATTTATCAACATATTCCGGAGTCTTAGACCTCAATAGGTCCGTATACAACAACCAACCACGTGGATAATTTTGAGCAATAAGCGCTGCATTCACATGAAGTACGCCGACTTCCCTACTCTCATACTGTGGAGTACGCCCACTCCTTCTAAAGAACACTTAATTTGGCCTAAACACACACAAATATTCACAACCACCTGCAAGATGCATAAGATTTAATAAGCGCAAAGACCCTAACCACACATACTATGGCGCCAAGAACATTCCCAACTCATTTAGGCAGGCTCCGAGATCCCAGGAAAGCCATGGCGAACCTAGCAGCTCATCATCTCTCCAAATTGCATTATTACAGAAAAACAAATTAAACAATGAAACTCCGTCCTAGGGCCCCCAAGGGCCTAACTGTCGATCTGCTACCAGAACTGTTAACGCGTCCGTCTATGTTAATTTATACACATCAGGACTCGTTTTAGGCCGATGAATCTTTGGACCCAGTAGTGAGACACCGTAAGACGAGATAACTGATCAATATATCAATCAATATGTCAATAACATTGTCAACAGTTAACACCAAAATATATTTCACTTTAGTCATTAATAAACATTTGGCGCAATCATGACCTTTCAGTCACGAATAACCACACCTTAATGGAGTTTAGTGAATTTTATTCCCTATTGATTGCAATCTAATAGCAAATGCATTAATCTCGAAACCAAGAAGCAAATAAACATAATCACAAGGCGACAACTATGATAAGCTTTCAATAATGCAAAGATCAGGAACATTAGATAATCATGCGAATAAGAACAGATCGCGATACATAATACCTCCTAAAGGTCTTAGTTCAGCATAGCACTACATCAGTCACGTTAGTTTCGTCAGTCATAATGAATACCTCATCTATCCTCAAATTAGCATTAGCATGTTGGGCTTCATGCAAAACAATTTAGAACATTAATTTGGAAAACATCTAACTAAGATCTCTAATCAAAACATACAGCAGTTGGTACCTAGAAAGAAAAGGCAAAATAGATTTCATTAGTAATAATTACCCTCCTCGAGATAGGTCAGCATACAGGATCAGTCTTCGTCTTCAGGTCATCAGTTAGATCACCGTCAGTCTATCTAAGTTAAAGGCAAGGGACACTCTCCCCATAAGGAGGAAAGTGTAATGGGGCAGTCTATGGGCAAGGATGGTTTTGTCTAAGTCTCAAGTCACCAAATAGAGTGACAGAGTTTCTGGATGCAATTGATATCATTCCCTACCTAATGCCCTTTGTCTCTTGTGTCATAGGTTTTTATCCCTTTTCCCAAAATACATTCCCCCAAAATTCTATTGGTCAGTCACTACGCCCCACTATCGGTAACCTATCAAATTAGACATTAAGTAATGCATTTGTCATTTCACGATATTTTCCTAATTCCTAATTGGTCTTCATAATTGACGTTTTTCGTAGGAGGCACATCCGGGGTTACTTCATCTCCTTGGCACATATCAGGTCAAAAGTTCTCTTCTCCACGCTTTATCGTCCTTGGAAGTGTCCATAATTGTTTCGAAGCACATAACTTTATACTAAAAGCTGCTAGCATGCGGATGAGAAAATCTAGCATTGTTGCAAACAAGTAAGGAAAAGAACAATCGCTGGGTCATGGTCTTTTGCAAGTCAGCACACTAGAGAAACAGAAAAATACGCTTTAATATGAGAGTTACACAGCTAGTTTTCGACTCACGCTAACTTAAGATGTATGAATTCTAATGAATGCAGTTTTATACGTTTTAATATTTTCAGTTAGGCATAATATAAACTATTATTTCTTATAGTTGACATTAGTTTACACATGTGAACAATCCTCCACGTTTATTATGTTTCAATGAATAATATCGTTAATGCAGTATTTGTTAAAACATAAGCATTTCACGTCTATAATATGTAATATTTAAACTACGCTCTCTCAATAGAATCCAAGATAAGAATGAATGCCCAAGTAGATAAGTTAGTAAGATCAAGCTTCAATACTATGAAAACTGTGCAACGCATTTTCCCTCGCCTAGGATTTCCACACAAGGTCCAAGCTACTATCTCTCTTGTACGGTCTAAACTTGAGTGCACCAATGGCCTCAACCATGGATCATCTTTACCAACTATGAAAAGATTACATGGAATCCAGACTGCTTCTACATATAAGACCACAAGCCCAAATCTCTCCTGCCTTGAGGGCTCTACATTGGCTACTGGTTGACAGAAGATCCACCTTCAAGATGCTTTGTATCACCCACAAAGCAATACATGGTACAGGACCATTTTCTATCAGGAATAAAATCACCAAAGACATACAACAAAGGAACCTCTACCCAGATTGTCACTTCTCCTCAAAACCACAGCATACAAGGAAAGAAACATGGGTGGTACACATCTTTCTCTGTTCAAACAGCCAAACAATGTAATTCATTGCCCCCAAACATAAGGCCAATGGATAACTATATTATCTTCAGAAGACTACTCAAGAGTTGACTCTTTCCTACATGACCACCATACTCAAAACACAAATGTACTGCATATGCCTGTGTGTGTTAAACATGTATAATTGGTTATATATATGTATTGAGATATGTCCATTTCTTTGGACAAATACATATACTACTTATAGTTTAAAAAATTATAGATATTCTGATAGGTCTGCTTTCTGCTTGACAAATGCATATATAATTTACAGTTAGAAATAATATATATATATATATATATATATATATAACCTGTAGTTATAGTTAGGACCAAGTTTCTATAGAAAGAGCATTTTTGTTTTGATAACAACTTTGGCACCATTTGATGAAGCTTCACAAAATGTTCCAACAAAACAAGACGCTCACTTCAGCTGATGTCTGGAAAGTTTCATTGTGTTATCCATCCATCGGGGGCTGAGAAAAAGGGGGGATCCCAAAACACGTTTTCCCACTTATTTTTCCATAGGGATTTTGAATAGCGATAGAGCCAAAACTACGGGACGGAATTACAACAAATCTGGCAGAAACGTAGCTCTTGGTCCAGAAAGAGTGTTTTTTTCTTACTTGGTGTAAATCTGTTTCAGTAGTTTATGAGAAATTAAAGGAAATACAAATTTGAATATATTTGGACGCGAAGGATTCGCGACCTGTCCCGATCTTATGCTGAGATCTGATTGGCTGACAGCACTTCAACAAGGAAGTGTTGTCAGCCATGTAGGGAATCGGCTTCAGCCGAGTCCCACAAACAAAAGAATAAAATAAACAAAAGGGGCCAGGGTATGGACACCCTGAACCCTTAGCTCTAGTGTTGGGGTCCCATAGGGACTTCCCCAGGGCTAAAAAGCATTTTGTTTGCTACAGATTCGCGATGGGGTCGCAAATCCACTGCAAAACTGTTTTTTCTTTAAACGAAGAGCGGGCTGCTGCACTTCATCTTTTTTAAGCCCCGGGGGGGATGAAGTCTCGGGGGGTATTGTTTATGTGGAATGTGTGCTACCCGGTCCCCCCCATAGGCCCGGGGACTGCCACCTCCCCATGATGATGCATAAGAAATGTGCAGACAACCATCTTTCTGGGGCAAAATGTTGTATTTGTGTGGGGGAGGCACATCGGCCTCCACCACAGCCCCGGGGACCCCAAACTCCCTGGAGCTTCAAGTTCATGGGATGCGGGGCAGCATGCATCCCCCCTGCAGCCCAGGGAAAACTACCTCCCCGGGGCATGCATCAAAATGTGGGGGGAGCTGCATGCCCCCCACCCCCACATCCTTGGGGAACACCACTTTCCAGGGGCATTCATCATATTTTTTATGGGGAGCTGCTCAGCCCCCCCACAGTTCCGGGGACCAGTACGTCCTCGGGGCATTCTTCATATTCCATGCAAAGGGGCTGTGTGGCCCCCTGCAGCCCTGGGGACCACCACCTCCCTGGAGGTATAACAAAACACTGAATGGGGTCCGTTTTGGACAGCACCATGCCCCAGGAACCACCACCTCCCCTCTTGAAGAGCCACTGATGGCCCTGGGGACTGGGACTATCACCCCCCTGGCTCCTGCTGTGTCCCATGGTGTCAAACAGGTCCTGCTGTCACAAAGCAGAGTTTCCATCTCTGTTCCCTGCACTCAGATATGCGTGCAGGGAACAGTGATGAAAGCATTGCTCATGCAACCAGCAATAGGACCACAGCGAAAGCCTTGAGGCTCCCCCTGTGTTCCCAGATATCCCGTAAAAGGGCATATAGCAACATTAATTTAAAAAATGGTCCCAGATAGCCCATAAAGGGCTAAAAAAAAAAAATGTTTTAAATGAGTAGCTCAAGTGTGAAGGTCACAGACCTTCACACTGAGCGTTGATGGTTCAGGTGCAGGTGCATTCCTGGTCTCTTACCTCCTATTTTTTTTTTTTTAAGTGAAAAGGTTTAAGGCCCATGTTTAAAGGTGATCTTACTCTTTTTTAAATGACGAATACATTTTTATTTTCAAATTGTGCAGAAGTATCTCATTCTAAGTATATCATACATCATAACTTAAAAAACTCTCTCTCTCTTTGTCTCTTTCTCCCACCCACACACCAACTCAGACACTTTCGCACACACTCGCAGACCCTCTCAGACACTCACACACCCACTCACAGATCCACTTAGACCCTCGAGCATCCACTAACAGCCCCAGTCAGACCCGCTCAGTTACGCACCCACTCAGACTCTCACACACCCGCTCACAGACCCACTGACACCCTCATGCACCCACTCACAGACCCACGCACACACTGATGAACCCACTTAAACACTGATGTACGCACTCTCACACTCTGACAGACTCTCATAGCCACTCTCACTCCCAGATACGCCCTCTCACACCTATTCTCAAACCCAGAGAGGCCACGGCCAACTCCCGCTGTGCATGGCCAAAAGGCTGTGCACAGCATGTGGTTGGGTGGCTGGGGGGGTTGGCTGCAGGGTCTGGCTGCAGGCTAGGTCTTACAGGCAGCCTCCACTGCGCACAGGTGAAGGCCATGCATAGTGCAAAGTTGGGTGCTGTGGCCAACTGCTGCCATCTACGGCCAAAGGCTGTGCTCGGCAGTGGTTGGATTAACGTATAGTAATAGAAATTACTATACGCTTAAGAAACCATAGAAATTCACTGAAAAAAAACAAAGGTTACAGGGGCATTATAGTTAGGAAATATAATTTTTTATAAACATGGAAATTCACTTAAAAAAAACAAAGGTTACAGGGACGTTATAGTTAGGTTCACATTTTAAATGTATAAAACCATAGAAATTCACCAGTTATAGTTGGATTTACTTTAAGTAACTATAACTCGTGTGCTAGGTAACTATAACTTGCCCCCTCACCGTGCACTGCTAATTACCCCACCAATTACGGCACTTATGACATCTTTGAAAGCATCATTCATAAAATCAATGCAATATTTGCACTAAAATGTTTGACGGAAAAACTGTTCATGGCGGGGGCAGGAGTTATAGTTACCTTAGGGCATAAGTTATAGTTACTTGAGAAGTCTAACTATAACAGGTCAATTTCTATGGTTTCGTACTTTTAAAATGTGAGCCTAGCTATAACATCCCTGTAACCTTGTTTTTTTTTTTTGAGTAAATATGTATATAGCTATATCTATATATATATATATATATATATATATATATATATATATATATATATACACACACACACACATATATACTCATATATATATAATCTATTATTAACGTGTATATACATCACTACATAGTTTACAGGTCAGTTATTTTATTATATGCTTATGGATCTCTTCTTTATTTATTTTAATCTATCACAATTTGTGATAAGTTATGGAAGTTATTTGATTAGATGCTTATTGGTCTCTGTTTTATTGTATTTTATCTATTGCATTGTGTAAATATATCATAACAATTGAAATTTTGAGGAAAACATAAAATAAAAATATAACATTTCCAAAAAATAAACTAGCACTGGTAGTATGCCTTTTATGCAAGAGCAGTTCATATCAAATATTAGGATGCTAGTAATGCGAGCATGCCTTTTATGCAGGAGCAGTTCATCCTAAACAACAGGATGCGAGCAGTGCTTAATTTGTGCTTGTTGTTCCCGGTGCTGAGCGCCGTCACTTATTTTAAGGGCCGACGCTTATTCTTCTGCCTCAAGCATTTGCTGCGAGCAAAAGTCACACATGGGAAAGACGGAAGAAGAGAAAAACGAGAAAGCTTCACAAAGGTAGAAAGCAGAAAGCTACCAACGTGAGCTGGAGGTGCAGGGAGTGGCTTTTAATGGATTGAGGAGGCCTGAGATGGCTTCAGGATTATGCTGCCTCAGTATTCCGTGCTTTCAAATTAAATGTAGCAGCCGTGTGTTTAAGAGGAGGGCTTTGGGCACCAGCATGTTTTTATTTACAAATTAAGCACTGGATGCGAGTACTGGCTGCACAGGATGCTAATACTGGTAGCATGTCTTTGATGCCTGAGCAGTTCACCTCAAACAGCAGGACGCTATTACTGGCTCCACAGGATACTTTTACTAGAACGTCTTTGTTGCTCAAGCAGTTCATCCTGAACACCAAGGTGCTAGTACTGGTTCTACAGGATGATAGTACTGGTATCATACCTTTGATGCAGGTGCAGATCATCCCAAAAAGCAGGACGCTAGTACTGGTTGCGCAGAACTCTAGTACTGATAGCATGTATTCCGAACACCAAGGTGCTAGTACTGGTAGCATGCCTTTGATGCCGGAGCAGTTTAGCACCATGACTGCACTTCTCGCTGCAATAGTCAACATCCGCACTCTCTTCAACCGAGGCAAAATTGCAGCCCTCATCGTCCTAGACCTCTCTGTTGCCTTCAAAACCGTCTCCCACCACACCCTCTGCACTAGACTCCACAACATCAGCATCCACAGCAAAGCCTCAGAGTGGATCCTCTCCTTCCTCACTGGCCGAACCCTGAGTCAGGCTCCCATTGTTCTCCTCAAAACCCATAGAGATCACCTGTGGAGTTCCTCAGGGCTCCTCTCTGAGCCCCAACCTCTTCAACATCTACATGTCCCCGCTCGCAAACATCGTCAGAAACCCCAGACTCATCATCTCCTACTCTGATGACACCCAGCTGATCCTCTCCCTCACCGATGAACCTTAAGCTGCTAAGAGCAACTTTCACAACGGGATGAAGGCAGTCGCTGCATGGATGGACAGCTGACTCAAACTAAACTCTGACAAAATTAAAGTCCTCATCCTGGCCTCCACCCCTTCCTTCCGAGACAACTCCTGGAGGCCAACAGTGCTCAGAACCAGTGGCGGCTGGTAAATTTAGGAGGGAGGGGGGCGGGACACACATGCACAGTCACTCATTTATTCATTCACACACACGCATGTGTGCACGCACACACACACACACACACATCCATTCACAGCACTCATCATCAACTATTGCAAACATACACGCATGCGCCAAACATTCATTTTAAAAAACACAAACTTACCTTCAGCTGCCTCGGAGGTCCCAGGAGGGTTGGGACTGCTGCCTTCCCTCATTGGCTGACCTTAGGTCAGACAATGGGAAGGCAGCAATCCCAACTTTGTCACAGAGTGGGATGAGGTCAGTGAGACGTCTGACCCACCCCTCTCTGTGACGAGGTGTCACTGATTGACACTCACCCTGGGTGCTTCAGAGCTTTAACTTGAAGCACCCAAGTCAGAGTCAATGGGTGACTCTTCCCCTCATCACCGAGGGGTAGGGCCTCGATGCACCTCTGCTGAGCTGAGGAGGTCACGCCCATAGAAGCTGTGACCTCTTCAGTCCAACAAAGTTCAGCTCAGGCAGCCAGGAGCCTGCGCCAGTCATGCATGTCTTGCTCCTGGCTGCCTGATCTGAAAATGAAGAGTGTCTGTCAGGCTGACCTTTGCTCAGCCTGACAGACACTCTTCTTGAGCGGCAAAAGGTGGGGGGTGCGTGGCCCCTCAGCCCCAGTGGACGGGCCGCAGCTGCTCGGAACCCCATTCACACCCACCAACCACACACATAACCTCGGCATCATCCTTGACTCCTTGCTTTCAATGAATCGCCAAAGCAACGTTGTCTCATCCTCCTGTTTCCACACGCTCCGCCTACTTAGAAAGATTTTCAAATTGATCCCCACTGAGTCCAAGAGAACGATTACCCAGGCACTCGTCAGCAGCAAGCTCGACTAAGGCAATGCACTCTATGCTGGCACCACTCAAAAAACTCCAAATGAAATTTCTGAATCTCCAGAACTTCTCGGACAGTCTCATCCTGAACATCCCCACCCACAGCCACATCACCTGAGAGACCTTCGCTGGCTCCTGATCAACAAAAGAATCACCTTCAAGCTCCTCACGCATGTCTACAAAGGCCCTCCACAACATCAGACCTGCATACCTTAACCACCGCCTATCCTTCTACACACCCACCAGACATCTGCGTTCTGCCCAACTGCCCTGGCCACCATCCCAAGGACCCCCAAGAACTTCACCGGAGGAACATCCTTCTCCTACCTCACTGCACAGACCTGGAACATTCTACCAACGCATCTCATGCAATCACCCTCACTGCCTCATTTCAAGAAGTACCTCAAAACCTGGCTCTTCGACTGAACTGCAACATCCCTCTCCCCTAGCACCTTTAGACCCTAATGGGTGATTATCCACACTTTACAAGTATGCTGATTGTTCTCAAGCAGCAGGTTGCTAGTACTGGTAGCATGCCTTTGATGCAGGAGCTGTTCACCCAGAACAGCAGGATGCTAGTACTGGTTCCACAGGATGATAGTACTGGTAGATTGCCTTTGGTGCCAGAGCGGTTTATCCCAAACAACAGGACGCTAGTACAGGTTGCACAGGACGGAAGTACTGGTTGCATGTATTCCGAGCACCAAGGTGCTAGTACTGGTAGGATGCCTTTGATTCACAAGCAGTTCATTCCGAACAGCAGCACGCTAGTGCTGGTAGCATGCCTTTGATGCCCGAGCAGTTCATCCCAAACTGAAGGGAGTTAGGACTGGTAGCATGCCTTTTATGGGGGAGCAGTTCATCCCAAACAGTGAGATGCTAGTAATGGTTGCACAGGAGGCTAGTACTGGTATCGTCTTTGATTCAGGAGCGGTTCATCCCAAATAGCAGGTTGCAAGTACTGGTTGCACAGGACACTAGTACTGATAGCATGTATTCCGAACAGCAAGGTCCTTGCACTGGTAACATGCCTTTGATGCCCGAGAAGTTCATCCCGAACATCAGGGTTCTAGTACTGGTAGCATGTATTCCGAACAGCAAGGTGATAGTACTGGAAGCATGCCTTTGGTGCAGGTGCGGTTCATCCCAAGCACGAGGATGCTAGTACTGGTTTCATGGCTTGGATGCAGCAGTTCAGTCAGTGTCAGTCTATGCAGTCAGTGAGGGATGTCTGAGACCCCTTACTGAACTTGTATTTCTGTTTGCTTTGGCATATGTCTCATTCGAAACGCTTTATACAAAACTTTTCTATTTAGCAAGTCATGAGTCATGCACTTGTGCTAACATCAGCAGTTTTGGAGTGTGAGTGCATCACACACGGGCGGTGGTTCCTATGGTGGTCTAGACCAGTGAATCCTAGAATAAAAGTGGCTTATGAGCGAAACTTACTACACACTGAGAACGATTGACTATCAGAACCAGTGAGTTGAGTTTCATAAACTGCACCATCGCTTATCCTGAATTTAGTTACACATATCTCATCTGGAATTCATTAGCAGGCCAATAGTTGTTGAACGTCTACTGAACTGTGATGAAGAAAAGATTGGATGAACATGATTGACACTTGAAATTTGGCTGTGGGAAGCTAATTGTGTCTAACGGCTTGAGTTTGGTGTTTTTATTTAACTGCTTCAATCTCGTGTATTTTTCCTCTGAAATGCCTTTAAAATCACCATCATTTGGAGGGTGTCATCTGCCTTGGGGACACCTTCTAGGGCACCAGCTCTCAACTACTGAGACAAGGCAGGGCACAACAAAACGCAAAGGGAATAACTGAATGCCACACATCTCCCAGCAGAGTCATAAAGGTCAAATAAGAAAAACTGAACCCAACAACGAGAAGGGGGACTATTTGCAAAAAGCAACATGAAGGCAAGGGAAGCAAAAGGCTGACCAGTGGCACATGCAGAAGATGAGCCCCGCACCAGTCCTGCTATTTAGTAAAGCAACCACTACCCCGACCTCAGGCAGAGAGCTGGAGAAAAGCAAGCCAGACTTAGGAATGAGCACCAGAGAGCTGCAAAAGAAGTCTCGTGTGGAGGCATGGGTAAACTCACTGCCAGCCAAAAATAGGCCACAGGGCCAGCAGGAGGCCTGTGAGTCGTTAAAGCTCGGGAAAGCAGTCTACACAAATAGCATAAGGGCAAACATGGCACCTAAGGTGACCATGGTACCAGTATCACAAAGCACATGGGTGACTGCCTCCTATGAGAGTATGACAGGACGCTTCTGTGTAGAGGTGGTCCTTTGTAGGCACACCCAGAATAGTAATAGTTCGTCTTTTTTAGATAGGCAGCAGGCTGAGTGTCTGCAGGATGTGGACACCCCTCATGAGTTAAGGACTGGGATGAGAAAGTGATGATAAGGTAATAATCAAACCTCATGGGCCACAACCGAATCCAGATGAAGACAGTTGTTACTGGTTAACTGGAGTTCCCATCTGAGAACATCCCTTTCCATACCCACAAGTGAATGCACAGATGAATTTGTCTACGGTTATTTGGCCAACTGGTCCCTCCCTCTCATGAATGAGTCAATTGTGTACCAGAAAATGTGACTTCGTTGCCAGTACACTACAGGGAAATGTTGGCAGACACCTCGTTCCTGTTTGAAGCCTAAACTTCTTGGATTGGAGCGAACTCAGATTCTCATTGGCAAATTATGGCAAAGGATATTAGGTGTCTTCTGTACTGCACTTCCGTCGTCTCTATGCGTTTAAGAAATCTTCGTATCCAACCCCTTGTGCATGCTTGCTCGAGCTTTTTGTGTCAAATTAGGGTGTTTAAAGCATTAAGTGCAGATACCTGCAATATGAATGCAAATTCGACAAAGCCCTGATTGGCGATGCTCTCATTCAACCCATGAAGTCATTCGGGGGTGTGCTGATTGAAAGGCATCTATTTACACGTGTGTTCCAAAAACGCATCTGTCAGCAATCAGGAGAGAAACATGCAGAAAGGAAAATATATGTGTTTATAGCAGCATTTCCTGTATTTTGCTAAACGTTCGCTTTGGTCCTCAGAATGTCTTCTCGTATTACTGAAGTGAAGGGAAAAAGAGTGTGGGGCTGACTTACAACTTTCAAAGACCACAAAGAAATTGTACTTTTTTCTAATATAATTCCGCGCAAAGGCAACCAAGAAATATTAATAATAATAAAAGTAATAATAACAATAATAATAGTGGGGAGGTGGAAAGTGAGGAGGAGGAGGAGATGATGAAGAAGAAGAATTACCACGAGTCTGGGTTACATAGTTTCGCAAATACCAGATGCTATTTGAAGCTAATTCAAGGACACTCGTTTAATCGACCAAGGAAGGATGAAATACTGAAAGTGAAATATATATTTTCCAAGCACACTGGGTCACCCACCTGCACATTGGTTGTCAATGGGCTGCAAGAGTGACTTTTACACTCTTTTTCAATAAGACAGATTGATTCAAATGTGACGGCATATTTAAATGCAAATGCCGCACCTGGTATGTTTCATATGAGATATTTGTTTTCTCTCTGTTTCGTTGAGGGTTGTTAAATGTCAGCAGACAGGTTAATTCGCCGTGTCTAGCATGCTGTGCAGCTGAGTGATGTATTTGTCCAGAATTGCTGAGGAGCAAAGCACCACCGCGTAAGACTACAGGTCTTGTGCAATAATTAATTATGTGCAGGAGCTTAGTTATTGGTTTATCTCTAGAGATGTGAGCTTTTTTAACAAACCTTAGCAAGTCCCATTCTTGGATCTAGGAAGACTAAGTAAGCGACCGGAAGGGGAACCTGTGACCTGCTGACCTCTTCCCCGGAAGCGTTACGGCGGTGTGCTAGAGTAACAACAAGTGGCAGGTGTATCCGGAAGAGTGGCTCTTGGAAGCAGTTCGACATTGGCTAGCCGACCCTTTAGTGACCAAAGACGTACGTGCTGAAATGCGTTTTTTGGGGCACTAGACAATGACGAATTCTGAATATACTCAGAAGAAGATTCACTCTGTTCTCGAGCTTGTGTAATTATTTACCATTCGACCTTCACGCAATGCGTTTCCATCAACTGTTTTGTCTCAGTCCTAAATCGGTGGTAAGAGGGGCAGGAAGGAAGTGACGCCATACTAAACATGGACGACAAATAAGTGGAAGTGCTGGGCACGAGCCACAGTCCAAGAATTACAGGGAGCTCTGACATGAGCTGCCACTATGATGGCAGCGCCAGCACAGGGGCAGATGCCAGCCACAGGGTGCACTGGGAACTATTTTTGTACTGGGCAGCGCCAACATAAGGATACCAGCCGAAGGGCGGCAAAAGAAGTCGCATGCTGGTCCAGAAAGCTTGGCAAAAGGGATGTCACATACCAGGGTCCTGGAAGGGACAGATCAAGACCTGCATGTCTGCTGTCAATACCGGCAGAGGGGTAGCCACCTGTCAGACCCGATGTGCTGGGAGCAGGGCCCCACCGAAGAAAACATTATCACACATGTTAATATATCGGTGGAACTGGAAAGTAAAACCAGGGAAGAGCAACGTATATTTTGTACCACGAGATAAAACCGTTATGAACGAGGGTATTGCAAGCATGAGACTATCAGCTCCAAGAGAGGGCAGTTCTTGGCGGTACCCCGTCATCTCCCTGGACTCCGGCTGGTGATTAACACTTCCGTTTCCAGTCGGCGTTATCCTTTAAACCTTGACAAATGAATTCTCATAAACACCATGCCGAGTCACAGCGTACCTTGAGAGCCCACCCCTACCAGGCGCGGCACTACATGCACAGATCACACAGCGAGCCAAGTGTGTCAAAAGGAGCGTTGAACACGTTCGGTCAACGCTTTCATCCGCATTTCGTTGGGCGTTTGCTAAACAATAACTCATCCATCAGCACGTAAAAGGTTCTGCAGTACTTTGCTGCTGGAAGAAGGAGATCTCACGGAGAAAAATAAAGTAGCCACCTGGACTATTTACTTGGCAACATTTATGGTGCACGTTGAGCTCCGTTATTAATCTCAAAGCAGCGGCATGTTAACAGCATTGAGTATTTCTGGCGGTGTTTCTACATTCGAATTCCACAATTTCTAATGTCTGTGATGGTTGTGTCGGTCACATAAGAACCAGTTTAAAGAAATAGAAAGATTGTAGTTTAGCGTAAAAGCACCATCGTCGGAGACTTTTCCAATAGTGTCACCCTTAAAAAAATCAGTGTAGAATCCCGGCTGCAATATCCAAAGTGTCAACTGATTTATCCCAGCAGTGGTACAGACATTGTTTAAAGGTACTCGGAAAATATACCTTATTACTAACAATGACGAACACGCACACTGCGAGCTGAATCACGTCTGGCTATTTATAGCATGCATGGCTGGGCTATTTGGACAGTGTTTTATCTTTTTTTAAGTCTAAAATATATTGTGTAAATTAAAATGTTATCAATTGTTCTTTTTCGTATAGATCTTGCTCCTTCAGATTTGCCTTTTTACTAGCAGCATAAAAATAAAGATATTATATTTACTCCAATTTCCTTATGTAATGAATTCAGAAATGCTTCACAATGATGAATGGGTAAGTCAGCCCTACCAGTGTTGCAATCTGTGAGACGCAGGCTATATGTCGAAAGCAAGTAAATTCCCTGGACTATTTTACCGCTTTTGAAAATCCGAATTGCGTTTCCTAGCAAACATTAGTGTGCAAAAGATTGAACCTCTGCTAGGTTCTAGTTAATGTACAAGTCTCGCTATTTACGAAGTCAATGAGCTCGCAGCCCCCACCTTCTCTTTTTAATGATATAAGCAGTGGGAATTGTTGGATTTTCCTTGTCTTGAAACAATTTTACAGCATCTCTTCCTCCCACCTCAGCTGAGGCACTACCTGACATTGAACCCCGTGCCTCAGTAAAACCCTCCACAATGTATTCTGTGCAATATGTTCTCTCGCGCAGTAGCCTTTTCGCCGCACGGCTGTGAAAGTGGCTGTGAAAAACAGATACTGAATCAGACGGAAAGTCTGAGGGGAAAAAAAATCCCCAAACATTGCATGATAGTCTCTAAGCAGTTCCATCTGTCAAGCAGAAATTTTAGGCTAATAGCCTGTGGCCATCTCTCTCTGCAGTCCACTACCTGCCTTTGTCCTATTAAATCTCTTCGTTCCGTTCTCCCAAAAAAAGTCAAAGAAAAAAAAGCTTTCCGAGCAAAGCCCGGACTCTAAGCGCCTGCCTTTGATGCAGCGCCGGGCTGGAGCGTTGAAAGGCAGCGCGCCGAAGAGAGCGCTGCGAGCGGTGCCTCGTGCGCGCACTTCACCTTGCCACCGGCTCTCTGAGAGCCTGCCTCATTGTCAGCGAGAGGGCCGGCTTTCTGTTTCCTACCCATGATGCCATATGCCGTGGACCGGGCTACATGTGGCCCACCAACATGCCAGTGCAAATGTTTCCTCAATTAGGTGTCTTATCTCCAGTGGGCAGCATCGGATGAGGCTGGCTGACAGCAGCATGGCAGGGAAACCCTCTGACGGCTCCATCAAATGGCAGCTCTGCTACGACATCTCGGCCCGCACTTGGTGGATGGTGAGTTGGCAGCAAGGCTGATTTTTTTTTCTTCTTTTTTTTTTTTTACTTTTCCACTTTCCCTCCCTCTCCGGTGTCCCAGACCTCACATTTATCAGGTTATCATTAGGAGCATTTTTTCTCACTTTTCTGTCCCGCGTGCCACGCGTGTCCCACATTGTACTTTCTAAACTTTGAAGTGTATGTACAGTGTCTGTGGGAAAGAAGCTGTCTTTAAAGGAAAGCAAAGCACGTTCATCTTAAAATTTAGCATATGCTTTTTCTGTGCAAAGAATTTGCTGTCACCTAAGAGAGAAGTGTAAACATGTTTAAAAAGAGGATTTTATTTGCATATTGTCTTTGTTTTATGGAAGGAATATATTGGGAAGGAGAACTAAAATGTTAAATGTGAACATTTATTAATGGAGGAAAACGGGCCTCACACAGTTGGAAGAGTGCGCGTCTAAGATGGAATAATTATAATTACTTTTGCATTGTTTATGCATTGTTTTAAAGGTACAATACGAGACACTATGAGAAAAATATTTTAATGCATAGCACTTTCTTCGACATTGGCCAGTTAGCATAAAAGTCTCAGGGATAAAAACATTCTGTTTACCAACTGCTGCCCGATTTGTAAAACAATAAAAGTCATTAAGCACTTTCGCTCGCGTGCTTATATGATGCCCGGCCTCGTGGCTGGCTCTAGAGATTTCTAAGTGCAGAAAAGTTGAACCAATGCCCGGGGTTGACGAGTTAAGTCGCACGCTGTGGTCACCGGCCCGGCCACAGGACCAGGCACGAACCTGGCCGAGTCCGCGCGCGTACAATGGCCCATTGTGGCGGGGTATGCTGGCCCCTCTGTGGGGAGGAGCAGAGCCCCGACTCCGCCGCCTCCTTCTCTTTAGCGCCTTGTCCGGTAGAGATCCACTCATTAACGGGCGCGTTTTGTTGATTGCTTTAATGATTATTCCCGAGACGAGGCGCGAAGCTTCGCGGGCGCACAATAGGCGCATTCTTTGAGAGTAGCGAACGCGCCCGAGGGCTCGTCCTGCCCTAGGAGCCACTGACGGCCGAGACTTCAAAGCCTCAGCACGAAGGAAGGCTCCACGCCAGAGGACGCGTTCCACGGGGGAATGTCTGTGGTTACCGGTGGCTCTGTGGGGAGGCGAACTGCGCTTTGGACCAGCAGGAGCTGTGGATTACTTGCTGCACCCAGGGTGTGTTTGTAAACACAGGAGTTGGACCCGGCGACCCACGGCGTCAGACTCCACAGCCCAGCAGGGTAGCCACAGCCTTCCAGTGCCACACATCCCATCAGAACGGCCACCGCCTTGCTGGACCACAGCCCACTAGGGGAGCCATAGCTTTACCTTATCACAGCCCACTAGGATAGCCACTGCCTTACTAGACCACAACCCAGCAAGGTAGCCACAGTCTTACAGTACCATAGCCCACTAGGGCAGCCACAGCCTTACTGGACCAGCAGCCCACCAGGGCAGTCACAGACCCAGAAAACCACACCCCATCAGAGCAGGCACAGCCTCACTGTACCACAGCCCAACCGGGTAGGCTCAGCCTTACAATGCCACACAGTACACAAGAGCAGGCACAGCCGTACAATACTATAGGTCACCAGAGAAGCCACAGCCTTACAGTACCATACAGCCCACGAGGGCATCCACATCCTTAAAACACCACACCCACCAGGACAGCGACAGTCTTAAAATACCACACCCATCAGGACAGCAACATTCTTAAGATATATAACCCACCTGGGCAGCCACAGTCATACCACAGTCCACCAGGGCAGCAACAGCCTTACCCAGTCCACCAGGGAAGCCATTGCTTTACATTGCCACAGCCTACCACGGAAGCTACTGCCTTACAGTACCACGCAGCCCACCAGAGCCGCTAAAGCCTTAACTGTTTCACAGTCCACCACGGAAGCCACAGCCTTACCGTCCACAGCCCACCAGAGAAGCCGCATCCGGTAGCACCACAGCGCTGAAATGGCCCTCATTTGGAGCACCCCACCAGAATATTCTGCCCGGTTGTGTTCTAAAAGCACAATGTCTTTCCCTCGTTCTCATTTCCACTACACCAATGCAGTACACTTACTCCAAACCATACCCGAACTTTGGTCCGTATTGTAGAGTGAGCGAACCCTCATTAAAAATAAATATATAAAAAAACACAGAAGCAACAAGAGCTGGACATCACTGGAGAGCTGTGAATTCTGTTTACCCCCTGTGGTTCAACATCACGCGCCCACCACCTCCCAAAATTCGAAAACTCTGCCAGCGTGACTGCCTGTGGAGATTGGTGTTTTTGTACTGACTCTGCGGTGTTTTGCCTGATCTGAGTGGTGTGGCGTGTCATTCCGTTTCCTGTATACATTCCGGTGGACACGTCGATAATGATTTCTACAGATGGTTGTTGCTGTGTACAGGTGCACCTTCTAGGCTTCAAGCATCCTCACATGGAAGGCGTTTTCTAGGGATTCTTGTAGAATGAAAGATGTCTGCGTGGGTGCCTGTTGGTTTTGACTTGTAGTTCCATCATATTGTCCACAGTTTTTCCCTGTTGGGCGCATATAGCCCCACACAAAACCAATATGGATTCAACTCTGGTTTCTGCCAGTGAACTCTGCAGGTTGGCCTGTCCTGGGTTATTTTCTTTCGAAGTTGTAGTTCCTTACCTGCTGTTATGATTGGGCTGTCAGTTCTTATATGCAGCCAGATAGGGAGCGCGGAGTTTGTGGCATGCTTATCAACCGGGGTGCTTTTGCTGTGACTTTTGCAGTGTTAAATTACATCCCTAATGTACAGCGCTGGCCGAGGGCTGCTCTCTGGAGATAAACAGACGGCTCTGCTCAGAACTCAGGCCTCCTGCTCGCTGTCTTTAACGCGCACCGGCCCCTGCACCCTCACAACATTCGCGTGGTCTTTAACACGCCACGGGCCCCTGCACTCTCACAACCTTCACGTAGTCTTTAACGTGCACCGGCCCCTGCACCCTCACAACCTCCACGTGGTCTTTAACGAGCCACGGGCCCCTGCACTCTCACAACCTTCACGTGGTCTTTGACGCGCACTGGCCCCTGCACCCTCACAACCTTCACGTGGTCTTTAACGACCCACGGGCCCCTGCACTCTCACAACCTTCACGTGGTCTTTAACACGCCACGGGCTCCTGCACCCTCACAACCTTCACGTGTTCTTTAATACGCCACGGGCCCTTGCACTCTCAAAACCTCCACGTAGTCTTTAACACGCCACGGGCCCCTGCACTCTCACAACCTTCACGTGGTCTTTAACACGCCACGGGCCCCTGCAGCCTCACAACCTTCACGTGTTCTTTAACACGCCACGGGCCCCTGCACTCTCACAACCTTCACGTAGTCTTTAACGAGCCACGGGCCCCTGCACTCTCACAACCATCACGTGGTCTTTGACGCACACCGGCCCCTGCACCCTCACAACCTTCACGTGGTCTTTAACGAGCCACGGGCCCCTGCACTCTCACAACCTTCACGTGGTCTTTAACACGCCACGGGCTCCTGCACCCTCACAACCTTCACGTGTTCTTTAATACGCCACGGGCCCCTGCACTCTCACAATCTTCACGTGGTCTATGACGCGCACCGGCCCCTGCACACTCCCAACCTTCACGTGGTCTCTAAGACGCCACGGGCTCCTGCACCCTCACAACCTTCACGTGTTCTTTAACACGCCACGGGCCCCTGCACCCTCACAACATTCACATGGGCTTTAACACGCCACGGGCCCCTGCACTCTCACAACCTCCACGTAGTCTTTAACACGCCACAGGCCTTTGCACTCTCACAACCTTCACGTAGTCTTTAACACGCCACGGGCCCGTGCACTCTCACAACTTTCACGTAGTCTTTAACGCGCACCGACCCCTGCACCCTCAAAACCTTCATATAGTCTTTAACACGCCACGGGCCCTTGCACCCTCACAACCTTTACGCGGTATTTAACGCGCCACGAGCCCTTGCACCCTCACAACCTTCCCGCGGTCTTTAACGCGCCGCGGATCCTTTCACCATCACAACCTTAACGCAGTCTTGGACGCGCCACGGATCCTTTCACCATCACAACCTTCACGCGGTTTTTACGTGCCACGGATCCTTCCACCATCACAACCTTCACGCATTCTTGGACGCGACACCGGCCCTTGCTTCGTCTCAACCTCACGCATTCTTCAGCGCGCCACGGGCCATTGAACCATCACAACCTGGTCTGAATCAATTTGCCAAATGTTTGTCCTTTTATATTCACCATTTCTTTAAGATAATAAATAGCACTCCTGCACTCAGATAAGTGCAATGTAGCTTTTCTTTTCAAAAATCATTTTACAGGCGTTTTACTGTTGTTAGTATACATTGTCGAGATGCTGGAAACGTTTAGTGACGAGCTGCACCGAAAATAAACAGTCCTTAGCTGCACATGTCACTGTTTAGACTGCGCATATCTGGGCAGTGCCACAGAAACTTCCAGGCGCCGCCATGTTCTGGAAGTTGGAAGAGAAGGTGCCGCGACAGCCCATTTTCGACGCATACTCCTGTCTGAAAATTTGTAATATTCAACCAACGCCCAAAGAACTATCAAGGCAGGTCCAACGTCTCTGCGAAGCGCTACATTTTGCTGTGAGGAGCGTGGGAAACTGCACAGCCACCCCAAGACACTTTTTGTTTGCAGTTTTATATAGCGCGAACTCTGCTCGAAGGTATTAATTAGAGCGCTTTCCACGAGCACCTGCGAAACTACACAAGGACATCAGGACACTTTTCTCTCAGAAAAGGATGCACTGGGGGCGTTCACGTTTAATGCACACTCCTTGTGTCAGGCTCCCTTCCGGCCTCGGTGACTGTCTAGTAGGACTGGTCCCACAGGGGCTCCCGGAGACAGAAGTCACACAGGCACCGTGACCCCAAGCGCTCTCCTCCCAGCGCCTCGCATGCCCTCAAGATACACTGCTGCTCCCAGCGGGCTGTCCCCAGGGCTCCCCAGAGACACACGGACACAGTCCATAAGAACTCTCCCCGGCCCCTCACACGCTCCGCCGCCCCGGAGATACCGGGCCCCAGAGGAGGATGCCCCAGAGGTCCTCGTGCCTAATGTTAACATAAGTTCCCAGGTATTGCGGAGTGTGACGCGGGTGGCGAAGACATAGAAGTCGTGTCATTTAACCACAATCAGAGGCGCTTTGTCCGGTTACACATAACGCCTGCACCTGCTCTCTCTTTAACTCGTTATCCTGCTCGTTGTTGATTTCCGGTGTTTCACGCACATCTCTGCCAACGTGCCCAGGTACTTTACCCACCATGTCTCAGCAACACCCACACGCGCATGCGCACACTCACCACTAACCTCCTCCCAACCGGATTGTATGGCCTTAAATTGACGTCAATTAAATTGTCTGATGACGTCATAAGTAGTGAGTTAAGTGTTTTTTAAGTGTAACCATTGTCACGAAATGGCAATATAAGACAATATAACACATTATTATTTTTAATACGACATCTTTTGTTAGCTTGAAAGAGGTGCTTTTTTCAAACAGGGAAACGTTTGTTAAAAACAGTAAGTGAAGTGATGTATATAATTAAGTATGTCGAATTGTAGAAACTATCCCTCGTTTCGTTGAAACAAACCGTGGAAGGGACAGAATGTGGAAGTTGCTCTCTCTGAGGTGCACCTAATAATAATTAAGAAAAGAATGGTGATTAACAATGGTAAAGCTGTGCAGAATGTTTGCAGGCTGTCAATGTGACGATGAAACCCACATTTCACAGGCAACTGTATGTACCTAGGCGTGTGTGTATACTGTGCGTATATATATATATATATATATACGGATAATGATTCGAGAGAGAGGAAGTGAATCTTCTCGTGGGTCACCATGTCGCCCCCAACGTAGCTCAGCAATCAATAAATGTACACTCCGTGCATCTTTATACTGTATGCATCGTTCATACGTGGTATTATTTTCATGTGTATTTGTTAAAAGTACAGATTTTTAACAAAAAACAAACCTGGCTGCAAGAGGTTATGTTTGTGCAAGACCTTGTGACTATTAGAGCTGTTTCCCTTTTTAATGGTTGTCAAATGTAATGTCCTAGGCAATAAATACCGCTTTCCAAGGGCAGTCTGTGCTAAACTGTAGCTGTATCAATTGACCTGAGCACCGCAGTAACACGCGCAGGAATGGGTGTTTATTAGCACAGTTGCCATGTACTGTTATTAAAAATCCTGTTAGGTGACATTTATTTTAACTGGCATGTCACACGGCCGGGCTCGCATCTGTGTTTGTGTGTCTGTCTGTCTCGTGGTAATATAGAGACAGGCAGACAGCGAGCCCACTGTCTCTCACTCCTGGGCATGTCAAGCTCTTTTATGTCAGTTTGCTTCTGTCCTCCGCCTCCACTTGTCACTCACTACACCTTACTACACCTTCCTCCATCACACCTGCTTCTGTCCTCCGCCTCCACCTGTCACTCACTACACCTTCCTCCATCACACCTGCTTCTGTCCTCCGCCTCCACCTGTCACTCACTACACCTTACTACACCTTCCTCCATCACTCCTGCGCCTGTCCTCTGCCTCCACCTGTCACTCACTACACCTTACTACACCTTCCTCCATCACTCCTGCGTCTGTCCTCCGCCTCCACCTGTCACTCACTACACCTTACTACACCTTCCTCCATCACTCCTGCGTCTGTCCTCCGCCTCCACCTGTCACTCACTACACCTTACTCCATCACTCCTGCTTCTGTCCTCCGCCTCCACCTGTCACTCACTACACCTTACTCCATCACTCCTGCTTCTGTACTCCGTCTCCACCTGTCACTCACTACACCTTACTACACCTTCCTCCATCACACCTGCTTCTGTCCTCCGCCTCCACCTGTCACTACTCCTTACTACACCGTACTCCATCACTCCTGCTTCTGTACTCCGTCTCCACCTGTCACTCACTACACCTTACTACACCTTCCTCCATCACACCTGCTTCTGTCCTCCGCCTCCACCTGTCACTCACTACACCTTACTCCATCACTCCTGCTTCTGTACTCCGTCTCCACCTGTCACTCACTACACCTTCCTCCATCACACCTGCTTCTGTCCTCCGCCTCCACCTGTCACTCACTACACCTTACTACACCTTCCTCCATCACTCCTGCGTCTGTCCTCCGCCTCCACCTGTCACTCACTACACCTTACTACACCTTCCTCCATCACTCCTGCGTCTGTCCTCCACCTCCACCTGTCACTCACTACACCTTACTACACCTTCCTCCATCACTCCTGCGTCTGTCCTCCGCCTCCACCTGTCACTCACTACACCTTCCTCCATCACATCTGCTTCTGTCCTCCGCCTCCACCTGTCACTACTCCTTACTACACCTTACTCCATCACTCCTGCTTCTGTACTCGGTCTCCACCTGTCACTCACTACACCTTACTACACCTTACTCCATCACTCCTGCTTCTGTACTCCGACTCCACCTGTCACTCACTATACCTTACTACACCTTACTCCATCACTCCTGCTTCTGTACTCCGACTCCATCTGTCACTCACTATACCTTACTACACCTTCCTCCATCACACCTGCTTCTGTCCTCCGCCTCCACCTGTCACTCACTATACCTTACTACACCTTCCTCCATCACACCTGCTTCTGTCCTGCGCCTCCACCTGTCACTACTCCTTACTCCACCTTACTCCATCACTCCTGCTTCTGTACTCCGACTCCACCTGTCACTCACTATACCTTACTACACCTTCCTCCATCACACCTGCTTCTGTCCTCCGCCTCCACCTGTCACTACTCCTTACTACAACTTACTCCATCACTCCTGCTTCTGTACTCCGTCTCCACCTGTCACTCACTACACCTTACTACACCTTCCTCCATCACACCTGCTTCTGTCCTCCGCCTCCACCTGTCACTACTCCTTACTACACCTTCCTCCATCACACCTGCTTCTGTACTCCGACTCCACCTGTCACTCACTATACCTTACTACACCTTCCTCCATCACTCCTGCGTCTGTCCTCGGTCTCCACCTGTCACTCACTACACCTTACTACACCTTCCTCCATCACACCTGCTTCTGTCCTCCGCCTCCACCTGTCACTACTCCTTACTACACCTTACTCCATCACTCCTGCTACTGTACTCCGACTCCACCTGTCACTCACTATACCTTACTACACCTTCCTCCATCACACCTGCTTCTGTCCTCCGCCTCCACCTGTCACTACTCCTTACTACACCGTACTCCATCACTCCTGCTTCTGTACTCCGTCTCCACCTGTCACTCACTACACCTTACTACACCTTCCTCCATCACTCCTGCGTCTGTCCTCCGCCTCCACCTGTCAGTACTCCTTACTACACCTTACTGCATCACTCCTCCTTCTGTACTCCGACTCCACCTGTCACTCTGTCTTTCTCCATCACTCCTGCTTCTGTACTCCGTCTCCACCTGTCACTCTGTCTTACTCCATCACTCCTGTTTCTGTTCTGCGACTCCATCTGTCACTCACTACACCATACTACAACTTACTCCATCACTCCTGCGTCTGTACTCCGACTGCACCGGTTACTCTATCTTACTCCATCACTCCTGCTTCTGTACTCCGAATCCACCTGTCACTACACCTTACTCCATCACTCCTGCTTCTGTTCTGCTACTCCAGCTGTCACTCACTACACCATACTACACCTTACTCCATCACTCCTGCTTCTGCACTCCGACTCCACCTCACTCTGTCACTCCCGTGCCTGCTTCCTGCTCTTGCGCGCCTGTTGTTTTATGTGCCATGTGGTCTGAGGCTGGTTCTTTGCTGTCATCCCGGCGACCGCCTTTGCGCGCGCTGTGCTCGGTGTGACCCTCGTCCGGTCCCTTATTTTACCCGCCCTCCTTGCCTGCACCAGGGGCATTATATCACAACCCTGACGTTTTAGAAGGATGATGTAAACGATCCGCGAAACACTGGCATTTGCTGTCTTCCCGCCCATCCTCACTTTCTGCAATGATGGCGACGTGTGCACTGCCCGGGTGTGTGGGTGTTTACTCCTGGTGGCTGTCAGCCCTAGCACGCGGGCCTCCGACCAGCCTGCCCTGATGCGTCTTGTCGAACTCAGGAAAGCGTCGGTTGCTAAAGGCCGCTATCCGAAAGCCTCCTGCGTACCTGGGTGCTGGTGGCACTGCCCACACCTGCCCCTCTCAGCGGGGCAGCAACGATGCTAAGGGGCTTCGGGCAGGTGATAACAATGTCTTTCTATCCCCATGTTCAGCAACGAAAAACAGTCATCACTGGTGTGCAGCGACCGCCTAACACCCGAGGGCCCCGGTGCTACTGCACCTACTGCACTATTGATAGCTGCGTCCATGGCTTCTCCGTAGTGGCTATTGCTAGCATCCCATAATAACCATGTGTTTGAGTAGGGATGAGGGGATGGAGACCGACTATGGCTAATGGCGGTGTCAAAGGCTGTCACAAGCCTTTCCTATCCCCCCCTGCACCCCGCTATCTCCTCCACCCCACCCCCCTCCGTGAACCTGTCTATCTACAGTCACACCTGCCCCGCGCAGACTGTGCAACTATTCGGACAGGGTCATCGGATGTGTGAATAGGGCAGAGCCATGCATTAAACAGTGTACGCTCACGGCAATGGACCATCTCCGTCCTCAATAAAAGGTATTACCCCCCAAATAAACACGCAACATCTGGTCTCGCGCCCAGGCTGCCATATTATGTAAAACATAATAGCGCTATGAGCACTTTACAGACGTGGTAAAAAATATGTCGTTTTCAAGCACAAAATTGTGCACGAAATGTTACAGAGTTTCATCAGTTTTGCCAAATACACAAGAGGTTTACTCTTTCTAAATTGTATTCTTTTAGCCGCACGCTTCTACCTCTTCAATCAGCAGTGAAAATAAATATTTATCTACCTCTCTGTTTATATTTTTGTCTGGTCAAGAGCCTGACTGCCTGTGCGCCCATACACCCACCCAAGGCTACCCACCCATCCATCCATTCATCCAGTCTGTCTGCCTACCTACGTACTGTCACGTGCGCGGTTATCTTAGGTCGAGGCGAGGACCCGGCTCCGTGAGTGGAGTCGCTGTCAGTAAGTCAAATAGATATCATATCAAGAGCTCAACCTCTAATTATAATGACGGGTATTGATGGCGATATCCGTATCCTAACAAGCAGTTGAACAAATAATTATTACAAAAACACACACATAGATAGATAAATAGATAGATTGATGCAGTTTACTTGTTCACAAATACATCCAACGCGTATTACAGAAAGGAAAAGAGACTACGGAAGATAACTGTTTTTGGCCAGGATCACTCATATTGACTAAGTCGAGGATCAGTGATTAGAGCGGGGGTACAGTTTACCCAAACGATTGCATCTCTTCCCGCCTCCTCATAAAAAATAAAGTATGGAGGAACGACCCGGCTTGGAAAGCTGCATTTCTCCTAAGGGAAGGCAGAAATGTTCTCTCCTAATCGCGGTTGATGTATCAATGAGCTCACAACACAAGGCGCTTGATGAAACAACATAAAGGAACGCGAGGCAGCCTCGCATCTTCAAACAGCAGCCCTTAGGGCAAAAAGCGCCTCTGTGTGGCCAGCATCAATCAGCCCCAGAGGAATGGCGCTACGAAGGGCTGCGTGTATGTGTGTATTTATTTATGCATTCTAATATAGCGCAGACCTTACCCGGGGTGTCAGAGTGCGTTACAATAGAATGACAGAACGTTGAGTACCTCAGCAGGAGAGCAATGTAACGCATGCAGGGGCGAGGCAAGGCACTGCACCTCGTGGCATTGCTTGTTAGGGGTCTCACAGGTTGCACTGTGCCTCATTCACTACTGCTGAGGACTCCATGGCTCACGCCCTACCTTGTGCACAATAGCACAGCAGCACTTGCTGAGTACTTCATATGTAATCTGTACCTCACTCACTACATACAACAAGGCACCTCATGCTGAGGATTCCAGGGGCCACACTCTGCCTCCTCCACCATAGCTGGGCATCGCATGTTGAGCATTTCAAGATACCTCACCCACTACAGCAGCGTAGCTCATGCTGAGTACTTCACATGTAATCTGTACCTCACTCCCTACATACAACAAGGCACCTCATGCCGAGGATTCCAGGGGCCACACTCTGCCTCCTTCACCACAGCTGGGCATCGCATGCGGAGCATTGCAAGATACCTCACTCACTACAGCAGCGTAGCTCATGCTGAGTATTTCACATGTAATCTGTACCTCACTCCCTACATAGAATAAGGCACCTCATGCCGAGGATTCCAGGGGCCACACTCTGCCTCCTTCACCACAGCTGGGCATCGCATGCGGAGCATTGCAAGATACCTCACTCACTACAGCAGCGTAGCTCATGCTGAGGTTTTCACAGAGAGCACTATACCTCACACATTACTGTGAACTGCGGACTCTACAGATCAGGTCAGACATCACTCACCATCACTGCATGCCCAGTGCCCTACACCTCACTCACTACAGCGAGGTACCGCACGCCGATGGCTTTCTGGACCACAGTACAACCCAGTCACCGTAGCTAGGCACTGCCGGCTGTTCCGCAGGGTGGCCATGCCAGGGACCTCACAGGGCATACTGCACTGCGCCTCATTCACTACAGCCAGGCACCGCAAGCTAAACGTTGCTCGAAGTACCGCATAGCTTACTCATTACAGCAAGGCACTGCATGCTAAGTATTCCAGGGGTACACTGTACCTTGCTTACTACAGCGAGGCACATCCTGCTGAGAATTTCGAAAGTCACACTGTACCTCGCTCACCATAGCCAGGCACCGCATGCTGAACATTCCAGAGAATACACTTCACCTTACAGCAAGGCACTGCTCGCTCAGAGTGGTTTACACCGTACTCGTTACACCGAGGATTTCACAGGGGACACTATACCTCACTCATCACAGCAAGGCACAGCATGCTGAGGATCTCATAGGTCAATATACCTTCTTCATTACAGCAAGGCACTGCATGCCGAGGATTTCACTGGGTACACTATGCCCAACTCACCACGGCTCAGCGCTTCAGGCTGAGGATTTCACAGGGTACACTATTCCAAACTCACTACAGCTCAGCGCTTCAGGTTGAGGATTTCACTGGGTACACTATTCCAAACTCACCACAGCTCAGCGCTTCAGGCTCAGGATTTCACAAGGTACACTATGCCCAACTCACCACGGCTCAGCGCTTCAGGCAGAGGATTTCACTGGGTACACTATTCCAAACTCACTACAGCTCAGCGCTTCAGGTTGAGGATTTCACTGGGTACACTATGCCCAACTCACCACAGCTCAGCGCTTCAGGTTGAGGATTTCACTGGGTACACTATGCCCAACTCACCACGGCTCAGCGCTTCAGGGTGAGGATTTCACTGGGTACACTATTCCAAACTCACCACGGCTCAGCGCTTCAGGCTGAGGATTTCACTGGGTACACTATTCCAAACTCACCACGGCTCAGCGCTTCAGGCTGAGGATTTCACTGGGTACACTATTCCAAACTCACCACGGCTCAGCGCTTCAGGCTGAGGATTTCACTGGGTACACTATTCCAAACTCACCACGGCTCAGCGCTTCAGGCTGAGGATTTCACAGGGTACACTATTCCAAACTCACCACGGCTCAGCGCTTCAGGCTGAGGATTTCACTGGGTACACTATTCCAAACTCACCACGGCTCAGCGCTTCAGGCTGAGGATTTCACTGGGTACACTATTCCAAACTCACCACGGCTCAGCGCTTCAGCCTGAGGATTTCACTGTGTACACTATTCCAAACTCAGCTCAGCGCTTCAGGCTGAGGATTTCACTGGGTACACTATTCCAATCTCAACACGGCTCAGCACTTCAGGTTGAGGATTTTACTGGGTACACTATGCCCAACTCACCACGGCTCAGCGCTTCAGGCTGAGGATTTCACTGGGTACATTATGCCCAACTCACCACGGCTCAGCGTTTCAGGCTGAGGATTTAACTGGGTACACTATGCCCAACTTACCACGGGTCAGCGCTTCAGGCTGAGGATTTAACTGGGTACACTATTCCAAACGCACCACGGCTCAGTGCTTCAGGCTGAGAATTTCACTGGGTACACTATGCCCAACTCACCACAACTCAGCACTTCAGGCTCAGGAATTCACAAGGTACACTATGCCCAACTCACCACGGCTCAGCGCTTCAGGCTGAGGATTTCACTGGGTTCTCTATTCCAAACTCACCACGGCTCAGCGCTTCAGGCTGAGGATTTCACTGGGTACTCTATTCCAAACTCACCACGGCTCAGCGCTTCAGGCGGAGGATTTCACTGGGTACACTATTTCAAACTCACTACAGCTCAGCGCTTCAGGTTGAGGATTTCACTGGGTACACTATGCCCAACTCACCACGGCTCAGCACTTCAGGTTGAGAATTTTACTGGGTACACTATTCCAAACTCACCACGGCTCAGCGCTTCAGGTTGAGGATTTCACTGGGTACACTATGCCCAACTCACCACGGCTCAGCGCTTCAGGCTGAGGATTTCACAGGGTACACTAGGCCCAACTCACCACGGCTCAGCGCTTCAGGCTGAGGATTTCACAGGGTACACTATGCCTAACTCACCACGGCTCAGCACTTCAGGCTGAGTATTTCACAGGGTACACTATGCCCAACTCACCACGGCTCAGCGCTTCAGGTTGAGGATTTCACTGGGTACACTATGCCCAACTCACCACGGGTCAGCGCTTCAGGCTGAGGATTTCACTGGGTACACTAGGCCCAACTCACCACAGCTCAGCGTTTCAGGCTGAGGATCTCACTGGGTACACTATGCCCAACTCACCACGGCCCAGCGCTTCAGGTTGAGGATTTCACTGGGTACACTATGCCCAACTCACCACAGCTCAGCGTTTCAGGATGAGGATTTAACTGGGTACACTATTCCAAACTCACCTCGGCTCAGCACTTCAGGTTGAGGATTTCACAGGGTACACTATGCCCAACTCACCACGGCTCAGCGCTTCAGGCTGAGGATTTCACTGGGTACACTATTCCAATCTCAACACGGCTCAGCACTTCAGGTTGAGGATTTTACTGGGTACACTATGCCCAACTCACCACGGCTCAGCGCTTCAGGCTGAGGATTTCACTGGGTAAACTATGCCCAACTCACCACGGCTCAGCGCTTCAGGATGAGGATTTCACTGGGTACATTATGCCCAACTCACCACAGCTCAGCGTTTCAGGCTGAGGATTTAACTGGGTACACTATGCCCAACTTACCACGGCTCAGCGCTTCAGGCTGAGGATTTAACTGGGTACACTATTCCAAACTCACCACGGCTCAGCGCTTCAGGCTGAGAATTTCACTGGGTACACTATGCCCAACTCACCACAACTCAGCACTTCAGGCTCAGGAATTCACAAGGTACACTATGCCCAACTCACCACGGCTCAGCGCTTCAGGCTGAGGATTTCACTGGGTTCTCTATTCCAAACTCAGCACGGCTCAGCGCTTCAGGCTGAGGATTTCACTGGGTACTCTATTCCAAACTCACCACGGCTCAGCGCTTCAGGCGGAGGATTTCACTGGGTACACTATTTCAAACTCACTACAGCTCAGCGCTTCAGGTTGAGGATTTCACTGGGTACACTATGCCCAACTCACCACGGCTCAGCACTTCAGGTTGAGGATTTTACTGGGTACACTATTCCAAACTCACCACGGCTCAGCGCTTCAGGTTGAGGATTTCACTGGGTACACTATGCCCAACTCACCACGGCTCAGCGCTTCAGGCTGAGGATTTCACAGGGTACACTAGGCCCAACTCACCACGGCTCAGCGCTTCAGGCTGAGGATTTCACAGGGTACACTATGCCTAACTCACCACGGCTCAGCGCTTCAGGCTGAGGATTTCACTGGGTACACTATTCCAAACTCACCACGGCTCAGCGCTTCAGGCTGAGGATTTCACTGGGTACACTATTCCAAACTCACCACGGCTCAGCGCTTCAGGCTGAGGATTTCACTGGGTACACTATTCCAAACTCACCACGGCTCAGCGCTTCAGGCTGAGGATTTCACTGGGTACACTATTCCAAACTCTCCACGGCTCAGCGCTTCAGGCTGAGGATTTCACTGGGTACACTATTCCAAACTCACCACGGCTCAGCGCTTCAGGCTGAGGATTTCACAGGGTACACTATTCCAAACTCACCACGGCTCAGCGCTTCAGGCTGAGGATTTCACTGGGTACACTATTCCAAACTCACCACGGCTCAGCGCTTCAGGCTGAGGATTTCACTGGGTACACTATTCCAAACTCACCACGGCTCAGCGCTTCAGCCTGAAGATTTCACTGTGTACACTATTCCAAACTCAGCTCAGCGCTTCAGGCTGAGGATTTCACTGGGTACACTATTCCAATCTCAACACGGCTCAGCACTTCAGGTTGAGGATTTTACTGGGTACACTATGCCCAACTCACCACAGCTCAGCGCTTCAGGCTGAGGATTTCACTGGGTACATTATGCCCAACTCACCACAGCTCAGCGTTTCAGGCTGAGGATTTAACTGGGTACACTATGCCCAACTTACCACGGGTCAGCGCTTTAGGCTGAGGATTTAACTGGGTACACTATTCCAAACGCACCACGGCTCAGTGCTTCAGGCTGAGAATTTCACTGGGTACACTATGCCCAACTCACCACAACTCAGCACTTCAGGCTCAGGAATTCACAAGGTACACTATGCCCAACTCACCACGGCTCAGCGCTTCAGGCTGAGGATTTCACTGGGTTCTCTATTCCAAACTCACCACGGCTCAGCGCTTCAGGCTGAGGATTTCACTGGGTACTCTATTCCAAACTCACCACGGCTCAGCGCTTCAGGCGGAGGATTTCACTGGGTACACTATTTCAAACTCACTACAGCTCAGCGCTTCAGGTTGAGGATTTCACTGGGTACACTATGCCCAACTCACCACGGCTCAGCACTTCAGGTTGAGGATTTTACTGGGTACACTATTCCAAACTCACCACGGCTCAGCGCTTCAGGTTGAGGATTTCACTGGGTACACTATGCCCAACTCACCACGGCTCAGTGCTTCAGGCTGAGGATTTCACAGGGTACACTAGGCCCAGCTCACCACGGCTCAGCGCTTCAGGCTGAGGATTTCACAGGGTACACTATGCCTAACTCACCACGGCTCAGCACTTCAGGCTGAGTATTTCACAGGGTACACTATGCCCAACTCACCACGGCTCAGCGCTTCAGGTTGAGGATTTCACTGGGTACACTATGCCCAACTCACCACGGGTCAGCGCTTCAGGCTGAGGATTTCACTGGGTACACTAGGCCCAACTCACCACAGCTCAGCGTTTCAGGCTGGGGATCTCACTGGGTACACTATGCCCAACTCACCACAGCCCAGCGCTTCAGGTTGAGGATTTCACTGGGTACACTATGCCCAACTCACCACAGCTCAGCGTTTCAGGCTGAGGATTTAACTGGGTACACTATTCCAAACTCACCACGGCTCAGCACTTCAGGTTGAGGATTTCACAGGGTACACTATGCCCAACTCACCACGGCTCAGCGCTTCAGGCTGAGGATTTCACTGGGTACACTATTCCAATCTCAACACGGCTCAGCACTTCAGGTTGAGTATTTTACTGGGTACACTATGCCCAACTCACCACGGCTCAGCGCTTCAGGCTGAGGATTTCACTGGGTAAACTATGCCCAACTCACCACGGCTCAGCGCTTCAGGTTGAGGATTTCACTGGGTACATTATGCCCAACTCACCACAGCTCAGCGTTTCAGGCTGAGGATTTAACTGGGTACACTATGCCCAACTTACCACGGCTCAGCGCTTCGGGCTGAGGATTTAACTGGGTACACTATTCCAAACTCACCACGGCTCAGCGCTTCAGGCTGAGAATTTCACTGGGTACACTATGCCCAACTCACCACAACTCAGCACTTCAGGCTCAGGAATTCACAAGGTACACTATGCCCAACTCACCACGGCTCAGCGCTTCAGGCTGAGGATTTCACTGGGTACTCTATTCCAAACTCACCACGGCTCAGCGCTTCAGGCGGAGGATTTCACTGGGTACACTATTTCAAGCTCACTACAGCTCAGCGCTTCAGGTTGAGGATTTCACTGGGTACACTATGCCCAACTCACCACAGCTCAGCACTTCAGGTTGAGGATTTTACTGGGTACACTATTCCAAACTCACCACGGCTCAGCGCTTCAGGTTGAGGATTTCACTGGGTACACTATGCCCAACTCACCACGGCTCAGCGCTTCAGGCTGAGGATTTCACAGGGTACACTAGGCCCAACTCACCACGGCTCAGCGCTTCAGGCTGAGGATTTCACAGGGTACACTATGCATAACTCACCACGGCTCAGCGCTTCAGGCTGAGGATTTCACAGTGTACACTATGCCCAACTCACCACGGCTCAGCGCTTCAGGTTGAGGATTTCACTGGGTACACTATGCCCAACTCACCACGGGTCAGCGCTTCAGGCTGAGGATTTCACTGGGTACACTAGGCCCAACTCACCACGGCTCAGCGTTTCAGGCTGAGGATCTCACTGGGTACACTATGCCCAACTCACCACAGCTCAGCGCTTCAGGTTGAGGATTTCACTGGGTACACTATGCCCAACTCACCACGGCTCAGCGTTTCAGGCTGAGGATTTAACTGGGTACACTATTCCAAACTCACCACGGCTCAGCGCTTCAGGTTGAGGATTTCACAGGGTACACTATGCCCAACTCACCACGGCACAGCGCTTCAGGCTGAGGATTTCACTGGGTACACTATTCCAAACTCACCACAGCTCAGCGTTTCAGGCTCAGGATTTCACTGGGTACACTATTCCAAACTCAACATGGCTCCGCACTTCAGGTTGAGGATTTCACTGGGTACACTATGCCCAACTCCCCACGGCTCAGCGCTTCAGAGTGAGCATCTCACAGGGACACTAGATTTCATTTACTAAAGCAAGGCACTGCATGTTGATATCTCACACGCTCGCAAAAAGTATCTTATTCAGTACTTCTTGCTTGCTGATCATTTTATAGAATACATTATACATCACTAGCTGTAGCAAGGCACTGCAAGGTCACACTCTACCTCACTCACTATGAGGCACCACTTGCTGAGAGCTTCTCATGGGACACTGCATTCCTCACTGGTAAGTACCACATACTGTGGATCTCAAGGAGAGACTGCACGATGTTCATGCCAGCTCAGCACCACATCTACCACAGCAAGACAAGGATGCAGAGGAGATCACAGTGCACATGAAGGCGATCCTTGCCTTCACAATGAGAGGTGACCGCAATATACATATTCTAGATGTGCAGCCCTGGACCATGAAAATGCCTTCTGCAAGCCAGAGCACAAGGTTCAACAAATTATTGGTGGGGCATGCCACTTCATTATGAGCGACAGAAGGCCAGATGCCCTGCTTGGTATGCAGGAGGCCCTACCCATGGACCCGCCTTCCAAACAAAGGACACAGGATGGCCATACCACCCCTGTCCACAAAGTCATAAATGCAGCTCTAACTGAATCTGTTTGCATAGCATGTGATGTGCTTCATATTCATGTAAATATATTTAAAAAAATACAATATATCTATTCATATATAAGCTACACATTGAGGGCTATCAACTTTTTTTGCAAAACAGCGGTGTGTGTTTGAAATACTGCATCTACGTTTAAAAAATAATGCATTTATATATAACTGTTCAGCTCTACATGCATGCAGTAAAACAGCCATTAAGGAATGCAGAACTATTATTCTTTGTATAGAAATGTCCTCAAATTAAAATGATCGACAAGGGATTGTGTATGTCAGATGCATGTATTTGTGATGCTCTAGATGTAGCATACCAATGGGCAAGGGTGCCATTGTTCACCCAGGCATCTGAGAGCTTTGTTATCATGTTATATTGTTATGAGTGTAGAGCAATATAAAACGTAGGCCCTGATATAGAGTCTGTGGGAGTGGTTACTCCATCACAACTGTGACAGATAACCCTTCTGCTGAAATATAGATCCCATAGGACAGAGCGGGATTTATATTTTGGCAGACGGAATATCAGTCACCATTGTGACGAAGTAACCCCTCTGCCAAAGTCTAATTCAGGCCCATAGGCAGGGAGGTGGTGTTCGCTAGAAATTTGAAACTCACTAGAGTTAACAATGCTTTCACTTCCAAAAGAAAAGGTGTTTTATTTTACACACTATTACATATGAAAATATATTTGAACCTGAACATCAAACAATGTAAAAGGTTTTTGCACGCAAACCAAATTTTGCTTACTGGCTTTGACAATAGGGTTTGCACCGTCAATTACAACTGACTACTGACTTTCATTAAGAGAGAGTGTTCTCTATAATTAAGCTCTTAACTAATGGCTTTAGGACTCGGAGGCCGCCATAGGGCCCTTACCCCTTTAATAAGGGGCTTAGTGATGTAACATAAGGTCACCGAGCAGTGTTATCGTTGAGGAGGCAGCTACACCCGTTCCACCACAGCCTCATCCTCCTTGTGTACATGTGTGGTGTGTGTCCAGCAAGTGGGCCCTGCTCTAGAAAAAGCACATGGGTACACAGTCCCCTTTCAGACTAGGACCATGTAGAAATAAGCTGTTCTCAGTGAGAGGTGTACTGAAAGCAGTTGAGGCTATGGCACACAAGAGCCTCCTCTGTCAGGCCGACCTCTGCTTAATCAATTCTTCCTTTTATTCCCAGAGGCCCATCATCGACATTAGCAAACAAAGCAAGAGAATCCAAAGCACACTTGCTAGCCACTAGCCACATAGCCAACAAACAACAGCAAACAAGGAGGCATGGGCACAACAAAGAACACATGCAGGCCTATGGACATTGACTTCACAAAATGGCCCCTAGCCACATGGCAGGGAGTGTGAAGCCAAATAGTGGCCTATTAAACACACTCACATACACTGGCCAGACAAAGGAGGCATGGAAACACTGAAGAAAACACTACCACTAATTCAGCACTGCCAAAAACAAAAGTTAAATGAGGTATAATAATTTTACAAAAGACATCCTCACTATGCATCAAATATTTCCCCATCTATACACTTTTTGGTAGGAAAAAAATGTGCAATACAAAAAATAACCAACATTTTTTATTTAATTCAATGCCACCCCTGCCCTAGATGATGTTTTTTCTAAATTAAAACAACACATATCACAGAAACAGTACTTTAATGCACTGATGAGTACTGGGCCCACTGGCTGGATGGCCCAGTGTCAGACTAGGCCACATAGTTAAATAAATGAATATTGCAAATGTAATAAACAATGGAGAAAATGTACTGAACTGTTCAACATTTTTATTTCACAAAAGATGAAAAATGAAATGCCCAAAAAAATAAGTAGGCCCCTACTCCCGGCCACCCACCTCAATCAAATTGAAAAAACAAATAAAAGTGCAAAGAAATACTGGTGTATGCGCTATCAGACAAACATCACCCATATACAATAGTTTGTGAACTTAAATCCAACGGTATATATGCAGAAGACAAAGAGAGTGATCCTTCCACCTTAAAATCCAAGTGAAAAGTGACCAGGAAATGGACAAAGCACTGGGAGGAGCCTGCTGGACAGGAGCAGGGAAATGGAGTCTCTGGGGCATTTCCTTCCTTCCTGCTAAAAAAAAAAGTTAAATAAAAAAGGCTTCCCACATTATCTTGAACAGTAGGTTGGAGTAGAATATCCACTCAAAAATGTATTTTTGAGTAGATTTAGCTGCTTCTCGAGAAAAGAATCTGCTGGAGATGCAGCTGCCGTCGCTCACACTTGCTCACCAACATCACGAAAAAAGCGGCGGAAGATGCGCTAGTGGGCGCAAAATGTCACGTGCAGGTGGCTGAAAAGTATTGTGGCACTCACCAGTGTCTGCCAAAACAAGTCTTGTACGCACCAAACAAACAAAAAAATCAGTCATGTGCCAGATGGCAGAACTTATTGGGAACTCTGAGTTACAAGCGTAGCATAGAGTTCTCGAATTCCGCCAACTCTGCGAGCACAGCACATTTTTTTGCCCACCCCTACCCAGGGTACATATGGCAAACTCCAAAAGAAGGTTGCACCAGAGATAAGCTGAAGGCCCGTGTAGTGGCTAAATTAGGTGGCACACAAAAGTGGTATAATCTCAGTATACTTTTCTTTCTTATATAAAGTTCATTCAGACGTACACACAGGACCTTTTTAAATGAAAAGTGAACTCCCAAAAACCTTTTTCCTCCAAATTCAGCAGGACGAGGGGTGGAGCTGGAAGTTCCATGACTTCGAATGGGGGATAAACATCAAAGAGAAGGGTAAGTCAACCACACCTCCTGAAAACTGACTAAAGTAACATTCGCGGGAAAAGAGGGAAGAATGTTGCAGGGTTCACTCCCACAAGATACAAAGGAAAGCATCCCACCAGACACCACAATTCATTGACTGAACACACCCGGGAGGAAAGGTTCTGGAATCTTCCTGCACTACAGGCAAAGTGACCGGGGCAGCCTTGCCAAACTCCTCCATTTTCTGTGGCCTTCGACACTAAGGAATGCCAAGATCAATTTCTGTGCTCAGGTCAAAAAGCACAGTGCACACACTCAGTGCCTATACTAACCCACATATGCACAGTGACCACCCACACTCCACCCATGTGCCACACAGCACAGCAAAGGATGGAGATAGCAGACCTTTTAACAGGGTAGGCTTCTAAGTAACGCTCCCTTGTGGTGACAGGCAAATGGGCCTTTCCCTTCGAATTAATGCTGCAATGACTGCCTCTTTCTTTCAGCCCAATGAGAGGGCAGCAGCCACTCTCCAAAGAAGGGGTGCACCTTGGGCTCCCCTGCTGACCTCAGAGCTGGGGTCTGAAGCCTTTTAAAGATGAAGCTGTCGGTGGACATGCACGACTGTCATGTGCACTGGGGTGCAAATCAAAAACCTGCAAAGACACGCCTTGACTTTACCAGGAATCTAACACAGGGCAGGGGCTTGGCCTCCAGAGCCATGCAGGGAACATTTCAATCCCAACAGAGTGCTATAGAAAAGAAAAAACAAATGAAATATCATTACAAACAGAAATGTGAACATTAACTTTTAGATGTAAATTTATATATTGTAAATTCACACCTCTCTTCCTACATGTTAAGGGGCAGTTCTGCATTTAAGATCCCCCAGCAGAGAAATACAGAGGAGGGAAGCTTGGTTGATATATATATATATTTTTTTCAATTAACAAGATACTTGTTTTGCGCATTTTTCTTCAAAGTGATAAAGCTAATGTCCAATAAGTGGCAGGGATGGGTTCCAATTGCAACCGTATAGGCATCTGCCCTCCAGCTGTAAACCTGGCAGCGCACAAATCACCTTTCAAAGTCTTTCAAGGAGGCAGGAGGCACCTGGCAACAGTGAGTAGAACACACAGAAGGAATGACTTAATTTTATCTTCCTACGCCGTCCCAGCCTGGTTTCATCCGCTCACTCCACAGAACAGTGGTGTTGTCCTCCCGCCTCACCATTTTCAGGTCAGTCGAGATTTCAGAAATCCCTTTGTATTAATGATTGGTAGGGCCAAGCCACTAAGAGCCACCATACCCCGGTATTTGTGTATATTAGTGGTGGAGCACTCTTTCTTCTGATGTTAACATGTTGGTGGATCTAAACAGATGGACTGTTTGAACTCTAAAATGCGTTCTGTGACAACATAAAGCTCATTCACATGCTGGCGATATTTAAATTTAAATAGTTTGATTTCCTACGAGCTACTCTCTACTTTGAGATAGATGTCATGTTTTCCATTAGAATATGTCATCTCCTCTGCTTTTGAATTGCTTGTGTACCTTGGACACAGTCAGTGATTAGTGTCTGATGCGGTGAGTGGGTCCGCACACCGTTGTCATGTGCGTGGACTTGTATTTTGACTTGCTATTAATGTTACAAGGCTGCTGAGAACGCTCCTTCCCTCACTGTTACCCCACCTGCTACACATAATTCCAGGAATGTTTTTCATTTAAAAACATAGAAGCCCGAGACTGATTAGAAGACAGGAAATTTGAGGATTAAACTGTCTGGATGAACTTCCTTCCGTATCAGCACTCTGTACCTCACACTGGAGTCTAAACGCAACAGGCGTATGTTTTTTAAAACATTGTTCTGACAGAGTTGTTTCAGTTTGACGATAATGCGGTTTTCCGGAGAAATAATAGCAGTGGCAGTTTATAGACCATATGCATGGCAAGCTAGAAGGATGTTCTTATTGTTTTTAAACTATCGGTGCTCAGACTCTGGAATTAAGTGTCTTTAAGAAAGGATGTCCCGGAATCTCAGAAATAGCTTTTTCTGCAATGTTTTTATCTTTCACACTAGAGTACCTTAATTAGGCAGCCTTTGAGCGGAGCTGTGATGGTGGCATGACAACATCGCTATACCTTTAAAGTTTCTGCTTTGTTCACACAGTAAGCACTCTAGTAAATAAATATGGCAAGCTGTAAGGATTAAGAGCATACAATGAATGTTAATTGTGCTGCTTCAATTCTGATTTTTAGGTCCAGCCTCTCAGACAGACTAAGTGAAACCAGTTAAAGGGGTTTACCGTCTGCCCATTGCTTACCATTGATTGGCTAAATCCACACTCTCAAGAGCTTGCTTCTTATTCAATCGCTTCCCTTGTTCCAGCTGGTCCATCTTGTGTTTGTCCCTCCTCTGGAGCATAGACTCTTTAGCATCTCTCTGTTTGCCTTGGTTCTCTCCTACTACTTTCAGAGAATGACTTTTTTTTTGCTTAAGCATGTGTTTTGCAGCTCTCACTTGCGTGTGCTTCCCCACCTGCCAAATACCCAGCCCTGTGCTCTATGTTGCTGTCTGGCTCGTATTGCAAGCTCCCTCTTCTATGTGTTTCTTCTCCCAGCCAAACTCCCTCCCTCCCCGGCGCACTGTGCTGCTTTCGCGGTCAGGTAGTTCTCCCCCACTCCACCCTGGGTAGCTCTCTTTTGCGTGTTGCTTTTCCTCTTTCCCTCTCACTCCCAGTTGCTTCCCTCAGGGACTCCTTTGTTGCCTCACACACCCACCATCTTTTTTTGAGTGGAGGGCCAGCCAACAAATTGCTGTTGTCCCTGCCACATTATAAAAGGCACTTTTTCACTACTTCTTTTTCATTTTTTTTTTTTACCAATCCTCCTTTGGCCAGTAAATAAAATGATAGTACCTGAGCCATTTTAAAATGACATAGCTTTTGCAGCTGTCATTGCACTTTTTGTTTTGTTTTGGTGTTGCTGCACAGCATATTGCAGATTCTGAAAGGCATCATCTAAAGTCATTGGCAAAGTGAATAGGTCCCAAAGGTGCAACCATTTGTCTTTGCCAATGTTCATTTAAGATAGTTTGAGACATGCAGGCCAATTGGTAACCTCACACCAATGGATGCTGATGACCCCTACACCAACCTTTTATCCTCAGTGGCCTCTTTCTTGATTGTGGCAAGTAGTGAAAACTACAGAAATAAAAAATTAGAGCCCTGATTATTTTTTTATTTGTGTTTCTGCCTTCTTGAACCAAGACCGAGGGCAGTAAAACAAGTGCCTAGGGTATCAAAGGGTAGCAGCTGCTATCCCGGGTTTCAGAGCACTAAGAGACAGAGACAATTGGCCTCAATAGATGAGCAATGAGAACTTTCCTGACAGTTACACCACAGTAAAATCTTGCTTTGGCTCAATTGTTGTAGTGCTGTCAATCATAATGATAAAGAGGGCTTTTGCTATGTACTCATCTCTGGCACAGAGAGCGAGATTAAGATTCTCAAACTTACTAAGCATTTAAGACTGACTTGCGAGTGGCAGATGTCGGCTATTAGTGCGGACATTTTAACCAAATATGCAGGCGTCTCCCTGGCATGAAGTCAACAGGTGTCTCCAGGGGAGAGTTAAGTAATTGGCCCGTGCATATGAGATCTATTCAGTCATAGGTTTGAGGGTGTTCACAAACATTTTCAATGTCTTTCACTGCACTTCTAAATGTACACTTACGTGACTTAGTCATAAGTGGTGCATCTATATTTTTAGGAATTGTCTACAATTGTGGACAATGCCATTGTTATCGGTCAGCCCACTGCTAACCATTGACAAACAAAGTGGGTGTTTTGAGATAAGGAATGGCGCTCACTGATATCACACCCAAGTATATAATGGCATCAAAATTGTTCAACCGTGCCCCTGGAAGAGAAGAAAAACACCCCACTCCCAGAAGATTCCTAAAGGAAAAGCTTAAGCAAAAATGTCCAAGGCACTCGTATATAGAATAAAGTTCATATCCAAAGTTTCATAGGTGAAAATTTCTCTTGTATTTATTGCATATTTCTTCTTCAATGTCATCCAAATCAGCCCAGCCAACATGTGTTTCGTCATGCGACCAATCCTCGCTTTGACTTCATCAAGGCTGCAATTGACAAAGATTAATTCCCATATAATATCCAAACTGAATAACATAAGCAAATCAGATATGTGAGTGTGCTCCCCAGTGCTCACACAATAATTCATTTACCATAGTTGTCTAGTCCTGTGTATCATCAGTGAAATGAGCAACTAAATCCATGTGAGGAGAAAATGGTGGGTGGTGAATTGTTCAATTAGTAACATATAATTACTTAGATAAAATAAACACTGAAAATCAGGATTAGTACTAGCTACCCACGTGCTGCATCCATAAAGGTATGGCACCCACTTCACCAACCTAGTGCGCCCCCCAGATGTTATGCTTTTGAGTAATCATAAATATAAAGTCAAGGCGAACTTGCCTCCGCTAAATCTGAAAACGGATCACAAAATCCACTGATTTTAAAGATTCTTAGTGTATCAACTCGCAAGTCTCTTTCAATTTTTTTTGTAGTACGTCAACATTCCAGAAATCAGTGTGGCACCTGTAATTTGCATCTGTTCGAAAAATATAAAGTATTAAAATACTATGAACTAAGTTCAAATTGACCAATATAACGTAATGGCGATATCTCCTAAGCTAAATAATGGCAAACATACCACTTAGTCCCTCATAAAATAATAGTGTACCTCCTTTCGAAATAACCTGCATCAACTTTGCAAAAAGATTTTATCTATAATCAATCAAAATGAGTTGTTAAAAAAAACTGGAAAGCAACCTAACCCACTGTACAGTGTCCAATTCATCAATGTAAAATAACCAGCATTGTACCACTTCTTATTTAAAAATATATGTAATGCACTGTGAAAAGGTCTAGTAAAACCGAAACCCATATGGAAGTCATTAAGAAATCAAGTATACACCAACATGACCATTGGTCAGCTTTCTTATCAATCTAATTTGTATGCATTTTATTAAATGATTCTTCTTTTCCTTCCATTGTTTGTCCATCCCCTGGACCACAGCATCTTAACCAATCTTTTGATTGGATGGCCTGTAGCTTTCTGTTGCTCACCCTCAGGGAACATTTGTTTTATTTTTCATTTAACATTCCATAGCAGTGCATGCATTTTCTAGCTATCCCATACTGCTCATCCCCTCACAGCCCCATCTCCAGGTGCTGTCTGTTTTGCCCTCTTCGACTGAAGTTTATCTGTTGCTTCCCTGCATTCTCCATCCATGTCGCCGATTTCTCATCCTTTAAATTTAAGCCTCGTAGTTTATATATGGCTCCTCCCGCCTTACTGAACGTTAATCTTCCAACTCGTGTCATTTACTCCCAACCACTCTCTGCTGCTCCACCATTACTTCCCTGCCCCTCGCATCGCATCTTTGAATACAAGCTTTTGAGCAAATTTCATTTATTTTAACTCATTTAACTTATTTACCACAGTAGGTATGCCGTCTGCCATCTTGGAATGGTAAATAAAAATAAAAATGTACAGTTGTGTCATAGCGTATGCACACACGAGTGGTGGTGCATGTGTATGCACACATCATCGTGCTTTTTTGCAGATGCTTCTAAGCATTGGCAAATAAGCCGTTTTTTTACTTTCTCGATGATAAACAGTCTTGGTAAAATGCATTGTTTAGCTAATAGGTCTGTACATAAAAAATACCAATGCCTCGAGAAGAAATTAAAACAATTCTTTCTTACTGTGTGCTCTGTTCTTTGTTGACCCTGCATCTACGTACTTAAGGCCAATCTATGAAAATAATGGTTCTCAAAGGTATCATTTAGGGCAAACATATTTTTCGAATGCATAGCCCAATCCCTGAAAGCACTCAATTAAATTAATCATAGATGCAACACTAAGCCAACCTAATTAGATTTTTAAAGAAAATATATTGAAAACTTAGAATTAGAACAGAAAAAAAATAACCGATTTCCCAGTTTTCTGGTTGTATGAGTCCCCAGCGCAGCGCACAAACAAAACCACAACTCAAAAGTTTGCGAAGGATGTGAGAGTAAAATACAGTTTTTTATGTCTTTTTTCAACAAACAACAATCTCTGATTTCCAAAGAAGGTCGTGTCGTTTATTTGTTGTGTTGTTGTCGACGGCATTTCGCATATGGACATGTGGCTCCCCTCAAACAGAAGAGTTACCATGGTATCTGTCTTGACCTCAAGGCAACAATGGCCGAGGATGCTGTGGTTCCACAATGTAAGTGCCCACCAGTGCAGCAATACAATAATACTCACATAGAGGTAACTATGTACCGTTGGCGGAGTGCAGTCAAGAGAACAGCCTGTGGGAGATTGCCCAAAGGTCTAGGATATATTGAAGCAGCAGCCAATATCCCGGTATTGCGTCATTAAGTTGGCCTGGGTCCAAAGGAAAGCCCCGATTGGCTAACAATGTACTCGCAGCAGCGTGGTGGTGTACCCACCACTGCCAACGTCCTCAGCACTGGGTGGCAGGAGGCCCATATCAACATGGTTATGGATCCAGAGAGGACAGGCTTATGCCCATTGGATCCAGAACTCTTTCAAGTTACTCCAGGTAACTTTGTGGCATTCTTTCTGCTTGATGTGAATGCTCAGATATTTTGTTGTGATGTATTGTCGTTTTTGGCGTAGCAGGAGGGCTGATGGCTGTACCTTTCCGTTTGAACCCCCTTGTGCATGGGTTCAGATTGCTATGCTCTCAGCCCCGCCACATTCCCACACCTAATGAATAGGTTCTGCTGTGCAACTGAGAATTATCTGATCAGCAAAAGTCACACATACAGTTATTTCTGCTTTTTTTTTAAGTTCACCTTGCCTTTCAAAGGACATCTTTTCTAAGAGCACCGGGGAATGTGTACCATTTTTTCAGAGTGCCTCAACCTACCTCGGTGACGTGGTGTGCAGCACAAAGAGAACGAAGAACCACAGGACATTGTGTATCTAACCTCTAGAAATGAATTTCAGGTGCTATTACATTTTGGTAGCACCTAGATCTTCATGTTCGGTGTTCAGAGGTACCTGCATCCAAGCACTACATTTCAACTGGTACACCTGATGACGTTTTATCAAACTTGCACGAGAGGTTAAACGTCGCTGCCTTTTATCAGCTGCAGGAACTTTTTCAAGATTCCCGGAGCAATTGGTGGTTCCTGGGCTCAATTCGTAACAATGAGAGCCTTTTACCACTAGGGTCCAGGAGCTAAAACTCACTGCTGAACTCAAAACTGAGTGACACGTACATCCCTTTAACCCTTGACCAGCAGATTTTCGAAGTGGAGCTGTCCAAGGTTTACTTACCCACGTGTTATGAGGTTAGTGGTTCAGAACTCAGTAAAACATATCGCAGCAGTTCCAAATTATCGTTTAGCCACTGGCTTTACATGAAAATGGCTAAGTAATTTAATCACAAATGCAGAACTCAATACTGTACACAAAACAATTAGACAGCACAATGAGGCACATTTGGTGATTGATGCACAGGGGATTAGCCAATGAGATCTAAGCCTGTCCCTGACGTTTCCCTGCCATGGACATCATGCTGACCCAGTCAATGCACAATAGGACAGTTATCCTTTGGGAGGCTGAATGATTTAGGGCCTCATTTAGGGTTTCAAGGAGAAATGCCATAAAGCAGCAGCCCCCCCACCATGCCCCATTCACAGATCATGGTGATTTAAACTGCTTCAAATTGAAATCATATTTACTTTCCATTGCCTCTATATTTCTCCTTTACACACACCATACTCTATTTTTTCTCCAAACTGAACAATTCATTGAGATTATGTCAGGCAAAAGCTAAGGAATAGCTCTGTTATCTCAATACTGCCTAGTAGGTGGAATCATGACCGTCTAGCTAAAATAGAGCTTATCTCCGGGTGTTTCTCATCCTCTGCTCCCCTGCCGAGGAAGGGAAGTTGGTTCACTGAAACATCTGCGGTTCCAGGAACATGGACTTTTCTCATCATAAGCCAAAGCCAAGCCCAGGCGACTCAAGAATGTAAGTTATCCAAGGGGCTCTCTGTCAGACAGGGCTACCCGTGAAATCTATGGCTTCTAGAGGACGCCCTTCCCTGCTTTGGCTCTAAACGTTTGTCTCTTCCTACTCCTACTCTCAGTTCTCACACATCCTCATCTCACCACGGTCAACAATCATCATATACTCAAAGGCATGGAAGTGTCTCAGTGTCAGGGCTCTCAGGGTTGTATGTCACTACACTGGATGCTCTGTATCATGGGTCATTGCAGCATCTTTGGGGAAAGACTCCAGCCCTCATTTGGAGTTCATGGATGACAGAGCAACTGTCTGCCATAACTTATAGGACCACCAGGAATAGAGGTTCAAGAAGTAGGTCTGTGGCTCCACCCAGTGGCGTAGCGTGGGTTGTCAGCACCCGGGGCAAGGCAAGTAATTTGCGCCCCCTAACCCGTGGATTTTAGCACTCGCGAGTGCGAGCGCGCCCCCCCCAGATGTTGCGCCCCGTGCGGCCGGCCCCCCCTGCACCCTCCACGCTACGCCACTGGCTCCACCTTCATATTTCTCTTCATGTCTATGACTGTTTGATTGACCAGTAAGTGTATTAGCCCACGTAAGAAGCAGTCCCTTTGCTAAACTTGATAGGGACCTTTGTTAACGGAGACTCTGTATCAATTATAGTAGGAAGGGGCCCGCAGAGTGTGAACCCATGGCAAACACAGTGGCGAGGAGCTTCACATTGTGTATTCCTTGACAAATACAAGGTAACAGAGGTTTACATTGTGAACTCTATGAAACATATAATAGGGAAGGATTTTACGCTGTGAACTCCTTGCTAACACTATAGGAAGGAGCGTTACGTTGTGAACTCTCTGACAAATTCAATAGGAATGGGTTTTACATCGTGAGCCATGAGGCAATTGCAATAGGACGAGGTTCTGTATTAGGAACTGAGACAAATACATTGGGGGATTTACATTGTGAAATCAGTGACAAATGCAGCAGGAAGAGGTTTGATATATACTTCCCTTTTAGGTCAGCTGCAGTAAATGATTGGTGTCTCCAAAGGGAGACTTAAAGTTCATGTCAGGATATATTCTTTTGGTCTGCCTAAAATGTCTCATAGGTCTCTAGAGGCACAGACTATGGGGATTTGTTTATGTTGATGTTAAAGTCAGTAGACATGCTTTAATGTTTATTAAGTGCAGTTACAAAGGCTGTAGGCCTCTCGTTTTATATTGTGAATGACAACACAGTCTGTAGTTCTAAACTTTTTAACTGTTAAACCACATATTGCTTTTTATTATTTGCTTCATTGCTGTAATTTAAGGTCAGGGCCTCTTGGTGTGCACATCACCACATGGTACATTGGAGATAACAGAAATAGACAACATTTAAGGCATTTGATGCCACCTGTGGTAATTCTTTAGGCACGTGATTCGTACCTTTGTTATTATTTGAGTTCCTTTTAAGAGGAGTTAGAAAAGTGTTCTGATCTAAGGCCCTTAAGAGATGATGTAGCTGCACGACCTCACAATTAAGTATTAATGAGCTCTGTAGTTATGTTGGTGAGTTTGCAGTACAAACATTGTAATTCCACCTCAGATCTAGTAATTATTTGTAATTTTGTGAATAATATTTAGTTGTGTGTGCATTAAAGTACTTTTCCTTTTTTTAAAAAAACACTGGCAGAACAATTATTTATGACTTCGTACTTTTGATATTTTCTGATTTTTGAGTTTACAGCCCATAGTTCCTCCCTGAGTCAAGCTTGGACAGATCAGCCTCATTACCCTGAGAAGCAAGTGATAAAAGGGGTGCATGGTCCCAGTTTGAGAGTGGGCTGTACAAGGCTCCCGGACACCAGAGGTGAAATACCCTCATTGACATAATTAGGACCCAGTAACTTCTGATTGCCTTAAGACCTCCTGAAACTGATTTGTCAAATACAATCTGGCAGGCCCTTACATTTTAAACGCTTAGACTAAGGCATCATGAAGGGATTTCATTGGGCATTCTTAGTGGATAGTTTGACTTAAAAAGGAAGGTGGCCCCAATATATCAGTGAAACACGAGTGTGCCTGTATGAGTGCAGTGAGCGGTGAGTCTGCGTGAGTGCAAAATGCAGTAAGTTAAAGCCAGACGTACAGACATTGCCAACGCATGTTTCATTTATGTATATTATTTAATATCACCCATTGTTTTTAGTGATTAACCTTTACCCTTTACCAATTTTATTACTTACTTTACTATTTAACAATGTAATGATGCACGATGTAGTGGACTTATTAGTGGGGACACCCTGTCTTCCAGAGTCCTGTTCACTTTCTGTGCACAGCTGCTATAGCCGTGCTTACTATATGCAGATTCTACTTCCAGTCACCCCCTCACCCAATCAGTAGTAAATAAGAAGCTGCTGAGGGAGTAGGGCTTGGCAAGGCATCAGCCCTGTGGTATCATCGAAGAGTCAAAGGTGCAGTATGCTCCGTATTTTGGAGCTTTTACGCCCAAGAATCAACTTAAGGATACTGTCTATAAACATATGAGCCTGTGCCTGCAAAGCCTGAAGTGGCTATTAGAGACCAATTTGATGTCTACCTAACAGGAGTTGCAAGAACTGTAGTCAATTTGATGTTCTGAACTGTAGATTATCTGAAAGAGCTGTAAGAGTTATCTCTGTTATACTGCTATGCAGAATGCCTTGTGTTGATTCCTTGCTGCCTTGCTTTTAGAGGTGAAATAGCTTAGATGCCTGGATGTTGTGCATGTTAGCTGTGATGCCAGAAGGAAAAAGTTGCCAGAAGGATCAGAAAAAGTAGTGTCGAGAAACCTGTTGCTTAGACTCTGGATCTGGCTCGCATAGGCGGAGCAAGATATTGGCACATCTCCCTAGGCTCTAGCGAATACAGAGCTCTGAAATTGTTCACAAGAAGACTACCCTCAACTGAAATTCTAAGTGAGTGTCCCTTATTTTTTTGGTACTCCTGTGCAAAAACCCAAGAGCACATACAATTTCCTCAAAACTGGACTATGAGCTGAATGTATGAAGAAGAAAATGCCCTCCGACCCTTCTGGTGCCTGGTCATGTTCAAAATCTTTTCATAGAAGAATACACTTTTCATTAAGAGCTCTAACACACCTGATGTCAGGCTGATTAATGCTCTCCAGTCACTGACAATGGTCATTGCCAAGTGAAGAAGTGTGTGCTCCATAAATGCAACAACATTTAAAATTACTCAAGGGGGATTCCCAGAGTATGTGTATTTGTTTCATCATTACCTCCATCTCAGTTTGTTTGACATTATGGAACTTTCATCAAATTAATTTTTGAGACAAACACTGCTGTCAAGACCTCATCACCAAATAACATTTTACACCAGGCTCTGCCACTAATGTCAAGCGGATGTTGTCCACTAGTGCTCCAGCCAGGCCTTTCTTCTTAATGTAACTTAAAGATCTATAGATGCACACACACGTTTTCTAAAATATGCTTATCGGGCACCCATCTGACTTTCATTACTTCAGTAGGCCACATTGACTTATGACTGTTTTTAATTTCATAATTGTATCTCCTTTCCTACTTTTCAAGCATTTTAGTGGTAATTTGTTCTTACATTTTTCCTGAAGTTCTTTATTCTGTTAATTGTTCTGATTTGGCAATTGTTGATGTTCCCATGCAGCAGCACTACCCTCATAATAGATCGTGAGCTTGGTAAGAAAATGACCCCAATAAAGCCCTTAGCTTGAATGTGTGGAGATTTAACCACAAATATATTTTCTGGTCAGTGTTTCACTCAGCTAGACAGAAAATTTCTTACACTGAGAGTGACAGTAGGAGGGCTGAATGCAATGGTAAAAAGGTAAATTGTAATGGTAGTTTGTACTACACAATAAAGCAATATTATTATTAATTCCTGCTTTCTTTTATATATCACAATGAGCAAATGTTCTCTTAACTATTTAACAGCAAGCATTTTGCTATTGAAAAATTGAGGAAAGATAAATTAATGTTAGAAAAGTACACTTATTAATGAACATCAAATATGACAAATCTTGAAAGTCTGTGTTTATACAATACAACTTTACTTCTCATATTATTATACCCATTAATATATTCCTTGCATATATATTCACTTACTGTGTATTTACATATCTATTTGTTTATCACTTTAGTCCTACTGTATTAGAGAAAAAATAAATAAAAATGCAAACAATTAAATAAATACATTTAAAAAAAAATTCAATTAAAAAATAAAAAATAACTAATAAATACGTAAAATAAAATTTTCTCTACTCTGTCTCCCCATCGCCCTGTGTCTCTATCAATCCATCCTCCATCCCCACTCTGACTCATCCGAAACCCGTTCTACTACTTTAATCTCCAAAATAATGTTGCCTAAGCTCTTCCCTCCTCTGACAGTCTTGGCTCACCCCACACCTCAGTTTACTACTATGATCTTCCAAACAACCCTACTAAATTATCCCTCATTTATCTCACCTTTGACTCATCCAAACCCCCTCCGGTTACTATGATCTCCCTAACCCCTTTTCACAGACTCCTCCCTCTCGCCTTTACTCACCCCAAGCCTCATCCTATTACTATAATCTCCCAATTAACACTTCTGGATTCTTACCTCCTCTATCCCTCCATTACTCTAGTCAATCCAAATAACAAACACACATATCCTACGCTCAAATTAACTCATACTAATACTAATACTGTACTCATATTTCCCTATACTAATCCACCACTAATTTTCTTGGGTTCCGGAGTAGAGTGCTACTCGCCAAAAAGTGCTTCAATGCCTCATCAGGGGTAGTAAGCGCTACATAAACACAATTACAATTACACTTATGTAAAAGAAAAAACTTTTCAGGTTGAGTAAAATGCAATTTTAATAAAGGCATTTGAAAATAGTAGTTTTAGGGACTGTAATTATTGAGAACAAGTGTTGTAATAGATAGATTCATATACAATATTGGTTTAAAACCTTAACAGTAGGTCTGTTGCTAGAATATTTCCCATCATGGGCCAAGAAGAATGTTTACCTCCCCCCATGTCAGACTATTGCATTATTTTGTACTTCTCTGAAGGCAAAAATATTAGGCAGGTACCTTAATAAGATTACAGTCATTGATTATGAGAAGCAGACAAAATGAAGGATAAAATGTTGATTAATAAAAGAGTCAAATGATCACTTCTTTACTTGGCCTAACAAAATGATACCTGTCTGATAAGAAGGATGATGGTGTAGTTATTTTAATATGCAATAATTGTAAGAAAATGGGTTACTAATTAGGGAGGATGTACATCCTTCATACATAAGAAGTCCAAAATCCTGCCAGATCCAATGTACAAGTTCAATAAATAAAGCTGAGTTGAACACTAGTAGAGATGGCACAGAGCAGAAAGCACTAAGTTAAGGAAAAGTATAGGATTTATTTTTTTACCAAAATGATAAAAAAGTAAAAACAAAACACAATAAAAATCTTGCAGTCAATTTCTAGAAATAGAGAAAAGTTAATATGAAAAATGACACCAAAAAAACTAAAGTCCAACAAGGGGAACCATAGATATACATTTGTGAGCACTTTATGACAAAACACACTAAGAAAAAGTAAATGCGAATCAGAAGCCTCTGTTTGCTGTTGGCCAGGACTTAGGCATGATGTCAGGCCAACTTTGATGGGGTAAAGGGCAGATAATTCAGGCAGGACACAGACTTGGGGCCTGATGCATGTCTTGGAGGAGTGAATACCCCATCACAAACATGACGGATATCCTGTCCACCTTATTAAATCTCCGTAGGATATCATAGGATCGTAATAAAGCAAACAGGATATCCGTCATGTTTGTTACAGAGTATGCCCCTCCGCCAATGCCTAAATCAGGCCCTATATACACAAATGGAGTATACAGTTTCTTAAAGAATCAAGAAAGGAAACAGTAGTGGGTCAGGAGAAGTCTGAGCAAATAGATCAGGGCGATCTGATTACTCACAAGCAAGAGCCCTCACAAACCCCAAAAGGTGTCATGCTCTGCCATCGGGCAGATCCTCGTTGGGCCAGCATTGTAATACTCAACGGGCCCCTCAAGGGAGCTCTTTGCTGGAGGTCTTTTGAAATAAGAAGCTGTGATGACGTGTGAGTAGAAGTTCAGTGTGTGTAGATTGACGTGACTGTGGTATAAGAGACACCATAAAAGATTTTAATTCGTGGGGCCAATTGCTATAAGTAAAAACAAAGGATGGCTGTGTTGGAGATAATGATCCGGTACATCTCACAGGAAAGTGAAAAAGTCAGTCAACATTTTTCTCGCCGTTTGAAATCCCTGCAGATCTGGGTAATTCGTCAGGACCATGTAACCTATTCTACCAATGATTGGGGTTATAGTAGTGATAATTAACAATACCCAATCTCAAGAAATCATCCTGTAAGTGAAAGATATATTTTACGATACCTAAAATCCAACCTGCAATGGAAAAGAAACATATAGAGAGTGCAAATTAAAAACATGGAGGGTATTCAGTAAGTTATCCCCCACTGTAACATAGCAATGCATTAGGCAATCATAGAAAAAAACATGGCGCAGGCACAATAACGCCCATCAATGAGCATTCAAATACATTTAAGAACAAACAAGAGCAAACAAGCGGACAAGTAAGCAGGCAGGTGATACACTTGTGGCGTTAAAAAACACACACATAAGCCCCATCATTCACACAAGTGTTGGGTAACCACAGTTTTAGCTAGTTTAGGACGAAAACATGCAGCAAAAGGCCCACAAGTGGTAAATCTTAACCAATTTGAGGAGGTAAATGGCCCCTTAAGTGATGGCAGAGACTGCGTTAGCTGCGAAGTAAATCTATCAGAGATAAGTAACAATCAGTACTGAAATACTGGAAAAAAGTACATAAAATAATAACTATTGAAAGTAATTAATGGTGTCTGGCATGATAGGAACGCTGCAACCTACCCTTCTTTGCCACCCTGGAAGTAATGAAGGAGCAGAGGAGGTGGTATATATGCTTGGGTTTGTGGTAATTATCACTCATAGGTGTGGTGTGTGTAGTGAAGAGGTGCAGCTGTAGATAATTGTTGTAGCTATGCAACCAGATGCATGGGGAACCAGGCAACCAATGCCTCTTCACAGGATTCCAGGTGTGGATTCCTGGGGCAGAAGGCAGGCAGTTGCTGATCAAGGAGGATGTTCAGGGATTGTTTGTGCATACTTAATAAAAGTTTTTCAACTCTTCTTTAGATGTTCAAGTCTTAAAAGTAATCACCCAAAAAGTCACAGTGGTTCATAAACCTAGATCTCAATGTGTCTCACTCATCACCATCTTGGGGAGGAACGAGGTGAATTGCCAGTGTGTCTCATTATCGATTGCCGCAAAGTACATGTTTGCCTCCTCTCGGTAGTTGTGGGTGCTGCATGTGTTAAAACCTCCGACTAAAGCCCAGCTGCTGGCAGAGAATGACGGTTGGGCAGGACACGTCGCGGGGCCACCGTAGTGACAGAGAGTGGGTGTGACATTTCCTGTATCAGCAGGCGCAAAATTGGAATGATCTCAGTTAAAAGAGGAAACTGTGCTCCCAAATGGAACAAAGTCACATGTTGAGTTAAAAAGAACACAAAATTGTTACAGGTTGGCCCGGTATGGATATGAGTAATAGTGGTGTGGGGGTGTAGGAATAGGTGAGGAGGGTGTGCAAAAGTATAGCGTCTCTGTATATCTATATAGCGAGTATCTGATATGAAATTCCACAAGTGAATGATAGTAAGCAGTTGTATAAAGGGAGGATTGTGTCTCTGCGCTCTGGTCCAGAGTGAGTAGTATGGGTCTACTGTGGGATAATGGTACCAAGAGCAAAAAAGATAAAGGCTCATGGCAGAAAAGCCAATAATGAGAAGGCACACATAAGTAGAAGAGGCAGGATCATGAGGGTGAGCCATGTATGTAGTAGTATTCTTAAGCATGTAAAGTACATGAAGTATAGTCAGAAATATGCAGACTTGTATGTAGAGAAGCATGGATGCTCCTTGTCACGGCTGTTCTTATGGGCGTGCATAATAGAGAGTGCCTCAGGGAATGTCATTGTTGTGTCTTCTGTGTGGCTAAATGGAAAATCCAATTGTGTTTCCCTTTGAAAAAAGTTTTGTTTGGTCATGTTATGATGTGGTCCTCAAACAGTCCAGTCTACATTATCTGGTGTGTGGTTGTAGGCGAGAAAGTACATGCCCATTTTGTTGGTAGTATTTTTGCATCAGATACTAATTCGATGTTCTGCATTTCTCACCTTGACAGGTCTGGTGGTCATGCCAATATATCTTTTGGTGCAATGGCAGGTGATCATGTAGACACAGTTCCTGGTATTATAATTAGTGTGATTTTTTTGTGTACATATGCGAGTCTAGTCGAGGACAATTTCCCTGGTGGGCTCATTCAGGTCACAAACCCCACAGGAACCACATGAGTAGTGTTCTGTGACAGTGGTTAAATCCCAGAGGGGACGTTATTCAGATCTGGGCATCATCCATGGTCTGGTATGGGCAGTTATGTCTCTCAGGTTTTGTGTTAGTTTGAATGCAAACCATGTGTGGGAAACTTGAGTGAGCCTGTCTGCAAAATGGACCAGTGCTTACGTAAGTCTTTCTGTACCTGGGTTGAGTTAGGGCTAAGGTAGTACCACAGGTGATTATGTTGTCCTGTGTTCTACTGCAGGGGTTCCAATAGTGCAGCTCGATTGTTGCTCCTGCCTCTTTTATGTGCTATATTGATGGAGTGTGGTGGGTAATGGCGTGCTGTCGGACTAGTGGTCAGTTGTTGTGCCTGTAGGTTGAAATCTGCAGTCTTGCTGCAGTACCAATGTAGCCACACAGCAAATTGTCTCTTAATGCTTTAGGGTGGTGGCTGTCATTTAATAGTAAACTGTTGCAGTCAGTCGACTTTTTGTACATGGTGGTCATGAGTTTCCCATTTGTGATGAGTAAGTCATGAAAAGGAACACCTTTGTTAGAGATGTTTTTAGTGAACCTTAGAAATGGATTAAGGGAACCTATCCATGTATGGAAACTGTCCCATTCACTAATATCTCTGTGCCAGAAGATCAAAATGTCATCTATATGGCTATGCCATATAAGTATTTTGTTGGTGTGAGGATTGTTATCACAGAAAAATGTTTTTTTCTTTCAAAGTTAGCCATATAGAGACATACCAGGCTTAGTTTAAATGTACTTCCCATGGAAGTACCGTGTCTCTGGTAATAGAGATGGTCTTAAAATTGGAAGAAGTTTTCATTAAGCGTTATGGCTGCACATTTGAGAATCAAACTTATCAGAGTAGATGAGGACCAGGTTTCTGACAGTAGTGTGTTCTTTACCAATTCAAGTGTTGCATCTTGGAGGATGTTCATGTTGAGAGCCTTCACATCAAGGGTCATGAGGAGGTCAATATTACTGATGTTGTTTGCTTCTTCAATAGGGTTAAGGACAGCACTTGTGTCCTTAAGAGAAGATGGTGTTTTTATAACTAGTGGATGTGGTAAATGATCCCAGAACTTAGAAAGTGGTTCCAGGAGGGAACCTATGCCTGACTCAATGGGTCACCCCTTTGTGTATCTTGGGAGGGATGTAGAAGTACAGAATCTTGGGATGGGTGCTAACCAAGAATTCCACCTCATCTTTGCTTATCCAGGCCTGTGTTTCAGCTGTCAGGAATAAGGAACTGATTTGAATGAGTCTAGTAGTGAGGTCCAGGTTGATGGGACTATAAAGTCTCTAGTCAGCCGGTTGACAGAGGCAATCTTTATTGCAGTCTGGTGTTTATATAATGATAATCATGCCACGTTTGTCAGCTTGTTTGATTGTGATGGAAGCATCATTAGCCAATAAATGTATTCATCATGTTGTTGAATTGATGCCTTGACTTTGATACTTCGATGTCTTTGAGGACCGCCTGCTCAAAAGTTAGGTTTTCATGTGGAGTCATCCCTGCTGAGGGAGTGAATCTGGATGGGTTCTATCACCCAGTATCTGTCACCTTTGGCATGAAATAAGGCGCAAAGCCTGATTTTCCTAAAGAAATTGTGGAGCACACAATTCAGTCAGAATCTATCCTCTTTCGGTGTGGGGAAAAAGCCCAATCCCTTTGAAAGGACAGTAACCTCCTCTGTTGTGAGTGTTTGGTGGATACGTTCACAATGAATTTCTTTTTGTTTGACTCCTTGTCTGCATCTGGGGTTCTGGTTGTTGCCTCCCTCTTCATCTCCCTTTGCCCAAACTCTGTTTACAAAATGGTGGCTAAAGGACTGAGGGAAGGAGTGTGGGGGCTTTGGAATAACAGGATGGGGGAGCACAATGGTTGGGGTCCCTGGTATGGGGCCATTGGGTATCCATTAAGAGGTGGTTATGGGGGCCCGTCAACCATCATTGCTCACCCAACTTTCTGTGCAAGGGTTGCTACTGAACAAAGTATTCTTTTTATGTTGGTAAATGCTACTCACATTTGAAGGGGTGTCACCCCCTCCTGCTGAGAAATCCTCTTTAATATAGGAGTAGGCTTTCTTCCTATCAAGTGTTTTGATGCCCTGTTGGAGCTTTGATATGTTTTGCTGCATCACAAATTCTTTATGTTCATTAATTTCTGTATTGATCTCTGCTAGTTTGGATTTGTAAGCTGAGATCAATATTCCAGTTTTTAGGGCATTTTATGCAATATTGATCTTGATTATCAGAGCCTAAGAGAAGAATTTTGCCCTATTTATTATTAAGATCAAGCAATCCCTGATATATTTCCAGGCGATCTGAGACCACTCATGTCTAAAGATGACATCTTCCTAGAAGATATGTGGTGTGTTTGTCACTAACAGGCCATTGGGAGAAATGTTGGCTGTGAGGTATTCTGTCATGATAGCTCTGTGAAGAGCTATTTTCACCTTATGGTTTTTGGGAGCAGTAATAGCGTTCCAGTCCTCAATATGGCTGCCTGATGGGGAAGTTCTACCGACTCCAATAAGGATGGTGTTCTAAGAATTTCAGCTACAATGTCATCACCTTAGCAAAGGCCCTGGTTGTCATCCATGGTCAGAATATTGTGGAGTGCATAAAACCTGACTGTCGGATCAGCGGTGATCTATGGGAAGAAGGAGAGAGGTGGATCTCTTTGTAGGCAATATGTCTCACACAGGATAGAGTGCTATTCTGCAGCATATAGGAGTAGGTAGACAATGTTCCTTGGCTGGGCCGCTGTGCATGAATCAAAACACAATATTGGGGGGAATAGGAGGTTGTCTAGGTCCAGCATTCAAGCTCCTTAAATGTACATGTATTCAAATGGAGTGTGCATTTCTTTAAAGAATCAAGAAAGGAAATACATAAAGCAGTAGGTTGGGAGAATTCTGAGCAAGCAGATCGGGGGGGTCTGATTACTCAGAAGCAAGAGCCCTCACACACCCTGATGGGTGTCATGCTTCCTCAAAGGACAGCTCCTCGTTGGGCCGGTGCTGCAACGCCAAACAGGCCCTTGGAGGGGGCTCTTTGCCAGAGGTCATTTGAAATAAGACTCCATGATGACGTGTGAGTGGAGGTGCAGTCTGTGTAGATTGGTGTGTGTGGTATAAAAATAACTAAGAGAGACCTTAACACGTGGGACCTGTTGTTATAAGTAATAACAAAGGGTGGCTGTGTTGAAGATAATGATGTAGTACGTCTCACAGGAAAGTAAAAACGTCAATCAACATGTTTCTTGCCATTGTAAAGTCCTTGCGGATCTGGCCAGTTCATCAGGACCATGCAACCTAATCTACCAATGATCTGGATTATAGTAGTGGTAATTAAAAACAATACCCAATCTCAAAAAACTCACCCTCAATTTGCAGGGTATACCTAAAATCCAACCTGCAATGGAAGAATAACAAATCGCGAATCAGAATTAAAAACATGAAGGGTATTCAGTGTTATCCCCCACTGTAACATAGCAATTCATTAGGCAATTATAGCAAAAATCATGCCTGTCAGTGAGCATGCAAATAAATATAAGAACAAACAAATGGATAAGTAAGCAGGCAGGTGATACACATGTGACATTAACAAACACATACATAAACCCCATATCCACACTGTTTTAGCTAGTTTAGGATGAAAAATGTAATAAAAGGCCTGCTTACGTGGTAAATCTTGCCTAATTTGAGTAAGTAAATGGACCCTTAGGTGATGGCAGAGATCACATTAGCTACAGAGTAAAACTAATGGAGAGAAGTAACAATTAGCACACGAAGTATTGGGGAAAGGTACATAAAGTAAGGGCTATTCAAAATACTTATGGAGTGCTGGACGCTCTTTAGGTCGTTGAACATAAATAGTTTTCTAAGTTCGAACTTTACACACTTTCTTGAGCAGTTTCTCTTTGATTGTTCTGAGGCTCCCATGATCTGAGGGACAGTACTTAGGGGCAGAACTCACTCCAGTAGAGGCCACCAACACTGTCCAGTCAAGGTCCAGTTCCTATTGTTCTGCAGAGGGCTCCAGAAAAAATGCCTCTTGCAACTTGTGTTGTCCCTGTAGCCACATAGGAAGTCAGTCATCTGCCGCTTGGAGTCCTCTATTTAGTTCTTGAGGTGGGGAAGGCATGGTGGGCAGATCCATCACCTCGGGTCTCCACACAGGTCACAAACAATGTATTCTTCAGGTCCAGAAGTGTTCTTTGATAGGATTTATAGAATTCATTATTTGCGAAGGGAAATAACAAAAAAACAAACAAAAAAAAAAATCTGCTTTGCACATCATAAATCAATATCACGCTGTTCTAATGTGTCTTTAAGATCTGTAGTCAGTTTATAGACCTAAGTGTTGTAATATTAGATAGAGAGATGTGTTTTTTTTTTCTTATTTTGTTTCAATAAAATGCACCCTTTACGCCCTTAGGGCTCGACTGTGGTGTTTTCATTGTGTGTCCGGGCACAATATTACTTTGTATTACTTGTAACTAAAACTTACCTTATGTCATACTGAGTATGTAACAAGTTAGTCTGCTTGTTACAGGACCTGTCTGTACTAACCGCACATCGTTACAAAATAGAACTATTTCAAATGTTCATACTTTATAGCTTTTGCGAAACCATGTTCCATGATGCTCCTCGATTTGAAATTGAGAAATATGCTGTTGACCCAAGATCACACAGTGCCTACATTAGATGAGCTAGAAATCAGGCTGACCGTCTGACACGAAGGGTTCGATTTCTGAAGCAGTTCCCTCGATAACCTGAGATTATATTTGCAAATGGTTTATTTTACAAGTACAAAATCATATTTTGTATTCGCAAAATGTGACTTTGCACTTGCAGCCCAGTGGTTTATTCAGATGTGACATCACAGGAGTGGGAGTTCAAGGGCGGTAATGCCTTAGAAAGTCAGTGCTAACCACAAACTAGCGAGTTTGTGGGTATTCATTTTCACAAACCACATTCCTAACCTGGACACAGCTGGATATTTACTGCTATCAAGGACAGGAGTAAATCCTAATCCAAGTGGGATTGTGGTGGGGACACTCAAAGAATTGTTAGTTTGAAAGGGGTTCCTTCATGATAAAAGCATTTTATGCCACTGAGGACATTTATGCATGCAAAAATGTTTTAACATGTCAGAAATTTGGATTTCACGAATAATTCTAGAATTGCTTTTGGTAAATTGCAACATTCATTCCTGCAGAGGAGTAATTTCAGAGTCCCCTTTGCATTCCTAAAACCTTTGAAATGGGCTCCTAACATAGGTGTAAGCCTACAGGAATGACAGCCTGATGTGTCATCTGGTTGACAGCAAAATCATTTTAACAAAGTGCCAAGCTCAGTTATAAAGGAGCTTCTACACCCCTTTCCAAATTGCAACTAGAAATGGCATAAAATTGCATCTCTCCACGTGTCACAAAGGAATGTGTCAATTGTGTACAAGTGCAATTGTGATCACAAACCACTGATGAGTCACCAGTACCACAATTGGGAGCCCAAATGTTTTGCCAAAGGAAAGCAGTCCCCATGTATCAGGGACCATTTTGGAATCATTTCAAGTGGCCTCAGGGGAGAAGGCAGTGGTCCAGGGAACCATTTGATGCTGCCCTGATGTCTTCCCTGGAAGATAATGTTTTCTTTTTTTTAAGTGTACCTGTCCCTTTGAGGAACATGGACTGTTTTTAATAGAAATGTTGCCATCCAGGAAACACAAACGCAGGAATGGCGGCCCATGCCTCTGTTCATTGCCAGTTGTAGAGGGCCAAAAAATGTAAACTTTCTCATTAATATTCAGCAGTTTTTGCAACCTCCTGCAAATATAGAATTTGTGGTTTGACTAATTAGTAAGTGTTATCGCAAAATGCTGGACAGTTCACAACCAGTTGGTATGCAATGTGCACAAACTGGTTTGGCCCGATACAGTGATACAAAAGGCGCCTTATCTGTAACTTTATTTGGCTTCACGGATTTGTGATGTATATATATAAATATATATAAAACCACGCCTCACTTTAAAAGAGAAAGGTGTGGCTCCAGAAACCAGACAGAGTCATGAAATTTTGAATGCTCATTTAAAAAAAAAAAAAACTAGACCCATCCTCCTAAACACACATCTATTTTGCAGAGTTTTGCATTAATTGAATGTATTGCTATTAAATGGCATTGTAACTACAGAAGAAAATAAACTGGTTATATGTGAACACCCAACATGCACACAAAGGTTTGTTGACCATTATTTGTTTGTTTGAATTAGGCTATTAGTTTTTCTTTCTCATTTAGCATTTTATTTATTTTTTATTTTTTGTTTTTAATTTACAACTGCCAGATTCCTTTTTAAGACAATTGTTGATATAGGAACCTTTCTAAATCAACTTTTAATGATATGTCTTCTTGTCTGTTAGGCCTTGGCCTTAAATAGATGCTAAACATAGAACGATTTTAGGCACCTCTAGGCACATTTAGAGTTTTGCAAACAAAGTACAGTTCATCAGGGTAGCGAGGGCATTACCTCTGACATCCTGACAGCACCTCACCTGTCAGATTTAGAGTTGACCGCTGGCCTAGGAATCATTTCTGTACCTCGAAAGAAACCAGCGGCACAGCAGATCCCTTCAGGTGGTAAACTGTTTGGTGGATGGCACCTGTTGGTTTTGACAGTCGTTCACTAAACTTTTAACTTTTTCCTTTTTCAGGCACAAATTCCCAAAGCAGGAGTTTGTTTCTGAATAACAAAAAAATTACCCCACACCCTGGGAGTCTGCATTCCTTTTATTCTGTCACTCACTACCAGGATTTTCCTGGACAGAAAAAAAATCACACCACCTGCTCTATCTAGAGCATGCATTTGATGGCTTACTCTCACGGCCCTACTCCGGTGAGCCATTAGAGTTAGCTTTCCATTGAAGGAACACATTGGCTTTCCACCAATGATATGCCTACTGACGCCTATCTCTAAGTAAGGCAGGAGGACAGTGTTTGGCATTTGCAACAGAGTGCCATGTCACCAGGCTCTAAATCATCCCCATAGTTTGGTAGTCATGTGACTGCAGAAAAAGTAAAACTAGGGACCCCTAAAACAAGAATCTGCTCGTCTTTTTGAAGAATTATAGCCAAACAAATTGAAATGTGCTAAACGCTTACTAAGTCAAATAAGTGTTGCTTTTAGTGTTCATTTCTGTCTCTCTTTACTGATGCATAAAACACGTTGCTAACATACAAACAAATCTATCAAGTCAAAAACCTGTTTTAAATTATTTGTTTGTAATATATTATGAATCCGATGAAGTACGATTCCAAGTGCCAGATTTCATGCACTCCATTTACCATATGCGAGGAAGCTTATTCATAAAGCGCTGCTTACATTATACGCTTCCTCACTCATGAAAACAAAAACAGAGCCCAGATTTTGTAGCCTGAAGACATTCTTTTGCACAATTCTTCCAGATGTCTGTATCTGACCTCAGAACCTGTGTTGAGTGTCTGTGCATAAACTAGACTGCAGAATGTGGGCGAATCTTTGTGTCAGTACATGATGTTTGGCTGCATTTTCTGTTAGAGCTGGCCTTGGATGTATTTTGAATGAATAGATGGATGACAAGATAAACCCACAGCTGCTTTAGATGGGGGTTTGTGTTGCTCCACAGTACAGAGTTTGTTTTAAGCTGCATTCCATCATCCCAATGTGCAGAAAGGGAGAATGGACTGAAGACGGTGCTCATATGGCTGCTAATAAAGAAGATCTTTTAAGTTCCTTATTTTTACTATTCTTGAACCTTGTTAGGGTTCCACGTTTAAGTTCACCATTGCCCGTGTACAGTTTTTTTCACATTGTGATGCAATTTTCATGGAGTTTTGAGATAATTTTAAAGCCAATCAGATCCAGCCATGATGGAACATATAGAAATATTATTTCTCTGCAAGTTTCAGTATTGTTTATGTAGAACGGCAAATGAATGCAAATTAATGCATATTTTTTCACTGAAAGTCTATGAGGGCTGGCCCCATTGGGGGGGATGGAGGGTGGTTTTCGGGGTTAAGGGACACCAATGGAAATAAGGGTCAGGTCCATCTATTGCGCTGGAAAGTAAATTGCTTCTGCCACTTTTTGCTGCTTGTGCAGAGCTTCAGTAAATCCTGATTATGATCTTGGCAGATGAGATACTCTGTCACTAACGGATATCCCATCTGCTGTATCCCGCCCGCCGTACTACTAGTTCCATAGGACATAATGGAGCTTGTAATACAGCAGACAGGAAATCTGTCACGTTTGTGTTGGAAAATCCCATCCTGAAGATCTTAATCAGGCCCTTAGTCTTAGGACCTGCTTTAGAGTTTAGCAGACAGGTTACTCAGTCACAAACACAGTGGGTATCCCATCCACCCTATTATGAGCGCACTATATGTGAGCAGACGAGTTATTCGCCATGTTTGTAATTGAGTAACCCATCCCCCAAAATCTAACTAAGGCTGTTAATCCCCAAATGTCATATATGCTTATGAACCAAAGACCCTGTCCTTAGTTCTCCCGTTGTAACACTGGTAAACCCTTTCCATATCCCAGACTTTTTCAAGGCAGATACGAAAGTTGCTGGCAACAGCCTTGGAAACCAATTACAGGTATGTCTTACTCTCTCTGTGAAGACCTTGGGGAGTGTATGATCTCACCATTGTTGAAATAGGCTTTTTTCTCTACTGTAGAAAAATTAGAAGTATTTAAATGTCTATTATGTCTCACCTCTGCGCCGCCCTACTCTCTTTCAACCTATTCAGCCATACGTCCTCACAGACCCTGTCATTAGTTTTGTTTGGTGTAGACCACCTTGGTATCTTACCATGAGATGGTCTCCAGTCCAGCTTCGGCATTCATTAGTGTGAACACAGAACACTTATTGGTTTATAGACATTTACGAATATATTTGCAAAGTGGCAATCCTCTTGCAAAGATTGTTTGAATACCCAAATATTTTATCTTTATTAGAGATCCTCAAAAGTATAGCATGCCCCCACAAAAAACTTAAGATGTACCCAATTTTCTCACATTTTGCTTCCTTTTCCTGCAGTTACTCAGGCACGGGTATATTTTGGTTACGACCGATTTACCATGTCTGCTCAGAAATCCTTATTCTTTGAATCTAGTTGCTCATTTCAGAAGTGGAGATATCATTTTTAGCCTGAAGGTGTAAACTTATTTGTAAATTGGAGCATCACCTATTTAAATAATGTCTCTGATTAATTTGGTTTCAATTCTTCAATACGGTTTCCAAGATGAATAATAAACATACGCACGAGAAAGAAACACAATGGCATGACTACTACGAGAAAACCTCGACCCTTCAGTGCATTCTCAAAAGCACTCATAAAATGCACAAAGTTGAAGCATAATCTCTCTGCTCAACTCAAAACATTAAGGGGGTCATTACGACCCTGGCGGGAGGCGATAATGTGGCGGTAATACCGCCAACAGGCTGGCAGTACTTACCGCCACATTATGACCATGGCGGAGATACAACGGTAATACCACCAATACCGCCAGGCTGCCGCTAGCCTGCAGCCTAGCGGTCCCGGCGGTTGTAATCCGCCAGGGCAGCGCTGCAAGCTGCCCTAACAAGCAGCGCTGCCCTGGGGATTACGGGTCCCCATCCGCCAGCCTTTCCATGGCAGGTAAATACTGCCATGGAAAGGCTGGCGGTATGGGAGACTCGGGGGCCCTGGGCATATGCACTGCAGGGGCCCCCATGCACAGCCCCATTACGCATTCCACTGTCCAAATTACGGGCAGTGGAATGCACGACGGGTGCTGCTGCACCCGAAGCACCTCAACATTGCCGCCGGCTCCATAACGAGCCGGCTTCAATGTTGTGGTGACATTTCCACTGGGCCAGCGGGTGGAAATGCAGTTTCCGTCCGCTGGCTTAGCGGAAATGTCATAATGTGGTGCCAAACATACCACCAGCACTGGCGGTATGTTGGCGCCCGTGGCATCGACAGTCTTGGAAAAAGACCGCCGATGTCATAATGAGGGCCTAAGTGTCAGTGCCGAGGATTTATATCAGATACTTAATTTCTTCACATTATGCAGCAACAACTTTCCAGAAATCGTAACCAGCCCAGAAAAATCTGCAAAAGAAGGTAACTTACTTTGCCAGCCTAATCAGTACACTACTGTAAACAAAACTATTTGAAGTATGTTATGCAGAAAAAAGACTAATGAGTAATCCACCATCTGCTGCATAATTACAAGATTTTAACAAAAAATGTTGCTTACAAGGGCTGCATTATGAGAAAGCTTGCTAAATTCCCTTCCTGATTGCCTGAGAATTGGGTGATGCTTGCTCGACGCACAGGGCAACCCTGCACAGAATACTACACATGAAATCTGTCAAGTCTTGCCTTATGATGGTCCTGTTTAGGAAAAACTTTTCTTGGCTTTCTTGTAGCTCTTGATTGAAGATGAAGATTAACAATGAAGTGACAAGCCACACAGGATACTACCCCTTGCATCAGGTAAAAGAAAAGAGCAAAGCTCAGGGAAGCAAACATCAGGGACAAAAACAGTAGCAAGTGGCCATAGAACATGATAAAAAATAACGAAGTAATTGAGTTGTAAGTCATCCATCACTTGGAAATGCTCCACATAAAAGATTTCAGTTCATCTTAGATTGAGAACCACAAATAGCATCATATGGACAGAGCATCATCTTGGAAAGAGCAGTTTATAAAACTTGCCCACACTCAGTCCGTGAAGCTTGTAGTATTCGTTTGCCATACAAAGGAGCCTAAGTTTGAAATCCACTGAATTTCGCAGCTCCACGGCTGCCCTTTACGTGTGACACTCCACAAAGTTCGGAGAACACCCTTTCCAGTGATCACATGCACAGCGATTCTAGAGCTGACAAGATGACGAAGGTGCTTAACCAAGCACTGAGCACAGCGTCTAGCAAAGTGCTTCCTGACAGAGTGAGAAGCACTCTTTCTTCTTTTCTTTCCATGATCTCCTGTAAGCTCTTAGCACAACTGTCAACGTAGATGTAACATTAAGTCAAATTAAGTCAAACTTGCTAAACAAAAGTGTCAGGTATGCAGGGACAAAGTTGTAATTGTTCAGCCGGAGCAGTGGCATTATAGCCGAATTCTGCGAAGGGCCCACAACACTGCAAATGTGAGTGCCTTTTACTACTGTAACTAGGCATGGGGCCATTCTCCTTGTTTACATTAGGGCCCACAAGTTTGCCTCAGGACCCACAAGGCCCATGACACCCTTGCTACCACACTCTACCTGTGATGCTACACAGTGGAAGACCGTTTGTAAAGGTTAACTTGGTACCTTTGAGTGAATGATTGCTGTACTCAGGAGATAAACTGGTACCAGGGTGGCCCAACCTTTCCCCAGACAGTATTATTGTGCATTAAAATGACAACATAGCAAACTAATACTGCAAAAGAATGCACCGCAAAATGCAGGAGAATACGATTTTTCTTGCTGCATAATAAAGGTAGCCATGAGGTATAATTTGGCACTCCATTGTCACATAATTCCACTGACCCTCACTCTACTTTAGTCTGAATAGGCACCGTGATGGATTAGTCTTATCTTGGATACCTCTTTTATTCTATATCATATATATGTATATACATATACATATGCAATCAATTCAGGTGCTTGATTTGATTTTAAATTTATAAGCATCCAAATTCTCAGGAAGAGGGAGTCCTGGTGCTGAGCGATAAGTCACATATCACATGAGCTAACTAGTGGGCTTTCAAAACTTACAGAAGGCGAAAAGGCCCCTTGTGGATATCAGTCGGGAGGGAGAGGTGGGTTCCAGACTCTGGTGGTAACACTGGACAAAGTGTGGCCACCAGAGAGGGATTTGCGGTAGCCCAGAAGGGAGAGTAAACGGGCAGAGCTGGAGGGAAGGGTTCCTGAAGGTTAGTAACATTTGGCACATCAGGTACTTTGCCTTGGGAGAGAAGAGGACTTAATGGCAGAGAACTTTAAAAGTAACTTTTAGAAACAGTCAGTTAGTAGAGATATTGTAGATGGTGGATATCCCTCGAATATCTATTGAGGCCAGGAGTGAGGCAGGTAGTCACGTTTTGAATGTGTTGCAGTCATGCAAATGAATAAGTATGTAGGCTGGCATAAAAAAGCAAATGCAGTAAAGTGTCTGTGTTAAATATTTGCAGCACTTCACTGGAAGTAGAGGTAAATATTTTCTGAAGGTCCTCATCAGAAAAAAAGGTGGTGAAGAACTTATTCATATAAAGCAAGATGGAAAGTTGTGGGTCATAAATGATGCAAAGATTCCGAGTAGATTCATTAGAAATCGGGAAGCCTATTTTGTCTGGACCTAGAACAAGCTGAGGGGTTGCCGAAGATAACACCTCAGTTTTTTCAAATTTGAGGTGTAGATTCGGATTTCATCCAGTTGGTGACCCGAATACATAGAGTCTTTAAGAGGAATTTGGCGGAGAGTTTTTTGCCAGCCAGTTGGAGTGCCTGACATGTGGTAGGATTGTTTTGTGTGGGAGGGGATATCCCCCTGCACAAGAGCAATCCAATTCCCATGTGTGCTGCAGGATGCAGAACACATGCACAGAGGAAGTTACGGGGAGAAATAGAAATATTCCTCGTCATTACTTGTCTCCTATGTGAGTTAGGCATGCTATTTTGGCGCAAACTCAGGTTTACGGATTTTAGTAAATCTGGGTTTACACCAGAATACATGGGTGGATGCATGGGAACGCCTATGCTCAATTCACGAAACGCCTATCCGACGCAGTTTGAGGCAAGGCAGCTCAAGGCTCTGCCCTGTGTTACACTGCCATATAAAACTTGATTTGCTTGGCTTTGTAAATGTCACTTCAGCGCTTGCATTGCCTGGTGTCAACTTGCACGACACAAAAACAACACACGTGCATAGTAACTCTGCCCCCTAATGCCTCTCACTTGGGTCAAACGTGCCTCAAGACTAGGAATAAGCCTACTCCTTTCCCCAAACCACCCGAAAGCCCGTCCTTGCTTGTGGCATTTAGAAGTCGACAGCTCAGGGACACTGTCTGGAATGTTATCCATTCTGTTTGTCACGATTTAGCGGCCTCCGTGCTTCAAGCTTCCTGCAGAGGACTTGTTGCCGTGTTCCTCTGTTAAGAAGTACACAGAGCTGTGGTGCTGGCAGCTGCAGCTCCAGACTGGATCATTACTCCAGATCTGAGGTTAATCAACTGCAAATTTCATTAGCTTGGTACAGAGTGAAAATAAAGAACAGACGGCCTCAGATGTGAGCCAGGAGTCAGGTGCGGCGCAACAAAGCTCGCCTTCAGGTGGGCCTGGGTCTCTGGGGGACGTGCCCAGCCATAAGGGAGCAGAGCATCGCGGCTTCAGGGGAGGCCGTGGCTTCTGCAGGAGCCCGACAAAACCTTTCTTCAAAAGGAAACAGATATCCGGTCTCCTCCCTTGTTTCGTTACATACGTACATCCCGGTTTGCAATATGGAAGACGTATGTTTTTGTCGACTTCCCACCCTGCGTTTACTATTCGATTATCAGGCAGCGTCATCATCACTATTTGCATAGGTAACCAGAGTGCTAGATGTGAATTTCTTTTTTATCTCTTGAGTTCATTTTCCGCCTTCTATCTCTACCACTCACTACTCTCTCGCTCTCTTTCACGCTTCCTTCAACTCAGTCCATCTATTCATCCATCCATCCAGTCACCCACCCATCCACCCGCCTGGGTCTGCTCAGAATATCTCGACATGGTTGGTGAAATAGATTCCCTTTCTGCCCCTTTGATTGTGCTGAGGATGCAGCTGTCACATCTCAATTTGTGTTTCGCTTACCCCACGGCGGGCTGGTTGCAGGAGGTGGCTGTGTTTGTGCATGAAAGCACTGAAGCCAGCATGAAGGCTCGTCGAGGTACTGTAAACCTCTGTGTGAGATCTGCATCGTGGCATCAATCCTAGCAGTGCCAGCTCAGCTTTACATCCTTCCCAGCATGATAGCTCGAGTACCCTTAAATTAATTATTAATGACTGTCATTGTCGAAGTTTAAAAATATCAAACTTGCAGCATCAAGTGCGTAATGAAAAGCAGCAATTTTTATATCACTTCACCTACCAGGCAGCGGCAGCTTAAAGTTCCTTCCAAAAGTTTTTTTTTTGTTGCAAACATAGTGTTGCAAGTTGAGTTTTTAATCACATCATGGCCCCCAAAGTAGTCCAAACCTAGTAGGTAGGACCACAGGAGAAAAAATACGGGAGAGGCTGGGCACACACGCACACATATATGCACACGTGCACATAGACACACACGCACACACACCAACTCACTGATACTAAATTCTGCGAGATGAGAGGTACACTGAAGCCTCTGCAGACAGCGCCAAAGCCCACTCAGCAACATTGATGCTACTGGCACTAGTGATGTGTAGAAACCAACAAATCCCTCTGACAGAAATGTTGAAGCATCATTGTAATGTAAGCTGAACCTGACAGTTGGAGAACTATGCGTTGCTCTTAATTGCATGGTTAGACACGTTTTCGTCTGTCATTTTACTTTTAGATAGCTGCCTTGTGGATTATATTATGTCTGACACCTTCATCTAGTCCTGGCTTTTCGGTCAACAGTGCCATGCATGCTGGGAGTTGTAGTTTCGCTTTATCATTATAGCTAAAGTTTTAAGACTAAAGGGTAATGGGTTCTTGGTCAAAGGAGGATAGCTGAAGGTGTCACATGTGACATGAAGGTTTTTGGTATTGATTTACCATAAATTACGCACATCAAAAAGATAGGATACAAGCTTGCAAGGCACCCTTGGGGTAGAGAAGCTTCCCATGTTGTTTTGGCAAATATGCACAACAGTGAGTGCTTGAAATGTCAACACAATAAAAGTGGATGGGTTGTGTATATAGGTAGTGTCAGGAGTGTTTAAATACTAGAAGGCCCACTTAAGTATGTATGAATTAGGAGCTACAAGCAAACATTCACTAAACGTCTTAGAATAGGAATAACGTTAAGATTTCTGGTGTCACTTGGGCAAGACATGACGGTGAATCCCCCAAAAGGTGATCTGTTTGTCTGTCTGTCTATCTATCTATCTATCTATCTAATCTACCTATCTATCTATCTATCTATCTATCTATCTATCTATCTATCTATCTATCTATCTATCTATCTATCTATCTCACTTTTTCTAAAAGGGTGTTTGTCAGTGACAATCAATAATGCAGAAAACTCACACACAGAGTTTTTCTCCACCCTAAAAAAAGTTAATAGAGCCTTTCTCCAAATACAATATTTTCACCCCACCCACCGGATGATGTAATGCAATTGATAAAGATTTCCAGGTAAAAATTCAAATTATTAGACCTGCTATTCCAATACAGAATGGTAAGACATTGGTGAGGATGTAGGCTAGGAGTGGCCGGGCCAGTCAAGACAGTCCTGTTCCATGGCATTACTATGGAAGGTTGTGTATCCTCAATAAAATATACAAATCCTACATCTTTTCCTGGCAATCCATATCCTGCCGAGGGCATTCGGATGGGACAAGAGAGTTCAGCACTGTACATCAAGGGCACAGTGAACTGCTTCTTCAGGCCTGGATACTCCTGCAGTACTAAAGGAGGCTGGGTTAAGGCTTGCATTAAAAACATCTTTAGAATAGTATGACAAAAAGAAATATCACACAATCCCCAATTAATGTATCATGACTACTAAAAATGTTTATAAAAATTGGCTTTAATCCAAATGCAGATTTTTGTGGGAGGGTTTGAGATTCTTGGTGACAAGCAATGCCCATTCAGAGGCACAAAAACCACTTCCTGCACATACAAACCAGTATTCTTGACATCATGGACACGAGTCTCCCAGCAATACTTTTTTAATTGGATCTACGTGTAACATTCAGTATACTCGACCATGACACCCTCTTGAATACCGTCAAATGCGTGATAGAAGTGCCAGATGCTGCTAGCAGCTGACCGGAGTCTTAACTTTGCAACAGAAGAGCTAGAGTGGTTGTTGGACAAGAGTGTGTCATTGCCCTAACAGTGTGGTGTAGGACCCACTAGGTTTGTGACTCTTCCCGCTTTTATATTGAACCACTGCAATTTCTTGCCACAGTTCCAAAACTATCCTGACGATATCAAACTGGTTTCCATTGTTCGCAGGCGGGTCTCTTAGGTGTTTTCCAAAATACAAAGCTGGACGAAGGACAATTTACTCAACTTGAAGGTGGCCAAAATAGTGTCTATGTGAGCTAGTACAGAGCAGTGCCTAAAGAAAGTGAGTCCAAAATATACACCCTTCCAAGCTGGAAGTTCAGAAATTTCTGTCTGTAGTTAAATGAAAATATAAGGGGTCATTGTAACAGTTCAGCGGCTAGGATAGCGCTTAACTGCGCACATGTCATCTGCACTATGAGAACGCCACTCGCTTTCAGCTGCCTGAAGATCTGTGAAACAATGACCCAATTCCACTTTTCAGGTTTACCTTTAAATCTTTTTTTTTTTCTAATTGTAGACCTAACTGCAGATCTAGTAGGGCTTAGATACTCTTCTTTGGTTATAGCTCTATATTAATACACTGAAAAGGCTAAAAACACAATTACCACCATCCTAGTGCTCTTCTTGACCATTTCACCTTTAATCCTGCCAGTCTCTGGACTCCCACAAGGGACATCTTATGCTTGGATTTGCAATTACAAATGTCATCCAGAAGATCCAGGTGTCCTATAAAGAACTTAAGAGCAATAAACACTAACCTAACCAAACAGCATTAACCACACTGAGCAATCCTTCACAGATGTCATACTGTCTGGGACAGTGCTGCTATCCTATTTATTATCAAGAATACTACAGGCTTCAAGATGTGCCTGAAACCTACAAATGACCATTTACTCGTGCAATTTACTAACAATAAGAAGCTCTATATACAGTAGGCCTAGAGACCGGGCACAGGAATATTCAAATAGGTTGTTTTGAAAATCCTGCTACCTTTGTTTACATTAGAAAGACATACATCAAACCACTCCTTTGAGAGGCATTGATGGTGTTGGATGTTACTGGGAACAAATAGTTCCCAGCCAGGCACTACATTCAAACTGGAGTCTGTACAATTCCCCTTAGTACTTAATTGGAGTCCGTGGTAGCAGGTGGGGCCCACTGGAACTCATTTTTGGGGACAGCACTTATTTGTCCTCATCAGACTTTGACCTGCAGCAAGAGAATACACAAGGGAGGAAGAAGGAGGAAGAGAAAGATGGAAAACCGTGACAAATGGTAAAAGCAGAAACCGTGAGCATGAGATAAAGAGGCAGGGAGCATCTGGTGGTGGGTTAAAGAGGCATGAGGTGGATCAAGACTACACAGCTTTAATATTTGCCACACTAACATTCAATAGTGTGGGTCACAGGCTTCTGAGCAAAACTTTGGACTTAGATAACAGGACTAAATGTAATCAACTCTGAAAGGCTTAAAATTAAACTCCGGGGATGGTATGGTTGAGTGAAGCATGTGGTAGTCCTATGGGAATTTATACCTGGCAAAGTATTTAGGAACATTTCAGCCTTAGGACTGACATCTGTATTTTTCCATGTTTTAGCAGGCGTGCAGATAAAACATGCCCAAAATAATTAGGATAAAAGTGTACGCTGTGCAGCAGATAAATTAAGCAGCTGATTAGCTTTAGCAAAAAAGCTTAATTGGGGTATTTCTTACATAAGTGAGTTTATTTTCCAAGAATTTGGCTTTGGTTCTGAGATGTAAACATATGCTGTACTAAAAGGTGAACCTTTATTTGGCCATGTGATTTTTCTTATTTTGCACTTCTAAATCCCTAGTAGTCTTCCTTTCTGCTCAAATGAGGAATAGCAGTGTTTGAAATGCCCCACATGGGTTGTCCGGTGTGGATTTATTTAATTCATCAATAAACGGTGTCTGTTTTTCCCTTGTGACATTTTTTTTACAAACGGGCTCTGACTTAAGTCAACATTGTTTTATGAAATGTACAGAGATATTACTCAAGAAAGCCACAGATATCTGCTAGTTGACCTTGAACATTTGTTCCATAACTTCGCAAACTAGTTAGTCGGGCATCAGAGAAGTTTTGAGTATCAATAATACTTTAATTGTTTTATCACTTATAACGACTCATATAAAAGGCATTGAATATTTCTGATATATTTTTTGCCCATAGGCACCAGTATTTTAAATGCCTCAATTTATTTTATATTTATTAAGGAGTTTTCTACAGTGCTAGCTGTTCACATGTGCTTATTACAAAGAGCTGTACCATTTAAACAGAGACGCAAGAATTTTAGAATTGCAGAAGTCCAACAAAAGAGGGAAACTCTCTCTGGTCAGTGCTTAAACTTAAAAGTGCTCCTAGAAACAGTCCACCACATGCTGACTGTTTCATTATGAGGTGAGAACAACAACTGTGTTTATTAAGTCACTTTCAACTGAAATTCAATAATACTAACCTCTCACGTCATGATTATATCTTTGTGTGGTCTGAAATAGTCTGAATTGTCACACTTGTAGGAGGGCGATGGTTAGGTGTTACGTTGGTACTGTCACTGGTTGTGCTGACAGTGGCAATGGGTGGTGCAGGCTGAAGTGACCTTCTGAGAAGGGCCTCAGCACTTAATTTTTAACAAATTAAGCACTGTATCTGGTATTTCTCACTAGCTAAGCTTGTGTCAATGGGGTGGTATCTCCCACTGTAACAGTTGATAACAAGTCTTCAGTTCAATTCTCTTCTGAAGAGTTCAGTTTTCAGACATTTTCTGAACCGGAGGTGACAGAGTTATGCTGTTGGTGGGGTTCACAGAATTCCAGAGTGCAGAGCCCTGAACTCCCAATGCTCTGCCTCTAATGACCTGGCTAATTCTTTCATATCCTGAACCCTCACATCATCTAGACCTTGATAATCTTTTAAAACAAGAAACGATTCCCTGGTTTTCTAAAATGTATTCATTCCTCTGTTTAAAAAACAATTCCCATTACTGGAAGACAATTGTCAGTGCTTGAATTGAGCCGGTGGTTGCCGGTGGGGGTCACTGACACTCATTTTTGGAGACTAGCACTTCATTTTCCTGAGAGCAAGAAAAGAAAAAACACAAAAGTGGAAAGACAGAAGAAGAAAGAGACAGAAAAATTAACACAAGGGGAGAAGGTGGGAACCTGCAAGAGTGAGATAAAGGGTCAGGGAATGCCTGGTAGTGGCTTAAAAAGACATGAGGTGGATTTAAGACCATCAGCCTTGGCATTCGGCATGTCAGCATTTAATTGCACCTGCCTCTGGCTTCTAAGCAGTGCTTTCGGCAAAGGTACTCATTAGTTTAAAAATTAAGCATTGCCAAGTTTCCTTTTCCAAGAGAGACTCAAGATCGTATCTTAAGTAGCAGGTAAACAGTGCAGATTTCTCAAGATTGAATGTTAGAAAAGAAAACCTCACCAACCTACCCCGGATCCTGGTTTTGATGCAAATAAATGTCATCATTTTCCTAGATCGGCTTAGTAATTTGTCCCAAACAAGGCACAGACAGGTTATGCATGTCCATCCTTGATGGCCTTGCTCATACGTCACAGTGAGATATCAGCAGGGCAGCAGGGATTTGTACCTCCACGCTTTCCACTGCATGTTGAAAAGTGGTCAGATATCCCAAATTACCTTATTTGGTTTCGGTAAATACATTTCTCCTTAAACAGTTATGCACCCCACCGTGGTCAAGCTGGTAAAATTGTTCAATCAATTCAATGCACACTGTTGGCATTTGTTGTAATCGGGTTACAAATTCAAGTCAGAGGAAGCCCAACTTAGCCCTAAGTCCTTCTGAGACCTGTGAATTAAGTACCATTAAACTGGGTTCTAGTAACGTCTATCACTTATAGTGCTTAGAAACAGGAGAAGTATCTTGTGAAGCACTAAAAGATGGGTTTGGGGTAATATCAGTTTTTAGGAGTGGGGGGTCGGGTAGTTTAAGTTTTAGGGGTGGGTGGGGGTCGGGTAATTTTAGGGGTGGGGTGAGGGGGCGGGATCATTTTAGTTTTAGGGGCCGGGTGGGAGGAGGGGTAGTTTTCGTTTTTAGAGTCAGGGTAATCTTAGTTTTTAGGGGCAGGGGTGGGGGGGGTCGAGGTAGTTTAAGTTTTAGGGTCAGGGGGTCACAGTAGTTTTAGGGTCGGGTAGTTTTAGTTTTGGGGCAGGGTGGCAGTTCGGGGTAGTTTTTAGGGGTGGGGGCACAGTAGTTTCAGGGGTGGGGGTCGCTGTAGTTTTAGGGGCAGGTGGGGGGTCACAGTAGTTTTAGGGGCGGGGCGGGGTGGGGGGTCGGGTTAGTTTTAGGGGCGGGTGGGGGTCGGGGTAGTTTTAGTTTTTAAGGGTGGGGGCACGGTAGTTTTAGCGGCAGGGGTGGATGGTCGGGGTAGTTTAAGTTTTATGGGCGGGGTGGGGGGGTCGCAGTAGTTTTAGGGGCATGGTAGTTTTAGTTTTAGGGGCGAGGGGTTGGGGTAGTTTTAGTTTTTAGGGGTGGGGAGTCACTGTAGTTTTAGGGGCAGGGTCAGAGTAATTTAAGCTTTAGGGGAGGGGATCAGGGTAGTTTGAGTTTTTAGGGGCATGGTGGGGGTCGTGGTAGTTTTACGGTTGGGGTGGGGGGTTGGGGTAATTTTACTTTTTAGGGGCGGGTGGGGGATCGGGGTAGTTTTAGTTTTTAGGGGCGGGGTGAGGAGTCAGGGTAGTTTAAGTTTTAGGGGCTGGGGTCACAGTAGTTTTAGGGACGTGTCATCATTGTTAAGGCATTCGTGGTTAAGGCATTTGTGGTAACAACGCTGTTGTTGTACTGACCGCGTTGTTCAGGCATACGTTATTCCAGCATTCGTTGTTCTGTCGTAAATTTATGTAGGAGTACATCCACCTGCATTGGTGGCCATCTTTCTGCTGTAATGTATGCTCCGAGAATTAATTAGAGTATTCACAAACACTGAAGGTAGGCGTGCGCTATTTATAGATCGCCAGTGTCACTAGTAAGGTAAATATATAATAACTCAAATTTTCGCCGCCCAATAGTAAGAAATATTACTATGACCGATAACCATACCTTCTTTCAGTTTAATACAATAAATTAATTTCACCGTGAAAGAGACAGAGATAAACATGTCTTGAAAAAAGCTGATTGATTTATGCCGAATGTACTGTACTGTATGCATTTCCATATAGATCATGCCCCCATATGCATGAAAAGGATGCCTTTGCATTTCCACAGCTTGCTTCCTTATGCCTGCACTTCTGATCTCAAGTGTGCATGTAACTGAATCTGTTTTGCCTGTGAAATTAAGTTAAGTATTTTTTTTCTGTCTTTATTTGTGGGTGTTTTATAGTATCACATTGTATTCTGATCCCTAGGCTGATAGGAATTCGAAAATGCGTGGCATTTATCGCAACTCCGTTGTTTTGTCTAAACACATTGTCCTTGGTCAAACTTGATAAAATTTACCAAGTGGTGGGGGGGAGTGGAGACCAGAAAAAAGACAAAATATGCAGAATCTGGCAGGTTTAACACTGATCCTGAATGTTATGCCGCATTTCAAAGAGAAAAACTTAGACAAGGATGTATTTACCGACTTACTCGGAATTGGGTCCGCAGTAGGAGGCAGTCCAGACGCTTCAATTTATGACACTAATAGTGAATAATGTATTATTCACTATTGTGTAATAAAAATAGTGTAGAGTTAGCTTGAATATACCCTTCCAAGGCAGCTGAGGTAAGTAAATCATGCTTTTAAATGTATGTTGTGTGCGTGCATGCGAGTGAAAGTGTGTTTATGTGAGAGAGTGTATGTAAGTGTGAATTTGTGTGCATGTATAAGTATGTGTGTATGAGTGAGAGTGGATGTGAAAGGGCATGTGATGTCACTTCCGTATTTCGGTGAGTTGAGGTCCATGAAGTAAGGTAACCTGAGGCAGAAAGAAGCGGAGGGCGTCTGTGCTTTAAATCCCTGAGGATCTGTCTCTATATTTCAGACTTTGGAAGCAGTTGTTCGATCACGTCGGTGAAAGCTGCCCTTAGGGTCCTGGTGAGCATACAGTGTGCAGCCGGGTTCTGCGGGATGCTCAGGTCTTTGCCCCAAATGAGCTTTCCGGGTGATACACAGAGCTTTAAAAGGGATTCGGTATTACCCCGAAACCCAATGAAGAGACTTCAGTGAATCCATCTGCATACGTGCGTGCACACCCTGGATGCCTACTTATGTAGGTAAACCTCTTCAATTAACATTATTACCCTCGAAGCTAATGTAATCCCGTCTTTCCCTGGTGTGCTACTTATTGACTAGGGGTTTATTTTTTCATGAAATTAGGCATTGCAGACCTTCAAGGACCTCCCATGCCAGAATGCTCTGGTTTTGCATCATTGCGGGTGCATTAAGTGTACAGAGGAAAGGTTCCCTCTGTAAGGCCACGTAGCTGCCCACGGCGTAAAGAGGGTGCGCGGAAAACGCTTTTTAAGTAACTCGACCCCAGAGAAGTCATTAGTGTGGCCCTGAAGGGTTATAAAAGTGAGCTGTAATTCCTTTATTTGAAGACATGCATCTGATTCAAAATTTGAATGTTCAGTAAATTTTGCTCACTTGTTTACAAATGCCTTTCCTGGTGGTGGGGTAATGTCTTGCCTCCATCTGTAGGTGTCGCTGTTTACAGTTCACATTGATTCACAAACCTACAATAACATGACCTGTCTGGGTGGTAACAACAGATGTACACTCCTCTCCATTGGATGGTATGTTTTCAGTTCACAGTTGCATATAAACATTTTAGATCGTTCGTCAGCGTAGTCGAAGTGTGAGAAAAGTATACAGCTGAATTCTAATTTCAGGTAAGTTATTGTAATGATCCAACAAAAGGTGAAGTGATCCAGGCACTGGGAACAGTAAACAACTAGTGATATCCCAAACGGCTCTTTCTTGTCATAGTCAGTGCTGGAATGAAAGATGAAATTGTCTGGAAGTGATGAATATTTGCTCCATGCTGACGCGGGGTCAAGGGCCATCGCGTGCAGAGAGCCCCATTCTCCCTGGCACCGCTTCTTTTGTATAGCATAGCTTGGCATCCCCCACTGTCACTTCGGCTACCCGCCAGTGCAGCTGGTACTGGGAATTGTCTGGGCCACCGTAGAAAGCGTCACTCAGCAACCAGCCAGCTCGGTGGGGGACCCCATTCGAGATTGACAAAGAAAGATGGCCTATACATCCTGCCATCCGTGCCCATTAGAAGGGCTCTAAGTGGCCCACTACAAGTGCTTGTTAATCGTGGAGTGCTCCTTTGATCTGGTTTACACGACTAGCTTCTGTAGCTGCTGCAAAGAGAAACAAACAAGCATTGGCACCCTGGTTAAAAATATACTACTGCATTTTAAAACGTATGCAGACTGCGGAGATTTTGTGTCTTTCACTTTGAACATCTGCAGCCTGAATTGTAGTATGTTTGCCTCCGCCGGATCGCATGTGTATTTCCATAAATCAGAACAATCACAGGAAAAGCGATCGCGAAGGTGCAAGGGACACGTTTCCTTAATATTGCACTTTTCAGTGAAGTTGCCCGCAGCCACGACGCCCGTTTACTCTGCCCGTTATCCTCCCTGGTGTAACATGGTAGCCCCCTCCCTATTGGTCCGGATTTCTGTTCATCTTTCCCCCGCCTGGAATTCCGATTCCGGGGCAGGAGCGGAGGAGCAGTGATACTCCCAAGGACCTGCCACTTCCGCATTGCCAGGGCACTGGTACCGAGGGCCTCGCTCTCCAACTCTGTGTTTGTTCTCACGCTTTGCTTACTTCACTGATGTGTCTTCCAGTCATTCCTAGTATGAGGCAGTTCTGTCTATTTATCAACAATTACCGTGACGTGACGACGCGTAAAGTGACGTGGCAGGTAAACCAGGAAAAAGTTCGTTTGTTCTGAACTTTGAGTCCAGCTCACGTTAGCATTGGCATGGGGTTGTTTGCCTAGAGTACTTGGGGAATCCCCGTATACGTGAAAGGATCTATCCTCACTTGAGAAGTAGCATCTCCTTTTGTAATTCTGAAGGGGCTGGCGCTGGTGGTGCATCTCCACATTCTTGACAGAACGTATCTTCACTGGGAGTAGCTTTTCCATGCAAATGAAAAATCCAGGCCAGCCCAGGTGGGGGGACGCAGCGAGACCGGTCATATCTCAACCACTCAAACATTATACATCTACACATCCATGACTGATTCTGCAAGGACACAATACAAGATGCCTTATTGGGTTAGAGAATAAAACATTCTCCGGCCGTATTTATTACATCTCATAAACACAACAAATTTTCTTTCTCATGTTGTTACAATATGTACAGAATAGCATTGTAATTATCACATGTACATAAGTAATACATGAAGCACATGGCCTATGGTAGCCAGGCATCTGTTCTAAATCTATGATTCACACACTGGCCCTTCAGCCAAGGGTTTTATCCTGGACTGCCCACCACATAGGACAACACAGGCCCCTGTAAAGGAAAATGAGATACTGCAGACACACACAAGCAGAGGTGCAGCCACTGTAGTTTAGGGACACATCTTACCTGTGGTGACAAAAGGCTCTATATGTGGCAGGACCAGGCCAATTTAAGCCATTCTCCTGACGCCTAAAACCAAGCCTTCTTACCTAACACAGTTCTTAAGGATTCAATTCAAACCTTGCATCTTATTGCTAAAATATTTACAAAAAGCTTGTATTCTGTCCTAGCAGCTACAGACCTTAACACTAGCACACAATACTCCAGAAATGGCCACAACAGTCATTAATACAATGGTAATATTCTTACTTCTGCTAGTAAAACCTTTCCCTTGTCAATGGTTTACCATTGACTAAAATAATCACCAGGTTACCCACGTGCTGGTTGGCCAGCTGTACTATCTCTTAACGATGCTGCAAGTTTCTCCACCTGAAATGTAATGTATGGCTTTACTAATGGATATCTTGAATCTTAGATGCCAGCTCTCTAATCACTTTCCAGTTTTCCGGAGTACCTCCCTGTCTCATAAGGTATCCAGTTTGTGCTATATCTTAATGCTATTTTCTGGGGATGTCTTATAAACTTGCAGCCCCTCTGCAATCTTACTGCCATTCAGTGTCCCCTTGCCAATTCTTGGGATACAATTATGATGGCCCTCACCACAGAATGAACTCCTTACAAACACACCTTTGGTCGCCTGTGAAATTGCCAATTTGTAACCATTTTCTTCACATTTGGGCCTACTGTGTGGCTACCTAGCTTCTTCACTAGTTTTTTGTGAAGATAATTTCCAACATTTTTGTCCTCATTTCAGATGTGGCAAGAACTCCATTGGATAAAAACTACCCAGAAAAATATTGGTACTGCCCCGTTGGTTTAACCAGGGGAGGTGGATTTCCTTCCTATTTGCGAGTTTCGCAGGTGCAAATGTGGGATAACATGCGGTTTTACGCAGTGGTATTCCTTTGGAAAACTCAATGATTTTCTTATTTGTGATTTTTTCCTCTGTGCAAATTTCTCTGGGTAATACCTGAGAGAACTTGTGTGTGGAAACCTCCCAGGTTGCAAAATGACCACAGAACTCATAATGCCTTAATCAGGGGCATACTCTTTGCACACAATCCCAGTATTCCAGCAACTCATAGAGGGGGACCATTGACTGAAGTCTAAGGAGACTAAATCCCCAAATGGAAGTTTCAAATCACAAATGTCACAAAAGACTATGTGGGCCGTTGCCATCAACTAGAAATTGGTGTTGGCTTTGGGGGGAAGGGAACTGATGTCAGAGGCATCTGCGAATGAGGTACCAATGTCACAGGTATGCTGGCAGGAGTACACACTGGTTACAGCAGTGTGTGGGCGAGCATGGGCAGGGCTAATAAAAGGGTAGAAACAGAATGAGAAATAAATAAAAGCCTTGAATTTCCAAGCTGCTTCTTCTAGAAGTGACAAAACACTTTCTTTTTAGTGGGAGCAGCTGGTATCTCTAATAGTTTCATCAATGTTAATGATTACATATTTCAGCTTTAGTGAAGAGTTCCTTTAAGCATAGCCAGCCATTGGCCATCAAAATATTTGCTTTGTGTTAAACAATATGTCAAGCTGCAAGTCATGCCCTGTTCTCTCTATACACTTGCTTATAAAGAAGTTTTCCAGCATTTCACGCTATTTCCCATTCTTCAACTATCCATGTTCCCTTTCTCCATTTTATTACCACTAACAACAGCCTGATAGACTGTCTCCAGCTCTATGGCAGTCACTCAAATGTGTCAACGCCACAATGTCAAAAGACGAGCTCCTCAGGAGCGCTTTCAGGGAACAAACTATACCGATTAATTATTGCCGGAATGATTGGTTATTAGACCACAGTGGACGGTCATCCACGTCCGAGCTAGGGATTATTTCTCTAAAGATGATGTCATTCCTTTTATACGCGCTGTAATCTAATTTAATGCCTGCCACTTTATAAATGAAAGCGCCTCCTATTATTTAAATGTCCTCCACTGCTGTTCTTGCCTGGGTATAACCTTCCGTTTCTTGCCTTGTTTGGCTCGCCGCTGTCTGAAGTAGGTATGTATAATTCAGCATTGTACAAAAGGATTCTGATACCAAACATAGTGAAATGGATTCCAAAAGCGCCATCTGGTATTTGGGAATGCACTGTGAGTTGGGAACGTGAGAAGAGATATTCTTTGCCACTTTGCTTGGGCCCCAGCCATTCGAAGGATAATTGCCAAGAAAAGGTGATATAGGCTTCGGGCTCGCGGCAAGTGCCTCGTCTGCGGTGAGTTAACTCTTCGCGTGCCTCTGGCGCGCAAATAGAAAAAAGTCACCCACGCGCACCAGCCCGTTTGATGATGTACCAAAAAAGTGGATGAAATTATAGGAACGGCTGACCCGATTTATTAAAGGGTGATGAGAAAGGCGAATTACAAATAATTACGCTGAGATTGCACTAATTGAGATACCTGGACCTAAGGCGGTGCGACCAGTGCAGCTGCACCTGGACAGACTGTGGTGAGGGACGCTGTGTTTAAAAGTAACTTATGCGTGGGAAAGAAGGTGAAATTCCTTGGGTGTCCAGCAGTTTTCAGGCAACAATAAAAATGTGAAGATAACTCTGATGATTAATGTTCCTTCTGGTGAGAGATGGAAATTTGTGAGCGAACTATGAGTTGCGCTATGAGAAAAAAACGAAATGCATGTCAGAGAGGGGAAATGGATAGCGAGATGAGGGCACGCCTGGAGGGTGGTAGAGAGGGAATCCCTGAAGAAGGAAGTCATCAGGGCTTCACAAAGAAGGTCACACTGGGCGCCACCAGCGCTAAAGCCGGCCCTGTACCTGGACCCCAGAGCTAGAGGAGTGTGAAGAGAGGGTCCTGCTAAGAAGAGCATCTGAAATTATTATATGTTGCGGTTTTACAAGCCCTTCTTTCGCTTTTCTTTAATACTCCCAGTTGCCAACCCTGTGTTGAAGGTCGTCACTGAACATCATATCTCTCCTTTCACCCGTAGAGTCATATAGTAATAAAAGCAAGTTACTAATGGTGAAAATACAGCCTAAAATAGAAACCATTACATATGTCCAGAGCCTGTGGTACTATATAATAAAGTAAAGCTTTTATAGAATGCCGCACCCAAACGTAGCATCCAAACCCGGAAGAGCTGGATTTAGAATTAAATTTGCATATTCATAGCCGACAAAATGCATTCAAAACAGCCAAGAAGATCGCAGCTCGCCCCATATGGTCTCCCTCCTGGCTGAATCTCTGTTTTCTGCGCTTTTGCCAACCTCGGTATTATGCTTTTGACCTTTAGTTATTTAAGTTTAGCTGAAATGTAAAAAGGGAGAAGGTAGGGAAAATCTGAATGTCTCCCGTTTGGAAATCCTGGACATGGCTTACCCATTGGGTCCGTGGACAGAAACGTGGGAGGGTGTCCCACGGGCAAGGCAGGTCCGGGCAGGGGGTTTACAGTGACATCGAAATCAAGCAATGGGGGGTTGTGTAGAAATCACAAGGTTCGTAAATTCAATGTTAGCATTGCCACAGTTAACAAAAGTAGAAAGAGGATTTCCGCATGACAATGCACCGCTATATTTTTCTCGTATTTTTTTTTGTTGTACTTTTGGGGCAATAAATAGGCCATGTAAATATTGACAGCTAATTAAAAGGAATATCTAGGTTTTGCTAAAAAACACATGGACGTCCCAATAAAGGCAAAAAGTTCCATAATTCAGCCTTGATCCATTAACAGAAGTAATAGCTACGATATGATGAACAAGGCACAAATTAAGTAAAATCTTTGTTATAACCCTTTTTATATTTTTTGTTTCACATTCTGATTTTACAGGGGGGAATCAACAACAGGGTTCACCAGCCAGTACAATGCCACGGCCACCCGTGGGGGCCAGGAGGCATAAGGCCACATGATACATAAGGAGGGCACAGCACATCAACTGAATCTGGGCCCGGGGCAGCCAATGTGGAGTGGGCAGTCTGAGGGCAAGTGGAAATCAGAGGAGGGGGCGAGGAGGGAATGGGGAAGGACGTGGGGGTCAGAGAGGGGAAAACGTGGAAGGGAAGAGGTCCCCCTAGACCCAGGCAGGAAGAAGGCGTGGAGGCATGAGGGGAGCGAGATAGGGAGGGGAAAAGGAGCAGGGGGAAAAGGGAAAGCATAGCGTGGAGGGGGAGAGAGGGAGGAGAGGGGAAGGTGGCGAAGCAGAAGGAGGAAATGAGGGGATAGAGGACCAGGAAAGCTCACAGGGAAGGGCCCGAAGGGTAAACAGGGCCGCAATCATGACCACGATCTGAGAAGAGGCCCGTAGATGCAGGGTTAAATCTTGGAGAACCCCGATAACTCAACAGGTCGACCTGCCATTCAGCCATTGTCCCACACTCCCCAGTTGGGTACTCCGCTCCCATCCCCTTGGAGAAAGGGTGCCAAGTGTGGAGGAAAGTGTCCCTATTATGTTGTAGGTTATAAATGACATGCTCATATGAGGCCATCTGGTACATGGCCGAAAGCTTTTCATTGTGTATGGGGGAGAGGGGCGCTCACCATTGCCGGAGGACACATTTCTTAGTTGTAGCCAGCACCGTATGGAACAAGCGTCACTCACTGGGAGGCAAGGTTGGAGATCCTGCAAAGTCATGTAGAAGGATCGAGGGTCGAGTCAGCGGTACTGGGTTTTCCAGAGTCTCACTGAGTGTGGCACCTACTGCCTCCCAAACGGGTTCGATGATAAAGCAGTTACAGAGGACGTGGACCACAGTCACAGCACCAGCAGGTTGAAGTAGAGTAGCAGCCTCACCACCCGTAGTTTTGGGGTGGTCCAGTGCCAGTCATGGTGCAATTTAAAAAGACAGAACTTCAACTGGGCTTTCCTGGCTCCACTGCCCAGGGCCTCCAGGAGTTTTGCCCAGTCCTCTGGCTCATACGCCACCTAGGGGCGAGCCTGCCATTTGGTGCACAGGCTGTCCAGCAGGGGTGAAGAATATAAGTGTTGGGTCAGGAGGCTGTTGATGCCAGACCTCAACTCCCAGAAGTGACCCCATACCTTCAAATATGACTCCGCTGGTGAGGGCAGAGGATCCCAGGGCCAGGGACCAAGAAGCTAGGCGAGACAGTGGCAAAATTGTTGGGGCCACCAGTATTGACCAAGTGGGAGACCAAACTCCAGTTGTGGTCCTTCTAATTATTTCCTGTTATCGTCACACAGGTTGCCCTTCCCTCAGATCCCGATGAAGACCCATCCAGATGGCTTTAAGTAATTGTGCTTTCTTTGGTCGAAACGTCAACACTCTCAAAATTGCCTGTACTAAGGCCTAATCTCTTTTGGACATCTGAGACAACCATCTAGCTGCCTGTTTGAGGCGAATTTTGGATTCTGTTATACCTGACAGACAGCACGCAGGCAGCCGAAGCACTGCACTCTTAAACTCTTATTGTATTTTATGTATCCAGTCACCTCATTTTCACTTGTCATGCTGCACAAGCACTTTCCTCACATTTTGCACATTTGGAGCAACATTCAGTACAGTGTACATAGACAGTTTCTGCCATTAAGACATATTGTCTGTTTTAATTTGCTCTACTTACAGGACTATTTTGTTTACTGTTGTTAGAAATTGGGTCTCTAGTTGGCAGAGGTATACACCCTTGTCAAAGTAGGGACCACAATCCCAGTCAGGGTAAGCCAGAACACAATCCGAATTATCCTGTGCTCACCCTCTGGTAGGTTGGCACAAAGCAGGCAGGATTAACTTACAAGGCAATGTATAAAGTATTTGTGCAATAACTCATACAGTAACACAGTGAAAACACCACAAAAATACACCACACAGGTCTAGAAAAATAGATAATATTGATCTGAATAAAGTAAGATCAAAATGACAAAAAGCCAATAGGCACAAGTTGAGATATCACTTTTTAAAGGTTTAAATGAGTATAATTCCTTAAAAATCAGTGGTTATATCCTTGTAACACACAGTACATGGGATGTGTCAACAATAACGACGCACGGGGTCCACAGAGGAGGAGATGCAGAGAAAAATAAGGCGCTGCATTAGATTTTCCTGTGTGGCACAGTCGATGCATCGTTTCTTTCCATGCTGCAAGGTGATGCGCCAATTTCCAGGAACACAGCCTTGGTTTCTCACTGCGATGCGAGGATATTTTGATGCCCAGGGATGATGCGTTGAAAATCCTTGACATGCTGGTAGAAGGAGCAGTCACTGCATTAATCCGGTAGGTGATGCAGCTATTTTTCTACCGCAAGGCAGGCACTGTGTCGATTTCTGCAGTCGTTGCATTGTTTTTCCGACGCATTGGGATTTTCTTCTCTGGGGTGAAGTCTTTGTGGCCCTGAGACTTCAGAACAGAAGGTAAGCTCAATCCAAGCCCTTGGAGAGCACTTGTGGGGAAGGCAGAGTCCTTCGAGCAGTCAGAGGCCAGTAGGCACAGGACAACAAGCAGAGAAGCAGTCCTTCTCAGCAAAGCAGTCCAGATGAGTCCTTTGGGCAGCCAGGCAGTCCTTCTGACAGAGTCCAGGTGTAGACCCAAAAGTGTCTGATTTGATGAGGTCAGAGACCCACTATATATATACCCAAAAGTGTCTTTGAAGTGGGGGGAACTTCAAAGTGTAGTTTTGAAGTGCACAAGTTCCCCTTTCAGCCCAGCCCTGTCTGCTAAGATCCCTGTGGGGGGTTATCAGTCCTTTGTGTGAGGGCAGGCCACTGGTTTTTGAAGTGTAAGAGAGAGACCCTCCTCCCTTCCTGCGCAGGGAGAGCGATTCAGTAAGCAGATGAATGTAGGTGTGACTGAGTGTCCTGTGTTTATGACAGTCTGGGTGGAATGCACAAGGGGAGCAGCCAACCAGCACAGAGCAGACGTGGATTAGAGACAGGCTGTAAGGCACAGATGGCAGTAAGTGCAGAGAAATGCCCACTTTCTAAAAGTGGCATTTCTAAAATAGTAATATTAAATCCAACTTCACCAGTAAGCAGGATTTTTGATTACCATTCTGGCCATACTAAACATGAAATGGCTACTCCTTCCAGATCAGAAAATACCACTTAAAAGTATATGAGGGCAGTTCTAATGCTAGTATATGAGAGGAGCAGGCTTCACAGTAGTGGAAAATGAATTTGTGAGTTTTTCCACTACCAGGACACGTAAAACACCTAAGTACATGTCCTGCCTTTTACTTACATAGCACCTGCCCTATGGGTTACCTAGGGCCTACCTTAGGGGTGACATATGTAGAAAAAAGGGAGTTCAAGACTTGGCATGTATTTGTAAATGCCAAGTCAAAGTGGCACTGAAACTGCACACACAGGGCTTGCAATGGCAGGCCTGAGACATGGCTAGGGTGCTACTTATGTGGGTGGAACAATCAGTGCTGCAGGCCCACGAGTAGCATTTCATTTACATGCCCTGGGCACATGTAGTGCACTTTACTAGGGACATATAGGTAAATTGAATATGCCAATTGGGTAGGAACCAATGTCACCATGTTTAGGGGAGAGAGCACATGTACTTTAGCACTGGTCAGCAGTGGTAAAGTGTGCAGAGTCCTAAAACTAGCAAACAAAGTGTCAGAGAAATGGAGGGAGGCAGGCAAAAAGTTGGGGGTGACCACCTTAAGGCTGTCAGGTCTAACAAATGTACTAAACACTATCCAGGTTCTGAGGTTCACTGGGTCATGCCATTAGATTGTAGTGGCAATAAAGACAGATAGTGGAGGGTCTGGTGTTTGTGGGAGCATATAGGCGAGCTGTGCTAGGTGCAAGGCCAGGGTGTAATGTAAAGGGAGGAGACCCTATCCACCAAACGACGGGTGGGATAACAGCTAGCTACCTGCCAGCTTGGGCTAGAACAACCCCCAAACAAAGGATCTGAGGCCCCTATCCACCGAGTGCAGGACAAGAGAGGCACAAGCAAGGGAAGCATACCTAAGACATAGGTGAACTGCAGCAGGGTCAGTAACCCTTTCCTAACATGGAGAAATCTAAGCTGATCTGTGGCAAACATCACGAGCCTGCATTCATCTTACACCCCTCATTATTTAATTCTTAAATTGGATGTGGAGCATTTCCAGTGCCATGTGGTAGGGAGGAGGTCTCAGATATCAAGATTGCCACCACTGGTCTCTCTCTTACAAGTGATAACCGATATGTCAGAGCAACCATTTTGACAGAGGGGTCCCATATGCTAAGGATTACCTCTTGTGTGCCATCAACAGCTTTTTGCCATAGGTGTAGCTTGTGCAAGAATTACACTCAAATATTCAACGCAGAATTTTGGTTTGGGTGCTCCATACTCAAGTTATTACCTACAGAATGCTAGTGCCATCATTTTCCCTTGTGTACTTCATATTCATAAAATTGCCTCCAATATGCAGCACTAGCATGATCTTGCCATGTGTGCCTCCTTAAGCCAGGAATTATTCACAGTATACCATGGCCGATGGCAGACTCACAGGCATAACACACACAAACATTCTTTCTCATTCTCACATTCTCAGTCACAATTATTTTCAAGCTCAGTCATCCTCATTTTCACTTTTACACTCGTTCACACACACTCACTCACACTCCTTCTCACTCTCTCACACCTCCACATAATCAAACTCATTCTCAGTCACAGTCACGCTCACTCATTCTCACACATTCTTTCCAACTCACTCACACTCATTCTCAGTCACATTCACTCATGTTCTTGCTCTCACTCTCACTCACTCTCTCACTCTCACTCATTCAGCCACACTCACTCACCATTACACTCATTTTCACTTGCACCAATTCTCATCCATTCATTCTCTCACACCCCCCACACTAATTGTTACTCATTAATTCTTGCTTACATTTATTGTCACTTATAATTCAATTTTTGCACTCACACTAAGTCTCACCCACTCATACTTCTTTGCACTAACTCACACTCATACTGACTCATGCTCACTCACACTCTCTCTCACCCCCCTACATTCATTCACACTCAGTCTCATTCTCATTCTCTCGCATAAACTCCCCCACACTCATTCTCACTCATTTATTATCATTTACTCTCACTCAATGTCACTTACACTCACTAGTACTAACTCACTCTCACAGTCTTACTCTCTCACTCTCAATAAGTCTCCTTTATTCTCATTCACTCAGACTCACTCAATCTCACTCACAGTTACAATCACTCTCACTGACTCTAGCTCATTATAAATCAATCAATCCCCTGTTGCTCGCAATCAATCACTTTCCCTCAAACACACATACACATGCATTTTCTCGTGTTCTTTCTCCTGCTCCTACCTTCACACAGGCGAGTAACATTTAAAAGATTGTTTTAAATTAACTTCTGCTGGATAGCACACAGCTTCCTCCTGATTACAAGAAACAGAACACTGGAACCTGTGCTGCTCCAGCTCTCAGCCTCTCGCCTTTTCACCTCACCCTCTCCTAGTGCCAGCCAATGCTCCCACCTAGCCATCAGAGGATTCACTGCCTCGGGCTGCTGCTTGCCCTCACTTGCAGAGAGGATCGACAGCTTTATTATTATATAGATATTAGCATAACAGAAAACAGAGAGAGTAAAGCATTGATACTCATAAGGGTAAGGTACCACTGCACCTTCTAAAAGTTGTCCTTCTAATCTTTCACCTCACACAGGAAGTAGCCATGATCCTCGCTGCTGTGATGTCCTGCCTTCAGTACTGGAACAGACTGTACATCTGCCTTCAAAATCCAAAGTCCTCCAGTATGTACACCTCTAGCACTGGACATCGGGTGCAAGCTTAGCTTTGCGTGCATGCAGGGCATCCAATGCCAGGCGTGTAAGATCTTTAAAAATATGAATTTGGCCTTGGCTTTTTGGGCCCTTATGGTGTTAGACAATAACATTTTGCCAGTTAGTTTCCTCAATAGGTGCTTGTTTTCTGGTTTGATATTTTTTATATAGAGAAGAAAGGGTGGGTTTGGAGTACAATATCTCTATCATTGTTACATAAAGGCAATATATTAACTTTTTATATCACCAACAATGGGCATTCTAGAATGTTTCTTTGTTTGACAACGTCTGTGGGGGGTTTGAAATATATTTCAACATTATTCATCGGATGCCCCCTTAAACACAAAAGACACTGTTGTTTCTATATTCAGCAGAGTCTGTAAATATCTGTCACAGTTCTCTATGTTTATATACGTGTTTTAACAGGTTTAAAAAAATAATGACTGTTGTTATAACATGTCCTCAGGTGAGTGAAGGAGTTATTGATGCAAACACTTTTACCGTTGCATTATAAACGCAGATTTGTTAAGCCTGTTGTGTATGACTAAGCAGACAAACTACAACTAAGTACAACAAGAGCATAGCAACACAATGCCATATTACAAAACACACCACAATAGCAGAACACACAAAGTGCAACTATAACACAACTAATATACAACACAAATAGCACAATGCATCACACCAACAAAATGCAACATAGTTACAATGCAATATCTACGTAAAAAGCAACTCAGCAATACAGCAATGTACCAATGCAACACAGAACACAAACACAACAAAATAATACAGCACTAATTAGCAATTGTGTTGTACTGCCCTTTATTCTGCTTTGCTCTGGTGCATTGTGCACATCTTTGTGCTGTTGTAAAGTGTGCTACTGTAACATTGTATTGAATTGTGTTGGAATATATGTTATATCACCATGTTCTGTTGTGCTGTTGTTTTCTTAAAGTGTATTACTCTGTGGTTGTGCGTTGAGTCATATCTTACATGCGGACACTCAGCACTCGTAAAGATACTACTCCTAAATCCCTTTGTGAACAGCAAACAATCATAAACTTACATGAAGTTTTAAGTATACCTTTGTGAAGCTAGCCCTTAAAGTGCTAATATAAACATAGCCTCTGTCACACTTTTGGTATGTCTGGGGTCTTTAATCCTTGAAGAGTTGAAAAAGCATGATTTACTACCGTACACAGTGGAAAATGGATGTTTGACACTGAACCTGTAACAGAATGTAGTGCTGAAAATGCAGCAACATAGTTAACACCTCAAAATTACCAAAGAGAACAACAATATACAATAATACAACACAAATCAATAAAACAAACAACAAAACATAGTAGGTCAAAGGAAGACCAACTTAATAATCACTACAGAATGCAACACAACAACTACAGTAAAACACAATGCAAAAATACAGCACAAATTACAATTGCAAAAAAAATAACCACCAATACGAAATGCAACACAATAACTCAAAATAACAACTTACAACACAAGAATAAAATACAATGGCTCTTTACAAAAATCACATAGTAACACAGTTAAGCAAGAAGGCAGCACAACAGAACATGGAGTGCAGAGTCTCCGAACGGAGAATACGCACTCGTAAAGATACTACTCATAAATTCCTTTGTGAATAGCAGACAATCGTACACTTACATAAAAGTGTGAGTTTACCTTTGTGAATCAGGCCCCCTGTGTTCACTTTTTGTGGTCTGGCTAAATGTATTGTCTATCTCTGAAAATTGTTTCTGTTATGCTTCTATCAACATTTTCCCTACCAAACTTGTAACTGGAATGACTTGACCCCATCCTCATTACATTTTTCCAATTGTGCATTGCTTGTCATTTGTGAATGAGTATGAGTTCATCAATTCGAGATCTACCTTCATGGTGATTCCAGGCTCGTTATTTTATTCTTATTGCTCTCATGGCGTCCTTATTCTTCTAGACTTCGATTAGCCTTTCCTTGCATAAACCTTTATCCATTTGCATTGTTGTCTCCCTCTTTGTGTTTTGGTTGACCATAAACAAGAATTCGTCATGTTCCTGATTACTGCTTTTCTTCAGCGTTCTGCCTTCCTCTGCACTGGAGAGTTATTCATTACGATTTATGAAGGACCCATGCCCACACAGAGCAACTGTAGTTGCATCACACACCATGAACTTGAAAAACAAGAACAAAATAGGTAATTTCTAAAATAACAGTCCAATATAAATATTATGTAGTTGATCCACAAAGGGCAAGTAAGAGTTTGTAAAAGAGTAGTCTCATAGTTCTACTTCCCGAAATTGTATATTCTTTTGTGTATCGCCCAAAATACTTTTATGGAACGTCAGCCTCGTAGGTTTAGAAATGCTACCATGTAAAATAAAATAAACCCAAGGGTTTGAAACATAAAAAACAGTGCACAAGATATGTTGTGATGTGAAGGTGAAAGACGAGTGGCGCCTGGCCTTGAGCTGTGCTTTCTCCTTGGTGTATCTGTGTTGCAATTTATAGCTTGAGAAATTCAATGACAAGCAAAGCAAATGGTGACATTTAATTTAGGTTGGAATTATTCAAATCACAATTTGGGAGCATCATCTAATCCGCCACACATTCCCCACTCTGCCTCCTCTTTTGATAGCAGGAACATAATGCGGATGCCAAGCGATGAAGTCGTTTTTCCAGCAGCAGCATCTGGCTCCTTGGCAGCCTCCACGGGCAGTTGTGTTGGTTATTTTGGACATGCCTCGAGGCCTAACACGTGACTTGGCATCTGCCAGGCTACGTCGGCTGCTTCGTCCTTACCAGACATATTTTTGTATTTGACTCACCTTTGATTGTGACTGAATTAAGTCGCATTTCCGATGGCCTTAAATTATAAACGTGCCACAGTTGCGTTCAAAGTCAACTTATTTTGAAAAAAAGTTCATAAATATTCTTAGCAAAGTTATTTTGCCCTAGTTGGTTGTATTAAAAATCCATATGCCTCCTATTACGTTTTCTCTGCGGTTAGCTTTACTTGCACAGAGCAATTATCCCATTTTCAACCCAGCTAGCGAAGGACATTTTCGATGTCAGTGCTCCCATAAAATTGTATTTATAATAGCATTTTCTAATAACATTGCCAAAATAAACTTGCTTTACAATAAAAATGCCATTCTTGATTGTCTTGATTTAAAAAAGTGGTCTAAATAAGTGTAGAGTGCGTGGGAACATTTTCAACGAGTATTGTCTTTGCTAATTCTTACTTGAGCTGTGTTCTCTTGTGTGGGATGATTTATTTTCAAGGTCTGCCGTCACCGCCCTGTCAATCACCGTCACTTGGGTCCTCTGATCCCGCCCTTCCAATAGTTAGGCTTCACCGCCACACAACTGTCAAACTTGGCAGCCAGACCATGAAAAGGCTCTCTCTAGAACTACTGTTTACGCTTGCTCTCAGGACCGCTGCGGGCATGAATGATGGGATTTAGCGCTTGCCACCTCCCTACTTTCCTTTCTTTTTTGCAGCTCCTAATTGCTCGCGATATTATAGCATCCTTTCCTATCGGGGCTGCAGGGCCTGCGAATTTTTTTGATGATGATCATACTTTTGCATTCTGTTTCATGCCTGGTTTTAATTACAGATGCCTCAATGTGTTATTTCTTTATTGCACGCAGATAATGCACAGCCCTTTAATTCAGATCTAGGCTTGTTTGAATTTAATTTGTATTTAGTTCCGTGTCTATCCCAAAGCAAGCCAGCAGCTGGCCCTGAGTAACTGCATGTACAATTAACTGGATAAATGAGTAAACAGTGCAAATCTAGGTTCTGAGACTTTGCCACAGCTAAGGCTGCAGATAAGGCAGCTTGGAAGACAGGTCATCAGTGGCTCATTTTGAGGACTAATTTGCAGGGGCGGAGCTTTGGGGGGAGGGGTGTTTGGGGTGCTCCCCCCTCTAATAAATGTATTTTTTGATAGTTGGGTGCAGTCTTGTATGGTGAGGTGTCTGTCGGATTTCATGAGGAAGTTTTATATACACACAGACAAAAACTCAAACACACTCTTTCCCTCGCTATGTTTTGAAAGTCCTAAGAAATGTTAGTTATTTTGCTAAATATTTTGTTTTGTCTCACTTAGTACTCCTACCAATCCTCACTCCTCTCCCTTCACACTGCCCTTTAGGCCCCTCTCATACACCCTGCTTGTTGTATATTATACTTTAATATTATTTGACACCATGATTGTTGGAAAATCTAAAACTCACACCCTCCCAAATTTACTGACCAAGCTATGCCCCTGCTAATTTGGAGAGGAGGGGGCATAGCCCATTCAGGAGGTATCAAAGGAATTGGCCATCAGAGGTCCTTGTTCTATTGTTCCCCCAAAATGAACAAACAAGCACACCCTTTCAGCACTTGACTTTCAGTCTAGCAATGGCAGAGGAGTCCAAGGCTCCTTCAGTAAGGTGATGTGGGTTGGGAAACTCAGAGCTCAGCAATGTACATAAAAATAGTTTGTCCAGTCAGTGATTTTTGTTTTAAAAAGGAAAGATACTTGAATGCACACACTGCTAAAGTATTTGCATGGAATTACAAATATATACAGAATGCATGGCGGCCAATACATTATACCATATGGTAAACTAGTTCCTAGTGAGAATTACAATTTAAGCCCCTCCTAAGCTGGTTGAGTGGGATTGCAAATAACTGGGTGTAGGGCACCTATCCTAAAACTTAATCTCAAAGAGGAACTAGCCAGCCTAAACTTAACCTGTTTCTGTGAATTACAAGGTATCTACTGACAAACCATGTTGCTATGGTCCCTAACATGCAAATACCCCTTGAATAAGGTAATGACATTAGCATTTGAGTGTTTACACAAAGGTTAGGCCTTAAGACTTTGTTTCCACTTTTCGTAGTTGAAAAAGAAGTCTGACATCTTTTATAATTAATAAAATCAGGGCAAATGACTTTGGTAATAACACAATAATTTACATAAGCTCTCTGACTAGAAACACAACTGTTAGACCTGTCAGCTCTTGGCGTGGTTTCGCCTGTACTTTTGTCTTCTGACCTTTTGTTCTTGATCCTGCACTGAACTTCGCTTTTGCTGGCTTTAGGACTCAGGGCACTTTACCACTGCTGACCAGTGCTAAAGTGCAGGTGTTCTCTGTCTAAATGATATGGTGTATTGGTTTTTCTGATTGGCACATTAGATTTGCTAGTAAGTTCCTAATATTGTGCACCATGTGTGCCCTGGGCCTTTAAATCAAAGGCTACTACTGGGCCTGCAGCACTGATTGTGCACCCACAAGAGTAGCCCTATAAACATGTCTCAGACCTGCCACTGCAGTGTCTGTGTGTGCAGTTTTTGATTGGCCAGTTCGACCTGGCAAGTGCACCCTTTTGCCAGGCCCAAACTTTCCATTTAACTATATGTAATTCCCCCCTAGGGTAGGCCCAAAGCAGCCCCATGGGCAGTGTGCAGTGTATTCAAAAGGTAGGACATGTACTGGTGTGTTTTACGTGTCCTGATAGGGAAATACTGCTAATTTGTTTTTCGCTATTGCAAGGCCTAGCTCTCCATAGGATAACATGGGGATTGCCTTGAAATATTTTTCAAGTATAATTTACTATTGTGAGCAGATAAAGATATGGATTTTGGGGTGTCTGAACTCACAACTTTAAAATACACATTTTGATGAAGTTGGTTTTTAAATTGTAAGTTTCAAAATTCAACTTTTAGAAAGTGGGGATTTTCTTGCTTAACCAATCTGTGCCTCTGCGTGGCTGTGGAATACACGTCTGGGCCAGGATGGCAGTTGGGCTGTTTGTGAATTCACTCTAGACAGTTACACAAAGAGAGCTGAGGTGTGCCCTGCATTTCCTGATGGGTCTTCCCGGACTACAGTGGTAGGAGGAGCTGACACTTACACCGGAATAGGGCTGTGTCTTTCCTTACACAAAGCAGTCTCCAAACCCCTAGGGTGTGTCTGGGGCCAGGGCAGGAAAGGAGGGTCTTGTGCACTACAAAGGCTTTCCTCTGAAGTTGCCTACTTCAAAGGCAGAAATGAGTATAAGAACTGGACCTCTGAGACCACAACTTTAGGACACTACTGGACTGAGGGCATTCTGCAAGGAAGAGGAGCTAAATGCCATAGGAGGGACTGCCACTCTGCCAGTCACTCTGCTGTGCTGGCCTGCTGCGTGCTGCTTCTGTCCTGGGAGTGAAATGACTGGACTTTGCTTTCTACGTCCTGCTTGAACTGAACTTGCCTCCTGTTAAAAGTCTCAGGGACATCAAAGGCTTCCTCTGTCAGTGCCTGGTCTCTTCTGCTGACAGTGCTGACTTGCCAAGTGGTGCCAACTACCGTCCCTGGGCCCTTGGAAGTGTAGGCTGGTGACCTGAAGAAGAAAATCAACGCACCAATGCACTGCAGTAGAAAAATCGATGCAGCACCTGTCCCACGGCTAAAGAATCAATGCAGCGCCTGTATCGCTGCTGCAGAATCGACTCAGCGTCTATTTTACCACGGCTCTATCAGCACAGCACGTCTGGATTTTCCACTCATTGTTCCAGGGGCGTCAATTTCTCATAGACCCTACACCACAGTAAGGACCCAAGGCTCTGTGTCTGGAAATCAACGCATCACCTTTCCTGCGAGGGAAGAATTAACGCATCACCTCCCCTGCCAGTAAGGAACCGTAACATTGCCTCTCCTGCAAGGAAAAAAACAACGCATCACCTCCCTTGCGCAGTAAGGAACTGACACATTGCTTTACTTTTCAACGCCTCATCTCCCTGTGATCCCTGTGACCCCTGTGATCTATTTGTTTTTGATGCATATCAGGTACTTTGTGCTAAAAAGATACACTCATTGATTCCTATGGATTAAAGACTAATTTAAACTTTTTTAAAAAGTGATACCTTTTCTTGTGTGTTTTGAGTTTTTGTTGTTTTGGTCTTGTTTGATTCAGATAAATATTGGCGATTCTAAACTGGTGTGGAGTCCTTTTGTAGTGTTTTCACTGTGATACTGTGTGTGTGTGTGTGTGTGTGTACAAATACTTTACACATTGCCTCTAAAATAAGCTTGATTGCTTGCGCCAAGCTACCAAGGGGGTGGGCAGGGGCTATCTTAGCTTTGTGGCTCCTTCCCTGACTAGAGTGAGGGACCCTACTTGGACAGGGTGTAAACCACTGCCAACTAGAGACCCCTTTTCTAACAACAACACTTCTAGCCTGAATTAACAATACATAAACAATACAACTCTCAACTTTAGCAAAAAGAATTGCTATACTGGAGCCATAGATCACTAGCTACTACTGCTTTTATTGTCACTAGTTCCCTACAACCTTTGTGACCACTCAATACCTGAGGTCATACATTCTCTGTCCCTTCAAAAACATTAGCCCACTGTGAGTAATTTGAAGGAGGTGTCTTTCTGCTCCCAGGTGCCTGCCCGACACTCTCCCACCTGAGAGACTGAGGATGTGAGGAATGCTCAACTGCACTGTGGCACTCTGGGCAAGGTCTGGGTGGTTGATTTGGACATCCCAGTACCTTGAGGATGTCCGGTCTGTTACTCACCCTTTTATCCCTGCTGCAGGGTCACTCTTAGAAATTGACAACAGCTTCACATGAGTAGATTCTCCGAACTCCTATCAGATCCTCCTAATCCTAATTGTATCAATTTTGATGCAATATGGAGTGTTGCACTCCACAGAGCAGGTCCTCTCTTAGAGGACACTCCAGATGGTCACAATTCATTGTCTGTTCTGTACAACCATGATCTCCTTTTCTATATGGCGTCCTTCTGCACATGGCACACTACTAACAAGCTTCTCACAGCAAGTTGGCATTTTCTTTTAGGGAAGAAGCAGCTCCTGGATCAAGGTGAAGACCCAAGTCCCTTGTCAAGCACTTCAGTCCCCAGGCAGATGGGCTGAGCACTCCGCAAGACTGGCTTTCCTCTGGGTGGGGTACAGTCCAGCAATCTTCTTCCTCTAGGTGGAATTTTCTCCTCCCCAAAGCAGTGTAAAGCTCTCCATGCAGGTGTTTATTCAGATTGTCTCCACTTAGGAAGGAAGCCAGTAATCAGTCGTCCTATGAATGGAGTTCAGGTATTTCTCATCATTACTCATGTGTGTGTGCCCTGACACTGGTAAAGGAGAGTTGCACACTTAACTGGGCTTCTTCCCTGTATTTATCTTAGGTTTGCAAAGGTAGATTACAGAGATCCATCTTTGGAGCTGGTTTCAGGCAGATCCTGACAAGCTGTTTGTTAAACTCAGAATGGGCAGGGTAAAGTCTTTTGTCACCCAACCGTGGCAGGCAAAAATAATTTCAACTGGGAGTGCCCTGAATAGGGAACTTGGAACAAAGACACAAAAGAGAGGGCTGTCCCACACAGTTACTATACAAAATTGTCAGCAGTAACATCTCTGGTGAAAAAAGAAACGGGAAAGTGTCAAGAAGTGGCTGCATACACCAAAGAGCGTATGTCTCATCTTTCCTTTAAGAGGAGGTTGGCTTACTTCAAATGGCCCCAGGAATGTTGTTATAAACAATATCCATGTCTGGCAGCCTCTCTCCACCCCCCCTCCTCAATGTTCTGTGCCATCCACACACAAGAGATCCAGAATGGCATCTTGTCCTCATATAGTAAAGCACAACAGACACACTCTAAGCTGACTCTAGTTCAAGCATGCAACATGTATTATACACACACATGCACTCTACACCTGCCCCACTCAAGCTATCCATAGCCTTTTGCCCTAGCTATCCACAAAAAGCAGGTACAATAGGCTGCAGGTCATAATTCAATTTTAATCAAGCTCATTCCCACGTTAATATCCCTCCTCTTCTGTTTAAATGTATTGAAGCAATGAGGCACTTAAATAACTTATAAAATAGTGAACTTCAGTTAAATATATATGTTGTATCAAGGGATATCTTGATCACACTTAAAACCAAGAGACTGAATCCTACTCCTGTTTTAGGAATTTAAGAAACGTGTCCAACTGGCATATTTGGTCCATGATGGCAACTTTGAGATATCTGTGAGGAGAGATCAGAAAAATGTGCCAACCACTGCGGAATTTTCCAGCTCCCCCTTCCCAACATAGTCATAACTTATATGCTATTAATGTTGTTATGACTGGAATTACCTCAAGACATAGAATCCAAGCACCTTGGAAGCACTTGAACAAGATAAATCTACAAAATAATATAAGCAAGCATTGGCATACCCAATAGGTCTGGGTTTATTGTACTATGCATCAATAGCACATTAAAGCGGGATACGGGATACATGGGAGGGAGTCAGGAAGAGCAGACATAAAGGGCTATAGTTGTAAAATAAACCCTCAATTAGTTCAAAGCAAGAACTGGAGTGGCGGCAGAAGGATACACTCAAACAGCCACTAGCAGTAGCTGAGAGAAGAATACTCCACAGCCTAAGCCAAGACAGGATTAGGAAAGGCACAACAGAATGGCTGAATGAAGCTTGCTGAAGAAAGCCAATGGTTAAAAGGAACAAACGCAAAGCAGATTCTGTATACTGTTAGCAACATGTATGCTTAACAGCTGCACTGTCAAAACCCAGACTTAAAAATTCTAGGAACAGTCCAGATGTGCTTATTTCAGCAATCGGGATTCCAAAGGTCAGGGGAACAGATACAAGGCCGAGCAATCAACAATTATCAAATAAGAGTTTCAAGAAGCCAATTTAGGTAACATAGACTCTAGTGGGTAAGTGATGCCATTCAATGACCAAAGTTAAATGTGAAAACATGAAGTCGAGAGACGAAATGACCTAGAAATTCGACTGTACTGCACCTTTAATGTGAGTATAGCATTAGTTTGGATTTGGTTGTATTGATGAAGATGTGCTAAGTATGATAGAATATGTACTGAGAAATTATAGTGGTTTAGAAGTGTTAGCTTAGACATTTGCACCTGTCACTTTGTATTCTCCCATCATATGTTTAGTTGCAACATCCTATGAGGTATTGGGATATGGCATAAGTGAGATCTTTAGCGTAAGTGGAAGTTATAGTTTGGGCATGCGAGTGGCCATTAGCAGGGATGAAACCTAAAGCATGAGCACAACCTTTAGCATTAGTGAGACTTTATAGATGAGCAGAATTTCTAGCACGAGACTTTATGCATGAGCAGAAATATTAGCATGAATGAGACTATAGATGAGCAGAACTTTCAGCACGAATAAAGCACTGAGCATAAGGATGACATTTAACATCAGTGGATATGAGAAACTGGGTACTTGGTTGAGTTGGGTGTTAACTCTGCTCAAACCACAGCCACAATCCCTGTCAGGGCGATCCAAAAACGTCACCAAATTAACCTGTGCGTAAGCCTCTGGTAGCTTGGCACAAAGCAGTCAGGCTTAACTTAGAGGCAATGTGTAAAGTATTTATGCAGCAGACAAGCAGTTATAAAGTGCAAACACAACACATGAAAAATCTCACACCAATTTAAAAAAATAGGAACATTTTTATAAATTATTTGACACCAAAATGACAAAATCCAATTAGTAGAACCAGAGTTATGAATGAGGTAAAAACTAGCACCTGAAAGATCAAGGCATCAACCACAGACACCTCGTGTGAGACCGAGTCAAAGGAAAAAAATATAGCCAACTGAGATGAAGCATGAGTCGGATACAAAAGGTGGATTGGGCCCGATGTATACTTACCTTGAGACTCAGAAGTAATTTCAACAAAAATGTTCTGAGAATGTAAATCTCAGCGGTGCAAGTCTTCATGGTGGCAGACCTAAGAAGACCATCAAGTCAACGGTGTTCTGCCTGCCACATTTAGATGTTACAGACCTGCAAGCCTTGTACTGGAGGTGGTCAGCTGAAGGAGGAAGGACATCGTGGGACCCAATGGACAGCAAACACTGGCAGTGGCTGTGGAATATAGGTAAGTCATACACACCTTTGCCATATGTGTTCCCCAGCATCACACATGATGCAACACACCAGATAAGACACCCGTATCCATTGCAATTCTACCACAGCACAGCACATGCATGCCGCAAACACACACTGACGGACATCCATGACACATCATACACACACCATTGACATGGCACACACACACTACACAACCACAACAACCAACACAATAACACACTCAGCTACACAAACACACACAAGCACAACTACTCACATCACGACAATGACTGCTACACAACAGCACTCACCTGAATTTTGCATAAAGCATGCAGCAACACAACGCAAAACATACACAAAAACATCAAACCCAGACACAGGTGGCATGCATACTGACACTTCCACAGCACCCACTCCAGCTCCCTCCTCCTAACCCAGCCAATTGCATTGCGTACAGACGTACACTTACTAACTCAAACACACAACTCGCAGCACAATATGACAGGTAAAGGTCCCCTGCAATGTGCACACATGGACACAGTTGACTGATGTGAGTGTACCATCACTGTGGTGCCAGCATTAATTTGCCAGTGAATACTGGCACCATAATGACAGTTGTGTGTGTGTGCGATATGTGTTGTCTACCAATGTGTCCCCATCTATGTCTGACCCACTCATGTCTCTGACATATGCATGTCACAGTAATTAAAGAAATTACAGTGACATGTATATGTCTGCAGTGGTCCCAAGCTCATGTGAGGTCCCCCCGCCAATGTACACAGCCAAAGCAGGTTCCTTACCTTTGTGTCCAGCGATTGGGGAGGTTGTGTTTTCTCTGTCGTGCAGTAGCAGCAGCAACGGAGGGTGTTGTCCAGACATGTCCAGCCAAAAATAGGAGTGGAATTGGGAGAAAAGGTGAGTTTTCACCCCTTTTACCCCCAATTCGCCAAGCCAGACTTGGAGGTCGGACTTCCACTTTTTGCTTGCCGGTAAGGCACATCCAAATCTGCACAGCAGTAAGTGTGGCCAGAGTGCTGCCACCAGCCACTCTTTCCTCTGGTGCCATGGCAGCAGATGGGAATCCTTGGCAGAGTCAGTGGAACTCGGGTGGTCTTTTGTCTATGGGACCACCAACATCTAAATTGAGCTGGCAGACCGCCAATCTAGCAGAAAAGTTTCTGTCAAAAAAAGGTGGCAGTGAACTTGTTACCGCCAACATCTAAATCAGGCCCTTAGTCTCTTTTTTGGAACTTGAAAATCTACAGCGGAAAGAGGCTGGCGGTGTAGCAGAGAAGAGTTCCACGAGGGTGGAAAACCTGAACGCTGAACAGGGTTTGCTGCTACGGAGAATGTAGCAGGAATTGCCATGAAGTCAGGCCAACTAGTGATACTTCTTTTGTGGATAAATGAAGAGGTTTGCCCCATTCTCCTCTCAGTTCTCACAGCTGTTTTTAGCCAAAAATTTACTAAGCCCAATTTTGGATTTTGGCTAACTGGCCTCCTTTAGCACCACCCCAAGGGTCCAGGATTGGAAGGGCACCCCTTGGAGGGTTAGGGCTCACTCAGGCTTGGGCCAGGTGCGGGTTCAAAATGGTTGGAACCTTTTCTGTCCCTGAGACTCTGATAAGGAGGCCAGCCAACTAGCCCTTGGAGTTACTCTGGTAGTCCTGTGTTTGGCAGTGGAACAGGGCACAAGCAGCAGGGCAGACCTCTGAGGATTCGAGGCAGGCTTCAGGCAGCAGAACAGTCATTCCAGGTGCAGCAAAGCAGTCCTCTGTAGTATACAGCAGGTCGCAGCAACAGGCAGCACTCTGAGAGTCCTTCCACAGGTCCAGAAAGTTAACTAAATAGTGGGTCTGAGGATCTCATGTTTATACCTGGTGCCTTCTTGAAGTATGATAACTCTCTGGAGAATTTACTTTTAAATGTTTCTAGTTTCCTGCCTCCCCTGCACTGGCTCCAAGCTGTCTGAATGAACAATGCAAAGGTGACAAGTCCTTTGTGTGAAGGTAGGGCACAAACTATTCAGTTAAAAGTAGGGCTATACCCCGCTCCACCCCCATCCTGAAAGTGATAGCCCATCCAGGCACACCTAATTTTCTAAAAGTGGGATTTTCAAACTGTAACTTAACATCTTACTCTACCATTAAATATGATTTTCTCAGACACCAAACATGAAATGTTCTCAGACACCAAACATGAAATGTTTACTTGTTTCTAATCAAAAGGTAGCACTCATTAAATGTAATGAGGCAACAAAATGTTAATCCTATTGCAGAGGTAGGCCAAACAGTAGTGAAAAACAATTTAAATCAAAAGAAGGACCAAGGCGATCAATGCCGCACCTTACCACACTGATGGACAAATATATTTTAAATGACCCCCATGTGAACTGTGCACAAGTCTTGTAAACCAACCATCCTAGTCCCCAATACATCACGACAGAGACCTGGAAGTCCATTATTTACATCAGACTCAGCACTCATATTGGTTCCACACATAATACGTGATTCAACAAAGTCTAATTACAGAGTTATGGATGGCACAGATTCTCAACACTTCCTTCTCAGTGGAGCAAATTCTTTATTCAGAAGTGAACATAACAACCATCTTCTTCTATAATTCATTATATCCATAATAGTCGCAATTCGTAGTAATCAAAGTAGTCAACGCGTTTCGTCCACAAGAACTTCTTCAGGCCTCAAGTGTCCATTCTCTAGCATTTCTGCAACCATAACCTGTCTTGTGGTGGTCATTGAAAGTAGTGAAGAACAAGTTTCATTTTTCACTAACAGGACATGCAAACTTTAAAGTACATGTCCAACCTTTTAATTACAATACAACTTACCTTTTGAGCTACCTCGGGCCCACCTTAGGGGTGACTTATATGTACTAAAAAAGGAGTTTACGATTTGGCAAAGAGGTTATTTTGAAAAGTCGAATTGGAAGTTTAAAACTGTATTCAGGCTGCTATGTCAGACCTGGGACATGGTTTAGGGAGCTACATAGACGGGTGGCACAAAAAGTCCTGCAAGCCCAGTGGCATTGATAGTCCATCCAGGCACACCTAATCCCGCTGTTGTGTGGCTGTCTGGGAGTTATAAACAGAGTCCAACTGCAAACTACACCCAATCATGTGACCCAGGAACAGGCAGGAAAATGCCAACTTTCTAAAAGTGGGATTTTCAAAACTGTAACTTAAAATCTGACTCTACCATTAAATATGATTTTAAAGTACAAGTTCTCAGACATTAAACATGACATTTTTACCCGATTCCAATAAAAAGTTAGCACTTATTAAATGTAATAAGGCAACAACATTTTAATCCTTTTGGAGAGGTAGGCCAAAACAGTATTGTTTTTCATTACCAGGACATGTAATCTTTAATGTACATGTCCAAGCTTTTAATTACAATATACTCTGACCTTTGAGCTACCTCGGGCCCACCTTAGAAGTGACTTGTATGTACTAAAACAGAAGATTAAGGTTTTGCAAGGAGGTTATTTTACCAGGTCGAACTGGAAATTCAAAACTGCATTCAGGCTGCAATGTCAGACCTGGGACATGGGTTAAGGAGCTACATAGATGGGTGGCACAAAAAGTGCTGCAGGCCCAATGGCAGCATTTTATTTAAAGGCCCTAGGTATATAGTATACCACTCTACAAGGGGTTTATAGGTAAATTAAATATGCTAATCAGGGGTACGTCAATGTAACCATGTTTTAGGGAGTGAGCATAAGCACTTTAGCACTGGTTAGCAGTGGTAAAGGGTACAGAGTCCTAATGACAACAAAAATGATTTCAGCAAAATGGGTGAATGATAAAACATTTGGGGGTTACCCTGCAGAGAGGGCCAGGTAGCCAAGTCCAGTAGCAGATTACTGAATGTGCATATGCAGGCCTTTCTGTATGTGGATGCTCAGTTCCTTTTTTATAAGGAACACTTTCATTTTGGGCATTAAAAAGGACCCAGGTTCTGAACATGCATGTTCTCTAAACAGGTTGCTTACTATGCCCAAAAGGCAGTCATATTGAGTTAAAACATGTTCTACCTGGTCACTGGCCTCCAGTCTTGTTTTTGTCCTCTCAACAACTCTCTGTTGCTGCGGAATAACAGATCAGTCCCTAACCTCCATCTCATTGTCCTCAGCTTATAGTCTGCATCACATGATAGCAGCACCTGTGTACCTTAAACACAACAACTAAAGCTAGAAAATGTAGGGTCAGATTGGTCTAGAGTCCTGTCTGGCAGTGCTAGAAGGGCTCTTCTGACAGGTCAGTGTGTGAGCTATTTATTGGCTGTTTGAGGGCCTATTTATGGTTTGGTGGGCTTGTTTTTACTGTTGGTTTTCCTGGTATCACCAAAGATTTTCCTGCAACAAGCTCAAATGTGTGCAGTCTTCTATACCTTGTGAACCACCTATACGTCGTGTCTTGCATATTTAAAAGTGCGCCGATTTGCAAATGTGGGCCACTACTATTTTGGGGCCCAGACTTATTTTCTCTCCGAACCCCACACTGAGAAGATATTCTTAATGCAGAAAACACGATTTTCCCCATCCATCCCACTTACTGGCACAATATGTAATGCATCCAGAAGTAAAAGTCCATACCAAGCAGATCGGGCTAGTAGTGAAACATAGTTTAAGCAAAACCCCAGACTCATAAATAGGCCAATATCTGAGTCCCGCCTCTGGGGAACACCCTGTCTAGCTGCAATGCAAGGTCTGTGTCCTTTGATGCTGTGTGACATTTTGGGAGAATGCGTGTTTCCTAGCATATTAATATATTTTGCATACTAAGAAGTGAAAAACGAACTGGCGTGAACACAACTAGGTATAATTGCGTTTACATAAGAATGTAATGCAGTTTGTTGAACGAAGACAAAGTGTAGGTTTTGTTTAATTAGTCAGAGACATATTTAATTGCCGAGTTTCCTCGGCGAGGGGGCCGGGCGCCTGCGTGACCTGCTGCAGCCGGCAGGGCCGGATCCGAGATATTCAGACCTTCAGGGCTGCGAGGCTGACAGGAACAGGTGGGCTCCCGGCAGGAGGTGCAGCCCGCAGCCACACCACAGGCGCGCTCTGGACCGTCCCCGGCTAAAATAAATCTAATTAAAGGACAGCATGCTCCACGGAGCCTAGTCTAACGCGGATTCTACTGCTGCTCCTCTTTCCAAAATGGAATAGACTTGGCTTATTTACTGCCGTTTCCTGTAAATATATCACAATTGCACCAAGTTGTATAGACATCAAATCACCTTACAGGCTTTTTCGTGTACTGTGTTGCATTTTATTTGGTATTTATACGGGGCTTTCCTACTCCTAACATTAACAACGCCCCAAAGTGCTTTTGGGATGGTGGAGTAGGTAGTTACTCGGTTGTGAAGCATGTCTGGAAGAGTGATAGCTGAGTTGTGGCGTGTGAGTAGTATGTTTTGTTGCGTGTAAGGTTTGGGTGTGTGCTCCACGCATGTTGCAGCAGACATGTAGCAGTGCACTGTTGATCGAGGTGAGATGTGAACCAGTGTGAGAGGGATAAGAGTCACGATTTGCCCCTACAAAACAGTTGAGATCATTTTTAAGGGGGTGGTTAGGTCTTTATTTTGTCTCTTAATTCCAGGTGATTGCTGATTGGCCATAAATTCTTCGGGAGGGAGTTCTGCGGCTTGCGTGCCTCTACAGGGAAAGGACGCCCTTTAGCAGGGGTTTTGTTGACTTGTGTCATGTTTAGAGCAAGGCCTTTCTGGATTAAAGTTCATCCTTTGACTGTAGACTGTGAGCCTGGAGTACAAAACGATTAGTACAGACCTGTGACTTGGAATTACTGGCACCAAAAGTTGTGAGAATGCCAGCAATAGTTTGTGAGCCCACAGCTTCTGATAATGACTTCATTCAGTGATATGAAATTCCCCAATATACTGCTGAAAGAGGCCGCTCGCGTGGTGTGCAGGTTGCCATTGGTAGCGCATATGTCATATTACGTAATAATAGATCAAACTGCAGTCTTGAGCCTGACCGCGCAAATCATTTATTGATTTGGAGTCCAGCAGAGGCATTGCTCCATCACAATGGTGACATTGCATCAATCCCATTATATTCTATGGGATTTATATTTCAGCGGACGAGATATCTGTTACAGTTGTGATGGAGTAACCGCTCCGCCAAACTTTAAATCATGCCCAAAGACTTTTGTTCTTACAAAAAACTGGGATGTTTTAAACACTACTGGGCAAATGTTGCTCAAAAGCGTTTCTCTTTTACCTCAAAACTACCAGCTTTCAGCTTGTCAGTGTAAGGCGATCAGATATATGGACACATTGAAATGTTTGATGGTCCCCTCTGTGTTGTCACAAAGTGGCTAAAAATGCACAATAGATATTGAAGTTGATGGTATCTTCTTTAGGGAAAGAGTTTTGTCGCATGTTGATGCTACTCACTTGAGAAAAGAGGTTACAACGATGCAGTGAGTTACCATCTTATTACATGAAGGAGCTTTTATAAGATTTACAATCAGCCATACTGTAGGTGGCATATTGACCTTGCTCAGAATAAGGAGCCCTTTAAAAGTGAAATCTTAGTCATCAAAAGGTGGCACATAGCCCATTATTACATCTGCCTGCAGTTACAGATACTGCATGCATCTGTTAAGCCAGGGAAGAAGAAACTACACCTGATTCCTGGATAATGGCCAATAACGTGTTGGTATTATGTATTCTACCATTTACTAACTTACTCAATTTCATATGAACTAAATGAGTTTTAGTCAGCATCCTCGGTGTCCTTTTCCTTGATTCTATTAGTTTAATATTATTACTGTAACTAATTTCAACTGATCAATCTAGCAATTTGTTGCATTGTAACCCTCTATGCCAGTGTTTTTCAAACTTGTTAATGCTGCACCCACCCAGTGGGAAAAATTAAAGCATCGCCCTTCCCCTCAGAATTTTTCTATTCTATTAAGTTGGCAATGTTTAAATAAGTCTATACCTAATTAAACATTGCAGTTAAGTTATGCTACCTTTTTACAAATGCAATAAACATTTTTCTGCTTAAAACAAAGTAATATTATCTGCATAATCCTTCTTTTGGCCAGAGACTGGTGCCCCCCCTCCCCTGGATCACTTGAGGGTCCCCTAGGGGGGCCCGTCCTCCAGTTTGAAGACCCCTGGTCTATGCTTATCTGTAGAACACCCTTAATGTTTTTAAGATGCAGCAGTGTTGTACAATAGCAAAATTAACTAAAGAAATTAATAAGTTAAACTTGTTGATATTCGCTTTGGTGCTTGTGAGTGTGTGTCTTCCCCTTATGCTGGTATTGTTATCTGTTGTCTCCTTTGCTCATGTAGCCATTGAGGGCTAGGTGGTATGTCTGTTAACTTTGCTTTTCCATAGTTTCTTGCATGATTTTTACCTTTTCGCACTGGAGTACATGAATGATTGTGTTTTTAGGGAGTGCATATTTGTATTTTGCACTGGTGCTGTGGCATGGTCGAGAAGGTATTAGTGCATATGCATAGCTCAATGCTCCTGTTTGTCTGACATTGGGTTCACCAGATATTACTTCTTTATAGTAGCCTGTTTTGTGACAGATGTCATTTGTGTGCACTAAGGCCCATACTACATATTACTGAAGATATAGGGACATGCCTTCACCAATTACTTTTCATGGACTCACTTCCATTAGCATGCTTGATTCAATTATAACATGTCTGAACCTGATAACATCAATGGCTCCTAAATTATACAACAACTTTTAATATTCCTCCACACACAAGACAGACTCTAGAAGTATGATGCACAAGGCTCTTTCGTGTTATGCCATTTGAGGTCTGTGCTTCTGGGCCCATTGATATTTGCTTTTAATAACCACTTTATAAAAAGCAATAAAATGCATGTTGTTCTTGTCTGCCTTCCCTCCAAACTGCATGGATTTAGACCTCATGCTTTTCTCCAAGATGTTTATGCAATTTTCCATTGATCCAAGGCCAAGTCAAACAAAACCTTGTCCTCAAACGTCCACTTTCCTGCAAAATGAAAGTACTATTTAGATTGACATCTCACAAAATGTTTTATGAATTCTGTTACTGGCAGAACTGTTAGCTGTGATATTTTTCACCTTTTCAAGGGCAATCACTAAAACCCAGGAGGGAAATGCTCGCCAATTACTGACAGCAATTTACTACATGAAATAATTCGGATGTGAAAGCTACACATTCTTGACAAAGTAAAAGCAGAACCATGAACAAAATATGAAAGGAATTTGAAATGTGATCTTTACAAAAAAACATTTGTCGAGGTGTTCGGTAGAAAATTCAGGATTGAAGGTCTGACTGTGACATCCTTAATCCGTTGTAAGCTGGATTTCACAAGAAAACCTTCACCATAGGCCAAGTTTTCTGTTTTTTGCTGGTGGATTGGTGAATGGTCACAATTGGCAAGCGTAGCATTCACAGATTTAAAGTCAGCTTTTGATCTAGTCCAACGAGCTGACTTGTGGAAGGTTCTTTCCGAAATGGCTATGCCCTCCCACATTCTCTCACTACCTGTACAATTACATGAGGGCAATTATGCGCGTGTTAGGTGGGGTCACCAAGGCCAGTTGACAGGTAAGATACTAGTCTCTAGGGGAGTGCGCCAAGGTTGCATGCTGGCACCCATATTATTTTAAATATGTATTAACTGTATCGTCCCTTTTCTGGCCCAGGAAGAGACAGATGCTCCATTACTGAGGCGAACTAAAGTTCTGTTACTTTTATTTGATAATGATACTTTGCGATCTCCAAGACCCCAAGTGGGTTGCAGAAACTTTTAACTCATGTTGACGAGTTCTCTCAAACTTGTGGGCTGGAGATCAACACATTCAAAACTAAACTAATGACATTTAACCTGCATAAGTCATTGAAAGGGAATATTGCCCTGGGAAGTACCTCACTTGAGAAGGTGGATCATAAAAGTGGCCATTAAATTAAAGCAGATCATGAGTGCCCTATTTAAAGAACATTTGTGCTTTATACACAAAACCAATTTGTCCAGCCTCCCAGATTCATGAGGCCACAGCCTTGGGCTCCACCCTATATGGCGCAGAACTGTGGGATTTCTCTATTATCCAGGAACTATCCAAAATAGAAAACTATTTTGTGAGGAGCTTAGTTTCTCTTCCCAGAGCACCCTGTTGATCCCTCTTTTTATGTACTTGGGTATTAGAGGACGGGCACATAAAGCAGGATTGCGTCCTCTTCTGTATTGGAGGCATTGTTTGTATACTCCTGAGCTAGCTCATTATTTGGGAGCTCTTAAGGCTGCGTTAAAAGCTGATTTCTTTACCAGAGTACCATGGTTCAAGAGCATTGAAAACTTGTTGTACTCATTAGGGTTGCTCGAGTTGTGGGACTGTCCAGAGACTATTTTATTTCCATCCAAGACTGACCTGTAAAAGCTCTACTGGGCCATTGTAGCTGCTAATGAAGTGCGAATGGCTGCTGATTTCAAGCTGTCTTGTGATTTTATTGAATTTAAATGTGAAAGCAGATGTGAGACATTTTGGGACCAGGTTTTGTTACCCAGCAACAGGAAACTTTATTTCCACTTTCAAAACGATGCCTTGCCGTTAAGATCATTCACTTGTAAATGGTCGCGTGGGGGAGCTACTGTCTGTCCAGTCTGCAATATCTATGAGGATCTACCTCATGTCTTGTTTGCCTGTCCAGCCTCTGCATTGCCTCATAGGAAGTGGTTAGCCCCAGCATGCAGACTTATAGGTGTCTGTAACTGTCTAGTTGTTTTACGCATTCTTAGACAGAAACCTGATTAGCCTTGGTCATTTCCATTGCCAAGTTTCTTGGTGCTATGTGGCTTCTTAGAATGAAAATGCTACGGTCTCCGGAGAAGCCTGAAGATATTGGGTAACTCAATTGCTGTTTTCATTGTCTTCAGTTTTGACTGTAGGAAGTGCAATATTTATATAGATGTATTGCTCATTCATTTTTTAATGTTTATATTTTGTTGCATGAAATTGGTTTATATGTCAATATTTATTTCCTTTTGTGGTGTTGTACTTTATGGCCGTCGTGGCCGAAATAAAGTTTTAATAAGATAAGATCTTGCCACGGAATACACAATATCAACAGTGTAAAAGTGAATTATTAATGATATTCATAAAACATTTCAGGTCTGTCCTACAGCATGTGAAACATTTGTTGCATAACATCTCAACCATAAATAAATATCTCACTACAAAAAATTCCTGATGTACCCAAATAGGCTAAGACTGTAGTTGGAATAGTAAATTAGATCAGCAGGGAGTGTGATTGGCTGGATTTATGTATCAATTACAAACTTAATTTTTATTGGGGAGTTGTTTAAGTAGGATTGAAATGCCATTCTATATTTTCGAATCAATTTTGCAAACTCTGCTTTGCTTTTTATGCTTTCATGTGGGACATAGAAATATGTCAAGTAGAGCAGATTAGTGGTTGACAAACGTCCTACTCTGTAAGGGTCTATTTGACTGTATTACTACAGACATGCTATCAGAAAAAGTATTGTGTTCTGTATATCGTTTATAAAATGCTGTCTCATTAAGTGTGAATTTTCCTTTATTAACTCCAAAGGGGCAATATTTTTGCGAATCATATTCAGGACGCAATATTTATGTTAGATGGTATTCTGACTGATATTTTCGTGACACATCCTCCCATTTAAGAAGTCCAGGTAAAAAAAAAATTAGCTAGAAATAAACGAGCATAGTGTTATTCCTGTATTTACTGTACATTTTTGTCTGTGTTACATTAAAAAAATAATCCTAAGGTTAGTCCTGAAAATCAGCAACATTCATAGACTTACACAAGTACTTGCATTTACAGCACATCATTTCTAACGTGAACAACTTTGGAAGGGTAATTGATGTAGAAATTTGTAATAGCATGATAAACATTTTCGTTTTCTCTACATTGAAAATATTTTCATTTAAAAAAGCCTTTCCCCATAACAGTATGAGGTTTGGAGTACTTCCCTCCCCCATACCACTCACGAAAGGCAATTACTTCTGCCGAGTAAATCTGATTACATTTCCAGGGCCGGTGCTACCTGCAAATTGTTTGTGAGTACACAAACACTCATAGGGTCCAAAAAGAGAGGATGTGATTGGGAAAATGTTAAAGTCGCTGTCTTCTGACTTAATGACTGTCTTGCTTCTTGGGCCTGAAACTTTCTGGCCCATGCTACACCCCAGTCCTGAATTTAGTTATCAGTAAATAACTTTGTATAGTACTGAACAAGCTTTTCAATCTTGTCATCACCAAAATATAAGAGACAGAGCAGGTCCACCTGATTAGAAAGATATAGAAACCCAGTTGACATAAAAAAATTACAGTTAGGGATGTCTACATGATTTGACCTCTCTCACCATCACCACCTGAATTACTAATGGGTGGCCCCAGTACCTCCTTCATCATACCAATCCCATCTGTCGGTTGGGGTTCATTTAGCTTGCCTGGATGGCAGGTTGTTGTCTCCACTGCTGAAGGTTTTCTCATCCTCCAGCTGCTCCAGGGATGCAGGTAAAGAAGGATGAGCAACACAAGAAAGAGGCAACTGACCACAGATGGCAGGGCTGACAATGTTACGCAATGCGGTGTTTGCCATGTGGGTTGCTGGCTAAAAACAGTGACTGGGCAGGTTTCATCTGCATGAGCTTTTGGGCTCATTGTCCAATAGCATGGTTCACCAAAAACTTTCTTGTGTCTTTAATTTCCTCTCATGCACCCAATGAGCCAATAAAATATTGGTAGCGTACCTTCCAGGTACCACCCCAGCCACTATTTGTTACTTGCTTGGAACAAACACCCAAATCCCACAGAATAAGAACCATATCACCAAGAGTTTCTCACTTTGCAATGGGGCAGCTTTCTCTGTCTCACAGGTCTGGCTGCTTTTTACCCACCCTACAGGCCTGCCATGTTTCTGCCCCGTAAGAGATTCAGAATGAGAATTATTGAAGACTGAAATGATTTAATCAAATAGAAGGATGGAGCAAGAGAGAAAGATAGTCTGGAAGTAAGAGATGAAGGAAAAACAAAACAAGGCACAAAGGAAAGAGGAAAAGGGAAAACGCAAGGCAGAGACTGAGGATGACGGATGTGAAGTCAGGGCATCTGCCCAAATGCTGTTTTACTTGTTCGGCTTTGTCCAATCCTGAATAATAGTGGGGATGAAAACAGTACAGGGAAAGGCCAAGGGACATGTTGAGTCAGACCTCCAGAGCACTGATCATTGTGAGGAGAGTGGTAACTTAATAGTGACACCCTGCTCCCAACCATTACATCTCACCAACTTATAGAGTGTATAATGGAAACGAGCTGGAGTCACTGTATGAAGAGACAAAGGTGAAAGGCTAAAAATGTCCCACATCTGAATGGTGTGTGCAAAGTCCATGTGCTTTAATCCAGAAATGATTCCGCTTATTATTGGGCAACTCTGCGCTGTTTATCACATGGAAACCTTTTATGGGAAAGTATTGGGAGTTGTATGGTTCTACCCTTAGCAGTAACCCTGCACGCCTGCTAGAAGATCATCCCTACTGAATTCACTGTGCTAGGAGACACTGGAAACTCCATTTAGGTATCAGGTTTTGACAATAGTATCTGATTCACTGTAAATTCATCCTAATGAAGATTAAGAGAGCAGGAGAGGATATGCGTCCATGATTAGGCAATGTATATGCATCAAATGGGTTACCTGCTCTGACTGTGCACCCCAGACCTGCCCAGTGCCACCCACACTACTTTCCCACGTCTGCTTTGCATTTGGCACCTAGTGCCAACTGTACCGCCCTTTGCCAGTTGGCACCTATGCTTTCCTGTCTCTAAGGAATGCCTCATTCGCTCCTTCCCATACACCCATATCTCGACCAACAGTATTGCCCATGATTCTGTGCTATTTTTTGTAACTATTAAGTTAGTCCTACCGATGTTTGCCTGGATGGCCGATTTTGGCCATTTCAATCTGCTGCTGGTATGTTTTTTTATGAATGGTGGAGCCAGTTTCACATGCATTTTTTGCTCAAATAAACTACATATGCAGCACTGTACTGGTATGGTTCACTCTTCCTAGGCACTTCTTATGTCTGTTCCCCTTACTTTCATCTACCTGGCCTACAGGTCATGCATCCTTTCAGCAAGTAGTGTTTGTCACCCATGAGCGGGCACTATTTCTCTAATACAATATTTTTGAGTTGTAATCATTTTACCTATTTAGATCTCGTATATATATAACCCAATGATATGTGTATTTGTGCTGGTACTTTATTTTCAAACCCAGGCACAATGTCAATTGGCATTAGAGGGCATCTGCATTAGAGTGTGCTGAAAAACACGACAGGAATTTAGCTTTTAGTTGCTATAGTGATGTTCATTTTCGGAGTGTTTCAGTTTTACAAGGGTAGGGAACTTGAGTATATAGATCTTGACCCTAAAACAAGCAAAGGTGTGAACCAACTTATGAGCTTTAGTGGAAGGAACGGACAAGTTATGACTCGCACATGTCCCTCAAACTACCTGGTGACTGATAATACATTTTGGAAATGTACCAGTTTGTCAGAGGCTCTCAGGCAGTTTGATTGTTGTGATGTTTTTTATGCTTGTTATGGCATACTACCTCAACAAAGATGTCTATGAGGATGATGATTGTTGTGAGCTCTGGCAGCCTTTCACAATAAGTGCGTACACACAACACATCCACACTCTTATTTTTAAAGGCTTTATTTGATGCCAGTTTTAGCACGGAATAAATAAAAGAGAATTATTGCAGAAATCACTAAAACTATCCCAAATGCAAAAGTGCATAGTATAAATATTACGAAAGAAGACTATATATTGCACAGGGCATCTTTTAGGGTCCCTACATGCCTGATCAATAGCTTGAAAGCTTTGTCGAAATCTGGTCTTGTGTATTTAATTGTCAACACACCTGCGTAGCTGAGCTTCATCCAGGTTTCCAGTTCTATCTGTATCTCTAAGGTGATGATGTATTCTTTCTCTGCAGAAGAAGTCTAATGATATGATGACCATAGTGTGCTGCGCTTAAAGCAGCGCTGTACTCTTGCTTTGTGTAATGGAATCGAAGCCCATCTTCCTCACTGAAAGGGCTTTGAACAGTTCATTGATGGCATCCAGATTGTTTGTGTTGAAAAAAGTAAACCTCATGAATAGGTATGAGGTGGAAGAAATAGTGTGAGCGTTAACTTGCACAATCATTTTAAAGTTTAAGGCTGCAATGCTTTTTCCTAAGCACCAGCTATTTAAATGAATGCATGACCATATGAATTAGAAAATTGCTGTTGAATATATGATAACTACAATACACATAGTTGCATGCACAATAATGAAAATAAACGCATCAGCTATTGCAATGAACAACGACTTATATTGCCCGAGGACTCAACGAGCAACTATGCAAAAGCACAATATGGGGAGCTCCTAGGAGATCTATAGATCAACATATATATCTCTGGAATTAGGAATAATTGTTGTAAGTGAGTGAAACTGTAACTAAGACGTGTCTGTTTCAGAAAGAATTCTGCATTATTTATTTATTTTCAGCATATATTAGTAATTATGTGTCTTTCTTGGAATTTATAATAGCTTTCTTTGATCCCTCTTCCCGTTGTGCTACTGATTATGTTAATTAGCATATACCTGCTTAGCGGGCTGCTCAAGGATTCTTAGTTCACCGCTAGGTCACTTTTCTAAGCAAGCAAGTGCACCATTGTCCGCCAGCATGTCACAGGGAGAGGTCTTCTGTATAAATACAAGAAAGCATAAAAAAAATAATTCAATGTGGCCTCCTTCTAATGATACAGCAACTAAAGATTGTACATTCTATCATGTCTACACATTTGCTGTCCTAGTCTTAATGTACAGACCGCGCATCACCTCATACTTTACTAATGGCTTATTGTATTATTGTCCTCCATCATGTCCAAAGATCAAGGGCCTCTGTAAATATAAATTAGAAAACAACTCTAGCCCCTCTGATTCTAAAGGTTTTGTGATCTTGAGTTCCTCATTGCAGTCTCATTTGCACACATGCCGCAATTCGTATTGAACTATTACATCTGCCTCTCTAAAATGAGTTAACTGGCATATTGTTAACACATTTCCCTTAAAGTTTCAATATGGACCATAGGTAAATTAAAAAATTCTGTCTACCATACTATATGAAGCCCATCCTCCCAAGTACTTTAGTATTGTTTCACATCAGATGAACTAAAGTTGAAATGCTGATGCGCATTCAATGCCTAGCCCATACCTCTAGTTGATTTGTGGCCACAACTACCAATATCATTAGGGTGACCACCTCCCTCCAGGACATTATAGACACTGTTTCCAAATCTGGACATGTATGTGGTGGCCTAGTGTATTCTGGGTGCTGTATTCTTGTTTTCTTCCACTGAACTAATTAGACTAACATACCTGAAATCACTGACTTGTAGATGAAAAGTTCACGACTGGAGACAGTGTAATGATCTGAAGTGTGCTGGTCATCTTAACTGTTATCAATTTCCGTTTGGCTGAATGCAGCATCTCACCCAGGTCAAGTGCTGTTTCACAAAGCATTTTATTCAGAAAATTGGCAATGTTTACAATGTGTGACTTTAAGTCTTGCTGAACAAAGCTTTAGTTCCATGATGCATGGACCTAAAGTTGATCATACCATTTCCAGTACATTGGGACTCATAACATGTTCATTGCATTCTATCTCCATTTTACGTCCCATGCCTAAACATCTCTGCTGGAAAAGAGTCCATTTTCAGTGCTCTTGCTATGCAAGCAAGAATAGTAAATAAGAGAGTGAAGGCAGCATTTGCACAGACAATACCAACAAGAAGGACAATTTAAGCCTATTGTACTATTCTGATCAAATAGCTTGAAGCTTATTATGCGCATGTTGCCGAGCTTCACAGGTCACTTGTCAACAGTATGAATATACACCTGATTATCATACAAAGGGGAGAGGCGCATAAGCAAAATAATCAATAATAACTAATTGCTTTCAGAGTCCAATAATTCAATGACACTTCAGATGCTTACGTCCTTGTAGAACAATAATTTATTTCATTTTAATCCTTGACCATTACATAAGATGACAGCCAACATGTAGTCTAATAGATCAGAAACACACACAAAACACAACCAATCGGATAGCTGATGGTCAATCACAAGCAACTGTTTGCCTTCAACATATCCTGAACTAGATGCATTTGGCTACTTTTATATGTGTCAGAGATTGACATTGTGCTTGTGTGACCTGTAGAACCTGCCTGGACCTGTCACTGTCGGTTGTACCATTCAAAAGAATGCCTTACTGTATCTGATCCCTGGGATAATTTTTCTATTGCTTCTCATGTAATCTAACCCTGATCCTTGCTGTAGCGATTTCCATTTAAGATTACTGCAAATAGAAGTAGCATGGTCTTCATTCCAAGACACTTATAAAGCTAAAGAGTACCTGGCTATACAACCCACCCTGTTCCTGGCTTGAAATGCTCTGAAACCTATTACCCTAACTTTGATAGTTCCACAATGAGGTTCTTTGAAGCAATGCATCAACTTTAAGGCTCTGTAATGCAATTAAGTGTTTTCTTAAGTCCTGTGCTAACCCTTTATACAACACCACTACCACCAATGGCCAGCCAGGTATCTCATTCATCATACCAAAACACACTTTCAATGCAATCCAGAAAGAAGCAATGGTTTGGTGGATTATAATTTACACTCATATCTGTAACTTTCTCCATCCAAACCTGCACCTTCGAATTCTTTTTGATCCATCAGGAGTCTTCAATACCCTCAGTCACACAGTGTTATTTGGAAAACTGGCCCTTTTGGTTGGGTGGCACTTTCTTTTGAGTTATTTGGGTGATCTTTGTCACCTTGAACAGTAGTGCATTTATTTGGTCTGAAGTTAGCTGTGGCGCCCCCCAGGGTTATTGCCTCTTTCCGACTATGTTTAATGCCTGCGTGTTTCCTCTAAATTAACTGTTGCTACTTCAAGTGCGCAAACAGATGTGCACTCCCATGACAGCAAGATGATCCTGAATGTAGTAGGTCATATGACAGCAAGCAGTTATCCCCAGGCCAGGGTCTATATAATTTTACTTGAATTTATTGAAACATTCAGAGTTGGATGTGCTCTTATGCCTTCTTCTTTAAATACACAAAGAGATTTTCTTTTCTGTTCCGCTTTTAAAAATCTGTCTGGTGTTCAGGAACCCTCTGCTATCTTTACAGTGAATTAAACAGCGAAAGTCAGCTCAGTAAGTGCATAACTGCTAGGAATGTGCATTGACCTCAGCCTAACCATGAGTGCTCAAGCAAGCATTGTTGTTAGCACACCATTTTCCTGTTTGGAACCGAGTTAGTACAGTTGGCCTCTATGGTTTGATCCAACATGATATCAATATGGGATTACTGTATACACTGTACAACAGCCTATTGATAAGGCTGCCACTTCAACTACAATTTATTACTAATTAGATTGGAAGATGATTGGGAATGTCACTTTGTAGAATGCATGAAACCTGTTCTACTGCCGCTTCAATAGTGCTTCTTACTTCAGATGTTCCCTATCAGTGCTCCTATATACATCAAAAAAAGATTTGTAGCCTTCAGACAAGCTCTTGTTAGTGGTTTCAAAGGTGAAGAATAGCAGGAGGAGAAGGAGTTCCATCTATTAGGCAGAATTACTTTGGAAATAAAGCACAGAGACATTGGGCAACTGGAAGGCAATTCTGCTTTTAGGAAGAGTGTGAAAACCTGGTTGTTGCAATTTTTTCTTTTGTCTGTAATTGCGCAGATGCCTCTCAGTCATGTATTACGCTAAACAAACTCCATAGATTGAACAGAATTAACTGAAGGAAAAAAACAACATCAGAAGATAGTCTTGCAAAGTCCATGAAAGCAGTAAATATCTAGGCATTCACTATTCTCAGTATAAGGGAATTGAAAGTCCTCTCTCTGCTATGTGAACAAACCCATGCATTCTTTGTTTGTCAGCTTTTGGCCTGTCTGAGCTCTGTGCACACAGACACTATTAACAGATTCAGCATTAACCCACCCACCCTCAAGGTCTGGTGAACCCACATCAGACAAACATAGACATATCACAAAAAATTCCATCTCATGTCAGATCTACAACTTACCATCTTGCTATCTTCACACTTACCATAATACCAATGGCATGGGGTGGGAGGTGGTTGAGGTCGGTTCTCGCATATGTCCCGTGTGTGACTGAGGAGGTGTTGAGGTTGCTGTGGTTTGGAAAGTCCCGGTTTGCCTTCCTCTCCTCTTGATTTTTACTTATATGAGATGTGGCATCAATATGCCACTCTCAACAGAATTTTAACGTTATGCTCAACCTTTCATGAGCTTGTTAGTACCCACACAATCCCCACCCTTTTTCCAAACTCACTTCCATGCACAGAACCGCTACAAAAGCGATTTATACAATAGGAAGGCAACCTCCCTGACAATTCACTTCTGCTTACTGAAAGTATCATGCTAGGCACCTTCAGAGACATTAACAGAGCCACAACATCTCCTTATAACTAGTTGTCAAGCATCCCACTGCCCTGCTACAAGACACAATCAAGTGACCTAGATGTCTGTGGTAAGATACATGATGTCCATACGATGGTAGGTCCAAATAGAGCACAATGTACCTCATTTTATTCTGCAAACATTACACCACCCATAGGAAACGTTTTTTATTCCAATACTTCGTAGATCTAATATTAGATCCGATAAAATAGCCTTTATCGTGTTACAGCAGTTAGGGACCCCTGAGGTGTGTTATGCTGTGATTAATTTATTAAATGCTCTCTGCTTACAAGGAAGAGATATTCATATGGACCAATTAATTACTGACGGATGTTATACTAAATTACTTTAATTATCATGAAGTACTTGCCGTTCTTGTGTATGACATTTTAACCTTTTTTCTGCTTTATTGATTGTTTTTGTATACCAATGTATAGTCATTGATATGCACTTTTATGGCTGTTATTGCAGCTGAATAAAGTTTTGTTTAATTTGATACATACTAGACAACCAGAGCAAGTGTGCCTATGCACTACCATGCAGCCCACAACCACCAAGACCACACCAGTGGTAGTTGTGTACTATAAGAATACAAGAAATAGAACATTATGTAACATGTCTCCTACTTGATGACCTCTGCCCTGAAGAGGTGGATGCTTCATCAGATGAAAATAAAACATTCGTTTGAAATTCTGAGTGTTATATATATCACACATAGCAAAGGGCTTAAGCAAGCAATTGCTTCGATGGTGTTGTAATTGTAGCCTGTTTGGTGTTAGCATCAGGTACTGCAGGGTACTCTTTGGTGATCTCACAGCTGTAGCTGGTTATCACATCAAGCAGCCTCAAGTGTGCACAGTGTGACTGTTTAACGCAGTACACATACTCTGTCACCTCACACAGAATATTCACAGGAGCCCAGAAAAAATGCTGCAGGCCCCAGGATAGTTCCTGTGATTCTGAAGTGTGACTCACAAAAAACAGTTTCCCTATGACGTGAGAACAATGAAAAAGTGTGACTTACTCACGTGTAGCTCCTTAAATAGGTGCAAAAGGTGACTTCATTGTCTAGAGGGAATATTATGTTGATAACAGAGACAGATTTTGTGATCTTCATTGCACAATTCATGCTCGAGTGGTGTAGGCTTCTCAAGATGTTTTTTTTTTTTAATCCAGGGAGATATAGAGTTTATACATTTAATTTAAATCTAAAATTACACATAACTACTTACAATACAATAAGGCAGTTAATTAATGTACAGAATTTATGCGTTTAAAACACCTAACACATTTCATCGCATTAGAGTGTATTGTAACCTGATATAATGGCTTTAAACAAAATATTCCCTAGGTTTACGACATGTTGGCGTTGACATAAGAAAGTTTTGTTTGGTCTGGGAGCGGCCTTGCTTTCACCGCAAAACCTCTGCCGACCGTATGGTTCCTGAACAGGCCCAAAATGGCGCAGTTTGTTTCAAATTTAATCTAGGAGCTGGGTACTTCGTGGTCAAAATCAAATTTAAAGCAGCTTTGACAACAATCACGTACGTGTGTTTCATCCTGTGGCCTTGCCTTAGCTCACTTGCTTCCAAAAGTATTTTCAGGTAATACTGCCGAAGTGCCCTCACCGGTCTCCAAAGGGGCGCCGTCCCACTTTTTTTTAAGTAAACTACAGATGCATGTGCGGATGGGACTAACTAGAATAGGAAATATGAGCAAAGTGGTTGCATCCTTTTGCAATCAACTATTGTGAAATCTGGCTCCATCTCTTCACCAAGTGACTTCTTCCAGGTTCCAGCAAGCCCAGTTTCACTTTACCTAATTGTAACCATCTCTGCATGCCAATTAAAATAGAATGTTACCTTTGGGATGGGATCAATTATAGGTTTGAAAATTAAATTTAGGCCCATGATTGGCCTGTTTTACATTTCTTTACTTTCGTAAAAATATACAATCGCATGATTCGGATATTTTTATACTGACTGGACGTGTGTGCTTTTATAAAAGGAAACAGATACTGGAGACCTGTTGGAAGGAGTAACAGAAACCCAAGTGGAACCGAAGAAAGACTTTTCTTATTTGATTAAAGTAGATTTTCAGTTTGCAGTCAGGGAGCATGCTTGCAGCTAATGTAATCTGGTGCTGGATTTCATCAAAATTGAAATCATTACTTTTTGGCTTTGCTTCTTTTTCCAAGTTACCGACCACACAAACGTGGACAAGGCAGACTGGAGCAAAGCTGCTGTCCCTACAAGTAGCACAATACGCTGCAGCTTCCGTCATGTTTTCAGGGGGGTTTGCGGGGGGTGGGTCCTCGGTGTCCCAGACTGTTTTTGGCAGGGGCCCCAGCCATACTAGTGCAGGCAGCGGCCGTAGTGTTACGCTGCACTGAGAACCTGCACACCAGGCTGTACCTAACTCCAGGAGGGCAAGAGTCCCTCCTTGCCCCTCCCTCCGGACGCCCATGGCTTCTGTGAAAGGACATAGTTGTTCCTAGGGGACTCTGGGGGAAGCTTTTTGCGGATTCAATGTTTGTATATCATGAGAGCGTGTGCTGCGTTCTGGGTCTTTGACTAAGCTGGTTTTAGGCCAGAAAGCATGAAAGACAATGAACCGAGGAGTCAGCATTTTTTTTTTTATCAGAATGGGACTGTTCAGTAAGATGTTAAAGCAGCAGATAAAAAGAAGTCTATTGCTCAGATTTTTGGTTGAGGGCCTCGGAGACTAGAGGTTTAACCCAGCGTTACCCACTTAAAAATAATGTGTGATCTTAGGCAATGCAAAGAATGAACATGACGAGCTTGCACGTGCACAGCAAATGCAAAGTGAGTGGGAGTTGAATCTACTAACCCTGGGTGAAGCCTGGCTTACTTTGGGACACAGGGTCGAACTGGGACAGAAAATAGGCTCAGGAACCAAAATAAAGTGACCCCCATTAGTGAATTACACAGCTAAAAAAAAGTGGCAAATGTTTGCAAAGTAGGGCACTCAGGAACTTGTAAAGACACGCTGGCTAATGTTTTGCAAGGTGTGGAAGACTGCATGGATTAACAGTAAAAGACAGCCAAGCAGACTATAAAACTGTCCCACAAACAGCAAAACAACAGCCCACACGCTGACCTGTCAGACCAGCCTGTCAGGCATGCCTATTTGTCCTATAGGCCAGACCAGCCCTTTTGGTACATTGCCAACAATGTCGAACAACTGCCTTGACCTAAAGTCCCTTAACAGACGCCAGCATTTCTAATGACCCCTTACAATTGATAACCTGCAGATGGTTTGTACAGAATTTACCTGTGCCATATTGTTTTGGGGAAACTACATTAAACATGCCCATCAAAAAACAACATTGGAAACTCTACTGTGTAAATGCAAATAACAAATAAAATGGAAACACAATAATGAACACCAGGAACCGCTTCCAAGATGCAACTGTAACTCTCTGTAATCTTCTTGATAGCTGATTAGTAGATGTAAAAAAACTTAATAAAGGGGAGTTGCTGGATCCTGTAGGAAAGAGGAATCAGTTATGATTTCAGTGGCAACATTAAGGACAATCAGTTCACCTAGAAAACAAGTCAGAACTCAAAAATGGTTTAAATTGCACTGAAGCCATGTTACTGTCTTCCTGCAGGATGTATAAAGGCGACTTGGACCAGCTTCTCTGCACTCATTGGCCTTACACTCGCCATGAGCATAGGTAGGTAAGGATTGAAGTTAGCTTCAGGGATTTGCACAATTTACCCCATGCAAGAGGTGTATTTGAATTAACTGTCTTGTCAGCAGTATTGTAGCACTCGCATTTTGTCAACATTACCGCTACCACTCTTTGATGAGCCCTAATAGCTTAATTGGCAGGAGCTTTCTATCCTGGCCCCATCCTCTGGAACTCTCTCCTTTCCTCTGTCAGGCTGGACCCTATCTCCATGAGGATCAGGAAGTTTTAGAAGGCTTTGCTGTTTAAGCTAGGTTTTGATCAGCCTGAGTCCTCTCTCCTTCCCCTTCTGGTTGTCACAGTGCCACAAAACCCTTTGATGTACATGCACTCTAAGTTCTCCTGACATAACATAACAATACTTATGAAAACCTCTAAACGTATTCCCTAGTGGCAAAATGGCAGCCTCCAGTTCTAATTGGAAAAGGAGCTTGCTTCAAAGGCAAGGGTCTAGAATCAGGAAAGATCAGTCACACAAAGACCATATCCCAAATTTGGACACAAACTGGACATCATTTTAGCAGCTATAGAAACATATGAAATGCTTCCTTTTGATAGCAAGGGAACTAGGACGTGCTTCAAAACCAAAGTGGAGAATCACATGCAAGCAAGATGGCTTTGTGAGATAAAGGCTTGTCACTGACACTTGAATGAATATATAAGTAAAGTCACATTAGCCCTATATCTTTCTGATGTATATAAATTGAATGCCATTAAATTAGTTGATCATAGCACCAGCCATTCATAGTCCATGGAGGCAGAAATGCTGCAGTATGAAGCGTGATATACTAAGTAAATATTATGTATGCAGCCAATTCTCAGACTTTCTTGGAACCCTTGAAACGTATAAGTGCTCTTAACCATAATATGGGAACACCAGGCTAGATGCCAAAACATTTGTTATTAGCTCACTTGACTTCTGCCCATAAATATGACAGAAATGTGATCCACAGGCATTCATTTCATTGCATGAAGTGATTTTTCGTGGCCCAATGAACTTGTGTTAATTCCCCTTCCAAAGGTCTTTGTGTTGATCGGGTCGATTACATTTCAACTAAGACCATGGTGAAAATAAATCCCTTTAACTTTTAGATTACATATTTTGTAAAGCCTCCAGTTAGTGACTGTCTGGCGGGTGTAAGGGTGAAGCCCATGTGGTATTAGGCTGGCTCCTGCTGTGATGCATTTAATCTGATAAATTTATAAACCTATATCCCACCAAACAAATGCCACAAATGCACATAATGGGGGTGATTCTGATTCTGGCGGGCGGCGGAGGCCGCCCGCCAGAATTCCGCCCCCATTATACCGCTCCGCGGTCAGAAGACCGCGGAGGGTATTATGAGTTTTTCCCTGGGCTGGCGGGCGGTCTCCAAAAGACCGCCCGCCAGCCCAGGGAAAAACTCCCTTCCCACGAGGATTCCGGCTCGTAATCGAGCCGGCGGAGTGGGAAGGTGCGACGGGTGCAGTGGCACCCGTCGCGTATTTCAGTGTCTGCAAGGCAGACACTGAAATACTTTGCGGGGCCCTCTTACGGGGGCCCCTGCCGTGCCCATGCCATTGGCATGGGCACGGCAGGGGCCCCCAGGGGCCCCGCGACCCCCCCCTACCGCCATCCTGTTCATGGCGGCTTTCCCGCCATGAACAGGATGGCGGTAGGGGGGGTCAGAATCCTCATGGCGGCGGAGCGCGCTCCACCGCCATGAAGGATTCCCCCGAGCAGCGGTAAGTCGGCGGGAGCCCGCCGACTTGCCGCTTCTGACCGCGGCTGAACGGCCGCGGTCAGAATGCTCGTGGGAGCACCGCCAGCCTGTTGGCGGTGCTCCCGTGGTCGGTGGCCCTGGCGGCCGGTCAGAATGACCCCCAATGTGTTTACAAGGGGGTACTACTCTGCTTTAACTGGAATCCTGCCAGGCATCATTCAATTACAACAAGAATAGTTTTTATTGCTAATAATTATTATTATATATAAGGGGTACTTTTGATCTCAACACTCGGGTGTAGGGCTTGGAGAAGCAGAGAACAAAATAGAAATAGAAATGCTGCTTAGACCTTCATTATGAGAGGCCTGTTAATTGGTGCAATATTAATTGCATATGATAAAAACATACACTGCTGAGGCAGGTCCTATAAATAACACCCAATTATGATTTTTTGGGGGGAATGACATGCAGATTTTGTGCCTACTATACCAAGATCCGCATGCTCAGGTTACTACTGGGATTGTCACCGGCTGGGAATTTTACAATCTTCTGATAAATATCAGTAGGTTTCACTTGTTCTAGTGTTAGGGCTGGCCATGACCCAGGGCTAAGGATTACCATGGAGGGATTTGTAATGCAAGAAGCATCATGCACTTGTTGGTTTGTAATGTATTGATAGAAAGCCTTCCACCCACCTCACACCACATCTAAATCATGGTTTCAAATTATAAAATTCCCAGTCAGAGACAATACCAGTCAGGGATAGAGTTATGCAGGAAGTGGAGTAGGAATTATGGGACATGAATTGTTAGGACTAGAAATTATGTGGCATCCTATAATCAGTTACACTCTCTGCTTGCGGCGATTGCACAGGTAAATAAATCTGGCTTTATATTTGCTACTACATGCAAATACAGACATGCACTGACGCTGTTAGCATGTGTTAGCACATTAAAGCTAAGGTTACTGGTTTTGCCAAATGCTTGTTTTTATAAAGACATGAAAGTTGTAGTTGTGTAAAACGAACCAGTTACTTGCAGGCATATCATAGTGGCTATTCACAAAGGTAAATTTATACATGAGTTAATCTACTCATGCAAGTTTAGTCTTACTCTTCGTAGTAAATTTATTACACTAGGCTATTTACCATTTAAGAGTGTAAATTTACTACAAAGTGTAGGCTTACATGTCTCCAATACAAAGGTTTTTCCCCTGGACCTATTGTTAAAATCCTAACGTATGATATGTGGATACTTAATTATCAACACAAGAACAACAGATATAACTTTGATCTAAAAACATAGGCAATTTTGCTCCAACCACAATATTTAGACTCTCATAAATATTAAGTAAAATATACATAAAATACTAGTGACATTTGTTAATATAGTTTATCATCCATTAGACCAGATACATCATCAAAAACATATGGTCCAAAATATCATAGAAAACAACTGAATACAATCATCATTGTAACATAGAATAACATAGAAAACAATTGTATCCACATATCGAAAGTTTGGATTTAACAATAAGTCCAGAAGAAAAACTTTACTATTGGTTTGACTGAACCATATCCCCTGTGCCTTTATAAAAGGGGTTTGGGGTATCCTGGTTGCTAGGTGTTGTTATCTCTTTGAACCACAGTGGCTATTATCTCTTGGTAACCATAGATAGAGAATGTTGTGATGGAGATGTTCCATCTGTGTTGTGATGATGATCATTAGAATGTTACAAAGGCAGCTGGAGCCTGGTCTTTCCTAAAGCTGGAGTTATGGGTAGAGCCTTTATACAGAAGTAAACTTATTCCATCAAGCATCTAATCTCCTGTGGTGACTGGAATACTATAGGTTTACTCTCTAAATTGTTATTGGCTTACATGTCTCTACCTAAGTGTTTGGAGCATAAGTTGGAGGAGAGGATGTGGCATAACAGACAGAGCTGCAACTTTGAAACTGGGAAACCAGCTTTAAGTCTCAGCGACAGCTCAACATCCTGTGATTCCGGACAAATTACTTAATCTCCCTATGCCTACGAGAATTAATGTGTCCTTGAATAATGTTACTGGTGCTCATGTAAAGTGATCCAATACCTTTGAGTTTTGTTTGCACTACATACAACTGGGAAAAAAATTAAACTGTGTGTGTACTTGTAACTTTTCACACTAGGCCGCGATCTTCACAATCAGGCACAGATGTCCCTACGAAAATGTATTGGTAACATTTTAAACATTTACTAAAGTTTAAACAGAAGTAAAACCATTTTTGAGGTAAATATTAATGAAAATGAATTTTAAATATTTAATTTAAATGTAGGAACAATTAAAAAATGAATTAATTATTAATGAGTTTAAATAAATTAAATACAATTGCAATTATGTTTTAATTTATTAATTTATTAACAAAAAATCCACCTAAAGTAAAATGGTTATGTGTATTTCTTATGTATTAAATTATAAAAAATTGAATATAGAATTTACCTAAATTCATTTCATTATTTAAAAAAAAACATAAAGTTACATTTATTTTTAAAAACTGTTATTCAGCTAGTTTAAAAAGTTTTTAAAAATATATATAGAAATTCACTTAAAAAAACAAAGGTTACAGGGATGTTATAATCAGGCTCAGATTTTAGCCATACCAAACCATAGAAATTCACCAGTTATAGCTAGTGTTACTGTTGTATCCTCCACATGAAATAAGGGAAACTCCAAGAAGCTTCTTTGTCTGGAAAAAGAAGATTTATTCCCCTGTCAACACCAACGTCCTCACAGCCACCGAGTCAAAAGCAGCTCCGCAACTGCCCAGCTCAGAATCTGTGAGGTCATCGGAATTCCAGCTGATACATTCCATAAAGACATAATACACATTTAGATAGAATTTTAAAACACAACACATCTTCCCCCTTTCAAACAAAATGACCCCCAAAAAATATAAAAACAAAAATAAACAACCCACCAAACCACCATAAAAAACTTGTCACCCTCAATACATAACATATTGATTAAGATACTTAGGTTTAGACACGTTCCTTCTAGGTCTATCCAACACTTCCCTCGTATCCACCTGAATCACACCTTCCTTGGACCTCTCAGATTGGTCCAGAACGCAAGTAGTGTGAGTACCACTACCAACATCCAATGCTCCATCACCCCGAAAGTTGCCTTCTGAACTCCCTAAGAGCAGTCCAGAACCTCCTCCCTGAAGGTCTCCGCCTTGACTCACTTCCTCGCACACTCCCCTCTCCAAGGCACCATCACCCACATTAACATCATAACCACCATCAAACCTCATGCTCCACCATTTGCCTCCTTCCACCATAACAGAATGTTTAGACACCCTAATAACCTTAGTGATAGGAAAAAAACTAGAAACTCCCATCCTTCTCCCTTGAGGTTTCTTCACTCTAACTGCATCACCAACAGCAAATGGAAACGCCTTAACTCTTTTGAGATTGTCATATCTCCTCTTACTCCTACTTTGATGTCTCTCTACCTTTTCTTTTACTTGACTGAGATCAACGTTTGCATCACTCCCCAAAGTTTCTTGCACCACCCACTCAGGAGAGAGTTCATTACCAGAGTGCCTACCCTTCAAAAGCACAAAAGGAGCAACACCTGTAGCAGAATGTGGCGTGTTGTGATAACTCCAGATCCTTTCTGAAACCGCTTCTTGCACATTAACCCCCGAACTGACAGCCAATTGAATGGTCTCCTTGATCATCCTGTTCACCCTTTCTACTAAAACATTCCCTTGCGGGCTATATAAAGCAGTAGTAAGATGCTTTATATTGCATTTCCTTAAAAAGTTCACCATCTGATGTGAGATAAATTGTACACCATTGTCAGAGACTAAAAACTCCGGAATTCCCTCCCAATGAAAAATCTCCTTCAAGAAATCAATCACGCAGGTGGTATTCGGTTCTCTTAAACATTTATATGATACCCACTTAGAAAAATAATCCACTGCAACCAATACATATTTCTTCCCATCATTGCAAACTCTTAACGGACCCATAAAATCTAGACCCAACTTCTGCCACGGCTTGTCAGGGAAGGGTACAGAACACAAAGGCACCTCCCTGGTGTGCAAACTTTTATCTGCTACTCTACAACTACCACAATTCTTAATTACTACTTCTACTTCAGAATCCATACCTGGCCACCAATAATATAGACGTAAACGTCTTCTCGTACAAGTAATACCAACATGCCCATGATGGGCCAACTTTATTAATCTGAGCCTTAGCTCACTGGGAGGAATCAAACGTTCTCCCCTCAAAACTAAATCGTCTTCCACATTTAACTCCTCCTTGATCTTGCCATAAGATTTCATTACATCTGACAATCCCCCACCCGTAGGCCAACCTTCATGAATATACTTCTTAAGGAGTAGTAAAAACTTATCCTTGCTCACCGCCTCTTTCCAAACTGGCCTAGAGATGACTTCACCAGCTGCAACCACACCATCAATCATGCCCACCACAACGTCTTCCTCGACTGACAGTCTCTCAATTCTAGTGTTATTGACAGGACACCTAGACAGGAAATCTGCCCTGCAGTTATTTGTCCCTGAAATGTGCTTCACCTTCATATTAAATTCATACAACCTGGCTAACAATCTGGTCAGCCTAGGACTGGTTTTATTAAAAACTTTATCGTTCCAAAGATAGACCAATGGCTTGTGATCTGTGACAAGCGTGAACTCCCTTCCCCAAACATATGTTGAGAAATGATTAACTCCCCATACACAAGCCAACACCTCCCTCTCGATCGTGCTATAATTCATTTCAGCATCCGATAGACGTCTAGATGCAAATGCGATTGTATGCTCCTTCCCTTTTTCCATCTGACTAAGAATGGCTCCCAAACCAACACCACTTGCATCCACGGTAATTACTGAAGGTAGATCCTCGTCAAACGGATGAAGAGCAGGAGCCTGTACAATGAGAGACTTAAGCGTGGAAAAAGCTTGCTCCTGCTCCCCCAGCCATACAAATTTTTCCCCCTCCCTCAGAATCCTCCTTAACGGCTCCGACAAATAAGCAAAATTTTGCACAAAGTGTGAGTAGTACTCACAAAGACCTAAAAGGGATCTCACCTGATCTTTATTATTAGGAGCAGGGGAATTCTCAATAGCCAATAATAAATCTCTTTTGGGAAGAATACCTTGTGCAGAAATTTGATGACCTAGATAATCAACTGAATCTACCATAAACTTACACTTGTCTTTTCTAACCGTAATCCCAAGTTCATTCAGAATTCCCAAAACTCTGTCCAACATGAGTACATGATCTTGAAAAGATTCCGAACCAATTAAAATGTCATCCTGGTAAGCTAAAACACCCTGAATGTCACCAAATAACTGAAACATAAGTTTCTGGAATACAGACGCTGCGGAGGCTAAGCCAAAAGGCATTCGCAAAAATCTAAAAGCCCCAAATGGGGTAATAAACGTGGTGAGTGAACGGGATTCCTTACTCAACTCCACCTGATGGTAGGCAGACCTAAGGTCAATTGTAGAGAAAACCTTCATTCCCCCCAAACGAGCCAATAACTCTTGAATTTTGGGCAAAGGAAAGCAATCAACCAAAATATTTTTGTTTAACGATCTCAAGTCTATGCACAATCTTAACTCTCCAGTCTTCTTAACCGCAACTACAATTGGAGACACCTATTGTGAAGAGTCAACTGGTTCAATAACCCCATCACTGCATAACTCACACAGATGCTCTTTCAATTTTCCCCTGACACTCAAAGGCACATTACGTACCCTATGTACAACAGGAACAGCATCAGGTTTGAGAATAATCCTATGTTCATACCCCCTCACCAAACCAAGCTTATTGCTGAAAACCTTTGAGTGTTTAATAAGAACATCCTGGATGGAATCTAATTTAACCTCCACTTTCCCCACCAATGTAATGGGTTGATCGGTGCCTGGCCTAAGCACCATACCAAACTGCCCCTGATCCTTCCACCCCAAAATGTTGTACCCTCTCTTGGCAACATACACTTTAGTGTCGATGTTCTTGTGCTGGTATCCAACTTTTCCAATAAAGTACCCCAGCATATCAATCTCTTGGCCATCAAACGCTATGGTTTTTATATCAGGAGCAGATAAAGGAGAGTCACTCCAAAAGGAATGATAATTTGCATCAGAAACAATCATTATTGGTGAACCTGAATCCACCGTAACTTTCAACTTAACTTCACCAATCATAACTTCACATACCGGATCTTTGGAACACTTAAGACCAGACTTACAATTGGATGCATCATTAACCATAAGAACACACTTTTTGGAAAGATGCAAATCACCACACTCGCCCACTTGCCTCTCAACAAATTGTTGCTGTTCAACCAACATCACCTTTTGATCTTGTTTACACACTCCAGCGAAATGACCAGTCTTCTTACACTTCATACATGTTTTTCCTAAAGCTGGACAAATAGGGGAATTGGCCAAGTGTGAATTAGAGCCACACCTGAAACAGAAAAGCTTTTTGGTGTTGCTCTTTTTCAAATCAGGGGTAGTGGACATAACAGTTTTAGATTTCTGTGATACCAAACAAACATCTTCAACTGGAAACCCTCTCACTTTACCCAATTCTTTAGAGGCTAACATAGAACATTCAATTCCTCTAGCAATTTCCAACGTTTCATTCAACGTTGGGTCTCTACAACATAAGATCTTTTCTTGAATTTTAGCATCATAACAATTAACAACCAGTTGATCTCTGAGATACTGATCCAAAGGACCTACAAATTCAGAAGTAGACGCTAAAATTCGAAGATCAGCTACAAAACTGTCAACTGATTCATGCTGAAGTTGTTTCCGTGTGAAAAATTTGTGTCTCTCAACAATGATGCTGAGGTCATCCTTGAAGTGGTTTTCTAATCTTCTCACGGCTTCGGTGAACACGTCCCAATCACCAGTGGCAAAAGGTTGCGCCTGGGGTTGATGGTCGAAAATTCTTTGCCCTTCTGTGCCAAGGCAATTATACAAAATCGCCTTCTTGCGAGCAGCAGAAAGTTAACCCCATCAATAGCAACAAAATGGCTCTCAAAGGATTTAAACCAATGCTGCCATCTTATCACAGGGATGCCAGGTTCAGGAAGAAAAGATAAAGGTAAGTTAGCTGTTTGCATATTGAAAGTAAAATGAAACAACAGACAGCTGGATGCGAGCGTGCGAAGCGCCAGTTAGAAATAAACTCCTTTGCTGCACGTAATTTGCACAGGGCGTGTGCAAAACTCGTGATGAAAGTGAAAACTAGGTGAGTATCGTGTCTCAGCAACCAAACTTGAGACAGATACTGAGCCGTGCGATTCCCAAAAGACTCGATGAGGATCAATACCGCCAGAAAGTTGACTTCTCTGTCAACAGTAACAACTTATCGCAAACATCCAGCCTTCGAAAAATAGAGAACGTGCAAACGTGGAGTCTGTTACTTAGCAACCAAAATTGTAGCGAGCCAGGAATGCACGCGTGCAGACGCCGTAATCCCTCGTGGATCCGAAACTAGATAACAGATTGCCTCGCTCTTCCGCGTGGCGTCCGTTACCTGGCAACAAAATAATGTTGCACGTAAGTGAAAAAACAAAGAAAAACGGCGCTTTAGAAATGTTACCGCAGTCCTCCAGCGAACATCTCCCTAAAAAGGATGCCGGCAGCAAGAATACTGATTACAGAAGTAACCGAAAGACAGGCAGAGTTGCTATGTGCTGGGGCCGAGGGAGGGCTCCTCGCCGGTCTGAATGGCTGAGAGATGCGGTGTTTTGTCATGATCAGTTGTCAGTATTCTGGGGACTCATGCCAGAGGGATCCCGTCCTAAGGATATTTGGGCCCCTCTGAATAAATACTTGGCGACCCAGAAGGAAGGTGCTGTGTGATTGGTGGCTCCCAACCGCGAGGTTCACCCCCCCATGGATTGTATGTGTTACTATGGTATAAGATAAGCCTGAGCGATGTGACTACTTGCTCCACCTGCCTTTTTTTGTAGTTTTGCAATTGTTTTCTCCTGTAGTTCCTTCCCCTCGACTATGTCAGTTATGACCTTTGATGAGTAAGTATTTCCCCTGCACCGGGGCTGTGAACTCCTCGCTCCTCCGGTGTGGTGGATTGTTGAAGATGGCTCCCTTGATACTGTAGCATATAAGTAGAGACTTTAGCTGAGAGCCTCTTGTGATGTGGGATATTATTGAAGCTATATGGTTTGCAATGTTTCTTTTCTCTCACTGACTTTTCCCGTCGAGGGACTTGTTTTGTATTATCGAATGTTTGTGTTCTTATACAAAATTAAATAAAAAAGAAATTTAAAAAAGTAACCGAAAGACAGGCTGTAAGGACACGAAGAAGTAGGTGAGGTCGCGTGGGTTCAAATGGTGTTGACCAGCTCATCGCCAAAAGATGTTGTATCCTCCACATGAAATAAGGGAAACTCCAAGAAGCTTCTTTGTCTGGAACAAGAAGATTTATTCCCCTGTCAACACCAACGTCCTCACAGCCACCGAGTCAAAAGTAGCTCCGCAACTGCCCAGCTCAGAATCTGTGAGGTCATCGGAATTCCAGCTGATACATTCCATAAAGACATAATACACATTTAGATAGAATTTTAAAACACAACAGTTACCTTAAGTAACTATAACTCGTGCCCTAAGGTAATTCTAACTCACGCCCGCAATGCACAGTTTTTTCATCAAAGTTTACTGCAAATATTACACTGACATTTTCAATGATGTAATGAAAAATGGCATGATTGCTGTAATTTGTGGGCTAATTCGCAGTGCATGGCAAAGGCGTGAGTTATAGTTACCCTAGACTACTTGAGGTAACTCTAACTATAACTGGTGAATTTCTATGGTTTGGTATGGTTAAAATCGGAGAATGACTATAACGTCCCTGTAGCCTGCGGCCAGGCCCTGAGGCAAAACCCCAAAAGCACCCAACCTTGCACTGTGCACAACCTTCACCCTTGTGCAGGGCAGGCTGCCCACAAGAACTGGCATGCAGCCAGATCCTGTGGCGAATACCCCTTAACCCAAAACCACGATGTGCAAACACTTTGGCTGTGCACGGTGGAAGTTGGCCGTGGCTTCTCTGGGTGTGAGAATATGTGTTAGAGGGTGTATCTGGGGGTGAAAGTGGCTGTCAGATTATCAGTCTGGGTGTGAGAGTGCGTACATCAGTGTTTTACTGGGTGTGTCAGTGTGTGAGCGGGTCTGTGAGTTGGTGCATAAGGGTGTCAGTGGGTCTGTAAGTGGGTGTGTGATGGTCTGAGTGGATGTGTGTGAGGGGGTGCGTATCTCTCTGAGTGGGTCTGAGTGGGTGCATGAGGGTCCGAGTGGGTCTGTGAGTGGGTTTGTAAGGGTCTGAATGTTATTTTTTTTTTTAATATATATTTTATTTAATTAAAAAAAATTGAAATGAGTTCAGCTGGACTCAAACCCCTAAAGCTCAGGGTGAATGTCTGCGATCTCACACTGAGCTACGGTGTTTTTTGTGTGTGTATTTTAGCCCTTTATTGGCTATCTTGGAATGCGAAGGAGCCCTTGCAGTCCCTCCTCACTTATTTATTTGTTTAAAAAACAATTGTAACTAAAATGCCCTTTACAGGCTATCTGGGATATATTTTTTTATTTTTTAATAAAATGCCCTCATTATGGGCTGCCTGACACTGCAGGGGAAGCCTTAAGGAATCCCTTGCAGTGCCAATGTTTCTGCAAGCACAGAGCTGCTTTGACAGCAGCTCCATGCTTGCTGAAGCATTTCATCTCTGTCCTCTGCACACATGCAGGGGACAGAGATGAAAGCTCTACTGTTTGACAGCAGGACCTGCTTTAAAGAGCGCTGCAGCCAAGCCACAGCAAACAGCTATGTCCTGCGAATGGGCACCCCGGACAAAGCAGGAGCCAACCTTGGAAGGTGGAGGTCCCCAGGGTCACCTGTGGTTCCACAAGGGGGGGTCACACAGCCCCCCTCCAACTTGAAGATAGCCCCAGGGAGTGGTGGTCCCCGGGGCGCTGGGATCCGAAACAGAGCCCCTTTCAATCTTTTACTGTTTGCCCTTTGGGGGCACGGCCCCCTTGCATGGATTAATATAGAAGCTCTGGGGGTGGTGGTCTCTGGGGCTTGGGGGTCCCATAGGAACCCTCTTTCTTTATTTTTAAAGATTTGCCCTGGGTTGGCAGTCCCCCAGGCAGCAGAGGGGGTGCACCCCCACCACGACAAATACAATGCATTTTGGCCCATTGGGTGGTGGTCCCTAGGTGCGGGAGGCCACAGGCCCCCCCCACATAAAATTAGCTCAACACCCCTGGGAGGTGGTGATCCCTGGGGTAGCTGGGGGGGCCGCACAGCCCCCCTCTCCTAGTAAAGTGTTGCCCTAAGGGGTGGTGGTCCCTGGGACAGCAGGGGGGGGTCCACAAAGCCCCCCACATATTCAATGCATTTTGCCTGGGGGTGGTGGTCCCCGGGGCACGGAGGGGCCTATAGCTCAATGCCCCATGGAGGTGGTGGTGCCAAGGGCAGCGGGGGCCATAGCCCCCCATACAAAAAAATAGGCCCTGGGGAGATGGCGGTCCCCAGGGCATCGGGAGAGGGCCAGGAGGTACCCCCGCTTTTTTTTAAGTCCCTGGGACTTAGCCCACTGAGGGGCAGTAGGCTAACACAGCGCGGGAAACTGCACTTAGTTTTTTAATTTTATTTTATGAGCAGAGTCGTGGATCTACTGCGTCTCCGCTCGTAAAATAATAAAAAAATGCTTTTTAGCCCAGGGGGTGAGGAGGGGAGCTAAGGGGTCAGGGTGTTCGGACCCAGGCCCCTTTTGTTTATTTTTTTACTTTTTTTTTTTTAGACTCGGCTGAAGCCGAGTCCCAAGATGGCTGACAACACTTCAACAACTTCTGTAGTTGTAGTGTTATCAGCCAATCACATCTGAGCACGAGATTGTTAGGGGTCACAAATCCTTCGTATCCCTAGATATACAAAGTGGTTTTCCCTTAATTTCTCAAACACTACTGAACAGAATTACACCAAAAGAAAAAGGCAGTCTTTCCGGACCAGGATCTATCTTCCTGCCAAATTTGGTGTAATTTCGTCAAGTAGTTTTTGTTCTATCATTTTTCAAAATCCCTATGGAGACCCCCCTTTTTCTATGCCCCCACCGATGTATCACCCCGAAACTTTCCAGACAGCAGCTGGTGGGACTAGCAACATTTTTTGGAAAGTTTCATGAAGATCAGTCAAGCGGCACCAAAAATATAGGCAATTAAAAAAACGCTTTTTATATAGAAACTAGGTCCTAACTATAACTACCTGGTGGCGACCAGTATCTATATATATATATATATATATATATATATATATATAAAAGATTTAACTGAAGGTATATATTTTTAAGAAATCTGAAAAAAGTTAATAATTTTAACAGTATTTCCCATGGGGCTGTATGTGATGTCATGGCAGAGATCTTGGCAGTGAGGCTGGAGATCTCCAAACAGAAAACAAAGGAGAGCATGGAAGTAGTACTACAGTAGTACTCCCATCCATACTACAAAACATAGTTTATGAATAGACCCCAACATATTTAATTGTGAATACGTAATAGCCATTGCACAGCTGTTGTTAACTTTATGTTTAAAATCATGAACATTATTTCAACTTTACTCATAAGCCGAAAAGCAAAAGCAAATGGAATACGCTGGAGAAGAAGTAAAGTAGCTAGTTCAGTGGCCCAGTGAAAGGCCCAATTCATGGGCATGATCACAATGTCAGCAAATGGGATTGACATGAGGCTGAATGATGATCCAGAATGTGACATGCAAAATTATGCCTACCTCATGGACAGACTCATTAGTGGAGCACTAAGGACCCGCTATGACAGTCGCAAGCAGCTTTGCTTCTCATGATGGGAGCACAGCAGGCAAAGTGCAAACAGGCCTGTTGTGATGAGAGTGCCGGCTTGCAACATCTCTCTATGATTGATTTTGATGTACACTGGTAATGGTTTAGTGCTTACAGTCCATCATGGCTTGATGAATAGGTATGCTGCCTGTCGGTGTCTACAATTAGAGGTGTCAATCTCTCTGTCTTGTGGTAGCCAGGAAATCACAGCACAAAGAAGTGTGAAACTGCTTCAGTGGTCAAGTCCTACAGTCAGCATGACACTCAAGAAAAGGCCGCTTTTTTGGCTGCACAACTGTGCCATTCTTCACTGGTTTCTAAACTCCATCACCCCTCTTTGTGAATGGCCTGATAATTGCAATAGTGCCTGAATCTGAGTTACCGAAATAAGGAGAGCTATGGGAACACTGTGGATTCATTTTGATTCACACAGAGATTTCAGTTTAAAATCAGCTGTAGTCCAAGAGTTGAACTCCAGGAGAAACTGAGGAATTACTGGTGGGGTGGGGGATTCTTAATTTGAGCTGATGTTTACAAGTGGGGCCTACCAGCACTAATGTTTGGGGACTAGGGGCCTGATTTAGATATTGGCAGATGGATTACTCTCTCACAACGGTGACGGATATCCCATCTGCCAAAATCTAAATCCCTTTATGTCCTATGGTGGTTCAACTTCGGCAGATGGGCGACAAAGTATGAACGTAGGGATGGAAGAGAACATGCAATAGTGAGATATACGAGCAAGGACAGTTTGATGGTAGATGAGAGGCATGAGGTGGAATCAAGACTATGCAACCTTGGTATTCAGCATCTCCGAAATTCGGTAGCAAGGGCCACAGTTGTCTGGGCAAAACTTTGTGCCTCAGCACTTACCCTTTTAAAAATAAAGCACTGACTCTGGGAATCAGATGCCCCCGAGTACTTTCTCAAGGGGAATTCCGCATGTAATCCCGATTACTCAGCACCCTCAGAGTTACCATTGCCTCCGTTATTGGTAAATTACCACCACTAGATCTGAGGCCCTAGCACCTCACTGACACACGACTCTTTCCAAGAGTTTTAGACTGTGTCACCTTGTGTGTTAAACGGCTGGGACTGTTTCCAAGCACCACTGTGAAGTGCTGGGGCTCGGTGATTCGCGCCGTGTGGAGTGATTTAAAAGCACTGGCACTCGCCTCCCAGAAGTGCAAGTCAAGCACTAGCCCGGTGCAGCTGTTCAGGGCATATTGAAGACACAGATGAACCAAACGAGCTACTAATGACTCCGGGCTGTAGAAGCGCAGCGCTCCTACAAACCATAGGAAAAAAGGTATTTTTTGATCACAGCCGGTTCAAAGGGAGGGTCAATGTTTACTGTGTGGTTCAACAAAAGCCAGCTGTGCGCCGCGTGCTGCCGTGTAACTCGACATCTCGCTCTCCTCCCCACACCTAATTGGAAATGCAGTGATGGGAAATGTATTAAATGGCCTATTCCTTGCTAGCAAATGCAGCTAATGCAGAACATTTAACATCATTATTTTGTTCATCAGTTCTTCCATCTCAAAGGAATAATCTTCCACTCTCCTGGTGGCAATTCCAGTTGATAAGTTGCAATTTTTTTCTTATCGCCCCAGTTATATCATCTACGTTTGTGGGTACTAGTGTACCACCCAAGCAGATCATAGAGGGCGTTTTCTGACACACAAACTGAAACCAATTGAAACTAACAGACATCACCAGAAACCAAAATCAGATTCATTTTGCAACGTGTACCTGCTGAATTTCCTTCAAATAAGTTCAACCATGTGTAAACTAGTCGACTGGATCCTTCACTGGGCTTAGCTTTTAAAACCCAGCTGTCTGGAAGTTACTTATGCCCGCCGTTCTCACATCTCGAAAAACGATTATGAAAGGTGATTCACACTCCTGCATTAAAAGCATAGTTGAATAAAATATTATTTGAAAAAAATCTGCTCCATCTGTTCCAATTCTCTTAACCTCCCACATTCCAATTTATTACTCGTTTAGGTGTTAAGACTTAAGCCTACATAGTGTTATGCCCTTTGTGGTGTTTTTGCAATCCATTAGCATCAATGGTACCCTGGCTTGGTTTCATCAACATCATAAAGGTAGTTTAAGTGACAACATAACATCGTACAGAAGTAAATAAAAGCCTGCATGTGTTGGAAAGTGGAGGGCAGAGCCAGCAATGCTGCCTTTGGTGACTCCTGAGTAATGTAAATGCCATGAGTTGCTGAGCCAGAGAATGTCTAACTACTTCTTCCTTGCTGGTTGCTAAGTAAGAAGGTTGATGTACATTTAAGGCAGGCTCTCCACTCATTTGTATGGGAGAGCCTGGGGCAATGCCTTATCACAAAGCTTAGGGAATCGGGGGTGTAGAGTCAGGAACGCCTAAACTCCCACTGGCGACCCCCTAAATTTCATCCATGCAGTGATATCTAGGCAGATATTACACTCTTTTGCCATAAGAATATAATAAAAATAATAGCTACTCTGTGATTCTTTATTGATGGATTTACTAAAAAAGTGAAAAACATTTTAAATAAAGTTACTGAAAAAATATTTGCCTTTGATTACTTGGAAACTTAAATAAAAGACAACTTCAGATTTCTAAAGTGGATGTAGTTTGGGCTTTGTGAATGAAAGGTAGTTGAAAAGCTTTTTACTAAAACAAGAATATTTACTGAAGGATTCAAGTTCTGTGTAATTTTAACGAATTGAATTTGCCTAATCTGATTTTCTGAAGAGTATTCTAAGGAATATGATTAGTTTGGCAGATATATATTTGTTAGCACAGACAAAATTCAGAATTAAAAATGAAGACACTAATTAGTTTTCCAAAAAAGTGGTTACAAGAAAGTGAAAGCATAGTTATAGTGGAAAAATTCCTCAACTCCAACGGTGTCCTGTGAATAGCCATCCATAAAACAAGTACACGTGTACTTCCCTGTTATGTTATGTTAATGGATGTATTTATATGCCAAACTCACCCCAAGAGTGTATCCTGGTGCAGAACGTTTCTACAGCCCTCTGGTTTCCAGAGTCTTGTTATGATGCATGTTGTACTTGGAGTCTATTCCTGAGTCAGGCATTACTTTGTTTATCACAGGGCGTTGGTTGCAGCCACAAAGAATAGTGGAGGCTCCCCTACTGCTACCTTTCAAGTTAGCCATTTACAAATGTTCCAAGCCTATATTATGCCACATTCAGAGTAAAAAATAGTTGTGACACTGGTGGGTTGAGGCGAGATATGGTGTAATGTAGACACACACACATAAACACACATATATATGTTGCATGCTGGTAACATGACAGGTGTTTTTTCATAAGTGTTTTGTGGTCTACAGTGACGTAAACTGCAGAAAGGTTAAGGAGTGTAAAGGATGTTTTCTTGTTTCCGCTCTGGGAAAGAAGGAGTTCCTTCCCTATGTTAGCTATGGAGGATTTGGCTCCCCAGAGGATCAGTTCGCTCCTGGCTGATGATCGTGGAGGATGCTGTCTTGTCACTCGTCTTTCCATAATTTTGCTGGGAAAAGGGGGAGTTACAAATTGGGCGGTAGTTGGCCAGAATCTTAGCAATAGAGAATGTTACGTTTGAGTGTATTAATGGTTAAGTCACATGTTTTTTGCTATTTCGGATTGAAGCAGTTTAAGTAAGCCTGTGAGTGCCATGTGGCTGTGATGCTTTGAAACCAGGGTACTCTATACTAAATGTTTGCTAGTATAAATAAGTAAATTTATTGGAGAAATATTCATAATTTTTAATTTCTCACCTTTACCCTCATAAACTTCAAAATTACACCTATTTGAATTTGGTTAGAATTAATAGTGAATGATGTCGGCTTTGAAAGCAGTTTCTCTGATACTGTCCGTGGATTTCTTGAGGCTCTACAAACAGCCTGCTTCCCCATTGACTGTGACTGACTAGTCCCCAACTACAAGGATAATATTAAACACGTTCCAAACACCCCCTTTAGGCAATATCTAGTGCATATAACATCATCTGTGGAATCTTAGGCAGTGAGATCATTCCTAGTGTACTATGTGCAGTGTCTAACGGGTGAATATTATCTCCTACTTACATTCTTGATGATGGTTGATCAGAATTGGCATGGGGTGCTAGATAAACTTGATAATTCATTGATTAATTCTTAGTAAATTACTTACTAAAGACAGATATCCTCGTTCAGACAAAGCTGATTGCATGGAGATAATTTGGAGTTTGTTCTCCTCTGTGCTATAGAAGTGTATTTTATTTTGCTTTCATTTGTAAAGACCTATCATCCTTAATGTCACCTGCTTGTATGTTAAGAGCTATTCCCTTTGGGGGCTCTGGGGCTAGCCAAGATACCCTATGCAAGGATAACAATTCTGGACTAAAGACATGCCTATGGGAAGAGCCTGACATGTGTAACCAATAGTTCTGTCATTTCCAATGGTTAATTTGTGCCAATGGGTGGATGTGGGGAGCATAAGCACTGCAAATGGCCCTGTCCTCTCCATATCACTTCTGCATTGTCAACGGTGCACAGTAAAAGCTGTCTTCGAATTGCAACAATTAATGGGACAATAGAACACCTATTTAGAGGCATCGGAGTTCTTGTGCACGTGGTGGATAGAAGATATTGAGGCTCATCTCTACAACCCATATTTTTTGTTGCACTGTGGGTCCTGCCATTTTTCGACACAAAATGTAAAATTCATAGTAAAAGAGAGAAGAGCACAGATGAAAGAATGAGAAAGACAGAAACAACGAGGAAATGAAAGATATAGCGTGACAGAAGGAGAGAGAGAGAGAGAGAGACAGAGAGGGGCACTGTCTTTAAAGTTAACATACACAGGGCCCAGAATGGCAGAAACGTGCTTTTGACTTCTCCTTCCAATTATCCTTTGGAAGAAATAAAAATTACCCAAGAAATATGCAGATTGAATCTCATAAAAGCTCTTAAATTCACTTTTTGAAGGCGAGATCCGTAATTTTTCTTTTTTTTTTTCTTTTAGTGGAACAAAAATTTAGTGCAAAGAATATCAACACTTTCAAAAAAGGCTCTGAAAAATGGGGCTTCAGAAAGGATTCATGCGTAGGCAAATGGCTCTAGAACTATCTGTGTTACCTTTATAAGGCATCTAGGACCCCACCTCACGACTTGCCCTTGATGCTGGGGTGTTAAGGGCTGCCGCTGTTTCTTACTAAGTTAAAATTGGAGTATTGTTAAGTGGACAACAGTCTTGCCATTACCTGCTACCCAGAGCCACCTATACCATTCAGATTTTTCTAGAAAGATTGCCATTGGAGAAACTTTGGTGGCATGTTTCCAGACCCCTAAAACTCCAAGCAGGATGGATGAGCTAGCATTTAAAAAAGAATTTTCAAATGGGCTGAACATAAATTGAAACCAAATAAAGTATTGAAACAGTCAAGTTCACACGGATGAATGGCCACAGGCCTCAAAAGGCAATCAATGTAGGCTGACTAGTGACTCCTAACATGAGTGATAATTAAATCAAGCATTGGCAAAGCCAAAAGCTATGTGTAAATGGAGATAGTCACTAATGTTGGCCTGCTTTGATGCACAAGTGTTGTTTATCACATTAAAGAATATCCTATGGGCCTTGCCAATACCAGAGAAAAGCAACAAAAATATTGCTTACCGTGTAGAATGCATTTCGGAGAAAAAGAACTGAATGTAAAAAAACAGCATAGTTGAATTATTTTTCAGATTTAGATTAAGCCCTAATGCATTCTAATGAAAGCACTTCTTGGAAGGCAGAATGATACATTGCCAGCATGAGATGAGAGAGTAATATGACTGGATGGAGTAAAGCTAACGCACACTCTAACGTATTTTAAAGAATTGCAAAAAATATGTTATCTAGAGAGCTGCACTAACAAACCAAACCTACAAAGAGGAACGTTTGCCTTACCTAGGTAGGAAATAAAAATGAACCTTTGGGTGTATTTTGTCATTCACTGACATACTACTAGTATTTGTTCTATTTTGTCCTTCACAGACATACGACTTTGGGGTCATTTAGACTATGTGGGAAGGTGTAAAAAGTCCATGAAGTGTGTGGAAAGTTGTTTTCAATGGACTTGACACTATCTTTGCATTAAGATAACAGTTCTGTAGTCTGTGCCTGTTAGCACCACACCACAAACAAAAAACTTGAGCTAGTTTTACACAAATAATTGTGGAAAAAGAGACAGAAATGATGATTGCACATTTAACTCTAAGTTAGTGGTACTGTCATGATAACTGACAGTGGTAATGGAGCACCGAACTGTGGTGCAACAACTAAACATCCAACATTTGGTAAATTACTCCATTAGTGTGGCAGTGCTCACTTTTCCCAAATGGCAATACAGCACAGCTCCTCTGTACACAGATAGCAGAATGCAGCCCCGAAAGTGCTTACACTGATGCCCTAAAAACATTCTTCCAACTTTTCAAAGAGGTACGCTTTTCCTTGTTGCTCGACACCACTAAGGACCTTTTAGCAATGTCCCTGATATAACCCAGTAAGTCCTCTCCAAAGTTTCCGATACAAGGGCCATTGATAGCTGGAAGGGGGAGGTGGCAATCAAAATAACAAGGATCTCACCTGGGACCCTGTAAGTCACCTTAGAAATGACAAATTACTAGGGAATCTGTAATGTAATTCACAATTCTTCCTAGTATTTCACTCAGAGAATCCCAGGTGAGTGTTAGGTGGGAATAAGGAGTCTGCAGGGGTAGGGGAAGGGTAGCATTAAAGTGTAGTAACAAGCTTTTAGGGTTTAGAATAGGGTAGCCTTAAGTGGTAGAAAGGAGTTTTTAGGTTTTAGGCAAGGGTAGTGTTAAAGGGTAGTAAGAGTTTTTTACAGTTCAGGTAAGGGTAGCATAAAGGGTTAGTAAGTGTTTTTAAGATTCTGGGATGAGTGCTGTTAAGGGCGAGCCATGGGTTTTTAGGGTTCAAGGAGGAGGAGCCTTAAGGAGTTATTACATTTTTTAGGGTTCGTTCAGTGATGGGTAGGATTATGGGATAGTAAGAGGTTTGTAGTGGTAAGTGAACAGTAGGGTTAGGGGGTTGCAGAGTTTAGGGGAGAGTGTCATTAATGGCTATTACAGGCTTTTAGGAATGTAGTGTTAGGTGTAAAAAGGTTTTTAGAGTACAGGAAAGAGTCAGCATTATGGGGTAATAAAGAGTTTTAAGGTTCACAGAAGGCTAGTGTTAAGTGGTAGTAAATATTTTTTAGGCTTCAGAGAAGGTCAGAATTAAGGGATAGAAAAAGGTTTTTAGGGATCAGAGAACTGTAGCATTTAGTGGTAGTTAGCATTTTTAGGGTTCAAGCAAGTGTAGCGTTAAGGAATAGTAAGGGGTATCTAGAGTTTAGGGAAGCACAACATTATGGGGTTTCTACAGTTCAGGGCTGGTATCATTCAGAGGTATTAAGGGGTTTTCATGGTTCAGTGAAGGTGCCATTAAGTGGTAGAAAGGGGTTTTGAGGGTTCAAGGAAGGAGGGTTGTAAGGGGTAGTAAAGGGTTTTAAAGTTCAGGGAAGTATTGTCTTGAGGGGTACTAAGGTGTTTTAAGAGGTTGTAAGGTTTTTAGGATTTAGGGATGGTAGTATTAAGAGGTAGTAAAGGGTTTTTAGGAACCAGGGAATGGTAGCAAAAAGGGGTACTAAGGATGTCTTAGGGTTTAGGGATGCTTAGTGTTAAAGGGTAGTAAAGGATGGTAGGGTTCAGTGAAGGGTAGCAGTAGCAGATAGTAAGAGATTTTTAGGGTTCAGGGATAGACAGTTGTATGGGATAGTAAGTTTTGTAGGGTTACGGGAAGAGTAGCATTAAGTTGTAGCAAGGAGTTTAGGGTTTATTGAAGGGTTCAGTGATGTATACCATTAAGGGCTACTTAGGGGTCCTTTGTATTCAAAGAAGAGTAATGTTCAGTGGGAGCTAGGGTTTTCAGGATTCAGGGATACGTTGCATTCATAGATAGTAAGGGGTTTGTAGGGTACAAGGAAGAGTAGCATAAAAAGGCAATAAGGCGTTTTAGGGTTCAGCGAAGGGTAGCATTAAGCAGAAGTAATGGGTAGCAAGGAATCTGTTGGGTTGAGAGAATGGTAGTGTTAACAGGCAGTAGGGTTTTTTTTAGGAGTAAGGGAAGGGTATGTTAAGTAAGTCGATTAATTTAATTTAATATATAAAGCATTAAATTTGAAGTCAACTAAATATAATATCAGTAAAGTAATTTTAATATGTAACTAATACATTGAAATGAAAAATTCCTTCACCACATAAATCTTAAAACACAGAACTAGAAAGAAAGAAAACGTCATTTTTTCAAACAGTGCCATGTCAAGGTATCTCTGAAGTTGATGATGGAAAGGGATGTGGGTGGTGGCTGGGGCTGCAATGCAGCACCAGATTCCTCCTGAATGCCCTCTTTCCATCTATGCTGCTGTCAGAGAAGAAACAACACCATAATTATCCTCATATCTACGAGATATTTATCATTGCAGATGATGTGTTTGACCTAAAGGCCAAGCTTCGTTCTAACACAATATCTAGACTTGATAAAGAGCTCTGGCTCAGGTGACTTGACAAACAAATGATCACAGCTCTGGCAGAGTGACCACTTTTTCTGTGGAAGCACACAACTTCTGCCCAGTCACAACATGTACTCCTGTCCATCAACATGTGGGCAGAGGTAAAGCCCCCTTCTGTAGTAACCTGAAATCTCTCTTTTTTAGGTTGCTCAGATTTGGTCTTGGGAGCTGTCAAACCAACCTTAAAAAGATGTTGCAGATCATTGGCTAAACTGTTCACAAGTCTGACATTACCAGCAGTGAATGTCAACAAGTTGCTTTTTGTAGCCTACTGTTTAACAAGAACTAAAACAAGAAACCTCATCAGTGTTTGAAATCAGTACACACTGTATGCTTCCCATTAATCAGAGCTCTCTACATGCTTATGATATATCATCCTCACGTATGGTCTCCATACGCGTTGGCACTCATGCAAGTAAAATACATTTCCTCTTATCCAAACTTTAACTAATTAATTTGTTCCACCTGTTCCCCTACCAGAAATGAAACTGTCATATTAAACATTTCAGAGAATGTTTCCTTTACGTGTTGATAAGTCGGCCATTGAAAACTGAGAAATGGTTGAAATTTGCATCCCTCTTACTAGTCAGTTTTGTGGTCAGTCATCTGTTCGCATTTCAACATCAATTCCTCGTAGCAATCTGGTAAGGGCAGTTTGTGATATTTTGAGTAATTTCAGTAACTCACAAGTAGTATTCGACATGTGTTTCTGGGTGATTGACTGTGTTCAACAGGAGGTAGTGTTTAAGATTTTGGGTGCTTGAAATACTGCTTGCAGTTCATCAGAAATGGTACCACTCCAAAGTATTCAGGTGCCTCCAATGGCTCATCAACCTAATTTTTGAAAGGATGAGCTTTAGCTAAGCCAAGGGATGGGGGAAACAGTTGGCATATCAGAATTTTTGCTACGGTACAGTGTAGGTAATTGACTCGTCAGCCCAGTCATTTCCGGAGGCGCTTAAACTCTGCACATATACACAAGGAAGGAAGCCCACGTCTAACATATCTGCATAGATAGCCTATTGCATTTAGGTAATTGCAGTTGGTGATATTTCCATTAGGACAGAACTTCTATGAACCTAGATATCATAATAAGGATTGTGCTAAATATTCATAGTTTGTTTTACTGTTATCATGTGTAATGTTGGAAAAAATTAAGCAAGGTTTTTTATTCTAAATACAAAACATGCATTTGGTGCAACATTTGCAACATTTTAACCCACAATGCACTCTTGCACCAGTTGTGGATCTGAAGTTGCCTTTTCGCTCAAAATAAGCGCAAAAAACACAAGCACAGCAAACAGCAGCCACTCGCTTTCTGGTCATTTGCGTTGTTTCTACGCACGTGTGCTAAATTATTCCCATGATCAATGTGTAACATCGCAATGTGGTGTAATAGCAAATGGGTTTTATTGGCTTTCTTTGGAGCAAAAAGTGAAAATTCAGACCTTGTATACAGGAAACTGTGTATACTAGGAGGACTGACCACCTGCCCATCTCCCAAATGTACCCATTGCCTCTGATCAAATCTCTATCATTCGCCTGACTGTTCCTCCCTACAAGATGACGTGCGTGCGGAGGTGGGACATTTGCAGTTCTTGTTCATGATAAGCTGAGATTGACAGGTAATGATCGTGCAGTCAGAAAAGCCATGAATGGGGAGGAGTATTGCATTCTGATGCCTCTGCTTTACCATCACTTCAACAAGTCTTCAGGAGTTTGGGCATTCAAAAAAGGCTGATGATATAAATCAGTACAGAAAAAAGACAGTTTGCAGCTTTGTGTGGGTGGAATGTCATTAAATGTAGGCATGACGCATATGATTATAAAATAAGCACTGTTCATGATTGTTTTTTAAAGTATAGCAGTGTAAAGAGGATTCTACAGAAAATTCGTCACCTGGAGTCACAGCTGTGTTCTTCTCACCATAATAACATAAAACAATTGTGATTCCTACATTGTTTCCCAAAGCTTATAAGAGGCCAGATGTCCAAATTACTGGATGCAAAAAAAGATAGCTCGGTTAGTAAAATGCTGATTCAGAGCTAGTTGTAATCCAAGTTACCTCAATAGAAATTAGGTAGGTCGCAAATCACAACTCACTCCAATGGGTGGCCATCACAGGGATGTTGGCCTGCTCTGGTCAGCTGAGTACCATATCTGTGAGCTCCTTTAAGTAAGATTTTCTTTTAAATGTGGCCCTTTTTCTTTAAAAGAAACAGGGCTGTGTTTTAACAAGAAAAACATTTTCTTTTTTGCAATATTTGTTCTTTGAGAGTTTTAATTGGTCCAGTGGACCACCATCTACTCCCCGGCAAACTTTTTCTTTTAATTCATCAAAGGGATGTGGTCCAAAGGGCACCCCTTGCCTTTTTGAGTTAGTAACCTTTCAAAGTTTTGCACCTAGATTATGGTAGCAAAACATTGAAACATCTTATTCCCATTCAGTGTTTGGAAACAATGCCTACAAGACACCCTTTGGAAATAGGGAATCGTTAGTGGGCTGCAGTCCTGTTTCAGGAGTCAGTAAAAGTTTACTAATTCTTAAAATAGGGTTAATACTTAGAGAAAGACTATTTTACGTTCATAAACTCTGAATGGGAGTATTTGTGAAAGTACAATATGTTTATACATCTGGCCCAAAATCCAATTACTTTTGTTTTCTAACTTTTATTCATTGTAAGCACCACATAAATTCCTTATATAAGAACGACTATCTATATATCCCTTAAAGAAACAATAACTCAATTTCTATCCATGATAACTAACAAGAATGTATCAACCAGAAAAAGGGAGGCAGAGCAACTCAAAAGAGGTGATCTCAGGTTCCCAATGTAATTCCAGAATATCAAAAAACGTGAACCACAGTGTTTACATGTCAAAGGCCCCCCAAAAAAGATTTTCTTAAAGATCCTCATCCACGTATGCACCCCCAACAGTCTGTTATCTCCGTTGGGGTGATGTCATGGGTAGCATCATCATGGGGTCTCATTCACTTGAGTGTCCTGTTCTCCAAGTACACGTATCCTCCTACCAGGAGGAGAATTGTCAAAGTGAAGGCAGTAGTGGCATGTGATTTAATATTATCACCTATCCTAAAAGATTGGTACTTATTAATAAGCAAATAAAAAAGACAGGGATAAGGTTAAAAACAAATTGATGTTATGAGAACAAATTATTCATCCTACACAGGAGAAGAACCGTCAAAGGGAAGACATTAGTGGCATGTGATTTGAAATTACATCTAGTGATGTGTAGGTTTAATACCGTATTTATCGCGTATAACACGCACCGGCGTATAACACGCACCTCATAAACTTAAATTTCGGTATGTACTATGGGTCCTTAACATTATATCGGCGTATAACATGCACACATCATTTGCTGCCTATTTTCAGGGAGAAAAAGTGCGTGTTTTATGCCGATAAATACGGTAATTTGCCCTCATAGCATACACTATTGGGGGTGAATAAGTGGATGAGGATCTTTAAAATAATCTCTTTTTGGGACTTTGACACGTAGACACTGTGGTTCACTTTTTTTTATTTTCTTAACTACCAAGACTGGCCAGTTTAAAGAGGTGTGTGGCTGTTATTGAGAATGAAAAGGAATACATCACAGTGTGGGTTTCTATGCCCCACTATATAATAAGCCCTTATTATAAATACAGCCATCTTTCTTAAGGACCACTGACAGCTGTGATGTGTGCAAAACCATGTAGCATACACATTTTACGATGTTTGCACAGGGACCTTGTACAAACATTGAAATGTCACTTCCCTTGACATCTGTACCACAGGCACACAACATGTGTATATTACTGAGTTGGCACTAGCGGCTCTGTTGTTATAGTTAGGGAAGGGTTTCCACTGTGAAAGTACTTTTTGTTTTAATAATACCTTTGGGGCTATAAGGCAAATCTGCACACATTAAAAAAAAAAAAAAGATTTTATATGTGTGTGATGTAGCAAATTTCATGCAAATCAGTCAGGGAATAGAAAGGGAAGAAAAAGCCACCTTTCCTGTTTTAACTTTCAAATTAATTTTTGTTTCCAATACGGAAAAAACCCACAAAGTGAATAACACTAAATCTGGCATGAAAGTAGAACTCTAGCCAAGGAAATGCTTGGACTGGTGTAAATTTGTAGTTAAAAAAATATTGAGATGTGCATGAAAGTTAAAGAGAGATATCTGGACCATTAGTCTGCAGTGTTCTACAAATCCTGGTTCACAGACCATAGATGGAGTCCAATCTAAAAAAAGAAACAATTCTGATTGGACGAGGGAGTCTTTTACCATGGGCTTTGTGGACCCCAAAACCACTACCACACCCACTTCCAGACCCACGCAGCCACACACACCCACTCACAGACCCACAAAACCACTACCACACACCCTCACAGACCAAGTCACTCACACACTCATTTACACACTCACACACCCACTTACAGACCTGCAAAATCACTACCACACCCAATCACAAACCCACACAGCCACTCACACACCACTCACACACTCTTTCACACACTCACAGACCCACTCACAGATCCACCAAACCACTTCCACACCTACTCACAGACCCACACAGCCACTCACATGCCCCGTCTTGCACACATATTCACACAGACATGCATCCGCTCACAGACCCGTTAAACCACGACCACACCCACTCACAGTCCCACACACTCACGCACAGCCACAGACACACACATTCACACACTCACACACCTACTCACAGACCCACAAACCATTACCACACTCACTCACAGACTCACACAGCCATTTACACAGCCACTCACATACTCATTCACACAATCACACACCCACTCACAGACCACAAAACCGCTCATGCACTCACTCACACACCAACTTACACACCCACACAACCACTCACACACCCACTCACTCACCCATACAGCCACTCACACACCCACCACAATTTCTATTGAAAAACAGTGAAATTCACTAAAAACTAAAGGTTAAAGGTATGTTATAGTAAGGAAATAACATTTTAAAAAACAGTGAAATTAATTAAAAAAACCAAAGGTTACAGGAACATTATAGTTAGGTTTGGAATTTACTTGTACAAAACCATAGAAATTCAGCTGTTATAGTTATGGTTAGCTGAAGTAACTATAACCTGCACCCTAAGTTAACTATACCTCGTGCCCCCACCCTGCATAGTTTTGTCCTTAATAATTGTACTGAAAATGTTACATTGATATTATATATCTACACATACCAAAGGTTACAGGGATGTTATAGTTTGCAGATTTTACACCCACAAAAACCATAACAATTCAGCAGTTATAGTTATAGTTGTCCACAATAACAATAACTGGTGCCCTAGGGTTACTATAACTCGTGCCCCCGCTATGCACAGTTTTTTCATCACTAAGTTCACTGCAAATTTTGCAGTGATATTCTCAATGATGACATATATGATGGCATGAGTGGTGCAATATGTGGGCTAATTAGCAGTGCATGGTGAGGGTGTGAGTTATAATTATCCTAGAGCATGAGTTATAGTTACTTGGGTAACTATAACTGCTGGATTTCTGTGGTTTTGTGTGTGTAAAAACTGAACGTAACTATAAAGTCCCTGCAACCTTTGGGTTTTTCAGTGAATTTCTAAGGTTTTTAATGCTATTTCCTAACTATAAAGTCTCTTTTACCTGGGTATGTAAGGGGGTGTGTAAGTGGGTGTGGGTGTGTGAGCATGTGGTGGGTGTGAGAGTGCATGAGTGACTGGCCATGTGGGTCTGTGAGTGGGTGTGGGAGTGGCTGCGTGAGTGGCTTTGTGGGTCTGTGACTGGATGTGTGAGTGGCTGTATGGGTGTGTCAGTGGGTCTGTGAGTGGTTATGTGGGTGTATGAGTTGTTATGTAGTTTGTATGTAGGTGTGTGAGTGCTGTGTGCATCTGTGAGTGGGTGTGTGAGTGGTTTTGGGGGTCTGTGAGTAAGTGTGTGAGTGGCTGTATTGGTGAGTGTGTGGGTCTGCGAGTGGTTGTGTGGGTGTGTGAGGGGATGTGTGAGTAGGTGTGTGGGTCTGTGAGTGAATGCATATGTTTTAATTGGGATCTAAATCCACAGATCCACCTGAATCCACCCAAATCTGCGAGGATCCAGGTGGATTGTGCATTCTCATGTGCTCAAAAAAAATGTTTTGAACAATTTCTTTCCAATGAGGAGTCCCTAACAAACCCCTCTATTAGTCCCATGGGGTCAGGGTAACTCTACCCTGACCTCTTCTGTCACTTTAAATGTTATTTTCCTCACTGTGAACCAAGCCTCAATTAATAAAATGGCAGCCTCAATTTCCTGTCAGGTTACGGCCAACCAATCACAGCATTGCTGTTGGCGCGTTCATCCGCAAACCTACCCGGATCTGTGGAGGATCCACGGACGATTTGCATGCCTGGATATCTATATTTAGTTTTCCTTTAATAACTCCAAAAACTACTGATCAGATTTGTACCAAATTACAAAAAGGGATCTTTATGGACCAAAGGCTATCTTTGTGCCAAATTTGGTGTAATTCTGTTCAGCGGTTCGGGCTATAGTCATGTCTAAAATCCCTCTTGGAAATTACATGGGGAAAATTTGTTTTGGGGCCCCCCTTTTTCTCAGCCCCCGCTAGATGAATCACCCCCAAACTTTTAAGACAGCAGCTGACGTGAGTAGCAAACAGTTTTGAAAGTTATTGCAACAGAAAATAATGATTTTCCTATGGAAACTAGGTCCTGACTATAACTACCTATTGGTTCAACCTGTGACTGCCAGTAGGATATATATCTATAGCTATATCTATTTCTATATCTATATATCTATCTATATATACAGTTATAGATAGATATACAGATATAGATATATAGATTTATATATATATAACATTGGCCACTTCTAGCTGCAACTAATTCCCAAGATTATTCCTTATAAATGAAGCTAAAGGTGCAAAAGAAAAAAAAGAAAAGAGTCACAGCTGACATGTTTCGGCAGAATGTCTGCCACGGAAAATATTGCCCTTGTAGTAGATGTTCCAAATAGCATATTCCTATTCATATATTTATGACAAATATTATAGAGTACGATTTTTTCCTTTTGGGATATATCATTTGGATCCTGTGTATGATGGCTGATGTGTTTTGAGTTTGCACAAGCAGCCACAGTCCTTTGTCATGGTATTTTTTTGTTGCCAGCAGAGTGAGGATCTCAGGTTTATTATGGAACAAATATTTTGCAATAAGAATTTATTTTTAAATGAATATGTTATTTGGAACATCTACTATATGGGGGATATTTTATTTTTGCAACATTACACAATAAAAAATATTTTGAATGAAAAAGTTATTTGGAACCTCTACAAGATGACCAGTACATTCTGCTTGTTTTTACACATTCACTACCAGTCTGTTTTTATGTCATCTCCAGTGTCATGGAATTGTTGTGATAATGTATTAAAATGGTGCCAGGTTCATTGCTCACTCAACCTTTATCAAGGTGGTAAGGCTGGCATAAATGCATTGGATTGTTTTCCTCCTGAGAAGCACGATAATGAATGGACGCTTGAGCAAAGATCAACTGATTTGGATTTATTTCCTAGGAGTGTGAGATTCTGAGATTCTCCGGTGGTCGGAGAGAGTGGTGGTTTCATGATATATCTATGTCTATAACTATATGCATATATATATATATATATATATATATATATATATATATATATATATATATATATATATATATACAGAGAGAGAGAGAGAGAGAGAGAGAGAGAGACCGTACATAATGAGTAACTGTGATCTGCTCCAATACTGCTCCTATCATGGTAAGTGTAGATCACAACTCGAGAGATAATTTACTGGGTTGAAGACAAGCTACGTGGCATAGAGAGGGATCTATTCACACTGATAGGTCCAAGTGAGTGGCCCCAGGAATGTGTGGAGAATTTATCTCACATCTGGCTACCAATTTACTTTTTTTGTTTTATTCTTCTCAGAACAGTTGGACGCTGTTTCTCTGTACATGTCAGCTAACAACCTAGGAACTACCAGGTACTGCTCACACGTAGATTGAAGTCAGAATGTTGCATTTAAAAGTTAGGGACCTGAATTCCACCATCAAAGAAATAGGATCTGGTCTTATCTTCAGGGGTAGGATTATGATGCCTTCTTCCTTCATGTGTTCCACTTAACACATAGGGATCAATGCACAATGAGACACAGGGTACAGTCCTCTCTAGGTCTGTACAGCCTTTGAGTCAAGTACAGCGGGGATAGCTATATTTTTTGAGTGTGAGTTGAATGTGCCTTGACAAAGGCTTAAGAGGAACTAGGTATGGAGACATATTCTGGTTAATCCTTCATAATGTGTGCATTTAGAAAGTGTCAAAATAGCTTATTTTGGACATTGTATTTGGCTACCTACTAGCTGATGTGAAGGGGAATGTTAACACTAGAAGGAAGTCTTAACATGGTATCCAACCCTGAAGTGGATAGGTCGCACCACTATGTGCTGGGTTTGGGTAAAGTGCCCTAGGATCTAAAAGGGGTATTAGGAGAATAAGGCTTATAAGTGGTTGGAGACATTTTCATCCAGGATATCAAGATTATACACAGGGTCTTAGATTTTACACCAGGATCGACTATGAATTTGCAGCCAAATCTCTACCACTCAGAATACCCTGAGTCCAGATAGCGGCAATATCCATATCAGACCAATCCCATGTCTTTATGGAATGGGGATGGTGTGGGCTCCGAAATGGCAAATGCAACAAGATACTCTGAGGGTCCCATTGCACCTAGCTGAACCATTTAATGAGAATGACCCAGACAACTTCTTGCTAAAAATGCACTTGGATGCCTTTAAGGTAACTGTAAGAGGTAACTGCAAGAGATATTGCAGAGAGAAAACACCTGGATGAACATCTGTCTGCATAAGTTGCAGACGAAGAGCAGGAACATATGCATAAAAATGCACCTAAAGGACATAGAAAGATTGCCCACCTATGGGGTCAGCCATAAGTGTTGATGACCAACGGAGCTTCATAGACTCCCCTTCAACTGAAACCAAATTTTCAGTGAACATGGTAATAAAGCAGGTAGGTTGCTTGCCTTGTGTCTACAAGACACAAAAAAAGAAAACATGTATCACCTGACTCAGAAACCCTAAGGGATAAGTGATGACATTAGAACGGGAAAAGGGAGACTTGTTCTCAGCCTTCTATTTGCAACTTTAGACAGTGGTACAGAGTGAAGGCTACAAAACACATGAATACCTTGACTCTCTGAAGATGGTGATGATATGAGCTGTATGGGTGAAGGATCGTGACAAAGTTGATTGAAGCACATGTATTGTTCAGGCAATATGGGGCTTAGGGACATATTAGGCACCAGGCCCATATGCCTCATAATTACTAACTTATATAAAACCTTTAGCTCTAGTTTCATAGGTCCACTGAGCACCCTGTACAACCCATGTGCACAATAATCAGGATTGCTGCCTTTAACACTGGAAGGAGAAATCTCAATAATACCCAACCCAGGGAAAGCTGCATAAGACTATAGACCCTAGGCCTGCTCAATTAAGATGCTAAAATATTAAATACAGTACTTACAAGCAAACTCAATCAGATGATGTCCTTACTGGTTGATCCAGATCATGGTGGATTCTTTAATGGTCAAAAGGCACCGTAAAACATCTGGAAAATAGCCCATTTAGTTGAGAAAGTGAGAAGGAAAGGAATCTAAGCCTTCTTAAGGGGTTGGGCACACACAATGTTTGAAAGAGTGAGGTGGGAACTCATGGAGGCTGACCTCTATGGATTGTGTTTCAGTCTTCAGATGGTGAGGTGGATTATGTCAAGCTGCCTTGTGTTACAAGTACATATGAGAGTTAATGAAGGTCTGTGTGACAGAGTGATGTTACAATGGGTGGCTAGGCAGGGATGTTCTCTGTCCTCCATTCGTTTTTCTTTAGTGATGTAACCCCTCTATGCTCAGGTTTGGGAGTGTATGGGGATTAAGGTCAGAAGTTTTGGAATAAAAGAGCCTGTTACACATGACATACTATTAAGCCTCTCTGTCGCAATTATTCTGATCCCAGCCATCATGCTGGTCCTGGGGCAATTACAAGGCTTCTCTAGCTTGTGAGTGGGTAGACAGAAATCAGAAATTGACCATATTTCAATCCCCTAAGGCAGTACAGGAGCTCTTGAGGGTAATCTCATCTTTCAAGTGGACTACGTTTACCCTTTCAAAACTTGAGCCAAGCTTGGGAAAGGGGTGGTGCAACAGCCATTTCTGAAGCTACAGGTTACTGTAGACTTAGCAAGATGGTGCCCCTACTGCATCTCCTGGATCAGCTGCATTTTATGTTAAAAATGAATGTCCTGCCTCTCCTTTTATATATGTTTCAGGCAATGCCAACACCTATAACCAATAGAGAAATGTTGAGGCTCCAACAACAGATTTATCTGGGAGAGAGGAAGAAGACACGTAAGAGAAGACTTATGGCACCCAGACAGGAGGAAGTGCTGGCATATCCAGACCTCCTTAAATATTATCAAGCTTCATATCTTTGACTGTGGAAAGGTCTTCTTGGGAAACAGCAAAGAGGTTCAGTTTTATGAAACAAGCATTGGCAGTTAGACTCTTGTGGGATATAACCTGGCTCGTGAAGAAATAGAGATCTCATGAACTTTATGTGGCTTAGGAAATCAAGACAGCGCCAGAGATATGGGATAGTCTATTGATTAGATCTGACAACATTCCCCTCACCTACCACACCTGTCCATTTTAACCCCCATTTCTCCCTGCAATGACGGGGGAAGACTTCGGGGTGTGGAGAAGGGGGCAAGTGTCTCATGCTCAAAAAGGTGTTCTTGAAGGGCAAAATCAGGACTTTTGAAGTCAAGAATAACAAATTAAAGAATGGAGTACTAGGATGCAGTACTTGTTTTCCTTGTAGTGATGTTGGGTGCTTCACACTTCTAGCCAATCCTGGGTTGGTCCTCCTGAGGCTTTTTTCTGATAATCGAGAGCACGTTACGAGAGCTAATAGATCGTCACTAACCTGCATGCTGGAGCAGCCAACTAGTTGATTACTATACATTGTAAACGGCAGGTACCACCAAATGTTAGCCTATGGCAGACTCTGGTGCTGGAGAAGCTCTTTGGTGATAGGAAGGGCCAAGAAAAACAATTCACGAATTGTGAGATACAGTAGACATAGAGTCCTGTAGCTGCTTACTTAGGCCTTGCCCCTGGGATTTGGTACTGAGGTCAGGGGGTTTAGGGACTAGCACATTCATTAGTACGCACTGGAATTATGTGGCAGGGAAGGACCAAATGTATGTGGCAGGATATGCTGTGCCTTAAAAGGTAAAAAAAAAACACAATAATAACATTAAGGAACAGAAGGGCAGGTGTAAAAGAAACCGTAGGATTCGCAAACGATGACATAAAAGGATTAGCAGAATATCTAGAATAAAGTTCAAATTTCTGTTTTTTTGGCTTTTAACTATTGTTCCGTACCTTTATTTCTGTAGCGTATCAAGGGTTGCATAAACTATAGAATGGAAATAATGCCTTAAAAACTCTCATGTGAAGCCTGTGCGCGTGATACAGATTGTGCGCATTTCAAATAACCTCAAAAACAAATACGATAATCCGCTCCGTAAATTGAGAGTGGATGGGCCTGCGTGCTCTGCCAAGACTCCGGCAAGAGCCAAGCCTTCCAGGTGTTTCATTGTTTCAGGGCACCGGCCTAAACTACTTTTCCCTTTGGATGCGGGGAGTGGGCCCAAAATGTTTAAGCTACAGTAGTCGCAGGGTGTCGGAGTGGGAATTTATTATACCATCCCCTGTAGGTCTTAATAAACCTTACACAACTGTTTAGGCATTTATTCCATTAACGGCTGTTCATTCCAGCGGCTTCTACACCTGAATATTCATGCGCCCCCTATTCCCAGTGCTTCAGTGTAGCAGCTGTTTGGGATCCGCGGCAAATGTTCTGGAGACTTCCACAAATACAAACACCCTCACAGAGGAACAGTCGTGGCCGTCGCAGTGGAGGGACATGAAACATTTATGTCGAGTGTTTTTTTGGAGCATGTCTTATGGAAAAGGCTTCAGAGGCCTTTTGCACGCGGGAGGCTCCCCAACGAGTGGGGCATCGCTACGAACCGCGCGAAGGGTCGATGCCTGCCTCCCGCGCTCACGTCCCATTGTCCGCAGTTTAATCAACACGAAATCAAGTGTTTTCTTCAAAATAATAGACCGGTTGAGCCCGAGTGCTCTTCAGAATGAAGTTGTTCAGACACCTCTTTATGTAGTCAGTAGTCATCGAATTTCTTGTCGGATACAAAATAAAATAATATAGAAACCTCATTTCATTAAGTACTTGATCAGACATCTAGGTTTGTCTGCCGTCCTCCCTCACGTGCCTTAAATTCTAAACTGCAAAGGCAGCATTTGTAACTGGATTTCAGAAGGTGGAAGGACACCATGGCGCAGTTCAGAAACTGAGCACACTAAGATAAGGCTGGAAAAGCATACAGCCAGGGATCAGAGGGGTGTTTGCTTTGCCCCATCTAAGAAAAGATTCAGATTCACGTTTTGCTTCTTTCCTTTGAGACGTGGTCACAGTCCGTCTGCAGAATGTGGTAGAAGTAACCATAAAAAACAAAAACCTACATTGATTTCCTTCCTCACATATCTCTGTGAACTCATTGTCAGAAGCATAGCCGGAGTATCATGGGCCTCAATGAAAGGAACGAAAAGGGGCCCCGGCTGTTGTTTGTATTTTCAAATACAACAAAATGCATGGTTCAGTTGGCTTCTCGGGCTTCTTGGCCCTGGTGCCACTGTACATGCTGCACCAATGGAAGCTACACCCCTGCCCAGCGATGTTCGTCTGACAGAATTATTTTTTCCACAAATACATTATTTCCTTTCTCACCTGATGCAGGGCCCAAAACAAGCATGCAGGAACACCTGCCTCCTGCAGCTGCAAAATACATTAAAAAAATGCTGCATACTATGAGTTAGACTCCAAGCAGGCCAAATGGCTCACCATTAACTATAGCCATGTGTACAGAAAGTGCTATGTGCACTCAAAGCCGTGCTGATATAGCAGCAAAAGAGAGGGCCCTCTGGTCCCATAAACAATATAAAGGCACACAAGATGCGTCCCTTAGGTGAAGATGATTTTTATTTTTAGCGAGAAAAGAAAAGAAAGCATCTTAGGCCTTCTACCTCCTGTTGGTCATTCTCTTTGGTGCAAACCCGGGAAGTGCAGCAAGAAGCCAGGTGACTGCCTGCCAGTTGTGCAAAGAAATGTTTTCTTTATTTGTCCCCCGGGTGCAGTATGCATTTCTCCGCTAGCTAAATTATGGAGCTAAATATAGAGCCCAAAAGTTGCCCTGCCTTCATCACCCTAGAAAACAAGGGTAGCAAAGGTTCCAAAGGACGTGCCCCATGTAGCAGCAGTTACCCTAATCAATATCCCTGCATTTGTACTCCTGAGGAATAGGATGTCTTGTTTTTTGCACTAATGCTGTGTATGAATTTCTTTAATTAATCATTATACAGTAAGTAAAGATCACGTAGAGAGTGTTCTTTTCCTTAAAAGAAGATATCAACTTTATATGACATTATCGTCACCAGAAAAATATGGTGAGATATTTTCTTTCAGGGCTGGGTCCCCATGTTTACAGCCATATCCAACATGCAGTCTTCTTGGGATTCTATTTGGGTAATAACATGGCTGGAGTTTGCTGAAGAAATTCCTGTACCTCCTTGGGTGTGTAGGCCAGAACTTGCCCTTCTCACTCTTTTACAGTTGAGTGGAGAAACTGATCCTGCACTAGTAAGGCTTACTGTGTGTGGTACACAGCCTATAGAAAGGGAGGAGTGGCCCAGGAGGAAAAAGAAGCTGTGAACAGGGCCAGAGGAGCAACCCAGTAATTACCTTTTACAACCAATGGTAAATTTGCCGTGACCAAGAATGAGCCCAGCAAAAGGCTGGTTCCGCTCCAGACACCAGCATTGTAGTTCAGTAAGGGCCCTAACGTATTAACAAATGGAACTCATTTGAAACCATAGACACCCATACAACTGAAACTTGGGTTTCGGTTCTTGCAGACCACATTTTCCTATCATTTCCTATCTACATTCCCACAGCTAATTAATAAAAGAATGTTATTTATAGAGCGAGCTGCTTCCAACAATGGGGAGCCCTGGCATTACAAATCACCAAGAGAAACGCAACAGACAGACTAACCAATTTTTTAGTTTCTTCCTAAATAAAGGATGGGTAGGGTCAAGCAGGAAGATGCCAATGCAGGACATTCCAGTGGACGGCAGATATAAAAGAGAAAGGGCGACCCCTCAGCCAAGCCTTTCTGATGCATGGAACTTTGACATAACAACCAGAAGCAAACAAGAGATTTCTGTGAGGTACATACCTGCATCTGTCCCTGGTGTTGGAGAGCAGATGACAAATGCACAAAGCTTTGAATATAGACCGTCTGTCTAGAGGAAACTAGTGATGGTGTTTAAGATGGCTACAGACAGAATATGTGTGGGTTGTTCGAGGAGAAGATGGCAGCTCAATTCTGTAAGTTAGATTCAGGAAAAGAGGTATTAAGGGAGGCCAAGGTGCATGCATTTGATGCAGTCAATGCATGAAGAATAACGTTTTGATCCATGGTCTTCGAAGAGTCCACCAGAAGCAGAGTCATAATCTGAATTGTTAAAGAACACTCCCACATTTCGAGCAGATGTAAATGGAATGGAGGCATAGCTCAGTTCGGAGGCCTACCAAAGAGACAGAGGACAACCAAAGATGAGTATCTCCATCTTGTCACTAGTAAGCAAAAGAAAACTATACCTCATCCAGACAGGCAACCACAGAGAAGCAGTGCCAATAATGAGTGTGCAAGTCTCCTGAATTGTCATGAAAACAATTGTTAATCTGCATGTCACCAGCGTAACACATGAGGGAAAAGCACTGATTTTCTAATGGGAGCCGCTAACAGAATAAAATGGAAATTGAAAAGCGAGGGGTTCAGGGAAGACACCCAAAGAACTTCACAAATTACAGATTTGGGCAAAGGATGTAAGGAAAGAAAAAGTCCACTTGAGTGCTGTTGAGTGAGAAAGGGAGGCAGACCAGAATGGCCTTATCCCAAATGATTAGGGCAGCCTTCCTATCAGCACCCAATATCATTTAGAGATCATTTGCAACAGGTAAAACAGATACTACCCTGTGGTGAAACAGACTGTAGCCTAGTTGAGCACATCCAGGCATTCATTCTCTTCCAAAAAAAATGAGAGCTATTATCTTACCATTCTATAATATTCCCAAGGAATGGCAGTATAATGGCAACCCAAACATCTGGGGATCGGCCAAAGGCTTTTCAAGAGAGTAATCATCAGAGCTTCCTCACAGGAACAAGGAACCTTAGCTTTCAACAAGGAAGATTTACATAAAGATGGAAGTATAGAAGCAACCGTATCAATTGCCCTGGTGAAATGATGAACAGGACAGGGACTCCTAGTGGAGGAATTGTCTCTTTTCTCTCCCTAATGAGGTCCTAGGTTGACTAGGGAGTAGAAGATGTGGGCTACCAATGGGATTAATAGGTCATGATCAAAGATAGGTGATAGGTTGCATAGGTGACATGTATTCAATGAGCCCATTATACCACCACTTCATCAATATTTGCACATATGAACAGGTATACCACACATTCCATGCAATATTACTAGTAATTCCTATCTGGTTAGGCTAGTTTAAGTCAGGTCAGGGGTAGCTTAGCCTAGGTCAGGTTAGGGTAGGTTAGGTTCAGCATATCTAGCGCACTCACCCACCCAATAATATTTCTTGGTGCTGAGCAGCGTGGCTGTTCACTTAACAGAAAGTACCAGGAATTCCAGTTGGGTTGCGCATTTCCTGAGCCATCATACACTCTATAAGATTTCTTGATGATGAAGTGGATGTACCCTTAATAGACGTGAACAATAACAGTATGACATCTAAAATATTAGTAGAAAGTGTCATAATTTTCCACTGACACATCAATATCACCAATGAAGAGTACTAACACTTCCAGCATGGCTGGTGCACCGCTAATGTATACTATTAGTACATCCCAGCAGGGCGGTACCAGCAGTTCTCAGCAGCACTGCTATTCCGTTAATGGCCAGGACCAAAATTTCTGTACAGAGCTACATGCAATTGATTAACAGAGCAAACACCTTTCATCGGGCAGTACCAGTATTTCTAAACATGAGGGCATATTTGTAATGTGAAGGTACCACAACTTATACCTAATTGTGAATACAGAATGCTCTGAGCATCTATTTCGTCATCAATCAATTGCACCGTTCCCCTGATTAAACATAAACAACTACTGTACATCTTCAAAAACTACATTTTGCAATTCAGTATGTGACAGCAGAATATACCTATGGCACGCAGTCACGTTTTGAAGACAAACAGCATTTTTTGATAATTAATATTCTTTTTATGAAAATGAATGCCCCCAAACCTTTACAGTCTGTTCTGAGGAAGGTTCTCAATTTGCTTTTGCTCCAGATACTTTCCTGGAATTCGCCTAAAGATAAATATCTTATAAACTATAGGACTCAACCCAAATTGGTGTAATGGGCAAAGAAGTTCACATTGTTATGCAAATATGGTTAAGACTGCGGTCTAATGGGGAGCAAGACAATTGTTTTGTTTCCCTAACAAAAGCTCATCTATTGGGTCTTCCCAATTAACAAGAAGCAATTAAAAAAGCTCAGTAGGATGAATACTTATTTTGAAAATATTGGTGCAGATCCATCAAAAGAGACGAGCTCTTCCAGTGGAATTACGAACTGAAATATAGCTTTAGAGCGACTATTGAAAACTCAATGATAAATGACTGCTGCCTCTATGATGCCAGGTACATCCCGCCGACAGTAAGTTCTATGATGCTGATTCCAGAGGACAAGGCTACAGATCAGCTGCAATGTAATGTTACGTAAATCCCGGGTAACTGTAAAACCTAATATTGAATAGTTATAGGTAACTGTATCAACACACACATGCATACAGACTCGCGCTTAAGCAAACGTGCAAGCAAAGATAAATGGGCCAGACCTAAGCAAAGTATGCATGTACCAAGAGCCCACATCTTAAAGCTGCAGTCCTTTGTGGAAAACACAATAAATAAATAAATAAATTACTGAGTGAGATATGTTTGTTACAAACCCAGAATAAAACAGTGGCAACTCTGTAAAAAATAATAATGGCTATAGCAAATATACATATTTATCAACCAGATTGCTCTGTGAATCAACCTCAAGCATGCATATTAATGCACATAGGAAGACCTGATCCCTCCTTGAACTGTGATGCTCGAGGCTCAGAATGAAATAATCCATTTCACCAGATGAAAGAAGGGATCTAAAAAGTAACATGATATACTCGTAACTCTCCTGCCAGAAGCTTATAATTGGAAATACCTACAGAATCCTAGACTGTCTTTGTTTGATGTGAATGATTTCCTTTTTCCCGTGAAAAAGCATAAAGAACTTGAGAAGAAGTGCCTGAGTGGATTTTATGAGGAAAAGCTCTGTTAGGATGGGCAAGGGGACAGTATCCGATGGCAGCTGAACACATCCCAACTCCAGCTAACAATGCATGCAGTTGAAAGATGCTCAAACATGCGCGCCATAAACAGCGCTTGGAAATGCAAGTCTCAATCTTGACATTATATCTTAATTATTTGGAGACGAAATAAAAGAAGATACGGCATGTATTCAAATACACGGAATACCTTATTTTGGTTCAGAGCGTCGAACTCAGATGCCTTGAGCACACCGAAGTACATTTGTAAATATTTTTTTCCATTGTTTAATATTAGACAGTGCATGATGCATGCTTGGTATTGTCTCAAAAGTGGTAATACAATCACAGGCTCTCCTCTTTGACCTCGGCATGTGCTGTTATAGCCTTTGACACACTATGCTAATGGAATAAGTGATCTACCTTTCATCTGCTATTCTGTGTGTACTTTTGTATGGCTTGGCCCTAGAGGCGGTCAAGCCAACAAATAACCAGATAGAGTTAGTCAAGGGTCTGCTCTGGCTCTAAGAGCCCGTGCATAAGACAAGCCTTGAAAATATTTTGCATGCTAATCATGCGGCAAACTACATGTTAGAATATGATAAAGTGTCTTCAAAATTCGGAAAAGTGCATTTCTTTAACACAATGAGGCTTTTCACTTTAGTATATCAGATTACATCACTGTATTGAGAATGTTTGTTAAAGGTGAGAGTTTTTAAACGTGCACTGAGAAATATTTCTGTCCCTACCTTGATGGTAATGTTATTAGTGAACTAAGAGGCAAGTCAGTTGTCATGTGCACCCTCTATTGGCATAGAGTTTCATTTTATAGATGGAGCAACATTTTCAGCTATTATATCAGACACAAGTGTTTTTTTGTACTTTGTACAGCACACTTCCTGAACTAATGTATTTGAAAGTGCTCTCGACTGTGATAATGAGCAAAAAGGAGGCTTGGTGAAATAACGTTTTCGCCTGTATTCACACAATCTGGTCAAGAAAAGAAGCCAGGATTGACCTCAGGTTTTCCCAATTCCAAGCTGTGAAATTCAGCTTTTACATGGGATCTCTTTCTGACATCAAAGTAAATGCTGTGCCCTTGTTGGACTTGGCCCTTTCTTCAGGGCCATCCCCAAAACTATTGCCTTCGCCCTCCTGTTTTCTGAACTCATTTTTGTTGCCCTCTAGGACTCTTCGCACTTTACCACTTCTAACCAGTGGTAAGGTGCTTGTGCTCTCTCCTGTAAACATAGTAGATTTGGCTTACACTAAATTGACATATTTAATTTATTTGTAAGTCACTTGAAAAGTGGCAATACTTGTGCCCAGGGCCTGAATATTAAATGTTACTACCGGCGCTGCAGCACTGATTGTGACACCCACGTAAGTAGCCCTTTAAACATGTGTCAGGCTACTATTGCAGCCTGTGTGTAGAAGTTTGTAAGCTGCCATTTCAAGCTGGAAAATTAGATCTTTTTTCTGGGCCTAAAGTTTCCTTTTTAATGCATATATACCACCCCAAGGGATGGCCCTAAACAGCCCACAGGACAGGATGCAGAGTATTTAAAAAATTGGACATATACATTTAAGTTTTAAATGTCCTGTAGTGAAAAACTCTTAAATTAATTTTTCAGTATTGCAAGGCCTCACTCTCCCATAGGATAACATTGGATCACCTTCCTACATTTATTAAGTGATAACTTTCAACTGGGAGTAGGTAGACAGATCGAGTTTTGTGTCTAGAGAATTGTAAATAAAAAACCCCTTTAATGGTCAAGTCATATTTTTAATCACAGTTCAGAAAATGTTCTTCTAAAAAGGCATTTTCCTGTCCTAATGATTTGGTGCATCTGCCTGCATGCTGGGTCATATGACTAGGTGTAGTTGGCAGTTGATCTTTGTGTATTGCTCTCAGACAGTGAGACAAAGGGAAGATAGGTGTTGGCAGGATGGGCCACTCTCAGTTAATAAGGGGGAGCGTGCACATCAAAAAGGCCCTGCCTTGGTACTCTCTTGAATAGTTTGACACTGATCATTTTTGACCTCCAGAGAAACTAGGGCTTGATCACGGAAGTAAGGATATGCCTGACACCTCAGTGGGTGGGCCAGGGTGAGGGAGTGGAAACCTATAGAAGCTTCCTCTACTTGAAAGAGGGCACCTAGTATAAAGATTAGACTTCACACACAAACACTTCAGATTATTTCTGGACCTGTGGACTCTGCCAGGAAGAAGGACTGCCCAGCTGTAAAGGCTGCCAGCTGACGTGCTTTGCTGCCCAAGGACAGCTCTGCTGCCTAAGGACTGCTGTTGCTGCACCAGGACTCTCCTGCTGTGAGCGGCCCAGCTGAAACCAGCCTGCCTGTGGGTCCAAGGACTCCAAGCTCTCCAAGGGTCAGATGGCTGACCTCTTGTTCTCAAGCCACAGGGACACAACAATCTTCTCTGTGCCACCCATCTTCGATGCAGGACCGCACATCACCTCAACAACTCTACGAGTGTGATCTAGTGCAAAGCATCTCAATTCACACAACTGGCCCAGTGCCCCACAGCTCTTTATAGCTCTGACGTAGGACCACAATAGCCTTGGTGGCTCCGCCAGCCCAATCCAGTGCAATGAATCTTGTTGCGATAACCAGCCCAGCTTGATGCAGCACAGTGCATCTCAACACAAGCTGTTGCAATCCCCTGTGACTTCACCAACACCAGCCCACCGCTACGCACCTCAGTACTGACGCGTCACTACGCAAGTCCGCGCAAGACCCGGTAGCTTTCTCAACAATGACAACGGACCTTGCATTGCAAGCCTCAGTCGATGGTCATTGACTTTGCTGAGCAACACTTTTTGGCCAAGGACCGTACATTGCAAGCTCCACATTCACAGTTTTTGGAGGCCGGACAGTGCAACTCAGCGTGAGACATAACTCCGTAACTAGGATTTAAGGTACCCTTTTTCAGTGTGCCCAACTGGGTCCCTGTAGCCAGCCTACACTCCACTTGTGAATTTGTCTGGATCCAGCATGACCAGATAACCACAGTTTGCATTTTGTGCCTTTAGACTCTATATCCACTGGAATCTTTAAACTTACATACCTGTGGTTCTACTAATTGGATCTTTGTAGTTTTGGTCTTGGTTTATTTATTAAAATGTACTCTATCTTTCTAATTTGGTTTGGGATTTCCCTTCTGTTGTGTTTTCACTTTATTGCTGTTTGAAGTGCTTCTTAAATACTTAACCCATTGCCTCTAAGTTAAGCCTGATTTCTCTGTGCAAAGCTACTAGAGGGATGAGGACAGGTTAATTTGAGGTTTGCTTGTGTCTTCACCCTAACAAGAACTGTGATTAATCCTTGAAAAGGATTTCACCCCCTAAACAAGAAACCCAATTTTTTACAGCCCTTAGTTCTTAAAGGATGAGATTAGAGTGAGGGTAACAGGCAGAATCCTCATTTTATTTCAGCAGTTTTATGTAAAGCAAACCTTGCCCCAGGATGTCAGAAAGTATCACAAAAACAGACTATGTATTTTTCAACACAGGGAGATTTGCTGGAATCCACAGGACGTTAGGCTGAAGGCATGATTCAAACCTAGCTTCCCATACTACTTGGTTGGCAGCAGTACCCACTAGGCCACATCACCTAGGCGTTATGCTTACTTTGGGTTTGAGGTTCCAAGAGGACCTTGAGCTGAGTTAGAACCAGCCATCTACCTCAAACCCAGCTCAAGTTTCCAGTGGCACACCCGCCTCTAACCAACACAACAGAAACTGACATTGGCACAATTAAATGTATTAATAGAAACAAGCACCACAATGGTACACACCTGAATTAAATGCAGTCAAACTGAGTAAATACAATGAGAACACACCTTGAAAAATATCCCGACAACATCTATCATGCTTAATACATTATGGCATAAAACCATAGTTGGAACAAAAAAAACATATTTCCCACAAAAGTAGGTATGGTAGGCAACCTCTCCAAATTAGTTCTGAAAATAACAAAAGAGCTAAAGCCTACCCCATCACCCAGCAACTCAGAACCACCACAGAAAGTCACCACAGTTTACACCTATTTTAACAATGTTAAGTGACTAACGGCCTGGTGTACTGTTCTCATTAAGAAACCAGGGATGTGCAATTTGCACATCAACTGGTATACAAATGGAGGTATCAATTGTGATAATGGGTCACAACACAAATTGTCAATTTGGGGGTCACAACCTTCTTCGTGAATATTAATTGGGTATTTCGCAATTTGTTACCCCTCCCCCCACCGAGATTTGCTGAGAATTCTGTGAGAGTCATCTGCAAGTGACAGCTGCCATCCAACCCTGCATATACATTCCCAGACTGTAAACATTTTTTAAAGCAACCCTTGTCTATTAACAGTGCAAGTAATGCTTGTGGTAAAAATGCGTTCAGTTTGGGAAGACATTGGGACAACAGGCAGTGGTCTCCTGGAATCTATTATCGTCCCAACTCTAGGGGTCAAAAGCTGACCAAAGATTTCCACTAACAATTACCCTCACAAACCGTTGATGCATCTCATTGTGAATCACAAATAGGAAGGCAACCCCTCTTTCATCCTCCCTCTTATTTGCATTTAGTAATGAATCACGAAAGCTGTCCTCTGAGCTGGAAATAGTTTGCCGACTCATCAAAGGGCATTTATACATTTAAAAAAAAGCTGTTTTAGAGACACAACCGCTGTGTTTATGTGAATCACAGGCTTCGAGACCACAATGGACCTTTGTACCTGAGCCCATAGATCCTGTACCTTATCATCTGTAAACCCGCAAACATATCCTGCTCAAGTTTATGTACCACTACTCAACAATACTCCTTAAAAACACAATTCACGAACATAAAGACCTGAAGCCAATAACTCTAACCTTCATTCCTACATCTTACAAGTATGTTAACAGCTGCCCAAACAATGAACACCTACACCACCTATTGCCAAGGTGACTGTTGTGCTTAAAAAGTCATAAAAGAGTTTTGGAGGTAAATGTCTCCCACTAAATACATCAGCCTTTATTACAGAAAAATGCTTTCAACACTATTAAAAGCTTGGCTCACACAAGTATTGAAGTAGTTAACACCAGCACTCGAAATTGTAACACACTATACGCTTTTGTCAACAAATCCAACATGAACAAAAACAACTACAGTTTCACCATTGACTTCACATCAATATGAGATATGAAAGCAGAACAATTGTTTCTTAAACATGTGATGCTGACCATCATGGACAAAAAAGGCTCAGTCATGCTAACATTTTGAGAACTGTCCACCACACCTTACATTATAGAGGCCACATTCTCACCACCAGTTTAATGTATAAATCTGACTTACCACATCAATAGTATAACCAACTGATGTTCACTTGTATGTCTAGACAAATTTAATTCCCCATCCCTACACTTAGATACGGTATACTGGAGGAATGGAGTCACTGTGAATACCCATATTGCTTAATATATCAATATCCTGCAAAAGGAAGTAAACATTTAGGAACTTACGGCAAATAATACTGACTGTGAAGTCAGAAAGCAATCAAGACACCAATTCTAGACTCTTCTACGTTCATTCATCAGAAAGTACAACAATTCCTGAAATAGAAAGACCGAAGCACAATGGCTTGGAGAACAAACAGAACCAGAACTAGATGTAGGTAATATACTATACTATTAGTAGAATTAGGAATAGCCAACATAACTGATTAAAGAATGACATACATGTCAACTTACAGCTGTAGAAATGTGACGTGCAAAATCAGCACACATCTGTTCTAAATAAGAAGCTACTTTGGCTCTGAATCATCATACATGAAAAAAGTCCATAAATACACACAATGTATTTTCAAGCCAAGATCAACCCATGCTCACTTACAAAAACTGTACTCATTGTCTCCATTGATGGTGCAAACATCACAACAACTGAGCCATCAATGGCGGGATTGTCAGTTGCTGGACCTAAACTATGGATTCATTTGCAGTCACACCTAATGTTGACCCTAAGTAAACCTCCTTGTGTACAAGCCTACAAACTCATTTCTTTCTTCACAATTAGGCCACAAACCGACACTCTCCATTTGTGGCACCTGTATTGAATGCATGGCCCATTTGTGAGTAGTTTCAGTCCTTCTGAGGAAGGAAGGGAAAAAGAGATCCCTGTGGTAAGGACTCTGGGCTCATTTAGTGAAATCAGGAAAATGTATTTTTTTCCTCCAGGCCTGATTTTCTTTAACCTGCTGTGACATTCCTGCTCCGGATCATTTCTTTAGCCTTAAATGTGCTTACTAAGCTGTCAGTGCCTGCTGCTCTGGAGTCTTTCAGCCTGGTGTCTGCAGCTCTTTTTAAAGAACTGTATATTTGTTTTGGTGCTTTCTGTCTTATGATGTCTGGTTCACCGAGTTTAGGGAAACCTAGTGAAAGAATATTCTGAAGAATATAGGTCATCTGGCACCCTACTAGAAGCCAAGGAAGAACAGGATCCTAGTTGAGGTCTCCATTTGATTAACTGTTGTGTTGGGCAGGGTGGCGAATAATTTCTTAGGAGAGTGCCACCAGTGGCACTGAATGCCAAGGTTGCATTATACCAATGCTGCCTAGGTTGTATTCAAAATCATGCCTCTTGTATTCTGCTACCTACTCTTCCTCCTTCCTCATTTCACTCTTAGTAGTTTTATTTCACCTTTTCTTACCCAATTCGTCACTGTTTCCCTATCTTTCTTTTTTCCTCCTGTCTAGGTCAGTGGTTCCCAAGCATTTTAGAACATGATCTAATTTATAGAACAACAAACTTTCACAATCACCTAGCTTTAATGAATATGAGGGGGGGGTCAATTTTTTAATGTAACTAAAGCATAGTGTGATAGCGCAATGTCATTTACAGACAGCACACTGGGTCGGATGTATGTCCATTTTTAATTGAAACCTTTTTCGTGTTCCAATTAGACACTCGCAAAATGAAATGTACTAATGTGTCTCAGACACATTTAGGGATTCCTAACGGGGTTGCAAAGAGCTACCTCATCAATATTCATGAGGTAGGTCGCAATTTGTGACACCACTGGGAATGGCCGCACTCACAGTGATGGTGGCCGGCTAGGGGCAGCAGACCACCATGCCTGCGCCTGCATTTAAATAAATAATTATTTTTAAATGCAGCCCGTTTTCCCTAAAGGAAAACGGGCTGCATTTCAAACAAAAAAATTAAAGGTTCTCTTTTCATTTTTACAGAAATGGCAGTGGTCCGTGGGACCACTACATGCTCTGAAAAAATATTTACAATGTCATTCACAAATGGGATGGGGGCTCTGGGGACCTCCTCCCACTTTCAAATGGATTACCACCAACTTAAAGTTGGTGGTAACTGCAAATGTTTTACAACCAGCTTCACAGTCATAAAACATTCCTACATGTCAGTGCAATTCCGTATTAGAAAGGAACGCCATAAACACGCCGCTTCTAATACCGGATCACAAAAGCAAAATGCAATTTGGTAAAGAAGTTACCAAGTCCAATTTTGCTTTGGTACATAGAAAAAAACATTTTTCCGGTAGCAAACGGCCCAATATGCCGTTTCGGCTAGAAAAATGCTTTGTACATCTGGCCCAAAGTCTATTGAAATGGACACTAAATTCCCACAGACATACAGCTTGACTACTTAAACTATATTGCACACAAATAATAATGTGTGGAAATTGGGTTTCAGTGAATATCTGTCATTTGTCACCAAGTTAAGTGTCTTCATTTATTTTGATACTTAAAATATTTTTGTTTCCCACACATTTCAGAATTACAAAAAATGTGCTTCACTTTTTATTTCCTAACTGCTGAAAGTGTACATTTCATTTAGTGGTGTTTACATTTTGTTTTATGGTATGTATAAAATGACATCCTACAGCCTTTCCTTCCTCACTCCCTGTACCTCAGCAAGATCGTCACATAATGCAATTTATTTTGTTTTGCTTCCTCTGGCTGCAAAGTGAGAGGCGTTTGTAAACACCAATCCCCATGTTAAAAAAATAAACAGCAAATTGTCAGAAGACATAGCCTGACATATGACTTAGGTCTTTGAAGTGCATCAGTTTTGACAATATAAATACAGAATTTAAAGGAATCTTTGAGTTTTGTGACCCTTTAAAATCAGCTCACTACCCACTAGTAAATCATGATGCACAGTTTTGGAAACACTGCTCTAGGTCGTACCCTGTTGATGAAAAACTAGCCAGCCTCTACAAAAGAATGCCAGTGGCAACCACTTGCAACCACCGACACAAATTAGGCACTGATCAAATGTCAGCAACCGTTCATGTTCTTGTTTTTTCAAATCCCTATTTGAAAGGTATGCAAGCTCAAGGATTGAGTTGCTGTTAGACAAAATTTATTTTTACACCTCTATTGTAGTGATTGGTTTTGAATTGCTCCACCTGTAAGTGTGATTGGGGAGGGGGGAGGATTCTGCTACACTTGGGACATTATCAGGAAACAACATCCACCTACTAAGGTGTTCTTCCTTGCTCCTGAATTGCTTTCCTTCTTCATTACTTTCTTTCGTTCTTTCCAGTTTGCCTTGTCTTCATGCCTTCTTTATCTCATACCTCTTCAGCTTTCTTTCTTTCATTATTTGTTGTTCCTACTTTTTTCTTTTCATTCTTTCTCTCCCATTCATTTTTCTTTTCCCCTTTTCTTCCTGAGGAGAATAGGGAGCTGGGAGAGATGGACAGGCAAACGACTGGTTGTCATCAGACTAGTGTTTATGTGGCACCGTCTCTGAGGCTTTTGCAGTACAATACTAAGACATGGCCCTTGCTTCCACAGTGCTAGAATCCTGCACATTTATTTACTGGAGAGCTGTGACATCCATCACTTCCCACTGTGATGCTTTAGTTGTGCTGTGTCAAGATGATACAGAAAGAAATGCTTCAGGAAAAGGTGCTCCACTATAAACATTTCTTGACTGGTGTGAGCAATTGGAATGCATTGAGGTTGTTCAAGGTTATATGCCTTTAAGGTAGAACCATAACAAAAGATCCTACAGGTTGTAAAGTGCCACAAGATATTCAATTATTAGGTGTTTGGGGTTCCTTGATAAAGTGTAAGACCTGATTTAGCGTTTGGCAGACCAGGTATCCACTGCAAACTCAACATAGTATGCGGTCCACCAAACCCTAGGTCCACTCACCTCACTTAGAGATGAAGGGGGACCTTAAGTTTTCAATCAGTTGAGTCCCCATTTATCACATTGATGGAAAACTTTCTCTGATGGCCGCATGAAGTAGGGGCTGGTGGAAGAAACATATTACACAGCCCACCATATTTTGAGTGGGCATTGTGATGTTCACCGGAATAGGGTCAGAAAACAAATAATGACCCCTAAACTCGGGGAGAAAATCCCCAGCAAGTAGGGGCTATTTGTTTTTTTGCTTTTCAGAAACAAACTTCCGCTTTGAGGAGTTTATTTCTGAAGAACAAAAAAGTTTGGTGAATGTCCGTCAAAACCAACAGCAGCTGTCCACCAAACTTTTAGTATCTTTAGAAGAACTTTCATGACGGCAGTTCCCTTCAAGGTTCAGAGATGACCGCTGGCCTGGCGGTTATCTCTAAATATGGCAGATGGTAGTCCATCATGATGCCGGGGGTAAAGGCAAAATTCCATTTGTCAACCATAAATCGGGCCTTAACTGCTGAAAGGAGTGTTAGCAGACAACACTTTAGATAAAGCATAGAAATGATTCTGAGTTTCCTATTATTTGCACAAGAACACATACAGTTACCTGGGTATTTAGGCAGCATGCTCAGAATCAACAGAGCACTGTACATTATGGAGTTATTGGGAGACAATACAAGACCAAATACATCAAGTGGGATTTACATCTTCCAACTAATCAATTGTATTTCACACAGCTGCATTTTGAGCACAGATAGATTATGGGACTTAGATAGCCCTTCGTGAGCTTTAATCTGTTTCACCAAGGAGTGGGGGGAATTACTCAACTGCCCAGGCAGACTACAGCCCACCATATTTAGGGATCCTTCACTGCCAGACTGCGATCTCTGTACCTCCAGACGAGGCGACAATGATCTCTGTACCTCCAGACGAGGCGACAATGATCTCTGTACCTCCAGACGAGAGGCGACAATGATCTCTGTACCTCCAGACGAGGCGACAATGATCTCTGTACCTCCAGACGAGGCAACAATGATCTCTGTACCTCCAGACGAGGCGACAATGATCTCTGTACCTCCAGACGAGGCGACAATGATCTCTGTACCTCCAGATGAGAGGCGACAATGATCTCTGTACCTCCAGACGAGGCGACAATGATCTCTGTACCTCCAGGCAAGGCGACAATGATCTCTGTACCTCCAGACGAGGCGACAATGATCTCTGTACCTCCAGACGAGAGGCGACAATGATCTCTGTACCTCCAGACGAGGCGACAATGATCTCTGTACCTCCAGACGAGGTGACAATGCAGTGGCTCCTTTGATGAAACTGAAGCTCTGCTTAGCGGGTGCCGTGTACAGCGCAGCTTCACAGCTAGTTTTTTTATTTAAAAAAAAAAATCTCACAAAACAGATTTTTTTAAACAAAACCACAAATAAATGTTCTTGAAATGCTGGGAGGCTTCTCTCAGCATGTGGGGGTAATTTATTTGTCGTAATGTTCAGAACAGCCAGGCTTTCTCTAGCACCCCTAAAACATAAAAAAAAAAAATCACAATGTCCACCCTAAATAGGGTGGTTGGTCTGAGATAAGTTGACTGCCAGCTTGATGCCAGTCCGGCTGTCGCTCAAAGGTTTCCACCAGCAGAACCAGCTGAGACTCGGCGCCAGCAACTTGACAGTACTCAGACTTTAAATAGCGCGCTTGAACCGGGAGTTTGGTGGACAGGATATACTCTTATATTTGTGGAGGAGTACTCTCCCCACTAAACTTTGAGTAGCGCCCTAAGTGTTTTGCCTAAAACCACATGCTTTTCAGTCAAGTGCCAAGGCCGGGATTCAAACAGAGATCCCAAGCATCTAAAATCATCATCTTAGTCGTTAGATCACATCTCCTCCCTCAGTTTATATCACAGAGACAGAAACGAAAAACTCTACACAAATTTCCCCTCTTCCATTTCTGTGACCAAAAACTGCTGCACTTCTGTGTATGAAAAACTAAAGTCTATGTGATTACAGGGTTATTATCTAAAGTGACCCAAGATATACTGCTCTTCAGTCTGTTGATTGAGAAAGTGATTACATACATCATCTTATCAATTACCACCCAGCTAGACACAGACTCTAATCCCAAACATATTCGCTTTAATTAGAAAAAGGGCCTGATTTACTGGACGCACGTGCTTTTCATTAGAGGGAGCTGAAAGGAAATAAAAAATGCTGACCCTCCCAATCATGAGGCTCCGCGTCCAATAGGCTGTGCGAGTTGCAGGGAAGTGAGTAAAGCGGCGCTTGATCCAGGAAAAGGAATGTTGCCTGGCAACAGTACCAAAGTTTAACTTGGGAAATTTCATTTGCTCAGAAACATTCAATGTTCCCACACCAAGTACATGTTTGCAACACAGAGGAGGCTGTTGCGGTGGTAGCTTAAATCCATAATGATGCTGTCTAGTTATTTTATATCTCTTGGCTTGTGGGTAGTCTCATGTGCATTTTAAATGTGATGGTGACCCCAAAATTAACAAATAGTTTAACACTCACTGTGGCACAGGCTCAAGACAGGAGAGGGTTTCTTATTAAAACAAATACATTTTCACAGACAGCTCAGCAACAAAAAAATCTCTTTGGTATGAACCTGTAAACATGCCTAGGAAACATGCAAATCCCCAGACAAAATAAAATTTTGCCAGGTGGAGTGCTTCAAATAAACAGAAAATGGCAATTTAGGGCTTTTTGTTGTAACTCGGTGCTGCCACTAGAGGTGGGTGATAAAACATTGACACAACATGAAACTGCTAAATCTGCTCCTAATGCAACCAAAGAAATGCACACAGTGTGCAAATGGGAATATGCACACCTGGGATCCGCATAGCACTAAATGTGTTCAGCGCAACCAATATTACAAAATAAGCCACCCAAATTACTGTGGTCCCTTCTGTAATGCAAAAGTTCTCAGGTGACACAAAAAGAGGGCACACACAAACCTGTTGCACCTCTGGTCGCTATGTATAATATGCCCACTAGGGTACTGACACCGAACCCCATATTCCTCATTAGTACCCTCCACATCCCTAAATGTACAAAATATATTTGTTGTCCTCCTACCCTTCTTCGGTAACTCTCCCCTACATGCACTATTATCTAAAAAATGAATAATGATATAATACCTGCCACCCTGCCACCATCACTGATGGTACTGAGTAAATCCAAGCCCCACCCATCATGGTATATACAAAATATCTGACATCATACCATCCTTCCCCACAACCCACTGCACATTTTCCTCTGCCCATAAAAGCTGTTCTGAGAAAGTCGGCACCAAGTGACAGTGGCTCTTTGTTTTGTTTTTCTGTCAGTCTAGGCCAGCTGTCAGTACTGCAAGGGCATCACCCATGTTCCCCCGCCATCCTCAAACTAGTTTCTCACCTCTCTGATGTTTAAATAGTGACTAGTTGGATCTGGAAGCCCCTATTCTTGTGAATGTTCCCCCAACATAACATATTAATGAGACTTTTCTCACCCTGGAATTCTTGAACAACACTTTTATATATTGAATGCAACCAGGCATATGATTGCAACACCCAAGTAAACAGCAAAATCCATTCTGGTATTTTATTTTATTTTCAACCACCGACTTTTGATGGGTTATCAACTTACTTGTGACAGAGAATATTTAATTCCAATTTGCAGCAATGAAACAGACTGTGTCAGATAGATCTAACGCTTGCTGTGGCACAAACATTTTAATGCTTTGCATCAAGTTTCTTTGTTTGTTTCAATCAGGCACACTCATTTTCAGGTTTCACCTGCACGGCGCTTACGCAGTGGTGAAATCTTTTGTCTTTAAAAAATAAAATAAAAAAAGGGAGTTACAGCCCACCCACAGGCTTACACATCCCACCCACAACCATTATTTACCATTGGTTGGCTTCTCCGGTCACTCTTCTGTCCTTGCTTCTCATAGGTCAGCAGGAATACTTACGTCATGAGGTTGTACTTCCTCTCTTCTCCTTTGGGCCTGGTAGTTCTCTAGAGCTTGGATGGAACTTGGACGAAGTACTGCTTCCGGTTGCCAACCTGTAGCTAGCCCCTTTGTCCTTACACATGACACAGGCTTCTGAGGTACTTGTTTTTCTTTTTTTAATTAAGCTCTCAGCACCTCCTACATATACCCCCCTGCCCACACTGCATACACACACTGGGCGAAGCCGAGTCCCATGCCACCTCCCCACTTCTAGTGCACTTTTGAGGAACTTTATTTTACTTTTTTCTTTGCTGGTGGTGCATCTGCAACATCGGCATTTGTATTGCGCATTTAGAAGACTCTCCAATCAGCAGCTTGACCTCCCGTGCCACTCCTTCCACAAATTCTTATCATCTTGGAGGTGCAGCCACCGATTTACCCTTGGCACTCACCATGCACTCCATCCTACGCCTCGGCCCCCCCAGCCTCCTGTCGGACAAAGACATGAGCCGGGGACCTGCTGCAAAGAGACATGCCGAGTCCCACACAGGTAAAATCTACTCAACTGAGAGCAAGAGTGCCCAGGGCAGCCCCAAGAAGAGCCTGAACCTCAGACACTCTCAGCGCAGCCTACTCACACACCCCCCAACCTCACGCACACACACACACCGGTCAGAGCTGAGTCCCGAGCAATATCCCCACTCCACAGTGATGGTCTGTCATCCCTGTGCTCCGTTCGGGACTCAGATCTTCCTGTTGTCACTCTCTTCTGCTTCTTGTTCCATTCCTCTTGAGCTCAGTCTGCCTACTATCCCATACTTGTCTATTAGGCAGCCCTGGAGAGTCCTGTCTGGGTGCCCTGTCTGCTGCCAGGACCAGGTTATCTCTGAGGCACCAGTCGAGGCCCGCTCTGGGCATCAGAGGGGTGAAGTGACAATGGATTAGGGGCTCTGGCCCAGCCAGGCACCAGAGGGGGGGGTCAGTGTACAAAGAACATGTATTCACTTAGCGTACCCTGTTTCAGAGGAAGACACAAACTTTATATAAAAAATGTACCTTCTTGATGCGTTCTTTCTTTCCATCACACGGGATGTGTCACACTACAGTGCAAGTCATTGTCCATATACACCATGTGCCACCGCTGCCCTTCGCCAGTGCTGAACCCAGATGTGGTAAACTGAACTGCGTGTTAGGGGGTTGAGGTCCAGCAGAAGCGCCCTCATAATGCAAAAAATATACATGTTGTTGTGGGATATAGTACGATGCATGTTAACATTGCAGTAAAGCCATTTGTGTAATGGTCGGTTTCTATGTGGAATCAATGGGCACCTTTCTTGCAACTGAGTGCAATTGTGACTGAAACTACTCAGCATTCAAGAGGGGATTAGTTATGAGCAAAAACAGAAAATCCTCACAGGAGTATGGTGGCTGTGTCCTTGTTTTGTTACAATAACATATGCCTGATACTAGAATATATTGCATTGTAGTATATGCACATAAAAACTTACATACTCATATCATTTGTGCACTGTATAATGGGTTGTTCCATAAGAGTATAATATTTTATGAACCTGTGTATTATATTTGTGTTTACCATTGTGCCAGGTATTAAAAGCTCTACAAGAGATACAACACAGAATAACAACCGCCTCGCATCTACATCTCTGACAATAAACCTCTGCAACGCAGTGCAGATCTCATCCCTCCCACCACACCCTGGTGTAGAACAAATGCAGTGAGAAGCACACAAGCCACAAATGAATCACAAACCCCTATCTGAGCTCAGACATGTCTTCTGGGCATGCACTGTCTGTCACTAGTGCAACACAGTAAAAGCAGTATCACTGTTAATGTCTTTACCACATATGTTACCAGACTAGGACACATTAACGTCAGCAAAATCAGAAATTCCAAAAGCAAAATGCAGGTGTGCATATTTACCACTCTCCTCCCCTGCCCCCACACACCCCTACACACACACACACACATGCATATTTTTAATTACAGTATATTCAATAATACATCTCTCTTTTTTTGTACCAAAACACAGTACAACATATACACTTGAACGCACATCATCACCATATCATTAGTCTTGACTCTCCTTATATTTAATATCCTTTCAAGTCTATTTAAATGCTGTACTGTTTGCTTCTACCCTCTCAAGCTCAGTCTGCCCCACCCCTGCACTTGGTGCTCCTCCTATGTCCACTTGCTCCTTCTAGGGATACCCTTTTGCTACCCATTGCCTTCTTTGAGGAGTTTATGTACCTGCCGCTTCTAGCCATGCTCCTAGGTTAGTTGTTCATGGTCCATGTAATCCCATCCTAGCTGGCCGGTCTGTGTGTTTTCCTTTCTTCGCTGCTAGGTGCTCACAAGATTTGTAGTCCTGCACTTTCTAACTGTGCTTCTTTTCAAGCTGCTCTCATGCTTAGATTAGGTTAGATAGCAGCATGGATTGCAAAAAAATAATATAAAACAAGAACAAAGCCAAAGAAGAGGTTACATAGGTGAAACATATTGGCTTTGCCAATGCTTGCTTCCTATAGGTACCTGTATGATTTGCTGCTTGGACACTTTTTGTTTCTAGGTCTCAGGAACTGATCATAAAGAATTTGAACATTTAATTTGTAACTCTTCAGATCAGCCTTTTAGCTACTGTATTTGAGACATTGTACTTCAGAATGCACCAAGATTTCCTATTTTCCAAAATGTTTATTGGCAGGGTGGAGAAGCCCACCAAATGGCCTATGGTAGGGTGATGCTCACTTTTTATGTTCACTCACTCTGTGTAATGTGTGCCTTGGATTGTTTTTCCCCATGGTTTCTTTTGACCCACAGTCCAACCCTGCTCACAGCCAAGTATACAATAAAAAGGTTCCTTGTAGTATAAATACTTCCTTTTTTCCAGTCATTAGCAAGTAAGATACCATTCAGACTATACAAGGGAGAGGTCTGCAAGCAATAACAAGCATTTGTAAATCCAATACATCGGGCATTGATCATCCTTTCCCCCGTAACCCCCCTCCCCCCTCCCCAGCCCCCATCTCACCTTTTTGGCTTTGTCAGTGCTTGTTTTGTTTTGTCATGTTTTTATTTCAAACCTTTAATGCTGGAGAAATGGCTGGGCCCTCATTAATCTAAAACAAAAATATTGGCAAAAAGCACATTTATTATTTTGGTATCAATGAGCAGACATTGTCGTGGGAGTGCCTGGTACTGAAGGGAACTGTGTTGCATGCAGATGTGCTCCATGTGCTCCATGTGAAAGGGCTGAATGCTGTCACTCACAGTAAAGTTAGCCAATGGCTAAAGTGGGCTGATCCATTGCCCCATGCTCTCTGCTGTAGTGGACGGTAGAACAATGTCAATAGCATAATATCAGGCCAATTGATGAAGAGAGCTGGCTAAGAGACTCTGTACATGTGTATTCTACATATAGCCTTAGAAAAATCAAAAGGTCTTGGCTGATGCTATATTTAAAAAGAAGTGTTTCTGGTGTAGTGGAACACGCGTGCAAGTGAAGCGTTGTCTGAGCTGAAAGAGTAACAGTCTATCAAGTTTTGCTGGAGAAATACAGCCTAGACTGAGGTTTGCTTTTGTCTGCAGGTTTACTCTGTGAGAACAGAAGGTTGTGTGCAAGGTGAATTGTCAGGACGAAAAATCGAGGGAAGCACAGAGAAGATGGGCCTTGTACATAATTGATCTGACAGAGAGCTGCCCACTCCATCACTGTGGCTGAAATATGGACGGTCTCCTGTGCAATAATGCATGGGAGTTCAGCGGCACAGGACTCGTCCTGCTGGAGGATTTATTTACCCAGCAAAGCAATTGACTGTGTCAGCACAAAACACAGCCATTTGCAAATCAAGTAACATAAAGGCAGCATTGTATTTTCATTACAAGTGCTGCAAACAGCACAAAGCGCCACGTTTCCTTTATGAATAAAGGAAATCACAACACATTTTACTGTACGATTTTTTTGTTTTTTAAGAGAGGGATGTGCACACTTTTAAATGTGTCCAGTTGCATGTAATTCATGAAAAGAAGTTAACTTTTTTAGCACACTACCTACTGATTCAATTATGAATAATAATGTTTTGTTCTGCAATGTCATTACAACTTGTTTGGGATTTCACACAAATTAGTGGTGAATTGTGTGTAGTTACTGTGCCTTTTACACGTTTATTTGTACTGGGTTATGAAAAGTATTTTTCCGTGCAGTGTATAACTAAATAGTTTTCTTGTTTGCTTCATGCAACTTAAAATGCTTTAGGTTAGATATATTTAGATCCGTTTAATTACATCTAAGCATTGTCTAATGCAATTTATTTTAAAATATAAGGACGTCTGTGATCTTGTGCAGATTGTTCATGTTATCTAAGTGAAAAGGCAAGTGATGTGGGGGAGTGAAGTTAAAAAGATATAAAGGAAAGAAACAATGAAACAAGGATGGAAAAAGAGATCAGGATTACCTGAAATAAAAATGCGAAATAGCGATAAAATCAAAGAAATGAAAGGGTGAAAGTAAAAGAAAATTTGATAGAAAGAAAATAGTGATGGAAAGAAAACCAAACAATGTAAAGATTTTGACAAAACATCTAAATGAAATAAAATTGAAAGATGGCAGGTGAAAAAAGAAAGCAAAAAAGAACAAAAATTGAGAATGCAAAGGAAACAAGCAGTTGTGAGGTCAGTAGACCTCACTTTTTGTCTTTGCCAATGAAGAACTACTGGCTTTGCTAATGCTTTTGGCTGATGCTGTTCAGCGTTGGCAAAAAGAAAAAAATGTTTATTGTATTACTGATGATGAACCCCACCAGTAAAAAAAATATGTGATGGTGTATACATGCATGTATCCAGATGCTCAGCGGGCTCAGCGTGAAAACAAATACACATGTATGTGTCACCACACATGTGTGCACACATATCATGGCAAGGCCACCATTATGTGTTTACCATTCTAAGATGGTGGACACTCAACTTGGAAGAGGAAATTTGAAAAAATTAAATGTGTGTGAAATGACATATCCTCAAAAGAGCACCTTGGTAGCAAATTGCAGCTTCTGGGCCCTCCCAAGAAGTTAAAAGAAATGATTAATAAAAAAAAGCACAGAGAGGGGGCATAGGGAAGCACTGGAGAAGGGAGAGGGCTAAGGGATATCAAATTCAAGTAAACACCAACAATGACCGATGGTGAAGGTAAGCAGGCGAGGGTTATTATTTTTAAAAAGTTGAGCATGAGGGGGAGTGGCAAGGGAAGCAACATATGAGCTGGAGTTGGGAAAACAATATGGGAGAGGGTGGTTGTGTGGGCGAGAAGGGGGAAGCAGCACACAGAGGAGAGGAGGAGACAGCAAGAAAACAGGTGCACTTCAATGGAGTGCTAAAAGTAAAAGGAAAATGCAGATCTCTGAATGGAAGCGGTAAAAGTAGATACAAACCATCCAGTCAATAAAATGGTAAAGCTTTGATCCAGCAGAGATGCAAACACAACAAGAGGAAGGAAAGACATTGAAGAAGATGCACGCATATAAGTTTGACAAGAGTACGAACCAATGAAATGCAACAGGTTTACCCAAAGTCCACTGCAAGTATTCATATTGTACACAGCAGGTCTTTTGCAGCTTTAGCTGTCTGCAGCTGAGATCTAAAATGGAAGGTGAATAAAAGTCAGAAAGAAAGGGATCAAATGAATAAAAGAAATTGAAATAGATTAAGAAAACCAATGAAATAAAGAACATAGGTGACAGAAAAAGGTGAAAGAAAAAGAAAAAATAGAAACTGTGAAGGAAAAACATGAGAGAAAGAACAAATAAATGTAATAAAACCAGTAATTCAGACAAGAACAGAAAATGGCCAGCTAAGCTATTAAATGAAACTGACTACATAGGGAGGAAATGGAAAGTATGAAAAAGAGCAAATTAGAAGTAAGTAAGAAAAAGATTGAGACAACAAAAGCATAAGAAAAAAGAAACAGAAACCATTCAATGAGAAACAAAAAGACATCACAAGATATTAGAAAGTAATGAGTAAACCAGGGAGACCTGGAATAGGATGAAAGCAAACAAGAAAAGAAGTCAGAAGAAAGTGAGAAAACTGTTGGAATATGACATGGAAAAAGAGGAAACTTTAAGCAACGCAAACGTTGATCAGTAGAAGGAGCAAACAGGGAGAAAACAGGAAAAGAGAAAGGAAGGAAGAAAACAGAAGGAAGAAAATACAAGGTGACAAGGCTGTAAGGAGAAAAAGTAGGAAGATAGAAGAAAAAGCTAGAGCGGACAGCATGAAGGAGGAAGTGAGCAAAGGGCGGAGTAAGGAAGGATGACACGGAGGGAGAGTGTAATAATTGATTGGTTAGGGAGAATAATGGGGAAGAAAGGAAGAAAGCGAGGAATCAAGACAAACTGGAGAAATGACAGGAGGAAGGTACGCAAAATTGAAGGGTTTGGGGAACTAAGGTACGAAAAAATAAAGGATGTGATGGAAGGCTGTATAAGCTAACAAAACAATCACAAGTTAAGGAAAGGGAGAATAGACAGAGAACTAGGAGAGTAGCCGAAAGAAGAAAATACGAAAAAGGGGGTTTGGGGAGAAGTAGGCTGGGGCACAAAGAAGAAATAAGCAAGGGGAAAGAGTGGCGTGAGTGGACACAATAGAGAAAAGCGGGGAATGTGTATGAGACATACAATGGGTGAGTAAGTCATAGGAAGAGAGATGTATATAGTATGCCTAAAAGGATAATCTTGAAAGGCACGCAAACATGTCCACATTCCCCCGTCTGAAGCACTAAGGCTGTGGAAAGCTGCTTCAAATTCCTCAGTGAACTTACCTTGACCTGCAAAGATCACCCTCTGCTGGTGACACGGGGGGTTGCCGGCTCGTCTTCTCGCTGCATGGATACTGAAACCGTTCATGAGCTGCGCACGGGAACAAAGACTGCTCAGTCAGAGCTGCTAGATCACTTGTGTTTTTATGGTGAGCAGTTTAGCGTTAAAGGAGCAGAGCTCTGTTTTCTACCATTGATGAGCGATATTGCAGAAATTACGAGAAAAAAAGAAAGAGGACAGTGCTTCTCTGCTGCTTTTACAAACCTCAAGCACTAGTACTTTAATTCATTCGGACTGCTGCAAAGAGTGCCGAAAATGAGGCACTGAAATGGTTAATTGTGACTGCTGAGTTGGAGCTCTCTGAGGTGCAGCTCAGCAACTTTGGCGGTAGGGTGCGCACTTGCTACATTTTCCCACAAGATGTGCTAATTAGAATAGCAAGTTTTATAAATGCGTTTTGATCAGATTTCAAAAACGTCTCAGTAGCTAGCGTTCTTCGGTTATCTTTAAGCAACGTTTACATTGCTTTACTGCACTGAGTGACTGAACATAATTTGAAAAAAATATAAAGGAGAGCCTCATTTTATTTTAGCAACTTAAATAATGGGGGCGGGTGGGTATTCGCCTGCCATTATTTTTTGATGATGAACCATAATTCTAAAGCGCAACATGGAAATATAATGTATGTTATGAGTCCGCACCTCAGTTTTCTTTATAGTTTGTTTTGTATGTCCACGTTAATAATGTAGGTTTTGGAGAACTTCAAGTTCCAATCATTATTCACCGAGAGGGTCGTTTGATTGAGGAGTGGAGAGGGGGAGAGCTTTGGTAAAAAGTTCTCTCTGAGGAACGAACAGGAGACTCTTTGTATGTGGTATCTCTTGTAAAACGGCGTTGGAAAGAGAGAGTCTGGGATCCTATGACCAGCGCCTGAACTTTAGGGCTGTTCAGCGAGCAGACGTTTGGCACCAGGATAGGTAAGATTAGTTTGAATAGACAGACAGACAGACAAATTGAAAGACAGATAGATATATGCATAGATTGATACATAGATAGATATTTTTTATTTACAGATATTATTACCAAATCGAAATTGGGAGTGATGGTACCGGCCTCGGAAAGATACAAGATTGAGTCTACTTGCCAAGATTCACACCTGTGAGGTACAGAGCACAAATATATCACCAACAAGCACTCAGTTTGCTGAGCTACCCTTCTAAACAACATGATGAGGTGTCATGTCAAACGCACTTATTGTGCTACATTACAGAAAGTGCTGCTTGGGATGAGTGCATTGGAACATGCAGGGAACTCAAAGTTTTTGGACATGTTATTGCTCTGGAAAAAAACCCGTGCTAAACAAATGGGTTAAATGTTAGCACACATAGAAATGTAAAAGACAGAACAATTAAAATGTATATATTGTAATTCATGTATACTTTCTACATATTAATGGGCAGATGACCTTATACGTGACACAAAAGGACAATTGTAAAACAAAAGAAAGGTGGTCTTGGTTAGTACATTGAAAGATTACATCCTTTCAAATAGCAAAACAAATAATGTACATTTAATGTGGTGACACGTTGGTGCTAAGAATGGCTTGTAATTGCAGCCTCATGCGGGTCTCAGACTTCACCAGCAGCATTTGACTGTGGTACTCACTATGACAGCTTGAGCTCAACTTTACTGCTCAACTGTCCCTCCTCCTCAGTCAGCAGCTATAGAAGGACATCTATTCTTCTTCCCTCAACCTCAGCCAGGTCCAACCACTAAACAAACAATGCCAAGGTAACCACTGAGCATACTACCAGAATATTGAGTTGTAAGTATAGTTCTACAAAAATATTGTATATGATATAAATAGCTTCAAGATATATAGATTTAGAGTTCAGAATAGTAAATATATCCTTACATCTATGTACATACCGTAATTATTTTAGTTGATATTAGGAATACAACATTTCTGTAGGACAATATTTTTGTTATTGCTATCGTACTATTCAACCTGTGTTTCTTTAAGATTACTGACGTTCACAGTGCTGGGTAAAACTTTAATTAGAGAAATTCCTGTACAGTGAACACCACATATATTTAAAATTGTGATAAGTATTTCTGGTAGTGGAGTGGAAAGCTTTTTGAAAGATTTCAGTCCACCTTGAAAATTCTTCAGCTTGTAAGAGAAACCGTTGAAGGGTAGAGAGTCCTGGTGTAGGGTGTTCGGAGTATTTTTTTCTTGACACATATATAAAGCCACTTTAGAGATGCTAAGGGTATCTTTTTAATCCCATCTATGAAGGAGCACCATAGTTAAGCTGAGAGGCTAAAGACTGAAACACCATTTAATAATCACATCTCAGATTTATTATTTAATACCACATAAGTGTTTGAGGATTGATGTGTGGTTGTAAATTGAGGCTTTGTTTCTGGTGAAGGCCACTAACTCAATGAAGTAAATCAATTAAGATTTACAAAATTGAATTTTGATTAAGGTAAGCTAACAAATGACAATAGTGGAACAGTTGGGGGAAAAGTGAGGGTGGCAGAGAGGAGAAACTCCTCTAAGAGGATACAGTTTAAGGGAGTTTAAGGTGACCCAAGACTACTAAGAATCTTTGTCATGGGTGAGATGCTGGTGAAGTAGACTTTAACGTTTAGCTGAGTGAGAGCAGTGCACATATGATAAGAGATGTTGAGCAGTGGTCTTCAAACTTTGTACGGCGAAGCCCCCCTGCCCACAATATTTTTGTCACAGCCCTCTTAAACTTGAGTGAGTGGGGAGGGCAGAATATGATGCAGTGATCAAAGCATATTTAAAGTCTGCTTCAGTGAAGATGGTGCTGGGGCACTATGGGTACAGGACTAAGCCCTTCCCACAATCTCACTTCTCTCAAGCATTTATAGCTTCTCTACTCAATACCCTCTCTTTCTCTTGTTCCTGGCACACATGATCACCTCTCCACTCACAGCTTAATCATGAGTCACAGTACACCTTTCATGTTACTGCCTGCATCACCAGTAGATCTCTCATACAGGTTCTCTCACCTATCATTGTGCACCTCTGCTGTCACTGTTAATGTCTCTCACAACTATTCACTTTGCACAACATTGTCCAAATGTGTAAACACATTGCACCTCTCCCATTACTGGCTAGATGTCCTGTTTCTGTCCACTCTACCCACCATTGACCCGCTTCCTATCAATATTCAGCTCTGCCATCAGTGTCCACCTTGCCCTTCACTACCCTTTCCTCACCGACCACCTCACAGCTCACTGACTACTTCTTCTGTTACTGCCCCACCTGCACACTGTCCACTTCTCCTTTTAAGGTGCCACCTCACCTGTCAGCTTCCAACTTTCCGATCATTGAAGATCCCCTCCATGATAGCCTAACTTTTCTGTCGCTACTCAGCTATGTTGTCCCTGGCTACCCCCAGTCTCAAGGTACCACTAACCCCTAAATCCAAATGTTTCTCCAGGAATGATGTGGAATCCACCAGACTTGCTCCTCGTCAAAAGTGCCAAACACATCCAATGCTGTGCTCGATACTGATGTCAAAAAGGGGGGAAAGTGGATAGAGATATGAGAGGAAGTACACAAGAGACATCTTCGAGTTGTAGTCACACAGCTAATCATGTAAAAAAAAAGGCTATCTAAGATGCTCTACAGCCCCTCCTGAGTGACAGATGTTTTATACTAAACAGAACACAAAATATTTCCTAAGTCATTTTACCCCCTCAAACCCAAATATATGTACTTTTGCAAACATAGGACTGGAGTTACATGGTAATTCTTCCCCCACCCCCAATGATATGCACTTTCCCCAATACTTGTAGAATTGGAGTTAGAATAGCAAATAGGTCCACCCCTCATATATGCACTTTCTCCAATGTTAGTATGATTGGAGTTAGAAAAATAATCTGACACTCTAACCCAACTATATGCAGTTTCTTCAATGTTAAATGTACTGCATTCAGAATAGTATTTCTAACCCCGACCAATAATATGCACTTTCCTTGGTGTTTATAAGATTGTAGCTAGAATAGTTAATCTGATCTACCCCAGTTATTTGAACTTTCCTATTTCCCCCAATGCTTTTAGATCTGGAGTCAGAATAGTAAATCTGACACCCCGCCTCTCCCAATGAATACACTTTACTCAGTGTTTGTTGACCCTGAGTTAGAATATTAAATCTGACCTCCCAAAATATCTGCACTATCCCCAAAGCTTTTTGGACTGGATGAAGACTTACAAATCTCACCACCACATTAAATTATGTATATTTGTATAATAATTGTAGGAGTGTAATTAAAAGTATATTTTTTACTCTTTGATTTTTTTGTTGTTTTGAATATTGAGTTTTTAAATTGATTTGTAGCTGTTTTGCAATTTATTTAATAATTTAACAAAGTTTTGATATTTATTTAAATATTATTACACTTATTTAAATGGCTGAATTAATTTAAAGTATGTGTTTTGAGATACATATGTTTGATTACAATGGTTATATTAACTAAGTGTTGGTGTTTTTAGTTAAAATAATGTTGTTATATACCTTCATTTTTTCCTAGTTTTCAATTAAAATTTTTCCAAAAGTATGTAATGATATTTATATATCATCAAATAAAGTAGTAACTATAATATAGTTCTGTGAAAATAATTATTGAATTTATAACTTTAATAACTATATATTTAAAATGCATTTTCAAACACTACTAATGTAGTTAATTGGTTTATATTTGTATAGAAGAGTATTTGTAAATATTATCATTATTTTTAAATACTTATTTTGGCCGACTTTAATTACAATAATTAAAATAGTTTACTTTCTAAATTATTTAACAATATTGTGCAACAAAAGCGTTAACCTTTGACGTCAAATGGGATAGAGAAAGAGAAACCCAACTACTGGCTGAATTGCAGCATGTGGAGCTATAGATGAATCCTGGCTTCCTCGTTCTTCAACTGTATAATCCTAGACATTTAATTAATTTCACTGTGCCTCCTTTTTCTTCATTATCACATTTGAGAGCACCGTGTTATTCATTAGGTTAGGATGTGCACTGTATAAAAAAAACTCAATTGTATGTGGTTTATTAGATTATAATAACAACCTAAACCACATGAAGGATGCACATGACAAATTCATTCATGCTTTTCATTCATTAATGGCATATAGAGGGTGATGAGTGTCATTAATGTTTGTAAGTGCACATTTATAAACTATAATTTTTAATAGATTCAATTCAGTGCAATGATACAATCTAATGTTGTAAAATGAAATATTTCCACATTTTAAAGAAATGCATATTCTTGAACTCTGCAGAGGATGTGTCATATTTTCATGTGAAGAGATTTGCAAGATATATGGGCCAAGTATTCTGTAAGCTTGTATTTTGGATCTTAGAGTTAAAGGCAGACTCTTGGCTTGGCTCTGTATTAGCTCTCTCTATTACTTTTCTGGCTTTCCTGCCTCCACACCGTATATATGTAATAATAGAGCGTATTTCCAGTGTTAGACAAAATGTTTTCTGGAACACTTAGATAACTTGCTTTAAACATTTTATTTCGTATTGTTATGTGTTACACAACACCTACAATACCATGGGCAGTAATGTAAACAGAGGAAAACACAAAGGTAATAGGTGGACTGCTTGGAAAAATTCTCAGCAACTGGAAAATACTCAGGCTACATTCCAGCCCATCTTTCATTGCTCGCTATGCCACATCAGGTAGGTAATCAGTTTTCCTGCTCCAATAGGAACAGCTAAGCCCAAACAGCCTGAGCATGTCCGATTTGTACAGAAACAAGAACCGGGATAATACCTGTTGACTGCTTTCGTTGGAGGCCTATGTTACCCACTTTACCATTTACATACTCTCCTATTTCTTTCCTGTCTGACCTTTCCCTTTGGCTCATTAACCACTCTGGAAGGTGATTATTTTTACTCCTTGTATGAGTATGGCATTCATTGTACATTTATACGCATTATAACACCTTAACTACACATAAACCTTCCATGAGGAAGGAAGTGTACTTCACCCACTCATTGCAATTTAGTTCAGGCATTACACCCTACCACTTTCAAAGAACAGACTGCCATTGATCTTGCATGATTGCTTTTTCAGTTTACTTTAGTCTGATATTAAAGGGGTTATGTTGTTGAATGAACTAGCAGAATTCTCTCACCTGAACCAAATTGCCAAAGGGTTAGTGAGAGTATCAAAGGCAGTGTCCATGCAGGAAGTGGCTACACCAGTGGTGGAAGTGGGCTGCATCAGTGCTTAAAGTGGGCTACACAAGTGGTGGAATTGTGTTGCACCAGTAGTGGAAGTGGGCTGCACCAGTGGTGAAAATGTGAGACAGCTTCCCTCTAACATTTTGGACAGCTGCATTTATTTTCTTTTAACAAAGGAGAGGGTCTGGCTGGGCCCTTGTCTGCGTCAGGTTAACCTTCAGTAAATGTATACAAATATCTGTTTAAGAAAAGATAAAAGAAGGATCAACTAACCTGCCTGAATTGTGCATAAACACAAGAATAATCAAAAGATATGTACTTGACTGCAATGTGACAATGGCCTAAGGTGACCTGCAGGACTCTATGAAGCTAATTTACAAAGCTGCTATAGTGTCCAATAAGGAATTTTGTATTAAGAGCATTTTAAAATTATACCTCATATTGCAAGTTACAAAACTAGGGAAGTGAATGGGACATAACTTAAGAATGTTTTACAAGTTATTTTTTATATAAATTGTATTCACAAATAAACGTCATTTAGATCAATGAAAGGGATTGAAAATGGCATAACTTAAACTAGACATAACTTACATTTGTTGTGTGATTTAAAAATTATAAACATAGAGCAACAAAAACAAAAACAGCTTTCTTTCACCCAGAAATATTGTTCCATAAGACAACTTCTCTTTCTCCATTTACTCCCTAAAAATTGGGGTTTTTGGAATTCCTTCGCCCATAATCACCCAGAGTTAGCACACTAATTTCCACACTTAATTTAGGATACACATAATCCATGAGATATGCATGAAAGCATTCTGTGAATTTTATTAACTTCAAGAGAGTCGGGGAATTACCTAACAATGTGACATTGCAAAATATGTAACCATATATCATTTATATGATCCCACCCAACACTACTCATGAATAGTGGGTCTATCCATTCTTGCTAAAGAATCATTTCAGGTAATACCCATTGTTGTGCCATTTTCAAACACCATGAAGTTGATAACACTTATTTGCACAAAATACACACTGATGTCTGAAATACGCATGCATGCTCACATATTCAGATACATGTATGTTACATACGCAGCAATGTCTCACCAATATGGTGTAAATTATCAAACGCTGTGCAATATGTTCAAGGGTATGCATAACAAGGATGAAAGCAGAAAATATATGACAAAATCACAATTGCCTCAAACATATCAATACTTCTACACAAATGAATAATAATAAATGAATTACATATCTTAAAGGCAAAATATTCATTGATTGAATCACTGCGTATTTCATTGTAAAAATATCACAACAACTTAATTTTATATTAAACTGCAGACAACATAAATGCCAACACAGACATAAGACAAACACTATGTGATGGTAAAGGTCTGGGGACATATGTTGTGCACAGTGCACAAAATTACACAAAACAACAGTCAAGGCCATTTACACAACTAATCACTGAAGCTAATGCAGAACATAAGGACACCAATAGTCACAAAACAGCACATGGTATCATACAATAGCTGGAGAAGCTAGATGCAACCATAAAACAGTTGACTACAGTATAACACAAAATTCGGGAAATTTAAAGACCAGGGAGAGAGCTGTGCTGCCCCAAAAAATCAAAGGCTAAACAACACACAGAAATTGACATTATTATGCATTATGTAGTTAAGGACTATGTAGTACGTTGTGGCAGACATGCACTATGGACAACACTTACTGACAACATTAATGCCTTTCAATAACAATGCCGTTGGCATAGAGTCAAGGACAGTTGATGAAGTGAGGAAAAGTTTGGAGGACAGAAAGCATGGTGTGATGGACAAATAATTACAAATCAAACTGACAGCACAAATTCTTAAACGAGGCAATATGAGTACTAACAATAGCAGAGTATATGCATGCTTTTTCAATCAGGGGCTGCTACTGGAGTCAGTGGTTTGGATACAGCAATTACTGTGTGAAGGTAGACATGTTATTAACAATTTCCTAACAAAAAAACAGTTAATTACAATACCTAAAAGCATAGCATTAGTTACAACCATTATACAATTAAACAACTTTTTGACTTTCAACAACTTTATTTAAATCACGTATCAGTCAAGATAATATGTGAACAAACATTTCGTACCACACCATGTTATGTTGTCACATGTTAAACTCAGAGCCTTCATGAAAGTCCAGTCATTGTCTTGTACATTGATGTAATATATGAAATTACAAAATACTACTGCACTTGCAGTGATCTGTACTGCATTTCAACATGATTAACATCTGTAGTGTGCAAGTGTGCATATGAAATGCAGTGGAGAACATACAGAAATCAACATGATAGTAGTGAGCCTTACAAACAATTTTCAAATAGTTTTACATGCATTGTTAATAACATTATAGTCTATATTTAAAACACACATGCAGTGTACATAGTACACATTGAAAAGCAATAGTTAATGTAGTCTTCATGAACAAATAAATGTGCTAGTCAACAACAATATGCATACAAACTATATAAACGTATGTGATGAACTCACTTTAACAACATGACACACTCTGCATTCTCTTCCAGAACAAGATGGGGGTAGCTAAAATGTACATACTCAACAAAGTGTTTCTGGCAATGGGAAGAGAGCCATGAGGCCATATAGTATAATGGAATTCGAGGCACTCATTTCATGTTACTCTGATGTAATTCTGACAATAGCTCAGATAGATTAACAATGAATTATGTTAAAACACAATAGAATAGTCTCAATCACATTTCTCAGACCAAAGAAATACATCAGTTACAATTATTTAATGATAGATCACCACTATCACCAAATGTTGAATTCATCACATGGTTCCAGCTACAGTACGGCAACTAAGTATTCAATGTTAAGAGGTAGGTTGAGGGAATGGGAGTCTGAAGGACATGATCATAGTCCTGCTGTCTGACCACAAAGGAGGCAAGCATAGGCTACCAGACATGTTAGTATTGAAGCCCACCCATGCCAGAATTAGCTGCTTAACATGCAAAGAAAATATCACTCGCCTTCAGGACTGCAGAAGCCCAATGGTGTCAGCTTGCAGGACTTTGAAAGGAGATTCAAAATTGAACATAATGGAAAAAATAAATGTTAAACAGTGTAGTACTTGGCCCTTTCTGCAGGATCATCCCAAAACATTTTGCCTTCACCTCCTGTTTTCTGAACATATTGTGTTGACTTGTAGGACTCTGTGCACTTTCTCACTGCTAACCTCTGCAAAAGTGATTGTGCTTTCACCTTTAAACATGGTAAAACAACCAATTGGCACATTTAATTGACTTGTAAATCCCTTGTAAAGTGGTACTACATGACGCCGGGACCTGTAAATTAAAAGCTACTAGTGGTCCTGTAGACCTGATGGAGCCATGCACTTAAGTAACTTTTGCCTTTTAAACATGTCTCATACTAACATTACAGCCTGTTTGTGCAGTTGTAAACTGCTGTTTTGACCTGCCAAATAACCCTTTTGCCAGGCCCAAACCTTCCTTTTTAGTATACATAAGTCACTCCTACAGTAGTGCCTACAAAACTCAGAAGGCAGGATGCAGTGTATGTAAAATGTTGGGCATGTACTTTTAACTTTTACATGTCCTGGTAGTGAAAAACCCTTAAATTCACTTTTCACTACTGTAAGGCCTACCTCTCCCAAAGGATACAATTGGTTACCTTTGTATTGCTTTTTATTAGTAATAACATTTGATTGGGAGCAAGTGGGAACATTTGGTTTGGTGTCTAAAGAATTATAATTTAAAACCCTATTTAATGGTAAACTCATTTTTTAAGTTACAATTCTAAAAATGCCACTTTTAGAAAATTGGCTTTTTTGTCCTAACCAATTGGGGCCTTCAGTCTGTATCCAGGGTCACATGACTAGGTGTAGCTGGTAGTTGGTCGTTGTGTATTATTCACAGACAGTGAGAAAAGGGGCAATAGATGTTGGCAAGATGGGCCATCTCTCACTTGATAGGGGGTGGAGCTGTCATCTGCCACACTAGCACATCACAGAGACTCTGCCTCAGCACACTCATCAAAGGGTTTCACACTAGTCTTTTGTGCTCCCAGACATGGTGGGAGCAGGACAGGGAAGTATGACATTCCAGACACCCTTGCAGAGGGAGGGCCATCTCTCACTTGGTAGGGGGTGGAGCTGTCATCTGCCACACTAGCACATCACAGAGACTCTGCCTCAGCACACTCATCAAAGGGTTTCACACTAGTCTTTTGTGCTCCCAGACAAGGTGGGAGCAGGACAGGGAAGTATTAAATTCCAGACACCCTTGCAGAGGGAGGGCTGTAGAAGCTTCTCTCACTTCAAAGTGGGTACCTTGTGTAAGTAGTGGGCCCTCCAGCCCAACTCTTCAGTACATTCCTGGACCTGTGAATACTAGAGAAGAAGGATGACTTGCTGTTCTGCTGCTTGAGGCCAGTCCTGCTTGTTGAGAAGGAAGACTGGATCTTCACCCTTCATCCAAGGCTGTGTGACTCCAAGGTTCTAATGACTGACTACCTATGTAGCTTCAAGGACATAACAAACTCCAGGGTCCTCCCTGCAATTGTCCAGCTGACCTGCTGCACTAGACCTGCAACTGGACCTGCCTGAGCACTGATGTCCTCTGCTGGTTCCCAAGTGGTGCCTTCCCAGTTCCTGTGCCCTTCGCTAACATCAGAGGGAGCCTCTCCTGGCCTAAATGAAGGTTCCACCAAATCCAACGCAAAGCGACACAAAGCTCCACAAAGCCTTGCCACACAGCTGCAAGCTTCTGCAGAACTGATGTAAAACAAAGTGAAGCCCCACAACGCCTCGCCACACAGTTGCCTGCCTCATTGGATTGGATGCCAAGTGACCTTGCGGCAGAGCTGCCAGCTTCAGTGGAACCAACACTGAGCTACACAAAACCCTCAAAGCTTTGGCACACAGCACATCAGTGCAAACACAGAGCAATGTCAAGCTCCACTGCTTCACTGGAATCGACAACGTGAAGCCTCGCAAGGCATCACCGAGCAGACCATGCATTATGGACATATGGTACAAAAATCAGGGGGCCAAAACTAGTCCTGTGCCCAGCCTGCGCTCCATTGCAGTCAGCCTGAACTTGTGACTTTGTCCCTGTCTAATGCGATCAGATACCGTCAGTTGGCGCTTTGCACCTCTGACGCTATTTTCACCTAAATCTTACCTCCAGTTCCACTTATTAGATTTTTGTTGTTCTGGTCTCAAATATTTTATGAAATTGATTCCGTTTTTCCTAATCATTAGGGGATTTTTCTTGTGTTGTGTTTTCACTTTATTGCTATTTATGCACTGCATAAATACTTTGCACATTGCCTATAAGTTAACCCTAATTGTTTTTTGCCAAGCTACCAGAGGGTTGAGCAGAAGTTAATTTAAGGTTTGCTTGTGTTTCACACAGACAAGAAATATGATTGCTGCTTAACTAGGGTTTTACCCCATCAACCAGTAACCCAAATTCTGAAATAGCATCATTGTGTCAAAAGTTCCTTGAGGAACAATTCATGGAGGTAGCTGGGTTTGATGCCATGTTGCATCAGCACATATGCTCCTAGCCAGCAGGTACAAAGGAGCAGGTCTGCTATGTGTAGATCTGTGCAGACATACATGAAAATAATAAAGCAACATAGAGAGAGGAAGATGTCCCATGCTCTTAGGAATCACTCAAAAATGATTGGAAGCGCAATCCTCTAGTATGCATTATATTTTCACTAATTATAACTCTTACTTTAGGGTCACATACAAATGTATGTGATATATATATATGGCCGTTTGAAGGGTTTTGCCAAAACGCATAGGCCAGTCTGTTTGTAGCACTTGCACTTTGCACTTTAATATCATGATACAAAAATTCCCTTTTTCAAAAGCAAACAATTCGTACCAGCTTGTGCTATCTCCTGTATTTGCAGTGTGAGTAGATTGTGGATATGGACAGGAATTCTCAGGAGAGACGACTATATATATATATATATATATATATATATATATATATATATATATATATTTATTTATATTATATCACATTCATGGTCCCTCAAGTACATCAACGGATGCCTTGGACACTTCCTGGATTCAGTGAAATGCACTTTTCACTGAATCCAGGAAGTGTCTGAGGCGTCCTTTGATGTACCTGAGGAACGTGTGATTATTAGGGATTATCGTGGAACTGGAACCCGACTCGGACACCACACGATTCAGTCCCTGAACTCTGTTTCTACAGCTCCCACTAGGTAGTTATACTTAGGACCTAGTTGCTTTAGAAAAAGCATTTTTTGTTTTGCTAATAACTTTGGCACCGCTTGACGAATTCACAAAATTTTCAAAGCGTATACTTTTTTAAGTTCAGCTTCTGTCTTGAAAGTTTTGGGGTGATATGTCACACGGGGGGGCGAGAAAAACGGAGGGTCCCAAAACACGTGTTCCCCATTCATTTTCCATAGGACATGCCTACAGTTCGAACTGCTAAACAGAATTACACCAATGTTGGCACAAAGCTAGATTCTGTTCCACAGATCATGCGTCCATTTCTTACGATAATGGCATTACTCCTAGTCCTACTCCCTCGCCTTCCTTTAAACCAATGAGGCCTCCCGCCTCCCTCTAGACCCTCCCTTCCCCTTTTAAACCCCCCCCACCCCCACCACCTCCTGTACAAAAACCAAGCCCAAGAAGCAACTCAGACTGTCCGTACCGGGGGGGCGGGAGGGAACGTAAAGGAAGGCGAGGGAGGAGGACTAGGAGTAATGCCATTATCATAAGAAATGGACGCATTACCTCCCGTCCCTCCCTCGCCTTCCTTTAACCCAATGAGACATAGAAAGAACACACAGGAGACGGACACTGAGTTACAAACAATTTATTAGAATGCACACATACCACCAAGATCCAATCCCATTTACCTCATAAAGGATAAGACCCGGTGACCCAACACCGACTCCAAACCACCCAAGTCCGCCAGCCTATAATGCCGAACAAATGTGGAGGGAGAGGCCCAAGTGGCGGCCCTGCAAATCTCCACCACAGAAGTCCCCTGAAGCTCAGCCACCGTAGCCGCCATAGCCCTGGTAGAACGGCCCTGAATCCTCAAGAAATATGCCAACAAAATCAAAGACCTCACCCACTGACTCAAAGACGCTGTGGAAGGCTTTTCCCCCTTATGGGCCGGACCAAAATTTACAAACAGCGAATCACCTTTACGGAAAGGAGCCACCACACTTAGATAATGCAACAATGCCCTGCACACATCCAAAGAATGTAAACGAACCTCCTCCACCGAGGAGGGATTCGGACAAAATGAAGGAAGGATGACCTCCTGGCGAGCATGGAAAGAAGAATTAACTTTCGGAATAAAAGAAGGCACCGGAACAAGAACCACCTGATCCTGAAAAACTTTACAAAAAGGAAAAGAACAGGCCAAGGCCCCCAATTCCCCTAAACGGCGGGCCGAAGTAATGGCCACCAAAAAGAATGTTTTCAAAGAAAGATGGCGTAAATCACATTCCCCCAGTGGTTCAAAAGGGGCAGCAGTTAATGCATCTAAAACCAAAGAAAGATCCCACGAAGGAAAAGAACGTACAGGGCGAGGAAACAAATTAAGAAGCCCCTGAAAAAATCTAGGCATCAAATGACCGTCATCCGGAAGATTACCCCACAGACCCCTAAACGCCTGAATAGCCGCCCACTGCACCCGCAGAGATGCCACTGACAACCCCAATTGCGCACCATCCTGTAAGAACTGCATCACATCAAAGATAGACGCGCAGGTAGGATCCAAGTCATGCCGTAAGCACCAAGAAGAAAAAACCTTCCACTGTCTACCATAGGAAAGCAAAGTGGAACGCCGCCTGGAAGCCAGCAAAGTAGAACTCAAAGCCACTGGTACCCCCAGACCCGTCAAACCCCAGCGTTCAACTTCCAGGCCGTCAAGTGTAACCTCCTCAACGACCCCATCGAGAGGCAGGGAAACTCCAGGGGCGACGGACAAAGAGGAAGAGGCCACATCCGGCCGCATGCCATCAGTCGCAGCAATGGAAACCAATTTGCCCTCGGCCAACGGGGCGCAATCAAGATACCCCTGGCCCCCAGAAGCCGCACCCTCAACAGAAAAGACCGGATCACCTGAAACGGCAGGAAAGTGTACAAAAGTACCCTCGGCCAAGGACACGACATCCCGTCCACCTCCCAAGCATGAGGACACCGAAACCGGGAGCAGAAGCGACCTAGCTTCACATTTTCTGTGGATGCAAACACATCCAGCACTGACAGACCCCTGAGACGAACCAGATGAAGAAACAGTGACTTCCGGAGGGAGAAAAGTTGAGAGGAAGGAATCACCCTGCTCAGCAGATCCGCCCGAACATTGACCACCCCCCGAATGTACGTAGCCCAGAGAGAAGGAACCCACTCCTGAGCCCACAAAAAAATCTTCCTGGCCAGACTGAACAACGCCCTCGACCTGGTCCCCCCCTGTCGGTTGACATAAGCCTTGGCTACTAAGTTGTCCGTCCGCACAAGCACCGCAGCTCCCTTCAGGGATACCTGGAAATGTATCAGAGCCAACAATACAGCTTTCAACTCGCGCTAATTCGACGACCGATTGGCCTCCAGCGGGGACCAGAACCCCTGAATCTGTGCCGACCCCATCCAAGCACCCCATCCGGAAAGGCTGGCATCCGTTGTCACCACCACCGGGCTCAGAGGAGACAAAGACACCCCTACCCGAAGATGATTGGAATCCAGCCACCAACTCAACTCCCTGCGAATCAACCCTGACTCGGAATCCTGGACATCAGAGAACCGGACCCTGGCGCCCACCTTCTCAGGAACCAGGTCATCAAGCAAAGCAGATGGAAACGCGCCCAAGGGACCAGAAAAATCACCGACGCCAAATGACCCTGCAAAAGCAACCACAGAAGAGCACGGGGCAGTTCGTAACACAACCTCCCTCACCATGGACTGGAGTACATTCAACCTCTTTTCTGACACCGTCACCAAACCTAGAAGAGTCCGAAACCGAGCGCCTAGAAAATCCAGATCCTGGAATGGGACTAAATCGGATTTCCCCCAGTTGATCAAAAACCCGTGGTTTTGCAGGACCACCAGAACCCGGGCCACCTGCCTCCGCAACAGGCCCTGTGAGGGCGCATGAATCAGGATGTTGTCCAGATATGGATGAATAAACAACCCTTCTGAATGCAGCAAAGCCACCAGGGGGGCCAGCACCTTTGTAAAAATCCAAGGAGAAGACTTGAGGCCGAAAGGCAGTACACAAAACTGATAATGCTCCTGATCTACAGCAAACCTTAGGAACCTCTGAAAAGTCCTTTCAGATTGAGCACAGGCCGAAACCCCCCCTGACACCTTCTGAACCAGAAACAAGACAGAATAAGTGCCCAGACCCCTTTCCTCCAGGGGAACGCGGGAAATGGCCCCTTTCAAAAGCAAGTCCCGGACTCCGTCCAACAATGCTTCCCTTCATGCCCCGACTGCAGGCAGAGGAGTGGGACGTGCCCCCGTATCCGGAGGCACCATAACAAAATCGATGACGTAACCATTGGCCACAATGTCCAGCACCCAATGATCGCTGACACTCTCCTGCCAAGTTGAAAGAAAGTGCCTCAGCCTTCCCCCAACCGGCCCTATGCCAGGCCCACAGTGATTGTCAGGACCCCTTCTTGAACCCACCCCGGTTCGAAGGAGCAGCTTTCTTAGGGGAAAAACGAGGCTGAAAACAACGTTTCCTAAAAGAAAAAGATTTAGCATCCATTTTGGGAGAAGAACGGGAATGCTTCTTCCACCCTTTCCCAGAAGCAGATCCCCCTTTATAAGGCAAGGCATGCTTCCTTTCCTTAAACGCCTTGGAAAGCATGGAAGGCAATTGATCTCCAAACAAGCTACGACCCTCAAAAGGCAGTCTCAGGAGGGCAGACTTCTCCCCAGGGTCGGCTTTCCAGGATCGCAACCAGAGGGACCTACGGGCCCCAATCAAAGCTCCAGACGCCAGAGCCGAAGTACGGACCACATCAGACGATACATCCGCCAACAACCTGGCCTGCTGCTCCATACCAGCCAGGAGTTCGGAACACTCCGCCCCTTCCTGAACAACCACAGCCAGCTTAGCAAAGTCCTGCACCAACGACTGGGCCGCATAAGCAGAATATATACCTGCTCTCAGTGCCAGATTCTCAGCCGCAAAAGCCCTCTTGAGCCCTGAATCCACCTTACGGTCTGTGGCATCAGTAGGCACACAATCCTCCGGATTGACTGCCGTTTTGCCAATCAGGGTAGCCAAAATTGAATCCAGGCGGACAGATGGAGGTAATACATCCTCACCCTCAAGCAAATAAAGTTTCTGAAGGAATCGTGGAACCTGAGCCTTATCCACATCCTTCCATTCGCGAAACACCATATCCTTCACAGGTCCCTGAAAAGGCATGGTAAACTTAGAAGGCGTCTGATATTGCGGAAATAAGTGAGAGTCAGAGTTTGTAGGCTGAAACACTGGAAACCCTAAATTGTCCCGTACATGTGCCATCACCTCCTACATCTCCTCTCTGGACACATATTTCCCCCCAGAGGAAGTAGATGGAGCCTCCCCCTCCTCATCCTCTGAGGAGGACCTCCCCGCAGTAGCAGGAGTAAGCGCAGTTTTAGACCTACTAGGCCTGGCCATCCCGGCCTGAAGGGCCCTGGAAACAGCCACCTCGATCATCTCCTGCACCTCCTCCCTGGACATGAGTGGCGCAGCACCACCCCCCGGAATCTGGGGACCCCCAGGGGTTGAAATGACAGCAGTACCCTCCTCTGAGGAGGAGGAGGAAGAAACAATCCTCCGTCTCTTAGCAGGCACCTTAGGCATGGTAGAATCACAAAACACTACCACCGTCCTGAATACACTCCCAATATATACAGGGCCCAGGACCTCCCACAACACAACCCTTAACCAATCCACATCAAGTTAAATGTAAAGAATGTAGTTAAAAATGCGGGCAGAACACCCGTCCTACCAGTACTGGAATCCAAAAAATGCTTCTCGGCACCTCTGTGCGGCTCCGCGGCTGAGGAAACCGGAAATTGACGCCCCAGCCGCAAAGAGCCGGCTGACCCCGTCAGCCGACTCCCAGGACGCGTCTTACGAGCAGCCCCGCCTGCTCAGAAAAGACGCGACCGGCCAGAGCACACCTCGCGGAGCTCCGCGCCCCGAGGAGTGCAGCAAACGACGTCCCCCAGGCCCTGCCGTGGAAGAAAGAGAAAAGGTAAGTCTAGCGTGGGCTAGACAAAAGAACAGGAGGTGGTGGGGGTGGAGGGGTTTTAAAAGGGGAAGGGAGGGTCTAGAGGGAGGCCTCATTGGTTTAAAGGAAGGCGAGGGAGGGATGGGAGGTAATGCTTTTTGTGGTTTGATGTAAATCCGTTCAGTAGTTTCAGAGAAATTTAAGGCCAAATAATATAGATATATAGGGACGCGGATCCTCCGTGGATCCACCGTGGCTCGATCCACGGATCCACACACCACAAGAAGAATCTGATTGGCTGGCCGCAACCTGACAGATAAGTTGCGGCTGCCATTTTGTTTGTCGCATCGGCTCGGGGGTGGGAAATGAATAGAGAAAAAACACTTAAGGGGACAGGATACAGGTATCCTGCCCCATAGGACACAAAAAGGGGGCCCTTAGGGACCTCTCGTGGGCACAAATTGCAGAATTATTATTTTTTTCATACGATCCACGGATCCGCAGATCCACAGATGGATCCACGGATCCTGGATTCACGAATCCACTTGAGGATTTGGAAATCCATCAAACAATTTTTAAAAAACATTCACACTATATCCAAACTCATGCTTGCACGACAAAGGCTGTGTGCAGCTTGGGTGCATGCAGGAGGGTTGGCCACTGGGCCTGGCCATAGGCGCTGCTTATATTCACATCTTTGCATGGTAAAAAAAACATAGAAATTCACTGAAAAAAACAAAGATTTCAGGGACGTTATAGGTAGCTATAGGTAACTTTAACTTGCGCAAAACCCTACACTAAGCATGACCAAAGATTGTGCGCAGTGTGAGGTTGGCTGTGTGCAGGAAGGTTTGGCCAAAGGGCCTGACCATAGGCTCCCTGCTGCGCACGGCCCAAGAACATGTGTGGAGGGGAGGCTGGCTTTACGCATGCTACAGTAACAAAATATACCTTTACATTTTTTTAAAAACCTAGAAATTCACTGGAAAAAAACAAATATTAAAGTAACATTATAGTTAGGTGATGTAGGAAGTTGGCTCTGTATGTGCTATTTCAAAGTAAGGAGCATGCACAGAGTCCAAGGGTTCCCCTTAGAGGTAAAATAGTGGTAAAAATAGATAATACTAATGCTCTATTTTGTGGTAGTGTGGTCGAGCAGTAGGCTTATCCAAGGAGTAGTGTTAAGCATTTGTTGTACATACACATAGACAATAAATGAGGTACACACACTCAGAGACAAATCCAGCCAATAGGTTTTGTTATAGAAAAATATATTTTCTTAGTTTATTTTAAGAACCACAGGTTCAAATTTAACATGTAATATCTTGTTTGAAAGGTATTGCAGGTAAGTACATTAGGAACTTTGAATCATTTCAATTGCATGTATACTTTTCAAGTTATTCACAAATAGCTATTTTAAAAGTGGACACAGTGCAATTTTCACAGTTCCTGGAGGAGGTACGTTTTTGTTAGTTTTACCAGGTAAGTAAGACACTTACAGGGTTCAGTTCTTGGTCCAAGGTAGCCCACCGTTGGGGGTTCAGAGCAACCCCAAAGTTACCACATCAGCAGCTCAGGGCCGGTCAGGTGCAGAGTTCAAAGTGGTGCCCAAAACGCATAGGCTATAATGGAGAGAAGGGGGTGCCCCGGTTCCGGTCTGCTTGCAGGTAAGTACCCGCGTCTTCGGAGGGCAGACCAGGGGGGTTTTGTAGGGCACCGGGGGGGACACAAGCCCACACAGAAATTTCACCCTCAGCAGCGCGGGGGCGGCCGGGTGCAGTGTAGAAACAAGCGTCGGGTTTTCAATGTTAGTCTATGAGAGATCAAGGGATCTCTTTAGCGCTGCAGGCAGGCAAGGGGGGGCTTCCTCGGGGAAACCTCCACTTGGACAAGGGAGAGGGACTCCTGGGGGTCACTTCTGCAGTGAAAGTCCGGTCCTTCAGGTCCTGGGGGCTGCGGGTGCAGGGTCTTTTCCAGGCGTCGGGACTTAGGTTTCAGAGAGTCGCGGTCAGGGGAAGCCTCGGGATTCCCTCTGCAGGCGGCGCTGTGGGGGCTCAGGGGGGACAGGTTTTGGTACTCACAGTCGTAGAGTAGTCCGGGGGTCCTCCCTGAGGTGTTGGTTCTCCACCAGCCGAGTCGGGGTCGCCGGGTGCAGTGTTGCAAGTCTCACGCTTCTTTTGCGGGGAGTTGCAGGGTTCTTTAAAGCTGCTTCTGGAAACAAAGTTGCAGTCTTTTTGGAGCAGGTCCGCTGTCCTCGGGAGTTTCTTGTCGTCGTCGAAGCAGGGCAGTCCTCAGAGGATTCAGAGGTCGCTGGTCCCTTTGGAAGGCGTCGCTGGAGCAGAGTTCTTTGGAAGGCAGGAGACAGGCCGGTGAGTTTCTGGAGCCAAGGCAGTTGTTGTCTTCTGGTCTTCCTCTGCAGGGTTTTTCAGCTAGGCAGTCCTTCTTCTTGTTGTTGCAGGAATCTAAATTCTTAGGTTCAGGGAAGCCCTTAAATACTAAATTTAAGGGCGTGTTTAGGTCTGGGGGGGTTAGTAGCCAATGGCTACTAGCCCTGAGGGTGGGTACACCCTCTTTGTGCCTCCTCCCAAGGGGAGGGGGTCACATTCCTATCCCTATTGGGGGAATCCTCCTTCTTCAAGATGGAGGATTTCTAAAAGTCAGAGGCACCTCAGCTCAGGACACCTTAGGGGCTGTCCTGACTGGCCAGTGACTCCTCCTTGTTTTTCTCATTATCTCTCCTGGACTTGCCGCCAAAAGTGGGGGCTGGGTCCAGGAGGCGGGCATCTCCACTAGCTGGAGTGCCCTGGGGCATTGTAACACGAAGCTTGAGCCTTTGAAGCTCGCTGCTAGGTGTTACAGTTCCTGCAGGGGGGAGGTGTGAAGCACCTCCACCCAGAGCAGGCTTTGTTTCTGTCCTCAGAGAGCACAAAGGCTCTCACCGCATGAGGTCAGACACTCGTCTCAGCAGCAGGCTGGCACAGACCAGTCAGTCCTGCACTGAACAATTGGGTAAAATACAGGGGGTATCTCTAAGATGCCCTCTGTGTGCATTTTTTTAATAAATCCAACACTGGCATCAGTGTGGGTTTATTATTCTGAGAAGTTTGATACTAAACTTCCCAGTATTCAGTGTAGCCATTATGGAGCTGTGGAGTTTGTTTTTGACAGACTCCCAGCCCATATACTCTTATGGCTACCCTGCACTTACAATGTCTAAGGTTTTGTTTAGACACTGTAGGGGCATAGTGCTCATGCACATATGCCCTCACCTGTGGTATAGTGCACCCTGCCTTAGGGCTGTAAGGCCTACTAGAGGGGTGACTTACCTATGCCACAGGCAGTGGGAGGTTGGCATGGCACCATGAGGGGAGTGCCATGTCGACTTACTCATTTTCTCCCCATCAGCACACACAAGCTGGCAAGCAGTGTGTCTGTGCTGAGTGAGGGGTCCCTAGGGTGGCATAAGACATGCTGCAGCCCTTAGAGACCTTCCCTGGCATCAGGGCCCTTGGTACCAGGGGTACCAGTTACAAGGGACTTACCTAGGTGCCAGGGTTGTGCCAATTGTGGAAACAATGGTACATTTTAGGTGAAAGAACACTGGTGCTGGGGCCTGGTTAGCAGGGTCCCAGCACACTTCTCAGTCAAGTCAGCATCAGTATCAGGCAAAAAGTGGGGGGTAACTGCAACAGGGAGCCATTTCTTTACACAAGCCCCCCCCAGCCCACAGGCCAGGAGACTCAGCCAAAGATGGGAGAGTCTTCCTAGTCTGTCAGGCGAGGAAGAGTAGAGGAAATAGGCTGGTTTGTTGCAGGGCCTACTCTGCCTTACATCCTCCTGTTCAGGTCATTCCCTCTGGGGAACTGACCCACTTCCATAGTGATAGGACCTAGTCTGAACTGCCTCTTGTCTGTGCTTTTTATGTCTTTACCCATTCTCTCTATTTTGAGGTCAGAGGTATCCACCTCTGCTAATCTTATCTTAGCCAGGGTCACCCCTAGCTTACCCAAAGAGGTTACCCAGAGCTGGAGTAACCCCACCATGACCAACAGGGTCAGGGGGCCTAACTTGTTATTTGGCATGGGGTCAGACCACCATGCCAAGGATAGTGCAGCCATAAAGGCTAACACCCAGCAGAGGCCACTGACAGCTGTCAGTGCCCAGAACCACACCTTTAGCTCTTCACCTACAAGGGAAGGGGCTAAGTTACAGGCTTCTTTGGGTTCAGGGTGCCTGTCTGCTGTATTAGAGTGGGGGGTTACCACATCTTGTAGTAAACACCCTTCTTCCACTCTTTCTTCTGTTAGCTGAGGAGCCACCCACTCAGGCTTAACAGTTGCCTGACTAGCCAGGACTTCTTGTGGGTCAGGTTGGATTTTATCAGAGCCACTTTTGGAGTTCTCCCCCACTGGAGCAGAATCTCCTTGGCTTGCTGGAACCTTGGCTAAAGGTTGTCCACCTTTCCTACTCTGTTTCCTTTTCTTTTTCTTCTGGGGCCTACTTGCATTTACTGCAGAGGTAGGCACTCCAGAATCCTTGGGAGAGGACTGGCCCTGGACCAGTTCTTCTCTTAGGCTCTGACTAACCTCTGGGTAGTCATTTCCAAGGAGACAATCAAGGGGGAGGTCTGTACTGACTACCACCCTTCTCCAGCTAAAAGTTCCACCCACTTCTATGGGCACAAAAGCCACAGGCCTATTAGTGACCCTGTCTGGGCTAACTCTTACTCTGGCCATCTCACCTGGGATGTACTGGTTTGAGAACACCAGCCTGTCATGCACAATAGTGTGACTGGCACAAGTGTCTCTCAGGGCAGTGGCTGGGATTCCATTCACCTGTAGGTGGTGGAAGTGTCTACTTCCCTCTGGAATCTCCAACTCACCTGTTGGGCCCTTTTTCCAGTTGAAGGCTATGAAGACCTCCTCATCTGAGGAGTCATCCCCAATGGCTACACTGGTCACCCCTGGGATTTTGCTAGGGGGTTTGTTTTTGGGACAAGAAGTGTCCTTGGTGTGGTGCCCTGTCTGTTTACAGTTATGGCACCATGCCTTAGTGGCATCCCAGCTCTTACCCTGGTACCCACCTTTGTTTTGGGTTGTGTCTCTGGGCCCACCCACCTGGTCTGGTTTTTGGGGGCCTACAGGGGACTCTTTTTCTTTGTTTCTAGTGTCACCCACTTTCTCCTGGGGAGGCTTTGTAACCCCTTTCTTTTGGTCACCCCCAGTGGAAGTTTTGGTTACCCTAGTCTTGACCCAGTGGTCTGCCTTCTTTCCCAATTCTTGGGGAGAAATTGGACCTAGGTCTACCAGATACTGATGCAACTTTTCATTGAAGCAGTTACTTAAAATGTGTTCTTTCATAAACAAATGATAAAGCCCAACATAGTCATACACTTCATTTCCAGTTACCCAACCATCCAGTGTTTTCACTGAGTAGTCAACATAATCAACCCAGGTCTGGCTCGAGGATTTTTGAGCCCCCCTGAATCTAATCCTATACTCCTCAGTGGAGAATCCAAAGCCCTCAATCAGGGTACCCTTCATGAGGTCATAAGATTCTGCATCTTTTCCAGAGAGTGTGAGGAGTCTATCCCTACACTTTCCTGTGAACATTTCCCAAAGGAGAGCACCCCAGTGAGATTTGTTCACTTTTCTGGTTACACAAGCCCTCTCAAAAGCTGTGAACCATTTGGTGATGTCATCACCATCTTCATATTTAGTTACAATCCCTTTAGGGATTTTCAACATGTCAGGAGAATCTCTGACCCTATTTATGTTGCTGCCACCATTGATGGGTCCTAGGCCCATCTCTTGTCTTTCCCTGTCTATGGCTAGGATCTGTCTTTCCAAAGCCAATCTTTTGGCCATCCTGGCTAACTGGATGTCCTCTTCACTGGGGTTATCCTCAGTGATTTCAGAGTTGTTGGTCCCTCCTGTGAGGGAACCAGCATCTCTGACTATTATTTGTGGAGTCAGGGCTTGAGAAGCCCTGCTCTTCCTAAGTAGGACTGGAGGGGGGGAATTTCCCTCCAAGTCACTATCTTCATCCTCTGAGTTGCCATCCTCTGAGGGGTTGGCCTTTTCAAACTCTGCCAAAAGCTCCTGGAGCTGTTCTTTGGTAGGTTTGGGGCCCATTGCTATTTTCTTTAGTTTACAGAGTGACCTTAGCTCTCTCATCTGTAGATGGAGGTAAGGTGTGGTGTCGAGTTCCACCACAGTCACATCTGTGCTAGACATTTTGCTTCTAAAAGTTGGAATACTTTTTAAGAATCTAAAACTGGTTCTAGAATCTAATTCAAACTTTTACCAAACTTTTAAACTCTAAAAGAAATGCTAAACAGGATCTAACACAAGGCCCTAGCAGGTCTTTTAAGAATTGAGAAAACTTTTCAAATTGCAAAAATCAATTTCTAATGACAATTTTGGAATTTGTCGTGTGATCAGGTATTGGCTGAGTAGTCCAGCAAATGCAAAGTCTTGTACCCCACCGCTGATCCACCAATGTAGGAAGTTGGCTCTGTATGTGCTATTTCAAAGTAAGGAATAGCATGCACAGAGTCCAAGGGTTCCCCTTAGAGGTAAAATAGTGGTAAAAATAGATAATACTAATGCTCTATTTTGTGGTAGTGTGGTCGAGCAGTAGGCTTATCCAAGGAGTAGTGTTAAGCATTTGTTGTACATACACATAGACAATAAATGAGGTACACACACTCAGAGACAAATCCAGCCAATAGGTTTTGTTATAGAAAAATATATTTTCTTAGTTTATTTTAAGAACCACAGGTTCAAATTTAACATGTAATATCTTGTTTGAAAGGTATTGCAGGTAAGTACATTAGGAACTTTGAATCATTTCAATTGCATGTATACTTTTCAAGTTATTCACAAATAGCTATTTCAAAAGTGGACACAGTGCAATTTTCACAGTTCCTGGGGGAGGTAAGTTTTTGTTAGTTTTACCAGGTAAGTAAGACACTTACAGGGTTCAGTTCTTGGTCCAAGGTAGCCCACCGTTGGGGGTTCAGAGCAACCCCAAAGTTACCACACCAGCAGCTCAGGGCCGGTCAGGTGCAGAGTTCAAAGTGGTGCCCAAAACGCATAGGCTATAATGGAGAGAAGGGGGTGCCCCGGTTCCGGTCTGCTTGCAGGTAAGTACCCGCGTCTTCGGAGGGCAGACCAGGGGGGTTTTGTAGGGCACCGGGGGGGACACAAGCCCACACAGAAATTTCACCCTCAGCAGCGCGGGGGCGGCCGGGTGCAGTGTAGAAACAAGCGTCGGGTTTTCAATGTTAGTCTATGAGAGATCAAGGGATCTCTTTAGCGCTGCAGGCAGGCAAGGGGGGGCTTCCTCGGGGAAACCTCCACTTGGACAAGGGAGAGGGACTCCTGGGGGTCACTTCTGCAGTGAAAGTCCGGTCCTTCAGGTCCTGGGGGCTGCGGGTGCAGGGTCTTTTCCAGGCGTCGGGACTTAGGTTTCAGAGAGTCGCGGTCAGGGGAAGCCTCGGGATTCCCTCTGCAGGCGGCGCTGTGGGGGCTCAGGGGGGACAGGTTTTGGTACTCACGGTCGTAGAGTAGTCCGGGGGTCCTCCCTGAGGTGTTGGTTCTCCACCAGCCGAGTCGGGGTCGCCGGGTGCAGTGTTGCAAGTCTCACGCTTCTTGCGGGGAGTTGCAGGGTTCTTTAAAGCTGCTTCTGGAAACAAAGTTGCAGTCTTTTTGGAGCAGGTCCGCTGTCCTCGGGAGTTTCTTGTCGTCGTCGAAGCAGGGCAGTCCTCAGAGGATTCAGAGGTCGCTGGTCCCTTTGGAAGGCGTCGCTGGAGCAGAGTTCTTTGGAAGGCAGGAGACAGGCCGGTGAGTTTCTGGAGCCAAGGCAGTTGTTGTCTTCTGGTCTTCCTCTGCAGGGTTTTTCAGCTAGGCAGTCCTTCTTCTTGTTGTTGCAGGAATCTAAATTCTTAGGTTCAGGGAAGCCCTTAAATACTAAATTTAAGGGCGTGTTTAGGTCTAGGGGGGTTAGTAGCCAATGGCTACTAGCCCTGAGGGTGGGTACACCCTCTTTGTGCCTCCTCCCAAGGGGAGGGGGTCACATTCCTATCCCTATTGGGGGAATCCTCCTTCTTCAAGATGGAGGATTTCTAAAAGTCAGAGGCACCTCAGCTCAGGACACCTTAGGGGCTGTCCTGACTGGCCAGTGACTCCTCCTTGTTTTTCTCATTATCTCTCCTGGACTTGCCGCCAAAAGTGGGGGCTGGGTCCAGGAGGCGGGCATCTCCACTAGCTGGAGTGCCCTGGGGCATTGTAACACGAAGCTTGAGCCTTTGAAGCTCGCTGCTAGGTGTTACAGTTCCTGCAGGGGGGAGGTGTGAAGCACCTCCACCCAGAGCAGGCTTTGTTTCTGTCCTCAGAGAGCACAAAGGCTCTCACCGCATGAGGTCAGACACTCGTCTCAGCAGCAGGCTGGCACAGACCAGTCAGTCCTGCACTGAACAATTGGGTAAAATACAGGGGGTATCTCTAAGATGCCCTCTGTGTGCATTTTTTTAATAAATCCAACACTGGCATCAGTGTGGGTTTATTATTCTGAGAAGTTTGATACTAAACTTCCAAGTATTCAGTGTAGCCATTATGGAGCTGTGGAGTTTGTTTTTGACAGACTCCCAGCCCATATACTCTTATGGCTACCCTGCACTTACAATGTCTAAGGTTTTGTTTAGACACTGTAGGGGCATAGTGCTCATGCACATATGCCCTCACCTGTGGTATAGTGCACCCTGCCTTAGGGCTGTAAGGCCTACTAGAGGGGTGACTTACCTATGCCACAGGCAGTGGGAGGTTGGCATGGCACCCTGAGGGGAGTGCCATGTCGACTTACTCATTTTCTCCCCATCAGCACACACAAGCTGGCAAGCAGTGTGTCTGTGCTGAGTGAGGGGTCCCTAGGGTGGCATAAGACATGCTGCAGCCCTTAGAGACCTTCCCTGGCATCAGGGCCCTTGGTAGCAGGGGTACCAGTTACAAGGGACTTACCTAGGTGCCAGGGTTGTGCCAATTGTGGAAACAATGGTACATTTTAGGTGAAAGAACACTGGTGCTGGGGCCTGGTTAGCAGGGTCCCAGCACACTTCTCAGTCAAGTCAGCATCAGTATCAGGCAAAAAGTGGGGGGTAACTGCAACAGAGAGCCATTTCTTTACAGGTGAGAATTTCAGTAACAATATAACATTTCAAACATACAAAACCACTGAAATTCACCAGTATAGTTATCTCTAGTAACTATAACTTGTGCCCTAAGATAACTATAACTCTTGCCCTCGCCATGCACTGCTAAGTACCTGACATATTACATTACTCATGACATCATTGATAGCTTCACTGCTACATCTGAAATGACATTGCTCATGATAACACTGTGCATGGGGGAAGAAAGTTATAGTAACCTTAGGGCACAAGTTATAGTTACTAGAGATAAATATAATTGGTGAATTTCAGTTTTTGGTTGTTGTTGAAAACTTTACGTTGTCACTAAAATTTTCACCTAACTATAATGTAATTTTAACCTTTCTATTTAGTGAAATAAATATTAGATAGGTAGGTAGATAGATAGATAGATAGATAGATAGATAGATAGATAGATAGATAGATAGATAGATAGATAGATAGATAGATAGATAGTACAAAACAAACAATAGTTGATAATAGTGAGACTTATTTTTTTTTTTACAATGCCCTCTCGTGCAGTTTAGATCGAAAAGCCACAGAATATAGGAGTGTGTTTTAGTTGGTGCAACGATGAGCAGTAAGGCACAGAGCAGATTACCATACTGTTTGTACTTTTGCTTATAATGAGTCAGGAGCATGCAGCAAACCCTCAATCGTATACAAGAAATCAAGGCGCCTGGGGCCTACCCTGTAGTACATGCAAAACAAATACTAACTATGGCTGACCTGAGTCAAAAGGAAAACGAGGCGCCAAGGGCTATGGCGGTTCTTGTGAATATTGGTCGTAGATGTCCCCTACGCGAAATCAATCAACATAAATTCGCAAAAGAAAAATAATTGAATTGCATGCTAAATTAAACCCTGGTTACTTGTTACCTGGTAATTCTGTTTCAACTGAAAACGGCCAAAACTGGAATTGAAGAGGTGAGGCGTTACTTAACCAAGTGCCCCTGTGTGCGAAATTACTTTGTGGAATTCTGGGCGCCTAACCCACCTGTTACAAAGAGATGGGATATACCTCAGGAAATACGGCCAGAATTACGGGTTTGCATGCAGTAACACTAATTCTGCCGGTAATTCTCAGTTCCAAATGGCTCAATAGAGGAATCAGTTTGTGATTCCACTATAATACCGGGATCGAGAATTACAGCTACCTTTGTTATGCCTGTCAGCGGGTGCAGTTTTGCCACTGCTAAATTCCAGCTTAAACTGACATCATCTTCACGGCATTTTTAACCGTTGAAGTCTTCACGAGGTACAAAACAAAGACATTAGCATAAATAATTTTGCACAGCAGTAGCCATCTTTAGTTAGTACCTTATGTGTGGCACGCATCTGGTACACCCTTGGTAATTATACTTCCCTGATCAAAGATGGCACCATAACCAACCATACCAAAGCCTCGGTCTACTTGTTGGAGCCTGGTTTGGAAGAAATGGACATATAGGCCCTCATTCTGACCCTGGCGGTCGGTGATAAAGCGGCGGCCAAGCCGCCAACAGGCCGGCGGTCTAAAATATGCAATTCTGACCCTGGCGGGAACCGCCAACACAGCCCGCCAACTTAACACTCCGACCGCCACAGCGGTACAAACAAACAGCGCGGCGGTTCCCGCCAACAGCCCGGCGGCAGACAAAGTACCGCCCACCCTATTACGACCCACCAATCTGCCACCTTTTCCGGGGCGGGAGCACCGCCGATAAGAACACGGCGGAAACAGACTACGAACGGGAAAACGCTCACCTCTACGCACTCCACGCGAGATTCCGGCAGTATGGAGCCAGAGTTGCAGGTCATCCCCGCACTCCTATTCCTCCTCATATACCAGGAGCACGCCCGGCGGCGCGGAAGACATCGGTGAGTACGGCACCTACGACACAGGGGAGGGAAAAGATTACCGGCACACACCCACCCACCCACACCCACTACAACACACACATCAATGCATTCCCACAGATCACTGTCACAACCCACAAACCACCCCCCTCCGAAATAATGCAAAGACCAAAAGAAGAGATCATAAACGGGCAGATATATTGAAATATGTACACCATTAATCCCAATAAATAAATAAACTATGTACAAAATATATACAGCTACTAAATGTAGTCCAACCACTGTCCGTGGATCACAGGGGTCCTGTGCAAAGGGGCAAGGCCCAGTCCCACGACAAGAACTCCACGGAGAGAACACTGCAGGGGCATCAGAAAGAAAATAGGACAGGCACCTCAGGGGGAAGGGAAGGGGGGGCACCTCAGCCACTTGAGTACACGACGCCAGATCCACGAGGGGACTCCATGACCACTGGCCCATCCTGGGGAGAGCAAAGCCACAGTCCAAACAGTCCATACAGTGGGTGGCCTGCCCACTGGGCCATCCTGGGGAGAGCAAAGCCACAGTCCATACAGTCCATACAGTCCATACAGTGGGTGGCCTGCCCACTGGGCCATCCTGGGGAGAGCAAAGCCACAGTCCATACAGTCCATACAGTGGGTGGCCTGCCCACTGGGCCATCCTGGGGAGAGCAAAGCCACAGTCCAAACAGTCCATACAGTGGGTGGCCTGCCCACTGGGCCATCCTGGGGAGAGCAAAGCCACAGTCCATACAGTCCATACAGTGGGTGGCCTGCCCACTGGGCCATCCTGGGGAGAGCAAAGCCACAGTCCATACAGTCCATACAGTGGGTGGCCTGCCCACTGGGCCATCCTGGGGAGAGCAAAGCCACAGTCCAAACAGTCCATACAGTGGGTGGCCTGCCCACTGGGCCATCCTGGGGAGAGCAAAGCCACAGTCCATACAGTCCATACAGTGGGTGGCCTGCCCACTGGGCCATCCTGGGGAGAGCAAAGCCACAGTCCATACAGTCCATACAGTGGGTGGCCTGCCCACTGGGCCATCCTGGGGAGAGCAAAGCCACAGTCCAAACAGTCCATACAGTGGGTGGCCTGCCCACTGGGCCATCCTGGGGAGAGCAAAGCCACAGTCCAAACAGTCCATACAGTGGGTGGCCTGCCCACTGGGCCATCCTGGGGAGAGCAAAGCCACAGTCCATACAGTCCATACAGTGGGTGGCCTGCCCACTGGGCCATCCTGGGGAGAGCAAAGCCACAGTCCATACAGTCCATAACAGACCCCACTGCCACTGGAGGAGGCAAGTTGGCCAGAGGACATCCTGCAGCCCTGCCCGAGATAGATCCTGCCCTGACACGTCTGCCAAAGGGCCAGCGGTTCTTGCCCTGAAGGGCCCAGTTCAGCGGTTCTTGAGACGGCGGGGCCCAGTTCAGCGGTTCTTGAGACGGCGGGGCCCAGTTCAGCGCTCCTTGCCTTGAAGGGCCCAGTTCAGCGGTTCTTGAGACGGCGGGGCCCAGTTCAGCGGTTCTTGAGACGGCGGGGCCCAGTTCAGCGCTCCTTGCCTTGAAGGGCCCAGTTCAGCGGTTCTTGAGACGGCGGGGCCCAGTTCAGCGCTTCTTGAGACGGCGGGGCCCAGTTCAGCGCTTCTTGAGACGGCGGGGCCCAGTTCAGCGGTTCTTGCCTTGAAGGGCCCAGTTCAGCGGTTCTTGAGACGGCGGGGCCCAGTTCAGCGCTTCTTGCCTTGAAGGGCCCAGTTCAGCGGTTCTTGAGACGGCGGGGCCCAGTTCAGCACTTCTTGGCTTGAAGGGCCCAGTTCAGCGGTTCTTGAGACGGCGGGGCCCAGTTCAGCGGTTCTTGAGACGGCGGGGCCCAGTTCAGCGCTTCTTGCCTTGAAGGGCCCAGTTCAGCGGTTCTTGAGACGGCGGGGCCCAGTTCAGCAGTTCTTGAGACGGCGGGGCCCAGTTCAGCGGTTCTTGCCTTGAAGGGCCCAGTTCAGCGGTTCTTGAGACGGCGGGCCCAGTTCAGCGGTTCTTGAGACGGCGGGGCCCAGTTCAGCGGTTCTTGAGACGGCGGGGCCCAGTTCAGCGGTTCTTGCCTTGAAGGGCCCAGTTCAGCGGTTCTTGAGACGGCGGGGCCCAGTTCAGCGCTTCTTGCCTTGAAGGGCCCAGTTCAGCGGTTCTTGAGACGGCGGGGCCCAGTTCAGCGCTTCTTGGCTTGAAGGGCCCAGTTCAGCGGTTCTTGAGACGGCGGGGCCCAGTTCAGCGGTTCTTGAGACGGCGGGGCCCAGTTCAGCGGTTCTTGAGACGGCGGGGCCCAGTTCAGCGGTTCTTGCCTTGAAGGGCCCAGTTCAGCGGTTCTTGAGACGGCGGGGCCCAGTTCAGCGGTTCTTGCCTTGAAGGGCCCAGTTCAGCGGTTCTTGAGACGGCGGGGCCCAGTTCAGCGGTTCTTGAGACGGCGGGGCCCAGTTCAGCGGTTCTTGCCTTGAAGGGCCCAGTTCAGCGGTTCTTGAGACGGCGGGGCCCAGTTCAGCAGTTCTTGCCTTGAAGGGCCCAGTTCAGCGGTTCTTGAGACGGCGGGGCCCAGTTCAGCGGTTCTTGAGACGGCGGGGCCCAGTTCAGCGGTTCTTGCCTTGAAGGGCCCAGTTCAGCGGTTCTTGAGACGGCGGGGCCCAGTTCAGCGGTTCTTGCCTTGAAGGGCCCAGTTCAGCGGTTCTTGAGACGGCGGGGCCCAGTTCAGCGGTTCTTGAGACGGCGGGGCCCAGTTCAGCGGTTCTTGAGATGGCGGGGCCCAGTTCAGCGGTTCTTGCCTTGAAGGGCCCAGTTCAGCGGTTCTTGAGACGGCGGACGGTCTATGGCCAACTGCTAATTGCCTGGTGGTGCCCTCCTGGGCAGCGGGGATGGTGCTCCTTCACTGCCCACCTGGGCTGTGGGTGGTGGGGCCCTCCTGGCCAGCTGGGCTGGGTCCTCCCTGGGCAGCGGCTATGGGGGTGGTGGGCTCTCCCGGGGCAGCTGTGCCGGTTCCTCCCGGGGCAGCGGCTATGGGGGTTGTGGGCTCCTCCTGGGCAGCAGGCCTGCTGCCTGACCTCTCCAACTTGCTGCCCTTGCCCTCCTTAGTCGTCGGCCTGTGGCCCTTTCCTCCCTTTGGAGCTGTGGCTGGTGACTGTCTCTGGGTGGTGTCCGGGGGGGATGTAGAAGGCGGGCTCCTGCGGCGCCCCTTCCGCCTTCTGCTCCTCTTCCCAGGGGGTGGGCTGGCTGTCCCCTTGCTGCTGGGCGAAGATCCAGACATGCGGGCTGGCGGGCTCCAATACCCCTGCACCCTTGTCAAGGGGGCTGCAGGGCTGGTGGTGGCTGAGGTGCTCTTCTTACCCCGACGAGAAGGAGGGGGGGGCTCAGGGTCAGGAAAGAAGTTAGTAGTGGCGAGGAAGAGCTTCTTGGGACAATGGAGAGTGGTAGGTACAGTGGGAATGGGAGTGGAGGGAGAGGATGTGGTTGTAGGTGAGTCACGTTTGCTGTCTTTGGGTGCAGGTGCAGGAGGGATAGGCTGTCGTGAGGTGGATGGCTGTTGGGTGGGTGGGTGGCTGCGTTTGTGTGGTGTGGAAGAGGGGGTGACAGACACAGTGGGAGAGGACACAGGGGACGTGTAAATGGCAGTGGGGGTGGTGACTGCACGTGTGCGGACTGGAGTGGAGGGTGTGCTGGTGATGGAAACACTGGCTGATGGTGAGGTGAATGGAGGTGTGAGTGTAGACGTCACAGGGAGGGAGGAGGGAGACGAGGAGGTGGGGGTCACAGAGGTGGTAGTGACTGTTGGCATGTCTGCATCGGAATGTTGCGTGTGTGAATGTCTGCGTGATCTGTGGTGCTTATGTTTGGATGAGCTTCTCTTGGGTGTTGAGGTGTGTGCAGGCTGGTCTGATGGTGTGGGTGGGACAAGCAGAGGAACAGGAGACTGGGAGGAGGGAGTTAGTAGAGGCAGGCAGGAGACAGGGACAATGGCTGCCGTCAGTGCTGAGGCCAGAGCCTGGAACGATCGCTGATGGGCAGCCTGACCCGAATGAATGCCCTCCAGGTACGCATTGCTGCGATGAACCTCCCTCTCCACCCCCTGGATGGCATTCAAAAGGGTAGTCTGCCCAACAATGAGCGTTCGGAGGAGGTCAATGACCTCCTCACTGAGGGCAGCGGGGGTAACAGGGGCAGGGCCTGAGGTGCCTGGGGCGAAGGAGATGCCCGGCTTCCTGGCAGAGCGGGCACGGGGCGAACGCGGAGGGGCTGCTGGGAGGGCGGAGATGGTGCGCTGGGTGGCGGCTGTACCTGTAATGGCGGGGGGCACGGATGGTGCCACCCCCGCAAGGGAGCCCCCTTCCGAGGACGTGTCCGTGTCGCTGCAGGCTCCAGTCGTCCCCGTCGTGGAGCTCCCCTCGCCCTCCGTCTCACTGGTCCAGTCTGACTCTGTGGCATGGCCCTCCTGGGCCATGTGAGATGCAGCTCCCTCCTGCCCCGATGCCACTTCTCCTCCGCCTGATGATGCTGATGCACACAAGCACAGAAAGACAAACAAAAAGGGGGGGGGGAGAGAGAAATAAAGGGATATTGAGTACATGGATCTCCGGTACAGTTAGCGGACATGACAGACACAGATGCCCCCTGCACTAAGTTGCGCACTTGGGGTACGCTACGCATTCCGTGGAACATGGCCTACACGCCTAGAGTTGACAACTGCACCCATGGATGACACGGCCCAGGGATGGCTGTACTGACAAACTACTGAGGGTGGTGGCTGGGGACACAGGGGCTTACGGGGGTGCCCAGCCTACAGATATCGCCCTGGCCTAGGGGGACCCCCAGCCCTCCTCCCCCACCCAGACACCTCCACTGCGCGACAACAGAGTAGATAATGCTTGTACTCACCCCCTTGTGTCTGCTGTGCTGCCCTCACGTGCCCATCCAATTCAGGGTAGGCCACCGCCAGGATCCGGAACATCAGGGGGCTCAGTTGACGGCAGGCACCCCGCCTACGTTGGGAGGCCATCCCCAGCAGAGACTCGGCGGTCTTCTTGGTCCCGCGGCGGATGTCCTCCCACCTCTTGCGGCAGTGGGTGCCCCGTCGATGGTGGACCCCCAGGGCCCGGACTTCCTTGGCGATGGCACGCCAAATCCCGATCTTCTCATGGGCGCGGACCTATGTGACACGTACAGGGAGGGAGAAATACCACGTTCAAGTTTCTCAGCATTTTCCTTTCCAGTGGCCCAACGCCCCCCATCCCCGCCAGGCCCCCCGCCATGCCCCCCGCCATGCCCAACATGCCCCCCATTCCCGCCAGGCCCCCCGCCAGGCCCCCCGCCATGCCCAACATGCCCCCCATCCCCGCCAGGCCCCCCGCCATGCCCAACATGCCCCCCATCCCCGCCAGGCCCCCCGCCATGCCCAACATGCCCCCCATCCCCGCCAGGCCCCCCGCCATGCCCAACATGCCCCCCATCCCCGCCAGGCTCCCCGCCATGCCCAACATGCCCCCCATCCCCGCCAGGCCCCCCGCCATGCCCAACATGCCCCCCATCCCCGCCAGGCCCCCCGCCATGCCCAACATGCCCCCCATCCCCACCAGGCCCCCCGCCAGGCCCCCCGCCAGCCCCAACATGCCCCCCATCCCCGCCAGGCCCCCAAGCCAGCCAGTGGCCCCAAATCCATATTGAATTAAACTCACTTGTTGGTCTGGAGGACCGTAGAGTAGCGCATACTGGGGGAGGACCCCATCCACAAGTTTCTCCAACTCCTCTCCAGTGAAGGCAGGGGCCCTTTCCCCAGTCGCAGCAGCCATTGTCCCTTCCAGACCGAGGTCACAGCAACACTTGCAGTATAGGTCCTCTCCTGTGAAAGTTCAAGTCGCAAGTGGATAAGTAGATAGAAAATGGCGGTCACGTCCGCGGCGGTGCGTACCGCGGCGGTGCGTCCCGCCACCGCCGGCGCCCTTCGCCATTGGCTCCTGAAACCCATAGGCTTCAATGTTAACCAATGCGGCTTCGCGCCGCAGTCTTCGCCCGCCGCCCGCCGCGGTGTGCCACGCCAGCGCATTGACCTCACATCCCATTGTCACACTTCACAGGTCAGGCAGCCGCCATTTCCAGGGCCCACATGGCTCAATTTCAACTGCGTCACACAGGCCTAGGCCTTGCATAGCCACTCAGACACGCCATTCACTGCATAGAGAATCGTATACTGTGCTAGCTGTGAGTACGTACCTGTGGGTTGCTTGACTGTGTGCTCCATGTTGTCCTTCCTAGGCACCGTCCGCTGGGTTGGGCGAGGAGACGGATGAATCCTCCCGTGTACCGACCGCTGGTGGACCTGTCGACAATGGAAGAACGCCACATTATCCTGACCTACCGTCTTAACCGTGCCACTATCCATGAACTGTGTGCCCAGCTGGAGCCCGACCTGATGTCCCCCATCCGCCAACCCACAGGGATTCCCCCTCTGGTGCAGGTCATGTCAGTACTACATTTCTTGGCAAGTGGGTCATTTCAGACAACCGTGGGAATTGCTTCCGGGATGTCTCAGCCCATGTTTTCGAAGGTGTTATCCAGAGTGTTGTCTGCCCTGATGAAATCCGTGAGGAACTACATCATTTTCCCTGAGGTGGGCGAATTGGCTACAGTGAAGGGTGATTTCTACGCCCTTGGACATATTCCCAACGTAATTGGTGCCATTGATGGGACCCATGTGGCTTTGGTTCCCCCAAGAGACAGGGAGCAGGTGTACAGGAACAGAAAAAATTACCATTCAATGAACATCCAGGTGGTGTGTTTGGCTGACCAGTACATCTCGCATGTAAATGCCAAATTCCCAGGGTCAGTGCATGACGCCTACATCCTCAGGAATAGCAGCATCCCTTACGTGATGGAACAGCTACAGAGACACCGTGTATGGCTAGTGGGGGACTCTGGGTACCCCAACCTGTCGTGGCTACTGACCCCAGTAAGGAATCCCCGGACCAGGGCAGAGGAACGGTACAATGAGGCCCATGGGCGTACTAGGAGGGTGATCGAACGCACCTTTGGCCTCCTAAAGGCCAGGTTTAGGTGCCTGCATATGACCGGTGGATCCCTAATGTACTCACCTAAGAAGGTGTGTCACATCATCGTGGCCTGCTGCATGCTTCACAACCTGGCTTTGCGCCGCCAGGTGCCTTTCCTGCAGGAGGATGGTCGAGACGGTGGTGTTGTGGCAGCGGTGGAACCTGAGGAGAGTGACGAGGAGGAAGACGACGGGGCTGAAACAGACAACAGGGACAGAATCATTGAACAGTACTTCCAATAGGACACAGGTAACATTTCAAAGATAATTTAGTAAATGTTAACTACTCTGCAGCATCTCTGCTGCCTGTCTATTTGCCCCAGTGTATGATGACTGAGTTTTGGCTTTTCCCTCCCTATTTCAGATCTGGGGTCCCCACTACGAGTCCTGTGCTTCGTTTCCCCATGGACTACAGCTTTGTGGCAGCTGTTTGTTGACTTCACCATGTACAAGGACATATTTGCACTGTCATGTCAATTACAATCTATTGAAATCACAGCCAGACTCCTGATATTTTGGTGCAAAATAGGTGTTTATTGAAGTGCTCAAAATGGGATGGGTGGTTTCAAGTGGGTGGGGGCTATGGTGAAGGAATGTCCATGGCAGAGTCCAGAGTAACAGTCACACAGGTGCATTGTCCAGAGGCCTGTGGAGAGATGGAGCATGGGCAGTTCAAGAATGGACAGGGTGACAATGTGGGACAGTGGGATGACATCAGGTGGTATCCATTGCTGGCGGGGGTCTTGACATCCTACTCTGTCTTCTTGCGAGATCTCAGGGCCCTCTTGCGGGGTGGTTCTTCTCCTGCAGGAGGTGGGGGTCTGGTGGGCTGCTGCTGTGCGGGGGCCTCCTGTCCACTAGCGCCGGCGGAGGTGGATGGCTGTTCTTGGTCCAGGCTAGTGGCAGGGGCCCTTGGGTGTTGTTCAGTGTCCGCCCTGCTGTTTACGAGGTCCTGCAGCAGCCCTACCATGGTAACCAGGGTGGTGTTGATGGCTCTGATGTCCTCCCTGTACCCCCGATAGTGTTCCTCCTGCAGCACCTGGATCTCCTGGAACCGGGCCAGTACCGTCGCCATCGTCTCCTGGGAGCGGTTGTATGCTCCCATGATGGTGGTGAGGACCTCGTGGAGAGTGGGTTCCCTGGGCCTCTCCTCCCCCCCCTGTCGCACAGCTGCCCGCCGAGTTGCCCTGTTTCCCTGGGCCTCTGCCCCCTGGCCGGTGTGCCCACTACCACTGCCCCCAGGTCCCTGTTGTTGTTGGGGTGGTGGGTTATCCTGGGTGCCCTGTAGTGGTAGACACACCGCAGATTGACGCGCCCTGGAGACAGAGGCATGGGCCCGCTGGGTGGGAGCTGTGCTGGTGTTCCCAGAGGGGTTAGGGTCTGTAGTGGCCTGTGCCTGTGTGAGGGGAACCGACTGTCCAGAGGTCCCCAATGGTCCGGGCTGGTCATCGGTGTCCAGATCGACAGAGCTGCTGTCATCGCTGACGGCCTCTTGGGTGGGGGGTGTGGATAATTCTGGCCCCTCCGCCGCGGTGTGTTGACGGTCGGGTCCTGCAGGGGTATAGAGGTATGGTTATAGTTTCAATGTGTGGCATATGGGTGTATCTGTGGGTTCTCGTGTCCCCAAGTGCTGGCATTCGTGTGTGGGGGCTTTGGTGAGGGTGGCTTGTGGGGGGGATGTGTATATGCATTGGGCATGCTTTGGTGATGGGTGTCCATGCTTAGTGGACGCATGCAGGCCTAGGTTTTGGGATGTGTGGGTTGTGATGGTGAAACATTGGCGGGGAATAGGTGTGCTGGGGGTGGGGGTGAGGATGGTGGTGGGGGTGAGGATGGTGGTGGGGGTGAGGATGGTGGTGGGGGTGAGGGTGGGGGTGAGGATGGGGGTGGGGGTGAGGGTGGGGTTCGAGGATGGGGGTGAGGGTTGGGGTCTGATTTGGCATGCAGGTGGGGGGGAAGCAGTATTGAAGCTTCAACTTACCAGTATCCATTCCTCCGCCGACTCCTGCGAGGCCGTCAGGATGCAGGATGTTCAAGACTTCCTCCTCCCATGATGTGAATTGTGGGGGTTGAGGTGGGGGTCCTCCGCCAGTCTTCTGCACGGCGATGTTGTGCCTGGATACCATGGAACGCACCTTCCCCCGTAGGTCGTTCCATCGCTTCCTGATGTCTTCCCGATTTCTGGGGTGCTGTCCCACTGCGTTCACCCTGTCGACAATCCTCTGCCATAGCTCCGTCCTCCGGGCAATACTGGTGTATTGTATCTGTGTGCCGAACAGCTGGGGCTCTACCCGAACGATTTCCTCCACCATGACCCTGAGTTCTTCGTCTGTGAAGCGGGGTTGTCTTTGGGGTGCCATGGGGTGGTGTGTATGATGTGTGGGGTGGAGTATGTGTATTTAAGTGAGTTGAGTGTGGTGGTGTGTGTTGTTTTGTGTGTGGATAGTGTGTGGGTGATGGTGTTGAGTGGCTGTGGCTGTTATGTTTTGGATGCTGGTGTCTCGCTCTTGTCTTCTTTACGAATTTTTAAGCGTAGGGGTTTGTGGGTGATGTGGGTGTGTGTTTTATATTGTATTGTGTGTGTGGGAGTGGTGTGTGTATGTGTATCAGGTGTGTGGGATTCAAATCGTCCAATGTGGGTGAGTTTTGTTCGTTTGTGTGTATTCTGACCGCGCCGGTGTGTCCCGCCAATGGAATACCGCGTTTGAATGACCGCCGCGTGGATTCGTGGGTCGTAATGGCATGGGCGTATTTCTGTTGGCGTGGCGGTGGAGGTTTGGTCACCTCCACCTTTCCGCCGACCGCTGGTCTGGCGGTCTGTTGTGGCGGTCGGATTTTCGGAGGTTTGCCTTCTGCGGGTCAGAATGACCGTGGCGGGTTTCCGCGACCGCGGCGGGATTATGGAGGATTTCTGACCGGCGGTAGGCGCCTTTTACCGCCGAGGTCAGAATGACCCCCAAAGTGCCATGTTAAATTCGAGGATAGTTGAAAACTAAACAGTACTGCCTTAAAGACATTATTCTATTCCCACCAAGGAAGGGCTTTGAAACTGTCGCACTTGCACATTAGCAACAAATGTTTGTGAGAAAAAAAAGCCTATCAAATTGCTGAAGCCTTTTTTTGTGCGTGTAAAAAATGTAATATACAGAAGAGGAAGAAGCTGAGTTGCCAAAAGACTGCAGACAAAAAATATAAAAAGGGAATCTGTGTGGATGTTTTTGCTCGGCTCAGCAATAAAAACACTTGCAGCTACAAAAATGATCTAATGATAGCAGTGTATCAGAAAGAGATTTTTAACAACCGAAAGGCAAACACATATTTTCTTGAAGAAGATGCTATGCAAAGTACTGAAGATCACAGATCAACCTAAACCGGTGGTAAATCAGTGGAAATCCTTTGAAAGTAATTCTCCAAGGCACTAATTGGCTGAAGAAAATTGAGAAATCTATTCCTACAGGTCCATGGCATCGTAGGGGGTGCAGATTTTTTCAATTTCTGATTTCAATGACATTTCTCAGAGTCTGCCTGTTAACCTGCAACATTCAACGATTTCCAGACGTACTTCTGGAAAACATCTGTGGATTTTGACACAGGACCAGTTTGCAGGCTTCAGAACACATAGACTAGGCACATAGGGGGTCATTACAACCTCAACGGTCTTTTAACAAGACCGCCAAGGGACCGCCGTGCGGAAGACCGCCAGTAGTGGCGGTTTGCCGCTCGGCGTATTATGACTGTTGGCTGCTCTCCGTCCTTTTTTGGACGGAGAGCCGCCAACAGCCATACTGGCGGGCGGCGGGGAAGTGGAGGTTGCTCCATCTCCACCGCCACGCCAACAGAACACTGCCCAGCGAATCACGTCCTGTGATTCGGCGCGGCGGTGTTCTGTTGGCGGTGTGGTGTCGGCGGAGCAGCCCCCATGGCCCCCGTCCCCTCCCGGAGGATCGACGGAACAGGTAAGTCGGTCGTCCATTAGGGGAGGGGGTGGGGGGGCATTGTGTGTTGTGTGGGTGCATGGGGGTGTGCGTCTGTGTATGTAGAGGGGCTGTGTGAATGCGTGTATGCTTGCGGGTGTGTTGCGTGTTTTGGGAATGAGTGCGTGTCTGTCTGTATGTATGACTGTATGGATGTGTGCGTGTATGTCTGAATGTGGGTGTGCGTGTCTGACTGAGTGTGTGGATGTAGGCATGTATGTCGGTGTGTGTGTATGTGTGTGTTGGTGGTGCCTGCGTGCGTGTCTTGTGGGTATGGGTGAAGTGATGTTGGGGGTCGGGTGGGGAGGGGGGCCCTGCCACCTTTGGGGGTGGCAAGGGTGGTGGGGGGTGTAGGGGAGGGAGTCGGGTGGGGGTTTGGGGTGGGGGAGACCTATATCAGTGCCAGGGAAGGAATTCCCTGGCACTGATAGTGCTTACCGCCATGGATTTCATGGCGGTTCCTACCGCTGGAAATCCACGGCGGTAAGCCGGGTCAAAATACCGGCACGGTATTGTGACGCCCGCCGGGCTGGAGACCCAGGTCTCCAGCCCAGCGGGCGGAACGGAGAAGCGGCGGATGACCATGGCGGTAACCGCCATGGTCATAATACTAAAAAAAAGACCGCCAGCCTGTTGGCGGTCTAACCGCTGCTTTAACACCGTCCGCCAGGGTTGTAATGACCCCCATAATGCCCAACAATGTTGTAGGTATATCCAGCTTGATTCAACCCTGTAAAAGAACTGCTACTGCTATTGACAGATGGTACATCTCTGACCATTTCCAGCTAACCAATAGATCAGAAACATGTATGTGAATACTCAAAAAAGTACTTGCTGGTGTTCCCAAACTTTCAGGGCATTCCCACCCTAGACAGCCCACTCCCCTCACTAGGAGTACACATAATTGAATATCTGATGACATCTGTTTGTGTAAACCATCTTTTCTGAATTATAAGGTGGTTTTACACTAGTAAAAATGCCATTTGCTCATGTACTCTGCACTTACATGTGCAAATAGCTTGGTCAATCAGTCCCCAAACTGTGAAAATTCATATAATATTTCATAGTGTTGCACCATATTCCTTGCTGGACAACTTACTTTTGTACCAGAACCTTGTGCCATATCCCTCCACCATCAGATAGAGAGCTGCAGTGAGGTGGGAAAAGCATGGCATTCAATTGCCATGTAATAACTCATTCTTGGAATGAGTATCTTTGATTATCCATAACATGGTTTGGTAATGTGTTGGAAATTTTGGGCCCTATTCACAAAGAATAGCATAATCGTATGGGTGGAGATTTAGAAGTTCGCCTGTAAGTCTCCTCTCTTTTTTAGAGATTCGCAAACATTCCAGAAGTATGAAATGAAAGCTGTGCCAGGTGCAGGTGTACAGATTTCTGGAAATGTCAGTTGTCTGTTCCCAAAGCCTCCTATTCCCCATCTATAGAGTTCTCCATGGCGATGAACTCCACAGACGAGAATGACCCATTCTCTATACTCAAGCAAGCATGGAGGTCCTCTGCGATTTCCAGTTTCAATCTCAGTCGTGCTACCCAACCTTTTATAATGCTGGGGCTTATGAAATTGGTATACATATGTTGAGGAATCTGGTAGCTGCAGCACCAAAACTACAAAACTGTGACACCAGGGCCAATATAACAAATCAAGTATGTACCTTTATTTTATTTAATATGCAAAACTAGAACATTAAGTTGACTGTAAATTGAAATCAGATTTTTAGCAATAGTTGTTTATACTGGTTCACGGTTTGAAACTCAGCACTCGGTTCTTCAGTGTTTGAAAAGATAATTATGCCTGATAAGAGGACTTCATTTGTGCGATGCCTTGTGTATTAGTCACTAACTTTTGTGAACTGGAACCATGGATACGTTGAACTATCAAGAGCAATGTTATAGCCCCAGACAATGCCCAAGAAGACCATCTGAAAGTGTAAAAGTGGGTTAACTTTGTACAGTAGCATATGGGGCTGAGGTACCCTATGCCCATTATGAAAATCACTACACTATTGGGAGGACTCAACTCCAAATCCACACAATTTACAGTTTTTGCTGTGTACTTTCTAGGACAGTTTGCATGCCCGTGTCCTGTATTTGAGGTCTACCTCCGTATGTAGGAACAATGTTAACAAGCATTGGCAAAGCCAACAGGTTTTGCCTTTGTGAAATCTATTGGTTTTGTCAATGTTTTTAAGACATGTTGCACAGCAGCACTAGCTGTTGTTCAGCATGGCTTAAATTTTTAAATAAGTGCTATGACGCAGAGAGTGTTGGCCATATCATAGTACACTTTTTAACTTTGAGCCATGCTGCACAGCCACTAGCTTTGCTGTGCAACATGTCTAAAAAAACAGTTGCAAAGCCAATCGATTTTGCAGAGGTGAAACATATTGGCTTTTCCAATTTTGATTTCAATGCACACATCGAATAGCATATATACTGTGTCTTTGCTGTGCCAATGCAGTGACAAAGTCAGAGCACACATAATGGCAAGATGTGTCTTTTTACAGCAGTTCCAGGCACTGCTAAACAGTGCTCGAGCACTGTGTGTACACAGAAGCGTGCACAGACTTGTTAATCCTGTCACTTAAATGCTTAGAAGAAGGAAGCATCCTTAATGCAGCGCCCGCAGTGCACTTTTAGCTGTTGTTGTAAACTCTGCCTGCAACAAATCACTTTGTGTGTGTGGGCTTAACAAAAAAACACAAGAGAGGAACGGTTGGAGGGGAAAAAAGAAAAAGTGCTATGACGCAACCAGGACTGGCTGCCTCATAGAAAATGTTTTCATATGGGTGTGGATAATATGGACAACGGGAGGGTGGGGGACTAAGGGGAGGGAGGCAAAGCAACATGTTTGGGGAAGTGCTGAGAAGAAACATGGACAAAGGGGAGTGGGGAACGAAGGGGAAACACGACAAGCTAAAATGAAGTGACATCTTAGCAACTGCATCTACAGCAGAGATGGTCCGCATTTCATCGACATAGGATCAGTAACACAGTGAGTCTTAGGGTGAGGCACTTGGGCATATGGGCTCGTAAGAATATACACTTTGAGGAGTCGGAACATGTACTGCAACAGTTTAAACACACAGACTGTGGGGCTTGTTTTGGGCAAAGAGATTGTGTTAAGTGTTCTGGTCAAATAGTTGTGAGAAACTTCACAGTCAATGGGGTGAAGAGAGCAAAAAGAGTACCCTCAGGAGCCTGCAGAGGAAGAACACTGGCAATCAGAAGTAGTACTTGGTCTATGCTCCACAGCACAATGAAGACTGGAAACCCAGGAGGCAGATGGAGGTGAGGTGGAGACGCTGAGCAATAGGAAGCAAGGAAATGAGAGTGACAGGGGAGCCATTGGGGAGCCAGCCAATGGTGAGTAAAGTGACGGTAAAGTAAAAGTAAGTAATGGGCAGGCTCTCAGCCCCTTTTAAGATTTTCTTTCAGTACAAGAGATTTCACAAGCACAGCACAAGCGGTATGCAGGCAAAACCTACAAATGGGTGTGCTAAATATGATAGTCCCTAGATATAGATAGTTAACATATACAAAGATAAAGTAATGCTGAGGTGCAATTCTATATAAAAACAGTGGATCTTCTCAGAGTTCTGTATTTGCATATGATCATCTCCGTAGCATGAAGTGCATAGAAGCAATTGTAATCTTTGTCCGTGCAACAAGGCTCAAACTTCTTAGGTGAGAATACTGAAAGCTGGAAGAAAAGGCATTCTGAAATGCAGCACGAGGGAGTGCTGCCCCGTTTCTAAACGGTCCTGGGGGTCTGTTCGCGCTAAGTGACAACATTTCAAGACAGTGCTTGGTGTGATCACTGGAGAAAATGCAACCAGAAAAAACTAATTTAAGTTTGTAGTTTTTTAGATGTTCTCCGGAGACAGTTGCTAACTCTATGTGGCCATTTAATGTTTTATTCTGCTCAGTTGATTGCTGTTATAACTTCACCAGATAGCACATTTGAAATCCATAATACTGTGGTGCTGACTGAAAATCATAATTAACTACCAGCATCTGCAGTGCGGCTGGGCAAGTGAACAGAAAACTGCCAAGGGTTAGCATTTTGTGGTCGGCAGTGGCAACCCAAAAAGCACCAGAGAGTCATTCATCAAGTCTCTTGACACAGCCCACAAAACTGAGAAAATCCTTTCACAGGCTGTCTATGTTTTGCTTTTCAGGAGTTGGTATCAATGTGTCAGCTAAAATTCCTGAGGCAGAGCAGCTGTAGAAAACGGACAGCCTTGGTACGCTTTGATAAAACCAGAGTATTTACTGATAGAGCAGCTCACCGCTAGGCTCTGGAAACTTAATTTAGCATTTTCACAAAATATTGCAGAAATACCAGGTTTCCCCGTGGCAGGTGTGAGCTGCTGATACCGCCCTGCGTTTCCTTTGCATTCTAGTGCAATAATCCTGGATTTGTGCTAGGAGTCGCTTTGAGAAAGAAGGAGAACAGCAGCTGCAATGCCCAAGGCCGACTACTCTGTTGTCAAGTGCCTGTGCAAAATTGCTAAAACTGCAAATGCTGCGGGTTCACCCCAAACCAGAAGCACACTTCATCAAGCAAAGGCAGAGAGGGGCTGAGCCACAGAATCAGTCCCTGAACAGCTAACCCAAGCCCCACTCCTAGTGAATTTGTTAGTAGAATAGTCTTGGCTACACAGAATGAAAAAGAGGACTGCATGAAAAACCAAACATGGAACCAAGATGGTACACTCAGCAGACATCTCAGATTGGCCCTGGTGCTGTGTGAGTAGTTGCTACAGTTGTGTTTTTTAATTGCATTCTGGGGCTTTTGTTTTTCTGATCAGAAGTCTAATACTACATGTATAAGAATATTAAGAAAGCATCTGAGCAGTGGAAGCTACTCACACCCGGAATGAAAGAGCTTGACATCTCTTAGCGCGCAACATAAGAACTTCTTGCTGAGATGGCTTCACGCGGGTGCTTTTTATTGGTAGCAAGGAGGAGCAATCACTTCTAGTACGGTGCTGGTTGGACTAAGGGAGAATCACTGGTTTTAATAAATTGGGTATTTGTGGCCCGTAATATCACTGTTTATTGCCATGCTGCAGTATCAAATTTTGAAAAAGTTATTTAAATATATCCAGTGGTTCTTCGTGGGGCCATGGAGACTCCGTTTTCACTCCGGTGATGTCATCAGCCATCAAATATGGTGCTATTTCTGCTACCACTATAATGGTGGTTAGGTGATGCTGTTATCTCTCATCATAATGGAATATTTTGGGAACCAGAACTTGAAAGCTCTCAGTAGATTTTATCCACTTTTTTCCCGAACCTTGAAACAAAATGTGTACTATCTGTAATACAAATTAAAGAGAGGATTAAATGTTGACACAAGGTTTTAAATCAGTGGAATAAACCATAGAATAAGAAGATTATTTCTTCATTGCAGACAAGTAGCCAGATATCACGTGCCCTGACTGTACATTGATGTGTCCATTGATAGTACCCCAAGCCTCAGTGTACAAGGTGCTCTTGTGATATTGTCAGGGCTGGCTAATGAAGTCAAAGTTGACATTGGGCCAGCCTACAGGCTTGTCTTGTATGTGTGGTTGCAAGAAGAACATTCCACATGTCCATCAACCTGGTCATTTGAGAGTTCTGCTGTTTCCTCGTATTCTCTAATTCTTCTACCAGACCTTTCATTTGCTCACTAAGCTAAAAAGAACATTTGATAACATGGTTTTTAAAAGTTCTAAATGACTCCCTATCTGTAGCATACTTTGCTGATAGAAGTGGGCTTTCGTTTATCAATTTATTATTATTTAGCTATTAAGTTCAATGCAAACAATTTACACAAAACAAAACTACTTCTCCAATAATGCAGTGCTTTGGATGACAGTGTGTCCTGCTGACAACTTTTCATGTTCCAGTTTTGGGCCTACAAGACTTATTTGTATTCTTCTGCTGACAAGTTGTGGAGTGTATTCAATATCATCCCTTGAAAGCAGTATTCTCCAGGGATGGTCATGAGACGAATTTTGATATTCTGAACTTGAGGTGTGAGGAACTGGCCTGCAGGGCAAGATTGGGAGAATAACTAAAGTTTTGGCATACTATAGAGGAGCTACTGCAATTGCCAAATCCAGAGGCTAACAGGTAGACGTAAGTCAGAAAACATGTGTGTAGCCTAATTTGACTCACAAATGGTAGCAAATGTCAAAGTCTTAGCTCACAAGAAGTGCTGGACAAAGCGGAAATTAACAACAGGAAATACAATCAAGTTAAATGTCTAAGCACAGTTAAAATAGAAAAACTCTTAAAAATGAATTTATGCACGTAGGGCTTCTAGAAGTTGGCTTGTATGTCACAACAATGAGTGACAACATATCGACCTACAATAACAGCAGAATATAGACTGCCACTAAATTGTTTAGGTATATACAGGTAAGCATAGATTAGCTATTCTATTGTCATAAGTAGGTATAGATTATACATTTTGTCAAGGTAAGAAAAATGGGAAGTTAAGAATTGTAAATCTACACTCACGTATAAAAACTTACCACCACAACACAGTGGTAGTCGATATTCTGCACTAGATATTGCTGCAGGTCGGTATTAAAGAGATTGATATTGTGGTAGAACATCAACAGCTGATATAAAGGAAATCAGTTTATCTATTTCACTCGTAGTCAAGGGTAAGCCCTGTTTAACAACGGGGTTTATGGATATTCAATAATGCCTATGGGAGTGTGCAAAATGTTAAAAAATGAAAACCCTCCAGATGGATCTTTTCAGCAAGAAAAGGAACCATATGGTGATAAGCAGGAGGTTGGGCATAGTAGGGAAGTAAGGTATGTGCTTTGTTTTTTTCGTTCAGGCATGCAGCCTATTTCATTGTCAGTTGTTTAAATGGTCTGTTCTGCAAGGGCTTCATTACGCCTGATAGACTGATCAGAACTTCACTGGTGAGAGTTTTTTGTGAAGCAGCAAAAGGTCATAGTTGGATGAATCAGACAATGAGAATTCACGTATTATATTCTGTATTACATTATATTCAGGGCCACTAGAATTATGCAATTTGGCCAACTAGCCCATACGGGTCAAAAGTTACTAAAAACGCAACATCACTTTTTGCTGCGTAGTGGAAGATCCTGCTCAAAGGGTAACTGATTATCTTTCTGTTGCCTATTGCTGTAGTTGGGCATCTGACTCGTACTAATGAGGTAAAACCTTTATCATAATAGTATTACCATGTGTAAAAATGACAAAATAATGAGGTAATAGTATCACAAAATGTGCCATATTATGCCACATAATTTGTGCTGCATAATTTAGTAAACCATGCTTGTGTAACGTGGTCCTCCTGCAGCATAATTCCAGTAGCCTTTATTATATTGTTATTAATTTAGCACCTGACATAGCCCTGTGATGTCTAAAGCGCTTTCCTGTCTTCATCTTGTCTTCATTGTATTGAGTGGCCACAGGTGGAACATTTTAAAGCTGTATACAAAGATCACCAATTCTCTTGTATGTTTCAGGGATTTTCAATTGCTTGTTTTTGGCAAGCTTCAGCACTAAGCATGCTGGGAGTGCTACAGTATTGTACTGTATTCCCCTGCAGTTTTGAGCAACTCTTCCTACCCCAGACAAGACTCCAAAGCGCTCCAATTTCCATTGGTTCCTGGTGGTCCTTTGAGAGTGCATGGATAGAAAGAATTTGGATATAGTATGGATTATGTTGAAGATGTTTGTTGAGGCACGTGAGCTTTAAAGACATGATCCAGACCTACACTTAAAGTATGTAGTGTTGTTGAAAATGTGAGGATAGTGGCAACGGTGCGGACCTATGATTTATAAAAAAAAGGGATTTTTTAAACATTTTACATATCCTAACTACTTTGCCAGTTGCGTAACGAAACATGCGGAGCCCCCCTGCAAAGTATCTGGAGTATGCCCCCTCACCTACCCACTCTTACCACTTTTGCTGAGGTGGCCCCCTGGAGCTCGGGCCCACCCACACCACGGTGGCTGCAGGGGCTTATGTTACACCACGGTACTTAGCTATACCAACAGATTCTAGAGCCTAACGTTAATGACAGAATAAAACTGGGATTTGAGCATCTAAGAAGATGCAGTTTAATAAGTTTATTTACCTTCTCATTTCCAGACAGGAGAAAAAAACTAAAAATTCATAAAGGAATTACTATGCCTGGCATCGTTCCCCAAACTTTCAAACTCTTAGAAGCAGTAGTTCAGCCTCACCTCACCTAATCCAGCCTCCACCTATAGTTCCCTTCACAGACACAATCATACCTACTCTGTGCAGACTTTACAATTTCAGAAAATACTTATTTCAACCAAGGATGCGGGCAATATTCAAATGAACGTTTCTAGGACACTAAGACAACCAGCATCTATATTCTGACCACATAGTGATGACACTGTCTTTTCTCATCCATTGTTCATCAAAGTCAATAATTCAAAAGAGCAAAATGCATAATCAGCTTAAAAGTACTGAATCAAATGTTTTCTGTGATAATGCATTATGTTGCTTTGAAGTTTGAATGATGTTTGGTTTTGGAAAACAAAAAATCTTTTTAACTATTAGGAAAAAATGCTATTTTTCATGTCTAAACAGCTTACTATAATGTGGCTAGGGAAGTGTTATTTTGCTTTATCAGATATATCTTTAAAATAGTCAGATAGTTTCCTTTTAGATTTACTGAAACCACCCTCTCTTTAGTACACAATCGTTTTGTAAAATCCATGGAAATCAGACTTTGCTCAATCCAATTTAGGATTGTTTTATGTTTTTCTTTATTACATTACATGTCAGGACAATTTGATGAGTTGCTTTATCTGCAACACAGAATTAAATTATTCCTTTTGCCTCTACCTAGAATTGTTTTTCATTCCATCGGCAAACAGGAAGTCACTGTTAAGGTCAATATGACACAAATATTGCACTGCGTCCTAACATTTAGAGAATTAACAACCTATACATCATTGCCAGACTCTAGAGATGACAAGTGGGGAGGGTATAAAGTGCAAAGAGGAAAGGAGTAAAGTTAATATTAGAACAAACACGAATAATTTTGTAAAGTTGTCAGATCCCTGCGGAAAAGGCCACCGAGGGGGCTACTTGGCCTCAGCCCTAGGAGTTGTGGGGGTTTTCCTCTAATATCCCGGGGTTCGTCCAACTATAGATTTACAAACTGGGACAAGAACAACCCCTTCAGCACTTGACTCTCACTAGTGGCAATGATGAGCATTCAAAGGCTTCTTGGGGAGATAGTGTAGGGGTGTGCATACTCAGAACACACCAATCAACCAGCAGCCCAATAAATGAATCTCCACCCCAGTGCATTTGCAGTACTTTTATGCACATACATACAATGGAAAACCACACAGGTAATAACAGCATATAAAAACTTATACTGGTCCTTCGGTTACTGCTTGTTGGCCACCGCTCTCTCTTCCCACTTTCTTCTCAGGTGACCCTCTTCCGTAGTAGGTAAGACTCCTGCTAAGACAAATCACTGTGCAGCATGAATCAAAACACAGGTCCAGATAACCCAGTTCAATGGAAGGGGGCTTAGTTCAATTCAGCCCCCTTTAAAAGGTCTAATCACATGCAGGTTTCTGTGTCCTTTTTGGTCATAGTTGGGAAACCGGAAACACTTGCCTCAGATCTTTTCTTCTTCTGGGAGATGTGCTAAAGCCAGGTGTGGATTTCACTTTAGACAGGCTCCTGCAGGACGGGGCAGGGGTGCTAAAGTCTGGAGAACTTTGCCATTTGTAAGTACTGGATTCAAGGGGGAGCCATGCAAAAGTCGCAACCATGTCTAGGTCACTTATTGATTAACAGCAGGTGGGCTGCCACTCTGGTGGGGGGTCAGAGTGGCAGAATGGCAGCAGCGGGACTCACTTCTCAGTTGCAGCAGTAGTAACCACCACGGGCACACTCTCAGTTCTTTTGATTCCAGTGGTGATGCCAACACAGGCACTGTTCTTTATGCCGGTCTCAGTGTCCACCATGGGCACAACTCTTGATCTCAGTGGTGAGAGCAGCCATGATCAGTCTTATTTGCATGACGGTGAATTCAGCTGCCTATTCACACTGCTGGACTGACTGCACTCATGCGTCTATGGTTCACTGATTGCTGTATTCAGTCTTGGTTGGTTTGTCAGACCCCTGGTACAGGGGTCTGACTGCTTGTGATACTCCCTGGACAGACACAATGCCTGCAGGGTTGAAAAGCTCCTAACCTTTCTCAGCAGGCAGATCTAGGTGCTTTGGGTCAGGCCTACAGCTTTTTTTAGCCAGGCAATACTCCAGGTGATGTACTCTCACTTTGGGATGCTGGCTGTCAAGCGGAAACAAGCTCTGGTTGCCCATTGTCCTAATCGTCTGCTGATCACTGCCTTCCTTGATCAAAGAGAACCTGGAAGTTGAACCACAACCATGCAGGGGACAAACAAAGCAAACAAAAGTAAATATATGTATTTTTAAGACAGTTTAGTTGGACGTTTTATGGGTCACAAACATCTCTTCTTCAGACACACGTCATCCAGTAAGCAGTAACCAGGCTGAGAGTTAAAGCCGAGTAGACTGTCTGATTTTGTAAACTATAAGCCACATTCTATTATAAATGATGTGTTTTTTATACATTACACGACAGTGGTCATCTTAGGTCAAATCATAAGCTAGAGAAAAGCATTTCAATGCTCTATTTATTTTTCATTAGAAAGTATGTGTAGCATTTCAGACCATGGATTGACAACAGTTTAGGAACGAGGTATTCTGATAATGCGCAGTGCCAGAGTGGGAGAAAGAGACAGCCAAGGAAGGATTGGAAGACATCAGGCGAGCATAGGGACAGGACGGAAACATGTGGGTCTTGGAGTTTCCACAGAGTTGGTTTGATTTTCTACCACGTACAGCCGCAGAAAAAGAGTTCAATGGGATTCCTCACTGTGCTTTTCGGTCTCCACGAGACTGCTTGAGGATCCCTGGAAGATGTGCAGAGAAACCAACATATACGAAGAGCGGCTCATTGTCTAAATAAGTGAGTTAAGACTTATGACGCCTCCCTTTCTTTTCAAGGATTTCCTAAAGGAAGTTTAGAAAGTACGTTCATTGTTTCTGCAACACATATTTCCTCACATAGGAGCAACGTTGTGTAATGTAACTTTGGCACATTTTATGAAAAATATTATTTTTATGTTGCACAGACAAATGTTGACTGTAACACTTTAAAATCAGTGAAATATTTCCCATATGCTCATTTTGGTAGTGCCAAGTGAAGCGACTCTTTTTTACTTGGGTCAGAAGTCAAAGTTTATGTTTTTTGGTGGAATTCTGTAACTATAACACTTTCTGAGCTGAAACTTCGGTGAAGGTCAGAAGTGCAGCTTTTGTAAAATGACACTAGTAGGTTAAAATAATGGATTTGTAGACGAAAAGGGTGAGCAGCTCACCTGTTTGGTCAGTGGTGGCAAAATACGCACTCCGGTGGAATTTACACTTTTTAAATGAAAATACATGTTGGTGTTATAGCAAAAAGTAACTAGAGCAACACAGAAATATAGAAGGAAGTGCTGCAAAACCTAAATGGACATCTTTATGTTTACATCATATAATGGATGATCACTGGCATAAGTGGGCAGATCAGCAATCTTTCCAAAGGAAGTAAAGCATTCTCAATAGTGTTACAAAGCAATAATTCACTGGGTGTGCTACATACAAGTCCACTACACGAACAGTAAATGTACAGAAAGCACTGTAGCCCAATGCAAACAAACCACAGGCTTCCAGCACAATAACCTGGGTCTTAGAACTAAATACTGGGTGCTCTGTGTTTCGGTGAGTGTTGTTAAATCTCACCCTGATCTACACGTAGCTTCACTTCTGAGTAGTTCAGGCAGAGAGTGTCCTGTGACGAGGCATTAATAGGAAGATACCTAGGACCAGATGTAGCAAAATTCTGGATTTTGACTCGCAAATTGCGAGTCAGACCGACTCGCAATTTGTGAGTCGCAATCCAGAATGTAGGATGGTGTCCCTGACACCATCTGCGACTGCCAAGGGGGTCGCAAAGGCCCACCTTATTAATATTAATGAGGTGGGTCGCAATTTGCGACCCCCTTGCGAGTGGCGGCACTCACAGGGATGGTGGCCTGCTGGAGACAGCAGACCACCATGTCTGTGACTGCTTTTAAATAAAGCAGTTTTTTTATTTTATTTTTGTAATGCAGCCCGTTTTCCTAAAAGGAAAACGAAATGCCTTACAAAACGGGACCACTGCCTGCTCTGAAAAAATGTTTTCCATGCCATTCACAAAGAGGAAGGGGTCCCCTGGGGCCCCTTCCCTTTTGCGAATGGGTTACCACCAGTGCGACACTGGTGGTAACTGCGATTGCTTTGCGACCGCGTTCGCGGTAACAAAGCAATACAGCATCGCGCTGCGACTCCCAATTAGGAAGGGGAACACCCCTTCCTAATTGCGACTCGCAGTCCGGTTTTGCGAGTCGGTAACCAGGTTACCGACTCGCAAAATGGGGATTGGGCATTGCGATGTGCTTTTTGCACGTCGCAAACAGCAAAATTCGCTGTTTGCGACATGCAAAAAGTTTGGTACATCTGGCCCGTAGTGCACCACCAACAGGGGCACTCCAGTGAGACTGTGACAGGGTAGGGTGACAGCCTAACGTCATTCTCCTCGGGGTGCTTTACATTTTTCCTCGCATTGGCTTTGCTCAGATGTATAATGTTGTTCTGTATTTTTCCAATGTAATGTTTACATCTACATCAATTATGTTAGACCATTTAATTGATACTGGAATTGGGTTGCCAAGTTTAGAAGTGCTCACAGCCCAATTGTGTAAAGATTTTGCTAGCTTAGAATACAGAACAACATTACACAAAGCTAATGATTGACACAAATTACTACTGTGTCCAAATGGCTGAACTATCAGAAACCCATCTTGATACTGACACTAGTAACGCGGCTTCACTTTTCGACATTAGGGAATGTAAAATTGGGATTTTATTAAATGTTTCTGTATTGTTTTGCACTTTCTTTGTATTGGGACTCTTTCGGGAGCCTCGGGCAATCAGGGGTTACTGGATTCCAATTGTAACAAATGGAACCTTTTGCACCTGGCGTCGTGTGGCTTTATCTTACTGTTAAACCCAAACCCAGTAGTAAGCACACCCTTTTGGCACTTGATTCTCGGGTAGCGAACAACTCAATGAAACATGTAACAGCAGTTAACAAATCACTGTCTAACCAGTGCTTTTATATAAGGTACTTCAATAACACAGAACTCAATACAGTACATAAAATTAGAGGGTACCAAGAGTGCACAGAGCTGCACCGTGTGACTAATTAATGTATAGAGGAAGCAGCCCATGATGGTTTGGGCTGATCCCATAAGTAACAATATCAATAATACAGTCGGATGAATATGAGGACCAATTTTCCCTTACGTACGGTGGGTTGAGCTCTTGTGCTATCCATTAAGGGTCACATTCAACCACCTTCCAACAGGTAGTTGTGGAGTAGCTATTTGGAAAGCAAAACTTGCCTCCAAGTCTAGTATTCTCCCTGAAATGTCTCACTCTTGCATTGTGCTTTCAGTTAGTTTCACTCAGGCAGAACCCACTTCTGCCAAGTTGGGTCTGGGATCTCCCTGTCACGTGGACCCAAAACTAAAGGCAAAGAAGAGGGGGAAGTTTCCCCACTCAGCTACCTCGCAACCTGTTGTGGGTACCATTTGGATGGAAGAATAAAGCAGGAAAGGAAAAAGGCTATCTGTACACTTCAAGGGCATCCTGTCCCTTATCGTCAATACCCAACAAGGTAGAATGCAGTTCCACAGACTGGCATAGAGAGCAATGGCATAGAGTAAAGTGATGTAGAGTGCAGTGGCAACAAGTGCAGTAGTGCAGAGTAGACTAGAATAGCGTGCACCGAATTGGTCATTTGTTTGGTCCTTTGCAAAGGACCAAACAAATGGTTTGAAGAAGCCCTGCAATTTTCTTTACTGCCTGACAGACTCTCTCCCCACCACTTTCTTACGTACCACTCATGCACCACAGATCGAGGATTGATCTGCAACAGTCAAGCACAACACATATTCTCCACACTCATCCTATTTCACATGTATGGACTAAGCACATATGTGACATCCTTGTCCCATATGCTTTGAGCAAAGATCCATGTTTCAAGAACTGGGGAACTTATTTAAACAAGAGATCCCAGGTGGTAACTTTCCCTTGTACTTAACAGTTGATCAGACCTGTCTTGCATACACAATCAGTTGCTGCCACAATTATCAGTGCAGTGGGCTATCAGTAGTCAGACTGAATAAAGGCCAGACCACAAAGCCCAAAGTCATATTCTGTGTCACATTGGGCCTTTTAAAAAAACATGCACTATTGTCATGTGTGCTGAAGTGAAAACATAGATGATTTATATGTGATCTGAAGTACTTCAGAGACTCACTATGGAGAAATCACAGCATGACTATATGCTCTGCCAGGCCATGCAGTCGACCTTTCTGTTCCATTACTGTTTGCTTTAAATTCTTTATTATACGCATGAAATGGGGGATCCCTATCAAGTAAATATTATAATTACATTATTATTCAACATTCCAAACCACTTCAACCTCCATCATGCACATTTTGCACCACTCTAAGCTCTGCCAAAATCAGCAGTCTACCACCCACCAAGGTGCTCCTCCACGCCAGGCATTCCAAACGTCTTCACTCGTCACTTTCTTCTACCATCCAGAACACTTTGCACTGTGCACTTCTCCAAAATCCACTAGATTCCACACTCATCACATTCTACACTCCCCCTCAGTACTAACTTCATCCTCTGATTCTCCACTCCAAAGGCACCATCTTTATGACTCTGCAGCTGTGCCCTCTTAACTCCACACTTCTCTCTTATGACTCCACTCCTTCATTTCTCTACTAAAGGGAACTTTTCTAACTTCTGGCATCTCTCCGAATTCCACTTTCTTCCAGCTCCATAAAACAAGACACACATTGCAGCTGTGAACAGTGAATTTTCATATTCAGAATTTAGATATCTTGACAGACCAATTTGTACTGATGATCATCATATAGGACAGTCTACAAACTCAGTTGTTCCTATGAAAGTTTAATAATAATAATGATTATTACCTCAACATCTGTTAATGTTTGAAGAATGAAACGCTAAGTTGCCCATGGTATGTCGTCTGCACAACCTTTTGACCCATCATTTGTACCACTCATTATTTTTAGGTCGCAGCCTATCAGACAGCACAGCTGTCTGGTTAGCTAAAGACATCTTGGGAACATTCAGAAAGTTGACCTAGTAATGCATCATACGAATTGCTTGCCATTGTCTTTGTTGTTGTAACTCACATTTTCTTGCTTTCTACTTGCTGGCTTTATTTGTTTTAGGCTGTCCAGCTTGAGTTTGTAACTTCCTTTGCCCAAACCTTGTTTACAGTATCTTTCTGAGTGCTCCCTTTCTCTAAACAGATCTGTAATTATCTTGTTCTTAAGATCATCACATTTGCTGTGCATTCAAAGACCGAAGTCAAATGTCAAGCGCTGTCTTCCAAGGGTGCTTGTTTACTTTCATTTCTCTGACTTTAAAGTGAGAGGATTTATGTGACAATGATTCTTGATACTGGGGGTAGGGAAGAGGTTTTTTTTCTAGCACACAACACCATTTGACTGAACTGTGTACGTATTTCTGAATTTATCATAATTAGGAACACACATTAAGCACATTTTTGTTATTTCTGAATTGTCTTGGAAACTAATACGTTAGGATGATCAAAACAAGTAATTACTCTAGGTGGTGCAATTTCAACACATTTTTGTCTGTGCACTGTATAGTTTTTTTGGTAATTGTATGTCTGTGCAAATGTAATGGTCATTTCAATTGGAAATGTGTTGTCTGTAATTGCAGTGTGCTGCCACACCATGAATACTCCACTCTACCCAGCTCCAGACTACTCTGCACCATACAACAGCACTGCATACTACTCTGCACCACTATACTTTACACCACTCCATGCCACCGCACTCTGCACCACTCTACTCTATGCCACTGCACTCAACTCCAGTTCACACTATGCCTCTCTACTCTGTCCTGTACCACTCTGCTCAATGCCAATATACTCTTATACCACTCTTCTCTATACTATTGTACTCTTTGCCACTGCACTCTACATCACTCCAATCAAGGCCACACCAATATTCTCTGCACAGCTCCACTCTATGCCACTGTACTCTATGCCATGCTGCAACACTGCACTCTATGCCATGACCCTCTATGCCATGACCCTCTACGCCAATGCACTTCACTCTGCAATACTCAACTCTATGCCCCTGCACTCTTTGCCAATCCACTACATGCCAATCTAATCTACTCTGCACCACTGAACTTTATGCCACTATACTCTACACCACTTTACTCTATGCCATTACACTCTATGCCATACTATGCAACTGCACTCTACCCTGCACTACTTTACTCTATGCCACTTCACTATACTTTGAAACAACCAACTCTATGCCACTGCACTCTATGCCACTCTACTCCACTCTGTGCCACTCCACTCTATGCCACTGCCCTCTACACCACTCTACTCTTAACCAGTGCACTCTACACCAATGAACTCTACACAACTGCACTGTCACTGCACTCTATGCCACTGTACTCTATTCTGCATCACTGTACTCTAAGCCACTGCTCTTTACACCACTCTACTCTACTCTACACCACTGCATTCTTACACTCTACTCTGCAACCCTGCACTCTCAGTCACCAAACTCTAATCCATTCTACTCTGCACTACTTCACTCTATGCTACTCCATTTTACACAACTGCACACTATGCCACTGCACTCTAGGGCATTATACTCTACTCTGCACCACTCTATGCTACTCTGCTCTCTACCACTCTGTGCCACTACACTCATATGCCACTCGACTCTACTATGCACTATAGGAGGCTGGCCTGGCTTGTAGTGGGTACCAAGGGGTACTTACACTCTGTACCGGGTCCAGTTATCCCTTATTAGTGTAGAAGAGGTGTTTCTAGCAGCTTAGGCTGATAGAAGGTAGCTATAGCAGAGCAGCTTAGGCTGAACTAGGAGACATGCAAAGCTCCTACTATACCACTGGTGTCATATGCATAATATCATAAGAAAACACAATACACAGATATACTAAAAATAAAGGTACTTTATTTTTATGACAATATGCCAAAAGTATCTCAGTGAGTACCCTCAGTATGAGGATGCCAAATATATACAAGATATATGTACACAATACCAAAAATATGCAGTAATAGCAAAAGGAAGTAATGCAAGCAATGTAAAGTTACAGTAGATTGCAATAGGAGCACGTAGGTATAGGGGCAACACTAATCATATACTCCAAAAGTGGAATGCGAACCACGAATGGACCCCAAACCTATGTGAGCTTGTAGAGGGTCGCTGGGACTGTAAGAAAACAGTGAGGGTTAGAAAAATAGCCCACCCCAAGACCCTGAAAGGTAGGTGTAAAGGGCACCTATATTCCCCAGAGAGCACAGAAGTTGTGATAGGGGAATTCTGCAAGGAAGACCAACACCAGCAATGCAACCAAAGTGGATTTCCGGATGAGAGTACCTGTGGAACAAGGAGACCAAGTCCAAGAGTCGCGACAAAGTCGAGATTGGGCAGATGCCCAGGAAATGCCAGCTGAGGGTGCAAAGAAGCTGCCACTGGATGGTAGAAGCTGTGGATTCTGCAAGAACGAAAAGGGCTAGAAACTTCCCCTTTGGAGAATGGATGTCCCATGTCGTGAAGAAGCTTGCAGAGGTGTTCCCTTGCAGAAAGACCACAAACAAGCCTTGCTAGCTGCAAGGGTCGCGGTTAGGGTTTGTGGGTGCTGCTGTGGCCCAGGAGAGACCAGGATGTCGCCACTTGGATGAGGAGTCAGAGGGGACGCCCAGCAAGTCAGGGAGTCCTCACAGAAGCAGGCAGTACCCGCAGAAGTGCCAGAACAGGCACTACAAAGAGGAGTGAACCGGAGCTCACCCAAAGACACAAAAGGGAGTCCCACGACGCCGGAGGACAACTCAGGAGGTTGTGCACTGCAGGTTAGAGTGTCGGGGAACCAGACTTGGCTGTGCACAAAGGAAATCCTGGAAGAGTGCACAGGAGCCGGAGCAGCTGCAAATCACGCGGTACCCAGCAATGCAGTCTAGCGTGGGGAGGCAAGGATTTACCTCCACCAAACTTGGACTGAAGAGTCACTGGACTGTGGGAGTCACTTGGACAGAGTTGCTGAGTTCCAGGGACCACGCTCGTCATGCTGAGAGGGGACCCAGAGGACCGGTGATGCAGTCTTTTGTTGCCTGCGGTTGCAGGGGGAAGATTCCGTCGACCCACAGGAGATTTCTTCAGAGCTCCTAGTGCAGAGAGGAGGCAGGCTACCCCCAGAGCATGCACCACCGGGAAAACAGTCGAGAAGGCGGCAGGATCAGCGAAACAAGGTTGCAGTAGTCGTCTTTGCTACTTTGTTGCAGTTTTGCAGGCGTCCTGAGCAGTCAGCGGTCGATCCTTTGGCAGAAGGTGAAGAGAGAGATGCAGAGGAACTCTGATGAGCTCTTGCATTCGTTATCTAAAGAATTCCCCAAAGCAGAGACCCTAAATAGCCAGAAAAGGAGGTTTGGCTACCTAGGAAGGAGGATAGGCTAGCAACACAGGTAAGAGCCTATCAGGAAGAGTCTCTGACGTCACCTGCTGGCACTGGCCACTCAGAGCAGTCCAGTGTGCCAGCAGCACCTCTGTTTCCAAGATGGCAGAGGTCTGGAGCACACTGGAGGAGCTCTGGGCACCTCCCCTGGGAGGTGCCGGTAAGGGGAGTGGTCACTCCCCTTTCCTTTGTCCAGTTTCGCGCCAGAGCAGGGCTGGGGGATCCCTGAACCGGTGTAGACTGGCTTATGCAGAGATGGGCACCATCTGTGCCCATCAAAGCATTTCCAGAGGCTGGGGGAGGCTACTCCTCCCCAGCCCTGACACCTTTTTCCAAAGGGAGAGGGTGTAACACCCTCTCTCTGAGGAAGTCCTTTGTTCTGCCTTCCTGGGCCAAGCCTGGCTGGACCCCAGGAGGGCAGAAACCTGTCTGAGGGGTTGGCAGCAGCAGCAGCTGCAGTGAAACCCCGGGAAAGGTAGTTTGGCAGTACCCGGGTCTGTGCTAGAGACTCGGGGATCATGGAATTGTCTCCCCAATGCCAGAATTGGGGTGACAATTCCATGATCTTAGACATGTTACATGGCCATGTTCGGAGTTACCATTGTGACGCTGTACATAGGTAGTGACCTATGTACAGTGCACGCGTGAAATGGTGTCCCCGCACTCACAAAGTCCGGGGAATTTGCCCTGAACGATGTGGGGGCACCTTGGCTGGTGCCAGGGTGCCCACACACTAAGTAACTTAGCACCCAACCTTTACCAGGTAAAGGTTAGACCTATAGGTGACTTATAAGTTACTTAAGTGCAGTGGTAAATGGCTGTGAAATAACGTGGACGTTATTTCACTCAGGCTGCAGTGGCAGACCTGTGTAAGAATTGTCAGAGCTCCCTATGGGTGGCAAAAGAAATGCTGCAACCCACAGGGATCTCCTGGAACCCCAATACCCTGGGTACCTCAGTACCATATACTAGGGAATTATAAGGGTGTTCCAGTATGCCAATGTGAATTGGTGAAATTGGTCACTAGCCTGTTAGTGACAATTTAGAAAGCAGAGAGAGCATAACCACTGAGGTTCTGGTTAGCAGAGCCTCAGTGAGACAGTTAGTCATCACACAGGGAACACATACAGGGCACACTTATGAGCACTGGGGCCCTGGCTGGCAGGGTCCCCGTGACACATACACTAAAACAACATATATACAGTGAAATATGGGGGTAACATGCCAGGCAAGATGGTACTTTCCTACATGCACTCTGTGCCATTGCACTCTATGCCACTCGACTCTATGCCACTGCCCTCTGCATCATTCAACTCTATGCCACTCCACTATGCACTACTTTTCGTCACTCTATGCCACTGCAATCTACACCACTGCCCTCTACTGTAACCTACTTTACTCTGTGCCACTCTACGTTGTGCCATTCTACTCTGTGCCACTCCACTCATCACCACTGCACTCTGCACCACTGCACTCTACTATGCACCCCTCTTATCTACGCCACTGCATTGTAAAATGCTGCATTGTATGCTGCCGAATTCAGTGCCACTGCACTCATTGCCGCTCCACTCCACATCATTATACCCTGCAACACTCTATGCCAATGCTCTCTATACCAGTCCACTCTACTCTATGCCACTCCAGTGTATGCCACTCTACACAACTATGCCACTCCAATACACGACACTCTGTGCCACTCCACTCTACAACATTGTACTCCACTCTTTGTCAATCCACTCTATGACACTCCATGTTACTCTTCTCTATGTCACTAACTTTCAGCCTTGCTGAACAGAACCCACTCTGGTGCACCACATGGCTAAAACACATTGGCAAAGCCAATAGGTCTTGTATAGTTGAGACCTATTGACTTTACCAATGCTTGGCTCTAGGACTGTTGCTCAATCTACTCCCCAAGGACAGCTGCCTTCCCTCACCACTTCTACACTCCCAATCACTAATGCCTTAAAATGATCTTTGTGTATCTCTTTCCTGAATTTCGCACTTCACCTATAACAGATTCTGAGTGCCTGCTTGATTAAAAAATAACTTTGACAATCTGGCCGCATCGCTGTCATAGATTCAGTCAGTTTGGCTCAGGAAAATAAACAAAACTCTCAAAACTTCCTGGTGAAATCTATGCATCTCCGCAAAAGTTAAAACAGCAGGTTCTCTAGCTCCCAAACAAACCAGTAATATTTGTTTAAATGGACCACTCCTAACCTAATGTCACTTGAGTGGGAGCATAGCAGCTTCCCCCAATTCAGAGAATTAAAAAAAAACTATTGATATATCCCTGAAAGCATTGTGTGGTTAAATATAGTTTAGAAGTGTGAAAATGTTTATGCTTGCTGTTCACACTTATCTCGAAATATAAAAATCTGTATATTTTAAATTTACAATTTTTAGTTGTTAAACGTTCATCTATAACATTAGTCGCTCAAAACAAATAAACAATTAACCAGGAACATACAATTAAGAAATACATTACTTTATTTCATTATTTATTTTAACATTTTTAAAAAGCACTTTCACACATTTACTGATCTCCCTGTTAGCGGGATTCCTATAGCCATTAGCTCTCCCATTAGCAACCATTACAAGTTTCTTCGATTTACAGACACATGCACTCGGGTTCAACAACAGACAATCCCAAACCCTTCAACAACCACTGACAAACAATACACCGCATGTCAGTTTAGCAGAAAGTCGCTAAATCCCCTCTTCGTAACACTCCAATCCTCCGGCTAGCCTACAAACCACCATAAACTGAACAAGCATATCAGCACAAATCAAATGAAAGGCTGCAAAATTAACAGCGCCTACATAAATCTCGCCAGTGGCCAAAGCACACCACTTGCAGATATCAGCTTCAATAGACAACCCTAGCATTCTCAAGAGACACAGTGATATACAAATATAATTTGGTAGCAAACACATATTCTTTAAAATCACCTATATACCTGCATTGTATTCAAGTACACAATTGTATTGTTGTCACTTTCATCCAGAACAATACTTTCACCATCAAGGTAAATACCCACAGATCACCCAGAAAGGTTAAAAGTAGACTCATCCTGCACCAACAACCAAATGAACCGACCACTTGGTCGACTAGTTCAAATGACAGTCCGTGGGTTCTAAGTTCGCCTGGATCCTATGTGCAAGTCAAATGGATAAATGTTGTACCAGTTAGTCCTAACAAAGACCCTGTCACCAAACCTCTAGTGAGTTGAAGTGCATTAATGACAATAGATTACACTTATGTCAAAAATAATCTCAGAAATTACAATTGATATATATACACTCAGCTTCATGGGTCTTGGTGGATTTTGACCCAGATCACCAGAGAGAAAGGCAGAAAAGGGAGAAGGGAAGAGGAAGAGAGAAGTAGGGCAAAAGTGGGAAATGGAAATGCCAGTAATGAAAAGAACCTACAAGAATGAGATAAAAGACCAGAAATGTAGGATGGTGCAAGAAAGAGGCCTGATGTGGATGCAAGACAAGGAAGCCCTGATATTCGCTAACCTTGTTTTTTAGCCACATCAGCAGTGTGTATTCAAGAAAATCTTTCAGCCCTACACATTATATTTTGATTTTTGATACTTGGAGACAGAGGACCATGTAATGGTTGCGCTTTGCAAGCCTGTTGCATGTTTCAATTTGTAGATGTGTTAGTCCCTTATTGCCAGGGAGTTTTAAGTTTTTTTTTTTATGAGCAGATGCTGGTGAAAAATATTTGTCCGTATAAAATCAGCTATTGTCTAGTAGAATTCATTATTGTACTTGAATGAGATGGCAGTCTACAGGTGGCATTCAAGCATAGGCCTCATTACTCAATTGCCCCAGTGTAACACCTATTCATAAAACATTTACCAGAATTTACAGAATTGTCCAATACTAATAACAGTAAATCATAACATTTCTGGCAAAATATATCGTCTCAGAAGATTATTAAATCTCTGGCACTAAATCATCACATCATATGAACTGAAGTGTCTTGAGTGAATCCTCTAAAGCAGTGGCTGCTGCCACTCAACAGGGTGGCAGGGTAAGAGTGGTAGGGGCGGGGAGTGTGAAACGGGATGAAAAAAATAAAGCTTACCTGTGGGGCAGATGCGTTTGTTTCCCCTCCGTCTTCGTCCTCTTCCTGTTCCCAGCATCCCAGCCAATCATGATGCTGATGTCACCAGCAACAGCAGCAGCATTGTGATTGGTCTGAGCGGCCTGCTTTGCCGCTCAGACTAGGAATGGGAGCCTGGGCATGTTCTCCACTCGGCTGTGTTATACAGCCGGGTCGAGAACATGCAAAGTGAGCATGTCTTTTTGAACGTAATGTTATTATCATTTTATTTTTCCTTTTCCCACAATCCAGTGGGGCAAGGCTCCTCCGCCTTAGCGGCAAGATGATTAACTGTAACAACAGCAAAGTCAAAATGCAAAACCTCACATCAGTTTGGTTCCTTGTTCATACTACAGTGTACTCAGGTAGACCGCACAAAATAATGTAGCTCACACCTGCTTGGGCACATCTTTTTTTTGTCTCAGCACAGTCCCTTCGTTATGATCAGAAGTAAACAGATGCCTGGAAACAGAGAAAGGCTGTGTTCACATATTCTATCAGTAAAATACTAATTGATTTAATACTGTTTTCTCAAGTGGCTCACCTGGAGGCGTCATTTTTGCAGTAACAAGGTGTTTCCTCTCCTCCTGTTAAAGATATTAAAAATGTCAAGCATGCTAATGGTATTCTGTACATTGTTGGCAGCAGGCCTCCCCTGATAATATGAGTAAACTGGAGGCACTGAGTGCATACACTGAAAATATGAACTCCAAATCGTACTCCACGAGATGAAAAGTGGATAATTGATTCACAGAAAAGTGGAAAAGGTTTTTGAGGGTCATTTTCACCCCTGGTAAGAAGAGTCACAACGAGCCACACGTGAAATGTGATCAGCGGCTGCAATAGGCCTAAATGAACAGTAGTTCACAATGGAAACTACTGTGACTCGTCCACTGCGTTTTTTTTGGAAACGTTTTATTGGGACTTTTTTACATTAATGCCTCTACAAACAATAAACGCAGTTTGAGTTTGCTTCTGAAACAAACTTTCATCATCTAATGTATTCGTACAGAGTCCCTGGAAATGGCTTACAGCCACAGAACTCTCCGTACAAGCTTTCTCATCCTAAAGGAAATGCATTTGAGGCTGCAAAGTGCAGATCCACTCCTCTTTGTGTCACCTTAATGAGAATGTGTCTCTGCGTAGAATGTATTGCACGACGTTTCAGTGGAATATGATTACTGTAAGGCTGGCGGCAGCTTGTGTGCACTTCCCCCACAGAAGCCACAAGGGAGGTTTTGTTCTGTCTGGACCACCTGACGGTGCATCCCTTGATCCTTTGATTACCGGAGCAGAAAGTGTGTCGGTAATCTCCAGGCCACCATTTCCCTTAATGAATCGCCTTGTCTTTAATTCCTCGTCCAGATGTAATCTTTTATAGTTTAATCATTTGTTCTAACAAGGCTTCCAATTGAATCTAAACAGCTTCTTACCATACACTAAAATAGTTTATTACGGATTTATGCCAGTAATACTCTGTAGAGCAATTATCTGGAGCATCTGTTGCTATCAGCATTATACCACAGCCTGCCTTTGCCCTACTGGGGGTTTCTTCAAGATAACTTTCACAAGGTCACGACATGTGCATAGGGAAGAGCATGGAGGTCAGTAGAAGAGGGAGCGAAAGATCCAGGGGGCATATCTTGATTGGGTGTGCCAAGCTGACAATGCATTACAATTCCACCTTAGTGCCAGTTCTGTCGCCTTTTGCACATCTTTGTTAAGACACGTTCAGGAAGATTTCTGCAGATGAAATCTTTCATAATTTTACCCCTGGATAAGTTATCATGAACACGTTCAGTGTCTGCAAACAAACATAAAATAGAGCCATCACGCTGTCCAAATCACGAGCACTCACTCTGGCCCTGATTAGGAGTTGCACCCTAAATTACCCGTACAATCTGTTAACACCCCACAAATATGGTACAATTCACGAGTTAAGCCCATCGGAGTGGGTAATTACTGAGCAGACCTGAAACAACCGAGTGGTATTCCCCATAGCATTCCATAATGCAAGGGATTTACTGCACACATTTAACCCCTGCCCCTGGCAGGTGACAAATGTGCATGGATCTGATGAAAGGAGGGTGAGGTAGGAGGGTTGGAGTGTTGTGGAGGGAAGAGGAAGAACTGTCATGTTGGTGGGAGCTTTGCATGCTCCGACACTGCAGTAGAAGAATGTCTGATGGGATCATGAGACGCGGCCTGGATGTTGTTGCAGTCCAAGCTGTAAGTGATTTTATCGCCCACTTTTTCTGAATGGTAAAATAGGGTCGATTATTTCCACCCCTGAGGAACCCAGGTCCAGAAACACCAAGCCATACGTGATCAGGTAGAGTGGAATTCCACATGGGAAATCCACTCCACCCAACTAACAAGCAGGCCCTCTTTAGTAACTCTCTCTGTAAGTACATGAGGCCATAATACAGGATTTCCCATTATAAAAGGTCAGGATACTTGGAGAAACCATTGATCAGGGCAGCCAAGACACAAACAAAGGTTTGTTTGAAATATCAAAGAAAACACATCCCCATTACTACATAATGTCAGTTGTAATAATGTCCTAATAGCTGTGTTGTTAAATATCAAAACATTCATGAGACATCCCACTATGAGCCTTTATATGTGAATGAACATTCATAGTCTTCTCTGCTGAGTGCTGGGTGGTCAAGGAAAGAAGAAGCAAACACACATGTGGAATACATAAAAAAGTGTGAAAACAGCTGTAGCTCATCATTGCGGGTTCAAGTTCCCCCACATTAAAGGGATGAAGGTAGATACAGATTAACATTACAAGAGCAATGGTGGATCATCTATTTGATTACATTGATACCAAAATGTCTGAAGGGGGCACTGGACTTAAATTGTTTTATTTGATTTAAATAGCTCACCCCATACTCTTAACATCGATTACTTAGGAAAACACAAAATGGACCATGGAGCTAATTCACAGTGATTTGCGTCCAGTGGGATGAACCTGGTAATGTCCTATTTGAAGCTGATGTTTCATTGAGTGTATTTATTATTTTAGTTAATTTATTATGGCCAATGTTACTATAACCTGTTACTGTAGTATTCCAAATGAAGCTCTTCATACTGGCAGAAATCTGGCTTGAAAGTAAAAAACATAATGGGTTGTAATACAATGTGGATGTCTGACTTCTGAATTTGTTTTTTTGCTTTAAGTCTTTAATAGTGAATATGATGGAGGTAATTAATACTGTATGGGGCATCTTAACTGAAGCATAATGCTTGTATATTGAAAATATACAAAAAAGAGATTTTGGATGGTAGAGGAAATTGAAGGATTTAGTCATAAACGTAAAAGAGAGATTTTAAGTTACACTTGGATACACTCAGTCACTCATCTTTTTTTACTAAGCAAGCATTAATAACGTTTCTTAGCTCTGCTTTACCTGCGTTTTTAGGAGAACAGGTAGGTTTTTAACTTGTGGGCCCTGAGTTTAGTGTACTGGATGAGTGTTCCATAAAATTGTCCTAGCAATGGAAGCAGTTTTATCTCCTCTTGACTTCAGCGTAACCCTATGAATGCAGAGTTAGAAGTGTATTACTGGTAAGGGGATTTTGTACGGAAAGATACCCAGAAGGTAGGATAGGCTGGTGTTGCTTGAAAAAGCATTTACACATCCAGTATTTTAAGTTAACTCAAATATGTTCCTTTACAGGAAGCCATTGCAGGTCTTTTCTTCAGACTAGCAACAGTTTTTATAGTTGCTTTTTGGAGCCACAGGATTCTTTCGGAGAGAAGTCACAAGTGGGGACATTTATTACAATTCAGTGTTGCATTCACACCACATCCTGCCAACAAGGCATTTTGCCTACCACATAACAATCAGAGAGGGGAACTAAATTTGCTCATTGAAGGAAACTGCTTCCAACAACTTTCCCTACCAGTGCCTCTAATGCCATCTTATGGTCAATTGTGAACCCCAAGTTCTTCACGCTGTGTACATGTAATGTTCTTGATTGAGTAGTAGAGATAGGTGAGATGCCCTGTGTTTCATCTGACCCCTGGCTCCAAACTGAACCTATTTCAAGGTCGGAATGTATTGAGATTTAAGGTCTGTTTAGAATCTAGAGCACATAAGTGGTATAAATAGCCTTCAGGATAATTGCAAATAGTCGATTTCTTCTGAAGATGAAAGTTTTATAACATTGAACAACATTTTGTATGTCTGAGTAAAAACACTGGAAGATTGAATTATGAGTCATACATATCTATTTTAGATAATGAAAGCCAAGTTGGAGAACAAAAAAAAATGACTAGTTTTAGTTTTGAAATTCATATGCTAATTTAAAAAGGATTGTTGGCGGATTACCTTGTTTTGAATTGGATGCAAAATTCGAATGAAGATTGCAGATGAATGTGAACATGAATGTTTTTTCTATAAAATTGTTTATTGATTAATGTAACTTTAGACTGTACTGACGATGGCCGTAATCATTGTTTTTTTACCTAGAATGCAACAAGTCATAAACCCCTTGGCACTATCTTTAGGTAAGCTGCCAACAGAACATGTATTTTTTAACAAGGTAAGAGACTGATCTGAAGCCACATTAGGTTTCTTCTAGACAAGTGATGATGATGCACAGTTATGACAGTCTTCGTTCTTAAAAATTACCAATATAGCTGCCACGCTTAAATTAGCAATAGAGGTGCACTAAGACATAGAAGGTGCATGCACAGCTCTGAGGTACTTAAGCACTCCTTGGGGTTTTCATCTGATTCTGTTCCCATGAATGAACAAGATCAAAAAGATTAAGTTTGATCTAGACTTCAGGTTAATTCAAGGAGCTATTTAACCAAACACCATACAGAACGCTTTCTAAATTATGATCTATGTCTAGCGATTCCACTGCCTCTATACATCCAGCCACATTGGCAAGGACTTCAGAAAAATAGCATTGCTTGCACAAGTAATGAGCTAATCCGACACTAAGGGGAATGATCTCAACAGTGACACGCTTGCCAAAAGAGCCAATCCCAGTGGACTAGGCTGCAGCTTCAAAACTATAAAAAATAATCACAACAGCCCGACAGTGAAACCGGTGACAAAGTTTCTCAAAGCCCCTCTTCCCCAGCTCATCTTGAATCCCACTGCAGTGTGGCGCGGAATTGTTACTGACCACACTGTGAGGCCTTTTGCATCACTGAATGACAGTAGATGGGGTTATGGGTAATTACCACATACATAGGGTACAATCTGCGTAGTCTGGTTCGGTTCTGTGGAGAAGTGCAGTCTGTGGGCTGGGAATGTCGTTTTAAAGAGTTGTGAGGGTGTGGTGGGGGCATTGAGGCCAGAGGGCTGTATAAAATAAGTTTTTGAGTTACTCATTTGGTGTCAGGGACCACTGCCTTGCCATTGTACATATGTGGTGGATAGCTAATCATAGTAAATACTGTTGCAGGCCTTACTAGCCAGTCACTTGCATACTCAGGCTGGGTTGGTGTGTCTGAGTTACTGTGTGTAGTGACGTTAAGGGTGCGCAAAAGAGGGACAGAGGGAAAACGTCGTTGTCGGATCCCAGAATTAAACAAAGGCAGCTGTGTCCCACAGTAACGGATGAAAAGTAACCTTCACACTAGGCGCTGTGTTTTCGTTCCGGGTGTCGGTCGAGCGCTTTTATTGTTACACCTGCAGGCGCTACGTTGGGAAACGCAGTACTCCACGTTTAATGAGCACAGCTGCAGTCTCCGAGACGATCGGCACTTGTAAAGTAGACCTCTTTAAAGTGCCATTATCACAATATTGATAGAGTTATTTATAGCACTGTCAACGTTCCCAGTCATAACAGAGGCCTTGTTATCCCCTGCAGCAGTTCGTGTTGTTGCCTTCGCTTGGCCCGGCGCCAAAGTCTGTGATAAGGCACCAGGTGGACGATCAGTCACAAATGAGAGAGAAGAGGCATTAGGAAGTCATCCCCGGGGGCCAGCTCACAGACCGGAAGAGAAGACACAGCCACAGGGAAGCCAGGCGAAGGGGACCCGTGTTTGTTTCATCGTTTTCAACAGTTTCTAGGGAGACAGTCAACACTGAGGAGTTTTCGGTGACCATCCGCTTTTTTTGTAGGCAAGGGAGTGACCAGGAAAAGAATACCCCTACTACTTTTAACCACGCTTGACGTGATTGTGAGTGAACACTAATGTGTATAAGCCAACATTTCCCTAGCGGGACCTCTATGAGGTGAGTTTTGTACAGCGCAATTGTTTAAGAATTTAGCAAAAAAGCGTCCTGATTTCCAGGCATTGCTCTGAGGAGTGCTAAAACACTCAGGCCCTCATTCTGAGTTTGGCTGGCGCCAGCCAAACAGGAACCGCCACTTGGCCGCTCCGCCGCGGAGGCCATTCTGGCTTTCCCGCTGGGCCGGCGGGCGCCCGCCAAAGGAGCGCCCGCCGGCCCAGCGGGAAAGGCCCTGCAACAATGAAGCCGGCTCCGAATGGAGCCGGCGGAGTTGCAGGGGTGCGACGGGTGCAGTTGCACCCGTCGCGATTTTCACTGTCTGCAATGCAGACAGTGAAAATCTTTCTGGGGCCCTGTTAGGGCGCCCCTGCACTGCCCATGCCAGTGGCATGGGCAGTGCAGAGGCCTCCAGGGGCCCCACGACACCCGTTCCCGCCATCCTGGTTCTGGCGGTGAAAACCGTCAGAAACAGGCTGGCGGGAAGGGGGTCGGAATCCCCATGGCGGCGCTGCAAGCAGCGCCGCCATGGAGGATTCTCCCAGCCGGGGGTAATCCGGTGGGAAACCGCCGGACCCGGCTGTGCGACCGCGGCTTCACAGCCGCGGTCGTAATACATAAGGAAGCACCGCCAGCCTGTTGGCGGTGCTTCCGTGGTCGTCGACCCGGAGGTCGATGACCGCCAGGGTCAGAATGACCCCCTCAGAGTCTGCTTGTGAGCCTGAACTTCCACAGAGTTTTTTGTGGGGACCTTCCAAGAAAATAATGATGCCTATCACTTAATTCCATCCAATTGGGACATTTAAGTCATTTACCCAGATCACACTGAGTAGTCATCTAATTTGCCATCATCCACTTTCATGTTTGTATTTCTGTTTTTAGGGTCTGGCTTGACAGCGCAGCTGGCGCCGGACAATTATGTGAGAATTACCAGGAGAGGGGTTTTTGCTCCGCCCACATGTTGGAAGCCAGGAGTACATGTTTTGATTGGGCAGAAGTTGTGTTCTTCCACAAAAAATGTGCCCTCCACAAGCTGCTTGAGCTTAGACGTTCAGGGGTCAACACATGCTACTATAATGCTATTAATGTGTACTTGATAATTTATGGCGTTTTTTTCTGACAGTAACACAGATGGGAGGAGTGCAGTCATTAACGTACATGGATTTTTAGCTTAGGGACTGGCTAGATAGTGCATTCATAAGACAAACCTATTGGTATTGCCAGTGCTTGCTCAAGTTTGAAATGTAGCAGGCATGTAACAAATACAAATATTTATTTGTTATATGTCTGTAACTTAATACTGCAGGTAATAATGATGATCTTTGACGACACATATCTTCCGTCATTCAATGGAGCATAGTTTCGGGTGATACAAGCATTCAAAAACTATCTTGCTTTCAGGGTAATTCAAGCATTAAAAAATTATCTTGCTTTTAGGTAACAGGCTGGCACAGCATAAACTCAACAATCTGCTGGGCATATTTCAATTATTGTCTGCATTCAACTTCACCTGCAAAATCTTTCCGTGTAATTCAACCTTACATGTGAGAGATGCAGTTGTGTGGCAGTAACTGTATATTTATGCAATAATTATGGTTTAAGGTTTGATGGAGCATTTCAGGTATGCTGCAAATAAGGTTGACAAATCTTTTTACCCTAAGCAGGAGGGTAATAGCTTTTAAACATGACAACAATCAACATTTAATTTACAGTTTACCCAATTTGGCTACACAATGAAAACCCAATTCGGAAATAAAGTTAAAGGGTTTTATATAAATTGATAATCAGGTCAATGTAAACAATTCTCAGAAACAGGCTAAAGAGGTACAGTAACACCATTGGATGTCCAAACCTCTAGAAAAATTGCATTCTAATTAACATCAAGCAAACTAAACATTCAATAACTGCTATGCAAAACAACAATAACAACACTTAGGGCCTCATTACAACCCTGGCGATCTTAAGACCACGAGGGCCATGTTGGCAGTCGGACCGCCACCAATGTGGTGGTCCAACCAGTCGCACTGCCAGCACTGCCATTTTTCCTCCACAGGAGGAGCTGGAGGTGCTGGCAGTCCTAATCTGCCAGGACAGTGCTGCCCTTGGGATTATGAGTCCCTTCTCCGCAGCGATTACATGTTGGTAGCCCCATTATGTAAAGGCTGGCAGAGACAGGGTGCAGGGGGCTCCAGGGGGGCCCATGCACTTGGCATGGGCAGTGCAGGCCCCCCCCCTGGCCAGCCCCATCACAATGTTCACTGTCTGCTTTGCTCTCTGTAAATTCCAGAATCAATATAAAATCACAGTCAATGGTTACAATTTGATAAATATGGTTATACCACACACATTTAAACATTACACTACAGGGAGTGCACCTTGATATGGACTTTTAAGTTCACCACTTCACAGCTATCTTTATATCTTGATATACTGAAAGGCCAATATAGATCTACATTTGTGACTTAAAAGGTAGCAGCCAAATCTCCTCTGCACCACTTTAAGATTCACCAGAGAGAAAACAGTTGACAAATGAGTGGTGCTCAATTCTAGTGTAGAGCGGCATGTAATGTGGCAGCGAGAGTGTGACCCTGTGCACTTTCCACCCATAAATGAAGCAATAAAATTCTCTCTGCAGGTTTGTGTTCTGCTTGTCAGTTCCTAGAAACAGACCAGTTCTCTGCCACATCCTTTTTGTATGTCACAAGCCTAGAGGGTTCAGTAGCCTAACCTGGTGGAGCGGGACCGCCAGTGTTTATAGATATCCATGGTTCCTCATAAATCAAGAAAATGAGCCATCTCCATGACAGTTTCTAGTCATTAACTCAAAGAGCAAAGGTGTGCATTGTTTCTGTCAGTTGAAGTCAATAAATTAGTTGCTAAAGATTTGTGCTTAAGGCCATAGGCAAAACTAAATATCAATTCTTAAACAGTATTGCCCTATTCTAAGGCCATTAAGAATGCATAACACCTCACCTCTATTCCAGGTGCAAAATAATAATTATTGACCCATTTGAGGGTGTTAACAGTGCTTAATGCACTCATGAGATAGTATTTACTGAAGATAATGCATATCTGTAGACACAATAAGGGATGTCAGTGCCAGTTCCCCTAATCTCACTGAAAGCAGCAGAAAAATGCCAATTCTCTCTGCTTAGTATATGTCCCTGTAGCTTAGGAGAAATTAAGGTTTGTCCATCTAATAAAATAAAATAAATGGCTTTCTTGATTGTCGGGGGCATGCCTCAGGCTGCATTATTATATATGACGAAACTAGGGTATCCACTAATAGTACTTGCTCAATGGTAATTGAAGTTATTGGTTAAACCAGAGGGGTCTTAGAAACCTAAACCTGAGGTGTCCGAGCCCAATGATATTAACTATACCAACTTGACACTTCCTTTTCTTTCCAGTAGCAGGGGCTGTTTCAAGGCCTGGCCAAGAAGAGGTACTTGTCACCAACTATACTCAAATTGCCACACGTTTATGTAGCCTATTCTTATTGTATCATTGTTTCAGTATCAGTTTTCAACCTAACTTGGAAGAAGGAAGTTAAACTTTGTTTATGCCTTTTCATTTATCCCTTGCTCATGGTCTTTTTTCTCCGGTGCCGCTGTAAATTGCTCACTGTTTATAGCTTTACCTGGTGTAACCTGGCCAGGCCTCGTGGTGGAAAACAGACAACTAATGAGGGAGTGGTTACAGGACTGAAGAGTGGAAGATGTTATGGCAAATCTCAATGGCAGAAATCCAAATAGATCAAACAGACTGTTGGGTCATACCCTAACATTTTGCCTTCACCCTCCTGTTTTCTGAATCCACTTTTGCTGGCTTTTTTAGGACTGCACACTTTACCGCTGCTAACCAGTCCTGAGGTGCTGGCTTTTTTAGGACTGCACACTTTACCACTGCTAACCAGTCCTGAGGTGCCTTTCCTCTCTCCCTAAAACATGGTAACATTGGCTTACACCCAACTGGCACATTTAGTGTACTTGTAAATCCCTAGTATAGAAGTACTACATGTACCCAGGGCCTGCAAATTAAATGCTACTAGTAGGCCAGCTGCACTCCCTGTGCCACCCACTTAAGTAGTCTTTTTAAAAATGTATCAGACCTGCCATTTTAGACTCTGTGCGCAGTTTTAAACTGCCATTTAGACCTGGTAAAATAAAAAATTTGCCAGGTCTAAACATTCCTTTTTAATACAAGAAAGTCACCACTGGAGTAGGCCCTACACAGCCAAAATGGCAGGGTGCAGTGTATTTAAAAAGTTGGACATGTCCTTTAAACTTTTACGTGTCCTGGTAGTTAAAAACTCTTTTATTTGTTTTTCATTACTTCAAGGCCTACCTCTCCCACCGGATAATATTGGGTTTCATTATTACATTTAATAAGTGATAACTTTAAATTGGGATCAAGTAGTAATGTCGAGTTTGGTGACTAAAGAATTGTGATTTCAAACTCTATTTAATGGTAAAGTTGGATTTTAAGTCACATGAAAGTGCCACTTTTTTAAAGTTGGCATTAACTTGTCCCAATCATTTGGTGCCTCCAGCCTGTATCCTGGGTCACAGACTAGGTGTAGTTGGCAGTTGGTCTATGTGTATTGCTTCCAGATAGTAAGACAAAGGGGGAACAGGTGTTGGCGGAATGGACCATCTCTAAATTGATAGAGAAACTGTCACCTACCACACTTGCAAATCACAAAGGCTCTGCCTGAGCACACTCAACAAGGGTTTGACACTAGTCTTTTGTGCACCCAGGCAACCTAGGGCCAGGGCAGAACATCCCAAACACATCTGGGGGTGGAAACCACCAGAACCTTCTCCTACTTCAAAGCTGGCACCAATAATAAATATTGGAAACCTCAGATCCAAGTCTTCAGTACACCTCTAGGCCTGTTGATACTACAGAAGAAGGGATGCTGTGTTGCTCTGCTGCCAGGAGTGCTGCCATGCTGTCCTACTACTCTGCTGCCTTGCTGCCTGCTGTCCTGCTTGCTGAGAAGAAATACTGGACCTGCACCCTTCATCCTAGGCTAAAGTGACTCCAGGGTTCAGCTGAATGATCTCCTATTCTGAGCTATAGGGACATAAGAAGCTCTAGATGCTCCGTGCATCTGCCCTGCTGATCTGCTGCCTGGACCTGCAACTAGACCTGTCTGAGCCCTTTTGGCCTCTGCTGGAGTGATTTCCTGATCCCCAAGAGGTACCCCTCAGGTCCTGGACCATTGGTATGGCATCAGTGAAGCTTCTACTCAAAGAAAAGAAGAAATCCTGAATGTTTGGGCTCTTTGTGACAATGTAAGGACCTGTTTGTGCCAAGATCTTGCCGTCTGCACTGCCGAACAATGCAATACATTCAGGATTTCTTCTTTTCTTTGAGCTTCACTGATGCCATACCAATGGTAAAATACATTGTCAGTAACTCCAAACATATGTACCCAGTGTAACCTTGTTTCTAACATACCTCAGGAGTGTCAGTAACTCAAAACCTAAGTACCAAGTGTAACCTTAGGAGTGTAAGCAACTCAAAACCTATGTACCGAGTGTAAACTTGTTTCTAGCATATCTTGGGAGTGTCAGTAACTCTAAACCTATGTATGGAGTATAACTTTGGGAGTGTCAGTAATTCCATACATATGTACTGAGTGTAACCTTGTTCTTGCATACCTTGGGAGTGCCAGTAACTTCAAACCCATGTACCAAGTGTAATCCTGTTTCTAACATACCTTAGGAATGTCAGTAACCCCAACCTATGTTCCAAGTGTAAATTTGAAAATAAAGTAACTCTAATCTATGTCTTGAGTAGCCCCGGGAGTGTCAGAAGCGCCAAACTGTATTTCAACCTTTTCCTTAAGAGTTTGCAGAGATTATTATCCAAGAACCTATTGTGTCTGCACGAAAACTGAGGTGCTGTCCCTGAAACGCCCACCTTCCCAGTTCAAGAAGGTCTCAGGAACAACGCATTCTGTATGCAGCATAGTATTAGCATTGAGCAGATCCTGTACCACAAGTTTCTTTTTTTATTTTGCCCCTTCGCCCCTGGGAAGGTGGCAGATCTAGGTGTACCTTCCCTGGGAAAAACAAATTTGGCAACACTATCAATGCACATTTCCTAAATTACCCAAGTATAAATGCTGTAAGGTAGTGCTCATACACTAATGCACATCGTTGCCCTGATGTGCTTTCCGGTTTTTCACAGAAAAGATCGTAACAATAGAACCAAACAAAATGTACTAGCAGAGCACAACAATTTTTTTCTCTTTCTTTCTTTCTTTTTTCTAAAGTATTGATAATCAAAAAGTCAAAAAGTCAAATATGACTATATAATTAGTAAATTGTGATAGACTGTCCACAATCCATATACATTCATATATTATTGAACTCAAGCAATGTAGGTTCTCATAATTTTATATAATGAAAATATTTATTTAAAAAATTGGTGACAATAATAAATAACAGGTAAATGGAGAGATTAAGGTACTTTCCCTTCAAAACTCTTTTTGGGGGTTACATAGGTCTCTCTTTTATACTTAAAAATAGTGACTCACCTTCACATTCATATCAAATTTCATCCCTATCACTCATACTTACTATATCATTTTATTAATCTCATAGACTAATTTGGGATGTAGGTTCTCCATGGCACTTTTTCTATTTCCAACACACTTTTGGTGCAGGTTGACTAACTGTGATCCTTTCTTTAGTCTTTGGAGTTGTTTTTCAGATTTTGTATTTTTAAATTATTAATGTAATATTTTTGAATTATGATTTATCAGCCTTGAAGAAGTCCAATGTGTGGACGAAACACGTGTCGGCTGATGTTACATGTGGATTCGACAAAATATCATCCGGTCCTTTGACTCATAGTTTATTTCTGTGTTAGATTATGGACTTTTATTGTATCTATTTACATTATGTATTTTATGTTGATTGGTTGTCTACTGTAGGGGTTTAGTGTTGTACGTTATTTATTATTGTCACCAATTTTTGAAATAAATATTTTCATTATATAAAATTATGAGAACCTACATTGCTTGAGCTCAATAATAATATATGAATGTATATGGATTGTGGACAGTCTATCACAATTTACTAATTATATAGTCATATTTGACTTTTTGATTATCAGTACTTTAGAAAAAAGAAAGAAAGAAAGAGAAAAAAAAAATTGTGCTCCGCTAGTACATTTTGTTTGGTACCTTCCCTGGGTCCTGTATCTTCCTGAGAGGGTGTGGAGGTCCAGTATCGACTCCAGTGTTCTCTCCACATTTGGAACCAGGGGAATGCTTGACAATTATGACTTCACCTTGACAGGGATTGAGGGAACTACTTGAATAGGGTTTTACTCCCCCTCAACCAGTAACCCAGCTTCCTACATCAACCAGCTACATTTGCTACTTCCTTGTCCAAGGCAGCAAGAAACACCCATATTTCCTTGTTAGAGCCAGCCAATGCGGCTCTGTGACCTATTCCAGAATTATTCATTTGGGCCGTATTCCCCACTTAAAATGTCACTCTGAGGAAGCTAAAAAGCCAAAGTCCACAGGAGGGAGCAAAGGAGGGCAAAATGGAAAGGAAAGGCTTTCATGCAACTGACCAATCAATTTCACTTTGCTAATGACGGAGCTGTCTACAGGGGCTCCACATTCACAGCCAACCATCCCACCCTGCCAGTTTCAAGGGTAGTTGTCTTTGACATCCCAGTCACCCATCTAATTGAGCAAAACTCCTAAATATGAGGCATTGGAGGAAAAAAGTATGGGAAACAGAGAGGGGGGCTGGCAGGAAAGAGAGTTCTAAGCTAGGTCCACACTTGGAGGACCAAATAACCAAAGACAGATCTTAGAAAGCGCTACTGCATTCTTTATCTCTCTTTCCACTACTCTGTGACCAGTGACTTTCATCTACATAGCATGCTTAAGTTCTGGCAACTACACTGAGGGAGATGTATAAGGTAACCTGAGTTTTTGGTCAACATGAGATCCCTGTCTCCCCAAAATTAACGTTCTGAGGGGGTTCAGACTTCACTAACCTATCTGACCTATTCAACCAAGTAGATATCACCACTCCTGAAAGTCCAATAAATTGTGGGTGACTTAGCCATGGAAGAGACATGAATGAACTCTCAAACTCTTTAGCTAAAAACTCTATTCTCTCTCGAAACTCAGTCTCTCTATAGTCCACTCAACAATCTTGGAGTGAATTCTTTGCTTTATTCCAATCCCAGAAACTCAAAAGTGCAAATCTTACAAAGCAGCTGAACGTGAATGTGAGAGAAAAAACTATGGTCAATTTGTGCATTGACTGTAGGCCAAACATAATATAAACTAGTCTAGATGAGGTTCATCCTGTCAACATCTGCTCAATAGATTTCTGTTCCATACTCATGTAGTGGGCAGATTGGTTCCTTTGGAACCTGAGTAGAATGAAACACTAACAGCCTATAGATGGATTCTCCCAATGAATCTAAGTACATCAAAGCCCAGCTGGCATCTAATACCAGTTCCAAACAAAAAGAAGTACTTGGTCTGAGCAGATCCAAACCTTCCAATACAAGAATGAAAGCCCATTGGCTAAAGTACGTTGAGTTAATGAAGTTACTCTGAACAAAAGCCCTAATGCTCTCAATTTAAGATAATAAAGCCTGTTCTTTGATAAGTGACTTCAAGTATATTATTATAATTACCAATGGACCCTAGAAGGAGGACACAGAACCTCAATGTTTCGTCCTTAGATGTGAAAGCTTTCACTGGCTAAGAGAGATGGTGGACCCCACTTAAATGTAGGCCCAGGATTTAAAATATGCAATGAGAATTAACATCCCTAAGTGTGCCAGTGCAACTGAATGTATCATAGTAAGTTGTGACAACAGTAACATCCCAGACCTTTGGAGAAAACCACAACTACAAAATGAAGCTGCCTGTTTGATGCTACAAGTCACCACTCTTAAAACAAAGGTGTTTCTGACATATGAAAGTCCTCAAGAAAATTGCCTAAGTAATGGCCTTATTAGGAGTTTGATGCTCAGGATACTCCATCATACATGTGGTGGATGTCCTGTCCACTGTATTACAAGTGATTTACAGTTAATGGCACTAGTAGAATGGTAGATGGGGCGTATGCTATTGGAATCAGGTGATGTTGAAGGTCAGGGTGAGCAAGTGGAATTAATTTGTGTATAGTCTGTTAGCAAGTTTGGCATGATGGGTACTGGTATGGCTGAGACACTTCTGGTTGGCAAGTGTTTTCTCCTGCCATCAACTTATTGGTCTCCTAGACAGACTTTTTTGTGCAGAAGGCCTTGTGCATACTGCAGAGGGATTTGATTCTGAAGTATATTCAGTCAGTGGAGCTGTTTAGTCAGAGTACGGTGTGATCTCAGTACTTTAGGCATGCCTCAACCCTTAATGCCATGTTCTGGATAAGGTGGGTCGATCTTTACTCACTTCATACATTCAAATAAGCACCTATATCCAGGCCTTTACAGGTTATATTATCAATCAAGGAAGCACAGCTGAAGAGAATCAGGCACACAATAGTTTGTTTCGAAACAGTAAAAGAAGTACATGGTACTTTGGTACAACAAGTAACAAAGTATGTTGTGCTTTTTTGCACTTGAAGTGCAGCACAAAACAACAAGTAGGGAGAAAGACGATGGCAACTAGAGTTAACTTTCAACTGGGAAAGGTGGAAAAATCAACAGATACTACATTGGAAAAATAAAAGAAATTGATTATTCTGGAATTATGTATACGGATCCTTCTAATGCCCAAAATAAGTTGGATGAGACTTCCCATTTGAGAAAAACAAATCTGTCTAGCAGCAATTTATATGTCAGGGTCGTTTTCAGTTAGCGTTATAGAAATTCGGTGATGTGTGCAGAAATTATTAGACACATGTATATGCATAACCGTGTACAAGGTAGTTTTCCACAAACGTGATCTATTTTTTTGTATTTTATCTGCAATTCATTGCACTGCCCTATAGTGTGCAGAAACAGGGTTCAATTCACATTACATTGAATATGTTCTCATTGTAACAGAATCTTGGCTCACAATGCAGTATTTCCCACATTATGCGTGTTCCAAGTGAAAATATTGGCTTTGTTAAAGAAGAAGCTATTTGCCTGTTCTTCTCAGTCAAATATTCAGAGCAAAAACACTCTGTTCTTCTTTAACTTAACCTACATCCTGCCCCACTGATGCTAAACCAATATTAAGAAGGACAGCCTTTTTGCAAAGAAATTGGTTATTGATTCTTCAGTCTGCTTGGCTTGTGCTTCTTGCTCTAAAAAATGACCTTGACCCATGTAGAAACAAGATGTAGCTAATCAAGTGTGCATCTCGAAAACGTACAATTTCATTGAAGCTGTTTTAAAAGCTGACATTTTTCGAGTAACATAGTTTTGATTTAATTTAATTAGGTGTACCGGGGTAACATTATCTAAAGATGCATAAATCTGCTGGCAAAACGCAAGTCTAAAATTATTCTAGCTGTGCTGTCCATTTTGAGGGGCTGGCTGTGCGGCATGCCGGTTGGAGGGCCAGCTGCCTCACGAGCTCTCCAGGAGAGCTGTCCCAGAAGCTGCAGGGAGGCAGTAGTATGGTACTGCCTGAGCCCACGGAATAGTTCGATTGTATAATGAATGTGAGATTAATTAATGGTCATTACAACAGACACTGTGGCCCCCGTTTGGAAAAGAGTTATAAAACCTGAGGAAATATGGCGATGTGGTTTTAATGTTACTGCATTCGCGAGGCGTGATATTACTGCTTTTTGTTAGTGCGCTGAAGGACAGAAAAATGTAGTTAAATGTATGTATCCTTCATGTCTCACGGCGCCTGCAGAACGGCACCTTTTATGATTTTTTATTTCTGCTGAGTGTCTTTTGGTGTTGATCATTCAGTGCATTTTTGCAGAAAGGGTTGCTAGGTGCAGTAGTCCAGATATGTTATGTTATTGAGACGTATATAGTGCCAGCTACCCGGAGGCCTCGTAGCGCTGAATTTGCAGTATTCTGCCATTTAAACATTAAGGCCCTTGTTAGAAATTGGTTTTTTGGTTGGCAGTCAGGTTACCCTCTGTCCAAGCAAGAACCCTCACTCTACTCAGGGTAAGTCACACACAATCCAAATTATCCTGTGCCCACCCTCAGGTAGCTTGGCACGAGCAGTCAGGCTTAACTTAGAAGGCAATGTGTAAAGTATTTGTGCAATAAATCATACAATAACACAATATAGCACCACAAAAATACACCACACAGTGTTTAGAAAAATATAATATTTATCTGGATATTTGCAGGTCAAAACGAATAAAGATGCAATATGAAATTGTAGAGATATCACTGAAAAGTGATATGAAGTGTCTTAAGTCTTTAAAAAGCAAACAAAGTCTCTTTCAAGCACAAAGTACCTGGTTTAAAGTGGAAAATCTCCGCAAAGGGCCGCAGAGGTGGAAAAATAGTGTGTGCGGCGATTTCTCCCTTGCACACACTGACTTGCGTCGTCTTTTTTTACGCGGGGAAGTCGTGTGTTGTTTTCCGGCGCACGGACAGTCTCCTTCTGTGGTTCGCGGGATTACCAGATGTCCCGGGGTCTGTGCGTGGAATCCTAGGCTTGTTTTCCGGCTGCGCGTCGTTCCGGTGGGCTGTGCGTGGAATCTTCTCCCTCACGGCAGGCGTCGTGTCGATATCCTTTCTGGAGTCGGGCGGCGTTGTTCAGGCGAGGCCGTGCGTCGAAGTTCCGGTCGCACCGCAGGCATCGCGTCGAGCGGCGTCTTTCCGGATCGGCGTGCGGTGAATTTTTCACCACAGAACAAGCTGTGCGTCACATTTTTCAGCGCACAAGGCGTCCAAATGAAAAAGAGAAGTCTTTTTGGTCCTGAGACTTCAGTGAACAGGAGGCAAGCTCTATCCAAGCCCTTGGAGAGTACTTCAGCAGCAAGGTAAGAGTTCAGCAAGGCAGCAGGGCAACAGCAAGGCAGCAGTCCTTTGTAAAAAGCAGACAGGTGAGTCCTTTAGGCAGCCAGGCAGTTCTTCTTGGCAGGATGCAGGTTCTGGTTCAGGTTTCTTCTCCAGCAAGTGTCTGATGAGGTAGGGCAGAGGCCCTGTTTTATACCCAAATGTGCCTTTGAAGTGGGGGAGACTTCAAAGAGTGGCTAAGAAGTGCACCAGGTCCCCTTTCAGTTCAATCCTGTCTGCCAGGGTCCCAGTAGGGGGTGTGGCAGTCCTTTATGTGAGAGCAGGCCCTCCACCCTCCCCGCCCAGGAAGACCCATTCAAAATGCAGATGTATGAAAGTGAGGCTGAGTACCCTGTGTTTGGGGTGTGTCTGAGTGAATGCACAAGGAGCTGTCAACTAAGCCCAGCCAGACGTGGATTGTAAGGCACAGAAAGATTTAAGTGCAAAGAAATTCTCACTTTCTAAAAGTGGCATTTCTAGAATAGTAATATTAAATCCAACTTCACCAGTCAGCAGGATTTGGTATTACCATTCTGGCCATACTAAATATGACCTTCCTAATCTTTTCAGATCAGCAGCTTCCACTTCAATACTGTATTAGGGCAGCCCCAATGTTAGCCTATGAAGGGAGCAGGCCTCACAGTAGTGCAAAAACGAATTTAGGAGTTTTACACTACCAGGACATGTAAACTACACAGGTACATGTCCTGCCTTTCACCCACACAGCACCCTGCTCTAGGGGTTACCTAGGGCACACATTAGAGGTGACTTATAAGTGGAGAAAGGGGAGGTTTAGGCGTGGCAAGTACTTTTAAATGGCAAGTCGAGGTGACAGTGAAACTGCACACACAGGCCTTGCAATGACAGGCCTGAGACAAGTTAAAGGAGCTACTTAAGTGGGTGGCACAACCAGTGCTGCAGGCCCACTAGTAGCATTTAATCTACAGGCCCTATGCACATATAGTGCAATTACTAGGGAATTATAAGTAAATTAAATAGTCCAATCAGGTATGATCCAAGGTTACCATGTTTAAAGGGAGAGAGCATATGCACTTTAGCACTGGTTAGCAGTGATAAAGTGCACAGAGTCTAAAAGCCAGCAAAAACAGTGTCCAAAAAGTAGAGGGAGGCAGGCAAAAAGTTAGGGGTGACCACCCCAAGGCTGTCGGGTCTAACAGCCATCATTTGGACTTTGGCGGTCAATTTCACTGACCGCCAAAGCCCAACCTGCCAGACAACAGCCATATTATGAGTGATGGCTGCTTTCCGCCATTATTGAAGCAGAAAGCAGCCAGCAGTCGTGCTGGCGGTTGGCGCTGCAGAGGCGGGTCCCTCGCCAGCACCGCCACGCCAGCAGGCCTCCTCTTGCCTTATTACAAGCCGTAATACAGTTTGGTGGAGTCCTGCTGGTGTGGTGGGGGCGGCAAGGGAAGTCCGCCAGGACACATCCCCTCCCGGATATCCCCCTCAACTGAGGAGGTAAGTGGGTTTCCAAAGCAGGGAGAGGGGGGAGAGAGGTCTGTGTGTTTGGGTGCTTGTGTGCATGTTTGCCGAGGGGGTGCTGAATGCGTGCATGTCTGCGAGTGAATGTGAGTGTGCATGTATGTGTATGTGCACGTGTATGTGGGTGTCTGTGTGGATGAATGCACGTGTATGGGGTTGTCTGTGTGGATGAATGCGAGTGAGTGGGGGTGTCTGAGTGCATGTATGCGTGTGCTGCATGTGTGTGTGGATGTTAATGAATGCATGCGTGAAGGGATGGGAGGAGGGTTTGAGTGTGTGGATGCTGGGTGGGGGGATGTGTGGGACATGTGTGTATGTATGTGCCAGCGACAGGAACGAAGATTCCTGTTGCCGGGTGCGTGACCGCCAGGGTTTTCGTGGCACGGTGACCGCCACGGAAAGCCTGGCAGTTTGCAGACTCGTAATCCGGACAGCAGGCTGAGACCTGCCGTGGGGTTGGAGGTGGTCCCCGCCGGCCGCGGCAGTGCGACCGCACCGGTGGGCCAGGCAGGGTGTGGAGGCTTGGCGTCTGCCAAGCCTCACAGCTCTAAATGTAGCGGTCCTTACCGCTGGCTCCGTGGCGGTAATGAGGGCCTAAATGTACTTTACAATTTCAGAAGTTTTACTTTAAAAATATCTAGCTTGAAGCAAGTAACAATAACTTTTACTTCACCATGATAAAAGTACTTACTTCAAAAACAACCAGTCTGAAATGTCACACATTTTAATTCAAATAGAAAATACATTTTAAAAAGACAATGTATTACTGCCTTTCTTATGAATAAACAGAACTTAAAAAAACATTGCACGTTTGAAGAACATTTCTTAATCCTGCTATTATTTTACAACATTGGCATAGTCATAAATTTTGACTTAAGCCATTGCTTTGTTTTGCAATTATTTCAACTGACCAGACTTTCTCTTCTCGAACCAGTCCTCACCATTGAGTGCTTGATCCAAGTCGGAGTTTTAATTTCTTATTTGTTCAGTCTAATTTTTTTAAACTGAATATATTTAAAACTAAAAGTTTTAAACTGATTTTCAAACTAAGAACCTGATTTAGAGTTCGACAGACGGGTTTCTCGGTCACAAACTGAGTCACGAGTATGACGTATTACGATCTCCATAGGCTAGAATGGGATCATAATACGGCAGACGGGATATCCGTCAGGTTTGTGACAGAGTATTCCCCTCCACCAAACTCTAAATCAGGCCATAAATGTTTATAAGTATATGTCTAATAGCTTCTGTGCCACACTAAGTGAAAATCGTAGTGTGAACAAGCCAGATATATAAATGGTTCTCAAGTGTTACAGACAGGTCTTCATTACTTCACCAATTTGGCTTTTACAGAACATGTTGATATCAAAAAATGACAACTAGAATTTTTATATTATTCACTAGGGAAGGAGGAGGATTTATCAACAATGGTCACATTTGAGTGGAATAATCTGCTGGCTGGGAGTCATAAAACTATTGATACAAGATGTAAATTAATAAAAAAACAAACTGCTATTATAGAGAGTTTACACTTTCTTATCATGAAAGCAATTTATGACTGGAGTTGCCCCCAGTATGAGGTGGCTGTGGTTGCATCATTGCTAGCCTCGAAATAAAAGTTTGTAGTCTAGTGGATCCTGCAACACAACAGCTCGTGGGACCCCATAAAACTTTCCAATTTGACTGATCTGTGCTACAAATCCATACTTTAATGAAACTAGAAAAAACACTCCCCTCAATAAAAATCACTCAAACACATCAACGAGTACTACTATGCACATGCACACACCGTCTGATGCTACTTCAAGTATGAGCTTAATATCACTTCTGAATTGTGAAATGTAACCTATTAAGAAGTTCGTTTGCAACAACTATCTGGTATATAAAACAAGACAAAATGTATATCTTGATGCCCACAAAAGGCCATTTAGTGAAGAAAGACTTTGTCTTGAAAGTTTTGATTTGCTCATATTTCCATGCTTACGCCACTGGATTTTTGTGACTCCACAGAACATCATAATAATTCAATGCACAAGGTAGACACAAATCTATGACCTTCCACTAAACAGGCTTGTGAACTGAATCCTAAGTAATCAGACGTGTGGTTAAAATGAAAAGGGTTTCTCTCTCTGAATTTGTGCATGCCTATGAATCACTGTTTTTAGCTTTTGGTCCAAGATAAACCTACATGGGGTACGAGAGAGATGATCCGGTGTTCTCAAGGTCAAGCAAAATGGTCCTTATAGACAGACGAATCCATGGTTCAATGCCACATGCCAAAAAAAGAGAGAGCTTAACTTTTGCCTGTCTATGCGCTGTAAAATATGTGTGCACTACATTATTTGGAAGGTGCTTTTAATTCCAGCAACAGCCGCCACAAATCTCAATGGGGGGGATGACGGGGATTGGGGGAAAGATTGAAATCAATTAAAAAAACACTTACCTTTCTGTTGCCGCCGCTACCTCTTGCTGCCTCGCTCATCCCGCTCCTCTTCTGGTGTCCCAGCATTCACTGGGACACCAGAACAGGCTCCCCAGCAATCGTGTCGCTGCTTGCCTAGCATGAACGCAGTGCCAGGTTTGGTCTGAACGATTCAGACTTGCGCTCAGATACAGCCCTGGTGTCTGTGCAGTTTCTCCAGCCCAGCTGTTAAACACAGCCGGGCTGGAGAAACCTAAGTGCATTTGTGTGTTTGACCGACCTGAGATGGCCAGCCTAACACACATGCGCACTTAGATGCACTCTAAACTCCTTCCCCTCCCACCTCCCGTGACCCAGCCCCGCCCCTTCCTGTACGGCTGGCTGTGTCAGCAGATGAAAAATAAAACGATAGTGGAATAAAAGTTGAATTTTTCAGCTCCTGGCTCTTGGCCAGGGGGGCGACCCTGTTTAATTCACTAAAATATTTCTTCTGGAATTGGTCTGCCCATATTTCTTCAAAAGATATCCAAGGCCTTCAATGAAGCAACATTTTTTTAAGTGAAAGTAAATGTTTGAAAGATTCTTATTCTCCATCATAGGTAAAATGTAATGCCAAGTAGTTTAATGCACCGCAACTTGCAATAACGTAAAGTTGATGTCAGTCCAGAGTTAAGGTCATGTTACAAGTCCTAATAATGCTGCTAAGACCAAGATGTTCTTAGATGAACATGATCTATGGGCTCAAGTGAACAGGATAGTGAGGTAATTTATCAAAGTTAAGAGAAATATAACTGCAGATGCGGAACACGAGATGGAAAACAAATATCACACACAGCTTAGAATTACGTCTAATGTTGAAAAAAATTATTGTCTATTTGAAAGGGCCCTTGCTGAGCGGTAGGTTCTGTGAAACCCTCGCGTTTGTTCATTTCCACGTCAAGTGATATCGCCCCTCTATCGTTCTTTGTTGGGTAGAAAGGGATGGCGTTTGACCATTAGTAATATATATTTTCCAATAATATAAGCAATTAGAATTGTATTACTTTTGGCCTACGATAGTCCCGATCACGAGTCGAGCGCAAATTCGAGGTGCAAGTTTTACCCGGCTGCATTTTACTGAGGTTCCGCCAGTTGCAAATCAGCCACGAAAATGGCTGGCGTGTGCTATGCGCACTTTACCACTCATTCCGAGTTGCGCAAAGATTAACACAGGTGCAAATTGTGCTCACAGAAAATATTAAATACCGGGCTATCGATATCTACTGCATGGGGACTTTGCTGGCCTATTGAGACCAGGCTCAGAAAAAAGCCGTTTTCACAAAAGGGAGACAGGTGTTGAATGACTAAAATATATATATTTTTTTAAAAGAGGCCATGCCTGTACCACCTTTGGTAGCAGTGCCAGGCACTCCTTTTTTTATACAAAAAAAAGCTTCTACTATGTGACGTTTGTGCACTTTGGCGTTATTCGCTTTCCTCACTCCGTCTGTATGTGAACAGGTGCAATACTGCCGTTGGTAAGGCACCAGTGACTTAAAAGCAAAAACAAACCACGCTGCGACTGAAAAGAGCCCACTGTAGGGAAAGTTAAAAGCAACCCACCAGAACACAAGAAATGTGTATGGGCCGCAGTGTTTTAATATCTGCCAATCAAAGTGAAATTTCCAACTCCCTAACTCTGGGCAGCCATGCTAACTTCATAAGCATACCTGTTTCATGACGGTGGGCCCAAGACATAAAGAGGGCTTGTGGAGCGCCGGAAGCTGCATTGCAGCCGCTCTGCAACAACCATTACTTTTTAAAACGTGCATACGGAATGAAGATTACACGCGCTGAAGCAAAACATAGTAAAAGTCCCTTTCCAAGGAGCTAGAAATCACATATTTCACAGGTTGGAGAATGGAACAACCTATAAAACTCCTGCCGAGCCATCACCGACTTTGGCTGCCATTCAGCGGTTCTCTGGCGCCCTCGTCCGGACGGAAAGAATTCAGCATACATTTAAAGGCACATCCTATGAGTACCAGCCACTTGGAGGCATATTTTCATCTTCCAACATCTGGGGTACTGTGAACATAATCTCAAAGCGTGAGCCAAACTGCATGCTTGGCAGCAACACTGCACACTACTTCTGCTTCGGTCGAAACAGGGTTATGAACAAACAGGACTGGAATGGAGGAGGGAATCAAAAAGAATTGGCATTGCACTGTTTTGTTTACATTACTGCAATTCAGATGATTTAAGATGAGGCATATCAGTTTGTTAATGTCCTATTACATAATCAGGAAAAGGAAAAACATTTCCTTCCTGTTTTTAACAAGACTCATTAACAATAGGTATACAACCCATTCCTCCTTTTTTGCTGTGTTGAAAATATGTGTCATGGACTGGAACAAAACCTGCAAATACCATTCTCGATTTTGCAACCAACAAAAATGATGCAAAATGAATTAATACACTTTTTTACACAAGTGAAAAATGTAGGTAATCTAACTCTTAAATCTGTTTTAGACGCTTAGCAGAAGATATTGACATTGAATGTCAGCAATCTTCTGCCCATATCAGCACAAACCTTGTCAATCCCAAGTTTAACATTTTCACATGGAATAAATATTTAACTTTTCAAGCACAGCACATTACTTGAATTATTACTAAAACAATACTGAGCAATTAGACATCTCACATGTCTGTAACTATCATCAACATTACTAAATGGATTAAATATGGAGATGAATTAAAGTTCAACACATTATGACCTCATTGCAGGTTCCCCGGATGCAGGGGTGCTTGTAAATTAACGATACTAGGGGTCCCATTAAGTTGGGGGTGCAAAATTAAGGTGGATTTTCAAAAGAACCGTTAGAATACACTGAGAAATGAGAACTTAGAATGGGAATTGGTAAGTCTGTCTCCAATTTCTCTTTTAATTCCTCATTTTGCCCTAGTATTCCACCAGTAGATTTCTGGTTGAAATACCACAGCTATGCAGTGTTTCCGCAAATCTCATAATTCTGAAAGTGCTGGCAATTACCACAAGGGCCCCACTGTAATTAAAGGGTATTCCGTAATGGGCCTATACGTTTTGGGATGCTTTCTTATTTGATGTAATCATCAATATGAACTTGTTAAAAAACACATTGTATCATTTTATTGTAGTTCAAGCATGCAAAAATACGTACACCATTGCCAAGATGACTACCTTGCTAACAGGCAAAACTGATTCCACCTTCACACTCCTACCCTTAAAGTAGTTTTCCACACAAAAGTCCATCTTACAAAAAGTAAATAGAAAAGTGAATTAGGTTTTAATAGCCAGGTCACATCGCTTCACTGTTATGAGAGTCAACAAAATCTTTTGCTTGTGTTCCAGGTCAGGAAGGATCTGGCCTGGCAGTTTGGGCTGGACTATCCCTGTTGGAGTAGGGTGCTAGCGCACCTGATCCTTAGCAAGTAAACTTACAAGGGGATGCGTATAGGTCGATGAACCTTTTGGATCGCATGGAGTATCCTAGTCAAGTGGTAAACCAATGGATCATCAATAAGCACTATAATCAACAACAACCATTAACATTTTCCCTATCTAATAAGAAAATGCTTTCTCTCTCAAAAAGGTTAATCATTTTTATTCCCTATTAGTTACAATTCTAATCAAAACCTTTATTCGACTTTTTTGTTAATCAAACTTTACTAAACATCACAAAACAAAACTATTCACCAAGAACTTTTGATAAGCATAAACGAGCATCAACATAAGTCAGCATATCCCTTAACATTATGAATAATTCAGCAATGCAAGTCAGTCAGTCAGCTGTCACCATTAAGTCACCCTTGTCAGCCTTCCTAACTCAAATTAGCATCAGCATGTGAGTCTTCATGCGAAAACAATTCAGACAAAAATCATTAATTTGGAAAAATCTATCTAAAGACAGTAAAACATTTTAAACAGCGCCCTTGGTACCTAGAAGAAAAAGCACACATTAGTCAGTCACATTGTTATAGCTACCTATCCAAGCTAGATCAGCAACGAGCCAGTCTTCGTCTTCAGGTCATCAGTCATCAGCAAGAATCGGGCTCACAGAGAGTAAGCCCAATTATCAGCACTTCGGACAGCGTTTCCTGACGTCATCAACTTTCGCCTCTCCGCTCTGAATTTCCTTCCCTTGTCATGACTTTTTATTAGGGTCTCTCAGACCTTCCCACTAATTGCTAATTGGTCAACCTTATCAGAGGTTATGACTCTAACCTATAGTTTTTGTTTACCACATGTTTGCGTCGGTTCAAGCTTCAAGTCCCATTAGTTTGATTGGTCATTCTGTCGATGAGAACATCAGCCGGCTCTTCAGGTAACAAAATTGTTGCTCACAGTCTTTTAGTCAGTGCTTCCATTGTTCAAGTACTGGGAAAGTACATTTAGCCTACTCTACACATAATTGTATCAATGTGTCCTCATCATCTCCTGTTCACTGGTACATTTGCAAAATATTCTAGCAGAGCTTCGTCTGAACTATGTACAGTTCAAGGTCCTTTTCTCCAGTTCCAGTCCTTGGCAGCTCATCGCATTTCCACGTTTAAGCAAGCAAGGTCCAGTGCAGACCAGGCCTCCAGTTCTGCTAAGTTAAGAACATGAATCATCAGAAAACATAGGTTATACATTCAAATATAACATATTAGTACAGATTTTTAATATATTTTCATTATTTAACATTTTGTTAACACACATGGTGACCTCTCCCCGTGGGCACATTTTACTCATACACGTTATTTTCAATTATTAGTTTCTTTTATCAATATTTCTCATTAGTATTCATACGCAAATCATTAGAGACTTCTCATTTTAGCATATCTCCATCACTCAATTAATCTTTCCTTGTGGTGTCTATTTCTTCCTCTATCGTCTCATTTATAACCAAGTCCTTTTACTTGACTATTTGAGATTCAGGCCAGTGGTCTCCTTTTCTTGCCCATTCTGTCAACAATCTCTTTAAGATCGAACTTTTCTCCTTCGCCTTTTCTGTAGTGCCTTCTCTTGATGGACCTGCAACGAATTCAGGAGGAGTCAGATCACTTTGGCTTTCACCTGTCTCAACTCTTTCCCTCTCATGCTCTGGCACTTGGTCTCCTTGTGGTTCAACACCATTTGTTTCTGAGAGAACCTCCCCGGTGCTTGGTTCTCTTGTCACTTCTGCTGGGTTGATTTCTCGTTCTGTCTCCTGAATTTCCGCACCCTCGTTTCTCACTGGGGTGATCGATCCATCTTTCCCCAATTCTGGATCTACTTCAGGCTCGACCTGCTCCGGTTCTGGTTCAGGTAGAACTATTTGCTTTGCTGCAGTTGGTGTCCTCAACAACACTTCTTCATGATCCTGAGGACTCACCACTTTCTTGGTATGGCTCGCATGTATCCAGTTAGGCAAACCTGCACACTTCACAGCTGTTGTAGTTGTCAACACCAGGGTAACGGCTTGTTCCTGCTGAGAGAAATATCGAACCACATCAGCTAGACCCTTGCAGTAATCCAACACCATATCATCTGTAATATTGACAAAAGCATTGGCTGGTATTGCTGGCAACCACATTGCTCTTCCCATAAGAATCTCATGTGGGGACAGCCCTGTCTTTCTGTCAGGTATATTTCTCATTGACATCAACACTAGAGGCAATGCATCCGGCCATTTCAGATTTGTGGGAGCACACATTTTGGCAGTCCTCGACTTTAGAGTACCATTCATCTGCTCTCCAAGTCCTGGTGCCTCTGGACAATAGCTGCAGTGGAGCTTCTGTTCAATGTTCAATGCTGTACATAAGAGCTTAGGGCCAGATGTAGCAAAGGGTTTTTCCCATTCTGTGTCAATGGGAAAATGTGTTCGTACATATGGCCCTTAATCACTTTGTTATTGAAGTGCGTTCCCCTATCTGATTCTAAAGAGATCGGGAATCCGAACCGTGGTATCAACTCTCTGAGTAACAACTTTGCAACTGTAAGCCTATCATTTCTACATGTGGAGTATGCTTCAATCCAATGACTAAACACACACACAATCACTAATGCGTACTTCAATCCACCAAATGCAGGCATCTCAATGAAATCCAATTGCATTCTGCTGAATGGTCCACCTGCTCTTCCAATGTGGCTCAGATTCACCACTGTCCCTTTTCCCATGGTTAACTGCTGACAAATCACACACCTGTGACACACTGCTTCAGCTGCTTGCCTAAATTTTGGATTGAACCAATCAACCTTGAACAACCTAATCATGGCATCTCTCCCAATGTGTGCCTGTCCATGGTAATACCGAGCCATCTGAGTCAACAGACAATTCGGCAATACCATCTGGCCCTCTTCAGATACCCAGATCTCATCTGTACACACTTCAGCTTTGCCCACAGATTTTTCTCTTCCTTGTCTGCAAGGTAGTAGTTTAAGTTAGGTACAGCTAGTTGTATTTTATGAGGGTGGAATTTTGTTTTTCTGAAATGGCAATGGTAGCAAAGATGATGTTCCCTTAAACCCAGAAATGAATTTCTCAGATCCTGGATCTCGTTGATAGGATTGAGTATGTTCTCAGTGTATTTTGAGATAGTATGAGAGTAGTAGGTTGCGCTTGCACAGGCTTAAGCAAATCACAGGTGAATTGTGATATATGTGAGGTAAAAGGAGGGAGTCTGCGTACTACAGTTAAGGGTTAGTGTGCGTACTACAAAGTGTGAGAGTAGGGAAGTCGTAGAAATTCATACTGTATGTGTGTGGCTCTTTGTGCTAAAAAAGTATCCATGTGGTTGTTGGTGACGTACGGACCCTGCATGGTCTAAGACTCCGGAGTATATTGACAAGTGTGGGAGACACTTGGTTATATGTTGTAATCTGTCTGGTTTAGTAGGTTGATCGGGCGTGGTCAACAAGTCAAAGTGCATGTTAGTTGAGTAAAAGAAGCTTTGACTTAGATTTGGTGAGTACTATGTGCACCAGGACAGACCCATTGATCTGTTAAGAGTGAAATTCACGGGTCTAATTTTTCTTGCAAATGTGGGGGACTGAGAAAGAGGAATAACTAAAGAGCCAGAAAGAGCCATTAGTGAAAATCCGTAAGGTCCCTGAACAATTGTGTCCCTTCCTGCAGCAAGTGTTTCCGCAAATCTCTTAATTCTGAAAGTGCTGGCAACTACCACGAGGACCCCACTGTAATTAAAGGGTATTCCGTAATGGGCCTATAAGTTTTTGGATGCTTTCATATTTGATGTCATCATCAATATGAACTTGTTGAAAAACACATTGTATCATTTTATTGTAGTTCAAGCATGCAAAAATATGTACACCATTGCCAAAATGACTTGCTAACAGGCAAAACTGATTCCACCTTCACAGTCCTACCCTTAAAGTAGTTTTCCACACAAAAGTCCATCTTGCAAAAAGCAAATAGAAAAGTGAATTAGGTTTTAATGGCCAGATCACATCGCTTCACTGTTATGAGAGTCAAAATCTTTTACTTGTGTTCCAGGTCAGGAAGGATCTGGCCTGGCAGTTTGGGCTGGACTGTCCCTGTGGGAGTAGGGTCAAGACTGATTTGCATATGGCTGGATTCAAACTGAAGTGGCATCGTTTGCAAAGTAGCAATGGACTAGAATACAGCCCAAGAATTTACCATTGGCTGCGATTAAGCCTTGTAATGGAGGTAGAGGTTGCCACTGCATTTACTAGAGGTAAATATCCTATCCTGAAAGACAGCATTTACAACAATTCTCTGCAAAAGTGAGTGTATCTTCTCTTAGAAAGGAAAAATAGAAGAGAAATGATGAATAGACTGGACTAGTGGATAAGCTGGGAATCTAATTTGATGGAAGGAGGACAATGTCCATTTCATCTTCATAAAGCTAGTTGGAGGGGATGGCATGCAAAAATGTTTAGGGGCATGTCCATTTCAAGTGCATGTTTCATGGAGCTAAATATAATTGTTGTACTATCTTACTGTAGAGACAGACTTGATTTCCTAAGGATTGTCTCTTTACCAAGAACATGATCTTATCAAGAAGTGGAAACTCAGCTATCCTGTAATGTTCCCATATTGCATGCTCATAATGGTTTTTCGCTATTTTTCATTATCTATGTTCTCATTTTCTCCACTTTGTGTCCCAGTTCTTATTGCTTTGCTTTTCTTAATCTGTGACACTCCCTCAGGCATGGTAGATCTGCTATCTTAGAGCCTAACTTAGATCTTGGCGGAGGGTTTACAAATGTGACAGTTATTCTATCCACTGTATTACTAATTCCATAGGCTATAATGGAATTCTAATACGGCAGACGGGCTATCCGTCACATTTGTGACACAGTAACCCCGTCCTCCAGGATCTAACTCGGATCTTTAGTTCCCATTCTTTCTTCAGGTATGTCACTTCTCCTCTTGATATATGACTAAAAAGCGATGGAAACCTCAACACCAAGGTTTTTGATTTTTCTTTTCCATTCACGTTTATACCATATGTAAATTAGGATAAACTACTAGAGGCTCTATTTAACCCCTCCTAACAGAAAAAGTGTGCAGACTATTTGGTGGCACTGTGCTAAAGTGAAAAGGTATTACCTAAGATATTGTTTAGCTCAGTCATGTGGGGTTGTGTGTCAACTGTGGGTTTAAAATTCCTAGGGCAGTGACTTTGTTTTAGCTGAGCTGTATCTGTTAATTCAGACTTTGACCTTCTAAATATGTCTTCAGCAACCTAAAGTGATGTTGATGGAAACTGTCATGGGTATTGTATCCTGGGTCTTGGGCAGATCCCCATTGTCTATCTAACAAAGTCTTTTACAAAACATTTGTAGGATGTTGCCATATTCCCCTTCCTAGCATACTTTTTCCAATCAGCATGAATCAGTTGCTGTCATTCATTCTTATAGAGTACCTTTGAATGTTCCTTTCTTTTTCTTTCTTCAAGTAGTGGGGTGTGCATATCCATTGCCAGAGCTACCCTTAATAAGTTTCAGGGTAGTCACTGAAGTTTGTTTTTTAAAGCGTGTATTCTACTGGGCTGCGAAGCCAAACTTTTAAAACCGTTCTGGCACATGGAGCCTGAATATTTTCAGATTTGCCTTCAAATATTTTGTCATTGGTGCTGTTTATGCTATTCTCTGGTGTTATCAGAAACCTAAGACGCCTTTGCTTTCTCCACTGACATATGAGATCACCAGCCCAGGTTCCTATGGCCTTTATCCTCTTTCCCAGGCACTGCTTGTCTAGAACCTCCCATTTACCTTCTAGAAACTATTTTTTTTTTTCTCAAGCACTATGGCTATGTAGACTTTCCTTTTGTTTTAGTTGTGTGGCATCTCTCTTTGTTTTATTTCTCTTTGCAGACATTATGTTTTCTCTTTTCAGTTCATCGTCTGAACAGTTTATATGAATGATACTCTCTTGTGTTTATTTGAGGTCTTTCTACTTATTACAGATGGACGTGAAGGCATTAGATCTACATATATGCCAAGGACTCCTTGGTCACCCTTAAACTTGTACCCTCAGAGCTACGTGCAATTTATCCCCTCCTTAAAACTGCAGGCATTTTCTTCTTCCTCACGTATACATTCATCATCTCTTGTAGTTCGCTACCACAACTGGTACAGAGTTTGCATGTCATTTCCAGTCATTTAGCAGGTCTCTGCTTTCTTCATATGTCAGTAGCTGAAATCCTCAATATTGCTACTAAGATCTTCGAATGAGGAGTATGCCCTCCCTCTCTCACTGTTCATCAAGTTACATGCATATTTTCAGTAAAAGGTGCAGGTATCTAATGATACTTACATACAATCTGATGAATGACTCCTTCTACCTGGGGTGTGAAGTGCTCTAGTTCAACAATCTCTCTCGTCGCCCCTTGATAAATTAGGTGTTGGTGTGCTTTTATAGTTTATAGATCCTAGATGTAAATTTAAAAGGAGGGCATCTGAAAATGATAGGTTGGCACACTATATCTAAATTCAACATGTTGTTCTCAAGCCTTATTTGCCCTGCACAATTTCTGTGGTAGTAAAGAATCTGATCTGTAAAACTATTTCTTCTTAGTCCCCGGGTCTCCCCAGAACAACACAATCAATAGCAATGAAGGGGCCACCAGCATTGTCCAGCTTTTGCAATATAACAAGACTGGTGCAGATAGTTAGCCCATGGTGCAATCCCCTGACATAACACCCATAAGTACTCTGCCAAATCAATGCTTTCCATAGACTCTCCCAACAAACCTTCTTGGAAAGTTGCCCTCTCTGCACTTGCCAACCGTACAGTAAGTCTCTACTCTCTATGAAAGCAAGTTTGCTTAAACGCCACCATTAACAATTCACACAATGTAGCACTGACCTTTCATCATGGAGTACACAGAATGAAGAAACACTGTAAATCAAAACTACAACGAAGGGAAAATCAATTAATTCACACACACTGTATCACCACCCAACTTTGAACCTCACACAGATACACACACACACAATTCACACACACTGTATCCCCACCCAACTTTGAACCACTCACACATATATATGTTGCAGATAGACTTCTGGGGCTTTGGACAAGTATTTGGTCTACTGAGTAGAGATACACAATGTGAGCGTCATTTTAGGGAGACTCTTAAAAAAGGAAGATGAATAGAAAGAGAACATGAGAAAGAGATTGGTGAGTTGCTGAAAGTGCACAATATTTGTTGTCCACATATTAGGATAGTAAATTGATATTTTGAGTCAGTTACAGCATACCTCTACACACAGAAAAAGAAACACTGCTTGTTTATTTAATATGTACATACTGATTTATGAATCTGTTGTGTGTCGAGTGCCCTATCCACAACAGCACCAACCATCCAGACAGAAGCATCAAATATAGTACTTAAGTTGAAATGAATGAATGGATGAATTAATTACATTTATGAAACACCCTGATATCCTAAAAGGCGAGTCCCGGCAATGGAAACATGCAAACAAGTTGACTGTCAGAGAACAGTCAGGTTTTTAATTTCTTTTTTCTGAACGTAAGATGGCCCAAAAATAGGCAAATGTCCCTGGTGAGGGAATTCCAATTGTATGTTGTATCAAAGAAGAGCCACAAAACATATGTTAACAGAAATGAGCGTTAAGTCTAACAAAATCGTGCATCAGGATGGCTACCAAGGAGGAAGGAATGCTAAGAAAGAGTGATTTAATTGGCTAGTGGTGTAATTAATCATGCTGTTGGAAGTGCTGTGGGAGTCTCTTGTGGCCATTACTGTTAACATGCATCTTAAAGTGATCAAGTTAGTAGAGCTATCATTTCTGTGCATTTAAGAAATCTCAATAGCTCTTCATTGTGACTCTCACAGAATGCACTCTTTTTAGAGTTGCACCTCAGAATAATAAAGAATATAGCTGAGTGCAAGAGCCTGCTGAAAGGGTCATTCTGCAACCTGCAGTCACAGGTGTGAACCTGGTCAGGCTGCACATCCTTGTATGCTTCCAGGGTTGATAAAATGAGACAACTGAGTTAGGCAACAAACATCTATTAGTTCCAAGAAAACCGTGCAGGACAGAATTGTACGACTGGCCTTTTAAATTATAATGTTCTTGCTGTATTTCTCTCTCTGCCTTCAAGTACTTTCGTTTACAATTGGGGAAATTACGCAGAACATGATACATATGCTTTTCTCATGCCTAGTGGAAGTTGTGGTCGCTGTGTTTTTGGCAGTTATGTATGTTCTGAAAAGCAAATAAAAACAAACAAAAAAATATAATGTTCACTAAAAGATCTTCAGTACAACATGTGCTTTCAGACATTATTTATAGGGGTGGTGATCGCGATAGACATATAACAAATGCAGCATGCAATCTATGTGCTCCGTCTTCAAATCATACTGGCAGTAATTTCCTATATTTCAGGTGTTAAATTGTGAAGTCAAAATATATGTACTTATTTTGTTATTTCATTTGAGTTTAAAACTGTTCACACTGCGTCTTAGAAACAACGCCCATAACCTTTTGGCATCTGTAGATCCCAACTGAACCACTACTGAAAGATGGGGATCCCAACATAAGCAATTTCTATCGTTTGAACTTGAAAACAATTCATAGAATTACAGAAACACGTGTATAGCAAACAAATACCACATTATGAAGTATTTTACTTAATTCACAAACAAAAAAACACCCAAAACGGAAATTTATAGACGTTTTAGATTTTTCCATTTTCCATGTTGGCTGTTTTATGTATCCTTAATGTATTAGTCTGTTAGTATCATTTTTTTCTAAACATTTGCAGAAGCCCAGGGGTCTACGGACACAGGTTAAGAACCTCTGCCATGGAATGTTAAGTTCCTTGGTCCCCAGGTCCCGCTCCACATTACTCTCCATCAACAGCTACTTACTTCACATTTACTTTGTAAATGCAGTAGGCCTGGATTTGGAACAACTTATATTATGCATGACTTCTGTTTAGGACTGAATAGTTGTATGCGTTGATACATCTAATTTGTGGCTCTGTTCCTTCTGTCAAAATACCTCTAACGAAACAGTAAGTGTTCGCAATTGACATATGGAAAGTAGCCTAAGATACATGGGTCCATGTGCTTCCAATATTATTCTTACTGAGATCAATGGATGGTGGTAAGCATATATGTCATCATGATTTATAGATTCATGAACAATAAAATAACCTCCATCTCTTCTCAAGTGAACAGCACTGCACTTTAAATGTGCTATAAAATCTGCTTCGAATTAGAGTGTATTTTGTACACCCAGTATGAAAATGATATGGAAAAGGTGAACAGAAAGCCAAAACAAATCATGTTTCAATATGTTTTATTTATAGTAAATACTGTATTGTATATCAGCATGACCCTTCTGGCACTGTCAAATGTTCTCTTCAGATTTAACTACCGTAGCCATCTTGTCTTGCATAGGTGTCTAGTCTTGTGCCAATACAGCAAGCTATTCATACCCCAAGACTCCTTGTTGCCGTGGGTTCATTTTGATACACTGGACCGCAAACTGAAAAATAGTGTGTCCTCAGTAACCATCTACGGCTTGCAGTCTCATTAAAAAACTAAAATGAGAGCAACACAGTTTACACCTTGTGTAAACACACAAGGATGTCCTGAGGATACACCAGATGTGCAATGAGTATGTCACCTAGGTGAGTTAAATGTACCATTACAAGACACTGGGAACAGCTTGTTGTTTTGATTTTACGAATGGGTTACTTCCATCGTTCAGGCTCAGACTTTTGGCTTGTAAGAAGAGATTGGTGCTAAGTGAGTGTCTTCTGTGAAGCAGTAAAAAACCCATGTCACCATTAGGAGGCTATCTCTGGTATCTTCCGTTTCACCCGCCCACAAAAAGTAAATATGTCTCTGTTGCACAAAGAAGCCCGAGCTCCCAAATAACCCATTGTGCCTACTGTGGATTCGGTCCAACATCACTCAGAGCTCTGTGACATGGCAACACACGAAGAGCAACAGCATGGGTGGGTACCAGAGGTGAGTGGGGTGTATTTCCGACATTAGATCATACTGCGCTCACCATCTATGGTTCAAGCATGGGTGTAGCTTCAAGGGGAGTGTTTGGGTTGTGAGACTCCCCAAGTAAATGTATTCTTGGCTTGCAGTTGAGTCTAGGTGCTCTGAGTCAGATCTGCTATCTCTGTGTTGGTGTTTCGTGAGCCAAAAATGAAAGACAAAATGGTGCCTTTGATGTACACAGGAGAGATAGAGAAATAGACAGAGGTGTCCATCTGGTGGCTGAATTTCAAAATGTGAAACCAGAGAATCTGGAATCAATACCAGCTTCTCTGCTTGTCAAAAATTGTGATCCCAGAAAAATATTTTATTTCACAGAGCCTCCCTTTTCTTTATTATCAAATGTGAGTGCACTTTGAAGACCGGAGTTTAGGATGTGTGCCGTACAAGCACCTCTTATATTTGATTTAATAGACTGTCGTTTTGCTTCATCTGTAATAAGAATCTAGGAAACATTTAGGGTTTACATGACTACTGACCTGCCACATAGTTCACTAATTGCATTCCTGTTTAGGGGCGAGTCATGAATGTTTCTAAAAACTATCATTTTTAATACATTTCTGTCTATGCAGTAATATAATCTGATGTACTAAGGTGAAATGCAAAGGCATGTTAAAGAAATACACTTTTTTTAAATTTTGAAGAGAGTGATCATATTTTCACATTATACATGCAAAACCTATTAATTTGCCTGTAAGCCCTCCTCTATTTGCAACTTAAACTTGGGCCATGGGGCTGTCAGTCAGTTGATACAACGATCTGTAAAAGACTAGGACTAGAATGGAGCCCTTCCCACATGCACTGATTTGAGAACTCTACCATCGATGCTTCTTGTAGCAGAGATGAAGACTAGTGTGTGCAGTAAAAAAAACAGGTAAAATAAGTGATCCCAGGAAGGGACTCCAGGAGGTTGTGTTGCATGTGACCATTATCATGAGTTGCCAGGAAGAACTACTAGGCCCAGGTGGGATGGCAAGTGGTGTAGCTTCAACAGGGATTTTTTGGGGGTCCCACCCCTCAAATGTCTTCTTGGTTTTGTGTTTGGGTCTGGGGGCCATGAGTCTATGTCTATGTCGATTTTTCTTGTTCTCATTTTAATAAGAGGCTTTAACTTGTTCATTTTTCGATTGAGATCTTAAATATACATAGTGACCGGTTTATCAAAAAAGTAGTAAATCTTCACCAATAGAAGTTTTCTTGAATGGGAGCAAACATTCACAAAAATTGGCAGTAGTAAGCGTGGAAACCTGTGCCAGGCATACTACTTGCAAATCATCTAATCATTGGGTGTCGCTCTGGGTGGCATTGCAGCCCATTATTTTCACCCACTGTGCCACTCTAGACAGATGCCCACCTAGTCCAAATCAGTACTTACCCTGTTTCTAATGGAAACAGTCCATCCCGAACTATGGTCAGCTCACCCCTCCACCCTTTAGCCCAGTTCTTTATTAGTTGAGACAGTTGAGATTCACCCACCCCCTCCCAAATCTCCTTCAGTAAGCTATGTGCCTGTGGCCAGGTGGGGGCAGCCAAAGGGCTGATGTGAGTACAGGCGGTGGAACCAGTGGGATGAGGTGACCACTTAGAGTCAGGCAAAACAACACTCATCTAGGACTAAATTGTCAAATTACTTTAAAGCTGGGGGAGCTTTTAAATTAAATAGCTGTCCTATCTGTGGTGTCCTCAAGTGGATTAATCAAGCTTATTTTTTTGTATGGAAGCTTATGAATGTCACCTGTACTACTGTTTTTAAAAGCAAAATACCTATGTTTGATCTTTATGGAGCAGAACTGCTGGTCTGCGGCAACAACGTGTACTGGGACACAATAGAGAGGCATATCTTGAAATGCATATTACATCTTACAGCTCATGCCATGGTTCAGGCTATCAGTCGTGAGTTAGGTTTAACATTATGGAATGGCATGGCAGGTGAGCACTCAATAAGATATTTGCATTTTTTACCCCATGGAGACCAAGATTTCTAAGCCATGTTAGAAAGATGTACAAACACTTGAAATAAAACGAGCTATATCACTTTTAAAGCAAATAAACTTATAGAAAGATCTGTATTTCAGCTTTGGTAAGATACGGCACTGGGATCCTTCTCCCTCCAAGCAGATATTGAGAGGATCCACCACCTAAATCTCTAGTAGAAGAGATCAGGAGTACATAAAGAAGAAATATTTTACTGAGCTTATATTAAATTTTCTGAGAAATGAAGAATTATTTACATACATAGATTGATTGAGAACCAAGGTGTTTACATTTCATCTGTGGATAAATCCTAAATTTTCTATTCCATATGTATTGTCAGAGATTATGGCTAACATAGGTAAATGTTCGTGTACTTTTAACTGCAAATGCACATGTATTCATATACTCCTGGACTCTCTGACAGTTTTAACTTTGTATCAGCAATTTTTAATTCCACTATTTGAAAATATTGTGTTTTCTCTTGACTAACTGCAATGAGTCTTTTGGTTGACATGCTTTGTAAATGTGGCGGTTGGGCTTGTCTGATGTTTAACTTCTGAGAAAAATATGGCCTTATTTTATAATTGTATGTTTTTTGTTGGTAATATAATTGGAGTGCTGTATTTGTTTAACAGACTTGCATGGCCTAAATAAACTTTTATTGACTGACTATCAACACCAATTGCTAACAGACAATTTGTGAATAGGACCTGTCGAGGGAGGGATATCAACCATCAGGGTGAATACATTTGATCAGAGAAAGCATTTTCACTGGGTCCTTGTAGTTTTCATGGTCCTATGGATACTGTTCATGGAATTCTAGAACAATGACCAAGGATATTTGTCAAATCTGGCCCCTAATACACTTTAACTAGGACTCAAAAAACAACTGAGAAGCAAGCCTTCCTCCAACAAATGTTCAGGTGGCAAAAAAGTGAATGCACTGCATTGTGAGCCTAAGATCCAAAGTTATCGAATGCCACCAACCTCACAAGTAATAATCTCCGTTGTCTTTTCCACAACTAAACAGTGTAGTTTGGTGACTGCTTAGAGAGTAAATTTAAAACCTTAACTGAGTGACTGCTAAACCTGTTGAGTGTTCCTCGTTGGCTTGATAAGGGCAGTCACAATTCAGGTTCTGCGTGATTAAATGCTTTCCAACAGTAGTAGATTATTTCCACAGGTAGACCCACAGATCTTTGGGAGGTGGCAGAGATGCTTTATTTTAGCAGATGAGGAAACTGCTAGGGCTCAGTTGTAGGGTTTGCATGCCAATTTATTTCACAGATCATGCATGCCCCTTAAGCAGACAGTGGAAAAGCCTATAGCAAAGGGCAGTTTCATTACCACAAAAGTAGTCTTTCTCAGTCAATCACTAAGGAAAATTATCTATTTTTGTTAAATATGTTTTGATTGTTTTGAGTGTTTCTAAAACATAAAATACAAAAACGGATCTGCATTCCAGAAATTTGCATTTAATATTATATTTTCATAGGCCTTTTTTAGTTTGTTTGTAAAACAAATGTTATACTAGATGTTAATAACAGGAAGACAATTGTGTCTTTTAGCTCTTCCATTCAAGGTGGGTACATGACCGGTAAGGCTCATGAAAGAGGGATACTAAAGAGCGTCCATTAAGCACAAATTCCTAGCACTGAAATGAAAGTACTTACCTTGTGAAAATAAAGCTTTGTACCTCAGACTATGTCTGAGGAAAACTCCTTCCTATTATCCCCAACTCAATGCATTCTAAGGTCATCTCAGCATACATCCTCTCTAAGAATAATTATTGCAATAACTTGTATTTGTAATTTACAGAAAACTCTTTGATCAAGAGTAGCACATTCGCGGTGAGGAAGGCTGCAAAGCCAAAACAAATCAGGTGTCTTCAACTAGAAAAATGTTACATGGGTTGCAAATCAAACAGAGTGTGCTTTTTAAGGTGGCCAGCTACATGTGTAAAGAATACTACAATTTTGATAACTCCTCCTTAGGTGAAAGGTTTACCAAACACAGCTCAGGCCATACCCTACTCTCTCATCATGCTTTATTTTACATATTCATATTTACAGTCATGCAACTCTGAGGTGACTTGCAGCCTGCTTTTAACTTACAGCAGAGGGTAATTTATTCCTTATAATACATAGTAACAGCAACATCTGTCCCAAAAACAATTTCATCATTGGTGTGTTGCTGTTTCATATAAAAGAGATAGTATTCTTGCAAATGTGAAGAATACAAGTTAAATCTACAGTGTGAAAGTAAACACACCAATATTCAGTAAGAAATTTGTTGCAAAAAATATCAGAATCGGTTTAACATAAACCAGACAAAAAAGATTGCAGCTCCAGTGTAGAAATATGCAGAGATTCTATCTTTCCTGTAATAACCTACAGTGTGCAAAACATAAATGATGTCCATAAATAGCTCCTTTTTGCTGATCCTTGTTCATTATAGAAAAACAGATCAACAAAAGAAAAATCCTGTTCTCGTTTGTGTTGTTTAAACTGCAACTGTAATTATGCTTTGTGACTTGCCTGTCACCTCAGCTATTGCGTCTGGCTGCAGGCATTTTAAGGTCTCAACCCACGTGTACTAAGTTATTACAGTAGAACAGCTACATCATTTCGTTATTACAGGTGACTAGAGACGTCACAGCTCATCTTTAATAAGTACATTTGACAGAGGCTTTTATACCAGGATTGCAGGCACCAACTATTAACAATAATAATAATAATAGTAATAATAATAATAATAATAATACCCTATGCTTTGTTTGACATGTGTTCACTTCTAGAATAGGCGGGGTTTAATGACTGCCAAATGTTCATTGTGCAGAGACATTCAGAATCACCAGAGTGATACATGTAGTTATTTGTTTGCCACCAGATTAAGACAAGAGTTACAAACAGTGGCCCATATTTATACTTTTTGACGCTAAACTGCGCTAACGCAGTTTAGCGTCAAAAAGTTTTGCGCCGTCTAACGCCATTCTGAAGCGCCATGCGGGCGCCGTATTTATGGAATGGCGTTAGACGGCGCAATCAGACCGGCGCTGCCTGGTTTGCGTGGGAAAAAACCACGTAGACCAGACAGCGCCGGCGTAGGGGGAAAATGGCGCATGGGCGTCTTAAAATGGGGCAAGTCAGGTTACGTCGAAAAAATCGTCTTAACCCGACTTGCGCCATTTTTTAACGACGCCCATCCCCCATCAACATGACTCCTATCATTGTAAAGATAGGAGTCATGCCCCCTTGCCCAATGGCCATGCCCAGGGGACTTCTGTCCCCTGGGCATGGTCATTGGGCATAGTGGCATGTAGGGGGGCACAAATAAGGCCCCCCTATGCCACCAAAAAAAAATATAAAAAATAAAAAATTATACTTACCTGAACTTACCTGAATGTCCCTGGGGTGGGTCCCTCCATCCTTGGGGGTCCTCCTGGGGTGGGCAAGGGTGGCAGGGGGGGTCCCTGGGGGCATGGGAGGGCACCTGTGGGCTCATTTTGAGCCCACAGGCCCCTTAACGCCTGCCCTGAGCAGGCGTTAAAAAGTGGCGCAAATGCGCCGTTTTTTGCCACGCCAACTCCCGGGCGTCTCTTTTGCCCGGGAGTATAAATACCACGTAAAGGCCTGGGAGTCATTTTTTAGACGGGAACGCCTCCCTTGCATATCATTAACGCAAGGAAGGGGTTCACGCTAAAAAATGACGCACATTCCGGGAACTTTGGCGCTATTCGCCTCTAACGCCATAGTATAAATATGGCGTTAGTTGGCGTTAGTTTTGCGTCGAAATTGCGTCAAAAAAAACGACGCAATTTCGGCGCAAACGGAGTATAAATATGGCCCAGTGAGTAGTTGAAGCATTGCTCTTTTATTTGAAATATGCATGGAATTACATTTGATATAACGTCTACGAACAAGATGAACATTTTAGCACCACAACTATTCCATTGTTACATCAACCTGGAGCAATACTTACACAACAATTTATTTGCCTTTTAATGTTTCTGTCATCTGCCATCTAACGTAGATATTCACGTTTCACAATGGATATCTTTAAAGCACCCTATTTGCTTCTAAACCAGGATACAGGCCAAGTACGAAGTTGATGCCATGCTAAATTGTGCACACATGGGCTGCCTGGAATGAATGGCTGCCACATCCTTGAGCTAATAGTGAGGCCCAAGGCGTGGTGCTCTGGTCAGTGTATGAACTGCACCATCAAACTGTCTGCTTCCCCTTTGCTGCACCTGGAATATCCTAAATTGGATAGACTTGCAAATTCCACTGACCAACAGAGCGAGTTTCGGTGTAGTGGTGCATAGGTGTAATTTGTCTCTTAAATGCTTATGCTATTTACAAAAACCCCACCCTCTTTTTGTATTTGTAGTGGATTATTCAGTACAATAGTACATTTCTAAAGCCCCCCAGGACTTCAGAGGAGGCACTTAGGGCCAGATGTAGCAAAATCCGTTTTTGCAAGTCGCAAAAACGGATGCAGAATGGTGTCTCAGACACCTTCTGCGACTCGCTATGGGGTCGCAAAGACCCACCTCATCAATATTCATGAGGTGGGTCGCATTTTGCGACCCCATAGCGAGTCCCTGCACTCACAGGGATGGTGGCCTGCTGTAGTCAGCAGACCTCCATGTCTGTGACTGCTTTGTAAATAAAGCAGTTTTTTTTTTCATTTTGCAGCCCGTTTCCTTAAAGGAAAACGAGTTGCAAAATGAAAAAAATACCGAAACCATTTGGTTTCGTTTTTTTCAGAGCAGGCAGTGGTCCATAGGACCACTGCCTGCTCTGAAAAAATATTTTTGTTGATATTCACAAAGGGGAAGGGGTCCCATGGGGACCCCTTCCCTTTTGCGAATGAGTTACCACCAGTGTGACACTGGTGGTAACTGCGAGTTGGTTTGCGACCGCATTTGCGGTCACAAAGCAACTCTGAATTGCGATGCGAGTCGCAAATAGGAAGGGAACACCCCTTCCTATTTGCGAGTCGCATTCACAAATAGCGAGTCGGTACCGACTCGCAATTTGTGAATGAGCATCGCAAAAGGCTTTTTGCATGGCGCAAACTGCGATTTTCGCAGTTTGCGTCATGCAAAAAGCTTTCTACATCTGGCCCCTAGAGACTCACAGTGGCAGGTAGTGATCACAGCAGGGTTCAGTCCTGATCAGCTGGGTAGCTTCAGGAAATAGTCTCTTGCAGCTTGTTGTGTCCCTTTAGTTTTAACAGGTCAGCCAACTGACCCTTGGAGTCACTTCTGGGGTCCTGGGTTCAAGGAAAGAAGGTCCAGTCTTCCTTTTACAGACAGCAGGGCAGTCCTTCCTTTGAATCTTCTCAAGTCCAGGAGTATTTTGACTTCAGGTTCTGAGGGTGCCACTTTCATAGCCAGTGCCAGACTGTGAGTGGAGACAATATTTTGTCTAACCCCAAAGCTAGTTATGATCAGTTTTCCCCCTCTTTCCTGGGTTTGGCTCCAGCTTGGCTAGTGAATCAGTACGTAGGGACATGCCTCATGTATGATTCCTTTGTGTGTGCTTGGGTAGGTCCCTCTGAAGTGTAATCAGGGCAGGGCACAACTCTCACACAGCCAACCTGTCAGGAAGACCCACTGCCCTCTACCCCCAGGCCTCTGTCCACTGTCTGGCTCCAATACACATTCGCCCGTGGGGGATCCATCAACAGCCCAGGAGCAGATAGCTACTCACAGAAAGGCCCCCAAAACTTTAGAGAGGGAAATGCCAACTTTCTAAAAGTGGCATTTCCAAAATAATAACACAAATCTGACTTTATTAATAAAGAGGATTTTAAATTACAATTGAATAGAAGAAGTGAAAGAAGTATTTCTGTAGCTGCTCCCAAACTGAATGTATCACTTATTAAATGTAGTAAGGTAAACCAATGTCAATATATGTGAAGCTAGCCTTGCCACAGTGAAAATTAACTTTGGAGGTTTTTTATTGCCAAGACATGTACAAGATTAAAGATACATGTCCTGCTTTTTAATACCAGGCACCCTGCCACATGAGTATGTAGGGCCTGCTGCAAGGGTGACTTATAAGTATTAAAATTGAAGGCTTAGCTCTGCATACATGCAGTGGCAGGCTTGAGACTTGTGTACAGTGTTATTTTAGTAGGTGGCACAATGAGTGCTGCAGCCTACTAGTAGTATTTAATTTACAAGCCCTGGGTATGTTGTACCATCTATTAGGGACCTATCTAATAGGAAGGTATAAGTAAATAAGTAAATTAAATGTACCAATCAGGTGTATATCACTTTTACCATATTTGGAAGGGACGGCGAAAGCACTTTGCCATTGGTCAGCAGAAGTAAAGTGTGCAGAGTCCTACTGTCAGAAAAAACAGCTTCAGCCATAGAAGGCAAAAATCTAGGGCGACCCTGCAGATGGGCACATTTTAATCAAGCCTTGCTCAGGTTGTCCCAACCTGTAAGGAAGCCAGCAATTAGACATCCTGGTTGTGGTGCTCAAGTAAGTGCCATCCACCCTAAAGGGTGGGTCCTGTCAGTGTTCCATGAGAATACTGGCACATTGAACTGGATTTCTGCACATTATTTGAGTTTTGCAGAATGTAATGATTATTCTACAGGTCCACCTCTAGAATGGTATTCAGACACTGGTGAGCATATTGTACATCCAACATTGCCTCCCTCCTGGGAGAAGCTTCCTCACCTAGCTACCTCTCAGGATCTTAGAGGTAATCACTTGAGTGGAAGAATGAAGCAGGAAGATGACGGGGACTTTCCCTACACTTCAAAGGGGCATCCACCTCACTTCTTCCTTTCAGAGAAACCTGGTCTCCTTCAAAGTACCTGATGAATTTTCCTACAGTCTATGTCCCTCGTTAGCTAGCTCCCTTTGTCCTCCATCTTCTGCACCATAGACATACATGAGATCCAAAAGGGATTCCTGTCCTCACACAGTAAAGCACTACAAATACACACTATGCCTGTTATAATACACATGCACAATATACAATGCACAAATGCCCTCCATACATGTCCCTTTCATCCTACCCAGAGCCCTTTATCCTAACTGTCCACTGCCACCTGACCTTTTATTAAAAGGTGATGACTACATAACACAGCTCATAATTTAGTTTAGCAGAATGAAACTAATAGTTTGTGATGTTCTATTACAGAGGCTCACAGCACAGCATATTTCCAAATGCGAGTGTTCAGAAAGTGAAAACGTGGAAGTTCCTACCAGTTATATCCCATTTTCCTAACTCCCTCTCAATATATACATTAGTAAAGGGTGTTTCCCATTTGCTGTCATTGTTAATATGGATATATTTATTTTAAAACATGTTTAATGCTTGTCAGACATATGGACATTATTCAAGTGAAGTTGTGAATGTTAGGTAGCCATATGTTCTGCCCCAAGTAATGGGCATTTACTATGTGTAGAGTGTTTTAGTTCTTCTCATATCAGTTATGAATATGGACATCAACATGCAATATACAAAACAGAGCAGGGTGCTGTTACAGAATTTATCACATTAGGTGGCCTTTTAATTGGATGTTATGCAGTGTTAGGATGTGAGGTGTAATCTGTATGCTTTCACCATACAGGTCTATTAGTATTGGTCTGTTTGGTCTACAGCTTCACAGTATACTTGATGCTATCAATGCCTGTGCTTTGATTTAAAGTTGTAATCAAAGGAACAAATTAACACAATGAAACATACAACTAATGAATGCCAAGACTTTATTTTTAACACGAGGTTAAATACATATCATTTACCACATTTTATATGGGAAGCTTTCTTGTTATGTAGCCCCTAATGTCTTATTGGTGTTGGCAGAAATATGTTCCTAGGCGTCTCGGTGTCTCTCATACAGTCTTCCTCATCTGTGCTACCCAAGTCATTTAAACCAAAGTCCACAAACCAAACCCTACCTCCATCTGAACACACTATCACCCAGAAAGCCCCAATAAATTACTCATAACACAACAAAGGACCTGATTTAGATCTTGGTTGATATCCTGTCCACCGTACTACGATCCCATTAGAACCTATGGAGTTTGTAATACAGCAGACGGGATATCCATCACGTTTGTAATGGATTATTCCAACCGCCGAGATCTAAACCAGGCCCTTAGTCATGTTTTCTCTTCTCCTTGAATGGGCAAACTCACAATTCCCCAAGCCACCTTCGGTTGGCTTGGGCCACTTATGGAAACATAAACTGAATTGCAAGTTTGTGTGAGACCTATTTAAAGTGGAAAGTGTCCCTAATTGCTGAATGGGTTAAACTATAGAGTTGGCAGATAGTGCGCTCTCTATAAGAGACTAAAAGCATGTGCAAAAATCAGGGTCTAAACTCTGGTGGATCTATTACCTGATCAGGAGATCTCACCCCTTGTACTTTCCAAGAGTCAAGAGATCACTACTTTTAAGGTGACGTGAACATGCTATCCTACTCTCATTTTACCTGTGAGCAGCATCTATCCATTACATTCTACCTCTCTTCTTCTACAACTGAACACTTGAAATCACCCCAAAAAGTTAATAGCCAATTGCTCAAACCACATTTCGTGTCTGATGCATGAAGAGGTTAGCCACAGTGCAATAGTTTGCATAGAGCTGTGATCAGACCAATCCTTAGCAGTGAATGGGATTCTCAAATTCCTTGTAGTGCAAAGCGGCTGATCTTAATGATGTGCTGAGGGCAACCCTCTAACCTCACTAACATTAATAAGGCATTAATAAGAATTGACCTGCATTTCATTGAGAACAGTTGCAAGTGCTAGGGTGGAGGCTTCTTGGGCCAGCAACCCTGCATCCTACTACCTACAATCGGATGCATTCTGACCCCTGTTTCTTAAGTCATAATGCTACGTAAAATCAGAGAGAGTGGTCCGTGGAACTGCTGCATACTCCTCCTAATGTCTCCAGCTTGAACAATTGTGAGAGTCATCAAATATTGATAGCTCACACTTTGACTACTACCTACCATTCGTAAGCGCCAACCATCCTATGCTTTGCGATCAAAAAAACAGTTTCAAAAAAAATTGTACATGCTATTGCGAGTTGCAAGAGATGAGAAACACCCCTTCTGCACTCCTTTTCCTATGTATATTGCAAGGTGTTTCCATTGCTATTCATAAAGTTCATTAAGAATAGCATTACAATTTGGGGCTTTGTTTTGGCAAATTCAGCTGTGTTTTGTGCATCAACCCCCCAGTGTATCAGTATTACCTCGGTAGACAGTTAACTAAATGGGTATATTTATAAATTTATTAAAATAATAGATAGAAACATAGATGGAGTTATAATTAGATATATCCACAAATACTAAGTACATAGCGATATTGAGAGATGCACTGAAGATGCAATTGAGAACAGGTAAACAGTCATGAAGAAAGATGCATACACAAATAGTTATCTAGATAAATACAGTGATACAAAGATATTGCTAATGCTAAAAACAGATTTAGAAACAGATATATGCTGCACCTTGGGATACAGTAGGCATGAGTACAATGAGTGAAGGAAAGCATAGGTGTACAATGGTGCCCATGACTCTCTTCTTCATTTTTCATTTTTCTTATGACCTATATCCCTTCAATACCCTTGCCTTTTTTTAAATGATAGATTTTTAAAGAATGCATTCAATATAGTATTAGTAACTGGTGGTCACCGGATATTATTAGCCTATATTAAAGTCAATGTGTTGAGGCGTTTGCATAAAAATATGGCCTAAAATACTGCCCGTGATACATACGCACAGCTTTCAAGCTCACAACTTTCAGTGGATGTGTTCACAGCTTTTAAGCATGAAAGTATATTTCGTTGGTGGAATTATATTTTGTCTGTGGTGGTAAGTGTAAGCCTTAATGAACAATGTGTGGCAGTATTTATAAGGACAGGTCTGCTGTTAGAAACTTTTGAAAATGTACTTTGATGAACATTCTAGTAGTAGAACGTAGTAGAACGATCAAGAAACCTTTTTCAAATATCTGTGTCTAGAGTATGAAGATTTAATATTAGCTGGACACTGGTAATTAACAAAATGGAGAACAGGAGGCAATTCAACTATTTCTTAAAAGTGTTATCATTTTTAAAAGGTGTGTGTTTGATCAGCGTTATTGCATCAGGCCTCACATTGGATAGCTCATCTCTTCAAAGGACAAATCATTTTGCCTTCTGCGGTCTTGAGCTGCACACAAGGGTATCGTGTGAGGACTATGTCAGGTCTAAGATAATAGAATATGTGTGAAGAAGGTGCATGCAGACTGCACGACTCCTCTACAGCCTTCAAAGACGAAGACTTTAGCACTAGAGTTTGTATCCAAATATTTAGTTATGCATCCGCAATCAATCTGACAACTGTCTTTCACAATTTGATTCAAGTTGATGTGTAAAGATTGTGGGTTTAAAGAGATATTCATAGTAAGTGCAATGCAGACAAGTGCAAAGAAATGCAGTTCAAGTGTATGATAAAATGATATAAGCACATCCATTGTGGAATACCCAACCTAATTAAGATGCTATCACTGCGGTGCCTGGATATGTACAGAAAGGTGCATTTCCAACAGACAAATACTCTAAGGATTTACTCTAAAATTTTAAGAATTTTGGTATATTGAACTGATACAATAATGCCCCTATAAATCTAAGCGTTACACACAGCTAAACACTAGTTGTTAGCATATTTCTACGGTTTCCAATGCTTGTCTCATTATTCTACGGTGAGCAATGTAGCCCTCATAAGACATCCCCTGCCTCCACTGCATGTGGTCACTATTTTATTAATGGAATTACAAGACATGAAAGTAAAAATTACTTTCTTCTTCTCGCAACACAGCGGTGAATTCTTTTACAATAACACCCCCTGCAAACACGTCAGATGTGGTCATAAAAGCAGAAAGGGCTAAATTAAATAGTTTGTAACGGTCTGGGTTCCTGGCATTGTGGAATGATATTGTCCATGTCTAACAAGATCACCATTTATTTGAAAATACATATAGTTTTCAGAAATCTCAATATCCGAGATGAACTGACAACACGTCTTTTGAAGAATAATCTTTTGAAACATAATCCTGTGAGTATAAAAAAGGCAAATCCTTGTATTGTGCATCATATAAATGGCCTATCAAACAGACAGTCAAATGTTTTCCATGAAATGCAAATTCTGAAAGACTGTCTTGACCCACAAGGTACCTAATAAGAGCTGTTCCAGGAAAAAAACGTGAACTTTAACCTAATGCAGCTCCCAGCATTGAGACACTGGTGGCTATCAACGCAACATTCAATACAATTACAGTACCTTTGTCAAAAGATTTAACATTCTATTCAAACATATGGGCCATAGGTTTTTTTAAATAAAAATTAATGAAGGTCAAAAAGTGATACGCAGTTGTAAGAATGTACAAAGGCTTCTACTGTTTTATTTTATTTTGCATTCTTAAGTGCAAACACAGCTGCACTGCTTGAGAGCCTTGATGTAAGATTAAAAGCATTATAAAATACACAAATGCAAAACTATGAAGAAATCTGAATTTAATGTAAATAAAAAAAGAAAAAGGGGAGGTTTGTTTTCTTTCTTGAAAAAGGATAGTGAAATGTAAATAGAACTGCCAATATAAAAAAAAGATTTAGACAGGACTTGCTGCTTTCAAATCATACACATACCAGGCCTACCACAGCATGCCTACTAGTTCTCCTTCCATCACCAGACATATTGGCCTACGAAATGGTAGTCCGACTGACAAAAATTTGTCTCTTGGTATGGCAAACAGGGAAAATTAGATTAGGAGTACAATATTCTTGCAGCTGTATATTTTTATGTTTTTTCTTATGTAGTCAAAATGACTACTTAAGGCTGTGAGTCAAGAAACCCACATGCAGGGTTTAGGGTGTCTAGCCAGTTGGCAACCCTCTTATATTTGGTGATTTATACAGTTTTAGATTGCCTACAAAAGACATATTTTAACTGTAGTTTATTTACAGTTTCTAGAAATGTATAGCATAGAGTAAAAGTGTTGAAGCAACTTTCCAACTATCAAGTTTTTTTATGGATGGGTAGTGCGAGAGAATGGTTCTTCAAGCTGCTCTTGAAAAAAAAAACACAAACTAATGTCTACGATGCAGAAAGCCAAAGGAACAAATACTGAGCTCGTCTATGAAAAGTTTGTTTTGTAAAAGAAACTCACTTCAAAAGAGTAGTTTTTGGTGTACCTAAAATCATATTTGAGACTTTGCCTGTGTTTTTTTAACTAAAGCTCCATTTCAGAAATGTAAATTTTTTTAAAATAATACAGAGCATAAGTGTGTGTTCCTGTGTCCTTTACTTCACTTAAGTTTATGAACATGAATTGTGCACTTACATGATTAATGTTGTAAAACGGCACATTTTTGTCAACGCTTTGTTTTCAATGCTAATTTCGGAACAAAAACGATTTTTAATCTGGAACACCATTTGAGGAACACCAGCTTTCATCATTCGACTTCAAAACCATTAGCGTAAAATGTATTCCCAGGAGACTGCACTTCAAGATTTTGGCCAAATTTAGTAAGAATATTTAAACAAAGACAAACTGTGTAAACTAGGTAGAACAAGAGTTCTCTTGCAGACTGTAGCCAGACATCAATTGCAGTAGTTCATGTCTGTGGATCAATTTAATAATGTCACTTTTTACGCCATATTTCTTTAGAAGGAAAATTGTGTACAAAAGATATCTTGGGGAGGGGTGATATGTAAAATGCTTTACACTTGGTATTTGTGATGTGTGACAAAAAATGCTTAAAGGGGAGGGGACATAATTGTCTAACTTTGTAACAACTTTAAAATATTCGGTGCAGTGCCCAGACAGCACTCCGTCTTTCCATCAGACCCTCTTGAGTTTACATCTACTTTTCTGAGTTATTATGCCCTCCAAATGTTGGCTCTCTCATAGAGGTCTCCCGCGCAGTTGTCTGGTGTATGCCATTTTAGTTTTTACAGGAAGGCCCTTTAGTTTCTAAACAGAAAGTCAAAGCAACTTTTTGGGGGCAACAATGAAACTTGTGCTGAAGTTCACACCGCCCCTTTCATAAAGGAGCCCTCTGCAGCCGTCAAACTGCAGACAAAGCAAACATAAATAAGAAACGAGGTCAGAGACACAATACGCGAAAGCAGAAACTGAAATGGAGACGTCGTTTTAAAGTCCCAGGCATCCATGCAGACTGGGGAGAGAATGAAAATTGCTTAGTGAGAGGTGCGTTCACTCGTCTCACTCTTTGGGGGTTTTCCAGTAATATCAGGGTTAGCGCAACTTCTCAGGCCCTGCATTCTAGTCAGCGAAGGGCAGGCGAGGAAGGCAGCTTCGGATTTTCTTTCACTTGCAGGAGATTTGCGGCACTCCCTTCCCCTCTCGCTCTCTCTCTCTTTAAGTCCCGTACGTGCAGCAGCAGCAAGCTCTGCAGCTTTGCACTTCCCAGGCTGCCTGTCGGTGCGGGCCCGGGTGCTCCGCCTGCGCGCGGCTCGCCTGCGCGTCAGTGCCCGCGATGCCCTGTACGTGCCTGGGCGGCTCGTCTGGTTTTGTTCAGACTTTATTCGCGCTCTGGCCGGCGGGGCGGCCGGCAGCCCGGGCACGTTCTCCGAGCCGGGGTGGTACGGGTTCGAGGCATTGACTGGGAGTGACAGCCAGCCGGGCGGCGGGGGATAAATCAACGCTGGGAGGGGCAGCTGTCTGTGTTTCATCGCACTGCGGCAGATCCTGCGGAGGGAGCCGGACGGGGACAGGAGGAAGAGGGGCAGGAGGCGCCCCTGTGCCCGGACCTGGCACCGCTGCGCACCAGCCTCGCCGAGCACCGCGGATCCTCGCCTCGGATTCACTTCGTATTGCCCGAAGCAGGAACTTGCGTTCGTTAAACATGTTCGGAAACGTGTTTTTTTATATGTATTCTTCAGCTGGTTGGGCTGCGCTCCTTAACTTTCTCCCAGATTTTTTTTTAGCCAGGGTTTTGCTACAGTGGTTAGTGAACTGGCTACCGCAGATCGACCTGTCTGTGAAACAAGTGAGCTATTGTAATATGTATGTATAGCGGTTTAATTATTTGTTTGTGAGATTGCAATAAAAGAAAGTGCGAATTTAAAAGTGGCGCTGTATGCCTGCCTTCTCCTCGCATTGCGCATGTTTACCGGTGTTTTCTAATTATAAATACGCACTTACCGTCATACACTGTGACTGCGCGAATGCAAATCACAAGTGACGCGAAGTGAAATAAATGGACGTATATTTATTTAAATCTGGTATTTTTGAATGAACGTTGCTCAGAATGAACTCTAGAGCGATTTTCAAGCTCGCACGTTTCTAGGGAAGGAGTGCACAAGTGGCTGCTCCTGCACGGATGGCTGGAGCGACCCTTATCTGCCTGCTGCAGGGGTATTCAGGCCTCGCCTGTGTGCTGGGCTGAGGCGCTGGCGGGACGCAGAGGGCGCTGCTGCACGACGCAGGCTGCTGACTGTACACGTACTGCGAGGCTGTACAGTAAGGCTGGCACAGCACATGCACGGGGAAGAGAAAGGGGAATTCAACAGACGCACCCCAAGATGGTATAGTCCTGAAATAAGGATGTAGGACTGTGCGCTGTTTGTTTTATCCCATTTATAAAGCACGGAAAGACCGAAAGGGGTGTTCGCAACCGTGCTTCCTAAAAAGGAGTAACAACGTTTGCTGAAAAATACTTTTATGTATTCAATGCAAGCACACGAGAAAATCAAAATGCACACACTTCCTGCTGAATAAATTTCCAATTTAGAGAGGCTATCGGGTGAGGCCCGTGCCGGCCCGAATGATAATTCTGCACGCGCTGCAGAGTTTTGTGGGCTCAGGAAAAAATATAGTTTTACAGGACTTTAGTCCAATAAAACACACCACAAGCTACAGGGGGCTCAGGAGGGAAATGTACACAGTTAAGTGCAGAGTTTCCCCGGCCTGTTAAACTAAAGGCGGTCTGTATTGTTTTATTATGAGTACAGAAAAAAATAAAAGCGGACATCAGGCGAGATTTTTGGTGACTAACTGTGATTCTTATCCCAAAAAGTGTGAACATCTGTAAAGATTGGTTGACCTTTGGTGTGTGGGTGCCTTGTTCGAGAGCTAGCCACCCTTGTGTACAATCGATTGGAACTGAAAACAAAATTGTATTAGACGCGTTGAAGTTTTCCGCGTTTATCCACGTGTAACGTAAAGAAGGGGCACGGTTCCTTTTTAACCCCAGTGCGTAAAGAGATAAGTATGTCTCATGTTTTAAATATTAGGGTTATTTATCGTTTGGCCGGTAAACAGCCTGCTGTTTTACGAAAATCAATAAAAATGTGTTTAAAAATGTATTGAACCCGTACTAGATTGACTGCTTTAGAAAAAAACGAAGATTCGCAATAAAGGCGTTTTTTAAAATGTATAACATGACTATTTCGTGTTGAGCAGACAGGTTAGCACAGTGGAAATCTGCAAATGCCACTCGTATTGTGAGGCGTGGTATTGTCTGTAGAGTTACATTTCAAGTACGCACAAGTAGGTTACTGAAACAAAAACTAAAGGTGCACAAACATATCATAAAAGTCCGGATATTTATTTAAGTTGTACATTCAAACGACGAGGCTATGTTTGCACCAGCTAAAAGCATGAACTTCTAAGTTGTGCACGTGGATAATAAAGTTGTGCCTGCACGTGGGAATGGGGTGCGCACTTATAACGAAGTTGTGTGAACACCGGAGAAAGTCGTGAATGCACACCTGGGTCGCGTACACAGATAGGAGCGTGCATACACGAACATTTCCCTAAGTTATAATGCGATCTAGCATACGTGTACACATTTGTAAGTTCTTGAGCTGTGCACACGCGTAATTAAGTGATGAATTTAAACAATTAGGGTGTGGTGTATCAAAGGGTTTTACTCATTTTATGTCTCTGGGAAAATGCGTTGATGCCGAGGCCTAAAAGTTGTGCATGCATGTTGTAAAGCTGCACATACACAACGTGAAGTTATGCTTTTTTCTACACAAAATCTTGTCAAGAATAAAGTGCATAATGAAAAGCATAGTTTTTCTAATATGACTACAGCTTCAAAAGGCATACTTTTTTGATCATGAGGTGGAAAAAAACAGATTTTTTTGCAGAGCGCCACCAATATGGTTGAGACGACACAAAGACGTAACCATAGCAAGTACTCTATCTAAATGGGTGTGTTTTCTGGGACGTGGCATGACACGTCTACTATCGGGGACAACTAACACATCAGGTTTTTTTTCTGTGTACCACAACAACTCCCAGCACAAGCGTGACCACTGCAAACACGGTGCAAAGCAGCCGGTAAATTCGGTAAAGTCGGTGTTAAGTTCAGCAAAACACTGAAAAAGAAAAAACACCTGGTAGGCCACCCTTCAAACAAAATGCTTAAAACATAAATCGAACATAATTTCCACTATGCAAACGTTTTTATTATCTGTATTTCATTTTTTGCCCTGGTGATGGGCAGTTTTTATGTGTACAGGCAGCAGTCTCAGAATAGTTATGTACAATGTGTAAGCTATTATAAATACATTAGTAATTCAGACAATGCAAATACATCATTAGAGTGAATATTAGCATTTTGAGTGTGAGTCGCTTGGTAAGTTTTTTGGTGCACGTTTTTAAATCAAGGTCTGGTAGCCAGACCTGTATTTCACCCTTGTCAGGCGGTTTTGCACTGGTATCAGGTAATTTTGTACTTGCACAGCATGAGTCTGTGGTCTGTGGCATTTGCACCATCACCCAGTGCAAAAACACTATTTGCTCCAAGTGATCAGCTCGTCATTTCAAAAGCCGATTCAAGGCTGGGAAATTGTAAAAGTTGTTTCTGATGGGTTGCGATATTCTAGACTGAAGTATTTCATTGCATAATCCTGAAACCACTTATATTCTCTCCAGGGACGCCCACACACAAAGTAAACATATCTATATAATTCATTCATTGTGTATATTCACTTCTCAAACGCTGCTTGGGCCACAACAATTGTGGAAAGTCTATGGGAGGTCAGATTACAGGAACAATTTTGGGTCAGGGATATCTGAATTTGTTGGCAGTATTAGCCTGGACAGGGTAATAGATTTGTGGTGGTGGTATTTGAATTTGTTGTCGGTAACAACAGCCTGTTGTATTTAAGTTTGCTGTTAAAAATGTAAGTTATTGAAACAGCTTTGGCAACAATGAAACATGCATTTTGTGGTGCAACCTGTAGCTAACATTAAGGTATGCACAATTTAACAGACTAAATTCAAATAATGCAGACAGCTTTTACTGCCCACAAATTGCAGTACAGTGCAACAGATCTGTTTACAGAATCCTTAATTCCTTAATACCACTGCCAAATTTAAATCCTGTAGACACAAAAATGTTTATATGATCCTAAGCTTGAAAAGGCGAGCAGTCCACATGTGTGCCATTTCAGTGCAGTCTAACCATGCCAACGTGGGGGGAAATTCATGTCAGCTGATCACATGCTGTACACGTCCTCCTAGTCAGGAAGCACCACAATTTGATTCAGCTTGTGGATCTTTGCCATGTAAGTTTTTATGCATTCATTCATTATCTTCCTCTTCTTCTCATTCCTCTAAAAAGTTGGTGTGCAGAAGGAAACATGGTGTGTTGCAGCCTTAAAAGTTTTGAGAAAAAAACTTTTTCCCTAAGTATATTAAAATATGTGGTACGTTATTGCCACCTGCATGCACTTCTTTTTTTTTTACAGATAAACATTTTACAGGACTGTAAAATGGCAACAATGGTGTGGTGTACAGCGAATATAAATAGATACTTTATTGAGTGTGAAGTGTATGATTGGAGAAACAGCGTTGACCAATGGGGAATTTTAATTTTTCAGTTTCACTAAAATCTCCAGTCTGTCACCCTTTATGTTCTCGATGGAAAAGCTGGACCATATTACACATATGGATTCCTAGGAAAAATTGGACCATCTTACACGCATGTAGCCAACATATTTATATAAAGGTTTAAGTGCCTGTTGTCCTACATTATAAGGATATTGCAAGTAACAGAGGAGTTCCATGACCATATAGAGGTTGAAGGCTGAAGGCCAACTCCCTTTTTAAGGCCATGGAACTCCAGGGTGAGTTTCCATATTCTTATCATGTAAAGCAGGGTGTACTTTATTCCTTATAATACATGGTCACACCATCAACTTTCTCACAAACCACTTAAATCCTTAGTGCGCAGCAGTTTCATAGGAGAGAATGTTTGCAAGCATGAAAAATAAATTAGAATTTCTAGTGCAAAATTAAACACATCCAAAACTTTTAGATATTTTTTGCAAAAGGATATTAGAATCAATTTAATGCAAGTCAGTTTTTTTTAAAAAAAAGCACAGTACCTCAGAATGTGTAGAAGCAACCCAAAAGATTCAAACTTTTCTAATAATTGGCTAAGGAGTGCAACAAAATAAGCATGTTGACATACATACCTCCTTTCTGCTTGTCACTGTACAGCTAAAAAAGAGAGCAGAAGAAAGAACAGCTACATTTTGGTTTTGTCCTTTACACAGCTGCTTTGATTTTGCTCCATGACCAGACCTGGCTCTTGCAGCAGTCATTCTGATGTCAGAAATCATTTGTAATAAATCATTACATGTAAGCAGCTAAGTCTTTTCTATATAATGAGCAAATGGGTGTGTCCCAAGTTGCCTATGACAAAGAAATTAGAGACTTGTTTCTATACACCGATTGCATAATCCTATGTATTATATATAGAGAGATATATTTGTTCTACCTCAACTACTTCTTTGAAAGTTTTGGGGTGATCCGTCAAGGGAGAGCAGAGAAAATGGGAGGCTCCCAAAACACATTTCCCTTATTCATTTTTCTATAGGAAATTTAGACACAGCTATAGGCCAAATGACTGAATGGTTTTGCACCATGTTTGGTAGAAAGCTTGATATTGGTGCAGAAAGTGTGATTTGGTGTAAATCCGTATAGTTGCTTTAGAGAAAGGAAAGCTTAAAAGTTATAGATATTTACCACCATGGAAAATCCGCAGAGCTGACATATCTCAAGAAGTTGCCACCACACGAACAACGATGTGGCTTCAGCCATCATAGGACCCAGGACTTAGGGGGTCATTCCGAGTTTGGCAGTAACTGAACAGCCACGCCGGCGGAGGTCTTTTGACCACCACTAGGGTGGCAGTACAGACCGCCATATAACGAGTAAGGCAGTGAACCCAATGCAACACATACAACTTACCGCCACCACTGACGAGCAGTAACCGGCGGCAGAAGCCAACTTAATGCAGGATGAAGCCAGTGTCCTGCCCGCCATATTCTGAGTCACTATACCACCAGGATATCCGGTGCGGGCGGGCCAGCATGAAAAACCTGGCGTAAACAAGAAGTACAAAAGGAGACACCCACCTCCAGGCATAGAGACCCCTCTGCGGCCGCCATGGCTGACAAACTGCTAGTCTTCCCAGCGTTGTATCTCGCCCTACACCTTCAGGGCCACCAACAACAACGAAGATGACAACCGTAAGTACACCTAGCACAGAGGGGAGGAAATGGCAGTGATACAATCCCACACATAACACACATTCCTCACACAGACAGCTAAGGCCACACACAGGCACACACAATATACATCAATGGCAAATACCCTATACACACACAAAGCAAAGCTGATACTTGCCAAACATACAGTACCACGCACACCAACACACCCCATAACCACACAACAACAGCTAGACCACAAACAACTCACCACAGGCACAGACAGGCACGCTGTGCGACATCGCACATACACACGCACACCATGAACTGCAGCAATGACACACAATCAATAGACGTGAACACGCATCCAAACAATGATACAGGTGACAACACGTACAACCAAAAATCAAGGGAAATCCACACATGCAGCACCATACACACGGGTGCACACAACATCCCATACAATCACACAAGCAAGCAGTCACACACATCACAACATCCCCATGGCCCAAGCCATCTACCCAGCACATGCAACAACACAGACACAATCCATACACAGACCTCACACACCTTTGCACACAGATGTCAAACCACCATGTAGAAGGAAACCAGGACAAGCATCTCAACTTGACAACCACAGCAATGTGGGCAGTTGTATTCAACAACAAAATAATTAAAAAACTTTATACAAACTGTGCCAATGGCAAGTCCAATGTCCAGAAATGCAGGACACATTGCCCATGAATCGTGGGCCAAACTTCACTCCTGACAGCAAGTAGGCCTCCACATGATAGGGGCTTCAATGGGACAGGCAGGCACCTCAAGGGTGTGGGAGTGGTGGGGGAGGCTTGGATGTGGTAGGGGCACGTTTTGGTTGGGCTTAGGAGGGGTGACTTTGGCACTAGGAGGGGTGGATTTCTTGCTGGGTGGAGGAGCAGAGGAAACACTAGAAGGTTCACCCGAGGAATGGGAGGTAAAAGTGCCTGAGAGGGGCAGGGGGGCACGGCGTTTATGTGGAAAACGGGGTGGGAGAGGAGTAGGGAAGAGGTCAAGGGCAGCAAGGAAAACTTTCTTGGCTACACGGGGCAGTCACATGATTGAGGGTTGGGAGTGAAGGTAGAGGGAGTGCTCGTCTGAGTCTGATGTGTTGGTGTGCTGTACGTGGATGCCGGTGTGTGCAATGTCTGTATGTGAGTGGTGGCTGAATGTTGGGTGGATGACTGTGTGCATGTGCATTCATTGGGAGGAGGGGGGCAGAGATGCACGGAGAGGAAATGGGAGATGTGTGAGTGAATGTTGCAGTGGTGTGAGGTAGTGAGGTAGATGTGCTGCAGGTGGCTGAGACGGTAGTTGTGGTGAGTGCGGATGTGGTGTGTGGGGTGTGAGTCTGCTGTTGTGGTGATTGAGGGTATGACAGGAATGGTTGTAGGACCAGTGTGTGGTGATGCAGTGCTGGCAGGTGTGAGTCGAGATGTGACTGCAAGGGAGGAGGTGGTGGGGGAAGTGTTATGTCTGCAGATGTGTTTTGTGTGTGTGCATGCCTATGGGACATTTGTGATGCCTATGAATGTCTTTGCACACCTTGTCTGTTGTAGTGGGTGTATGCTGGTATGTAGGTGTGCTTTGGACGGGTGTAGGGAGAGGGGTTGTGGATTGGGAACAGGTAGCTGAAGGGGGATGGAAGATGAAGGGACACTGGCTGCCGTCAACGAGGAGGCCAGAGCCTGAAACAATCTCTGTAGGCCAGAGAAGGCACATTGAATGCCTTCCAGGAACACACTGGACTAATGCATCTGGGATTCTAGTCCCTGGATGAAATTCACAATCGTTGTTTGCCCCACAGAGATGGACATCAGGAGGTCAATAGCCTCCTCTTTGAGGGCAGCAGGGCTGACTGGGGCAGGGGCAGAGGTCCCTGCGGCGAAGGAGACCCTCACCATCCTGGGTGAGTGGGCACGGGCAACTGGGTGGGGTGCTACAGGGAGGGCAGTGCTGGTAAGAGGGGTGGTGGACAAGGATGGTGTTGAGATGGTCCCAGATGGTTCTGCCACCACCAGGGAGCCACCATTGGAGGAGAAATCTGAATCAGATGTGTTGGTAGCTACCGTCTCCCCCATGGTGCTCCCCTTGTCCTCCGTCCCACTGGTCCTGTGGGCTGCTGCATTACCAACAGCCAGTGCCCTTCCTCCTTTGCCATATGATTCTAATTCACACATAGACAGAGGTTGAGAGAGAGAGAGAAGGAGGGTGGGAGGAACAAAAAGGGATGAAATTATGTTAACCCAACCATCCACTTCACATACAAACAATACAGATGACAGCCCCTTCCGGGGAAACGAGAGACCATTTAGCAATCATTTACTATTGGGTCATGGAAGCGATACCCAAACTCACCTCATCCCTGCAGCCTAAACACCTGAATGAAGACCACTACACCGCTATCAATTGCATGAATGACTTATCCAACAAACCAGCCCAGGAACATACCCATCCACATGTCATCCATTATGGGATGCCACAAATATGAGCACAGAGGGACTGGGAACACTAACTAACTGACAGGAATGCGTGGAGTACATGTGCTACAGAGGTCCATTGATGTAGCAAGTCAAACAATTGCAATGTTCATGTAACATGCCTGTCATTATCCATATACAGTGCCTAAATGACCACCTTGTACTACAACAGTACACACAGAGTTGGAGGATGCAGCCAATGACATCATTGCATACATGCGTGACCCATACCTACAGGTGAACGTGTGTCACAGTACCACCACTTCTCCTGCATGGCTCAACATTGCCAATGTCACATACTCCTACATGATGGGTGTGACAACCAGGACTGTGCATTCCCCAAATCACATCTGACCACGTTGATTCTTAATCCAGTGAGGGTCACTTGTGGCTGCTGTGCTTCCTTCAAGTGCCCATCCAACTCTGGGTACACCACAGCCAGTATGTGGGCCAATAGGGGGGGGTGGGCGCAGGGTCAGATGGGCACCCCTCCCACATTGGGAGGCCATGCCCAGCTGGGCCTCCACGGTCTTCTGGGCCCAGCGGCTCAGGTCCTCCCACCGCTTCCTGCAGTGAGTGCTCCACCAGCTTTGGACCCCCATGGTCCGCACTTCCTTGGCGATGGCTCTCCATAACCCTTTTTACTGGTGGGTGCTGACCTGCATGGGAAACATTCAGAAAAGGGGGGGTATGATGTTAATTACAACAACTTTGTGTAACCTTGTGTAACCTTTGGCGACACGCAACAAACAGGGACCAACGCACACTGACAATATTCCACATAAATCCTGTGCATGCTAAACACCTGATCAGTCATGACATGTCAATGTGCACACACATACATCGTCAAACACCACCCGACGTGGGCCAAAGTACACTGTATTGACCTGTTGCCCCGGAGCACGGTACAACTGCCCATACAGGGGTAGGAACCCTTCCACTAATTTCTCTAGTTCCTCCATAGTAAAGGCCGAGGCCCTATCCCCTGCAGTGCGTACCATCGTTGCTCCAAGTGACAGGACACAGCAGCACACGAAGTGGAGGTCTGTCTTGCCCGAAAGCCAGGACTCAAGTGAGCTGGGCCATACAAAATTGCTGTTATGACCGCAGCGGTCATGACCGTTACCATCGGCGGTGATCGTCATTGGTCCCAGTCTCCCAAAGACGTCAATGGAGAATTGCACAGCGGTTCAGACTGCCTTCCACCATGACGACTTCCCCCGGCGGAACAAGGTCACTTCCAGCTGTACAATGCAAGCCGGGCAGGCTCATGCCATATTAGTCTGTGACATTACTGTGCACACTGCGTAATTACCTGCATGTCATCACAAATAGATACATCAAGTCACACATTGTGGATAATGACACATGTAGTGAGTGTCTGGCGACATCACCACATTTGTCACTACAGTTGTCACTATATATGATCAGTATAGTGGAACATATGGAAGGTGTACGTGTACATGTCTTGTATACGTCCATTGCCACAGGGATCATGTGCCATCATCTGGTTAGGAATGGAGTGTGGAGTAATGTGTCTTCCCACAACATGACAGCCAACTTGCATAATTTACACTTTGTGGCTGTCGTATGTCATACTTGGTGCCCTACATTGTGAGTGGTTCCCAGATTGTTGTCTGTGTCCCGCACAGATATCGGCACAATGGAGTGATGAGGAATGTACCAGTTTACCGGTCACGCATAGATCTTGATACCATGGAAGAATGCCACATCATCCTGACCTATCGACTGAACTGTTTGTGCATCAGGGAATTGATCGCCCAGTTGAAGCCAGACCTCCTGCCGGGTTTGAGAAATCCCCATGCCATACCTCCAACAGTCCAGGTGTTGTTAGTCCTGCATTTTCTGGTGAGTGGCTCTTTTCAGGTTACAGTGGGACTGGCTGCAGGGTTTTCACAGCCGCAGTTCAGTAAGGTGTTGCAGGATGTGCTGGATCCCCTACTCAAGCATGTGCACAGGTAAATTAGGTTCCCACAACTTCAAGAATTGCCCACTGTAAAATCAGCCTTCTACAACATATCAAATGTCCCACATGTAATTGGGGCCATTGATGGGACTCACATTGCCTTGGTACCTCCGAGGACCAATGAACAGGTCTACAGAAACAGGAAGAGTGCATATTTACTCAATGTACAAGTGGTGTGTCTTGCAGACGAGTACATAACACAAGTGAATGCAACATTCCCAGGATCAGTACATGATTCATACGTCCTGAGGAACAGCAGCGTCCCTGCAATGATGTCACAGCTACAGGGAGAAAGGCTCATAGGAATGTGTACTGCCCTCCATATCAGATGTTTGTACCCCTCATAACACGGTCAGCACTCTGCCTAGCATTGTTACCTATGGTCATGTTCCCTTTTCCACCCAGGTGACTCCAGATACCCCAACCTGCGCTGGCTCCTGACAGCTTTGAGGCATCCAACCACAAGAGGGGAGAACAGGTACAATGAGGCACATGGCCTGATTGGACGAGTGATAGGACAGACTTTCGGTCTCTTAAAATCGGGATTTCGTTGCCTTCATATGTGTGGTGGTGCCCTAAAGTACTGACCAGGATAAGTCTGCAAGATCATTGTTGCATGCTGCATGCTCCATAATCTGTCTTTCAGAAGGCACAGCCCACTGTTGGAGGAGGGGGACATTGATGCTGGAGCAATGTTTGGGGCTGGTGACTGATGCTGAGGGGGAAGCAGATGAGGATGAGGCACACGACAACAGGACTGACCTGATTCATCACTACTTTCAATGATGTACAGGTATGTGTGAATTGTATGTCAACTGCACATGGAAGATGTATTGCTGAAGCCAGTCACTAGCCAGTATTTGCATGCATCAAGGTGTGTGTGGGGACTACAGCCTTCCATCTTGGTTTCCGACCTTGAAGGGTAGTAGATTGTCCATGAGGGGTAGTGGTAATGCACTGCTGCTAAGTACATGTGTGGAATGCTGATGCTATTGTAGTACAGCCTTTTTGTTGGTCCAAAGGTTTAGGGTCCTCAGTCTGCCTGTTTGGGGATATGTTCAGGGTAATTATCAGTCTTGTCCTGCTGTGTAGGCATGTTATGCTGCATTGTCAGCTGCTGTGTGGCAAGTACCTGTTCATGACTACTCAGGGAGATGTACAATAGAAAATGTTACCTATGTTACAATTTTCCTGTCCCACATGTGTGTGACTGTCTATGCAGACCCTTACATATGAGGTATCATAGCTGCTGGGCCTGTCATCCTGTGTATGTGTTCAAATGGTGTGGATGCATGTACTGTTTACATGCCTTACAACTTTGTGCCTGATTCCATTTCATTTTCCCTCTTGAGGTCACATCTCTGTCTGCAAGCTGATTTCTGTATTCTCTGTTGCCATCGTTGCCACAGGAAATCATTACAATTTGGATTTACTAACACACCTGCCTGGGTGTCCCACTACATCTTCACTTCAACATTGTTGTGGTGCTGACGTGTATGTATTTGCTGCTTGGAAACAGGATTGCCACTACACACAATGAAGAGACGTGCACCATGACTTGTGTGAATTTGTGTTTATTGAGTGTATGACATCACAGTCCAGAGGAGTGGGGTATTGGTGTGGGTGCTGATCAGAGTGGGTGGTACATCTGTTTGTCTCACAGGTCCTGTATCCATTTGCCCGGAATGCTGTGTACTCGGTATTGGACAACCAACAGGGTGTAACAGTGGCACACAAGGGTGACAGTTCAGAAGAAGGATCACTTCCTGATGGGGGTATTGGTCTTGGCCTGAGGTCCTGCAGGATGTCTGGATGGGCAGCTTCTTTTGCAGGGGGGACTCAGGAGCAGGGGTAGGGGTGCTGGTGGCCTGGGGTCCTACTGCTGTGCCTCAATTCCAGTAGCAGGTGCTGAAGTTGTTGACAGTGATGTTGCCTGACTACTGGATATGGCCTGCTGTTGGGTTGAGGATGTCCGCAGGATGTTGTTCAATTCCTTGAACTCCCCTAATATGGAGACCACAGTGGCATTGAGTGCCTGCCACTGCTGCATGACCTCCTGGTGGTATTGCCTCTGTAGCCTTTTCGTGTCCTGCAAGGTGGTGTGTATCTGGCCCATCTTGTCCTGGGTTTGCTGGTAGGCTCCCAGAACTCTGGAGAAAACCTCCTGGTCAGTCGTGTCCTGTACTGGCCTCGTCCCTTTACCCACAATTGCCCTTCCACTGGCCCTTGCCCCCTGTACCTGTGCCCCTGGTGCAGTGTGCCCCATCCCACTGACACTATGACCATTATTGTCTTGGGTTTGCACCGTTGACTCCTGCCCCTGTCCTGTGGGGCACACTGTTGTTTGATGTGACCTTGGGACACAGGTATGGGAAGGTGGGCTCTGCTGTACATTGGCTGTGCAGGGGAGGTGGTTTCAGTCGTGGGCAGGGTGAGGCTGGTGGTGGTGGACTGACCACTCATGCCTGATGGGCCAGGTTCGTCATCCATATCAATTTTTCCAGGGAAGTCCTACCCTACTGGACCTGCTTCCAGGCCTGGGCTTTCTATCACTGGGCTCCTCTGCTGTGTGGCAGTACTTGGGAGACCTGTTTAATGAGAGGTATTGTGTCAGATGATGGTATTGTAGCAGTGACACACATGGTTGTATGCCATCATTAACTGGATTTGCAGGACAGTAATGGCATTGACAGTTAGCAGTCCACTGCTTGTGTTCCCATCAGTGGAGTGTTACAATGGGCCTAATTTGGAGGATAGTTCATGTTTGCCTTGCTACTGTCATTGCTATGTACTGATGTTCATTCCTAACACTTATTGGTGATGGGGAGGGACATGGTTTAAGGTGCAATTGCAGTGATGTAATGTGATGTGGAATCAGCAGTCACACAGGGTAGGGAGTGTTGCATTGTGGTAGATGTGGTACTTGCTGCAGTGTGGGGTATCCATGCACTAGGTGGGCCTGTGAGGGTATGGTGTCAGTAGGGTGCTGTGGCATGGAAGGGTGGGTATTGGGTCCATGGTGGGTTTGTGCACATTAGGGTGGTGTGAGGGGGCAAAAGGGTGGTGGGGGTACATGCTGTGCACGGAGACATGTTGGCCGAGGAGTACAGTAGACTTACCAGTGTCCAGTCAAGTCAGTATTCCCATCAGCCCTTCTGGATGTAGTATGGCCAGGACCTTCTCCTCCCATGGTGACATTTCTGGGGGGTCCAGTGGGAGCCCACCACCTGTCCTCATTACGGCGATTTGGTGCCTGGAAGCCATGGCCCTTACCTTCCCTGTAAGGTCATTCCACCTCTTCCTAATGTCCTCCCTTGTGCGTGGATGGTTCCCCACTGCATTAACTCCAATGACTATCCTCTGCCATAGGTCGTTCTTCTGGGCTATGGATGTCTTAGGGACCTGTGCTCCAGTCGCGGCTCTACTCTGAGGATTTCTTCAACCATTACCCTGAGCTCCTCTTCTGTGAATCGTGGGTTTTTTGGTGGTGCCATAGTGGTTGAGTTGTTGGTGGGGGTGTTTGTTGTGCAGGGATTCTGGGTGTGCTGTTTGTTGATGTGAGTTTGTGTAGTGGTATGTGTGTGTGCTCTGTGGTGTTTGTGTGCAGTGGTGTGTTGTGTAAAGCATGTTCAGTGTGATGGTACCTGTGGTATCTGGGTGCAGTACCTCCTTTCAGTGTGCTCTTACCTCACTCTGTCAGAGTTTCTGGTTGCAAGGTGTTCTGGGTATGTGTGGGGGGTGTTTTGTAGTGCTGTGGACAGGTGTGTTTATGTGTCTCCTGTGTTGGGTAACGGTATTGTCCAATGTGGTGCAGTGTTTTGATGGTGGTGCCTTTTTTCCCCTCGCCGGTTCTGATCGCCGATGGATTTCTGCCACGTTGGGTCCGCGGTGCTCATTTGTGAATCATTATTTGGCGGGCGGATATTCTCAGTGTGGTGGTGCTGCAGCTGTCTCCTTCACGCCGTCGTTTCGGCCGATGGTGTCGTTTTTTGGGTGACTTATCATACGGCGGTCTTCACTCCACCATTACTGGTGGTTTTTCGACGGGCGCTTGCACAGCGGTCTTCGGAGATGACCACCAAATTCAGAATGATCACCTTAGTCCCAAGTCCCAGAAAAAAGATTCAACAGTTTATAAGGGGCAGGGTAAGGACCCCCGGAACCAAAATAGGTTTTAAAAAAGATTTTTGCCACAAATTCATAGTGGAACAGTGAATCCATTGCAAATTTAAGAAAAAAAAGCCAGGGGTTGGCTAGGGTCCAGAGGGCAAAACATTTATATATTGAGAAGAGAGAAATGTGTGGCTCCACTCCGAGCCTCTAGGAGGCCCAGGAACCCCATTCCCCAGGACTGTGTTTAAATTAAAGTGGGGAGAGGGGTTCAGCCTGCCTCCACACCTCTGCAAAGGCCCAGAGGATCCCATCCCCATGGGCTGAAATTATTTTAAAAGGGAGGAGCACACAGCACCCCTCCCGAGCCTCATAAGGTCCAGAGGACCCCAACCCACAGGACCACTATTTCCAAAACTGGAGGAAGTGCATGCACCCCTCCCCAAGCCTCTCATGACCCTGGGATTCCATGGGAACTGGCGATCAAGCCTTCCCCTACATCACTGACAAAGCATGAAATGGCCTGCAGCTACAAGTAAGAACCTCCTCCTCACTTCTTGAATCCTGCAAGAAGCTGAAGACCTGGCATTTGAGTAGTCCCACTAGGCCAAAGGTACGGCTAGACTCACCTGCTCAGCACCTGGATAGCCTTCAAGGTGCCACTTATTCACTGCTCCTTGCAAGAAGTACCCCATGATGCCCTTAGAGGGCTTTTTAACATATTTGATTCAGCTTGGTAGCTAGGTACCCTTTCTTGGTTCCTAGAAAGGGTAGGGGCAACACCAAGCATTTCCTTTATGTTGTTGGGTGCTGAAGGAAGAGGAGCAGCCTCCAAACAAATTAAACAAAGTAAGTTTCCTTGTCATTAATTCTATGACCACAGGAGAATTTGCCATATGATTTTTAAAGCACTCTTCAGATGGACTGCACGGCCCTCTTGTGGTTATTTTTATTATTGCATGTTGTGAGCTAAAAATGTTAAAAGAACTCCAAGACATGATTTAGTTTTACTTAAAAAACATGTCAGAGTTTTTCTTTTAAAAATTTTCAGGCCACCAAATGCAACCATAAAGACATTGTTAAAAGAAAGACTCAAAGCCATGTTGAGTTTTTTATTGCAACTTTTAAAAACATTTTTATATCAATCAATAATATGAAACATTGCATAGTGTACTTTATTTACAAAAAGCCCTAATAATTCACTGTTGTGCGGGGGAAGGGGGGAAGTGCAGGGAGCGTAGCTATCCCCCAGCAACATTAAATAAAATGGTAAGTCTTCTGGGTCACTAAATCCGTGGCCTAAGGAGAGTTTACCATGTTTTTTTCAATCACTCCTGGCTGCAGCTCTATGCTCCAGCTGGAGTGCAAACCCCCTTTGTGGCTGTTTGCGGCCAGGCCCTGCATCCAACCCCGTGCCATGCACACCCTTTGGCCATGCTCAGCATGGGGTTGGCTGTCTGTGAGTAGGATGCAAGTCCTGCTGCAGCTGAAGTTTAGGGTTGCTGTTTTATGCAAAAAAAAAACTAGAAGTTCACTGAGAAAAGCAAAGGTTAAACTGATGTTATAGTTAGGTATGGTAATAATATCTAACTTTGCATTAAAAAAAACGGAGAAATTCACTACAAAAAACAAAGGTTTTTATTTATTATTAGGCGAATATGTCAGTTGAAACATACTGTTTTAAATCAACAAAACCATTGAAATTCACCTATCAGAGATTGTGCCCTAAGGTAACTATAACTCACGTCGTCGCCATACACTACTAATAACCTCACATATTACATCACTCATGACATGTTCTATGACATTGATAATATGACTGCAACCTTTGCAATGACGTTGCTGACAAACCTCTGCATGGCTTGGCAATTTTATGTAGCCCCAGGAATAGCGCCCCTGGGTCTTTTCAGGCGTGGACAGCGGGGCTATAACCCTCACCATTATTTTAAATCAGCCCTGAGGGATGGGGTTCCCCGGGCCCCTCAAGCTCAAGGAGGGGATGTTGCCCCGTCCCCTTAATTTGAATTTACCCCTAGGCGATGGGGTCCCTTGGTCCTTTTCAGGCTGTGGAAGGAGGGGGCACATTCCCCTCCCTTTAATTGAAGTTTGTCCTCAGAAAATGGGGTCCCTGGGGCCTCCTGGGGGCTTAGGGAGCACCCAAAATATCTTATTGCTCCACTGCCCCAGGTCCCGGCCCACTGGGTGTGGTGGGTTTGTGATAGGGCAGGAGCCACTCTTTTTTAAAATTTTTCTGTGGAAGCATTGTAAATTTGTGACAAAACTGTAAAAAACAGTTTTGCCCCCATGGGAGTCCTCACAATGCCTAAGGAGGGCATGTACCCCATCCCTGTTCCCTTGTATTTTTTTTAATGTTATTATAGCAATGGGGAATGTGTCCAGACTCCTAAGATGGTTGCTGCCACATCGTTGTTGATGTTGTGGCAGCCAGTCAGATCTTGAAATGTCAGCTCCATGGATTCTCTGTGCTGTGAAATATTCAAAGTTTTTTAGACCTAATTTCTCAAAAACTACTGAATGGAACTACACCAAATCACAAAAACACACTTTCTGAACCAAGATCTATCTTTCAGCCAAAGTTGTTGTAAATCCATTCAGTGTTTTTTGCAATACCACTATTCGGTTTTCCTATAGAAAAACAAATGGTGAAATGCATTTTGGGACCTCCCTTTTTCTCGCCCAGGCTTGACATGCCACCCAGAAACATTCTCAGAAGGAGCTGAGGTGGATGAGACTTGTTTGTGAAACGTTTTGTGAAGATTCATCAAACAGAGCCAAAGTTATAATAAAAACAAAAAATGCTTCTCCTCTGGAAATGCAGACCTAACAATAGGCTTGGATGATGTCTTCAGCAATGTCATTAATTATGTAATTTGAGATGTCATAAATGATATCATGGAACATGTCATGAGTGATGTAATGTGACTCAATAAGCAGTGCATGGTGGGGCGCAAGTTATAGTTAGCTCTGCTAATTAACTTGTTCAAAACCTTAATGTTGTCATTGACATATTCACCTAACCATCACTTTAACCTTTGTCTTTTTAGTGATTTCCTATGGTTTTATTTTAAACAAAAACAGATCTTTCTATCACACCTAACTATAACATTACTGTCATGAGGCCTTCTTGGGCCATGTTGGTTCTCCATTATAACTTAGTTCTATATTTTACATTTTACACATTTTAGCTTACATCTCCTTTATACCTGCTATGTCCTCAGATTGCAGATAGCGCTAGAGATAGATCTAAACGATCACCTTTTCACCACAACTGGTTACAATGCTTTGTTTTGTTTGTCTAATTATCACAGCTTATTCTCTCTATGCAAGAATACAATTGTTTCAATAAATGGTTGAAAACCTTTATTTGTAATTTTCTTGTGTTTACCCTAGGCATGCATGAGTAAAACAATGAAAGACGGTATGATCTGTTTCCATGACTTATTTGAGAGTCAGAATGTCATGTTTTAGGTTGCTCTAATCATCTGTTACCCTGGTAAGCTTAGGGGTTCACATGAGGCATTGTGAGTTGGCTACGAATTGGGTTGACAGTTACTCATGGTGTAGATGGACTCCCTACCCCCCACTCCTGTGTCGCATTAATACACATTGCTACCTTTTAGTGGGAACCGTATAACATTACTTTAACCTGTGTTTATTTCAGTGAATTTCTAATGTTTCTAGCTTTTAAAAAAATCAAAAATAGATCACACATAACTATAACATTACTTTAACCTTTGTCAATTTCCGTGAATATCTAGAGGTTCTTTAAAAAATAAAAACAGATCATTTCTATCACACCTAACTATAACGTTCCTGTAACCTGTGTTTTTTTCAGTGAATTTCTAGATTTTTTTGAACACAAATTAATATTGTATTACCATACATAAAGCCAACCCCCTGGTAAGAAGGCTGTGCGTAACGGGGGGTTGGCCCCAAGGCCTGACCTGTGGCTATGCCCTGCGGCCAACCCCAAACCCATGCTGTGCAGACCTGGAGGCAGCCAACCCCCAGCAGGCAGCCAACACACTTGCAGGCAGCCAACGCCACACTGCAATGGCCTTTCACCATGCACAGCTTTGGGTTGGCCACAGGCCCAGCTTGCAGCCAGGTCTTGGGACCAGCTCCCAGCAGACAGTCACCCAGAGACAGTTAACCTCACAGCACGTACAGCCTTTGGCTGGGTGTGGCACTAGGTTAGCCACAGGGCTTGCCATAATGCCAGGCCCTGCGTCTAACTCCTCAGAGACAGCCCATCCCCGCTGTGCATGGCCTTTGGTTGTGCGTAGTGTGGGTTTGGTCACATGGTCTGGCTTCCAGTCAGGTCCTGCTTCCAACTCCCCACAGGCAGCCATCCTCACACTGTGCATGAACTGTGGCCATGTGCAGCATAGGGTTAGCCACAGGGCTTGACCTGGCACAAGGCCCTGTGCCCAAACTCTCAGCAGGCTGCCAACCCTGACTCCTTGTACAGCCTTTGGCATGAACGGCATAGGGTTGGCCTTTGGGTCCCTGGAACCCCATGGCCAGGGGCCAAATCATGTATATATATTAAGGGGAGAGGGCATGTAGCCCCATTCCTAGAGCCTTAATGACCTCAGGGTCCCCCTGCCCCGGGGACAGATTTCATTAAAAAGGGGATGGGGCTGTGTGATTCCCCTCCCCAAGCTGTAAAAGGCCCTGGGGACCCCATCGCCCCAGGTCAAGTGCAGTTATACAAGCGTGCGCAGTGGGGATTGGCCTATGCTTAAACCCTGTGCCCAACCCTGCTGTGAGCGGCCAACTCACTGCTGCTCAAGCCTTTGGCCAAGGGCTGTGGGCGTTACTCTGCAGAGTCTTGTGTCTTCCTGCCTCTCCCCCCCACAAGTGGCCAATACCCATCTGCGCCAAGCATAGGACTGAGTGCAGAGAAGGTGTGGCCATAGGGCCAGGCCTTGTCCCATCCAATCTCCTAACGATGCACACCATCCTTAGAATGCTCAACACACAATTTGTCTTAAACATTTTCAAAATTTGTATTTCAGGTACCACGGCACTCACTACTCAAGCTTCACTTCCATTGTACCCCAGTGCCGTGCAAGATTCCTCTGGGAATGTTTGGTACTATGGGACTCCCGCAGGACAAACTGTCCAGTTATACCTAACATTTTAACCCCTGGAAGCCCAACCAAAGCAACCTCTTTAAACATCCGTTTCTGGAAAACGACTGAATGGATTTGCACCAAGAAAAAAAAAACACACTTTCTGAGTAAATTCTCACTATTTTTAAATTTGGTATAATTCTTTTGAGCCGGTTTTGTGTATCAGAGACTAATGTTTCCTATGGGGATTACCATGGAAAATCAAAGTCTTGGCTCCTCACACTTTTTTCTTGGCACTCGCTTGGCAGATTGGAGCAAAACGTTGTGCGAAGGAGCACTTGCGGATAAACCTTTTTGTGCAAATTTGTCAATGTTTTCTATCTGAGAGTGTCACTGTACCCAAAAGTGGCCATGTGTGGACAGAACACATTTACCACAGTTTTGGGACCTTTTGGGATGACTAGTTTGTGACTAGGAATGCACTTACTCTTTTGTGTGTGGGTGATTGCCTTTCCGACATCCCCTTTAGCCCTCCTAAACTCCACCTTACTCCTCCTTTAATCCTTCTACTTAGATGTAGGTATCCCCATTTACCAGCCATTCCTTTTGTGTCCCTCCCACATTTACTACTAAAATACATGCTTACATGTGCACCACTGGTCTCTGCCCATAGGTTTGTGCATACCAGTCTATAGTACATAAGTAGTATTAATGTAGAACTTCTTTACACACTAGAAAGTGCAGTGTATGATTAGGCCTCATTGAATATAGTATTATTTATTGGTTTGAGTATGTTTTGCTGTTTAATGACACTGTTTAAGGCGTTAGTACATATTGGTATAAATATTGTAAGGAGATGACTTTGGAATGGGAGTTACGGTTTACATAGCTATTTTGCAAGCTCTAGATGTCAGCGCTAACTAAAACTGATTTATTGGTTATAATTTGTAACCATGACTGTATTTTCTTTTGATGGTATGCTACATCCAGTTTCCTTGGAAGTATTCCCATCCCAGTTTCACACAGCCGTGGAGGTTGACCTGAGAGCTGCCACACACACACAAACTCCTTTTTGCAACTGTATTTGTCCACAGCAACTGGCCTTCAGACACCTACTATGTACAACCTACAGTAGGGAGCCAAGCAGGGGTTGGCGTCTTCTATTATTTCATTTTTTATTTATATTTTTCATTATTATTGTATATTTTTACATTTATGTGTTGCTGTGGGTTCAGGAACCCTAATCTGGGTTTGCGAATCCTTCATTCCCGTAAGGCCTGTCAATCAGGCTCAGGCCTGCAAACCCTTAAGGGTGGATCAACAAGAGGCTAAAAGTTTAGGGTCGACTGACTCAGAGGGGTTTGCAATCCTCAGCTTCATGGTCAGAGAATCTGGGTTGTATTATTGGGATCACACCACACCATACCCCCACATAGGCCAGTAGGTCAGGAGATACTCTCACTGCCCCATTCTGGCTCTTCACTTATTTTACAGGACACAAGGACTGGATAGCCTGTCCTGCAAGAGCGGTTGCAATAGAAAAACTTCTACTCCTGCCACTTAATCAAAGGCTTCATGTATGCTATCCAACTTTGAGACCGAGAACCCGCAATGGGTTCTCCCATCCACTGGAGGACTTTTTTTTAATTTTTGTCTGCAGAGAGTGTGCAAACCCTGGCTCAAGGATTGTGGGCTAAAATACCAGATATCTCTTCAAGCCTCAACACAATTTTGTAACACCAGTTTATTGGAAGGTGCCAAAGGGAGTTGCATCAAACCGAGCAACTCTACTTAAGTAAATACATTTCTAGTTTAATGCCAAAATTGGTGTAGATCCATTCAGCTTTTTCTGTAGAAAACCATAAAGATTCCTATGTGGCTTAAGACTCAAAATGCTGCTTTTTTTGACTCTGCGCTTTAGGTGTTCCTATTTTGAGAGATTTGCGTGAAACTGAACATATAAAGAGTAGGCTAAACATGGTGTCTGCCAAGTGTTATACAGCTTTGTAAGACTGTTCCAACATTATTAGCACATCAAACATTTTTTGACCCCCCTCTTTAACTTCACCCCGAAACCTAAGGTTCTAGCACTGGATTCAAATGTCTGACAGCCTGTTAAACCGAATTCTATTTCATTAGACAGTACCAACATTAATAGCACTAACAACATTTTTGCCTCAGGTTTAACTTTGCACCACCCTTTTACGGATCTGCAAGAAACCTGCCATATCAACAGAAGAGTAAGAATGCTTAACGTCTGCCAAATGTTATGTGAAATTGTGGAATGGTGCCACAGTTATTAGCAAATGGGCACTTTTTTCTTTATTTTAGCTGTGCCTCTGCTTGACAGGTCTGCACAAATTAAAAAATATAACAAGAGAAAGCTACACTTGCTAAGCATGTGCAAACTTCCTGTAAATTAATCAACTGGTGCTAAGTGTATAGGAAAATTAAAAACAAATTCACTGTCAAGATATCTCAGGCTTTATACCCGTTTCAAGCCAACTCAAAACATTGTAGGAATACTAACGTATCAAAAACTGACTAAAGACGCTTAAACCAAACTAAGCAAAAGCACTTAAAGGATTAAAGGTCTAATTTCAAGAGAGGTAGGGAGTAGTTCTATTTAACAGTTTTCTTCTGAATTGCAGAGGAAACAATCCTATGGGAGTTTAAATGGGAAATGTCGCTTTTTTGCCTCCCCCTTTATTGTCACTCCCATGAAAAATCTGTACACAAATCGACTTGTTGAATTAGAACATGCATGAAAGCTGACACCCTGTTGATTCATTTACTATAATTTTGCTTGTCCATGTTGTGTATAGCCTGCACTGCTTTCTTACTTTTGTACTTAGCCTTATGGTAGTGCTTGACGCTGCTGTTCCACATGAGCTGCATCTTTTCCTGGTCCTTTCTTGTTCTTCTCATGAGAAAACATGTGCACCTGCTACCTGACATTCGGTTTCTCTCACGTGTATTCTCGCTTGAAGTGCATATGCAGAAAACCTCTAAAGTGCCATTTGAATTGGGGAGGGGTTAGCATTATATACTCACAGCTAATGAAGGGGAGATGGTCCCGCTTTGAATGGTGATATTGTACTTCGCTTGTTTTGCTGAATACTCCTGTGCCGCCTTCACATAGGAGTACAAGTGGTTCGTCATATCTTTGCTACCAATCCAAATTAGATATTTTTTTAACTAATTTGGTGCAGATTTGTCAAGTAGCACCACATTTATTAGCAAAGCAAACAGGCATTGACAAAGCCAACGGTCTGGCCTTGGCAAGTGTGCATTTCTTGTAATAAATTTGTTTTTTGGAAACATATGCAGTAGACATTAAAAGTATAACAGTAATACAAGGTAAAAATACCACTGTTTAAAGCTGGCCAGTGGTGCAACAAAGGTCCCCGCAGCCCGTGCAGTGACTTGGCATGAGAGCTCCTGAGTGAATCCGGAAGGGGCCCCACTATGTACTTTGCAGGGGTGCCCAAAATGCCATTTCGATAACTCCCATAACAAATGCAATTCTTATGACCTCACAATAGGTATAACAATAAGTATCGACACCTAAAAGCACAACGTCATTATATAAGAACACATACTCAAATCAAACAAGTAGAATCGTTTTCAAAGTACCACACTACTCCCTCAAAAGTACTGTGATAGTTAAAAATGTTTAAAAAAATTAAGGGATGCAAGTAGAGGGGTGTGTTAAATAACACACTACACCACTTTACTATATGACACTGCACTGCAGAGGCTTAGAGTACAGTGGCGTACAGTACAGTCACACAGAGTGCAGTGACTTACAGTGCAGTGGCGTACAATGCAGTGGCATACAGAAGAATGGTATAGTGTGTTATATAACGCACCCCTCTATTTGCATCTTTCAGTTTTTTTTTTATACATTTTTTTAAGAACTGCAGTACTTTTGAGGGAGTACTTCAAAAAAATGTTACAAAATATGTAAAGCAATATAAATAATTTACCTACCTGTATACCCTATTCTAAATCCATCATGTCTTACTATAGCTTATAAACATACTAATAAACTATATATCACATAGAAACCCGAAACACAGCCAAATTGTGGTCTAAACAATATTGCTACATTTTTATTTTGTAAAGGCTTTCATAGTCAATAGTATAGTGTTTTGGTATGTATACCGTGAAAGTACAACAATATACCGAACCCCAATATAACACTAAGTTTTAGTCCTATATTACTAAAAAACTATTGAATGGATGTTCATAAAATACCAAAAACAATCCTTTACAGATCAAAATCTATATTCCTGGCAAATTTCACGAAAATCCGTTCAGCCATTTTGTTGATACGTCAGAGTAAATGGTGCATAGAAAATGCATTAGTGGAAAGACATGTTTTGGGACCCCCTATTTTCTTTGCACCCCTTAACTAATAACCACAAAACATTGGATCACTAGCCAATGTAGAATGGAGCCATGCTATGCCGAAAATTCAAAAACAGGCCACTCTCACTGGCCAAGGAAGCATTTCCTCCCATTGGCCTTTTCAGTACAGTGGAAAAGATGCAGTAGTTCATGATTTGATTGGCCAGCTCCCACCATATACAGGACTCAGGGGCTCAGTCCTCTGTCCTGGAATAAAAAATAAAAAATAGCATAAAGGTGCAGTGTAGGGATACACAGATCCCAGGCACTTGGGGGGCGGGGTGCAGAGTGGCCCGTAGGGGCCAAAAGTATTTATTAAAAACATTCTCAGGCTGCCAGTAGCACTGTACTTCTGCAAAATCTGTACAGTCGTCCTGTGAGATACAGCAGGACTCCTGTGGTAGCAACCACAGAACTATGGTACTGTGTAGCTTTACCAGAGTACGCTTGCATGGTACTGTGGTATCATGGGGTGAAGCTTGTGCACCAGTACCGTGGTACTGGCAAAAACAAAATTAAATATTGACACCCCCCCCCCACTGCATATGGCTGAAGGACCAAAGACCTTGTGCAGTGGCAGCGCTGCCACTTGAAGGGGTGAGGTGCAGCATGCATGAGGTTAAGTGCAGGGCCTGGCACTGCAGCGGCTGGTCCTACAGTGGTTCTACCCAGTGAGGTTCGGGTTGCTGTGAGGGTTTGGGTGCAGCACGTGTTGGCCTGCCTCAAAGGGTAGGGGCTGGCTGCACACAGGGTGGGTTGGCAGCAGGGCCTGAGCAACCAAAGGGTGTGCACAGCAGGGATTTAGCTGAATATGATCAATACAACATAGAAATTCACAGAAAAAAACAAAGGTTAAAGAGACATTATAGTTAGGTATGGTAATAAATCACCCTTATGTTGAAAAAATAGAAATTCACTGAAAAAATATTAAAGTGATGATATAGTTAGGTCTGGTAATAAGATCTTAGTGTAGTATCCAGGTAGAATGTAGAATCCATATGGGGTTCTCAGAGTTCTGACAAGGCATTTGGGAGAAAGGGAGTAGGAGGAGGATGGAGCACTGAAGTGGCTGAGGTGTTTTATATCTCTGAACCTAAATAAAGTCACTTGAAGTACACCAATGCATTTTAAGTGCTTTTGAACACTGGTGATGAGGATGGGACAGTGTAAACGCCTCAACACTACCATCAGCCACAATTTGGTGTTCTGACCGCAGGGAAGGTGAAGGTGACACTTGACAAGAGGGAAGACTTAAGAAGACAATGGTGAGGAGCAACTGTATTTGTACCAATCGATAAAGTTAATCCAAGCACAGGGAGCGGTGTAAATTTCATTGGAAGGTCCTAATTGCTTGATGCACCGTAAACAAAGCGGGTTGTGCTGCTGTTGTGCCGACTGCCTAATAATTATGAATTAAATTAGTGAATGCTCAGCAGTAAGAAACCTTTAGTGAGAGATTATATTCTCATCAGAGGGATATTGGAACATTTTCCAAATACTCAAAACTAAGTGGAAAGCACCCGACAAGCCATTACTTAAGATGACAATTAGTGGGAAGCAGAACATGGCCTCTAAAGTATTAGTGTGAGGAGGAGCGTGACTGGGTGATACTGCTGATTATTTTGAACCTCTGACATTTCTGCTCGTGAGGAAAGGTGCGTGATAGCAGCACAAGTTCGCATTAGTCAGAATTTCTCAAACGTCTATGAAACACGAGCGCACATTAATCTGAAATGTTTAATTCCTCATTCTTTGTGACCTGTTCCTTGCACTCCTCCTCAGTTACCTTATTCTCCATGACTTCACACATTTTAAACTCATCCAATTCCTTTTGTTGATCCTCCCATGATTCCTCTGACTCTGTCCCATCTATCTCTACCAACCTTGATAAACAGTCAGCTACTTGATTCTCAACCCAAGGAATGTATTCCACCTTAAAATTAAAGTCTTGGAGTGAAATCACCCATTTACGAATCCTTGATTGACACAGCATTAATTATTTTTTTTAACAAATATTTCTCTGAGGGGTTTGGGATCTGTTCTTACTGTGAATTCCATGCCCCATCAAAAATGATTAAATTCTTAATGGCCCAAATTATACACAAGGCTTCTCTCTCGATCACCGAATAGCGATTCTCTGGAGTGCTCAAGCTTCCTGACACAAACATTACGATGAGTTCTTCACTCCCTTCTCCTTATTTTGTTACTGCACCTTACCCTTTTTCACTAGCATCTGTCATCAATACTGATTTATTTTGTGTTTTAAAACTACCTAATAAAGGTGCTTTTGACAATGCCTTCTTGAGATCATTAAAATTCCTCATTACACAGTATTGAACATTCATATCTCACTTCCTTTTTAAATAGCCTTCTCATATTGTAGGCCCTTGCTACAAAATGGGAAATGAACTTGTGATAATATTCTTCCTTTGCCAGGAAATTAACTAAGTCCACCTTATTCTTTGGGATTGCCAGTGTCTTGATGGTATCCACCAATTTTTTGTTAACAATTTATGTCCCAGATAAATGATTTCTTTATAACCAAGTTTTCACTTACTCTTTTTCAATGTGAGACCCCTTTGCCTATTCCTCTCCAAAGCCTCCCTCAATTGTTGATCATGCTCTTCCTGTTTGCTACCATAGACCAAAATATAATCTATCTTGATGTATCTTTACCCCCCACCACCCAATCCAGTACACTTTCCATCACCCTTTAAAATGCTAAGGCATCAAAAATCAAACCAAAGGCAATTCTGGTAAATCTAAACACCCCAAAGGGCATGGTGAAGGCTGTCAGATCTTTGGAATTTTCTGCCCACACAATCTGGTGATACGCAGCATGAAGATCCAAAGTGGAAAACACTTCTGCCCCATCCAGTTGTGTGAGCATGTCTGTAATATTAGGCAAAGGAAATACATCCACCACAACCTCTGTGTTCAATGCTCTCAGGTCCACACAAAACCTAATCTCACCTGAAACCTTCTGTGCCAACATCACCGGTGCCACCTACTCCGACGCTTCCACCTCTTCAATTATCCTTTCTTTCTTTAATCTTTCAAATTCATCCTTCATGGGCTGCCACATGGTAAGTGGAAGTTTTTCACAGTAACATTTCTTGGGGACCAAAGTTATTTTTGCTCCTGAGTTGAACAAAATTTTCACACCATAACCATTTAAGTGTGCAATGTCCTCTGGTCCACACCCTCTTTTTTGTTCACACAAGTCGGGCTTAAATCATCAAAGGTTGGAACTCCTCAAAAGGTGCTCAAACTATTCAAGAATGCTGTTAAACCGGATGATATTTGCATTTGGAATCTAAGTAGGGTGGTGGTGTTACAGGAAAAAGGGCTAGAAACGAAAAATGGAAAGAAGGTTGAGATTTCACAAAGAGGACACAGCACATTACCTGGAGAAATACCACGAAGCAGCAGTAGGAGAGCAAGACTGCCACAATATTTAAACAATTATTTCATGGGTTAAATCATTAGATTTTTGAGCAAGTTTTATATGGTTCAGCCTTTTCCCATTTGCAATTGTCCTGCCAACTCTGTCCACTATCCCCTTATGTTCCTGTTAGATGTTTTGTCTCTGTTACTATTTTAGTGAAAAATTGATTTTGTATTATAGTTACATCCTTTGTAAACTGTATGATACTCTGAATATATCAAACCCAATATTAAAACATTGTTTGAATTTGAAAGGGGGAAGATGTATAGTATCCAGGATATAGAGTGCAAGGTAGAGTATAGAATCCATGTGGGATTTTAAGAGTTCTGAGAAAGCGTTGGGAGAAAAGCAGTTAAAGAATGATGCGGAACTGACGTGGCTGGAGAGTTTTATATCTCTGAACCTGAATAAAGTCACTTGAAGTACTCAGATGCATTCATTTGAAGTGATTTTCCACACTTAGCTTACATTAAAATAACCCTAGAAATTCACTGAAAAAAACAGGGGGCAAAGTGAAAATATAGTTAAGTGTTGAAATGAGATAAAAAACAAAAAAAAACTGAAGTTTACCAAATATAGCTTGCTGAGTAACTATAACTTGAGTTCCTGCCATGCACTGTTTATGATCTCACATATTATGTCACTCATAAGATGCTAAATTATATCATTGATGCAATCACTAATGCCATCTCAAATGACATCACTGATGATATCATCCAGTCAATCTGACAACTCCCTATAGGATTAGTGGGCATAAAGTAATTCAACATGGTACATCTGTGGCCAATTTGTATCACCAGTTACGTTATAATGGAAATAACCTTTGACCATATGTTGAAAACATAGCATATTTTTTATGTCGTCCATATTTGGTTGATGTTATGTTATTTTTACTGGTGTTCACCCAGCTAACAAATAATATGGCCCCACAGATTGTAATGGGGTCCCCCCTTTTTAATTCTTGAACACTCTGCAAAAATTAGTTGGTTTTCCATTCACCTTAATGAAAAAACCATTGTAATGGCTTCACATAACCCACAATTTATGTCAATTGATTGGCAGATATGCATTTGCTACTGAAAAGACACTTTTGTAAGGACCTCTTGGACCAGAGTTGGTTACCCGTGTTTTTAGCTTCACTTTATATTTCATATTTTATTCGTTTTTTACTAAGTTGCTTTTGGTACTGATATTTATGCATATTTCTTGCATGATATTCTTCTTGGAAAATGTGGACCGAGTTTTTTGTTTATTTAACCTGTGCAGGACATGTAATCTGTACTTTGTGTTCAAGGCTAGCAACACTGTCACAATATCCTAGTTCTTATGTTTCCCATTCAGGAGACTACTTCTAACATCTAGACACAGCATTGCATCAGAGCTGTGCTTCAAACACAGTATATCTTTATTAAATGGTGCACTGACCTGTAAGTAGCAGAGGACCTTCCAGCCACGACTGTCCTGGGATAAATTCTGTGTTCGACATGCAGCTTTGCTGGCCCAAATCCACCAGTTTCCTGCGATGATTATCATTTATATCGCAGGCCAACTCCTGACACTGTTTTCAGGTATGGGGTTGAGGCTAATCCCTTAGATTGGGCCGGGCAGAGAGGTACAGCCTCTATGCTCTCAGAATAGTTTCAGGGTTATGTAGGAACCTTTAACACATCTAGAACCACATTCATAATGGTTTGGTTGTTTATTTACTTTACTATGTTTATAATGCTGATTACTTTGCTTTGTTTCATCTGCCACAGTTCATTCTCTTTATGCCAAATTGCAATTACTATTTCAGAAAATGTATTGAAAACTTACCTTGCATCTCTTTGTGTCTTGCCTTGGCATGCATGATTAGTACCACGAAAGGGTAAGATCTGTTTCCATGGCTCACTGAGAAGTCAGAGTGTCATGTTTAGGCTGCTGTAATCACTTTCCTGGCTAGTTTGGGGGTTCAAGTGAGGCACTGTGAGCTAGCCAAGAATTGGGCCGACAGTTTCTGATGGTGGGGATGGACTCAGTCTCCCACATTCTGAAGTTTTGCAGTCCTAAGTACGCAGTCCTATTATCTGAATAGGCACCGCATAACAATAACTTCTTCCAGGTCCTTTGGACAACCCTCCATAGTTTGGTAAAATGCACAACTCACATTCTTGAAGTGTGCACAATGGCTTATACGCTTACAGCCATGCTTACAACATCAGTGTGAGATAAACCACCTCTAAATCAGACATCCCTATATTTATTTTATTGATTATACATCAACATTTACTGTGAAGTTCTGAAAATACAAAACCATACCTTATAAACATCCTCCTTATATAAAATGTGTCTATAGCCTGTATTGCAACTGTTTAACATGGGCACATGTCCACATATACACTGGTCAATAATCTATTGTTAACAGAAGCTTTGGACTTACTCTCAAATTCTTTGTAATAGGCTTTGGCATTAAGGAATATTTTACTACTCTGCAACCCACATCACATGCATTCACTCTTTACCTTGTTTAACATGGAGTACTAATTGAACTCCAAACTTAAGTGATTTGCAAGCATGCACCATATAGCTTTAAATATGCATAGCCACATTTGCCTCAAGGACCTGCGCTATTTCTATGATCTCTACCTACACATATTCTCACAATAATTCTATGCTGTGTATGTCTATGGTGTTATTAGTGATGGCAACAGTAATGTAATCAATTATGTCGTTTGATATGTCATCAGTGATGTCATCAGATATGTCATTTAACATGGTATAAGTGATGTACTATGTGAGGCCTTAGGCAGTGTATGCGGGGGCACAAGACATAGCTCAGTAAAGTATAACTAGTTAATGGTGACCTCCTGACCGGGTTCTGGAAAGGAGTCCACTTGGCTCCACCGGCCTGCCCCGTGCCCCTGATCCTGCCGATTGCCGCCTGGACAGCAGTTTGAGGCCCTCCTCCACCCGCAGGCACCCGCCTAGTGGTAGGCTTTCCCTGGTTTTGTCGCGTAAGTAATCCTTCTGTGTTTTTACTTCTGTGTTTTTATTTTTTGTAATTTGTACTGCCGTTGTATTGCCGTTTATTGTGTCCCTATTGTCATAGCCATACTTTTCTGACCTGTTGTGTTTTGCTGCGCTGGTTTCGCTTAGCCCGTTCTGCCCCCATGCCCCTCCGTATTTCTTTGTTGCCTGTTTTTGAATCCGTCCGTTTTCTTCTGGCTCCGGCTGGCCACTGCTTTCCCCTGCCGCTGCCTCCCCTGCGGCCCTGCCCCCCTCGCACCCCCATTGGCCCTCCCTCCAGCCTCCCAGCTGCTCCACCCTCCCACCCCACCCTCCTAATGGCGGCTGCTGCGCGGAGCCCCGTGTGACCTCCCGACCGGGTTCTGGCCAGGAGTCCACTTGGCTCAACCAGCCTGCCCCCGTGCCCCTGATCCTGCAGACTGCCGTCTGGACAGCAGTTCGAGGCCCTCCTCCACTGGCAGGCACCCGCCTTCTCCTCATCCCTGGTGCCTAGTGGGAGGCTTTCCCTGGTTTTGTCGCGTAAGTAATCCTTCTGTGTTTTTACTTCTGTGTTTTTACTTTTTGTAATTTGTACCACCGTTGTATTGCCGTTTATTGCGTCCTTATTGTCATAGGACCCCCATTGGCCCTCCCTCCCGCCTCCCAGCTGCTCCACCCCCCACCCCACCCCACCCTCTTAATGGCGGGCGCTGTGCGCCCGCGCATGGGTCACAAGCAGCGGGTGCGCCGATGCCTGTCTGCGCCCGTCTGCACCTGGACCGCGCCCAGCGCCTGTCCCTCTGGTCCCCCTAACCCAGACCCCCCCAGACAACACTACTCAACTTCCACACTCCACTCCCTCAACTCAGGACCACTCCCCAACTGCAACCAAGCTAACCCCAAACACACGCAGGGACCTTTCACCTGCTACGCTTGCCGGTTCTCCTGCTCCCCCACAAACACCAGAAACATCCACACACCCCACACCACCCCCAATGCTCCCCACAACAAACACCACAGCATCCTCACCCACCCCATCAGACCCTACCCCAATAAGCCCCACAACCCTAAAACACTCCACAACAACACCACCACTACCCACAGCAACACCAAAAAAAAACACCCCAACACACCCCACAATGCTACTACCACCCCCCACACCAACACTATCAAACACCACAACAACAACAGCCACCACAACCACCTAAACTGCATACTCCTAAACACCGGCTCCATACACAAGCATGCCATCGAACTCTGGGACCTCATCACATCAAACTCACCAGACATTGCCTTCCTCACAGAAACTTGGATCACCCCCTCATCTGAGTCCGACATAGCCACTGCCACCCCAGATGGCTACAAACTCCATCGTAGAGACCGTTTGAACAAACCAGGAGGTGGCATCGCCATCATACACAAAAACACCATTAAGGTCACCACCAACACACACGACACACTAGAGAGCGCAGAACACATGCACTTCCTAATTCACATAAACAACAACACCACCCTCAGAGGAACCCTCATCTACAGACCACCAGGTCCTTGCCCCCCCTTCTGTGACGCCATTGCTGACACCATCAGCCCTCACGCCCTCACTTCCACAGGCTACATCCTCCTTGGTGACTTCAATTTCCACCTGGAGAACCCCCATGACCACAACTCAATATCCCTTCTAGACAACCTCATGAACCTCAGACTCAAACAACTGGTCACATCACCCACCCACTCAGCAGGACACACGCTAGACGCAATCTTCACCTCAAGCAATCACATAACCTACACTCACACAAATGAACTCCACTGGACTGACAACCACTGCGTCCACTTCTCCTTCTCCAAACCCTCCACACACCACCACCAACACACCACACCCTACCGCATGTGGGACATGATCCCCACAGAACACCTGAATGCCCAACTTGCACAGAACCCCCCCCATCACCAATGACCCCAACATTGCCACCCAGAACCTCACACAATGGATCACAACCTGCGCAGACTCACTCGCCCCTCTTAGAAAAAACATCACCATCCGCAATATTAAGAACGCCCCTTGGTTCACCACGGAACTCCAAGCCTCCAAGCGTGAATGCCGCAAAACAGAGAAAGCTTGGGGACAGGAGCCCTCTACCACCAACTTCTCCACCCTCAAAACGACCATACGCAAACATCACCAACTCATACGCACCACCAAAAAGGCATACTACAAGGAACGCATAGACAGTAACTCACACAACAGCAAGGAACTCTTTACCATCATCAAAGAGCTCTCCAAACCCAAAGCCAGCAACATCAACCTCACTCACACACAACACCTCTGCGACTCCCTCTCCAACCATTTCTACCTCAAAATCTTAGACATACACAACAGCTTCACACCACAGGCACTCGACATCCCCACCACCGACACGATCAGCAACAACTCACCCCCAACCTACTTCTCACCTGGGCCCCTACCAACGAAGAAGAAACCGAAAAAACAATGAATTCAATCCACTCAGGCTCCCCCTTGGACCCATGCCCCCACCGCATTTTCAACAAAGCCAGCCCAACCATTGCACCCAAGCTTCGCGCCATAATCAACAGCTCCTTCGACGACGCCACCTTCCCAGACTCCTGGAAGCACGCAGAAGTCACTGCACTCCTGAAAAAGCCCAAAGCAGACCCGGATGACCTCACCAACTACCGCCCAATTTTGCTTCTCCCCTTCCCTGCCAAAGTTGCTGAAAAACTAGTGAACACCCGCCTGTCTCACTTCGTAGAGGAAAGTAACGCACTCGACGCCTCCTAGTCTGGATTCCGCAAGAACCACAGCATTGAGACCGCCCTCATTGCATGTACCGACGACATCAGAACCAGAGTCGACAAGGGCGAAACCGTTTCACTGATCCTCCTGGACCTCTCCGCTGCCTTTGATACTGTCTGCCACCAAATACTCTGCACACACCTCCACAACGCAGGTATTCGACACAAGGCCCTAGACTGGCTTGCCTCCTTCCTCACTGAAAGAATCCAGAAAGTCTGCCTCTCCCCCTTCCACTCCACAGCCACCAAGATCATCTGCGGAGTCCCCCAAAGGTCCTCCCTTAGCCCCACCCTTTTCAACATTTACATGGCCCGCTCGCCAACATCCTCCGACCACATGGAATTACCATCATATCCTATGCAGACGACACCCAGCTCGTCATCTCCCTAAACCCTACCACCGCCAAAACCAACCTCCACGCTGGACTCCTTGCCACCGCTAAATGGATGACAGCAAACCACCTCAAGCTAAACTCCAACAAAACCGAAATCATCATCTTCGGCTCCAACAAAACTTTATGGGATGACTCCTGGTGGCCCACCGCCCTAGGACCCCCACCAAAGCCCACAAACCACGCACGAAACATCGGCATAATCCTAGACCCTTCCCTCTCCATGACCCAGCAAATCAACACCATCACCGCCTCCAGTTTCAACACCCTGCACATGCTATGAAAAACCTTCAAATGGATTCCCATACAGACCAGAAAGACCGTCACCCATGCACTCATCAGCAGCAGGCTAGACTACGGAAACACCCTCTACGCTGGCACCACACTCAAGCTTAAGCGAAAACTCCAGAGGATCCAGAACGCAGCTGCCCGCCTCATCCTGGACCTCCCACGCCATGAACACATCTCCTCACACCTCAGAGCCCTTCACTGTCTTCCAATCGACAAGAGGATCACCTTCAAAATCCTCATCAACGCACACGAATCCCTCCACAACACTGGACCAACCTACCTCAATGAAAGAGTGAACTTCCACACCCCCACTCACCACCTCCGCTCCGCCGACCTCGCACTCGCCACAGTCCCCAACATCCAATGCGCCACCACAGGAGGCAGATCCTTCTCCTACCTCGCCCCCAAAACCTGGAACTCCCTCCCCACCAACCTCTGCAAGACTCAGAACCTCCTGCTTTTCAGGAAACACCTCAAGACTTGGCTTTTCAAACAGTAATCGGCCTCTCCCCCTGCTTATCCCCCCCAGTGCCTTGAGACCCTTACGGGTGAGTAGCGCACTCTATAAATTTATTTGATTGATTGATTGATTGAATGGCACTGCTTGCTTTTAAAAAAATCTAATTTCAACACCTAACTATAACTATATTCAGTATACTATAACTATATCCAGTGTATTCCTTTGCAGAAGGCGCATTAAAAACAGCTTTCTCCTAAGAGCAAAACATGGGAGGGATATTGGTATTGGCATATGGAAGTTGCTTACCAATATGAAGATTGTCAGTGTTATTTTTTTAACTATAATATTTTCAGTAATGTTCTGTGTTCTTTTTTTAGTTAAACTGTTTCCAACCTTTCACAGCCACACCCAACCCACTGTGGTGGCCAATTCAGCTGTGCATAGCCAGCTTTGGATGCATCCAGACTGTGCGGGCAGCCCACCCTGAATGTGCATTCTCATTGCCGAAATCTATGCCATGTGTTTTGTTAACAATAACTGGCAAACGTCAGTGGTTTAACAAGTTCAAGGCAACACCATGACTCAATTTTAGCTGTGTTTTTCAAATGAATTTCATTTTAAATTTGTAACCTTTGCCCAACAAGGCCTGGCCCTGAGCTCAAGCGTCTATGGTCACCCAACCCAAGCTGTGCACACACTTTGGCTGTGGGCTGTGATGGTTAGCAGCAGGTCTGCCCAGCTCTGCATGGCCGTTAAACCACCACTATGTATGACCTGCCATATACCAATTCCGTGGAGTGAACAACTTTTGGCCAGGCTCTGGACCCAACCACCTTTGGCTGCGTGCAGGGCAAGTTGGATGAAGAGCTTGTCTAGCCTTGTACCAGGCTTAACTTGCTAGCAACCAAATTTCATGCAGATTCTTGAACAGTACCAAAGTTAGTGAATGAAATTAATTGCTATCCCATTATCTTTGTCCCAATTGATCTGCTCAAAACGTGACTTAACCAACAGTAAGCTAGACCTGCTAAACAGCTGCAAAATATTATGAGGCACAAACATTACCAAATTCATTAGCAGATGAACGGTACATTCATCCCTCTGAAATCTCTCCCCGTATAGGCCTGCATAAAATTGAGAAAAACAACAGTAGGCAAAAAATCTTAAGTCCACCAAATTCCTTGGAGATACATCAGACGCCTCCAAAGTTATTAGCAAATCAAAATCAAAAACTATTTGGACCCCTCTCTTTAACTCAAAACAAATCCTGAATACCTTGCATTGGGTGTAACTTGCTAGCTACCTGCCACATTTGATGAAGATACATTAAAATTGCTAAAATTAAACATTATTGATATTTACATTGCTGCACTCATAGATTGGCATGCCCCCCCCCCATGGATTTGCATAACATTTGACATACCAATCCAAAAATAAACCTTCCAAGCTCCTGCCAAATATTATGCATATTCATCACACACTGCTAATGTTATTAACAAAGAAACACCTCTTGCAACCAAGCCGTGCCTTGGTGGAGATGCATGAACTTAAAAATACTAAAAATAAGTCTATGATATTGGTGCAGATCCTTCAAACAGTGCCTACGTTGGTAGTAAATCAAATTATTTTGACCTCCCTTTAACCTTGCCCACCCCACTGGATCTTCATGAAACCGAATATACCTGCACTGAGAATCATTTGCTAACTCTATGCCATATTTGATACAGATTGATCAAACAATGCCAAAGTTATAAACCAGATAAATGTTATTGGTCCCCTTTAACTTTCTCCCACTTTATGATTTGGACCAAGACTTTACATAGCGATAGAAAACGAATATGTCCTAGCTTCGGCCATATTTTGTGTAGACTCATCACACAGTGGCAAACCTATTAGCAAATAAGCACCCCCACCCCTCCTTTTGAATGAGCTCTCTTTATGGAGACGACCAAATTCAAAAATACCCATAGTAATCTCACCGTAGTAAGTGCGTGTCAGATTTCAGGCTTATTCCTCCAACAGTGCTAAATATATAAGAACATTATCAAATGGCTTTTCAACTTATAAGATATACAAAAGTGTTAACCCTTTAAACCCTGCTGTCACTTTTTTAAATGTGAATATTGTAACGTACTAAACACATTTATTTCAATTCATTAAAGCAGGGTTTCTGAGTAAAGTTCTACTTTCATACCTAGTTTGTAAATCGGCTCAGCAGTTTTTGCCAGTTTCTTTCTGCAAAATGTCCTATGGTAGCTAAGAAGAGAAATGGTATACTTTTCACCCAACCCATTAACATATTTCCTCGTGGATGGATCTTCATGATACTTGACATGCTGGAATGTAGCTGGATGAGTTAATAGATTGGAAAATTTCATGCAAATCTATCCATGGGGGCCAAAGTTATGAGCAAATCAAAAAATGCCTTTTCAATGGAAAGCACGGCTGGACCATAAACTATGTAGATATGGACACTGTGAAGTGAGTAAAGGTCTCTCTGGAAGACAATACTGTAGCAAGACAAAAAGGATTGACTTCTAAAGTGCTTTGTTTCATGGAGAACATACAACATATGAACTATCTGCACACTGTGGCCATATTCAATTACCTTTTTCCTTGTTTCCTGTCACAGTGTGAACCCTTACCTCAAAGCTCACAGCATGTTCTTTGCAAAATACCTCAGTAAGTCTGGATTTGTAATGCAAACTATAGAATAAATAAAAGCGTTCAGGAACATCACAGGGAACAAACTGCACCTAACAAACAGTAATTTTATTAAATATCAGTAGATGTGGAATTATTAAAATGCTGACTTTAATGTACTACCAGTTACATAGAAACATAAATACTTGCTTGGTTCTTGTGAAAATAAATACAGTAGAACACACTGTTGAACCCTTCTTGCATTTTATTTACGCTTTTGACATTCAAAGGCATATATTGTTCAAAACACCCTGGGGCTTAATCTATAATAGTGTGCAGGTGGGAGTGGTGGTTCAATCTGCTATCTATGCTGCAGCATGCTTTTCGAATCAGATGAATCACTAAAGTCACTAAATAAACCCAAACTCAACTCCCTGGTAGCTATGGCACAGAACAGTCAAGCTTAACTTAGAGGCAATGTGTAATGTATTTATGCAGAACTAAAACAGTAATACAATTTAAATGCAGAATAGAAAAATCCCAAAACAAATTAGAAAAATAGAGTAAAATTTAACAAACACAAAAACACCAAAATGACAAAAATCCAATAAACGAATTTCTAAACTTTTAAGTTGAAATAGCGCCACAAAGCACAGACTGACAATGATAGTCAACAGTTGCGGTAGAACAACACCTAGGCCAATTTGACATTGACTGTGACTGTGACACTAACAAGTTTCCTCCTGGTCAAAGATTTTACGTTCTGACTTCAATCCTCTAAATCCCAGTGTACCACAGGAATATACTTCTAACGCTTCTCATGACCTCAAAAGGTCACCTAGAGTCTTACAGGTTGGCAGGCACAGGCCAATAGGAGGGTCAAGTCCATGTCCAATTGCGGCTGATCTGCCGGGCAGGTGCAGAAAGAGGCCTCTTGTAGCTTGTTGTGTCCCTCTAGCTTTAATACGAGGTCACTCTTATGACCCTTGGAGTTTGCTTCTTTGTTGTGGGTTCAAGAGGAAGAGCAGGGCCAGTTTCCTAGGTTCCTCTGAGGTCTCAGAAAGCAGGCTAGTCCTATTCTGATCTTCAACAGGTCCAGGTGTGTTCTCTAGTGTTTGTTAACAAGCTAGTGTGATGGAATGATGCAAGGGAATGTTCTAACCAAAGGGGTGAAGGTTCCCAGGGTTTACCAGCCCTGGGTACATTTGGTGCCATGCTAGGCACTTATAGGCAAATTAAATGAACCAGGTGTATACCAATTTCATTATGTTGAAAGGAGCAGCACAAGCATTTTACCACTGGTTAGCAGGGATAAAGTGCACAGAGTTCTATAGCCAGGAAAACAGGGGTCAGTATAAAAAGCAAAAATGCTAAGGCGACCCTACAGAAAGGGCAAATTTCCAACTGAAGTGCTCTAAGGTTTATCATCTAATTGCATAGACTCTATGCACACACCACCTTTAACCCCAATGACTGCACAAAGTCATTCTTGTGGTAGAGCAAGTGAGTCCAAATGTGAGCCACTGGAATTGATAAAGTATCTACACCAGAGTGATATTTCTTGACATTAGCAAATCTTAACAAGTGTGTTTGAGATACACAAGTTCCACCTAAGTTGACTGATTCAGATCCATGGATTGCTCTGTGGGCAATGAACGTTGCTTTGAATGAGGCCCTTCTAGTGAATGGGGCCCACTGTAGAGAAAAAGGCCAGATGTGATGTAGATCTCCATTGGTTAATTGAGTCTAAAGGGCTCATTCTTAATTCTGTGAAATTGTCACAGTATTAATGGAGGCTGTCCTCGATAGACTCCTCTTGCACTGTGAAGATGGGAGAACATGATGCCTGAGCGATAGTTTGGAAGCCATGATTACTCCTAAGTTCCTCACTTTATTCAAGTATGATGATCGGAGTCCTAGTTATGCTAATTGATGTTGTAATACAAAAACTAAACCCCATTGAAATTTACAAGTATTGTATGCTTTACTCACCATGCTGCGTTCATGACCACATACACACATTTTGCTGCTTCTATTGCACAAAATGCAATGGTCAGGGAACTTTCAAATGTGGATTTCATCCTCATGACAGCCCCCAAATACTCTGCAGAGCTTTAAACTTGCCAGGTGTAATAGGATTATGCAGCATGGAGAAAATTATGCAGCAAAAATGAAAAGTATGCAGCACATTCTCTGCTGGTATTTTTACCCATTCGAGATAGAAACAGCATTTTTGGTGCAATCTGAAAATTATGTGGCAAATGTAGTAATTCCATAATTATATGACAAACACTGCAGCCACATAATTGCCTAGCTCCACTGGCCCTGACCACTGCTCAGTGTTTCATTAACAATTTATTTATTTTAATAAAAGGCTAAACAAAACCTAAACATTCTAATTCCAATCAGTGCCTGTTAACTGCACTTTGAGGAAAACAACTTTTTAAGCTGACTGCCCCAAAATAAACAAGTAGGGGCCTATTAACAAACTGCATTTTGAAGTACATTTATTAGTACTAAATTAGTATCACTAATGTACTACAAAATGTTATTTACATACCTAAATGCTGAGGTCTATGTGTCCACCTCTCCAATCTTTTATGTGACAATATCTCTCCCCTGACTGCAGAGATCTCCACACACATAAGTATTTGTTTTAGTAGTAAATGTGAGATGGACAGGGTAAGGGGCTGGAAAATAGGGAATATTTACAGCTAAAGGAGAAGCGCTAAGGGATGAATAAGGAGAGGTTTAGATAGGGCTCGGGAGTAGTTTAGGGAGGGACATGCACCCACCCACAAAAGAAAAAATGTATTATTTCAGTTTAAGTAGGAATTTGTTTCTTAATTTAAACTTCAGAAAATTACTTTTATTTTATTATATTCTAAATAATATTTTTTTTATTTAAAATTAAGTTATTGATGCTGTCACTTTTTTATATTGTTCTACATTTAAAATAAATATATAAGTATAATTACTATTAATGTTTAACATATTTTTATATTTTTTTGCAAACTTTTAATAAAGCAATTGCTGAGTCTCCACCAAGTGTGCTGAATGTCAACAACGGTCATAAAGACACTACTAGTAGTAACGTAATGGTCGTATATGATGTTTTTAGCAACTCCACCCCCTATTCAGCAAATGCCAACATATAAGTCTACACTTCTGAGTAACCTCACTTGCAAACATAGAATAGTCACATATCAAAAAATCACTCAAACGTGTACATTTATTTGTAGTAAATCTAAATATGTGAATAGTCCCTGTAATATAGAAAAAACATAATAGGTATCATGTATAAAGTAGTCCTACTTTGTTATTTCGGAGATCTGGTGGTATTTACAAAACTGTTAGTTTTCATAACATATATATATATATACATATATATGTGGCCACCAGTAGGTAGTTATAGTTAGGACCTAGTTTCCATCAGGAAAGGGTTTTTTGTTTTGCCAATAACTTTGGTGCCGTTAAATGAATCTTCACAAAACTTTCAAAACGAATACAACAGTATATTCAGCTGCTGTCTTTAACATTTTGGGGTGATCCGTCAAGCAGGGGCTGAGAAAAAGGGCGGGGCCAAAACATGTTTTCTCCGTGCATTTTCCCATTGGGATTATTTTAGACATGACTACAGCCCGAACCGCTGGAGAGAATTTCACCAAATTTGGCAGAAAGCTAGCTCATGGTCCAGAAAGCATGCTTTTTGTGATTTGGTGTAAATCCGTTCAGAGATACTAAAGGAAAAAAATATAGATATCTAGGGACAGTCCCAATGGTGATATCTGATTGGCTGCCAACACTTCAACTAGGAAGTGTTGGCAGGCATTTTGAGATTTGACCTCAGCCTAGTCCCAAACAAAAACACACAAAAAAGAAAAGGGGGCAGGGTATGTATACCCTGACCCCTAGTTTTGGTCCTGGGTTCCCCCAGTGAATCCGCCTGGGCAAAACAGTATTTTTTTACATTTTCGGCAAAATCTGTGGATGGAATTTGTAAAAAACGCAGCCTCCCACTCTTCTTCTTATTTGTTAGCCGGGTAAGCCAGGTCACAGGGGCATGGTCAGCATGGTTAGTAAGAAGAGGGGTGCATGGGGACCCCCTCCTAGGGCTTATAAAAGCCCTGGGGACCACCACACCTCCGGGCCTACGTTAAATATATATACAGGGAGCCACATGGGTCTGGGGACCACCACCTCCATGAGACTAAATTTAATAAAAATACTTGGGGCGAGTGCATGCCCCCCACACCCTTCTGGGCCCCACCACCTCCTCAGGGCAACATAATAAAAATTGTGGAGAGCCTGACAGACCCCCCAGGCACCGCCACCTCCCAGGGGCTACAATGACAATTATAGAGGAGCCAAGTGGACACCCCGGCCCTGGGGATCAACAACTCCCCAGGGACCACTAACTCCCTGGGGCCAATTTCATTTTTAAAAACATGGAGGGGGCTGTGCCACTGCACTCCTGTAGACATATGTGGCCCTGCGGACCTCCACCCTTGGGAGGTAGCTGTTTGCTTTTGCTTGGTGGGAGCTGTGAGGGGAAAAAGCAAACACTCTGCTTCCAGCAAGCAGGATCTGGAAGCTCCCGCTTTCTGGAAGCAGAGATTTCATCTCTTTCCCTGCCTGCAGACATGCAGGCCAGGAAAGAGATGAAAGCATTGCTCCTGCATGGAGGGAGCTGTGTTTTCAGCAGCTCCCTGCGTGTGGGAGCAATGCCGGCTCCCGCAGGTGACAGGGACCTGGCTGGGACTGCGGGGGTCTTGAGGCTCCCCCCCGTCACCCCCAACAGATTAAAAAATAAAAATTGTGCTCTGCGTATTTATGCTAAATAAATAAGCAGGGCAGGATTCATTCTGGCACAAATCTCTAATCCTTGATGGAGGTATTTGCATCCTTGTGTTTTTCATGCACAGACCACACATTATGCTATCCCCTTTAAAAACTGCAAGCAAGTAAAATGCCATCGAAGTCCTGCCCCTTTGGCCCCGCCTGATTTACATTAGTGATATCCAATAACTTCCCCCCATTTTCCAAGGAAGATGGACAGCATACTAAAAGGACCCAAGGACCCCAAGCACATTTCTCAGTGATTTTGGAGACTTGTTATTGATGTACAGGAATATGATTGCATCTCCACCAAACAAAGAAGCACTTCATGAGTGCCCTGCGGCTAATTCCCACTGCGCATGGCTGAAGGCTGTGGGTGGCATTGGGTTGGTTGGTTATAAAGGGTTGGCCAAAGGGCCTGGCTGAAGGCCATAGGTGGAGGTGGCTGCATTAACGTAAAGCAATTAAAATTACTTTACACTAACAAAAACACAGAAATTCACTGAAAATACAAAGGTTACAGGGATGTTATAGTCAGGAAACAGAATTTTAAAAAACATAGAAATTCACTTAAACAACCAAAGATGACAGGGATGTTATAGTTAGATACTGCATTTACTCGCACATAACCATAGAAATTCAGCAGTTATAGTTAAAATTATCTCAAGTAACTATAATTCGCACCCTATGGTAACTATAACTCTCACAATGCACTCCTAATCTTTTATAACATCATTAATTAGCAATCAAATTCTTGAAGAGAAAACTGTGCATGGCGGTGGCGCGAGTTATAGTTACTTGAGATATATATACATGTATTACCTACTGGCGGTCGCCAGTAGCTAGTTATAGTAAGGACCTAGTTTCCATATGAAAAGTGTTTTTTGATTTGCCAATAACTTTGGCAAATCTTCATGAAATTTCCAAAACAGGTACACCACTCACTTCAGCTGCTGTCTTGAAAGTTTCTGGGTGACTCGTCATGCAGGGCGGAGAAAAAGGGAGGGTTCCAAAGCGCATTTTCCCCATGCAATTTCCCATAGGGATATTATTCACAATTACAGCCTGAACCGCTGGACGGAATTACAACAAATTTGGCAGAAAGCTAGCTCTTGGTCCAAAAAGCAGGCATTTTTGTGATTTGGTGTAAATCAGTTCAGTAGTTTTGGGGATATTTACAGTAAAAAAGTATAGATAGCTAGGGATGGGGATCTTCTGTGGCTATCTCAAGCTGAGATCTGATTGGCTGCCAACACTTCAACCAGGAAGTGTTGATAGCCATTTTGAGACTCAGACGCAGCAGAGTCTAAAAGAAAGTTAAAAATAAGAAAAAGGTATCACGGTACGAATACCCTGATCCCCTAGGCTTGGTGCTGGGGTCCCCAAGGAACCCCGTCTGGGCCAAAAAGCATTTTATTTTTTGCTGCAAAAATAATGGAAGATCCATGAATACCAGCAACATTTTTTTTTTTTTTAAACAAGCAGGTTCTCACATGCTTGTTTGTATTTCAGCCCCTGGGTGGGCCAGGTTCCGTGGGCATATGATAATATATATTGTGGGGAGGTGGGAGCATGTGGTCCCACCTCCCCATGGCCAATATGGGCCCTGGGAACCACCACTTCCCTGGAGCCAGGCCAATGTGCAATTAAGAGGAGGGGAGTCATGTGGCCCCCTCTGTATGCCTTTTAAGGCCCCAGGGACTGCAACATCCCGAGGGCTTGGCCATCAAATTAGAGAGGGGGTGCATGGACCCCCTTCCTCAATAATGTATTGCCCTGGGGACCACCAGCTACCCAGGGCTCTGGTAATTTGAAAGGGGGGGCATGTGGCCTCCTTCCCAGGCCATATCCGGTCCAGGGAACCACCACCTACCCGGGGCTGGCCCTACATAAACAAAGGAGGGAGACGCGTGCCCCCCTTCTTGGAGCCATTAATGGCCCTGGTGGCCGTCACCGCCCAGGTCCTGCTCCCTGTGTCCCTAGGTGCTCATACTCTGGTCATAGTAGTTTGCTGTCACTTGGCAGGTGCTAACACAGCTCTCGCCAAGCTAGAGCAAACTGTAAGTCCGCTCCTATTGAGCGGGAGCAGGGAAACTGCTCCTGCTCACTGTGAGCAGACTTTTCATCTGTTTTTCTGCCTACTGGCAAGCAGGCAGGAAAACAGATGAAACAATTGCTTCCACAGACCATGCACTGCTACTCACCCCACATATTACATCAGAAATGACATCTTCTATGACATCATTTAGAATATAAGTGCAAAATTTGTAATACAATTATTGATGAGAAAACTGTGCATGGCGGGGTGTAAGTTATAGTCACCATGTGTTATAGTGTCTTGAGATAAGTATAACTGTTTCATTTCTATGGTTTTGCATGTGTAAAATCTGAACCTAACTATAACGTCCCTCTAACCTTTGGTTTTTGTAGTGAACATCTAAGGTTTTTTTAAAATTCTCTTTCCTAACTTTAACGTCCCTGTAACCTTTGTTTTTTTCAGTGGATACAGATATGGATATATAGTTATAGTAGACAAACCAGTCTGAGAGAGTGCACTCTGGTGCACACTTTTTTTTTTTTTTTTTTACAAAACAAGACATGTTTTGGCTCTCTTCAGCCAAATTCACTTGTCCCATGCAATGCAACAAACCACCATTTGTAAAGTGCTCTAGTGCCATGTAAAAAGATAAACATTATAAAAAGACAACAACAGCCCAATTCATCATGAAAATGAAAGACATTTACACATACTACATTCACCATTCCATTCAGTTTTCTCAGTATATGAGGGAATTATAATCACATTGTGAGTTCATTCTTTTTTCACAACAAGTTGAGAATTCATACTAATTAATTTCCTTTCCTCTACATTATGATAATTAAAATATTCCTATCACCACAAATTTCATACATCTCTCCCTCCTTCCCTGCAACCTCATATGATTATTTGCAAACTTTGCATCCATAAACATGTATTCATCATAGATATACTGTTGGTACCTTTCAGACCCCACACAATATGGAGACATTGGGCCTGATTATGACCTTGGCGGAGGGGATTATTCTGTTCCAAACGTGACGGATATCCTGCCCGACGTTTTACAAGCTCCATTATATTCTATGGAACTTGTAAAACGGCGGATGGTATATTCGTCACTTTTGCGACAGAGTAATCCCCTCTGCCAAGGTTCGTAATCAGGCCCATTATCCTATATATTTTCTCTCCAGTGCCTAGTCTATTCAGACCTATTGAGCTATTATTTCCAATAAAGTGCTGGTAAAAATTAAAACCATGTATCAAACAGCTAGTATAGCTGTGATCCTAGTAGATCTTTACATTTCAAATGCTCTTCTACCATATATATAATCCACATTATACATGGACTACCATTGCTCTGACCCTCTTCTTACCTGAAAAGGCATGCATGCTAAGGTCCCCATTACTTGCAATTTTACCTCTAGTATATGATTAATTGTTATTGCCTCTTGTGTTCAGTGTGTGGTTTGTTGAGCATCCCCTTGACTTCTATCGATCACATAGGGAGGGGATTCCAAATTCCAAAAGGACTTCCCATTTTTTATAAAAATACATAAATACATTGTGCATCATGGTGCGCGCACCAAGAAGGAGGCTCTGAGATTCACAAACCATTCACCTCATTCAGCAGACCCTAAGTTACAGCTCTTGTTCACTTGTTTGTCCCACTATTTGGCCCACAATGTTTTTCAAAAGTTCAGTATCCTCTTTTATTTAGCAAATTCCGAAATACAGCACAGGACCTCTGTCTTTTCCCATTTAATGAGTCAGCTACAGAAATCTCTTCCAAAGTATTCTAAAACTGACATCAGGCTTCTTATCTCCATTACTATAATAGTAAGCAAATTATCAAAGCTCTGAATTGAGGGTTATATTACAGGAATACACATACTTGTACAAAACAATCAGACATTTCTGAATCTAAAAAGACATTTTATCATTATTATCTATAATAGCCTTCTTACCAGATCTTTCATTTTTACATGTTAGATAATTAGCCAATAATTCCTCCTAAATTTTAGATATTCAGCCAATACCTTCCCTGATTTTTTTCTCCATAATACCCAGCCAATGTTCTTTCAGTAGATGTATTTTTAAACTCCATCTTAGCTTTAACAAGTTCATCATATGAAACTCCGGGCTCAGCGTAATATGCTGTTGTTCTAAATGTGTAATATATATATATATATATATATATATATATATCTTTAGATTCATCTTCAACCTTTCTTTTACTCTAGAAGCACAACTAATAAGAAAATTTCTAGATGCAACCTCAAAAGCGTTGCATATCAAAGGAGTGGGTTACTCTTTATTCAGTGTAAAGATTTAATTGGAACATTATTCAATTGCTGAAATAAAAAGCATTCTTTATAGATGAAGAAGTAAATCTCTATTTTTCTTTATATCTTGTAATAGGTGTCAGAACAAGAATACAGTTACTGGTGTATGATCTGAAATTAAAATAGATATATTTCTAAATGAATTGAACTTCGATACGTCTTACCAACAAATATTTAGTCAAAATGTGAAGGTGAACCATGTACTGGAGAGAAAAAGTAAATTCTTAAACATCAGGATTATTCAGCATCCAGGTGTTGATAGAGTCCTTTGGGAAATAATGTATTGAAAATTTTGCATACTATTTGGGATATATCTAACACTTGATTTCTTATCCAAAAACTGGAAATCACCCAAGAAGGACATCCAAATACAAAGCAAATCTGCCGTTGTGAAGAACAAGGTTTTCTGAATTTGCCTGAGTTCAGGGGTGAAGTAAAAATGTTTGCCTTATTTACATGCCTATGTGTGAATGTTTGACTGTGTGTTCGCTGAGGTCTCAGTGGGTTGTTTTTTTAAATTATAAGTGAATTTAAGCAGAAGTTCCCCAATCCAATTTTTACTAATTTTTGGTTTTGTCTTTCTGGGTAGGGGGGTGGTCATTGGATACGATTGTGCATTACTGATTATGAATACAATAATAGTGAAACTTTTCAGTGGATTTCAAGATATCTCTACAGTTATATATACACAGTCCGCTAAAATTTTAAGCATCTACAGAAAGTGTGAGCACCCTGTGAGTGATGGAGATCTGCGAGTTGGAGAAAACGTTGTCTATGAATTATCAGACACCAAACATTACCTTTTCAAATGAATTATGGCATTTCCCTCGCTTCTGCAGAGTCCTTTTTGCCTGAAGACTTAAATGTGTGCGTGCAGGGCAGTGTTAATGAGAAGGATCTTGCAACATGAATCCACAGTTATTCTATGAAACTTGCAGATACAGTGTTGCTGGTGAACTGGAAAAAATCAGATTTGGTCAGATCCTCAGATCTTCCCACCGAAACTGTACAAGACCAATCTTTTAGTTAAGTTGAGATTTTCCTAGCCTTGGTGTCTGAAAGGCTAGATTTTATTAAAGACACAGAGGCGAGCATTATGCAGTCTTTTCTTGCTTTAATTTTAACAGCAGCCAAGAAGAAAAACTACATTTCCCAACAAAAACTACAAAGTGACATCATAAGGTAACCATCCAATAGGACGTCGTAATGCACTACTAGTGTCCTGACTGCGAACAACAAGTCCTCTTTTCTTGATGCAAACCACTAAAGAGGAGAAGAAACCAGCAAAATGATATAAAGAACAGAAACCAAAGTCACCAAGTCTGTAAGGCAATCTTGAAGATGGCGAGTGGAGAGAGGAAACCGGGAAGGATGTCCAACGATGACGGAGTCCAGTGTTGAACGAAGGTCGTTGCGCAAATCATGAAGAGCCAACGTTGGGAGCAGGAGTTGGCACTGAAATAAAGGAACAGGGAGGGTTAAACCAGTGGTGGGATAATACTCGCCTCCGTGTCTTTAATAAAATCTAGCCTTTCAGACACCAAGGCTAGGAAAATCTCAATTTTATTACAAGACCAGAGGCTCATATTATGCATGTTTAAAGCATAGCAATAACAGAATCTGAAACATGCGAAATTGGTTTACAGTAAAAGGTTCCAAAGGTACTTTCATTAGACCAGTCTGCAGATTTGAGGATATCCTGTAATGAGGATCCCGCCCAAAAAGCCAGAGAAGCCATAGCGCCTCTGGCAGAATGGGCTCCAAAACAGTTTATATCAATCCCAGCTAGAGACATGATCCATTTAACCCAACGAGCTAGGGTAGGAGCAGAGACAGGTTTATGGGGTTTCTGGAAGGAAATAAGTAATTGGGAGGAAGAGGATGACCTCAATTCTGCAGTACGGGTCACATAGGCTTTAAGACAGTTGCCAACAAACAACCTGGGTTGAGAGGGAAAAAATGGGTAGTTAACCGATGCCAAATTAGTCTTAGTACGTCGTCTGACTTGAAAAGAAACACCAAGCGGAGAAAAGAAAAAGGAGGTAACATCTAGGGCTTTAATATCCGAAACACGTTTAAGTGAGATTAAACACAAAAGCATAGTTAATTTTGCAGACAGTTGCTTGAGGGAAAGAAATTCATTATCTGGCCAAGCTGTAATAAATTTCAACACTAGATTGACATCCCACATAAAATTATATTTAGGAGCTGGAGGAAAAACAGATCTTACTCCCTTTAAGAGTTGACAGATGGGAGGGTGTTCACCAATTGGTCTGCCGTTAACTCTATGATGCTCAGCGGAAATGGCAGATCTGTAGGTATTGATAGTACGATAAGCCTTACCTTGGGAGGCTAAAGAAGCCAAGAAATTCACAACCAACACTACATCAGCTGAAAAGGGATCGGAATTCCTGTCCAGACACCAGCTGGACCAAATTGCCCATGCAGATTTGTAAGCCTTCGAGGTACCAGGGGCCCTGGCCTGATGGATGAGTCTGAGAGCATCCTCCGAAATTCCTGGGGTTCTCCAGGACGACCCGAAATCTTCCAGGCAATGAGAAACAGAGAGTTGTTGAGAACTAGGTGGTGTTGTCGACCTTGGGGATCCAAGAGAAGATCGGGGAAATGAGGAAGCCATACAGGATGATCGGTTGTTAACTCTAATAGAGTTGGATACCAAGGTTGAGCTTGCCAAAATGGGGTTATCAGGACAAGTATGGATCGTTGTCTTCGAACCTGTGCCAGAACCCGAGGAATAAGAAGGAAGGGAGGGAAAGCGTAAAGAAGGGACGATGGCCAGAACTGAAGGAGAGCGTCTGTGGCGAGAGCCTGGGGGTCTGGTCTCCAACTGAAAAAATGAAGGAAGGTGAGAATTGAGGCGAGAGGCGAAGAGGTCTATGGACATTGTGCCAAAGAGGGAAGTAAGCTGATTGAATATGGAAGGGTGCAAACGCCAGTCGCTGGAATCGTGAAGATGTCTGGAATACCAATCCGCAACAGTATTCAGAGCGCCTGGTAGGTAAATTGCTCTGACAGAGATTTGTCGAGAGAGACAATATTCCCAAAGATGTTTTGCCAGGGTAGAGAGGATCTTGGACCTGGTGCCCCCTAAATGATTTATATATATCTGACGGCTGTTAGGTTGTCCATTCTGAGAAGAATAGTGCAGCTTACCTTGTCTTTTGTAAATGAGCGGATGGCAAAGGAACCTGCAAGCATCTCTAAACTGTTGATGTGCAAGAACGACTCCTTCAGAGACCATGCGTCTCCAGTCGAGAACTGACCACATCTTGCGCCCCAACCCGTCCGACTTGCATCGGATTCTAATACAAGATCTGGGGCGGCAGAGAAAATGGTTCTTCCGTTCCAGGCGTCTAGGTGAGTCAACCACCAGAGAAGCTCTTCCCTGGACTCGGAGTCTAGGACTAAAGGATCGGAATAGGCCAGACCCTTGTGAAGATGACGGATCTTCAACCGTTGAAGGGCGCGGTAATGCAACGGACCCGGAAAAATGGCTTGGATAGAGGAAGCGAGGAGACCTACAAGGTGAGCCAGAGTTCTGAGGGAGATGTGAGAAAGAGAGAGGGATTGACGAATCTCTTTTTTGATTAAGGAGACCTTGTGTTGAGGAAGTTGAAGAATTGAATGAGTAGTGTCTATGAGAAAACCAAGGAATTCTAGCTTTTGAGTTGGAAGCAAGGCTGATTTTTGAAAATTGATAAGGAAACCCAATTTGAGAAGAAGATCTTGACAGAACTGTAGGTGAATTAGGAGAAGTTGTTTGTCTTGTGCCATCAAGAGAAAATCGTCTAGATAAAGAATCAGGCGAATACCGTGGGAGCGGAGAAAAGCCGCCATGGCGTTGAGAATCTTGGTGAAACACCAAGGAGCGGAGGAAAGCCCGAAAGGAAGAACTTTGAATTGGTAGAACGAGTTGTGCCATTGAAATTGCAGAAATTTTCTGTGTGAGGGGTGAATTGGGACCGTGAGGTAAGCATCCTGAAGGTCTAGTCTGACCAACCAGTCGCCTTGAAGTAAAATATCCCTGAGATGAAGAATGGTCTCCATCTTGAAGTGTCGATAAACCACAAAGTTGTTGAAATTTTTTAGGTTTAGAACTAGTCGAAACTTCTGATTTTTCTTCTGCACCAGGAAAATGGTGCTGAGAAAACCCGAAGTGTCGAAAAGCACTGACTCTATGGCTTGTTTGGCGAGGAGAGATTGAATCTCGTCGTGGAGCAGTTGATTTTGTTCTTGAGAAAAACACTAGAGGAAGAGGGAAAAGGGACTGAGTTGGTGGTTGATAAAACTCTAAGAGGTAACCTTGAATAGATTGAATTACCCAGGGATCTGAGGTGAGAAAACGCCATGAGTCTAGAAAAAGAGCTAGTCTGCCTCCTACTGGAGGAAGGCCAAAATTGGAAGCACTTACCGGAGACTTGCTCTCCTTTATTGATATATCCCCTCTGACGATAGCCTCTTGAGCGGCGGGGGTAGAAACGCGGCTTGTATCCTGAGTAGGTGTCAAGCTGGGTTTGTTGATTGTAGGAGTCTCGGTTGGCATAATGACCTCTGATGGAACGGCCGGCAAAGCGACTCCTGCCTTTGCCAGCCCTGCCAAAAACCAGAGAAGAAAAAATCTTCTTGATAGAAACCTGAGCCTTGTCTAGGGAGGCAAAGGTGGAGACGTACTTGCCCAACTCCTTGATAAAGGAGTCTCCAAATAAAAGGCCGTTAGCTGAAGGACCCTCATCCTTAGTGGCTAATGAGGTCAATTTAGGGTCAATCTTGAGCAGGAGACTCTTTCGTCGTTCAATGGACAACTGGGAGTTTGCATTACCCAGCATACAGATGGCGCGCTGCGCCCAGTTAGAAAGGACTACGGGATCAATTGGTGTATTGTCCATCTTGGCTTCCTCAGCCATATCAAAAATTCTGGTGAGGGGACCCACTAAATCAAAAAAGTTTGTCTTGGCAGCCTGACCAAGCTCTATCGACTCCTTTTTTAGGGTCTTTACCAAATTTGGTGAAAAACATAAGCATGTTGGGATCAATGGTGGGTGTAGCAGTAATATTATCGGGCAAGGAGGGACGGGGACATTCGGATTTGAGTTTGTTACGAGCGACCTTGTCTAAGGAATGGCGTAGGAAAAAGGAAACGTAATCTGCAACGTGGTCAGCAGGATACCACTCTTTAGAGTTTGGATGAACCATCAGGGAAGGATCAAACAAAGGTTCACCTGAATGGTCCACCAAAGCCTGAGACACCGGGTGAACGTCACCACCGTCATTAGGAGAAATTCTACGCCTTTTCTCTAGAGGCCCGTAATAATAAGGATCAGAAGATCCGTCCATATCATCTGTATGACTGGGAGAGTCATCATCGTCATCATCGGTGTCTTTTACGTGAGTAATATGGAGTGGAGAATGAGGGGGTCCCGATTTGGATACCTCTCGGGTGGAAGGTCCAGCAGAAACGCCTTTTGAAGGTCCCGGAAGGGAAACCGCACGTTTCTTGCCTTTCGTAGAAGGCAAATGGGAAGCCGAAATAATCTTGGAGAGAGAGGCTTCAAGGTTCTTGGATACGTCCAACATAGAAACAGAAACTGCCTTCTGGACAGAGTCTGTAATGAAGGACTTCAGTGATTCCTGAATAAAATGGGATTCTTCCTCATCAGCAATAACGAGGAACTATTAAATTATATAAAGATTTTAAATATATAAACTATATTAAAACAAAAATTGAGTAATACTCTTAGGAGCCCACTAGTTAAAAAGGGGAATTAAATTATGCTACCGACGAGTTATGAGTTATTTATAACTAATAAAATAAATAAATACGTCGGGTAGACGAAGCAATGCTGAGAAAAAATGGACCAGACGCGCGTCTGTAACGGTAAAAGGAAACCGCTAACAGACGCGTGTGAATAAAACCCAGGCAACGCGTCAAGACGCGAGCGGAGGAATTTGAGGAATGTCGGTATGCAGCCGGCTGTCAGGAAATGGCTGACAGGCCGGCTTCGTGCGCGCACACGCGCTCGTCAACAACGGTGAAAGACGACCGTTGTAGGACGCGCTGAGAGAAACAGAGAGCGCGTCAAGGAAATACGTTTCTATACAATTTAAACAGACTAAGAAAACACCTTATTAATATAACATTGAATATTTTCATGGAGAACAAAATATTGGTACTTATCTTGACTGCGAGCAGCAAGAAAAGAGGACTTGTTGTTCGCAGTCAGGATACTTGTAGTGCATTACTACGTCCTATTGGATGGTTACCTTATGATGTCACTTTGTAGTTTTTGTTGGGAAATGTAGTTTTTCTTCTTGGCTGCTGTTAAAATTAAAGCAAGAAAAGTCTGCATAATATGAGCCTCCGGTCTTGTAATAAAATTCAAAATCTCTGCAGCAAAGAGATATTTGTTGACACTAACAGTACTTGTACTCAAAATTCAGCTGTTTTATTACTTGCATCTCTGCCATATAGGTTTGTGTTGTGTACACAAAACTAACCCTCAAAATACTCAATAGGTGTACATGAAAGGCCATTCTGGCAAATCCTCTGTCTTTTTCTATATAAAAATAGTTTTTTTACTAGCCTATATCTCTGGTGCCGCTTTACGAATCTTCATGAACCTTTCCAAAATAATTTGCCAGTCACGTCAGCTGCTGTCTGGAATGTTTTGGGGTGGTTCGTCCAGAGGGCCGAGAAAAAGGGGGGGTCCCAAAATACGTTTTCCCCATTCATTTTTCTATAGCGATTTTGAACAGCGATAGTGCCAAAACGACTGGATGGAATTACACCAAATTTGGCTGAAAGGTAGGTCCTGGGCCAGAAAGCGACCTTTTTTTGTTTTGGTGTAAATCCGTTCAGTAGTTGTCAAGAAATTAAGGGTAAATAATGTTGTATACATAGGGACGTGAAGGATTCGCAACCCCTCAAGGTCTCGTGCAGAGATCTGATTGGCTGTCAACACTTCAACCAAGAAGTGTTTGCAGCGATCTACCAAGTCCCAGAAAAAAATGTGAAAAAAAGGAAAGGGGCCAGGATACAGACACCCTTACCCTTTAGCTCAGGTGGTGGGGCCCAGCACTAAAATAATTTGCTTTTTTAATTTCTTTCGGATACGTGGTGGGTCCGATGAAAAACATTTTAAAAACCAAAGCGAGGGCTTCTGCGCTTCGTGTTTATTAAGCCCGCAGGTGGGCCAAGTCCCGGGGGCACTCTTCAGTCCCTCCCCCACAGCCCTGGGGTAAAATGGAAATTATGTGCCAGGGGAAACACGGACCCCGCGCCTCGGAGTTCACCACCTCCCAGGGATTAAATCATTTATTCGCATGAGGGAGGCCGGGGGCCGCAACATCCCCGAGGCTTCAATTAATTAAGAATTGGGGGAGCATTCGGCCCCAGGCCCCACTGCCCGGGGGATCTCTACCTAACCAGGGTATGTAAAATAAATAGGGGGGAGGCTGGCCCCTACCCCCACCCCAGGGACTACCACCTCCCAGCGGCTTCATTAGTATTTAGTGCGGGGGATCCACGGGCCCCCCACTGCCCTGGGGACCACCACCTCCCCGGGGCCAAGATAAAAAAAAATTGTGAAGGGGTCTGTTTCGAAAAAACAAGTAGGGACTGTGGGCGAGCCCTTGAGGGCTCCCCCGGGGTCCCAGATAGCCCATAGAGGGCTAAAAAAGGAAAGCAATAGACCTTCACACTGAGCATTGAGGGATCGAGTCCGGCCGGACTTGTTTCCCTCTTTTTTTTTATTTATTTTTTTACTACAAATTTTTAAGACTCACTGAAAGGTAATCTTACTCTTTTTAAATGACAAATAAATTTTTATTTTTAACTTGTCCGTAAATATCTCATTTTAAGTATGTCATATATCAGAGCCTGAAAAACTAGCTCTCTCCCTCTCACTTTCTTTCTCTCTAATTAAATCTTTCTAGCACTCACACACCCATTCAGATACTTATGCACCCACTCACAGACCCACTCAGACCATCATGCACCCACTCACAGCCTGTCAGACCCTCAGGCACCCACTCACTGACCCACTGACACCCTCATGCACCCACTCACAGACCCACGCACACTGACACAACCAACAAAACACTGATGTACGCACTCTCACACCCATACAATCGGACAGGCACTCTCACCTCCAGATACACCCTCTCACACTTATTCTGACACCCATAGAGGCCACGGTCAACTCCTACCACGTACGGCCAAAGGGCTTGGGCAACATGGGGTTGGGTGGATGGGGACTGTTGGCTGCAGGGTCTGGCTGCAAGCTAGATCTTGCAGGCAACCTCCTCTGCGCACGGGTGAAGGCTATGCATGGTTGGGTGCTTATGGGGGTTGGCATCAGGTCCATGTGCGGCGGTGGTTGGAATAACATATAGTAATGAAAATTACTATGTGTTAAAAAAATATATAAATTCACTGAAAAAAACAAAGGTTACATGGACGTTATAGCTAGGAAGTAAAAAAAAAAACATATAAATTCACTTAAAAAAACAAGGTTACAGGGACTTTATAGTTAGGCTCACATTTTAAACGTATGGCACCACAGGAATTCACCCATTATAATTAGAGTTAACTCAAGCAACTAAAACTAGTGCCTAAGGTAACTATAACTCGCTCCCTTGCCATGCACTGCTAATGACCCCACAAATTACGGCACTCATGACATCTTTCATAACATCATTGATAATATCAATGTAATATTTGCAGTAAAATATTTGACGAAAAAACTGTGCATGGCGAGGGCACTAGTTATAGTATATATATCAAACCAAGGCCCTTTCAGGGTTAGAGTGATGCATAAATTATGCAAAAAAACAAAGGAGAACACTGGGAAGTTCCCAATTTTAGGTTGAGAGCTGCTCTAGTAAGGAGCACCCTGCAACACATATATATATATCCCTGCATACACTCCTGCAGGCACGGAAACTATGCCAGCCATTATCCTGTTCGAATCCATGTTTCCAAAGTTGAAACTGCTGACCCGAGTAAGTTGATGGATTGGCCACAAGACAAAAATTGCTCTCACAGCTGTGTCCTAAAAAACAAAAGGCCATATAAGGGGAACTATACTATAAAAGTAAATAAAAAAAATTACAAAGTCTGTGGATTCTTTGAATGATTTCCGGAACCCCAACATCTAACCCAACCAAACATCTTGGTTTCCGGGGTCTGTGGAACAGAGACAGGTACTGAAGACCTTGCACGCCTTTGTGACGGTCAGTTTATCACGATCCACAAACAGGGAAATCTTTATGCCTGTGTACTGCAAACCTCGGCTAGGCTTTGCCAGCCCATTCATCAGAAAACGTGTAGTTGAGCCCATGGTTCTGGAACCCTTAACTCTAGGAAGAAGATAAATCGGTCAGAGAAGCTTGTCCTGGGTTCACAGTAGCTAGGCATGAAGCTGGTACCAATAAAGTCTCCACGAATTAAAAAAATAATTTAAACACGAACTGGCCAAAGGCCAAGTTCTATGATCGAACCTTTATACATAGCAGAATTTTGCTGCCCACAATGGATTGAGTGCAGAGCCTTGCCTGGTCCTGTGGTTAACCCTTGCTATGCATGGCCAAAGGCAATGCAACAAGGGGATTGGCCATTTGATCCGCGTTGAGCGCAAGGCCTCACCTAATGACAAGCTTTGAGCACATGGCCTAAGGCAGTGCTCAGCTGGAGTTTGCCACCTATGGTGGACTGGGCACAGGGCCTGGCAACACGGCAAGCTCTTCTGGTATTCCTGCATGGGAGAAGGTTGGCCACCAGAGGTATGCCATGCCACTACTACCACTGCACGTGGCTTTCTCCAAGTGCAGTTGAAGTTGACTGCTTGTAGCAAATTTGGGTGCAGGCCTTGCGGCTAATCCCCAATGTGCATGGCAGGAGGTTGGCTACTTGTTTCAGGTTTGGTGCATGGCCTGCACAGAGGCCTTGCAGCCAAATCTCTATGCGCCAAAGTCCATGCACAGTGTGGCAGTCAACTCCTGCATGGCCGAAGGTTGGCTGCCCACATTGGGTTGGGCAAGGGCATGATCAGAGGCCAGATCAAACCCTGCTGTGCATGACCAAAGACCATAGTTAGGGATGGTTTGCTGCCTGCATAGCTTTGAGTGCAGGGTACCATGGACGCTGGCCATCTTTGTCAGGTGTCGGAGTACCACAATAGATATGCAAAAATGAGGGAGCTTGATACCCATGTATTGCAAACCTAAGGCATGCTTCACCAATGAATGTATCAGCAAACAGGGAGTCATGGTCACGGATTCGGAACTGCAAACTCCTGGAAGAAAAGGAATGGGTCAGAGAAACTTATTTACAGAACCCTGGCATGAAGCTAGCCCTGTATTCGAGGGACCAATAAAGGCACTGTGAATCCACGTAAAACGTATACTGGCAAAAGGCCAAACTCTGTGATGTAACACTTATTGATAGCAGAATTTTGCTGAAGTAGTGATTTGAGCGGCAGGCCAAGCCATATGAACAACTCCCAGGGCTGTGTACAGTGGGGATTGGCCATTTGGGACAGATTGGGAACAGGCCACAACTAAGGCCAGGCCCTGCAGCCAATCACTGCTGCACCCAGGTTTGTCACCTGTGGTTGCTACCCTATTGCACATGGCCTGTGTGCACCACAATTAGGCTGCATGCAGCAAATAAGCCACATGGCCTGGGCAAAGGTCAGACCCTGTGGCCAAGGCTCACCATGCGCAGTCAAGGGGGTTGGTCACCTATGGATTGTTGGGTGCAGGACTTGCAGCTCATCCTTATCCTCATCATGTGCAGCCAAAACGTTGGCCACTCCATGGGGGTTAGGCTCTGGCCCTATAGCAAACTCTGGCTGTGCATTGCCATGAGTCATGCGTAGTGGTTCAGCCAATCTCTGTTGCACAGGACTGAAAGTTGACCACCGTGGTGGGCTGGGTGCAGGGCCTAGTTGGCTACCTGTGGTGAGTAGCAGGGCCTACTCAAAGTCCACTCCCTGCAACAAACCCCAAAGACTGCAAGCAGCACAGTTTGGCCACCTCCAGAGGGTTGAGACAGGGCTTGGCCTCTCTGTAACCAACCACCACTACACAGATCCCGTAGTTGGCTAAACACCCGCTACACATACTCTCTCACTAAGTCTCACACCCAATGACACACTTACTCCCTCTCCCCAACATCTTTTTTCAGTTTGTCACTCAGTCTGTCTCACTTTGGAACTAACCACCTTTTACTCGCTTCCTCAATGTCATGCACTCTCTCACTCACTCTGCCCCCACCCCTGCTCCTCATTGCCACTGGTGGTGCATGGTGGAGATTCACCATCGATGGAGGCCATGCAGTCAACCCTTGCTGTGAACAAGTTGCAGCTGGACAAATACTAGCTGCACACCACCTCTCACTCAGTCTCTCATGTTCCCATTCACCCGATTTAAACCTATTCCCTCTCACTACACCCTACTTCACTTTCAGTTATTGCCTTTCACTTTCATGCTCTCCCACCCACTCCATCTCATTCACTTCCTGACACTTACACAATCTCTCACTCACTTTCTCACCCACTCTTTCACTAAGCCATCTATCCTCCTACACATCACTTTCACTCACTCACATACAAAGCATATATTTTTCTATGCTTTTAAACCATTACGTTGGTTCTGAAGATAATTATTCTTTCTATTTTTAACATTTTTTGTTGATTTTTTACTATGTTTTTATTTTTGGTGAAATCAAAAGAAAAAAATACACCATAAAAATGGAAGTAAACTCTGTGATAAATAAGGACCAAAATTATTTTTGCACTACTTCTGATGAAAAAACACTTGCTTTTTTATGCACTCTTCCACTTAGTTCTATACAAAAGATGACCTTTCCACACAACAAAGTGGGTAAGCAAGGATCATTTTTTTTTGCTCTTCTTGCAGAATATCTCCAGACAACAAGTCTCCAGTGGGAAAACAAGGATCAATTTTTAATTGCTCTTCTTTCAGAATATCTTTAGGCAATATCTCTCCAGGAAGGATAGCACGTTACAGCTCGTACTTGCCTCTGCTGCGTCTCTTTTCAACATTGACCTGATGTTCAAATTCCTACGACTAGGAGTGCAATGCACTGTTTTCGATAGTGAAGACCTATTTGAATGTGGAAGAAGAACTATTTCAATGTGGAACAATACATTCTCATGAAGCAATCAAACATGTGCAATGCCCAATACGGATTTGCAGATCTTAGGAAATAGGCATGGTTGATCCAGCATGTCCTGCCAATACTGTAAGTCCAAGAAGGGTTCATACCTGTAAAACTCTAAATGTAACACTTAGGCCCTCATTACAAGTGTGGAGGTCTTAAGACTGCTGCATTACAAGTAGGCCGGATTGGCCGAAGCCAAATCACCACAACGCCGTCCGGCCCACCAGTGCGCCCGGCAGTGAGCTCCTCCAGGCCAGCGGCAGGCTTCAGACCGCCAGCCGTATTAGTAGGCAGCATACCGCCAGGCTTTTCGCGGTTGTCGCCCCGCCATGAAAAGCCTGCCGGTAACGCATCCGGTGACAGGCATCCCTATTCCTATCACCGGCATACGCACCCCCACATGTCCACACACCTCCATGCATCCCCCACACACATCCATGCATGCATTCCCACTCATACACATGCATGCAGTCACCTCCCCACTCATCTTCACATATGCAGACACCCCCTCCCCCCCAGCGGCAGCAGCTTCAGTGGTCTTGCAAAAAGACCCCCAAAGTCGTAATGAGGGTCTGAATCCTTGACTTGTAAGCTGTATTTCGAAAAAAAACTCTACTTTCCAATAACATATTCCAATTGGTTTCCATACCAAATGCAACTTTTTTACATTATTGGATTTGATGCATTCTGAACAGAAGTCCCCTCTGTGCTATCAGTCGAGAGCCACAAACCCAGAACAAGAATTGTGCTCCTGTAGCTTTCAGTCTGTTGCTTAATCAATGAAAGATCTGTAAATCCTAAGACACCACAAATAAAAACAGGAGAGGCTCATCTGGATATAATGTTCTACACAAGCTTTTAGGAATGTGCTCTTTCTACTAGTCATTTAACATTTTTTACTTCTATTGCTTAAGCCGTTTTTGGTTGGCCATAAGACTCTGTACACCTTACCCCTGCTAACAATGGTAATGTGTTTGTGGTCTACCTTTTTAATATAGTCAAATTGTCATACAAGATTTACAACTTTAATTATTATAAGTGCCTAGTATGTGGAACTAAAGGCACCCTGGGCTTATAAATTAAATGCTATCAGTAAGCAACAGCACTTGCTATGCCACGCACTACCATAGCACTGTACAACATGTCTCTGGCCTGCCGTTGCAGCCTAAGTTTTCAGTTTAAAGCTGGCATTTTGATCTGGAAAAATATATATTTTGCCAGGCCTAAACCTTCTGTTTTAATACTTATAAGCCATCCTTGAGGTAGTCTTTAAAAGCCCATAATGCAGGGTGCATGGTATTTGGCAAGTAGGACATGTATATTTAATGTTTTACTTGTCCTGGCAGTGAAAAATCTCTAAAGCTGTTTTACACTGTCAAGTCTGGCCTCCCATAGACTAACATGTGTTTACCCTATTACATTTAATAGGTGGTAAATTCAGTTTGGGAGCAGCTAGAGAAATATCTCAAAAAACAATATTAATAGTAATTTAAAGCACAAGTTAATGGTAAAGTCAAATATTATATGACTACTTTGGAAACTGCAGTTTACTGCCAATGCCCAGTGTCTTCCACCATCATGAAAATGCCCAAAGTGAGTAGGGTTAGCCCTGGGAACTTCTCCCCAGTTGTTACGGCGTACTAAGGAGTCATTCCCACACACTGGCTTGCGCCAGACATATAGTTGACACATCCAGGCACCCACTTCAGAAAAGTCTCTGGACCTGAGAAGAACAGAAGGGCTGCTACCCTGTCTGTGACCTCCCCCTTATATTCAGAACAAAGCATTGGACTCCAATGGTTATAAGGCTGACTTCATGTTAAAGCTACAGTGACAAAGCAAGCTGCAAGAGGCCTTTTCCTGCATCGCCCATCTAATCAGTGACAAATGGACCTGGACTGGACCCTGTTGTGCCCCCTGCCTGCCATCCTGTGAGTCTTTTACTGACTCCCCGATGTCCTTGGGGGCTTTAGAGGTGTACTTCTGTGGTGGATTGGGACGTAAAGGACTAAAGTCAGAAGGTAAAATCTTTGACCAGAACTAAACTAATTAGAGTATCTGACCTGCACTTCCTTGCGCTCAGCATCAAATTGTGTCTTGGTCCTGTTTTACCATGACCATTGACTATCATTTGCACGTTGTGCTTCCTGGCACTATTTTTACCTAAACCTATACACATGCACAACTCTGGTTCCTCTTATTGGATTTTTGTCATTTTTATGTAATTTTATTTATTAAATCTTTTTCCAATTTGTTTTCATATTTTTATTGTTTTACACTTCAACTTTATTACTGTTTTAGAACTGCATAAAATACTGTAGACATTGCCTCTAAATTAAGACTGGCTGCCTTATTCCTAGCTCCTACAGGGTTAAGCACAGGTTTATTTAGTTTATTTTGTGGTTCATCCTGACAAGGGTTATGATTAGTAATTGAAGTAGAACCCCCGCCCTCTCAACTAATACTCCAATAGCTTACACAAGCACACTTCCTTAATAAGGTAAGCCCCACATAGGTACGGTTTTCTGTTTTACTCTGTACAAAGCAGAACATTGAGAAACAGACACATAAATATGTGGAAGCAACTTAGCAGCAGAAATGGTGAGCAAGCCATCTGCTGCAGTCTACCACAACCTTCTGCGCATGAAGAACCAGAGGATGATGATGTGAAGATTCCAATGTCTTCAAGAAGAGCAGAACACCCGGCCAAGGAGTTACTTGCCTGGAACTTTTTTCAGTCTACTAAGAAGGTGAATGCATGAAAGGTTACTTGCCCACTTTGTGACCAGGTGATTCACAGAGGACATATCAACAGATATTAAGTTGAGACTAGTGGCATAATTAAACCTCTTTGTATGGATGCTTTCTGGCAGAATTGAGCAACAAACCATGGAAAAAAGGAAGAGGAAAGCATTCATGCAGAAGAGAAATGGTAGCATTGACAACTGTCGATGTTTGCCATATACTGTCAAAAATATTTTTTTTAATTGTTCTGGTCAAGAAAATCAGCAAGTGATCTGTGCTATGAATAAACACTCAAAGAACTATCACAAAGACGTTTATACTTCCCTTAAAAACATGTTATCCATTTAAAAGAGAGGTTTTTTAAAAACATAACGCATTTAAGAAAAGTTAACAAAAAAAAGTTCCATGTAGGAACATAACATAGTGGTTCAGTTAAAGAACCAAAAAAAGGCAGAGATATGGAACCAAAAATAAAATGCAATGTCCACCCACAGAACCTTGTGGGAGGTCACACTATGTGGCCAACACTACTGCACACTGCTAAGGGCTGTGTGCTGCTTTATTTGGATAAGGATGAAATGAATGAATTTATTTTAACGTTGTTTACTATGGGATTCTAAGTCTGTATCTCCATTATTTTCTACCAGTGGGTGTTGGCAGTACCAGTGGTTTGACAATGTGTGGTGCTGGACTTTACTCCAGGTATGACTGTTTTGGGACCATTTTGGATGTAGTGCTTTTAGAAGTGGTGTATTGTGAGCAGGAATGGGCTTACTCTTTTGTAGGTGAGTGTATGTCCCTCTCTAGACCCCTCCATAGCCCTCACTAAACCTCTTCTTAGAGTTCCCTAAGCCCTTACCTTTTCGCAGAAAAATATTTCCCATGGTCTTGCCACTCCTCCTTGCCCCTCATACAGTTCCTATGAAATTGTAGATTTGAATGTATAGATATCTCCACAATCAGGGTGGCCTTGACATAGAAATGACAGGAGAGGCGGAGGTCTCCTGATGAAAGTTTGTAAATAGCAGTTTGTAGAATTTAAGTAGTACCACTAAACATAGTACAAAATGTAGCTTATGAATAAGCCCCTCGGAATGTGGATAAAAAAAATGACACAAAGAACAAGAAGAAAAACCATAAAGCCTCAGAAACAAACTAACAGAACAAAATAGACAAAGCCAAAAACCTAGGCTAATGAAGAGACAGAAAGTGAGACACACACGCAGAAACAAATATGCCAACTGAGATAATGTAACAGAAATAAAATATTGAATAACTGAAAACAAGACAAAACACTTAAAGATCACAAACTTCAAAAAGAGTAAAGAGCAATTGTAAATACAAATTTAGAGGATAAAAACAGAAACAGGAAGAAAAAGAGAGAGAAAATAAGACAGAAACATTTTAAAAGAAATATAATTTTTGAAAAACAAATAAGAAACAAAAACTGTGAACATCCATGAGCAAAACAGGCATATAGGAAGAGAGAGACACAAAGTAATAGAGAGGAAGACATAACGTGAGAGTGACAGCAACAAAAAATAAGTAATAATTAAAAACACATACAAATACAGCAAGGAAACTATGTTTACTATAAGATGGATGACTAACAGTACACAAAAAATAAAGGGCCTGATTTAGATGCTGGTGGAGGAGAATACTCCATCACAAATATGACAGAAATCCCGTCCTCCGCCGTATTACAATCCCATTGCATCCTATGGGGATCACACATACCTGAGACGGCTGGCCAAACATACATGCTCAGTCAGGGGGAGTGCTGAGCAATCCCCCCCTCACTGCTCCTCATCCTAGTTGCCCCGAACCTTTCACAACGAAGGGCATCTCCTTGTTGTGAATGTTTTGCAGCTTCTGCTGCTGGTGGGAGGAGGGGGAGATTTCCTTAAATGTATCTAGTAAATTCGGCCAGACGCTTAGCATGTTTGAGACAGTTATAGCATCAGCAGCAGCAAATAACGGGGTTGAAATTTTAGAACTGCATAATGATGGCGCTTCCTTGGTGCCAGTGCCCAGGAACTCAAACCACTTGACTAATGTACAGAGAGAAAAGCAGTGGGTCGGTAAGCATCCTTTCTGCGTGTCTTTTACAGAGAATGGCCTTGTATATTCCCCTGCTAGCCCCCTGCACACTGTAGCATAATTTTGATCATGTAATCTTTGAAAACACTGAGAAAGTTGGATGAGATGCTCAGCTCATGCAGTGCACTCCAGAGACTTGTTGGAGACATTATTGCAGGAAGACTGAGGGTCCACAAATACCACAGACAAAGATTCCTTTTTGATTGAGACATTTTTCCAGAAGCAGATAAAACCTAAGCACCCGGTCCACTGTGCTAATTTTCTTCCAGAACCTTACCCGACATTGCAATAGAACATCATTTTGCTTCGCTTGGGAACCCATTCTTGCTAACAGATGTGAACATGTTCTGGACATTAAGTGAGTTTATTCAGCTGTAATTTCTGGCATCAATCCTGCAACCCTTATTGTGTATCACCACTATTTCAGCTCCCAGCCAGGATTTTGGTATAGAATCCTGTTCAAAATCCCATTATTACACGCAGGAAGTAGCTGTCCCAGAAAACAGGATTGGATTTATATAGATCAGCTGGTATTTTATCAGGGCCTGGAGCCTCACCCCCTTTTTTGCCTGGTAATTGCTGCCAGAACCCCAGTTACAGAGAATGGTTCCAGATGGGACCTATTGGCAGACACCTATGTGATGGAACCTGTCTCCTACCTGATCGAGAACATCATAACACAAAGACAGATAGCATGCAAGCCACCAGGCTTCTTGTTGCAACATATTACATACTTGGGTGATTTTATTGCACACAATGCAGTGATATATAAATGATAATCCACAGAGATCTGTGAAATATGGGAAATATGTCATGGCTCCCAGTGAAACAAGAATAATATTTCACTATTCCTTGTGAAAACATCATAATGATGGCTGCAGACCGCTCGGCACAGCTTTACCATTGTCTATTTAATCAACTTTCTATTCCTGAAAGGTAATAAAACCATGCACACTGTAATCCCAATCAGTGTCTGTTGTTAGCTCCACTTCGTGCAGGACAGCATTAACAGACTCTCCCTTCTGACCGTTTTGTTTTTTAAGTCTGTTTTTTCTGAAATCCAACATTCTTAGCTTTATAATTAAGAACAGTTCTTGTCTCAGCTGAACAAACAAGTGTAGTCCTGTATTTCACTTACTGTTTACAATAAGCACTTGTCTGTTTGAAAAAAAAAACATATTTTAGAGGCTGACAGCCCCAAAATACAATGCAATAAAATTACTATATAGGGTGTATGGTGTAATATGGTCTTATATTGCCATCTTGGGGCTGTAGTGACATTTGCAAACCACTTGCCCTTGTGGCTCATTATACCACCCGGACAGAACTGATGAAAGGCAATATAAGACTGTTACTTATCCTATATATCAGTGGTGTAGCACAAAATGGTGCTCCACCCCCCCTGCAGAATGTGATGAAGGGTCCTTGAGTCTCCCATATCTCACAGATATTGGGCTGAAGGGTCAGGGCCCCCCCCCCCCCCTGCACCGCAGTGGCCTGTGTTATGTCCCTGCTATATATGATATATATTTTTATGTAAGGAAGAGAGTCAGTCTAGTGATAATTCAGGCGTAAGTTGCACCTAATTCAAGAGTAAGACATTTGCTCACATTAAAATCTTTAGGAATGGATACGCGGAGTCCTGCAGTAATCATAGAAAGGGAAATTGATCAGGTTAACACATTACACATTTCCACCATCCCCGCAAATCAGTCGGGTAATAATGCTACATTACTTCACCAAATGTAAAAGGCTGTAGGTAATTAACAGAAAAAAGGTATGAAATGTGCAGTACAGTAAGTGTGCACACTGTCCTAAAAATACCGCATTTTTTAACCTGTGATGTCTAACAGCAACTCTGCACCTCCTGGCTTTGGTAACATTATTACAGGCACTGCTGTCCCTGGATTCGGAACCCGATTCTATATCAGTGGCATGTGCAGAGGCTTTAAGTGCTACAATGGGAAAGTAAGTTGACACATTAGCTGGGTTTTTGGAAGATTGTTTGCTGTAACTTTGTACATGTGTGAACAGACGATACAGGGCACCATATTTTACTCACTCTGGTCCTCACTTAGGCCCATATGTACAAACACTTCTTGCCATAGACACAGAATGGGGAAAAACCTTTGCTACATCTGGCCCTTAGTCTTCTATAGTATTTTTGTGGAATAGTAAAGGGTTCCCCGCACATTTTTACTATTTCTGCTCCTTTGCGGCTGTAATAGAAATACCACAGCAGTTTGCAGGAACCAGAAAACGGCTGGCGTTAATCGACAGGGCCAACATACAGAATAAGTGGGCAATGACATTATTACTGTGCACTACTGAAGCACTACGACAAAAGTGACAGTGCATGTAACAAAGTCCCCCACGCTGTGCTGATGGCTTGCTGCATGCGGTTACAAGAGGCCTGTGTACTCAACTGCTGAGGCGGCGAGGGAGAGACGGGGCAGCCGGGGCCTAGCTCCCTCCTGAGATTGGAGGGCGGTGAGTGCAGATTCCCCAACAACCACACTGGCATTTAATATTAAAATACATTTTACGACAAGCAAGGCGCTCGACTGGGACTAAATAGGCAGCGGAGAGGGAGAGAACCAAGTGAGACAAAACACATAATTTTCTGAAATATGCAACATTGTTGAAGTCTTTACAAACAGAGAGGAAGGGTGCGTGTATGCGTTTTTGTCTGCCTGTGTACAAAATTCTGGTGAAAAACGATAGACACCTCAGCATTCCTGACTGAATGAACTTGTACCCAACTATTCATCCCTAAATACATTTATTAGGGAGATGTAAAACCCAATCCCCACCCCTCTACCCCTGAAGAAGCTACGCTCCTGCGGGACAGATGCGGCGACAGCTCACGTTTCTCCATACAGCAAGTAAGGTTTCGGGCGGTGCCGTCCGGTACCCTGAAGCCCAGAGCCCGTCAGGCCTGGCATTCTTCAACTGCAGCCCATGGCTCTAAAACGGCCGGGGGGGCTGGGGGCTCCTTTACCCTCTGGCAGCCTGCACCCTGACCTGTCCGTGCCAATGCCACGTTAAGACACTGAGGGTGCGAGGGCACTCACGGTGGCACAGAAGGCACTACCAGACCCCAAGGCCCTCCTAATGCCCTATCGCTATACGTCAGGTTGGGTGGTCTGCGCGCTCCGATGATGGATAGTTCATTGAATGTGGGGGTTCTGCGGGCCCTGTCTACGCTCCCAACGAAAACACAACAGTGCAGGCTTCGTGTTTACTGACTAAACAGCATCCATGCCAGCTCTCGCATTCAGAAGGAACACTGCGTGGGCAAAAAATATTGACGGCGCTCAATGTTTTAATTTTCGCTTTCTCCATTCTGAAACGTTTTTGATTCTGCACTGGTCAAAGGCAGCGGCGCATCCCTTTGCACGGGCTGGGCGGGGTGCCAGGTGATGTAGACATTCGTTTCATTTGTTTCTCTGGTTTTTTGTTTTAACAACGTCACCTTTCGGACACTTCAGAGCGTTGCGCATACAACTGAGCAAAGCAGTGGTGAATGCAGTTATGGGTCTGCTGATGTGGTACCTGGGAGGTAAGCTTGGCCAGAGTAGCTGTGGAATTAAAATACCCCTCTTCCCTCTCCTCCCCCCCCCCCCCTCCCCGGCCCCTGGAAGTCCGCACCGCAGGCCTCGCTAATTTCACACTCATTGCTGAAAAATAGCAGAATTTGAAGGTTTACGCCGAATAAGGGAGTCATTTTTTAAACAATGATTTGGTTAAAAAAAAAAAGGTATCTGGCCATTGGGTTGACACCCACAGGAAGTGTACAACATACATACAATCAAGATTATTAATTAAAAAGCGTGGCTGTCCTGACCAACCACTCTTTACGATACTTCTGTGGGCATGCAAGGTGCGGCCATTCTGTGACCATGGATTAAAGGTCATACCCTCTTTGTAGCTGTCTTAATAAAACAGACATGGACATCCAAAACCTTCAAGTCCAATGCACCGGAAAAGGAAATGGCACCACATTGTCATCTTAAGGATATGTTGGTGCCCTAGAAATGTGTTAGGCCAGAACATAAATGGCAGGGAAACTAGTCTTAATGTATAACGGAGACGTGGTACGAACTATGCAGCTGGAAACACGTGCATTATACCTCACTACAGCATTTTCGGACAAGCTAGGAGTGGGTGAAGCCAACTTTTAACTGTAGACTCTATTCTGCCCTGGGCGCGAATAACCATTATTACATGTGGCGGAAATGGCCATTTGAACGCGCCCTCGGAGCTGTCCTCAGTGTCAGACAGGGCGGATGTGAAGGTTCTGCGTGTTGAACTTGGAGGCAGTCTCTTGTCTGCCTGGAGGGCGCAAATAATCGCCCAGGCTCCAAGAAGCCGTCACAAAGGGCGGCAAACCTTCCCCGAGATAACTCTGCTAACCACGAAAAGCTGGAAACCGCCTAGCGAGCTGACTACAGCCGCCGGAACACTGCTCAAAAAACAGTTTGGTAAACACACGCTTTCACCCCTCTCTTTATTAAAAGATATATAAAAAAAGTGCGCGTGTTAGTGGAAGAGGCCATCGAGAGGGGGCCGGGGCTCAAGTGTAAATATATATTTAAAACATTCTAGGAAAGATAGCCGGGGAGGCCGGGCCTTCTGCAAACACTTTCCCTCTGTGCTGCTATCTCTGTCGCATTCCAAGCTCGTCCGGGCTGCACTTTTCTGTCGAGGAACTTGCAGTGCAAATGTCTCCTCCGTCTGGAAAGCGTCTTCCTGCCCCCGAGCAAAGGGCACAGGGAAATAACACCGCCTAGGCGCGCAGAGCACGGAGCTACAACCCACCACTGCTGCGTACAGAAACTTTCCAGTTTAAAAAGCGCATGGAACCTTGGAAACGTTGTACTCGGCGCCACTGCGGGCTACCGATGCATGGATGGGTGGCTGGACAGACCACTTGCACGCGAGTTACGAACGGCCTTCGCATGTTTTCTGGGCTATATAAACACACCTGTACGTGCAATATAAATCTGAATACTATGCACGGTCCTTATGCACCTCTAAGGGCGCTAACTTCAATGATGTCACCTTCCATGTATCGCTTGGCATCTGTGCCCGGGTGCTCCCTCCAAGGGGCACGTCTGACACTTCACCTCGTGCGCATCACAGCGCAACGTTTTTTCCTTTCTAGGGTGACTCTGTATGTTACTTTTAGAAGAGTTTGCAAAAACGAGCCTCACAATTCATATATAGGGACAATCCACTACGAATGTATGTATGGGGTCGTGATCCAATGTAGGGATCTTGGCGCAACCTCGTCTGGTCTCGTAAAGTTGCAAATGCAGATATCAAACTTAAGGGCACGCGTCTTCGGTTTTTTAAAAGTAAACAAACAGCATACGGTATAACTTATTGGAGCATACGGCCAGCCCTTCCAAAGAGTGGAACTCTTGAGTTGTAATGCAGAGTGGGAACGGGGCGAGCCCAGGTCCGCAGGCACTTCCCAGCCTGTGCGGCCGCAGCGGGGAGGCTGCTGGAGGGCTGCGGTGGGACCCGCAATGGTGCTTGGCAGCCGCCAATAGGCTGCGGGCGGGCCCCGGTGCGGCTGCACTGCATGCCGTCCTGTGCAGAGTGCCGAGCAGCGCTTCACTGTCAGAGGAGGGGAGGGAGGGAGGGAGGGAGGAGGGCGATCTCGGGACTGCGAGAGACTGGGGGAGGAGGGCGGCCGATCCAGAGACGGGTAGAGGGGGAGGAGAGCAACCGGGACAGGGAGGGGTGGAGGGCTGCTGATCCCGGGACAGAGAGAGACCGGGGAGGACGAGTTGCTGCCGATCCCGGGGGAGACGAAGACAGGGGGAGGGCCACTGATCCCGGGACAGCCAGGCGCAGGAGGCGAGGGCTGCCTAGCCCAGGACAGGAAGAGAAAGCTGGGCTCGGAGGGCTTTGCAAGCACCGGGACAGGCGAGCGGGAAGACAGCGGCTCGGGAGCCCGGAGATCCCGGGACAGGGACGGAGGCTGCCCGGAGCGCGCGCAGGAAGCAGCCGGATCCCCGGCCCAGGGCAGTCCGGACAGGCGGACCCCGGCGCCGCAGCCAGAGGCGCGGAACTGCTGCCGGGTCAGGGCTCCCGGAGGAGGGGGCCCGCACCGAGGGCTCAGGCTGCGGGGAAGGAAACTCTAGGCGGGGTTAAAGTTCAGCCCATGGAGCCGCACCGCGCCGCCGCCCGCACTCTGCAGAGCTGGAAATGTGAAGGCACCGACCGGGCGTGAGCGCTCCCTCCGTCCCCACTCGCAGCTCCGAGCCCAGGGGCCGGCCATGTACTCCCCGCTCTGCCTCACCCAGGTGAGTAGCGCCCGCACCCCGTGCCTGCCCCGCTCCGCAGCACCAAGCTGGCCAGCGCGCACGCAGCTTTCCGAAAAGTAACTTTTTTTCCCTCTTGTCGCTGCATCTCGGCTCTGCACGGCCATTAATGCCGCGGGCACATGGCTAATGGCGCCTACGTATTTTTGCTGCAGTTTAATGCTACAACACGACTTAGGTTTTGCACGATGCCACCGCGACCTCCTCTAATGCGGGAAGGAGGTGTCTGAGAAATGCACCCCTGTCAACTTCGGAACACCCCTCGGGAGGTGGCACGCGCGCAGACGGCTTTACAGTCCCATATGCGCAGCCGTTCTAATACTACGCGTGTCCTGTGCGCTCCGTGGCGCAGCTCCGCACCGGGGCATGCCTGGGGGGTGCGGCGCCGAGGGTGCCCCCACAGAGACCCTGTGGGGTCTGCGCTGTGGTCACGGGCTGCGAAAAGAGCAAATAATTGCTGCCCTGGTCTTCCTACTCTGCGGTTTCCTGCAACAGTTCTGTCACGTCCTGTCCCGCCCGAGTTTGTTTCTCGGGATTTTCAGCGGGGCTTTTAATGTTGCCTCTGTTATGCGCCCCCAATCTGAAAAGGGTATGCGTAGGGGGTCGGGCAGCGAGGAATGTTAACTTTGCTGTCACTGAGCTTAAACTCAGTGGGCTGTCGCTGCTCCCACCAGATTTCCTGATTCAAGTATTGAAGAAGTGACTGAGCGCACAGTCTCTCTCTCTTCTCCCCATCCCACCTTTACTCTTGTTTTACCTAACCCCTTCCAAAGCCTCGAGTTGGTACAACCCCTCCCCCCGGATTGCTCTCATGCTTTTCCCAACAGTTTCAATTTCCCTCCCAAACCTGTGCCAAGAATTGTGGCGTGATACTCCACAGGTTAGACGCTAACCAAATGCTGCACATCAACTCCTCGTAAATCAGGAAAGTTAGGGTGTAGTCCTGAATTATTCACCCCGCACTAGGGCTTAATCTGTAACAAAGTGCCGGGGCCCAAAGTTTTTCTCTAAAACCTGCGGCCAGCGCTGTCAAAGGTCGGAGTGCCGAATACAAGGATGTGTTGTCTTAATTGTGCCTCATGCCTTTTTAATCCACCACAAGACACTCCCTGCTTTTTTTTAATCTCACTCTTGTAAATTCTTTTCCACCCTTTCTCCCTTTGTCATTGTTTTAACGCATTTTCCTGCATGTTTCTTTCCACTTCTGTGTTTTTTTTTCTCGTTCTTGCTTTGGATCTAAGCCTTTTGTGGAAAAATAAGTACCATTCCCTAAATTGAGTGCCAATGGACCTCACTGGCAACCACCGGCTGATGTTAAGTACTACCCCACACCCGCGCCAAGGATTTGAAGAGTCAGTATTGCAGATTAGCCCATTACCAAATGCTGGCATTCACTCCGGGTAACATTTTTAGAGCAGTGGGCTTGTACTAACTACTCCTTCCTGCTCTACATGTTGTAGTCCAGCACACTACTCATTGCGGTTATTCAGTCCCTTGTAAAAGTGTTGGGGGGCAGTAGGCCTCAGACTGTCACCATTCCAGGCAAGTGACTAGGGGCACTAAGACTATGTCCGGTGCCCCCACAATATAAGTATTAGTGGAGTAGTAGGCCAGTGCACAATTGCCTTCTATTGCAAGTTTTGGTGGGGCAGTACCGTTAGGTCACCTACACCTGCTGGAGAGGCACTAGGCCTTTTAATCCCTGACACACCTGACGTTTTCTGACGTTTGCGCAACCCATACATTCTGACAGTGCATATCTGCAGATAAGACCCTTCTGCTGTTGCCTCCCTGCTACAAATGCTCCTGGGCAGCAGACCTTCTACGCTCTACCTATTGCTGACTGATCTTCCTGATGTGTGTGTGCTTTTGGAAAGTGTAGCACACTGATCATTTGCACACTACTTTGCTGACCACGTATGTGGAACGGTGGGGCACACCATCTTCCGTGTTTCCCTCTACTGTTCACCAGCCTGCTACCTGTGCAGTTGGGTCACACAACAGCCTGTCCACTGCTGCCTGTTCACTGCTGCTCCTGCCTCTTTTCCTTCTCTGTCATGGCCACCGCCGCGCTGCAACTTTACTTCTCACCAGTTGATCTTGCATCTTCCTGCTCGAGATCTGTGGTAGAGGCTTTCTATCTATCCTAATTAATATTGGGCATGGTGTTGACTGTGAGCAAGTCCAGCGTGTTTTTTGTGCTTCCTGGGACTGAGTGCGTGTCAGTATTGTGTGTTTTCTGTTGCAAGATTCTTCTTAAAGTATAACGTAGAGCTTATAGCCTGCTTCAAGTATATACAGAAGCGTACATGCCGTGCCTGTGAACGGACGTGCCGATCCGCACCTCTCACTTGTGTTGGTTTTAGAAAGTCAGTTAAAGTAATATATATTTTGTATACTTTAGATCCATGGCCAGACTCTGCTGGCTGAATGTCAGAAAATTTCTTGGAGATGAGGGCTGGGTGATTATTCATTTTCTAGGCCTATTGGGATACTTGCTTAAGGAGATATTTTTTAAACATTATAAATGTGCCTTGTAATGTCCACTGAGCTCATAGTGTACTTTCCTCCCCTCATTCAGCTACTATATTATGGAGCATATATTAAAAAAAAGGATATGCACGGATACATGTTTTGTGTGGAAAGTCAACCATAGAGTAAATAATTCTAAAGATCGTAATATCTAGTTTGCAGAGAGACCAACAGATAGGGATAATATATTGTGAGCAGCTACATGTATATTAAAGATTGCAGTGTTTTAAAATGACTGAGAACTCCACTCTCAAAGCCTTTTCAGTGAACAGTTGAGTCAAACACCTGCCTTTCTAGGAGTAAGACAGGCTTTGTGAATTGAGAGGTGGGATGCAAAACAACTTGTTAAAAAAATGTTTGGAACCCTGCATTTGGAGCAAGAAAATGGTGCTGTCTTTAATATATTTTAGGTTGACTTTCCTCAAAAGTGTTATGTTTAATAAATATGAGATCCACGGAGGAAATTGAAATATCAATGTAGCAAAAATGTATTTCTCTTTAATGATCTTTTCTTTAAATGAGAAACTTTACCAAAGTTGATCACTCGTACATTCGCAAATTGGGTGTGGGGCATATTTTGTATGTTTTGCTCACACAGATTAGGTAAGACATATTTTGATTTGCGTTCATGCATGGAAGTTCAAATGCATTCCTTTTTGCATTTTCTAAAAACGCGTATGGCACAAATGAAAACGTACATCAGCATTCATTTTTATTTATTCCGTGAAAATGTAACTACATTTTTTTTATTTTTCATACTCTTAAAGGATATACAAGCAGAAAATACTGTTAGAATGACACACCACATTTCAGTTCTAAATTTTAAAGCAAACTGGTTTATTATACAGGTATTGTACCTGAATGTAATCCTTCCTTTGTGAATATCAAAGCACTTTGCTGGTGGCATCGTGCATGTCTCAGTCTTGACGTCTTCATTTTAAAAAGTGCCGTTTTTTTTATCAGAACATTTGGCTGGAAAGGCAAAAGTTTAACTGTTAGTTCGGTGGTCTGACTTCTGTTTTTGAATAACTTTTGTATTCAACCTGGTTGCTATGTTATGAGCAGAGCTAAATATGGATGTTGTGTCTTTTTTAGGTAGGATTACTGTAACATTCGTGTGTATGTTGTATATGCGAGGGAAAGTAGAAAGGCCTTTATTCATAGTATGTTTATTTAATTTTGAAATTTGTAGTGCACAGTGTTCACCCAACCAAATCATTGCACTATAGAACAACTACAATTTGGGTTGAATGGAACATTCTTGTGTTGCATTGAGTCATTTTAAAGTTTTTGTTCTTTCAACTAAGTTCCGAAGTTTAACAATACATTTCAAGGGATGTCTGGCATAGAGTACTTCTATCATAAAGTAATACAGAACTTGTTTTTGCGAACTTAGGCAACATAACCAATTGGTAGTAAGTCGATAAGGAAGCGAAGGCCAATTTATTTAGAATTTATCAACAGAATGCTTTTTCTGTATTTGTAGATTTGCTTGTGTGTCATTTAGGCGCATACTGTGAATAGAATAAAGGCCTATGCTCCGTTCTACTTTCTTGAGTGTAAAATTGAGTCATTAATAACATTTTAGTGTCTGTACCTCAAGATGCCAGTTTTATCTTCAAGTGATTTCAAATGTGTTTTTATTATCATTTACTTCTATTAGCTACATTGATATTCAGAATGTGAAACCTAAATAAGCTGACATTTGGATGGTGAAATCACCAGTGTGCACACCTCTAAAACCCTCTTCAACAAGCTTATTTTGCAGCCTAAAATCATGAAGGAGCTTTATTTTAATAACAACTCTTGCAGTATTTAAAGGTAGAATTTGTCATTGCCTGCACCCTATCATTTCAAGGCACGCTGTTTCATGATCCCGTGGCTAACTCTTTGTCTTATACTTTGAATCTATGCATTTGACACTGGCAGCATACTTTACCAAAGCTACTAAGATCTGAAACACAAATGAGAGCAGATAAAAAAAAAAAAAAAAAAAAAAAACGTTTTGCAATCTTAACAGATAGTTTTGACCATTCATTTAGGTTTGTAAAGGCTTTTATACTTATTTGTCTTTTCATTTTAGTGTATGCCTTTCTGAATTGGAGGTGCATTTCTAAAATATAGTACAGTACAATTATTTCAGGGCAAGTAGATTTAGTTTGTAATAAATTAACAAAACGTCCAACTGTTCATTTTGATAAGTCCTGTTCAAAAACCCTTTCTGTGTTATTACTTTCTATGCTACCATTTGAAGTTTTGTTTGACGTGATTAAGTGTAATGTTGTTGTCCTTTTTTACTATTATTTCAAAGGGTACTGTGGTACACATCTTTTGTTATAGTTTCTTTCTTGATGGTGTCAACTTAGAAGATGCTATTTCTTGAGCTAGCAGCCTGGTGGTTTGCAGTAAAAGGACTACTTCATTACTTGAAGTTACAGAATTCTTTTTCGTTTTATCCTCACCACAATCACTTGCAATATCTCTTAAGGTCAGACTTCTATGTTTCCCGGTAGGTTAACCATAAATTTTGTTTAAAATATAGTGTAAAATAATATACAGACTTCTGTTGAAAGAACAAACATTTTAGTTCTTATACGTGATCTTTAGTTTTCTTCCTTCCTCAAGTTTTGTTTTAGAAACCAGTGCTAGTTATATTAGAAAGTAAACAAGGGATGCTCACCATTTGGATTTATGACAGAACAGTGCATTTTTTTTTTAATCTAACGGTGAAACATGGGCATTTTAATTACTTAAAAATAAATGCTTTTCCCTTTGTTGTTAGTTTATTGAAAATACTGATCAGATAACACCCAAATAATCCACTCTCACACACAGATGGTATCCTAGTCTCTTTGCAATAGAGTTAGTGTATTTGAAATCCGCTAAGATGCCACTCGTTCTAAGCAGGCGTGTTGAGATAATGAAGATATTGTTGTGAAACAAAGATATTGATGCATCAGGGCTAGTTTTATGGATTTCATAAATATATGACTTATATTTTCAGGAAAAACATATGATAATTCCTTTAAAGTATTTCATGTTCTTCAGTAGATATATATTAACAAAATAGTTGGTAGACCGGGCAGTTGCTCTGTGATGTTCATAGTAGAAATCAACCAAAACAAATATATCTATTTCATCTTTTAGAAACTGAAACCACATTTTTGCAAGCAGCTGAGATGTATTTTATAGATCTCAGTAAAACTTTATGAAGGACCAAAGAAAATTGCAGTGGTATCAGTGTATGAATATTGAACTCATTTGCAAGTTGAGGCTGTAGCTCTATAGCACCAATAAATATTACTTAACAATACAACTTTCTACCCTCTGCTGATGGCAAAAGACCATTGGGTGTTTGCTGTGTGGGAATAAGTATTCTTAAATGTCAGATGGAATCAAAACTTTTAATGGCATAAATCCTTTTGTGCCTTGACTTACTTTCCCACAAATCAGTCTCAATATGTATGATGGATAGTGGCTAGAAGCCACCCCATCAAATTGTTACAGCAGAGGTTTTCCCTGCATAAAAACATATATTTACACCAGCACTGTTCTGAACATTACATTTTCATAGGTTCACAAGGCAAGATCCAGTTATTAAGAATACTTAACTCTCACTATCGTTGTGATCCTATTTACTCTTTGAAAGAACCAAATAATATTGCACTTGTTTACTAGAGCATTAAATGGGGTGCAGTGTAAGAAAGCTCTACCAGTTCATAAGTATCTCTTATTTATCATTTGGTGGGCAGTCAGGCTTAGACCAACATGATGGGCCAGCTAATGTAGCCAGATCATTAACTGCCTACATTGGTTTTGTTAACAAATTATTGTTTGGTGGAATTAGTGTTTACAGTTTTATATGTTATAAATTAAGCCCTAATCATCCTTACGTTTGTCATCTAGCTCACATGAACAATCTAAATTTCGTGAAACATGCTTTATGTAGTATCCCAAATGGCTCATTAACATGGATGTTACTGATTTAGAGAGGAACCTTTCAATGTTCTTCCAAGTACTACTTACACCTTGTTTTAGAAGTTACAATGTAATCCAGAGGGAGTCGGGCGTTCTGGAATTTTGTAGAATGGAATAGCCATGGAGTGGATATGGTGATAAAAGGAAACAAGTCTTTGACAGAACTAGTGATCTTAAGCAAGAGTGCCCCTTGACCTGTAGAGTTGGCTGTCTGTCAAGAGCAAACGAGAAATAGACATATGGGCTTCACCTGGTCATCTTTATCAGATGTCATAATTCTGTGCTTATGTGAATTTGATGCTCACTTACTGTAGGGGCTAATTTCCGAAAGAGAATAGAATGTGTATCATTGGCCTTGAAATAGAAGGCAACCCGAGGTCAGGCACGTGGAATCAGATTGCTTAGCCAAGCCATTGTAGCCATGAAGGTACCTATGTCCCAACGAGAAGTGCCTGCTTTTGATAATTTTATAGAAGTGTCTGACATAGGGACTGGAGCCTGGACAGGTGTGACCCAGAGTAGCAGAATACAATGCGAATATCCTTTAAAAATAGTAACTATGCCTGCTCTGTTAAAAAAAAAAAAAAAAAAAAAAACCCGTAAAGATTCAGTGACATAATGGTACAGGAGTGGGATAGTCCAAAACACAATTTCTGGGTTTTAAAATATTGTTTTTTTACGACCTCTCTTAAATTGCTTCAGGATAGTGTGAAACAATTTTATAAGCAGTAAGCACAAGCAAATAAAAGTACAGGTTACCCGTTCTAGAGTTTTCATACCTGTCTGAGAAATCTACTTTTCCAAGCCATATCTTTTTCTGCAGCTTTGCCCATTTTCAGTGCTTAATTTGAGCTAGTGGCTGCATGTGGGTTCCACCAGCACTCATTTTTAGGGACTAGCACTTATTTTTCCTCAATAACGTTTGATCCTTACTGAGAGAGACAAAACACAAAAGGGGGAAGAAACAGGAAGAGTAAGATGGAAAAACAGTGACTAAGGAAAGCAGGGATGACCAAAATGCAAGAATGAGCTAAAAGGGCAAAGAGTGCCTTCTGGTGTATTAAAGAGGCATGAGGTAGAACAGACTACGCAGCTGTTGTTTTCCGCACCTCCATCTTTGATAGCACTCACAAAACTTTAGGTACCAGCACTGCGCATATTAAAATGAATTTAAAAAAAAATCAGTAAAAAACATTCCATCATAAAAGAGGTTATTTTGCAGGCAGAAATCCAACAGTGAAATCAAGCTGAGCATAAATAAAACTGAATAAACATTGAAGAATGGGTAAAATGTTAAAATGATCTCTTCTCGTTATTAGGCCCAACATTGTAAGCTACAATACTTACCACTTAAAGAACCCCTCTTTTGGTGCTTCGGTAATGAGTGACATATTCTCATTCAATACAGAAATGTAGTTTTTTTCCCCGTGCTCTTTGTTCGTATATTGGGATGTATTTACTAAGAACCCTTGCGTCGCAGAAACAAAATAATTGTTGTATTCAGTAATCAAAAGTAAAATCGGTCCTCAATTTATCTGTTTGTGTGGATTATAGTCACCACATTACCGACCATATTCTTCCGTCACTCTTTCAGAAGAAAATGCTGCTTCAACTGTGGCTTTCAATCACACAATGATTGTTCATTGGTTCCTTCTTCTTCTTACAAAATATCATACCACATTTGTTGCCATGCTAGGACCAGTTAATCAAAAACTGGTGTATCTGAATGATCTTTACCTTCTTGTCCTGGTGGAGGCTCTCTATGAAAATAACTAGTGAAGCCAAAACAAGACTAATATTTTATTACTGTGGATGCATTCCATCCTTTGCATTTTGCATACTAAAAACACACACATTAGAAGTATTTTCCAAACACTCAGTCCCCCTCTCTTTGCATCACTGCTTTGCCCTTCTCATTAAAAGTTGTGTGTGGCCCACTTTTTGTTTTCCTTCTTTTAAGCACTGGTCCTCTTATTCTCCCTCTTCAAAGGCCCATTAATGCTCCTTGCTCTGTCTGATGGCTATTTGTAATGGAAAAGCATCCAGTTTGAAAAAACTGAATTATGTAAAATGCGTAGGGTATGTCACCTTTTATGTTAAGATACATGAACTCATAAACCTAAAATAATTTTTGGATTTCTCATCTGATTATTGTTGAATAAAATGTTTTGATTATGTGTTACATTTGTGGCATGCAATATCATATGCATACATCCCTGAAACTACTTCTTTTCACCTGCCTCAATTTAACAGTCCTACGGGCATTTGGCAGAAAATTATTCAATTTAAATTTACTCCTTTTATCATACACCTTTATAGATCACTCTGTTGACCCTATTTACTTTTGTTGTGATCATGTTTATAAATTGGTTCACTTAAACTAATAGACCTTTACATTTATTTGCAAAAGTGACATTTACATATTGTCATAGACTTTCCCGCTTGTAAACTTTTAAAAGCAAATATGCCTGTTCCCACAGTCTTTAAATATTTTCCATTGAAATTTGGAGTTTGTGACAGGGTTCTATTTCCTTTTCCTATCTTCTTTAAAACATTTCCATTGAAATTTGGGGTTTGTGAAAGGGTTTCATTTCACTGTTGTTGGCAAACCTGTATATGTGTTTGTTTTTAATGGGAGCATTTACATATTTGTCTTGTTTGGTTTGCAGGATGAATTTCATCCATTCATTGAAGCACTTCTGCCCCACGTCCGAGCATTTGCATACACCTGGTTCAACCTTCAAGCCCGAAAAAGAAAATACTTCAAGAAGCATGAAAAGCGTATGTCGAAAGAAGAAGAGAGAGCAGTAAAAGATGAACTGCTGAATGAGAAGCCCGAGGTCAAACAGAAATGGGCATCTCGACTTTTGGCTAAGCTACGGAAAGATATTAGGCCTGAGTACCGGGAGGATTTTGTTCTTACAGTCACAGGGAAAAAACCTCCTTGCTGTGTTCTTTCCAATCCAGACCAGAAGGGCAAGATGCGAAGAATTGACTGCCTACGACAGGCTGATAAGGTTTGGAGGTTGGACCTGGTTATGGTGATTTTATTTAAGGGTATCCCGCTCGAAAGTACTGATGGTGAACGCCTGGTAAAGTCCTCACAGTGCTCGAACCCCGGGCTGTGCGTGCAGCCCCATCACATAGGAGTTTCAGTGAAGGAGCTCGATTTGTACTTGGCATACTTTGTGCATGCCGCAGGTAAGACGTCTTTTGCACAGTTGCTCAACTTTGTGATATTTCTTGTCAGAACCCTCCCAGTATCCTCTCACTTGAATGAAATGCAGAGCAATGATGATTAGTGATGGTTTGGAAATTGATTGTTGTGCCTTTGAGTATTCCTTAAAGGATAATATTGTCTAGGTAGTAATGGTAGTCCTATTCAGTGCCTTGAATTTAAGTTATGGTGATATTTGTGATTTTAAACGTACTGTCACTATAAGTAAGAAATACAGCTCAATAAACAGTGTTAAAATTATATGTAAGATATCCCTACATCAAACGTATATTATCTACAAGCCAAAAATACATGTTAATAGAGAGTGTTAAAATTATATTTAAGATTTTTTATTGAAAACAATGCTTACGATGTTGTGTTGCAACCTCTGGTTTCTGATGTCAATGTAAAGCACAGAGTAGAAGACAGAGTGTAATTTTAAATATCATCAACACTCAAGGAAGAACAATGATATGCTGTTGTCTGTTACAAATTTGTAAGTTTACATGACATCAGTCTTTATGGATTTATTATTTATATGCCACTAATAGAAAATCTACAGTATACAGCGATAGCATCACACCCATAAAATAATTTGAAAATGATTGCAAAAAAAAAACGTACACAACACGTTAAATAAAAGGATAATTTACATTGTAAGTATCATCGGTCTAGCTTGTAACTTTGTTTCCCCACAGCTTTAGATTACACGAGTTATTGTTTTTTATGTAAAGTGTATTTTTTTTGTTTTTTGCTTTGCATCGGGTCTCTAGAAAAGTCTGCTCAGGAACCACTACCTGGTGGGACAACCACAGCAGCCTAAGAATAAACCTTGTACATTTTCTACAAATCATAGTTAAGACTCTCTGTGTAGCAATTGCAAATTATAGAAAACATCCTTTTTACAAATGATTTAAATCACCTGCAACTGAGTCAGAATTCACTAAACACCACATCTGTTTATCCACTGCCAAATATTGTAAAAAAACTTTGCAAGCGCAGAATGTTTGTTCTGCACGAAGATGCAAACATCAACTCAATACTTGGAAACTACAAAAAGACCCCAGTAGGGCTAAAGTGTTTTATAAATAGGAAAATATGGAGAATCAAAAGGAGTCTTGTTGCTGTGGGACAGGAAAAATATAGTAGAAAAATTGTATATGCAGCCTAAAGAAAGGCAAGAGGTGCAGTTTGGGAGGACGTTTCATTTTTTTGTTGTGTAACACATTGTTTAAGGTATGGTGAACATTGATCTGTAGCAAACGTTAGGGTGATAGACATTTTATGGTATCTTAGAATTTATTTATAGTTAATTTAATTTCAAAGCCAACATTTTGTGTAAACGATGAAGTGTTGTATGTTTTTTGTTTATTTGTCATATCTCTTGCTCTTCAGTCTTGGTTGAACTTACTTAATTTAAGTGCAAGTCAAATTCAAGTAAGGTAGGGAACGCAAAGAATGCTGGATGAAAATATGTGCACGAATCACTGAAGTGTTCTAAATTGCGCAGGGAACAGTGTGTTTATGCCTCTCGTTATCTCTGTTGGAAAGTTCATAGAGTCTACGTGCACAGAGCTAGAAAGTCTAGAAAGGCCAAATGTTATGTCAGTTGTGCCCATTGTTCTTTACATGTGAAAGGCTGAAGTCCTCGTTCCCAATCTCTTTACTATATCAATACATAACTTTGTGGTACACTGCTGCTGCTTTTAAGTAGGCTACAAACCTAGGTTGTTTCCCAGATATCTTTGTTTGTTTGTTTATTGGAACTCGTGAACCAATGTTATTATCTAAGTCAATCATGCAGAAAAGGTCAAAGAGAATGAAATGCATGTTTACAGTGTTTTATCTCTGCTACTTTCTGTGAATTGTGAATTTTTAAATACAGAGATTCACACTCCCTTACACGTAGCTCATTGCTTATAAACATTTAGACTCTTTTAGTAAATTGATGTGATTTGCTTATTTTGAAAACTATCTGTACTGTTTTGAATGTGGTGATGCTACATAGATTACTTAATCAATAGCAATGTTTACTCTTAATAAACAAAAAGGAGGATTCGTTTTAGTTGCTGAAACCAACAACCCAGAGCACAATAACAGGAGCTGATGTGATTGTAATCACATGTTGTCTTTACCTGCAATGGCTTTCTTTATAATAATTCATGTGTTTATAGCCTCCACCCGGAACTTCTTTTTCGTTACTGGCAGAAATAGAGGCTGTGTACTGTTTATTTGTTACTAGGTGACCCACCAGACCAAACGTCAGGCTTCCTCCCATGGGTGACAGCCAGTTGTGCTGAACATGCAACATTTTATTTATAGACCATTATAATTAACAATTGTGTTTGCTGCCAGTCTTCTTCCAACCAAGCAGGAAGTCCAGTTGCCTCTTAATAGCCGGTGAAATGCATCGAGTCTCCTACATTTTACCAAAGTTTCTCCAGTGGAGTCTATACTGTTTCCTTGTTTGGAGTAAACAGTAACCCAGTTTTTGCCATTTACAAATGTATGTCCTACCTTCGCAGAGCCCAGAGACACACTGTGAATTTGACAAAGGTGATTATTGCAATTCAGGTTTGCTGAGTGCAAGTACTTGGTGAGCACAATGAAGCCCAGTCTGAATGCCGGGATTTCTCAAACTTTATGGTCCAGATTCCAGTGAGATCACAGAAGGCTGTGGTGGTAGGAGATGAATTCAGTATAAGTCCTAACTTGCTTAGCAATCTTTTATATGGAGGTAGCATGGTCACACCACCTTCAGGTTTGTGTTACAAATGTTAATGTGTTTCGTGTTAGATGGTGGTATGTCCTTATAAAGCTTGGAGAGGTGGTCCAAAGGTAAATAATAAAAAAAAATGAGATGTGCCCTTTTACTAAATGTACAAGTTATAATACTAAGATATTAATTTGACTGAGGCAAAAAAAAAAAAAACTTACATGATTAGTCATTCATTTTAATGCAGAAATCTTTATGAGATGGGGGGCAAACATGCATGCAAGTAATGTGCCCTTCTAACTATATTATTTAGTATTCATTGTTTACAGTTCAACATTTATTATAGATGAGCAAAAAACATTTTTGGTAAGAATATGCACAAAGCTATACTGAAAAAGTTGGTCACCACTGTGAAAAGGAAGTATGTTGCAGTGGAAACACAAACTTTGAATATGTTCCTTAAAATGATAATGTTCCCTGTTCGGGATACTAGATGACTTGAACCTAGATTGGAACACCAGACAAAGTGACTGGTGTTCCAACCTAGGTCTTCTATCGTCTTTGTTTGTATCAATAACTACCAAAACTGTTTTCACTTGGCATGATGTGTTTATGATGAATTTGTTGAACTGTAAACAAAATATATGAAATAAATATTTTAAAACTCCCAATTACAGTCTAGTCTCATGAAGATTTTTGCACTCCAACGAAGGACTAGTATTTTAAATGTTATATCTGATGCAACTTGATTATCTTCATGGTGTGTTATAAAAATAAATTGCAAATTTAGTGATGGAGGCAACAATTCTATTATTATTTATTACTAAAGGGAAAGTGATCACATCAACAAGGGGTGAAAAAACCTGTTATTAACCCTGTTTTATGCTACCTTTGTGGGAATGTAAATCATGCAATACTTCTATTCCATTAGTGTCCGTTGAAAATGGTTATAGAAGATAAGTGAGGTCTCCGGAGCCAAACAATTGCCTTATCATTGTATGGTGTTTGGTTTCATTATGCGTGTTAGTATCCGTTTAAGGGCATGACCACCCCCACCCTACAGAAGAAGTTCAGAATGGGTTTTCTTCTTTCTGGGGATTCTTACACTTATTATTTACCTTATTGACTTCATATCACATTTAAATTGTACCCGTTGTATCACAAAGCAACAACCAACACCTTTCACCCCTTTGTGACGCATAAGCCGGGGCCCTTTCAAGGCTCTTTGTTGTCAGTCTGTGCTAAACAGAAGGCTGCTGTGGTCTTGAAAGCAAAATTAGTCTCTGTCATTCCTGTCTGTAGCAACAACTACATTTTATCCACTGCTGTCTGCTTCTGGCCTAATTTCGGAGACCTGCGTTTGAGTCTTTTGCAGTCTGAGTAATTGACAAATTAGAAAAAGTACAAAATCTGTGTTCGTGATATTCAGGTTTTCATGCTCAACTGAACCGTTTAGGGGATTTCTTTTATACACCATTGAGGCCTACCTCCAAGATAAATGGATAAGCAGCAAATGTATTTTATGTAATTGCCAATTTTTAGTGAGAACATGTAAGAAAAAATAATCAGATTCAATCATTTTCGTTGCCACTGCTTTTAACTTTTACCCATTTCTTTTTCAACATACGTTTTGAAATCCCTTTCCAATCGAAGGTACAGCTGGTTGTTTCCATCATTTCAACAATCTGAAAGATCGGCTCTGAAGCCCGTTTTTTCCAATGTCCATTCTGTTTACACATTCTAGTTCTCCCAGATTGACTGCCAACATCTTGGCTATTGGCCTGTCTAGAGCTGCCGTAATAGCACATTATACCAAGTGTGCAGCACCAGTGCCACAAAAGAATATATTAGCATCCCACAGTCCTGAAACGTGGCCAGTTTCATCCTAGCATTTTACAGGCACGGCTATTTGGAGGCTACTACTGCCAATGTGAGCATTTCCAGGCTGGTTGTCTTAGACAAAAGAGGTCTGAAAAGCTTGTCCATAAGTACCAAGGCTTGATAAATAGTAAACTTCGACATGGTGCCAGTGCTGGCGGGATACACAGACCACAAATCGTGCCAAAATCCATTCTGACTTTTTCAACCCTAAGGCTTCTTTTTCTTACGTTTATTCCTAGGTCTGTAATGCTCAGTTCTGCAGTGAAAGTTGTGTTTTCTCTCTTGCGAAATGTCCGACAACGAGCAAACATTTTATTTGGGATATTTCTACACTAAAGCATCTAGCATGTTCCTCCGTCCCTCGTTTCTTTGTTACTAAAAGTGAAACAAAGAAGCGCTCGGTCCTCCTATAGAAACATCCCAAGACATGGAAATCTATCCGTTGCGGGGCGAAATAATCGACATTGGGAGAGCTGCCACTCTCTGCTTGACGCGCTTCCGTCTTCCCTACGTTGTCTCTTCTCCAGGTGAATTCATGCTTCCCAAAAGAGGAAGCTTGATTTATTGCTGCGGCCGGAGCAAATGAGCTGCCACAGACCTAGTGGTGCAACAGGCGCGTGGCTGGTTCAACATTTTGAGCTGTCAGGGTTATGACCTCCGCCATTAGCCATTTGACCTTTCAGATAAGGTTAACCTTTGCTCATTAGGCGTCAGTCAAGCGAGACAAGGCCTTGTGTTCTACAGATGGGACGGAGCTCTCCCTAACGTGTGCGCATTTGTGGACGATTCCCTATCGTTGTCTTTCATTTACTTTATATTTTTAGGAGGCCACTGGAAAGAAAATAACGCATGCCAACAAATCGGCGAGGATGAAGTCCTTAATTATGTCGACATCTCCGTCTTTATTCCGAATTGAGTTCACGATAGACGTGTGGTTGTAAAAAAGTTAGGCAGCAGAGGGAGAGCTCATTACTGAGTGCGAGCTGACAGTGCCTTGAGTCTAAAGCGGGTGCATTTGTCGGAAGTGGTGCGTTTAGTACAATACCTGCTGGGAAAACACGTCTGAAAAGTTACTCAGTGCCGTTTTTTTTTTGCGCCCTCCTGGAAAATGTTGGATTTGTACTTTCTGCCGTTCAATCTTTGGAGGCAAGTTTGTGTCGATATAATTTTCAACGCCCTTTTTAAAGTACCCCGCAACTAGTGAAAATGTGGCGAACCCCAGTTTCCAGACTTCCACTGCTTGCAAAGGTTTTAAGATTAGCAGTAAAATCAGTTTTACTTTAGCACTGACGCCCCAAAATGCCTCTCGCGTCTGCCATTAATTACCACGAAAATGTAAGTCCCATGCAAAACATTTCTGTCATGAATCAACGGCCTCCTTAAAATTAGCTATATCTCTATATGTAAGATTAGATATATCTGATGTATGCTGCACAATGTTTTTAACTATCAGTTTGTGTCATTCTAGGTTTCCAGGGCACGTCTGACATTCATTTTTATAAAAAAGGACAGAGCAAAACAGATACTTTTAATTTGGAGATGCTCTTTCAGAATTCCTTTTGGAAATGTTTTTAAAAGCTGTGAAACTTTTGTTATGACACAGTCCTTAAAGAAATTACTTATGCTATATCAGTCTTTTCCCTGGGCCTGTCAGAAATGCTTTAGACGCTTTAAATTGAACTCATTCATATATTAGGTATTGATTGCGCCTTCATTAGACCAGTTAATAGCTACTTTAGGTTAAGTGTGGAGCCGGGTTGAAAAATGGTGGCACAGGATTGCACACCGCTGAAAAAGCTCCTCCTCATGTTTTAGCATCAACATGTCCTCTGTCAAAGTGGTCATTTGTTTTCTGTAACACTTAGTTCCACTCTTTAATACTCGTATTATTGCATTACGTAAGACCTATTCCTAATGCAGTGTACGTTTTGTATACTGTGGGGTGCCCTGCTTTACAGCTCTGAAAGCAGGACCGGTGCCTCTCAGGTGGAGCTGGCTGTAGGTTGATTTGTCTGCCCATTTGCCTTCTGCCTTGTGAAAGGAGGAAAAGTCAGAACATGCAGATTGGCCAGATGGCCAGGCTGGCACACTGAGGTGCCCGCTTCCCAAGGCTGAGGCGCAGGTGTTCGATCAGGATTTTCACAAGATGGGGCCAGAAAGCCCTTCCAAACAGCATGAAGTGGTTAATATAGGATTTATGCGGAAGAGTACCATGTTGTGCTGCAGTTTAATATGCAATCAGTTTAGAATTAAATAGCAATCTCTTCCACAGTGCCTGTGCTGATGGAGGAGGGAAAGATGTGAGTGTTATTATTGGGATACATAGGCCTGACATTTAACACCACACCTGATCAAAAAAATGTTGACTGTGTTTAGTGTCTTCAAAATGCACAGATGGGCACCTGTCTCAGTAAACAACTGCTCCTGGTCATGAGGACAAGAACAGCTTTTGCTGAGTACTAAAGCTAATTTGACTCAAATGTTTGTATTTGTGTTTATCGTGGCTCATGTGACATATTTTGAGTGACTTGGAAATGGCCGGTCACAGAAAGCCATGCACATAAATCGCCATGTAGTCTGAAGAGACACATAGATTTATGTTAAAGTAAGTAAGGACACGCTTGGCCATCCAATATTGAACTGAGAATTTGGCATTGTGAGCCGATATAAAAATTATTTTGAGATTGGAACGAAGGATTAAAGTTGTGACCAGAATTTCATCAATATTTTTATTGCAAATTTTAGGCAGAAAATTGTACTGTTTGTGTGTTTGAATATAATTTTCATTGACAGAACCCACTCATGTTTATTGTGTTTTGTACAATAATATTTAGTTTTGGATGAACTGGCATGTTGCGCCATTCAAACAATGCACACTTCAATGTTTGTTTCCTATTCATGTTTTAATCCTAACAATTAGGATAAAACCGCAGTGACTAGTGCAGACTATAGCTTGATGAATGAAAAAACGATTTTTTTTTAGATGTGAAGTTCCCTGTACAAAGATTGTAAGTGCATAGATTTGAGGCAGATTTTAGACATTGTTAGCGGTCAGGTGGAAGCAATGAATTGATGATGGGTTTGCTTCGACTGCAAGTAGAGATGGAGCTTGTCAATATGTGCATATTTTGGCTTGCTTTTTGATTTAAAAAAAAAGTGGCATTAAACTCTATTACCCTCTTTACAGGTTGTGCAGAATAAAGTGAGGTATTTACCATTCATGGGGCCCTGATTTGGAATGGGTTATTGTTTTCTAACCACCTCCGTAAATCAGTTGGTGAAGGAGGTCACAATTCAGAGTTTGGTGGTATTATCGCATCCATTATTAAACAGATCCATTAAATTTGCTATCTTTGGTAATAATTCGGCAGCTCAAACCTGCAGGAATTTAACAGGCGGAAAAAGTGAGATATTTACTGCACAGTACAGATTTTGGTGGGTTAAGCATCCCAAAATCTGCATGTTTTCCCCAGAAACTTTCAGTAGGTGCTGTTAATAACAGGGTGTTGTTATTTGCCTGGTGTACTAGAAAGCACCCGGATTCCGACAAACTCTGACTCACGGCAATGGTAAATACCACTACCCTATGGGTAAGGTATGTATCCAATACTTCCTATCCTGTTTTCAGCTTGCAAATAAGGCATTACATGCGGAATCGGTATGTAACACACCAAATTCCATGTTTTGCCATTTTTTAATTAACCTTTCCCTGATACATTTCAGCAGGTTTGACCTGCCGGAATATAGTAGGGGAAAACTGCCAGGGTGTGATAAATTATATCACACCGCTCGAAAGTCAGATCCCTGTGGAAAGCGATGACAGTTTAGCCCTGAACTTGCAATGAGGGCCTATTGTATCTGTGTAATATCCCCAGGCAGTAAATGAACCACATGCTTGTCCTTTTAATCAGTGTACAAATCGCAAAGTGGGATTTTGATTTGTATTAAATAACTTTTGTAAGATTTTCATACAATTAAATAAAATATTGTTTTCTGGTCAAAGGGGGAAATCTCATGCCTTAATAAAAAGTCATATTCCATAATGGTTTAAAAAATCTGATTACCAAAGGCATTGGGACTACATCTGGAGGAGTTCAGTTGTGTCTAATCACCTCTTTGAACCACACCAGACTGTCACAAAATCCTGTCTGAAATGTATATTATGTTTGCCTACTAACTATACTTGACATCATTATATAATTTTTGATTTGTTTGGCCTTCCATACTTTCAGTGAATCTCCATAGCAGACACCTCAGTTTATAAAAGGTCATCTCTCTAACCCTAAAATATCAACTCTCTCATGAGATCAACTCACTGACCAGCAGATTTTTTATAAAAAGCAATGGTCTCTGGATGGGAGAACATTTGTTGCTATTTAACATTAGGTATTAAGATGGCTTGCCTGAAGGTGGATTTTTTTTCTTTAAACTGTTTCTTCGAGCAAATGATTTAAGTGAAAATCTAGCTTCAGTGTTAACTTATTCCTATTAGTAGCACAGAAAATGTTGGTAGATGTGCATCATTTAACACTCTCAAAATGTAACTTTGTTTCATTGAGCGTTTACGCAACATCACTTACTGGTTAGCTACAGAATACAGCCTTGTTTAGTTGGACCTATATGACTTAGCCTTTTAGCCTTTTCTCTTTTCTTGAAAAGATAGCAAGCGGATTTTCCAAATAGGCCCTGTGTCATTAGATCCAGCTGGACAATGGCCACGTTTTTGTATATTCCAGAAAAAAAGCTTCCAATTTCAACTCCTCATTCTTCGGCTTCAGCATTAACAAGGATTAATTAAAATGTGTTTAGGAAGATTATCAGCACTTGTTACTTAACTTTTAAAGGATTTTTAGAGCATTATCTTTATTTAGGGATATAGGAGCGCGAAAGTCACAATACAGAAATCAATTACGTTAATGTTTCATTTGCAATGCTTTTTAGGGGCCCTGATTGATAGTTTAACGTGCCAGTGATCAACCCTTACAATAGCAGTCGAGAGTAGTTTGTTTGAAACAATAAGACTGAAATAACAGCATGTATATTAAAATAGTGTTATCGTCGTTTTTTAAAACATTTTCAGAATTCTCAAATTTGTTTCTGTGGTACCTTTTTATAGTTCATAAATATGAGCATTCATTGAGATACATATGAAAGTTTGCTTTTGACCATTTACCATTTTAAAATATATTTGTTTAGTACCGTATAGTAATCCTGGCACACATGTGATTGCATCTTCAACTAGTTTAAGTTTTAGAAAACATGCCCTGGATTAGTGCAGGCAAATATATTATTGTGAACAGTACTCCCTGTTCTCTTTCTGCATACATTTTACATCTGTGTGTTGAATGTCTGTAAAAAAACACCAAATCACTTCATACAAGTTGTGACCTCCAGTGGTGCAGAGTAGTATATTATACCGGGAGGGAGGTGGTGGCTGGGGGAGACCGTTTACAAGAAGAAATGTCCCTCTACTGAAGGCTAAAGGCCAAACAGATCCACTGGTTCACATTTACCTCCAGTGCCTCTCTCAGCACACGTGGGCCTTCCTTTTGCCACAGATGAGAACCGATGTAGACCACCTTGTTGCTTCTCCACCACATCAGTAAGATTTAAGACTAGTTTAAAGTTAGCCTTAAAGGCTGCTTGTTAGTGTGGAAGAGGAGCTGATCTTCCGCTCATCCCTCAATTAACCCCTTTGCTAGTATTACTACTCAACCCCCACTCCCCAATACTTTTTTTTGAGCTATTTGGGGTAGTTCACCCTTGGGCTCCCATGACGTTTTATCCACATAAGCTATCCATGTAAAATTTGTGTCCCTTTTTTCCCAACTTCCTGGGGATTCTAAAAGAACCCCTGTGGATTCCCCTGGGGGGAACTGAGAAAATGGGCAAAATATATCTACATTTTGAGTTTTTAGGGAAAAATCACAAAAAGTGCTGCAGAAGAAAGTGTCTTTTTTTTCCCCTGCAAATGGCATCAACTAAGGGTTTGCAGTGCTAAAATCACTATCCTCCCAGACTTGAATCACAGTTTGGGCACTTTACTTTGTTCATTTTTCGTTTCAGCCTCCTTCCAGTTAGTGGCAGAAATAGGTGTGAGACCAATGGCGGTTCCCAGAAAGCTATACATTTCTGAAAAGTAGACAAAATTCTGAGTTCAGCAATGGGTCATTTGGGTAGATCCTTCAGTGTTTTCCTATAAAAAGTAACAGTTGAATACAAAAAAAAATATTGAAATTGAGGTGAAAAAAACAGCCATTTGTGTCTACGTTTTTATCTATAACATTTTCTAACTATGTCAGAGTTTCGAAAGCAATATACCATTATATAGGGCTTGGGTACACCAAGAACCAGAGGTACCCAGAGCTAATAACTGACCTGCACCTTGCAGTAGTTTTTCGTTGTGTACTGGTTGTAGAGCAATACATATGGTAGAATATATATAGTGAAAAGTAGCAGATGGAAACCGATATATTTTTAAAATGAGCACAAGCTATGGAGATTAGAAGCAGGGGTTATTTGCACATCATGTGGGTAGCATGTGAATTAAAGGGTATTTCACAAAATGACTTCTTTCTTACACATTGTCTTACATTTGGAAGGTGCAAATGCAGAGAAATACACTTGGTAATAACACTTTTTCTATTATTCTGTGTTCCCTTTGCTTGTGTGGGTAGGTCTAAAGCCCACAACAGGGAATAGCCCAAAACACAACATGGAATCATTTTTCTATGCAAAACTGACCTGTTTTTTGCAAGGTAGGTAGCTGTGGTTTTTGGGCTTTACCTCAGCTTGCACATAATGAAACATAGCAAATCGGTACATTTTTTAAAACTAGGCACCTAGGGAAATCCAGGGAGGGATGACTTGCATTGATCTCGTGAGGTTTTTTCTTTTACCCACAATGTCCTGTAGTGACAGGAACTTATCAAAGCAAGGACAATGGGAGCCCTTGCGCGGGGATTCCTACTGACAACATTTGAATCTGTTCATATTCTAGTTAGGCCCAACCACACAATTGGCACAGCATTTTTATCGGCAGAAGTAGGACAATGCTGGGTGGTAGGAATTTTGTAGATTCCTGCGTATTCCGGAAGTTTCCATCACAGAAATGTGTGGAACAATGTATGTTTTTTGTCAACATTTGAGGTTTGTAGGGCACTGTGGGTAAGAATCTTCCTCCACAGGGGGCAGAAAGACTGTTCTTATTTGTGTCTTGCAGGGTGGGGGCATTAGCATGCCCATTCTGGCCAGCCCCAACCCCTCTTTTATAAAAAGAAAAAATAATAAATATATATATATATATATATATATATATATATATACTGCTACAATTGTCCCTCGTTGGTGTGTATTAGCGCTCTTATTTTTACGGCGGTGCAGGTTTACGGTGGGACAACCTGTATAGAATCCATGTAACATTCCTTGAGTTCCTACAGGAATGACCGCACTCCAATGTCTCGTATTTCAGATAATCTTTTATTGGCTCAATTCACATCGCATTCGACTCGAAAGCTACCCGCCCAACGCGTTTGGTCTTGCCGACCTTGATCACAGGCATTTCTGGTTAATGGCTCATACTTCCGTATTTATAACCACAGTGGCACAATTTTACCCAATTATTTAACAAAACCCACTTCAACTATTTAACCTTATTGCTGATGTTGAGCAACTACATTATGGCCTGTTAAAACTCCCGCATAATCTCTGAATAAGCTCGATTGTTGTAATGAAAACATTATACTCATACTACAGCATTGTGGGAATTGTAGTTCACAACAGTCCAAAGTGATTTATGTGAATAACGATCTGACCAAGATTAATTAATCTGATCAGTATGATACTAATTTCTATATTTCTACAACCTGATAAATGTTATGAGCCAAAACATATTTTTTTTTAAACTCAACCTATTTAAGCAAACAGAATGTTGGCTACACAAGATTCTATATTGAACATATAACAATTCTAATATTAGCAATGGCTGATTTAAATCATTATATATGAACAGATAATTCCTCATCCTGATTCATTCCCAAAGGGGTCAGAGTATGCATCTCTAGTATATATCTCAACTCAAGTTGTCGCAATTTCCTTTCTCTGTCTCCTCCTCGTTCATTAACAGGAACATGGTCCATCGCATAAAAAATCATAGTTTCCCATTGACTATCGTGCTAGTTCCATATGTTTTGCCGTAGCATAGCTTCTATCTACATTTATAGTTGATCTGACATAATATCTGTTTTTTTGTTTCACATATGGTGCTCCCAACATATTTCAAACCACAAGGGCATTATATATATATATATATATATATATATATATATATATATATATATATATATATATATATATATATATAATCCCTGGTTTCTATTGGGCTTCCTGCCCCCCACGTCCCCCCGGTGGGCAGATCAGGGGTAATAACCCCCATAAGCCTCCCAGAGGGTGGGGGACAGGCAGAAAGACTGTTATTAGTGTTTGGGGGGTGGGGCATTGGCATGCCCATTTTGGGCAGCCCCCACCCTATGTAATAAAAATAAATCCTTGGTGCCTAGTGGACTTTATACCCCACAGAAAGTCTGAATGGGTCAAGAAATGTTGGGGGGGAAGGAAAAGCCCTTGCCCAAGGGGCCGCTCCCGCCTCCCTGGTGTCTAATTGGTGGATTCCTTGTTTGTGATAACCCTCCTGTGGCAATCCCCAAGCAGTGATCCACTAGGGAGAGTACCATTGGAAAGAGGATTACCTCCCCTTTCCAGTGATTCCTCTCCCATCTACCTAGGTGATCGGGCATCTGAGAGAGCCCCCACCCCGAGCACTGAGGCAGTGAAAGTGAAATGAGCCAATCTGCTCATTTCACTTTTGTTTTCAGGGTGGAGAATATCTTCCTTGTAGAAGAAAAAAAATGCATTTGCTCCAGGGGGTCCTTTCCCCGTGCGGAGTTGTCTACTTTTGAGAATTCTGCACACTGGGAAGAAAAGACCACTGGAATTGTCACATGACACTCCCAGTAGTACAGCATGAGACCTGAAATTGGCGCACCTTTGCAGGAGTTCTACTGGGAACATTTGTGAATAGAATAGAGTAGAGTAAAAATAAAACATAAAAAATAAAAATGCAAATCTCCACCCATGCATTTACATTCACATTTGTTTTGTTGTGGACATCTCTATGTCTCGCTTTAACACACGTGTCTTCCTTAAACCTTCCTATGATAAAACAATTTGCTAGTGGAAGTGGCACTGCTAGAAGTTGGAATACAAATGTAATTTACTGGAATACATTAGCACCAATCTGAAAAAGAGAGACTGGCTTAGCTGAGATTTAGCATATGGTGAGTAATTGTGTGTCTGAATTGTATGTCTACCTTAGTTATGTGTAAGAAAGTGCAGACTAGGTACATGAAAGACACTCGAAAAGAAGTCCTTTGCCTGTGCCTATAACTTGAAGCTGGGGCGGGTGGTTGCCAGTTTCCATACTTTTTCCATAAGCTGTTAGCAGTAACTGGTGTTAAATGACTGAGATTAAGTTGAGCACTGCAGATCCAGAGTTTGCGGAATACCAAGGCTACCTCTTTGTTTCACCGCCCTTCCTTTCTTTCTGCGCATCTCAGGGTTGCTGTTTTTTCGTTGCTGCTCGTTCCCGTTGTCACCATTTTCCTATCTTTCTCTTCCTTCTTCTTTTTTCTCCCTATTGCCCCTCTCTCTTTTTTGCTCTGTGCCAAATGAAGAAACGGAGTGATGGTGTCCACCAGCTGCACAAATCACGCACTGGGGTCTAGCCTGCAAGTGTACGATGTAGCAGTCTGTTCTGCTGCCTACAGTACACGGGATACATTATTTCACTGCCTTTGTGAGGTGTCACAGTGTAGCTAGGCTGCTTCTAGAAACAACTATAAATCACTATATTGTTAGATTGTAGCCAGTGGACCAACTGCCTGACTCAATTGTGTACCTGCTGCATTCAGAAGTGCTTCCACATTTTATAATCCACTATGGTACTTTTTTTTTTTTTTTTTAATAAGTGCCGTGCTTCCAAGTGAAGCTACGGGCTCTACCCAAGGAAGGAATTACTTATGACTTTAGGCTTGAATGAAAAGTTTGTAAGTGCCATGTTTTGGCAGGCAATGGATGTTTCCTTGTGTTCCTCTCTGAATCCTCTACCAAAGATGTAAACATACTTGTGTGTGAATGTGGGTACCTCTGTGACCATGTTTAACCCACACTATGAGGACAGACAGTACTGGTAAACCTTGCCAAAACCAGACAGACACCATCTCTGTGAGGACCAGCACGCTATGAGGACCGGCCCTCATAGTGGGTTTAAGTATTTTCGAGCAAGTGTATCAAGAAACTAAAAGCACAGTTAAAAGTGCAGTGTTAGTTGCCTTGATCCCCTTTATAAGGTACCCCAGTAGCAAGATGCATGTAGAGTTAGAATAGGAAACACTTCATTACAGTCGATGTCAGGTTCTTGTATATACAGGCATTTGGTGTGTGTGCTCCTGTGCCATTCTCATATGGTTCTGGCACTTTTCTTCTTGCTTGCCACCTAGAGGACAACAGAGAAGAGCAAAGTTTTCTTTGTTTGCAACCTTTGTGAAGGTGTGTGGAAACCATTGCGTCTTTGTATAGTTTGCAAATAATTTCACTTCAAGACATTTGCATGACGTTTATGAGTTTTGCAACAATTTATGTCAAACATAGCCTTATTAATTAAATAAAAGTGGTATTAATGAAAGAAAAGTGCTGTGCAGAAATCTGTTCTTGGCAGTGCCATTGCGCATATAACAGGTCTGCAAAATGAAAATTTTTAAATTCTGCATGTACTTGAATATGAAAATAGTATTTCTCATTCCCTAAGTCCTGTTAGGATCGGCTCGGGTCTATTACACTGAAAAACATCTTGGTTCCTCATTGATTTCGTTCTCACTGTCTTTCATCATTAAGCCATCTAATGGTCTCTTTAGTAATCTTTGCTTATACAGTAACCAATGTGTTCCCCTTTTCTCTGTATGTAGCTGCTAGGTGCCATTTTGGCAGCATAGCCTATCCCCGTCCTTCTTCCAAAGTACACATAAGGTACATTGGCACAAGCTACAAGAAAAAGCAAATGGACTGTTTTCATTGTTTACATGTCTATCCCTGTTTTGCTATTGCTACAGAATGCCTCCAGGTATCACTTTGAAGCTTGATTTAGCATTCTGTATTATCCTGTTTTCCATTTCTGATTAATTTTTCTTTTTTCTGTAGCACTGATTAAATATTGTTTCTGTCCTTACCAGAGATCAGTGACGTAGCTCTTAATGAAACCAATGCACTAACTTGTCGGTGATTTCAAGAAAGACCTCAAGCCGGATTCATATAGACAATCAAAACAAATATTCATTTGTTCATATTGGTTGGTGATTTGCCACTAAGAACATAACACCATTCACTGAACAAAGGCCAGACTATTACAATACTTATTTACCAACAACAGTTGTTTAATTGGCGTACTGTAATTCAAGGGCAGGTGAAGGCTTTGATACAGGAAGCAGCAGGGCTTTATACTAAAAAGGACCACTGTTCTGTGGCTTGTATTGAAACTCTTTAAGACCAAAATAAGTTCTGAAAGTCACTGGTCTCGACCCTGTGTTGATAATGTTTTTCTAGAATTATCCCAAGTAACACAAACAATAGTTGAGACATAGGCTCTGCTGCGTTGCCAGTCGTTGTTTTTGTTCTAATATGTGATTTTTAAAAGAGATACAAGAAGCAAGGAATAATACAAAGGGCAATGAGGAAGTAAATAACGTACATAAATCTGAGGCCCAATCAAGCGTAAAATTGCCAAATACAACGAATGAGATCAACAACAGTCAGTTAAAATATATCTGAAAGATTGTTCAGAAAAAGCCCAAATGTGTGAAATAGAAAACAGGGCATATAGATATCAAACACTTGTAATAAACCAGACATATATGTCAAAATAACCTATATTGATAAAAAATAGTACATGGATTTAATGGCAACAGCAGTATGGGTTCAATATAAGGGAGCAGGCGCAACACAGGGAAATGTGAACAGAAGGTCAATAGGTCAGCAAAGTGTTTTCTGCATAGAATAGAGAGTAGAAAGAGAACAGCTAACTAAAATCATTGGGGGAGGGTAGAAGGGAGAGGAAGTGCCATGGGGAAAATCTCCAATATCAGAGAATGGTAAGAAAATGTACATGTACAGGGAGTGCAGAATTATTAGGCAAGTTGTATTTTTGAGGATTAATTTTATTATTGAACAACAACCATGTTCTCAATGAACCCAAAAAACTCATTAATATCAAAGCTGAATATTTTTGGAAGTAGTTTTTAGTTTGTTTTTAGTTTTAGCTATGTTAGGGGGATATCTGTGTGTGCAGGTGACTATTACTGTGCATAATTATTAGGCAACTTAACAAAAAAAAATATATACCCATTTCAATTATTTATTATTACCAGTGAAACCAATATAACATCTCAACATTCACAAATATACATTTCTGACATTCAAAAACAAAACAAAAACAAATCAGTGACCAATATAGCCACCTTTCTTTGCAAGGACACTCAAAAGCCTGCCATCCATGGATTCTGTCAGTGTTTTGATCTGTTCACCATCAACATTGTGTGCAGCAGCAACCACAGCCTCCCAGACACTGTTCAGAGAGGTGTACTGTTTTCCCTCCTTGTAAATCTCACATTTGATGATGGACCACAGGTTCTCAATGGGGTTCAGATCAGGTGAACAAGGAGGCCATGTCATTAGATATTTCTTGGCCCAGTCTTGACGTTTCAGCTTGTGTGTCTTGTTCAGTGGTGGTCGTCTTTCAGCCTTTCTTACCTTGGCCATGTCTCTGAGTACTGCACACCTTGTGCTTTTGGGCACTCCAGTGATGTTGCAGCTCTGAAATATGGCCAAACTGGTGGAGGTGGCATCGTGGCAGCTGCACGCTTGACTTTTCTCAGTTCATGGGCAGTTATTTTGCGCCTTGGTTTTTCCACACGCTTCTTGCGACCCAGTTGACTATTTTGAATGAAACGCTTGATTGTTCGATGATCACGCTTCAGAAGCTTTGCAATTTTAAGAGTGCTGCATCCCTCTGCAAGATATCTCACTATTTGTGACTTTTCTGAGCCTGTCAAGTCCTTCTTTTGACCCATTTTGCCAAAGGAAATGAAGTTGCCTAATAATTATGCACACCTGATATAGGGTGTTGATGTCATTAGACCACACCCCTTCTCATTACAGAGATGCACATCACCTAACATGCTTAATTGGTAGTAGGCTTTCGAGCCTATACAGCTTGGAGTCAGACAACATGCATAAAGAGGATGATGTGGTCAAAATACTCATTTGCCTAATAATTCTGCACTCCCTGTAGTATTGTTCGATATAGAAGTAAGGCGCATTAATTTTTAGACATAAAATTGTTGAAAACATGCCAGATCGACTGTAACGGAACAGTAGACCAGTGGGAGGGATAGTGAGGGGAGGAGGAGGGCTGGGGAGATCGACAACTTCCAATGAGTACTTCTAGAAAGTGGAAAGAGACGTTATGTATAGTTTTCCAGTCTAGTAGAATGACTTTTACAGCAGTTTTCAGCAATAGGTCCAGTAAAGCCGTATCCTTGTCGGGTAAATAAAAAGGAGTTGCTGCACGAGGGCCCAACATAATAACAGATACCAGGGGTGGCTCCTCCATAAGGGCGGAGGAGCGTCGCCCCCTCACCAGCAGTTGCAAAACCTTTCAAAGAAACAAATAAAAAAACGATGTTGTTCTTCCAGAAGCCAAGGGACTGTTGCTTCTAGCTGATTATCAAACCATTGAGTGCTGTGTGTGATTAGAAAGGTTGCTTGGTAATGAACCCAGTTGGGAAGACTCCATCCTCTCATGGAGCGAGGCAAGCTGAGTTTCTTAAGGGCCATTCTGTTTTTTTTGGGGGGTTATTCCAGGGGAAGCGCAAGGATAACTTATCAACTGTAGAGAAAAAATTTGGAGATAAGCAATCAGGAAGCATTATAGCCAAACATTTCACAAGAGGGGTAGTCCTAATTTTAAGAGTTTTCAGTCTCCCCCACCATGATATAAACTTTGCATACCAAGCGGGGAGAAGATCTAAGGCTTTCTGCTCATTAACAGTTACTGATTCTATGATATTACTAGAAAAACAGGTTCCAAGATATTTTAGCAGTTTTGGACTTTCCTAAAGAAGAGAGACAATGGGCATTGAGGGGCATAACCTCTGTTTTATCCTCCATTTAAGGAGTAACCTGAGAATTTTGGAACAGATTGAATCATGAAAATGACTTTAGGGTTTGTTGTGTTGGGATTCTCTGAAAAAATAAGTATATTTTCTGCGTAAGCAGCTGTCTTGAATGTGTATGATCCAAAAGTAACACTTCTGATATCAGGGGATTCATTAATCAAAACCAGCAGAGGGCCAATTGCCAAGAGGAAGAAAAGAGAAGTACCTTGCTGTAAGGAAAAAGGAAAAGAGAGAGCCCCATTAGTCTTATTCTAGCACAGGGAGCAGCATATAGAGACCTAACAATCGAGAAGAAAGACTCCCCCAAATTATAACTTTCTTGAGATGCCTTGAGAAAGAGCCAATAAACTTTATCAAAAGCCTCTGCGGCCTCAAAAGAATTAACTGTAATAGCAGGAGACAAAGGGAGGGCTGCTTTCTCAACTATGTGACAAAAAAGCTGAGTATTATCAGATGCAAATCTACCCTTGACAAACCCAGACTGCAATTGATGAATTAGCTTAGGGATGAAAGGATCTAGGCATTTTGCTAGTAGTTTCGCATATATTTTTGCCTCCATATTCAAGTGGGAGATGCGTCTATAATTCTTTGTGTCAAGATAGTCTTTCCCCTCCTTGGGTATATCAACTATAGCAGCTTCAGTCACTGAGCCAGAGACATTACTGGAAAGGATAAAGTGATGGAATAGTGATTCCAGAGGCGACAAACTCTTGTCTGAATGTGACTTAAAACGTTCATCTGGAGTCCATCAGGTCCAGGGGCCTTGCCTCCGGGAATACGTTTGATTGCTTGAGCAATCTTTCTGGAGTCGATAGGTTTGTTATGGGATCATTTCTCTTCATCTGAAAGAGATTTCATAGGAATGTTTTTGAGAAAAGGCACACAGGCAACCTTTGAAACTGCCATGCCCAGAGTATAAAGAGAGGCTTAAAAGTTTTTAAAGATCTCTAAGATATCTTAAGTTTTAGTCTTAGAGCCCTGAGGTCCTCTATTGCTGTGATGATAGTGTTATTATGCTTAAATTTCAAATGGGCTGCTAGAGTTTTACCATGCCTATTTAAATAGAAGAGTTTCTTACTCTTTTGTGGATGTACTGCCAAGTGTGCTCTCTTAATGATAAGAGACTCAAGTATGAATATAATGCTGTTGAGCTGCGTCATCAAAGACGAGTCTTTGCAGTGTCTATATAGGGAAGTATTCTCTTTAATTGCCTTATCAATTAAAGCCATCGGGCTAATGCAAAAGCCGCTGGTTGCACATTTCAGGGAATCCCAAAGGACCACTGGTGAGGAAACTTCTTTGTCCAGCCTTAGTCTGTCCTCTTCTGAGTCTAAGAGCTCAGTATTCATGTGCCAAACGCCTCTCTCGGGACACGTTGGAGAGAATTAAAGGTAGCCATATTGGCAGCATGATCAGAGATTAGAATGGATTTTATTGAGGAATCTAAAAAGTCCTGAGATAGACCATGTTAAGCCAAGTATAGTTGATCCTAGAGAAGGAATTGGAGGGGGAGAAAAAAAGGTGAAGTCGCATCCAGAAGGATTCTGCAGGCGCCAGACGTCTGCTAGTTTAAGAGACATGCACAAGTTTAGTAGTGGTTATGTGCTTTTGCAGTATGTATTGGAATGCTGATTGTCTGTCAAGAATTGCATCCATGGGTAAAGGAAGTCTCCTCTCAGAACAATATGTGTTGATTGGAGTAAAGAAGTGAGTTTGGAGTTAATAGTGGGCCAATAGTAGGGATCATTACTATTAGGAGAGTATACATTAATAACGTACAGTTCCCCTTCACTATGTGAGAGTTGGCCATGAACCATCTACCTTCGTTATCCTGCTCCATTGGAGTTATAGAGAGGCCAGATTACTTAGTGGAGAGTGTAATCACTCCATTCTTTTTAAAGTTCACAGGTGAGCAGACCAAGTCTGAGATCGGGACAGTCCGAAGCATTAAGGCTTGTTTGTGAACAATTTTTGTTTCTTGGATGAAAATAATATCACCCCCAGGCCATTGCAATAGTCTAAAGTATTCCTGCGGTTTACTGTATGATTTATGCCTTTGACATTGATTGAAACTACTTTTAAAATCGGCATCTTAGGAAAGAGTAGTGAGCTGTGACAGAGACTGAAGCACGGGTGACCATAGAAAAGGGTTATACGATGTAGAAGTTAGGACTTAATGAGTTATGCTCCATGGCACAAGGAGTAGGGGGAGAGGGGAGGAAAAGATAGAAGCAAAAAAGTCAGAAGAATTGAAAAAGAAACAAACCCAAACATTTGCTCGAAAGAAAGGAGAGGAAAAGTCCTAGTTTAAAGCTAAGAAACTGTGGAGGCATCCATGTGGAGGATGAAAGGTGGAGAAACACATCCCACCGACAACATGATAGGCAAGAAAGCGCCATAGAGATATAGTTAAGCTGCTAGCTAGTCTTGTAGGCAAATGTGGTGGGGGGAACAGATTATAATCTCACTCATGGAATGGAAGCAAATCTGTATGCAACTATATAAAGCAAAAGGGATAACAAAAGAGTGTCATACGATCATCCAATTCAAAAGGGACAGGCCACATGTCCAGCGACCAAATAAGATAACACAACCTGTAATAAAACAAACAAAGCCCAATCCTTAACGTTCAAGCATGGAATGTAGATAGTGCAGTAGCCAACACCCACCACCCAAGTCCCAATTCTATGAGGATTAAAAATGGGGAAATTAAAACATGTTATTGCACAGGACACTTATAGCACACCATAGAAATTGAGTGAAAACAGCAGACAGATGTAGAGCAAATCTATAATTTCAATAAGAAGTAGTCAAAATATAAACGAGCTTCAGAAAGGTGACAGCACAACACCATAAAGGGTTTTGAGCGTGGCTCATGCAAAATGGTACAGCAAAGGCACTATGGACCAAATAAGTGTGGAACCAACGCAACCGTTACTCCCTCGTAATAATCTTGAGGAAGGACCGAACAAAGAACCAGTGGCTCCCTGTACGCCCAAATGAGTTTCAAAGGTATTATCCAAGAAAGGCCCAAGGTCCCAGAGGTTCATTTAAGATATTGCTTCTCCCTCTGAAGATGATTTTAAACCTTGAAGGCCCAACAAATGAATGTTGGATGGCTCTTTCAGTGAATCTAGTTTGTAAAGCAGCAAAGCCTTTCCTCCTTGTCACGGTGTCCCTCGTAAAGCCTTGAGTAATTGAAATTTTATTTCCATGCGAAGTGATCTCGTCAGCTTTTCTTACATTCGCCAGGATAGTGTCAGAATGCTGTTGACACAGAGGTGTAAACAGTACAGGACCAGGGCCCATAGAGCTTTTGTGTTGAAAGGTAGGTAGGTATTCTGGGGGCACACTCGATCTCGAAATAGAAGTGGCTTTCTTTTCAGTACCGTCAGGAAGCCCAAACATTCTGAGGTCACCAAGCTGACTGCGATCTTCCTTGTTTGTCATATATCACTTGAGAGAGGAAATAGCCTCATCAGACTTCTGTAGTTGTTTCCATGAGCTGCTGTGCAGTCCTAAATGTTGATTATTCTACATTCAGCCTGTTTAAATCTGATGGTTTCATTCTTTTAAATCCCTCCAAATGCCTGCCACCTCCACTTGAAGAAGATCCGTATTTATGTTGGTGCTTTGAGCGATGTCCAAATTCTGCTTTAGGTTCCTTTATTTAACTCTTGTATGTTCAAGTCTCAGTCTGACTTGACGTGAATGAAAAGAATATGACCCCCAGGTCTCTGGTTCTTAGGTCAGGAACTTGGGCGTAGAGTGCGATACTAAATTGCACTCTGCCCAACTGATCGTCAAGAGTGTCTCATATAAAATCAAACTCATCCATCCTTTGTTGTCATCATCATTCACAGGATGAAGCTGGTCTTTGGCTTCCCTTTTAGATCTGCATTGGTTTCTTGTTCATGGGGAAATAGAACATTTCCAATGTATCGTGAATGCCAGACCTGCTGGGTCATAGATATTATGTCATTTTCTTACGGCGCTCTTCCCAAAGAGGTTGGCCTTGGAGACTTGCAAAACACCAACACAATGGGCCAGTCTGCTTTCTCTAAAGAAGCTTTCAAGTTTTCTGGAGTTTGTTGGAAGTAAAATGAAGTGGGAGATTACTCATGGCTGATTGGAAGGTTTTCCACAGAATGAAGACTTCAACAGGAAGCTTTTTTTTTCCTTTTCAGGATGTTTGGAATGTCTTTTAAATTGCCTAGAGAGTGAGCTGTCTTAATGTGATGGATTTAATACCAGTGCTTAGTTTGAGCCGGTGGGTGGCACCAGCACTTATTTTTGAGGGCCCACACTTCTGGATCAGGCAGTTACTGTGAGCAAAAGACACACATGAGAAGAGAACACAGAGGAAGAGAAAGATGGTAAAGCACCACAAGCGGGGAAAGCAGAAAACTGCAAGAGTGAGCTGAAGGGGTGGGGCGGGAGTGGCTGCAAATGGATTAAAGAGCCAGAGATGGCTTTAGGATTACTCTGCCTCAGTGTTCTGTGCTCGCACTTTTAATTGCAGGAGCCATATGTTTGAGGAGAGCTTTGGGCACCGACACATTTTAATGCACAATTCAAGCACTGTTGCATTTGGAGTCTTTAAATGCAGGAAACACTTCACCCACACCAAGCTATTAATGGTGGTACAAAAAGGCCTTTCAAAGGGGTTATAAGTTATGGTAAAAATGTAGCCTAATGTGTGTTTAATTGGAGACCAAAGCCAAATGTCTTTGTCATCTAGTGGTCCAGGTGAATGTAGGATAGGCAAACAAAGTTTTTGAGCAGATTTTGGTTCTTTTGTAAATGATGAAATATATGCTCACAGGTATTAATAAGACATTCGGGGTAGAGTAAGTCTGTGAAATATGCAATGATTTACTTTGTTTTGAAAAAAAGTGACTATGGACTTGCAACGTTTTTAAGAGTCAGTGATAATACAGTGAACTTGGCTCACAATTTTATGTGATCATAATTGGCTTATATTACTTTCTTGGATGTGTTTGGTGTGTAAACAAATCTCCGAGTCATGGAGTCACTGAAAAGGTCTTTGGGAGAAGGATGAATTAAAAGACTAGGTGGGTATGCAGCATAGAACAGGCATTTAATTATCGACTTCTCACCAAGAATAAGTAGAGTGGCCAGTGGGCATGCTTCTAGATTTTGATTATTGTTGTGGCGGTGGAACGAAATAGGAGTTTATTTTCAGCAGGCAGATGGAACAGATTAGGTGAGTAGTAAAACACCATGGCATTGACTCCATGACTACTGCCAGAGGTCTACTGCTTTTGAATTGTCCAGGTACCCTCTTTCCATTTGTACCTGCATAAATCATATGGCTTAGGTTTTGCAAGATTGATGAGTCATAAGGCTTCATTTTGTGTATCTCCTTACCACAAGATCCAAGATCACTATTCAAGTTGACTAAGCTTAAGAAATACCCACTTGTTGTTGCTCTCCTGTACGATCCTTGATTGGCATCCTTGACCTGGTTCCAGTGTTTTGATTGGCCAGTTGCAGTTTGTGGCACAATATAAAAACTTTTGTCAGTTAGTAAACTGACAGGAAGCAGTGTACTAATTCAGTGGTCACAAAGGTAACACGTGCATTATTGTGAAATCCACTTCATGCGTTTTTCTAGCCGAAAGTATGAATATTATGGACCATTCATGTTGGGTATAAAAACTCTGAGCCTGTGCTGTCTACGTACAGAAATTAGTCCTACAAAAGTGAAAGAGACAAAGAGTATGGCAACCTACTGACAGTCTTATTTGGAGTTTAACTACACTATAGGGTTTGATGTCCTCTCAAAATCCTCTGTTTAGTTGCACCACTAAAACTATGCAGATATTAGGGCATGCTGGATCCGGATTGGAGGATGTTACTTTCCTAGTCCTTTGGAAGTCCTGTATTTGATGATTCTTGTCGATCTCCTTACAGTATCCGTCATGTACATATGGGATCCAGGATGGGTTCCCATAAAAAATGTGTTTTAAGTACATCTAGTGGTGAATTGAGTTAAAGATCATGTCTTTAAGTCCAATATATTTGAGGACCCTCATCAGGAAGAAACATGTAGGGCTGTATTTGTTTTAGTTTGCTTCCTCCCTTGTTTTCTGTGTATCCTCTAGAGAGTAGGTTTGCTGTTGGGTGAGCAATTACTAATTCTAAACTTTAAATCACTGCTGCAATGTTTGAGTAAATGGCATATGTTCTAACATGGATGCAATTTAAGAAGAAGATAATTCCAACTAACACACATGGCAACTCTCAGTAAGGGTGAAATTGGTAAGTAAGTTATGTTTTTTTGCGCTTCAGTATTTGTGCTTAATCACGTCTGCAGGGAAAAAAATACTCAGTGACTGCCCTGTAGCAGTACCAGGAGAAATACCTGATCATCTTTACATAACAGTTATATTGATATAGTGCTAAGGGTGCTCTGCAGAAGAGCCACAAGATACTTGTCCTGTTAGGATGAACATAACACACCAATAGGCCCTCAGTTGAACTGGTTAACTAATTAGCTAGCATTCTGACATAGTAAATGTTTGCTGTCTAAATATGTGTTGATCCCAGGTCACAGATGTTAGTTCTTGCAAGGCCAATTCAGCCTTCCATTTTTATGAGGTGGGCAAATTGAGTACTTTTACGTGGATCAATAGTTTTAATGTTATTTACTGTTTTTGTAAGAAGCAGAAGTCAGTGCTTAATTTGTGCTTGTTGTTTCCGGGGCTGAGCACTGGCACTTATATTTGAGGGCCGACACTTATTTTCTGCGTCAAGCATTTACTGTGAACAAAAGACCCAGATGGGAAAGACGGAGGAAGAGAAAAACGAAAAAACGTCACAATGAGAGAAAGCAGAAAGCTTCAAGAGTGAGCTGAAGGGGCAGGGAGTGGCTGTAAATGAATTGAAGAGGCACGAGATGGCTTCAGGATTACGCTGTCTCAGTATTCCGTGTTCACACATTTAATTGCAGCAGCCGAGCGTTTCAAAGGAGAGCTTTGAGCACCAGCATGTCTTTATTTACAAATTGAGCACTGGCTGAAGTGTGACAAAAGCGCTATATAAAAACATATCATGCATGCCAAGCTATTTGTCACCATGTACAGAAAATACTGCAACGTAATGCATCGTACCCAGATTCAAGGTCAAAGATGGAGCAATATTAAGATGTTCAAACAGAAGAATGTATCTCATTGCGCCTCCCATGTCAACGCCTTGACTTAATAATAACACTAGTATCCATTAGCAGCTCATGTGCATTTTTCTTTAAAAATACCTTAATAACTGTATATCAATATGCAACTAATTTCATCAAAGAACCTACCAGAAAAAAACAGTTCTGCAGGCAAGGTGTTGTGTCCTTGAAACATTTAATTGTTGTTCCTTTGTTGTCATTGATTCACATATAAATATCTCTCATAGAGATGTCTTTACAGCAGACCACAAAAGATATTTGGTCTTACTTGCTAAAAATTCACATGAAATCCTTTTAAAGACTCCTGTGCTGCACCCTTAAAGGAAGATGATTTATAAAGGGTGACTTGCTCCTCTGGATGAAGTATAGAATTGTATCCACGGTATTGATCCATAGGAAGGATTAGCATTTTATTCATACCATAAAAGTGCTTTTAATGGAGACATTCTGATAATTGAATCCGTACAGTATGTAACACTGCAACTATCTTTGTAATTATTTTTATGCCGTCTTATACACTGGTCCTAAGTAATTGTGAAGGGGAATGTTCCGTATTTCCTAAGTGTACCTTACAGTAGCTTTTAATATTCTAACGGTGGAATGCAGTTAGGACATTCTTTAGGTCTTGAGAAAAAAAGGAAAAGATTTCATTACATTCTGCGCAGTATGGAGCTAAGTCAAAGTAGTTTTGCTAATTAAATTCAATTGCTATCCATTAGACCAATGGAACGAGATGAATCTACTATATAGCTGACGCAGCACAGGTATGCAATTTGGCTAAATGGCCATTTCAGATCTGCAGCACACATTTCTCTGCTTCTAATTTTTCAGCTCATATTCCTTCACATAAAAAAGTTAAATAATAAATGCTGGCTTCTGAAGGGTACAAGGGTCCTTGTAATAAAAGCACAATAAACTATTAGGCAAGGTCAGTTGAAGCGGAGGGTGAAAGTATTATTCGGTCCCTAACTACGTCTTTTTTCTGTTTGTACCAAGAGAATTAACTATCCGTGGTGCCGCGTTGGCAAGAGTTGCTTTTAATCGGTCTTCGTTGTTAATCATAGTGTTAGCAGACTTCATGATGATGAATTTTAAGGAAAAGGAAAACTAGTAGGGATGGTACTTGTTAAGCAAAAATAAGTGCCCTCGGCATCTGTAAGACCATAAGGTGTAGGGATGAGGGCTCAGGTGAATTCTCAACTTTGAAGCACTGAGAGAGTTCCCTGGTGATTTAACTGGGCTGAGGAAGCATCAAGTCCCCTGATTTTATGACCAAATTTCCCTCATCATCCTCATCTGTCTGCAAGGGAGTTTACTTATAAATCTTCATGTTAACGCTGCACCTTGCACCTAGAAGTGTTCTCAGCGCACATTCACATCCAGTGCTTTCAAGTAGGACCTCTGTGTTCTATTGTGCATCTTTATGAAATCTACAAGGGCTTTTGTGTTCCCTTTTCTTTTATGCGATTGATTGATTTCTGAACGTTTGCTTATCTGTATTTCTTTCAGTCCTGTTCCTATTCTCACTTCCTGGGATGTCTGCAAAGAAAATACTCAGGCTTTTTGATTTCAGGCCATGTGCTTGCTGCCTCGATTTGCTCACAGGGAATAATCCATGTTGATACATAGTTGGGCTGTAGGGGAAGGGCCTAAGGGGAAAGAAACGTCATTGCCTGTACCCTGCTCTGACAAAAGGCCAGCTAATGTACAAGTTATGAGCTAAGGGTATATGGAAAATTGTACTCTGATCTCTTTTGCTGTATTCTAGCCTGAACCACTGAGACACTTTTGACTTTCCCTTTCCAACCCAAGGGCTACGGGAATGTTTCTTTAACATTTTTTGCTTGCATGTCCTTGTCAAATGCAGAAATACTGTCTCACCTTAATATTGTGTCTTAAACATCAAGTACAAAAATATTGCCCCATTGGGTATAGGTTTTCTTTTATTGAACAAGTTGGGGCAATATTGTTCTAGATTAGATTTATGAGACAGTGTTTATGACACCCATTATGTCAGACTATATTCTTACAACAATATTCTGGTTCCACTCCAACATGTTCTCGCCTACCTGGGGATCTTCTAGCACTTAGGATGTGCCATTTGCTGTACCCAGGCTGTGCAGTGGCTCATATTTGAGCCTTTGATGCCCCATGTAACCCTGTGCTGTAATCTTGGGCTATTGGTCCAGTGCTCCATAAGAGAATGGTGCCTGCTTGAGACATAACCGTGAACAGGACCCTTGTCCAGAAACATCAACTGGCCTTTTCTAAACCTTGTTGAAAATCCCTTTCTTTGTACCATGTCTGCAGGAAGACTGCAAGACGTGCAAGACTGGACATGAGCAGCAAAGCCAATTTGACGTGAATGGTGAAAATCCAACATACTCAATAAATAGGGGTCTGATTTAGATCTTGTCGGAGGGGAATACTCCGTAATAAACATGATGGATATTCAGTTCTCCTTATTACGGTCTCATTATATCCTATGGAGATCGTAATACAGTGGGTGGGAAATCCGTCACACTTGTGACGGAGTATTGTATCCGCCAAGATCTGAATGAGGCCCTAGGTCTTAGTTTACAGTATCCAGTTATTTCAGACTTTAGGTTTGGCTGATTCTACAGAGAAAGGAATGCTCCAGAAGGCATCCGCAGCGAATTAGTCTTGCAGATGAGTGTCTAAACTATGGTCTGATCATCAGAAGAATAATTGTTTTTTTAGTAGCATGTGTTCCACATTCCGATTTCTTTGAGCCCGTAGTAGCAAAGATAAATCTTAAGAAAGAGAATCTGCATTAGAAATCTCCCTACACTGGCATCTCAGTTCAGGAACCCTTCCAAGCGCTCAAAGATAATTAATGTGTCAAAAGGAGTAGGACTCCAGTTCATCCCACTCCAGGTTCCTGCGACGAGTTGTGGTGGCCGAGGTCTCCTTCCTGCCCTTAGCCATCCCTGGGGTTTATAACATGAACATAAGGGATGCTGTGGGAGAAAGCAACAGAACCATGAATTTGGAAAGAAGAAGTAACGTAGTGACAGACCTTTAGTGTGGGAAGGTGAGGAGGATCTCAATGTTGAGGCAAAATGTTCAAAGACATCAGAAACAAGAGGGCGGTCAGCCATACGTGGACATTAGCTAGACCTCAATTCGAGGGCAGATAGGAGAGAGAGCACCCAGGGAGATGTAGTCTGCTCTGCTCAAAGATAACATCTTGAGACTGAAAAGAATGGAGAAAAATACAATTTGAAGCCAAAAAAAACCTGTGTACCCTCAATACACTCTTCAGACCAACAGTTCATGTTAACTTTCCCGCTGTTGCTGCCCTATTCATATTCTAAAATGTAGCAACTTCTGCATGCTGTCAAAATCAAATTTAGAAAAGTCCTACCTTTAAAAAAATATATATATATTTGTTTAGTATAAATTACAGATTTCATATGTCCATATTTTGAATGGAGGAGTTGGAAGTACCAGGATAAAATTGTCTTTGATTAAAAAAAACACATCATTGATTGCAGCGTTCAAAATAACTAATATTGTGTTGTTCAAGCGATGTTATGTTTGCCTAAGCAGTTTGACCTTTTGGAATCATTCAAATCTGCTTTCGATATTCTACCAGACCGCTTTATGAATGGCTTCACTTACTGAGGTAGGAAGCACCTAAGGAGAAATTAACTTGCTACACACGATATAAATGCATTCTCTTCTACATTTAAATTTTAAGAAACTCGCAAATTTTTAAAATTTGATCACAAAAATCTCTTTACTTGTCCATTTCATAGTTCTCTTCCTTCTCACAAACCCACCCTATATTTCCGAACCCATCCAGTATTTCTTTTGTAGACACTAGTATTTTGCATTCATGCAAAGACAGTCTACTGATGTACATATTCATATAAATCAAAACTGCGAGGTCGCCAGATCTGATGTGTACAGTAGTCACTTCTACAAAAAAGACCCCCACATTCAGCAAAGAATGGCAATAGAGACAAGAAAACGTGGGAACGCTCGCTTGCGGTGTGTAGGTCCTTCTGCTGCGGAACCAACCAAAAGGAGCTTGTGTTCCCTTCTATTAAATGCTGCCAGTATGATAAATGTAGGGGGTTACGTATTACTGAACCCTGGCGTAGATGTTCTTTGTCCACCATTGTACACTGCTAGTTAGAGTGCGTGTGCAGCATTTATCAAAACTTTCTGACTCCCCCACACCTCATTAGCATCTCAAATTCTGTTCTCTGCCTAATAGGCGTTAACAGCTCAACTGGGTAGTTCTTGTTTTCACCAAGCCAGTTGTAAAATGTCAGACTGTCGCAATACAAAAAAAAAAGCCAAAACGATGGTATTTGTAAAAATGTTATCACCTCATAAAAACAAATTGTAAAGGCATGAAAGTGGTCTGGAAGGCTGTGCGTTAGTGCAGCTGCTTGAAATACCAGTTGCCCTGATTCCCACACTCTCCCACCAATGGAGGGTCATACACAGGCATAATTTAAGATACAATTACGCCAATTAACATCTCATTTGCATAACTTGGTGAAGTCAGAACAACAAAGGGATTCTTAAAAGACTTAACCCTGTTTGCCCAAAATAGATTTTTTTTTTTTGCTCGTCAATAAAAATGTAGCCAATTTATTGTCGCTAGTGAAAGGGCTCACATTGTTTCTACTTGAAAAAATCTAAAAAGAAGGTTTTAACAATGTGAGGCGGCTGGCTTTTTCATTCCTGCAGTCAATCTTTAAAAAGTAGCAGTTTTGGATATTAGAGTATGCTAAAAATCGATGTTATAAGACAGGAAACTAATTATGGCGGAAGGAGAAAACGAGCGTAGACCGTAAGAAAAGGCGTTCAAATATAAAAATGTGATTGGAAAAAAGGAAATACTTTCAATCTGCCCGACCAGCAGTTCACCTCCAGTATGTGTTTCCAGTACACCATGTACGTCCATTCGTTTTCAAGGTCAGCCACTAGAGAGATTAATTAAGGCATCTCTCTTCCACTGAAGTATACTTTGAACTTAAGTAATAATTTGTAAGTACCATACATCTGAGTAGGCTGACAGAAATGCTTACTCAAGGAAATTTTTGTATCCCTTAATTCAGAGGGTTGCCATTATTTCTAAAGTGCTGCCCAGCGGTAGATGAATAAAGTACATAGAATCTTATGAATACAGAACGACGGCTTGTTACTCGGATTGTATTCAGGGTTTCCAAGCTAAGTGCAGGATTACTATTGGAAGCACGAAGTATGCTACCGCCGAGAGGTGGGGAGCATTCAGCCTTTGTGTAAAGAAGCTAAGGGGACAGTACTCACCGTTCTCAACAACTTTGCAGTCACCAGATTTGGCAGATCCTGCAGAACAGCGAGGACACGCCTCATTCCTCAATTAAGTTTACTGTTCATTTTTGGCTGTAAACTTTTGAGGGCCTTTTGAGTGACAGGCGGCTTTCAATGGGCGGGACTCAAGAACTTTGATTTTTATATTGGAAGAGGATGAAGCAAGTTCAGTAGCAGATTTTCTTTTCCTAAAAATGACTGTAATGATGACTTCCACTGAATGTTCAATTTACCCGCTACCAAATGAAGAATTTGAAATTATCCTTTTTGGTATCTGAAAATAAGGGAATGGCCAAATGGCGAAACTGCTATTATGGAAAGTGACCATCAGAAGCACCAATTGACTTTGTTTCATTGTGTTGCAGTGTTTTTTTTGTTATTTTTTGTTTTCAAATCTTTCATATAATGCTCCACACGAAAACGTGGGAGTAACTTAGATTTGGTGATTTTGAAAGTTGAGTTACTTTGCAAACCACTCTTTGCATACACTGGTTCTATGCTAGAAATGTTGGGCTTTTAAATGCATACTACTGCTTGCAACGTCTAGCACCTTAAAACAATTGTAGCGCTTCACACTGATTTCAGCAACACTCCGACTTTTGTCCCTTCTGCTCAAGGTGGTATGATACACATTTAAGAGCTGATAAAATGTAATTGTCACAGTTAAGTTTTCTATTTAAAATTGCAAAAGTAGGCATCTAAAATGGGATTTATTAAATGCATTAGTAAAACTAGCTCTCGATTTTCTTTAATTGGATCAACATATAAATTAGTAAATTATTCAATTGTTGTATTTATTGACATTCAAAAACTCAGTTTGCTTGACAACTTAAAGTCGTGCAACCTAGCACATATACCCAAATGTGAGATCATATTACTTTGCACTGAGGTTCAAAATCACCTTAATTAATCTGTTGATTATACTGCCTACCTATTTGGTTTTCTTGCCAAAACATCTCCCAGAAAAACAGAATGTTCTCATAGCCCTCACTTTTTTCAACAAGCAACACTTGTAAGAGGCAGTGTTATTCCAAAACGCAAATTGTTATTAGACTCCCAAACATTGCAAATGTGCTCTGCTTTTCTAGCCTCCAAAGGCTCACCTCTAAGGCACGGGGAGTGTTATGCTTGTAGGATCTGTCATTACTCACTTCTTGTCTATACTTAATTAGCCTTTCAAGCTATGTCTGCCCCTTGTACCGTAACCACCACCACCTTCCTTAGATACATGTATTTGTTGTATGGACACATTGCCATTTGAACCATACTAGTTAAACACAGCGCAAGCTCATTTCAGTGCCCTCAAACATTCACCAACCAATTCGATTGTCATTTTATCTCAGAAGTGTGTGTGTGTGATTGGTGCTGCTTTAAGGATTTATCCACACTTCCTAGATATTTTGTTATAGGTGGTCTGATACAGTGGCTGTCTTCTGTGACTTATATTCATCAACGTATGTAGCGTCAGTGCTCATAAACGAAGGGTCAGGTAGTGGTGGTACCACTGTGTGATGGTGGTGGTGTGTGGGTGTAAGGTCTTCAGTATTTCCTGTTTGATTTCCTTTGTGGCTCCTTGTGTGTCTGATTTGGGCACTGTATGCTAGCTTGTGTTCGCACTAAAGTTGTGCTCCTTCATGGTCTAACCATTTGCAGGTTTCTTTTTTTTGCTTTACACAGCAAGGACTCCATGAGAAGTCACCAACTTTCTGTGAAAAAGATGTGGATAGTGAATTATTGGAATTGGCAGGGACAATTGGGACAACCAGATCCCCTCTTGGCACACGTTGTGGCTCTCTAGAGGACCCAACTTTGTCATACCCTGTATGAGAGGTTACTTATATGGGACCTACGTGAACCCTTCCTATCCCTTTCTTCTATAAAAGATAGAGCTGTGGAGGAGAATCCCTGATCAGGATTTGGACCTGGAAACAACTATTCCCGTGTGGCTAATCCTCCTGCCAGACTTTCATCAAAATACCTGTCATTCTCTTCTTAGGGAGGTGTTACTATCTATCATTGAGCTTTTTGCAACATTAAGTACTACTTAAACAGCAGCAACGTTGTGAGCCAAGCTACCTTGGAACAAAGCTCCTTGTACATGAGATTAATACTAAAGATGCTTTTCCAAGCGCTAGGCATGATTCTGTGGTCAAGGTTGCCTGTAGTAGAAGGTTGTTGGTTATACCAGTGAAACACTGGGAAGAGCCTTTTCAGAAATCATGGAAGAGCAGAATGTCTGTGTCTGATCAGTATGCTGTGCTTCTCGGCGCTAAATCCATTGTATGCCTGCACCATGAATCTGCTGCGCTACCCTGGGTGATGCTAAGTGGCTGTAACCATATTGAATGTGTGATACCGTCAAATGATCTACAATGCAGCTGCATTATTTCTCAAGTAAACTGTTTAAGCAATACTTTTAAACATTTATTGTGCTTCTGTGTTGTGAGTCTTATGCATTATTTCCACATAGGGATCAACAAAGACCCAGGAGGGGCCGTCCTTCAGAATTTCCTGAGGGCAACAAAGTTTCTTTGATAGCTTTATTGTCAAACCTGATTCTGCTCTTTTCCATACATTTCCTGAATACAGGCCTGCCCATATAACATTTTGCATCCCCCACATTAAAATAACTTAGTGTTTTTATTTTTTGTAAGACTTTATCAGGGCATTTAATTTAATTTTAATTTATTGAATGAATATGAGCCGCTGTTACATACTAAAGATGCATTCAAATCCGTTGTTTATACTTCTATTTGTTGTTACAGAAACCTTACAGGAATCATCCTTGGCCACATACCTAAAATTCTTACCCCAGCTTGAGCTATAAAGCCCTTTCCTTGCTGAATGTGAACAAAGCATCCTTGACCCACACATCCCTTGTTCTTTGTATGCTTTACTAGTGAAGCAAAGCTTGACTACTAAGACACAGCATGAGCAGAACCCACATTTGTGTGCAAACTATGCATTATGAGAGTCTCACTTATAGAGCAGATAGACAGACATGCTTGCATCTACCTGAGACACCGCCAATGACTGGTGGATTCCATTCCATGCCATTCCTCTTTTGGACAAGTCTTGTTCATGCTCTAGAATGAAAACTGCATCCCAAAGGAATAGGTTTCATCCTCTTTCAACAGAGACACAAACAAACCCATTAATACAGTTGTGGTCTAGAGCAGGGGTCTCCAACCTTTTCTGCAATAAGAGTTACTTTTTAGTTACTCAATAGGATCACGTTTGTTCAATTAAAATCATCGAGAGCTGCTACTCTTATTAGTGGGAGTAACAGTGCACACATCAGACAAGATTACATTAGTCGCCACCATATGCAAGATTACTAGCAGTGATAACCTCAGTACATTAGGCGGGGTTGCAAGCAGAAATACTAAAAAGCCTTTGCCAATATGTTATGCTTTTACAAAGGTAACACACAACAGCCATAGATGCAAACTGTCAGGCTCCAAGATAATAACATTTGTAAAAAGCTTCCCCAATACCACATGACTTATCACGTAAATATCAGCTTTAAATATAATTTGGAAATTCAGCCATTTTCTCTGAATTTCGTCTGGAATATACACTCAAATCTGGTGTACGTCTATAATTCAACCAAGCAAAAGCTTCTAATTTAGTACTCTAGGCTGCACAAAGGAGAGCTACTTTCAAGTAGCTGGCGAGCTACCAATAGCTCACGAGCTTCCCATTGGGAGAAGCTTGGTCTAGAGTATAAACACATTGCGATCAAATGCAGGGTTTGCATACAGACTAGGATTACTTTATTGCAAACTTTCCAGATAACCAGGATTCTTCTTATTCTTTTTTTGTGCACACTTTGCATACAGATTAGGCTCCTTTCTAGTTGGCCTGGGATCTTATGGGTATTTTCTTCGAGCTTTGGCAGAAGGAGTTTGTGCCCTGAAGGTTAGTAATTGTCAAAGTGTGTGATATGAAGAATACCTCATGGAATAGGTGGTAATAACACAGCAACCAAAGGACCCCCACCAGACTAGATACATACAACACCAAATGTATTGCTTTCTACATATGCAGGCCTGTAAGAGCTAAGAGCTGGTTCTTCCATGACACAGCATCCTAGAATCATGGTTTAAACCCACATTAGACTGTGTTTCATGAGACTGGCCTACCTTTTTTAAGGAACCCTTTGTAAATTGCTAAATCAAACTTTAGAAACAAAACGGCAGGGAAACCACTGTGCCCAGTTAGAGTAATCATGGTAACCCCCTACATAAGAACTAAATCCAGAGGATTAGAATAAAATCCAAACTTGGAGTACCTTTTTCCAGATAGTGAACCTAACATTCATGGTCCTGGAGACTGCATTTTACATTTTGATGTGATACTTTATTTTGGAACATTCTGCTTGTCAGTCAAGATACTGTGGCAGCCTATATCCAAAATATGGAAGGATCCCTGTCCTGTCTTGATTTTTGCAAAACATTATTCTTGGAACAGATGCCTGACTCACATTAATCCAAAAAAATACACTTGCTACAAGCAAAAATATTTTTGTCTTAATAGGATTACGTTGCCTTAGTTGTGCCTTTGCAAATGGATGTGGAAGGGCAGAATGCCATCACTCATAGTGAAGATAGCCAGTGGTTAAAGTCAGGGCCAGCTGTAGGGGGCTACGACTGGTGTGGCCGCACTGGGCGCTGACCTGGAGGGGGGGGCGCTGTGTTGAACAATATCTTTTGATTTAAAACACCTGCTGCAGAGTTCCTTGGGCGTCCACCTTTCAGGCAGTAATAAAAATGTCAAGGTAACTCTTGTGATTAATGTTCCTGCTATTGAGAGAAATCGGAGTTTTGTCTAGTGACAGTTTTGACTCGCTATAAAGTAGCGCAGAGGGTTAATATGCCTGCTGCACTGAAAAGATCTGTATTTTATGTGGATAGGTGAGTTGATCAATAAAGCAAGCCTTTACCTGTGCTTTGAAACAAATGAATTGTACATGAGAAAGGGGCCATGAAGAGATAAGGGACACTTTTGCCAGGTGGTAGAGAGGGAATCAAAGGAGGAGGTCATGAGGGACAGGGCAAAAAATATTGTTGCATCAGGCGCCAGAAGTGCTAAAGCCAGCCCTGGTTAAAGTATGCTGTAGTGGGAGGAAGGAAAATGTGAATGACACAACAGCAGACCAATAGATTGGAAGAGGTGCCTGAAAGTCCCTATATGTACTTATATCATAAACACAATTTCAGTAAAATCAGAAGGTCTTGGCTAATGCCAGACCTAAAAGGGGAAGGATTCTTGTATCGTTTAAATACTTGCCCTTTAACCAAAGCAGCAAACTGTGATACTGTGCCACACCATTTCAGGCATTCAGCAGTGTGGATCACCTGTTATTGGCAGTCACGCTGCTATTAAGTAACCTGATTTGACCTTTTGGCCACTGTTTTGAAAGTCTCAACAGCAGCCAATCTCTCCCTGCACTGCATTGATGCCAAGATCATTCTTCATATCACAACGTGTAGAAAGGCATTCTTTTACATTGTATAATGCATGGATTCTAGAGGCCCAGAGCTTGATCACATTAGCAGCCTTCAGTCAATTTGAGACTGTTGTTTCTGAAATCCCATTGGTGGCTAGAAGAGCAATACATGCTCTGAAAATAAACTATATATAAAAGCAGAGAGATGGCATTGCCAATGGTCCTTTCTCTGCCCTGACACAATTGGTGTATTTTGAACAGCTTCTGTGTATGCTTTTCTCTGTTTTGACTAAATCCTGCAAGAAAGCATACATGGCAGATCAATACTTGGGAGGGTTGCTCCTCTTGAAATTGTGATATTTTGGTGATAACTGCAGCAGCATCCAACTTAAAGTTCTGTGGATCAGCATTCTAACATTGTGTCTTTCCTCCAGTAATCTGATGAAAAGTGGTTGACGATATTGGACCTGCAGGGAAAGACAGGTCAGATTACTACAAAACAAATATGGTTCTGGGTAAGGCTACTAGATGCCAGCATTCCATGGGGGGGGGGCACCATTTGTTAGTACTGCACTTTATTTTACAAACCCAATAGATTGTGGAAGTCCTAGCCCCTGTTCAACACAATTAATCCAATTGGACCAAAGTTCTAGATTGTTGGTGGAAGGAAACTGTGTGGAAATTAACACTGAGTGGCAGGACAGTAAAGCCTTTTTTGAAAGCACAATCACTGACCGCATGCCTCTTTAGCACCGAAATATGACATGAAATGCAAAGGTTACGCACGAATATGTATTATTAGGAACCACATGCTCACGTAGGTTATATTGTTGAACACCTTGGTGTGGGATCCAAGAGGTCGTTCTACATGCACAGTGATATCTCCTTGTATGACCGACCCTATGGTGAATTTGGGAGTGCAGACTAAGCAGGTAGACTTTTTGAAGCGTGCACTTGTGAAGGGGCTGTATGAGTCAGCACATATCATGGAACAGGCTGTTAGCCAATAAAACAGGCATAAACCTCACACTTAGTTATATGCCCCACAATGGATGCATAAACATTGAGCGTACTGCCACAAAGAATCTTTGTAATGGGCAAGAAAGCAAATGTATTAATTCCAACTTGTGGTTTCTGGATTTTCAGGCCCGGAGATTGCAGGAGCAGTAGCATGTTTTGGAAAAATGCCAAATAAGAAAGTACCACTGGTTTAAAAAAAACTAGGACGGCAGCATTCAATGTATAAAATATGGGTGGCTCAAGCGGTGCCATTTTGCATAAATTACTTTGAGGTGGATTTAGAGTTTGGTAGATGCAGGGCAACCACATCTCTTTGCCCGGTGTCCTGAATCCTCCAAACTCTTAATTCAGTTTGTAATTTAGTGGCTTATTTTCTCATGAGTTAAAAAAAAAAATATCAGAGTCAGAAATTTCAGCAGTGCACACTACACACTTATGTGCTACATTTCTCTATAGGTAATTTGCAGCTCACATGGTTAGACCACAATAAGACCGAATGCGCCTTCTTCCTTCCAAAGTTGATCAAATGTGGAGCTGTGCTCACAAAATAGGCCCGGACGCAAAAGTGTCCCCTCTAGACCCAGCAATCCAACTAGCTAAAAAATGCCCACATTTTCAAATCAGGGCAGATTTCAACTTGTGAATACACTGCGTAGCCGTTTTACATGGTATGGGAGACTTTATGCGTTTGTGCCTGCTGCCGGTAATGCATGTGGTGGTATCGGGGATCTCAACAGTAAAGACTGGCTCAGAGATAACAACGAACCTAAACGCAGTCACAAAACTGTAGCCCACATGCCTTCCTGAGGCCAGCGCCAGGCACTGCCAGATTGCTATATTGGCCAGTGTGACCCTATGGAATTGGGTGCTGGTACCACTTGTTATTTACAATGTTAAATGCCTATGGTTGCAGCAGCAAGCGTTGTATTAAAACAAGTTATTGCTAACATTCTTGCAAAATGGTAGTCATAAAAAAATTGTTCCAGAGGATACTACTGCTTTCTGCTTCTGATGCCTTGTTTATAACAGTAAAAAGAACAGATGATGGATGGAATGCTGCATAAGGTCAAACATCCCCCCCCCCCCATCACAGATCTGGGCCTAACTAATGGCTTTTTGCTTTCCACACCTTTCCAGTTTGGACCCAGCCATATGCAAATCAGTCTTGACCCTGCTCCCCATCGGAACAGTCCAGTCCGAACGGCCAGGCCACTGGATTCAAGCTAGCCTGGCTGATGAGGGGTAATACCCTGAACCCAGTCCCAGGTCCGGCCCAGGGAGGACCTAGCCTGGCCGTTCGGACTGGACTTTTTCCATGGTCAAGACTGATTTGCATATGGCTTTGTCCAAACTGTGGTGGCACGGTGGGCAAAACAACAATGGATTTGAATGCGGCCCAAGCGATTGCCAGTGGCTGAGATTAATTCAAGCACTCTATCCATCACCTTGTTGCTTTTGCAGTTGTTTATAAAAGTGTTCATTAATTTGAGCATAAACATTCACAATACAGATATGTGATGTTTCACCCTTTAGAGCTGAGCAAACCTGTGTCTATTCACAAGGGCATTTTCGAGTATTTAAAGTAGTATTCCTGAAGCATTCTTTTACCTACTCTTATATGCCTTCGTGAATTGGCCACAAAACTTCTGAAATGGCAGTGGAGTGGAAAATTCATATACACTTATGGCAAATAGAAAGGACTACGTCCTCCTTGCACTTTTACTAATGGGGAGTTGGACATTTCTGGAAGATTCACAAAGGCTTGTACGGCTGTAATACCGCTGTCCTTAATCATAAATGCATTTGTGAGTCAGCCTTATATGTCTACTAAAATCAATGTGCTGATATAATCTTGACAGTAACTTGTTTTATGTAGAATTTTATACTGGATTTCTGTAGTTTCTAAGTGCTGAAAATAACAACCACTACTATCCTCCATTTTAAGTTGGCTCTATTTACTAAACTCAGAAGAATGGTAACTGAACTTGCCTTGCTGGATTCTAATGAATGACCTACAGATCACTAGATGTCAGTGGCAAACATTTACCTCAAGGGATTATTCTTATGATGCTACATTTGTAATCAGAAATTGATTTTGGGTTGGGGATGACTGGACACACTTTACGTTAGACGGTGGTATGCATTTATCCTAGACGGCTTGCTTGGTTTCTAAAGTTTGGACTGCCAAGTAGCGGTGTGGTAGATGAAAATGTGGATATCCACACCTTCTCTGCTGAAGAATCAAACTGGCTAATAACTTCTAGCATTGGACGTTTTGTTACACGTGCCAGCAGAGGAAGGAATGCGATATCAAATCTATTAGAATCAATAATCAACCTAAACTAATGATGCCCCCAGGTCTGCAAAAACACATTTATTAGCAGTTCCCTTGACTGTGGCTATCTGAGAACGAGTGACAGGAAAGATAAAGGCCTGTCTGAGGAGGAGCCTATAGATGAAGGGTTGTGGTGCACAGGACCACAGTGCTGCGTTTAGGAGTATCTTGGATGCCTGTGAGTGGAGTGTTTGGTATGGTGCTTGCTTGACCCTTGCAATCCTCTCTGCTCCTTTTGATAAAACCTAACCAGAGTCCCAGCGCACTTTCTTATGTATTGTTCCCCGGAGTCACCCACTTGCTTCTGAGCTGTGTGCGCAGCCTACAGGCCCTAGGGTTTCTGAGTTGTACTTGTTTATGCAGTCATCCTTCCAAGGTAGGTACAGTGACCACCATTGTGTTTGTAACCGCAAGGCCTGTGATATATACCACTACCACAAAAGCATATTCTGCAGTAACTCCTTTTATCAAGAATTGTCAAAGCTATTAGGCTTAGTGTTTGCTGCTGACCTTTCGGCTTTGTCACTGATTATTTTATTTGTAAATGGTTTTGTATGAAGACACATGACAAAGAGGCAGCCCAGTAACCCTCGCTTAAGTCACTCAAGCATTGTCTGAAAATGCAAAATCACAAATGCAAAATCACACATTGCATCAGCAGTTCCGTGTATAAAGAGGACTACTAATTGTGCGGAAGTCTACATTGTGCAGAAGTGGAACGCCAACACTCACAATCAGGCAAGCCAGTTGTTGAAGTGGCCTACCCTTTGTCCCGTGCTCTGTATTCTTGTGAAAGACGCAAAATGTGAATGAAACTATAGCAGACCAAAGTATTAGAAGAGAGCAAACTGAAAGCCTTTTTATGTAAATATGTGTAATATATATTTTTTCTTATGCAATATTTTACCATTTCTTTTGTTATATATTTATGATGTAATGTGTTATTTTCAATGAAGAGGAGTTGTACTAAAGCTTAGAGCACAAAGCAGTTTCTGCATGCAGGCCTAAAATGAACCTTGAACCCCAGAAAAGAAGATTTCTTTTGAACACAAAGAGCAGGTGGTGGCTGCTTTATTTTTGGGGTGTCTCCTTTTCCAGTTCCTACATTAAATACTGCAGTCTAGTCAGAGAAAGCCAGAGTCCTTCCGATGCACCAGACACAGGAACAGGAGGAAAGGAATCTGAAACCAGTTATTGCATTGCCAAGGGGCACTTTACAAAGTGCATTCTAGTCTACTTTTAGGTGCACTATTATTTCTAATCAAAATGTGAACTTTCTGGAAAATCGCTCTCTGTCTAGGGTTGATCTTCAGGTGAAGAGCGCACTCCATTATCCCAACTTAATCCCCTTAATGAAGTTAAAATATTGCCATAGTAAAAAAAATTACAAAAAAAAACCCTCCAGCTCCGGATTTTTGCTTCATCCAAAAGTAATGAAGTTCGTTAGCCCGAACCTGCTCAGTGCCACCAAAGTGAGGCGCAATAACAGTACCCCTCTTTCTGTGGTGTGCGTGGCACGCGCCAGTGTAGTTTCTGCCCTTCACATTCAGCAGCGCGTGAAGCCAGTACGAGTTCATTGAAACAACGCGATAAAATGGAAGTGGTCTTTCCCAAAATGGGTTCTGGGTGCCTGTGGAACAGATGCGCGGCTCCCCAGAGGTTGCAAATGTATCTGCCTCACTTCTGTGCTGCTCCAGGGCCTAAAACGTTCCTTTATTGCTTCTAATAAATCATCGTCAAAGCTGTCTTGTCAAATGCCGAACCTAATGATTCTGGCGACAAAAATCACTTTCTGTTTATTGTTCAAGTATCATGTACTGTTCTTTTATTTTTGTTTTATAGCAGGTGTTTGATTGCCTTTGCACACCCTTTGTTCTGCTTACAGCGAAGCCGAGAAAACATTATACAGTATTCCTTAATCTAATATAATATTTGGCAAAACATTTTCTTTGTAATAACCGGCATTTATAGTTAAAGCATGTTGTTCACCACTATTTTAATGTATTTGTTGGAAAATGGGTGGCTTCCATTGCTTTTTATGACACCCCCCCCCACCCCCCCCAAAGCAGGCGTGACCAAAGTTGTTCCATGAGGACTTATTTAAGCCACACCTTTGGGATAGTGATTATGTAAATATTTCCCATTTAAATGAATTGGATGTGCATGTATCACATATGAGTAATCTGAATATGTGACTTAGATCTGGCACTGTAGACTAACCCTGGACATCTCTGGTCCTAGTCTAAGACAATGCACCCATCTACACCCAGATATTGTGAACCCTTGAAATTCCATCTGGAGCTCGTTTGCGTCGTGGTTCTTAGGCCTTGGTCCGATTTGTCACAGTGCTACCTTAAGTCTAGACTAGCCAATAACTTTTTCCTGCCAGGACCTTTTCAGCAGGTTACTGGTGACTAGCACCAATACACAAAATTTACAAGAAGGCACAGCTTTGGGTTGATGAAACATTGCCTTAATTCACCACGATGGTTGAGGGGGCTCCAGTAATATCCATGCACCGTGATGCCAGCCCCATGCCCCTGCTGTGGGATTTGGCTAAACCTCCATTGTTCTGGTGCCTTCCGGTAGGAGTTTATAACAGAGATGAGTCAATCGGAAGGATTCTCACTTCGTTCAACCCTGAGCAACATAATAAAAGTGCAGACAGAAACTAGTATGTTGGTCTTATTCATTTATCTTTCAATTCATGGAGCCTCCTCTATTGCCTTTCACAAGCCTTGTTTCACTGTTTATGCCAATTTTTTGGAAAATTTGTAGGATTCCTCAGGGGAGTGTTCAACTCTTCCTGACGCCTTTTTGACTGTGACTAAATATTACATTGACATTTTTTTTGCGGCTTGTAACGTTGTGCCTTGTGTGATCTATAGACTTCTATTTGTAGTTTCAGAATACTTGACATGTTTGTATTGTATTGCAACACATGCTTGGCAGACTCCTGTGGGTGGCGCCTCCTTATGTGTTGCATCAGTCTAAGATGCTTAGCAAACTGAGCCAGAATCTGAACTTGAGGTCAAGAGCCACTATTGATGAAGATCCACTGGCTAATATCCAAGTGTGAAGGCAACCTTTCTTTCCAATATTCAATAGAAAGAGGAAGTTTTTTATCACGATGCAGTATACTTATATTGCCATGTGATAGAGAATATTACATATTAATGGATAACGTGCTTGCCCTATTCTTAGGCATGGTAGTCACCAAAAAACTGGAATTGTGAATCAGCGTCTTCACACTTTAATGTGTTGTCACGCCAGTGGTAGACTGGTAAGGTGTGAGCCTGAGCCTATCAAGCTGGTGTGCGGCCACCACAAAAGTGCTGGCAATGGAAAGTAACTGTTTCGTGTGTTTCAGCTGAGCTTGCCATGTATTTAGGAATTGTAAGCCAAAATAACAACAAATATTTGATCTGAGGTAAAGCAAAAAACATGTTAAAGGACGTGAGGAAATGCATTGCAAGGGACATGTCCAACATGTATCTTGGCCAGTCCTTTCTCACACACATCTGTTTGAAACAGGAGGCTTATATGTTCGTGGCTAATGTGAAAGCCCTTTGAATGTTGTATGTGGAAATAAAGTATACCAATGCACACTTACATTGGCAGAGATTCCAGACAGGTAAAACATTGAGTTCCTTCCTAAAAGACCTGTTAGTGTTTCTGTTGTCATAGCTGCTCTTAGCATATACGTTTTACTTTCAACAGAGGACGGAATAGCTGATTTCAGTTTTTTGGAACCACCATGCTAAGTCACGTGACGATGTGCTGAAATTATGCATCTTTTTAACTAACTCAGCTGTTTAGTTTGGTGTTCTGTGAGCAGCATGGAAACAGGCAACAAAATCACTTAGCCACATGAGTCTCTATCTACCTTGATTATATGCCTGCTTCCTGCAGGAGAATAGATTAGGGTAAATGTTAAGATTTGGGTACCTGTATGTTGCTAGAATGACTATATTGTAACTGTTTCATGATGGGTTTAGATTATATATATGATATCATGCTAGTAATTCTTTTATGAAGTATAATGAAGTGTTAATTTACCTATTGCAGGTGAATAAACCGTTTTGACTGGTTAGCTGACTTCTTTGTCTTACCATATCTGCTTTCTTGTGTGAAGCTCTAGAACTGGGTCATTGAAAGTGTTCCACTCCTGAGCAGAGATAATAAGGAATGCTCTGATCCTATTACGACCTCTTATGCAATGACTATGATTTAGAAACGTTATGGTTGCCTAGTAACGGAAGGTGTGCTTTTTAAATGTGTGTGTCTTCCCTCTATGTGCATCGGTGTACAAAACACCCATATTGTGTTTTTTTTTTTTAAATGTTTCCTTCTTTCCCACATGCTCACCTGTACAGTGGTCGAATTGCCTTCTCCATCTAGTTTCAACCTCAGATTGACAATGTTTATCAACATGGTAAAAACTGGCTAGTCATATGAAGCCATTGTGTTTTCAAGACCAAAATTCAATAGCCGTTAGTTTGGTGATCTCCCTTCTCCGCAACGTCTTGACAAAACTTCTTTGGTGTATCTTAGCCGATCTTACATGTGCAACTGTAGTATCAATAGTGTGTGAATGCTCCATTCTCATGAAGTCCTTAACATCTTATGCCTCTGATGATCCTGGTGTATATGTCATAAGCATAGGGAGATTACACAAAAAGGTTTTCCTCTTGAGGGATTGGTCAGTCGTTAAAAGCTCAAGAACTTGTATTCATGTTCTCGTTGCTGCCTCCCTGTAGAGTCTTGGATTAAGGGAACTTGGTGTTAGGTTCATTCAGCCCCTTAACTCCTGTGAATGCTTCAGCTCCTCTTCCTCCTTGGCAACCAAATCGGGCCTTTCTCAGCTGTTCAGTAAACAGATCATCCACTGAGCCGAGGAAGCCAAAGACTCTAATGTTTTAGGGGGTTAGATGGGAACAGAGAGACCATGATTTCACCCTTTGCAAGAGCAAGCATTTTATTTTCATCCGACAATCACCCCAAAGTAGTCTACAGCAATTCCAGACTTGCCTTTGATATAAGGCAAGCTGTTTTCCATATTCTGTAGCCTGGGAAAGCTCTGTTGCTGTTAACAAAGTAACCCTATCTCTTACCGGGCGGTTGCCAAACAGATGCAGTTTTGGAATGTTCCCAACAAATTTCCACGGCTGAAAGTTTGTGACTGGAGATTCTTTCCGGCCTTCTGCTAGTACCTACCTAAGGACATCAGGCATCCATTTTTCTGAAGGAAACCCTTGTTTACGTTCAGTTGTTACAGTTACTTCACTGAGAAATGGCAGTGCATCTTTTCCATTAAATGGAGTTAATACACAGCCTCCTGGTTATATCCGACTTCACTCCCTCGCAGCTGAGATCGAGGGTTGGTTGGTGCGTCACTTCTCAAATGGACATGAATTTTGGTCTTATTCGTCTTGTTATCCGCGTAACAATGTATTTGCACTGTTTTGAAGACAATGAATTGGTAAGATGTAAAAGTGGACAGAACAAGACAGAAAAGGGACATTTTGGAGGCGTGGCTCGAGGTGAGAAATGTGCACAGACAATTGTAGACCTTTTGCTGTGGATTTGGATTTTGGCAGCAGGCTCCAGCACTGTTGTTAATTTCCTGTAGATCTTTCATTCAGCGCAGCAGCATATTTACAGAGGGGTGCATTTGCACTCTCTGTCCAGGCAATGTTTGCTTAGAAATCTCTCAGGCAGGATATCCCTCTGTATTGTTCAGGTTCCTGGGCTGCAGTAACACAAATGTGCATATCAGCTTCGCTCATTACTCAACTTCCAAATTGCTTTCACCACCGTGCAAACAGCTGCAAATTCACAGGGTTTAGGGCAGTTGCATACTAGAGTTCAGACAGACCTAAAAACAACATGCACCCTGGTTCATGCATCTTTTGCAAAGATAGATGATGTTTTACTTTTCAGTAAATCTTTTTTCTGTCGAGAATGTGACGTTAAAGGAGTAATCGTTCACAAGTTACATCCAGGTGGGAGCTGCATTCCCTAACAACCCAGTTGCCACGCATCCTAGTGTCATTCAGAAGATTGTAACACTAATTACAACTTAAATTACTATACTCAGATCTCAGTAATGTATATTCACGATAGGAGCCGAGAGAAGATACCTGAAATAAATTCTGTAATTACTCGTCTTGGAGATGGTGTAGCAGGATCCCTTACAATAACTGTTCCCTATCACGTGCCTGTTGTTGGCGGTAACTGAGCAAAAGAGCAGTAGGCCTGCCTCCATCTCTGCTTGATGGGAGAAAATTGTTACGCTTGCCACTGGCGAAGCATGTGTTTCAGGTGATCTGAATGAATTTGAGCCCCAAAAATGATATTGTCCAGGGGACGGGGCCTGATTCCCTTGAGCACTTATTGAAATGCACCTGCCGTCTCATGACGTCTGTAGCCCGAGCTGGAAAGATAACCACACCTCAATTGGTTTGTGACCACTGCTGTGCTATAGCTATGGATGAGCATATGTTCCCCATTCCCATTATTCTGTCTCCTCCTTTTGTGTTGGATTCCTTTTCAAGTTAGTAAAGGCCTCATATAGTGTCTGCCAGATGGGATACTTTCTGGGACAGAAAATCGGCCTGAGCACCAAAATCAAAGTAGCCCTCATTAGTGAATTAGATAGCTAAAAAAAGTGGGCCAGGTTTGCAAATTCAGGTAGTTTTGAATTTGTAAAGACACTCTCTATAAGTGTTTTGCCAGGTATGAGAGATGTTCTTGATTTGAGCTTGCTGCAGACTATGTTTTTTTAATCTCTGGGAATTCAACAATAAAACAAGCATTTGCCATGCAATTGGCCTCGCGTTTGCTCGAGATAGAGCTTAGCGTTGTAAATTCCTAGCTGGACTTTTCTTGCCACACAAACTGAAAATAAAAAGTAAAACAGTTGACATAAGCGAGCCTATTCAAAGTGCCACTGTAAGCGTGAAGAGAGGGACAAAAGGAAAAAGAAGTTCGACTTGCAGTCAAAGTTATCGACAAAAGTGCAATTATCCATGTAACCGGGTTGATGACCAAGGCGGCAACAAAACCACCATAAGGAGGGACAAACATAAAGCAGTTACCAACAGAAACAAAGGATTTCTGAAAGGCAAGCTCATGTACGAGTGATAGTGATGGGCGTGTAGTGGGAGTGGTTAAAAGCCCAGATACATACCAACACGTCTGAAAATCAGCACAAGCTGCTTTGCTCAACCTAAAAACGGACAAGCAGACCTTAAACTAGACCAATAAACTGACAAAATAAAGCCAGCACACTGACATGTCAAGCTGTCTCATTGGGCACTGCCTGATTGCCCTATTGCCCAGATGTAGCCTGGTGATGGATTTCCTAACCACTTTATTATATGTTGTGGCACTTGTAATAAAGCGGTCTGAATAGCCATCAAATTTGTGACAGAGTAATGCATCCACCAAACTCTAAATAAGGCCCTAGGTCCTATTTTCTATGGGTATAACTTAATCGAGTAAATTGGTAATGGCCTTGAAAAATAGTTTTGTTTAGTGGTGGGGTCTTCAGGGGTAATGGACCTAAAAGTAGACAGACCTTTTATCAGAAAGGCAATAATGGATTCTAATTTAAAGTTCTTACAATTATGCAACATCTGTTTTGAGGGCATTATGTGAGCTTTTTGGTGACTGGGAAGAGATATTTTGAAAAGGATCCTAAAGTGGTCTGTTCGAGCAAGAGGCATTGTGTCTAATTTTTGTGTTGTCCCTGTTAAATGTGTGGGCTTGGTACTGACCAGCTTCAAGTTATACACTGCAAGGTCATTGGTAAAACTTTTTTTTAGTGAGCCACTAGCCTAGTACGTCAATGCTTCTCCTCCTCAATACATGCAAACCAATTTCTTTTACCAGTGAGAGTAGCTTGGAGAGCTGAGTAACTTAAATAAGTCAAGATTTGTTCCACTGCAGTAGTTGAAGAGTGAAGAGCTATAACTACAGTCCCACCTGTATGATGTTTTGGATGATCTCATCTCTCCTTTGGATTTTGAAACTGGTACACACTAGTTCATCTAACGCAGGGTCTCTGTCGTCCATTAGCCTTTTCACAGTAGATTCTAAATGTTACAGGTAAGCAAGTTAGCAACCTGATGATAAACCATACCAGACTTTACATTGCACAGCATAGCATTCTGATGATGTCATTTACCAAGGTTCAAAGTTGAAAAAGAGTACCATTTCTGTAGTTTGACTGAGTGTTAAGAATGCACCCTTTTCAGCATTGGAATCACCTAAGGCTGCACCACCCCCTTGGTCAAAAATAGGACTGTAAAAATTAAAGAGAATTTAGTTCATGTGCTGATACTAAGTCAGTGTTAAAACACATAAGTCTTGTTGGTGGACTCTAAAAATATGAACCTAACACTCTGATGCCTGAATTAGCCCTGCATTTAAATATCTATTTAACTAGCAGGGCGCATTTGTAAGATGGATCATCATGGGATTGTTTTTCACATATCTGAAATGGTTCTTGGCGTGTGAAGAGCAGTGACAAGATCCTTGATTTTGTTCACAAATTGCTCTAATGATCTTATTGGCAGTGCTGTGTGTCAGTTTATCCTTGGAATACTTTATGAATATGTTGTAGATGAGACGAAAATCTCAAAGGAGATTGCTTGCTAGTGTAAAAACTACAATCCGTTTGCATAGAGCTGTTATTGAGACATCATGAATATTTTGATAAGTATGTTTAGTTAAGTATATGCTTACTACCATGTGACAGCATAATGTCAGTTTGCCAGGGAGCAGTGTTTCCTGGTGATGCACAATCTTATTTATGTTGGCTTTGAACAGATAGATTCTGTTAAACACGATGTACTAAAGGTTGATTCATGGCTCCTCCTTTTGTGTTCTTTCTTGATTAGCTTTAATCAAAAGCTCGGAATTCCATGACCTTAATAAAGTAATTTTTCCTGATGAGAACACTCTGCTGACAAGCAAAGCTCTTCTGAACTGAAACTAAAGCCAAGTTAGAATTCTGTTATAGGACCTCATTAATTTTTTGCTTGGGCTGTATTTATATAACACGTACAAGACCTTAGTCGCGTGCATAGTGCGCTACAGTATACCGAGCACACAAGGCCGGCTTCAGTGCTGGAGGTGCCCTGTGCAGCAATCTATTTTGGCACCCACCTCCCACCCAATGACCTTCTCCTCGCATTCCTGCACTATCATCCCACAAAAATGCCCCTCATCTCTCCATAGCCCAACTCTAACATACATTTAATTTGTTTTAAAGTGCTGGTACAGGCCATCTTTACTAATCCACTCAGCTATCCACATAAAATACAGATCTGTTCTTTGCAGCCGGCATATTAACCCTCTACGCTACATTATGGCCAGTCAAAAATGTCAATGGCCAAAACTCTGATCTCTCTCTCTCTATTAGGAACATTAAACACGTTATCTTCACATTTTTACTATTGCCTGACAGCTAGAGCACATGGAACACTACTTCAGGTGCTTTAAAATTGTAACTCATTGATAAACACAGTGCCTCCCGCCTCCCCCACTCCATGACAGCACCCCACCCCCCTTCCATGTCCACACCCAGTGCGGTTGCACCGGTCGCACCCCCTTAAAGCTGTGCCCTGCAAGCACATAAAACAAGAGCAGGAGACGAAAAAGAAGCCAAGCAGCATAAGATAAGCCATAATGACAACAGGGTAGCCAGGTCATTTATATAACATTGTACTACTGGCCGCAAAGATCAAAATAGGATAATGTTAATATTATTGAATATGTTAATAGAGAGCCAGTGTAAGCACTAATGTTGGGGTCATATGTAGCACATTAGAACAGGTATCCACATCTGCTGAGATGGAACAAAGTCCATGGGAGGATAAAAATATGATGTGTGTTCAAGCTGAAGTAGGAGCACATTTTTCTGTTTAAGGTGAGAAGAAGATTCTTTAGTTCACTTTTGAATTCTTTCGAAGTAGTAGCAGGTTGGATGTTGACTGACAGAAAGTTCCAGATCCCTGGGGCTTTACAGAAAAGGGAGCGTGGGATTTTTTCCCATACAGCAGGATTTCAAGAGGAAGAAGCACTTTGCTTCTAAATAACTAGTTCCATCTAGGTATGGTGATATTGTTTAGAAGGTACTCCTGGGTGACAGTGTGTAGTGTCTTCTACTTGATACATGCCTCTTTGTACATGCTGTGAACTTCCACAGGTACATCAAATTAAAGGGGTGAAGGTAGAAACTAATTTGACTAGAAGGCTGATTCTGTCTCCAACAAAACAAAAATGAGAGTAAGCCCGCTACCTAGTTAATTTCTAGTGTCTTTAGTCCGTCAGGAAAGTCACAGACATAGGTCTTGATTGACATCTTGGAGATGTTACCACCAAGTCATGTTGATGGCGGACCCGAGAAGACTGTCAAGTCGACGGTGTTCCGCCCGCCATATTTAGATGTTATAGCTCTGCAAGCGGAGGTCTGGCATCAGATTGCTGACAGAGGAAGATGTCGGCTGGACCTAATGGATCTAGTACAATGGCAGGGGCTATGGAATAGAGAGAAGTGACACACATGCTGTCTCTCAGCCATATGTGTCCCCCTGCACTACAAACTAAATAACACATCACATACACACCATCATCATTACAAATCCAACACAACACAACCCGTACATGCCGAAAACACACAGTGACATATATCCATGACACATCACACACACACACGACAGAAACACAGCATCCAACACAACTACACACTCAGCTACACAAACACTCTCACACAGAAGCACAACTACACACATCACGACAACGCCCGCCACACAACACTCACACTGAATGTGTCACATGACAACACAACATACACAACATCAATCTCACATAAAAGTGGCACACATACAGACACAACCATATCACTCACTCTAGCTCCCTCCACCCCATTCAGCCAATCCTCATACACACATATACACGTACTGACTCACATACACAGTAAATAGCACAGACCTACCCCAATCTGCTCAGCTAAACTTGCCCAAAGGAATACCTTGTGTTTGAAAATGTTTTCTTTGTGTCCTTTGGCAAGAAATAAAACAAGCATCAGATGTCAATGGATTCTTTTAGTTCTCCCGCATATATCAAAGATCCTTCAGCCGGCTACTTATTTGCCCATGCAGGTCACTCGGCTTTCTTCAGAAGCAAAAATATAGATCCCTTGGCTATCAGTCACTCTGCAGCAATCATCCATTAATTTATGGAATTTATTAAAACCCTGCTGGGCTTTCCACGTCGGTATCGGTGGATGCTGAAACGTCAGGTAAATATAATCCCATGTTATCAGTGCTTACATCAGGTACCACAGTCCCGTTATCACATATTAGAATCTGGTTGAAAGGTAAGACCTGGACCAATTAAGAATGTTGTCATCTAAGCGCATCTTTTGTAAAGTAGTGACCTGAGGATATAGCGATCCCTTATATCAAAAGCATATGTCAATCTAGCAGAACTCACAAACAAGAGCTTCCTTCACCCAAAAATTGGAAGGCATCATCAACTTAAACATAGTTAAACAAAAAAATGTAAAGTCCGCAGCAGGAAAGGTATGGGAGGGGGAAAGGGATGGAGGACTCTTAGTTGTGTGTTTCTTCTTGAAACTTAATTGACAAATCATGCACCACCTGGTATATTGTACTGAAACGTGTTGGGATAGGTAGATACAAGCTTCATATGGTATATAAGAGGCACACATAAACCTTTCAAAAATGGTTTGTAGTTGATGTGTAGCATTCTTTGCTTAGTGCTCCTGGCATTGATTGCTGATGGCAGACGAGGATGGCACAGCATCAAAACAGGGCATAATGAAACCACATTAATGATTTATTGTACATTGCACTAACATGTTGCTGATCAGCAATTAAGGGTACTTAGCGACAAAAAGGGGTCAGTAGTATAGTAGCATATAGGTAAGATGAATATTATCAGTCATGTTGTGATGACAAATTTTGATTTAATAATGCGTTCGGATTTACACCGTGCATATCTAGCTAGAAAGCGAGGAATAAACAGGGTTATCCGCTCAAGGAGGGATTTCTTTTCATTCCTTTTAGCGGCCCATATGCAACCAGAGCGTTCACTCGCAAGATAGATGGAGATTCTGCATTCTGCATTTTGTGCTTAATTAATGGTCGATGCAAGGTTCTGCAAACCTGTGGCATTGTAATGTTGTGCCGGATCATGCACAAAAACACACTTCTCTTCGCCTTCCTGAAGCACCCTGACCTGAAAACCAAAGAATTCACTCTAGGTGCACCTAGCAGAAGGAGACAAAAATGACCTGAATGAGTAAGTGACCCTTTTTAATGAACTGAATTCAAAGCGATGCCAAGCAAACCCCGACAACCCACCACAGCTGCCTTTATAATGAAAGCACGGCTTTAAGTGGGATGAAAAAACTGGAGGGTCTCTCGTAGGGGCGTGGCTGATGTAATTAAGGGCGTGGCTTAAAAACATGTGAGCTAAAAATCTGTGCTTAGCATAGTATGCTCCCAACTGTTATTTTGTTGCTTGTTTCTGTCATTGCATACAGATATATAATACAACAAGTATTATTACTCCTACAACAAACCAGGGGTATTGGCTTTGTCAGTGGTTGCTATTTGCATAAGATAGATAAGCAACAACAATGGATTCATTGTATAAAATATTAAACGCTTTCATTCTGAAATGATGAGACTGTGAAAGAACTATAACGAGTCTCTGTGAAGTTACATCAAAGGCAGAGCAGGGTGGTACTGCTGCAGAGTTATGATTTTTTTTTTTTTTCATCCTGAGGGTGAGGGCAAACCTGGAGAGCCAGAGAGGGACCCGTCCCAGCACCTGCTTTTCAGAACTGCTGGCACTGCGCACCGGCAGGACCCGGCCCAATTTTAGGCCCTGAATGCAGGTGATGATACAACTTATGCTCTTAATGTTATTTCTGTAGATCTAAGGATGTAATACATTATATGGATCCTATCCAGCTATTGATATTTATATTGCTGTTAGAAATGGGGTCTTCACTTGGCAGTGCTTTCCATCCTGTCCAACTAGGGACCTCGCTCTAGTCAGGGTAAAGGAGTCACACAGCTGAGATAACCCCTGTTCACCCCCCATTGTAGCTTGGCGCAAGCAGTCAGGCCTATCTCATAGGGAATGCATAACGTTTTTTGAACACACACACAGAAACATAGTGAAAACACCACAAAAGAACATACGTGTAGAAAGATAGCCTATATTAATCTGAGTAAAACAAGACCACAACAACAAACATCCAACATATAGAAGTAAAGATATGAATTTTCAAACATCAAATCTTACTATAGCGCTTAGAAACACATGAGCTCCAACTGGGGCTATCACAGTATCTTGACTGAGCCATTCCCGATAGTCTGATGCCTCTTGCGTGGGAAGTGCGAGCCAGTCATGGAGTTGAAAGGGACCCCAGTTACAGTACCTTGGAAAACAATGAGGAAACAAAGATGTTAGACGGAGTCAGGGGGTGAGGCGTCGTTGGAGCCGGTGCGGCGTTGGTTCCTTACTACTAACAGGGAGGTGAGGCATTGGTTCCTTATGGTTGCAGGGGAAGTGATGCAGCATTGGTGGTGAGGTGTTGATTCCGTACGACAAGGCGGGGTCGATGAATCCAGGTCAAGATGCGAGACGTCGACTTCACAGTGTCACAATCATTTCACGACCCACAGGTGTTGCTGCGGAGTCAGGTGCCATGGATGTAGGTGACACAGCACTCGGGAGTCACGCTGTGGTGGGACTTTGAAGGCGCTGCAGCGGCATCAGACCTGTGTTGCAGGTTGTTGTACTCACCGGTTGTTGTACTCACCGGGGACCACGGCTCCAGTACAGGCAGCAACACGGAGTCAGACATCGGCACCGGTTCTGAAGTCGCTCGGGGGTCGACGTGCTTGGTTTCTTCTTGGTTGCACTAGAGCTCACTTCCAAGGGTCCAGGAACTGGATTTAGCATCACTTAGCAAGTCCGGAATCTCAGCAAGAGAGCCCAGGCGCTGGCGGGTGAAGTCTTTGATGACCCTGGGACTTCTTAACAGGAGGCAAGCTCAGTTCAAGACCTTGGAGAACCTTGGCAAGCAGGATGTAGGAAGCAAAGTCCAGTACTTTCACTCCCAGACCAGAAGCAGTAAGAAGCAGGCCAGCACAACAAAACAACAGTCAGAGTGGCAGTCCCTCTTACAGCATCCAGCTCTTCTTCGAGGCAGAATGTCCTCAGTCCAGAAGTATTCTAACTTTGTGGTGTCAGAGGTCCAGTACATATATCCATTTCTGTCTTTGAAGTAGGCCAACTTCAAAGAGAAGTCTTTGTAGTGCACAAGACTCTGCCTTTTCTGCCTTGGCCCCAGACACACTCCAGGGGGTTGGAGACTGCTTTGTGTAAGGACACGCACAGCCCTATTCTGGTGCAATTGTGAGTTTCTCCCACCACTCTAGCTCAGGAAGACCCATCTGGATATTCAGGGCACAGCTCGGCTCCCTTTGTGTGACTGTCTAGAGTGACTTCACAAACAGCCCTTCTGTCGTACTGATCCAGGCATGTATTCCACAGACAGGCAGAGACACAGAATGGTTAAGCAAGAAAACACCCACTTTCTAAAAGTGACATTTTCAAACTCATAATTTAAATTTAAAACACAACTTCACCAAAAGATGCATTTTTAAATTGTGAGTTCAGAGACCCCAAACTCAAGCTCTCTATCTGCTCCCAATGGGAATTTACACTTAAAATGCATTTCAAGGCAATCGCCATTTTACCCTATGGGAGAGATAGTCCTTGCAACAGTGAAATCCAAATTTAGCAGTATTTCACTATCAGGACCTGTAAAACACACCAGTACATGTCTTACCTTTTAAATATACTGCACCCTGCCCATGGGGCTGCCTTAGGCCTACTTTAGGGGTGACTTACATGTAGCAAAAAGGAAGTTTTGGGCCTGGCAAGTGGGTGCACTTGTCAGATCGACATGGCAGTGCAAAACTTCACACACGGGCCCTGCAATGGCAGGCCTGAGACATGTTTGCAGGGCTACTCATGTGGGTGGCACAATCAGTGCTGCAGGCCCACTAGTAGCAGTTGATTTACATGCCCTGGGCAAACCTGGCCACTAAACTAGGGAATAACTAGTAAAACAAATGTGCCCCTCCTCAATAAACCAATCACCAATACATTTTAGACAGAGCATATGCACTTCAGCACTGGTTAGCAGTGGTAAAGTGCCCAGAGTCCTATAGCCAACCAAAACACGTCAGAAAAAATAGGAGGAAGAAGGAAAAAAAGTTTGTGGGAAAAACCTGCAGAAAGGACCAGGTCCAACATTTGCCTGTTTCTGCACTTTGTCTTCTACCCTATGAATAATGTAAAACTCAATAAAACTTCTGAGCATAAAAATATCACTTTTGTAGTCCTCTCTTTTTTGCGCGCTTGACTTGAGTTTTCTGATAGTTCCGATTCACCAGGATGAAAGCTGGAGCCTAGATCCCAACAGTATCAACCCGTTCCCCAAAACTTTTATAGACTGGCTTTTTTTCCTAGGCTTACTGAATCTCTTTGCAAAAGGTGATCGATATCCGAGGAATGTTTTTGGCACATTTTCTGAGCAGCCTTCTTTTTCTCCTTTTGTTTTTCAGTTCGGGTATTGCTGAGCTTTGCAGGTCCAGACAACTATTTACTAACTCAGAGAGCCAAGGAGAGAACAAAGAAAATTAGGAAATGCCGTAACTGGGAGTGATTTCATTTTCTTGGCAGTCGCGCAGAAATCATCCCCGTGCATACAGATTGTGCCTAGCCGTACCCCAGGATGGCGGATGCCTAGCGTGGCCCATTCATAACGAGTCTGTGCTGCTTTTTTTAATCAACAGAGCATCCAGCAGATACATAGCTTTATCATCTAAAAATGTTTTTTGGTCCACGTTTTGGATTTTGTCGCCCTTATTGGCTGTTTCACGTAAACTGATGTTTGTCAGGGGGATTCGAATCTTTCGGTGATTAAAAAAAAAAAAAAAAAACATCTTGGTAGCATTTAATTTGTCAGCAGTGAGTCGCAGTGTGCTTGGTGTCCGCACCATCTCTCGCCACACAATGCTTTTTTATTGTTGTTTTTGGTAGTTTTTGGCACAAGAAACTAAAATACCGCCAATAGCGTTTACTTCTCTGAAACTCAAACACTGTAGGTTTGTTGACATGATATGTCCAATAGCTCTGACACTGACTGGTCACGTGATGCGGCCTGCAATCTGTGCCTTTTCTCTGATTCCCTCTAAAGGAAGATGCGCAGCTTCGCCGCTTGCACTTCTGTGCACAAGGACACCTGGCAGTCCGTGCAATAACTGCTCTACTAGAATGATGTGATCATTGAGGGGCGGATTATGTGGAAGGGTTGACAAAATTATGCAGCAACAAGAGGCAAGTTATGCCGTATAATCTGCGACCGAATATTTCAATACTTTGACATTTCAGCACCTATGAATACTGTCTAGTTGAAGTTGCTCCTCATCAGGACCAGGTTCACCCCTGAATATCGCAATCGCCACCTTAAATGTTGTCAGGTGACCTTTACAAAGGTCAGCCACTATAATGAAACGATGTTCTACCTATTTAGTCAATTTTTGACCGGTTTAAGCCAGAACCAAATTTATTTGAGGTGAAATCTGCAGGTTATGAATAGATGGTGAATTTGAGTTATGTAGCAAATGCGGAAAATCCATGATTACTCAGGAAACGCTGTGGCCACAGAAACACATAATTCCAGTGGTCTTGGTTATATGTAATATGTGCCCTACGCTGGCGTGCCTCTTCTGTGGTGAAGGTCCTGCCAGCTTTAATTTGTAAAGTGTGTGGATACTTGAGGTCGATGAATCACTGGGTGAATGTGGTGAAAAATAAACAGAACATCGAAACCCAATTCCTTTTCTAGTCGATGTCGCAGACTGGGTGTTTAATCAAGAAAATATAGGGCCTGCATTTTTGAGTAGCATGTGCTGGTCTGCCCCGGCTAGGCCTGAGGGGACAAACCGTGCCTGGTGCCACATAACAATTCTTGGATAAATGTACTAGTTCAGTGAAAGCTATACGCGTTATTTGACAAATCAGGGCTGCTGTGCGTGCCTTGTTTCTCCTGATTCTCGTGTGACTGCACTCCTTACAATTTTGACCGAGTCAGTAGTCGAAGTCCATTAAAGAAAAGTAGGGGAACTGTGATGCTGCGCGCAGTGGTTACTAAGCATGGGAGCAGAGTCAAAGGCATGGCTAAAAAAACAAATATTCTATATTTGGTTATGGTCTGACCTTCAGCCAACTAAATGTAAAATAATGAACAGTTTAAATGAAAAATAAATGCAAGTTAAGTTAATCAGCAGGAAATGCACTATTGTACATTATGAAACCTCTATTAGTTATTGCACTACAGAGGTCTGTGTGTGTAACCAGAGAGCCACAGAATTGAATCCTGGTTGGTGCAGTAGAGAATAGTAACTTGTGGATTGTTAGTGCTACGAGGTCCCACTCTGTGACAGAAAGCACTATGAATATGTGAGTCATTCATTTAAAATTGCATTATACACCGTACGATATGCTTCTACAAAATGCACAAAAATTTTAAAGTGCTTACAAAATATAGATTTAAGAAATACCCAGACTGTACATTTTTTATATAACTGTCTTTTAAAAGCACACACTTCACAGCTAAGCTAAAAACTCTTGCAATACCACTCAAAAATAATAAATATGTGTCATCAGGAAGCGTCAGGTGATGCCATCACCTAAAGCCAACACTGACTTCCAAGCACCCTTTACATTAGCAGATTAACCAGCTCTGCACAGTTACATTTCTTTCAGGCAAGCAGGCACCCTGGTGGGAAGGCTTGTTTAGCTATCTGCCCTTCCATCAGTTTCAAAGCTCAGGAGACTGTCTGCCTTACTTCTGCTGATGGATTTCAACTCTTGGAATTAACTGCCCCGGGATGGTTGCCTTTTCACAAAAAGTCGGGGAACTGTTTTCCTTAAATTAAAATAATGTATGGGCACGCCATGCCCCTCGGATCCCGCCAACTTAGACCACTGGAACAAATGAATAATTTTTCCTTAGATCTATACAGCTTTAGCTAACTCGTGAAACACATTATTGACAAGTAATTTTAATAGTTCTAGATGTAGTGAAAAGCTTATTTTTTAATGATATGTTTTATAATTCATGTGTGGATGTGTCAAGGTAGATATTTGATAATTGTGCAAGAAAACAGTTTGCCATGTTGATTATGACAGTGGTTTTCAAAGGCATTCATTGTAGCAAAATCAAAGCCAGATTTGGAGAGTAAGGTTCTTATGGTAATGGAAGACCAGTCCTGGGTTCAAATTGTGCACTCAGTACCCATAGTGTTGTATTTAAAGGGTGTGTAATTTGTTCACCATTTTGAGTTTTGGATCCCGGATTGGAGTGTAATGTGCAAATTGTGGATGCTTCCACCTATTCAGAGGTGCACTTACCGGAAAATAGCACTTTTTACCCATAATGGTTTTACTGGGTTTTATGTATGTCTTGCTGGATAAACTTATGGGGTGCACAATTTGTGTCTGAGTTAGAATCCAGAATAGGACATGCAGGAGTTTGTGTCTGATTCAGAATTACCCCAAATATGGAATAAGGGCCTACATAGGAAATACACTGCTGCAGTGGGCAGGCAATTGGGCAAAGTACATGGACTTGCTGATCCCTTACTAACAATGTAGCCATTTGGTGCTGTAGCCTATCTCCCTGTTCCACACAAGATAGCAGCATTTTCAAGGAAGATCTCTTAAGTCATTCCTTTGAAAGTCTATATGTTTGCTCTTTGCCATGAGAGTGACTTCTGAACGTTAAGGAAATGCATGAAGACCCACATGTTTTAGGTACGTATATGGTCTTGCACCAGTGTAAGTCTTTGACAAGCATGTCGACTTGATTCAGTTTAATAATTCTGACTTGTCACGTCCAGTTGCCCATCCCCTCCCCCTAAATTCCCCGTGCATTGAAGCTCACTCTGAAGTGATCTCATCATGTAGTGTTTCTGGTTAGAGGCTATCTAGCTTCGGTGTAAGTGTAAACTGGTTCCATGATGAACATTTAACATGAGGTCACAGTCTTGCGTTAATGTTCTGTCTTACATAGTGAAGCTAGGTAGCAATTTGGGGTGAAGCAGGACCATATGTTTGGGTTATGTGATCCCTGGAAGTCAATTTGGTTCTTTCAGGTTAGGCTTTTCAATTCTATTAGCTATTCTCTTTTATGGATTGTCAAAATGTGCATTGAATTGAGTTTTTCTCTCTTGTTTAGGTTACCGCACCAGGCTTTTGCCACTTTTGTACTGGCATGTCTGTGGCCCTACACTCCTCCCCCCCCTCCACCCCCCCATTCCCCGGTCAGTGCATAGACCTCATGGAGCTTCATAGTCGTATGGCTGAAATTTCCCCTGCCCTCTCCCCACCTCCCCACTAACTGTTACCTTTCTTTCTGTGCATTGCATATCTCCACGAATAACGTTGCAGAAAGAAAGAGGGGTCGAAATCCTGCAGCTCCCTAGCAACAGAAAACCCTCCTCTAAATAAGGCTAATCTTTTGCAGGTGACCTTGCCACAATTATGGCTGTTTCTGTTTCATTCGTAATATTTCAACTATGTGCTGCGGTACCTACCATGACCATATGATTGAATGTGATAGTGCATTGAATTGAAGGCGCACTTCTGATGCACTGCACATTTTTTTTTTCAATCACACAGGTGGTATCACCAGTGTTTTGCCACTTTTGTACTGGCCTGTCTATAAGGTTCTCTGATTACCATTGGTTTCCATTAACACATGACTGGAGACTCAGACTATCAGAGCATTATTGCATATTATACACCAGTGTGGATACTGCACGTCAGATACAAACCATACCCTACTAACTCTATTATACATTACGCTCTACTTTTACTGATTAATTAAGTTATCACAGCACATCTCTTGACGAAATTCCACTACTGTGGTTAGAACAAAGCAATCTAACCAGTGTAGTAGGAATTTGTGTGGTTTGGCATAATAGCGCAAATAAAAATAGCCTACTTATAAATATAAATAAAAAATGATAACAATTTCCCTTATTATTGAGCTTACAAGCTTGTAAGTTCACACAATGTATCTCCATATACAAAAACACTAAAGTATCAAACTTGTGTAAAAAAATCCTGTTAAATTGCCCTAATCTGGAACAAGATAAACAATTCCTATTTCGCTATGTTAATAAAATGTAATACCAGGTACCCATGGGTAGGTAGTATGTTACTTGCCCAAGAAAGTTACATATGACAATGTTGTTAACACTGGGTTCAATCTGTTGTACAACCAACCATTGGTCATATGGGAATGTTACTAAGTGCACAACACAAACATGCATGATAAATGTGTATTAAATGACATGCTCCTCTTCTGCTATAGCATGAAGAATCCTGAAAGCGCCTAAGTATCCTGTCAGGGGTAGTAAACTCTGTATTAATACCTGTATTATACAATGCAACCCTGTCTTTACATATAAAATAGATACAGGCTGAGGTTTTATTCTGACCTTTGTTTAAGCCCTCATTAATGTACATTCTGTATCATGGGCAGACATCATTGCAGCCCATTGTACATTTCATAGTGGAATTAATATACATTAAAGTTTATCTGCAGACACCTTTCTGAAATTGAGGGGGCTTCAAGGTGACCGATAGTGTTCTCCACAAAGCTATTTTAAATCAGGAGAAAAACAAATCTCTTTAAATTGTTTTTGTTGTTTTGTGCTTGAGTTTTGCAGTGCACACATTTCAGATTGCCAAATGGAATGATGGAACGAGTCTAGCAGAATGGAGAGCATCAGACATCAGTGGCTAGTTAAACTAATAGTTTGCAGGCTAGTAAGGATGTTAGCCTAGATGTTGTCAGATCAGATGAGTTTTGCCTTTTCTGAATTCCATCATTCCTGCTTCAAGGTGAAGGTGTGGTGGTAGTAAGTTCTGTAGAGAAAAACCAAGTGCTGACTCCAAAAGATGAGTATCATAGGACAGACTACTACTCTAATTTAAGTAGTCACCCATAGCTGTCTTGCCAGCTGGTAATGTACCATCAGCTTCGAAATGTTTGGGGTGCCTGGCCTTATAAAGCTTTGAGGAGCAAGAGAAGCCTGAGCAGAAATATATTTGGCCCAAGTGAGGAGAGGTACATAATTTCTCACGCAATTCTACATCTTAGCTGGAAATGATTGAATATTTATAACGGCAAAAAGCAAAAGCAGGTCTGACATTATTCCTGGGTGTAAGCAAGTCTCCAAGAGCTCTTATTGCTTACAGAATAATCCGGAGCGCCATCTTGATTCCATCCTTGACTAATATTGACATAAGAGAGAGAGTTACTTTTACCAAATCTCAAATTGTTGCTGACTTAAACGATTTTGGCTCATCTACTATAACAAGTCCTCTAAAGTAGTCCATTAATTCTCACACCTTGACCAGTTCTGTTGGTTCTAACTTTATTAATCTGAAATTTTTAGTGCTGCCATGTTTTGTTTAGCGAAGCTGGCGTTTAGCGTGAAGACGTTTTTGATATTGTGAAGAAGTAAACATGCAATAACCCTATAACCATATGGATTTAGGCATTATTGACATGGCAATGTTTCATAGAAATAGTTTACTCTGTAACGTTTGTTGCTTTTTATTGGGTGTTCAGTCTGAAATGTTGGACTTATTGTTTTGATAAGAGCAGAAGGAATTCCACGAACTAATTTCTTATTTTGGGTATTTCTCCGTTTCCATCCCTGTCTTATCCAGTGCACAGTCAGAGCACTGACCAGTACTGCCTAGGAAAGGGCATTCTGCAAAGGAGGTGCAAGAGCTGCTTTCTATTGTCTTTGTTATGTCCTCAATATACCAGAAGGTGAGGGATCCTCCAGTCCATTAGCAACTTTGAAGGAGTGAAGAAGGTCTCGCTGGCTCAGGATGAGGCATCATTTGTTATTCTTCACAAATCATTGGACATTGAGAGCGCTAGACAAAAGCTTCAGAGTCTTGTTTCTGCGGTAGCTATGGTGGACCTTGCTGGAAATAGTTTAAGGTTTCAGGTTCTTATGTGTCTTTTAATACCTTTGGAATCTATCATAGCCTCTTTTTGGCATTTTATCCAAACAACTATTACCTAAGCTACCAGTAACAGTACAGCTGTTTAGGTAATTTCGGGACATGACCTCGCAGTTAGTATTGCAGATGTCATTCATTAATCATTGCTAGCCACCATTACGTTTACTATAGTACAAGACCTTGGACCACAAGCCTAGTTTGCTTTTTAGCGGGGCCCTGATTGTTTTGGATACTTTTAGACCAAGGCTGATTGACTAAGCTCAGTTATTACTCTTGTACGTTTAGAATTGTGGTTGACAAATTAAGAGCAGGACTATCTGCCCCTGGACTTAAATGATTTGGCCTTGAGCCCATTGGAGTCTGTCCACAGGATGGATACGTGTCAGCTGCACCAGCATGTTTAGTATCAGAATCAGAATAAAGTCTCTGAAGCTTATAAACATGACTAAAACATATAATCAGGTGTACAGACAACCAGAAGAAAGCTAGAATCTGCCCTTACTACCCATTGGGTATTGAGTTATCCAAAGAGGATTTGAGCAGCACTCAACTTTGCTGGAAAGTAGTTCAGGACTGAAGACTATAAGATCTATATGCCTTCAAACTAAAAGCTGCCATTGTTTCACCAGGTCTTGCACCAGAGATGCCTCTGTTAAAACCTTTTATTGATTTAAAAAATGTATAAGATTGTCTACATTTAGCTTGGCAATCTGTTTCTCATCACTGTTTAGCATTGTGCCATCTCGACTTTGTGTACACGAACTGCCATGGCTGGGATTCTTGGTGTCCTTTGGAAGGGATGGTAAGAAAGGTTTAATATGTGTTTAACTTTATTGACCTTTATTTCAACATGGTGTCACGAGTCTTTATAGACCTTTCACTGTAGTTCATCGTCGTTCATGTGCTAACTTTGCTCTACCTAACACTGTTTTAATTATTGAGGAGGTTTAGTTAGCACATTTGCAGATAGTTCAGGCAGTGCATCGATATCCACCATGAAATGGCAAAAGAACCTATCAAAGAGGAAGTACTTCTGATCTCATCAGTAACAGTATAGATTGCAGTATTTTCAGGAAGCATGATCCTGTTCTGAAAATCTGCTGAGTTTCCATTTCACAGATGGTGTGTCCCCTTGTGGTAGTACTCTTTTGATTCTAGTTTCGGGGATGAGGCAAGCCCTGGCACAATAATCTTCCAGAGTCTTTCTTGATAAATATACACATTTCTCATCGTCCACATCATGCATCACTAACTGTTTGAAAACAATAAGACACCTATAATGTTGTATCCCTAATCTTACTCTGTAATGCATAAGCAAGTCTACCTTGTCACCCCTTCTTGTTTCCTTTTGCACCTACTTAATGAATGATGTGGACAGAATCAATTTGAATGGCGATTGGTGATATTTGATGCAGGGTGCCAGGTGGGGAGGAGGAACAGTGGCAAGTTATCACCACTGTTTCGAATTTATGTGTTGTTAGAAATTGTGTCTCTAGATGGCAGTGGTATGAACCCCGTCCAAGTAGGGACCACAGTCCTAGTCAGGAAAACTCTGTTGCACACCATAAATTAACCCGTGTTTAACCTCTAGTAGCTTGGCACAGAACAGGCAGGCTTAAGTTAGGAGGCAACGTGTAAAGTATTTGTGCAACACTTAAAACAGTAAGACAGTGAAAACGCCACAAACAGACTCCATACCAAGTTAGAAATAGATTGATTACATTGTTATGTGTAACACAAGACCAAAACAGCAAAAAAATAATAAGTAGAAGTTGAGATATGTCTTTTAAAAGATCAAATGTAACTGTAGTGCCTAAAAGCATAAAACACCAACCAAGGCTATCTGGTCGTGATAGGCCGGGGTAACCCCAAAGTTCAGGCAAACCACAATGTAGTGCGGGTCAGCTACAGGGACCAACCTTATCCCGCTGAAAGAGTAACTTGCATGGGGATTGTGTCTGCATCGAGGATCCGATGCAAGGAGTAGAGGAGATGATGCATCAGTTCCAAACTACGCAGTCAAGGAATGTCTCATCTTTGCACTGCACAGTCGTCGATCCTTGAGCAGTGGTCGAACTCCATTTGTGAAGGAGATGCATCGTTGTCGAGGTGTGCAACCAGGTAATGCGAAGATAAGGCATCAAGGCTTAAGGTGATGTACCGGTGATGTACTCACAGTAGTGAAATGCGGATTTGGGATGTTTTCACTACCAGGACATGTAAAAGTAAAAAGTATATGTCCTGCCTTTTGTTCACAATGCACGTTGCCCTATGGGCTACCTAGGGCCTACCGTAGGGGTGTCTTATGTGCAATAAAAGTAGAGTTTAAGGCTGGGCAAGGGGTTTACATTACAAGTTGACATGGCAGTAAAACTGCACATACAGGCTCTGCAGTGGCAGGCCTGAGACATGTTTAAAGAGCTACTTAGATGGGTGGCACAGTCGGTGCTGCAGGCCCACTAGTAGCATTCCATTTGCAGGCCCTGGGCATATAGAGTGCCAATTCTGGGTACACCAATGTTACCATGTTTTAGGGGAGTCTTAGCAGTGCTAAAGTGTCCAGAGTCCTAAGGCCAACAAAAACAGAGCAGTAAAAGTGAGGCAAAAAGTTTGGAGGAAGACCACCGTAAGGCTGTCAGGTCTAGCAGGTAATAACAACCAACATCTTCTCCTTTAAGAATCCAACTAAAACCAGAATGACAAATTACATGGTAATTTTGTGGGTGCATATCGGACTCTTTGAAGTAAAAAAAAAAAAATACAGTAATGTGGGAGCAATAGTTAAATGGACTGCTGACATAAAGGAATGCTTATGTGAGGATGACCCCTTCACCTCATAGTGGATATCCCAAATCATGGGACACTTACTATTTAGGAAACAACAAAGGCTTCCTCCCACAATGCAGTTGTATGATACACTGACATGCCCTGATTGTAGAAAAAACAGTTATATATTTTAAAAACTGAAAATATATTCTAAAAAAAAAAAAAGCCTTCTTCAGAAAGTTGGTCACACAACGCCTATGTAGACATATCCCATCTTGCATCCGGCAAACAATGAAAAAGGTTCAGTCTGGCACACCTCTGTAAGTGTGCACTTGGGAAGTAGCCTAAGGGATAGACTGGCAGAGTTCCCTTGTAGGTGGTCGACAGTCATACACTGTACACCCTTTTCCTGGCAGTCTCACGCCTCCGCACAAAAGTCAGGAGCCACTTCTGCTCATGCTGCTACTGTACACCTCTGGATCTCTAGTCTGCATTTGATGCAATCCCGGGAGTACCCTATGGCTTAGTCTGACTGCACTCACTTGAGAATGTAGAATCTCTCCCGGCTTCCCAAAAAAAATGTCACTGTATAAGCTCCGTCGTCGACTCATGTACTATAAGGGCACAGCTATGGGTGGTGGGGTGTATTCCCAAATGTTTGGGGAGAAAGCTTGCGAGCAGTGAGTAAACACATCCGAACCCAATTTTACCTCTCCCAAGTATAGTATACTGCAAAATCTTCCTTAACCTGAGTATTACAGAAGGGTCATTTTATCCACATCTGTAAAAACAATTGCGCGGCCACACACACAAACCAACGAAAGGCTGCTGGGCGCTATGCTCACTGTTATGTACTATGTCCCAGGGGGTGTACGGACTGAATTCTTTCTTACACTCTTTGTTTCCTATTAACTGAGTGATATAAAGTACATTTGTGGGTTGCTGTTACCTGTGCTGGCCTTCTGTGTCTGTTCCTCTGTGAATACTCAAGTGGTTTGATTAGCAGAGCACTCATGCGTGAGAGACAGTAGATAACTGATTTAATTAACTAGCTTCTCAAAGGCCATTTGCTTATTGCACACACTGTACAACTGTCTTTCAGTTGTAGGACACCATTTCTGCTGACAGTGTGTTTGTAAACATCCCACTAAAGTAATAGCTTTCGTAATCTGCAAAGAGGCTGCAAATTATATATAAGGATTTCACTTAAATGAGAGTAAAGGGAGAAAGGCAGCAAACCGCTGCATCCTGTGGAATACAAATTGACTCAGCTGGCTGGATAAAAATAGCTCGAACCAGGAATGTGAAAGAAGGCCTGCTTGCAACAACAGTGATCTTGTTTTAAAAATATGGTCAACATGTTTGCTGTGCAGGCAAAATCCGCTTCACCTCCACCTAAACTCGGTTAAGTGCTAAAGAGGAATGTTTGCCTCTCTCATCAATCCCTAAATTCAACAGAATATGAAACTATGCCATAAGACTAAGTATAGAGCACAGGGATATTGGCTGATGAAGCAAACTTTTAGAGGGCCTCTAAATCTAAGTTGACATTTATCAGATGTAATGTGAGAGAGGGAAGGGAAGCTTGGTCTTGTAAGCCTGAGAGTGGTGGTGGTTTTACATCCCCTCTTGCTGACTAGCTTGATTTGGAGACAACTAACAGATTTATGTCAGCGGACACAAACTGCTATTTTGGATAAGTGTCTTGTATCCCTATATGCTATATCTTTCAATGGGTAATCCTTTTTTGTTGGACTCGTACTGTTTCCAAAAAGGCTACAGCAGATTTGCGGACTTGTTTGAAGGGTGCCCTGCTCCTAACTATGCTATTTGTAGGGGAGCCGAGTTCAGTACACCAGTTCCAGTTTGGATCTATTTTTTATATGCACTACCCCAAACACACTCTGCAGTTATTATATTCTGGATTCGAAAACAGAAGCAAACGTATGCCACGCTGTTCTCCACAGGTTTATTGCAAGTCTAAATTGAGTCGGAACTGTCACCACCACTGGGTTTACACCCTCACATCTGTTCCAGCAGGTTAGGAATATGAAGGATTAAGACAATCAAGTAAAGTTACTTTCTGTAGTAGATTTTGTACTCTTACATCAAACATTTGTTAGATGATAAACACTCAAAATGCAATACCCATTTTGTACAATATATCATGGCAGAATTTACTGTCAGTCATCACATTCTATTGTCAGGATTGAGGAAAGAAGCAACAGTAGAACCTGGTCATAAAGATGCAGACGAGCTGTGAGTGCATATGGCAAGATTTTAAATCTTCAGTATGAGCACATGCTTGCATAAAGACTCTCATTTGAACTGGTAATGCTTCTAAGACCAATTTCCATGTAAAAGGTTTCACTATTTTACCTGTTTATTTAGGCTTAATGAGATTAAAAAAAACCTTATCTGGGAACATCAGCTACCCTCAAGTAATTTGATCTGTTGGAAGGGTTGTCCCAGTAATAAGGAGTTGCGTTGTCTCTCCTACTCGACCACAGTTTGAGTGCTTGCCTATTGACGTAAAACGTTCACAAGGTGAGTGCATGACTGAATGTTATGGTGATGAGAGAATAGAACCTAACTCATTATATACTCCTCATCCTTTAGACCACATCCCAGGTGATTTGTTGTGTTTGACAGCTGCATTGCTTTTAGTCTGTCTTGGGACATTGCAGGATTGACTAGCGCCCTTGAAAAATATGGTGTGTTACCTGTTTTGAGTTCGTTTAATATTGTGCTGACCCAAGGCACTCAGCAGGTAGCTGACTTCCCTTATAGATTTGGTCATTAGAAAGCATTTATTTGAAATGTTCTTGATGCTAACTTTAGGATGCTAATGGAGCTATACCGTTTGATGGATGTTCCAGCCCACCCAGCCATATGGTTTGAAAAGTGCTTCATTTGAACTATGTTATTTAGATTTGGAATTTTGAAAAATCTGCAAATTAATGACTGCTACAGTCGGTTGGTGTGACAGAAACTATATTTAGTTCTAGACAGGAGAAGGCTTTGATGTCTCAAAGACAGAAGAGCAGGAGGTCACCAAACTTGTTGTTATCTAGGACTCTTAAAACTCATATTGTCAAGTAATTAATATGCGTTTCATTTTGATAGAATATATTTTGATGATTAAAAAAAGATTACCTATGTAAATAGGAATATACGTTAGCATAGCACACAGACCTGGAGCAGTGTTTAACCAGGAGCGTAGTGTTTCTGTGTGCGTGACTCCCAAATCGTTCACTGATGCTCTGAAGACTCCCAACACAAGTGTACTGTATGTAGTGACATGAAGGCACTAACAGTCTGCCTTTGCAGTTGGCCCAAGAACCCAGTCTGTGACTGCACCCCATCATAGTAGATCTTCAGAGAGTTCCTTGGGCTGTTCAAACCCCTTCAAATTTGTGAGTGCCATCTTTCTACAGTAATAGGGCTGCCCATGTGTAATAGCAAGGCCAATAGAAAAGAAAAATATGCGGGATAGCTTATGCTTTGGAGCTGTTAGAACGTGATGATGTTACTTCACAGATACATATGAGTTGTGGGGAAGCATTAGGATTGGATAATTTTCTACTTAAACACGCGTTATCTTGTGGGTTCAGTTCTCTTGACCATGATCCATAAAATACATAACCAAGTACGGAGATCTTAGGTAAGAGGTACACAAAAGATCATCCATTACTTATGAATGTGTGATCTTGTGGGTTTGGTCCTCGTGCCTGAAAGTCCATGCATTGTCACAGGGCATAATTTAGTAAAACATCCTCACAGCAGAAAAATGCCACATAATATAAATGGTTGTGAAGAAATCTCCTTTCAAATACCTCCCAGTTGGTGCTCTAAAGAAGGCCTTCCGTGTCTGCTCACTGTGTCAGAAAGTGACATTGGCATTCAGTGTATAACTAGGATTGTAAATACTGCTATTACCTGCAAATAATATTCCTTCATGAAAAGTTGCATCATTCACAAAAATAAAACAAATTTACAAACGATGTCATTATGCAATAGTAAAATGTTTACATTTTAAAACTACAAAAACGTAGCCTCTTTCAGGGACTGCATCAAGCACTTGCGAAAATAAAAAGGTCCAAAGCAAAAATCGCACATCCACTGAACATACATAAAGTGACACAGCGGAAAGAAGGGCACGGCAACAGCTCAACAGGGAAAAGCCTGATGGCACACAGGCACATTGTTATACACCTAGCACTCACACTGAACCTTGAGCCATACTGGCAACAGCGCTATGCAAATGCACTTAACATAGCATAACACTGCATAACATAAACTAGCACGAATGCTTTGATTTATTATAGGTGCAACTGATCAGAGACAAAAAGTGTGTACCTTTCGCCTAAGTATATTATTCAATAAAATCAGATCATAGAGGCGCATCTTATGGCCTCTGCCAGAAAGCATTGCTGTCTAACTAATTGTTCAGCACTCCAGTTTTACATACACGCCTTAAAATACTTTGTCCTTGATGCAGACTGTCCTTTCAGGGATAAAAAAATAATGAAACTGAAATGTCACGTAAATGTAGTATATCACTTCACAATATTGCTATTAAACCGTGTTTGGTGTTTCAACGACATTTTAATGATATATCCAGTGTCTTTTTTTCTGCGTTGCTTCTGGGGCACTGTGACTCTATGCGCCACGACGCGACCTCTCTCACACTTGAGTCATCCGGTACAAAGCGCCTTGATGGTTGTTTATCCTCTCCCCTATCACCTATTAGTGCCTAATCATATGGTCTATCGGTCATGTGATTAATGGCTTGCTTAAAGAGGCAGCAGCAGGTCGTGAGGAATGCTGCACCACATCGGGCTGAACCTTGACCTTTCTTACAAACCGGAAGAATACAAACATCTGTCAGTGCCTGGTTGGTATGCTGCTCGAACTCCAGGGGGTAAATCCTTTCTTTTCGTATGTAGCCACTTTTGAATTCTTTTTGTTTGTTTTAAATGCCCCCCCACTGAACCATGTGTGCACACAAACATAAAATGCATAGAATAGCCTTAGTAGGTAGCCTCAAACTAGACACTATGTAAAACTAGATGTGCATTTAATGCAGAGAACTTCAAAAAGGCACACACGGAAACTAGAAACACGTTTGCTTCACAACATGCTTGTGTATACGTGTATACGTCCACCGCCCTTTGTCGGTAGGCCAGGTCAGCGAGCTGAACGATTGCCTGAGAAATGCACATTGACTGTGGGTTAAGAGGGTTCAATCCCGGCAAGAGCAAACTCAGCCCTTCATCCTTCTAATATGGATAAAATAAGTACCATTAAATGGGACGATAGTCACAGCTGATATCTACAGTGCTTCAAATGTCATGAGTGTGGGATGAAGTGGTATTTGTACAGGCTGTCTGAGCTATAAGTTTTATTGATTTACTTAGAAGTTCCATTATCGTTTTGGCATATCCAGGTGGCCCTTCGCCCGATTTCAAAGTCATGCAACTAGAGTGGAAAGTGTTTTTTTTTAGTTTTTTTTTTTTTAGAAACGGTAGAGAATAGAAGGTGAGGTTTTCAATCTCACTAAATAAGAGACAATTATAGAGTCCCCTGTGCAAGGAACGGATGTGCTTCTGCATGAAGCACAAGCCTTGCTGGGTAACAGGGGAGCACTGACAGAGGGTGACAGCCCAGAGATACTATTCAGGGCTGTTTCCAATATGGCAGGCATCGTCAAGGCTCCAATGTGTGGGGCCCTAATCTGATTAGTGTTCCATTTCTTTCTGAATTGGGCGAGCATAGGCTGTGGGAATTTTGTTCTAGATCTTGGGCATGTCAACTGAGTAGGCCTGCCTTCTAATCACTTCTTCTTGGCTTTCTTCATTTCCAATCTGGTGATGACATTGACCCCAAGCAAAACAACCAGGTCGGGCGGGAAAGCATAATGAAAAATGAATAGAAATAGTTGTAAGTAGCAGCAAAAAAGAGGTTGTTTTTCCAAGCTGTTCTTCATGGGGAGAGCCATGCTGGGTACTCTTTGCAATTCTGAAGGACTCATCTCTCAAGGTATAAAGTCAGAATGGTGAACTTTCACAGGGCTTCTGGCAGAATTGTGGATGACGCTAGATTTTACAAAGAGATATGCAGGAATTCAAACTTGCATATGCAGCCTTCAAGGAAAGGGGAATAAAACATGTGATATAAAATGGTTATTCAAATTAGTGTCAAAATAACTATGTCAATTGAAGAATACTTCTGGAATTTAAGTCTAAGGGGCATTTTTAGAAAATAATTTTAATAAGGAAGTGAATGAGTAGGTTGATCCAGATAGACTTGATGGAATGAAAAGCAGGAACTAATATTAGTAAGGTCTGGGACAGACGTGGGGAGTAGGGTAAAGCTAGACCACTATCCTAACAAAAAAGATGAGACCTGCAAGCAGAATCTTTCGGGGTGCAAGCAAATTTCTTTCCAGCCAATGCATTTGGTCAACCGTAGATGAAAGTTTAATTAAACTTAGTTTCAATGAAAGTATAGTTCTGGGGTTCTGGCAGTGTTTGTTGGCTCTGATTGCATCTTGGTGGGTTTCTGACCTGATGACAATGTCTTCTAGGGAGAACTGCTGTACAGAGCCCACTTGAAGCTGGAACCATTCTCACCCCAGCGACTGCATGGGTGTCTGTTATAGCCCTGAGCCTGAAGCCAGTAGAGCCTGTGTACTGTGAGTAAAAAGGGACACTGGCTCACTTAATTAGCAAGTATATTCTGTTTTTCAGCCATCATTCTTTGCTTCTTGATTTCAAAAGGACAACATTGAATTCTAAAACACTGCATTGGACAACGTAGGTCTATTATTTCAGTTCATGTAATGATAAATCGTAGACTACCTTATGTCATACTTTGCACATGTGCAGTTTATGACATGAAACCAAAGGTTCATACATTTTCATGGTTAATATAAGCATTGTCACTCATATTAATTAAACTATGGTGAAATTATTCTATATTAAGAAGTGGTCTTGTTTGAGTCAGCAAGAAACTCCAAATGTGTGTATGGAAAATAGCATTTGAATTTAGGAGTCTGAACTAGCCAGCGAACCCAGAGCTTTTTAAAGTTGACAAATTGACATACCTCTATTGATTGAAACTAAATGCAAACATCTTGTTGTTTTATAGAATGTAAATTGGTGCATGAGACAGTTAGTTCCCTTAATGAGCAAGATCCCAGCAGTGTGTGACATCATACTGTAACTACGAGGTGTTGACTGTTCATTTGGGATTGGGGTTGCTTTTGTTTCACGTTGATGGAGTGCATCCAGTTTTAGGCAGACCGTGCTGTATCTTTTCTCCTACCATCAGTTACTATTTATTGTCATGAACCAGGACTAGAGAAGTCTCATGCAACAAACACAAGGGTTGTTGCAAGAAGCTTTGGGTGTATTTAATGCAGTAAATCTAACGGTCAACTGTTTGAAGTTCAAATAGAATCCTGGAAAATTATCACTTAAGGTGGCAATTTTTGCCCTGGTAGAAAAGTTTGGAATGCTGTACTCTCCTCACTCACCCTGGACCCCACATTGATTTATCTCGATCATGTGAATGAGCAATAACCTCAGTAGGAGTGCGGTTTGGGTTGATGCTTAATTTTTTCTCCGTGTTTGCCAAGTGCTCAATTGGTCATTGTTTGATATTTATCCCAACGTTTCTTTCAACTGACAAAATTGCAATTCTCTTAGGGTCAGTAAAAACTGGATCGGATCCAGGTCCATTTCAGCGGTTACAGATGAATACGCTGTGTAGTTGAGTCTGTTTTCCCTCTAGGCTATGGTGAAGAACATTTGCTTAGAGATGCTTAACTTTAGTTCAGCATCCAATCTGAAATGTTATTTATACTTATTGTTACAGAAAGTGAACACTTTGTTTTTCAAGCTGTGTTTCAAAGTTTTAGGCAGCAGTAAAATAGAGTTAATACTTTTCAAAATACAACTTCTTGGACGATTCCAAACAAACCATGCATAGTAAAAAAAAAAAAAATCGTTTCTCCAAGTAACTTGAATATTTATTCCCACTAACTGCTATAATTTTCCATCGTTAGCAGCAGCGCTTGGCAACCACCACGGGATGTACACTGCCCAGTCCCATACAAATAGTAACACGATAGCCCGTATTTAACCCTTCCAAGAGCTTTTCTCTCCCCTTATGCCTACTCTCCGATGCCTTGCCCTGATGTTTTTTAAATTTACTAATTTACTTTTTGTGATTTGAATTTTTTCTTGCAGTCTAAACTTTGGTATGCATTGTCGGATGAGCCAATATACTCAAACGGAGTTGAGTGAATTGAAATTTGCGAAGTAACGTTTTTGGTGTAGTTTTAACTCATTTATTGTTCTAGTTAGACTGTTTGGAGATCCAAAGAGCTCTGACTAATGGACCAACTGCCTGGTGCCCAGTAGTGTTTAATGCTGTTTCATAGATAAGGCTGGAGTTTATGATGTCCGTGTAATACACGGTGATCTATATAAGGTAGATTTGTTGCAGATGGACGGACCAGTGCCTTATTAGGGCTGAGAGCCTGAGCAGCACTGAAGGTTTGATTCATTGGTGACGTGAGCACTATCTATGCAAAGCTTCTCTTTTCTTTTTTGCATTTTGCAGCCTGTACAGGACTGTGGAGTTATGGCCACAACTTGAAAGTATTTGAGCAAGTATGTAGATTAGAAGAGCAGCATTTTGATGCCGGTCCAGATGAATCACCATCATTTTGATTAAAAGAGTGTCACATTAGCCCAGTGATGCAGCACACCATACTTGTGTCATAGTATGCGGATGTTTCAAGCGAGTGAAGGATGGATTTTTCTCAGCAGTTGTGACACCATACCTGCTGTAAAAAGCATAGTATTCACAGAAAGACATTGGTTCTCGATAAGCCCCCAGGGGTTCTATCTACACGATACTGGTCCACCGAAGCTAAAAAATATTTTCTTTCACTGTACTATGCCGTGTCCGTGATGACTTATGTTGTGGCCTGGATCTCTGACTAATGATGTCGGAGATTAGAAGGCGAGGAGTGGGGAGGTTCTAAGGGAGATGGTTGAAAAGGAGAGAAGAGAGGAAGGAGCCTGTCATGTATCGTGGTGGATGCTGTTATCTTGTTGCCTGGTAGGAAGTGTGGGGAGTCATCAGTGAATGTGGGGCCCATCCGTCATAAAATAATTGCGAACTAAGCCAAATAGAAGGAGGTATTTGATGACAGACATAGTGCACGTCAAAGAATTTGGCATGTAGGTGGAATAGTGTATATGAAGAAACCAATATGGACACAAAAGGGTGAATCCAAATTTATGGGACCGAAGAAGATTGTACAGGTCATAAAGAATGTTGTTGTTCTAGAAGGAGGTGATGTGTGGAGTGTACAACGTTTATCTAAGTATGTGGATAAAGGATCGTCTTGTGAGAGTATGTGCAAAGAACAAAATGCTTGTGAGCCTGATCTTGGTGGGAAGATTATGAGGAGTGTAAGAAAAAAGATATTTCCTAAATATTTGGAGAATTTTATACATTAAGGAATCAGTGGTAGTAGTATAATGCATAATTGTGTATTCACCATTAACTGTTTTTTTTATAAAAATCTTTAGAATTGCATTAATTCTATTTATATATATATATATATATATATATATATATAATCAATGATATTTTTACTATTATTCAGTTTATATAGTGTTGTTTTTTTTCCTTTTCTTTTCTTCACTTTTATCTTGTTCTTAAAATGTAATTGTAATCAAAGGTAAGCTAAAGTGATTTTTGTTAGTTGTTGTAAGGAGGGAGATGTGTTGTGGCTTAGATCTCTGACTAATGATGTCAGAGATTAGAAGGTGAGGAGTGCAGAGATTCTAAAGGAGACGGTTGGAAAGGAGACAGGAGAGGAAGGAGCCTGTCATGTATCGTGGTGGTTGCTGTTATCAATAAATGCCTTTTGATGAACTGAACAAGAGTGGACTTACCTTAACAAATTACAGAGAGGAAAACCATATGACCAGGGTGTTCAGCAGAGGCCCAAAAGGGCTGGGCCATTCCAAACTTTCAGGAAAACCATAGATTTTTTCAATTATTTCTGTTTATATTCACTGTATATCTTCAATTCTCCTGAATTTGTACAGCTGTACTCTATCCGATGGCAAGTAGCACTCACACTGCTCAGGCATAGCAGTGCTTAATTTGTGCTGGTGGCTTCCGGTGCGGAGCACCTGCACTTATTTTTTTAGGGCTGGCACTTATTTTTCTGCTTCAAACATTTACTACGAGCGAAAGACTCATATGGAAAGATGGAGGAAGAGAAAAATGAAAAAGCATCACAAAGGGAGAAAGCAGAAAGCTGCAAGAGTGACTGAAGGGGCAGGGAGTGGCTGTAAATGGATTAAAGAGGCCCGAGATGGATCAGGATTACGCTGCCTCAGTATGCTGTGCTCGCACATTTAAATGCAGCAGCCGCTTGTTTCAGAGGAGAGCTTTCAGCACCCGCCCTTTTTTATTTACAAATTAAGCACTGAAGAATAGTGGCCAGTGTGGTCCAGCATGGCTCCCTACACCTAGACATATCACTATATTTTCTTACTAGTACTTCTGCACCATCTTCCACTGGTTCTGCATTCCAGCTGGTGGACACACAGCTGGCAAATACATGATTTATTTACGTTGGGTATCAAGCAATTGCTTTAAATCACTATTTCAATGTACTGCGCAGGACACTTGGTGGTAGCAGTCTGCTCCTATGACTATTTGATTGCCCTGTGTTGTATGAGAGTCCTCATCCAGAACTTTGCTGTAAAATGCAGTCTTTCATTTCCATATTCACATTATCAGACAGCAGTCTTAGCCCCTCGCCCACTCCCTAGAAAACCACTTTTTGTAGCAGCTCCCCCAGAAAAGCATTTTTGTAGCAGCTCTCTCGCCCTGCCCAAGTTTGAGATATAAATTTTTTTTTTACCAACAGAAGTTTTAAAACTTAAACACCTCTAGTAATTACATCAAGATATTGGGGTCCTTTGGTTGGAATGCATGAACCATAGCAATATTGTTAGTAACTTTTCCTAGAGTTTTTTTTTTTTAGGGCCTGAATAGCATCCTGCTGGTGAAGGGCCTAATTACTGTTGGTAGACTGCAGTGCACACTGAGCGGCGCGAGGGGAGCTAGCATTACAAGTCCGTTGTTCATCTGCTTCTTTTGTAACACGTATGATATTTTGGGACTACAGGTTGTTTTTTCCATCTGTTTCTGTTTTTACTGATTGTTGCAAATACATACAGATAGAAAAATGATCTGTTTCCCTCTATTTGTTTTTAAACGTGGAAGAATTTTGAAAATATGTATTTTCATTGATCTTTGATGCTCATTCATGACTGTGGGCCCCATATCTGTGTAGAGTAGACGAACATACAAGAGAGTTAAAAAAAAAAAAAAAAAAAAAAGAGAGACGTTTCCATAATGATGGTTTAAACAGATGCAACTGTGCATGTGTACTTAAGTGCTAATGTCATATGAGTGTGTTACTCGTGAGCGAAGCATCATAAATGGCTTCTTATAATCATAAACCCGTGAGGCATCCAACTGTAACCTTAATCGGTTAAATAAATGTGGTAAAACACTAACTAAATATGGAGAAATGCAAATTAAAATAGCAAAACGTAAATATAGATAATTACAGACGCAAGTGTCTAACAAAAATATACCATAAAACTGGAAGCAATAGTTATGTTATTAAATGAGTTATGACCATGAACAACTCAGTGTTTGTTTTTTGTTTCTTAACACGTCCTCGGGATGCAGTCCCGTCCCAGTGGGATTGCAAAGCTGGCACTTCATACTGTCTCAAAGACACTTCGTGGCGTACCCAGGACCCTCCCACTGTCTTGACATCCACACTTTAACATAATATGTACCGTGCGTTCCACCCTGCAGTACAAGGTGCGGCGATCTCACTGCTGTAGAAATAGGTGAATACACCAGTGTTAGCGACCAACGCAAAACAGGTGCTGTCGTCTCATTCCTAATAGTTGCCATTAGCAACCTGATCCCGAGGTTTCACACCTCGCACCCTTCGCTGCTGTAACTTTGCCAAAATCTATATTTGTTGCTTGCAATTTGGTGTCTCGTTGGCCCGCGGCCAGCTGCCTAAAATGAGCTGGTCTTGACAAGTAGGGCCTCTACGATAAAATGGAGGGCGGGAGTGCACTGCGTTTCATCAAGGCGCCATTGAAGGCAGCTTCGAGTGTGTCAGGACTGCGCAGATTCGAGAGGAATGCTGAGTTTGGAAACGTGGCAGCAAGCAGCACTGCGTATGGATCGAATTAAGTGTGTAAAAAAAAAAAAAAAGTCGGAGTAGCTCCAGGCCACATTTAGAAGGCAGGCGGCGGCGGAGGAGGCTGGCTGCGGTTTCCAGCCTCTGTCCCTGCCCGGCCCACTTTCCCTTGTTCGACACAGAGGAGAGGCTTTGGGCTCATTCAGACCCACCACACAGCTTCTCAACTGACCGCAAAGAGGAAGCTTGGCACAGCGACGGCAGGATTAGTGCCCGCTCTCTCTTAACCCGTCGTGGTGTGAACACTTTTATGAGTTTTGGGTTTTTCAGGATTGACAATTTAATTGTTATGTTAATGTCTTTGAGGCCGGGGATGCTTCTAACAGGCTCGAGTACCACTGCTCTGTACTGCGCCTAAATGGGAACATTATTGTGTACATCCCTGCTTCAGATCTCCGTGTTTGGAACCCACTGGCCCGCGTGGAGACGCGGTAATAATGGTACTACACGGTAATACCACATGGTTTAAAATTGCCCCACAAAAAAAGGGGGTAACGTGAAGTAAAACATAGTTTACAAAATGTCTTGCCCAGTTTTACCAGCAGACATTGACTGGTAGTAACAGTGACCGAAGTGCCACACAATGGGATATTGCCGAAAATCTCTAAATTTGTGCAATGACTCAGACGAGCGGTAATTAACGCACATTTATTTCTCTGCAGCCTACCTCCAGGAGTCTGGGAGAAAGCAAAGTCATTAGGAAAAAAAAAAAAGTTGCAGCAGTAGGCGTGACCTTTTCATGAACAAGCGCCCCTAGATCAAGCCAAAATATTGTAAAGCTTTGACGAAGGGCCAGGAGGATGAGTGAGTCGGTTCTAGTGGCTGTCGTATTCCGAACTGCTATTAAATTGCTCGGTTTCCATTTGGAAATGATAGTAAAACATCGCTGTTAACTAGATGAAGTGAAGTGTGGACAGCTTCTATTGCAGACCACCTCTTTCCAATTCACTTTCTGTTGTGATCCCACCCACAAAAGTAATTACATTTACACAGTAACTTGGGAGATAACTTTGTAACTATTACTGCATGTGCAGTTTAAGTCTGAATAACTAATAATGTACAATGTTTAAAATTATATAGTGTTTTCCGGACTTATAGAAAGTTTACTCTGAATTAAAATGTGTGTTATCTGATGTTTTATACAGTGCTTACTCGGCCCAGTGGGAGGGTCCGACTTAAATCATTTTACCAAGGCCACAAGCAGTGCTTAATTTGTGCTTGTTGTTTCCGGTGCACCGGCACTTATTTTTCAGGGCCGGCGCTTATTCTTCTGCTTCAAGCATTTACTCCGAGCAAAAGACACATATGGGAAATACGGAGGAAAACAAAAACGAAAAAGCGTCACAATGGGAGAAAGCTTAAAGCTGCAAGAGTGAGCTGAAGGGGCAGGGAGTGGCTTTTAAATGAATAAAAGGGGCCTGAGATGGCTTCAGGATTACGCTGCCTCAGTGTTCCCTGCTCGCACATTTAAATGCAGCAGCCGCATGTTTAAGAGGAGAGCTCTGGGCACCGGCACGTTTTTATTTACAAATTAAGCACTGGCCACAAGGCTAGCGCACGTGACATCACACACTCTTCAACCCTCTGATGGCTTATCTTGTGACATTACCTAAAGTGCAGTAATGTCATTAGGAAGGCATTGCATAACCTTGTCTCCTTACAAAATCAGTGCACGAAATAACAACTTCACAGAAAGCCTGGCCATTAGCCCATGGTTGGATCATACGGGCTGGCCCCAGTGAAACCATATCTAAAAAAACTGTTAGATATTCTCAAACACTCCCTAGCATAATTCAGTAAAGATGTTGCCAGTGTACCCAGCAAATTACTTTCTTCTCTTTCCATTGGTAAACAAGGAAATTATGAACTGGGCATTGAACAGTTTATTTTGTTCTGATTGCTGTGGTATTTGGGCTGTTTCTGGTCAGGAAATATTAGATAAATGCCTCATTTGCTGACTCGTCGTCAGAATCATTTCTGACAAAAACTGTTCTAAACTTGTAAAATTACATGTCTACCGCTACTTAGAAGCTGTGTTTCCGATTATGTGGCCTTCATCTGTAAGGTCAGAAAAAATACATTACTGTGTAACATTTTGAGTTATATTTGGAGATTGGTGGATTGGGTGTGGGATCACTGGTACATCTAGTCCATCTGTCCATCTAGGTACAGAAGTGATCTAACTTGCATCTCTCACTTTACAACATACTGTGATTTGGTGCCCGAATTCCTCTTTTAGATTGTTTACTTTGCAGCTGAGATGCAGTTTTGGATTTGGTGTCATTATTGCTCAGTTGCTGTGATGAGCAGTGAACAGAATGCCAGTGAGTCATGTGTGCGTATTTCCAAGGCTAAGATTTCCAACTGTTTGATCAGCCTTATTTTTTTTTACTGTTATTAGACTTGTGCATTCTTTTTGTGTTTTACATGTTATGTTATTCAGGTGGTTGGATTGCCTGAACATTGAAGGACCCTGGTTTCTCTTGTTTCTTTCTCTTGCAGTGTGTGTTATCCCAGACTGCACTAATGGAGTTGTTCTTGGATGCCTTTTGATTACAGGCCTGCCAAGCACATTAGGTAGATTCTCTGGGTGTTATTTGTAATAGTCTTCATGGTCAATCATTCACCTCACCTTTATGAAATGAGAGCAGGGACTGGTTTTTATTGTTTTGAAGGGTATGTAAACAATAACTACATATACTATGGCAATGATAACACTTTGGAACAGGCTTCTAAATACATTCTGACAAAATTCAAACTCTCATCTAAGGAACCTCTGCATGTGAACTTTAAAGCCCTTCCAGTGTCGTCCTCCTCACATGTGAACTCTCATTCTCTGCTTCCTGCCATAATGCAATATCTTGAAGAACTACAGCTAAAACATCTTGCCTGGGCTATTCCCCTACTGTGGGAAAGTACCTCTTTTTGCATAGTCACCCCAATTTGTTTTGGATTGATGCTTTTGTTTTTTGACTCTGCATTGGGACACTACTAGCCAGTGCATGTGCACTGACACCTAAAACATGGCTAAAATTACTAACTCCTAATCAGCCTATTTAGCTTTCTTATAAGGACAAAGTAAATGGTGGAGAAAAACACCCACGGCATGGAAGGTTAAATATCGCCTTTGGGACTATAGCACTCATTGTGCCCTCCACCAGTGTGACAAGGCAATCATGACTTCAGGCAGACCACTGTAGCCTGACTGCTGCAGTTTAAACCTGCACCCGCCCTGTCAAAATAACACTTCTGACAGGGTAAAACCCTTTCTGTTAAATATTAATAAGTCTATATCTGTGTAGACCTTGTAGCCCACAAGGTAGGGTACATGGTATTTAAAAGTGGGACATGCAAAAATATAAGGTTAATCTGTCCCTACAGTGACCTACATCCAAAAGCTAGTTTGACTAACGAAGGCTCTAGCTAACCTTTAGAGAAACACTGGGTACTGATTTTAAATTCTGATGCTGCTATCTCGTGTTTGGCGCAAGCTAGAGAAATAGAAATAGTTCAACAGCTATTTTTAATATTTATTAAACACCCAATTCAATGATTAAGTTGAATGTTTAATAAATATGAAGTAAAATAAATTATTAGTAAGTTACCTTTTCTCTGTCTGAAGCTCCTGGAGCTAATTTACATTTGCTTGATGTTAAATAGGAGTGAAAACTGCTCCAAAACAGAGACAATGGCCGTGTTGTGGGGAGGTATTTTTTCTTCCTATTGGAAGAACAGTTAAAGTGGATGCAGGAACTTCATTAACATGTAAAAGGGTCTGCCCTTTGACCAGTAAACATACAGTGAGACCTGTGGAAGGCAAACCTTTGTTTCTCCAGCCTGGCTCCCTCCAATCCCAGTGGGAGAAGAGCTACCCTAGAATCAGTATAGAGTAACCACAGAGGAGGGGACTCCTCAATTCCCTGGTCACACAGGCTGTGCTCATGGGTTCCCCCATTTAGGATTTTGAGAATAAGATGCACTGACAGATTGTTTACTGTAGGGCAAACTGGAACAACCGGAAAAATGCATATGGTTACCCCAGGGAATATTAACTGCATTGGTTTGGGAAGAGTCAGGAGTCAACTTCACCCACTAGTTAATCCAACTGTAAATTTTACACCTTCCTCAGAACACTTTCTGTACCTGTGGAAGACCTGCACCTGCTGTTTGAGACATGTTGAGGACACCTGTAGGGCTGGACTTGTTCATACTTGCCCTAGGGATAAAGAAGTGGACTCCGGGAGGGGGCGGGGGGGGTCAGTTAGATGACTTGCTGTGTGGCTACAGGGACACATAAAGCTGCAATAGGCCTTTTTCCTGAAGTGTCTACCTGACCAGTTGCAATTGGATCTTGACGGAGCCCTGCTGGTGACCTCTGATAGAGTGAGTCTTGACCTATAGGTGCTGTTCATGATGACCTGGAACATTTGGCTGTGTCTAATGCACTTCACCTACAAACTCTGACTTTCAGCCACCATAGGACTAGAACCCACCACCTGAGCCAATCCTCCCAAGGTGTGAGTTTGTTGGCCTGAAGAATAGTTTTCTCTCATTTGTAGCCTCCCAGCAGCAACAGGCCGCTGATGAGAAGATATCTAGCCTTGTGGTACTCATTGTTTAATACAAAATTCAGCCTAATTGGAAGATTTTGAGCTCCAAAAAAGAGGCTACATCCAAACTGCTGATGAGAGGAGTTCCCTGTGTGTAAAATTTGAACTTTTCCCGCTCGAAAATTCTCCTATCAAAACCAATGGTTCAGGTGAACCTCTTTCACCTGCTTTCAGCCTTCAAAGACTTCCTCGGGTGCAGCCTGGATCCTAGCCCTTCTGGAGGATTTCAACTTCTTCTAAAGTGACCTAAGTGCTAAGGTAACATCTTCACCCGGATCGAATCTGATTGATGTATCTGACCCGCGCTCCATTGTGGTAGACCTGAAATCGCTCCTAGATTCCAGTCACCTGTGAACAGTGACTTCTTTTGACTTTTTTGGGGCTTTTACCTTAAATATTTAAAATTCATATCTTCATTAAATTTGTCCTATGTTTTATAAATTGGAGTGGGATTTTTATAGGGTTCTTGTTTTGATGTTTTTAATTGTTTTTGTACTTCTAAATGTCTTACACATTTTCTGTATGTTAGGCTTTTCTGCTCTATGCCATAGCTAACAGGGTTTGAGATCGGGTTTAAATTATAGAAACTTTTGCCTGGACCTAACAAGTTGGTAACTTCATTACTTGTGGTGAACTTCCATCCACCTGAGGTGATGTTTTTCTTTCTTACACCTACCCCTTCAATATCTTCCTTCTGGCAGTAATTTTCAGTACTTTTTAGCATCATGAGCTTATGAGTTTTGCAGTAATTAGCAATCCTTAATAGTTTTCTCTGGACAAGAAAAAACAGACAAAATGTATCTGATGAAAAATGGTCATAAAGAGGCAAAACACACATCAGTCATAAAGAAGCGAAACACACACTAAATAGTGCACAAACTCCGCTGCTACCTGTTGTATCCAATAATGACTTACAAGTCTGTAATCATATTGAAATGCTGCATTCAGTAAATGCCACACCCTATGGTACTGGACACTCATTTCGGTATGTTCTGGTGCTGTAGAATATTATCAGTAAAGTGATTTTATTGTAAATGACTAAAGGTTCCATTAATGGTGATCTTTCATTGTTACTTGTAACCACCAGCTGGCAGTATTGGGGAGGTGGGGGCGAGCTGGTTAATTTGGTATGGATAGGTAATCTTGGTGTAGACCTTTAGCTGGTATGTTGCTGGAATCTGCCAGAAATGAGCAGCAATAATGTATGTTCATTCAGCATCTGCCGAATGTACATGCGACTAACATGGAATCAAATCAGTACACGATTACATTTTACATATATAATTGACAGAAACATTTACACTTGACCTCCCTCATACATGGCGATATCTCAAGACCTATGTCTGTGTGGTTTTATTTAATTATGGCTACTGATGCTGTTAATCATAAACAAGGAAGGACATCTACTGTGCAAGAAAAGGCCCCTTTGGCTCACTAACCTCCCTGTGTTTATTCAGTGACCTGTTTGGTCTGCTGTAATTGGCATGTATCATCCTTTTTCCAGGCTTGCACCTTTAGAGATGACCCTGCTTCGTGGTGTCTGAAGGTATCATAAAGAATACAGTATTACGTTGATACCTAAACAATATATCTAAGATTAGTATATGCATAATAATGCAGTTTCCATCTTGTCAATAATAACATATTGCTTCTACAGTGATTGCAATTAAATATTCACGGCCAAAGTTAATTGTTATTTAACCACCACCATTTTCAAATGTTGAGATTTTGTTATTATGGTTAAGTGAATTGAGAAATTGTTAGAACTGACAGCCATAGGGTGGACTCCCCCCCCCCCCCAAACGTTTTACCTACCTCCTCCACTTTTCTGACCAGTTTTTGCTGGCTTTAGGTCTCTGTGCATTTTACCACTGCTAACCAGTGCTGAAGTGCTTTTGCTCTCTCCAATAAATATGGTAATATTTATTCATCACCAATTGTGATATTTAATTTACTTATAAATCCCTAGTGAAGTGATACTACATGTATCCAGAGCATGTAAATTAAATACTGCTGTTTGTGCCAACTGCTTAAGGAGCCCTGTAACCATGTCTCAGGCCTGCCATCGCAGAGCCTGTAAGTGCAGTTTACACTGCCATGTCGACCTGGCCTAAAACTTCCCTTTTTATATGTATAAGTCACCCCTAAGGTAGGCCATGGTCAACTCACAGGGCAGGCTGCAATCTATTTAAAAGGTAGGTCATAGTCATTTATGTTTTTCATGACCTGGCAGTGAAAAACTCCCAACGTTGTTTTTCACTACTGCAAGGCCAGTCTCTCCCATAGGATAACATTGGAATTACCTTATCCCATTTCATAAGTGTAATTCACAATTAGAAAGAGGTAGACTTTTGAAGTTTGGTGTCTCTAGAATCACAATTTGAAATCACAATTTATGGTAATGTTGGATTTTAAATGGTAATTCTAAAAATGCTACTTTTAGAAAGTTGGCATTTTCTTTCTTTACCCATTTGGTGCCTACCACCTGTCTCTGCTCACATGTCTAGGGTGGGTGACAGATGAGCGCTGTGTATTTCTCCTACACAACCACACTCACAATGGGACCTTAGGTATGAGTTGGTTGGCCTTGATAGGTCATTCTGGGTAGGATGGGAGGGAGGAGCTGGGCACAGTCTTACTTACTTTTGAAGAGGCTGTGTCTTGTCCACACAAAGGCCCTGCATATACCCCCTGTAGTGAGTCTGGTGCCAAGGCAGGAAGAGCAGAACCCCTGTACACTTCAAAGGCCTGTCTTTGAAGTCTCCCCCATGTCAAAGGCCCAACTGGGTATAAGTACTGGACTTCGGACACAACTTCAGTACACTTCCGGACCTGTGAATACTCTGCCAGGAAGAAGGACTGCTGTGCTGCTGAAGGACTGCACTCTGTGAAACTGCTGGTTTGCTGAACTCTTGCCTTGCTGGGCTGCCCAGCTGCCTGCTGTTTTCCTGCCTGGGTGAGAAGGACTAGACCTGTATCTGTTGAACCCAGAGTGACTCCAAGGGCTAGCTGTCTGGCCTCCTGATCTGAAGTCTTAGGGACATTAAAGTTTTCAAATCACACTGCTGCATCTAGACTCTTACACCTGTGAGTCTGCTCTGCCAAGTAGTGCTACCCCAGTCTTGGAACCTTAGAAGTGGGCCTAAAGTGTTTGCTCCAGTGGAACCGACGCATCCTTTGCTGAACAGTGCATCTCCAAGCTGAACCAACACATCACCTTGGCTGAGTAGCGCGTCTTTGAGCAGAATTGCCCCATCGCTGTTGCCAAACCACAGTATCCTGTAAACATTCTAGGCCCCGAAACTCTACTGCTTTTTGGAAGGTCGTTCTAAGGCAGTGTGTAAGGCACAGCTAGAAATACCTACACTTCTTCAGATTCGTCATACATCAGAGACCCCACCAACTACTTTGTGCATTGACAAAACAACTTTGTTTCACAAAAAAGGCTAAGCATAACATTTTCTTTTTCCAGTGGTTCAACCACCCTTTGTTCAGTGCCAGCCTAGCCCCGTTCATGCAGATCTCTACCCAAAGCATTGACTAGCTAAGGACTAGTGTCCATGCCTAGACATTTTCTTGGACCTTTTCTATTACTACAGACCTTAATGTAAATCTGGAACAAATCTATATTACTCAACCCTAAACCTAATCTGTAATTGGGCAGTTTGCCTCTTGTTGTTGGCATCAGCTACGCAAGATCAGTTTGATTTATCAGTGCTTCTCTTAAGTTCAGATCGATTCATGTTCATCTCCCTGCTCCTTCAGTGAACTTGGCATCAACTGTAAATAGAGAAATGATCACCATGGCATTCTCTCCCCTTAGCCTTATTCCAGAATGAAAACCCTATCAACTCAGTTCTTTGTCCCCCCCATCAATCTTTAACAAAAGCCTTCCAACATGATACAATGAATTGTAGAAAATAAACCGTTTCGATATCATGATCAACAGAAAGAATATTGACTGTTAGTAATGGTGTGTGCAGACATTACTGGCTACCCCATACAGCTGTTTTCCTGTTGGGTTGATCAATGCCTAATGGTCTGATGTAAATATTCCTCAACAGAATATTAATTTTGGAACAAAAAGAAAGTGGCAGAATGTCTAATGGATGCTTCACTTCCCTCTATTGTTCTGATTACAGTGTTACATACTTCAATTTTATGTGCCGGTGACTCAGATTATTCAGTAACTGCCTTTCCTCAAGTATGAGCAGCTTTGCTTTCCACTCTACATGTTGCACGCTGTCCTGAGTTATTGGTATTTTTGTGATTAAGTGAGATATTAGTACTTAAGGTTTAAGGGTTTCTGCATTGTAATTAGGTGCTAACTACACTCTCTTCACCACTGTCAACAAACAGACTGAGTGGTCTGAAAAAGAACCCAGTCTGAGCCTATCAGATCGGTGAGGATTGGGGCACTTCACAGTAAACAGTGAGACAAACGAAGCAAGGAAATAAACTACAACCTGTCCTATGAAAGATACGTAGCTAATGCAACTAGCACTTGTGCATGGCATTAGTGTGGACCTAAGTAGGTTTCATAGCAAAATATTGAGACAAAAAATATTGAGACACAACAATATTGTCTCAAAAATATTTTGAACATAAAAAATTGCCTTCCTATACTTATAATAGGAGTGACAAAAATATGAGGTCAAAAATATCGCGGAAGGGGATATTGTCCAAAGAAGGTAAGAATATTGATTTAAAAAAATAGTAAATTACTATTTTAAAAATGGTGTGTGTATATATATATATATATATATATATATATATATATATATATATATATATATATATACACACACACACACACATATACACTTGTAAATATCAAAACAAAACCCTTTCAGGGTTAGAGAGATGCATAAATTATGCAAAAAGAAGAGAGAACTCTGGGTAGTTCCCATGTTTAGGTGGAGAGCAGCTCCAATAAGGAGTACCCTGCAACATAAGCAACACTTTAGATTTGCTCACCAAATGTCTGTTATTCTAGCAAGGTTTTGAAGCATAGGATTAGCACAGTGCCATCCACGCTGAGCTTGAAAGGGAAAAAGTATTTTTCCATTAGTACAGCAAAATCTTTAAGCATAGGATTTGCACAGGCCCATCCTCACCAAGCTGTAAAATGACAAAAGCCTTTTACCACTCCAGGGTCTCTACCTAAACTTGGGAACTACCCAGAGTTCTCTCTTCTTTATTACAAACACACATGTGTATATATATATATATATATATATATATATATATATATATATATATATATATATGTGGCACTCATCCTTTCTCCTAGAATAGCTCCCATGAGGTTGGTACACGTAACAGGGGACAAGGTATCCTGTAATCAATGCATCCGAGCACCATTAGATTAACAGGAATATGTTCACACTGAAAATGCCAATGCTCATCGATCAGTTTATTTTGGTGAGAAATGGGTGAAATTGTCAAAAATAAATTGATTGATGAGCATTGGCAATTCTGGTGTGCACTATTCCTGCTAATCAGACAGATCTCTGATGCATGCATATATATTTGTGTTTGTGTCTATATCTATATATTGCAAGTAGGTAGGTATAGTTTGTTAGTGTAGTATCCATAGAATTTTTTTTTTTGACTTGCCAATATCTTTGGCACGGTTTGTCGAAGCTTCACAAAATTTTCCCAAAAAAGTGCCCTACACGGTTCTGTGGTGCATTGAAAGTTTCGGGGCGATCCGTCAAGCGGGGGCTGAGAATAAGGGGGGGGGGTCAAAAAAAGTGTGTTTCCCATATTAATTCCCATAGAGACTTTAGACAAGGCTGCAGCTCGAACTGCTAGACGGAATTACACCATATTTGGCAGAAAGATAGCGTTTCGGTCCGGAGATCACACTTTTTTGTTATTTAGTGTAAATCTGTTCAGTAGTTTTAGAGAAATTAAAGGAAATCCAAATTTGCATATCTAGTGGTGTGAACCCTTCGCAAATCCATTCGCGGCAGATTTGCGAAACCTCGCACCACAGCAACCTGAGCAGAAAGTTGCAGCCGCCATTACATGTAACAGGACATGGTCCCTGGGGCTGAAAACAAATAAGAAAAGTGGGGGTCGGATGGAGGTACCCTTACCCCAGGGGTGAGATATAAGTGTGTTTGAGGGCCATAATATGAGTTTAAAACAAAGAGAACTTTTTTTCACCACGTGCAGTTTTCAGAAATACGTTGTGATGTTCAGCGTGCCCCCTCTCTGTAACATCGCAAAGAATTTGCAAATATCACAACAAAAAAGTGATTCACACACATAGACCCACTCAGACACTCATGCATCCGCTCACGATTTAAGGGCCCGATTTAGAGTTTGGCAGATGGGTTTACTCAGTCACAAAGGTGACGATTATCCCGTCCGCCGTATTAAGATTCCATTTTCTCCTATGAGAATCCTCATAAGGCGGACGAGATATCTGTCACGTTTGTGATTGCGTAACCAATCCTCCAAACTCTAAATCAGGCCCTTAGACACAACTACAACCTGAACTGCTGGACGGAATTACACCAAATTTGGCAGAAACCTAGATCTTGCTCCAGAAAGAGTGCTTTTGGTAATTTAGTGTAAGTCCATTCAGTAGTTGTCGTGTAATTAAAGCAAAAACAAATTGTATATCTAGGGATGCGGACCACACAGAGCTCATGCTGAAATTTGATTGGCTACGAACATTTTAACCAGGGAATGTTGGCAACCATTTTGGGACTCAGTCTCAGCGGAGTACCCAAAAAAAAAAAAGTAAAACAAAATAATAAATAAAAAAAAAGTCAGGATTGGAATACCCTGACCCCGTAGTCCTTGTGGAGGGGGTTCCAGTGGCCCCACCAGGGCCGAAAAGCATTCTTTGAAAAAAATGTTCCTGCCAACCTGTGGAAGATCTAGGGATCTGAGGATCCCTGGAAGAATTAAAAGAATAAATAAAACAAGTGCGGTCTCCCGCACTTGTTTGTATTTGAGCCACCGGGTGGACCAGGCCCCGGGGGCATATTGTACTATATATTATGGGGAGAGTGGCTCATGCCGCCCCTCTCTGTAGGCATTTTACGGTCCTAGGGACCGCCACCTCCCCCAGGGTTGGCCTTTAAGATAAGAGGGGTGTGCGAGGACACCCCTCTAGTGTCTCTTTAGGGCCCTGGGGACCACCACCTCCCAGGTGCCATGCCGTATTAAAAGAGGAAGAGGGGCTGCTCTGCCCCCCCATGACCATATTCTGCCCCGGGGACTACTACTTTTTCAGGGCATGGCAAATTAAAACTTGGAGGAGGGACCACGCTGAGCCCTCTCAGGCCCTTTTCAGCCCCGGGGCCTTAGGGGCTGGCCTTATAAACAGAAAGGGGGACCATCGCCCCACAGGACTGGCTCTCTATGTCCCAAAATTCCCACCCTCTGGACACAGTTGTTTGCCGTTGCTTTGCGGGAACTATGACAGCTCCCGCCATGTGAGGGCAAACTGTATGGCACTCGTGCTCTAAGGTAACTATACCTCATACCCTCTCCATGCACTGCTACTTATCCCACATATTACATCAGTAATGACATCTTCTGTGGCATCATTTAGAATATAGCTCCAACAGTTGTAGTAGGTTTATTGAGGTTTATTGATGAGAAAACTGTGCATGACGTGGCCCGAGTTATAGTTACCTTAGAGCACGAGTTATAGTGTCTTGAAATAAGTATAACTATAACTGTTGAATGTCTGTGGTTTTGTGCGAGTAAAATCTGAACCTAACAATAACATCCCTGTAACCTTTGGTTTTTTTCAGTGAATATATATATATATATATATATATATATATATATATATATATATATAGTCCCACTGTTACTTTCTTTTCAGAAAGATAAACCACACTTCAAAGTTCTTATGTAATTTTCAAGCTTTAATGCTGAACTCCATTAACCCGTGCAGTGACAAATTACAACCGCCTAGCATTAAAGCTCGAAAATTACATAACAACTTTGGAGTGTGGTTTATCTTTCTGAAAAGAAAGTAACAGTGGGACTAAATGGCGGTTTGCCGGGCCGTAAACCGGCACCACCAGAAAAACGAAAGCGTGCCATAGTATGCCACTGAAGGGCAATAACGTGTCATATATATATATATATAAATACTAAAATTACAATAGTAAAAGTACATTTAATGTACATTTGTAAGCAACGTAGAGAACAAAAATATATATCACTCATTCTAAATATTAACATAAACTAGTAAAAAAAAGTTTTATTTAAATCTTTAAATGAAACCTAAAAAATAAACTTAGAACTTTAATATCATTCAATATAAAAATATACATTTAAAAATGTTATCAACCTATTTGCAATTCACATTAATTATACTAACAGCAAAAACAATTATAAAAGTAATAAAAAAAATAACAAATAGTGAAACTAATATAATAGAAAGGTTTGAGTGAAGAAACATTTTTTTGAAAACAATATAAACCCTAAAAAAATGAAATAATTAAAAAAATATGCAGTGTTAAACAGCAATAAAAATACTCTAAATGCAGGGTAACGAACATTACATAACCTATTTAACTTAGAAAGAATTATTTTACTAGTCTTACTCCATCCTGTAAAACAGTAAGATAAGTGTTGGACTCCAGATTCCCACTTCAGTCTAAGGAACAACAGAAAGTGTTGGACTCCAGAGGAGTTAAATGTACCATTCCCATTCCAGTCTAAGCTATAGTAGAGAAAATATTGGACTCTGAGGTTGTCAGATTTGCAATCCTCACTCCAATCTTTGCAACAGTAGAGAAAGTGTTGGACTCTGAACGAGTTAAGTTTACTATTCCCACTCCAGTTTAAGCAACAGTAGGAAAAATGTTGGAAGAGGGAGCGATTTACCTAAGAGTGATGCCTTGGATGAACCTGTGATACAAGTGGTTAGGGATTAGTGTACTGTCCCATTGCAAATTCCATGATTCCACATAGGTATGAGTCACCATTTCCAAGCATGGAAAGTGCATTGTCAAAACTTAAATTGTATTGGACTTGGTGATGCACCATAGCTGAAATTGACATCATTATTGTACCCACGTTTGTTAGCTTAAGCAGCCTGGAATCTATACAGGTCCTAATGACTCATTAAATGTCAAGTGAGGACTGTGCGTCAGGACAAACTTTATTGAGAAGAGAATGTTCCTTAGTGGATTTGAGGTTGACGATAAAGCATCTATATGAAAGAGACAATCAGACCTCAATATGAGCTGGTTGTTGCTGGTGAGGCCACAGCACTTTCTTTTGGCAATGAGCACTTATTTGTCCACCTGAGATATTTACCGAAAGTAAGTAATGGAAAAACACACAAAGAAAGACAGGGGAAGTGAAAGACTGAAGCCTTTCACAAAGGTAGAACGCAGTAAGATAAAGGGCCAAAGAATGTCTGGTAGAGGATTAAAGAGTCGTGAGGTGGATTTAAGACTTCCACCTATGGCATTCAGTGCGCTGAAGTTTCACTAACCATGACTTCTGAGCAGAGCTTCAGACACCTGCACTTTTTCCTTATATAAATTCAGCACTGGCGACAGATGTTGTGATGATTGGCAACTGTATATTGGTGAGAAGGAAGTCCTTTTAGACAGACTGCAGAGAGAGAAGTGTAATATACAGAGCCATCCTTATTCTGAATTTTGACTATTCTGCTGATTAATAATTTGGCAAATGTTAATGCTTTAGAAGGTTACATAGGAGGCGGAATCGACTGGTGAACGTTTAACAACTTGAAGTGATTCCATAGAAAAAAGTGTATTTGGAAAGGTATGGGGATTGTGCTCTGACCAAAGTTTCTGTGTATGATCTCATTTTAAATTACATGTGACTCTAGAGGAGAGATTCCTTCATAGTATTTCAAAATAAGTGACCAGTGGTGCAACTATCTACAAAGTTGTTATTGAGCCAGACAGCAAGGCAGGCTTTGATATTTCTTGGGCAACCTAGTGGTTTGGTGATAATTATGGTGCAAGTTTTGCTATATTAATTAGTGATGAGGCCTAGTACTGGAAGGGGTTGGAGAGTTAGAGAAAGAGAGAGAGGGAGAGATCGTGCATGTTCTTATTTAAAGTGTGACTCAATATGTTTTCGAGGTACATAGAGAAGGCTTTCTAAGTTTCAGAAAGGCCAGAATGGGGTGTAAATGTTTCAAAGAAAAATAAGTGGGAATATGGCCAAACCGTCAACATAGGTGTGACCTGAACCATTTGCATAGAGAGATATTGGATTGATGGAATTACTTGTATTGTATTGAGAGATGTGTTGGACGGGGTTGACTAACTTTAGAAAGTTCCTGAGTACAGCTGTGTATTTCTTTTTTAGTGAGCACCTCAATGCATATGAAAGTATGCCCAAAAGATATTGGAGGGATTTCGATTAGGAGGAGGTAGTAAGGGTAAGTGGTAGATCAGATGTAAGTATGCTGTGAAGTAACAGGAAGAACACTCCACTCCAATATGTGATCAGCAAAATTAACAGGATGTCACTCAGGCCTTGATTCCATAAGCAGGTTGGAATCCATATTTTTGGTAACTTGTATCCATGTGATTTGAAACAAAAAAGTAAACCCCGGCCTTGGCTACAACCTGTTACTTTGACATTTGTTGTGAAAGAAACAACATCTCAGATCAGTAACCTGAGACCTCCTTTTGAGGCATTGCAGTTCTAATAGAATCTAATTATACAAAGCATATTTTTGCAGCACCGCACAGTGCATCATATGTGGCTACACGGATGGAGGGATGGGTCCCACTTGTAAACGGAGTGATGTGTCCAATGAAAGCTCTTTTAGAACGACCTAAAGCCCCAGACCTCTTTCATGTAGAAGAGCACAGGTACATCTTGAAAATGGAACATTTTATGTTCTTTTATATCAACAGAAAACTGGGGAGAGACAGAATGTCATTGCTTTTGTAAGTCTGCCATAGAACGCCCGCCTTTATTCTTCAGTCAATTAAGGCATACAAGTATAGTCCTTTTTTCAATAAATCACACCTTTCCGGCAATGATTGCGCCTGAAAACAAAACGTGTGCACAAATAGAATATGTTTTATACAAAAGAACAAACCTGAAGTGCACTCATCACGACCCACTAATCGTGTGCTGAATAGAAAGCCCTTCTACAAAGATTTGCTGCTTCCTAGTGAGGAGTTTTGGACATTTATTAAAGTGAAGTTTGCATCAAATATTTCTCTTTTGCAGGTCGCTGAGTCATAGTCGACACTACTCCCGTCTTTGTGTGCTACCGACAGTGTGAGACAGCAGAAGGAACGGAATGAACAAAGCTCACATTTTACATTTTGTTATGTAATTCCTGATTACTAATAGCATAAATATCCAGACCTTAGCTGCTCATCCACATCACCCTCTCACGCAGAGTTTAGGAGATCGCTCTGTTTGACAACCAGACACCGCATGGAAGATTGCTCTCTGATGGGGGTCCTTTTCCCACTAGTGGAAGGGCAGTTATACTCTATTGAGTATTAAGACCAGTGAGTATCTCCTCAGTGTCAGCTGGCTCACTAGTGCAGAGAGAACCATTTTAGGTCAAGGAGGGCCCAATCCATGTCGATTTCGAGGATATCCACATAATATACATTACATTTCCACATAATTTACATAAAATTAATCTAAATGGAACTCATTCACATATTCAGTGGTCATCCTGAACATCGGGTATGGATCCTGCCCTCAAGGGCCTATTTATTGTATTAATGTTTAACCGCAGCACAACTCAAACCCATCATATGATTTATAGGTAAAATATGGCTGAAGAGAAGTGTTAACCGAGCAGACCACTCCTCCACCAATGGATTGCCTTTATAGTGGTTCAGGAAGAAGCCACAAATGGATTGCTTCTATAGTGGTTCAGAAAGCAGCAAGAAATGTTCTCCTGTGATTGGAATTACCATAGATGCTGTTGCTCCATCATGGGTGGTTAGTGGCTCATCCATTGCACATCTCGATCCATTATCATGGAAAGAAAGGCCACCACTTGCGCACCACCACATACATAAACAAGATAACCTGCCATGGTTATCCATTTTGTCATGTTAATGGGGTGGCCTCTTTTTTCATGGGTCAGGTTCACCAGGAACGCATTGCAGTTCTTCTGTCACAAATGAGAATACTTTAGGTGGGAATGAGCAGCCTTTGCAGGTTAAGGAACATTTCGGGTCTTGTGCATGATGCCGAGTTTTGATAGAAGTGGCTTCTGTTTAGAGGAAAGCCCATGAAGGAAAACCGCCAGAGAAAACCCAGGGAAGACCCTATGGCTTTTACTAACTGTTGCGGGTGCTCTTGCGACACTTCGTATTTAGTGCTGCTCAGGTATGCCTCTTAAACGGTTAGTAAATGGATGCTGTATGTTGCATCATATTGCATTGCACCAACGTCTACTCTGAACTTAAGAAAATATTGCCTAACGTAACGTAGAACCAGTCTTCTGAAAACGCTTTGTGGAAGTTGCCTTTTGGAGTAAATACATATAAGTGGTTAATGTAGTAATTGCTCTACATATAGGTATGAGTTTTTAATTTATAATAACACTTTTAGCATACAGGTTTGCGTAGTAACTCTGCCTAATCTTCCACATTGACCAACATTGCACCATAATATGTTGCTGTTTCCTAAAATGTCAAAAGCTTACAAATAGACCACAACAATGATGCACAGTAGGTATGGCAGGTGGTGAAGTAGTTAATACAGGAAAGGCCTCTTGCAGGTTTCACCAGATACGTCTGACTACAATGGGCAATTGTGAGGTCTTGTCGTGCAGATGCTGTTGCAGATGGAAGTCCTGTACCTGCATGCATAGCAAATGAACTAGACTGGCAATCCCCTTTATAAAGCATAAATATGTCATTTGTTCAGCTGTTGTAATTAAATATGTATGTGTGAAACCGCCTCACTCAGGTCATTAATGCTGCGCCATGCTAAATTAGAGCTCACGGACAGTAATGTATGTCGCCTCTCAGTGAGAGACACGTGCCTCATCTACGGGAGCTAGGCTTTTCTTAGTGGAAAGATGAACTCAGTAAAATGAAAAAAAAATTACCAGTTCTATAAATCGGACCATTTAAATCCAAGTGTAGTTGCATTCATTATTTAAAGGTTGCTGTGAAGCTAAGTGTTGTCCTCAGATCTGACTTTCAGAGAGGACTAATTTGCCACTGTGCAGTTTACTGAGGTGAGGATCAACTAAATGAAGACTCTGTGTTCTTATGAACTATTCCTAATTTTGAGTCTTCCCATTGCTTCAATTAGGTAGGTCAACCTTGAAAATAGAGCAACCCCTCCGGTGTGGGTATCTGCCTTGCATTCCCAACCTCTATTGATAATTCCTGAAGTCAAGAGGATCCAATGACAGCACCTCTTTGGCACTGGGAAAGGTATTTCTAAAGCTTAAGGATGTTAGAATGCTAATTGTAATGGAGAATGCAAAATGATTGGCTAGTTACACTGGTCCTTCAGTATGGATGCATTCCTTTGGTTCAGAATGCCTAGACATCATTCCCTTTCTGAGCTCTTCTGCAGTGTGGAGAAGATCTTTCTTAAATGTTTTAATCTATGGCAGTGTCTGTACGTGTACATATTGAAGTCTATGGGTGAAACTTCGGGGAATCAGACCATGAATTACTGATTATCTCTCAAATCAGGACTAAACTAGTTAAAACCTTTGGAATTCTTCATACAGTGGTCGTTACAGAGTTGCTAAGTTATTTTATCCTTCAATCAGAGAATAATGGTGGACGTTAGAAAAGTTATCACTTGAGAAAAGAGTACCATATACTTTTTACTTTTAATGTTTCTACAAGAAATTATGACTGTGTCCCAGGGAAGGCACTAGGTTTGCTATTCAAGTAGTTAAAAAAGGCAAACTAATTTGATACAAACTTTGGGTGTGTTTCACTTAGGGTTTAACATAGATGAAGAACCACAGTATTACGGCAGTTCTTCTTCCCCATTAAACACGGCCCCATTGAAAGTTGCAGGAAGTGGCAGATTTGTATGGGTGGACCATCGACTAGTTTGCTGGCTTTGGTTGCTCAGACCTTTGAACTGTGACACATACACCACCGGGCCTTAGGTCATAATGATAGTCATCCTACCCTATCTAAAGTGGACTAACCACTATTTTTTCTGTCCTGGACTACTAAGTCTTGAAAGGAGATCCTAGATAGAGTAACCAATTAGTTTCCGATACACCTGGCAATTAGTTAGTAAAAACCAGATCTCTGTGCAGGTAGCATGGTAGGCGGTTGACTACAGAGCTGGCATTATGTGTGCTGGTTTATATGTTGGAATGTACTATTTTGTTATGCTTTTTGTGATTCAATATTTTCTGGCTGTTCTTCAGGACTGTTTGGAAAGCAAAGAATTATTTTGTTCCAGTCACCCTGAACCCATAACATTGGTAGACTATGCTCTGCTCACTTTTTCAGTGCCACTGTATTTCTTTCATGCCCAAAGTGATATGATCAGTTTTCATTTACTCAGGCAGTCGTGCTCTTTGGTTTTGTATCCTCTGATAGGCAGTGGTGCTGCCTTGCAAAGTTACAAGAAAGTGCACAACTCTGTCATGGAATGAAGTATATTTTTATTGGGGGAAACACCTTCCGGAATCTTGGGATGAACTGCATAATTGCATGGCCTTGACTATGATCATGCATTTCAATGTATAGAATTGTGGATTTCAACCGCTTGTGCCTCCAACTTTGTTTGATTGTGGGTAATGAGGAACAACATCTTCTGTACATTCAAAGCATCGTAAATGCCGTGGATGTGGCCAGACTGTGATGAGATCCTGTAAGCAGCACAGTTTGAGACACTGTATTCACAGACAGGAAGAGACTCACTGGCAGACCCACTATGTGCACAGAACTGGAACTGTTCATCTAGATTCCATACAGCAAGGAAGCTATGCATATGGAGCCATCACAAGAAGACACTCATCCCATGCTTAAGGTCACTTCAGAAGCCAATCATTTGCATATTCATCAGTTTCTCTGACCAGTCAACACTCTCTTCTGCTCTCTGTCTCTCTCTTAGTTCTACATGTACAGGGTTGTGTTCTGAAGCAAATGAGTTTTCCTTTGACATGACTCGAGGATGACTGTGCCCCACAGTTCCTATTAGTTCTCACTGATTCAGAAGAGTAGTAGTAAGTGCTGCTGGTCATGTTGTCGGCAAAAAGAACAGATGATGGACGGAATGCTGAACAATGCAAACGTTCACCCTCAGTCATAAAGATCTGGGTTTAATCCATTGTTTTTCTTTGCCCACTACGGCACCCCAGTTTGGACCCAACCATATGCAAATCAGTCTTGACCCTGCTCCCCAGGGGAACTGCCAGGCCAGGTCCTCCCTGGACTGGAAACAAGCATCCTGGGACCGGTTTTGGGGTTTCACCCCTTAGCTGCCTCGCTAGCATGAATCCAGCGGCAAGGTGAGCACGGGACCCACATCTGGGCATATCCTTCCCAATTAGGGTGACAAAGGAAAAAAGAACAGATGATAGACAGAATGCTGAACAATACAAACATTCACCCCAATTCACAAAGATCTGGGATTAATCCTTCATTTTTTTTGCCCACCACGCCACCCCAGGAACTCATCAGAGCAGAGCTTGCCTTCTTTTTTTAATGGGTGTTTCCTTCTATCACTTGCGATCTGCCTACTAGCTCATTTAGCAATTTTTAATCTCTTATTTACGAATGTGGTTGAACAGCATACCACATAAACAATGGCTGCCCAATGTCTAATAAAACTGTAGGATGGGTTAGCCAATTCTGGCTCTACCCCATCACCCCCAGAAGCGGAGAGCTCCATTATTTAAAATCCTGTCATGAAATTGTGGTTACCTAGGAGGGAGCAAAAAGAAAGTAGTCTGTCGTAACAGTTTTAGCGAAGTCTCAGACCTTTCAGAGTCCCTGTTAATGGCCTGTGCCCGGCGTGAAGGGAACTCAAAAGATAAGACCCACAGACTATCCTTAGTTCACCTCGTCCTTCCCCGCACAAGTATCCTGCCTCAGCAGAAAAGCATCAGAGTGTGAGATTAGATTGCAGTGGCAGAAACCCAAGCACAGATAAGGAGACGGTAACAGCATCACCTCGGTACAGCCTGGTTTATGTCACTTTCAATTAGAAGCGTTGTTGTCATTTCCTGCCTTTTACATCTCATCCGTTTTCCTTTTAGCAGCCCATCACCCCACGTTATATGAAGCCCGCTTCGCATTTCATCTTCTAGTCTCTAACCTTAAAGTTTATTTCGAGATTGGTGTGGTACCAGAAAATCGTTGCCAGAATATCATTCGAGATCACTATTATGTCGTACATGGTATTCACAAAAAATTGCACCATAGATGTTATCAATAGAATATCAACAACAAACAGGACGATATTTATGTGCACGATGTTCTGTCACAGAACCTCCAATATTGCACTTGGTGCCGATAGGGCGTAATAAAGGGCGAGATGTACCAAAAAGGCCTTTTGCGAGTCGGAAATAGCGATTTTTAAGAAATCACTATTTCTGATTCGCAAAATTCAATGTTTCACATTTGCGATTCGGTAATAGCGATTTCTTAAAAATCGCAAATGCTATTACCGAATCGCAAATTGCGATACCGGCCCCATTCGCACCTATGAGCCTGTAGGCCCATATTTGCTAATTTTTTGCATTTCCAAAATTGCGATTTCTTAGCTAGAAATCGCAATTTTGGAAATGCAAAACCTCAGGGTGCTGGGGGCCTAAGGCCCCCTCTGCTGCACCCCAAAAAGTTTTTTAGGACATGTAAGGTGCACACATGCCAAATGGGCATGTGTGCTTTACATGCACATTTTAAAAATGCATTTTAAGTGCATTTTTAAAATTTGCACATGGTAACCACCAAGTTCAACTTGGTGGTAAATAGCGATTCCTTAATGCCCAATTCGCATTAAGGAATTGCTTCTTACATGTGCTTCGAAATCGCAAATAAGGATTCCTTATTTGCGATTTCTTATTTAGAGAGTCGCAATTTGCGACTCTCTAAACAGGGTCGCAATTTTGAGGAATCGCTATTTTGCGCTTCCTTAAAATTGCGTTTAGAATGTCTTTAATACATTCTGAATTGGCTTTTTGCATTCGCAAACGGGCATTCGCACCGTTTGCGAATGCAAAAAGCTTTCATACATCTGGCCCTTAGTGCATAAAGATTGTGCCAGAGGAGTTGGTCAACTTCCTGTTTCCGACACACCTGGCAACAAAGTATCTTGTTCTCTTCTCTATAGAAGTCCTGTGCTCCTCTGTTATCCTCTTTCACGTGACTCACAAGTGTTCCCCAGAATAATTAGGTCCAATTTTTGGGATCTACATTGGATCAACAATCGTGTCATCACAAGCTAGCGATCGTACATATTGACAGTCGACAACTAGAACTACAAGAGCTCACAATATCGGTTTTGACAGTAGATGTGTGTTTTCTACTGATAGTTTAGTGGCTATTTGTGCATCGGATTTGAACAGTTAGGTGGAATAAAAGAGTAGCCAGTATGGTGGTTGCATTGCCCAGATACCATTACATTGCCCCTAATGGAGAGTAATAAAAAACCTTGAATTTGTATTTCTGGAAAACAGATCAGGCACGGAAGCTGCTCCTTCTAATACTCCATCTAGCCTCAGAAGTAAAGGATTGTCTCAATGGATGGGGATTTTTATTATTGTACACCTGATGTTTCTTTATCACTCTGGCTAAACCGTTTAAATAATCTAGTGAGCTTCATATAAAACCCTCAGCGGCGTGCTGCAAATCCAAACTAGACAACATTATAAACCAACAAACACCTTCAATAGCAGAGTTCAGAAAAAACAGACAGTCCTGAAGAAATGATAAATTTGCCAAATTCCCAGTTAGTCCCTTACAAGCCATCGTCAGGTTAAATGTTAATGACATTTATTATTTTACAATTTGTGTTTTCATATTGCTGTCTATAAAGAACAATTCTCCTTTGGCTGGGGGTTTGGAACCTACATGAGGCTTTTTGGATTCCTCATCCAGCTTAGAACACAGGTAACCTCAGATGGCATCTTCACCTAGCACCTAGAGGACTGAGCCAGATTACTAAGAAGCTAGCATTTTTTTTTAGGAAACTAATCACTAATCTCCACAATGAATAACTACTAGCTCTCAACCCATTGACCAGCCAAATACTAACGTGAAGATGCTAGGAAAAGTGACGCCTATGTCTCTGCACATGCTATGGTCGGCATTCCTGGATGACATGTACATTAGAGCATCATCTGCCTCACCAAATTATGTTTTTTTTCGTTTTTTTTTTTAATATTGAAAATCATCCAGTAGCTGTTCCTGAAGTCAAAGAAGAAGAAACCTGTGACTTCGGGGGCTGCACCAATGGGTTGCTCCATTAAGGAAGCAGGTACTAGTATTTTTTGTTATCATGAGCATTGGTCTGCAGTACTCCATATCAACAACAATTTAAATGGTTAACTTACTCTGACGATCTTTAGTGAAAGGAAGATATCATGATGCCAGCGATAAACTGTACACTTTAAATGAAAGATCACCTGAACTAAAATGCATCCATGCTTTACTGCTAAAGGCTGAAAGGACATAGAACATGGCAGAAGTAAGTTGGACTGAAGGCACTCCCCCCTGAAAAGTTCTGTGAGGCTTAGGGTGCTACAACCATATGTTTTTGTGTCTATAACACTACAAGAGCAAATAGATAGTATTTGAACATTACAGTCCCCTATGAAGATGGCATGGTCAACATGAAGCTGGCAACCTGCTATTACCGAATTGCAAATTACGATACCGTTCCCATTCGCACCAATGGGCCTGTTGGCCCATATCTGCGAATTTTTTGCATTCTTAACCAGAAATCGCAATTTTGGAAATGCAAAACCCCAGGGTCCTGGTGGCCTAAGGCCCCCTCTGCTGCACCCCAAAATTATTTTTTGGACATGTAAGGTGCACACATGCCAAAAAGGCATGTGTGCTTTACACGTAGATTTTAAAAATGCATTTAAAAGGCATTTTTAAATTTTGCACATGGTTATCACCAGGTTCATCCTGGTGGTAATTAGCGATTCCTAAATGCCCAAATCGCATTTAGGAATGGCTTCATACATGTGCTAAGAAATCGCAAATAAGGAATCCTTATTTGCGATTTCTTATTTAGAGAGTCGCAATTTGCGACTCTCTAAACAGGGTCGCAATTTTGAGGAATCGCTATTTTGCGATTCCTTAAAATTGCGTTTAGAATGTCTTTAATACATTCTGAATTGGCTTTTTGCATTCGCAAACGGGCATTCGCACCGTTTGCGAATGCAAAAAGCTTTCATACATCTGGCCCTTAGTGCATAAAGATTGTGCCAGAGGAGTTGGTCAACTTCCTGTTTCCGACACACCTGGCAACAAAGTATCTTGTTCTCTTCTCTATAGAAGTCCTGTGCTCCTCTGTTATCCTCTTTCACGTGACTCACAAGTGTTCCCCAGAATAATTAGGTCCAATTTTTGGGATCTACATTGGATCAACAATCGTGTCATCACAAGCTAGCGATCGTACATATTGACAGTCGACAACTAGAACTACAAGAGCTCACAATATCGGTTTTGACAGTAGATGTGTGTTTTCTACTGATAGTTTAGTGGCTATTTGTGCATCGGATTTGAACAGTTAGGTGGAATAAAAGAGTAGCCAGTATGGTGGTTGCATTGCCCAGATACCATTACATTGCCCCTAATGGAGAGTAATAAAAAACCTTGAATTTGTATTTCATTTAAAAACTCGAGCCTCGAAAATATATGTGCCTTAAATATGGAAACCCATTTCCCAGGGGCATGCCACCCAGGCCTAAATAAAGGATATATATCACTTGATATTTTTATCTACAAAAGGAGGAAAAGTCCGGTTATGAGAATGGATGCATGTGCCTGCTCTGTAAATGCATTTTCACAAGCTTTTTAAGCTATAAAATCATTTCTTCCTGCGAAACAACTGGAAGACTGACACCAGTATCCTCCCACATCCCTTCTGTGAAGAGTTGAGAGTGCCAAGTCTCTCCAGCCATTGTGGGCTGCTCAAAAAAATAGGACGGATTCCAGACTAGGAATCACTGTCTACTTGAAAATGCATACGTTTACGAAGTCCTTTACACAGTATTTTCGAAAGCATGCTTCTTATACCCCACAGAGAAATCTCTGCCTTTGATACAGTCTATCACTTTTACTTATATTTCAAAGGCTGGCAATTGCTCATACTCGTACATACATTATAATATAAAAGAAGAAGAGAGTAACCGTGGCTAGGTTTCTGCCATGGAATTTATTTAGCTTTCTTCGGTTCCCTGTCTGTCTCTTTTATCTGTAATGAACAAATACCAAAAGGGCTTACCTCTGGGTAGTTACCACTGGGCAAAGTGCACATGCCGGGTGCCTCAGGACTCCTGCACTTAATTTTGGGCTGGATCTTTACAAAGCAGGCTCGGCTCTTTTGATTGTTGCTGCTGCCTTGGGTACAGTCACGTCAAATCTGAAGGGACCCTGTCTTAGTCTGGAGACTGACTGCTGTATCTGCTTTATTTCCAATATTGTTGGACTGGGCAGCGTTATTCCCTAAAGCTGAGGGCCCAGATCACCTTTGAATTTTTGAGAGGAAGGAATGAATGTGGGCACTGCTGCAACTGTTTGGGAAATGTGTATTTTTCCGTGGGTATGCCAGGGATGGCTCTGTGCCAACTTATGTTTGAGCAGCTAACTCGTTTTCTCCAGTTCTACTTATTGGTGAGAAACTGGCCATGCTGCAGCTCAGGCTTTTGACTTTTGAGACCTTGGCTAGGCTGCAGCTCAGGCTCTTGACTTTTGCAACCTTTGCCTGGCTGCAGCTTGGGCTTTTGGTTTTTGAGACCTAGGCTAGGCTGCAGCTCAGGCTTGTTACTTTTGGAACCTGGCTAGGCTGCAGCTCTGGCTTTTGACTTTTGAGACCATGGCTAGGCTGCAGCTCAGGCTCTTGACTTTTGAAACCTTTGCCTGGCTGCAGCTTGGGCTTTTGGTTTTTGAGACCTAGGCTAGTCTGCAGCTCAGTCTCTTGACTTGTGAGACCTTTGCGTGGCTGCAGCTCGGGCTTTTGGCTTTCGAGACCTAGGCTAGGCTTCAGCTGAGGCTTTTGACTTTTGAGACCTTTGCGTGGCTACAGCTCGGGCTTTTGGTTTTTGAGACCTAGGCTGAGCTGCAGCTCAGGCTCCTGACTTTTGAGACCTTTGCGCGGCTGCAGTTCAGGCTTTTAAATTTCGAGACCTCTGTTAGGCTGTAGCTCAACCTTTTGACTTTTTTTTAGCATTGAAATGTCTTTGCCAGAGGAAAGACTGCAAGTCTCTCGAGAAGGGGCTGGTAGAATTGGTAACTTTTCCATAGGGCTAGTGCATTTGATGCAAATCGTTCCCAACAGTAAGTGAGGAATCCTATGTACAAACAGGTTTAAGAAGGTTTCATGCACACACAAACCGCTTTCTAACTTGCAGCTTACCAGGTTTTTCTCAAGACAGAACAGCAGCAGATCGTTCACACAAAACTAAAACTAACTTAGTGACAAAACAGGATACTACGATGTGTTTTTCATTAAAACCAAGTAACTTTTCCGTGTGTTTGTGCACGTATTGTGCTTCAACTGCTCTTTATAACCCGTGCTTCAAAAAGCTTTTATTCATGATATTACTGTCATTAATAGTGCTATAATGCATTCGGTGAATCTGTAGCTGGTTAATCCAGATGTTGCAAGAAAGCAGATGTCAGGATATACCTCATTTCCAGTGTTACAGGTCCGCCGCCGTCTCCAAAGCATCTGGCATACCCTGTAAAATGAATATTAGCCACATCGGTGACTCCAGATGTCTCGCACATGCAGATGTCTTTCTGACTCTCACTTCATACGTTTTTTTATTTGTATTAGTAATTGTCTCGCTTATCCTCAGACTTGCAATATGTGATGATTTTTATTTTTGACTATAAATTAGGAATCCTATTTTTGCTGCACCTGGAAGCCAGAGAGTGTCTAACTCAGAATCTACCTTCATTGTGAGGATGTGTTTTGTTCGTCCCCATTTATTATGAGAACAGATACCGAATACATTGTGCATAACTTATTCACATAGTATTTGAGCAGAAATGGTAAATACTGACTCGATGTTTTGACCTAGACATTGTAGAGTTGAGAAATGTCATTAGCCAAACGGAAGTGTAAGTATTCATAGGTGATTTGTAGCAGGTTGGGCATGGGTACCTTTCGGGAACTGGAGCGAGCTCTTTGCTCTTCTTTTTTTAACATAGCGCCTGTCTTATGAAGCCCGTGTGGTTTTGATGGGTAAAGTATTTACTTTGCATACAGATACCATGCTTCCAAGTCTCAGCTCCCTCATGTTACACACTCTCCGATCTAGGGCTCCACCATTTGTCTTTCTCTGCTTCATGATTTCATCTTTCCCAGAAAGCCACACAAAATAGAGTAGAAATGTGTAGCCAGAATAATAAAGATATATTTCCAAAACTGCAGCTCTGCTTGCACCATAATGAATATGGTTAACAAGTACAGTGGGTACAGGTGCATACACAACTGAGGTTCACAAAAGCAGCATGAGCTAGGATTGCCATGAAAGACTTATGTATAGGTGAAGCATGTGCACTAGCGGTGGAGTAATTCTCATTGTGATGAGTGCTAAATTACATTAATGATGAAAGAAAACATGTAAGACAGGTTCAGCCGTGATAATTGGTTAGGAAATAATGCTAATGCATGGTGTTCGTGAGCTGCTGGGGTGATATTAGTACCTGATTGTCAGTTTCTTGGAATACTACTTGACGATTGTCTTGCATGACTTAGTTTTGAAAAAAGTCCCAAGATGTTGGGCCCACTGACCATGAATGAAATTGCAGTTGTTTTTACTGTGTATGGTGTCTGTTCACCACCTTCACTAGGAGTCAGTGATGCAGAAGTTGTCCTGACTCATACCTGTAGGGCGCCAGCCTGCCCAATATATTCATGGTACGCAGGTGTATATGTGGAAACCAGTCCAGGGTCTGCACTAAGCAGTTCCGCTAGACAATGTTAGGTAAGAAGCTGACTTGGACTTAGCCTGGGGCTTACCATTTGCAGCAGTCATCTCATTCTCCTGCTGCTTCCCCTAATACCATAACATGCTTGCAATACTAAGAGTGAGTTTGTGGTATCAGGCTGTGCATGTACCGCATAGTCCCTTGTATCAGTGATCAGCACGACCATCACTATCAGGACTAAACTGTTTTTTTCCTTGAAATTGATCTTTACTTAAATGTTTTAGTTTGCGCTTGACTGGTTGTTGACTATTGGCTGCTGATGGAGAGAATGCTGAGGCTGTATCAGGAGTTGTCTGGATATAGCTTCTCCCCACCCTCATGTATGTTGCCAGATGAACTGACTGAAAGTGAGGTCCTACTTGAGCTTAATGCTTGCTTCTCTCCCTTTACCAGGTAGGTTGCACATGTCTGTTTGGTACCCAAAGACACTGAGTATCTGCCAATTCCCCAGCATTGACAAAGAGGCCAATCTGCACATCTCCAGCAGACAACCTAAATTAAGAAATGTTTCTGTACAGAACCAGTCACCAATAATTTTCAGGACGTTTGGGTCCCAGGTCCTGGATCCACTCAGATTTTGTGGATTCCTCTTAATGTAAGATGTACATGGGATAGAATCTCCAGTGATTGTTTCTTTACGCCGTCTTTACACTACTTGCAGCTATAGTATGTTTTTTGTTGATTGCCTCAATAAAAAACGATGACACTGGCCATGTAAAATATTTAAGCACTTCCTATATGCTTACTGGTCATGTCTGGCTATTTCTCTTTCGTTATGAACCCATAATAAATAAAATAATGCAATGCATTTCCGAAATGGCAGCCCTGAGGAACTTCTTGAAGTGCCTTAAGAAATACAGCAGGAATTCATTGTCATTTATTCCACCTCTTATCTCTGCATCAAGAAAGTTGAACGAATTCCATTCTTGATTACTACATTGTCAGAATTGTTACTCCTACCAAAGACTGTGTTATTTTGTTTAAAACTGTTGCAGGGACCCATTAGTAGAATAATCACAATAGGTTGAGTCTAAATTTTTCTTTAGAGAGTGTTAATGTGCGCGGTCTGTGTTGCTAAGTAACCAAGATAATTTCTATGTATATTGTCAAATAAGGCAGCCGAGCCTCATTCAATGGATGTTGTCTTACGTAAGACGCTGAGCGTAACTGGCGCCTAACGTGACTCTCGGCCACTTATCTGGAGGTTGAAGCTGGAGAACAACAGCAAACTATTTATTGACACGCTCCGACGGCAGCGGCTGACAGTCTCCGACCTCCACAGCTGTACAAGCTTTGATGGTGGTTGATGCGAGGTCCTCGACAATGCTGCTCCCAATAAAGGAAGTTGCCAATTCAGCACAGAAGAGTTGTCTGCCTTGTCGGTGTGGTTTGTTTCAACTAGTCGTCGCCACTAAAAAGTGCCACACCAGGAAGGTAATGTGGTTTTATAAAATGTATTGAAGATAACATACGTGCGGCCAACAGGGCAGACGGAACAGTTCCAACTGCCGTCCTTAGAACATTTCTTACACTACGTACGTTTCCATAGCAACGGTTGTTATGCTACCACCATTCCAGGTTCTGATGAACAGAACTTAACAGGCAAATTCACGAAGGCTTTGATATGGTGTCTTCCTTTGTTAATGATCACTTTCATGGCCATTTTCCTTACTCATTTGTATTTCAAACTGAGGGGCTAATTCACAAAGTTAATTTACAAGTACCTGAAGTAGTACTGCATGAGTACGACTTCACATGCTCATAAATGGCTTGTGAGTTGGCACCATTATGTTTTAGATGCACAAATATATTGTGCCTTTGAGAAAACTGCCAACTTCTACAGTAAAGCAGGCTGATAAATACATAACTGCGTTGTTCACGAAAGCAATAAAAGCTTTTAAATACAAAAAACGTGAGCTGATTCACAAAAGCATTTTTGTATTTTTGTGAATATGGGAAATTAGTGCCACAGGTGTACTCTTTTCCGTACTCTTAAATGCTTTTGGGTGTTGTCTCCAAAACATCCATCTGCCTATTTGTAAAAGTGCAGAAACTACAGGCCTTTTTGTTTGTGCCAACTGTGTATGACTATTCCCATTTTAGTCTCATTTTATGTGCTTTGGAGCACATACACATGTTAAGGAGTGCTGCCGGAGTTCTCCTTTACATACTTAAAAATTGATTTGTCAACAGGCCCCTAAGACTAGAAAGAAAGCCATATTTAGATCTGATTCATGTGCTCATGTTGTGTAGTTGTCGCAGAGTTGTATGTGAAATACATTAACCATAATAACAGGTTGGATTCCCCGGTGTGGCAGCGTCCAAGTAGTTCATGTTGAACAGAAGCCCGTAAGGCTGGGTCAGCAAGGCCTGATTGTTTTCGGCAGTTTTTTTCCTCGTCCATGGCTGCCGTAAACACTTTCCTCTTTAGATGTTGGATTGTGTTATGTCTGGCAAGAAATAAGGACCTCTTGAACTTTGGCCAGACTCAAATATTTGTAAAGCAGAGCGTGTAACGTTGACTGGCCAGGCCTGTGTGACACGGAGAAAGCAAGGCCCTTTTTTAGCCAAAGAGGATATGTCCTTTTCATTCACATCGGTGACAGGGTGAAGTGTGAGCACATCTGGCCAGTTAAGCTTTAACCATTTCACAGGAGTGACGAAAAACTGGAAGGAGTTTGCACGTAGCCCAGGATATCCCGCGCTGAACACTGTTGCTTTAATTCGCGTCGGAAGGTTTGCAGTTAATATTATCCCTGGAACGCTGTCAAGCTTCTGACAGTGCCTGGGTGTATGCAGAACGATGAAATTGAGACGCCAAGGTAGTTTTGAAAAATCTGTTTCTACTCAGCTCGGTTAGGGTTTATAAAACTTCATGAGAAAGAATATCGAGTTGGGGTTTTCGGCTTGTTTCTTCTGCTGTGCTACACGTCCGCCATTTTAGGAATTGAGCCTTTTACTTTCTCACATGGCGGCTGCATTTGCTGCGCCTCTGTCCAATGGCTAAGGCGATGCCAAAACATGACTTGCCACGAGTGCACTTCAAGCCAGTTCCTTCTAAGTGCGTTGTTACTGTTACATATTACTTTGCCATAGGTTTGATGCCAAACACTCTTTGTGGAATGAGTCTCTTAGAACTGGCACTTGTCCACAAAGTTATTTTGGTACTGTAGGTAACTTCCCTGAACACTTGAGCTGTGCTCATTCTGTATGTAAAATGGGATTCCCTTCTTGGCCTCAGCCAAAAAGCACAGAGGTCTCAAGTCTGTACATGGCAATACTCGCACACTCCCATCCCCATTTGTTTGGTATCCTACCAGATTTGTTAAACTGGTGCCAACATTCAACAAAGTTGTAGTTATTGTGTCATGAGAAAACCGTTAAAATTAAAGCTTCAGTAAGGCATTCTTCTTAGAAAACAAGATCATTCTTACTTTTACAATTCCTGCCGATAAAATGTATTGAAGTTACTTAAACGTAGAATTTGTGAAGTTTATTTTAAGATTGTTGTTTAAAAGTTTTTTAACTTAAGTTGTGCATGTTATTTATAATAGATTTTTAAATATGTTAAGTTTAACTATGAAATGTTTACTTCTCTGCAAAAATCTCTCTTCGAAGATTTAAACTGACAATGGAAATCTCTGTTATTTTGTGCAAAGGGTGCAAGAATAAGGTATTTGTGAGAAAATGGATTCAGCCTTTTTTCCGCAGAATGGTTATTTTAATAAGCTGTTACTCAATTTCTAAACTTAATTTGTTCCATTACAAATTGCAGGCCATTTGTACTGGCAGTTACATCTGTGACCCTAAACATGATTAAAAAAAAAAAAATGACGAACAGTTTTAACTCTCTGGATTGATGGGTAGTTATCTCGTGTATTTTTGTCATATATCTGCCATTTTCAGCTTTCTAACGTTTCTTACTTTCTCTCGGAAGGAATAGTTGTGCCTCATGCTGAGGCCATTCTCACATTTCCTTAATTAGCAGTTCATAGCTGTTGTAAAAAATTAAGGGCCAGATGTATCAAGGTTTTTTGCATTCGCAAACAGTGCGAATGCCCATTTGTGAATGCAAAAAGCCAGTTCAGAATGTATGAAAGACATTCTAAACGCAATTTTAGGGAATCGCTAAAATAGCGATTCCTTAAAATAGCGACCCTGTTTAGAGAGTCGCAAATTGCGACTCTCTAAATAAGAAATCGCAAATAAGGATTCCTTATTTGCGATTTCTTAGCACATGTATGAAGCCATTCCTAAATGCGATTTGGGCATTTAGGAATCGCTAATTACCACCAGGATGAACCTGGTGATAACCATGTGCAAAATTTAAAAATGCCTTTTAAATGCATTTTTAAAATCTACGTGTAAAGCACACATGCCTTTTTGGCATGTGTGCACCTTACATGTCCAAAAAATAATTTTGGGGTGCAGCAGAGGGGGCCTTAGGCCACCAGGACCCTGGGGTTTTGCATTTCCAAAATTGCGATTTCTGGTTAAGAAATCGCAATTTTGGAAATGCAAAAAATTCGCAGATATGGGCCAACAGGCCCATTGGTGCGAATGGGAACGGTATCGTAATTTGCAATTCGGTAATAGCAGGTTGCCAGCTTCATGTTGACCATGCCATCTTCATAGGGGACTGTAATGTTCAAATACTATCTATTTGCTCTTGTAGTGTTATAGACATAAAAACATATGGTTGTAGCACCCTAAGCCTCACAGAACTTTTCAGGGGGGAGTGCCTTCAGTCCAACTTACTTCTGCCATGTTCTATGTCCTTTCAGCCTTTAGCAGTAAAGCATGGATGCATTTTAGTTCAGGTGATCTTTCATTTAAAGTGTACAGTTTATCGCTGGCATCATGATATCTTCCTTTCACTAAAGATCGTCAGAGTAAGTTAACCATTTAAATTGTTGTTGATATGGAGTACTGCAGACCAATGCTCATGATAACAAAAAATACTAGTACCTGCTTCCTTAATGGAGCAACCCATTGGTGCAGCCCCCGAAGTCACAGGTTTCTTCTTCTTTGACTTCAGGAACAGCTACTGGATGATTTTCAATATTAAAAAAAAAAACGAAAAAAAACATAATTTGGTGAGGCAGATGATGCTCTAATGTACATGTCATCCAGGAATGCCGACCATAGCATGTGCAGAGACATAGGCGTCACTTTTCCTAGCATCTTCACGTTAGTATTTGGCTGGTCAATGGGTTGAGAGCTAGTAGTTATTCATTGTGGAGATTAGTGATTAATTTCCTAAAAAAAAATGCTAGCTTCTTAGTAATCTGGCTCAGTCCTCTAGGTGCTAGGTGAAGATGCCATCTGAGGTTACCTGTGTTCTAAGCTGGATGAGGAATCCAAAAAGCCTCATGTAGGTTCCAAACCCCCAGCCAAAGGAGAATTGTTCTTTATAGACAGCAATATGAAAACACAAATTGTAAAATAATAAATGTCATTAACATTTAACCTGACGATGGCTTGTAAGGGACTAACTGGGAATTGGGCAAATTTATCATTTCTTCAGGACTGTCTGTTTTTTCTGAACTCTGCTATTGAAGGTGTTTGTTGGTTTATAATGTTGTCTAGTTTGGATTTGCAGCACGCCGCTGAGGGTTTTATATGAAGCTCACTAGATTATTTAAACGGTTTAGCCAGAGTGATAAAGAAACATCAGGTGTACAATAATAAAAATCCCCATCCATTGAGACAATCCTTTACTTCTGAGGCTAGATGGAGTATTAGAAGGAGCAGCTTCCGTGCCTGATCTGTTTTCCAGAATTATTTTTTTCTATATCAAGTTATGCACATCTGCACACAGGTCTGATTTAGGCTTGGTATGGCTTACAAACAAGATTATATTAGCATGTGATAAGTATGTCATAGGTTTGTATAGCACTTCAATTAATTTTGAATCAAACCTGATTAGCACTAGTTAAAAGATGTGCGACAAATTGCCTCGCTAATCAAGGTGAATCAGTCTTTGCAAGGGATATGTTAATGCAGCGTGCTCCAATCCCGAGCTTCGCTCTGTAGTTAACTGACTCAACTTGCTGAAGACTTTTCACTCAGTTTTTTTTATTCCCTGTGCTCTCATCTTCACCAGGACTCAGACAGAAAATCTGATCCTAAAATGGGTGGATTTAACAAGCACACTAAAAGAACAAGCTAATACAATCAGACGCTGTCATGACTTTTTGAAGGGCTGTTTAGTGGTGTGGCAGTTCTAAACCATCGTATTTTTAAACTGCTGGTCTTGAAATTGTGTGTGCGTTTTGTGGTGTCTTATCTTTGGATACGTTTGTGGTTTGATTTGGTTTTATTTTAAAAATATCAAATTTCCACTGGTTTGCTTTGGTTCAGGGCCCAAATGGTGAAGTTGTATGCATATATGAAATTGTGTTTAAAGGGCACAAATCCAGCTTTGAGGGTTAATTTGTCTCCTGAGCCCTAGATTCCATTCCATATTTTTAAGATAACCACTGTACGTGACTTCCATTTGATTATTTCTTTGCAAATATATTTTATGTGGACATTCTGAAAATCTGCAGAGATCCTGCCCTCCTGGGCCTAGTTTTCATGAAGCACATCAATCATGAATGTAATGCGAAAATATGAATATTCCTAACCCGCTGCCATAAGTAAAACTGAAAAGGGAAAGATTTTTCCCCTCTTTCTGCTTATGCGGGCTCATGATGTACATTCATGACATTAAAGCGCATCAGCTTGTTTTGCATTAAATTAAATTTTTCTCCTCCTCCACCTCAGTATACAGGTCATGAAATACACCATCACTGGGCAAATCTTCAGTAAAAATTTTATTGAAGTATTTGTGCTTGGCATTTCAGAGGTGCATATAACGTTGTACTAGATGCTTGTTTGAAGCCCCTAATTGATTTTAGGTCCCCAGTTCTCTCCACTCAATCAAACGCCCTTGGGCAATTGTTCTTCACTGTTTGAAGCTTTTAACTATTACCTGCTTTATCCATGTTGTCTTTTAGAGCTCTAGTATGTTATTAAAGTATATGTCACCTGACGATCTAAATGCTCAACCCAGGATAATTTTAGCGGCTACTCCACAAAGCAGGTAGATTTGTTGTGAGCGTCCGTCATTGTAGCATCTTATTTGCCAACAATGTTATTTTAAATATTTTCGTTAAACAGCACTCGAGGTGCATATTTGATTATTGTTTTCTTTTAATTTGTTTGTAAAATTGTTTTTTATATTTCACATTGCTTTTACCAAGTTGTATTAACAATCAAGTGTTTCACATCCCCTCTATAATCCTAAAGCCTGATTCCCTTGAAGAATGTACTGCAATTTTTTTTTTTTCAAAATGCTAAATGAATGACATTTTTAGAACGTTTGACACACATAAAGCCAATGTCTGAAAACTAGAGATTTAAGACTGTAGAATCCATTTTAGATTTATTGTCCTGTTGCAATGGTCACTCACTAGCAATAGGGGGCTTATCCCATCAAAAACTGTTGTTAATTTATGTGTTTTGATAGATTATCATCAAATCTGCCTCTCGGCTGCATAATTGGAACAGAAAATGGCTCATTAAAGGGTGCTGGTAAAATACATTTGTTGGTTAGACTAAAGAGGGCGTGCTACTGTATCCCCGGTGCGCACACATGTATTACACAACCACAACTGAGAAGTAAAAACATACACAGTTGTCCCAAAAACTACTGAAAAAATCAGAGGTGCAGGAGAAGAAGTATGGCGGCTTGGTCTCAACATTTATAAAAGACCTAGGAGGAACACATATATACGTGATGGTGCAGGTAAAAGGCCAGAGCCAGTAGGTACAAACTGAAGAGACACAAGACCAGTACTTAGATGAGTCCAGAGAGATGAGGGTTGGAACATATTGATTCTGGGTCGGACTGCATTGTATATCCAGCACAAACATAAGAGGAACCAATTGGCAATAGTTAAGTCAATGGTGAGGAGGAAGCTGTCGCAGCTTTCCAAGATGGAAGTGACTGAAGAGGTCTCTCACAGAGGGAAGCAACACAAGCAGGGCACACAAGATGAACTAACATAGAAATTGTGTCTATAATGGGTGGACATTATGTAAATTTATCAGAAGTGGAGTGTTGCAGTCGTTTCTTCTCACTTTAGCTCTCAAAATAGTAATCACTAAGGAGACCCACTTAAAAGCATACTCATCGCAATTCATTTAGCCTTCTTGATAGTGTATCTCAAGACAGGTGGCACAACACATAACACACCCACCTGTACTTTAGAGTGTTAGAGACTGTTAGTAAACAGAAAAGATAATATATTCGTTATCTGGTGGGTACTTTTTGCAGCTTCTGCTGTCGGCCTCTAGGTCACAGTGGTGTTAGTCCTGCCCTGTGAGGCATTACATACTAAGAAAGGGAATACCAGCAATGGCCATGATGCTGACACGCAAGGGCAAAACTCAATGCATCTTTTTGAGTTTATGTCAGAAAAACAAGAATAGACGTCTTTTCATTCAAATATGTTGTCGGAGGATGTACTGAAGTCCCCAAGATCATTGCTGAGCAGATGGAGACTTCCAGCTACAGTGGCCCTGTTCCAACAGGGGAGTAGAAGTCTTATCCTCCCTGAGATGGTGGGCCTCTGGGCAGCCTGTCGGCTCTTAATTTGATCTTTAGCATTTCTAATAATCATTAACTAGTCATGTACTCCGTTTTAGCTTGTTTGTGAAAGGGTCGACCATCTGGGTTTTTGAGGGCCAGAGAGCTGTTGAACTCTTTTAAGGCTCTCTTTTGAAGAACTGAAGTGCTTTCGCATGTTGAGGTTAGTTTGTCTGCAAATGAATCATAATACCGTGCCAGGTTTTTTTCAATCTCCACATTGTTGAAAGGTTTTGCCATATGTATTGAGATATTTTTAATAATCAGTCAAGAAGCAATTTGCAAAAGAAATACTTATAAGTACCAGGAAGGTCCTACTAAAATTCCCTCTCAGAGTGCTGTTTTCTGATTAGTTTAACTGTCCCGCACATAGGCAATGAGAGAAAGACACTCATGAATCGAGTCCAGTTCAGAGGTCTGAGCTGTGTTGACTTTCCTATCCTTCACGGCATATAGATTTATTTTTGGTTTGGGAGGAACCAAAAATACTTCAGCACAGACTAACATCGCTGCAAGGATTTGTTCTAGTTTGAAAGCTTGTCAGAATTTGTCAATACCAACATAAGTCTTTGTCAGCATGGTTATACTCCTTTTTCGAAAGAGTTTTTTTGGTAAGAAGTTCCTAAGGCTCTACATTTACTTGGTACAGATGAATAGCTCAAACTTCTCAGCATGAGTTCATTTAACAAGTAATGAAGATGGGGGTGATACTTTGGACAGCAGAGCCACCCATGGCATACTGCTGCATGAAAGCACTATTTTTTAAATTGTGGTAAAGTCATGTTCATTATAGTTGTGTTTCCCTTTCTTTCCTCCCTGGTGGCCACAGATGCGAGTGCCACAATGAAGGCTCCATAAATGCCAAAAAGTGGGTCAAACATCTTGCGCTGCCAAGGAATGAGTCCACTATGGAAATCCTTACTAAAAGGGGTTGACCAAATAGTGTTGCAAAAATGCCTAAATAGGAAGTTTACAGAGTTTGGTTGACTGAGCAGTTACATCCTATTTTGGGGAAGTATAGATGTTTTTTCTGTAAAACCTGATCTTACATGCATTTCAATGATGCAAGGCATCACATTTGGCACACTTGCACATCGTTCTTACTGGCCCTTGCAAGTTCACTGCACTAACAAGTATATTGTGGTTGGAGGCCTAAACCGTTGTTCCTCAGACCTAGGTTGGACATTGACTCATGCGGCATCAGTACTTTAAGTTAAAAAAGGTTACACAATTTTCATAGTCTTCAAAATCATACATTTCTGTGTAAATCCTCCTTTTCATCAAATTTCATGGCTTCCACAAAGATGTTGTAAATAGAATGAATTGTTAATAAAGTGATTTGGAAAAAGGCACAGCCTCATATGTGTAGGGCAAATCAAATTGATGTGCTTTCAGTTGAGCACCGAAGAGTTCTTGTGGGCACGCTGATGTGCGTTTGCCATTACTTATTTAAGATTGATAATACTGTTTCTTTTTGGTACCTATTTGCCCTATAGTTAATGCTTTTTAATGTGTATTGATCTGTTTGTAGAATAGAATGCTGGTAATTTATTTGCGACCATTGACTTTTTCTAATGTATTGTTGACATATTTGAAACACAACTTTTAATACAGTAACTAGCTAGGGGTATTTCTATTTTGGAATGCAAATTGCTTAATCCATTTTAATTTGCCAGATAAATTAAACATATGATTTAAAAGCTTTTTAATGTGTGTTGTTTTCTTATTGAGAAACAATAGAATATAGATCCATCAAATATGTGCATTTGTTGAAAGGTATATTTTTTATAAAAATGTTTTTAACTGTTTCACTGTGAATGTACATTTTAAATTATTAAGGTTAAATGTGCGCTATTATGAAAAATTATGAAGTTGTACTTACATGAACTTAGTCAGGAAATCCAGACACAGAGATTCTCGGTGGTGCAAAGAACAGTGATATTTTACTACTTAACTCATATTTTACGTTGTAATATTTTAATGTTCCGGAGAAACTATTCACATCTAATGCCTGGTGAAGGATGACTGACGTCAGTTAACAATGATCTGCTCTTGAGTCCTGTAAGCACAAAATTAAAGAACTACGCTTAACCAGATAGTAAATTTAAACACCATCGGAGAGAGGGTTCAAATCTACTTTGGCTCATTTTTTTATTTATATCTTCTCAACCCCATGAAATTGTAATATTGCCCTTTGCGGTCACTTAACGTGTCAGTGCAAATTTGGTGTCATTTTATCTTAATGAGAATATTTTTAAAATATAGTGCATGGTATCATAGGCCAGCATATGTATCAAAGAAAGCTTATTTCATCATGAGCTAGGGATGAATCTTGTTAATTTTTGAGTGTGTAAATAGGGGAGCTCCCAACTTGGAACTCAAAGGAACACCATAGTCAAGGCAAAGAAGCAGTGTCTAGTGTTCAGCCATGAAATGCACGGGGGTCCTTAAAATTGTAAAAAAAATAATCCAGGTTAGTGAAAAACCAGCAGGTCCATACATTGCTTAACAGGTACATGTATTTGACCATACCAGACACCATGTCTAATTAGAAGAGCTTTTTGAAAAAGGTTTGGCTTGTGGAGGTGACATTGTCGGGACCACATGAACCGTTTCTGTGGAGTGGAGTTAAACGTGAATTGGTGGTAACCTGGTGGTAAAATTGAGGCAGATTGGAAAGTAAATTAGGGAAAGAGACTGGTCAGAGGTTAGCAAGTATTGATGGGTCAAGTGATAGTTTCCTTAAGTAAAGGATTATCCCACATGTTAAAAGAAGTCCAGAACAGAGGCCGAAGTTTAACAGTACATTTAAAAATGGAAGAGAGGGGAGGCAACTCAAAAGCATCATGACGCTGAAAGAGCGTTACTGGTACTAGTTAGCATGGGACAAAAGGATTGATAGGCTGAAAATATTAAACAGATAGTTTAATATAACGCTGCAGCTATTTCCATCGAAAGTGTGTTGGCGACACTGTTTCTCGTCCTGATAATAACTAGAAGAAAAAAGTCTCTATTTTTACTTAACTTCCAAGTCAACATTAATGAATCAAGCAGCAGGGCCTGTTCTGAAATGATACAAGCCAAGATAAACAGAGAGCTCTAAATCTGCGCGATAGGAATGCAAGGATTATGGGAACAGCAAAGCCCCAACATGTAATGGGCTATAAACAATCTGTGTGTGAAGGGGAAAGAGCTAACCACGTCTAAGCAGTCCGGCGAAGAAAACGCCACTTTTCTGAGCTTGTAGGAAAGCACAATTGGCTTAAAAGAAAAAGTTTAAAGTACACAGCTAAGGGTCATGGTTTAAGGTATTCTGATAGAAACAGATCTTTCTAATCCTACAAGAGGGCATGTAGTTTTCCGAATTACAAATAACTATGAGCTGGTCCAGTGCTGCTTTTTAACGGTGTTGGCGTGGTGTCTGTAGGGCGGTGATTGATAGCAGAGTGCCACAAGGAATTGCATCACATACTTTATTGTGAGGTGTGGTGGTTACTTAAAGTAATTTAGTACTTTTGGATGACAGACTAAATATTAATTTTTTATTTTGATGTGCTAGGCGCTTAGATATAACGCATGAGCCATTTCAGAGCGCTTCTGCAGAATGGTTATGTCGGGTCTTGCCAACTTCTCTGGACAGTGTTTTGTGCAGTGTGCAGGCTCACTGAAAGAGAGGGTTCTGGAATGCGAATGATTAAGAAAAACATTGTCAGTTTTGATTTATTGTAGGTCTGAACTTTGTGAAAATATGCATAAAACTGCCCTTAAAAAGATCAGTCATTCTAGCATGTTAGCCTTTTTTTATAAGTTTAAATTACACTCATAACCTTTATGTACACGTGTGTATTTACACACACGCACACACACAGGTATGCTTAATATATATTTATAAACCAATAAATCAAAATGTTTTGTGTCAAATGTCACTTTGGAACTTTTCCAGAAGGCTTCACCTCTCCTCATATCTGTGGCAGCTAAAATTACTCTTGACAGCTGTGTCTGTGAAAAGCTCAACCCCACCTTGTCCTTGGAAAACCTCATGAGGGAGCGTCATTTACACCGCAACTCTAAACCACCGCCCTCAGGTGGGTAAGCGGCAGAGTGTCTAGAGCATGTGTTGTCAGTTGCACCAGGCTTCATTGAAAGTCTTCATATATTTTGTTTATAAAACATATCAAAAGGTTTACATTTTCTCACTCATCAGGGGTCTCCCTAGTAAAAAAACACATTTTAAACAGTACACTGCGCAAATGACTTTGCACCCCCTCTTTATCATGGTCTTCCTTTAGCAGTAGTTATCACCAGGTGACCAAATCTTAAATTTTCTTTATGCCCTTCGGAAATGTAATTTTCCTTCTCTAAAGCTACATTTCATTTCAGTTTCTCTTAGAGTCAGGATGTAAAGACAGTGATACGGGTGCGTTCCTGATACCCATGGCCCAAGCATCCCTTTTGGATATAGAAACTAACTCGTCGGGCATTCCTTTGAAGTGCCCAAGTAAAAAAAAAAAAAAAAATCTTAATAATTGTAATTTCATTTATATCGCTCTTTCTACACTGACAAGGCATTGAAGCCCTACGCTGAGCAGCATGCCTAGGATGCATCCTAGGGTCCAAATGACCGACCTCAAACAGTCAGCTGAAGCCACAGATCTATGTCTGGAACAGAAGGTATATCATTAAGTTTATTCTGTAGTATGACCTCCAAGCAGATCTCAGCAGGGCATCTTTGCCAGGATGATATCCCAAAATAAGAAGTATAGGTGTTCCATAAGGAGCAAAACTCATCACATTTCAGCGGAAGTGAAACCCCACATTGAATAAACGGTAGGATCCGTCATCCTATCTGTGTAGTGTCTGTGAGCTGAAAGTACTTCTCGGATACATTTGTCTAAATGATATGAGCAAGCTGCTCTTGTAGTGTACTGCACTAGAAACAATTTGCTTTGCTGCAGGGTCAGTACTAAAGAACAACAGTCCTTCGTTGTAGGAAAGTACCATCTCCTTGGCATGTTACCCCAAATTTCTGCCTCATTGTTAGTATGTTTAACTGTGTCACTGGGATCCTGCTAGCAAGAACCCCTGTGCTTATGGTTTATGGCCTGCTTGTCAGTGTGTTTTTACTGTTTCTCTAAATTGTCACTGGAGTACTGCTAATCAGAACTCCAGTGCTCATGCTCTCTTTAGTTCCAAATTTGTCACTGTAGTTTAGTGACCACATATTCCACTCCAAATTGGCATACTGGACCCCTCTTATAAGTCCCTAGTATATGGTACCTAGGTACCCAGGACATTGGGGTTCCAGGAGATCCTTATGGCCTGCAGCATTTCTTTTGCCACCCATAAGGAGGTCATACAAACCTTTCTTCAGGACTGCCATTGCAGCCTGAGTGAAATAGTGCACGCACTATTTCACAGCCATTTTCCCTGCACCAGGTAACTTATAAGTCACCTGTATGTCTAACCTTCAGTTAAGGCTAGGTGCAAAGTTACTGTGTGTGAGGGCACCCCTGCACTAGCAGAGGTGCCCCCACGTTGTCCAGGACCAATTTCCCAGACTCCGTGGGTGCCGGGACGCCATTCTAAGTGTGCACTACATAAGGTCAATACATATCTGTAGCTTGACAATGGTAACCTGGAATTTGTCCATGTGAGGTGTCTAGGATTGTGAAACTGTACCCCCAATCTGATTCTGGTATCGGGGGGCAATTCTATGCACCCTGAGGGCTCCACCATGGACCCCCAGTACTGCCAAACCAGCTCTCTGAGGATTCCACTGCAGCCCCAGCTGCTGCCACCTCACAGACAGGCTTCTGCCCTCCTGGGGCTTGGGCAGCCCAATCCCAGGAAGGCAGAACAAAGCATTTCCTTTGGGGGGAAGGTGTTACACCCTCTCCCTTTGGAAATAGGTGTTACAGGCTTGGGATGGGTGGCCTCCCAGAGCCTCTGGAAATGCTCTGAAGGGCACAGATAGTGCCCTCCTTGCATAAGCCAGTCTACACTGGTTCAGGGACCCCCAGTCCCTGCTCTGGCGTGAAACTGGACAAAGGAAAGGGGAGTGACCACTCCCCTGTCCATTACCACCCCAAGGGTGGTGCCCAGAGCTCCTCCAGAGTGTCCCTGGCATTAGCCATCTTGGATTCCAAGGTGTTGGGACTCTCTGGGAGCATCTGAGTTGCCAGTGCCAGCAGGTGACGTCAGAGACCCCTCCTGATAGGTCCATACCTGGTTAGGTAGCCAATCCCCCTCTGATGGCTATTTAGGGTCTCTCCTCTGGGTGTTTCCTCAGATTCGGATAGCAAGGCTCCATTAGGACTCCTCTGCATCCTTTGCTTCAGCTTCTATCGTCGGATCAACCACAGAACTGCTCCATGAACCCTGTAACTGCAACAAAGTATCCAAGAAGGCTCCTGCGACTCTGTAACTTCAGCTCCTGCCAGCAACTGCAACAGTTTTCAGGTTGTGCATCCTCAGAAAGCTCCCTGTCTTCAACCTGCACTGGAAGAATTGAAGGAATCTCCTGTGGAGTGACGGAGTCACTTCCCTGCTTCAGCAGGCACCCTTCTGAAGCGACAACCAGTACCCTGGGTCCCCTCTCATCTCGATGAGCGTGATCCCTGGAACACACGTGGTGGACCGAAGTGACCTTGACTGTCCAAAAGTCCAGCTGTCAAAATTTGGTGGAGGTAAGAGCTTGCCTCCCCGTGCCCAACAGTACCCCTGTGCACCATGTGGTCTGCAGCTCCTTGGGCTTCTGTGCACTTCTTCCAAGAATCCTTCATGCACAGTGTAGCCCAGGTCCCCAGCACTCTATCCTGCGACACTCAGCTCCGTGAGTTGTTCTTCAGAGGCGTGGGATCCCTTTGTGTAGTGCTACGACGCCCGCCATTTGCAACTTCTCTGTCCCCGTGTTCTGGGACTCCTGTGGGTGCTGCCTGGTCTTCTGAGGGCTCTCTGAAGTGCTGAGTCCCCTCTCTCTCTCCTCATCCTGAGTTGAGACCTCTAGGTCCCTCCTGGGCCCGGGCAGCACCTTTCCCCGCCAAACGCGTTTCTTGCGTGAGCCAAGGCTTGTTGGCGGAATCCAATGATGAAAACCAGCCTGCATTCTTCTACTCGACGAGGGACATCTCCTGCTCCAAGCAGGAACCCGCAGCTGGCTTCTTTGGTGCATTTCTGACTTTTTCTTCCAATCAGAGAATCCACTTTTGCACCTTCATCCAGGTTAGCAGGGGCTCCTGTTCTTCCTGTGACTCTTGACGGACATCCGGACTTGGTCTCCTCCTTCCACAGGACTACAGGTCCAGGAATCCATCGTTGGTGTCTTGCTTGGTTTTTGCATAATCCTTTACCACGACTTCTAGTGTGTTCTGATGAAACTTGCTGTACTTTACTTCTGTTTTCCTGGGCTCTGCGGTGGGGTAGTTTACTTACCTTTGATGTTTTCTTACACTCCCAGCACCCCTCTACACACTACACTTGCCTAGGTGGGAAACCGACATTCGCATTCCACTATTTTAGTATATGGTTTTTGTTCCCCCTAGGCCCATTCAAATCTATTGTGTTTTTCACTGTTTGCACTATTTTATGACTGTTTACTTACCTGATTTTGGTTACTAGTGTATATATTGTGTATAATACTTACCTCATAGGGGAGTATAGCATCTAAGATAGTTTTTTGGCATTGTGTCACTAAAATAAAGTACCTTTATTTTTGGTAACACAGAGTATTGTCTTTCTTGTGTATAAGTACTGTGTGACTATAGTGGTATTGCAAGAGCTTTGCATGTCTCCTAGTTCAGCCTTGGCTGATCTGCTACAGCTACCCCTAGACAGCCTAAGCGGCTAGACACTGTCTACATTTCACTAAGGTGGATCACTGGACCTGGTAGGTGTAAATACCTCTGGTACCCACTACAAACTAATTTCAAAAGGAATATAGGTGAGTAGAATACGCCTACATTTGTCCTGGATTTAGTTTTTTTTAATTTACAAAATTCAAAAGGGTTAGACTTGGAAATCTATGACATTTGCATGCAGGTAGCCTATTAACAGTTACCTTCCAAACCCTGACCAGTTTACACGAGTTTTTTATGCAATTTTCTTCAAAGCCAATTCTTTCTCTACAACGCAAAAATAGTTTGCTCTTTGAGGCACCCAATCTACGTCACCTCAATTACTTAGGGTTGTTTCTTTTCCCATTCTGAAAAGAAAAACTTGCTGCTGCTTTCTTCGTGAGTGAGTACTTTTCCGTGTACTTCCAGTGTAAGAGAGAACTTCGGTGGTGTTTACAGGAATTTCAGTGTTGTACGCTCTGTCCCTTGCTCCCCTTCCCTCACCAAACACACACGTAAGGGCACGTGGAATGTCAGTTTATAAAATCCATAAATACTGATTGTTAATTACTAAAGGGAACGTACACACCTAAGTTCTACGTCTTGCTCACATAAGTGATGCACAGATGGACACAAAAGTTTGTCAATGAGACTCTATTTCTTTTCGAAGTTGTGGTTTGAAATTGTACTTTTGACTTTGCTTTTACATGTTTTCGTATTTGTGAGGGTCGCCTAATCCACAGTATATTTTAATAATGGAAAATCATAGCTGAAAAATGCTCTGCCCCCTGACTGTGAATCTTAAAAATAACAGTGTAGTATTTTAGTAAAGAAAGTTAAACATTCTACATAATTGTACCCTTAGTGACTGCTTCAGCACTGTCTAAACCCTGTCTTGTGTTTCAGTGATATGGAAGGGGAAGGCATATTTTTCTTTCCTTCGTAGTTTCTGAAGGTAGTATGTGTTTAGTTCCATTTGTGCCTGATATTGAACTACACATTCTGCATGTTTCTTTCACCGTATATGTGAAGCAAACAAAATCACTTTCCAGTATTCGACCAGTCCCTACCTTCCTAATATGAGTGAACGTTGCTTGATGTTTCGACTAGTAGCTTCCATTCTCTAGATTGTTTTTTGCACGGTCCTGTAACTCTCGAAATTCGATTCTTGCGTACATAGGGTCTGTCATCATATCTCCTTCTGTCGGACCACTGTACTCCTCCATGTAGTTCTTTAGGGATGTGGTGCGATGGGGTTTTCCTATACATCAGTTTTCCTTGCAGAGTATTATGTAAAGTAAAAGCAGTGGCAGATTTTGCATTAGGGCGCTGGGGCCACGCCCCTAGCATTTTGTGGCTTCATTCACTTAATCAAAGTGATATTAGAGTGAGCACATGTTGATTACGCCTGACCGTCAATCTGAGCGAGTTTGACAGCATTTCCAACTGCGCATGTCTGAACATGGTGCTCCGGCACTGAGAGGGCTCGTCCATGCACAGCCCTTGGATTTCTAGTGTACGTGGTGACGTCCCATGTCAGTCTCCTCCTCCCTCCTGCATCTCCAATAATAGAAAGCATTGGGCGTTTTACTTTCGAGCCCGTGTTAGAGAAATCTACACGCCACTCAGCCTGCATGTTGCGCCCTTTTTACAACCGACCTTTACCATCTTTCGGAGGATGGCGTGGGAACGCAAGTTTATTTAACCAAACCCCTTTCTCTACTAAAATAGGAAAGCTGGCGTTGAGGTCACTGTTCTAGAGTTTCAATTAATACACCCTGCTGTGCACTGTCTGAAAATCACAAGTAAGTTGGAATTTTTCAGTATCCGCGTCTAGAGAAACAAAACTCTAAATCTGTTCTCTCTCATTTCCATAACTAATTCATATTCCTGCTCCATCTACGATGTGGTCAGGGTAAATTGCTTAATAGTTATGGCTTCTGATGCTTGTTTTTTCCCCGCATGTTATAGCTCTATAATGTGAGGGTGGGGCATCTACTTTTTTCACTTCCACGTTAAAGAATCACAGTCTTGAAAGGAATAAAACCACCATTAGTAAAACCACAACGTGCAGTTTTTTTGTTTTTATGGGGATTTGTGTGTAAATGGGCGAGTCACTCCATCTGCCAAGCACTCTACCAATGCCAGTAGGACAGGTGTTAAAGGGCCATTATGTAGTCCTCCCAAGTGTGCACAAACAGGGTCGGGTGAGAGAATTGTTGAGTGTGGGTGAGTGAGTGTGCATCAATAATGTGTATAGGTGAAAGTAATTGGAATGCTGGGCCAAAGCCTGGTAATGTTGGTCAATGTGTGAAGGAACTCTGGCAGGCACACTATCTGCCTCTAGCCAGGTCTAGTGCAGTAGGCTAGTGCAGTAGTTCTAATTGTATTAAGCTTGGGAGGATGAAAGGCAAAGTTCACCTGCTGTGCTTCTAATTTGTGACTAATGGGGCAAAAGCAGCTAGCTCTGAAAGGCCTGGTCCCACTTACTACGCTTGCTTGAAGAGTGCAATATCGTGTATGGTCTTATGCGCCCCCCCCGCCTGTTGCAGTCACCAACCGCCACTGAGTAAAAGGCTTATACCCCTATTTATTTGCACATGGGTAATTTAAAAATGCGTAGAAATGTTGAGGTTGGAAGTGATGTATTGACATACTGTGTGCAATGTTGCGTTTGTTGTTGTCCTTTGAGTTTGGCACAAGCGCTCTTGGAACGGTGGGTTGGGGTTCTGACAGCGGCCACCAGATGATTGAGTCGCAGTGCGTCGTGAGAGACACTCTATATCTAATAAAGCACATTTACCTACCTGTGCCTCCTTCAAGTCATTGCTGCAATATATTAATGGTATATTCCTAGATAGTGTGTGGTAAGTATTTTGTTACTTGCATCCTAAGATATATTTTTAGTATACGTAGCATAGCAAAACTAGGGGTTGTTCACTGTGTCATATACAGTTGTAACCCATTATTTGGCACACATTTTTATTATGACAGATGAATACTCATTCGAACCTTTTATTGAGAGGCAATCCAATCATTGACTGTTCTATAACGAATAGAGTGAAATGAAAGGAATCCAAAATTAACAGTTATTGTTTCTAGTACAGCAAACCAAAAACGATTAATACGGCTAAACGCATTCACTGATTTCTCAAATTATTGCAGGCTGCATAGAAAGATGGGTTATACACCCATTAAATATTATTTTTGTCTTGCTTTGGGGCCGCCACTGAGTAACACTTTGAACGGGCAAATGATTCCCATGTGTACAAATATTTTATTTTTTAGTAATTTAGTTGACAATTTAAAATTATTCATATTTAAACTTGTTGAAATCATATGATTTAATTTAACATTAGTCTCATCATAATAAAGTTGGACTTTCTGAAAAAACAGTATGAGAACCTTCCTTGCAACATCATTAAAAAACGGTGGGTGCTTGTAAACGTTTGGCTCACTTCTAGGTTTACTTTTCTTCAGTGGCAGGATGACAGCATAATCAGTGACGCTTTTAGCTGATAATATTTTATAAATAAGCCCTATGGTAATGTGTCTTTTCTCTTAAATATAATTAAAGCTTCCAGTGTTTTAAAAAAAAGTATTGTCAGATCATTAGAAAAGGAGTTTAACATTGGAATTTTCTACACGTTATAATCTTCACGGCATTTGACCTTTTTTCACGCGGATGCACAACGGCTTTCGGAACAAGTGTACAATGAGTCAAAGGACTAACTTCAAATTGGCCAATTTATTAGCCGATGTTGGTAAAGAAAGGAGATAAATTCAGACACCGATTTCGTAATTTTTTACAATCTGTGTGAAATTATTTGTATGGAATCAATTTAGGACATTCTTGTAAGCATTGGTGGGTGGGAACGGCCAAAATTTTAACTTGTGAAATCCAAAATGTGTTTTTCTTTTTTGGTACTTTTTTTATTATTTATTTATTTAAAACAATTGTTTACTATTTTCTGCAATACATAACAGTATCGATATGCGACTTTTAGTGCTGAAAATCTTACTGTGACCAACTGTACTTAAGCATAATATTACATCCCAATTGACAGTACGTGTGATACATAGATTACCTCCCACCAGGACCCTCTCCTTAGACTTTACCACAAATGGTGAGATGCATAGCACCTTCCAGAATCAACTTCAGCTGAGCGACACAAACATTTTGAACAGAACAGGTGTCAGGCGGGGCTTCAGGGCGGAAGTCCCATCCAATTTAAACACCCAAAGTGGACCCGTTTCCGTACCAATTAATGACATTTGATAGGGTCCCCAATAATTTTGCGGACAGTTTTGTGGCGGAGCTAACTCGTTATAGGCCTCTATTTGCGTATTGCGATACACCATATCTGCATGCCATTCTGTGAGAGTGGGTAACGGGCTCTGGTCCCATGTTAAGACCACCAGCCGGGCTCCCGTAATAACACTTAGTTCGGGATGCCCTTTCAACCAGAATCCCTGCACTCCAGGACGCTGCCATGCCATGTGTAGGAAGCCGGCCTCCCTTTCCCCACATATGGGGCAATCAACTGTGAGACGTAAATCATATCTGTGTAGTCTGTTAGGTGTATAGTATATCCGATTTATAAATGTAAAATGAAATGAGTCTGTGCCTCATGTTTAGAGATATGGAGCATGTCACAGAGCAACAGTATTGTCACTGTGCATCTTTCAAGGCTAATATACCTAAGTCACTTTGCCAGTCCAATCTAACCTTAATTACACCCGGTCTACATGCTTCGTGGGCATACAGCCTGGATACCAATTTACTGTGTGTTGTCTCTTCTATAATCATAGAGAGCGCCCGCATGACTGGTGGCTTTACTAACTCGTCCCCCAGTAGATCATACGTAGCGTGCCTCACTCTATGGTATTAATACCGTAAAAGATTTGTGTGGTTGCCTCCAGTTTTTCTGTGATCGATTCTCAGGGCCTCAAACAGTTCCACAAGTTTTGCTATGTGCATTTTCCTCAGTACCGAAAGCGCTCCCCATCCCCACTCATGGGAAACCAGGAGCACCACTCAGGTTTGATATAAGGCAAGTATAGAAAAGGGCGAACCTGTTTAGTCATAAGATGATGCCATGCGTGTGTGGTGGTGTTAAATGAGTCCATCACGCCGTGCCTACGCCCGGGAGGTACAAATATTTGATAGGGCAGGGGATGGGGTGCCGACATGTCGCACTCTATGTGCAAGTGTGGCAACCTATTGGGTCCATGAATCCAGATTTGAGCAAACATAGAATGCGCTGCCCTGTAATAGGTCTCCAGCTCTGAGGCATTCAGTCCCCACATATCATACGGGAGTGTCAAAACATGCCACTGGACTCTTGGCTGCTTACCCTCCCGCGTCAGTCGGATCAAAAGCGACTGTATCTTTTAGAATACATGCTTAGGCAGCAGCATGGGCATATTCTGAAAAAAGAACAAGAACCTCGGAAGTACTACCATTTTAATAATGGCAATACGCCCCGCCAATGAAAGCAGCAGTTTTATCTAACGTTCCACTGTGTCGGTTAATTTTTGTCTGGCTTTCCCATAGTTATCTGCTATGACTTCAGCAGGATCCGCGTGAATCTGTATCCCCAAACATCGCACTGAATCGTTCGCCCACTAAGAGGGAAATCCATTGGTATGGGGACCATAGCTGAGGTAAGGGGGAACACAATAGACTTATTCCATTTATTGTTTAGGCTGGACAGGCCTCCAAAGTGCACCACCTCCTGAAGAATGGGCGTTAGGTTGCGGGCCGGGTCTCGGATATATAATAAAGTGTTGTCAGCATAAGCCGAGAAAAACAACCTGTAGCCTGGGAAGCGGACACGCCTATGACTATGGTATTCTTGCAGAGCACATTCCAACGGCTCTGCCTCCAGCACATACAGCAGCGGCGAAAGCGGGCAGCCCTGCCTTGTGCCTCTCAAAATCGTAATCGGGCTAGAGATTCCACCATTTACTCTCACCCTGGTCACTGGGGCGGTATATGTCTGCACCATCTGTATGAACACCTCCCCCACCCCCATGCAGTGCAACACCTGAAACATAAAGACCCACCCATTAGAGTTGATTGCTTTTTCAGCATCTTAGAAAACTGCCACCGCTAGACTCTCTGAAAGTGTACAACTCGGTGTAGTACTCGTGGAATCGATTGACAATATCTATTGGGTCCCTTAGCAGTCCGCAACCTCATTCTGCATCTCCAGTATCATGTCATATTCCCTGTTAGGGTGCCGGAGTCCCGCCAGTGTTGCTCCCGGGCGATCCCCCTCCCATATGTACGAGCCCTGGCATACTTTCCCATATGCTGAAACTCTGTATCTGCTGCCTCTCTAAATTATGTTAATTTTCCCTGTTGCCCAGCAACCGGCCCTCCCAAGTGTCCAAATGTTCCCTCTCTAGACATGCTATTTCACTCTCCAATCACGTTAGACGCCCCCGCAAGGTCTTCAGTACCCCAGTATGCTTTGCAAAAGTCATGCCATAAACTTATACCTTTAAGTTTTCCCACACAGTGCTAAATTTAGTGACTGAGCCTATATTTGTGCTAAAGAATTCTTGTATTTCTAAAACAAGTTCCTGACAGAAGGCCGTACGTAGGAGTGAATAAGGTGGTAATCGCCAAACAAACGGTGCAACGCTGTTGCCTTGTATCTCCAGAGTGAGAAGCACTGGTGCATGGTCTGTGTACGTCCTAAGGCAAAGACGATGTACATGAGCTCTGGGCATAAGACTTCTGGCCACAAGCCAGTAATCTAGACGTGTGTGCAAGTCGTGTACTACTGAGTGGCGAGTGTATCCACCCTCCCCAGAAAAGTTGTGTTTTCAGATGTCAACCAGACCAGCATCCACTGCTATAGAGGTGCCTGCCCGAGCAGCTGCAGAGGGCCTCCTGTGGGGGCTGCCCGAGCGGTCTACCGCTGGATCCAATACACAGTTAAAATCCCCTGCCAATATTTGTGGGAGGCCCCTCACATTGCTAGTTTTAACATTCAGGCCATGATAAAACTGTGGGTCATCATAAGTAGGTCCATCAAGTCCCACTAATATGAACATGACATCCCCCAGTACAGTGAGCTATGATGTACCTGACATTACCGTCTTTTGCTAGTTCCTGTATGTAAATCCTTGAGTTCCGTGCTGTCTACATTAATACCCCACGCGCATGTGAAGTAAAATCTGCAGCCAGAAACTGACCTTGGAGCCTTCACGTAGCTAGGACAGAGCTATCTGGGGCCAGATGTGTTTCTTGTAAAATTGCAAGGTCTATGTCATGGTGTATTAAATATGCAATCACATTCTGCACCTTCCTATTATTTAACCCCCTGACACTCCACATCAATAGCTTTAAAGCAGGTGGTCCGACAATACCTGAAGGGTCTACCCCATGTCTACCCATATTCCAGTCAATATGTTATTTGCTGTCCTTGGTCCATATAAACAGGCTACCATCCATTGTTGAAAAACTCGTACAGAAGCTACAACTCTTCCCAACTAACGTACTGCAACCCTCCCCCACTCACGATAGGCTGTTCCCCAACTCGCCTGTCTCTGCATTCAGAAACCCACCCATCCTCTCTATGAGGTGCCACCTTTTGGAATAGTGTGGAGTACACGTAGGGGTGGATGTTACCAGGCCTCTCCCAATCATGCCCCTGTCTGGCCATCATATTGCATATCCGTGTACCCCTGCTATTCCCTAGGAGGAAAAACACTTCCCGGCGGTGAGTTCCAACCCCAACCGAGCAATCCTGCCCCCACCACTGTCCGCATCATTAGCCACCAAAAAAAAAGCTCCCTATCACCCAAACAGAGTAAATCTGCCGTAGGTCTTTCAAAATGATCCAACATATTGTTACACAAGCACGTTAACAGTCAATCACTAGTAGACTTTCCATCTGACTGAGAGCATCATGGGTGGGCAGGGACGTTCATGGGCCCACCTCACTGACAACAAGCGGACAAGCAGTCAGATCACCTGTAAGAAAACAAAGATTATCGATCACAGCTTACAATGTTTACAGTATTTTCCTCTCCCATCAGGGAGTCAAGACGGGTGAGCCACTGGGGCTTCTAATGGCAACCCGTTGTTTCAGAAATTGGGTAAGTTGTTTATGATCTGTGAAAGTTTTTGGCTGTCCGTCCGCCATGAGCTGCAGCTTGGCTGGATAGAGCATGCAGTAGTCTAGGCCCATTGTTCTCAATTGTTTTTTTGCTGGAAGAAAGAGTCTTCGTGCTTCCTGCACCTGTTATGTGAAGTCAGGATAGAGGGAGATGTCTGATCCCTCATGCTGCATTGTCTTCAGTTCCCTTGTTTTTCTCAGTGCCACATCCCTATAATTTAGTATTTTAGCTATCACTGGCCTGGGAGGTGCTCCTGGAGGCAGTCTAGGGCCAAGTGATCATTGCGCAAGCTCTACTGTAAATATATCAGAGAAAGTATCTCAGCCTAGGAGGATGACAAGCAATTTCTCGATATACGTCTCCATGTTGTTGATGGACGTTGCCTGCAGACGGTTACTCCTTCGGGACCGACCCTCCAAGTCTTCCACCTTGGCCTGAAGGGTAGTCAGTGTTTTGCCCATCCCCGACTGCATAGCAGTCAGGGAGGCACGTTTGTCTTCTATATCCGAAATTCTGTGCTCCGTTGTATGGAGATGTTCTGCGTGCTTATGGAGTCTCTGTCATTCTGTCCATCCTAAACAACAGTGCATCTATTTTGCCGTCAAGTGTAGCAAGGCTGTGCTGCATCGCTGTAAGGAGTCCAGAACACTGGCATCCAGTCCCGTATCTTCAGGACGCTCTTCACGCACCCTGTGTGATTTGCGCTGTTCGAAGTGGAGCTTAGCTTGAGTTTTATCTGCCTTACGCATTTTTAAAGTCCTACGCTGCAACTGCAATGGCTTGTGATTGGCACAGTGAGCGCTGAAGTCCTATGCCCACATGCGCATGCGAACTTTGTGGGACCTTAAACTCAGCGGGCTTCGATGCAGCAATAATGCATCCTGTGCGTTCTTATAAGTGATGATCACTTGCCGTACCCCGGCACCACAAAACGACAGAGGAATAAACACTTTGAGAGTGCCAAGGAGACCAACCGACAAGTCGCAAGGTCTAAGCTTCCAGCCCAGGAGTGCTTAAGTGTGTGCCGCAGGGATGCTAACTGTTTCACTCAGTGTGCCGCAGGGGGTGAACATCTTTCCATGCAACGCTGTTCCGAAGAGAGGTGCCCCCAAAACAGGCTCAGCGATTCCTCTGGACAGTGTCTGGGGGCCTGATCTGTAAGCCAGTGGAGCGGGGTGGTTGTGCATCTTCAGTTCATCCCCCAGCTGTCTTAACACACCTCTGCAGAATCAATGCGGTTGCTCTGGCTCGAGCGCCCCCCGTTCAAGGTACGCAGCTTCCACCACTGCATCGCAGCACCCCGCTGTATTTTCGGGTGCTCAGGAGCACGCCTTCCCCTGGGCGACCTGGCAGCTATCCACACTTCTCGGCTGGGGTCCAGTAGTGAGCGCTCTCTTAGGTGGATTACACACGTGAGCAGACAGGACTGAGAAGCAGCCCTAGTTCGTCTGCGTCACCTCTCAGTAGGCTGCAGCCTCCGTCCATGCTCTCTAGCCCCCCCCTGCTCCCACCGGACCCCTGTGTTCCGGATGCACAGGTGCTCAACAGAATCTGAGGGCTGCCGCAGGGCTCATAATGCTGCCAGGGGTGTCAGGATCATGTTGGATCGGTAACGGCCATCAAAGCACTCTCAAGCTGTGGCCATCTTGCGAACCAGCATGCTCCGCCCTCCCTTTTTTATTATTTGTTTGCTAAACGACTCATGAAAATGCTGCTAAAAAGGTAGCTATGACAATACTTATGAATTTAGTGGTAAATGAAAGAAAAAGGTTTGTGTAGAGGGGTAGGAGACAGACGTTACAGTATAATTGCAGCGGTTACTTCAGGCCTTAAACTTCAGAAACTGTTAAACCTTCTGTGACATACTTTTTACTGGAAGTATAACATAATTGATAGCAGAGAAGAGATAGCTGGGAGTTCAACAAAGTGGTATGTGAGTGCTGTGTCGACTGTCCTCAGGATGTAGAAAACACTTGAGGAAGGGGTGTTCATTTGGCAAGCTGCTTCATAGACGTGCAGTTGACGTTGGGTTACAGAAGGGATGACGCATTCATGTTTGAAATGAATGGCTCAGAGTGGTCAGAAATATGATATGCACTATGGAGGAGGGCAACAAAGATGATTTAAATCTAAGAATGAGCAATTTGTAAAGGAGTCTGTGGTACACAGTGAACTGACAGATGTCTTTAAAGGAGGTGGGATTGAATCTATGAAGGTTGATAAAGATACTGTTAGTAAAATGTTGGGCTTTGTGGACAGGATCCTTGTGGAGACCTAAAAAGAAGTCATTATCATATAATGCATTCACAAATCATTTTAGCACAACAGACAAGCCCTCTATAAAAGCTTGGGAGTCAAGTTTACAAGTGTAAGTAACTACAGCCAAAAAGGAGCAGCAGTAAGTACAGCACCACACATGGCCAACCACTGATACTGCAACACCCTCCCATAGAAAAGTATGGCAGAAACTTAAGAGAACCCCATTGGAAATAGTGTTAAATTAAAATAATTTGTTTCAACTTTTAAAAAATGTATTCAATAAACTGAATGTTAAAAAATAAACATATTTTTAAAATAAATATTACGTAATGATAAAATACCCGAAAACCCTTTTTTTATTTAAAATTAAATGTACCCCTAATTTTTAAGAAAAGTAAATGCATTTCAAATAATTCTATACATACCTTTTGTATTTTTTAATACACAATAAGTAAGTAAAATATTTTACTTTAAGTAGTGTTTTTTAAGCAAATATTTAGACAAATAATGTTTATTAAATGTAATATATGTTAAATAATTTAACAATTATGTAATAAATAAAATGATAGTTAAAATTACAACTAGTCACTTTTCACATAAAGCAGAGATAACCATATGGTAAATTATAGGGAAATGTGTAAAATGTATGAAACTTTAAACCAATAGAGCAAATATTTTAATTTATAACATTAATGTTAAATAATTCTATATGTTTTTTCAGTTTTAGAACAATATAATACAGCATTAATAACCTAATTTACATTTAAAATCTAACTAATTGTTTTGAATATGTTTCAAAAATCACAATTATTCTGAAGTTTAAATTAAGAAAAAAAATCTCACCTAAATAAGAAATATATATTTTAATATGTAGTAAAAGAATTAAAACTGGTTTACATAATCAACTAAAAGTAATGTGATGATATAAATATTTAGACCTTATTTTTTAATTTGAAAAAGGTTGCTAAGCTGTGTTCAATTAAAAAAAAATGTGTTTAGTTGTCGATAATTTAGCTATGTGTGGTGCTAGATGCATGAAAAAAACATGCTGGGTATAGTGTCAGTAGTGCCACCCTAAATAGGGTGGGGCTTCCAGTGCCATGCCACTCAAAAGCCAAAGGGGGAGCATCTGGGTACAGGGCAAACAGAAATTCCACCACTGAAAACAGATTGGACTCCCCTTCTCAGAAGGAGCAGGGGGTCAAAGATTTGCGCAGACTGCCATGCAATATTTTTTAGATGATCCCACATTACTGCTCAACTCTAAATTATTCCCTTAGTAGTTTCTTTGTGCTTGATTAATGAATCCCATTCTCACTCTTCTTAATAGCAATATTTTTATTACAATGTTTGTATTTTTATTACTACTGTAGGAGAACAATCTGAATCAATGCGGTGGGACTCTCACTTGTGACCATGTTTTTACAAGCACATATTTAGGTGCTGCCCAAAGCACTGTGCTATCTTTTCAGTCGTAAAACGTGTAACCAGTGAGAATATATGACCCATACATACTACTTATTATAGCGTGCACACACATTTTACAATTACATTCAAGCTGGTGAGAGCATCCAAGATTAAGGGCCACATTATGACTTTGGCGGTCAGACCAGCTGACTGCCAAAGCTGCGGGGATGAGGCTGCCGTCAAGCCGGCAGCCTCCTCCCCAATCGTATTACAACGTTTCCACCGGGCTGACTGCTGGTGGACTCCCTTAAGGGAGCCGAGGCCATTGCTGTCGCACAACAGAACCTTCGCATTCTGAGGGTGCTGTCATAAGCATGGGCAGTGCAGGGGCCCTCCCCTGTATCCCCCAGCACTGGTGTTCTGCCACCCTTTCCACTGTAACCCATTTTGGGGCATCTTTCTTTGTCACTGAAAGGACAACTTTGCCATGTCAGAAATATTTGGAGATGTATACTGTGATTATTGGACAAGGACTGATCTTACTTTGGCAGTGCACTGAATCATTTAAGCCCTTTTCAAGTTGCAGTCAGATTTTGGGCTATCAAGGTCTTTGTTTTATAAAACATTTCCAAAAAAGGGACATTGTCAGGTAAAACCATACATTTTTTTAAATTTCATTCTCTAACAGCGAAGATGCTGCAACCTTCCATGCAAAAGTATTTCATTCTTAGTACAGTTGAACTTTATGACATGTGGATTGAATGTATTCCTAAGAAGTTCAAATGGTATGCAGATAAGTGGTTTGGCCAACTGGGTTTACAGATCTTGTTTTAAGTATGCATTATCGTCCATGCATGGATCATTGGTCTCACTCTGTTATGAAATTCAGCAGTACTAAATATTTCTCGGCATTATCCTCTTTACCTGATTTCTTGATAGAATAGTAAGAGTGATCCTACCTGTCCCTGAAGCTGTCTTATGTCACACAGAGGACCCCCATATCTTCCCCACAGAGCCCGCTAAACCAGAAATCATATGAGGATGCGGTGGTCCATATAGTAATAATAGGAAAGAGATTTATGTTTCACAACGTGAATATACAGCTAGGGTTAAGTAAACATAGCACTTTTTATCACCTATGTTGAATATTACTTTGACTGTTATTCTCCTTACTATTGCTCTAAATTGGAATGAATCCTCTCTACCAGAGTTTCTGTGAGGGTATGCAGCATTTATAATATTTCTAAATTAAAAGGACAATTGCCAAGGCTCATTCAAACATTAATGTATATAATAATTTTATAATTGTATGCCTGGTATATGTTGTCTTAACTTGTAGTTCTATTGCAGTCTGCCTCTGCTTTGCCTTATGTGTATGTTGGGACTGAAAAGTCCCTTGCATGGTGACTGATGTGCCCCCCACCCAGAGTGTTCCGTCTGCAACACTATCTGTATCCCTGGTGTTGATTTTTAGTCATGAGTGAACATGGATCATGTATGTACACCATGACTTAGGCATGTGTCATGGGTTGCAATCTTGTTTGACCAGGTGGGGTGCCCAGACCACTACCCTCATAGTGGTAAAGGACTACTGCCCTTAAAGGATTGTTGTGTAGCATGAGCGTGGTGGTGACCGAATACGGTGTTTCTGTACTAGTAATCATTGGACAGGCCCTTTTACCTATGGCACTGGAGTCAGGCCTACCGGCCACTTATATACACTTCCACTGCTTAACTCATCCTTGGCCTTCATGGAGTTAGCGTTGAGAGGGGGAGAGAGAGAGCGAAAGAGAGGGAAAAATGGTCATGAAGAAGGCACATGGAGGTGGAGGAGCCACCCTAGACAGTTTTGTAAATTGCCTGCATTCCTCTGAGCTGGGTGGAATACACATATACTGGAGGAAAAGAGAACCAGGCTTTCTGGTGCACATCAAAATGGTTCTTTTCTTCTGAAAAGGTCACTGATCAGTGAGGCATGGACACATCTCAGGAAGGAGATAGGGCTGACAAGGGAATCATTAAGAATTGGGCTGAGAACCTTTGTAATGTTTTGATGGGGGTCCCCGCCATGAAAAGGCAGACGGAAGGGCAGTGCTTGGGGCCACACGGGGCTCCTGCACTGCCCATAACCATTTCATGGGCAGTGCAGGCACCCTGCCCAGCACCCTTGGAATGCGCACTCTCTGCTAAAGTGCGCATTCTGAGGGTGCTGTGTGTCGGCATCAGGGAGCTGAGGCCAATTTGGCCACACCGTTTCCACTGAGCTGACCATAGAAAACCACTCTAATACTGAGGTTTCCATCAGTCAGCCCGGTGAAAATATTGTAATAGGGCCAGGGGAGACCTCCAGCTTTGCGGCGGTCTCCTCCCCATGGGTCTGGCGGGCTAATGGTCAGCCCTCCAAAGTCGTAATGTGGCCCTTAGACTCTAAATTACATTATTGCCAGGGTACAGTTTATAAAAAAAGGTCGCTTGAGCCTCCCCAAATTGTGAAACTGATGCTGAATATCAGCATGGAAAAGCTCAGCCCAACTTTTTCTTGTTGTGACCAGGATTGGAGACTGAAGTCTGCCAGTCTCCCTGCCGGGAAAGAGGGCATTGCTTGGGAGAATCAAGACAACTCACCCTGGAACCTAGATCACAGTTTCTGTGTGCCTGCTAAAACCAGAGAACTCCGTGAGGAGGAGAATTGCGCCTCGAGGGACTGAACTCCAGTGGGGAACCTATAGAGTGGATCCTCGAAGCAGAGTGTCAGATTTTGGTCTGCATGGAAGACCGGAACACTGACAGGGCCGTTCACTTGCATGCGCTGTTTGCGGCCCCCATATGCCAGGTGGGGTCCGTGAGGAAGATAAGGGTCATTGTCTTGTTTCAGTGCTCTGATGAGAAGTGAGCTTTCAACCGTGGACTGTTTATAGTGATGTCCGCAACCCCTCTATGCCGGATGGGGTCATGGTGAAGAGAGAAGGCTGTCACCCTAGAGCAGCTTGCAACAGTGAAGAGTATGGATTGAATCTGTGGAAACAGAGCATTGAGTCAATCACCCTAACCCTGAAGCGCCCACGACTGGTTGCCTGACCCAGGAAGAGTTACTGCATGATTGGAGGAGCATTGTGTATGCCTGCCACCTTGCCGGTCAGTAAGTAACTCTGACTAAAAATGTTACGGTACAGGTACACTTTGACTTGTAAGAAGCCATTGTGGAACGTCTAAGACTTGTACTGACTAGCGGGGCCTAATCTAATGTTGCATCACATGAATGGGAAAAAACATTAGTTAGATGGGAGAGTGGGACTAAAACATATACCCGGACAACACCAGAATTTCAGCCTTAAGAAGACTCTGTGCATTATTTGTTTTGTGCCATATTCCACTTTGTGATTTTATATAATTACTACTTCATAAAAGCTAGCATTTGGCTAGACATTCAACTGTTGGGTTGCTGAGCGTGCTTTTAAATTGTTAGTCTGCGTACATCTTGCATCTTCCTCTTCCTTCAGAAGCCTTGGATTGCTCGACCCAGGCTACCACTAAGAATCAAGTGCTGAAGCCCAGTTCCTCAGGACTCATAGCAGGGTGGGATCCGGGCATCGGGACTCAAAAAGGCAGCAATCACTGCAGTCAAGCCCAGTAGCCCCTGCTTTCTTGTGGCCTTCTATTCTGAAATTGTGGTAATGTAAGTTTTCAAAATAAAACGACATGAAAACAATTACAACTATGCACTAAAGTAAAAATAATGCAGTATTACTTGTATAGGTGGGTTGTACTCCTGTAAATTCAGAGGTAAATCACACCTGATTCAGGAGTAACGCAAAATTACTCACCAAAATACTATGTGAATTTAACATTCAGTGGCCGTTTTGTTGTCGATTATGCCAGAGGGATCTCTCAGTTGTAAATGTAAACATGTTTTAGACGTTTAGAAGTATATCTTTTAGTTTCCACTTATTTTAAGAAAAAAGATGAAACAAATGTCTACGGTTAATACAGTATTGCCAGTGATACAGGCATTGCAATTTTTCAAGCGGAAATATTTATGTAACCTTAACAATGCAATGTGTTTGTCTTGTTTTGGCAAGTGGGGCTTTACTTTAGACGTCGGCTTTGCCGAAATAGAATGTGGTTTTTGAAAACCCTCAATAACACTCACACCCTGGCATTTGTGGCTGCATAAACACCGCGCAATATCCATGTGATATGAATGATTAATATATACATTGGTTAGAAAGCAACATTGAGGTTTAAAAAGTATTTTGTTTTCAGTCTTGATGGGCCACGCGTGCTTTGAACCCAGGGATTTTAATCGTTGTGTGAGGATGGGTTCTTTTTCTACGTCAAGTAAACATTTCAAGGCTGTGCAGTTCAGCTGCCAAGAGAACAAAATAGTTATGAACTTGTTTCTTTTTCTACCATTTACGCTGAAAATTGTCCCAGTTCACAGTCTCTAATTTGTTTCTTTAAATATTTCATATTTTGAAACATCCTAGAAAATAAAGGGAAAGTGTCAAGTGTATGTAGTGGGTACGTACCTTCAATGGAAACATTTTCAATATCGTCAAACAAAAAAGTTAGTCTTCTCCATTGACGCAAAACTAGAGCTATCGTTCATTGAAGAGCATTGATTAAAAACATAAACCTTTAAAATGTTTCCTCGTTATTGTTATAGCAAGATGGCTTCAAGTTTTGTGCAAAATGGCTTTTATGGAATTTTATAGTCTATGAAATGTTTACTTTCTGTTCATGATTTTATATGGTGCTTGTCTCGGAGTGTACACACGAAGCTTCATGGTTTCCTGATACATTTTAAGATAGGGTTTTCTGATAGATTTAAGGTACTTTTTGCTCTCTATAAAAGTATTACACAGTAACTTCCAGGGTTAAAAGAGTTATCTTAGAAACTCTTCCATTCATCCTCATTCCTATACCCCAAGTTGTCCTTCTCTACCTAGTTATAGTGCAGTCTCCTAACAACCTCTCTATCTCAACCCCAGCACGCCTTGCTTAGTTCCAAACTGCCTTACATGAATTAATGTACAATCTTTCTTTCTACCACATATCGCTCCCACATGTTCTTTTCCTAGTTTTAGTGTACCTTCGCCCCATGTTACCCCTTTGCAATAGCCAAATATCTATTTTTTTAATATGACCCGGGATCACCTCTTTTTCTCACCTCATGATCAATGTTAATCATTGTCCCAATGACTGAGATTTATTTACCTTCTATCGTTACCTCATTTACCAAAAATGTTCATCTTCTCATGCCCTTCACTGACGCCACCTCTCCTACCAGTAACCCTGACTTAATACCGGCTCTTCATTCGCTGTTACCCTAAGCCCTTCTCAGCTTCTTCTTTCTGTGTGGCCAAGTGCATTTCTCCTTCTTTAGATCTACACCTTTCTCACCCAAAACTCATTTTCTTTCCTTACCCAGCCCTCTCTCAAAGGATGGCCAACAGTAGGAACTTTGACTGCACCTGCCTTTCTAGCAGCGACACAGATTGACTATTCAGAGACCTGATCTTTACTCCTTTCCATCCGCATGTGCTGGACATTACCACAGGCAACCCCCACCCCATCTGCAACTGGAAGTCCATTCAGCTAACGCAAGGATTTACAGTGCAGGCACTTCTGCTCATCGTACCCTCACCTGAACCAGGGAACTTGCACATTTAGTTTACACTTTTTCATAGCATGCAGTATTCTCCAAATTATGGTTGAGATGAATTGTTTTGATATACTTTTTGAAACTGTTAGCTGTGTATAGTTTTAGGTTTCACTTTTTTTTTTAAATCTCTGCTATTCACTGAAAACTCTTAAGTGCCAGGATGTACCATCCAGCCAGGACGCCATGTACTTAAGAAATATAACGAACATCATAATTCATAAACAATTCGAAAGTCGAACAAATACAATTTCCACAGACCACTTTGACTTCAGCCAACAAGAATCCCAGAGCCAGGAAAGACCATTAGGTTCAGAAATCTGTACTGTACAATACAAATCGTAGAAATGTACTATACAAATTAAAGTAACACAACAAATGTGAACTTTGTTGGTTCTGATTGGTAGGCAAAAAAGTGCCCTGTTTGAACAAAAAACATTTTGTAAAACTGCTGTTTTAAACAATGTTCAGTACATTTCCTTGAGAATTGAAAAAAGCCCATATAAAATTTTGAAATAGTGATCCCTTTTTCAGTATACAAGTATGTGTGTCTGCACGTGTGTGTATTTCTAAATCCCATATACTGCACTGCAGTTTTATACCAGCTCTGGACACGTCTGCACCGCTTTTGAACAATTTTGCAGTGGCATTACCACAGACAATTGGTGCAAAAAGCAATATTTACGCTAACTGATTAGTGCAAAAATGTGATTTTGTGTCAGTCTGTGGAAATGTCACTTCAAGACAAAATGCAAGTGCTGTTTTTTTTTTTTTTTTTATAGAAAGCAGCAGCCTAAAAACGGGTTGAATGTGACTAGTCATTCTATCACAAAACATTAACATTCCCAAACCTCGATAGAGTTAATTTTTTTATTAGGTGGAACTTGATATAAAAATAGTGGCCAGGCCTGGCCATGGTCTGGGGCGCTTCATTATTCTTTTATCAATAAATAAGAGTGGCATACAGTTAGTTTCTGCACTGTAATTGAGCAGTGCATTCTGGGAAGTTGAAAAGCACTAATGTTTTAGGGCCTAATCACGAGAAGAAAGGGCTCTTTCATAGGCCGTATGATGCTGTTGTCAGAGCTAACGGCAGGTAATTATTCTCTAATAAAGGCACATTGTGAGCATTTAAACTCCAAAGATCGAGTGAAATGAGTGAGCATTGTTGGTAGCTAAATCGAACAGTTGGTTTTTGGACTTGAAATATGATCAGAAATTGTTCTCACATTTCTTTTCCCGCTCTCTTTTGGCTCATTCACCCCCTGCGCCGAGGGAATATTAAGTCTGGTAGCAGGTCAGTATAGATGCTGGTAATGAAAGTGACTCTTGTATACCTCTAGTTGGGATTAGCAACACATTTTGGCGAAAAACACATTGTTCATCTCAGACTTTCTACACAAAATTACAGCAATGACATTCAAAGTGTATGGACAGATTCATTTTTATTTAGGTGCATATTGACATACAAAATAAAATCTGTTGGCCTGGCATGCATAAAATTAGAATATGTCACAAAAATCTGACTCTACAGTTGGAGTCTGTCAAATCCCTCCGGTTTCAAGAGGCATGACACTGTCTGTGTGCAGCAGGCGCAGTGGGAACAGGGCCCAGGGTTAATGGAGCCTGCCACAGTCCAACCCTAGATGTGTTTTACTCCCCAAACAGGGGTTAGGGAAATATGCTCCATGTTTGCTTTCAAGTCTGGGAAACCATTTATGGCTACTTTGCGAGTTGCAGTCTTTAACAAATACATTAATTTTATTGTTGTTCAATTTCTTAATACATTTTTCGAGTGCTTTTTTTAGAGACAATTATGTTTACAGTACGTAGACTAACTCGGTAATACTATAAAACCATGAGTGGCAGACATCTTAGCTAAGACACATGGGAGAGTGGTTGTGTCTCAAGATGTTTTTGAGCTGTGCTGCTTGCAGAACATGCTCTAACATGAAGTGTTATCGAATGAGTCTATACTTCAGTGCTTAGTTTTTGCAAAAATATAAAATTATAAGTAGGTGCAGGGGCCCTGAGTTATTCTTTTGACCCCAGCACCAAGGATGCGTAGTTTTGATTCTGTCTCATACCTCTTTCTTCCAGTAACCTACATTTATGGCCTAATTAGGAGTTCGGCGAACGGGAAGATCCATCCGCTGAACTTCCGACGTGAAGTTTGCTGCCATACTGGCTACCTCCCTGCCGGACTCATTAAAACTTTCTCGCTAGGCTGACTGTCCGAGGTTTCTGCCAGTCAGCCTAGCGGGAAATTGGCGGCAGCATTGTCTCCTGCTCGTAATTGAGCTGGCAGCAGTGCTATCGCCTGCAGGGTGCACCAGCACCCTCACAGTGTTCACTGTCTGTCTAGCAGGCAGTGAACATTGCAAGGGTGCTGGGCGGGAGGACCCCCTGCACTGCCCATGCCAAGTACATGGGCAGTTCAGGGGCCACCCTGTGGCCCCCTGCACCTGTTCTCCACCAGCATTTTCATGGCGGTGAGATCGTCATGAAAGGGTGGAGGAGAACCAAATTGTAATCAGAAGGGTAGCACTGCATGCAGCGCCGTCCTGGCTGCTTACGACCTCCGCCATCATCAGCCTGTCGGGATCATTGATCCCGGTGGAGACCGAGGCACCCTGGCGGTCTGACCGCCAGGGTCTAAATGTGGCAGTCAGACGTCCACAGCAGCGGCAGTCCTGACCTCCACCGTGGGCTAGCAATCTCAAGACCGCCAGCCTCATAATGAGACTCTTAGTCACTTCATCTCACTCTTGCAGGTTCATTTTCATCCCGACTTTCTTCAATTTTTTTGTTTTCACATCTTACTCTTCACTCTTCTTTCTCTCCTTCTCTTCCATCTGCGGCATCAGTCTGATGATGAAAAATACGTCTTCATCCCCAAAAATTATTGTTGGTGCCCAGTACCCTCAACCCCTGGCACAAATTAAGCACTAGATGTTATACTGCTACTTTCTGTGATTGTGTGGCAATGCAGAAAATTTCCCCAGTGTGACTCGAAAAGCCTGAAATTTCAAGCAAACTGTAAAGGCAACTGTTCTCCATATTAGTGGCCCGTTCCAACTTGCTTGGGAATACCGGTGTAGTATTCCTGTTTCAAAACTTACTCATACCATGGGTCTTGGTAATATTTAAATATGGGAATACTGAAGCATTCCTGGTTGTACCCCAAGAGTTACCTAAGAAGTGTGGAATTACTGAGAAGTCTGGATTAAAGCACACGTTTTTTACAGTAATTGCTCATTGTAGTCAATTATGCATCTAGAGATTTCACAGTTTTTTCCTGGTGAATGTGCAGGATGGACACAATTGTGAGTACAGTATTCCTGCATCTCTTGTAATTCCCTATTCAACCTGAAAGAGTTTTTGGTCGAATCAGGATGTACACACAACTTGAAACAAAGGTCTGAAAGTAGATTATTTCTTCCAAGGTGTGGATGTAATGTTAGATAGAAACTATTGTAGTCTTTGGATGCAAAGTGGAGAAATAAAGTTAAAAAAATATTTTTTTACACAATAAAAGTTTAGTGCTTCTGCCATATTTTTAATAACTTAACACAATTTATTTTCCACATTGTAAAGATCTGACATCCTTTCGGTTTGAGTTTGGTGCTTTAGTCAATGATATCCCACATAATATACCCCAAGATCTCACAGTCCTCGTTATTTCCCCATTCTTGCATTTACTGGGACCCACAGTAATGGTAATTCTGGGGCAGGGAAATGACGTGTAATTGGAGAGCACCCATAATGAAGGCTTTAATGTCCGCAACTGTCCGGCCCTTCTTATAGCTTCATTTTATATGCAAATCACTCCAGATCCCATCTTTTCCTCCTGTATTTAAGATAGTGATGGCCAAAGGTGTTGGTACTTCTGGGAATGTCTTCCGTATATCCTCTGTGGGTTTGGTCATCCTGTCATAGTATATGTTGATTTCTCACAGGTACTGTTACTGAAGTGAGGCAGTCTCAACTAAGCTTGGGGGGGGTTTGACTTGTGCCGTTCGGGGGAGCAATTCATAGTGTAGATGCGGACATCCTGATTATCTAGTAGAGACTGTTAAAGACAACTGTTTCGAAAATGCCTACTGTGCTGCGAGGTTTTAGCATTCCAGAAGTCCCAGTAAAGGAATTGTAAATGGAGGGAACAGTTGTTGGTCTAACAAAAGGAAGCAGGATGCAAGCAGCATAAAATATGCTGACAGCCACCCTGTGATTCATTGGATTTTGGCTCCAGTTCACAGAAAGAGATAACCTCTACATTTAAAAACAGTGGAAGGTTCAAATGCATTCTGAGCAAGCAAACTTGAGTAAGGACTCAAACTCTTAATAAAATAGAAGATTTAGGACTGGGATGTGAATGTAGAATTTATAAGGAATTGTTAAGATGTAGTCTCTAGAAAAATAGACAAAGGCCAGAAAAGTTAAAGACCCGTGTTGGGTTATAATTAAATGGGTCCTGATCCTATCAGCTATTCAGTGTTGATGCAAAACTTTTTTTAGTGACCAAGGTGAAATGGCATTTTGCCAGCCGCTCCCCTTGAAAAGCCCTGTCTCTTGACGTTTAGAAGGCTAGTTTGGCACCCTTCTGCTGGTGGCACACTAGATGGTTGACAAAAGTTGCCTTATTCTTGAACTCTCCCTGCATTTACAACAGCATGATTGTATGGGGTTACACCATAGATAGATTTAGGAATCAACAGGTATATGTTCTGAAGTGCTTCATGTTCAACTAGAGTTTATCTCGTTGTACTCCTTCCATTTTGTTTCATTTAAACCTATGATCTGCCTCATCCCGTAAGTATTTAGTTCACCCTTTGGTGTCCTTTTCTATAACCATTCCAGTGATCTTTTGCTTTGGAGCTAACTTTGCACTCTGAATATACTTACATACACTGAAGGACCTGAAGCAGCAGTATTAGTAGCTCAATTACTTGTTACAGCAATTGTAATGCTAGTAGTATTATTAACGAAACCACTGGAAACACAGGAGTAGTGACTCAGGACACATTTAAGACGAGAAAACATCCCCAACCAAGCTCATCAATGAAAGTAATGCAATGAGTTTTTTTTTTTAATTTGGTATTAAAAGGCAGATGAAATGACAACTGTGAAACTGACACAATGTAACCGGACTCCTAATGTTAATGTAGGTTTTATGTGGACAGGAAAAGGCAAATTAATTTATGACATTGGCTGAATGTGTACTGTATAAAATTGCATAGCTCTATTTCTACCATAAGTAGACTACAACCAGAGTGCATGATCCTGTAGAGTTTGATTTTTTACATGCCCAGTTAAATTTCAAAAGGTACGGTACTATATTGCATTTTGGCGCTATCAAACTCACTCCCTTTCCTTCCTTTGATATCAAAAACGTATACTTTGGTGCTTAAGATAAGAGGAGACATTGATTGAGCCTTGCACCTCAGACAGATGGATTATACCATAGTTCACCTTCCCTTATGCTTGCTCTGGAGCAGCTAGCATTCTTGGCCTTTCTCCTAGTGCGGAGGATACTTGCATCAGGCACTCTTCGATTGGACGTTCACTGAAACCAAGGCTACAATACAATCTCAGCTTAGACACAGCAGCTCTAGAGATATTGCATCCTCTGAAAAAGGGGCTATTTATCAATAATTTCCTAAATGACTACAGTTGAATCCTGGTTGCACTAAATGTTCTCTGTACCAGCATTTAAAATTGTCATGCTCCAACACCTTTGCTTCGCACCACTGTGTTTCAATTATGCAATTCTTTTTGTCTTTTTCTTTGGTTCAGGGTGCGATCTTTAACAAAATCTTCCAGCAGCTGCAAAGCACAGGGGTATTTACAAGCTATTCATCTAATTAAATCATCTTTTAGTCCGAGGTTGAAGCAACTCTGTAGGTTTCTATTGATCTACAAAGTTGCTCTTTTCCTAGGATTGCCTGGTTTCATACCTGCTTTAACTCCCTTCTTCCAAAGCTTATTATCTTTTGTTTTGCCAAGCTCAGTATTTGCACACTCTCTATCCCAATTAACACTTCTCAGTGATCCTAGTTGTGTATTGCATAGTTCCTCTTTTATTTTATGTATTTGTTTTTTGTTCTTTTAAATTGTGCTCATACAGCATTTTGGCTGCATGAAGTTGCTGTCCACAGATTCCATGCCCTCTTCAAACATGGCGCCGTCAGGTGGACCCTTCTCGTGCTCACATTGCTTAACTGTCTCCAAACCTTTTAAGTTCTTCTCTTGTTAAGTTCGCATCTTGTCTAACTTCTTCCATGTGAGGTGGTGGGGTATTATGCTTTATCTGCCACAATCTGGTGATCTGCTTTATCTGAAGTAATCTCTTACCCTTCACCTTTGACCCTTCAGACCCAACATTGTTTATGCAATGCCTTGGCTCTCGGACAAATGAACATGCTAGCTCAAAAGATGCAAAAATCATTCCTTGAAAATATTGTTTTGTGTACATTCGGAAATACACTGACATATGTACCACTACATTTGCCACAGATCGGACTTGTCATTGAGTGCTTTTGTAGATGTTTGTAGAGCACCATTTAATCAGCACGTGTGACGCCGTTCAAGCTGCCTTCTTCAATAGTGTACCTTTCAAGGCGATCAAGCAAGTATCTGGCTCCGTATACGTGCACATATCAATCAAGCCATGTTTATTGAAAGGACTTGACCTCATCTCATAAAGAAAAAGGCAAACACTTGGCTTTTCTCTAAAGTAAAAATATATTACTCATGTCATCCATTACTTTGCTATAATTATGGTAAGTGAAGCAGAACAAAATCGATAGAGCAATCTATCACAGCAATCTGAATTATTGTAGCATAATTTACGTCACACTACCGCAGATACTGTCCTGCAATACAAACAATATCAAACAACTCTAATCTACCCCAGCATGTTTACATGCTGAATATTGACATTTTAATAACCTCTACGCTTATTATTTGTCCTCATGAATAACGTTTTTCCAAACTTTTTTCTGAGTGGTAGTAGAAAAAAGTGGTGGTAAATCGGGGCACTGTTTAATTCATTTTTCAAGGTCATCTCTCTCCCTTGTGTTCATGAAAAGAACATGGACTTGGTCAGCTTGCTACCATGTTATTTCGGAGTGCTAACCAGGTGCGGATTTGAGCAGCCAAGGCCCATCTTAGTGTTTATGAAATTGCTAGGACACCTCTTGCAGTATTATTGACCTTAAGCTATCATTTTTACAGATCTATTCCACTTTTTCTTAAAGCTGATAAAGTCTACCACACTGCCCAACAACACCATTCTTCGGCAGTGTCCAGCTGAAGACATAGGGCCTGATTACAACTTTGGCAGAGGGAGTTACTCCGTCCCAAATGTGACAGATATCGCGCCCACCGTATTACGAGTTCCATAGGATATAATGGACTCGTAATACGGTGGGCGGGATATCCGTCACATTTGGGACAAATTAACCATCCGCCAAAGTTGTAATCAGGCCCTATGTGCCTCCAAAAACACCGAGTGCGTAGCAGAATAATGTCACATGACTCCATGCTCCTTCGTATGCATCAGTTTCCATGAAAGGCGGGCTCCAGTATTTCTGCTCCTGCTCACTAGAGATATTGATGCTTGCTCGTTCAAAACTGGGAGCACCAGGGTTTGCAGATGGAGGCCGATCAGACACTGCTGAGAGGCTGCAGTTGGTCCTCTAAAAAGTGCCCCTTTTCTTCTCTTCACAGGCCCTATGCTAAAGGGCTCAGCTCTTACTATCAGAGTGAAAGGCTAAGTTAGAAGTCTCACTTGAAATTGGACAGATCATACTTAACAGCCTGTTGACACAATGCCACCCATTCCACATTTAGCATTTTGGAAGATTACACACAAGTCAAGCTTGACACACATATTGATTGCGCCGTGAGAGACAACCACAGGTTGTGGCATATTTCTAAGACACATTGTTATTTTGTGCGCAGCAGCATAATCCGGTGAATGTTAATAACACCAGAGACCCCATGTCAGCTGTGACTAGTTGATATGAGCCTGTTTTTAAGACAGTCCAATACATTTAGCTCTATATAAATTATGGGAAAAGCAAGACAACAAGGGCTACAAAGCAAACAAAGGCTGGATCAACTAATCATAAGACAAAACATATGGTTATCTAAACAAATCACTTTATATTCTTCATTTATATTTGCTATATATGGGTGTTTTGTTTATGAAACTAGCACTGGCTACTGTCTTTCAGATCAGTGAAACAATATTTATATTTTCTGCATTCAGTTGAAATCATTCAGATTTCAGATCTTTATGACTTAATTCACGTGACTTTAGTCCTATTTTATTCTGCCTGTTTTTTTCTGCTCTGCGTTCTCAGTAAAGTTTTAAAATCTAACCAGTGCAGGAGTATTATTACATAAACAAAATAAGCAAATAATGCTGGATGCATGTGCTTCACCCTGTTTGTCAGCAAACATAATTCCATACTTGTGACAAAAAGATGTAACTTCAAGTTTTTGCTTGTATATTAATTTATAACTCAAAGACCAAAAAACAACACACACATCTATAAATACTATTGATATGCATGTGCTTAGAGGCAGCCCTTGGTTCCTATGTAACTTAGGGGCTGGTTACGAGTTTGGTGAAGGGGAACACCTGTCCGCCAAACTCCAGTGGGGGTGATCGCCGCCATGCTGGCGACCCCCTCCCTCCCCACCGACCCCATTATAACTTTCCCACTGGGCTGGATGGCTGAAACCAAGCTTTCTGCCGGTCAGTCCAGTGGAAAAGTGGTGGCAGCATTGTCGCTGGCTCATATTAGAGCCAGCGGCAATGCTGCAGCACGCAGGGGGCACCAGCAACCTTGAAATGCGCACTGTTTGCATGGCAGGCAGTGCACATTTCGAGAGTGCTGGACCAGGGGACCATGGGCAGTGAAGGGCCCCCCCCTGTGGCCCCCTGCACTTATTCTCTGCCAGCCTTTTCATGGCAGTTCTACTGCCATGAAATGCCTGGAGGAGAACAAGGCTGGAAGCAGCAGGGCGCCACTGAGTTCAGCGCCCCCCTGGCTGATTTCACCCTGCACCGCCGGTAGCCCATCTGGATCACTTATCCTGGCATGGACGGCGGGAGGTTGGTGCGTCTGCCCGCCAACCTTCTAATGTGGTGGTCGGACCGCCGCAGTTGAGCATGGGCAGTGCAGGGGCCCGCCTGTGGCCCCCTGTTCTTATTCCCCGTAAGCCTTTTCATGGCGGTTGAACTGCTGGGAAAAGGCTGGAGTAGAACAAGGCTGGAATCAGCAGGGCGGCGAGGGGCTCCGCACCGCCCTGACTGATTTCAGCCTGCACCACCGTCAGCCCATCTGGATCACTGATCCTGGCGGGTACGGCGGGAGGTTGGTGGGTCTGTCCGCCAACCTTGTAATGTGGCGGTGGGACCACCTCAGCTGCGGTGGTCCGACAGCCACAGTGAGTCTGGCAGTCTGTTGACCACCAGACTCGTAATAGGCCCCTTAATATTGAGAAAAACGAGTTTTTGATGAGATACTTCAAACCACAGTTCACCAGTTTCCAAGTACTCTAAATAACTTGTTCCCCAATTTAAGTCTACTCACTTTACTGGCATCAGAAGGGTGGAAGGATGACTGCAGATGTCACCAATGAGCATTATATTCATGAGCCGCCTTTCCAGTCTTATACGTTTACATTTTTCTTTACTACCTAACCATTTAAATGTTTATACTTTTAGGTTTTAAATGGTCCAGCTTGACAGCGCTGCGGTCTATAAAGTGGAGTTTGGCTCCACCTAGACGAGCATTCTCTCTCACCTCATACATTAAGCTGATTGGTGTATACTTTTGCCTCCAATCTCCATAGGAGGAGAAAAGATACACCAATCAAACTACAGCATGAGTTGCGTGTATTGTAAAGAACGAGGGACTGTTTTTCAAAAGTACACTGAATCTAGACACATTAAATTTTTTATCTCAGTGATGCATTGTATACAGAAATCAATTGTCTTGTGTTTTATGTTTTTCACTACAAGAAATCACTTTAGACTTTTTAGTCAGGGTTCAAAATATAAGACAAACCTTATGGCATTGACAATGCTTGGTTGAAGTTATTTTCATTTTGCAAAGTTAACATTCTAGCAGATGGGGCCTCTGTTTCAGTTGTGATGTGATTAATATAGATTCATTAAACATTTACAAATTATAGCATTTCTATCTGTCTATCACTCTCTCACTTAAAAAACAAAGGTGAAAGGGGCATTATCATTGGATGAAAATGATGGTTTTAAGCGAACAAAAATACTGAAATTTGGTAGTGACAGTTCTCTAAGGTAATTATAACTTGTGCCTTTCCAGTAACTTTAACTCGTGGCCCGCCATGCACAGTGTTGCCATCAGTGATGTTATTTCAGATGTTGCAGTTATGTTATCAATTATGTCGTAGAACAATTCACGAGTGATGTAATATTGGAAGTAATTAGCAGTGCATGGCGAGGGCGCAAGTTGCAGTTACCTTAGGGTGCGAGTTCTAGTTACTTGAGATAACTATAACTGGTGAATTTCAGTGGTTTTGTTTGTTTGAAATGGTATGTTTTAACTTGCATTCTCAACTAACTATAAAATCCCTTCAACCTCAGGTGTTTTTCAGTGCATTTCTAAGGTTTTTTTGTAATATAAAATTAACATATTAGTACAATTCCTAACTATAATGTAACTTTAACTTTTGAATTTTGCAGTGACTTTCTATGTTTTTTTTTTATTGCAAAGTGAGATGTTGATTGCCATGTGCGACATGGCATTGGGTGCAGGGCCTAGCTTGTGGTTAGGCCTTGTTCCCAACCCTGCTGGCACCCAACCCCCATGCTGTGTGCAGCTGCCTACCTACTGCCTCACAGAGTGCAGTAGGCCCAGGGCCTGGCCTGCAGCCAGGATCTTTGCCCAGACTCTTTCTGGTGCCCAACCCACTGTTGCACTTTGCCTGGCCCTGCACCTAAACCTGCAGGCTGACTATGTGATACTATAATATAAAGGGTGTTATTCCACATAAGGCAGACTTACTTTGTCAAAGGATCAGAATACCAAAATTTAAAAAGTGTGCCTATTGGCATTATCAAGAGGTCACAATATCAACATATATAAATCAGACCTTTTGTCTTTGTCAAAAATCAGCAATAAATATAAGTTAAATATATATTTCATTATTTCAGACATTGCAGTGTTTAATAAAAGTGATTGTCTCTAACATTTTATAATAAAGTGTTGTAAACAAAATCAACATGTATTTGTGTTTTCCTTTAACAGTTTTTACAGGCAACAAAATGCAGCCATAGAAACAGACACAAATGGGCCCTGCACTGCAGCTGAAAACCATAGAGCTCCGGCTCAGGGAGTGGTTTTTAAAAAATGGTAAGCTGTTCTGGGTGATAGATTTAATGACCCAGCAGACTTACTGATTATTTATAATGTTGCTGAAGGGGGACTACTGTGCTCCCTGCTTGGTGATACTTCCTCACTTTATAGGGGATCACTTGGGATTTTATCAATGTAGTCATTGAACTGTTCATCTTATAAGCAGTGCATGGCAGAGGCATGCATTATGTCAAGTTATAGCACCACTTTAACTTTGGCTTTTTCAGTTGACTTTTGAGTGTTTTCACAATTTAAATTAATATATTATTACCACACCTAACTATAACATCACTTTAACCTATTCGTTTTGTCAGTAAATTTCTAGGATGTTTTTATCCTAGAGTACTATTTTACTAGTACCTATCCTCCCTGGCACCCACCTGCCGTCATACATGGCTTTTGGACATGTGCAGTGTAGGGTTAGGCACAGATCCTGTATTTACACACTCTAGACCCTCCCTGGATCTCATAGACCTTCCTGGAATCATGAAAACTGCACAGAATTGGCAAAAGCTGAAAAAATGAAATGTTTTTATAAATAGTTGATGCTCAATAGATGTGCTCGGCCAACCCTGTACTGTTCATGGCATTCAGCTGTGTGCAGAGGAGCTGGCTGTTTGTGGTGAGTTGGGTGCAGGACTTGGCCGAATGCCAGGCACTGCAGCCAACCCCCATTGTGCGCCATCGAAAGCTGTTTATAAAAAGAATTTAGCGTTCTACAGTGGTATTTGGCCACTCCTTACTGACCAGTGAGCAGTAGCTTACGATATACAATGCTACCGAGAGAGAGAGAGAGAGAGACTATGCCTACTGTATATGTGTGTGTTCTATGCATAATTTTAATTAAATATTTTACCAGTAAAGTCTTATACAAACAACAACTTCAGTTATAATTCACTTATTCCTGCTTTGAATTGTAAGGCTTTTTCTCCCATTGAATATGTATTTTCAAATCAAAAGCATGCTGCAGTGTTTAATTGTAAAAATATCCAAAATACCAGTGTTTCACCTGTGTTAAGTAATATACGGATAATAACGTTGAACTTGTTCAAACATATTCTCTTCCCAAATATCCTTGTATAAACTTTCATTCAGATTATGTTTAACTGACATTCTACTTGAGCTATGATAATGAGGTTTGTGTGTTTGCCAGACATTTTCAAAATGGTTGCCAATCTGTAAAATGGCTGCCAAGATTTTTAAACACAGAACAGTTCCAAATGTTGACCAGCTTCTGCAGACTCACCGGTCAGTCATTCAAGAAGAGGAGGATGGGAGACTTGGCATAGACCTCCTGGCCCAGGGCGTTCTATTGTCATCCAAAGATTCAAGGCGTTCCAGTATTTGTCACTACTTGTCAGAAATTTGGAGAGTAGGAACCAAAGGTTGTGAAAATTACTCTACTAGAACAAGTGTTTTCTGCATTTGTTCTTTCGAAGCGAACATATAAAGCATGGTTGTTGAAAATTAAGACTACATTTTTAAGTGAAGTTCTAGAGCCCTCTATAATTTAGGGCTGTGTGTTTGCTTCACATACTAAATTATGTACGTAAAGGAAATGAAGGAGCATTGGGGCCTATTTACAAAGTTATTTTGGAGTTTGAAAAGTATTACTATTGTGGTGCTCTTCTGTGTACTGTTACATGCCTTTGTGAATTGGCCCTAGAACATCTAACATGGATTTTAAGTTGCAATACTTAGTGAGTATTCAAATTAAAATTGCACAAATAGAAAGGACTGTGTCCTCTTTGCACTTTTAATGATAGGAAGTTGGATATTTCGTGGCCAACTCACAAAACATGTATAAGTACCTAAAACAGTACCCCTTTAGTACTACCTCACGTGCTCATTAATGTTTTTGTGAATATTCCACAGTGTATAGCAGAAATGTTTTTGGCTGCTCGGCTTTTTAACAGATTGACATAAAATGAGAAGAGTGAATCAACACTTGCCAAAGTTAGTGCTAATTGGAATTGTAACCCTGACTGAAATGCCAGATACAGTGTCCAACTTTTCAGGGACTTGGCAAAGAATCGAGGGGAATTTCTGCATGGTACATGGTATGGAGAGTTTATGTGAATGTGTTTTTTTTAAAGATAGAAAAGTTGCTACTTCTGTAAATGTTTCAAATTCTGATGTTTTTACATCACACTTTCAGACTTCAAGTCAGTGATGAGAGCAGATTACAGGATATTTTTTTTAACTGGTAACCAGTAATTTACATCTTTCACAGAATGCTTGAATGCCAATACACGTTTGTCACTGCAAACATGAGTACCGGATAACTTCATCTGGTTCCCAAAAATGAAAACCTCTAACTACGTAGTTTCTGTGGGCATAGAGAATGGATTTCTTCAACTGGTCAAATATATTCTAGGTGGATAAAATCTAAGAAAATATTTTTTGACCTCAGACCTAACTGGAAAATGCCGGAACCTCCCTTGGCAGGAGATCCGGTTTAAGTGTGTGTAGAAATTAACTGGCTTCTGAGACTATGAAAGATGTTCTGACCTTATGTTTCTCTACCCCACAGGCCGCATTGTCAAAATCTGTTCTCTATCACCTGTCCTGGAATGAGTCTGTTATGCCTAAGTGCAGTAACCCTTGCAGAAAGCAGCAGCATTTAGCTGCACCTAATGTTTATGGAGAGAGCGTTTCAATAGACTTGAGCATGTGCTCATCTTGTGTCACTGGCTCTGTTCTTCTAAGGAAGAACCTCTGCAATTACGCATTAGTGGAGGACCAAATTATGAGGAATGTTTGACAGTATTATGCGGCAAGAAAAGTTAAGGTGTGTAGCATAATGTGGCACGATCTGAATGAATGAATGGACTGATTTGTAAAGCACGAACAGCTGCCCACAAGGGCGCCCGGTCAGTGAGTGTATAACATCCAGTGTAATGAAATCTGTGGTGATATTATTGAATTATTTTGTCATTTTAACAACTATTAATACTGTCTGAGCTAAGTTGTGTCTGTCTGAGCTGAATTGTGTCGTACTAGTTAAGCAGCTGATCTCTGCAGGCACTGGAAGGTGGCCAGTTCTTTGCAAGGGGTGTGCCACAGGGTCGAACCAATTGTGTGCGTTTTTTAAGTAAGCTTTTAAGTAACTTGATCCATTTGAGCTACCAAAACTTTTTGGTGAAAACTGCAAATTATGTTTCAGATAGTAAAATATGTGGTGTGTCTAGCAAATACCTATTTATGCTTCAAAAACAGAAACTGCAGAAGCCCATAATTCTGATCTGACATCTTTGTTTTCATAAATTATTGTTGAGGTTTGTTTTGGCCAGTGGATTTTGTCTTTTTAGCAAATTACTGGTAGCGTGCATTGTGCATTGGAGTTTTATTGTTTTGTATACATTTTTTATAACAGTAATTCGTGTTTCTAAACCTTGGCGGCTGCAATATGCTTGCTTCCAGTTTTTATTTCCTCGTCTGCCACGAAAGAAAATACCATTAGGGCACCAAAATGCTCGATTGGGCATACTGCCATAACCTGTGAGTGTTGCTTACCTCAAACACTGCACATCTCGACACATCTGCAAACGTTCTCTTCCCACCCACGCCACGGCATTCCATCAGGCAGTGCTTGCCAGAATGGCCTCCCCATTTCTACATACCACTTTGTGAAATATTTTAACATAAAACTGTTTCATGACACATTTGTTTTTGCATTTTCTCCGGTGTGTTGAAGCTGTGTATTTCTAGAGCAGTTTTTCTTCATTTCGGTTAAGCACTTATTGGCTTTGATTTACAGTCCTAGAATATTGCCCTCCTCCATGGTAGCCACTAAAAAGTAAGAAGCCGAACTCAAACGTTTTAAAAGCTTTTTCTGACTCGGGCCAAGGATCAGCGGTGTTAATGTATTTTCCAGCATAACCAATGTGATTTACCTGAAAACGGTTTTCTGTGAGTGTTTCAAGACAATCATTTTTAGGTCGAATGCGCAAGCGCTTTGACCTGCTGTAAGTATTGTGGGCTTTTAACCACGCCCATTTCATGTCCATCTCTTTCATTCGTTCTTGGGCTTGCCTTTAAAAATCACTTGATGTCATTGGTAAGTGCTTTACTTTTGTCCCACCTTGAGTGTGTTTTTGTCATGCCTTGTAGACTGCATCTGTTACATGGATTATTGCACGTTTACCGATATACTTCAGCGTGGACAAACTATTTTTTTTCTTTTGTCTCTCCCCTTCGTGCTGCATGGCTGCCATGGCTCTCACAGTGCAAACAGGCACAACAGTGTGAACTCGATGTGCGGTTTTGGAACACTGTTCACATTGTTCACACTTACCTAATCAGAGTCATTTCTTGTGGCTCTCCCCTTAAAACACTTGAGATTGATAAATGCTTTATGTAAAACAGAAATCCTCAAAGGGAAAACAGCTCTCCTGGCACAGCCAGAGATTTGATACTAAAATATTCACTGCACTTGGGAAAACTTGACCATAGTGCTTTGCAAGCATTCTTTTGTCACAACATTTTTGCCCATTACTCAGCTGGTGGCAGTCCTGGGACAATAGGGCCACCGCCAATATGTTCATCACGATGCACTCTTTCTGTTTAGGTCATCTCTGGGTCCCCACACTATGTTAGTGGGGACCCCAAAACAATAACCTCTCCCACCATTCAGTCCCTTTTTAACGTCTTGTATGGCTGGATCTTTTGTTTTACAGCTTGGAGTAGATTGTGTTGTAAGGGGCTTAGCACTGCAGTCGGCCTGCTAGTCCTGAAAACATGTAATGCACTATTCCGTGAAAGGGCTAAATATGGTTGCATTGCATTACTTTCTGCCATTCTGTTTTCATGTGGTTATGCCCACCTTCAAACCATTCACCACAATCTGCTCTTTCTGTCTAAATCATCCCTGGTTCCCCACACTAGGTTAGTGGAGATCCCAAAATGATAACCCCTTCCACCATTCAGTATCTTGTTAACCTCTCTCATGGCTGTAACATTTATTTTTACAGCTGAGAGTAATTTGTATTTTTGAGTCTTGTCTGTAATATCATTGCAGTAGGCCTGCTACCCCAGAAAATGTGTAAAGCACTATGTCCTCTAGGGGTTAAATATATGGTTACAGTGCTTTGCTTTTGGTTATTTTCTGTTCATGTGGTTATGTCCTCTAGGGGATAACGATATGGTTACATGACAATGTTTCTTACAAATGTTCTTTTCATTGTGGTATCCTCTGGGGGCTGTTCTCAGCATTAAAGTCTAATGCCAAAAGTTTATTTCATATAAAGGTTTTTATTGGGTGTGTATGATAACTGTATATGTTTCATTGATCTCTCCTTATTGCAATTATGACCATGATTCAGGCCAACTTAACGTCATTATAACACTATGACTGTTTTAACACTCTTGATATATTTGGGTGACCCTTTTAGTTTATTTCTCTTGTTACTCCTTGGCTGTCTTGTGTCTTTTTTGGGGGGAGTTGTGTTAGCCAGCCAGCAACTCTGATGGTGGGGTGGTGAAAGTGGTATTCTATTGGAATTATAAATTAGGTTGCTAAATGGCAAAATTTTCATTTTTGGCTGCAGATAGATGAAAAAGGTAAATGGAAGTGCTTTAGTTGTATGCAGGGCCACTGAAATTATGTGGCAGGAAAGACCAAATTATGAGGCAGGGTTGATCAATTTATGTGGCAAGGAAAGTCCAGTTATGAATTTACAATGCCAGTAGTTCTAACTCAAGCAAATGTGAGACCCATTGCATTGCAAATGCTTGTTAATCATGTAATTTTTGAATGAACATTCAAATGCCACAAATCTGTGAACTTCTTCCCAGCTCCTGCATTCACAGTCCCACCACCTGAACGAAATTCCCAGTAGCTGCCTATTGCTACACCAATGGAGCCCTCTTTTGCAGGAGCAGTATAAATAAATAAAAAAATGTTCCTTTGGATATTGCATTTACTCAGTTATCTTTGACCTTCTATTGTGGAAGTCAGCACATTCTGTTTGGACTGCCTCTTGTTCCTACATCCCTGGCACCCATTGAGCCAATTGAGTAAACCCCTGTCTTCAAAGTCTAATTGCTCTCCAAATATTCCTAATGTGCTTTTTAGTGTGCCTTCCTGATGTGCTTTTCTGTGGCATAATATCTGAATGCATGTTATGGGGATCATTTAGCATGGCCTGGCTAGCAGAGGCTACAACCTCTGCTTCCCTGGGAGTGGATCACCCGCCCCATGAAGTATAACAGTGTGGGAGTTGCTGTAAAGGCAGATGAGTTTACCAGATAAGCACTATGTTGCTTAAGCCCTATGTGGCAACCTTTTATTTTCAAAACCAAATTCCCAAACCTGAAGTAGTATCATGAAAACCAAAAAGCAAAGGCCTTGACACTAATGGTGTGTATACCCTGTGTGTTAAAGTCATAGTTTAATTTTCCCTGGCTGTAACTGCCTTGCATGGAAATCAAGTGACAGGCCACACTCTAAACAAGTCAAGGTGACTATTACTATTACTTGAGGTCCTGTGGCAGATGGATGGTTTCACACCTCTAAATTAGGGAAGCAAGAGATTGGCAAGGTGAGGGAATCACAAATTATGACAATTCAGATCCTCAAACTCTAAATGACCACAGTGTCTTGATTCTGACCTGACTTCATTAGCAAGATGTCAGAAGCTTTATCACATATTGTTGGCATCTTTGTTTATGCGTTCCATAGCTGTTTGGAGTTTTTTGTTTCCATGATTAAAAATTATTTTGACATCTTTTGTTTGGCAGTTTTGAATGAATTAATGAATTAAAGTGCTGAGTACTTTGCTAAGTTATCTTGCATTCTCAAGTATTAATAGTACTCTTCAAAAGCCAAACACTGGGGGCACTTCCAGTGAATTGAATCATTCTGTCATAGTGCAGCTGTCCCAGCACCACCATCCTCCCCAGTTAACTTAAAAGTTCCTTTGTAGCCCAGTATCTGAGTGTCTAAATCAGCCAAAATAAAGATACTCAAGTGTTCTTCATTCTACGTACAAATGGAATCTGCAAGCCCTTCATATGCAAAAGGTCCAGGTTACTTTATATAATTTGTAAAGTGTAATGATGTCCATTTAGATGGTTTATGGTGCTAGGCTTCAAGAGATGGAGCAAACAGAAACGTTTTCTCTGAGAATTACATCAGAATCAATCATGTTTTAAATTAGATGAAATATGTGACGCAGTCTCCTTCCAGGACTGAGAAGGATAATTTCAGAGCTGAAAAAATGATATCCTCCTTTTTGTTGTCTTGTTGAAGTGGACCAGAGTGAGAGGTGTACCATGGGTCTCAAGGAATGTGTATGCATGCACGCACCTTGATCATTCAATTTTAAAATCTCTCGGTAGGTCAATAAATAGCCATACAAGCTATACATAGAGGAGTAAAAAAAGATCTCTGGGAGACAAATAGACATTTGAGGGCAACCTGTGATTGACATATGTGCTCACACTCGCTAGAATGCCAGATTAGCTGGGCAGACACATTTTGAGTGTGCAGCAATTTCTGGATTTGGTAGCTTTGGAGACTCAAGTATAAATTATCCTCACAGTCCTACTTGGGAGCAATGACTATGAGCAGTGGAGCCCATGTGGAGAGAAGTCAGAAAGTTGATAATCCTCCATTGAGTATTTCGACAGTGAAAATATGAGCTAAGCACCATCTTTAATTAGTGTAACCATCAATAGCTAGCCATAAACAAAAGTCACAGTTTCCTTTAATTTGTTACAGATATTTGAAATGCCACAACTACATCTGGCCAAAGCACATGTGTAATATATCAACATGGTCTTCAAAGTGGGTCACCTCATCTTTGGGTGTGTTAAGCTTCAGCCTGCAAAGAATATAGAATGCTTCTACAGTCAGGTGGAACCTTGTCAGAGTATCATAGGCACCTGTTAGGGAAAAAGTCCACTGAGGAAGAGAGTCCATGGAGAATTCCTCTTGTGAGGAGTCTAAACTAAGAGAGAATAGAGGAACAGCAATACTGTAGCTTCTTTTGTAGAGAAAGAATGTAACCCAGGTGAGAGAAAACCCTCCCAGACCAACCTGATGAAGGCAGTGGTCTCCAATTCCACATGAAGATGTAATAAAATGTGCACAACACCATTAGCAGCATCAAATGCCTTCTGAGTTATGTCAAGAACAAAGAGCTGAGTGATTCTTTTGGACACACTGCTCAAAATGTTTCATTATCTTGGATACAAACCGTTTTCCGAGCTAACAAGTTATTTGCACATCTGACTCTGACTGGGCCAGCCTTCTCCAACAAGTAGCTTGTGAGTTACTGGTAGCTGTCCAGCTTCCTGTGAACAGTTTGCCTGTGTGTAGCCCAGCCTACTAAATTAGATGATTTTGTTTTGTTGAAATATTATATGTATACCAAAATTGAAAAATCTGTATTTGATATGAAAATATGTGTATTTTCAGAACCCATAATTTCCAAAATTTGTAAAGCTGATTTCTAAATGATAAATCATGCAGCCTTGAGATACTTTTTACTGATATTATTACCTTGGTTCCAGGGGCATTGCACTCCTGGACATCATTTAGGGGTCCCTACTGCAACTGTGCAACTGCAACCCCTGGCATGCCCCTTGCGATGCCTTGCCCTGCCTTTGCAACCTCTGGCCTCAGAGGTGACAAAATCAGTGCCAGGCACACAAGGGCAGCCCTATTTTCCTTGTTTTTGTCAATTCTCTAACACACTGAGAGTGAATAATAGATTATTATTCACAGTTAGTGTAATAAAGAATGAATTACAATCAGGCGTTGCTCCTCCGCTATTGCAGAGGAGCGTTGCCCCACCACCACCAGCAAAACATTTACTACAAAATGATAATAAACTGTGTTTATTATCGTTTTGTAGTAAAATGGTGGGGCCAAGGGCTATGACAGAAACGGAGGTGGAGTGCTCATCACTCCCCCTCAGTGCGCATGTATGTTTGGCTGGCCGTCTCGGACCGGTCAAACACACATGCACACTGTGCTTTCTCCAGCCTGGCAACACAGTGCCAGGCTGGAGAGAGAGAGCACAGTGCGCATGTGACAGCAGGCACAGGCTCCCAGTCTACCTGGGAGTACTCTGGCTGGGTCCTCCCAGCCAATCCGAACGCTGCTAGCAGCATCGTTCGGATTGGCTGCAGGCAGGGAGCCAGTGACTGCAGCAGAGGAGCTGCACTGCAGTGGCAATGCAGGTAAGTGTTTTTTTTCATGAATGCCCCCCTCCAACCACCCCGTCATGCACCTCCGTGCCCCAACAAAGCCATGCAAGCAGCTCCTGATTACAGCTTGCTGAAATATAATCCTCCATGGCAGCTGAGGTAATTTAAAAATGATTTAAAATGTATTTTGTGTGTGCGCTTGCGGGTGAGTGTGCTCATGTGAGAACGAGCGTGTAAATGTGTGTGTATGTGTAAGCATGTGTGTGTGAGTGAAAGTAAAGATTAAATGATGATGTCACCTCCGCTACCCCGGGCATTTTGGTGAATTGATGTTCATGACTGCATGTGTGGCTGTGATGTATCACCCTTGTGGAGGCATTCCAAAATGACTAAGCCTTTATTGCGTTACTGCTGGCAGTCCTGCACTGAGGTGATCACGATTGCTAACCTTGCATAGGGTGGTCACTAATGTAATCTTGCCTGACATGTACAGCACTAATATTATTAATATCTTGGGATGATTTTCATTGAACATAAGTAGCCCTTGTTAGTGCACAGAGTGGAGACCCCTGGACTAGACTGATCAGTTCCTCGCTCCTGGTTGAAATATATGGTTACCATGAAACCCAATATGTCTGACTTTATCCTGCTCCAGTAGTTAATAACCGATTTGCTTACAGGATTATATAACTAAAGCTCCTAGTCACCAATTAAATCATTCGGTATAGAGTTTCTCACAAAAAGTGGCTACCGCTATTGTCTCGTACTAATAACGTGTAATCACTTCAAGTATTAAAAAGAAATGTGCTTGCAGGTTCATACGTCGTATCTCAGACCCCTATGCAGCGCACTTTTTTTTCCAAGACTAGCTTAAGGGGCCACTTGTAGTGAGGCCCTTAGTATCCTCATACTCAGCCTCCTTTGAGGGCATCCTTGATAAGCCAGGCAATCCCTGAATACATCTTGTAGTGTTAGGAAATGCAGGCCTCAGCACGCATCCTTATAAGTCGGGCATTCCTGTATAAATTCATGTGTCCAGGTACTGAGCCTGCCAGGCACACACTCTTGGTAAGGTATACATCCATGTATAAATCCCTTAATGTTGGCAGGCTCAGCCTCCCTGGCACACACCCTTGGTAAGTCAGGCATTCCCGTATAGATCACTCGGTGCAAAGGAAAACTGGCCTACTTTGTATATGTCCCTACATCTGCACATTGGCAGCATTCTGTATGGTCTCCCAATGCAGGTGCTGCCATTGTTAGCGGATTGTTCTTTACTTTATCCGAGGACAGACCAGCACAACACTTTTCTGTGTGATTATCAGGCGCCTTGCTGTGTCTAGTAGTGACACAGCTCCATTTTAGAACACCTTTGTTAAGTCTGTCCACCTTCAGTATGTACAGGGCGAGACCTGTTTGCTCAAGTACCACATCTCTGTGACGAAAGAGAGAGGAGCTGCACCTCTCAGCGGAGGGTGAGTACCTTTAACGAGAGAGTACCAGCACTTGCTTCCCAGGAGCACACATGTACTCTAGAACAGTTATTTTATTCCATTTCAACCACTGCCTCTGTGGACACGGTTACTGTCACAACTTCCACAGTTGTCTTGTACCCTTCTTTATTAAAAATACAGCAATAAAATCTACTTATTTTTAGGTTGAGCGTGCAAGCGCTCTGGCCTGCTGTGATGTACATGTGGGCTTTAAACCACGTCCAATGCACGCCCATCACTATCACTTGTTCATCGGTTTGCTTTTCAAAAATCCTTTGTTGTCATTGGTAAGTGCTTTACGTTTGTACCTACTTGAGGCGGTTTTGTTACCGCCTTGGCGATAGACCCTGTTACATGATAATTGCACTTTTCCGATAGGGTTTGACAGTGAGGGAACTTCTTTTTCCATCTGTTTCTCTCCTTCATGCTCACGCTCATGGTGGCTGTGGCACTTTGGATCGGCTGGCTTATGTCAACTGTTTTACTTTTCAATGTATGTGGCACGAAAAGTCCAGTTAGGAATTTACAACACTAATAGCTCTAACTCGATCAAACGCGAGATCCATTGCATTGCAAATGCTTGTTCACCTCGCAGCGCTGTACACGTAAAGCACATCGTAGTCGCAATGGCGTCACATGCGTCTGCCTCGGAGCAAACATCGTCGAGAATTCCCAACAGGCCTAAGCTTTTAGCTTGTACATCAGTATAAGTGTTATGTTCGTTCATACTTTCTCTTTAAACATTTTGGTTAGTTCGCTTTTTCCAAAGTTATGCTCTTTTTTTTTTTTTTTTTCATATTGACATTTTCTTTATGGAGCAGCGTTGTGAACGGAGAAGCACAAACAGCTGCCATTCCCTTTATAGTTCCTTTAATCTATGCGCCAACACGCCCGTTTACAGAGTCTGTTTTGTTGATGGCTGTTGCGATAATAATTGTGGTGTTTCGTGGCTTGGCAAAAGCACGGGGTCTCCTCCGAGGCATCGTGCCAAGGCCTTTGATGGGGTTGAGGTGGGTTCACTGCCAGCATGACTCACTACTCTATTTTATTTAGTGTCCTTCTGCCAAGGCCCTCGACACTTTCTATTTTCATTCTGTTGCAGGCTTTCCTTCCCACATTGTGGTTTTGTGCGCAGCCAGAAAGCGGCGCTTGCCAGAGGAGGTGAGAAAGTGGCTGGGCTTAGAAGTGCCACTGTGAGCGGTGCAGGCAGTTAGTGGTTCAGCCTTTGTTTATCCGCAGCGTGCGTCATTGGCTACAAAGGCGCGCGCATTCTGGGTAAGAGGGCTCTTGAACTGAGTTCGTCATTTTATTCTACGTCTAACGCAAAAATGAAATCTGAAAAAAATGAATACGTTGATTATTCTTCAATTGCTCAGGCCCCTTCAGATCAGCGGGGAGAATTTTTAAATACTGACATGAACAGCTTTAAGCGTCTGCAAACAGGAAATATGCAGCAGAAAAGTTGGTATTTATGATGCTCGTCTTTGTCCATGAGGATTCATTGCAACAGCTATATTACTGGTTAGATTCTAATCACTACGTACTTACAGCTACAGTCCGGGAAGTAGTACCACAGGAGTACTCTTTTACATACTCACAACATGCCTTTGTGAATCGGCCTTAAAATTCCGAACATCCTAGTCTCATTTCGTATCTATTTTACTTGTTTTGGGACCAATTCACAAGGGCGTCAAAGAGTGTGTAAAAAAATAAAGTATCGCAGGGGTCCATTACTCTAAGGGCCAGATTTCGAGTTTGGCATATGGGATTCACTTCATCAGGGTGACAAAGGAAAGTACTATGTTGCTCTGATGGAATACCCGCCCACCAAAACTTAGAGACTTCCACTGGCCTAGCAGACATCTCTTGATTGGCAAGAACCATCATCTCAGCAGTTCCTGTCAATGCATTGTTAGTTTGAGGGATAACTCTGTCAACAAGCCAGAGCCATATGGAAAAAATGTAATGCTTGTTTTTTTATTTTCAAAAATAAAACCCCAAAGCAAGAATTTTTTCTTGAAAATTAAAAAAAATGCTCTCCTTGCCATGGGAGTTTTATCCCTGTGGCATGGGGTAATTTTTGCAGTTTTTACTGCCCTTACCACCAGTCAATGACAGACAATGAAAACGTGCAATATAGCAGGCATACGAAAGGCAATAGAGGCCCTTACTCTGTTGGGCCGTTGGAGGTGAAGGTCATCAGCAGAGATGGAGTAGTCTCAACCATCGATATGCTGAAGGTCCTTGACTCTAAATGGTGGACCTCCAGTTTGGTGGAGAAGGTACTCTGCTGCCTTTGCAATGTTGAACACTCACTGGCAAACTCTAAATCAGGCCTTTTGCGCCTGGGAGCTCAACTTGCATATGCGTCTACTTTCTGCACCCGGGGCACTTTGCTATTATTGAGGTGATGAGAGGCGCCTGTGTGGCCCCTTCTGTAATGGAGATTGGATTAGCACGCATATAGCACAGGCACAATCTCATGGGGATGTTCCGTCATTTGCCTCGGGGCTTTGCCCCTTGAAAAAAAAGAAACACGTTGCCTTTGAAGTCCTCTCTATTTGTGCTAATTGTGCATGAGCATTCCCATTTTATTCTCATTTTACTTACAGGTTAGATGTTTTGGAGCCAAAAAGCATTTAAGAGCACATAAAAGACTACAGCAAAATGTCTTTGTGCATTAACCCCAATATGTGTACCTGAGTGAGTTGAGCTGGTGAATGTATGTTTTAATGATTTACAGACTTAAATGATGAATGATTACAGTGCCTTCAAGAATATGATTGCCACCAATGGTGTTTAACAAGCAGAAGGTGCTTAATGAACTTTTACCAAATACTGTGATTTATTTGTTATTATTGTTAATATCAATATTATTGGTAATATAGCACCATGAAGAGAATAATGTCTTTTAATAATATTAATATGCTTGATTTACTATCTGCTAAAAAGGTCTAGCAGTTGCCTTCCTTTTCTAGTCACAAAAAACTGGAATATGAGGATGATTCACCCTAAACAAGCCACAATGCCTCTTCCACTTATCAGAAACTAAATGGGACTCTAGAGTCTTCCTTGAATAAGAAATTGTAGAACTTGTTACAAATGAGTCCTGAGGCCAGAGATATTTCACCCATTAATTCACTGTCACAAATGTTCTTGGGAACCAAATAACTGTCTTGGATCCTACCCAAATACCCAGCCCCCATATTGGAAAAGTTAAAAAAGCAAAAAGTGGTAAAGTTCTACCACCAGACAGACGGCAAATTACAAGGGATCTCTGGTTTAACTTATCCAGCTTCTACATTACAACCTGCTGCATGAAGTTCCTCAGGCTAGTGGTCGGAGATAGGCCCTGCCAATGGAGATTGCTTTATTTAGTTGGTAGCTTAGCCAAGGGTTTTTGCCAAAGTATGGTGGTGGTTCATATTTGTCAATGTACTTGCTAATGGACACAGTTGTCTTACTCAAATGCTCAAATCTCCCTTTATTTCTGGATACTCTTTTTACCAGAGCTATTTTTGACTTTCAGTATAAATATTCCCTCTTCTTACTCCCACAATGCAGCTTAGAAACAGTTTTGCTCAGGAAGAGGGGTCTGGAGGTTTCTAGTATGTATTCATCGATGTGGCATCAAAAACCATAGGGTGTGGACAAGCTCCTACTCACCTGCTCGAGAGATGTTTAACTCGTATGACATTGTACGTCAATTGGGTATTATAAGTGAGGCTGACGAGCGAAGAAACGATTGCTCTCGCAACAGGACTGAAGAAGGGGAGTTGCCGATCCCTCCATCCCATCAAGAGCTTAAGAATGCAGGACTCCTGAGGTCTTTGATGTAAAAGTGGTTTCACAAATAACTATTCTCTTGCCTGAGTACAAATTACTTACATGTTTTTGTGCTGTGGTCTTACTTTTTCTTTTTAATTATGATGTCATAATAGGTCTCAATATCCAGGAAGACATCATGAAGCGAAGGAACCGTGTGGAATCCCTATTACTACTGATTGCCCACTATGCAGGACTGGATAAAGAGACCTGTTGTTCTCTACCCAGAAAAGCACCCTCAATGCTAGTTGAAGAAGCACATCTTAAATGCAGTTCTTATCACACGCTGAACTAGTTCCTTTTTTACAGCTATGGAGAAATGATGTAAAAACATTCCAGAGTACAGTTTCTGTTTATGTGCCATTGGACAGTGCGTAGACTTCCTCCTGTTTGTGTTATCGCTAAGGATTAGGAAATGCATTTCTTTCTAAGCCCATAAACAGAAGCTGCTTTGAATGTTACTAAATATAAGGTATAAACAGTCCCCCGTCTGGATTTTGACCTTGGCGCTGCCGCTGTTGTACAATACAAACAAGTCCGCTTTAATCTGATCCTGCCCGTTCGCCTTTGATATCCACACTTCAGTTGGATTGCTCACAGGGGAGTCTCTCTCAAGTTTTAGATGGCATGCTCAAATAATGAGCTCACTAGCCACTTCATGGCTTTAAAAAAAGTACCCTAGCCCTTTATTATTTAGTTTTTGTTAGTGGTCCAGGATGTGAAAAGCAGACATAGAAATATTTATTTCCATTTTCACATAAAATGCTGTCTCGGTCATAAATCGTGAAGGCCATTGTGGGGAGAGCAAAATAGTATTTTGAGAAGCTTGCCAGTCATTCACTACTACGCTATCTGCCTGGGTTTATATGTAGCCCAATGTACCAGCTGATGGCCCTTGTGATCTGCTCTTTCTGTTTTTTTTCTGGCAAAGCATGTGAGATGTGAGTGGTCTTTGTTTATCTCCAGGGTGTGGCACTGGTGTGATTTCAGGCAGATGGTACAAGCACATATTCTATACAATATCACGCACATACTTACGCCTACAACACTTGGGTTGTATAGAATTGGCATGGTAGACCGAAGCATTGTGACATGCACTGGAGCTGGTTTCTCAGGCATGACAACCTGGTAGTGCGCTATACCCGTGGAGACACCTGTTCCTGTCTGGCTGTAGACTGCATGTCCTGGGGATTGGATAGTATGTGACAAAAAAGTGTGTTATGCATTCCCTTTTGTTCATATTGTTTACTGTCATTTTGAATCTTCCTCTTACATCAGGCAGTAAACAGAGAAAAGGCCAACTTGGTGATGTATCTCCCCCTGCTGTCCATTGGTCACCATTGCCGCCATCTAGTTTTACTGCAATCAAAAATTGACCCCCAGGATATGTCCGTTTTGATGTTTCTTTCATCTACTTTTATGCACCAGATATAACACGTTTTTAATCTCAGGTGTGTGTGTATGTGTAAAAGTGAATATAGTACCACCCCGAACATGCTCAGCAGTCAAATATTCTCCTTTCTACCCTGTGAGTCTAATATAATATATGTATTGATGTCTTTAGGTCGAGCATAGCAGAGCCGAAGCACTGCTTTTCTGACATGTTGGTATGTATCTGGGCTTTTAACCACGCCCACCTCATGCCTATCACTATCACTCGTTCGTGGGCTTGCCTTTCAAAAATCCTTTCTTTTAGTTGGTAACTGCTTTATGTTTGTCCCTCCTTTGGGCGGTTTTGTTACCGCCTTGGCCTTCGACCCTGTTACATGGATAATTGCACTTTTGCTGATAACTTTGACTGCGAGCGAACTTCTTTTTCCTTTTATCTCTTTCTTCGCACTCAGGGCGCCACTTGGAATCGGCACACTTGTGTCAACTGTTTTACTTTTTATTTTCAGTTTGTGTGACGAGAAAAGTTCAGTTAGTAATTTACAGCACTAATAGCTCTAGCTCGTTTTTCAGTGGAAACTGTGTGCTGTCCTATAACCCATACCACACATACATACATCAGAAGAACACACTCTGCAGTTATAAAGTCTTTGTATTGAACTGCCTAACTTACTACAGTGTAGATTATACTAAACACAGTGCAGAAAGTTAAATAGATGGAATATTAAACGATTGTTTTGCTTCTGTGCACTATTCATTTTTTTAAATTTATCCACTTATGCAGTTTTATATAGTGTGAACTTGGTCCAAATACGTTAGAGCGCTTCATAGAGATAGTGATACAATTAGAAGCAAGTGTCAGTAAAATGAAAAACAATGCTGACACTGTAGAAACTAAACATCATCTTGAGCAAAAGCAACGGAAAGCTACACATGTGAGCAAAGAGTATGATACATAGGAAAGAAGGAAGAGAGTGACCAGAACCCAGTGAAAATTCCTGAGCATCAAAATATGATTTGGGGAAGCAAGACAGTCAGGATAAGCAGAAGAATATAAACAAGAAAAGAAGATGTCAGTGATGCAAACCTAAGGGGAAGGAAACAAAACCTAGAGAGAGTCTACGGTGAGTAATAATCACAAGAGCGAGAAAGAGGGCTGTGATAGAAGGGCCAGCTCAGAATAAGACATGAGAAACAGAAGAGAATGGAACAAGAGGTTAATAGAGCACGAGGTAGGAATACTAGAAAAAGAACTTTTAGCTCAGACGTGAAAGTGTCCAGGAATTTGTGGATCTGGGAGAAGGGAATTCCAAAATGTAGTCACCTTCCCACTCTTTCGGTCCAAGTTAACCTGCCTCGGCAGTTTGTAGAACTTTGAGTGATGAATTACGACTTGTAGATATCCATCGCCTGTTATCAGTTCTCCTTGTACCAGAAAAAAAAAATGCTGTGGCATAAAGTACTGCTTTCAATGGGACAAGAAGTATTTTTGAAAGCCCAGTTAGTTGGGAGTTGCCATGATCGATCCTTGATAGAACTAGGGATTGGACCTGGGTCTTGAGACCAGATTTAGGAATGAACTAGCAAATTTCCCGTATAAGATACAGTAATAAACATGCACATTTATCCATGGTGCTGCTGTGCATTTGTACGCTTAGTTTATTATCAAGAATGACCCCTAAAGATTTGGCATTGTCGGTGATATCTGCACATTATTGGACTTTATTGGTGTCTGTCTCATGGCCATCCCTTTGAGTGCTATTTGTCTTCACTAAGGATTTTCAATCTATTATTCACATTGATAGGACTCCAGAGTGCTCTTTATCTCCATTAGTTTGTCCTGGGTTACAATGGTCTTTTCGTGAGGCGCCTTGTGAAATCATAACCTGTTTTTAACCTGAAGTCATAGAAGACTCCTTTGATGGATTGCTTCTGAACTTTGTCTCCAGTTGGACAATGTGGCAAGAGGAGTCCACCTTGTGTCCCCTTTGACAGCTTCTGTGACTTTCTCTTACAAAATTACCCTTTTCTTTTAAAATGTAGGGACAGTAGTCTAATTTCCATAAAAGTTCCTAATCCTTTCAAAGCCACTGAAGTTGATTCTTCTCATTCCCTGTATATTGCACAAGTGCCACAAATCAATCCAAGATACGCTCATCTACTGACTCTAACATTTTCCCTTACTGTAAGTGGACTGTCTCAGTCAGAGCATAATCACATTCTCCTGCCTCAAGCAAAGTGAGATCTCGTTCCACCAGCTACTTTGTGCCACTCACCCTAGAGAAACAGACGAGTGTGCCAGTTTAGCACCATGCCTTGGTACAAGAGTGCCTCTTCTCCTCCACTGCTAGAAGTGACCCCTGACAACCCCCAAGCATTTCCAAAGAGATCAACTCAGAATTCTTTCTTTAACATGTCATAGAAGGGTAAGTGCATGATCGAACAAGATCCTGCAGTGAAAATTGTAGTGAAATTTCCCAGATGAACCACAGATCTGCAATACGAAGTTCCATACGACACAGACCATTATGATGAAGATCACTACTCTATACCCAGTCTAAATGACATTGTGGATGTGTGTTTACTGTATCGTCACTGGTTTTCCTAATTTCCTTCTTTTGTTCTGCCCATTCCACCCATTTGCTCACAACGGAAACCAAACTTGGTTTAATGTCTGTTTTCAAGACCTCAGGCTGCCCCTGCCCTCCAAGCCCAGCAGATTTCTATCCTTTGACAATCATTACAATTCTTCATTCAGACTGGGTGCACTTAAATGGCAGTGGATATAGATCCCCATTAGCATCAGGTCACGTTGGAATGAAACTCATATGGTGATACAGCATCACACATCCACTCTAACTGTATTCACCTGATCTCATGTGTCCATACTAGGATACCTTTCTGAGTGACAAGGAAAGTCAGCTTTCGAGATTGAGTGGTACATCATTGTCATGAATGCAAGCTCAGCAAAAAAAGCTGTGTTGATGCTTGGCGCTAATGGTAACTCCGTTGAGAGTATAAAGCAGTGGTTCCCAACCTGTGGTTCGAGGACTCGTGGGCGTCCGCAAAGCCTCCGCAGGGGGTCTGCGACTGCTTAGAAAATTAAATAATAATAATGGATTAGGTCCCCAACTTTCAGTAATGACTCAGTGGGGGTTCCCGGATTCCAATAATGTTTCAGTGGGGGTCGCTGGGTTCCAGTAATAATAAAGTGGAGCTCCACAGAAATCAAAAGGTTGGGAGCCACTGGATAAATGACCAGATAGTTCAGGCATGTTGCCAGCTAGAGTAACTGAGGAGAGTGATGTTGGAGTGATATCTATGAGCCTAGTATAAAGTAAATTGAAATGGAGGGAAGCAAACTGAATTCATAATGGCGATTGAAATGGGTAAGGTGAGAAATGTCCTCCAAGGCGATACCTGAAGGGGCCAAGTGAGAATGATGATCCATCATACTGATGCCCCTCTTTTCTCTGTTGACCGTGCACAGCATGCTATCCAGGAGACACCCCATGGTGGGCCACCTCAGTAACTGAAAAGCTTGTCTTCTCCACAAGGGAAGTTTATATTGGGTTACCAGGACTATGGGATAAAGTTGATCTGTGTCCTATTCCCAGTGTTCTGGGAGTACTAGGGTGTTTTAATTTGCCTAACACACCTGCCTGGGAGAAACTCTGCAGTCTCCATGAACCTGATGGGGGAGAATACAGGATCTTTTGCCTGCTCAGAACAGAAAGGCCCATACTGCCACCCCACTGCCAGGTTGAAATTGGGCACTGAGTCCCACCAACCCATTCCAACATTGAGCTTTGAGTGCTGATGGTGTGTGCCTGGAATCTGACAGAATGCTCAACCTCATGTAATGGGCATTCATGCATGTGGGCGCAACCTTGATGAAGGGATGCTACCTTTACCAAGGTATACATTGAATCTAATCTTTCTCAACCTATGGTGGTAACAAAGATTGGTTTAGCAAAATTATTAAAATAAATGCTTGTTTCATGTAAACCTTTGTCAGTCTTATGCAAATCATTATCTGTACTTCCATTGGTTTATGCATGCTACAAGGGAACTAAAGAAACAAATCCTGTTTTGTTCCTACCTTGGAAGTTGGTAATTAGTAATCTGTGGAAAGTAATTTTTTGAAAACTTAAAACTCTAGCTTTTGAAATAAAATGAATGCACTATGTTCCTGCGGATAGTTTGATGCCACTTATTAACTCGGCTCCAGAGAGGCAGACTGACATCTTTTATCCGTTCTCTTTTTCCACAATTGATCGTCTGAACGACACTGCCTTAGCAGATTGTATCATTGCACGCAGTGGCGTGTAATTAACATAAAGGAGGTGCTTATTATGTCAACAACTGGCCTGCAAGACCCGAGCAGCAGGTGACCCTGAGCCCACGAAGGCTGTGGCAGCTAGGCCCCTCTTCCCCGGCGCAGCATTGTGAGCCACCACAACTGAAAGAGGCCCCGCGGATGCGGATTGCGTTGCGTCCCAGGGGGAGTGTGGGATACGAGTTCCTTCTGCCTGCTTGGGCGGCAGCCAACAACTTTCTAGAAGCTCCGTCTCAGGCAGAAGCTCACGGACGAAACCGAAAGTGCGCACAGGCCCCGGTAGGGCCCTACATGTCGCACACAGTGGAGGCGGCGATTTAGCATTGTGTGAAAGGGAGCAGGTAAGGGCTGTACGGGTCAGAGTGCCTCTAAGTATTGTGGTGAACGTTGTTGGTCCTGCACTGCTTGCTTTCAAATAAACGGGGAAAGTAATTGGAGAACAATAGAATCGCCATTTAAACTCTAAAATTCGTTATTGAAAATGGAGATTACAAGAGCAACAGTTAAAGTGACTATTGTGATTGGTCTTGATTATTTTTTCAATGCATGTAGAACTTTCCTGAGTTATAACTTCAGAAGTCTATGTGCAAACCAGTAAGGACCTCCATAATTCCACTGGTTAAAGACACTGGTTGGAGACTGCCTTCTGGCTTTTATTGTTCCGACCTACAAGAGGGAAACACACCCACTTTTGTAGTTACATTTGGAGTTTCCGTGACACGACAGTCACCATCCCAGGTTTGTTCCATATCTCTTAAGAGGATGCGGTGGGCACTGTACTGAATTCTGTGTCAGTGAACCTATTTGTGAAATAAGCACCCCTGGCTGAGATTCTCTTGCTTCCTCTGCTCAAAGTTTCGTCCAGTTTACACTCAATCAGAGAAACATAATCCCAAAATAATAGTTAATCTTTCCCTCTCTGAGCCACTCTAATGCTTCATTTGCACTTACCTCTGATTTTTCTCATATTTCTTCAAACTGTGTTTATAGGCGATTGGAACAAATTCTTGTCCCTTTACATGAGTATTGTTTTCTGTTGTATGGTAATGACACCAGTTTCATCTGGCCACCCCAAAAAATAAAAGTACCCTGGACAAGCTCTAGGCTATAGGCGTAGGTTGTTAGGTTGAAAGTTCTAAACTCCCAGTGCACAGCGTAGAGCGGCATAAGAAGGAATATGGTGGTCTACCATTGTCCTAGCATCGGACCTTGCAAATAGCTGAACAGTAGACTCACCCTCGCCGTGAGATTTGCTGGCTGAGTGTTAAATATTTAACCTCACAGTCTACTCTGGACCCAACCCTTGAGAATGGGCACAATGAGAATTTCAGCTAACAGTTTTGTGCCCACGATGAAAGGCCAAGTCTGCTGGAGCCCATCTGACTCATTTATATTCTGCTTAACTCCTCTGTGCGAGTCATTCAATTAATCATTCAATCAATCAATGCCACCTCTGAGCGTGGAAGTGAGGCAATTTAAGGTGGCACAATTCAGCAGAGTTAAATTAAGCACAGTTAGCCGCATGGTTTAATAAAAGGCAATGTCTGTCAACGTCACCAACCCATGGAATAGACAAAACATAATACCAAATTACAGGAAGAACAAATAGAGGGGATGTATGGAGAGAACAAAAGGCTACTGGTTCTGACCAACACACAGCGAGAACAGAAAGATATCGGAGATGCGAGAGTGTGCCTCCCCCTGCAACAAACCTCAAGGAAGATGGCTTTTAGAGAAGAGGGGCGGGGTTTGTTTACGCCAGTAAGAACAGAACTTCCATAGTCTTGCCTTCACAGTGCAAGAGAGTGATATGCACTTTTTAAATCAGATTTTGCAATGAAATACTTGATCGCTGAAAGTACTTTCAGATAGAAATAAGCATTAAATGTTAGATGTCAAAATAAGTCAGAAACAGGCCTGTTCAATTTTTCTCCTATAAACAGCCATCTTTATGGCATTCATATGCCTTAAATATATGCAAATATAAGATGCTCATTCTTATTTGAAACAAAAAAAAATCCTGGACGGCTAAGCATTCTGAAATGATGTTTCTGTGTTCTTCCAGTAGGGGGCGCTAGCATATAACAGTATTGATGCTTATTTAAGAGCAATTGATGTGTCATTTCAAACAAAGAGGGGCGACGACAGCCTCCCAGTCATAATTAGTGTATTTTGACTGCTGGCTGCTAATGCCACGCAATGGCACTTGTCGAAGCAGTGAGTGAATCTATCAACATTCTGGAAGTGAAACAGCTGAGGATGTTTGCTCGGGTGTGTTTGCGCAGGGCCTCCGAGTTAATTACTCCTCATCCCGGGGCTTTCCTTCTCATGACTTGGACCAGGGTATATGCAGATGTACAGCTTTAAATTAACTTGCTTCCAAATCAGTCCGAAACCTTAAAAACTGACTGATCTTTAAAGGCTCCTGTTTTTGAAGACTGCTGCCTTTTTGTCTAATAGAAGTAAGATTTAACCATTTTACCCAAAACTGAGCCTCCGAATACTCATTTAAAAAAAAAAAAAAACATGGCAACATTACTGGGGCTTACATTTATTATTGAGCTTCAGAACACATGGAGAGATACGAAGGATGCCGTTCCCGTGGCCAACTCAGCAAGTTGAAAATGCTCCCAGGAGTGCTTCCTTCTGAGGATCAGTATGCAAGGAAAAAAAGCACCTCCGCCGTGGATTAGTACAATATTTCAAGCACAATGAATTGTAAATTAGAATGTGCAAATGCATTTGTAATTTGCAACAATTTACTGACATGAATAATTATGACTCCCAGTCGAGGAGCACCTCTGTTCTGAGGAACAATCACCTCTGTACCAATAAAGATATATTCTTCTCTAATTTTATCAAGATGCCTGTGGGTTGTCCTCTCTTTGTGCTGTACTCTATAAGGTGTGAACATATCTCACCTTCGCACAAATCCTGGAATGCTGCAAAATGTCTTGTCTGGACATCAGGCTCTCCAAATAAGATGAGAAAGCAAAGGTTTAGTTTTTACTGAAATGTAGCAGTTTTAATTTGATGGATTTATTAAAAAAAATAATTTTGGCTGCATGGCAGCTAGAAGGTCAAGCATCTGCCCCAGACCACCACAGTTTCTTCTTCTCTACTCACTGTAAGCTAAGCTCTCACTTTAGCAAGAGCTGTCTCTTAGAAAGCCCAGTGGCAAAGCATGAGGATAGATTAATTGTGTTCCCGGAGTTCAAAGAGGTCCGACTTTGACCTATATGCAAGTAAAGCAGATGTTCAATGAGGTCTGAGTGGGACCTTTACATCATGTAAAACAGATTGGCAGGTGCAAACAGTTTTTGCATCAGTTAACGATCCAGCCACAGACTAGAAAGAAAATGGAAGAAAAACAGAACTCATCAGGACTTTTGAGACTGAAGACTTTCAGCAGACATGCACACAGATCATCACTTCAGCTAAAGCAAACTCTTATAACATCATTATCAGTGTGGCAACCAACAGTAGCATAACTCTGTTTCCGACGATCAGGCACTACCACAACCCCCTGCCAAACCAACTTATTCCTCATTCCACCAAAAAGTGTAATGCCACCAACCTCTTTTCAGTGCAAGAAGCAGAAGATCCAATAGCACCTTTTGCAACATCATCTCTTAAATCCACTCCTTCTCATAGAACCCACAATGGTCAGCCTTCAAAACCCTATCTTGTCCTTAATCTTGCTCACATACCCGACTCCATCAAAGCAATTTCTTATGAAGATGATGTCTTACCATCATCCTTCATCAAAGCTCTCTGTGGTGGGAATGCTCTCTTATCCCTACTTACCTTTGTCAATGCCTCCCTCACTCAAGGCATCTTCCCAGAAGTTCCCAAGGCCTGTCGCTCACCTACCATTCATCTACCCAGAAGCTCTCAAGGCCCGTCACTCACATGCAATCATTGAAAAAGTAGACTGTAGGCTACCAGTCTGGCTTCAGATCACGCTGCAGTATGGGACCGCTATTGTACACGTCGTAGACAATACCGTGTTGACCACAGTTGAAGATGACCCTTGACTCCTGTTATTGCTGGCCCTCTCAGCTGCTTTCGGCACAGTCAACCATCCCACCCCATGCGTCTTTCAAATGGGATTTAGCTGCAATATCCATCACTGGTTCTCCTCCTACCTTTCCACTGGACACCAGCTGGTTCACATGGGCACCTACGGTCAGAAAGTATCTCATCACCTGTGGAGTCTCTTAGCGTTCCATACTGACTAGTCATCTTCCTCTCTGAATAGAGCCCTTTGGTGCTCTACTCACAGATAACAGTATCAAGATTAACCAAAATAATGATGATACACAACTCTACTTGAAAGTCTCCTTTACTTCAGACATCCTTACTGAAAACACAGCTTGCACATCATCCAGACCTGGATGTCCTCAACCGACCTGAAGTGTCAACTCAGAATTCCTGTTATTTGCAAAAAACAACGAACAAATTGCATTACAAACCTAGCTCAATGATATGCACTTTGATGGCCTTGAAACATAGTTTTCACTGAATGCCAAGTCACTGGTAGCCAAGGCACCTTGATGTCCTGCGCCTACCTGAAGCTCAGCCCAACCAAGATAGAATACCTGTTATTTGCAAAGAATAACAAATAAGATACAGTGCAAACCTGGCTTAATGACATGCACCTTGATGGTTTTGAACCCTACCTTTCATTGAAAGGTATATAAATTGGATTCACCTTGAACGTCAATCTCACCCTCAAGGAATGCATTGCAAAAAAGTCAAAGTTGGCCAGGCACCAACTTTCTCTTCTTAAAAATATCAAACCGTTTAATCCGGAAAGCGACTTCAGAACTGATGTGCAAGTTTTTGTACTCTCACATCCGGATACTGGTAATGCCCTACATGGACCCCCAGACTCAACACAGGCACTACTTCCAGGCACCCAGCACTCTGCAACATTTTTCATCCAGGACCAGAAGAAATACGATCACATTACCTGCATCCTGATGGAACTCCATTGCTTTGCTTTGCAGGCGCGCACCATCTTCAAAACCAGCTCCATCATTTACAAAGCCATCACGACCAGCACCCCCACTTATCTAGCAGACAAGCTCACAATTCCTCGTAGTTCTCTGACAACCACGGACAGGACACCATAAGACTGCAGATTAAGAAGAAAAAGGAAAAACAAGAAAGCAGGCCTTTTCCATCGGTGCACCTAGGATATGGAACAAAATCCAAGTATCCATCCAGAACACCCCAACGCTGCTCCAGATTAGGAAACAGTTGTAGACTCACCTCTTTAAAGACCATGACATCACAATGCATTAACCGTCCACAACCCAACCTCTTCTCCTGTTACGTGTTCTCTGTATGCTTGTCTTTAACCATGTATAGCACTCTGCTGCCTTTTGGCTGGATTCACCCTATGGAAATTATATATATTCACTAAAGAACGAAAGGTTACAGGGACGTTATAGTTAGGTTCAGATTTTACATGCACAGAACCATAGAAATTCAGCATTTATAGTTATTTCAAGTAACTTTAATTCGTACTCTAAGGTAGCTATAACTCGATGACAAAGATATAGGCAAGTCAAAAACACTTTTTCTATGGAGACTATGTCCTAACTATAACTACCCACTGCCGACTACCAGGTATCTCATTCCAGTGGGACAAGCTGAAGACTACCGGAGGTCGGCACCAGGGTGTTAAATATGTCAAGTGGGAACTATGAGCATCTACTGTAAACTAATATAGGGTAATTAGGGGCTGCCAGTGGCTTACTCCTGGCTGTCATATGCAAGATGGACCATTCCACAGTTGTTTAGTTCATTTTGGATTTTGGGGTACTCTGACCGAGTCAGCACGTTTACCTGGAATATGTATCTGGAGAAGCAAACTCAAAGCCACATACCTGTTTTGATAACTCAGTCGCCATGTACTGTGGAGTTTAAAAAAATCCTCAGAGTGGGTCAAGACTGTTTTAAGGACAGTAACGTTTGTGATGGTGGGAAGCATGTTTCTGGGCCCTCTTCATCATCCGTACCCTGCAAGGATGGTTTCTTTTGAATGCAAAAAGTCCTTCAAAAAGAGTTGTTCTTGGAAAATGTGATTTCTTCGGTTTCCTTGAAATTGGGATCTTCTAATTAGCACTCTCACTGAAACTGTTTGATGTGATATTTTCTGTCCTGGGAGATCACTTCATTGCAGAAGAAATCTACAAGATGACTTTGTGGGTACATGGCTAAAGTAGTAGGTGCCTTTTTTGGGAGGACAGAGCTCGCCCAAGGGCCTAAAGCTTTTCCCATGGCAAATAAGCAAAAGTAATACCATTACCCTCAGTCAGCACTGCTAAATTAGAGGCTTGGCAGACACAATGCAGAATAACCACTGATGGCCACGTTATTGGCCTTATGTTCTGCATTTTGTTAGTGTGCTTTAAATATCCTCGTAGCTGGTGTTAAACATTTCCAATAATTACTGTGAGGTAAGACCGTAAATATAATCAGTGTTTACGTTCAGTAAGAATCTGACCCTATGCTCAACTTTTTTAATTGTATAGCTGCTTAAAGGTAAGTCCGCTTAAAGGTAAGTCCTAAATTGGAGAGTTAGCAACTAAGGGCATAAAGTTATAGTAGTGGAAGTATTTTCTACAGGTCCCCAATCAGACATTGGAAAGAGGCAGCTTCTCATCTGCTATCTTTTTCTGCTTTTGCTTTGCATGGTTGCACAGTAACATTGCACTTTCTGTGGTGATTCAATGAAAAACTCTGTTCAGTCCTGGATTTTGGGAAGTTGCACTGTTTTAGGTTAAAGAAATGCTTTTTCAGTACTGATTGATGGTAACTGTCTGCTTTAGCAGCTGGGTATTTTTCCAGCAGTTATTTCCATGTGAAGAGTTGGGAATCCTAAGGTATATGTCATTGTGAACCAGGGACTGAAGGAGTGGTTTTCCACGCTTTGAGGAGCGTCAGACCCCGTGAGAGATGGAAGGCCTCATGTTGACCTCTCCTGACTGCAAGGACCTAAGAATTTCTCCAGAAGATGCTAATTTCCATTGTAATAATAAGAGAATTTATCCTGATACGGGCAAAGAGATCTAAAGTTTCCTTTCCCTTATTGGACGTGTCCATCGTTTTGCATGAAGCTAATGTGGTAAAGGGGCACTTGGGTTGAGGTGGAACCATAGCTTCCAAGACCATCTGGCAGCAGAAGCATAATGTTTACTATTACACGCAGTAAATGTCCGGTCATAAACACACAGCCAGCAATAAACTGCAGCACTTTGGTCCTGGTGATATCATCAGCATTTTTATTTCCGGAGCATTATTCATTGTTCTCTTTCATATGCTTAAATGCTTCGCAGATTTTGACAAATCCTCACCCCGCATGTCCATCCTTTCTCAGTTCTAGCCTCTAACTTCCTGTTCTGTTTTCTTAGCCGCTATGAGCAGCCTACTAAGCAGTGGCAGCTGGTGAACTCTCAGATAGGTGGGGTGTACATGACAACACTGAATGGTCCTAATTGACTATAGCGAGCCTAAAGTCCCCAAGGTTAGTTTGTTGGGTTCCACCCTCCCCCCAAGAACGTTTAGCAAAACAAGTAGATCATTTATTTAAAAATACCATGAATCACATGGAAAGAGCGCACATTCTAAAATGGGCTCACAACATCACTCAGAGGGGCGCTTCCCTGTGCTGTTTGACTTCCCATCATAGCAGTATGAATCATTTCCTTCAGACAACATACTGAGATCTTCCAGCTGATGGGGACCTTGGTGTTATATGGAAATGGGCCAGGCTTTTCTTCACACACACAACATCTAAAACCACCATTGTTGAATTAATTGTGTTAATGTTAAAAGAGGTGCCCTAATTCATACAGACCCCATTGAAGTAGATAGGCTCAGATTTGCACACATGAGAGGTGTAGCTTATGGCTTTCTTAGGGAACCAAGGCATCTATCTTACAGCTGTTAGGGTGAGGTTTCTAGTTGCTGTGATTATCTGCCAGGCAATGTAGCGGAGCCAAAGCAATGTTTTTTCTCACCCGAACTGTGTTCAAACTTTTGCTTCTTCTATTGACTAAAACAGTAAACATGGAGCTTAGCCACAACTTTCTCTTGTGTGTAGCATTTAAGCCCCGATGGCCTTCCGTATAGATAGTAACTCACCATGGGGTTTACTGAAGGAAATTTAAAGAATAGTTTGGCTTCTCTCAAGAGTGTTTTACTCTTTATGAGTGAATATTAATCATAATAATACTTGCTCTTCATATCACTTTTGTTGTTTATAAGCAGTGTCAATAACAGTGTTACTTTCACCAACCTTATGGTATTCAGTTTACTAGCTCAGAAGGAAGAACGACTGACTCAGCCTTGTAAGCATTTGAACTTGTGATGCATAGATCACTGTATATTTTGGCCTTTCAGCTTTCTGAGCCACCCTGCTACCTTAAGTGTTGCAGTACATGATTGTGTAGTAGGTCATCTGTTTTTACTCGCTGTCGTACAAAGTGATGGGAAGCTGATGGCGACCTATTTACTGCAGGGAATACAAGAATAATTAAAAGTGAATGAATACAAATAAAATAATTAAATATCATAGAATGATTACAGCATAGGGACTTATATATTACTCTGAAAGACACTAAAGCAGAGGTGTTGGCACCACGAACATCAGTGATAGTTATGTATTTGCTAGCCTGGAGAGGCTCCTTAGAAATTATAGAATGTCAAACACAGCCTTCTATCTCGAAGGTATAATATGAGACAGCCATGGTGGCTGCTTCTATTCAGATATGGCACCAAATTCCAAGACAGTCCATAAAAACCCTTCTTTTGTAGCTGGCCAAGAGGGGTCCAACCAGACAAGAGTGCCTGGAAATTATGGAACCCTCTTCAAATAAAGATTTGTGGAATAGCTTGAGCCCAGTGGCACAATCCCTTGCAGCATTTGTATCTGGAGGTTTTCATGGCAGTCTTTTCTGCCTGAAGTTTGGACTGGACACTTCAGAATAAAATCAGATATGTGATCTCCTACTCCTATGATTTCAGTCAGGTCTTCGTTATCACGTCAGTAAGGAGACTCAGAAGCATCAGTAGCTGTCTTTATTTGTGCGCTTAGGTAATAAGCTTGGCCATAATCCACCAGAGGCAAACAGTGTTGACAAATAATTTAAAATAATAAGGAAAAAGCAGAGAAGTGGAGTAGACTTGAAAAGGAATTGGAAAGGGAAGGATCGTACTGTATATGATCCAAAGTTCACCATAAAGCTGGAGCCACAAAGAATAGAGAAACAGGAACAATTAAAATAATTGGGGGATGATAGAGACTCATGGAATTTGGAGCTAGGGGGGATGCGTAGGCGCACACTTGCAGATAAGATATCCAGTGGCGATTGTGACCTGAGGTTTTAGAGGCAAATAAAGAGTAAAAGATGATTAGGATTACATTTGTGAGGACATGTGTTAGTGAAGGAGGAGTTAAGGGAATTTGTTGCTACTGATTAGATCTTTGGCTCAACATCATCTGGAGTAGTACGCTTGGTTCTGGAAGCCACTTTTCCAGAGTGATGAGGAAACTTGAAACATTTTGGTGACATATTGTCTGAATGGTGCATGGTGAACGTCTTGTTCTGTTCCGTAAGGGTTTTTAATTTAACATGTACAGTGTGCAAGAAAGGACAAGTATGGTATGATTTAGACATTCACTCGCCTCAGAGCAGTGAGTACAGTACAGAAGAAAATAATTTTACCACCATCAATTTATAGCAGTAAAGGTTATGGGCTGAGATTGGGAGATGCAGCTTTCACAAATGTTACACAATAGAAGCATGCATGGCTTACACCATTAGGCCTGTGCCACCAATTAACCTGAATGATTTGCCCTGCTGTGTAGAAGTGTGCCGTAAATTATCTGACGCTTAAAATCAAGAAGGGGAGCATGGGTGAGGCAAAGATGAATGGTGGGGGAGTGGAATCTCACCCTATTAGTACAAAAAAATGAGAGCCTCAATTTTAGCTATTTTGGAATTGGTATTTTGAGTAGTTGCAGTTCTGTGCTGCTAGCCGGTACTCATTGGACATAAAGCGTAGTGAACCCTGATGGTACATGAACTGCATAGGGGAATATTTAAATGATTATCTCTTCTTCACATTATGTGGTCATTCGAGCGTGCATATTGCAGCCAGCTCCTATACTGAAAAATTGCGAAAAATACATTGGTGTTGTAATAAGCTTATGAAATAATGATTATTTCAACACAAAATGGTTAAATTCACTAGCCTTAGTGCTCCATAGGGCGTCCTGTCTAATCGCCTGACCTCACCTTACTTGTAGATGTTTGTCATTACGTCTGCTGGAGGTCAAGGCAGGACTGATCAAGAAAGAAGCTGTGTGTTCCTACCTGCACACAAAGGCAGTATTGGTTTTCCTAATCCTGTTTGCTGAGGGGTGAGAGAATTGAATTAGATATCTACGCCCAGACATTGAGAGCCTTTGAAAACAAAGATAAGGAACGAGTCAGTATGTTCCTTCTCCTGGGAGCTCCGAGCCCCTGATTTTGCAGGTGTGTCATCCGATCCATGCCTACCATCGATCAGAACTGTGCCAATGCATATTTAATTAGCAAGGGGACCATGGGTGCATTATGGCCATCATCTCCATATTGAATGGACTGTCAGGCCTCGTGAATGCATCCATGCTTCCCCTCTTTCACTTCTTGTTTAGGAGCTTCTGCATTTGTCTGTGCATCTGAAAGTTTCTTTGTTACTAATGTACGCTGTGCGCGGTGAGGAAACAGACAAGCCAATCCCAATGTTCTTGTGTGGCTTCGAATGAAGGGTTGAACTGATTGAATTTGCTTCTGTAAAGAATATATGCATGCACTGAACAACAATTCAATACAGTATGTCTCTTAGATAACTCATTAATAAAAACTCCATTTTAATTTTGGGGTTCAAAATACTGTCAGTGTGAAAATGTTTTTTCAGAAAAGGGAAGACAGTAATGAAGCGCTTTCTGCCAGGCCTCTAACATTTTGAAATGAACTTTTGCACATGTTTAAATAGATGGTTTTATATATCACACCAAGATTGGTGTCCGCCATCTTAGAACAGTAAAACAAATGGCAGCCTCATCATGGCGTATGCACGCACATCCATGTTGATGCATACACAAATGTCATTGTGCTAGGCGCCATGATGATGCGTGCATGCACGCGTTCAAGCTATCGTGCCTTTTTCTTTTTTTCCTGATGCTGCACAGTACTAGCAAAAACATTTTTTTTGCTAATGAGAAATACCATTGGCAGTTAGAGTTTGAAAAGATATTAGGTTTGAAAGGCGGGACCTATTGGCTTTGCCAGTTCTTGATAAAGGGACGCCAGCTTGAGGAACTGTTAGTGCTGAACTACTGTCCCTAAAAGATAAGGCTGTTTTCAGATACACACCTATTTTACGGCTTAGTTCATTTTGTAGCATATACAAGCCTATGTTTTCTGCTCCCAGTCGCACCAGTGTGGCTATGGATATACTTAAAGGATGTTACTCTCAACACAAACCTTTGGAAGACTTCATCTGGGGAGTGAACTGAGACTTCTGTGGTGGGTGCTGTGCAGACACCCCCTGGAGTGAATCCCAAGTGATTCAGCAACTTCCAGCAGTTTTGCAAGCTTTAATACAGTTCTCTAAAAAAAAGTTCGTTAAATATTTTCAAGCCAGATTGTAAGTATACCTATAATAATTTATCTGTAAACACATAATAAATACCCAGCCGATTTTCTGTTATCCATTTCACCACTCCAGTACCAGTTGAGGCAGGAGGAACACCATTCAAAACAAGACCAGCATTTTTTTAAGCCATTTTCAGTGAATTACCAGTGAGTCTAGCCCTAGACCTGGAAATGTTTTGAGGGCTAACAAGTGAGTGCGTATCAAGTGACCCGGCATGGCATCTGGGTGTCCGCCTTTACGCAGACAGCTTCCTTCTGCCCGTCCGCACCCAGCAGTTGCATCTAGAGCGCTGGGCGCGGGGAACCGATTGAGCACTAAACAGACTAGTAGGTCTCTTACCTCTTATTCTCTGCGCCCAGCCACAGTGTGGTTTAGTTTTGTAATTCATGCCTCCTGTTTTTTTACTACTCACATAGTATGATTTGCTGTCTCCTCCGTTGTGATACTTTTATTTATTTTAGTGTCAGTCACAGTGTAGTTTAGTTTGCAGAGGGTCAAATAATGTTCCTGTGTTACCCCATGCTTTGATAATTATTTCACATAACCCTCACCTCGGATGTCTCTGTCTCCCTGATATATTTAAGGTGAAGGGCTACTTCCGCTGTACTCCGATCACACAGAATTCCAGTTTCTAGGTCTAAGAGGTAGGAAGGGAGGTCCTTGTCTGCGTCTTCTCATACTAATCCCTAAATGAACAAAAAAACAAACAGGATATATAACAGTGGGATTACAGTATCTAGCAGTGGAAACTTAAGCCTCAATTTGAGGAATCCCAATGTAATGAAAATCTCCCTATTCATATGGACCCAAGGTGTTATATAAAATTATAAGGCCCAGCCTCACACCCCCCACTGGGTATCATAGTTGCAGCGCTACAAACAGTGAACAGTGAGGGTGGCTTATTACTTGCGGTGTTGCAGATGCTCACCCGTCTTATTCGTCCACTTTAGTTGGCGGAATCCATCAAAGCATAGAAGCAGGGAAGGGCCCGAGAACACACACCCTCGAGGTTCTTTCCTAATCTGGGAGATCTAAAAACAACCACGATGTTAAACAGACATCGCAACTTCCGGGTATGATTCACGAGTTTTGTAGCTGCTGCAGAGTTTAGTATTGTGAGATAATAGGCTAATCTGCCATAAATAGCCTTCTGTCAGTTGCATATTTGGAGACTAGTCTGAATTCTCTAAACATTTACTTTTCATTTTTTGGAGATGCAGTCTGTGTTCGGGGCATCACACTGCCAAGATCCATGCAAATCTTTCTTTCCCACCTGACTATATGGGGACGAAGCGCCCGCAAGTTCACTAACCAGTTTTTAAGAGTTTCTTTAACAAATGTCACTAACATGTACTGAAATATTCCGATTTTACAATACTGTGCAAAGTATACATAGACGAACTGAGAAAGTAAGAAATCCGTGGTCTTTGCCCGAGATGTATTGAATGAATCTTTCTTTTCTGCCCTCTTTTCTAACCTTGCTGGTACAAAAAGCATGAAACATGCTGCCAAACCAGAGTGCTGACTCCACTGCAGCAATAATGGCTGATTTACCTTCCTGGCAGGCTCTGCCAATACACAATATTTACATTTCAGGACAAAATATTTCTATTCCTTTAAGGGCTGCTTCTTGTACGTGCATATTTTAATTATCGCTTTGTGCAAATAGATTAGAAGTAAAGGTGGAAAACTGTATAACTGTATTTTTTGTGTGAATTTGATAGTTGTACCCTGATTTATGAAAAGTAACAAAGCACTAGCATGTCACAAAGAAAATCCCGTGTGGAAAGGTCGAGGGGAAGTGGTTTCCTTAACCACCAGTGTATGAAGCAGTACAGCCTCTATATACTGTGGTATTGTCACGGTTTCCTCACTCGACTAACATGAGTATTTATTTGAAAAACAATTAATGACTGAACAATAATACATTTATGGCTCTGTTTTGCATTTGGGTTCTAAAAGACTTTCTCAGTAGTTCGTTTTCTCTTTTGTTTATGTATGCATGAACATTTTTGAGAAAATTATTTTCGAAATAAGACTGATGATATGTATAACTCCATCATTATACAAAATAGCATAGCAAGCCTCAGCACTTTTCACCCCCGTGTAACCTTTCGTGTGAGCCCTTTTACGTTTATTCCACATCCTATCATGTTCCCAAATGTGTAATTAAGGATAATAAAAAAATGTAAAATATGTTCTCCTTTTATTCAGCGCACAACCCAGGGGTGCAGAAATGACCTTCACCAAGGCTTTCGCTTCAACATGCCCTATTTGCTATGGAAACAGATTAGAAAACCCATTCTAGTGCCTCATTCGCTGGTTGTTGCAAGGGGTGAGCTTCTTCATCCTTGGTGCTTTGCATTAGAGTTTAACCAGTCATTGGAACTATATACAGGGACTTCGATTCACCATAATGCAGGGGTGGTTCAAGGTACATCACACACATGGTTTGACTGCAGTGCCATCGCAGGAAATGACATCATATGATGTTTGCCCTGAGTCCCAGGAAATGATGCCACAATACCTTGAACTTGACAATATCACAAACAATTACATCACTGAAGCCTAGTGGGTACCCCAAAGACAAATGTATTGCTAAATGACAGGGAGGGGCACAACAAGAGTTAATAATACAAAAGTGATAAGGCCCACCATTATTAATTAAAAATGAACATATATTGCATATGAACTATGATACTGGCTTGATTTACTCCTTACAAATGCTAATATGTTTTTATTTATTGTTCACTTGTAAAGAACGACCATACTTGAGTAGTACGGAGGTGTTGGATCTGTTCAAACATAATTTTTCATGTATTCACAATATTAGAAAATGGCAACACGTTTATCAAATGTGTATGTTTTTTAATTTGTGTAATCTTATTTTTTTATTGTTAAGAGTTCACATTTCTCCTGAATTTCTTTATTTCATCCAACTGAAAGTATCATATCTTAGCAGAAGATATAGAAAGTAAACAGTGGCCATGAGAACACTTTAAAAAAGGCGCGCCAAATCTGACCCACCTCCACAGTAAGTGTTTACGAACACAGGGACAGAAATGGCAATCTGCTATATTGGCTGGCCACCAGACCTCTGGGGTGCTGCTCAGTCCCTGAAATGATAGATGCTGATGGCATGCCCCTCTGTAATATACCAGCCATTACACAAGCATTTGCCAATTTGTAACGGCAGCTATACGCAGCTGTCCTGTGACCAATTGCCGAAAAGACTTCCCCACTTCTTGAAAACATCTTACTACCCACAGTGCCTCCAAATCTGTGGGAGGAGCTGGACAAACCGATCACTCTCCCGGAGATAACCTGAGCCATTTCCGACTTACCCGCTGAAAAAACACCCAATCCAGGCACACGTAGAGACATTCTCTCCCCATATCTTCTGACACTTTATAATAAAGCTGCAAAGGTAGGCTGTTTCCCACCAGTACTTGACACCGCCACCATGGTGGTCATCCCCAAATCAGGTCATGCACCTAACACCTGTGCAGTATACCGACCAAGCTTTCTGATCATTGAGAAAATCAAACTCTTTGCCAAGATACTGGCCACCAGTTTGAAAGCTGCCCTGGCCACTCTTCTTCACCCAAACCTATATGGCTTTATGCCAGCTAGGAGCAAAAGGCACTGCTTTAGGAGTGTGCATGTTGCTTTAGCGCACCGACAGCTACTGACACCCCTTAATGCCCTGCTGCTAGTTGATTTCGAAAAAGCCTTCGATACAGTGGACTGGTACTTCCTGTTCCAGGTCCTCCGTAGGTCGGTCCCTGTTTCTGTGGGTATGTCAAATTGTTGTACTTCGAGCCCCTGCACATACGCAAATCAATGATATGGTCTCTGAATCAATGCCTATTCGCAGAGGAATGAGACGAGGCTGCCCCTGATCGCCCCTTATTTTCACCCTTGGCATCAAACCGTTAGCAAGACTGATTCGCTGTGATGCACAGGTTCAGGACTAGTGGTGACGAACAGATCATAAAGATCGCATTGCCCTTTATGATGAAAGCATTCTACTGTACTTATTGGAGCCATGGGTAATGAGCCTGCCCTCTCTCTACATTTTCTGGCTCTACTTGGATCCCTTGGGTCCCTGGGTTAACCATGATAAATTGGTAGTAGTACTGCTTCATCCCTCCCAGGAGTGTATTGTATGGCAGACATCTATTCCTGTGTGGCTTGAGATTTTGCTAATTGGGAATTCACATTGCTTTTCATCTGGATTTAGAATGGAAGCTCAATTTTGCAATCTTAGTCCAGAAGGCAAAATCCGACTTATAGAGATAGAGGACTCTTCCACTTAATGTAATGTGGAGGATTGCCCTCTACAAAATTATAATTTTGCTGCTATTTCTCTTTCTTTTTCAGAATGTTCCGCTAGCTCATTAAAAGAGATGGACTCTTTGCTGACAGCGTTACTCTGGCATACGTCTAGACCAAAAATAGCCATAGGCAAAAAGAACAGATGATGGACGGAACACTGATCAATGGAAACATTCACACCCCAGTCACAAAGATCTAGGTTTAGTTCTTTTTTTTTTTTTTTTTTTTTACCACCACGCCACCCCAGTTTGGACCCAGCCATATGCAAATCAGTCTTGACCCTGCTCCCGATGAGAACAGTCCAGCCTGAACTGGCAGGCCAGGTCCTTCCTGGACCAGAAGCAAGCATCCTGGGACAAGTTTCGGTGCATCACCCTTCATCAGCCAGGTTAGCTTGAATCTAGTGGTGCAGTGAGCCTGGCACCCATGTCTGGGCATGCCCTTCCCACTTAGGGTCACAAAAGAAAAAAGAACAGATGGTGAATGGAATACTGAACAATGCAAACATTCACCTCCAGTTACAAAGATCTGGGTTTAATCCATTTTCTTTTTTGCCCACCACGCCACCCCAGTTTTGACCCAACCATACCCAAATCAGTCTTGGCCCTGCTCCCCATGTTCAAATAGTCTCATTATTATCAATTCTTTTAAACAGTAATAAAAAAAAAAAGCATTGGCTCTACACCTAAAAGCATTATCTTGAAAACACAAATTTCAAACAAGGAATACTCTACCAGAGGAAAAAACGCCCTCTCTCCTATTTTAATATTCAGCCTCTATCAGCGCTGTATATTCTTAAGGCTATCTGTTCTCATTTAAAGTTAAAGTTGTTAGGTGTACCTAAACAACACCTTTTGAAGTGTTTGTACATTGCTTTTGAAATGCCTCATTTGCAAAATCATTGTGCAGTGATTACCAGTTTAATTACAGTTCATAGTCATGCCCTTCAGATTTTTATTGACATTTTCCTCACTAGAGTGGGACAACATTTTCGACAGAAGAATCACCTTTGTTGAAGGAGGTACTGGAGGGGCTCATGATTCTTAACAATGCAAACAACACAGGCATATACTTCTTGTTCCATTTGCATCTGTCTTTCTGCCTAGAGCAGCAAAGGGGACACATTTGACCTCTTTATTTTCCTTACACTATGCAGAATATTTCGCTCCACACATTTTAATGAATCCATACATCTTAATTAACTCATACATTAATTTCAGAAGTCATGCTGAATCATGAGTTAATTGGTACATTTTGTTTTGTAACTTTCTGTTGCTAGGGCAGCGTAGAAGGGCAGAAGGAAGCTGTGTTGTAATCAACAGATGCTGTTGCTGAATAATTTAAAGCCTTTTATCATGTTAAAAAATGTGATCTTGGAGGAACGGATGCATTAGTTAGTAAGGTGCAAGCACAAACATGCTGCACACAACATTTCTCCTTTCAGTGGAAGGCTGAAAGGCAGGTGCTGCTGTTAGATATTGGCAACAGCAAACTCTCAGTAATTTGCCTTCTGTACCATAGCTAATAAGAAAGGTAACTCCAGCACCATGTCTTTTCTTACTTAAAACACTTACGCAGTGTTCCTTTCAGCAGTAAAAAGGGGAAAATCATTCTAAAGAGGGTAAAAATCACTTGGTTCATTAAAGTGGCACTTGCCTGGGAACTGTGGTAAAGAATGAGTGAAAACGTTGCAGTAATCCCAGTTGGGACCCACACCATATTCACTTTCACATCCTTATGGAAAAATAAATAATTTCTGCTGGCCTAATCATAAACCCTAAATTCATGTCTGAAAAGTCTGTAATGTTGTACAGAAGGTTGAGTGCCTGCTGCAGATAACTGTGTGTAATCAGCAATTTACAGATCGGAACCCAGACAGAAGAACTCCATTATCAGTTGGTCCTGCTAAGAATTGGCGGTGTAGTAACCTAATTTAATGCCACTTTGGAAGGATTAAAGGCAGAGTTGTCCCTTTACAGGCTCTAATCTTTGTCTTTGACTTCACATAGATATTTGCAGTGACTGCATTTATCAATATAAAATCAGGATTTCTTCGAATGTTAGAACAAATGTTCTAATTACACACACACACACCTTTTAAAATATTGTGATTTTTTTGGTAGTTATAGATTTTATTTATAGATTTGTATAAATACATAACATGTTAGCTACTAATTACAGTTTTAATATTTGAGAACTTTATTATTATTAGCCGCAGGATCCAGCATTTAAAGTCTTCCAAAATACTTTCAGGCACTGGTTTCTGCAGTGGGTCTGAGGTTATAGATAACAATTCTCTAAAAATGAAAGATAATTTATATAACCTATTGCAACAGCATGCGACTAAGACAGCTGCAGCTAACTGAGACCTTCTGTGGTCTTGCTAAAACTTCCTAACCAGCGCTTTAACATAGTCTTAGAGTGCGCTTTGGGACTGCACCTTGCTCATGATTGGATGTTTTTTTGACTATTTCAATTATGTGCTTATGATTCCCTGGCTTTTCTCCCTATACCTGAGCCTGTCTTGTCTTGTCTGTGAAGCATTTATGCTTCAAACTGTTTTTCTTTGTTTTTTTTCATTCGTTCAATGTATTTATCAATTGCTGACACCAAGGAGCTATTGTTTTGTCTTTTTGTATGCCATTTTAGATTTAGCACCCAATTGTAGTACGTCTACTTCTTTCAATCTCACGTTTTTAATATTTTATTGCTATATCGTTTTTGAAGGTATTTGTATTCTAACTCCTATTTCTTAATGTATACTTACGCAAATAAAGTTTTGAATAAGTCTGCAATCTTTCCAATACAGGTCATGTAATATTGCCTTTATTTTGTATCTTTCAGATTCAAGTCAATCAGATAGTCCCAGCCAGCAAAGTGACAGTGACATTAAGGACCAGCCAGAAAATGGTAGGATTTTACTTGCTGTTTATTTAAATAATTGTTAGCTTCTTGGTAAAGCAAGACAGTCGGTGTTTATGTGAGTGTTTGTGATAGCAATAACATGGCAACTCATCATCACCATCTTAGATGGCAATTTCTTGAAGTTGAATGCATTTCACAAATGCACGATGGTGTAAGACAAATGTTTACAAAACATTAAAATAAGGTAGCAGGAAAGACGTTTTGAATCATAAATCATTCAACACATAAATAGTGATAATTATATTTTTTGATTTTTGAAAATCCCATATTTCAATTCTAAAAAGTTGTAAAACAATGTCTGCAGTATTAAGAGGTTTATGGGACCGGATCCTTGCACCTGAATTTTAAATATGTTATGACCAGCTGTATTTTCTGTTATGGGTAGTAAGCCCACGCATTCCCTGAAGAGTTGTCGGTCTGCTAGAAATGCAAAATAATCTGATTTCAAGCAGCTCTATTCTTGCCACCATTGGATTCAACTCAGTTATTCTTCTGCTAGACAGCAGTGTTAATGGAATTGAAATTCTGGTGGGCAATATTTTAGCACATTCATTATTTCTGCACAATGAGCCATGGAGTGTTTTATCAGGTTCATACGACACAGTGTTATACACAATGAATATTACTAATGACAGCCCTGTATCTTTTTATTTCTTTATAACACATGTCCATATACTACATACACTAGAATTATTTTTGTGTTATACTCACTTAACCATTTCTTATGATTCCTATGACTGACTGCTTCCTTCTTCTACACTTGTAGCATCATTCACCTTGGTTCACTTCTTATCTAAAAATAAAACAAATTATAAACATTAACTGTAGCATAACTACTCTACACATATACAAATGGTTTCTTCAGATCCCAGTAACCCATACCAAGATACCATTTGCATATCCACGCAATCCTTCCAATGGTAATGTAACTACAACATCAAACGTAAGGACTTTCATGGCACAACTGTTGACTGCATTTATTACTGCTTCCCTCTCTCTTAAACTCTTTAAAGTTTCTCCTCAACAAAATTCAATAACTGAAGAGGACCACAAAGCATGATGGTTTCTTAAACCTCTGACTGTCTTTGTCAATCATATTTAGCAATTATAATTTTAAACCTACTAACGCCAATCATGTTCATTCTAAATGGGCTACTTTTAACCCTACCTGTTTGTAGTTGCAACATGTCCTCTCATCTTAGCTCACATTTTCTTTACCATTGTTGAGGTCAGTGTATTCTAGGACTCTTTTCACACTACTTTCAATTTTGCCTTAATTAAAATGTCCCATTTAATTGGATGGGATCTTGTAACTAATGCTTTATTTCAATATACTTTTTGTGGCTAAAACTCTACAACACTTCGTTAGTTATCACTTGCAATTTTAATTTGAAACACAACATCCAATAATTTCCTTATAAGTGGAGATTACAGCACAGACATTGCAAAGAATACTTATTATTTTGGAATCTGCAGACATCCCAACTCTGACATGCGTTTTTTCTAGCTTTAGTTGATTCTATAGGCCACATTTATTTTCCATCCACCCACGCTCTGCAGTCGATGTAAGAATCGATAACATTCAATGTTTTGTTAGCTTTTGTCTTCTAGAGTACAACACATTCCCGTTGGTGCTTCCACAAAAGCGATAGCAGCTATAACACCTATCCACAAAGCACTCTGGAAACTGGCCTAGCTACCCCTCTGGCTGTGACATAACTATATTAATATGGTGGCTATTCCTAAATTATTTCTCATAGTTTTCTTTAAAAATAAATTCGCTGAAAATATAGCATGTGTGGGGTCATCAAATATCACTGGTGTCCAGGAGACAAACCACACATGAAGTTGGCATTATCAAATCATTGAATGCTCATGAGTATGTTAATCACTGCAAGTCTCCCTATTTAAAAACGTCTAACCTGAAACTGGTGCAGTATTTGGAAGACTATTGTGTCAAAAGAGAGTATAAATAAAGGTAGCAGCAATTGCAAGATATAAAGCACTCTGTAGGAATCCTGCATTTATTTACTTGGGCTTTTTATATAGGGTTGTGTGTTTCAGTTTTGTAACTTGAAAGGACTGATGTACACAGATTTCTTGTTGGATTTGGAACTTAATGCCTGTCTTATGGGTCAGGGTGAATAAGAATGTTGCATATTCTTCAACACGTCCCATGCACCATTTCAGTTTCAATTGACCATGCCTGCTTGCCAAGATTATGGTAGATAATGGCTGTTTTGTCCTAAAGTCCTTGGAACATAGAAATTATTTTCTGGGGGAGACGAGAGTACATGTTACAGGAATTTAGGCTTGCCAGGACAAAGACTTTCGTCAGCTCAATTCTGTGATCAGTATGAAAAAATCGAAGAATTTTGCAGAGCAGCATTTTGATAGTGAAGGGAATTTTCAAATTCCTTACTTTTGTTGAGGGCGCAAAAGACTTTCTGAGGTTTGTAGACCAGCAAATGGTATAGTATATGGCTCATATTTTCTAACCATTGCAATATCAGCCTTGGCATCTTTCAGACATAGGGGAATCACTTTCATCCAATTAATTAGGTGGTGCAAGCACGGAGTAATGTTGGTTGGAATTTCAGGGCAGTTGTCCAAGTAGAAGTAGATTTGGGTATCATTGGCATTCATTTGAAAGTTCACCTGGTGCTGCAGAATGATGCTTGCCTGGGCATACTGACATGTTTAAAAGCAGACAGGGATGTAAAATCCTTAATGAAAGCCATATTATTCAAAGTGTCTGAATGATTAAGTTAATCCAGTTGCCTGCAGTCGGTGAGAAATGATTGAACCCATTGAAGCTTCGATCTGAATATTTCTATCGAGTGGTCAGGTCTTTTCAGTATTATTGTGTGGTCAACAACATCATAGGCAACTGAGAATTCAAGTAGAACTTAAGTGGTCTTATACTCATCTAGGGTGAAAAATGTGTTCTTTCATATTAGCTATGCCATGTTAGTGGCTCTCCCAGGTTGGTGGTCATGGAGAGACGTTTAAGTTCCACTTACGTTTGTTATTGTTCTATTGCGTCTCTTTCCATGGTGTTGTGCAGGAAGGGGAGGTGGAATATTGGTCCATAATTGGCCAGTATTTTCAGGACATCAAATGTTTTTTTTGTTTCAGGAAAGGTGTTTTCCAAAAGCGTTTTTGGAGCATTCTATGGAGGCTGCTGTTTTGACACATTTGATAGCTTTGTCCGATACTACAGGATCTAAAAGATTATGTTGATTTCTATTGTGAAATGCTTTCCCTTATCTTTTTAAATCATTCCAGATAAAGCTTCAACACCAGTAATAAAGGTTCTTATTAAAATTCTATTACTTGTTTGTAAAGCTTGACATCTCACTTGTGTTCTTCCACTGTGATGACACGACATGCTCAGATTTTTGTACTTTAATGAAGAAAAACTGTTTACTGTCTCGAGGTTTTCCATACCCTTATATATGGGTTTCCTTCCTAATCCATTGTTAGGAGAATAGTTATCTGGTGTCCTAGGGTTTGTAGAACTGTGGAGCACACTTTGTTTCCTTGAAGTGTATAGAATGCAATCTGCAGGGATTTTGTATGTCAAGGAGTAATAGATGTTGCCCTAACTCTGCTCAGTAGGTCTTGTAGATACTATTTTTGTAACCTTCTTCACTTCTTTATAAACAACATTAAACTTGCACACCGAATGTAATTCTTAGGACTTCTCAATATTTTATATGTAACAGCACAACATAATTAACAACGCATATTCAAACCACTAAATTACACTGTGCTTATAATAGCACCAATCCAGTCCACCCCACTCCATCCCAATTCACCCCACTACCAATCCAATCCACCCCACACCAACTCAATCCACCCCACACTAACCCAATCCACCCCACTCCAGTCAAGTACACCCCACTCCAATTGACCCCTCCCCAATCCATACAAATAGAATCTGCCCCACTCCAATCCAAAACAATCTGTCCCATTTAAGTCTGCCCCACTCCAATCCATTTCAATCTACCCCACTTTAATCCAAAACAACCTACCCCACTTCAATCTGCTCCACTCCAATCCAAAATAAATCTGCTCCACTCCAGTCCAAAGCAATCTGTCCCAATCCAAAACAATCTGCCCCTCTCCATTCTGCTGCACTCCAATCCAAAACAATCTTCCCCGCTTCAATCTGCCCCACTGCACCCAAAATAATCTGCCCTACTCCAATTTAAAACAATCTGCCCAACTCTAATCCGCCTCACTCCAATCTGCCTCACTTTAATCCAAAACAGTCTCCCCCACTCCAATCCAAAACAATGTGTCCCACTCCAATCCAAAACAATCTGCTCCACTCCAATCTGCCACACTGCAATCCAAATCAGTCTACCTCACTCCAGTCCACTGCACTTCAGTCTCAGTACAACCGACACAGATCCAGTCCACTTCACCCAGTCTAGTCCATCGAATTCACCCCACCCCACTCCAAACCAGTCCACCCCCACTGCATCCAATACACCACGCACCAACCTAATCCACCCACGCCAGTCGAATACACCTCACTCCAATCCACACTAATACAATCTGCCCCACTCCAATGCAAAACAATCTGTCTCACTCCAATCTGCCCCACTCCAATACATTTCAGTTTGCCCCGCTTTAATCCAAAACAACCTACCCCAAACAACCCATTCCAATCCAAAACATTGTGCCACACTCCAGTTCGCGCACTCCAGTCCACATCACCCTACTCCAGTCCACCTCACCCCAATCCATCCCATTCCATCCCAGTTCACCTTGCTCCAATCCATCACAAGTTATCCCACTACAATCCAGTCCACCCATACAATCCAGTACACCCCAATCTCACCTACCCCACTCCAATCCAATACACCTCACCCCAATCAATCCATCTCACCCCAGTCCTCCCCACCCCAATCCACTCCAGTCCAATCCACCCCACTCTTACCTGATCCGCCCCACCCAGTCCCATCCACCCTACTCCAATCCAACACATCCCACCCCACTCCAATCCATCCTATCCCACCCCACCCACTCCAATCCAATCCAACCCACCCCACCCACTCCAATCCAACCCACCCTACTTCAAGTCAACCCACTTGATTCCAGTCCAATCCATCCACTCTAATCCACCCCACTCAAATCAAGTCCACTGCTACCCAATCCACCTCACTAAAGTCTACCCACACCACCCCAATTCATCTAATTCCAATACAATCCACTTTAATCCACTCCACGCCAGTCCAACCCAGTACACATTAATCCACCCTACTTCAGTCCAGTCCACCTCCCTGCAAAAGACCTTAATCTACCCCACTTCAATCCAGTCCACCCCTCTCCGATTAATTCAACCCACACCAATCCACTCCACACCAATCCAACCCACTCCAATCTACTCCAAACCCACTCCAATCCACTCCACCCAGGCAGTCCAATCCACCCCACCCCACTCCAGCCCATTCCACCTTATCCAGTCCGCCCCAATCCAATCCACCACACTCAATCCAATCCACCCCACACTACCCCAGTCCACCACACTCCATCCAATATACTCCAGACCAACACAATCCACCCATCTCCAATTGCATATACCCCACTTGAATCCACCCTACTCCAATCCACACTAATTCAATCTGCCCCACTCCAATCCAGATCAATCTGTCCCACTCCAATGTGCCCCACTCCAATCCAATACAATATGTCCCACTCCAGTCCATTTCAATCTGCCTCACTCCAGTCTGCCCCACTCCAATGTGCCCCACTTTAATCCAAAACAACCTGCCCCACTCTACCCTGCTACTCTCCAATCCCAAAAAAGCCCACTACAATACAATCCAAAACAACTTGCCTTCCTCCAGTTCTCCCCACTCCAGTCCACCTCACCCCAATCCAATCCACCCCTTCTATCCCAATTCACACCACTCCAATCCATCACAATCCACATCACTACAATCCAGTCCACCCACACCAATCAAATCCACCCCAATCCATCCTATCCCACCAAATTCCAGTATACCTCACCCCAATCAATCCACCTCATTCCAATGTAATCCACCCCAATTAACTCCAGTCCAATCCAACCCACTCCTAGCCGAACCACCCCACTTCACTCTTTCCCATTCCACTCCAATCCATCCCACCCCACCGTACCCCTCTCCAATCCAATCCTTCAGTCTAAACCACTCCCTTCCAATCCAGTCAATCCACTCCAGTCCACCCCACTCCAATCAAGTCCCCTGCTACCCAATCCACCAATCTACCCACACCACCCCAATCTATCCCGCTCCAATACAATCCAATTTAATACACCGGACCTTCACTCCAGTCCAGTCGAGTCCACATTGATCCATCTTACTCGAGTCCATTCCACCCAACTCCACACCACCTTAATCTACCCCTCTTCAATCCAGGCCACCCCTTTCCAACAATTCACCCCACACCAATCCACTCCAATCCAACCCACTCCAAATCAATCCACCCACTCAGTCCAATCCACTCCAATCCACCCCACTTCACCCCACCCACCTCATCCCAATTCAGTCAGTCTACTCCATCAAATCAAATCCACCACAAACAATCCAATCCACCCCACCCAAATCCACCCCTCTCAATCCAATCCACCCCACTCAGTCCAGTTCACTTCACTCCATTCTACTCCACCGTAGTCCAATCCACCCCAATCCAATCTACCCTACTCCAGTCCATCCACCACGCCAATCCAATCCACCTCACCTCAGTGCAATCCACCCTATCCGATTCCAACCCACCCCACCCCAATCCAGTCTGATCCACCCCTCCAGCCCACTCCACCCTATTTAATCCAGTCTACCCCAATCCACCCCATTCTCCACTGCATCCAATCCAACCCAATCTAATCCACCCCACTCTAATTCAATCCACATCACACCAATCCACTCCACTCCATTACAATCCACACACTCCCTTTGTGTGTCCACCCCACTCTAATTCAATCCACCTCACACCAATCCAGTCCACTCCATTACAATCCACTCCAATCCAACACACCCTACTCCAGTTCAATCCACGCCACTACAATCCAATCCATCCCATTGCAGCCCACCACGCCCCATTCCAATCCACCCCACCCTATTTCAGTCCACCCCTCCAGTGCAATCCACCCCACTCCACCTCACCCATCCCACTCAAATCCACCCCCACTTACTCCGGCCCGACACACTCTATCCCACTCCATTCCATCCCACCCTTTCATAGTTCATTCCACCCCACTCCAATCCAAAGGACCCCAACCCACTTCAGTCCATTGAATCCAATCTACCCACTCCATTCCAGCCCACTTAGTCCAATCTAATCTACCCCACTAAAATGCAATCCACCTGACTCCACCCCAGTCCACCTGACCCCAGCCCTATCACTCCAATCCAAACTACCCACCCCAGTCCATTCTAATCCCCTTCTCACAAATCCACCCCAATCCCATCCACCTCACCCCATTTCAGTCTCCTCTTCTCAACTCTGTAATACTCTACTCCCCCTGCTCCACTCTATGACACGTCAGGAAATCCACTCTTACACATTCTGCTCTCCCACTCCACTCTGACACTCCGCGCCACTAACTTTTTGCAATGCTGAACAGGAGCCACACTGGTGTACAACATGGCAAAAGACACTGGCACAGCCTCATAGCTCTTATATGGGCACAACCGATTGACTATGTCAGGGTTCTGCAAAGTCGGTCCTGGAGAGTTGGGTCCATGCCAGATTTTTTGCATATCCACATTTAGAAAAATGTAGATTTCTGAAACATCTTTTTTCTCAATGTGGATATGCTAAAAATCTGGCATGGACCCAGCTCTCCAGGACCGACTTTGCAGAACCCTGGACTATGGCAATGCTTGTTTTTAAACAAAGTTACTATCGTGGAACAGGGTATACTCATTTGTTAAGACGCCAAAACAGTTTGGGAAGGATGGATGTGTTTAGGGGTGTTTCTTGCAGTTTGGCGAATTTCCTGCTAATGCCTTCCCTTTTTATAAAAGGCAGTAACTATTTACACTAAATACAATTATCCAGGTTTTAGATATAGATATAGGATGAATGTTACTGTAAATGTGTCTTTTTGTGATTAACAGTGTCCTGCCTACTCTTTCCACAATTTACCATAACCAATATAGAACACATATTACCGGCATAACTTCTTAAGGAAAAGGTAGAGACCATTCTGATCATACGTTTCACAGAAGTCAACATTTGAAAAAAATCCCAAAGTACATTTTTATATTTAATTTTGTCAAAATGTCCTGTATAATTTCCTGTTGAGGTTTTAAAGGGTTGAATATTCCACATGGCCTTGTGTTAGTACTTTTTTAAAATGTCAAATTCAATAAGTATTTGGACTTACATGTGTTTCCTTTTGTTTGTGAGGGTGTGCAGATGGCTAGGCAGGGAAGAAACATTCCTCTTTTTGATTGCAATATAATGAATTCATTGTTTATGGAAATAGGGCAGTTATAGGTTTACCGCCCACATAGCAGGCCACCTAAGGGCATCCATCAGTGCTTAATATTTTAGCATTCCTAGGCCTAATTCAATCCTTATGATAGCCAGTGGAGTGCAGCTCATTTGGCTTTCAATTTTTGTAAGCCATCATTAAATTATTCTTAAAGATAGTATATGTTAGACTTTTCATCCTTGGCGTTGTCTCCCTTAACGTATTGCCTCTGTTTCCCAGGTTGTTGATGTGTGCTGGACTCTGAGTTTACTGTTTTTGTTACTCTGGGCACTTTACCACTGCTAACCAGTGCTAAAGTGCAAGTGCTCCTTCACAAAATGTGTATGTAACTGGCTTATCCATGATTGGCATATTTGATTTACTAGTAAGTCCCTAGTAAAGTGCACTAGAGGTGCCAGGGCCTGTAAAATCAAATGCTACTAGTGGGCCTGCAGCACTGGTTGTGCCACCCATCTTAGTAGCTGTGTAATCATGTCTCAGACCTGCCACTGCAGTGTCTGTGTGTGCAGTTTGTAACTGTAAATTCGACTTGGCAAGTGTACCCACTTGCCAGGCCTAAACCCTCCCTTTTCTTACATGTAAGACATCCCTAAGGTAGGTCCTAGGTAGCCCTAAGGGCAGGGTGCAGTGTATGGTTAAGGTAGGACATATAGTAATGTGTTTTATATGTCCTGACATTGAAATATTGCTAAATCCGTTTTTCACTGTTGCAAGGCCTGTCCCTCTCATAGGTCAACATGGGGGCTACCTTTAAATCTGATTAAAGTGTAGATTCCCTTTGGGAGCGGATGGACATGTGGAGTTTGGGGTCACTGAGCTCACAATTTAAAAAATACATCTTTTAGTAAAGTTGATTTTGAGATCGTGTGTTTGAAAATGCCACTTTTAGAAAGTGAGCATTTTGTTGCTTATACCATTTCTGTGACTCTGCCTGTTTGTGGAATCCCTGTCTCAGTCAGTTTGACAGTTGGGCTGGTTGCTCCTCAAACTAGACAGTGACACAAAGGGAGCTGGGGTGGAGTCTGCATATCGTGATGAACCATCTGTGCTATGAGGGAGGGGCGGAGTGGTCACTCACAGCTGAAAGGGCTGTGCTTGCCCTCACACAATGCAGTCTCCAACCCCCTGGTGTGAGTGTCTTGGGCCTGGCCTGGGCAAGGCAGGATTTCACAATCAAGAGAGACTTTGCTTTGAAGTAGGCCTACTTCAAAGGAGAAAACGGGTATAAGAAGGGCACCCAAAACCACAGACTTAGAACACTTCTGGAAACAAGAGGAACCTCTGCCTGGAGAAGAGCTGAGGAAGAAGAGCTGCCCTGCCCGTGACTGTGCTTTGTGGAGCTATCCTGCAGTTGCTGCCTCTGCCAGAGTAAGAGGGCAAAGACTGGATTTTGTGTGCCTTCCATCTTGAGAAGAACTCTCCAAGGGCTTGACTTAGAGTATGCCTCCTGTTGTTTGAAGTCTCAGGGACAGCAAAGACTTCTCTCTGCCAGCACCTGGGGTCTCTGGAGAGACTCCTGCTCTGCCCTGTGGTGCCCATCCAGTTCCTAGGACCCTGAAAGGAGAAGCTGGCAGCCTAAGAGGAGGAAATCCACACACAGAGTGCCGTGCGGGGAAAAGATCGACAGAACTCCGATCTGCGGCTAAAGAACGGTGTGCCACGCTGCGCCGCCGGCTCCGTGGCTAAAAATCAACGCTCGCTGGAAATGCGACCAAAGAATCGATGCACAGATCTGGAGAAACGACGCGCAGCATCGCTGATGGAGGCTGGGAGATCGCAACCCCCGCTGCGTGGTTTTCGGATCATCGTGCAGCTGGATTTCCGACGCAAGTACCGCTTGGCGTGTAAAAAGAACACAAAGCCTGCCCGGACCCGGGAGTGCTGACCGGATCAACGCATCACTCTCCTGTGAAGAGAAGAAACGGCACGCCCGAACCGACAAAAGGAGAAACGAAGCAAGGTCCAGCTCGTGAGTGGAATCAATGCATGGCAAGCCCTTTTTGACACACACTTGCCCGTGCAGGGTTATTTTTGACGCACCCAAGGTACATTTTCACACTAACAGTGTTAGTGTGTGTTTTAAACTACATAAAGACTCTTTTTGATTTTTAATTGATAACTTGACTTGTGTATAGTGGATTTTTGTTGTTTTGGTCTTGTTTTGTTTGGATAAATATTTTCTATTTTTCTAAACTGGTGTTGTGTCATTTTGTAGTGTTTTCATTAAGTTACTGTGTGTGTTGGTACAAATACTTTACATCTAGCACTCTGAAGTTAAGCCTACTGCTCTGCCAAGCTACCAAGTAATTAAGCAGGGGTTAGCTGAGGGTGATTCTCTTTTAGGAAAACAAACAAGAAGCACTCGTTAAATCAACAATGACATATCAGACAGAATCATGTTATGGCAAAAATTATTACAATTGTCCTTTACGGTATATCTTGATGCCAAGTCACTGTGTGTGAAGTATCAATATGCAAAATTAAGAGGCGAGGCAGTCACTACTATATTCCACGAACAATTATGATTTAATGGCAGTGTCTCCATCCAAGATAATCAGTTCAATCAATGAAAGTTTTTATGCCATGGGTAATGCTCCAATTTGAACCCCCAGTCAGATGTCAATGTCCAAATCCATTCCAATGGGTTCATTTTCGAAAGGATTACCAGAAATGATGATCCAACCTGATTCCACAGCCAACACGTGTTTCATCTGGGGGATACCCCAATGACTTCATCAGGGCTGTTCACGTAGTTTTGGTATGTTACAAGGAACATCAATGGTCATAGAAATGAATCATCTATGGGTTAGACAAATTGTATCCCCACTTCACATTAAAATCTCAAGCGTATTGTGAGTGAATCTGAGCCAGTATCGCAGATTAACCTTCATCATTCGGAACGCGAGTCTCTTTTACCCTGACTAGAGTGAGGGTCCTTGCTTGAACAGGGGATAACCTGACTGTCAACCAAATACCCCATTTCTAACAGTATATGCTATTAAAGAACTATGATTAGATTTTCGACTAATTACCATACTTTATTTTCATTTGCTTTTAGGACATCTGGGCTTCCAGGACAGCTTTGTTACATCAGGTGTTTTCAGCGTGACTGAGCTTGTGAGAGTGTCACAAAGTAAGTATCTCAGCAAGTCTGTTCTCCATCAGTCTGCAACAAACATTGGGTGAACTGTTTGTCTTTGCTTCTTCTTAATGTTATGTACATTTACAGACTGTCCTGATCATGTAATTAAGCATGTTGCATGCTATAATGTAGGTTCAGAATTCATTGTCACAGAGTACTACTATGGCCACTGCCGATCTTCAGGGTCCAAGTCCATTGATCGTGCTGAATAAACATACCAGATTTTGATGGACCAGGGAGCAGAGCAGCAGCAAAAGAGCAGAATTTCTTAATGGCCTGCGTTGGAACCCAGATGGGGAAATCAAAGGCTGTAATGTGGTCTCCTGCTGGAGATGGTCAATCCATTATTACTTATAATAATGTTTGTGATGTTGAGAGTGGAGGTCTTGGAGTCAGGACATAGTCAAACATGGGCAACGTAAGGAAAATGCATTTGCAATACACTTTAGCAGAGCACTCACAGAGCTTTTACGTACAAGATGTGTTGTGGAATAGGCATTGGAGAAGAGATGAGAAAGAATAAGTATCATACATTATTACTCATATTGAGTCGTTGCATAGGCTGGTTCAAAGAAATATAAGAATCACTTTTGAAGTTAATACCTAACACACAGTGAAATGTTGTACAATAATGACAGTACTAGTTCAGTACAGTAAGTAGTTTCTCTTCGAAAATAATGATTTTTGAGTTAAAACCACTGTATAAACGTGTGACTCAATTTTTATAAACTATTGAACGTAGAGTAATAGACTAATAGTCTTGATTGCGCTGTGACAATTATTGAATGCTAGTGTGTGTATATAATGTCATAGTGTACTTCGGCAATTGCACATAAATCCGTTTTCATTCACCACAGTGTAAGACTAGACTAAAAAGACTAAAAAGGAATATAAATTATCCTGAAGGAAAATCATTTTGTTCAAATGTCTAACTGGGGCGTAGCTTCAGGGGGTTTTGGTGGGGGGGAGGGTGGAGGGCAGTTATTTGGCATGTTACCACCTCCTCTCTCCCTCAATAAATGTATTTTCTGGAAAAATAGTTGGGTACAGGTGCTTTCAGGCAGTTATGGTGAGGTGTCTGTCGGATTTCACAAGAAATTATTACGTAAACACAGACAAAAACGCTCACGCCCTCTCCCTCACTGCTTTGAAAGTCTTCAAAATTCGTGGATATTTGACAAAATATTGTGTTTTTTCTCACTTAGTATCCTTACTAATCCACATTTGTCTCCCTTTCCACTGTCCTTGTAGCCCCATTCATGTACCCTGCTAGTTGTGTAATGTATTTTGACATTAAACACCAGCGTGATTGTTGGAAAATCTGAAGCTCACACCCCTGCAATATTACTAAGCAAGCTTCTCTCCTGTCTCTAACTCTAACTGGATGACTGTGCTTTAGACTCAGTATGGTAGCTATTGTGATTGGGATGCACCTTTCCTTTTATTTTAGCTTTTTGAAGCACTCTTTTGAATTCCCTCATTTTTGGATGAAGAGTTAGGTACCCTTCCCTTCTGTTGTGTGTTTTTTTTAATTTACAGAAAAACAATAGAACTCTATCTTTCAAACCTACAAGTGGCTTAGTCTGTTCTCATCTGAAATTCTCATTATTCTAACTGCATGTATTTCAGTAACATGCTTCCTGTTGCACATCTTTGTTTACCTTGGTTATTTAATGGATACCAATAAATGAAGTTATATACGTGTACCCTAGTTATTTAGATTGATACCATTAAATGAAGTTGTGCATGTGTAGCTTAGTTATTTAGACAGATACTATTAAATCAAATTGTGTAAATTGTCTTGAAACTTTCCTGCCATGTCCATTATTAATGGCCAGTGCTCGCTGAGGCGTCGACTGCCACTTCAACCAAAGATTGTCAAATTACTTACATTAGTGCACCATACACGGATACATGTCCATGATCCCATGACCAAAGATGCAGATCATGAAATGTATTTAAAGGGAATGGGGTTGCACCCAAAAAAAGGAAGTTGAAGGTTGTCTGCTGCCCTGGTAAAATAAGAGAATGGTTTATTCATCGTTAGTTTTGTGTCGTAAAAATTAAGAAAAATAAGCAATCCCACCTATGGAGTTGGGAAAGTTCTTCACATTGTTGAAGAAAGACGTTAGAGAAGGATTGTGTGCTCTCAATCTGAAAGAGACCAATGAGTGCTATCAGTTGAATTGCCTACTTGTGGTTCAGTGCTGCACCAACGAAATAAGACATTCAAGGGGGTTAGCTCTCATTACATAGCAGTGGCGAAGTCAAAGGTCTCCTCAGAATACATTTTACTCACCCTTAAAAGTATAGACTGCCAAGAGCAGTATTTACTCTGATAGTGCTGGTCAATGCAGGCATAAACAATTCAAAAAGCAATGCACACCGTTTATAGAGGATAACATTCATTGCACATTTGCCACACATTTTGGTGTGGCAGACTTGGAGACAAACACACGTGGGATATAGCTGCCAAAATTGCTTTTGAAGTATGTCTTGATGGGTGTGAGTGGCTTAAAGAGCTCATAAAACCTGACTAAGCCAACCCAAATGTATTCTGGTTTCTTGCAAACTATAAATTTTAGCTGCGCGTCCCATACGAAAGGGGCTAAAATACAGGTTGGGAATTGGAATGGCAGTGCTGCTGCCCATTTACAAAAAATGTGGGACTAGCCACACATTATCTGTCATCATGACATATAGAAGTAAAACAGTTAACTTTGGATGTTTGCTTGGAAGCCTCTGAAGAAGCACAGAGGGTGTGTTAGCTGTAGGATGTAATAATGTACTTAAGTGGCAGCAGTTAGTATTTAGGCCATCACATGTGGACCAGTGTTCTGTTTCAGGCAAGAGGGAAATATCTGGCTGGAGAGTCACATCCAATGTCATGAAACAAGACTGCTCAGTGGCACGACCTTCATTTAGTACATTTCTCTCGGATTTACTCGAAACAATTACAACTTCTAATGCTTCTGCATTTGGGATCTTATTTAGTACACTCTTGTTCTACTGTAATCAGACAAAAGGGCCATTTTACCTAAGATGCCTAAGGTGCTCCAAAAACATATTAATGCCGCAGTTAGCTGTGCCTGGATTAACAGACAAAGTATTAACGCGAAAAAAATGAGGTTATGAGATTTGGGACCAACTCTCTTCATGTCGGCTGGTGCTTAAATGAAAACAAGTTGGAGGAGGTGAAGCAGTGTACCCTGCAGTGCTTAACTTGCAAATAAAAATGTGTCGGTGCCCAAAGCGCTCCTTTGAAACACGCAGCTGCTGCAATTAAATGTGCGGGACACTGAATACTGAGGCAGCGTAGTCCTAAAGCCATCTAGGCCCTCTTTAATCCATTTACAGCCACTCCCTACCCCTTCAGCTCACTCCTGCAGCTTTCTGCTTTCTCCCTTTGTGACGCTTTTTCGTTTGCCTCTTCTTCCGTCTTTCCCATATGTGTCTTTTGCTTGCAGTAAATGCCTGATGCAGAAAAATAAGTGCAGGCCCTCAAAAATAAGTGCCGGTGCTCCGCACCAGAAACCACCGGCTCAAATTAAGCACTGGTACCCTGACCAGAAACTGTGGCGGGTGTCGTGTGTTAACCACCAATATTAAAGAATCTTAACCTTTTCATGCCGAGTATTAAATTATTTTTGCATGAATGTAAAGGGCTAGGGATTTGGAGGGGTTATTCAAATCACACACTTACCAAGACTACTTACAGGACTGCTGAGCATGCACAGATGTATGAATATTTCAACAGAAATTGTTTAGTTTGCAAATTCAGGTTGGGAATGAGAGTGATCACAGACAACTAGAGTGCAAAAAATAGACCTGTGTCTACGTGGGAATAATATTTTTTGAAACCTCACAACACCTAGTATTGGCTTGTCCTTTGTACGAGAAAGAAAGGTAATGGATTTTGTCACACAGCCAACCCTCTGATACGAGGAGGGTACTCCACTTCGGTCTGGTTAACTACGAGGTTATTGCTATAGGGCAATGATTTTTAGCCCGTGAGTCCTCTTAGCCTTCCTAAGATTCTTAACCTGATGCCTACTCCGGAGTTCCGCAACAGTTTGTAAAATTAACTAATATCATCAGATTGATAAAGTAAATGTAAATAAAAACAAAATTGAAAGGTTTAAAATGCTGTATAAAAGCGAATGAATTTGAAATTGAATGCTAATATTTAGTTTGGTATCCTTATCTTGATTTGTAGGAGTAGCACAATTACAGCAAATGAAATTTAGCATGGACCATTGATGGCCTAATTATAACAGCACGGTTATGCACCAAAGACAGAGCATGCATCAGGATCAAAAAAGATAGTCTAGCATATCACTTCATCTTTTAGCTGCAAAGTGTGAATTTGAGCTCAGGAAGGATAGATAGATTGACACCATATTTTGGAGTGATCTGTTCCTCTTCCCATCCTGGAAGAGTATTTTTCCAATGATTTTCCAAGACGGGTATGGGTTTGCCCATAAACGTACCCTTATCGGTATTCACTAACTTAGAAGGCAAACCATGCCTTGTAACCCAGTTGTCACTCCTTCAGTGGCAAATTCTACTGTGGATTTCTCTACACCTATAGCTTAGAAATCCACACTTAATGTAAGCATTTTCATTTTCAACCATAAGCATATTTTTTGGCCAGTATTACCTTGTGAAATGGATACATATTTTGAAATATGTTTAAATCTACTAGGTTGAAGCTCTGGCTTCAAATATTGTCTTACAGAATTGATTTTTCTGTATGAAATTCGACTGGTATTTTCATCAGTGTTTTTAGAGAAAACTACTTCTAGGTGATTAAAAATGGTTACTTTCCTCCAGACATTGGTAATAATGATTCCTTTATTGGAAAATTGTAAGGGGAGGAAATCTGTATGTTGAACAACTCTCGTAAGATACTCCCAACAGACAGATCAGGAGTTACAGCTACAAGGATGGCAATTACACTAAGTGATGTGGTGTGTCTCCCACAGACAAACACATACAAGGCCTTTGGCTCCACCCGAGTGGAGCACAAGGCATGCTACTTCTGTTTTCCAAGATCCTAATCCTTCAATATTTTATTTTATGGCTTAGGAGAAACATAACTGAAAGCTGGCAAATTCCACCCCACATTTATCCAGACTTCATAAATCAAAGCAAATGGTGAGTTCAATGAGTTTGATGTCATCTCCCCTTGTTTTCATTTATAAGACTACCATGAAAGGGGAGAAAAGACCTTGCCCTTGACTCTGAAACATTCAGTTTTTAAAGTCAAGCTATCACATATTTCTCAAACTGATCATTTGATTGAACTTGAAAAGGTAACCAATAATACATTAGAAGTGTCTCAATACAATTATAAGTGGAGCCAACTCTTTGTAATAATATTCATATTTGAGAACATTGAGTGGGAGATTAGAAATCTAAATATAATTTGTCTTAAAAGCTCACTAAAGCCATTTGCTTAAGTGTGAATTTGAAAATCACTCTTACACACTGATCATGATTGGTATCACAAAAGGTGATGAGTGTAAATATCAAGTAACAATGTTTAGGGTTGTTTTTGATCAGTACCTACAATTCTTGCAGTCTTACTCAGTGAGTGAGCGCCTCTTTTGAAAAAGAAAAATTCTTCCATGTCCTTGAGTAAGTCATCAGATCCTCTTTGTGAGAACCTTCTTTTGCCTGCTGGGCATGCCATCTTTACTGATAATAACCAAACCACGTTGGAACGTAAAAGTCTAGACTCCTCCGATTGCCATTAGCTATCATGGATTTTCTTGTTAAGTCATTTTTTATAAGCACATGTTCACATAGGATCAGTATCATGGGGCTTTTTAAGTTTTAAGTTTTTGTCTGAATCTGAGATGGGGCTGTTCAGCTTGAAATGAATTAGTCAAGATGTTCGGTGCCAAGGTGACTAGCACTTCAAAAGCATGAGCTCAAATCTAATAAGGTGGATGTAGAAAACATTATCTATAGGACCATTAGGTACCGATCTATCATTTTGACTCACAGTACATATAAAATTTGTTGTGAATGAATGCAGGACCACAGTAATTAATGGCTTGACGTACCATGCCAAGAGCTCAAATCACAACATAAAGTGACTACAGATCTGGACCAACAACATATTTGCATTAAGTATGCTAGTTATAATATTATGTGAAAATAATTTGTCACATTTGTTATAGGTAGCAATTTGTTTGCAAAAATAATATAGGCCAATTAGTCCATGTGATAACTGTAAGTAATGGTGGAAGTGTTGAAGCCTTGCACACACAATTTGTAGTTTGCATGCCTACTTTGTAAAATACCTAATTCACTAAGTTTTTTTTTTTTTCTGTAAGACACAACTACTCACAAAGCACATTGTGATTCCAATTGAAATTTAGAATAGCCATTAAAACATCCCCATTTTACATGTAGTTCTGACTTAGATGGCTACCAAAGTTAATAAGGTTCTCCTAGAGAATGTATGAAGAGAAACTACAATCCGGGATTCAATAGACTAAAATTGTAAACATGCCAGAAGCACAACTAAACAACTTTCCAACTCACCTTGTGGTGTGTCTCTCATCACATGCCGTACCACATTCTATGCCAGCAAGGGACTATTTGAACAAAGCATATGATAATACAGATCACAAATTGCTGCTGAAGTTACTTTTAAAGTATGATTTTCATGTGCAATTCTTCATTTTATGAATTTCCCGATCAATTATATAAAAAAACAAAGCAGGCATTTTCTCTTTTTTTGTATCTGAAACTGCTATGCAGTTCCAGTATATATACTTGAGCTAAGATTTTGAATAATTTATGAGAGTGTATATTAGAATTGTAGACATGGATCAATGAAGGCATTGAAATTCTTTTTTACATTTTATTCTGTAGAACCTTTTTATGTATGTGTTTACTATACGTCATTTCTGAAATAGGGAAAAAAAAATATTGGGTGAGACTGTTCCACACATCTGCCCATTTCTCTATTGAATGCATTTAGTACAATTCGCTGCGACTTTGTGAAATATGGTCAACCAAAATTATTGATTCCTCTCTTTGTCAATGTGGAGCATGGTGCTCTGTATTTTACAATGTGTGTATTTTATCGGAGGCAGTAAATATAGAACTGTTTAGTAATTTCCATGATGTTACATTGTTTGTCATTCCTGAAGACTTTTAACACAGTATACTGTATATATTGATGGTGGTTGCATGAAAAATATTATATCACTGTTTATGGAGCACTCTCGTGATTCTCAAAACGTTGCCCACTTTCATCTGTTTCTTACATCTTTGGAGATTCTTCTAGGTGAAATGTTTCATCATTTGATCCCTACAAAGTAATGATGATTTTGTTTTTTTTTGTTGACATTTCATTTTTTTGTGATGTATTGTTCAGATATTGAAAGGATTTGGACAGATCTTTGGATGTAATATAAAGAGAGCCAATGTGTAAGTAATGCATAGTCATAACACTATAAAGATGTCAAGCAATATCCTACTTCTCGAAATATATAGTAATTTTTAACAAAAGGTCAAAAGCACAAAGGTAGTTCAGCCTACTTTTGGTTGCGCAGGCCTACAAAATCTTATGTACTTATACCTCATCAGCTTTCCCCCTCCTCGGCTTTCATTGCTGTGGAAGTGGAATCTACTTGGGGGACCATTTAACACATATGGCAAAGTAGTTGAGCAAGTTACTTACCTGTACTCATAGATCAACAAATCTTGTGGCTTATTTTTTCAGAAGACCCTGCTCTTATTTCCTTCCTCTGAGACCTCAGAGACACTTTTTTATCTTCTAGTGGACAGATCAGAGTAATGTCATTGAAGGATACTGGAAATGGCTTGTGGAGCCCGAGGTAGTGGGTAGTTGAAAGTAGAAAAGAAGGACAGGGCTGATTCTTACCTGCTATTGCACTCTAGCCAGTAGCACCTAAGCCACAGAGCACTGGGAACTATTGTTACAAGGAGGTAAGTAGCTCTCAGCGCTTGCAGGTATAGAATCTGCCTTATTTTCTTTCTACAGCCATCTTGATAAGGACCGTATGATACTGACACAATTGAGGCGAAAAATATTCTCAGCAGAGTCTCTCAAAATAAAGGTATCTCCTCTTAGGGCATTGTGTCAGGATACATTTTCACAGGGGGCTGTCAAGAGAGGTGTAATATTGTGAAAAGGTCACTCTTTTTGCCCTGATCACCCCCGTTTTGTGACTGATACTGGTAGTTACTGACTCTGACTGTGCTCTGTGCTCTGCTAATCAGGCCCAGGGCCAGTGCTATGTTTAAAAGGTTCATGGTAATTAGGCATAATTACAATTGACTCTGACAACCTACATGTAAGTCCCTAGTATATAGTAGGACACTTAAAGGTGCACTGCTGTGGTGTCTGCTGTCATTTTAAAATCAGCCCTGCGTTACAGGCTGATTTTAAGATTAAATTAAGCCCAAATTCTACTTTAGAATTAAAAGTACTTCCAAAGACTCAAACTACTTTATTTTTATATATACGTCACCCCAACATTCTGCCCTGGGTTCTCCAAGGGTTGGGTACATTGTACTTATAAGCAGGGGCATTATAAAAGGTGTTTTATGTGCCGTAGTGAGGGAACAACTGTCAATCTCCTTTTTCCTTATTGTAGCGTTGCTAGCTCGATAGGCTAACATGGGAAGGCTAAAATTTACTTTTATAAAGTTAGCAATACCTGTGGGTGGGCATAGCCAGACCTGAACCTCTAGGAGAGATTTTCTCCTTTTTTGGATTTTTGAGAAACAGTGCTTTCTGGGACAAAAATGTGCCACACTTCTAAGGAAGTGGTTATCACAGAGGGTGGCACCCTGTACCCCTTTGGTGAGCGGTGTCTCCCTGCTTGCTAGTCCAGAAACCTTGACAGACATGGGAGAGCTGCCCAGCAACTCGGATATCTGCTGGAAATATCAGGAGAAGGACTGCTGTGCTGAACCCCTGGTGTGCACCAAGAAGGATGGCATTCTGAAAGGCAGCACCTGCTCCACACTCTGGGCTTCACCACAAAGAGGACTTTGCCTTGCCTCAAAGGCTCAGTAGTGGACCTCTTGTAAGCAACAGGTACAAAGGAGCTACCAAGAGTCCCCTTCGTCTACTCCTGCAAGAAGAGCCCAGCTGACCAGCGTCCAGTGGACTTTTAAGGATTTGACAAGGAGCATTGTGGGAATTGTAGTCCCAACTCTCCAAGGAGCAACTCAAAGCTCTGGTGTTGTGAGAATACCAAAACCACAAAAAGACCTTCTGGAGGAAGATCCAGATGTCTGGAGACATTTGGAGAAATTTTGTGAATAAGCTCCATAAGTGGAGCGACCCGTCAATGAGAGGCAAGCCGGTGGCATCCAACCGAGACTCAGCCTGAAATTCAGGTTTACCCTGCTGAAAGCTTCAGAACTCTGCCCGTCAATGACGAGAACCAAGACCTCTAGGATTTCACTGAGGCCTTGCACTGAACCAAGCCGACTACAGCAAGATGCAACCCAGCCTGCTGAGAAGCCTTGCTTGACATTGAGGAAAAAAGAACCAAAAGTGTGATTATTTGTGAAGGTAAAATTTTGACCAGGCCTACTGCTCAGTGTGTCTGACCCAGGCTCCATTGCGGTTGGCCTCAAACTTTGACTTTGACCTGGTCAGGTGCGACCAGATGGCCACAGTTGGCGCTTTTCACTTTTAGACACTAGAAAGCAAATTCTCTTTATTTGTTCTTTAAAAAATCATATCTGTGGTTCTCTACATTGGATTTTTGTCATTTGGTGTCATTTTAAAGATAACAATATTCATATTTGTATATATTGGTGTTGGGTTTTTATTGTGTTTTACCTCTTTCTGTTTTGTTGACATTAAATGCTTTAATTACCTGTTTTCAAAGTTAAGCCTGACTGCTCGTGACCCAAGCTACTAATGGTTGAGTAAGGGTTAATTTATTGAGACCGTGACTGGACCTTATGTGTGATTGGGTCCTTACTAGTTGCTGTAGGTACCTACCTGCACCTACTAATAAACCACTTTACAACAAATATTAATTCACCAAGATGTTTTCTTATTTACTGTTTTGCTGATATTAAATGCTTTACACACCTGTCTCCTACGTTAAGCCTGATTGTTTGTGAACCAAGCTGCAAAGGGTTGATCAAGGGTTAATTTATTGAGACCTCGATTGGACCTTTTATGTGATTGGGGCCTTATTAGTAGCTGTGGGTATCTACCTGCACCTATTAATAAACCACTTTCCAAATCACTTTCCAACAAATATTGATTCACCAAGATTGACACTGAGGATGCATGATGCAGTGACATATCTAGTGATTCAGATGGCAGACTTGAAATGGCATCCAAACAAGGCTACTCAAAATAGCCATTTTTGTCACACAGCACTATGCATCAGACAGATTAAAACCTAATAGGCTTTTGAAGAATACAGAGATCTGCTTTGCCTGCTGGTGCCAAAGGCTTCTCCATTTGTAGTGATACAGTCATGCTTCTGGTACTGACTGGAACTTTACAGTGGAAGAGTTAAACATAGATAGCATGCATCACTTTACAGCACAGCGTAATAGAAACATTTATGAACTATACACAGATGTTCTGCTGCACGCGAAACCTAACTTTCAGGGAACTGCCCTGCTGGGACATTAGCTGTCGCAGGGGCTGGAAGAGGTGCGGAGAAACACGTGAAACGAAGAGCCATGGATGCAGAAGAGGGAGAGAAGTGAGAGCTCTGCACAGGTGCAAGCAGTGAGTGGCGGACACAGGTGCTGCTAGGCTTGAGGCAACAGAGCTAACAACAAACAACATGTCAGGGTAAGATGCAAAAGAAATCCTCCCTAGATAGCCCCCACAAATCATGGTGACAGCAGCCACAGATAGGCTGGTGACACCTTAAATTCGACCCAGTTAAAAAAAAAAAAAAAAAATAGATCAGTTACATGTGAGAGCATGAGAAAAAAGCAGGTATCATAGCAGCAAGGCAAAAGTAACAGCAGGTTTCGAAATGCACCCGCCGAGTGCCTCACAGCGGCATGAAGAACAGGGAAGCTCATAGACTATTCTTCATTGAAGACCGTGGGCACAGAAAAACTGAAAGACAATATACTTATGCAGCATAGGAATTGAGGATGACAGGCACTGCCCCACATATCAGCCTGGCATGAATTCACAGTAAGTGGCACCCTTGTAAAAGAAGCCAGATGCAGAAATACAAACAATAAATCAGTATAGTATCTGGTAGACCTGTTCAGTGGAACCATATGTCTGAGAATCAAAGTACTTTGTGATGAGCAATTGTGCCAGAAAAGAATGGCACTAATGACTGAAATATCGTGTACAGTTCAGTCACAAAATAATGTGAAGTGTGTGTTCCAGAGAGGCAAAGGTGTAAGTCCAGGATTTATGATTGTTAGATCGCGAGATCTTTTAGAAATAATTTTACTGTTTATGGAGAACACATGCTTCTACTTTACCCTGAAAGAAAGATGTTCTTTTATTTATTTTAATGTCTTCCTCTTATTTACTATACATAATGCACGAAAGGTGCTACTGTAGAACCATATACATTAAAAAAAATATTTGGTGACCCGCAGGCTGTGGTTACCATTTTGAAATATATAGTAAATTATAGTTAAGCAATGTAGTTATGTATTCTCTATGGATGCAAAGTTATTTATTAATCTGGGAAATACGTACGTTTTGTATGTAATTTATGAGTTTATTGACATGATTCAACACTGCAAGAATTTATTAGGAAGTGCACCTCCGGGAATGGGAGGAGTTTACAGGCAATTGATACTCATTATTATGGCACAGACTTACATTGAATCAATTTTTGTAAAACAGTGTGCTTGTAAATAGGTAAAGGAGGGTCTGATTAGGAGTTGGTTCCAAATAATTGCCACAGAACAGATTGCATCAAACTGTAATTACTAGAAGCTGCAGTGCGTTTGAGTATTTGCAGCCACTTCCATATACTAAGTGGCATAAATAAACTATATTGCCAAGCAGATTCAGGCATGGCAGTGAATTTCCATTCCTGTTGCTGGCAGACACACCTCCACACGACCACACACCTACATTGATGCACCCCAACTCACCCACGCATTTGCTTACATACACCCCCCACACACTCGCACCCAAACACGCACTCAGATACATCCATTCACTTGCACACATGCACTCGGACACGTACACTCGCATGCATGCACTCAAAGTGACACCCACTTACCCCCTCCGCATTCACACAAACATACATACGCTCGCACACACACAACACCCCCCTGGCATACACGCACTCACAAACGCACACATAGACATCCCTCCACCCCACATTCAGACACACACGCAGACACCACACACATTCACACAACACCCCCTTTCGGACATTCAACTTCCCTGCTTCAGTGAGGTGGTCGTCCGGAAGGGGATGGGTCCCAGCGCTTTCCACCGTTAGCACCGCACCGCTGTGCAGGAAACCGACTGTGCCGTATTACAGATCGTAATACGGCGGGCAGCATCATGTTGGCGTGGCGGTGATGGAAAGCTCCTATATTATGACGTCAGCCAGGCAAACATTGGCGGATTTTCACCCAAAATCGGGCAGAAATCGGCATAACGTCGTAATAGGACGGTCTTTGCACCGCCAGCACGGACAGTCTTTTGGCGCCCACGTCTTCGGCAGTCTTTTGAAAAGACCATCTAAGTTGTAATGAGCATCTCAGTCTGTCATTCACCACAAAACGTGCCACTGAAGAGAGTAAGGCAATGTCCGGGCTGCTCTGGTTCCTATCTACAGATTTTAGAAACCACATTAGTCAGTATGAAGGTCATGGCTGGTACTTAGAGTTAATGAGACAAACCTAGACTGACCTTCTATTAAATCCTTAGATGACAATTGCTTTTAGGATCTGGGATAGTTTTGTGGTGGTTTCTTGATCGGAACACCTTTCAGTTTGAGTTTAAATGGAAGGCTTCTGTACATAGGTACTATCTAGCAGGAATCGGCAGTATAGTAGATACAGCAACTGCTTCATTCTGACTTAGTGTTATACTTGTGTTCAGGGCTTACAAGCCCCAAGGTCATACAGGAAATGTACAGTGCTGAAACAGGAAAATTACTGTTCATGGTGGCAATATTATTTGTTTCACTTCTGAAACATTACTAGTAAAGCTTAGCACTTCTACTATGTCTATACTTCGATTTGTTTCTTACACCTTGTTGGTAGTTGAGCCTGTTAATGAGCATTGATACTTCACAAAGGTTTTGGTGGTGATGGTTGAGCAGTGGTCTGGTTCGGCAGCTGTACTAGGCCATCACCCATAGCCATTAGCTGATCGTGTCCAAACAAAGATTTTAGGACAATTTCCATGGCAGGCTAGAGGTGTGTATTAAACTTTTGACACTGAAACTTTGATCTTCTAGCACTGTAGGAGCTAAAGTGATGGTGAGTGGTATCAAACACTCTTGGCGTAAGATGACCAAAACGTTGTAACATTGTAATTCATCTTTCATAGACTGCAATTTATTAAAACTTTCTGTCCATTTGCCAGCCAAGCTAATTTGTGTGGGCAAGGTATCTGCAAAAATCTGGAGCTACTCTGTGTTCCTAAAAAGCTTTATTTTCAAAGAAAATGTTAAATGCCAAAATGATAAGGTGATGGGCTTTGAAGGTTGAGAATCCTCAGTGACAGAGGTGTGATACGAAGGGCAATACGACCCATTTCAGCTAAGATTGAAAGGTAGGGATGAAGTATTACATGTTCTGGTTCGATTGTCCGGGGATGTGGTTGAGACAAATTATGTGACCTGTACCTTGCTAGCTCATTACAAGTTTTCTAGTAAATGGTCAAAGTTTACCACAGCTGATAAATCCAGAATCTTTTCTGTAAGTCATTTTTACCCAACACCCTTCAGAAATGAAACGTATCACATGCAGCAAATTTCAGTCTGCGATAATTGCACCAATTAAAAATCACATATACATAAATTATAAAGTGTGATAAATGTCTAGTAGTATTATTTTCTATGCGCAGCAAACAGCAAATGTGCATAACATACTAAACCTACAGTTTCAGAGATTCAGGAGAAAGGCAGTGGTCGATGTGGAGCCCCAAAAACAATGTAACTCTTTTAAAAATTGAAGGTATAATTAGGGCACCATAATGAGAAAATATCAGGAAGAGGCCATTTTGAGCTAACAAATCCACAAACAGATTATGTGAAGTATCCTTTGCCATCCTTTTCAAAAACACTTCTGAACACCACAAAGCTTACCACAAAGATTCTTGATGGACTCCTGCACAATATATGGTTTCAAATCCAGGTCTGGAGATATTGGCCAGTGAGGTTTTCAAACACTAAAACAGACTTATGGAGCATTTGATGATGAAGACACCTCCTAACACCAGGTCACAGATTTGGAATTAAATTACTGGTAAAATCAGTGCTGTCTCGTCATACCTCAGTGACATTGAGGGTGAAACTTGTGTGGGACATAGTGTCAAAACACGCATGTGAGACCATGCCCACAGATGGAGGACCACCCATCCAGCTCTGTTTAAACCCTTCCAGAGAAGGCCCTCAGTACCCTGGATGCATCAGAAAGGAGTTGTTGCTGGCTGACCTGAGATGGATGGCACCCTGGAGACAACAGGTATGTCGAAGTAATTAAACGATAATGGGAAATATAATTTAGTATAGGTTGCATATGCCAAAATACAACTGAGTTTATAATGTTAAGCGTAAAATTTAGATTATGAGGCATTTGCTGTTTTATGTTTAACAAGGATATACCATATAGAATTTTAAGTTAAGTGTAGTAACAAATATTAAGTAATGGAATGGAATGTAATTTTGCCAGTGTACATTTTAATAAATATTGTTAGTGTGAATACACGGCATATCTACATTTTGACATTTTTATTTTTAAACTACAACAGACCGGTCAGCATGGCCCTTTCCCTATTGATATATCAAAGACACCTTTACATGTGAGGAAAGGGTACATTGAACTTAGCCACCACCTTTATTAATTCATTAATTAAATATGAACAGATTGTCTAAAATCTTCCCTGGTCACAACACATAAGCAGTGTGTGGCTGTCATTTAAAATACTTCATAGGCCATTTAAATAATGAAGATATTCGCTCAAATTTGTATACTGACAAAAGCAGACTGATGTTTTGTCAGCCACACAAGTAATTTAATTTGTGAAGACATTCCTCTTAGTAAGACTGCATAAGGGCTCTTTGTAATCTTTGGTGACATAAGTACAAGACTAGTGTTTGTGCACCGTTTGCAAAAATGTACATCCCTGTATATTTTAATGGACACAAGTGTGAAGTACAATTGTTACACATATGCACATTTTCTGTAGTGTTGACACTGCGTCTCAAAATTCATATATGTTTAACTATATGTTTAACATTTGCAGGTAAGCCACATCATGAGGAATCCTTGGATGAAGAGCCATAATGCGTAATCTACAGCATAGAGCACTTCAGCCATATGCCCAAGTGACAAGTGAAAAGGTTCACGCCGCCACACTGTCCAGAGCTATAACTGTTAGTACTTTCAAGCCAGCATCAGCCAAAGTGTCAACGAAAGTCCTCGACTGTACCCGTGACAACAATCATTTGTAGAGGTGTACCCCATGCTTCCACATCATCTCCATCAAGCACACCATCCATTTTTACAAGTACCTCTGCCATGTTGGCATCCGAGAGTAACACTCCTGCAACAAGTGATGCAGCTTCTTTGGAAAAAATCCACAGTGATGCCACCACTGTGACCTGTACAACCAGCTCCAGGATGCATCCATGTTTGTCACACGTAGCTCTGTGGCAATCCTCCTTAACATATCTCCTGAACTGGAAGCATGTACCATGCCATACTTGGAGAAAGGCCATGATGCACTCATCAGTACCTATGGGAAGCATAGGCTGAAACCATGCCTTTTCTGCATGATATAAAGAACATTTTATCAAAGAAAAACTGGAGTGCATGTGCTTGGCTCAGATAGCAACTAAACAACACTGATAACAATAGAGGCACCAACCATAATCAAAAACATGTGATCTTAACTGGTTCATTGCTTAATTACTAACACTCCGTAGACAAATGGTGAAGGAACAAAGCAGTAGAGCATCAGCTTAGTGAATTGCTAGAAACACAATACATTACTATCCAAAATTACCCATTTTTCCTAAAGAGAAAATACAAATCCATCAACTGCTACAACACCCTCCTTAGATACCTCCATCCCAACAGGTAGGAGATGTTCAGAATGTATGGCAATACTCCCGCCCGTCGAAGCAGCCTGAATGTTAAGAGAGAGTAGTTCAGTTAATAGCTTCTATGACTGCAATTGTGTGAAGTTTTAAAAAAAAATATTTTAAATTCAGTAGTTTAGGGGTATCACTGTTTCTGGATGCAGTATTGTCTGGTTTGCGATAACCATTATCCCATTCACAGTTTGGCATAATGTTTTGTATGGATGTCCTTCATGAAGTCCTGTATTAAGAACATAAATCATGGGCATATCATAGTATTTTGTTTTGCATCAGAATACAAAAGTTCAGTAAGAATGACATTGTGTGATGTGCAGATTATATAAAAAAATATGTAGCAATTGCTTTATCCATATTCTGGTACACTGACATTGACCTGCGTGTGTATCAATAATTGTCTTTTTATACACAAGCTCTGCTGCGCAAGTTCGAGGCCTGCTCCACCCACAGGCTTCCATCTGCGCCTCATCCTTGGTGGCATAGAGGTGAGCCTCTGTGCTGTCTCTGCCTACTTTCTGCTATCTCTTCTTTTGCCTTTGATTTCTGTTTTGCCTCTTATTTCTGTTTTTTTTGCTGTTTTGCCTTTAATTTTGCTTTTGCTCTTTTTTCCACTTGCCTTTGCTTTCTCATCCCCCCTTCCCGCCTATGCCTTGCCCCTTTGGCCCCACCACCCTCTCAGCGTTGTGTTTCTGCCTCCTTGCTGACCGCCACTCCCACCTCCCTGCCCTTCTTATATGCAGCCACTGGCGCGCCAAAGGCAAACCTCTCTGTGCCCGGCCACACCTGGACCATGCGCAGCACCAAGGACTCTGGCTCCTGCACAATTCGACAGTATGATGCCAGCACCCTCCTTACCCTCAACACGAGACGATCCACCATCTGCCGCCTTGCCTATGAACACACTTTCTCCTGCCACAATTGCACCTTCACCTGCCTCTGCACTGCAGCCCCACCCAGCAAGCGCCCACCTGGACATCTCAACTGCATGCTACTCAACACCCTCTCCCTCATCAGTCACACCTTTAGAGATTTGGGACCTGCTCGACACCATCTCGCCAGACATCTCCTTCTTCACACAAACCTGGATAACACCCACCTCAGCCCCGGATATTGCCACCACCATCCCCGACGGCTACAAAAACATCCACAAAGACCACATCAATCACCAAGAGGCGGCACCGCCATCATCCACAAAAACACCCTCAGCCTCACTGCCAGCTCTAACAACCAGTCCCTCCAGAATGGGACACCTCCACTTCCAGATTCAGACCAACCTGAACACCACCCTTCGCAGCACTCCCAAATACAGACCCTGGGACCCCACCATCCATTCAGCGACTTCATAGACCACTTCATCGCACCCCACACCCTCACTTCAATGGATTACATCCTCCTCAGCCACCTCAATTTCCACCTTGAACTTCAGTGAACAGAACACCTCATCCCTACTACAGAACCTCGCCACCCTCGGGCTCAATTGGCTGGCCAACTCCCCTACTCATTCAGCAGAACACACCCTTGACCCTGTCTTCTCCGCCGGCAACAACATCTCAGTCTCACACACCTCTGAGATACACTGGACCGACCACCACTGTGTCCACTTCTCCTTCACCAAGAACAACGACCCCCACCACCCTCCCCGTAACTGGAGCAAGATCTCCAAAGCCCAGCTCACTGAAGCCCTCCGCCATGGCCCACCACCAGACACCACAGACATCAGCGCCTCAGCCAGTAACCTCCACCAATGGATCTCTGACTGTGCCACTACTCTGGCCCACCCCAGGAAATCCTCCAACAATCAATACCACAAGGAAACCAGCTGGTTCTCTCCGACGTCCAAGAATCCAAGCGCACCTGCAGATGACTTGAGAGAATGTAGAGAAACGCAAAAATACAGCAGACCACAAAGCCTTCAAAACCACCATCATCGGATACCACCTCCTCATCAGAACAGCAAGAAAATCGGCCATTCAGGAATGCATAAAAGCCAGCGCATATAATAGCAAAAAACTCTTCACCGTGATCAAATAATTCACCAACCCAGCACGGACACCACAGACATCCCTCCCTCCCAAGACCTCAGCAACAACCTCACCACTTTCTTCCACCACAAGATCCAGGACATCTATGACAAATTTACCACCCGAGACCCACCCACCTCACCCATGCCACAGCACCCAAAGACCCCAGCCCACCGCCAGCCCTACACCACTAGATGCCCTTCGACTCGGAAGACACCCTCAAGGTCATGAAATCAATCCACTCTGGGACACCCTAGAACCCCTGCCCCCACCACATCTTCAACCGAGCTGGTGCCACCTGTACCGCCCAGTCAGCTGCTCCATCAAGGCTGTCACCTTCCTGGAAATATGCGGAGATCTACCCTCTTTTGAAGAAACCTTTCGCTGACCCGACAGACCTGAAAGACTACCGACCCATTTCACTGCTTCCCTACCCAACCAGAGTCATTGAGAAGGCCATCAATGCTCAGCTCACCAAATTCATCAAGACCAACCACATCCTGGACCACTTCCATTCCGGATTCAAGAGCAACCACAATACCAAGACTGCACTCCTCGCAGCCAGAGATTACATCAGCACCCTTCTTGACCACAGCGAGACAGCAGCCCTCATCCTCCTTGACCTCTCTGCCACCTTTAACACTGTCTCCCATACCACCCTCTGCACCAGACTACATGAGGCCAGCTTCTGCCGCAAGGCTCTCGAATGGATACGCGCCTTCGTCACCGGCCAAACCCAAAGAGTCCGGCTCCCACCCTTCACATTGAAACTGATGGAGACCAGCTGTGGTGTACCCCAGGGCTTCTCCCTGAGTCCCACCCTCCAGTATCTACATGAACCCGCTTGCTAACATCGTCAGACACCATGGTCTCAACATCGTCTCCTACGCCAACGACACCCAGCTCATTCTCTCCCTCACTGATGAACCAACAACGGCCAAGAACAACTTTCACACTGGAAAGAAGGCAGTCACCGCCTAGATGAAAGACAACTCTCTCAAGCTCAACTCCAACAAGACAGGTACTCATCCTGGGTTCCTGCCCCTCTGCCTGGGACGACTCCTTGTGGCCCTCGGGGGCCCCTCCCTCACTCACCACCATGCATGCAGCCTCAGCATCATCCTCGACTCCTCGCTCTCAATGACCCACCAAGTCAACGCCACCTCTTCATCGGGCTTCCACACGCTTCACCTGCTCCGAAAGATCTTCAAATGGACCCCAATTGAGGCAAGAATAACAGTCATCAAGGCAATCGTCAGCAGCAAACTCGACTACAGCAACGCACTCTATGGCTGCATCACCAGGAAACTCCAAACAAGACTCCAGAGAATCTAGAATGCCGTGGCCAGACAGACTCATCCTGGAAATCACCTGCCACAACCACATCCCCTCACACCTGAGAGACCACCACCAGCTAACAGTCAACAAACGAACCACCTTCAAGCTCTTCACTTAGGCATAGAAGGCCCTACACAACATCGAACCGGCCTACCTCAACCACCACCTCTCCTTCTACACTCCTACCATTCAGCTCCGCTCTGCCCACTTGGCCTTCGCCTCCACCCCAGGGATCCACAAGAACTCAGCTGGAAGAAGATCCTTCTCCTACCTCGCAGCGCAGACCTGGAACACGCTGCCTCTCCACCTCAGGCAACCCCCCTCGCTGATCCAGTTCAGGAGGGTCCTCAAGACCTGGCTGTTTGACTGATCCACATCCTCCCCACAGCGTCTTGAGACCCGCCGGATGATAAGCTGCGCTTTATAAATACCTGATTGATTGACATATTCTCTCAATCATCCTGACATTATTCAGTCAAAGTAACGGGTTATAAAGATCTGTAATCAGTCATAATTGTAGCACTTGTGTAAATTAAATTTCTGATAGTGTGACACACAGACTTATTGAGCTATGACCTACTTGAAGATTAAGTTTAATTGAGTTATTTAACACTTTACACAACCCTATGGGGATATGTCCAAATGTACCCACTGTATGCAAATCGAGGTATTTTTTATGGCTTTCACATAATCCTCTCTATTAGTAATCCTTCAGATGGTGATGTCACATTTTCAGAGCAAGACATGATGGACGTTCAATTTTCTGAGCGTTGACTACACGTTGGATTATTATTGGCCCGCTTGATAATTGAGACTTTCTGTTACAGGCCAGTGACTGGGGTCAGCTAGTAGTCCTAGTTGTTTAACATCTGTCCACCAGCTTCAATACGGTGGACCTCCAAATGTTTTGGGAACATCTTAACCTGCATATTAGACATGGAAATGAAGTCCTGTTTTACAGCGTTGTCTTAAGGATTTTCTGGGCCCCTGCAAAACATATTTTGGGTCCCCTGTTTTTATCAAGTTTGAAATTAATTGCCCATTTTCACCTAACTGAAGCCTGCACGATGTAAAATAACTGTTCAGAAATGGGGTTCAAACTAAAGCATTTGAAAACGTCTTTCTGGGGCTCTAAAAGTCCTTCTGATGACACTCACAAAGAGTGACTGAATCAACCGTAGACGTAGGCACAGAGAAGGAAAGAGTTTGAGATACAGAAGTAGAGAGAGGTGAACTATAGAGAAAGAATGCTTACTTTTCCAGGAGGCGCTTGGAAGGCAGCGGCCCTGGTCTAATGCCCACTTTGTTCATGCCTTAAAACATCTGCGGTATTATGAAATGTGGATCGAACAGCAGCCTATGGAAAACTTTTTCCACCCTTTATTGAAGTGTTTACCTCCAGGTATGGAAAAACTGTTGCATAGCGAATCCTTAGCAAAAGCGACTTGAAGCCACCTTTGATTCAGCATTTAGGACAATATAAAAACGTTAAAATAATCTAAATACAAACTATGTCCCTGCACCTAAATGTGAGTGACCATATATAAAGGAGATATAATGTCTGCCTTTAGCTCAAATGTTTAATTGCTCAAGGCATATGGACAGGATATGGCAGCTGGGCATACAGATATTATTATTATTCTACACCCATATCTCTTTACCCCACCTTTTCTGTATTATTTTGCTACGATGAGATAAGAGGCATCTCCACTGACCTGTTTGTAAGTCTATACATCCTGAAAACAAGCTGACTAATCTATGTGATGTATTTATGTAGTAGAGATTGAACATTTCCTGAAATGCATGCTCAAATAAAAAATTGAAAATTAAAAAACATTATTACCACATCACGTGTTTGTTTTGCGGTGAAGTAATTGAGTGGGAGACGTGAAACAGCACACGTTCTACCTCACTGTAGCAGAGAAAGAGGACAGACGTGTTTAGAAGCACAGAAAACGAACAGTACATAGTGGGGTAAGTGACAGAAATGGCTAGGTACCATGCCACTATAAAATGTAAATAATGGGAAGTGGTTCATGAAAAGAGGGGATAGAAAGGGCTTACCTTCTTCTGTAATAAAGCATGTACATTGGAAAAGGCCCAACACAAAATTAGGACATCGTTAACATTTCTATTTTAAACTTTCTAATTCCTGCCATGCCAGCCGCGACTGGGCACCTGGCGAATGGTGTTCTTTTTTGGCTCAGTATTGACTTCTAGTTAATATTTTAAATGCTCAGGGGTTCACTAATTAGTTTTCTGGGTGTTTTGGACAGGTTTTCTAACTCCAGAGTAATATATTTGTGTTTTTTCCTTGATCGTTTTGGTTGGTTTTCTAACTTGCTGAAAACCACTTTACCAAGTTAGATATGTCATTTGTGACTTTTCTATTCTGGATTGCATTACGAGTCATCCATTGTTAGTACATATTTTATTCTTGGCTCTGTAAATCATTCTCACTTGTTTCCATGCAGCCACCACCACCACCTCTTTCTAAGACCTTCTATTGTCCCATTTAATACTGGTAATGTATTTTTTGTCCTCATGCATCTTGAAGCTGGGGCACAGCGTGCCATATCAATCACTTCTCCTTTGTTTCATGTTTGTTCACACAGGGCACTTGAGCATGACCACTCCTGAGGCCCAGGACAGATGAAAGAGAGGCCTCCTTAGGTTGATCAGTTCACTAGAACGTTTTCTGCAATGGTTGCGGTTTTCAATTATGCAAATATAGAAACACACATGAATGAATTAGCCAATTATGATTTGGCCGACACCTCGCCTTTCTGGTTGTCAAGGGTTGATGTTAGTGATGTCGGATACAGAAGTTTCTGCTAGGGTTCACAACTTGCTACTGATGACGACATGTTTATTTAAACACTGGACAGTTGTCTAGGGGTAGAGAAATGAAAAAGTTTTAAAGTCTTTCCACTTCATGTCCAGGTGAGCCCTGTAATCTTGGTGGAGTTACTGAGCATATAATATGGTAAGTGTTTCAGTACACACTGATTAGATCAGATTTTGTGGCTCCCTTATGATCTAATTGATACAGAGATCTCTGGTATGTGGTGTACTGTGGATGAAATATTACTTATGTGGTTTGGACACGTCTAAACAATTTTATTTATGCCAATGAATTTCACATAATTTCCAAATTTCAAATTGCACATTTGCAGACTATCTAAAGATTTCACATGGCACAACTTTGCATAATAATTTGCTTACAAGAGGACAGTTTATACCGACATTTTCACCTTGAATTGGTTTCCTACTGGTATCTTGCAAGACTTTTGCACACAAATGGCGTGCTCAAATTAAAAAAGTCACACAAGATTCCACAAACCACATTTCGCTCTAAAAGCATAATTTTGGATACCTGTAAATTGTTAATAACATTTTGTTATGTCTTGCATGTAGGCAGATCCACTGCTGATACTTAACGGCTTGCTGGCTTGTTCTTAGCATTTTTTGCTGATCGGGTACATCTGCAACGCCTTTGACAGTGCTATGTTTTTTCAACTTACCTTGGGGACTCTTATACTGGGAACTTCATCATGCAGCATAACTCCTTACTACTTTATACCTGTGTATATCTGCCATGTTGGAAGACAGTCCATATTATTCGGTAGATGGACCCCACCTTTCAAGACAAATCTTTTTACAAAATTATATATGAACCTCTTTATTGTGGCAAAAGTCTCTTTTAAACTTGGTAAGACACATTCTTACTTTTATAGAAGAAACTATTCTTTTCAGTAATCAAATAGACTAAGACACAATCCTCCTTCAAAAAGTGACTTTAGGTTACAAAATCAACAAATATCGTCTCTAAGCGACAGAAAAGGTGAATTTTGTGCACATACATAGGAAAACTGCACCTATGTTTGAGTTGCCCTCTCCTTCCTGGACCATAAAGGGCACCAAGTAGGTGCGGGTTGCACTTGGATAGTCTGAATGGCCTGCATCGTGCAATTATCTAGTCAAATGGTGCATTCAGATTGATTGGACGAAGCCCACCAGAGTGATAGTCTGCCGTGCCTTCTAAAAATTCAGAGGGATATATATGGTTACAATTCTGAAAAGAGAGCACCTTAAGAATCTGCAGTAATAGAAACGCAAAGAGACTTTTGAGAGAGAAATTAAATAACTTGATCAATGACAACCTGACTTTTTAAGGTCTTATTTCACATGAAGGTAGGATAAGATATTACTCAGAAAGCCCATTCAGTTTGGTTGCGTTTGAGAAAAAGGACAACTCGATAGCATTGAGACAACATCTGAATCCACTTTCAATATCCTTTAGGTCATTGATGCATACTTATCACTGGTTGGCTTCATCATGTGGATGAAGTGAGGTACGTTCTCAGCGGCTCGCACAGTGACACCATGCAAAGAATGAAAAAATTGTATCCTGCAGTACCCAAATTCAAGTGGTCGCAGAAGGGTGCAAGCTGGCATCGCCGATATACATAATGAGATGCAGCTCACAAGAAGGAATCAAACCCTATTAATTAGAGATGGCACAAAGAAACATACTATCAAATAAGAACATGCAAATATTACTACAAATGATTTATTTTTAAACCAATATTTTCGCTCTTTCTTTAACACACCAATTATTACATTATTCCATGGATTGCAGTCTTCATTCAGATCTTTTACAGTATGAGCACTGATATATTTTACATTATATGCACACACAACCTGTATGCCTTCACATGTTAGTCCATAACCATCAAAGAGAAAGTTAAAATATTTTGTTCAGATGTATTTAATTTATGGCTCTAAAATGTGATGCCAATTCAGCATACTTACAACATTAATATAGTTTGACACATTTCTAGTAACATATGTATTTACGTTTGGCAGATTGTCGCCTAACAGTAACATATGGATCTAATTGTTTTCATAGAGAAAGAGACAGACTTAGCCTCCTGATTCTGTGATCATATATTGCCAAGTTAATATATACGTTTTCCATTCTAAAATTGTTCATTGCTTTGTCTTTACATGAAATACAATTTTACGTAGCAAGAATCTGAATTGAGTGTTTTCCTTTTCTCTGTGGAGTTTATAAAATAAACATATGTATTTTAAAATGTAAACTAATAGTGTTTTCTACTGCACAAATCAAACCGCACCATCATCTGAGTTTGCCACAAGCATCTTACAAATAGCATAACAAGTGTTTGTTGTCCTGCCTTTTTACTAGAATTTTCAGTCCAACATGTGCCCACCAGTGAATCAGTTTTCTTTTTTTCAAGTCATATGGTGTAACAAATTGATAATTGCATGGACAGATTTGTATTGCACATCTTTTTTTGCAGCACTTTTCCAACTAACCATATTTAGAAAGAAAATCCTTTTTCTAATGAATCAGTCATAGTATTGCTGTATCAGATACTAAATGTGTTTACCAGGAAAATAGCATGGCTTTAAATTTACACAGACACACACACACACCACACATACCACACACACACCACACACACACACACACTCCACCTATTAATTTGATGTGAATGGTTATCTCAATTAATTACAGTGATAAACTCTCTAATTGAGCCTTCCCTTAATTCACATTTAGAAAATGAATGATGATTGGGTTTTATTACCACTTTTCACCTGTCTAAGCCTTATTGTGCAGGGAATGGCTACAAATTGTGGATGAAAGAAACAGACGTGTTGTACATTTGTGCAAACTTTTTAATATGCAATACATTTTATTAACCACATGTGGAGGCTGTATTCTCAATAAAAATTACATACCAGAAAACAAGGTAAATTGTAGATATCACTGTGATAGGTAAAATGGTTCGAAGGTTTGCAATTCATTTAATCTATTAGTTAAAGTTAAGAAACATTTATGACATCACTCTCTTACTAGTTTCTTACTAACCTCTTCTTCCTTGCTAGGCTCTCAGCAAAGTTGTTGCTGTGGGTCTAGAAATCAACACTCCGGACCTAATTACAAGTCTGGTGGTATTAGGACTGCCAGACTCGCGGTGGCGGCGGGCCGACAGCCACATTATGAACATGGCAAAAGCGCCACGGTCCGACCTCCGGCACTGCCACTTTTTTGATGGCTGACTACCTGGCGGGGCTGGTAGTCTTAATATGCCAGGGCAGCGCTGCAAGCAGCGATGCCCTGGGGATTCCGATTCCTAGTCCTGTGTCTGCCAGCTTTTGTACGGCAGTTCCACCGCCATGGAAAGGCTGGCGGAGATGGGGCCCCTGCACTGCCCATGCACTTGACATGGGTAGTGGAGGGACCGCTGTGGGCAGCTCCATCGCATTTTTCACTGCCTGAATTACAGGCAGTGAAAAGCACAATGGATGCTGTCGCACCCGACGCACCACAACATTTCCGCCGGCTCGATTACAAGGCAGTGTCAATGTTGTGGGTAGTTTCTCGCTGGGCCAGTGGGAAACTCATAATAGGGCCAGCAGGCGAAAACTGAACTGGCGGTCTTGTGACCCAAAGAATTTGGCGTCCCGGCTCCGCCGCCAGCCAAACTCATAATGAGGCCCTCAGTGATCAAGAAATAGACATATGACATTTTGGTGAGTCCTATATGCAGTCTCTTCACTTTTACAAAAGCCTTGGTGCATTCATCTTTTAGTTTTCTAATAGACAGCATATAAAATTTGTAGTAGATTTTAAGTGTGTTGCATAGTGTCTTCAGAGTAATCCTTTTCTTCGCTGTTAGCATTGAGATTCCCAGATGTAATAACAAGAGCAATAAAAAATGATAAATCTTCCATAAGTCACTCATCTGAATTCAATAGCGCAGGTACCAATTGGACATATGCTTTACTCCCTACTTCTTTTGATGCTCCAACCAATTCTGCATTTAATCTTGCATAAATCATTGCAGTAGTATCATGGTGTAAATATTTAAAGAGTTTCATTAACATAGATGCAGATCAATATTCTATGCTATATGCCAGTCTGCGTTTGCCTAGATCAAAGCTGATCAAAGAAGGATTTAATTAAGTAGCCTAACCTACCGCATGTAACCCTTGCTTTGAACTACAAGTGTACTCTTGGACGAATATTTCCTCCATCTGCTGTGTTATCTATTTAAGTATCACATATCTACCACTAGTTGCCTCACAGAGCTAGTGAATAGCAGTAGGTTGCAATAACAAAGAAGTGACTTTCTTTTCAATGCATTAATGGACTACTTCAAGGATCCTTCTGGTACATAAAGGTGACTGCACCACAATTTAATACCTAACTTGGTGTTTATGTGTATAGTAAAAACGTGCCATATTTTTAGGACTACAAATTCTCAAAGTGACTTAAACTGTAGATCTGAGCCAGAAAGCTTCTCACTTCCAGGCCTCTGTTACACAATTGTAATGCTAAGAACCAATGCATTAATCTTTCTGACTCTCATAGTTAAGGTACATCAGTGATCAGCATTGGGTTTATGATCCTAAAAATGAAAGTCAGTAATAGCGCTGGTTCGCTTGTAGGTCCATAATCTTAGCGGTGAGATTTCATTTGAAACATACTAGTACTTTCAGACAAATAACTTCAGCATCCTTTCGCATCATTAGTTCCAATCGCCTGCATAACTTTGGCACATGCTACCAGGTGATATTCTCTTTTCTTTCAAAAGGGTCCATCATTATTTCCCCCATAGATTCTAGTCGAGTTAACATTTTTAGCATCACTGAGGTCAATTTTATTTATTTTGCATTCTAGTACAGATTGAGCCTTTTTCCGTTTGTTGTCTTCACCTAATATTGGAAATGCACTCAGTACTTTACCAAAACCCAGCTCGGTTGCATATACACTTGTGAGCCCTAGATTTGACTCTGTTCAGAATATCTGCATACTTGCCTGATTGATAGTAAACACTGTGGCCCATGATAACCTAGCTGTTTTCAGTGTGGTCCTTTCCTGTGAGCCCCACTAATCCAAGAGCCCCAGTAAAGTCAGTCACCTGTGTCTTGCACTTTCTAAAATAGGTAAGAAAGATAAACATTAGCTATCTAACTAAGTCTTAACACACAAGAACAAAATCAGGAACTTCAAGTTGATACAAAAGCCAAAGTATATTACTTTCTTAATCTGACTACTTTATGAGCCACAATACGTCTTCATTCCTTTAGTGAACACCTATAAATAATTCTGAGGTAAGCAACACAACCTATTTATTTTGTGACTAAGCATGCTGTACTTGGTTTTTAAAATGCCAGTTGTGTGTGGCACTACAACCTATTTTTGTATTCTGAAATCATACAGAATTATTAAAAAATAATGTATTATGTCCTTCCAAACCTCCTGGAAGAAATTTCATCCCTATTCACAATTCCTGAGAAAGTGCTGAATTCTTTTAATCCATGGAGTTGGAACTTCACTTGTTGTCAGCAAAAGTTTGTTTTTGAATTGTCTCCTGGGGCAGATCATGTTTTAAGGGTTGTAACCAACATAGTAATATTGAACAGTGAGGTTGTAAGGTTTCATCACTGTCAATCTTTGAGTACTAAAAGGAAATTAAATTGTGTCTATCAAATGTTTATTTTTTATTATATTTATGTTTTTTTATGTAGAAATACAGTGCATGGGAAGAGTAACTGAAGAGTATAAAACTATTGCCAGTAAGATATTAAGGAATGAGGCGGACAGCCAGGCAAATGAGCAAATATGGTAATTTAGACAAAGGCAGTATAGTTGGGTTTTGGTAGGTTCCTGAAGGTGAGCGGAACAGGCTGTGTTTTAACAGACAGAGAAAGAGAGTTACAAAGGTTGGGAGCATCTCCAGAAAATGAAATTTTTATTGATAAGGAAGTGTTTGAGCTGGTGTTTGCAGTAGGAGTGAGTTCTTTCTCTTGAATCCTCTTTCTGCAGCAGAAGGAGTGTGAAGTGCTGCAAGGTAGGGAGGAATCCTGAGATGACTGGGCTTATGAGTAAGGCATCCAGTTTGAGTTGTTTTGTGACATGGATGGGGAACCAGGGGAGTTCCTTCTGGAATGGAGTCTTCTGATCAGATTTTAGTTTTGAAGAGATAACATTTTCAGCCCCTTTTTTGTGGCGCTACAGTGTTTGATTGGTTAATAATCATTTCCAGGCACCATTCAAATTATTTTTTCAAACCAAGATTATCTTTAACACTTTAGAAAAGTACCTTAAGAAGTGATATATTATTCCATTGTGATTTTGGACTAGGCATTATTGACCGTGATTTCAGCATGTAAATTCTGTGTTGGAATCAAACCAGTGAGGGTGGAATCCTTAGATATAGAGCAGAGGTCTTCAAACTTGGGGGCGGCCCCCCCTAGGGGGGCCTCAAGTGATCCCAGGGGGGGTGCCAGACTCTGGCCAAAAGAAGCATTATACAGACAACAGGCCTTTGTTTTAAACAGAAGCATATTATTGCATTTCTAAAAAGGAAACAGTACTTAACTGCAATGTTTAAATAGGTCAAGACCTATTTAAACATTGCCACCAATAATTGTGAAAAATTCTGAGGGGGGGCAATAATTTCTATTTTCCAACTGGGGGTGGTGGCGCGGCATTACAACGTTTGGAGACCACTGGTATAGAGTAATCTTAATTTGAAATAAGCCTCAAGTGTTTCCTGAGCATGCACGACAATGCTCAAAGAATCTGCTATTTTGACAAGCACTATCAAAAAGGTGAATCAGTAGGCACTCTGATTGCCATATTGTTTCATTTATAGAGAAATCATTTCACCTGGGTTTTCTTACTAGCTATAGTAAACGAAAAATGCTGGAGGACTGTGCCAAAAAAAGCTATAGAAAGAAACCTGTTGGGAAAATCTGAAAAATTCTATTCATTTTGGCATTGTATGACAGGGATATTGGAAGCATTTATAATGCACATTTATTAATGTCATGCCATGCACTACAAACTGAAGCAAATTAAATGTCTTTGAAATAGGAAATGTCACTGAATGAAAAAGATATCTATGTGTTTAGCATTATAGAGTGCCCATTAAGGAAAAAGGTACATCATTTTTGACCTGGAGAGGCCCAAGATTATTAGAATTTTTAGTATTCTTAGCTGAAGAAATTTGTATTATGGAAGAAAAATACTGAGAGAATCCTGATTGTATTAAGTGCAATCGGATCTATGCAACCATATAACAAATCTATGTGGGCATGATGGACACAACCAAGGCATAACAAATTCTAATGAGAAGAATTAGTACCTTTGGCACAATGGAGCACATTTCAAGATTGCTAAAAGTTAATTTATATAGTGAGTGTTCCTGAGTAATATCTAGTGCTAAATAAGGAAAGGGCTGTAAACTCTCATGACATGCACTTGTGTAAGAACCCCATCTGGTCGGGAATTACCTCGAAAAAATATACTTTTTCCATGCCGCGAATGTGAGAAGAGCTTTATTTTGAAGAAAAATGTATTCCAACAACTGTTAATAAATTCACTCTGTTGACCCTAAATATACCGTTACGCAGACATAGATCCTGTGTCTAACATACAGTGACCAGGTCAGCAAAAGATGACACCATTTATTTCTGTCATCAAACTTGGCTATGTCTTAATTATGTATGTGAGATATTAATTTCCATCTGAATATCATCTCATAAATGAATGGTACCCTTTTAACATCACTACCATGGGTAGAAGTAATCGTTACATGTTCTAATGGAGATGCTACAGGCATAGCTGGAAAGTGCCCAGTTGATTTGGAACACAAAGGACGCACAAATCAAGTGATAGTCATCACTCACCTGGAAAGCATGTGAAGGCAGCATCTTCAACTTAAAGGGACAGCTAAGCCTTCAAAATATAATTACTCTGGTCTGATATTCCTTGTTTAGCAATCTATTTCAATGCTGCAAGGTATTTTTAATTATTAATAAAAGGCGTTACAAGGATAACATGTTTGGGTCATCAATGATGTGTTGCATTTATTATGCCTTATGTAACTGGAAGGTACCTACCGTCCTGTGGTAAAGGCTGCGAGAAAATATTGCATGATTTAGATGTTGATGCACTGTATATCATGCCATTTTACTGTTTTAAGGCATGTTCGTGTGTACAAGCATAGACACGTAAGCAGTTTATGTTCATAAATAGAACATGTTATTATGTGCAACTGGTTTTTCTTACACAGATAACAGAACAAAGTCCTGTATTCAACAGCCAGTGAAAGAAGAATCTGTATCTACTCAACTGGAGGAAGTGCAAGGAAGGTTTGACACAAGACAAGCTTTTTTGGACAGAACACTATCAAAACATGGAGTTCAGGAGGCTGTACCCCTGTACATCTCCACATATGCAACAGAGGCACTGCCATTAGCAGAGGGTTCCAAAGATTACGGCTTAGAAAAGCTCTCGCCCACTGAATATTCAAGCAGAGAAGTACTGCCCTTTGAACAGAACTATGTGGATTATATCCTGGAACACCCACTTTCTGATCAATGTCCAGAGGAGCAAAGGTTTTCTTTCACTGAAATGCAGCACAGTGGAACTGAGCAGACCGAAACCATGCCCCAACAAGGGCACATTGAACAAACACTATTACATACCCCAACAATATGCTCTCAGCAGCTTAAGAAACTTAATAGTAGCCTGGAGAAGCAAAATATCCTCCAGCAGGAAGCTAATAAGATCAATAAGGAATCTTTAAAGTTAAAAAGAAAACAATTACAAGCTGTGGAGAGTCAGAATGTGTTAACTCATAATTTAGTAATGACGAATAGAGCTATCACGAGGCAGCTGATGATGAGTCATGGAGGCATTACCAAAAACCTCCAAAAACTTGGTGAACTGTTGCAAAGACAAGAAAATGTATGCACCTTGTTAGCAATGAAATTGACGTCTGCTGAGGAAAGCCAAGTTTACTTCTCATCCCTTGTGTCAGCTTCATCACAAGGATCTGTCAAGGGTATTAACCCATAGCCTCAGCAACCATAAACAGGGGTGGGAGATAAGAGTGGTAGAGGCACATGTCAGGATTAATAAAGGGACGTTTGTGCAATATATTATTCAGTAATCATCTCTGCACATATTACAGTAGCTTATATGCCAAAGCATTATGAAAAACTGCAGATGTGTGTATACTGGGATTTCATTTTGTGTTCCTGGTATACTACTTATACAAGAGTGGCAAGGTGTGCCAAAAGTTTGTATGTTAATAAACATTTGTTTTGCTGGATATTTTAAGTTGTCTGTGACTGTTTGTTGATCAGTAAAAATATGGGGTTGGAATGGAATTGATTTAGACTGATAGACTCCTTGCCATACCCTTGTGTATTAGGTGAACTAACATTTAAATCCTCAAAGCATAGAAACAGAAATGGAGAATTTGAAATTGTATATGCAGCGTAATGTTCACCCAGGCTACATGATTTCCTGCATACACATGGCACCACAGACAAACCTATTGGGTTTTTATCTTTACCCATGACTGCTCATGTGTGTTGAGAGCTTTTGAAAATGAATTTGTTGTTGATTTCTTTCTACAGCGTCTTTTAGTTTGTTGCCCTGAATATTGACTGCCAACTCCATGAAGAAATCGGTTCATATGTCATTTATGAAATTTTCCACTTCAGTCCCATTGTCACCAAGGACTTGTGCTTCTTGTCAAGCATTTCCCTTCATCCCTATATGTTTTTCTAGCATAATCATTAAATCCATGTCTAGGCCTAGTATCTTGCTAAGGGACCCAAGCTGTGCCTCTCCAGAAACAATAAGCCCTTATTCAGCCCAGTCTATGTCATTGTATTAACTGGCTTAATTGAAAATGTGTCTTAGGACAGTATTTACCTTGCTTTCTATTTTTCACTTGTGTCACATTTGGGCCTTTCATTCATCATTCTGGTTAAAGCCCTCCTTTGGCAGTAGTGACATGTTATAGTAAAGGTGAAGGTGCATTCACTCTTTACCGTTTCGCACATCCTTCCCCGGAAAGTATCACTCCTTGGTACCTCTATTTTTCTGACACGCAAGGCAGATAGAAGCTGTCTGCGTTTACCAGCACAATTGTGTAACAGTGTGCTTTTTGTAGGTGTTTGAATCCTATGTGTTATTTTAATTTTATGTTTAATTTTAATTTCTCACCTTCGGGTATCAAAGTCAGTTCTCTGCACCAAAAATGGGCTATATCCGTTTCCTCGTTTACATTGCTCTTTTATTCAGAGAGGGGCAATCACCAAGGTATTTGCAGCTCAGTTCAAATCAGACATCCTTTTGAGACTATGTTAAATGATCCTATTTACCAGATATAAAGTGCTACTGGTATCTGGCACAGAGAAAATCATAAACTGGTGCCAGCACTAAAAAAAGGGTGCTTTCTCCTAAGTGGCCACTTTCACGTGTGAAGGCTGGGATTAAAAACTTTGGGCCAGATGTATCAAAGGGTTTTACCCATTCTGTGTCAATGGGAAAATGCTTTGGTACATATGGCCCTTTTTTTTCTCCACTGAGGAGAGTGCTCGAAAACTGCTTCAAAATTAGTTCCTGCTTAGCATTTAATATCTGACCTCATGGTGAAATTAGATTTGTGATACCTTTAGCAGAAACATACATTTCTGTAAATATACTTTAGGATGCCTGAGTTAGAACTGACTTAAAATCAGTTCTGCCACTCATCATACCTTCAGAGCTGTAATACACATCTTTGGCTTAGAGAGTTAAGAAGTCTGCTCAGTGGACAAGGCCTTCACTCTGAGCACAAGAAAAGCTAATGGGTTTTAAGTCCTAACTACTTAGCAGGGATTAGCTCTCTGGGAGCGGGCAAGAACAGTTGGCAGAACAATGGGCAGCTTTAGCACTACCTCTTTTGACTTGGACTTACTCAGGAAGACTTCTCACATTCATTCCCAGGCCCTTCTAGACACTCGGTCTACAGTGACAGTAGGGAAGGAAATCCGTGTTGAGCATGTCAGGTAGGGTAGTGGACAACAAACTGAAGTCAGGCCTGCCTAGTGGTGGCGGGGTTCTGACGTGTTGAAACGTGAGGTCCTGGCTAATTCTACAGTAAAGCAAGGAGGAAGTGCTGCAAAAGTAGGTGGGGACTGCAAGAAAATAGTTAGGATTGAGTGTTTTTTTTTCTCTCCAGTCTTTAACTAGTGCACATGATAAATCTGGCACCTCAACCGCCACCTCCCCAGAACATTCCTGAATCTGGAAAACTCAATCTGTAGAAGAAGGCCCACCCGTAAGAAAAACGCTGATGTCTGATTCCTGTCTCCTGCTAGAAGAAGAGGACTCTCAGAATGACTGAAGGCTCCTGAATAATACTGTCACTGCCCCCCTCCCCATTGACTTGAGCTCCTCTCCAACGGTCGAGTGATTGGCCTCTTTACCTACTTCAGGCACACAAAGAGCTCCTGATATTAAGAGGGCCCAGCTGACTAAAGAGAACTAAAATTGTAGAAGACCTGACTTTAGATAGACCCGGGTACCCAGACCCCTGTCTTGAGCAGCTAGTGACTGCAGGACCAGATGAAAATATCTCTGCAGTTGGAGGCTACATCTGAAGGAGAAAGACTTTTACTCACTTGGTGTATCTGACCACCATTCCACCATGATCCGTCTGAAACTGTGCTTACATTCCAGTCCACTGAGAACTGCTAGTTTTCCTTTATGCATGACTCTTCTAGTGCTTTTTGCCATGAAACTGAAACCCTTAACCTATTTTGATGATCTTGGTGTCTTTTTGCTCATTAATTCTTTTCTCTAATTTTCTAAATTGGTTTGGTATTTTTTTTTGTGTTGTATTTAAATGTATTGGTGCTGCTTGACTTAGCACATACTTCGCTGAGGATTGTCTGCTGTTTGTGTAATAGGCACCAGGGGTTGAACAGAGATTCACTCAGAACTCTGTTTTTACCTAACCCTAGTGGGTTTATTGAGTTGATAGAAATACCCCCTTCCAAAATTAATAACCCCACGTCTGACTTAACTGATAAATTAAGTATTCGAAAAAACATATTAGTCATAGCTTAGAGCAAGCTGGCCTTGAAGTCCATTAAGTATCTTAGAATTGTTATTTTCAACAGGCATGTCAGGCATATAGCGAAATTGTGCATGACGTTGAGAAAATATTAGAAAATATAAATACTAAGAGGTTTCTTTGTATCTTCGAGGCGGGCCTCTATTTACCAAGCATGGCAAATGCACTGTATCTGCCCGCCAAGTGACAAACCGCCCACTACTTTTGGTGATATTCTGGTGTCTTTTCTTAGTAAAGCTGCTTCCGCCAGCATGGTTAAAACAGTTTTGTCAAAATATGGCAATGTTGGCTCGTTCACCAGGCCACTGTCGCATGAAAAGGTGGCCGGCATTCTTTTCATTTTTCAACATCAAATTTCAAATGAGTGGTTTGCTTTTGAACCATGATATATCAATATACCTGACACACTGGATAATGTCTCCCACCACTTAGGGTCGTTCTGTCCCCATCCGGGACAGAAGTAAAAGGACTGGTATGGTGTTGTACAGAAATCCGTAAATGAGATAGACCTTCCTATAAAATGTCATCAGACAGTTGTGAGTCAGCTGTGGAATGCACAGGGTGTTTCCAGCAGCATTGGTGACTCTATAAATGAATGAAGCTTTTATTGTTTAGTTAATTAAAACCATTACAATAAACGATTATCTTGATTTAAAAAAAAAAAAAAAACTTTGTGAGGGCTTTTTGTCTTAAAAATATTAATAAAACAATGAATCAACAATAATAAAACAGTGCCAAATTGAGAGAGTAAGTTATTGCTGTCATCTCAGGAAACTTAGGCTGCCGAACTAACAACAAGATCTGCGACAATAGCGTAACGTACTAGTGCGAACACGTACAGTTTTGATTATATCATTGGTTCAGTACTTTCCAGAAAGTCCTAGATGTTGATAACAATCAAACCGAACTTTGCTTCTAGGCGTGTCCCAATGTATAGACGTGAGGGCAGGGCAAAATGATTCTTTTATGTAAGGACACGTACTGTGTTACTTATATCAGTGCCTATACTGTCCAAGCCCTTTCTGCAGCTATTTAAGCGGGACTATCCCACTTTCTGGAGTGTCAACTAATGGCCCTCCACACAGGAAACTAAAGTGCTAGTGCAAGAACGTATAAGTACAGTTATGTCAATAACTCAATAATTTCCCCCCAAAAACCCAGATAAGGTTAGTAATCGGACAGCACTTTGCTTCCCGGTGTAAATTAATGCATAGCTAGGCGGGCCAGGTGCTATAATGCTTTGTGCAAGAACACAACTATGTCGCTCGTGTTAATGCCCATAATTCCAAACTCTCTCTGCCACTATTTAGGTGGAACTGTCCCACCTTCTAGATTATCAGCTAATCGCCCTCAGTAGTCCATTCTAGCCACTCCTGCTGACCAGGAGAGTACCCGTCTTAATATTGTGACATATTTTGCACATCTGGCCAGGAGCCAGGGCCGCCAAATGTGAGAATCAGATGTTTGATGCTTCCAGGCATGAGCATGCCCCCAAGGCCAGGGCTACTGGTTTAAGTAGCTGTCGCCCTTGAGTTTCCAAAGAGGGGCAGCAACAAAGAAGATGTAGCCACGATTCATATTGGTAGGAGCAGAGGCTACAAGCTCTTTTAACTTTTTGAGTGGACCAAGAAGGATTAAAGTCTTCGATGGTCCGTGCCAACATGCTCATATAGAGAATCTGGCAATGGGTTTACACATTTATTGACTCTAAAAGATATGGCGGTGGAGCCTACATCAGGTAGGAGTAATTTAAAGCCAGCACTACAGGTGGGGCTTTGACGATTAATATGTCTTGTTCCCTCAAGATTCCCCTTAATCGTCTATTGATTGTTGTTTTCCAGGTATTATTTGGAACGCTTTCAGCAAGCTGAATAGAGTCTCCCATCTCGAAAGTTTTCAGTGCATTATTTACTTGTGTATGCGAAGGGTTGCCTGAAGTTTCAAAGATAAATTTCAAATGACATTTTAAGAATTGCATATTTGCCTTCCAGACCCTGATGTAATACTTCAGGATAGACCCTTGGCAGTCTAATTTCTGAAACACTAACCCTGCTCTAATCTTAGTGTCGTACATTTTTTTGGTATTTGTAAGATTTTCATGTATGCCCAGCAGTGCCCCTGTTCCAAATTGCATCTAGGGTTCCAGGATATGCCAAGTGGCCATATTGCAGGGTGGGAAGGAGAGTCGCCTTTGTTACCCTGAAATTGGGGGTGCCGATTCCCTTGTTAGTTCCTTGTTCAGTTGGGCAAGCCCATATGAAATTGCAGCAGACTTGTTTTTAATTGAGCTTATCTGTATCCCTGCCAAGTTGTTTTCACTGAACCACACACTGAGGTAGTTGTACTTCTGGCTGTGCCGATACACTGACTTCCAAGTCACCAGATCGTGTTCTTTTTATTTTTATATTTTCCAAATATGGTGACCTTAGTTTTTTTTATTTACTGAAGCTTGTTGTCGCAGTTAAATGCATTCAGTCTTTAAGTACCCACTGTAAGTTGATTCTTGTGCAGTCCATTATCACAATGTCATCAGTGTATTGGATGATTTGAAGCTTGGTGGAACCTGTCTTCAGCTGGACCAATCCACTAGCCTCCAAGCTTTTCCCTAAATCAGCTGTGTACAGGTTAAACAGCAGAGGGACCAGAACACACCACTGCTTTAGGCCCCTGTTGGTTTCGATTCTCTGAGTCATCGTACTGGGACCCGTGTATCTGAGTATAGTGAGATACTGGCACTTAGGAGTTGTACAGGGATTCCCCATGCAGCCAGCTTCCTCCATAAAATTGCTTTGTCGACCCTGTCGAATGCTGCACTATAATCAACAAAACAGCAGAATAATGGAAGGCGATTGTATTTGGCAGCTTGCTGTTTCAAAAACGATAGTGCTACGATGTTGTGCACTGTCAATGCCCCAGATCTGAAGCCAGATTGAAAAAAACAGCAATATCTGATGCTCCTGGGCCCAAGCTTTCAATTGGTCCAACAGTATGTGGGCATACATTTTTGCCTCTAAATCCAAGAGGGCTATTAAGCGATTGTTGGAGGCAACTGTATGATCCCCTTTTTGTAGATTGGACAAAGGATGGACCCTCTCGAGGAGTCCTGGACTGTAGCCAACTGGAACGCACTATTGAAGAGTAGAGGCAGCCTCTTTGCCCAATCTGTCTAGGAGCATTTGAACAGGGACGCTGGCAGACCATTGGTACCTGGGGCGCCATCCTTCCTTATGCACCTAATTATGTTTTTGATTTTCCTGGGGGAGATGTGTTCAGGAAACAACTGACTGCTCAGGCCCAGGCACTGCATTGAAGACTGTCATCCGAAACACTGTGCTTCCCCTGACTCCAAATGAAGTGTGGGGGAAATTGTGAGCCAGGCAGAGGGGACATCTGTCAGTTTTTAATAAATGCACCTTTGCCACCGAACTTGAAATGAGCCCCACGTGCACTTTTAAAGTTGCTGAGCCTAACCCACGAGAATATATTTAATCAAATGCTATCTTATATGAGACTAGACTGGCCGAAAGGTCATCAGAGGGACGGGTACTACGTTCTTTGGGAATTCATGTCCTTGAGGCAGTATTGGTAAAGAGCTGGTATCTTTGTTCTAAAGGGTAAACCTTCTCAAAATGGACACTGGGTGAGTTCTGGGAAGGCATACAGTTTGGATATAATGCATAAGAAAAATATATTCCCCCACATGCTTTTACCAGTGTTCCTGTTATTGAGGATTTGTTCAGAATAACACACTGCCAAAGGAACTGACAGATCATATGCTATAGAATTATTATCCTATGGACCATAGACATTGACTATGACCATGACATGACCCAATGCAAGGATCAGCTGGATAGAGCGGGCTTGACATTAACAGCCAAACACGTTTTCTTCTGCACCTACAGGAAGGAGCTTGAGCATCCTATGTGGCAAACAGTATCTTGCACAGTATTATAAACATTTTCCTTCTGGAAAGGTACACTGACCTCACCAGAAGTATGAAGTGCTTTATAAATCCTACAATACAATTTGGTACGATAAATTCAGTGCCTCCTAACAGATACTGCATTGGGTTGTATCACTATTATGAGGCGCTGCAAATATTGTGCAGGAGAATAAATGCAGTGGATAGCCAAAAATTCAACAAGAAGTGATGTTTGTTTTTGTTGTCTTCAAGTTACTTCTAACTACCTCTTGCATGAACTCATGCTTTTAGCACAAATAACTAATAGAAATAAATGTGATCCTTTTTGGTACCTTCATTAATGCCTGATTCCTCATGCAAAACGACAAAGGCCATAATGTGCAATATCTTGTATTTACCAAAATCAAGTATATTGGGTTTCCAGCATTATTGTGAGTCACCTCTAACGAGAAAATAGAGTTTGACTTACATGTTTTGTCCCGACCTTACTTATTGTGCAGGTTAAGTGTCATGCAAAGAGTGTGCCACATTTTTATGCAGTGTAGAAATTCCCCAGGGCTGTCTTCAATTTCAGGTTATACTCACTGCCTGCTTCAGCAGCCTTTCCCTACACTGGGCCTTATTGTTGTTACAGTGACCCAGTTTCAGCTTTGTGATTCACCGACGTACTGTAGTGCAGTCAAAACCAAGCCAGAGCAAGGTTAGCTCAGATGGTAAGACAAACAAGAGACATTTCAGTCATTCGAAGTTTTGGGAAAATGTCAAACTTTTGTCAAATTGAGGTCTAAGTTTCACGTGTGCATGTTTTTCCCACTTGTGAAGCCATATGGAGAGGGAGGGAACACATTAAGGCTAAAGGTGAAGACAGTTCCCTGCAGAACCGTGTTGTATTCCAAACGTGACAGATATCCCGTCTGCCGTATTACGATTTCCATAGGATATAATGGAATTGTAATACGTGGACGGGATATCCGTCATGTTTATGACGGAGTAACCTCCATCTGACAAACTCTAAATCAGGCCCATTAATCAGCTCTGTAGGTATAATAAAAAGAATAAAGACTACCATATATTTGCATACCATAGTTTTTTAAACTTGGTCTTTGAGACAGCTTTAATGCTCGCCAGACAATTGTTTGTCCAAGCTATTCATACAAAATATACACCAATAGAGGGAATGGTAGTCTGTTAAATTTCCATTAGCCTTTTGCTTCCACTCACCACAGCATACAGCAGGGGTCAATGAGTCAGCCCTTCACTTTAAGTGACTGGCAAAGCCTGTGCACATCCGCCTAAAAATAGCTCCTTTCTGTTCAGTGACAAATCTGTTAAAACTTTATTTTATTTTGCTACTGCTATTATAAATTTTAGCTACCTGCAATTTGAGTGCATGAATGGTGAGGAGTTGTTTACTTCAAATTAACACTATCAAAATACATGGTGCAACTGAAAACGCTTAACATCAATAGTAAAACAGCCACATCAGTGAATGTGGTTAATGTAAAAAAAATGTTTGCAACTATAATAGCCACATTTGCTTGCCTGTTTTCCTTCTTTTCAATTTTTGGGATTTTATTGCAATAAATACTAAGAAAATACCAATGCATCAGCTCGTCAAGGCCAAACGTCTTTGTTTTGTTAGGACTTGTTTTTACTATGCTTGGAGTATTGTATGAAAAGGAAAAAAACTTTGATCATGTAGATTTGTCTGAAAATTTAAAATCAGCAAAACAATGTTCATTGACATGCATGCAAACAGAAAGAGCTTTCCCAACCTTTTAGTGAATATTTGTGACTATAGTTTGTTTTTGTCGTTGTAGTAGTAAATTGTATTGTTCATGATTAAGGGCCTGATTATGAGTTTGGCGGGCTAACCGTCAGCCCGCCAGACCCCTGGGAAGGAAACCGCCACGAAGCTGGAGCCCCCCAACCCCCTCGGCCCAATTACAATTTTTCCACTGGGCTGACCACCAGAAACCTCAGTGGAATGTGTGGCCTCAGCTCTTTAGGGAGCCGAGGCCAATGGTGTTGCACAGAGGGTGCCCCCAGCTCCCTTGGAATGCACACTGTCTGCTATAGCAGACAGTGCGCATTCAGGGAGTGCTGGGCAGGTGAGGCCCCAGCACTGCCTTTCCAACAGCCTTTTTATGGCAGGGACCCAGCCATGAAAAGGTTGGCAGAAAGGGAAGTCGTGATCAGCGCGGCGGTGTTGAGCTCAGCGCCGCCATGGCTGACCACGACTTCAACTGCCCCCACCCTGTCAAGATCCCTGATCCTGGTGGTGGCAGCGCTCCCCTAGCGGACTGACCGCCAACGCAAATTAGGCGGTCGCAAGACCGCCAAACTCGTAATTAGGGTCTAAGGCTGCCAGTTTTCCTTTTTTATTGATGAAAACAGAAACTGTGTGTTTCCTGTCTATATTTTTTTAAAGTGGAAAGATACAGATAAATGGGCTTCTTAAATTGACTATCCATACTGTTTTTAATAAATTATCAGGCAATATTTTATGAGATTGCGTGGAATTAAAAATGGCATGAGATTTCCTTCAATAGCTACGTATCTCAGCATGTTTGTGCTATTAGGTGAATATGTTCATGCGGGTTTATTGTTTTTTTACATTTGGCTTCTTAATGTGCTAAAACTGGTCAGGCATCAAAGTATCAGTGAGCATTTATTGGTTGATTAAATGTGGGACTATATGAATTAAGGTTTAATTTATTCACAAAATATGGTTAAATACTGACAGAAATGTTTCGAACAATAAATACCATGAAACCCGAAGACCTATTTATGATTTAAAATCACAGTGCAGTAAATAAAACTGTGAGCATATCAACTTTAAATAAAGATCCTTTTACATCATCAACTTATAATTATAGGACAAGAAACAGTTAAATTAAAAATCCTTGACAGAAATGAAAAAGAAAAGAAGAAATAAGGAGTTATTTACCTTGTACTATGTCTTTATATGAATCAGCCAAAAATGTTGAAATCATGCTACCTAGATTGCAGGTTGATGCAGCTGTGCTGCTGAAAGAATCCATCCCAAGTTTTTGCACTTTACCAAGTCTCTGTGTGACAGGCTTTGAAAACTTCACTACTTGACTGGATGATGTGATTGTTTCTACCCAGAGAAGCATAGTGTAACAACTGATGGTCCATCTTTTGCACTAGTCTAGCAGTACTTTGAAAATGCTGATTAGATGGTCAGTAGTTTCTAAGCTGAGGGCATAAAGGTAGCTGTGATCATTTTGCTCACTGGTTCTTTTCCAGGATCCTTCAGATTGTAAGAATGGGATGTATAGTAATTGAAGGTGAGGGTAAACTTTTTTACTTTTGCCTCCATAGAAGATGTTAAGTAATGTGCTTTGCTCAAGCAGTATGCTAATGTTAATTATTTAAATCCTCGGTTCATTGAGGATTTCAAAGAGTTAAATTCAAATGACCATTGTCTTGTAGATGTCTGGGGAAGTGATTTCTGTTCAGCATTAGGTATCTTCACAAGTGATTATATTCTTCCTACCTTGTATTTCTCCAACTATATTGCTAATCTTCGTTTTGTGCTGAGAGTGAAAGAAGATATTTCCAAACTAATTCCAGCACTTGGATGACTGGGATTTAAGAGTGTCTGAAGCACATCTGTCACATACTGTATAGTAAGACAAATAACTTGTCTCAGTAGTTGCAGATATTTCCATATCACTTAATTCTGATTGTATTTTATCTTGTGGGGTTGATCCAGAGATTCACTAGTTGCTGTGGGAAATTTGTTTGAAGTATGGCTAAATGTTTGTATAGTCACCAGATGAATAATAACATGTTGTAAGGTATGACTGGATCAGCTTTGATTGAAAATGGAATTAGCCCTTAAGAGATGCCACATCCACCATATGTAGAAAAAAACTTTTAATGCCTCCAATTGTATTGTGACAGCTAGAAGTCAAGGATTTCATATTTGCTTGGCTTTTCAGTTTATCTATTATCATGTTTAATTATAACGGCATCTTTGTTAGATCCATTTATTTTCCATGTAAAAATAACTTTTATATTTGTAACGCCAGTTTGTAACACCAGTTTTTGAAAGATTTATTTGAAGATAGTTATGGTTGTTGTAGTCCGCCAAACTGGTGCACATTTTCCCAAGCCCACTTAGTGTAGTCTATATCAGAACTAACCTGTCTGTATATGTTAGATTGAAATTATGTTTGATACCCAGTTTTGGTGGAAATTTATTTCTTTTGATAACAGATCTTGGTAAGTTTGAGCTAAGGAGACAGAACAGCCAGGGTGCCAAAATATACCCTTTTTTAGACCTTCAAATGTAGAGATTTTTAGTGTCAGTCATCCACTTGATGTCAGTTTCACCTGAGTCCAGGTGTCCTGTGCAGTTCAATTATTAAATTTGACAATGAGTTTTTGATTCCCCAGGAATGGTCCAAAGTCAAACATGATCGACATGATTCAAAGTTGTACTGTAGTCTACCATACACACAACAATTTTGTTGTTGAAGTTGCCAGTTCTTTATTGGCTTCCATAGTTAGTATGAAGATGTTATCAAGGGTCAGTTTGAAATTCCACCTGCATGTAATTTAAAAGATAATTTTTATTTGTCTAGTTTTGTTAAAAGTATCCGGGCAAAAATCTTTCCTTCCGAGTCCAGTAAAGAAATTACTCAGTACTGATTTGTTTCCCTTTTATGGACAGGTTAAAAAATTGAGGCTACAATATTATGGAAGGCTATCTTTTTGTAAGGTTGTTACTAAATAAAGGGAGGGGAGTCACAAGCCATTCAATTGGTAGTTCATTTAATATTTAGACTGGTATGCCGTTAGGACCTGATGCTCTGGACAGTTTGCTTATTATGATTAGTGTCAAGCTATCCAGAGATGTAGCAGTGATTTTCATTTGTTCCCAAAGTGGGGTTTGAATTTTTTTCATTATTGCTTCCAGGCATGTACAATATATAGGTTTCACACTGTGCTTCAGATATATAGAAGTCTTTATGTTGCTTGCCGCTTTTACCTATTGGAAGCCAGAGTTTCCCGCTAATTCTTCCTTCTATTGTAGGGTACACTTCCATCCATCTGACTAGAGTCTCTCTTTTTATTTGCACTATTTCTATGTTGTATGTACGCTTGAGTTGTCTAATTTCTAAGTCTCTGGGCCCGGTTATTGGCTTTTTTCAAGATGTTTTTATAAAGCCCTCCTGTAGGTTCTTTTGATTGAAATATATATTTTTAGGTCTGGCTTAGCAGACCTGCTGTTATGACTGTGATGTCTGGCAAAGGGCAACATTATTGCTAGAGAAGTATTGCACAAACCATGGCCATCACAACTGTCGTAGCATAATAGCTTACATTACTTGGGTCCTCTACCTGTAAGGTGAATACTATTGGCTTAAGAGTGGAATCTCTTCATCCACAATGACCAGGACATCAGTATCATGACACACTTTGAGCTAAGATGATTTGTAGTTTGAACAAGAGGACACGACAATGATGAGCCATAGTTGGAGGTGTTATATTCCTGGTGGCCATGTGCCAGTGTGGCGATCTGGGCTGGTGTGCCTGAGTGCCGCTGCAGCATATAGGTGCTTGGGCGCACCAGGCGCTGGCTCCTCCCAGATAGGTTACGGACTTGCACCACAGCCACAGTCTTATATACAAGTCCCCAGGATGTGAAAATGGCAGAGCTATTGGAGGAGTTGATCCTGAAGAGAAACTGGCTTCCACAGTAATAAATTGTACTGCTACTTCTGAGTTTCACAATAGGAAATAAATAAATAAATAGAAAATAATTGCTTTGGTCACCTTAGCCAAGAGGGAAGGTGCCAAGTTCTACTGCAGTATCTTCTGCACTGCTATGGCTTGCGAATCAGCTGCGGGCACGGAATTTTAAGGCGCACATGGTTTTGTAGGTTAGTTCCTCACTCCAGTAGTTCACACCTGCTTCTAACAGCAGCCTGTGTGATGGTGCCTTGCAAAGGGAAGGAACAAGTCAAACTGATTCAGTTGGGGCTTGGAATTTAAAAACATTGGTGTCTGATCAGGAGATTAATATTAAAGTATCAATTAAAAATAGTATGTATTTATAAACACAAAATTAGTTTTGACTTATAGCTTTCTTCATGTGAAGTGTGTCTGTGTGTACGTGCGCCATTTGCTTCTCCCGACCATTGGCATGGCTAATAGGTCTCCTTGTCATTTTCAGTTATAAACCAGACCAGTTGACAGTCACATTGCTTGATTGGTTTGTGGTGTGTTTTTGCAGTAAATAATGTGTTTGTTTAATGTATGATGCTAATTTATTTTAAAATTTCCTCAGAGCAAATTTTTTGTGGGGGGTGATTGGTCTAATCCACACTTTATTCTGTAGCAATCCTGATATTGTTGTGGTACCACATGGATCTCTGTTTTAGATCTTGCCTGTAGCAACACAGAAAGATGATGGACGGAATGCTGAACATTGTCAAATATTTACCCCCAGATCAGGGTTTAATCCATTCTTTCTTTGCTCACCATGACACCCCAATTTGGACCCAGCCATATGCAAATCAGTCTTGACCCTGCTCCCCATGGAAACAGTCCAGCTCGAACTGCCAGGCCAAGTCCTCGCTGGATGAGAAACAAGTATCAAGGGCCGGTTTTGGGCTATCATCCCTCATCAGCTTGGCTTGCTTGAATCCAGTGGCATAGTGAGCACAAGACCAACCCCTGGGCATACCATTTGTACTTAGGGCAACTATAGCAACACAAAAAAGATAATGGACGGAATGCTGAACATTGTCAAACACCCACCCCGAGTCACTGATCTGGGTTAAATCCATCGTTTTTTTTGCTGTAGGTTATTTCTGTGCTGCATCCAGGGCTATACTTTTCTCCAGATGGGTAGAGGTTTGCCTGGTAAAGATTTTTATTTATTACACTATTTGCAGACTATTGAGATATAAAATAATGTAACTCATAATATTCGGATCTGCTGTAAAGTCTAAAACTATTTTGGGAAGGCACCATCGGACATGAAAATCAGGGAGATCAGCAATGTCTGAAACTACCTATCAGAATTGAATTGAGAATACATTTTTGAAAAATATTTTGTCATAGACAAATCTGATACAGGATCACAGGGAGTCTGTGATTGAGAATGGAAGCTTTGTTTACAGTGAACATTAATAAGAGTCAACTTTTTCAAAAAATTCTAATATAGACTTTGGGTGGGTGTAATGTCCACCCCTGCTCATGATTCCATGGCTTTCTTCTCTAGCTCAGTTCCCTGCTTCTCACTCAGTCACTTTCCTCTCTGTTCTTTTGTTCGTCCCACCCAGGGTGCATTTCGGTCCTGCCATGTTTTGATTAAGTGAGTTATACTCTTCCATTCCAGACAAGAGGACCTTTCATGGCAGTACGTGGTGTACTGTTTTTTTCGCTCACTCTGTTTCCCTGCTTCTTTTCTGCTCATTGAACTATGATAAACATGTTCCCTCAGTATTTGCTTGTCCCCCTCATCCCTCATGTTGTATATGCCTTCTCCCGCTGTGTTGGCAGGGAGCCACCCTTGTATGTTTCTGAAACTATTCCATGTCGGCTTCCTGGACATACATGCTGCTGTTTTGGAACTCATTTCCTTTTGATTTTAAGAAAAAACGTACGAAGATGGCTGCCATGCGTACGCGCTCTTGGTAGTCATCTTGCCACGTTTTTCTTACGGCAAAAAAATCCTAAAATTGCCGCCATTTGCACACTCATGCCAGCTTACTCAGAATGCTTTTTCTGCTGCTTTAAGACGCCAAGATCACGCTGCGTGCGCACGATGGACAACAGAGACAAAAAAACTAAATGTTTCAAAGCCAATAACTGCACTTTGGTGTCACAACGGAGACCTATTGCCTTTGTCAGTGTTCGTTCATATGGACCTTTGACATGAAACAGCGGACATCCTTTTCTATGCAGCTACCTAGAGGCTGGAGTTCCCTGACTTTACCCTGTCAATAGCGTTGTGCTTGTGTAAACTAAAAAGTGTAGCTGCGATGCAAGAGAATGGAACTGCATGGAACACTAGAGATCTTATTCTTCCGAGCTGCCCATTGTTTTGGGAGCTAAAACCCACCTTGTAAACCCCGATACCGACGGGCGCAGTATCACCTACTGATTGTATGTTGTGTTTTTTCTTGTCTGTTTATGCTGCAGTTTTTGGTTTGCAGCGTTTTTAGCTAGTAACCATATGAGCGCATTGAAACAGTGTGCAAATTATCCGGGGCCTTTAAGATCACACCACACACATCTGGGAGCGCGAGGGAGGACGTGAAGCTGATGCTAAGAGCCCGCAGGCCTGGGATGAACAGGTGCGCTGACCTTGCCTTAGACCCTCGCACAATTCAGCAGCAGTCCACTCAAACCTCCCTCTTGATCGATAGCCTATTAAAGCAGCACAACATGTCGACACAAAGGCAGTGGTTAGCTATGTTTATAAATGGACCACCGCATAACGAGATGGGGTCAATACCGGCCTGCACCAGTCATTTCGAAATGAGCATCACACATTTCATATCTTGTCTTAAGGCCCTGGCCTTCCGCTGTGTAATACAGTGAAAGCCGACGGCTTCTCTCTAACCTCACCTTTTTTTAAACAGCGCATTTTGGCTTTCACGGCTACGAGCGTCAGTTTGTTTTATGTACTTATTAGGTACATAAAAAGTTTATTAGAGCAGCATACTGTCTCTTCCTGGTGTCTAATCCCTTTGCACATAAATATATTATAAACCTGTATCCGTGCAAGGCTGCAAATGCATTACCACGGTTTTTATTCGGCCCTTTTCTTATAACTAAATCAAAGCAATTGCAAAAAAAAAAATTTAAGTAATCAAAACACCAGCTGGCTAGTTCTATTAAGTGTGCTTCCTGTGCTCTAATTCACGAAATTTCCAAAATAAACCTTAAAATGCTGATTTAGCTCGCTCAGAGTTTTTTTGTACGTTTTCATATTTTTCTTGACAGTTGTGAATCATTAATTTATGACGTTAATCTGGCAACTGTACGAGTTTAATCAGAGCTCCCATTTATACCCTTGTTCGCAGGTGGGCACACGGAAGTCTGCTTACATTACTCTTCCGGCGCCCTCCAACCTCGCTTCAAAAGGCCTGGTGTTTGCAAGGCTCTTCCTTCAAAATACTTCTAAATAAAGCTGCTTATTCGAAAATATCCATAGCAGGCACACTGCCACTGTGGGCCTATTTATATGATGTGAATGCCTGTCACCTGCCTATCCATCTTCTCAATACCTTATTGGGTGTCTCGTTTTTATGGATTTATTTTCTGCAAAATAAAACGGGTGCAGCAGGCAGTCTTGACTAAATGTCGATTTAAGGCGTGGTGACATAGTTACACAACCAACTGATACATAACAAAGCCTAAACCAAAACACTGAATACAACTTTGAAAATGTTTTCTGTCTTTGACAGGGGTTTTGTCTCATATTATTATGTGGTTTGCAGGGGATAGCACCAGGCTGCATAATACATGCCGAACTGTGAGCGGATAACATCGAGAATCAGGCAGAGAACTACAACAAAGCAAGCGTTTGCAAAGCCATTAGGTTTGGTATTAATGTTCTAAGTCGTCCAAACACAGACAGGCACAAATATTGTTTGCATGTATTAGAGCATTAAATCAAAACCTGTTGCTTTGCCGATGCTTGTTTGCTATTGATATCTCTTTTAATATTGTGGGTGTCATCAGTTTACTAATGACAACCTGTCCTTGGTCCCCTGCAATTGGTTCAGTTTTTCGGTTTGATGAAAACTCAAGCCTAAGAGCAAATTAATGTTTTCCTTCTTGCTTCCACTGAGCACTTACAAACTCACAAGCACCCAAAGGCACTTAAAAACTCTCTCACTTTATGTGCCACCACTTTGCACTGCCAGAGCTTATTGCTGCCTTTCTGACAACAGTGGGGGGCGTCAGGCAGGTGCTGTGGGGCAAAGAATGCTGGTTGCAGCTAGAGCTAACTTCCACTATCCTTCCTGGGCTGGCATTTGTCTTGTGACGCCTTCCATGGGAACCACAAGGAATGCAGCGGTAATCTGGCCATGATGGCGGGGAAAAGAGTGCAGGGAATGCATTGTGGGAAGAAGCAGGAGAAGACGCAGTGGTACAAGGGTGCACATGAATCATGGGCAGGTGTGTTCCAGAGCTTCCCCAGCCCCTTGCAGCCAGGCTGGCCTTAGGTGAGGACTGGGGTGTCCTCTTTGTGCATGTAGGCTGCTTGGGCTTTGTTTACGACTAGTGCTCATTCCCACTACTTTTCCCGAGGTGGCCTGTCCACAGCTTTGCCTTCCTTGGGAACTGCAAGGCAGACAATAGCATGCCAGCCTTGAAGATGGGACAAGGAGTCTAGAGAAATCACAGTGAGTGGATGCAAAGTGGGATGGAAGGTACAAAGGCTGGGGCACCGACTCGGACATAACTACAGCTCATCCTAACTAATGTGAGGTGTAGCTAAAGGTCCGTGATCTACCTAAACTAATTTCTAAAAAACTGTGTCAGCAAATCACAAGCATCTTAAAGGTAACATTAATCAGGTGTGATGAGCTGTGATAGGCATCATTCTGTATCCTGTTTATTTGATTATAACCAAAAGTTTAAAAAAAAAAATCCCACCCTGCTGTGGATCACTCTTGAAAAGTACCTACCTAATATAATTTTAATTGAAGTGACACTTCCACTCTGACACAGAGATGCATATACATGCTTTAAAAAAATGCACTTTATGCAGGGGACATGTCAGTTAGACGCACAGGCATTGGGGATGCAAAAAAAAATTCCACTAACTCAGGCACTCTGACATTATTTCATAGTAGGGCTGGAGGAATAGTGGTGAAGAAATAGAAACTTGTGAAAGCCTTCATCTTGTATTTGGCAATCAATACAAATATAGCTAGAAAATCATATAAGGTCAGAGAGAAATAACAAAAGGTAAACTTATTGAAAGTAGAATCACCTTCAAGCAGTGACCAGTGTCGAGACTGAAATCTGGAAAAATATAGACATCTTTAAATGAAACATAAGCATGCTTGAACTACTGTCATACCAGGTATTGAAGTGTGAAATCGTTTTAAAGCTGCAAAAGAGGATACATGTATTATTTTACTCGCCTTTTAAGCAATATATTAGACACTGCACTGGTCAGATCCTCTGGTAGATACTTAAGGAGAAGTCTCAAAGACTATTTTCCCGGCAACTTTTCAAGGGAATGGTGTTTTTCATTCCATAGATAATTTACGATTACTGATGAAAACTCTTGATAGCTATTTGCCTGAGTGTATTTGAGATGTAGAGAGCTGAGTGAGGTAGGTAAGACAAGCCTGAGATAACCGAGGCAGAAGAAGTGGGCGGAGTGAAACGGGGTGAGTTGTTCCCCTTATTTTTTTAACCAAAGGATGGAGCTAAATTGTCACTTCCAAATGACTACAAGAAAATTCAACATTTGACATTGGACATGCAACATTGGAGTTGAAGTCAATGCACGAGGAACAAACTTTCTTTAGTGTAAAGGTGTGGGAAACATGGAGATTCCACCTCGCCCACAATGTAGAATGTGCTCTTGCTCTGAAGGTCTTTATCATTGTAGTGGAATTCGGTCTCCCCTCGGGTGATTTCATGCATCATTCACAGATACGAGCTCGGAGGGGTTCCCCTTCCAGAGAAGACCATGCCCAGTCCAGCAGACCTAAGACACTAGTGGCCATATGTACGAACACATTTTCCCATTGACACAGAATGGGTAAAACCCTTTGCTACATCTGGCCCTAGATTCTAAGATTCTTTGGAGTCAGATATGTCAATTGTCCCCAATACACTTCAAAATCAGGCTGGATGTCTGCTGCTCATGCTTTCCAAAAATCATTTCCTAAATGTGCATCTCATTCATGTTGTGAATATGGTATATTTCAAGGCAGTCACTATCAGACTTTTAGGTACGTTTTGCGGTATAGGTGATGTGTATTAAAGCAGCAAGGGGTGCTCTCATTAATTTATTTTACTTTCTGGATTTACTTTTGAATTTTATTTTCTGGTGCTCAATTCGGCCTAGAGTTTTCATAGTATCTTGTTCATTTAAAGACTATTGTGCTCATTAACTCTTCACTCAGTCTCTCCTGTATAGAGCTGGTTCTCACAGATAGGTCACAAGAAAACATGGATAACTAAGTATATGGAAATGTTATTTATTTAGGAGTAGACCACCCCAGCCTCCCGACACAGCTTCAAATGGGTTATTTGCACCTTTAGCCTGTAGGTTTACAATAGCATGCCCTATTTACACAAGCACCCAGTGGTGGAGGCTTCGGGACTACGCCAACTGTGTTATCGGAAATATGTTTATGTAAAGTTTTTTTTTAATTACATTTGATAATATACTTACACTCCCATTTATATTAATTTCCGAGCTATGTATAACTTTTAGTAAAATATGAAGATTTAAATTGGGTTTCAATATTTTGTTTTATACACTTTAAGCAACGAGTAACAGAGCAGCAACATCAATTAAATGTATCAAAGACTTTCTGAAAAGTGTTACATTCTGCAGAATGACTATATGACAGATTTCTGTGCAAGGCAGGCTACCAGCAGCATGGCCATTTTTCTCGGCCATAACTGCTCAATCTGCAGCATTCTGCTATCAACAGTGGTGTGTGAATTATAGCAGTCCATGTCCGTGTAACCTTTTACAGAAATTACTTACTAAGGTTTCTTTTTCCACGAGAATTCATCAGTTTTACAGCCTCATGTAGCTGCTGTCGGGATACTCTGGCCTAAAACAGAAGTCGATAAACTTAGTTAATTTTCGTAAACTTAATTGTTTCATACTCCAATAAAAAAACATTAAAGTAGGGGAAAGAAGCACTTTAATTTTATTTCTGTGAATTACGTGCACGTTGATTGCTTTTAATTATGATATCTGATTTGTTTAAGTTTTAAAAGTAGAAATACATTTAATAACTATCAAAAATGCCTTTTCTTTTGTCCCTACCTACTGAAACAGAGTATTATGTACTTTTAACACACGGTCCGATCATGAACCACCTGGTATCTGTGGCGGTAATTGTATCTGCCTGGTAAAAATAATCATTCTTTCCCATGTGCTTCAACTTTTATTCTGTTTATATTTTTAATAGTTACACACGGAGAGATATTATTCCAAATACATAACTTCAAAATAAATCCCTGCTTACATAGCATACTGAAATTCGATGAAGACCAAAGAAGAGAATGACAATAGAAATTTTAAACCATGGATCTTCCCCAAAAGGTGTCCTACACGAAGAAATCGTCAGCATTTCAAAACTACTTTACCACTCATATCTGTAACCATATTAAAATATAAAAAGAGGTATAATTAGGAACGATAGTACTGGGATAGCCAGTTATTCAAAGTTAGGACAAAACCCAGCATGTGTCTTTCAGATGGAACTGCCCTGAACCAGTGGATATCAGACCACTGCCTGCTCTGAAAAACCGAAACCAAAAGGTTTCGTTATTTTTTTTATTTTTCAACTCGTTTTCCTTTAAGGAAAATGGGCTGCAAAATAAAAAAAATAAAAAACTGCTTTATTTAAAAAGCAGTCACAGACATGGAGGTCTGCTGACTTCAGCAGGCCACCATCCCTGTGAGTGCAGGGACTCGCTATGGGGTCGCAAAATGCGACCCACCTCATTAATATTAAGGAGGTGGGTCTTTGTGACCCCATAGCGACTCGCAGTCGGTGTCTGAGACACTGTACTGCATCCAATTTTGCAAATCGGAAATTGCGAGTCGCACCGACTCGCAATTTCCGATTCGCAAAATCGGACTTTGCTACATCTGGCCCTAAATTACTTGTAGTGTGTACCACCACATAGAGAGGCTGTATGCAAAGAATTGTGAATAGCTGACAGTAACCTTGTCACGTCTGTAGTCACTTTCACATCTTTACATCAGCTGCCAGACACACAGATGTAAATTGTCTTGAGGTGTGATGTGATTGCTGTCACACGCAAAAAGAACAAGGTGATGGATGGAATGCTTGAATTATTCTCAGCCACTGGCAATCTCTCAGGCCGCATTCCAGTCCATCATCTTATTGCCCACCATGCCACCTCTGTTTGGACCCAGCCATATGCAAATTAGTCTTGACCCTGCGCCTCACGGGAACCATCCACCCCGAACTGCCAGGCCAAGCCAGGTCCTCCCTGAATTGGAAAACAAGCAACCTAGGACTGTTTTCGCCCTAGTCAGGGCTCTTCAGTCAGGTCCCGGGCTCACTGTGCCACTTATATGGCTGAGAATAAACTGATGTGGCATGGTGAGCAAACAAATGATGGATTGGGCATTTGCTCGCGGCCTGAGCGAATGTCAGTGGCTAAGATTAAGTCATACATTCCATCCATCACCTTGTTTTCGTTATCGCCGTCTCACCTTCTAGTAATTAACACTTTTCTTTTACTCTATCGGCATTCTACCTAGATCTGAGTGGGGAGGAGAGAGGAACACTAGCCTTCTGTAAGATTGAATACCAAAAGCTATTTATATTGCCATTAATTGAAGATTACGAAGCAATCTTTACAGTCCTTCAAACTCAAGTAATAGGATGAACATGTTCACAACTTTGTTAGTACATAAAATATGCCATGGTTTCTTCAAAATAGATTGATCTTATTGTGCATCCTTATACCTGTTCATTGAGGTTTAACACATAACTTTAGCCCAGGGTTTTTAAGGCATCCTTTCGGTTCCTGCTCCCAGATAATGGTATCTCTTACCCTGGCGCCTGCTGCTATGTTATGTGGCAGTCAGGGCACCCAGTACAACAGTCTTTTTTGGCACCGCACCTCCTTCTTTAAGAATTCCCTCACTAACACCCTTTAGGAGTGCCCTCATCTCTCCATAGCCCCTCTCTGACATACATACATATTTTTTAACACTACTCATAGTTCACTCGCACTCAGATCTGTGATCTGCATGGTACATGTTCTTTGCAGCAGGCACAATAATCCTCTGTGCTACTATGAGTCAAAACTGCCACTAGACAAAATTTTGATCTCTCATTAGCGGGAACATTACTCACTAGAGTTATCTTGACATTTTTATTGTTGCCTGAGAACTGCTAGGTTCACAAGGAAGCTCACTGCTTTGAAAAGCATTTTTTTAAAACATAGTGCCCTCTACTAAAGTCAGCGCCAGATGTGGCTGCATTGGTTGCACCGCCCTCAAGCCGGCCCTGGTTACAGTGAATGACTAAGACTCCCTCAGTTGATAACACGCTGATCACCAATTCAGGTTTAACCTTCTTGAAGGCCTCAGAAACGTGGCTGTTAAATAAGATTCACTCTATGCCTCCTATGTCTTGTTTGTGATTGTCGTGCGCATTCCTTGAAGCTCTCATAGTGTGGTCCTGAATGAAGAACCTCTTTCCAAACCGTATCTTTAAAAGTTAGCAGTGCTCTGTTTGCTTCTCTTTTTATCAAATGATCATGAAGATAGCCCTCACAAACCTAGAAGCTTAGTTGAATCAGGTTTAAGTAGGACTGATATCATATCTTCTACTGTCGGAAAGTAATTGTTGTTTGCATTTAACTTGGAAACTCATGAGAGCAGTAGTATTTGCGTGCTGAACCCCTATGTAAGAAATCCCATTAAGGGACATCTCTCTGCTCTCACAGCTTTTTAGAAAGTTGAGTGGGGACATACTTAGGGGCTGTTGACCTCACCTGCACCATAAAAAAACTCTCTAGACCCAACTCAAAATGTGTGGCACCCGCATTGAGAGGGATAGTTTGTTCCTCCCGAAAGTGTGCGTTGTCTCCCTTCGTGCAAGATCACAATTCTCAAAATGAGCTCGTTGCAGCAGTGTTGACTTATAAACACAAATGCTGTTTATCTATTTTTAGGCCGGTGCACATTGGCCAGATTAGATTTTAGTGCACCCATTTGGCTACATTGAAGCTGTGTGTTAATATGTGAGAAATGCTTTCCAGCTACCTCAGTAGTGATGATGCATTTTATATTTTTGTAGCCTATTAATTGAAATCTGAAGGATACCATTATGTAATGAATTTTCATGTTCCAGTTTGGAATCCGCTAATGCATGTATGCTTATTGAGTAAAAGTAGTTGTTGAACTTATTTGACTGAGAAAAAATTGAAATTTGAAAATTCTGCATGGGATCCCCATCTTTATACACAATCTAATTGACAAAGTGTAACAAGATAACTCCTTAGATACGGTGTCTTGGTAATTATTTTACTTCAGATATGTTCTGCTGCATTGTTGCAAAGTTAGAACTTCGCTGGATTGAAAGGAGCGATGGTGAAACACAAGGAAAAAGAAAAGAAGCACACATGAAAGAAAATGGAGGGCTAAACACAGACGAAATGAGTGGAAAAGGAAAATATGATGGAGAAAAGCAGATAATAGAAATAAAGTCGAAAGAAAAAAGAAGGAAAGAAAGAGGGTGATATGAAAGACTGAAGCGCTTAAAAAGTGTGAGACATAGAAAAGAGAAAACGTTAAGGAGGTTAAAAGAAAAGAAAGGAATCAAAAAAGGAAAAACAATGAAACGTGGGCTGAAAGGAGGAGAGAGAGAATGTTAGAAAAGGGATACATGCAAGGAACCACAGAATAGGAAGTTAAAAAAGAAGAAGGAATTTAGAACATCTAGCCAAAGCAGAAGAAGGTAGAAATGTGGAAATGGGAAGAAGAAGCAGAATAAACAAAAAGTATAAAAAGATAAAGAACAGACAAAAGAAGAAGGAAAAAGGTAGAAAAAGAAAGGGTCAAAGTCATAAAAGTTAAAATGAGCAAGCGTAGCAAGAAAGCAAAAAAAAGAAAAAAATCACCGAGTGAGTGCAAGAAAGAAGAAACAGAAATAGGGAGCATAGGATAATCACCAAAAAAAAACATGGTGGAACAGAAAGAAATATTATTGACACCAGTGCCAATAAGATGTCAAAAGATGTGCATTTCAAGAGACGAGGAGGAGTGGAAAATTAAAATGAGATATGAGAGAAGGAAGAAATGGAATTTAAAAAGGAGACAGGAAATAAGAAGAAAGACTGACATAAAGAAGCGGAAATAAGCAATTAGATAAGACTAATGGGAATTGGGGTCTTAAGCAGTAATTTGAAGAGGACATAAGGGAAACAGTAACAGGTAGATTGTAGGGAGAGCAATTGATATGTAGGTGGAGTGCATCCGGTAGAATTAAGCTATGAAAAAGGAAAATGAGGGACAGGTGAATATAAGTGTGAAACTGAATAAGTAAGGCAACTGTGAAACTGAAAAATATAGTTGAAAGGGAAATTGGAAGAGACAGGTGAGAAGTGCGACTGATATGTAAAAAGAAGAGAGAATGTAAGAAGTAAGAGCTAAATTTATGAGGGTGAACTGTAAGCGATAGAATGAAAAATTTCCTAGCTATCGTAACGGAAAGTTTCAATTCTATTAAGGACTCGGAGGCGAGGATTATGCCTTGCTTTCTCCACTTTATTAAATGAGCAGCCAAGTAATTACCACAAACTACAAGTCCCATGAACAGTTGGGAAAATGAGTACAGTTATAACCAATAAACAGTAAGAATTTTGTCCAATTAAAGAAGGTAGTCCATAACATAGTCCCTCGTTTGTGTTGAGTCTTCCTCTTTCGAAGCGCGAGCAGTCAAGAACCGTCTTGTTTTGTGGCATCAGAGGCTATGAAAAATAAAACAGATTTAAGGAAAAAACTAATATTCAGAAAAACTAATCAGATTGTTGTTTAAGTTAAACAATATATTTTCTTATTATTTTTATTTATTTATTTATTTTTTAAATGCAGAAAAAACATGAAATATATAAGATAGGATATACTTACTAAATACGGGGTGGGTTCACCTAAACTTTGTAGTATTATAAAGGTGGTCCGGGTGGGATAATCCTCGCCTCCGAGTCCTTAATAGAATTGAAACTTTCCGTTACGATAGCTAGGAAATTTTTCATTCTATGTCAGGACCGGAGGCGAGGATTATGCTAGTTTAAAGCTCGTTGACAACCAATTGTGCTATATTCAGAACTGGTTTGAAGTAAAACCTTTTGAAGGTAGAATCTGATGACCAGTCTGCTGCATTAATGATGTCTTCCAGACGAGCACCTAAGTGGAATGCTTTAGAGGCCATAGCCCCACGAGCAGAATGTGCACCAAAAAGGGAAAGATCAATGCCCGCTTCATGCATGACCCAACGAACCCAGCGAGCAATAGTAGGAGAAGAAACAGCTCTATGAGGTTTACGTAATGAGATAAGGAGCTGATCTTCACCTGGAGGACGGAGTTCGGAGGACATGTCCTCGTATGCTTTAAGGCATTGAACCACACATAGTTTTGGAGCGTCAGGAAAAGCCAGATAGGAAATAACTCTGGTATTGGTTTTTGTGCGTCTTCCTACTGTAAACGAAACCCCTGAAGGAGAAAAGGATCTATGGGAAACGTCGAGAGCACGAACATCGGAGACCCTTCTGCAAGAAACGAGACAAAGTAACATGGCTAGTTTAGCCGACAGCTCCTTTCTGGAAAGATAGTGATTATGTTGCCAAGATAGGAAGAGATTCAGAACTTGATTAACGTCCCAGAGGAAAGAATAACGGGGTTCCGGAGGCAAAGAAAGTCTTATACCCCGAAGAAGACGACACACCAGTTTATGTTCACCGACAGGAAGACCATCAACTAGTACGTGTCCAGCTGAAATCGCGGATCGATAAGTATTAATAGAATGATAAGCTAGACCTTTGGAAGCAAGGTCAGCAAGGAAGTTCAGGATATGAACTATATTTGTCTCCACGGGATTAAAACCCCTTCGCAAACACCAACGGGACCATCTTCCCCACGCAGATCTGTAGCGTTTACAAGTGCTGGGAGCCCATGCTTTGGATAATATTTCCTCAGCCTGTCGCGAAAGTCCCGACACCGACCAGCGTCCCCGGAAATTCGCCACGCCATCAAGGTTAGAGAACCTTCGAGGACCATTTGATGAGGAGCACCATTCGGACTGAGAAGAAGCGAGGGAAACAGGGGGAGTCGGATTGGAAAATCCCAGGAAAGTTCCAGAAGAACCGGAAACCACACTTGAGACCTCCAGATTGGAGTTATGATCGCAATGGATGCCGATTGACGACGTACCTGTGCGGATGTTCGAGTAATCATCGCAAAGGGAGGGAAAGCATAAGCTTTCTCCTGACGCCAATCTTGTAGAAATGCATCCGTAGCTGTCGCTAAAGGGTCTGGCCTCCAGCTGAAGAATCTGGGAATCTGATGATCCAACCTCGAAGCGAAGAGATCGATCGAGAACGGTCCCCAAAGATGGGACAGAGAGGAAAAAACTTCCGGATGGAGTTTCCATAGACTGGAATCCTTGAGATGTCGAGAATGAAAGTCCGCAATCTGATTCTGGCTTCCCGGAAGATACTGTGCTGTCACGGAAACCTGATGGTCGAGGCAATACTGCCAAAAACTGGACGCTAGATTGGAAAGCGTTTCGGAACGAGAGCCACCTAGATGGTTGATATACCGGACGGCCAAAATATTGTCCATCTTCAAGAGGACGTTCGACTTGATAGAATCCTTGGTCCAGAATTTCACTGCAAATGAACCGGCTAGCAATTCGAGACAGTTTATATGTAAGTTCTGTTCCTGTAGTGACCACGTCCCTCCGGTAGAAAAATTGCCACATCGAGCACCCCAGCCTACTCTGCTGGCGTCCGACTCTATAACCAAATCTGGAGCCGAGCCGAAAATAGCTCTGCCGTTCCAGGCTTCCATATGTGAAAGCCACCAGCAAATTTCTTCTACCGCTTCTTGCGACAGAATCACTTTTTGGGAATACGAAAGGCGTTTGCGCAGGTGAGCTGCCTTGAGTCGTTGAAGAGCGCGGTAATACAATGGACCCGGGAAAATTGCCTGAATAGAAGAGGAGAGAAGTCTTATGAGGCGAGCAATCTGGCGTAGAGAGACTTTGTGTTTGACCAAGGTACGGCGAAGTTCGTGACGTATTTTTGTCATCTTGCGGGAGGGAAGACTTAAAGTTGCGGATACCGAATCGATAGTGAAGCCTAGAAAAAACAGTTTTTGAGAAGGGGTTAAAAGAGACTTGGTCTTGTTTATCATGAAACCTAGGTTTTGTAGTAAGTTGACGGTTGTCTGTAGATGCGTTGAAAGTTGTTTGGGACACTGGGCGAGAAGTAAAATATCGTCGAGGTACACAATTAACCGAATTCCCTGAGCCCTGAGGTGTTCCACCACCGGTTTGAGAACCTTGGTGAAACACCACGGGGCTGAGGAAAGACCGAATGGAAGGGTAGTGAACTCGAAAGTTTGATCTCCCCAGAAAAACTGAAGAAAACGTCTGTGGGGTGGGTAGACCGGAATAGTGCGGTAGGCGTCTTTTAAATCGAGACGAGCCATCCAATCTAGGGGGCGTAAAACGTCTCGAAGAAGGTGGATTCCTTCCATTTTGAAGTGGCGATATACCAGCCACTCGTTGAACTCTTTTAGATTGATGACTGGTCGGCGACCGCCATCCGTCTTGTCCACTAAAAAGATATTGCTTATGAAACCCCTCGAATGTAGGGTTGTTGGGCAAATGGCTTGTTTTCGTAGTAAATCCGAAATTTCGGTGTCTACTAAAAGGGAGTCCTGCGAAGAGAACACCAGGGGTTTTGGCAGTGAAACCTGTGTGGGAGTTCCTACAAATTCTATATGGAAACCTTGAATTGTTTGTTGGACCCATGCATCTTGTGTAATATGATTCCATTTGTGGATAAAATTTGCCAAACGACCCCCTACTTTTAGAAGGGAAGAAGGGAGAACACTTACCGTAAGAGGTTGTTGCTGAAGATCCTCTGCCACCACGATGTCTGAAACGTCTGGCTCTTGTCGGATAGAAGTTGGCAAAACGATTGTGATCTTGGAACTGATTCTGCCTGGAGCCTTGCCCCCTGAAGGAGTTGGTTGATTGTGGGCGGCCGGACGAGCGGCCCCTTCCTCGACCGGCCCCATGGAAAATCCGAGTGGGAAAAACCTTTTTCATTGAAGAGTGTGCCTTGTCCAGGGACGTGAAGGTATTAACAAACTTCCCTAACTCCTTTATGAAAGGTTCACCAAACAAACCTCCTTACGCTATCGGACCTGCTTCAGAATCAGCCAGATCCCCTAGTTTGGGATCCACTTTAATTAATAAAGAACGTCTGCGTTCGGTGGAAAGAGCGCAATTAGCATTTCCCAAAAAAATAATAGCGCGCTACGCCCAACCTGAGAGAATCTCAGGAGAAATTATAGCATCAGAGGACTTAGCATCTTCTGCCATGTCTAAAATCTTAGTCAAGGGTCCCAAGACATCCAGAAGTTTGTCTTGACATGCTCTCCAGGATCTATCAATTCCTTTCTTAGGGTCTTTAATAAATTTCTGCAGAAAAGTAGACATTTTGGGATCTAAATCTGGAGTGATGGCTACCTTGTCCGCCAAAGATGGTCGTGGACACTTTGCTCGAAGGCAATTACGAGAATCCTTTTCCATCGGCTTTCTTATACGTGACGCAACATAAGCTGCCACCTTGTCAGATGGCGCCCATTCAGACGATCTAGGATGGATAATATCATCGGGATCCAACATGTCTGAGATTTGAGGAGCAGATTGCGATCCAGAAGGAAGCCAAGATCTGGAAGGACTGGCGTCTGCTTCTTGATCCCCGACGAATCACTGTGAGGGAGATTTGGTGACCTAGGTCTTGAGGAGACTAGAGGAAAAGAAGGATCCGAGAGAGTACTCAGAGAATTTCTAACTCTATCGAAGAGGTCCACATCAAACCCTGATTCACGAGGACGCTTAGTTGGAGGCACATCTGCAAAGGTATCATTAGATGCAGGAGGGGCAGAAGGAATAACAGGAGGGGATGAGAATTTTGCGCATTCGCGCGCTATCTGTTGCGATAGTCTGTCCTCAAGGGGACCAATTGCTTCCGAGACGGCCCTATAAATGGACGCGTCCACAGCATCAAAGAATTCCTCTTCCTCGTTAGGATCCATATCCATTGTAGAAAAATATATGGGAACAATAAAGAATAATAATATTAAACAATAAAATGGTTTCAGAAGTTCTTTCCTTCTTTTTTTTTTTTTTTTTTTTTTAAATTAGTATATATTTATATATATATACCGAAATTTGTAAACAACTGGGCGTCAGTTGAGAAGAAAAAGAGTGTCTGAGCACTCAAGTTCAAAAGGCTAAAGCCCGGGACAAACTACACCCCAGTGCACCAAAAATGATTAAAAGGGGGTTGATAGCAACCTTCGTTGCTTGCCTGGGAGAATGTCCCAAAAAGGCTGTTTAATGATAATAATAATAACCCAAAGGGTTAAGTATAAAGAAAAAAAATATATATATAATGAAATACTGACTCCTGTAAAAGGAGCGTCACAGCCTTTCTTTTTCCGTTTCTTTGTTAATATTTACTGACCCAGCAGGGCGTCGCTCTCCAGGCAGAAGAAAAAGTGATTAATTGGTCCGGAAAACGAACGAGCGCGTCGAGGGAAAACACCTCACTGCACTCTGAGGAGAGAAATACGCGCGTCTGGTTCAGCGCGTCTCTCCTTCGTTGCCACGGTTACCTTCCCGGCAAGCACCCTCTGACGGTTGCCGGGAAGGAATGTGTACCATAAGAAAAAACGCTCGCGAAGGGGCGAAAAACGCTCCCGCGAGGCAGCAAATATTAAATAATTACATTACAGACGAAATACAATGAAATGAGCATAAATATACAAATACATGTGAAAAATACAGAGAGCAGGGAAAAAACGACTTATCTCGGCTGCGAGCAGCGAAGAAAGAGGAAGACTCAACACAAACGAGGGACTATGTTATGGACTACCTTCTTTAATTGGACAAAATTCTTACTGTTTATTGGTTATAACTGTACTCATTTTCCCAACTGTTCATGGGACTTGTAGTTTGTGTTAATTACTTGGCTGCTCATTTAATAAAGTGGAGAAAGCAAGGCATAATCCTCGCCTCCGGTCCTGACATAGAATTAGAAACATTGTTATGGTGTGGCGAATTGACACTAAAGGTTGGATGAGGATTGGAGGTTATAGATGGAGAAGAGAACTAAGGAAATGATGAGGAGGTGAGTATATGGGGAGTTGGAGATCAGAGGGCATGTGGGAGAGATAGAAGTGAAAAGGACAGTGGGAACGCTCATTAGTGGCTTGGGTCTGTGATCCGTGGAAGAGGTCTTTAACAACTGATACAGCTTTTGGAGTCAGACTGTAACACTCATTACGCTAAAATGCAAAGCCTGCAAGCGTTATTTTCCTACATTATCTGCACATTTCTTGAAGGTTGAATAAAGACTGCACTAGTTGTCCAAAGCAGAGAACCTGAGTAGAATCATGGATATATTATTCAATACCGGATTCAGTAATGTATATCAAGCTGTGTTACTAGCGGCAGCAGTCTATACGCTATTGGGCTCATCTTTGGCACTTACTCAAAAACAATTGTGACTCATAAATTTTGTATTTATTGTCGCTTGAGATTCGATAACCACCACCCTAAAAACGTTCAGTTCTCACTCTACATCTCACCCTATTGGTCTATTTTTCCTGAACTTGCATTTATACTAAGTAAGTGCCTGCCTGGGCTGCAGCAGGCGTTGTTCTCTGCTACAGAGTGCAGTGACATCTACACAGCTCAACCAGACGATAGCTTGGTGAGTCTGTCCTGGTTCAGTCAACAGTTGGTGGCAGCAACTCAGCTCTCGAATATGGAATATGAAGCTACTCCATTCCCTAAAGGGAGTTTTAAGGCTACGGAAACTACCTAATGCCACCCAAGTCTGGGTTCTCGTCAACCGTTTAGTTGCCATACGTTCATTTATCCTTCACTTAATGGCCTTCTTTACTGATTGGAGTCCAGTCACAACTTCCCCTTAACATTCCAAACACACTGCTGGTTTTCCTCCAGACTGTCTGACCAATCAGTTGTTTTCAGTCCTTCCAGGGAACGTTTGCAGGCATGAAAACCCATCAGTCAATCACATGCAAAATGAACAGCTCTTACCAAGCCCATGCACATCCAAATCTCCTGTGAAGGCATAACGGTCTTCTCGTCCAGGTGTCTACTGTGTTACATACAGTCTTCAGTGATCTGGCACTCGTGCTGCAGTTCATTCTTACCAAGCCCCTTTATTTCTAGACGGCGTAGGGGCTAGTAGGTTGCTTGTATCCTATAGGGTAGATATTCAAGAAGGGAAGGAAAAGAACAGATCTAATCATTTTTAATGAAACGGTGTACGGGTGTAATGGAAAATTGGAAAATAACGTCCAATGCAGATAAATTAACGGACGTGCATTCAGGGTGCCAAGATATAGAGGACATTTACATCATATGACTTCCGGAGGCTATGGACGGTATAATACATGATAACCACAACAAGAGTAAATTGTGCAACATGTAGAAACATAGCGCTGTGCACGTCGCTTGTGACATCACAGCTGGAGCCTTAAGCCTAGATCTGGAGGCCACGTCTCCATGTTTGGAGAGAGTTCAGGAAGCAGCTGATAAAGTGGGGGGTTGTTGTTAGCACAGATCATGTAAGGTGGGGATCAAGAATCTGTATGTGTGCTCTAGAGGGATGAGAAGCTGCGGATCTGATGGGGTGCTTAAACCTCCGAAAACAGACCTTGTGCAACAGTTGTCCAGAAAAACCATGAGATTACGGCTGGTAACCTAGGTCAGGTTTGTCCAGGACATATTTAAAATGTACTTAACAGGGTGAGTAATAAACGTGTGGAATAATAGAGTATAAATGGTGGTTTTGACAAGACCAAAACTAAATTATTAATGTGTGGAGTAAGAATACCATGGCGCAGGCCAGGGTTAGATGGACTTCTTCCAGTGTCTGTGTAATTAAAGCATGAAGATATGTTTTCATTGTATGGAATGGGCAGTCAATCTTTTCTTTCTTTTTAGTTGTTATAAGTAAAATGTATCCATGTTTGGAGAACCAAAGACATATTTGCACCAATAGAGTACCATGTATTTTCTTTCAGCAATGCATCCACTGCATCAGCTAGAACAGGTGAGGTTAGTCATTGTATCTAAACAGGAAAGGCTACCTATTTACTCAGCATTTGTTCTCTTGTTCTTTCAGCTCCGATAGCTGCAGGCACTGGTCCCAACTTCTCCCTTTCAGATCTGGAAAGTTCTTCTTATTACAGTATGAGCCCCGGAGCAATGCGGAGGTCCTTACCTAGCACGTCTTCTACCAGGTAACTGATATATAAGACTACCTGTATTGTTAGAGAGCTGTTATGTCTGTTGCACCCATGGAAACATTATTTGTCAGAGCTGATGTAGCTTAAGAGTGTTTTATTTTCCATTGTAGAAGGATGCACTAGTGGTTGCAAAGATGCAGTCCTGTTCTTCTATTAATGCTCCCTTCTCATTCATTGTTTCGCAGAGAGCCAATTAAATACAATGCAACCCTACTTTTAACCAAGCCAGGTGGCCTGCCACTTCCAGGGGATGTTGGGGAATGATAATGGCCCCACTGAGGACATAATTTGGCTGCACCAAATATGGCCAATCTGTAATTGTGTCCTGCGGGCCATTGCGTATCCCGGGCACAGGCAACTGACAGGGGTTGGAGCCTCTGCATGGGAAGGCAGTGATGGCGAGATGTACCAGAGCATGCCTAGGAACAATGGGAGATATGTACTCTAGTGCAATACAGAAAACAAAACTAAACCTAAACCTGCCAATGACAACATACATCAACAATCGTCATATTGGGAGAACTAGATGGTGTTTACAATACTAAATGCGCTAATAAAGGATGTAGATTGCTGTTCACCTCCTAGGACATTTCCCTTTGAAACCCAAAGGTCTTGTCTAATACTACTCCTCCTGTGGGACGTTGCATCTTATTGCGAGAGAGCTAGTGCTGCCAGATGTTACCACCCATCCCTTAGACAGGACGCCTAGAGTAGGAACACGTCCACTAACGTGATCACTTGACACTGGCATCCAGACCACTGATGATTTCCTCCTTAAAGGTGAATTGCTTAAATAATTACGTACAGAGGAAAAAAGTACTCCACAATTTACATACCAAAAGATCTGACATTATGCTTCTTCAGGAAACGCATCTGTCAGGAACTGAATCCCTGAAACTGCAGGGTGACTGTGTGGCCTTAGTGATCAGAAATAGCCGTGCAACCACCTTTCTAGATAAGAAGAGTAATACTTTGCACTTGTTAATAAATGTGGTTTTGCTATCATCATTATAAAATCTCTCCCACATATTGTTTGGAAAACTTGGTCTGACCCCCAAAGATTTACTGTAAATCCCATACACGGAAGTGACGTGAAGCCCAGGAGGCATTATTAAGAAGGCACTGGCACTTGAGGAAAATAAATGATACCACAGGTACACTTAAATCTATTGTGTGGGACACCCTTAAAGCATTGGGTAATGTTACAAGATCCATTTAAAAATAAGAAAAGTTCTTACTAGAATTGCAAGAAAACATAATGTTCCTGAAGAGAAAGCTTTCACTATTACCAATTGAGGCATTGAGTTCTGCACAGAGAAAATATAAATGTAGTGTTTAGACTGAGGACACCTCTTGAGGTAGTAGTGAGGCAATTGGAGAGCATGAAGGGTATATAACTACTTTGCATACCACACTTACAACCCCAGGAATTGGCTCAAGTGGACATACATGGGAGAAAGAGATGGGAGGACGCCTGGAGTGGGAGCCAGGACAGATGTGGTGGGATACAATAAGTGCAACACAGAGTCTGCAGTTAAAATAAAAACTGGTTGGTATATGACCACAGATAAAATGTACTGCATGTTTCCTGATGCATGAGATAGATGCTGAAGGGGTTGTGGGCATAGAAGTCGGAAACATATTTGGTGGTATTGCTATTTGAAGGTATTGCTGGCAGCCATAGAAAGAATGGTTGGCTACCCTATGCCAGGCATACCCGAAGTGGTAGTGCTGGGATTAGGCCAAGTCAACTGGGATGCAGCACAACGCAGACACTGGGAACTAATATTCCAACGTTTGGAGGCATTAAAACTGTACTGGTAAGTTAGTGGAAGCAAAAAGCATCTCCTTCCTTGGAAATCGTGTATGGAAAACTATGGGAAACCATAGCATTGCAAAACCCACTGTACCACACTGTCAGATGTAAAGATGACTTCATGAAGATGTGGTCACATTTATGAGTGAAGATAACTGATATCTATCATGCCCACCAAGACTCAGAGCCCTACACTTGTTTGACTACAAACAGATTACAGACAACTATTAGGATCAGAGGAAAAGATCGAGAGGCTAGCCAAATCAAAAGGATTGCAAACTGGATCAAAGGACTGTAGTGGAACTTGATAAAATGCACCAATACAACAAGGAAATAAGATGTTAGAAGAGGTTGATTAATTTGCTGATTAGGTCATGGGGAACATGAGAACGAATGCATACAGCTATGAATGAAGATGAGAAGTGCATGCACACATTATGTTATTAGAAAATATGTTAATTGATGTACATGCTTAAAAAATGTGTTTTTTTTTTACACAATTGAAAAAAGAGCAATGGTGTTTTTATCCAGCCCAAGAGAAACTCAGAACAGACGCAGTCTTGAACATTTGCCTCCAGAACATCTGGGACTTACTACCCAATATTCATTTAGTCTAGTTGTTTATGGCATAGGCATTTCTTTAAAGTAAGCAGTAAAGTGCTTCTATGAGACTTCTGAACTAGTTGTAGAATATTCTGCAATATTATGCAATACTCGAGAATATTTGTTGATGTTCTCTGCCCCCATGATTTAGAGTAAGAAAAAACACTCCCCATTGTGGTATTTTGGTATGAAGGTATTTCAAGGGCTGTTCAAATGTCTGCATTGAACTATTTTTTTTTAGTTTGAAAAAAAATCATCATCTGGTGCTATATCTGTTTGTCTTGGTAAACTGATTGAGTCTCGTGGAAATGGTCAGTGTACATCCTCATTTTGACAAGCCCTTCTGTGCAAAGTAGTCATACATGTTTTTTAACTGACTGACTAAGCTGGTGACCTCGCTTATTTGGCCTAGGAAGGTGCACTCGTTTTGTATATTGAGATTGAAGACCTCTTAGTGTGGTCAGTCTTTGTGGCTAACTATAAAAATGGTGGTCTTAAGGAAACCTATGGCCAATTAAATCCTTCTGTAGTAATTATAATAACGGAGAGGCATGATCCATTTGATTATACCTGTGATGTTTTCTCTGGAATTCTTAAAAAAATCAGCTTCCAAGTCCTGGATCACTGTATAGGATTAATGGCAGACTAATCACTTCCCTGGGGGACTGATCTCCCTGTTGCTCCATCAGTTGTCAGCTTAGATGATATTGAAATGGTTTTGGAAATAGGAAGTCTCCAATTTTGGGAGTTGGCACAGCTAATAGAAACGAACTTCTTCCTCCAATGCTTTAAGCTCACAACAGTTTGGGTTCTGCAAGTATTTCAAGCTTTAACGTGTATCTGATTGAGACTTCTAGTTGCAGATACCTCATTGTTGGACTTTTTTGCTTATGCAGGGCCATCCCCAATCTTTGTGCCTCCTGCCTCCTAATTTAACTGACCTGCTGCGGTTGGCTTTTGAACTCTGAGCACTTTACCACTGCTAACCAGTGCTAAAGTGCATATGCTCTCTGTGTAAATTGTATGGTTGATTGGTTTATCCATGATTGGCATATTTGATTTACTAGTAAGTCCCTAGTAAAGTGCACTAGAGGCGCCCGGGGTCTGTAAATAAAATGCTACTAGTGGGCCTGCAGCATTGGTTGTGCCACCCACATTAGTAGCTCTGTAATCATGTCTCATACCTGCCACCGCAGTGTCTGTGTGTGCAGTTTTAACTGTAAATTCCACTTGGCAAGTGTACCCACTTGCCAGGCCTAAACCTGTATTTTCCTACATGTCAGACACCCCTAAGGTAGGCCCTCGGTAGCCCCAAGGGCAGGGTGCAGTGTATGGTTAAGGTAGGACATATAGTAATGTGTTTTATATGTCCTGACAGTGAAATATTTTTTAATTAGTTTTTCACTGTTGCAAGGCAAGACCTGTCCCTCTCATAGGTTAACATGGGGGCTACCTTTAAATTTGATTAAAGTGTAGATTATCTTTGGGAGCGGATGGACAGATGAAGTTTGGGGACTCTGAGCTCACAATTTAAAAATACATCTTTTAGTAAAAGTGATTTTAAGATTGTGTGTTTGAAAATGCCACTTTTAGAAAGTGAGCATTTTCTTGCTTATACCATTTATGTGACTCTGCCTGTTTGTGGATTCCCTGTCTGGGTCAGTTTGATAGTTGGGCTGGTTGCACCTCACACTAGACAGTGACACAAAGGGAGCTGGGGTGTAGTCTGCTTTTCCTGATGGGCCTTCTGTGCTAGGAGGGAGGGGGGGAGTGGTCACTTACACCTGAAAGGGCTGTGCCTGTCCTCACACAATGCAGTCTCCGACCCCTTGGTGAGTGTCTGGGACATGGGCAAGGCAGGATTTCACATTCAAAGAGACTTTACTTTAAAGTAGGCCTACTTCAAAGGAGAAAACGGGTATAAGAAGGGCACCCAAAACCACAGACTTTAGAACACTTCTGGAAACAAGAGGAACCTCTGCCTGGAGAAGAGCTGAGGAAGAAGAGCTGCCCTGCCCGTGACTGCTTTGTGGAGCCATCCTGCAGTTGCTGCCTCTGCTAGATCAAGAGGGCAAAGACTGGACTTTGTGTGCCTTCCATCTTGAGAAGAACTCTCCAAGGGCTTGACTTAGAGCTTGCCTCCTGTTGTTTCAGGGACAGCAAAGACTTCTCTCTGCCGGCACCTGGGGTCTCTGGAGAGACTCCTGCTCTGCCCTGTGGTGCCCATCCAGTTCCTGGGACCCTGAAAGGAGAAGCTGGCAGCCTAAGAGGAGAAAATCCACGCACAGAGCGCTGTGCAGGGAACAGATTGCCGCGACTCCGATCTGCGGCTGAAGAAACGACGCGCCGCTGACTCCGCAGCTGAAATTCGATGCTCGCCAGAAACGCGTCCGAAGAATCGACGCACGGAGCTGGAGAAATGATCGCTGACGGAGGCTGGGAGATCGCAACCTGCGCTGTGTGGTTTTTGGATCACTGTGCGTCTGGATTTCCAATGCAAACACCGCTGGGCCTGTAAAAACAACGCAAGGTCTGCCCGGACCTGAGAGTGCTGACCTGATTGAGGTATTGCTCTCCTGCTGAGACAAGAAACGACGCGCCCCAACCTAACGAAAGGAGAAACGATGCATGGTCTCGCTCTTGAGTGGAATCGACGCATCGCAAGCCCTTTTTGATGCACACTCGCCCGTTTGGGGCTATTTTTGATGCACTCAAGGTACATTTTCACGCTAACAGTGTTAGTGTGTGTTTAAAACTACATGAAGACTCTTTTTGCTTTTTAATTGATAAATTGACTTGTGGATTTTCGTAGTTTTGGTCTTGTTTTGTTTAGATAAATATTTCCTATTTTTCTAAACCTGTGTTGTGTCATTTTGTAGTGTTTTCATTAAGTTACTGTATGTGTTTGGTACAAATACTTTACACCTAGCACTCTGAAGTTAAGCCTACTGCTCGTGCTAAGCTTCCAAGGGGGGGTAAGCAGCGGTTAGTTAAGGGTGATTCTCTTTTACCCTGACTAGAGTGAGGGTCTTTGCTTGAACAGGGGGTAACCTGACTGTCAACCAAAGACCCCATTTCTAACACTTACCTTAAAATTCTCCCAAGGCGTCAGTCTGGATCCGGAGATTTTTTTTTAGCAGTACTCCTGTGTGCCGTTAGGTAGCATTGGTCGACTCCTCGTCCATCGTTGGCATCATGGTTGCCAGATATGAGGTTGTGGGTTACTCCTACAGTCGCTTTTTGACTGACCTTTTGACTTTTTGTCGAAGTTTTTTTACTTCTTGGTACATCGAGGATGTCGTCATAGAAGACCGGCTTTAAGCCCTGGAAGGGGCACCCAGCCACGTCCGTTCCTCAACAGTCACTTTACCATGCATGCTGCTCAGCCTCTGCGTGGCCAGGGATCCAGCATCAGCGAGGGTCAGGGAGCTAGCAGTCTATCTAGTTCACCCACGCCCCTCAGCCTCTAAACCTTCCTAGTCTGACGCTTCCCCACCAGGGACCAGTCGGCTGCAGGATTCACCATCATCTGCCCTGCTGGAACACCATCACGTCAGACAGCAGGGTTTTGCAAATAGTCTGAAGGGGGTACTCCCTCCCCTTCGAGACTACCCCTCCATCCATGCCACCATCCTATGATCGGATGACGGAGGATCACCTGGCACTTCTCCGCGAGGTCGTTACGGCTCTCTTGGCCAAGGGTGCCATAAAGAGGGTTCCTGTGCCATATTAGGTTGTGGGCATTATTCTTGCTACTTTCCGGTCCTGAAAAAAAAGACAAGGGCCTCTGCCCTATCCTAGACCTCTGGAAGGAGAAGATAAAAATGCTCACTCTGGCTCAGGTCCTATCTGCCCTGGACCCAGGATACTGGATGGTAGCACTGGACTTGCAGGATGCATATTTTCATATTCCCATCTTGCCATCCCACAGGCTTTACTTGTGATTCGTGGTAGGTCACAAGCATTTTCAATTTAACATGCTCCCCTTTGGCCTTACCAGCGCCCCTCAGGTATTTACCAAAGTAATGGTGGTGGTCACAGCTGATCTGCCCAGGTTAGGGGTTTCAGTCTTCCCTTACCTCGACGACTGGCTGTTGAAGGTAGGCTCACCCCAGGCTGACGTCTTCCACCTACAGACTACGGCAGACCTCCTGCATTCGCTGGAGTTCACTATAAATGTCCCAAAGTCACACCTGACTCCCTCTCAGATGCTCCCTCTCATTGGAGCAGTTCTGGACACAGTGCAGTTTCGGGCCTATCCTCTGAAGCGGCAAGTCCAGAACATTCAGGCTGATACCGATGTTTCAGCCTCTATCCAGGATTTTGGTGTGAATGACTCTGAGGCTGCTGGGCCTCAAGGCCTCCTGCATTCTGTTGGAGACGCATGCCGGTGGCATACGCAGGCTCTACAGTGGGACCTGATGTTCCAGTGGGCACATCAGCGGAATCTCTCCAGCATGGTCCAAATCTCGTAGAGGACTGCGCAAGATCTGCTATGGTGGCTTTCGAACCGCGATTGGGTCAAAGGCAGATCCCTCTTTCTTCCCCAACCAGATCTGACCATAGTGACAGATGTGTCACTCCTGGGAGTAGGTGGCCACACTAGAGAGGTTAAGATCAGAGGCATCTGTTCTGCAGTAGAGTCTGAGCTCTATATCAGTCTTTTGGAGCTCAAGGCGATCAGACTGGCTATGAAAGTATTCTTTGTGGTCAGGTGTTCAGACAGCATCAATGCCATGTGGTACTGCAATAAGCAGGACGGGCGAGGTCATGGACCTTTTGTCAGGAGGATCTGCGTCTCTCGACATAGCTGGAACATCAAGGCATATCCCTGGTGGTTAAACATCTGGCAGGTTCTGTGACCACCTGAGCCGATGAACTCAGCCGTCAATGCCTGGTCGATCACGAACGGCGTCTCCATCTGGAGGTGGCAGAAGTTCTCTTTTAGCAGTGGGGAGAGCCTTGGTCAGATCTGTTTACCTCCGCAGAGAACGTACAATGTCAGCTGTTTTGCACATTGGAGTTTCCAAGGCAGCACTCGCTCTTCAATGCTTTTTGTCTTGAGTGGCACTTAAGCCTCCTTTCTGCCAATACCACTTCTTCCCAGAGTTCTCCAGAAGACCAAGAACACCTGGGCCCAAGTCCTTCTTGTGGCTCTGGACTGAGCACGAAGTATGGTACCCGAGCTCTTGACTATAACCATCGATCCTCTAATCAGACTGCCCCTTCGGGAGGATCTTCTGTCGCAGCAGTTTCTGGGCGGTTCTCCACCCGAACCTGCCCAGTCTCCGTCTTCTTGCGTGGAGATTGAGCGGTGGGAGTTGACAGCATTTGACCTTCCGCCCGAAGTCTGCAGTGTTATCTTGGCAGCCAGGTGTCCTCCCCCAAAACAGTATACGCTTGTAGATGGAACAAATTTGTGACATGGTGTGCAGACAAGTCTTATGACCCCCCTCTCTGTCCCTCTTTCTGAGGTAATTTTGTTTGTTCTTTCTCTGGCCCAGCAGGGCTCTGCTCTTGGCACCCTCAAGGGTTATTTGTCTGCCATCTCAGCTTCCCTCTGATTGCCTGACCAACCCTCTTTGTTTAATTCTCCCATTGTTAGAGGATTTCTTAAGGGTCTTACCCATCTCTTTCCTACTTCCCCGTTCATAATGCCCCAATGGGATTTGAACTTAGTTCTTACCTTTCTGATGTGTGCTCCTTTTGAGCCACTTCACAACTGCCCACTTTGCCTGCTTACTGTGAAAACAGTCTTCCTTGTAGCTATCCCTTCTGCCCGCAGAGTGAGTGAGCTGCAGGCTCTTTCTTCAAAGCCACCTTTCATCTCCATCCATCCTGACAAGGTGGTGCTTCATACTAGAGCTTCCTTTCTACCTAAGGTAGTCACACCCTTTCATGTAGGCCCATCCATCACCTTGTCTACTTTTTATGCATCTCCACATCCTTCTAAGGAAGAGGAGGACTCCACCACCTGGACCCAAAAAGTGAGTTGGTGTTCTATCTTGATCGTACCAAAGAGTTCGGGTGGATGATCTACTCTTTGTGGGTTATGTGGGAGCGAAGAAGGTTTGGGCTGTGCAGAAAAGAACCATCTCTAGATGGGTTGTTCTCTGTATGAAAATGTGCTACATATTGGATAAAAAGCAATCCCTAGGGGGTTTGCGGGATCACTCTACTAGGGTAATAGCTGCAACCATTGCGTTAGCACGCAGTGTTCCAGTCCTCGATATCTGCCAGGCAGCAACGTGGGCATCCTTGCACACATTTACCAAACACTACTGCCTGGACAGTCAGGTCCGAAGTGACGGGTACTTTGCATGTTCGATCCTGCAGGACTTCCTAGTATGATCTTGGTTCGCAGACCCTCCCCCTCTGGGTATCTATTCTAAGGTAAGGAATCTGCAATTTGAAGTCTCTATCAGATGAACAAGTTACTTACCTTTGCTAACAAATTATCTGGTAGAGACATATTCTAGTTGCAGATTCCTTACCGACCCAACCATCCTCCCCTCTCTGCAAACTGATTTCTAGGGATAGGGACTTCCCTTCCAGGGCCCTAGTTTTGGTGCACTAGGGTCGGTGTTCTTCATGGCTCCACAATTCCAGTGTGGAATGTCGTGAAAAGAAACTGACGTCAGCGTGCCAGGGTGGCGCCCATTTACCACCCACAATGTCATATCTGTTGACCACAAAGCCAAAGACAGAAGCAGATTCAACCGATGCTACCTAACGGCGTGCAGGGGTACTGGTCGAAAAAAAAAAATCCGGATACACACTGACGCCTGGGGGAAATTGTAAGGTAAGAAATCTGCAACTAGAATATGTCTCTACCAGATAATTTGTTGCCAAAGGTAAGTAACTTGTTTGTTTGGTTATATCTCACAAACCAATGACTCCGTGCCTAGATTTGCAATACTGTGGTTAGAGGAAGGTGATATTTCTCAGGCTTCCCATGCTTTAAATGGGCTCCAGAATCACAGTAGTGATACACGGCTTCAGACCTTGGGCAAGATGACTGAGTTAGAGATAACATTGATGAACTGGAAGGTTAGTAATTGGAGGATGCATCATCTTCAAGTTTGAGCTAACTTGAGGAGACTGTAATACTTCACACTTCAATGCTTGTATTACACTCTGGATCATAGAAGACTATTGAAAACCCTATTGATACGTGTTGTTTATTCAAGGAATGGATTCTACCCTGCAAAAAGTAAACAAAGAAATATGTACTGGTAAGGATCATCATCAACATCCACAATATGATTTTCAACCTTGTTCTAACATGCACAAGGAAAGACCATTAATAAGGAATGGAAATGCTTGAATTAATCCTAACTACTGGGAATTGAGGTGGTTTCACTCCGTTCTGCTATTGTATTGGTTTCTGTTCCATTACAGACAGAGACAACCATAAGCAAACATGGCCTGAATGCACAGTACAAAGGCCAATTCGCCACCATCTGCTAGATGGTGTTTCCTCTGAATGGGAATAGAAGTAACCCTGGACATATTTCAGACATGTTCACCACATCAATGAGGCAGTAGCTTTAGTTTCTATGGCAAAGCGAGCTCCAGACCTTTGTCTGGGCATACACATACCACTTAAGGCAAGTTACTGGGAAAGAAAAAATATGATGAATGGAAATGTTTTATTTAATTTTACCCACTTGCAGTTCATGTGGTCCAATTTCATTTTATTATTTGTGTCCAGAGTGGAATGACACCATATGCACATCAAGCTTGACCTAAAAAGGACTATCAGCACAAGCTGTGTCCCTTCTGAATGGTAATGCAAGCAACCCCAAACATGTTAAGTCTATTAATGCTACAAGTCAGATGCTGCTCGATTTTCTGTTGCCCAGTAGTTTAGATTGCCAAGATATGGGTATACTTATTCACCTCAGGGCAACTGAACTGGAAAGACAAAAATGTGTAGATGAAGTTTTCAATTAATCTTAGGAAAGGTAATTTCATGTGTTACATTCTTTTCCATTGTTTTCAGCTCCTTGTGACATTATAGAGAGGGATCAACGATAAGTTAATCAATCTTCTTAAAGACAAAAAAGCACAGACCAGCTTGAACTACTACTTCATGTCTCTTCAGAACAGGGACACAAGCAACTTAGACATGTTTCAGTCTGGGTGAGATTTATCATAGAGGTGCAGCTAGGGTTCATCACAGCACAGTGAGCTAGGTCACCTGTGCTAAGGCATCCTCAAGCAGGTTTGAGTATGTTTAGTAGATGGGTCTGCATGTGCTTTATCCTTTAGTTGTAGTGTGTCATCCTTCAGTTGACGTCCATCTCTTCAGCTTGAATGTCTTGCATACCACAGTTCACTGTCCACTGCTGAGACAAGGTAACTGCTGGTCTGGCTAAACACAGAAGGACATTGTCAAACCCTGAAGCAGATATTCTTGCCTGGCCCATGTTTTATATTCACTGAAAGAAAAAGCCTTAGAAAGCACGCCCTGAATCTAGTTATCAATATGATGGTTTTATTGGGTGTGTTGATCTATGTAAATGGTACTCTTAAATTTTATTATTGGAATTCTGCCTTTCAAGATTGTCTTTATTATATGGAATGCCCTCTGTAGGGTGGATTTTGTGAGAAAAGGCCTCTTTGACATAGTTAGCCCCCCACTTTTTGCCTGGTAAATGACGTAGCCTAAAAGTTGTTAGTGCCCAGGGCCCCTGCTAACCAGGTTCCCTGGGCCAGATTTCTTTCCTCAAAACTGCTGTGATGCATTGGCACAATTGGAGGCACCTTTAACTGCCACTATAAGTCCTTAGTAAATGGTTCTTAGGTACCCAGGGCAAGGGGTACTAAGGGTAGGGCCCCTGAGGGAAGCAGCACTGATTGCGCCACCCTCTAGGGTCATGCATTCAGGTGCACCCAGCACTGACATTGCAGGATGAGTGTCCGGATGCAATCCCAAAAGACAAACTCGACATGGCACACTGCCTGTGTGCCCTGTCCACTACCCACTGCATGAAGTATAGGTAAGACACCCCTCTGGCAGGTCTTTCAGCACTAAGGCAGGGTGGCCTACACTGTATGTGAAGGCATTGCTGCAAGAGCAATATGCCCCCACTGTGGGCTTCCCAAACCTGGGACATAGTAAGTGAACAGAGCAGCCATCTTAAGTGCATATGCTGAACACTGGTCCATACGAGTTTCACAGCTACATGATGGCCACTGTAAACCCTGGGTTGTTTGGTATCAAACAACTCAGAATGATAGATCCAAGCTGATGCCAGCATTTGATGTATTGCAAAATTTACCCAGGGGTCACCTTAGAGGTGCCATTTTTGCTGGCCGGTCACAACCAGCCTGCCACCATCAGACAAGAGCCTTAATCCTTGGGGTGAGAGATCCTGCTCTGGGATTCAGAACAAAGCCCTTCTTGGGTGGAGGTGCTAACACCCTCTCCCTTAGGAATGTGCACTGCCTTGCTAGCGAACTTTAAAAGGCTTACTGCCCTTGAAAGTCGACCCCATACCTCCTTCTAGCAGCAGATGGCCACCCCTATTGCAAACCCCCACTTTTGGCAGGAACAACAGTGGGAAATCAGACAAAGGACAGGAGGAGTGGGCAGTCCTGGGTGTTGCATGCGAGGTGACCGCTCCATTTCATTTTCTTCCATCTTGGATGGAAGGAAAATAGCCAATCAGGTGTACGGAAGGGACCTCTGCCCACAGGAAGTGGTCACTTAGTGGATGTAGCCACCGTAAGATAGAAGACCCATTTGTCACTACTAGGTTCCCCCAAAAACGCCCACTAAATACAGTATTTAGCGGTTATCCCTAGAACAAGAAATCAGATTCCAGTGACAAAAGAAGACAAGCAGCAAAGAAGACCCATGGCTCGAGAACTGAAGTCCTACTGCACCAAGAAAAGGTGCCTGCTGCACCCAGGACTCGACAATCACCACTGAAGTGTTGCTTGGACGTCAGAAAATCTACAAACCCCCAGAGAACCTGCTCTCTTTAAAAATTGCCAAAGTTCTCCCTTCAGAGTGAAGGCATCACTCTACAACTCCAAGGAACCTAAGACCCAGTGAAGGCCACTTCAGTGACCGGCTGCTGACCAAGGAACCAGACACCGCAGCCAGACCAAACTTCACCTGTCAGACTGTGAGGACAAAACCAATCAGTGTGCCAAGGTGCCAGTGTGCAACCTCCAGTGGCCAGACCGTGCAATAGCCCTGGTCACCTCACATCTGACACCCAGAAGGACAGTCCATCCCGGACTAAAAAAGGACCCACATGAAACCCCAGTCGAGGTCCTTCAGGAACCACCCAGAACTCCCACCAGAGTGGCCATGCTTACTTGCAAGCAACTCTCAAACTAACCTACCTCCTGCTTCCAACCTTTAAGTACACTTGTGTAGTGCTTTCCAAGTGGTCCCCTGCCGTGGCCTGGCACCAGCTCCATCAACTTTCTGCAGCTGCTCACGCTGGAACCGGGAGTTGCCCAAACTTCTCTAGCTGGCCCAGGGTACCCAATGACAACCTTGACCTACCTACAAAAGGAGACATTGGTAAACGCATTGTCTGATTGACTGTGAATTTTCAAAGTATTCTTCCATCAATTCCTACGGTGCGTAATTAAGCACAGAAAGACTAACTCTATTAAAAATTTAAAAAATCATTTCTTAAAAAGTACTTACCAAATTTTGATGATCTTGCTCTTAAAATGTTTATAACAATCTAAAGTATTTTTGTAAATTGGGCTCCAGTTATTCTTTTGAGTGTGTGCCTCGATTTATGGATACTGTGAGTACAACAAATGCTTTGCACTTCTCCAAGATTAGCCTGACTACTCGACCAAACTACCATAAAAATTAGAGCAATAGGTGGTGTAGTTTTCATCTCTCTAAACCAATGTGTGGTTACCTGGACCCCCTGGACACGTGCCTAGATTTGCACACTACATAGAGGGCCAGCTTGCTACAGATTTCTCATTTATTTGAGCTTGAAACGTCATTTTTAGCTTATACGATTTGTGTAACCCACAAATAAACTATGATAAACAAAGAGTACGGGCCTACAAAGGAATAGAAAAGCAGCCACATAAACCATAAAAAAAGATTGTTCATTGTTAAAATGTTAAGTCGACAGATCTACTTCTTACACATATTTGCATTACTTCCTTCTCCACTTATGTTTGGTGAAGACAGGTGGCTATAATAGGCACAAGACATGAGAATGTAAATATTGCTAGAAAAGCAACATTAACAGATTTCCAGTTTGCTCCACATAGGTTATCTCTCTTAGCTGTGTTCAGCAACTTAAAAAGACATTTATTTTGTAAAATGTACTGAACATAATTTACGGTGATCTGCATCTTCTTGAAGGCAACTTTCTCTAGGCATTGCTATGTATTTTTGTTATATTAACATTAATACTATAACATTTTTATATTTTACATCTCTATTTTGTATATAGGGTTTGGTTTTTATTTATCGCTGAGCATTAACTGTTTTGTTTCAGACATGAGAAAAATCCAAATGGTAACATATTGCAATTACATTTTAATCTCAACCTGAACAAAGTCACAGCTGTTAAATTCTTATCAGTCTATTTTTTCGTAGTGACATGTTGCTTTACAACTGGTTGGTACCATAGTAGCTTTCCTGGTGTGATGCAGGGTTATCTAGTGTTGGTTCATTGAAGACATAAGCATTGCAGATTTTCACAATGTCTGTACGAGAACATTTTACAAAGAATTCATCTGAATAGGAGCAACTTATGTAGTCTACAGTTATCCTGAAAATAGAGCATGTCAGACGCACGACTCTTGTGCATGTTGAATGAACAACCCTTATACGCTATACACGTACTCTCCGTTTTCTCATTATCACGTGCCACATTTAGTATATATAATCACAGAAGATATTTATTTCCATATGTGTTTTATGGATGTGATCTATTTAATTGCTTGATTGCTGTTCCTTTTTGTCCACGCATGCTACAAATATACACCTCTCATCATTAAGCTCAGTTCTTGCTGAGTCTTTTCCCCTGGATAATTAGCCAGGGGCACAGTCCCATTTTCTGCAAATATGCACACGCCATAGTTGCACCAAGTGGAATATGGGGTTATGAGATCCACTGGTAGGAATCTGGCACCTGGAGTTATAACAAGAAGAGTAAGACATAAAAAAGTGCTATGTTCGGGCATGTGCTAGCTGTGAATTAACATATGCGTTGGAGACATCACTGCACAGAAACACCAAGCACTCACTCACCATTGCATATGCCTATTCTAGTAGCCATGGAGCTTTGAAATTGGTGCCAAGGGTGCCCAAACAGCATGAAACCAAAACGTGGCACTTAGAAAACTTTCAACCAAAAAGTGCTCTGAGAACCAAGAGGAGACCAGGACCTACTGCCTGCCAACCTGACCAAGGTGTATCGTCAGTCGACCTGATTTCACTGTAGCTTCTGCTGCGTTCTTCTCAGCATCAGCACCTCTTCAGGAGCTCCTCACAGAAGGGATATCTGAACTCATGGATCCCCCGCTGCTACAGCCTGCAGCTTTATCCGCTGTCTGGACTTTTTCGATCTCCAAAAAAGCAACTTAATCCTAATGTAGAAATTTTCACAGTGACTTCATCCAGTGGCTCCTCAACAATGATATCTCCTACTCAGACACTGCCGGCAGCCTTGCCCCGCAAACTTTACTTTCTTAGACATTTTTCTTCAAAAATTCTTCTTAGTCAGAAAGTAAGCAGAGACAGGGCCCAGTCCACCTCTTGTATTCAAACCGTGCTCCATTGTGATACCCCATAACTTTGACTTTGCCCCAGTCTTGCCCGATTTTATGACCACAGTTGGCGCTTTGGTCTTTTAGAGACTAGTTTTTACTCAAACCTTTAAAAATTCATAACTCTGGTTCTGCTGATTGGATGTTCGGCATTTTGGTCTCAAATAATGTATTATGTTGTATTTTATTTTACTACATTGGTGTGGGATTTTTTTTCTGTTATGTTTTTACTTTATTATTGGGTACATGCTGCATAAACACTTTACACACTGCCTCTAAGTTAGGGCTGACTGTGTTTGTGTCATGTGATCAGAAGGTTAATCACAGATTAATTTAGTGGCTTTATGTGGGTCATCCAGACAGGGATGGTGGTTGTTGCTTGGGTAGGGTTCACACCACCCCCTCAACCAAAAACACAATTTTCAACATTCCCTTTGAAGGTAAAGGTGGCACAAAGTTGGGGGTTGGATTTGCAAGTAAACAATAAGAATAAAACATGAAAGATGAAATGCAGTCAGGAGAATGGAATAACCTAAGCCAAAGAAGTTGAAAGGAACTGCATGGCTAGGAGCAGAGTGTTAGTAAAAAAGGAAAGGCTTAGCCAAGATCAGGTTTGATTGGCTAGGACTCACACTCTGGGATTGAAACACAGAAAATAGCATCTGAAAGGAATTAAGGGGCTCTTCATCAAGAGAGTTCCTGGTGTATTTCGTACATAGTAGACAGCATCTTCCCCTAGCATTCCTGCGCTAAGCCCAAACTTATGGCCCCGGGGCGCTTTGGCACTCCTGCCCTTTACATGCGGTGCCACGGGTGCTGTATACTTGACTTAGCACTGATGTTCAGAAAGTTGTTAGACCAGTCTGTACTTAGGGACAAATTAACAATTAAGGAAAAGCAAACACTGTGTCCTCCACCGCTAATCTTTAGAAACACCTTCATTTTAAAAAACATTGTGCAACAATCATGTAAAAATATGATTCTTCTCAAAATTCATAAATGTGTATTTCATGAGCATGCAGGAGCTTTGATCACAGTTCATCAGATTATATCCATTCATTGTAGGTTTTTATTAAAAGTGATAGTCCTCAAACATGAACATAAAAACATTAATGCCTTCCCCTCCCTGGCAACAATGGCATTAGTGAACCAAGAGGCAAGTTAGTTGTCATGCACACCCACTATGTGGCCTAGGTTATTATTATACATGGAAAAGCATTATAGTTAATTAAATCAAACTCAAGAGTTCTTGTACAGCACATATCATGAGTTTATGTATTATAAGGTGCTTTCATATCTGACAATGAACAAAAGAAGGCAAAATAAAATAATTGCTTGGGATCCCACAATTTGGTGGGGAAGCCAGGATTGATATGATTCTGGGCTTAATATAGAGAGTAGTATGGAATTAAACCCTTTTACTCTCAAAATAACACCCACCAACACACTGTACTCATCTTGCACATTCTCTCTCTCTCTCTTTCTCTCTCTTCCTCTCTCTCTCTTTATCTCTCTCTGCATCAATGTGGCTGTCAATGATATCAAATATCATTTTTTTTTTACCCTTGGGGAAACGTGTGTGAGTACCCATGCACTAAGCAGAAAGGAACCCGTGTTTGCTAATATCACAAAAAACCCTAAAGTAAATATTGTATTGAATTTGTATGGATCATTTGGGAAATCTGAAAGGAGTGTTAGGATGGAAATGTGAACCTCTTACTCTGAGTACAGTCATTTAAAGTGTGTTTTTAATGCGCTTTCTCTGAAATTTTGAACTTTGCTGTTTTCAAGGTAGCGGGGCACCAAAATAAAGCATTTAGGAAGAAAAAAAATGGCAAACATAAAAATAAAGGAGTGGGCCATCAACCCAGGCACCCCGTTCCTACCACTGAAATTAACCCCTGTTCAAGCAGCTGTGTACATGTGGTCTGACAAAATACTGCCTCTGCAAGTCAGCCAAGACATAAGGTCGGCTGATGTACATACTGCCTAAGACTGTATGCTGTGGTGGGCAGATGCAAATGTGAATGACACTAGAACAGACTGGTGGGTGAAGAGGGATGACCGAAAAGCCCCTGTATAAATGCTTCTATGCAATAATTTGGTTTCCTGTCCCGACATCAAGCACCCCATGAGAACGAGTGGACTTGCATGCGGAGAGCCTTGGGAGGTGGCCTTGGGGCAAGTGCCAACCTCTAACCTGAGACCTATTGTGGTGCTCATCTGCCCTGAAAACTCTGATGTGTTCAAAAAATTGATGATTTTAAAATATAATGAACGCTAGATCGCCGTTTAATGTTGCCTTTCAATGTTGTATTCTTTCAGCTCGACAAAGCGCCTCAAGTCGGTGGAGGATGAAATGGACAGTCCCGGAGAAGAGCCGTTTTATACAAGTCAAGGGCGCTCCCCGGGCAGCGGCAGCCAGTCAAGTGGATGGCATGACGTCGAGCCAGGTAATGAGCTGGCACGGCACAGAGACTCATCGCCAGAAAATGTTCACAGTGGCCTGGGCTTTAGTGCCCTATTAATGCTGAATTACTGTGAAGGAGGAACCCGAAAAAGAGAACAGGGTACAAACAAAGCAAGCTTTTATTTCTTTTTACACCCCATCTAAGCAAAAAAAAAAAAACGTAATTATTTTTCAGCGGCAGTCGTTTTTTTGATGACTGGATGTTTCTATGTTTTAGTTAAGATTTGTGACGTGTTGTGCTTATCGTAAGAACAATGTTTTACGCGTGGTGCGTAGCCTTTGCCTACTGTTATTCACAGACCATTCCTAACGTCTTAATCTGTTATCACTGCGCGTCAAATTAATTCTTGGAGTGTCCGCGCCTCACACATTTGTATGTGATTTGATGTTATTGCGCATGCGTAACGCCCTCAGTACATTCGGGTGGCGTGGGCCTGGATGTACAGTGGTGGGAGGAATCAGTTCAGTCATGCCTACGTGGGCATTAGGCCGGCCTTTTCGGGGTTTCTAGTTGCAGTGAAGCGGTAAGGGGGGGTGGGGGGGGGGTTCAGATGGTTGATCTTTTAGAGTGCGGGGATTGCCATTTACGCACAACAGCAAATAAGAGTCGGTTTTGCTTACTTGTGGAAATGCGGCATTCTATATATTCTCTTGCAAACATGGTGTTCTGCTGTTGTTTTAATAGTGCATGTTCAAGCTGAGGAAAAAAACTTGACAGTGTCTTACCCTTTATATGAATGTATTTAAAAGAGTTCAGCTCTTCACGAATAATGTGTGAGATTGCATTGTTATTTGCGTGGACGCACGACAGTAAAGCTCGCGTTTGACAAGGATGAGAAAAGGCGGAGTGCTATTGTCTGCAACTGCTCGGGCGATTACTTGGAAGAACAAGTGTCAAAAAACATATTTACCTTCTGTACACACGTTTGCTTTTGCCTCACCTAATACTCTTTAGTTGGTTTGTAAGAAAAGAAAAGCACAAGACCTTGCAACGTTGAGCACATAAGTGGAGAAACCAGACTTCATTGTTATTTGTCAACAAGTGCGGGTGCATTGATATCTTGAGTTTATTATGCTTATAGATTTACTTTTGGCCAAGGAGGCGAGAGTGTCCTCAGTTGGGCGATATGAAAAAAATTACCACAAGTGCGAAACTTGCCGATATGTCTTTAAATTCACAGCTCGTTCCGTAACCTAAATCTCGTCTTCTAAGGTTGGCTTGCAGTTTTACAGCCCTCAAGCGTGCTCGGATAGCTCAGAGAGTAAAGCATTTGCTGCTGACCAATGTGACTGAGCTGAAAGTCTTTTTTTGAATTTCCTCATGCGCGCGACCTTCAGGTCATCACCAAACAGGATATTAGTAAGACTGGGGTAACGCTAGCGCGTGTTAAATGCAGCGTAAAAAAGGCGCAAACGTGTGTAGTTACTCCAACTGGAAATTTTCTGTGTCTGTAACGTTGTAAAAGGCGCAAAGTCATGTTTTTTTAGTGTATCCTGTGTCACAACATAGTAGCAACACCTTTTGACCATTTTTGAACAAACTCCTGAATAAACCACATTACTAGATTTCGTGCGTGGTTATGTTTTGCACTGTTGTACTGGCAGGGGTTTGTTCCATGTTCTGCTGTGTGGTTGCTTGGTTAGGCTTTGGAAATCGGTTGTTCAAATTGTTCAATTGTCTAAAAGTAGGAAAGTGGAGTTTCTGGGGGAAAAACATTTCCAGCTTTTTCAGCTACCTGGTTTCCTAGTTTTGGAGTTTCCTATTTTTCTTATGAAATGTCGTAGGCAATGCTTTTAATTTGTCCTTTGTACTGTGCCCTGAATGGAACTGCTATCCTCACGTCTCTGGTTCACAACTATGTAACAACTGACAAGGGAGTGTGAACTTGGCAGGAGAAAGAGGTAGGTCGCCCAGGAGGAGTCACTGGTATTCCAGCACTCTGTGCAGTTCCGAAAGCAAACTCCTCCTCTTCCTGTCAAGATGCAGCTCATCAGCCTCATGACCACAGCACAAGTATTGTCATGTTTAGTGTTTGACATTCTGTGCCTCAGCCTGTAAATTATTCAAGTAGCGGGTTCAGATGAGGATGACTGCAGCAGACTGCAGTTTCCTATTATAGTGTCTATGTGTGCTTTAATTATATTGTGGTAGTTTTATCCCGCTGAGACTAAGAGTCAGTGCCATGGTGGACGAGGCCAACACATTATGTATTGGCTGCATCAAAAAGCTTTTTGAACAAATTACAAGTTGCACAGTACCTGAAAGTTCGACTCCCCCATGGGACTTGGCACATTTGAACATGTTACTGAAGAGGAAATGAAGTTTCAAGACATACAAGCCGAGAACAGAAATTAATTGAAATGTCTTAACATCAGGGGTGGTTCCTCCATAAGGGCGCAGGAGCGTCGCACCCCCACTCACCAACACCGCCCCCCCCCCCCCCCCCCCCCCCCCCCCCCCCAGCAGCGGCAGCTGCAAAACCTTTCAAAGAAGAGGATTCTAAACAATGTTTAATATCCTTTTCTTTGAAAGAGCGGGCCACAAGGGTGATGTGCAATGAGGGGGAATGCATAGCACTCCCCCTTCACTGCGCATGTATGTTTGGCCTGCCGTCTCACAGTAGCCGGGCTTGAGAGAACCTGCTCAGGCTCCCGGTCTGCCTTGCTATATTGGGTGGAAGTTTATTCAACATTGCAATAAATCAGCTGGTTCAAAACCATAAATTCCATGTTGTTTGCCTAATCCCAGACTCCATCTGTTGCTACCAACAGGAAGACCATCAGTGTGTGGAGACGCTCCAGCATACTGCATGCTACATAGCTGTTTTCTTAATTAATAAATATGTTAGTTTCTCTACCAGGGTACGTGGAGCAGCGTGCTATATATATATATATATATATATATATATATATATATATATATATATATATATATACACACACACTCTCTTTCTCTCTCTCTCTCTCCCTCTCCCTCCCACATTCTTTTCTGGAATCTGTATGAGACAATCAGAGCATGGAGATTGAATAGTTTGAAAAACGAAGGGCCTCATTCAGAACAGGAGGATATACTGTGTGTGTCCTGTTTATGATGTAAATATCACTCTGCACTCTAGTGTGAGTGGACAGGATATCCACCTACGTTTGGCAGATATCCAGCGTTAGCCAAACTCTAAATAACGGCCCAAGTCTTCATGAGGGAAGTGGTGTTCTCCAAGGTAATTTCATTTTTTTTTTTTTTTTTTTTTTTTTAAATATATTTTATTAACATTTTGTTATTATACATTTGTGTTTCGGTTCAGAGCAGTCACTTGCTCCTGTTATACATGAACACATAAACTGGTCACAGTTGTCGCATACATTACTCGTGTTACGCTGTTAGTTCTTACGGCGCCCCTAGTGTGTTTGTGCGGTTATCAGGTCCTGGCACTAGTGCTTTAAGCCCCTTGATCCACTACGCCGATTTCATCGTTAGTCTTAGTGTATTGGTTTTATGCCCTTTTTATATATAACAAATTTGTGATTAACAAACCCATTCCTATTTGTAACTTGGAGGGGGGACCATAAAGAGTGAGGATCGGAGATAATGGGAGGGAAAGGGAAAAGGAGGGGATGTAAGGGAGACCTGGAAGGGACAGGAAGGGTAGCCAAACTAAACAAAGGGTCAACTTTACAGCATTGTGTGGGTGATACTTGTGATTAATGTTCTTTAAGGAGCTGGCGCGCTATGACAGTCTTGTGGGGGCCATGTCCAGGGCGCACTAGTTTGTGAGCGGGATAGGAGTCTGCTTTTCCCACCTCTTCCGCCCCCTTGCTCCTGGGGCGTTGTGGGAGGTGGCTGTTCGCGTGGCTTTTTGTTTTTTTAATTTTGTTATTTTATCGTTTGTACATGTGGTCCTATTGTTAGTACAGGGACCTCAGGGCACCAACTTGGCAACCTCCTACTCAGGACCACCCTCTGATGCAAGCCGCCCTCCAGCCACCCCTACCTCAATGTCTGTTGTACTCCTGGTTAGTGCATCCCATGCCGTCACTAGTTCTTCCCAAGTCGGGGCAGTAGGAACAAGTCTGACGCCCTTGGCTTCCTCAGCTTTCAGGACCTGTAGTTCGGCCCTGGACCATTTCGTAACATCCCTTTTCCATTCGGTGAGCGATGGACAGGCTGGGGCCCTCCAGCCCTTTGAGATCAGCCTTTTATAAAGGGCTAGCGTTAGGTCCAGGACACGCCCTCTTACTCTCCCTTTTAATTCAGTTGGCTTGAGTCCCAGTAAACACAGGTCCGGAGTGGGCCTTAACTCCACTCCGAGTAGTCGGGATAGGGCAGCCAGTGTCTCCACCCAGCCGGTCTGAAGCACCGGGCACCCCCACACCATGTGGTCAAAATCTGCCTCGCCCCCTTGGCATCTTGGGCATGTCCTGGGGGTACCACCATATATTCGGAATAGTCGGTGCGGTGTGAGGTATGTTCTGTGCAGATAATTGTATTGGATGTAACGTAGTCGCATGTTACGTGAGACCACCCAGGGGTACGCTAGCACCCTGCTCCATTCTGAATCAGTCAATTCCCTCCCAATGGTGCCTACCCATCGCTCCCTCAGGGATTGCAAGGGGGCCAATACTGCATGGGTCTGGGCCCAGTAAATTTTGGCTATCAGATGGGGTTCATCCCCCGATGTCAGCAAAAGGTGCAGTACCCCGTGGACTGCGGGCTCTGCGTTTATCGTGCACCAATGATCTTTCAGGGTGTGGACCAGCCTCCAGTAGAGTAGGAACTGGCCCCGGGGAACACCCGCTTCCGTTAGGGCAGAGAAATCCCTCAGTACCCCCCCCCCCCCCCCGTTGAAGAGGTCGCTCACGGTCTCGATCCCTGCTCTCGTCCATGGGCCAAGTCCGAGGCCTCCCGGGCGCAGTCCCCCATCTCCCAGGGCCAGCGCCGAAATGGGCAGAGCCGGAGAATAGGGGGGACCCACTCCCACTCTTTTCATACACCTCTCCCAGCATGCCAATGCAACACTCGTCATTATGTTGCTCCCAGGTAGGGCTATCTTCCTACCTATCATGCGTGCCACAATCCATGTTGCGTCTATTGTCCCCTTAGAAGTGCACAGTTCCAGTGGACCCCTGCCCGACATCCAACCAGATACCCATTGTAGCTGGGATGCCAAGTAATAAGCCTCAAAGTCGGGGGCGCCCAGTCCTCCCATTTGAGTTGGTCTGCAGAGGGTTGTAAGTGCAGTGCGCCTACGCCCATCATCCCATATTAGTTCCCTTAGTAGTGTGTTCAGGTCGCGGAACCATGATGGGGGGATCAGCAGCGGTAGGTTTGCGAAGTAATAGAGGAGTCGGGGAAGCATAACCATTTTGGACAGCGCCACTCTAGCCATTACTGTTAGTTTCAATGAACGCCAGAACCCTACCGAGGACCTCAGCGATCGCAGTGCCCTGCCCAGATTACCCTCCCTGAGATCTACCAACTCGTGGAATATCTGGATACCTAGATACTTGAAGGTTCGGGGGGCCCAGTTCACGTCTGTCGGGCATGAAGCAGGACGCACACCATCAGGAGACAGGGGGAACACATACGTTTTGCCGCGGTTTAGGCGAAGTCCGGAGACCTCGCCAAAATTTTCTAAGACACTGAGAGCCCAAGGGAGGTTGCTGTTGCCGTCACCTAGGTATATTAGTATGTCGTCAGCATACAGGGAGACAATGTGTTCAGTCGGTCCGCACATCACCCCCCGTCCTGCTCCCTCCTCCCGCAGTCGGCTCGCCAGAGGCTCAATCGCCAGGGCAAACAGAAGCGGAGAGAGGGGGCATCCCTGTCTGGTTCCACGAAACACTGGGTATGCACTGGATATAATTCTACCCGTCTTCACTCTTGCCAGTGGGGACGAGTATAGTAGGTCAACCCAGCTCACCCATTTCTCGCCTAGGCCCATCCTCATCATCACCGTCCTCAGGTAGTCCCACCTAATTGAATCGAAAGCCTTTTCGAAGTCCACCGCTAACAGGAGCCCGGTCGGCGGAATCGATTCTCGGGGCATATGCATGACAGAGAAAAGACGTCTAAGATTTAGGGAGGTGCTACGGCCCGGAATGAAGCCGTTTTTTGATCGGCGTGAATCAGCGTGGGCATATGTGGGAGCAGGCGGTCAGCCAGGATCCTGCTAAGGATCTTAAAGTCGCTGTTCAGCATTGATAGTGGGCGGAAATCTGTCACCAAGGCTTCACTGTTAGTGGACTTAGGGAGTGGCACCACCAGCGCCTCGCGCATAGTGTCTGGTAACTCTCCGCACCGCAATGCCTCCGCGTACATTTCCGCCAGGCTTGGGGTCAACAAGGATCTATAGTTTTTGTAGAAGTCCATGGGGAGACCGTCCGTTCCGGGGGTCTTCCCAGGGGCCAGGTGCGCTATTGCCTCGTTGATCTCCTCTATTGTCACCGCACCCCCCAAGTTGTCCCTGTCCTCTGGTCTCAGTTCACGGAGCGGGGACTGTCGCAGATAATTGTCAAAGGTCACTGGCTCCCGGCTGCTAGGTCTACTATACAGGTGCATGTAATAATCTCTGAATGCGTCATTGATGGGGCCCGGGCTAAGTCTACGGTTTCCCTCTTTGTCTGTTACACTAGTGATGGGTTCACTGCTCCCGCCCGGGCGCACCAGCCACGCCAGAAGTCTGCCCGACCTCCCCTCCTCCGATTGCAGGGAAGCCAGGTATTTCTGCATGCTATGACATCTGAGCTTTTCTTCGACTTGGGAGTGCTCTCTGCGGGCACGGTTGTATTCTTCCTCCTCGTGGGCTGCAAGGCCCAGACCTAGCTCGCGCTCATGTATGACCTTCTCTAATGTGGTGAGCTCCTTTTCTAGTGTTTTCTTTACCCCTACTGACTGCCCCAGGCAAAAAACCCTCGTCCCCACCTTGAGTGTCTCCAATTCCACTGCCCTGGAGGAGGTGGATCCTTTGTTGGTCTCAATGTGTTCCGTTAGGTAGTCTCGTAGTGCCTCTCTATACGCTTGATCCTCGAGCGCCACGGGGGCAAGCCGCCATGATGGTATAGGGGGTCTATCCTGTGATGTCCTCAGTGTTAATAATAGTGGGTTGTGGTCTGAGATTGTTCGGGCTAGGTATTCAGAGCGTGTCATCCCACGGGCCAGGCCCGGGGTGCAGACCACCATGTTGATTCTGGTGTGAACGTGATGGAGACCCGAGAAGAACGAGTAGTCCCTGTCGGTTGGGTGCTCCAAGGTAATTTCATAAGTGGAATTTGATACATTATTATTTTCTTTCATGTGAGGACTTTCAAAGTTAATGATTCAGAACTGTGATCTTAGAGTTAGGGCCTGATTTAAATGTTGGCAGAGAGGGAACAGTGTCATAATGGCGATAGAGTTCCCTCCCTGGCAACATTATGGTCCACCTGCCTAATAAGGAAACAGGTGGACTGCAGGTTTGATGGCAGCAGAGACTAATCTGTCTCTGCCATGAGTCCTCTGTCTCTGCCGTGGTTAAACCCCTGCGACAGAGTAAGAGCTATCAGAGGTTTGGCTGTACAGGGAGTGCAGAATTATTAGGCAAGTTGTATTTTTGAGGATTAATTTTATTATTGAACAACAACCATGTTCTCAATGAACCCAAAACACTCATTAATATCAAAACTGAATATTTTTGGAAGTAGTTTTTAGTTTGTTTTTAGTTTTAGCTTTGTTAGGGGGATATCTGTGTGTGCAGGTGACTATCACTGTGCATAATTATTAGGCAACTTAACAAAAAAAAATATATACCCATTTCAATTATTTTTCATTACCAGTGAAACCAATATAACATCTCAACATTCACAAATATACATTTCTGACATTCAAAAACAAAACAAAAACAAATCAGTGACCAATATAGCCACCTTTCTTTGCAAGGACACTCAAAAGCCTGCCATCCATGGATTCTGTCAGTGTTTTGATCTGTTCACCATCAACATTGCGTGCAGCAGCAACCACAGCCTCCCAGACACTGTTCAGAGAGGTGTACTGTTTTCCCTCCTTGTAAATCTCACATTTGATGATGGACCACAGGTTCTCAATGGGGTTCAGATCAGGTGAACAAGGAGGCCATGTCATTAGATTTCCTTCTTTTATACCCTTTCTTGCCAGCTACGCTGTGGAGTACTTGGACGCGTGTGATGGAGCATTGTCCTGCATGAAAATCATGTTTTTCTTGAAGGATGCAGACTTCTTCCTGTACCACTGCTTGAAGAAGGTGTCTTCCAGGAACTGGCAGTAGGACTGGGAGTTGAGCTTGACTCCATCCTCAACCCGAAAAGGCCCCACAAGCTCATCTTTGATGATACCAGCCCAAACCAGTACTCCACCTCCACCTTGCTGGCGTCTGAGTCGGACTGGAGCTCTCTGCCCTTTACCAATCCAGCCACGGGCCCATCCATCTGGCCCATCAAGACTCACTCTCATTTCATCAGTCCATAAAACCTTAGAAAAATCAGTCTTGAGATATTTCTTGGCCCAGTCTTGACGTTTCAGCTTGTGTGTCTTGTTCAGTGGTGGTCGTCTTTCAGCCTTTCTTACCTTGGCCATGTCTCTGAGTATTGCACACCTTGTGCTTTTGGGCACTCCAGTGATGTTGCAGCTCTGAAATATGGCCAAACTGGTGGCAAGTGGCATCGTGGCAGCTGCACGCTTGACTTTTCTCAGTTCATGGGCAGTTATTTTGCGCCTTGGTTTTTCCACACGCTTCTTGCGACCCTGTTGACTATTTTGAATGAAACGCTTGATTGTTCGATGATCACGCTTCAGAAGCTTTGCAATTTTAAGAGTGCTGCATCCCTCTGCAAGATATCTCACTATTTTTGACTTTTCTGAGCCTGTCAAGTCCTTCTTTTGACCCATTTTGCCAAAGGAAAGGAAGTTGCCTAATAATTATGCACACCTGATATAGGGTGTTGATGTCATTAGACCACACCCCTTCTCATTACAGAGATGCACATCACCTAATATGCTTAATTGGTAGTAGGCTTTCGAGCCTATACAGCTTGGAGTAAGACAACATGCATAAAGAGGATGATGTGGTCAAAATACTCATTTGCCTAATAATTCTGCACTCCCTGTATGTCCACCCCCCTAATTTAGATGCGAGGGTATGCAGACGATTTTCTTTGGCTCTTACCGCCAGGACAAGCCTGACAGTAAGGAGCACAAAAAAGTGCCTAATGCCCCCATCACAGTGGGAGGAAATAAAAAAATCATTGTAAGTTTGCCAGATGATAATTTGATGAGTAGCATCTCCATCAAGGCGATGAAGTAAGCTACTGCGTCGTTGTGGCAGAGAAACAGGCCACCCACCGAGAATTAAATTGGGCTCTTAGTAATTTTAATCTCTATTTTGTTCCTGTGACTGAGTAGCTCTTCTGCTTACTACTTACCAGTAGTAGAAACTGAGATATGCTTTTGACAAACCTTTAGACGTTGGCAAAAGCAGTGTTCAGCAACTTGATGGAAATTATTTCTACAGTAGACATACGTTCACAGTTGGTGGTAAAGCATTGATTGCACATACATTAATTCATTATACTTTGTTACTCACTCTGCCTTTGACTTAGTTTGCATTCATTTACTGTCGTCTTTTGTGGTCAGGGGTAGAATGCTTCTCTGTTAACATCGGACAATTAGGCCACAGTTTAACAGAATAGTCATCACTTAATCTTTTATATGGAAATCAACAGCTTCACTCTACAATGCAATTGTCTTTGAAAATACATTTTGCATCACCTTTACATTGCTTCTGTGGACAGACCTTGAAGGAAACAGATCTAATTTCAGTATAAATTGCTGTACAGGCAAACCCTCACTGTCTCTGCTTATTTGAAGTCTTAGCTCCCAAGACATAAATTCCCTAGAGTGGCCAGTGAAACCAATTTTGAGGCGAGCAGCCTAAGAGAACTGTGCTAACCCCTCAGTATAGCAGTCACATATTTCAGGTACGTCTACTTTGGTTTACGTACGAATTTGTTATGGAAAGCCTGATGCATTACCTTCCATGATTTTCTGATGCTGAATTAATTGGTCATTTCTATTGAGGTTGTCACAAGTCTTTAATTAAGGATCCAGCTTCTTGATTTCCACACACAACTAACATCTGTCCACCCACCCACATGCAGTAGATTTCCCGACATATCCTTCTTTTTATAAAACACAACTCTCTGTAATGTCTCCTGGCACATTTGGGCTAGGAGACTTCTTAAAGGTTTACAAATGGCAAAGAATCATACTTTTCAGTTGGCCTGCAACACTCCTTCTGCTCTGGGTTCTCCCACTCCTTATATCACAGTGACTGTCCGGCTTGTCTTATTTCTTCATGTATTTGTCCTCTTCGAAGCCTAAAGCTGGCCCTCAACATCGGTTTAGTTTCTTTGACAGAGTTTGATTTCCAGCGGCCATGATATCATCAAGGCTTTCGTTGAAATCTCTTTTACGCAGGCGGCCTACATGGAAGAGTCAGAAGGACTTTTACCAATATCTCTCAGATTTACATTAGTGCCACTATACTCTTCTGGTAAACCAAACTGAGCATTCGCATGTTACGTGATACGGTACAAAACCCCCATAATATTATTGTAGAAAAATAACTACAGTCTAATTAAATTCTTGACAGTTTGGTGAATGAATAACAACAGGGAGCTTTCATTGCAGGAATTGAGGTAAAGTCTTACCATCTTGAGATATCAAAGTCTCTTACCATTTTCAAAGTGTTTCCTCACATACAAGCTTTGTTCAGTATCTCACAAGAATACTTACAGAGTTCACTAGAATAATTCACTCCCCATCATTCCTATCCACACACACACTTTCTCTCTCTCTACATATGTGTGTGTGTGTATATTCTAAAAGACCATGAAGATACTGGTGTTCCAAGGCAGCCTGCAGGTTCCTGCTACCTATGTAAATCAGTACAAAGTACCACAGCAATCAAGGAAACACTCAGACACAGATGTAGGTATGAAGGAAACCGTTTATTATGGCTGACTTCTCCCAATGCGTTTCAGCCCCAGACGGGCCTTTCTCACATGATTTCAAGTAACTATAACTTGCGCCCTAAGGTAACTATAACTCGTGCCCCCACCATGCACAGTTTTCTCTTAAAAAATGTGACTGCTAATGTTTCCTTGATATTTTTTATGATGTTATAAAAGTTGTCATGAGTGCTGTAATATCTGGGGTAAATAGCAGTGCATGGTGTGTGCGTGAGTTAAAGTTACCTTGAGCAGCGAGTTATAGTTACTTGAAATCACTCTAAGCATAACTGCTGAATTTCTATGGTTTTCGACAAGTAAATTTGGAACCTAACTATAACGTACCTGTAACCTTTGGGTTTTTTCAGTGAATTTCTGAGTTGTTTTTTTTTAATTTTTATTTCCTAACTATTACATCCCTCCAGCCCTTGTTTTTTTACAGTGAATTTCTAAATGTTTTTGAACGTAAAGTTATTTTAATAACTATACGTTAATCCAACCACTGCAGGACACAGTCTCAGCCTTGAACGGCAGGGGTTTGCAACAGGGCCTGTGGCCAACCCCCTATAACTAACCTACCGTGCGCAATGGGGTTTGGCTGCAGAGGCTGGCCTGTGGCTAGGCTCTGCAGCCAACCCCCTATAATCACGGAACCCTGCGACATGTTCCATCTGTTTCTGCCTTTCTGCTCTTTTCTGGCTTTCTGTTTGTCCATCTCTGCCCATTTCTTGTATTCTTTTTCCCACTTCTCTGCACATTTTCTGCTTGTTTCTTGCCCTCTGTTTGTGCCTTTCTGCTCATTTATTGTCCTCTGTTTGTACCTTTCTGCAAATTTCTTGTTCTCTGTTTCTGCCTCTTTGCCCATTTTCTACTCGTTTTTTGCCCTCAATTTGTGCCTTTCTGCCTATTTCTTCCCTCTGTTTGTACCTTTCTGGTCGTTTTATGCTCTTTTCTTGCCATCTGCTTCTGCCTTTCTGTTCATTTCTGCCCTCTGTTTATGCCTTCCTGTCTGTTTCTTGCCCTCTGTTTGTGCCTTTCTGGTATTTTTATACTCGTTTCCTGCCCTTAGTTTCTGCCTTTCTGCTTGTTTCCTGCTCTCTGTTTCCTCCTTTCTGCTCATTGACTGCCCTCTGTTTCTGCCTTTCTGCCAGTTTTCATAACTTTTTTTTGCCCCCTGTTTGTGTTTTCTGCTCCTTTCTGCCCTCCGTTTCCGCTTTTCTGCTTGCTTCTTGCCCTCTGTTTCTGCCTTTCTGTTCATTTCTTGCCGTCTGTTTCTGCTCGTTTCTTGCCGTCTGTTTCTGCCTTTCTGTTCGTTTCTTGCCCTCTGTTTCTGCCTTTCTGCTCGTTTCTTGCCCTGTGTTTCTGCCTTTCTGGCAGTTTTCTGTTCATTTCTTGCCCCTTGTTTGTACCTTTCTGTCTGTTTTCTTGTCCTCTGTGCCTTCCTGTCCGTTTCTTGCTCTCTGTGCGTTTGTGTCCTTTTTCATGCCCTCTGTTTGTGCCTATCAGGGCTGGCTTTAGGGTAGTGCAGGTGGTGCGACTGCACTGGGCGCTGTCCTGGGGAGGGGCTCTGTTTTAGCAACAATGTATGATTTTAAAAACACCTGCTGCAGTGCTCCTTGTGGTACAGCTTTCAGGTAGCAATACAAATATCAGGATAACTCTTGAGATTGATAGTACTGCTGGAGCGACAGGGATTTTTGTCCAGAGGCAGTTTTGATTTGCCATAAAATTGTGCAGAGGGATAATGTGCCTGCTGCAAATAATGCCTACTGTGCAGATCACAGATGTGTATTTTATATGGATAGATTAGTCGATTACTACTTTTATCACAGAGATCCTTTTGTTAACTCAAATCATAAGATACAACCCTAATACAAAACAGTGATTGTTGAACTGTCAGCAAAGAGCTGCATGTAAACTGCATAAAATAGGTTAGGATGTTATGTTTTTTCCCCTATTCTTTCATTATCCGTTCCTAATGGTGCTAAAAAGGGTTCGTTTGGGTAGATGAACACTCTTATTAGTAAGGCCAGCTTTTACCAGTACCTTAAAATAAAATGAAATTTATGTGAAAGAGGGACTGCAGAGAGATGAGGGGGCACTTTTGCCTGGTGGTAGTAAGGGGAAATATGAGGAGGAGGTCATTGGGATGGGGGTACCAAAAATTACCATTGCACCGGGGGCCACCAGTGCTAAAGCCGGCCTTGGTGTTTATGTTCTTTTTTTCTGCCCTTTTGGACTATCTGAGACAGTGGGGAGAGCCTCAAGCCCCCTTCCTCCATGGCCCCAGCCGGCTTCCACCTCCTGCGGAAGTTGGCATTGCTCCAACAAGCAGGTAGCTGCTTTTCCTAACAGCTCCTTGCTCGCTGGAGCAATGTTTTCATCTCTGTTCCCTGTATGCATATCTGCGTGCATGGAACAGAGATGAAAACTCTGCTTTCTGACAGCTGGCCCTTTTTAATAGCTCTGTCCTGGGGGTCATAGCAGGAGCCGGACATCGGGGGTGGGGGTCCCCAAGGCCATCAGTGGCTCCTCGAGGGGGGGGCCCATGGCCCCCCTCCAACAACAAGAGCCCCTGGGAGGTGGTGGTCTCCAGCATTAAGGGTGTCTGAAACGGACCCCCTATGATTATTTTGAATATCACCCTGGGGAGGTGGTGGTCCCTGGGGCTGCGGGGGAGCCACGCATCCCCCCACACAATAATATAAATGCCACGGGGAGGTGGTGGTCCCCGGGGCTGCAGGGGGTAATGTGGCACTCCGCATTAATTCTGACTGAAGCCCTGGTGAGTGGGGATCCCCGGGACTGCGGGAGCAGAGTGGTCTTCCCCGTATCCCAATAACTTGAAGCCCCGGGGAGGTGGTGGTCCTCAGGGCGGTGGGCCTCCCCCACACAATGAAAACATTTTGCCCCTGGGAGGTAGTGGTCCCTGGGATGCCGGGGGGCCATTGGCCCCCACACATATTTTCAGCATCTCCCCTGGGAGGTTTTGGTTCCTGGGGCTACTGGGGGGGGGGGGGGGGAGCAGTTGCCCACCTACACCCCTCATTAACCTCCCCATTACAAAAAAACTATGGCCTCTGGACTTGGCCCAACCAGGTGCATAAAAAAACATGAAGTGCAGGAGCCCGCGCTTCGTTTTTTTTTATTAAAAAAAAATCTGTGGATCCATGTATCCACCACAGTTCCTGCTGCAAATTTGAAAAAAATGCTTTTTAGCCCTGGTTGTGGGGGTTGGAGGGCTTCTGGGACCCCAACACCAGAAATATGGGGGCAGGAGTCTGTACCGCAGCCCCTTTTTTTTTCTTCTCTTTTTTTCACATTTTGGCTAGAGCTGAGTCCCAACATTCCTTGTTCAAGTACTGACAGCCAATCAGATCTCGGCATGAAATTGGGAGCGGTCGCATATCCTTTGCATCCCTATGTATACAAATTTGGATTTCCTTTAATTTCTCAAAAACTACTGAACGGATTTACACCAAATTACAAAAAAAAGCGCTTTCTGGACCAAGAACTAGCTTTGTAAAAACAGCTTTTTCTGTGCTTAATTTGTAAATAAAAACATGCCAGTGCTCAAAGCTCCCCTCTGAAACACGCAATGCTGCAAATAAATGTGCCAGCACAGAGGCAGTGTAATTCTAAAACCATCTTGGGCTTCTTTATTCCATTTACTGCCACTTCAGCTCACTCTTTTGGCTCTCTGCTGTCTCCCTATGTGACGCTTTTTCTTTTTTCTCCTCCTCCGTCTTACCAATCTGTCTCTTTTGCTCGCAGTAAATGCCTGATGCAAAAAAATAAGCTCCAGCCCTAAAAAATAAGTGCTGGTGCCCTGCACTGGAAACCACCAGCACAAATTAAGCACTGGTCCTAACTATAACTACCTAGTGGCGACCACTACTAGGTAATATATATATACACATATATATACACACACACACACACACGTACGGGTTTAATATCTCACTGGAATACCTCCCTCAAATATTTCAGAACACACACTCTCTCTGTCTCTTTAGCTCATTTTTTTCATTTGTTTTTATCTCAGTGCTCATTAACAAAAATGTTCTTTCTGTGACTCAGTGCCCACATTTTCCTGTATTTTCATTAGGATTAGCATTTTCTGTATGTCATTGTGTGAGTTTTGAAGGCTTTGGTGGTCACGTGCTTTGGAGGAGGAATTCTAGAGTTCACCCTATTCTGTGTGGTTCAGATTAATCGGATAGCAGCTGAGCCATTGTTCTGTGGAATCAAATGCCAGAGAAAATCCCATTATATAATTATAGTGAAACTAAAGAGCTTCATAAACAGATTATGGAGCTCTCTAATGTTTGTGATTTGAACTTTATGTTGCAGTCTGATGGTCCCAAATGCAAATCAGCAGCAAAATGTCCTGCGTATCTGGTGCTCTGGTAAATTGGACAGCACCCTTGCATTGTGACCTTAAATAAATTCAAATGCGGAGTTGTCAATTGCCCAGCGCTCTGCTTGTGTTTGTGCCTGCTCTTTGACATGCCGGAGACAAAGAGTGCAGAGTGAAATAGGTTATTAGTTCACGCGTTAGTGCTGTATTCATAATTTGTTTATTTTCAGCTGCTAATACCAGTACTAGTTCACAGTCACCTAGGATTGTTTCAGAATCCCAGTACTCTTTCTGCAGGTGCATGCAAGAGCAACTGCGAGGGCACCATAGCATTCTGGCAAAGCCTGAGCCAAATCACTATTTAAAAGTCTCTGTCTGGGCCACACCTCCTGGGCCTGTCTTCACTTTTGGCCCCTCCCTCTTCCCCTCTTGAAGAGATTGAACGTGTTCTTTTGCACAATGCCTGCCAGACTGATAGCACTGTTTTTTACCTGTCATCCCTGAGTATTTTTGTGTCGAGTCGCTTTATCGTGCTGGGATGGCCCCTTGCGCTCTATCCTGGACGTTTTGGATTCAGTGAGTGAAATTATTTTTTTCCCATTTCGTGCCAGATGACTCTTACTAGGTTTCCCCGCAGACTGGGGCCTGGACAACCCATGTACACTTGTGCTGTGATTACCTTTTAGCTAGAATTGGTTAAATTACCGAACAGACCACTGTGGAGCAGGGTTCCTTGGGAGTTCCAGTGGAGACACCTCCTCAGTGATGTAGTCTTTCTGGATAGACTGCCCAGACTGTGAAAGGACTCACATTGCTGGAGTGTAAGCATCTTCGATCACAGGCAAGTCTGTGGCGACCATAAGGTTCAGGTCAAGTCTAACACCTAAAACGTGCACAAGGAGCCAAGTGGCTTTATAGCAGGACTTTAAAATGACATCCTTGTAGATTGTTGAGGGCCCTTGGAAATACTGACTTAACATGCTATTATCTTCATCGAGCTCCTAATAATCATCACAACCCTCAAAGGGAAGTCTAAAGAAGAGAGCAAAGGCCTCCACACATCAGTTCCAGATGCAAAAATAGGCAGGTTTCTCAGAGGCAGGGGTAAGTACCAGAATTGCCCAAAAGGCACATTGACCTCCGATTGTAGATCAGAATGTCAAAGACATCATTCTAAAAACATATAGTGGCCAAAATATTGACTTCCAAAACACTGTGAAGTTAAATAGATGTGGGCAGGGCCACTAAAATAATGTGGCAGGACCAAATAATGTGGCTGGGATGAGTAAATTACGTAACAAGAAAAGGCAAACTATTAGGTATACTGTAGCACAGTTTGTAGTAGTATTATTTTGCCATTTTGCACATAGTAACACCAGGCAAAGGTTTAACACCTAGCTAGAGCAATCAGCCACTGAATGATGATCAGTTAACTTTTGCCAAGGTCTGTCCATTGAGCGGCAACAAGCATCACAGTGTTTTGAGTAATATGTAATCAATTAGACCTAAAAATAATTTTTTTTAAACTATGGAATTAATTAAGCATACAAAGGACTGCATGATAAGTGCAGCAAATCCATTATTATTCAGAAAAGGCAGTGTCCGCATAATTACATTATTACATTGACCCTGTATGTAGGTAAATGTACATTTACTAGTCTTAATTCTACATCCACATACCTTGAAGATGCATATATTGTCAAGGTACATATCTGTAGAGTTAGTATAGTAAACAAATACGTACCTATATATACTTACCTCCACAATAGTTTGGTAATCAATATTTTGCTGACAATATTTTTGTAGGCCAATGTTTCATGTAAGACATTCTTGCAGTATACCTATCAGTTTGTGTTAACGTTGGTGATATCCATTATGTGCACTTATACACACATAAGTCTAGTTAGCTTGCTCATCCCAGTATGAAATGTTACCAGTCTGTAGTCACTACACAAAATTACATCCCTGCTCTTAAACCCTGGCCCTGACTTGTTAATTGAGGGACTAGCTTGTGGGCTTGAAAATGCCCTTTTAATTCCCTTGCCATTACATGACTTTGGGATCCAGTGGACCTTTGTGCTCATGGCTCACTTTGTTTAAGAGTTTTCTACTGCTGATACAGAGTGGGTCACTGTTAGAAATGGGTCCTCTAGTTGGCAGTCAGTTTACACCCTGTTCAAGCATGAACCCTCCCTCTAGTCAGGGTAACGGAATCACACTCCTAAGATAAGCCCTGCTCACCCCCTTAGTAGCTTGGCACAAGCAGTCAGGCTTATCTCAGAGACAATGTGTTAGGTATTTGTCCCCACACACACAGTAACATAGTAAAAACACTACATATGGACATCACACCAGTTTAGAAAATGAGCAAATATTTATTTAAGTAAAACAAGACCAAAACAACAAAAATCCAATAAACACAAGCAAATATATTAATATTTAAAGATTAAATCCCAATAAAGTGCTTAGAAAACACAATACCTCTGACTGGTGCTATCACGGCATCATGACAGAGTCGTTCCCAACAGTCTGACACCACTCGCAAGGGAGTGCGGCGCCGGTTCGGAGTCGCACAGACCCCAGGTACAGTACCTTAGAAACGAGGCAAATTCAAAGACGTGTCACAGAGTCAGGTAGGTGAGGCATCGCTGGAGCTGGTGCGGCATCAGTTCCTTACTGCTGCGCAGGAGGTGAGGCGTCCATCCCTCACGGTGGCACCGGAGGTGAGGCAGCAGCAAGGCGTTGGTTCCTAACAATGCGGTGGGATCGATGAGTCCAGCAGGTCCAGACGCGATGAGGCGACTTTGCGGTGTCGTGGTCACACCACAGGGCCACAGGCACAGTGGCGGAGTCTGGTGTCATGGACATCGTTGACACGGCACTCTGGACTCACGATGTTGCAGGACTTCAGAGGTTCTAGGGCGGCATTGGGCCTGCGGTGTCGGTCGTGGTCGTAGTACTTCAGCAGGAACCGTAGTCTCGGGTTCAGGCAGCAGCGGGTAGTCCGACAGCGGCGCTGGTTCTGGGGTCGTCCGGAGTCGATGTGCCTGTTTTTTCTTCTCTTATGCCATATTTCACTCCCAGTGGCCCAGGAACTGGAGTGGGCACCTTTTGGCAAGTCAGAGACCTCAGCAAGAGAACACAGTGGCTGACAGGTGAAGTCTCTGATGTCCCTGGGACTTCTTAACAGGAGGCAAGCTCATGCTAAGCCCTTGGAGAAACTTCACAAGCAGGATACACAGCAAAGTCTGTGTCTTTGTCCTCTCCAAGCAGAAGCAGCAACTGCAGGTCAATGCAGCAAAGCACACACAGCAAACTTCTGCATTTGAAGTAAGCATACATCAAAGGAAATTATTTGTAGAGCACTTGACCCTTCCTTCCATGCCCTGGTCCCAGACACACTCCAAGGGGTTGGAAACTGGACTGTGGATGAACAGGCACGACCCTGTTCAGGAGCAAGAGTTCGCTCCTCCCACTCTCTAGCCCAGGAAGACCCATCAGGATTTGAAGGGCACAACTCGGCTGCCTTTGTGTGACTTTCTAGAGTGAATTCACTACTAGCCCAACTGTCATCCTCACCCAGACATGTACTCCACAGCCAGGCAGAGGCACAGAATGGTTAAGCAAGAAGATGCCCACTTTTCTACAAGTGGCATTTTAAACATGCAATTTAACAGCCACCTTCACTAAAGGATGTCTTTTTAAATTGTGAGTTTCTAGACCCCAAGCTCCATATAGCCATCTGCTCCCAATGAGAAATTACACTTAAGAGATATGTCAAGGCAATCCTCATGTTAATTTATGGGAGAGATGGGCCTTGCTATAGTGAAAACCGAATTGGGCAGTATTTCACTATCAGGACATGTAAAACACACTAGTACATGTCCTACCTTTTAAATACTCTGCACCCTGACCATGGGCCTACTGCTGAGCCTACCTTAGGGGTGCCTTATATGTACTAAAAGGGAAGGTTTGGTTCTGGCAAGTGGGTGCACTTGCCAGGTCGACATGGCCATTTAAAACTGCACACACAGACACTGCAATGGCAGGTCTGAGGCCTGTTTACAGGGCTTCTCATGAGGGTGGCACAATCAGTGCTGAAGGCCCACTAGTAGCATTTGATTTACAGGCCCTGGGCACACATGGTGCATTATCCTAGGGACTTACTAGTAAATCAGATATGCCATTCATGAATAACCAATCATAATCACAATTTACACAGGGAGCACTTGCACTTTAGCCCCTATCAGCAGTGGTAAAGTGACCAGAGTACCAGAACCAGCAATAACAAAATCCAGCACACAGTAAGGAGGCAGAGGCAAAAAGACAGGGGAAACCATGCCAAGTCTATCAGTTACTTTCATTTTCATGTGTCTCTTCATTGAGGAGATGGTCAAGCAGTCTTGGGTCTGTGCTGCCCAAGAACACAGCAACATAATCTAGAAGGTTGTTCTTCTTAGGACAGCTTTCTATTTGGAATTACTTTAACATCCACAGCCCTAGAGAGATCCTTAGTCTTGGCTTCTTCCAGTGTGATTGGAAACGCTCTTGTGGTCAGTGCTGAGTCACAATCTAAGTTCTACATCAGACACGATTCTTTGCATCAACATCTTGGTATTGCAGGCTGCTCTTTTGTATTACAGGACTTGAATTAGTATAGTACAAGAAAGTACTGGTCTCCACTGATAACATCTTTGGGACATTTTACAACAACAAGCAGGGGTATCCGCTCCCTCCTCTGTGAATGCCGCAAGTTGAATTTTGAATCTGGGGGTCTGATCAAGTTTGTATGATTAATTTCCATATACCAACCATGAGTTTAGTATACTCAGAGAGCCTCAGACTGTCTCCACACGTCAGTTGTACTGCTTTCTTGTTTTGTTGGGGTAACACACGATTACTTTGCTTCTGATAAGAATGTGAAAGTTCCTTGTCAACCCCTGTTTGTGTAAGGACTTGATTAATTAATAGCAGTTTCCCAGAATCTGATTAAACAAATGCTAGTTGGAATGTATGAATCCTCTGGGAGTGCTCAGTTAACAAGTGTTGAACTAGCAGTCATGAACACCTACAGATCTCTAGTCAGTCTACCAATGTCAGCAGTTAATTGGTGATCTCTGGCAAGTGCTCTGTATTTCTCCCCAGATGATCTGCTGCCTTAGGATGCCACCCGTGGGAACCACAGAAGGAGAACTTTCAAAGAAGAGGGAATATTAAGAGTAGACTAATAGCTATATGTTGTGTTGGATGTCATTGGTACATGTTGGTGTCTTCATCCAGTTTCTAACCTACTTGGAGAAAACTGTGTGACATGAGTTATTGTACAGTTGTTGCCAGTATTGTTATTGCTTTTGACTAAACTCCATGGGGAAATGTTTGAAAATGCATTTTTAGAGGTACATATGGACATATCCTGCCTAGCTTCCTTTAGCTACAAACTATATCCAATAGTGCAGAAGTGCTGGAATGTCAGATGTCTCTGTTGACTGTCAAGTAGCTCCTTAGGTTGAGGCTCTGAGACCTCTAGGTTTACTAATTCATTTAAGCGTTTGACTCTGTATTTTTTGATGTGGTTACTTCATAATGAAAAATTCACAAGATATGGAAATCTTTTGGCACTTTCTTGTCATGACATGTCAGGGCTAAGGAACAATCCTTATTTCCAGAGGCGTAGCTTGGTCGGTAAGACTGGGGTGGGGCTGGAATGGGGGGAGCTTCAGAGTTCCCAACAGTCACGCTGGTTAAAATACTTTATACAAGAGGAGGGCAGAAAGGCGGCCTTAGGGAGCAGCAGGAAGGTAGATTACTTTGAATTGTGAGCACTACTTATAACTCTGTGTGTGTGTGTGTGTGTGTGTTCTTGTCTACATGTGTATGTAACAATCTCAAGTGAAGTCCAACTAACACTTCACCATATCCAATGTAAAGCACCTGTACCCAACTAATTTACTACAGAATACATTAGTGGGATGTAACACACCAAACATCACCTATAAACTACGCCCCTGCCTATTTGACACCAAATGTTCTCTTGTTAATTCATTGACCTTAAAAAATGTATGGCTCTTCCATTGCTGTTCCTCTGGGCATGCATTAATTAGAGAGTTTAGCTGAGCACTATCTTTACAGTCCACTCCACTTTTTCAGTACAAGTAGTGAATTCACATACATGGATCATGTTTATTTTCAGTTGTAGCTAGTGAATTTACCTATATGTGTCACATATTTTTAATTGCAAGTTAGTGAAGTCACGCGCACATATCACGTTTTTCTCAGTGACTTGTGAATTCACCTACATGTATCAAGTATTTTTCAATACGAACTAGTGAATTAACGTGCACGTATCACCTTTTTTTTAGTAAAAGTCAGTGAATTCACCGATATGTATCAACATATGTTTCAGTACAAGTAGTGAATTTACATACATGTAACCCATATTTTTCAGTACAAGCTATACATATCATGTATTTTCCAGTACAAGCTATTGAATTCACATATCTGGATACCGAATACATTGTAGTTTATAGTGTGTTTGCTTTGTGTGTATGTAAAGCAAACACATATTTAACAAACGAACAGTGGCGGCTTCTCCGCTTTGGTGGAGGCGCATTGCCCCGGCAACATCACCTGCAAAACGTGAAAAATAAAATAATAATAATCTATGTTTATTATTGTTTTATATTTTTGGGGAAGCGGGGCTACGGTGCCTGACAGCCATGGGGGTGGAGTGGTGTGCAAACCTAGGGGGCTCAGGCCAATCCTAACGCTGCTCTCATACTGCCAACAGAATGAAAACAGCGTTTGGATTGGCCGGGCGGCTGTTCCTGCAGTGGATAGTGAAGCCTGAAGAGCTGATGCATAGGTAAGTTATTTTTTCTTTTGTGTAACCATCCACCTTTGCCCGCATGCCCCCGCCCGACTTTGTCCCGATACCAGACGCAACTACAAACAAATCACTTTACAGTTGTACCACGTATCCTACTGTGATGGACAACCTTGTGTAGTGTAATGAATGTTGAAAAGTTAAAAACACATATATTATTTACTATTTTTACTTATCTGTTGATGGTAGAGTCCCCTATGAAGACATTTTTCTGAGTAAACTAACTTGTATAACTAACTCAAATAGTAAATTCTTGGAAGATGAACATTTCACATAGTGCTACTATTAAATGGGGCTTAAATTAATATGAAATTATATGCTATGTAAAGTCAGTTGATGACTTCTTGATGGAAAGCACCTTATTTAAAAACACCACATGCTGCAACATTAATTTAAATGTGGTGGATGGCTAGCAAACATTCTCTCTGGATTGGTATGTTGTGCATATTTCACACAACTGCACATAAGGTTTGCCGTATTTTAGTACCGCCTCTTCCTCTTAAAATAATAATACAACCTTCGCGCAAATACCAATAGCCGTCCTATGTGAAGTGATCCTGAGTTTTTTTTGTATTTGCCACTGTGTCAGGGTTTTTTTTCTCCTTCCCAGAGGACTGATTCATGGTGCACAAAAGCCCTCTCTCGGTTTTGAAATATGTCAATACTCAAATGCTGAAAAATGGCGCCCTTCCACTGTCCATTAGCACGAAATGCGTCTGTGCCCTCTTTATTGTGCGAGGAAATGTCACCCCATAATAAAGCGGCAACCTCTCTGTCCAGGGCAGTGCTATATATCCCTGCTCCTGAAAGCCTCCAAGGGCTCGGAGGGAGAGAAATAGGGGTCCAGTCTGAGGTGACAGACAAACTGCACGAACTAACAGGTCGAGGGCAAGTCAGTTTATTTGTTGAGATGAACAGCAGAGAGAAAGCTAAAAAAAAAAAAAAAACTCATGCTCTTGCCATAATAGGGTCTGGGATAAAAATGCTGACTGCGCTAAGCATTGATTCCAGCAGACAGACTCTTTTTAGCGTTCGTTACTTGATTTCACAGTTGAAACAATTTTAAGAGGCGTAGGTCCGTGATGTTTTAAATTGAGCTGAAACTCTTTCTTCATCATCACAACCGCCTGCATTTTACACTGTTGCACACATGGATACGTTCAGAACATGTATCCATTTTTGACTTCCTGGAACACATTTACTGTATTCCCCCACATTTATTTTGAGTTATTTCCAAGTTAGTACCTTTAATGGCACGTAGGAGCAATATATTCATTTGCTGCGCACACTTCTGGCCATCAGCGGCTGGCGCCTACATCATGCATTTTATAGATTCTTAAAAGTTATCAGTGCATTCATAATGTGTTTTATTAATTAATCTCTATGAGTCCATAATCTTGAATGTAGTGACTTCCAGTGTCAGGACCTCAGGGTTCTGTGAGAATGCATAAATACTAAAAGAAGGACTGTGCATGCCCATGTCCCTTATAGCAAGATGCCTACCTTGTGCCACAACATACATAGTGGCCCGTGCAGACTTCATCTCAGGCATAATCCAGAACTTTGAATCAGTTTCTGGGTCACTGTGTTCTTCTGTAGGCGGCAGTCTGGGTTTTTCTGAACCTAATGTTTTTGGGATGGACAGTGGTGTTGAGTACTTTCTCTTGGGATTCAGCGGTTACTTGGTTTGAAGTCAAACATTTCCCACCATGTGGAAGATGTGTTGCAGTAGCCTAGTGTAGTCTGTGTTTGTCATGTTTTCAGAAATACACCCTCTACTTCCATCTTTACCTAAAAACACATGGGGGGCATTCACAAAACAAGTAGAAATCTCCATGAGAATTTTCACGTTTACACGTGGGTGCAGATTTACTACTTTTTTGAATTTACCAATTTCTGTAATTTCCTGGCACAGATTTATGTGTTGATTCCTTTGGAATCACATGTTTCCAAACTTTTCCTTGCATGGTAAATGGCCAGGAGAACCCCATACAGATGGAATGGATTTTTTCGTACAAATGCAGTTTAAAAAATTCTCATTGAGTAAAATATTTTTCCCCGTGGATGGAGGACTCCCCCCCTTTAAATGGATGTATGCCTGCAAGAAATGCCTATGTGAATTCCTCTCAGGAGTAGAAAAGGTAAATGTGATCATAGATGTAAGCTTACCACCAAACTTACCTTCGCAGATAGAGCCCATGCCCTATATCTGATAAAGAAGCAAAAAAAGTGATGGGTGGAATGTTTTAGTTCATTTCATCCCCTGGTAATTACTTGTGCCTTCTTCCAGTCCATCCTGTTTCACACTATGCTCCTCCAGACAGAGACAAGCCACAAGTAAATCAGTCTTTGTCCTGCTCCACTAATAATAAGCCACTATGAGCTGTCAGTCCCTAGTAGGTGAAAAACGATGTACTGGAATGTGGCTTTGTTTCCAGTGGCTGAGTTTCATTCAAGCATCTTGTCAATCACTTTATTTGTAATAAGAGACACCCTAAGTGCCAGAAAAGTCTGCCAAGGGTCCTGGAGCTTGCTGTGCCACAGAACTCAAGCTATACCTCATCAATGAGACGCTGAGGGTTCTTATGTTACCATCTGCAGGGATACTAGTGTGACAGTTTAGATGGGCTGTTCTTATTGAAGCAGGATCAAGACTCCTTTGCTTCTGGATGGTCTCTGTCTAGAGTGGCATATAGTGGAATGTGATTCCCCTTCCTAGAATGCTTGAATTAGCCTCAGACACTGGTAATTACTCGTGGCTCAAATGCAGTCCATTGCTTTCTCTCACTATGCTACTCTAACCAGAGACCACTAATCTTGCAATGACCTACCCAAGCTAAGGGATGCAGTAATATGGCATCTCCTTACCAACTTTTAACACTCCTTGAACTACAACTGAAGGTTGGAGCATGTCATTGTTTCAAGAAGTACAATCATTGCAGTCGAGTTAAGTGTGAAATGCTTCTTCAAATAGTATGAGTGGCCAGGTGGGCCTGCACGCTTTGCATACATATAATACCCTTTTGTCTATGATATTACACGATGCATAGATCTCCTGTGTTGCCTATTGAAAATGAACTAAAATCAGCCATTAAGTGCAACATTATGTCTACCTGAATTGGAACCTTCACCGTGTCTCCTGTGTAAATGATATGTGTGGGGGTACATTGGTCACGGAGTGAACACATTCTTATCTACTGCTTGATCTAACAGTATGGTGTTTTAGTATGCCACACTCACTTTATTGTATTTACGTAGACTTTTCTAACGGATTTCTAAAAATACAACAGATTTCTGAAAAGTAAAGCATCTTATAAAAACTAGGATGTCATCACACAATTTATAGAAATTACTGATCCTATGTGAACAATGGTGCAGAAATAGATCTTTCTCATTTAAAATCCAATCAAAAGCAAGACTACCCGAAACTAACAATAACCACAAATTTTAAAAATCCCTTCAAGCATCCTCAACTGTTTGTGTTGAAAATAGTTTCAAGCATGTAAGTACTGACATATGTCAAATATTTGAAAAAGCGTATTCACCTGCTAATTCAAGCATGATTTTTGGTTCAAGATTATGATTCAAGTTCAAGAAATGGCGGTCTAACACCGCTATGCATTGAGGATGACATAAACTGATATTTGACCAAGACACTTACTTTGCAATGCCCTGTGACCAGCAGTGCATTGGGTATCTACTATTCGTCCTCATGAATGCACCTGAAAGCCAGCAAGAAACCAAATAAATTCAATAGTTGATTGAAAGGTAATCCTTTCTGTTGCGAATTCACAAATCTGATACAGGCGAGAGAGAGAGAGAGAGAGAGAAGTCTTATTAAGATTTAACCAATTTCCTACAGGACCTGGTGACAGCACTTCACAGACATAGCTGAGTCAAAGATTCCTAAGTTACCCTCGCTGACTCCTCAGTGGCTTGGCTGAGAGATGGGAGGCATGAGACAATATAAATAAATGACAGCATTTTCCATAATTTATTTTTGTAATGGCATGCAATCTGTTTTTTAAGCAAAACACATGAATTTAACAAATAGAAGCTACTTGACGCCAACCCTAAGCAACAATACCCCAAGTGGAATATAATGTGGTTAACAGTCCCACGGTAAAAAAATAAATAAAGTTTAAGAATAAAACATATTTATTGGTGCCTAATAAACCCTTCACATTGGGGTTATGCAAAAACACTGGGTCTAGAGTAGTGCACCAGCCACTGCCATGACACTGATAGATGACCTAAATTACAATCCCCTTAACTGAAATTGTCCTAGCATCAACATTAGTTGTTGGTAGCTCAGTTTCCTGGCAACGATTTGCTGTCAGCAAGAGCATTCCCTCTCATATCACACTCCTTATATCACATGACAATAATATGACAATCCCTACATAATCATACCATCACAAATACAAATAGTATCACAGTATGCCATGATAAGTCTGTCTGCCATGGAACAGAATTAGTCATTAAGAAGTGTTTTTTTCTCCTTTGTAGATTGTTGCACATGCTTGCTAAGACTGATTAATAATTACCCATCACCTAAACTGTGTGTGTTGACTTATTCGTAAGATGTGGAATCCAAGGGAATTATAACCTTCCTCGAAGATGTTTTGTGGTTTGGTCAAAGTAATTGTTGCATTTAGTTCAAAGGTTGTCTACAATGATGATGTCTAAATTGTAAAGTTGGTCCTGTTCATTTTATCCCAATTTCAAATTGCATGAATGTGAATTTATCATAGATAACTCCTTCCATGCCTAATAAGATCCAACACTGTGAGATAACTTTCTTAACATAAGCTTTGTCGTCTAGAGTCATCACTGATTGAAATGTCTCTCTCTGTATTTCACATGCAACATCATTTCACAACATTTGGTTTATGTTATGCTTACGTATGTTTACTTTACTGTAACACTTACAGCATGAACTGTGAATGAGCTCTCCTGATGCCTAAAATGAGGGACTCATAAGGTTATAGCAGTTTTCCTAAAGGATATCTTTGACTCAACTTTTGTGGTTTGGAATGAGTGGCAAGTGAACCCTCTAGGTAAATGTATATAATTATAGATGAGTAACAAACCAAATAAAAAATGCAGTTAAAACCAACGAACTTGAAAGAACACATCAAATTGTATAAAGATAAAAATGTAAGAAGCAAAACGGCAACAAATTCGATTTTAAGAGGTTGTGGTGAAATCTGTTCCCATAATCAATGACAAATAGGTAAAATCCTCAAAATTGCTAAAGTCTACATATGAAATTCTTACTCTGACTGAGAGACAAGTTGATGCTGACCCTTGAGTGCATGTGATCAGATAAATGTTGAGGCTCATACCGGTAATGGGGTTTATATTTGAGTTAGAACCTTTTCTGGAAGTCAAAACAGTCCAACAGTTTGAATTACTGAGGCTGCGTTCAGCAAGCTGACTTTGAGGTCGGGCACCCACAAATTGAAGGTGTAGATAAAAAAAGGAAAGCTGCAATAAAGGAATCTTTAGGTTAATGAGCATTTGTGTGACCACTCTTCATCTTGCTGGTCAAGACGGCTTCTCTGAAATAGTCCAAGACTACATTACCAATTCACTTTTTTTTCTTACAGATCTTCAGCACTGTTTCCAGCAATTCATGTAAACTTCAGGATAGCTGTAGGGTGATCTTCACAGGCTAAAGGAAAAGTTTCAATATCCTTTCATTAATTACCGGTCATCTAAGATTCCTCTCTTTGGGTTGTAGTCTTTGGTCGTAGTCTTTCTCAGTTTCTGGATGTTTGCAGCTTTGGGCACAACTAGGCTCAAGATTCGGTCTCGATAACAGGTTGTAGTCCTACAGCAGACCAAAAATAAAGTATCCATTGGACTGTGATCATAATACTTTCCTTCATGGACCTGCAGCAATCTCTCCAAATTAGAGATTTCGATGGAGAATAGGACAGCTGCCCTGTTGTTCTCTCCAGCTGGCAAAGTGAGGATTCTTCCTTATTCTCCTCTCTTCCACTGAACTTAGCTTCAGTCCTGAGCTGGTTCTTAAAGTGTAGTGTGGTTCACTGCCCCTTTCCTGATAGTTGGACCTCGCACAATGTTTGTTAATCATATGGGTTTGGGTTTCTCACAGAGTGCTTTCTGCAAAATCCAAGATGATAAAGGCCCTGGAACGGCCATGCACACTATGTTCGACCTCTGACTCTGCTGTAATAGTGATTCAACCCTCGGCACCCTAAAGGCCACCAAGGTGGAGGTCTCCTGAGGTAAAATCCCTCTGTGGAAAGAGCAGTGATCATAGTGGATGAAAGTATACTTCATTGCTAATGTACTTAGGAGCTCCAGTAAGGCTACGTAACCCTTTATTGTGCAGGTAGACTTTGAAGCCCATCTGCATATCTTAATAAGGTTCCTCTCCCCTTCCCCCGGATGTGTTTTTTTTTTTGTAAAACAAGATTTTATTTTTGTTCCCATCAGTTCATATACATATAGCATATTATGGTATAAAGCATATGCTTACAAGTACGGTCATGAGAACTTTTCTATATTTTGTAAAACAGTTACTCAAGAAAAGAAAAAGGGAAAAACTGACCCTCCCCATTATTTGCTCTCTCCCATGAGAAATATCAGAAAAAGTAATAACTAAGTGCCATATGTACGAACACATTTTCCCATTGACACAGAATGGGAAAAACCCTTTGCCACATCTGGCCCTTCGTCTCAGCATTAGGAGTGAGAGTGTGCCTGAATCGTGGTGTTAGTTTCAGTAGAGTCAATATTATCAGTCCTCCTGCTGCACAGCCAGTGAAAAATACTAAACACTCTTAAGCGTGGTGGGCATATAGTGTTGGGAAGGCCTTTCAAAAGATGATAGACCATTGGAGTCCAGCGTTCCTCAAATGTAGTGTTTGTTTTTATTATTGCCAGTTGAACGATCCATCGCTATAATGTCCTAGAGCCTCCCATACCGCTGGCAGAGCAACAGGGAGACTGCTTTCTTCCACCAGAATTCTATGGCTAATTTCGCTGCTCCTAGAGAGCTCCAGATTATTACTTTGAATTGAGCGATATATGGTTAACTGTCAGAGGTATCAACAAAACAAGGCTGGTGTGAAAGATAAGGGGAATTCTATGATCTTGTGTAAGGCTTTGGATACGTTTTCCCAAAAGGGTCAAATTTGCAGGCAGTCCCAACACATATATTTAGAAGTTCCTATCTGGCCACATTTCTTCCATGATATGAGGCTTGACCTAGCGAACATTGTGTGGAGTTCTGAGGGATAAAAATGCCCGATGTAGAGCAGCTTGTAGTGTATCTCTTTAGTTTTGATGGAAATCGAGCATGTGTGTAAGTCTGACCATAATCTGTGCCATCCCTTGTTAGTAATTGTTCTATTCAGTAGCCTGCACCACTTACTTTGATGAGCCCACATATGTTTTGTGGTTCTATTATTTCTCAGGTAAGAACATGCCCAGGCAAGTTAGGCAGTGTGAATGCAATTAATCTCTCTTCCTCTCCCAGGGGCAGGCTTCATCCCCTCCAGATGTGCCTGTTGCATGGAGCAACGTTGATCTACCTGCTGGCTGGAAAAATAATTAACTTAGCCCAGTAAGGTACCTCAGAGCGTGATTCTAATTAAGGGTTGATTCCGAGAAATATGACCAAAATCCAAAGTACATGCAGGATCGCAAATATTAACATATTAAAATTATATTAGCATTTAGGACCTTTGTTCACATAGGGTCAAGCCATTGCAGAAATATTATTCAATTGCAGCTTTTGCCTATGGTGTGAACACTAGAGACTCATAGCTAAGCACTACACTACTCTCTGTGACACTATTGCCAAAAAGAAATAGGGATATTTGTTTTTGAATGCCCAAGTAAATTATAGGTCCTGCACAGGCCATAGGCATTGTAATAAAGTTCCCCTCTATGACAGCCTACCCGTGTGCAGATACCAGGCTGATTTAGACAGTAGCCCCACTTACTTAGCCCATACACACCATCGCTTGTAACCTGCTCAGAGCATTTTACCCCAGCTGTACAGTAATTGACTTTATTTTAAACTAGCAGGCACTGGGAGTTGGCTCTCAAACCCATTAACCACAGCTTACACTGCGTGACCTTCAACAGCTGCAGGTGCATGCGGGCCTTTTGCTGTACTGCCTCACTGATAGGTTGGCCTGCTGTGGGATACTTGTCACTTCCCCCTGCTGCATGTTGCCCCTCCTCTCCTTTCTTGATGCCCTGACGGACCTCCATTTCGGTATCCCACATCACATCCCACATCCCCATCTGGCTCCCATGCATAGCCATACCCAATCCTTCTCCCATTTCTTGCTGGTGCCTTCCCCATTCTGGTTGTCTAAGGGCTGGGCGGGTCCTTTATCATCTTCTTCCTGGATCCTGTAGTGCTGCCCGGTGTTTGGGCAGGCCCCTCCCCACGCCAGGCCCATTGGCTCTTCAGGTGGTTTATGATGACGTTCTGTTTTACCTTTTTGCTTATGTTCATGCTTTATGTCCTCATGCTTGTAGTTACTATGTGCTGTCAGAATGTATCATTTGTGTTTCTTTCAATAAAGATTTTTTTTTTTTTAATAAAGGTGAATGCTAACCATTGGTTTTGCCAGTGCTTCTTTGCAGTAGTGCTTCAGCATTAATGCGCATGTATGTCATAGGAGCACCCATGCAGACACGCCTCAGTGTGGTTTGTGCATGTGTGAGCATTTGCACACAAATGGGGGACTTTATTGAATAGTAGGAAAAACTATTGCATGGGCGCTTTGACTGTGAAACACCAGTGGCCATTTTGGCATTTTTTACTTTACTATTCTCACATGGCAGACAAACGCAGCGACTATCCTGTCAGCATTACCGTAAGTGTATTATATATTTTGGCACAATAAATAAGGCATACTTGGTAAGTAAATAGTAATAAATAAGGCCATTGCCTTTTAGGTACAGATGAGAGGGGAGGGGAGTGTAAACAGGGCAAATACAGTTGTAGTGGGGCACAGCGAGTTGCGAGTTCAGCAGAAGAAGCGGTGTGGCCTAGCCCTATATGCCTTTCAAGGGCTTCTGCATGTTACAGAAGCTGACTGGATTTGTAACATTATATTTCCATTCCAAAAAATATTTAATTGTTGAAGTGCTTGTTCATACCCCTATTAATGCTCTGAAGAACTGTGCTGGACAGTGCAAAGCGCTATATGATTCTGATAAAACGGACCTACCAAAGAAGTAGAATACAACGTTCTTCACGGTCACAAAGTGTGTATTATAACTCCTCATTAAGTACTTTTTGCCTAATAGGAGAAAAGAACAAGACATGCAAACATAGCTCCAAATTGTACACAGTTTTGATTCTTAAAATCTCACATTTTTGCTTAATTTACAAATAAATGGCAACTACTAATGTTTTTTAATTTAAATATAACAAACGTGAATATATGGTGCATATCTTCCACAAAGCCTCATGTTATTTGGTAAACTATAAGCTGGACAAGGTCTTTAGCCCACACTATGCATTTGCATTCTTATATTTTTGCTATTAGCATTGTAAGTGGGTGCTCAAAAGTCACATAATGAAAAGAAAGTGATGTTGGCTTAAACACTAAGACATTCTGAAGTATCAATATGGATGTATGATTATGGCTTGGGAGCCTTAGAGAGTGGATGTAGGAAATGGAGATAGATGTGGGGATAGAGAATTTGTGGAGTTTGGTAGTGGATCCATTGCAAGAAAGTGAGTGGATTGCCTGGGTGTCGAAGCATGCCTTAAAGGGGCCTGGAAGTGGATGCTGGGAAAGAAAACAGATGCAGCGCTTGCATCTAATGACAATGGGGTTAGAATTTGTTTAAGTAGAGGCTATGTGACTGTGTTGATGAGTATGAGGGGCAGTAGGCATGGATGAGATAAGAGTACTTCAGCAGCATGAGTTTGAAAGAAGTGGTTAGGTTTGCTGAGAGGGACAGGATTGGTCCCTAAGGCAGTTTGAATTCAACTGAAATAACTGCACTGCAAAAGTGAGTACAGACTTGCTTCTGTTATTTTGTGATATGCAATATAGTTGTGTTTGTTGTATGTGTGACAATTATTCATTTTATGTGAAATTCGAAGCTCTTAAAAAAATTGAATTGACTCTTACAAATTTTGCGTAGGAGTGATGGACTTCTTTGGTTGCATGTTGATCGGAAGCCATGCCCATGAAATAAGAAGTATAGATCCATTACAGATTGACTTTCCTTAATTGTATAAAAAAGAAAGACAATACGTCCTATTACCTGGTGTGATTGTACTTCTTGCCCTTTCTTATGTCCTACCCTTTTGCAAAAGAAGAAGGTAGTTCACATAACAGAGTTCGACCATAGTAAGAACAGCCCTCACACGAAAGTTAAAAATAAGGTACATTGAAAGCTAAGAAAAACAGTACGCCAAACAGGAGCAAAAAGATTAATTGAAATGTACATCTCCATTTTGAGAAGAGTGTGCCCCTTTCAAGTTTTTGCCTACGCTTTATGTTTTATGAAAACGCGAATTTATAGTTAAACCAAACAGGCACTTTGCTGAGAATAATTAAATTAGTTTTTTTTTAGTAGCCTGATGCTTACTCTGTGCTGGTGTCATCTGATGCCCGTCACTGGCACTTATTTATTGACACCAGCACATATCTCTGACAGTGCACTACATGGTGGCACTGGCTGTCTATTTTAAAACATAAGCAGATGGTTGAACATTGTAAAATGCATCAATGGTAATACTAGCAGCTCCAGGCCATACGTACAGCTGTTGATGACGAGGAATGGTCCATATTGTTGCATTTGCAGATGTGTGAAGGTAAGTGGGTAGCATTGGCACTGGCATTTTGCAGCGCTGGTAGGGAGAGTGGATGGGGAAAGCAGCATTGGCTTCCTGAAAAATATCTTGGGTCCTAGCACTTTTTCCGCAAATTAAGCACTGGGTTAGCTGGTTTCATTGTTACTGTAGCCAGTATAATTGTGGTCATGATTTAACGAGCAGGAATATTTTCTAATTGAAATTGACTTCTCGTCCAGTTGATTGCTTGTAGAAGTTTTTAAGTAATATTTGGATAATTAGCATCGTGCAGTTACAAATCAGCCTGAGATTAGAGAATTCTCTTTCAAGCTTCCAAACAAGAGGGCAAGTACAAGCATATTAAAAGAATACTGTCTGTGTGATGCCATACCGTAAAGGATGTTTACCCATTTAAATAGATGGTTGTCAATGCTAGGCAACTATCCCTTGGATAGCCCTAATATTTAAGAGAATAGCCTTTGAAAGAATGCTTACCTGATCATCTCAACAAAGGGCTAGTGAATTCCTTGTATATGGCTCAACATGTTTTGTTGCAGGAGGAGTTAGCATATATGTTGTTGGTAAGTCTTGATGTGTGTGTGTGTGTGTGTGTGTGTATATATATATATATATATATATATATATATCGTACACTAGACTTCTTGATCAGATTTTATCATTTAGTGTACTCGTTGGTGGCCAATGGCAGACCAGTCTTAATAATTCTGCTGTTCTTTATAAGTTAGTTTTTTCAATTAAGTCATTGTTGATTGTTACGTGTAATTTTGCATATGTTCGTATATTTTACTATGAGAAAGTATTCCTGTAATGGATGACAGTTGAAGTGTCACAAATATATATATGCTTATTTTTAGAAGACCTTACTAATTTTTAAATGTAACATACTATTTGTATGTTTTAAATGCAATTAATATTAACCCGCCAAACTGGATACATCAAAATTTAAGTTACCTCGCCAAGATGATAGATTGAGTAAACCTGGCGGAGCGGTGAAGTTTGCAGCAGGTCTGTATCTGGTACCTTTATCAACTAAGACCTATGAGAAGAATTGAGCAGGATCTGCATTCTATTTGTGTTTTATACTTAGGAATATTCCTTTTGTACAGAGTATACCCACTGCTGGGCTTCAATGTGCTGCATAGACAGAATAAATATGCACTTTAGCACATTTTGTCATTGTGCACTTTGAGTAGTAAAAATGATTGCCTTACATGGGGAATCCTTGCAGAGTGCATTAGGGTCCTCAACATGTTGGATGTGAAAAGGATCCTGTGCAGTCTCACTGGTGCATCAGTGTGTCAGGCAGTTGGGCAGGAACAATACTAGTAGTATTTACATTTCGAAGCAATGCATTTTCCTGCTCTGTGTTTTCCTTTTTTATGAAGTGTGGTTTGTTTCTGAAAGTAAGCCAACAACAAATACAGTTCTTTTTTTAGAAACGTAGTTTTTGTTAGGTACAATACAGGTGCCTTTCTAGATTGAGCTGTTGCAAAGATTTTTTGAAAAGTTAAGGAACTCAGCCTTATAGTGGAGTAAAGCTCATTGACAAATAAAAAGGGACATCTTTTCAACATCCCCATGTAAATTCTAGTGTCGGTATTTAGAATCTAACGGAGCAGCTCGACATTCTAAGACATATTTACCCTCATTTTTACACCTTTATCATTCCCCTTCCATCAGCTGATAAGAGCTACAAGTTTCCAAACTTTTCATACATATTATCCGTAGCAAATGAGAAGAAAGGCTACCAGAAGAGACTGGCAAAACCAAATTGCAGAATATAGCCTTAATTTAACCTAACAATGCACACTATAGGGATGGAGTGGACGTTTGAATAAAACATTCACTATTTGCAGCTTTCATTCTTATGGATCTGGTCCTAGAGGGATGAGGTACTAAAAAGAACAGCACAGTGTGTCTCTTCTTCTTGGGTTCTTCTCTTGCATGCACTGCTTAATGTTTTTTTTTCTTTATGTATTAACAGTCTAATAAATGTTTGAATTGTGCTGTCAGAACATGCATAACCTGCTAGCGAACATAGTCTGTGAATAACCCTAACTTGCTCTGCACTGCCTGATGTTGACTGTCGCTTTCCTCCCCCTAAAGGACAACATGCAGAATTGAAAAACAAGTACAGCTCTTCTTGTCCATTGGTTCTTCGTCATTTACATAATTAAAATGACGAAATCATAATAGAATAATGTGTAAAATCAGCAATGTTACTTGTACTGCAAGGCTGCTTAAACCTCTCAATATATCTTTGAAAGAAAATATTTAAACCCTTATGTTTATGCTAAATTTAAATTCTAAATTGTCTGATAACATTGACATATGAGCAGGGGAAATCGTTGCAAACACTTTTTAATTAATTAAAAAATCAACCATGGTAGCGTTCTTAAAAAACAAGCTCCAAAACGGGACTCTGTTCCACCCAATTCTACAAACCTGAATGCATGGCATGGCTTTCAATTTCAAGATTTAGGTGCTCCATCAGCTCATGGGTTTACTTGTTATGCTGGTTAAAGCACCCTGTGTCTTGGAATCAATCTGTTTGGATACTGGGAGCTCAACAAAACATATAAGCACAGACTGTGCAAGCACCGAAGGAATCCACACTGAACATTTCTCCTCCTGGTGAATAATAGTCCTAGCATAAGATGGAAGGGTCTTAATGCTGTGCTTTTGCGGACTCTGATATAAACCAGGAGTGTCTGGAAATTCGAAGATTGACATTAAGCAATGACAGGAAAAGTTTCATGGTCAGAAGTGTTTAATAAGATGAAGTCTGTTTGCAGTAGCTTCTTAGACGAAGACCAGGGAATAGTAATATTTGCTAACCTTTTATCAGTAAATATATATTTTCATACATGGATGATTATTTGTGCCACTCTCATCAATCCATTCGGTAAATTAGAGCTAGCTTCTAGTTACAATAATAAAATGATAAAGAGCTCCCTTTTCATAAGAACAGGTTAGTAGTAATGATATATGAAGTGATAAATCAAGAGCTGGTTTAAACCAATTTTAAAAGGGCTAAACTGTACAGATGGAAAGCTCTATGTATCTTTAAAAAAACTCAAAAATAAAAATGTATATTACTTTACTGTGACCAACCTAGGTTCAATAATAAGTCCATGCTTTCAAATCAACATTTTGTAGTTTTTTCAAATACTTAGCCCGAACACATAATATTCATATGGTTTTGATTCTGTTCATTCATGAACCTAATTTTAAAAACCTGACCATGAGCCAAGAAGAGCTTTATTTCATTTGAAGAATTATAATTCAATTTCAATTCTTTTGTCCTTTTGGTCCATCTTGCTGCTTCTGCTCCCCATTCACATTGCTGTCGTTCCATGACTTAGCATTATTAAATTGCACTTATCAATCATTCTTGCCAGGAATGCCATCGCCTACTACATTAAAGAAGTCAGAGAAGTCTGGTTTCAGCAGTCCCTCGCCTTCGCAGACCTCCTCCCTTGGAACGGCTTTCACACAACATCATCGACCTGTCATTACAGGACCCAGAGGTGAGGCTGTCATTAGGAGCCCCTCCCCACTAGCAGGGTGATCTCTGCTTACCGTATAGCTCTTCAGTTTTCCTTCTGTAAATTTCCCTAGTTTAGTTCTATAAAATCATAAGGTTTTACCTAACCAGAATCACGTTTTGACTGGGCTTTCATAGAAAAGTGCTAGTTCTCAATTTGCTTTGGGAGCGTACGAGCAATGACATCAAATTAAGCATGACTTATTGTCTTGCTTTAACAAAATGCATTACTCCCACTAATAATGTGCTTTCATGGCGACGAGTTTCCTGTCTTAGAGAGGTTGCTCATCATTGATTAACCCACATCGTGTCCCCTGATCTTCTTCATAATCAAATTCATACAATCCTGGCTTTGAAATATACTAAGATTTCTGTTTCACCCAATAGCTACCTGAAGTCTTTAACATGATTGCTACTGTTTTGGGAAGAGGCATGATTCAGCTGTTGCTGTCTGCTTACCCAACGCCTCATTTTAACCCATCTGTATATTTACTTCATTTTCCCAAAAGTGATCTTTTCAAGGAATCCAAGAGCTGTGAATCTCTTGTATATGTTTCAAGTGAAAATTATGTAATTGGAGAATCAGAGCATTATAGCATGCACCTTCAGAAATTACAACAGGCGCTGTATGACCCCCCTTATTTACCTTTGATGTAGAATCAGTTTTCCAAAAGGTGGACATTAGATGAAAAGCTCTTGTCTTGTGAGATAGGTTGTTGTATTCCAATAGTTTTCTTCTAATTCTGAAAGATATTCTGAACAACTCCACTCTGCACTGGATCTTTAATGATTAAGAACTAATGGTAGCTCCACTCCCCATAGATTAAATGTGAGGACACCAGGGGCAATCAAGCATCCTCAAAAGCACACTAAGGGTAAATGGGGATTCAGGGTGTCCGCGTTCACAACATATTTTGATTCATGAAAAAACTAAGCAATATAACTAATAGGAATTGATTGATAACTGTTTGCATTCTACTAATAGTGTTGCAGCTGCCTTCTTGTCTATTTCCCCTGGTGATTGCTATCAGTTCTAACCTGGGGAAGGCTATAACTAATAAATTGCATTAAGAGGTTCTAGAAGATAGGTTTTCAGTGTTTACTAATGTTAACTTTGAGTGAAGGCAGAACAGGCCAAAGAATTTGAACAATAGTTTGTCCAAGAGACCAATATTGTTCTTTCTGAAAAATACCTTTATGGGCGGTCCCCGTTAGGTGTTGAGAGACACGTTTATTCAGTCAATGGTTTTAACATATGTTAGACAGGCTGGGCTTTGCTGAACAGATCCTGAAGATGTCTGAGCGTGAAGACATTGCTGTAAGCAATTATTTGACATCAATTGTCACTTGTGTACTAATTCCTAATAAAATTGTGGCATCGATTACATTTCACTTAATTCTGTAATTTATGTTGTGCATCTCTACTAAAAAGCACAGTACTAATGAATGGATTCTTTACTTAATTCATGAAATATCCACCTGAAGATTGATAATTTTATCAGTAGGATCTGAATGGAATTGCAGGCAAAAAAGTGCAATCCTTTGCTGTCAACTTTTGCCATGTGTAAGTCTGCAGACTGCACATCCTGACATTCCTTGACTTGACTTTTAGTTTCAGGCGCGAAATACTGCCACCATATGCAAAAGTTCATCAAAAGTTAAAACAAGATAAATGACTTGGAAATCAAGCAAAAGGGAAAATATATATAAAAGTAAGGTTTTTATTTTATTTTGATGAGAGAGGAGTTGGGTGTGGATGTACATGTGTGCGTATTCATGTCTTGTGTGCATACATACCCTTTAAGTGATGCACCACTGCTCAAGTTCTAACCGCTATTTTATTTTTACTACATTTGACTAATCTTCCAGTATCAGGAGTTTCCTTAATTTTACCCCAGGCTTAATTTGGATAATTATTGTGCAGCCATGAATCATTGGTTTTCAATAGCACAGTCAAGACTTTTGATTTATCCATAAAGGCATATGCATGTTTTTGAGAAGTAGCAAGATAGCTTGCTTGGCATTGTGTCACAGGAGTGTGCTGAGTACAGTGAACATAGAGGCCTTGAAGCAATAAGGCAGTGAAATCATTTCCATCAACCAAGAAAAATTCATTGATTGTGCATTGCAAAAGATGTACCACCCTCTTGAAAAGTAGAGCATAGTTCCTTTTTCCCCATTTTATGTAAGACAAGGACTTTCTAAATGTAGTGGATCATGTGTTTCTTCTATTTATTATTCATAGAGTGGCATATAGTTATAAGTTTATTTATAAGGATATATGAAATATTGCCGAAGGATCTAGGGTCTGAAACAAAACAATGCAATGGATCTAAATGGACTAAAATGCAGGGAGTGTGACAACATTTCATATCATTGGGAATCATATACCAGTGCTTCATGGATCCATCTTATTTATCTCTCTTACCACACTTGAGTTTCAAGATCTTTTAGCAATAAAGTGAACTAGCAACATCTCAGTTCCTTCATATTATTGTTTGCGGGTTTTTTTATGCCACTTTTATATTGCAGTTATACGAATACATTTAGTTAGTCCCAGCTTATCAACAGCAGTGCATAGACGTTCAGTCAAATTCCTCTGGGACTACTCAGCCTACTCTCCAACATTAAAATTCTTCACTTGCAGTGTCTCCTCATTTACTCATTTTAGTTGTAGGCTGTTGTACTGTGTAGTAGTCTATTCTGGCAAAGATTCAGGTGTATTCTCTAATGCGAAGGAAAGACATGTTTTGTATTCATTAAAGCAGTTAGTTTCAGGATGCTGCATTCTAATTGGCTTTTGGCTAGTCACTAGCTACTTAGTTGTGAGAGGAGGCGCCATATAGAGGTCATAGGTGAAGGAGTGAATAAGACTTCTTTCCTGGAACTTGAGTATGTTGTACAAGGAGTAAGATAATTTGTCCTGCATGTGAAGGTGCCTGGTCCTGCTTCTTCTCTCCAGATCACTCAAAATTGGGCCCTTTTCTCCTGTCAGAAGCAGTGCAGAAACTCTCCTTGATTCTTACTGGCTCGTTTACCTGATTTCAGACCATGAATATAACACTTTCAACTCTTGCATCTCCCTATGTTACTATTGCTAAAACCTGCCACCTCTGGGATTTAATCAGACAATTCTCTTTGATCCAGTTACTACTGCAAATAAGTTTATTCCTAAGTCTGGCATCCTCAAAGGATCAGGATCATCAAGAGTGTAGGAGAATAGCATATTCCAAGGTAAGTATTGACCAGGTTTGGGATAGGCCCCTTATCCACTCCAGTACATTTTAATACCACTCCTTTGTCCATTCCAGTATGGGAGGCCCCCCCAACAACCATAATGTTAAACTACTATTGCTGCACATAATAATTTGTATGTGTGGATTCCCTCACAACTCCATCTCCTTGAGTTGTTTTCTTAATACAGTCCAAACCTTTGTGTGGAAAAGTATTCTGGAGCTACCTTGCTGCTGTTCACCATGGCTGAAACAGATGAATAGAGTGTGGATACGCTTGATGTCTTCCTTATTATTGGTGCCTTTGAAAAATACTTTACCAGTATGTTTCGTCTGGAAGGCAGTGTTCTATCAGTTATGTTATGTGTATTTGTATAGCGCACAGCATTGAAGCAGGAGTTGTACGGGCCAAGTCAAGGCCAGGGCTAGGTAAAGAGCCAGGTCTTCAGTTGCCTACAGAATTTTAGAACTGAGGAGGAGGTCCTTATTTGCACAGGCAGGCCATTCCAGGCTTTACGAGTGAGGTGGGAGGAAGCATGACCACCGGATTGGGTTCTGCACGAGTAGGAGTCCGGCTCAGCGAAGGTGTCTAGTAGGTTTATGAACGTTTGTGGTTATTGAGGTATGTGGGGCCAATATTGAGTAAGGCTTTGTTTGTGTGCATGAAAAGTTTGAAGACAACTTATTTATTAACTGGGAGCCAGTGGGGCTCTTTGGGGTGTTGGGTGGTATGAGTGTGGGGTGATAGGTTAAGGGTGAGTTTGGCCACTGGGTTTTGTACAGTTTGGAGTCCTCAGGTCTGTTTTGTGTCCAGTATAGAGTGTGTTGCCGTAGTCCAGCTGGCTAGTGATGACAGCTTGGGTGATGGTTGTTCAAGAGTTGGAGATGAACTATATGAAGATCTTCTTGATCATATTGAGTGCGTGGAAGCAGGAGACAGAGACTGCATTCATTTGCCTGATTATGGTGAGTTTGTGGTTAATTATTATTCTGAGGTTCTTTGCATAGGTTAGCAGTTGGGGTGTGGTTCTGAGTTAGGCAGACATCCAGGGCCCAAGCTGCTCTGTGATTCTCTGTGCTGGCGGCAACCTGCCTGCACTTTTAAAAGGGATTAGAGATCCCCTTGCAGACAGGTGCAGTGAATTACTGCACCTGCCTGCAAGGGGATGTCTGGGGGGTCCATGGAACCCCCTTTCATCCCTTTAGAGGGTTGCGTTTAAAGGGCACACTAAAAGTGTGCTGCCTTTTTGTGGCACACTTTCAATGCACCTTTTAAAGGCATGTGTGCCTCTGCACCCACTTCAGTAATACAGTGTGAGTGCAGAGGCAAATTCATTCTTTCATTTGCATGGGGCCTTAAACCCATGCAAATGAGGGAACGTCCCCTAATGATAGTACTGGCACTAAATGTGACCCAGCATTATCTGTATTACAGAAGGGGGCACACAAGCATTTGCAACCCTTTTTGTAATATCCAAGTGCTCTGGGGATGCACAAAGCAGGCACAAATGCCCGTCGCGCACCCTGGGCACTTGCGCAGTATGGCCCCACGTTGAGTCCCAAAGTGAGGTGTCTTTACCTCAGATTACTGCTTCTCTCTTGTCTGTGCTGAGCTTGAGTCGTTGGTTTTCATTCATCTGGTGACTTCGGACATGCCAGTGATGAAATTGGTGTGGTTATTTGGCGTCTGATATGAGCTGAGCTGGCTGTTATCAGCATAGGATATGATGTTGATTCCGTGGTCATGGATGATGCTGTGCTCATTGTTGGAGATAAACAATGGTGAGTGACTAAGTAAGTAACTTGGTTTTCCAAAAAGCACCTGAGCATTGCCTTTTATAAAAGTGCTAGAGTTGAACTTTGTTATATTTCTTGAGGTTTGAGAGACGCAGAGAATAACACCCTTCATCGAACATTCATCCTATAGGCTGGAAGAGTTATTTGTTGTAGAGCAGTATGTGCTTCTCAGTTTCTGCTGACCACTTCAGTAAGTAGTGTATTTGCATAAAACATAGTCTGCACAGTCTGTTTTGTTGGTGAAGAATTTTGTGCTTTGAACTTTCCATGGTGTTATCTCTTTGACATTGTAAAGAGGGCCGAGGACTAGCTCAGCATGAGAAAGATCTCAGATGAGCAAGCATTCGTGTTAGTTTGTTGTTGAATAGCCTCTAACTGTAAACTATCCTTTTACATTTGCCCAGGCTACAGTCCATTTTCCTAACTTGGTTCTTCACCTACTTCTTTTCTCCAGCTCCAGGTTTTCAGGAGCATTCTTCTGATCTGATAGCAACTTTTGGTTCCTGTTGAATCTCTATGTCTGTTTCTACCTGACATCCCTGGGATGGTATTCCACCAAACATTTTGCCTTCACCGCTCCAAATGTTTGAATTTGGCATTGGGATTCCGTGCAATTAACAAATGCTAACCAGTGCTAAAGTGCTTGTGCTCTCTCCCTAAAACATGGTAAATTTGTTCAGCCCCATATTAGCACATTTATTATAGGGTACTCGGTGCCTGTAAATTAACTGCTACTAGTGGGCCGCTAGCACAAGTAGCCCTCTGAAAATATGTCTCAGGCCTCTCACTGCAATTCGACCTGGCAAAATAAACCTTTTGCCCGGTCTAAACCTTCCTTTTTTAATACATACAAGTCAGCCCTACGGTAAGCCATAAAATGGCCAAAGGGCAGAGTGCATTGTACTTAGGAAGTAGGGCTTGTGTGTGCATTCTTTTTTAAGTTTAACGTGTTTGTAAGGCACCCTTCTCTGACTGGATAACATTGGGGTAATATATTGCATTTAATAATTAAATTGGGAGCAAATGGGGATGTCAAGTTTGGACTATAATGAATTGTAATTTAAAATCCTCTTTAATGGTAAAGTCATATTTTAAGTAGGGTTCTGAGACTCATCTATTTTATGTCACTCAGAACCCCATATTGAACAAAATCTTATAATTCACTGTTACCCATCTATAAATCTATGTATCATTACTACTGTATTTGCAAATTGAATTTCTCTTCAGTCAAGTGAATACACAAGACCTATTCCATCTACAAGCACACTATTTAGAGACATTTCTATCCTGTTTTTTGCACTATGTATCCCTTGCCTGATGCCAGATAACCCCCAAAAAGAAAGATTTATACATTGGAATTGGCTCATAAAACATTTGTAAATGTATATTTTCAATCTGTGCCTGTTCGTAGGTTGAGTATTGGGGAGACACAAACATTTTGCCCTATATGTCTGCAAATGTTACATACAGTGGTTTGTATTTATAGATATAATTTATTATTATGCATCAGTAATTCATGCCTCTCTATAATCTTATTTTTCCATGGAACACTCATGTGTGGAGTTAAGAAAAATTCTAACTTTAACTGAAAAGTAAAAATCTCCCCCTTCTAGACCAACCCTTTAAAAATTCAGGACTTCGATTCACTTTCCCACACTTTATATACCACGTGTATTTGGGCTTATGATAGCTATGCATATATGCGTGGCGGATGCACTGCCAAATGTTTGTGCATACCTTTGATGTTACTGTGGGGTAGGCATACACCTTTAAGTCCCCTGACTACTTCAAAAACACTTGCACAATAATCTCATCTATCTGCGTAGCCACCTATGCATTGTGACTACCTCTGTGGAGTACAGTGCTCACATGAAGCCTGTTTATCCCTACATTTAAATCACTTTTATGAATTACACATACTCTACTTAGGTCGAAATTAAAAAAATTTCCACGTGTACGCAAGTAGCTTTTTGATCATTCTCCTGTTATCTGATTCCTTTAATAATAGTGAGTTGGTGAGCATATTAGGTCCATTGAGTGAATATCAGAAACTGTCCCTTGCCTCTGTGTTTTGAAAGCTTAGCTGTTGAGCCAACCTATTACTTATAATATAAATGGAGTGCCATTTGGGCCCACCACATTCAACTTCTGGCTTTCTTCCTCTAGCCTCTTTCAGCCATTCGCTTGAGACTTTGTCAATCATGTCAGCCCTGAAGAGTACCACATCCTCAAGTGCTTGCATTGAAGTTTGTGAGGAACTACTTTATGACAAGGGATCCCTTAATTCAGTACACCTATCTTGTCTCATTTTAATAAGGTTACGCTGCATGCCTTAGAATTAAACCTTTGCCAGTGCTTGTCTTTAAAGGTTAGGCATCCTAAAGTGGCTACCTGTGTGTGGATTAAATCTGAAAATATGCACTAGTTCAGGATGGATTATTTCATATAATATTGATTTAGGAAAGTGTTAAATATAATTTTAATTCAGTCTCTTTGTAATGTACACACATTATTGAATTTACTATCCTACAGTGTAGCTCGGTGTTTGAAGGTTTACGTCTGTTTAAACCCTAGCAGTGTAAGACCGACTTATAGCATTTTGAAATCAATAGTAAATGATGTACTACTTTGTTCCTTTAACAGTATGAGAAAGTGTTTCTCTTTCAGTGACTGAACTTTGACCAGTCACAGGGAATGGCTGTCTTAGGGTGTAAACCTCACCTGTGTACCATTGTTGTCAGTGTGTTTGTTGATCATTGAATTTGACTTACTGTCCGACCTGGCTCTTTTTGTAGGGTTATCCCCAAACTTTTTGCCATTTTCCTCCTATGTTTTTCTGACCTGTTTTTGTTGGCTTTTGGACTCTGGGCACTTTATCACTGCTAACCAGTGCTAAAGTGCATACGCTCTCTGTCGGAAAAGGAATTGGTGATTGGTTTCTCCATGACTGACCAATTTGATTTACTAGTAAGTCCTTAGTACAGTGCATGAGGTGTGCTCAGGGCCTGTAAATCAAAGGCTACTAGTGGGCCTGCAGCACTGATCGTGCCACCCACACGAGTAACCCTGTAAGCATGTCTCAGGCCTTACATTGCAGTGTCTGTGTGTGCAGTATTAAAATGCTTGCAGTGTCTGTGTGTGCAGAATTAAAATGCCATGTCCACCTCGCAAGTGCATCCACTTTCCAGGACCCAAACCTTCCCTTTTATTATCTTTAAGTCACCCCTAAGGTAGGCCCAAGGCAGCCCCATGGGCAGGGTGCAGTGTATTTAAAAGGCGGGACATGTACTGGTGTGTTTTACATGTCCTGATAGTGAAATACTGCTAATTTCGTTTTTCACTATTGCAAGACCTAGTTAGAGCGATGGAGTTTGGGTTCCGTGGACTCACAATTTAAAAATACATATTTTGGTGAAGCTGGTTTTTGAATTTGAAAATGCCACTTTTAGAAAGTGGTCATTTTCTTGCTTAACCATTCTGTGCGTCTTCCTGTCTGCTGAAAACACATCTGGGTCCGGATGACAGTTGCGCTGTTTGTGCATTCACTCTGGACTGCCACACAAAGGGAAGTGAGGTGTACCCTGCATATCCTGATGGCCCATCACCAGGCTGATGGGTCTTCCTGAGCTAGAGTGGTGGGAGGAGCCGACACTGAATAGGACTGTGCCTGTTCTCACACAAAGCAATCTCCAATGCCCTGGAGTGTGTCTGGAGCCAGGGCAGGGAAAGGCAAAGTCTTGTGCACTATAAAGACTTCTTTTTGAAGTTTGCCTACTTGGAGACAGAATTGGGTGTAAGTACTGGATCTCTGACACCACATTGTTAGAATCCTTCTGGACTGAGGAAATTCTGCCAGGAAGAAGAGTTGGATGCTGTAGGAGGGACTGCTATTCTGCCTGTTGCTGTGTTTTTGCTGGGCTGCTGCTTCTGTTCTAGGAGTGAAAGGACTGGTCTTGGCTTTCTACATCCTGCTTCCAAAGGTTCTCCAAGGACTTGGACTGAGAATGTCTCCTGTTAAGAAGTCTAAGGGACATCAGAGACTTCACGTGCCAGTGCCCGGGCTCTCTGGCTGAGAGTTCTGACTTGCCAAGTGGTGCCAAATCCACTTCCTTAGCCCTTGGGAGTGAGTTCTGGTAAAACCAGCAACAAACTGGTACATTGACTTCCAGAGTGAACTCAGAACTGGTGCTGCTGCCTGCACCAGAGAGCTGTGGTCCTGGCTGAGTGCAACGACGGCCCCAATGCCACCACCACACCTCCGATGTATCGCCACTGCGTGAGTCCAGAGTGCTGTGTCACCGACATCCATGACACCGACTCCAATGTAGCACTTGTGACCCCATGGTGTAATCGCGACACCTCGAAGTCGAGGCCTCACGTCTTGATCTGCTGGATTCATTGACCCCGCCTTGTTGTAAGGGACAGATGCCTCGCCACCAATGCTGCATCACCTCCCCTGCAACCAAAAGGAACCAATGCCTCACCTCCTGTGCCTAGAAGTAAGGAACCGACGCCTCACCTCCCCGATGGCAAGCAGGAACTGACCCTGCACCGGCTCTAGTGACCTGTCACCGACCCCATGCAACGCCTTTGTTTTCTCATTGTTTTCCAAGGTACTGTAACCGGGGTCTATACTACTCTACAGCCATCCCGCGATCCCGCGCAGTTGGCGCTGGACTTTTGGAAGCAACTCCCTCAAACCCTTTTGAAAGCCCCAGTTAAAGCTGTTGTTTTTCTAGGCTTTATACTACTTTTCCTTTGAAAATTTGTATCTTTAGTTTTGTATATTGGATTTTTATTGTTTTGGGCTTGTTTTGCTCAGAAAAATATTGTCTATTTTTCGGAACTGGTGTGGAGTCCTTTGTGGGCCAAAGGGGTGTGTGTGTGTGTGTGTGTGTGTGTGTGTGTGTGTGTGTGTACACAAATACTTTACACATTGCTTCTGAAATACACCAGACTGCCGGTGGCAGGTTGCCAAGGGGGTGGGCAGTGGCTATCTTAGCTGTGTGACTCCTTTACCCTTACTTGAGTGAGGGTCACTACTTGGACATGGTACAAACCACTGCCAACTAGAGACTCCATTTCTTATAGTGACTAAGAAAACAGTGACCATGTCATATTGGTTTCAGGGCTGTTCAGAAACAAAGAATATTAGAGAATATTAACATTACAAAATTCATCTAGAAAAGTGTGCGGTGGTTCACTGGAAGTCTAGAAGAGACTTACCTACCTATAAGACTGGTCGTGGCTAGATCAAGCTTTAACAGTTAAAATCATTCAGTGACAGCAAATAGAAACCATAGACGCACAATAAGGGTTAAAGTTAAATTACTGTCATGATAAACATTGTATAATAACTGTCAGATTGTGAAACAGGCTCCCATTAAGTATTTTGCTGAAGCTTCAGTAACTGTTTTTGGTCCTGTGCTATTAGAGTTCTGCGAGATGTAGAGCAATTACTAATTTTAAATTTTCTTTAGAAAAATGAGTAGTTTCTCATAAATTTATCTGAATATGTATTTGAGCACATTGCATCAACGATAAACTAATAGAGAACCTCGAGAATAAATCAGAGTATAACGTAGTCCCCTGCACACCCTGCAGTGCAGAAAGGCCCACACATCTGAGGATGCACAGTTCGCCAAGGGTTTGTGAAATCCATCACTCTACCATACCTTGCTTGCAAGATCAAGGTATATAGTGAACAACAGTACACCCAAAACCGAAACATTGCCAGGCTTGAAAATAGAAAGTGCATTAACAAATCAACCAGACATCATCCTTTCTCGCTCTACACGCCAAAGGGATGTAATTTAATTCCTGTCCTGACTCAACACCGTACGTCACCCTTCTGCGCAACCTTTCCTGATGTAGGATTGCCTCTAAAGAGGTCAACTGCCCATCACTGTCTCTGCCTTTACATCCGCTCTCCTTACCATTTCTCATCTCTCAGCCTGCTTTGTACCACAGCCTAAATCTATATAGCTTGGTCCACCCACACATTTATATACATACGACAAGGAAATGCTAGCCTAAGTGAAATGTTTTTCATGCTGTTCTCATTTCAGTGTCCAATTTCTTTGTGGCCAGCGGTCCTTTAAGGTTCGCCATTTCTAGTGGAAACCGGAAGTAGTTCCAGAAGTGGTGGTTCCTTAGCTGATACCAGAGCAGGATGGACTAATTTTATTTTAGTTGTTTTCACCTAATTGTTCCATTGTGCTTCTCATTACTGTGTCAGAGACTGAGAGCCACTGGAAGCTAAACATTTTGAGACCTCTTCACAAAGGGAATTTCGACTAAAAACATACATTTTTAGCTGAAAATACTCATACTCATTACTCATGCCATACATTCCCAAAGAGGATCCTAGCAGGCATTATTAGCCTGTTTACTGACGTGCATTTCTCCTGCAGCAGTGTGGATAAATCTACTATGATAAATCTTAGTGGTGGAAATTAGCATTCCAATGTGTGCTTTGCCTTGTAAGTTTAAAAAGACACAGACGCAAACACATTTCTGGTAATTCTCAAACTCCCCTTTCTATCATGGAAATAGTTAAAGATTTTCTCCAGCCAAGGAGTGGATTAACTCCCCTTCCAGGGTCATCCTCTCTTTGGTGGGGTTTAGAGAAAAGGCTTTCCCCACAGGAAAAATGTTTTCCTCTCAAAGACAAAAAACATGGATCCATTCCGCTGGCGTGAGGTTACTCCAAACAGGGCAAATAGGAGCTCAGGGGATTTGTCACATGACACTCCCAGTAGCGTACATCAAAACCCACACCTTGTGTAGCTTTAAAGGCCTACTACTGGGAATGTTTTTTAATAGCAAAAGAAGTATACCAGCACGTGTACATAGGAGTATTTCAACAGGTGCAGATTTGCTACTTTTTTGGTGAATTGGTCCCCGTCGTTATTAATAAACTGCATCTATCTCTCATCTGAATAGTTTAATACATGCATATCAATAATTTTGATAAACTTGAAAGTTTTAAGCCTGTCCACTTCTTAATTCCTCTTTATGTAATACAGAATAGGACTTGGAAAGAAAAAATGGCTCACATTAACTACAAGCAACATATTAAGCAGAGGGTGTACTTAAGGAAAACTCCGCCACAAGGGTTCTTTGTCTTGGCAGTGCGAACGTGATTTATCTGAAATGGGTATAGCTGAAAGGAGGTATTTAGGGCAGGAAGGTGTGGTTATCCCACAATTGTGGGAGGGCCATCAGCTAGTACGGGAGGGAGATCTGTATGACAGGAGTGGTGCTGAGGAAAAGAAGAAAAGCTGAAGTTGTCAGTAGCATGTAAGGAGACAAGCTTGTAACTATTAACGTATATGCAAAAACATGGACCCCAAAGCATCTTCTGCAAAACAGCTGCAATTCCTGCCTACCTTCGTTCAAAAAATGGTCATCTCTTTTAACTTCCTAAATCCGGGCGGACATGCAATCTATTGTATTATGAATGTATTTTCTATTGTATTTACGAAGGAAAGTTTCGCATATTTTTGTAGGGACATATTTATCTTTGGTAATTATTTTGGCAAGATTGTTTGAATCTTATTTTTGCACAGCCTCTGTGTTTGTTCTCAGTTTACAGACGCTAGCCCCATCTCTGAGCCATTTTCAGGTACCTGTAGTGAATATTTCATGCATCGTTCAATTTTTTGTTGTAATCGGTTGCTTATAGCTCACGATCTTCGTCCTTAAAGTTTTCCTATTGTGCCTTACAAGAACCCTTTACATTCTCTTCTAACACCGTTGTAATTTTTGCCTCATTTTATCTTTTTTTCTTTATTCGCTCTTAGCTTCCACCATGGCAAGGAGATACAGTAAGAAAACTTTGACCTTCATGTAACTTGAAAGCAGTGTGGCTCATTCATTCAAAAACTATACACATGCTCATTCGTGTACATTTATGTCACCATCATACGTTTTACATTCTGTATCACATTTCTGAAAGGTGATTTGTTTAGCCGGCATGGTCTCTGTCCCCTCCCTAGATAAAAAGTTGGCAGCGAACAATCCTTTCTCCAAAGAAATGCAATCAATACACAAAGCAAGAATGTGCTGGTTATTAACTTACAGTGGAATAATGTCTGACAAATGAAGTCAAGGTCAGTGCTTGGGTTAGGATAAGGAATGCAGCGAATTAACTCTTCCGTTGCCTGGGTGTTTTGGTCCCCCAGGCATGGCAACATTTTCTTTATAAATGGTGCAGTGAAGTTTGCCTTGAAGCACATCCAGGCGAGCTGTATGATTTTCGGACACAACCTTGCCCTTTTTGTCAGTGAATCCCTTTCGGAGATATATTTGTACACTCGTAATTAAAGTATTTTTATTTATTGGATCACCAAGGAGTATACTGTCCTGCTTATGCGGTAACATGTACAAAACAGATATTTTTCAGCTCTCCTCATGCTGATGAGTCTGTACGTGAACAACAGACTTACAGTCAATGTACTAGATTTTTAAGTGGTAGCAAACAATCCGGTCCCCAGCATTGGTGTAACTCAGAACGCTAAAATGTATTTGGAATGTACTAAACCCATTTTAGAAGACAGTAAAGTGTTACCGGCTCCTAAAATGGGTTTACAAACAGGTGACAAATTGCAATTTGAAAAGACTGTTGTGGGCTCCTCTTCCAAATTGCAATGTCAATCTCTCTGTATCAATGATTTGCTAACAGAATTCCAGTTGCAAACCATTGATAAGTTACCAGGGGCTACATGTACGTAGCATTTTGCACATCGCAAACAGCGAATCGGGGCGTTTGCGACGTGCAAAATGCACTTTGGCATGTTCAAACCCATTTTTGCGATTCGGTAAATTATTTACTGAATCGCAAAAAGGGATTGCGAGTCGCAATCCCATGTATGATTGTTTTGTGACTGCAAGTGCGGTCGCAAAACAATCGCAGTTAGCACCAGTATCACACTAGAGCTAACCCATACGCAAACAGGAAGTGGTCCCCATGGGACCCCTTCCCCTTTGTGAATGGCAGTAAAAACATTTTTTCAAAGCTCTGAAAAAATAAAACGAAAATGTTTCATTTTTTGTTTTTTGAAATGCATCTTGTTTTCCTTTAAGGAAAACGGGCTGCATTTAAAAAAACAAAACAAAAAAAAAACTGCTTTATTTAAAAGCAGTCACAGACATGGTGGTCTGCCGTCTCCAGCTGGCCACCATCCCTGTGAAGGGGGCCATTCCCAAGGGGGTCGCAAATGCGACCTACCTCATGAGTATTCATGAGGTAGGGCATTTGGGACCCCTTTGCGAATCGCAAATAGTGTCATTGACACTGTGCAACAAAAGGATTTGCGACTCGCAAAAACCAAACTTTCGTACATGTAGCCCTAAGTCCCAAGTTTGGGAGGCAACTCATTGGCGAAAAGGAAGGCCCCTCCCTTCTTCTGAACCTTTTGCCCTCTATGAATGAGGGTGGCAGCTCCATCCTTCTTTAAACACAATGCCTACTTACTAATGTCAGCGGGTCAGGTAACAGTGATACAACCTCCAAGGGTTATTTGACACTGTGGGCCAGATTTAGCTATTACACCTGTGCCGGATATCCCTTCCACTAAAATCTAAATCCTATAGGAAATAATGGGATTTAGCATTCAGCAGATAGAATATCTGTCACTGTTGTGATGGAGTAACCTGTCTTCAAATATGTAAATTAGACGCTATGTCGTGGTGGGTAATATTGGACTATAACAATATCAAATTTATGAAATGAAATACCACTAAATCTTAACTCCTCACTTACCTTAACTTATTTAGAGATATTGGACCCAATTCACAAAGCTAAACTTTGACCGAAAGTCTAAATTGAGCCCAAACATCTAAGTTAGACCTAAAGTCTAACTTTACTTATACAAAAGTTAGACTTTTGGTCTAAATTTAGAACAAAAGTCTAAACTTAAACCAAAAGTGTAACTTTACTCATAGTAAAGTTAGACTTTCGGTCAAAATTTAGACTTTTGGTCTAACTTTACATTTGTGAATTGGGCCCGTTGTAATTAGGTTGAAGCAGCGGATGCAATATTATTGACATGTTACATAACACATGCGCTACATTGAGGGCATATCTCTTCATGATATACAACAGTTTATAAAGAATGTTAGGTTCTTTTCCCTCTATCCTTGTTCAAGTATTTCCTGATAGTGTACATTGTGTTTTTTTTCAATTTGTTTCTTCTTTACTTGTGTATGCATGGTACCTTTTTGTGTACCTTTGTAGTGACAAATATAATAAAGCTTAATTAAAAACTCATTTCCACAGAGGAATAAACATGCACAAACATACAAATAAAATTAATAAAGATAAAATTAAAATTATGACCTAGTTCCATGCTACCACTCAAAAAATGTACTAGTTCCCTCTTTTTAATCATCCGTCATCTGAATTGGGTTGAAATGTGAGTTTTCGCCTACCCTCAAAGTCGCTTTTTAAACTCATGTTGCTTCTAAAATGTATCTATGCAAGGTGGGACAGTCAGGCATTTCCTTGTGACCCTTTTGTCTGAAACATATTACTATTGGTCCCATTTACAAAGATTTTGCTTTGGCATTCTGTCCCTCGTTTCTTGAGTAAGCCAGGACCACTACAAGAGCAAACCAAATACATTTGCATCAGGAAAGGTTGTAATTTTACCTTTAGTGGGTTCAGATTTCTGCACAGGTCAATCGGTGACAACTCTTGTGTCTACCTTGGTCCTCACAGCTCCTGTCTTTAAATTGTGTTTCTAAAGTGGGCAGTCCAATAGCGCTGTGATTATTCCTGAAGTGGTCAGCGTTCTTTTGATGCTCTTCATAACTGTAGTTGTGTTTAAAATAATCTAGATGAATTAAAAATAAATTTCAGAGATAGGAGAACATATTCTTTTCACTTATCCCCCAGTTCTCGAAAGTAATACTTCTCTGTACATCTCGTACCGCTCCCCTATATAAAGAACAATTGTGATCTGTCCTCTGATAATAGTGAATAAACCAGCGTAATGCACCTTCCTAACCACTGTAGCCTTTCAACAACAAACAGTTCACTAAATCTCTCTTTCCAGAAGAGAGCCCTCAGACAGTTATACAATATATAAAAAGCGATGGAAAGCTGGGGTAGAGGACATGATGTTCACCTATATGAAGGAAAGTAGTCAGAAATTCATTATTAGCAGGAGGAAAATGCAGCCCTATATGTAAACATGAAGGACAGATGTTGGAGACTTACCTGAACAGTTGTAAACTGTTTATAAATGTATTCTTATAATTTATTGTAAAAGCAAACAAAGAAAGAAATGCAAGCTGTCGGAAAACAATAAATGCCTGGCCTCATAATTATTTCTACTTTTCTTTCTGTAGCGAGTCCACATTCAACGCCCTCAACACTTCATTTTCCAACGTCGCCCATCATTCAGCAGCCTGGGCCATACTTCTCACATCCGGCAATTCGCTATCACCCCCAGGAGACCCTAAAAGAGTTTGTCCAACTTGTCTGCCCGGATGCTGGTCAGCAGGCTGGACAGGTGGGGTTTCTAAACGTAAGGAGAACGTTTTTTGAGCTTTTTGATGTATGAAAGTATCTGTTAATTACTATTTCATCGAAGATGGGATTTGTTTTCTGTTAAGTAACATTCTACACATAATAATGTGTGATTAAATGGTTTGTAAAACTGTTCAATACATTGCAGCACATTTATTGTAAAGAGTCTTCCACTGTCAAATTATTTGTATTTTCAATGTGTTTTTAAGTTACATCATCGTAATTTGTGGAAGATTAAGTAATTCAAAGTTCTATTGGTATATGTTCCTTGTTCATCTAGGTGTCCCCTGTTTGGTTGGAGTCAGTGAGCGTCCTGGAGACAGCCTGTCTTGCTTATGCTTTAATTTTAGAAACAATATATTTACTTATTTTTACTCAATCTCCTATGATCCGACCATTAATATATGCCCTCTCCTCTGGATCCTCCTGTTTAGTCAGCAGCCAAACACTGACAGTCACCCTCTTCACGAATGGCATAAGCTGCTATGCTCACTCTTTCGTTATGTAGTTTCACATACTTAAAATGTTTCAGGTTTTCCCTTTATCCTATGATTTTTTCATCTTTATTAAGTGAAACCAAGTAATCCACGGCCAGGAACAAAAACTGTCTGGCTGACTGAATTGATTACTTCATATTCCTTCCTGACTATGTGGCTTATGTCATTATCGGCTTCTTTTAGATTTCTTCTTTAGAATCAGTTAAACCTTTCTTGAGATGGTAAAGTTGGCCAATGAATTAGGAGCTCTCTGCCAAAAAGTGACTATTCCCTTATTAATCTACTATTGTTATCCCAAGGTAGCTATTATTATGTTCCTCCACGTAAGATAATGAGAATCCCAATGATAACTCCTCATCGGGTACATTGAGTCATGCCTTGAGAAGAAAGAAATCTCATGGTTTAGCAGTTGCAAATGTCTTCCATGCATAGTTAGGTGGGGATAGTGGAAGCTGTTCGTAGACTTCCTTCATAGGGGTTTACTGTGCCCTGCTGGTCACTTTTTTTTAGCCTGTTTCTGATTCCAGTTACCTGTGTTTGTACTGTGTAGAGTGACAGATATTTTGTTGTCCTACTTTAGTAAAGTCAACTGTGCTCTCAGTCCTCGTGAGACATCGTTGCCCACTAGGGCGGTAGGAGTGGTATCTTTAGCATTAGCATCAAGTAACATTAATGTTGATTATTATGATTTCATAACATACTGACACATGCATGACCTGGTATTGGGATCCTTTCATTGACAATGAACTGTACCACCAGCGAAGTCCAAGAAAATCGTGATACTTTGGGTCCCCTATTTTATTCTGATTGGTATTCAGAGGTTATTGTGAGGTTCTATTGAAACCTGTGTTGTTACCAGGATATCACAGTGACTCCTGTACTACAAGCAAGAAAAATGGAACGTTTTTTATTTGCTATTTTCAATCAAAACAATCATGACAAACTAAACGTTAGCACAAAAATTAGTGGTGGTGAGTTCAGGCGTTTTCAAAGGGAAAGGGATTTATAAAAAAAAAAGCCATATAACATTATTAAGGAATATAAAAAATGCTAGTGTATTTTTTGTGTATGGGTACATTCAGATAATTATTGAATACTTGTATCCGTAATCAGTTTCTATATGTAATCACATTTATGTAGTTTTGATATTTTGAAGAATCTTCAAATTAAAAAAAAAAATTCAAGAACAGAATGATAAGGAATGAAAGATAGAAACACATTAAGTGTATATTACAATTCCTCTCATAGATTTGTCATATATGTGAGAATAGTATATTTAGTCAATTAAGGGTATTTGAAGTCCACTACTGGCCAGCGTACCATACGTTTAGTTTCCTGCATTAGGGAAATAACTTTATTTTTTTATGGTCTAGAGACAGGCTCTTGTGACATATTGATAGGCCTCTGTTTATTACATATGATCACTTCTTCCCTGGTATGTTTGTTCAGGATGCATCACTGCTAGACCATTCACATGCATTTTGCCCACCATCACATATCTATCTATCTATCTATCTATCTATCTATCTATCTATCTATCTATCTATCTATCTCTATATATATATATATGTATGTATATATATATATATATATATATATATATATGTTAGAAAAGGGGTCTTTGGTTGACAGTCATGTTACCCCCTGTTCAAGCAAGGACCCTCAGTTCAAGCAAGGACCCTCACTCTAGTCAGGGTAAAAGAGAATCACCCTCAGCTAACCCCTGCTTACCCCCTTGGTAGCTTGGCAGAGCAGTAGGCTTAACTTCAGAGTGCTAAGTGTAAAGTATTTATACCAACACACACAGTAACTTAATGAAAACACTACAAAATGACACAACACAGGTTTAGAAAAATAGGAAATATTTATCTAAACAAAACGACAAAAATCCGACATACACAAGTCAAGTTATTAATTTTTAAACATTAAACTCAAAAATAGCGCTTAGAAACACAAAATGCTTCGATGAGGTCATCGTGATGGAGTCGTTCTCAACAAGCCGACACCAGCGGTGCCGGACACGGAGTTGCGTAGACCCCCAAGCAGAGTACCTTTGGTGAAGAGTGAAAACAAGTCGATGCCCGAAGTCGGGGATCGTGGCGTCTGTGCGAAATGTTGAATCCGCACACTTCGAGCGGTGCGGCGACTTCCACGGAGTCGCGGACTTCAGCGGGGCTGCAGCGGCATTGGGCCTGCGAAAGTCGTCGCGTTCCAGCGAAGATCACAGAGTCGGTTGCAGGCGGCGTCACCGGATTCAACAGCGGCGTCGGTCCGAAGTCGTCCGAGGTCAATTTCCTTGGATTTCCACCAGCTTTCCTTTCAAGGGCTCAGGGACTGGATAGAGCACCACTTGTCAGAGCAGGAGTCTCTCCAGAGACTCCAGGTGCTGGCAGAGAGAAGTCTTTGCTGTCCCTGAGACTTCAAACAACAGGAGACAAGCTCTAAATCAAGCCCTTGGAGATTTCTTCACAAGAAGGAAGGCACACAAAGTCCAGTCTTTGCCCTCTTACTCTGGCAGAAGCAGCAACTGCAGGATAGCTCCACTAAGCACAGTCACAGGCAGGGCAGCTCTTCTCCTCAGCCCTTCTCCAGGCACAGGTTCCTCTTGTTTCCAGAAGTGTCTGTGGTTTTGGGTGCCCTTCTTATACCCAATTTCTCCTTTGAAGTAGGCCTACTTCAAAGTAAAGTCTCTTTTGAATGTGAAATCCTGCCTTTCCCAGGCCAGGCCCCAGACACTCACCAGGGGTTTGGAGATGGCATTGTGTGAGGACAGGCACAGCCCTTTCAGGTGTGAGTGACCACTCCTCCCCTCCCTCCTAGCACAGATGGCTCATCAGGAAATGCAGACTACACCCCAGCTTCTTTTGTGTCACTGTCTAGTGTGAGGTGCAACCAGCCCAACTGTCAAACTGACCCAGACAGGGAATCCACAAACAGGCAGAGTCACAGAAATGGTATAAGCAAGAAAATACTCACTTTCTAAAAGTGGCATTTTCAAACACACAATCTTAAAATCAACTTTACTAAAAGATGTATTTTAAATTATGAGCTCAGAGACCCCAAACTCCACATGTCCATCCGCTCCCAAAGGGAATCTACACTTTAATCAGATTTAAAGGTAGCCCCCATGTTAACCTATGAGAGGGACAGGCCTTGCAACAGTGAAAAACGAATTTAGCAATATTTCACTGTTAGGACATATAAAACACATTACTATATGTCCTACCTTAAACATACACTGCACCCAGCCCTTGGGGCTACCTAAGGCCAACCTTAGGGGTGCCTGACATGTAAGAAAAGGGAAGGTTTAGGCCTGGCAAGTGGGTACACTTGCCAAGTCAAATTTACAGTTAAAACTGCACACACAGACACTGCAGTGGCAGGTCTGAGACATGATTACAGAGCTACTTATGTGGGTGGCACAACCAGTGCTGCAGGCCCACTAGCAGCATTTAATTTACAGGCCATGGCACCTGTAGTGCACTTTACTAGGGACTTACTAGTAAATCAAATATGCCAATCATGGATAAACCAATTACATACAATTTACACAGAAAGCATATAAAAATAGGAGGCAGGAGGCAAAAAGATTGGGGATGACCCTGCATAAGCAAAAAAGTCCAACAAAATATATATATATATATATCATATGCTTGCAGAATGTAAGTGAATTACATGTAGGTAAGTATGCACTGTAAAGGTGGTGGTCAAAACGCATGTAACTGGATCAGCAATGCTGCATCTGGCACAAACATACCAGGGAAGCAGTGATCATATTTAATAAACATACAAATATATACTTATATTTAATATATATAGGGAGAAGTAATCTGTGAAGAGTAAAAGCTTTAATCACACTGGAAGTGTCCTGACCTTTCTTGTTATTACAAGAATTTGTTGTGTATTTTATGGTGTCTCTCGAAGCCATGGTCGGACCGCCACTTTTTTGAGCCTCGGTTATTCGAGTCTTCTCTGGTGAATCATATACATATATATATATATATATATATATATATATATATATATATATATATATATATATATTTGTGATTAGACATAATATAATTTATGCAGCACACATCATCCTACTTAGGAGTGAAGTTAAGAAGAAGTCCAGTCATTCTTCTGCTAGTCATTATGCGATTGATGCCCTAGTAAATTATCTCAGCTGGGATAATATATTCAATCCCCAGTTCTTCCAGAGGTTAGATGTAGGGGAAAAGGTTATTTATTTGTGACTTACTTCATTATGAATGTCTAGATTTGCTGTCTGTGATCAACCACAAATTGTTACTCATGGTGAAAACTTGAATTTTATGAATCGGGCCTCCCATGGCTTTCCATTTCGGACCCAGCAGGGGATATCTTTGTCTATGGTATGTGTAGTGGTGACACTAGTCCTTGCTTACTGATGGATTTTTTATATCTCTTTGACCTGATGATTTAGAGTGACTACTTTCAACTGTCACATCTCGATGTTATCTTCTCTTGTTTTGTAAAAATGGCATCAAAGTCTGTGAAACACTGTGTGCCCCACGGTTTATTAAATTTGGGAGTGCAGAGTTGTTTATCGGTTGAGGACTTGAATTAATCGTATCCAAGCAGAAGAGGAGCTGTAATAGATTGGCCCTTTTATGATATAAAATGTCAATGGTGAAAGGCATACCTTATTCAAAAAGAGCCTATAGAATTAAAACTAATAGAAATTTCAGAAAGGATGAATAGTCACTGGTGCTTGTTCTACACAATACAAACCTCCTTGAGTGTCTGATCACCATTTTACTTCATTTTATTTGATCTTATGTTGAAGAAAAGTGTTATATTTATGCATTTCAGTTTCATGTACATGTACATTCCACATTGATCTCTTTAGTACTTTAATAATAATATTTCAAAAGCACAGTTATTATTGTTTTCACTGAACAAATAAAATGACTTGTTCACCTAAATTAGGTGACAAACAACATCAGTAAAGGAAAGACTTGCACAATTAATACTTTCCAAGAGCCCTTTTGTCCCAACTTGCATGTGAGCACACTAACAGCATGATAGATCTAAACGTGTTAGGACTATTACGTGTGGTGTTTGTGTGTACTATCAATCTCTATTGTTCTGCTAGAACTCGCAGCTATAACCAACCAACCTAGCTGTTTAAAATAACAATACCAACACAGGGGTGTGGAATTCTTATAGCTCGACACCCAGGACATATTGTTTGGGGTCAAGGACAGCAAATTTTCATATTTATTTTTTCCTTGGGACAAGTAAGCCCAACCCCCTGCAGCAAAACCCTTTGGCTGCCAGATTACAGTACCACATTATGGTGCATGGAAGGGAATAGTCTGCATTTGCAGTAATATTTGTGTTAATATTTCAGTACTGTTAGCACCTGTATTTATGGTTCATTGCTACAAAGCCTTTATTATTAGGGTGAGCAATCTAAATAAATGTTGTAAGCTTGGAGTGCTCTACTCACAGTGTTTCCAGTAAAAACTGTGTACACATTTGCGAAGTTTACAAATATGAGGCTACGAATAATGCTCCCAGTATGCTTTCTGATTAGGTGCAGATATTTGCAGAAGCTTGAAAGCAAGAATGATGATTAGTTGCTTTCAAAATAAAATGTTCACAGAAAGATGCAACAAGGAAAAAAATGTTTTCCTAAATTAATGTAAAATTCTTGCCATGATTTATTTGAAGAATCAGTTAGTAAAATGTGTTGCTGCACGCTAGTATCTCCCAAAATGATTCATAATGGAACATCTTTGTATCCAGTTTCAAAATGAATATGGGAAATATAAAAATAAACATGCATTGGCAAAGCCAATAGATCCGACATTGGTGATCAGTCTTTTGGTTTTATCAAAGTGTGCATTGTTTTGACATGGTTTGTGTAAAACTTTATTGTTGTGAGTGCTGCATTGTGCTCGCCCTTGCAACAAACATTGGCAAAAGGCAAAAATATTTTTTGGTCTCAAAAAGCACACATTGCCATTGTAGTTCCTGGCACTGAACAAAACTACTTTGTGTGCAGAATGGCTCCATGTGAAATAGCAGATTGTTATCACTTACAGTGAAGCCAGCCGACAGATGGATAGAGATACAGATAGAACTGTAATAAAAGAAAAGGTCTTGGATTTTGACACATCTAATTATGGGCACCATTCTTAAAGAAAGTCACAAAATAGGACCCATTGTATATGCTTTGTATTATTGCAGAGTTACCTATTTCATTAATTCACAAGAATTGACAGAAGTTGACCACAAAATCGTACTCTTAGAAAATATTTGTGAACTGTTTTTAGCACAAGCAAATACGCATATGTATATATGCTCATGCGAAAATCTGTTGAACATTTACAAGTTCACTTTTCTTCCAACCACTTTTTTCCCCATCCCTGTAAGAAATTATACTTCTGCACTTGTCAGGAGTAAATTTCAATACTTTCTCAGTATGGGAAAATATTTTAGAAGAGCTTGTGAAAATTATGCAAGTTAGTAGATATGCACAGACTCAAAAGGGTATTCTAACCCTGGAACATTTGCTTAATGCTACTTTCAGCCTTAGTATGTAGATGTGCGGAAAGGTGGCAAAATAAGTAAATTGTCAGCATTCAAGCCCTATTAGCCCTGGCATGTTCAACGAGGCGATTATCAGAGCTGTTATATAATTAGATTGCTGCCATCATTTGTTGCTGCACTACATCACACCAAAGTGACAGGTGGATTTTTTTTACAGGACAAGTAGATTTATGAAGCAACCTGTCCCATGGATAACTAGAAATTGTAATAAATTCTACACCCCTGCAAATAATACTACCATTACCCTCTGCCGACATTATAAGGAGATTGCAAGTCATTGAGGCTTTCCATAACCATATAGAGGAATGTGGCTGAAGGCTGACTTCCTTTCTAAGGTTATGGAACTCCGAGGTGACTTGCAGTGTCCTTATCTGGTACGGCAGGGGGCACCTTATTCTATATAATATATGGTCACACCATCACCTTTCCCACAAACCACTTATAGCCTTGGTGTGTAGCTCTTTCATATAAAAGAGATAAAATGTTTGCCAACATGAAGAATAAAAATATAACCTTTAATGCAAAATTAAACACATATCAAAACCCTGTTAGATATTTGTAGCAAAAGGTATTGGAAACACTTCAATATGTCAGTTAAAAGAAAAATGCTGTAGTAGCTCAGAATCTGTAGAAACATGCAAAACTATTCTAATTGTTCTGTAATTATCTAAGAAGTGCAAGAAAACACATGTTATTTCTGCTTGTCACTGTAAACTAGAAACATAGAGCAGAAGAAAGAAAAGCAACATTTCATTTTGGTTGCTTTAAACAGTTGCTCAGTGACCTAATCTGCCTTTCGCCTTAGCTGCTGGCTCTGACATCAATCATTGTGACGTCAAAACTCAACTTTAATAATTTATTACAGTTGAGTTCTGATTCTTTTCTTTATAATCGGTGACTGGGTGTGTCTCAAGTCTCCAATTATATAAGGGATAAAATACCCAATGCCATATATAAGGATATTGCAAGTCACCGAGGAGTTCCATAACCATATAGAGGTATGAGGCCAAAGGCTGAGTTCCTTTATAAGGTTATGGAACTCCAAGGTTACTTGCAATATCCTTCTCATGTACAGCAGAGGGTACTTTATCCCACATATTGCATGACTACACCATCATTCCCACATTCCACTTGAATCCCTGACGATTAGCATGTTTGCAAAGATGAAGAATAAAAATAGAAGCTCTAGTGCAAAATTAAATGCATCAAAAAAACAGTTTGATATTTGAAAAAAAAACTATTAGAAAAAAATCAATACAAGTTATGTTTTTTTAAACTGCAATAGTTTGGAATGTGTAGAAACATTCAGAAAGATTGTAATTTTATTATAATTACCCCAAAAATGCCAGAAATAACCATGTTCTTTCTGCTAGTCGCTGCTAGCTAGAAAAATATAGCAGAAGAAAGAAAAGCAATCTTTCATTTTCGTTGCTTTAAACAGCTGCTCTGTGATCTGACTTACCTTTCACCTTGGCTGTTGGCTCTGGCAGCATGCATTTTGATGTCAGAACTCTACTGTAATAACTTATAATAGTAGAGTTCTGACGGCTTTTCTTTATAAATGGTGACTGGGTGGGTCACAAGTCACTGATTATAAAGAAATTAGAGACAGGCGTTTATAGAAGGATTGCAGAATCCCATGTATTATAAAATAGTAATTATTATCATTGATATTATTATCTTAGGATTTAAGCATGCAAAAAGTGTTATTTTCTCCTACAATTTAATTCACAGAATAAGGATCTATGGATATTTATGCAAGCAGAAGGTTCGAGAGCCGTATGAAATCCAGTCAGTGACTGGGTCTCAGCAGTCATAAGCAGAGAAAAGGAGGGAAGACTGAATATCCCTAGATAAGGCCAAAAGTGATGCGTATTATATTGTTCGGAAGACATATAAAGCTGGGCTTTTCAGCTAAGGAGTGCCTTATTGTACAACACTGTGCTTGTGCTTCTTTTGATTTTTTTTTTGGGGGGGGGGTTGGTTTGCCTCTTGGCACAGGTTTATAGTGCAGTGTATCTCATGCTATAGTCTAAGGTGAGATTTTGAGTATTGCGTATGTAAATCTCAGCAAACATTGTATGACACATGGGAGCCTGCCTAGCATTTTTTATTTTGGCATTGGAGTGTAAACTTTTCTCCTCTCTCAAATGACTAACAAACCATCATATCCCTTTCCTGCACAAAGGGACCTTGTTGCACAAGCAGCACACTCTAGTCACAAGCTGTACTCACCACTGTGTATCAGCTGACTTATTTGTGGAAATTGGATTTTGCTCAGCACAGTTGTTTTATCGACTAGTGGCAATTTCTCTGGAAACTTGAGGCAGCCGATAGAATTCAAGAATCCTGCAGGCTAATCTTTTGAACATAGATCGCCATGTACTTCTTGGAGCCTGGAATCTGGCCTGTGTTGCCCAGTGGGAGCGTCCTTTCGTCCGAAATAGGGAGACAGTGATTGCACCATAATCCTAAATCTGCAAACTGCACTGTAAATGTCCCCACTGTACCTAATCCACAGGAGCTTCACTAGCTGCATTAGAAGTACACTGTGAATCTCGACTTTCATAGATTATGAATATACGTCTTGGAAATACATCTTTGTAATTCAGGGGTATACGTCTGCGAAGTTTAGATTGGCTCAGTTATTGCAAACAAATTCCTTTCTCTAAACAGTGCAATACCAAAGCTTCGTTCACTGGATCATAAGGGTAAATAATCATTAGTGGTAATATTTCGCATTAGTTTGCCCAAAAGCAGGTGGGTGAAAAACAGTTGTATACCACAAATTAAAAAAATATATCCCTTCATATTTTGTATTTTTATTTGGAGTTTCTGTAAAGCGCTGAAAACCACTGTGCAGTCGCGCATGAATAGGGAAACTGGAAGGATAGTCAATCTGTCAATCGAAGAGATGGAGTCTGCTTGAGGGAGTTGTTATCCAGAAAGTTGTGGTGTGTGTCAAGGCCATCAAACCATTTAGAAACTACCTTTGTGGCCTGGTATATTGAGGCAAAGGCATCTAAATAGAAGTTCTCACAACCTTCAATATGATATCATTTAGGTTTATGTAGTAAATCACTCTAAAAAAAGTATTTGGTTGAACATGTTGTTTGTTAAGAGGAGTACACACTATCGTGTAAGATTTTTGAAGGTAGTACACCATTTGTTGTTCAGTTTTCAATTAATTAGGCAATCGTGTCTGGTATTCATGTTGCTTTGTGTGCTAGTCGTTTGCCCAAGTTACCTCATGAACTCCTTTGGAATTTGTATTTTTCACTTTGTTGGTCTCGGCGTTGTTTGTCCTGGGCAGTTTGTTAAGGTTGTGTGTGTTTTGCACTCGTAGTGACTATTATTGATCGAACAATAATGCAAGCTACATCTTTATTCACAAAGCAAGGGTTTAAAAATTCTTCTCCTATATGTTTATTTACTCTTATAATTGGAGAACATTTGTAACTTTTATGGAATTCATGAGAGATCCCAGGTATACTCAGGGAAATGTATGGGACACCCTAGAGTTTTGTGAGTATTCCTGTATATTAAAAAGCATTTATAAAGAAATATAAAGAGATGGAAAATGCTGCGTGTGTAACTGCTACTAACATATATGTGTATATTAAATTTTTTGCTCCAAAGGAAAATTAGTTTTCCGCACATAAACCAATTTTCTTCAGCCCCAGAATATAGGGATTTTACTTTCCTCTTGTCACCATGAAAAAACAATTACCCATGATATACACTTCTAAATTTTAGTGCCTTTTCATGATGGAAAGGTACCTGCAAGGTGCATTCCCACAATCTTTTGGGTTTTAGTGTGTTCACCTAAATTTGTAGGTAGTAGCACCAAGAACGCCCATAAACCATTCTTTAAATTCCCCAAGTTAAAATATTTACTCTTTGAGGCAATTTATTTTGTGCTCCTAATTCGAATTTAGACTCTCAAAAATTGTTGTCAATTGTGTTTTTTGAATGGTAGAGAAAGCTTGTTAAGTGCTTTTTCATTGATCAGTTTTGCCATTTTGGGATACTTAAGGAAGCCGTGATAGCTGACCATGTGGTAACTATAGCCCATCAATCACTTTCTAAAATCCTTAAGAACATTTTCCCCATTGGACATATCTTCAGAGCATGTGGCTCTGTTTGAATGTATATAAGTAAAATTGACGACATGCAAGTGATGCATACAGTAACACTTACCCTTTTGTAAACATATTACAACTATAGCCAGGGACCTGAGTTAACAAAACTGCAGTCCCTGCTAAAACGGACATGACACTTATTGCCATGTGGTGATATGCTTTGGTACTACCAAAACTCAATAGAACCTTATCTCCCGTCTGTGTCTAGTAGTAACCACTATTTTCAGTTGACTCAGTTCTGATTGAACCAATTTCACAGGTTTAGTTTTTCCAAAGGGATGGAATGAGGGAATAAGTCTGGGACCCTGTGTCTGGGAGCACGTGTCTGTACAGGACAGGCTTCCTTTTGTCATGTGACGTGGCTCTTGGAATGAGGCTCTGTCTGACCACACCCCCTCAGCACTTTCAGACCCTCATGGGTGAGTAGTTGCGCTCTACAAAAACTGATTGATTGATTGATGTTTTTGTGACTCTAACTCCGAGCCCCGAACAGTTATTATATTTCCTCTTTTGAAAGATCGATATTATAAAAAAGTGCATCCAGCAATGATGTTCTTACAGTTGTTGAATGATACTTTTGTTTGTTATTCTGTAGTTAGTTTTTGGGGTCGAGCCTGCGTTGCATGCGCTCGTGCATGCGTATCGCTAGCAAGACGCGTTAGGTATTAGAAAAGGGCTCGGACCCCCGTTGACGTCACGTCAGTGTCTTTCATTGGCAAGTTGGCTTGCCTGTTAGAATCCGCTTCCTTTCATTAGTGGAAGGCATGCATACGTCATGCCTTTTCCGGTAGTTAGCCCTCCTCGAGCGCAGCGACCAAGTACAAAAAACATGCAAGGCTCGCTGGGTTTGTGGACTACTTTTTCTCTATTTTCGCAGCACGATCTATTTGCTGTTCTTACTCGCCTTGTTCTAGCCAGATGACGTTTTATATTAGCTATACTAGTTCAGTTGCATACTATGTCAAATATTTTTTAATAGACTTAACTGACCTTTTTACAATATAAATTTAGCGCTCGGAAACCTGCTCATTTTGGTTCTGCGTTATATACGACAATCTAAAAATAAAGCAGATATTTTTATATTGGAAAAGGTGACTTGGCCATGATTCTCGAGCGAGGGAAAGCTGCAGTCTCCTGACTCTCTCTTGACCAGAATGGTGTGATCCTGTGCACATTATCTCCTTTGCTTCTGATCCAGGAGCTGCTTAGAAATGGGCTGCCCGTCAGCATCACGCATACCTAAAGACTGGACCTTGGGCAGACAGGTTGGGGAAGCAGTCTGGCCTGACAGGAAACCACATGCCTGGAGAAGGGACCGCTATATTACAAAAGGCCATTTCGCAAGAACAGTTCCTCCCTGCTTCCCATGGCTGCGGTTTCTGTCCTCAGGCTTTTGTTGTTTAATTCTCGCTTTGGAAGTTGAGCGGCCTCGCCCAAGCCTTGCAGTGGCAGGTAGAGCCAGGACCCGAATTCTTTCTGTGACCTGCAGCATAACCAGGACTTCCAATTAGACATATGACACCCCTAAATCAGTTTGTTTTGCCCAGATTTTGGGTTCCTTTCCCAACTCAAACTGCTGAGAGAGTCTTCTTCCGAGACATGCGCAGTCTGCAGCCAGGTCTCCTGTCCACGGGACTTGAACCACATCACAGAAGAGATACCGAATGCAAACATTCCTCAGAAGCTGCTGTATGGACTCATCCTCTGCAGGAGCCATCGGGGTAACCCACCTTCACCAAAAACAAGGCAAACCTCAAAAGACACAATAAAAATACATAACAAAAGCACTAACATGACAATTCAGATAAAAAACCATACATATAAATTATTAAAATGTAACAGAATAAGCTGATCATGAACTGTGTGTGCCTTGCAAGACCATGCCTAACTCTTCATCCACATGCAATATAAACATTTATTCACTCCAAACACAATCACAGGCGAAGTCTCAAACTGTAATCTTATTAGCGCCTGGAAATAGTGCTTAGTGGCATATTTACAAGAAAGTGGCACATCAGCTAGGATGCACCACTTTTCTTGCACCCCCCTAATGTCACCCTAGTAGCACTCTATTTAATTATGTGCCCCAGCTTGGGGAGACTTAAATTGGAAACAATGTCTAGGGGCAGGCATTAAAAATGACGGAAAATGGTGCATTGAATCTCCTAAATTTCACTGACAACTTTTCTGGGCCTCCTAACGGAAGAACGCGCCCCCCCTGCATACATTATGCCTGGCGCAGGTATAATGTGGTGCAAAGGGTTACAAAGTGGCGCAATGCTTAGTGAGCCTTGGCATGGGGAAAAGACCTCCTTGACCCCGCCTTAGCGCTAGTGAGGTACAAGCAGGCGCTAGGGGCTTGTAAATATCCACTTAATACTTAAAAAGGTACAAAGGGTAAATCCCTTGAGTTTGATAGTGAGCAGTACAAAAACAGAGAACATTCCCCGCCACACGTTTTCAACAGCATTTTCATTACACACAGTACAGGCGTTGCTCGTCTCGGAGCCCTTATCCAATTTGTTCATAAAATAGCTCAATAGAAAGTGGTTTTACCTTTGGCTGTCGAGATCTCATATAATAATAAGCTGCAGAATCCCGGCTCTCTCGTGTCCGGAACGGTGTGATCCTGTGCAAGTTGTCTCCTTTGCCTCTGATCCTTTCCGCTATCGCAGTAGGAAGTGTTTAGAAACGGACTGCCCGTCAGTATCACTCAAACCTGAAGACTGGACACTGGGCAGACAGGTTGGGGAACCAGTCTGGCCTGACAGGAAACCACATGCCTGGAGAAGAGACTGCAGTGTCACAAAAGACCATTTCGCAAGAACAGTTCCTCCCTGCTTCCAATGGCTGTGGTTTCTGCCCTCAGGCTTTTGTCGTTTGATTCTTACCTTGGGCAACATAACATCCACACTTGTCTCACTCCAGTTATTTATAATTTCAAAATCATTTCACAAACAAGTTTGTCCACACTTGGTCATGGATAAATCATGGCCGCTTTTATTGTTATAGACATCTGTGTAATTGCCTGTTAGTCTTCACATTCAGTTACTGTGGCAAGGCCTTCCTTCTTCCTTCTGGCTTGGCGCGCCATCCTGGTTCGTCCTCTGTCGTTTTCTGGCTATGGGACAGCACGCTCCCTTAAATGTCCCCCGTACCCATTGCAGGTGAATACCTGTTTCCTCATTGGGGGGTGCTAGATTTAGCATGTGCGCCAGTGCAAAGGCACACAGTGATGCGAGCCTTTGCAAAGTCTTTATAGAGTATTTACTTTCCATCGCAAAACTTTTTAGTGTGGAAGAGTAGCCTTAAAAGTTACAAGTCATTACGTTACCAGGCCGTGACTCGGTTTTTGACACAAAGCCCTAGCTACTAAAATTGGTAGGCAGAACTTTGAGCTTAAAAATAACATGTCTGCCTCAAGGATATTTTATTTCAATAAATATTTTATTTCTCCTACCTTTTCGCACATTGCATGTGTGATGGGCTGTACAATTCACATACAGTGTGGGGAAGTTTTAAAGTTATTCTAAGCTACTATTTTGTAATAGAAGGTTACCTTCTGCTACAAAACCCCTGCTACGCATCACACGTGCACCTTTGCACTGTGATGTGAAGGTGTGTGCATGTGCTACGTAACCTGCGAACCAGCGCTTGGGAAGAAAGAAACAACGTCATATCTTAGTAGATATAATTATGCTGCGCCACGCAGTGCAGAAACTTTAGCTCTCATTTATGGGGTTTTGGCGTAGGGCACCGTAGCAAGGAATCTTCCCGTACTCCACCACACCAAAGTGAAAGAGCAGGAATGCACCGTATTTATGCAATCCGGGGCATTCCTGCCCTTTCCCCCTGCGCTGGCGCACAATGGCTGCCTAGCACCAATGCAGGCACACTTGCAGAATGGTGCATGGGTGCCTACGTTGCATGCAGGATTGTTTTTGTGCAGGACGGGACACCTTCATGCTGAAAAACAACCCCGAAAGGCATTTTTCTCATGTTTGCTGCAGAATGCAGGGCATACGGAAAGAAGAAAAAATGAGAAGAAATAAAGATATTCCCACTCGTTACGCCTCACCCCAGGAGATGTAAGCACTTGGCATTTCCCTGGGGCAGCATTAAAATCCATGGGTGTTGCGAGTAAACACCCACAGCAATGCCCATGGAATGCCCCTCTGGCGCAGAGTAAGGTAGCGCAGAGACTTGGACTGCTTGCCTTACTCCTTAACCACGCAAGGTGCAAATGCTATGCACAAAAAGTATAAATATGGGCCTAACTGTGTGGCACCCAAATTCTTTGGCCACGATTCACACAGCTCCTTGTGGTCGTGAGGATAACTTTATGGCCAAAAATGTCTTCAAGAACTCACAAAAGGATCCTGGCCGGCAGGAATGGGTTTACTGATGCAGATCTCTCCACCATGAGCGTAGAGTAATATGCAGGAGTAAATCCCACACAGGAGGTGGGAAGCCTTGTATTTGTATGAACACCCACAAACTCCTATGTTTCTCCATGTGGGAAAAAAAACCAGGTGCATTCGTCTGCTGTTGCCACAGGTGGAGGTGTCTGCAGCTTATAGGTCACACAGGGGATTAGTCAGTCTTCAAAGCATCAAATGACTGGTGCAGTAAGATGGCAGGAAACCATCACCTTGTGGCTGTCAGACAGACTATTGCACCTGTTGTGTCAACATCAAAAAAGTGTAAAGGTGCAATCAAGTGGAGTCATAGAATCCGCACTTTTTCTTTGTGAATAGACCCTTAATTATCATTATAACATTGTGGTCTTTAGCATTTCAGCAAATTTAAAATCTAGAAATCCTGACCCTACAAACCACACTTTAACCTTTGCCGCAATCGTAAACACCACACCTAACTCTAGGCCCTAAAAGAAACCCTATTCATAACCTTAAAAACTACAAGGTAACCCCCCCACATTAAATCTTACCCTCGTCCGACTAGTTTAACGCTAATCCTTTCTCTACAACCTAACCCTAACATTACATTCTAACATTAATCCTGATTACCTTTTAATCCTAACTCTAAACTTTGAATTTAAACCCACATCTAAATCACTTTTCGATGTTTTACATTTTCAGTGCTTTGCTATATGTGGATATCGGTGGAATACTTAGAGATAGTTGCCACATTTCCCAGGTCCGTGTGTAAGGTGCTGCTTCAGTGAAGCGCTCCAGCGTGCTGTAATCTCTCTGTGGGCTTTTAACTACGCCCACTGCACGCCCATCAGTTTCGTCGGTTAGTTGGCTTGCCTTTCGAAAATCACGTAATTTTATTTGTTAAAGGCATGCATACGTCTTTTCCGGTGTTTAGCCCTCCTTGAGCGCACCGGCCAACTACTGAAAACATACGAGACTCCATGTTTTCAGCATGGTTTCCGGACTAATTTTTCTTTTTATTTCTTACGATCTTGCTACAAATTTGACGATACATTTGACTACGAGCGAACTTCTATTTCATTTTGTGTGCTCCTTCATGCTCATGGCGTGGCGCTTTAAATCGGCTCGCATATGTAAAACTGTATCACTTTTCATTTTCATTTTATGTGGCAATAAAAGTCCGGTTAAGACTTTACAACGCTAATAGCTCTAAGTTGAGCAAATGCGAGACCCATTGCATTGCAAATGCTTGTTTTATCTGGTGCTGTTAAAATCAGGCGACTACTTGAATGAATTTTTATGAATTTTCACAAATTCCGAAATAAAGATTACTGATTGACTGAAGGGACCCTGTCAGAATATCTGCAAAGTACAGAAAATGAGTACTCTTGTATTTGAATTTAAAAACATTTTTTTATTTGACATTGTGAAATGTTATGAATAAATATGCAATCCCACTGCGTGGCACAAATGCCTTTGTGACTCACAATGTCATTGTTGCAGTTCCTTCTGAATATCACCTCCCCCTGCCTATTCACAGGAAAAGGTTTCAGTGTTTTGCAGCTCTTCTAGTGGTACGAAATAAGGTTCTTGACTACCCACTCAGTCTTAACCAAACACATAGTGAAAGCTGTCTTTGTGGGGCGGGTTCCATGGAGTGATTGACAGCTGTGAGCATCGATAGGAGCACGCATACTGTATGTTTCCCCAGTATCCCATTCCCAGTTTCTCACTTTCTTTACATTGCAGCTCCTGTCCCTTTAGAGGGCCATACTTGAATTGCAGACAATTTTTAAATCTGTGTCAGTAAAGTATACACTATATCTGCTCTCCTTTGCTGGCTTCCATTCGTGACTGGTCGCAGGAATTCGGTAAAGCAATCCTGCTTCACGAAGCACTATCAGAGTATTTCTGTGACCAGTTGAGACGCGCCTCTTTGTGTACGTGCCAGATTGATAAATCGAGAAGTACACATAATAAGGTTACGTAGCACAACCTGCGCAAGGACAGTGCTGTGATGCCAACTGGCAGATAATCTGGTTTGTGATTTGTAGCTGAACACCACCCAGATTGAACTGTAAGAAAATTGAAATGGTAAACATTGGTGAACGCCTGAGCTAGGTTTTTTTTCTCGAAAACAGATGAAATTAAGGTGTCCCAAATGACTGGAGTTTGGTCAAGTATGCGTTGCTACTAGTTAACATTTGGATTTATCAATGTATATATTCCTTACGTTTTTGCAAGCCAGTCAAGGTATTTTATGTCCTTTTCTTCTCTTTGAATGTTATTGCTATGGCGATTATTTTGTGAAAATTATTACACTTCCTGTACAGTGGTAATTATGACCTCATGTTTACCCAGAAGTATTAGTTTGAATCTAAGAGCTATGTTTCTGAAAGTTTAAAACCGACTTCCTTCGCCTTCAAAAGGGAAGGAAGTCCCAATGTCCCAGTACAACTTGTTTTTTCAAGAAACGCACGCTTCTGCATAGCCCTGATTACATTGGCTTTGAAAAATGTCTGCCATATGTTAACAGATATATTTCTGTCTAGACAACAAATCGATATAGTTCTGTGCTTGAGTATTAATTTGCTTAGCTTCATCCAAAACATTGCCTTGTTGTAGCCTGATAGAACACTCACATAGTGCTGAGCAACCAGAAAGAGCGGGCCGCTAGAAGAAAAAAACTGTAAAACCACATAGGTGTTAACATTGACAATCCTCTGACATTGCAGTTACTTAGATAAGCGCTGTGCACACAATAAATGGTGCTTTCATTTTACTTCTTTACTCTGGCCGTAAAAAATGCTTTCCATATCTCATAATATTGCGTTCATGACTGTATAATCTGTTTCCTGTATTTTCATAAGTACACATACATGTTGTATATAATGTTGCGTATAATGTACATATTATATTTACATGCATGTGTGTCTCTTGCTCTCTCTCTCTCTCTACCTACATATATATATATATAAACAACCACATAATTTACACTTAATTAGCAAATTTCACTAAAAATGGTGCTTAGCCCTCAAGTGGATGAGAATAATACTGCTAGAGAATGTGCCCTATAATTTACATTTTTACTTCATAATTTATATAACCTTGCTCCTAATTTGGTCTTCCATGCCACATAATTCTTGTAGACCATTTGATGGGGTGATCAAATATATCCATATTTTATGATTCCGTGTGATGTATGGCTTTAGGTACCACTGCATTATGTGCAATTAAAAAACCCAGACGTAATAAATAGTATATATGCAGGTACTAATATGCTATTTGTTACCATTTTTACATGTGGGGAGAGGATCTGCCTCACTTTGAGAGGGTTATGATACCCTTCCACCCCAACAATGGTAATATATAGCATACCACACTGCACATCTGCTTATGTTGTTTATGCAAAGTCATTGTTTAAGAGTATTTGTTTTTTAAAGGTGTTTAATGAAAAACAGGATACAGTGGGTTCATTTTTTGCAGTAGGGTAAAACCACACTGATGAAACCTCAAATCTATTAGAAAAGTTGTCTTACTATATAAAGTAATTATAACATGCAACTAGTGTTATGCCCTTTACTGCGATATTAAACTGCTCGTATTTGACCTTTTGCACTGTAGTAACCTGTAGTAATAAATGGGTGAATGTGTTTTAGTAGAGCTGCCTTAAATAATGTGTCTTTGGGAAAAATATATGTATGTCCATATGTATGTCTGTCTATCAAAAAACCAAAGGTTACAGGGAAGTTATAGTTAGGTTCTGAATTTACTCTCACAAAGCCAGAGAAATTCAGCCGTTATAGTTAGAGATATTTGAAGTAACTATAATTTGCGACCTAAGGTAACTATAACTTGCGCCCCCGCCATGCAGAGTTTTTTCTTCAATAATTTGACTTCTAATGTTTCATTAATATTTTTATTGGCGTTATAAAAGTTGTCATGAGTGCTGGATTATCTGGGGTAATTAGCAGTGCATGTCGAGGGTGCAAGTTATAGTTACTTGAAATATCTCTAACTATAGCCAGGACGCGGGGATCTGGCTAGAACCGCGGGGGCCTTGAGGCTGCTCCCACGGTCTTGTCACTCTCTATCTTCCACCCATAATGGGATGGAAAAAAGAGAGAGAAATCGTTATTGCAATGGTCTCTCCATACAATGACTTCAAAGAGTCAGAGCGTCAATATGTTTGGTACCAATGTTCTAGCTACGTTTGGATGCAGAGGAGAACAGAATCACTTCTAGCCTAATGGTCAATGTCTTGTGCTGCCACAGAGTAGGCTGAAGGTTCAAATTCTAGTATCGCTTTGCAGTGTGTCTTTTTATTTTCTAGTGCTTTTCTTGTTAAACATTCCTTGTGATAGAACATTGAAGCCTTTTTACCCTCAAAATCTGTGGGTTGAATTTCATAACTAAGGCCCTAATTACGAGTTTGGCGGGCGCCCTCTCCTTTCTGCCTTCAGACCGCCTGTGCGGCCTGAACCCCCGCCGGCCCTAATAGGAGTTCACTGCAGAACCGACAGGCAGAAACAGTGTTTCCATCCGCCGGCCCTGTGGTGAACAGGGCCTTAACATTGATGCCAGCTCCCAATGTTATTGTCTGGCGGTGTCGGTGGTCTGACTGTTGCGGCTCCACCACAAACATAATGTCTCACCACCAGCCTGATGGATTAAACCCAGATCTGTGACTGGGTGTGAATGTTTGATTTGCTCTGCATTCCATTCATCATCTGTTGTTTTTGCATTTGTCGCCCCAAGTGTGAAGGGTATGCCCAGACATGGGTCCCTTGCTTGTTATGCCACCAGATTCAAGCTAGCCTGGCTGATGAAGGGTGGTACCCTAAAACTGGTCCCAGGATGCTTGTTTCTGGTCTAGGGAAGACCTTACCTGGCAGTTCTAGCTGGACTGTTCCCATGGGGAACAGGGTCAACACTGAATGCATATGGCTGGGTCCCAACTGTAATGGCATGGCAAGCAAAAGAAACTGATGGATTAAACCCAGATCTGTGACTGGGGGTGATTTCGATTTGCTCTGTATTCCGTCCATCATGTCTTGTTTTTGCATGTCTCCCATGATCTATGACATCATTTGACATCACTGATGACATCTTAAATGATGTTGATGACATCACTAATGACATCATTCAAGCTTCTTTTGTACACATAACGCTACAAACTAATATGGCATTAGAGGCCTGAAAGTAAGAACAAGAGAGCACAGAATAATATGTAGCAGTTAGAAATTGGGCCTCTAGGTGGCAGAGGTATGTACCCTGTCCAAGTAGGGACCACAATCCTAGTCAGGGTAAGTCAAATACACAACCTAAATCAACATGTGTTCACCCTCTGGTAGCAGAGCAGGCAGGCTTTACTTAGAAGGCAATGTGCAAAGTATTTGTGCAATACATACACAACATTCAGAATGAAAACACTTCAGAAAGATTCCACACAGGTTTATGTATGACAAATTAAGGTTATATGTCTATGTAAATCAAGATCAAAACGACAAAAATCCAATCAGTACATTATGAGATATTCTTTAAGTAAATAAATTCATACACGGTGCTGTATTGCTCGATAGCGCTCTTAATATGGGGAATACGGTAATGTCTCTTCACAGGTGCAGAGTGTGCCTATCTGCACGTCGTCATCCCTTTGGGATTTCAAAGGGGGCCGGGATGTCTCAACCGCTCGGTTTGTTTCGTGGGCCACTACAGACCCGGGTAATGCCAGGTGTTGCAGAGAACAAGGGGAGCCGCTGCTCACAAATTTTGCAGCGACTCCACTCTGAGGCAAAAGATGATGAAAGCATTCCTCTCAGGGAGCTTGGCAGCCACCATGGAATGGCTCTCACTGGTAGAATGGGGTAGAAGCTACAGGGAAGCCTTCGCACAGGTCGGAGCGGCCCCTCAAGAGCCAACGACACTTTGGGGAAAACAGGGGGCAAGCCACCAAGCCCTTGGAATCACTCTGGAGGATAGTGTTTGGTTTTTGATTCTTGCAGCTGGGCAGAAGTCAGCAGGCATCACGGCAGCTCAGTCAGGCAGAGTAGCAGTCCTTTGGAAGAGTTTAGCCCACCAAGATAGCAGTCCTTCAGCACAGCAGCCTTTACTTCAGCTTAGATTCTTCCAGGTCCAGAGTGTACTGACTTTAGGGGGTCCGAGACCCAGTACTAGAAAGTGCCTTTGATATGGGGGATAACTTCAAAAGGATTCTCCGAAGTGAACAGGTCCCCCTTTCAGCTCAGCCCCGGCTCCAGACTATAAGTGGGAGGTAATCAGTCCCTTTGTGTGGGCTCTGGTCACAACCCTTTGAAGTGTAAGTGTGAGCCCTTCCCACCCGCCTCCCCAAGAAGACCCATCACTATGTAGATGAGTGCAGATGCAGTTGAGTATCCTGTGTTGTGGATGTCTGGAGGGAATGCACAAGTGTAGCCATCACTTAGCCGAGGTCAGACGTGTATTGGAGACATGCTGTAGGCACACAGGACAGTGAGAGCAGCGAAATGCCCACTTTCTAAAAGTGGCATTTCTAAAATAGTAATACTAAATATGACTTGACCAGTAAAGAAGATTTATCATTACCATTCCAGTGATACTACGCATCATGCAGGTACTCTTCTCTGATCAGGAATCTTAAAAGTATTTTAAGGAACCCTCAATGCTGGCCGATGAGAGGGACAGGCATCAAAGTAATGAAAAACAACTTTGGGAGTTTTTCATTAACAGAGCATGTAAAGTTCACATGTACATGCCCTACCTCTTACTTACATGGCATCCTTCTATATGGGCCACCTAGGGCCTGCTTTAGGGGTGGCCTATGTGCAAGAAAAGGGCAATTTAAGGTTCGACTCAAGGTTTTGAATGCTAAGTCTAGGTGGAAGTGAAATTGCAAACACAAACTGTTTAGGGGCTGGCTTGAGATATGTTTACAGGGCTACTTAAGTGGGTGGCACAATCAGTGCTGCAGGCCCACCAGTAGCATTCAATTTCCAGGCACTGGGTATATAGTATACCACTTTGCAAGGGACTTGCAGATAAATTAAATATGCCAATTGGGGATACACCAATGTTACCATGTTTAGGGAAGAAGCACATGCACTTTAGTACTGGTTGGCAGTGGAAAATGGTCAAAGTCCTAAGGTCAACAAAAAAATACAGCAACAAAACAGGAGGTAAAAGACAAAAAGTCTGGGGGAAGACCACCCCAAAAATGCCAATTCAAACAGAAGCATCATTAATACCATCACAGATGCAACTTCCTTAGGTGTAAGGAAGCATGTGTTATGTGCAACTTTGACCCTATTCCATAGACTTAACGGGTAGCCAGTAACAAGCAACCACTGATATATGGGAAACACACAATGGACACAGTGTTCAATATGTATATAACTGTTCAGAGAAAGCCAAGTTTGTCAAGATGCCTAACGTCTGATCCAAAATTAGTGCCTAATAAAGATGGCTTTTATGTGTATCAAATCCCTCACAGTCTTGAATCTACATTGAAAAATTAAGTTGATATAAGTAGAAAAGTGGTACTGTAAATTGTGTTTACTCCATGGAGAGAGTTTACTTTGTATCACACTGCAGACAATGAAATGCTTATGAAAAATACACCACTGAGTATTAAAATGTATCTCCTAAGTACAGTGTACACGCTATGCAACACTTGTCAAAAAATACACTATTCACTTAAAATAATCAAGTTCTAAAGGTGCTAAAGATTATACTACCTGCAGCTTTCATACTGTGGTGAAAACATTAGATAGCCCATTTTCTGAAGCAAAAGAAGCATGTGCATTGGTTAGTACGTGGTGCACACAGTGTCTTATGTTATGTAGAAACTGTCATGCTGAGATGATTCTGTGTAATAACTCAAGGCTACTTACAATAATTAGTATCTACTACGGATGATCTTTGTCCTGCTGGAAACCTTTTCTGCAGAACCAAAAAACTTGTGTGGAGGATACTCGACACAAGTCATCAACTATCATCTGCACGCAGAGCTACTATTCAATACAAAGATTTTCAATACCTCTGCACACCTATGATGCATTAGAAGCACGTGTTTTGTAAACATGTAAACACCTACTCCCATTAGATGGAGGCAAACTGGACAAAATTAGGTGGAAAAGTAATATGGTAGGTGCTTGCCACTATGTAATCTATAAAACAAACTAACACAGTAAGTGGATGATTTCATCAGTAATGTCATCAGTGATGCCATTTGAGATGTCATCAGTGATATCATAAATGAAGTCATCGAACATGTCATGAGTGATGGTATTTTATGTGCGGTCATAAGCAGTGCATGGCTGGGGTGCATGTTACAGTTAGCTCGGCTACCTGTGTTTTTTTAGTTCAAAATGTAATGTTGTCACTGACATATACAGTATGTGTGTGTGTGTATTAATTACATGTCTTACATCTGATGTATTTTCTTGGCAATATTGGTCACTTAAGCAGTCTAACAAGTCTACCATGATTGGTAGTACGCCCTTGTTGCCACACTGTCCGCTTGTGCTTCCTTACAGGCATTATATGTGTATTATGAGGTCACTCTTTTTCCCAAGCTTACATGCTGTGGTCGTAGGTGGTGGTCCAACTGGCAGGTGCCAGGTCTACAGGTAGAGAACATGTAGCAGAGTAGACTCCTTGAATTATCTTGGTGGCACTGGGAAGCATTTACCACCAAATAAAGTTGCCTGGAGTCAGGCTTTTTCCAGGTTGGGTGTAGGCATGCTGAGGTTGCACATCAATATGTGAATGTTCAAAGAGAATCTTGGTACACACTTGCACAGTCATCCCAAAGTCTTTTTTTAATATGTGAGGATTGGTAGACATCTGTACACAATCATATTGTTTGCAGCCAGCTAACAGGCAGGGCTGTTTCATTGGTTCTGCCAACATGGGCAAGCTTCCATCTACGTTTCTAATCACTCTGCCTGTTACGTCCCTTCTTCTCTTTCATGGTCCAATGACTTGGAGAAACCTTTGCTGTATTTCCCAGGTCAGAGTTCCCTGATGAAGAAAAATGAATCGGCATGATCTGAATTATTACCAATGTTGGTTTTTGTACTTGTTGATAACCTACATGTGCATTCCAAAGTTGTCAAGCATATTTGTCGAAATGGTTTATGTTTTTACAATATGTCATGAAATCAGTTAGATACACTTTTCAGTCTCTTTAGTAGGTGTTGTGTTGAAAGGGACAGCACTCATAGTTTATTTGAAATTGATTCTAAAAATAACTTTTTAGATGGATTTTTGTATGATGGGCGTGTCGATTAAATTAAGAACACTTATTTTATGATGTAAAGATTATATTGTTAATTTGTATCTGTACAGGTATTTCTAAGATAGTGTCTTGGAAACAAATTATTATCATGATTGTTATTATTTGTTACATTAAGCTCCAGGATGTCCTTTCCTAGTATGTTTTCTATACACCTGACCAAGGTTAACAACTTTACAACTTGCATCCTTTTTAAGTTCCCTAAAAACACATCTTCCTAACTGCAACTTTATTGGTTGAATTTCTGCAGGAAACAGTGCCATATAAACAGCTATTACTGTGTCAAATCCGTTAATGGATCAGATCCTCATTACCAACCCTTGATTCATGCTTTGTTGACCAAAATTTGTTAACCGCCTTGTACCGCAACCAGACTCAAATCTTTGAGACACCCAACCCTCTGCAATCAGACTCATGTACTTTTGAGATATAAGCAATCACATCCTTCTCCTTCTTCAAACCAACCCGAGATAGCACCTTATCTTCAGGAACACAACTGATCGTCTGAGAGGACCCATATCATGAACATTTATTTCTTGTGATGGGTGTTATCTTTTAAATGTGACACATAATGACATTTGTGTAATATTGATAAATGTTGCCATTAATCGATCACACCTGATGGTATAATTCCTTTATTTTACAGTTGTCGATAGTGCATCTGCATCACAGGGGAATTAATGTGATTTACAAAGGCTATATTAGTAATTATGATATAAAGCATATAATAATAGCAAGTATCAGGGTAGGTCTGGTGACAGATATTGTAGAGATTAAAGTACAGAAGGAAAGTCCTGCTATAGGTTGAGGCAGAGAAGATCAGATTGTATATGTTTCCTCAATGTGAGAAGAATGAGTCCTAATGGCACCCAGCAACCTCCAAACCCTATTTTTGATGATCCTTACCACGGTCTCGCTTAACAGGAGCCTAATATATCCTCCATGAACTCCATAAGATTTTGAAATGTGGGCGGACTCTATTGTTATGAATCATTCTCTTTGCCTCCATATATCAATCGTATGAACAAATTTCCGACAGTTTGTCAATTTGTCTTCCCCACAAATTCCCTTCTGCTGGGTATTAATTGTGTGCCCCAATGACTGTTCATTAAAATCTCTAGTATTTTTTACATTAATTTTGGTCCAAAAAGACTGGATTTTTGGGGCATTTCCATAGCATGTAGTAAAATATTTATTTTCGTCACTTTGCCTGAAACACATCATTGTCAACTTGGCCAAATTGGAAGAAGTGTATTCTTGTTTAGTATAGTATGTGTGGTATTTTAAGATCTATTAAATAAAATCGTGTCCATACTTACATCTTCCTGGGATGTGCTTTGGCCATTTTCAGACATCTATGAGGTTAAATGTGTCATACTTGAGCAGAGAGTGAGAATGTCTTTAGAGCTGATGTTTTTAAGCAGAATTGTGTGTTATCTGCACACAGAATAGACACCTGATTCTGCGAAGATCAAGCTTACAGCTCCATGTACAGAGGGAACAACATAGGGTATAGGTTCAAGTGTTGAGGAACACTGTAGGTCCCTATGGGCTTTTCATGAGATTAAATTCTCCTTCATTACCCTCTGCTGTTGAGAGGAGAGAAAGGAAAATAACCATTGCAAAACATTGCTGCATAAGCCCATGTAGTGTTGCAGGATACAAAAAAGCCTGTCTTAATCAACCACTTCAAAAGCCGCTGACGGGTTTACAGCCAGGAATCATCTTTACCTAATACACAATGGACGTCAACCAGGAATTTCAAGGTGACTTTTTCAATACTGTTCCAGACAAAAGCCAGACTGATAATTGTAAGCAGTTCTTCCTTAGCAACAGATGTGTTCAATGGATTCGCCACATACCTCTACCTAACTTTACATAATCTCATGAGATTTGTTGTAGACGCCCATTCTGATAATTTGTTGTAGACACCCATTCTGATAATTAGAAAGTTTCAATAGCATTTATTGTGCAGCTACAATGAGCTATGGTATGGCATAGTGTCCACACTTTTTGTAAGCAGTACTAATGTCATAGTACGTTTAGGTCCTAAACTCCCTCTCAGTCAAGCTGGATTAGAAGACATACCAGGTCTTCCAAAAGCACTAAACATTGTAGATTTCAATACATTTTCTTAAACTGAAAAGACTGTTATACATTTTTTTATTTTGTAGAGCATACCAACACTAAAGCCCTCATTCTGACTTTGGCAAAACCTGATTCTCTACGCCGTTTACGATCTTTTGACCGCCGCCAGGGTGGCGGTGCAGAGCGCCAAATAACAAGTGTGGCGGTTTGGCCTATGCCAAACCGCATTATTCCCATTGCTACCACCAGGACGGCTGGTCCCGCCGCGCCAGAGACGAGCATCTCCGACCTGGTGGGTCACCCGATACCACCAGCGGTATTCTGAGTCTCCGTTCCACAAGGGATTCTGTGGCAGAAGCACAGCCACGAAATCCCTGGCAGAAAGGCTGAAGGCAACAGGAATTTGCATTCCTGTTGCCAGTAGATGACTCCCACCACCCCTTCAGTAGAAACCCCATCAGCCCCCCAGTAGAGACCCCACAATCCCCATACTGCACTCCGCCCCCAAATACACACACGCACACCCTGACACACACACTCACAACACTCTTATAAACATGCGCACCTACACGCATCACCACAATTAAACACAGACACACGCACAAACACTCCCCGCCCACCCCCATGCATTACACGCATACACACACTCACGCACCCATTCACACCCCCACCCCTTGCGGAGGACACTTAACTCATCCGATTTGGTGCTCCTCCCTGAGGGGACGGGTCCCGGCTCTCCCACCGCGGCCCGCACTGCCATCAAGAGACCGCCAGGCCATATTACAGGTCGTTACACCACTGGCAGAGTCATTTTGGCGGGGCCGGTGGTGGGCCCGCCTCTGCACCACCGGCCGCCAGCACGAATACTGGAGGATTTCCGCCCAAATTGAGGCGGAAGTCCTTCAGTACTTGGAATATGGCAGTCGGAGGACCGCCTGCACTGGTGGTCTTCTGGGGGCTGCGACTTCGGCAGTCTCACCAGAAGACCGCCAAAGTCGGAATGAGGGCCTAAATGTTCATAGTAGTATTGTGTATACCTATAGCACTATATTTTTACATCAGCATATGTTAAATTGTAACAGAGATGGATGTCTTTATCTGAAAAGCATGTAAAGCAATATTAGTAGATTAAATCGACAAAACTTGGCAACTGTGAGTATGGCTCACCATGGATATACCTAAAACAACTTTACCCTGGAATCATTTGCAGCATGGACACAGCTTGAAATAAACAGAATAATAAGTCAACAATGTCCCCATCATTATTTGCCTGTTCATCTCTTTGTTTTCCCACCATATTACACTTGTGTTTTATCAATGAAAGAGCTCCTCCTGGAGGAACATGCGGAATCTCAGAGTTAATTGGACTTTGGGACTGGACATAACAGTATTGTAGTCATAACAGAACATTATGTTAGATGTTTACCTTCTAAAGAAGGCATCTGAGCTGCTATTACAGAGTAAATCATTGATTTCCCCTAATCCAGTTGATCCTAATAAAGAAAAATCGAGATTAATGTCAAGTCTTGTAATTTAGCCTCAAGACATTTTGGCAGAAACCTTCACGTCTTGCCTAATTGGTTAAACTGTGTATCTTGCCCAGTAGTCATCACAAAGGGTAAGTCATTTTTCTTCACAATCAGATCTTATTATTAGCAAGATCCTCAAGACCTCCAAGCCTGATTTTCAGAGATTAGCCTTTTTGTAGGTAATTAGAGGTTCTGTTGACCCCAGGACCTTGTTTTGCCTCTTATGTTGATGTAACCCGAGAACTCCATAGTATTATTCACACAGTGAAAAACAAATAATGGTTAAATAAATGTTCTGATCTTAACAGCACCGCTTTTTTCCGAGGCATCAGGTTTTACTTTGGGTCACAGTACAGTTCATAGAGCCTATGTTGTCATGCACAGCTCTGGTTTCTTTCCAGCAATGTCCAATAGTTCAAGCCACCTACCCATCCCTGATTGATCTCCTTGGGATTCTTCTTGGGATGATGAAGAGGTATCCATCTTACTACAGTTTTTCTTGATGTATATTTATCCCGCCTCCACCACAAGCACCTGTAATCTCTATAACTTTCACACCAGAAACCTTTTTTTGCCAGACTGTAATCCCATTTTTTAAACCCAGTAAGAATTTTCCAGTTCACTAGCTTTCCAAGGCTCTTCTTCCTTTTAATCAATATTTTCTATTCCCAAGCCTCTCTCCCATCATGTTGCCCGTGAGGACAAGCAACATTTTGTGGGATACTGTTGTACTCAGGCCCCAAACAACTTAACTTGTTCCTGTATTTTAAAGGTGAAATGATGTTTCAACTGCTCTGCTGGATATTAAGATTACCAAATAAGTATGTGTTACTCCCCCTGCTCATAATGTGTACTTCTTGTGGGATAACTTCCTCCATTTGGTTAGTGGACCTGTCTATATATTCATGAATGTTGTTTGGATTTTGCATGCAAGGCAGCCTATTGTGTATTGTAAACTAATGTATATTTTTTTCATCAGCCCAATGGTAGCAGTCAAGGCAAGGTGCACAATCCATTCCTTCCTACCCCAATGTTGCCACCTCCACCTCCGCCACCAATGGCTAGGCCTGTGCCCTTGCCAGTGCCAGACACAAAACCTCCAACTACATCTACGGAAGGAGGAGGCGCCTCTCCTAATTCACCGAGTAAGTCTTCAATGTTGCTACGTATTCAGACATAACTGCATCATTCACTGACATGCTCATTGTTACATAGGGTGCAATAAATACTGGCTCAGTCTTTATTTGATCATTATTTTGTTATTTGTGATTGATGCCCTATTTTAAGAGTCATAGAGGGATGCAATATGGATTATTTTACTTCATACTTAAATTAAGCAAGGTTATGCCTTGCATATAGTATACAGTTTTTATAAAACATAAGACTCATATGAGGTTTCATTCGGGTTCTTTGGTTACTGCAAATAAAGTTAAACACCTCGCCACACAAACAATCCTAGAGCCTCCATTGCCCTGTACATTCACCGTTCACATATTTTCAGTGGCTCGTTAATAAATACTATTTTTCCTTTTGGTTGAGGGAGTAATTTTCCTCGCCTTCATTAAAAGAAAACAGTATGTTGCTGTTTGTAAACAGTTACTAAAGTAATTCAAATACAAGAAAAAAAAGCAAATATGAAAGTCACTCCATTACTAATTGCTATTTTACAAACGTTTAGTCCGAGAAGCAGTATCACAATGGCACAAAGGCATCGGTAGACATAGTTGTGGAATGTTTCATATTTACGAACTAGATATTATTTTAATTATTCTTGCTCTATGAATTATGTAGGGGACTGGTGTGTGTGTCCATATCATGTGCTGGCTTTATCTTTGTCCTGCACATAGAGTTGACCTCGTTTTTATTTCAAACTTAAAACACATGCAGGGACAAAAGGTTTACAGCCTTCTCTTAGTCATTAAATGTATTGTATTATTTTCACAAACATTACCTTTTTAGAAATATTTGCAGTTTTCTTTATGATTTGCAAAGACTTTGCACAGAAATGGACGCTAATCTTATCATTTACTGATGTCTGTCATAACATATGATTCATTTTTGTTCAATCTTCCTGTTCCTCATATATTTTAACATTAAAGCAGGTGAATTGTATGTGGCAAGCTATAGTGCAGGAGATTTGCTATGTGGCTGCTCATGGGGACTGTGACTTTTCCTCTGCACATGACAGAGGATGGTGGTTTCTGTTCGATTTAACCTGTCATAACATTATGTTGCGTGAATGTAGGGGAAATACCAGAAGGCTGAGTTTCTGAAGCAGGTTACAGCTACCCAATATAGAAAGAAAATGTACATTACCCTTCCATGGTGCTCTGTCCACGAATAACCACCATCCAAGTTCACCCTCGCGTTAACTGTAGATGGGTAGTTCCTCCTTTCGCACCGAGTTGAGTCTAGCCGCGTACTAAACATAAGATAGTATTGATGAGAGATGAAAGTGAGCTTAGCTGAAAGATAGACAAAGTGAGAAAGGAGGACATGGTAGTAATAGGAACCTGTGTGATAAAAGTGCACATTCTTCTCTAAATACAGATAATTTGGGAAATAATCAGAACTTAACAGTCTTTAGCATTTCTCATACCATTGCTTAAGCAATTATATATGTATGCAGGACGATAACTCATTCTGCTTCTAACACACTTATAATTCGGGAAAGAGGAGGGATGTTTAATTGAAAAAAACTAAATGTGTATGTGCAAGAATGTCATTGGCTAGTTAGAGGTGAAAGAATGATACTGTATCTAATGATTCTGTACATCTAAGCAAGCTTCCGCTACACATAAACCCATGTTTTCATTCATAGGTTAGCAAATGACACTTTAAGGAATTCCTCGTTTCTCCTTTTGGCAGCTTGGCTGAGTTCATCCCTTAACCACGCCAGAGCTGTTTGGGGTTTTTGTAACAAGAATCATAATGTTAAAAGTTAAAGCATTAAAATTCGATATGGAAATAGATTGAATTTAAGAGATACTTCTAAAACCTTACGACTTAAAACAGGGGCAACCAAAAAACAACATAATTTAACCACCCAATAAAATTCACTGTTACTATTCTGTAATAACAGTTTATTGTTGAGCCCATTGAAGGATATGAAATAATTATTTAAAGGAAATGTTTAAAATTGCACTTTTGGGTCTATAAGCAGGACATTGCTTGGTGGCCTCCCCATACTCGAAGTGGAATAGGTTGGTGGGAATTTGTTGTTGTGTTGACTGAGAAAGACTTTGTAAAACATTATAGAGCTCAGTTCATTTATGCAGAATTAGGTCTCATATGATTGCCAAACCGCGTTCTGTGGCCTTGGATGAACCCAACAACAACTTTCTCAGGGAGTTTTACATTAGGAGAAAGACTCTAGTCTAAAGAGCCTGGTGCCAACTTTTAATCCTCCTATCAACATGGTGGGTTCCTGTAATCACATGTTTACAGATTACTGTGGCAGGTTTTCTCAAGATGGAGCAGATCAAAGATGGTATCTGATGATAATTCATCTAATCTTGGATTAGCTTACTGGATACACATGGTGCTCAGTATTGATGAAGATGTAAATGCTACCAATGGGGGAAGGTACTGCCAGAGGCCAATGAAGGATTGGAGTTTCTCCAATAGTCTCTCACAGTAGGTCGCTTCTGGATGCTGACAAATCCTTGGGCCTTGGGAGGAGGAGTGGGTGCAGTAGGTATCTGGTTTCAATTTGTTGCCTTTACTAAAGTATGGATATTTTACATATTTTTCGAATTACATTTTTGTGAGACAATGTAGCCATTTTAATTGTTTTACACAGTAATTATCCAAACAGGTTGCTGTGTCTTCTGTGGTCTTAGCACAGCAAAGTCCAGGACTACAGACTTCTTGGCATAATTCTGCTGTCCTTCATCTGAGCTGTCTTGGTTTGAGGTAGCAAATCTTCCTTCTTTCTGAAGGGCCTCCTGACTAGAGGTTCTTGGGCCCTATGGCCACAAAGCAGTGCTTCCAGCTGCTTCCATGTCCTCAGCTAACAATAGCCAGGCCTTCTGACAACTCAAAATGTACAACAAAAGGGTCATACTTGCCCTGTTTAGTCAGGCACACTGCAAATAAAATCTGGATGAAATCTCCCATAGTGCAGAATTCATGACATGCAAACAAATCTTAAACTGGAAACAGAGTTAATACATCAAACAGTATTCATTGAAATTCTGACCTTGATTGATGGGATGTCTAGCCTCTAGAGTAGGCTATGGGGGCTCTCGCTCAAATGGGCCAAACGTTCACTTCCACAACACAGGAACTTTCCTTTCCACTCTACTCTTTGGCCCCACTCTCTGCCAGGAAAGCATATTTACCTGAAAATAGTGCCGGATTAAACCCTGTGGAGGCCCCTGGGCAGTCAAAACTTTGGGGCTCCCCTCACAAATGATCTTTTAATACTTTTTTTTAGTTTTACCAACCAACAATTTTAATAAATCAATTTCATTACACAAATCCAAACATTTCACATATGTAGTTTGCACCAACTTTTTTAAAAAAAAATTAACAACTTACAGCTAACAGAAGATGTGCTTTTAAGAGACAAACTGTTATGTGAATCTGATGTCTATGGTTTATGTACTTTAAGTTGTTAATGGGTACATTACAATAATAAATTATTTTCTCTATAGAGTCTTTAATGTAAAGTTTTTGTTTCTTTCAGTTGATTCATGTTTTCTATCTTTTGAAAATAATTTAAGAAATCTTGATTGTAATTTTCTTTCAAGATCAAATTAATATTATTTGTACTCATTGTTATGGTGGGCCCTTAGGCCGGTGCCTACTTTGCCTATTTGGTAATCTGGCACTGCCTGAAAAGGATTTATACCTAATTCTTTCTTCCCATCTCTTCTCAGAAATCAAGGTGCACCTTTTATTGAGTCTGTTGGACTCTAAAGGTGGTGGTGTGGGGTCAAACTAATTCTAGGCCACCCCCCTAAATTTTTCTGGTTTCATAGGTGAACAAAGTATACACTATGGATCAAAATAACATGATTTAAATGGACTTACTTTTGATATGCTCCGAAGTAAAGAATGTCTTATTATTTTATGAAATTATGTACCATGAATCCAAGTATCATACTGACTTGTTGCTGTCAATGAAAGATATTGAAAATTGCAGGTTGATGCATCTATGTTAGTAATTTGTGGGGTGACCTTCACTGTATTCTTATCAAAGCTTATGTCTACATTGCATCCTGGGGCCGAGTTTGTGCTTAATAATCTTCACTTTTGTCTGAAGTGCAGGACTCAAAACATGAACAGGATAGTAGGGAGGAGATAGAATGCTTTGTTTTGATTAGACCTAAAAATCCATAAGCCTGTGATGTCCAAAAATCTCATAATTAATGGACGCCATCTAAGAACCTTCAGAAGGTATCTCGCATGGGACCTATGCCCTAACCCAAAGATCTGTAGCTTAATGACCTGTTAACAAGCTGAGTTGCCCAAATGATATGATCAGTGCAAAGAGAATTACACACGTGCCAATGGGAACGGACATAAGCTCAGATCAGATCTTTTCTGTGTTCATTATACAACTGACAAATACTTTTCGTGGCCATTTGAAACTGGTAATGTGGCTGAGAACCCAATGCCAATTATGTTAAGCATTTTAGCCGGATGTACAGGAGCAATGTCAAACCCTGATCGGTACGTATATAGGATATTCTGAGACAACTTTTACTTTATCAAGAAAACCTCTTTTTTTATCCATTCTGTGAACCAATTACACCGTATGACAACTACACTCTTTTGTGTAACTGTTAGGTCTTCCCTGCCCTCCAACTCTCTCAATACTGTAGTTGGTAAACATTGCCTTTGTGGATCGGTTTAAACAAATGATTCATATTCAAACTTTATTAACATTGAAAATGAATGGAGGCAAGAATGGACATGCAAGGAATTCACATATATTGCTAGTTATGTGAAAAGTACAGTCTTCTAACCACTGTGGCAGAGTGAGGGAAAATGTGTTTAACTAATTTAATAGTGCCAGGGACACCCACCCAACTAAATAATCCATGGACCAGTCCAAAATAATTATGGTTTATGTCAGGTAGGGGTGTATAGTCTACGTTAATAAATTACTGCAATCCCCTTATGCTGCTTAACATGAGCGCCCATAATCCCGGTGGACAGAGACCTTGGAGGCCTCTTTGTGTGGTGATATTATGTTGAAAATAGTGTTTTTGGCACTTTTCCCACACACTTTGAAAAGTGCAAGTACTTTTGGTCTATACCATTGCTTACTTTTTTCATCAATGTCTCCAAACTCTATATTTGTCAAACTTAATTAGCTGTATGAAGGAGAAAGCCTTCTTTGAGAAGCCTTATTTCTGGCTTTCCCTGCCAAGGTTTTGGCTTTGGACTGCTAATAACTCGCAGCAGACCGGCTCAGGAGGCTGTGCTCCAGGTTGCAAACAAGGGAGGTATTTCGGGTGATCTCCCTGACTTAACCATTGAACAAAAGGGGCAAGAGATGGACTTTAATATGTTTTACATGCTTATGCATTCCTGTGACAAACCTCTGAATACATTCAGTCTGGTGATAAAAAATATTAAAAAATCGAAATTGTGTTTTCTAGTTTGAAGGTAGTTAACAGTGATTTGTCATCTGGTATCCAAAAGCAGTGAAAAGTTGTGCAGGACACTTTTGATTAACCTCTGCATACTTTTGCGTACATGGTAGCATAATGCTTGTAATGGGAGGAGCGAGCAAAAAGAAACAAAAATTGGGAACGTGTCAACCTCGACCCTCTCAATAATCTAAAGTACTCCTTATTAGGAACATTTTGTTTCCAGGTGACGAAGCACCTGATTATGCCTTCACATGCGATGTATGGATTCGCACTATAAATATCAGTGTGCAGAACGTGGCATCAGCCATCCTTCTCTCTTTGAGTTAGACTGATGAGGTTTGTTTGCACATCCCAAAACTTTCAGGACCCCCGAAGTTTCACACGTATCTCCTGTGTTTGCTGGTCGAAGCAGGCCACAGTGGCTCTCTTATACTGTAAAAGCTAGCACTGACATTTCTATCCTGCCCATTCGCACCCATCAATTCAGTCGCTATATGGTAAGAGCAAGTGAGACTGACCACTTCAGTGAGGCTTGAGGGATTATTCCCCCCCCCCAAAGAAAATTTTGGAAAAATGGCAAAAAAAGGTGTACTCTACAACACATATTTTCTTTATATATTCAGTTCTAAAATATAGTAAATGATGTGCATCAGGATACTGCAGTCCTTATTGGGACTCTTCAGTGATTCAATCACCATCACCCTCTAACAGTGTCTCTCGAAAGACCCCCCCTTATTTTTTTCATTTGTTTTAGAGCGCCTCTCTTACCAGTGCAGGGTGTTGGAGCACTTTACATCACACACGCATCTAGAGACAAATAAACCCTTTTTTAGCAAAATTAAGATAACCAAAAACTGGAGAAAAAAAACATAAATTCTTAACTTGTACCATGCGGTTTGCATTCTGCTCTTTGATGGCAGTTCATAGCTGACTGAACTAGATTATGACTGTTAACTTATGAACTGCGCAGTAACAAAAGTAACTCTGTGACAAAAACAGTATCCCACTGAGCACTGCACATAAAATACTGTTCTGGGATCTGCATGATACACGTTCTTTGCAACAGGCATATTAACCCTCTGCCCTACCTTAGAGGAGTCAAAACTGCCACCAGACAAAACTTCCATCTCTCCCCAGCAGGTGTGATCTTGGCGCTTTTATTGTTGCCTGAAAACTGTTGTATATACAAGGAACTCTGTAGTGCTTTTAAAACTGCAGCACTGCTATAAACCTGACCCCCCTACCCCCAGGAACAAAAGTGCACACACCCCCAGGAAACCCTGATGCTCGGTACAGCCAATACGGCCTTGTTCCCATTTCATGCTCGCTGTTGGTTATAGTAAACAACTTCAACTTATGTCAAAATATCACCCTGCACACATACCAACTTCAGAATATCGGCTATATATACATACACATGCATATATTAGGAAGGAATAGACCGCTATGTACATCAGCAACATTGTGCCCTTGATGAAAGTACAGGTCGATGTCACCTCAAGGGTTTCAGATGTTTGCCTGGGAAAGACGAGAACAAAGGAAGGAGAGGCGAGTCTGGGTGTCAGAATGGTTTTACTTGTCCTCTCTCCCTTGCTGCCAGGATCTTTGATAATCGATTGTTGGTGCGTTATAGAGCAGAATTTGCCAACAGTCAAGAACCATTCCTGAATTAATTACACAAATATGTGTCCGAGATGTTTCTAAGGGACAGCCTATGGTCTTGGGATACTGAACCTATCACTCCTGAGACAGAAGAAAGGATGACTAAACTGCTGTCACTTTACATCTTTTTACATAAATGATGGTGAGAGCAAGAGGGCTTCATGCTGACTTTAGCATGTTTAGCCAAATTCCACGCAAAACTTACTGGAAATTGTTCAACATTATTATGTCTCATGATCAGATCTTCAGCCTTCTGGAATAGATATTTGGGCTTTATAAAATTTAATTACAGCTAATGTGTCTGCATAATCCTTTCTCTTTTTGTATTTTTATGATGTAATACAATTCTAAGAACTATACAATTTATTTCCAAAAGTCCTTTGCCTCAATTACTCCGCTCCTGCCTGATTTGAACACAAGAATGAGAACCTTATACCAGGACTTGGCTTCCTGAAGATGGCGGAGAGGTGTCTGGGAATTTAATGGGCACGAAGGGGACTGAACACCCTCATAGCACAGGGGTATATACCGAAACGTAGACTCAACTCTGGCAAGGGGCACCAGTGTCACAATGCTACATCAGTTTGTCCTCTAGATGACCTCTCAGTGCAGCCCTCTCCCAGAGGAAGAAAGGCAAGGATGAATACTTGTCCATTCTAGGTTACTTTTCTTAGGGCCAGTTACAGGACTGTCGCTGATCCCTTTCTTTTTTTTTACCCAGCCTCATTCATAGATATTAGATGTGAGAACCTCTGGTAATTCTGCACAGATGGAAAGCAGATGTGGGCAAACTAGGAGAAAAAAACATGATTTTGTCTTCCCCAAGAGGTAGAGGATGAGGAAATAAAAGTAAAGAAAAAAGACTTACAGCTGGGTTTCATCCCCATTGCTTCCATGTTGCTTTTTTTTGCAGCTTTATATAGTGCAGACTCTGCCCGAAGGTATTGGAGTGCTTTACACAAGCACCAGTTATGTTACACAAGGACACATTTATTTATTTATTGATTCATTTATAGGAACAGGAAAATTAAGTAATTATCAGCCGCCATGACACAAACCTGTTTCCCCAGTTCCAAAGTGATGTCACATCCAGTCCCCTATAGTGAAACCCAGACAAACAAAGCGAAGATAACCATCAGTTTGATGGTACCCTCTGAAGACCTCTTATGAAGCTTCTCTACAGTCTACAACTCCTTACAGATCTGCCTCCGTTTATGCTCTATGCTGTGTTCCAAGCAGAGTCACAGACTTTAATGGGGGTTCCATAACCGTGGGCAGGAGGCAGAATATAAGGTGGGAATGGCAGAGGGGATTGTTTAAAGTGGGGACAAAGCACGGTGGAAGTAAGAGCATGTGACAGAGCTGTAGTCATGTGCCTCATGAGGACGCAAGGAGAACATGGAATAGAGATGGCAGGACAAGTAAGTTATGTACACAGTGAAACTCTTGTGAACAAATGTACCTCTTCAGTCTGTGCAGAATTTACGATTGTTCTGAACAGGTCAGTTTAAGTTCAAAGCCCTATAATGAGCAAGGCAGCTTAATGGGTCTTTTTCAGTTTTCCAGTGTTTCAGGTCATTTACGTTCTCACAGGGATACACATTTCATGAGTAGTTGAAGATAGTATTTTGAGCAAACTGAGAAATCCTTGTCAGAATTTCACCTTTCAATAGCCTTGGCTCAACTAGGCACCCTTAAGTGTCTTCGCTGGTGCAAATCTTCTACTCAACAAATCTTGGATCCTTTGCCCTATGGTCCCATAACACATGCTGCGGCAGCTGAGGTTTCCAGTCACTGTGTCTTAGTGCTGCTTCTTGCCATGTTGTTGTGCGCTCTGTAGTTGTGATTTTCCATCAAGAATTGATTATAGTACTTATGGGTCCCTCCAGAATCTCAGACATTTTGGTAGTGTACCACTCTGAACAGCTGAGTCCTGCTGGCTCCATTGAGGTAAGACTGTTCATCTTATGACTTTAGTTTTCTAAATGCCTCATCCACTGTCAGCAATAGAAACCAACACTACATTAATGCCAGCGAAGCAAATTAGGCCTCAAAATGCTGAAAGAGAACAGTGGATTAACAAATCATGAAGGTTTATTAGCAGAGTAGCAAAGTTACAACCTCAAATCATTTAATATTGTTGAAAATCAGTTTTCAATACATGAATATCAGTTAGTATAATCCAGTTCAATTCGAAATAGCAAATAGAAAGACAAAATGCTTAAAGATGTCATAAAGCAAACTGAGCAGTTGCAGCTTCTCATGAAAGGCAATTTCCTAATATACTAAGCTGAAGAAAAATCTAGAAATTTGTGAGAGAAGTTAGGATGACGTGCCAGCAAGTAAAATCCTCTAAAAGGAAAAATCAGAGGACAATTTAGTCAAGTAATGAGGATGAATTTGCCCAGGAGCCGAACTCTTTTGGGCAGTAGCTAAAGAAGCATCTTTTCAGATGAGAGTGGAAAGGGCATCTGAATCTGACTAGCTCAGCAACGCAACAGTTGAATCATACACATCTTCAGTGTAACAAACTCCCCAAGATCGCCATGGAGAGAACCACTTGCTAGCTAACCTTCTTGCATACCGCAGTTTCAGCCTTATTTCCGGCCATTGCACAATGGAAGTTTCTGCTGTGCAGCCTTCAAGCGATAATTCGTAGTAGGATGATATTTTTCAATCAACGTGTTCTCAGTGCAGGTGCAGAGGCTCATTATTCATCTCTCCATGGAACACATACAGATGAACATTCACACAGAAACTAAAGTAATAACAATGCAGTTCCAATTAGCTCGTACTGTTGAAGCCTGGCTCCTAAAATGAGAGAAAGAGAAAAAGTGCACTGCTGCCAAGAGAACATTTCATTTTAGGGTGAATCATTTGACCTGAGACCTAGATTAACTAGGATCAACTTGAACATGAAAATCACACTTTATATACTTATGCTTAGTGAGCAGATTACTATAAATGTTGTGCAAAGCATAAAATAGTGTCAAGGTGCCACCAGCTACAAGGACCTTTCTATGTTTGTTTCCTTCCATCATTGTCTTTTCTCTCTGTCTTTCAGGGTGAGTCCTCGGATGACTCTTTGAGGTTTCTGCACTTTATAAACTACTGATGAGGGCACCTGTAATGCTCCCTCACAAGTCCTCTACTCCAACTCTGTTAAACGTTTTTTCGAATTCCCGAACCTCTGCTGCTCAGTTTTAATCAAGATTTCAAGCTGATGCCTGCCCATTCTCTTTGACTGTACAATCCCACCAGTCTGATATCAGTCTTTTAAGGGTAACAAGAACCTGCCATTTGATATAGTATCTGATTCCAAATTACTTGCTCTGTCTCTTCTACATGTGCCCCCAAGGCATCCTACAAGTCACTTGGTTAGTTTGCTCATCTTAACTTGACTTTCAGGAAAGACTGTGTTTCTGCCCAGCCTTCAAGTGAAGGACATTGTTAAAGAAGTTGTGGATAAGCATCATATGCTTGTTTCCATAGGTCCCACGACTTGCAAGTCAGAGGACCCTGCCAAATGATGGTTTATAAGGCTCTGGACGTCTGGAAACACAATACCACCCCTAACCCAACTTACGAGATGAGAATTCTCATATTAGAACCATAAAGGTGCCCAGACTCTAAAAGAATCAAGGAAACATAAAATTGGCAGATTTGCACAGCATTGACATGGTATCCCGAGTCACTGGGATGAGAAAGTTCTGCATCAGCTCACACTTGATGTGCCCCTACAGGACACCAGCACACATTATTTCCTTTCATGGCTCTGCATCCTACGTTAGTCATTAGAGAAAGCTTATCCAGAAACTAATAGGTGTGTTTCAAAGAAGGAGTTCTTTGAGACTCATTAGCCTTTTTGTAAGAGAATAGGGTCTGTATCAATTCACTGGAAGAAAGGACTCTCTCTTACTATGCCAAGGGGGGATGATAATGTTTACATAAACACCCTAAGCTGCCTGAAGAAGAACTTGGGCACCAGTTCACACCTCCTGTGGTGGCTGCTGAAGAAGGTCTGACAGCGAGTCTTTAACCACTGCATCTACCTTGTAGATGTCTTTTGTCGGTTAGGTCAGTGAAGGTACCCCAATCCAACAAATTAAAACTTGAGATGCCAGATGCTGTAACATCCTTCTATCTTGTACTCTTTGAAAATCAGTATTTTTCCTTATTATTTTACCTTTCAATAAAAGATTGGATTTTTTATATTTTGTAAATATTCTAGACAGACATATAACTTGAAATTTATGATTGCTGATATTTAGTATATATTTTCAAACTATGGCCTTCATTCCTCCTCTCTGGAAATGTGTATTTTACTCACAGCTCCAATGCTTATGTTGCCTTTGTCTAAACGTCTAAACTTATATTGCTTCCTTTCACAGCATATTCAACATCCAGCACTTCACCCGCGAACCGATTTGTAACTGTTGGACCACGGGATACGGGCTTTGTAAATATCCCACAACAGACGCAGGTGGGCAGTTTTTATATTTTTGTGTGCAGCATTTCATGCTCTCTACCTGTAGTCCACAGTGCATGGGTATTGTTTTCCATTCATTCTACCAAGGCGGTGTGTTTTCCTTTACAATTTTTACCTTTTCTTCTGTGGGTATTCTGTGCAGTTGAGGTTAAAGGTCCCTTCTTTTACTCTGCTCTTCCCTGTTAGTTTCTCCCTGTTTGGGTTAGGCAAAGGTTCCCACAAACCTCAGAGTAGGCAGAAAACACCTTGAAGGTAGTCCAAAGTGCTACAGCCCTGCAATATGTTTAAATCACTTCTATACTTCACCTACTCCTCTGGCACTCCATTTGCTCCTTGATCCAATTCAATTACCTCTGTGTCATTCAAAATCGGTCATCAAATAAAACCTACATACCACAAAGCATCCACTCAAAAATGTGGGAAAGAAAAAAACACAAAGTAAATGCTAATAATTCTTAAATGAAGAACGTGAAATAGGTAGGTCATACTTTCAGGTTTGCTAACCACTCCCTCTGAATATAATGCCCCATATTAGAGCAATAAGAAATGTATTTCCTTTATGGACACATCTCTCCTCAGATTGATCAACACATGACCAGATGTGAAATAGCTACCCCCAACTTACCACACACAACAGACTTTTATTTCACAATTCTTGTCCCTCCTGATCGGCATCCGTGGCATCAGGTCCTGTGAACATTAGCTTCTCATGCACCAAGGATACAAGTGTATCTGTAGTTAGTACATCACATTACAGCAGACAGTTCTCACAAGAATGTTTAAGACATCATCTAGTTTAACATTGCAGCATTACAAATCTACTTGGTCAGCACTGTGTGAACAAAGAACAAATAAAAGGCCTTCTTGAGGCAGAATACATTTACGAACGTTTATTTATGCCATGAAGCTTAATATGAGGCTTTGTCGACTAGGCCCATATTTTCACAACTACTCTGTGCCTATTAAAATTAAGCAATTACTTTTCATTAACACGTTAGTATGGTCCACTAATACATTTAATTCTATATGTGCATATTATTTCAGAACAATTAATATTATTTATGTATTAATGGTGTACACATTAGGGTGGCCATCTAGGTGGGCACATTTTACAAACACTTTTTTCTCTATATTAGCATAATTCACGTCAGTTCCTAGTTACTAATCAATGCAGATTTTATTATTAATTAATTCAGCTTCCACAATCCCTCCTCTGATGACTAAATGCGTAATCACACTCTGCATCACATAACGCACATTTTTGTTAATCTAAAACTTTCTTTCCTCATAACGTCTGACATTTTCCCTTCTTCTCCAATTTTCATCAAAATATTTGGTTCTCAACTTTTCCAATTAAATTTTTTCCCACCTCTGATAATTTTTCATTCTCTGTCTTTTAATTATAGTGTACAATTTGTAAATTCCCATTAGGCAAATAATACAAATTATAATAATCGGCACTGGTTTCAACATTGTCCCTATGATACCATTTCCCAGGTTGCTCAGCCAATTTCCCACAGAAGTAAAACCATTGGCAATCTTTTCTCAAACACCAGGTTCTTTTAGAACTTTTATGTCCGAGTTGATGTTAGATTATAAATAAAGTTTTTAATCTCTCTACTGTTATCAGGTATATATGTGCAACAATGTTGCGATTTCAGCATTTTACAGACTCTGCCCTCCTTTGCTAAAAGGATGTCTAACGCAGAGCGGTTCTGAAGAATCATAGAACTTACCTCAGCCATTTCAGTGTCCATAAGGTGATTGCTCCAGAAAGACTAGTCAACATGTTATTTACATTAGTACACAACTTTCGAATTTTCAAAGAATTTAGAATAACTCCCCTGAGGGAATAATCACTCCAAATATATCTCCAGTTATGCCAGAATAAGATTCTCTCTTTGGTCTAGCAAGGTATAATTCATTCAGTTTAGGTGTGTCATTTAGTTTCTCAAGTTGATAAATCTTTAAGAAATCAATTCCCAAATAACGTGCCATACCATCCTCTGGGAAGACAGTAATAGGCATTCTGTCCACATACATAGTTCTCCATTTACTCTGAAAAAGAAACACATGTCTGCATTCACTTGTTCCCACAAATAACATGTCAGTTCTGGATTGGGGTCTGTATATACAAAGCCTTCCTACATGATGCACATCTAAAGGTATTTGTCCTTGTATTTTAGTTTCACTAAATGCATGGTCATTTCTGAATGTCTTTTTCACTAACCCTTTATCTATTCTCTCTTTCAATGCCTTTCTCTTATCATCAATGTGGTCTAAGAAACTCTTTTCTACTGGTGTAAGCAAGCATGTGAGATTATTCCTGTGTGTGTAAGCTGTCCCAAATGTTAGTATAGGTTCAAAGAAACCTTTCACTAATTCTATATTCTCTTCCCTAGCTAAGCAACTCAAGTGTTTGATAATAGGAACAAAATAAAATACTAAGTCATTATTTGAATAAAAATACTCTGTGTTCTGGGTTATAATGCCTTGTTATTGAAAGACTGCAACTAATTCCATATGTTAGTGGCAAGATTTGGTAAGTTATTCCTTTTTCCACTGATGAAGGAATTTCCATGCAAACATAACATTCACTCACATTCAATGTCTCGACATATTCATACAGCAAGCGATAGAAAGCATTGAAGGGAAGATCTCCTTGTGAGTTATCTACATGCAAATATCTCTCATCCTGCTTAAACGTATCTAATTCTGTAAGTGTAGTAATTTCTACAGAAGTGGTGTGATTAGTTTAAGCTCTGTTGAGAAAGCTCATGCTCACAATCAATAGCAAACAAACTATCATGCATATGATTGCTAAAGCCAGTACCTATGTATTTACAGCACCTATTGTTCCTAACCTCCTAGTTGTGATTATCCATGATCTATAAAGATTCAGAAAGCAGAAGAGAAAAATTTAAATTATGCAGCAAAATCCCCCCCCAAAAAATCTTCAACCTTCTTTGCAGTTATTTACAGCTTTCAGTCTCTTCTCCAGAGCTTTTGTCAGAAATCAGTAACTGTGGTCAAATATCTGTTCATACGCTTGTCAAATCAGTTTATTTCAAAGTCTTTCAGGTTATCTTTAATGTATCTTTCCTTTCTCAGTTTTACAGAATGTTACATTCAGTTCATGGACCAACTTCACGTGCCAACGTATTGACCTGGAATTTCATGATCAAAACAAAATGACAAAAATTCACTTTGCCACTCATTAGTTTCTGTATATGCCCATTTAGGTCCTGAATATCTTCGATTTGCAACTCGTTTTCTTTTCAGTCTTCGATCTCCACTTTATTCTCCATCACTCAAATCTTCTCTTCTTGTGGTGTCTACTTCTTCTTCGATTGTTGACAATGTGACTAATTATTTTCTCTTAACTTACGATCTTGGCCACTTGTTTTCTTTCAGTGTTCCCTTTGTCAGTGCTCTTTTTATTGATGGACTTGCACTTTCTCCTTGCTCTGCAGGATTTTGACTTGACGTACCTGAAACTGGTTCTGGAGGGGTCAGATCTGTTTGCCTCTGGTCTAACTCAACCCCTTCCACCGGGTCAGTGGGCTGCTCTGTCTGCTTTTTCAGATCGTCTGCTTCTGGGAGAGCCCTCCTCTGTCTTGACTCTCCTGCTGCCTCAGCTGAGACTGCTTCAGTGTCAATTTCCTGTAAGACCTCCGTTTTGTCTCTTTCAGGGGTATCTGGATTCTCCTCCGTCTGCTCAGAGTCTTTTTCTGATTCTCCTGTTCCCTTCTCTGCTTCTGGAGTTTGTCTGGAAGTTGTTGGTACTCTCAACAACTCATGTTCATTGTCCAAAGGACAGGGTACTTTCCAAGTGTGACTGGCATGTACCCAGTTTGGAACTCCTGCACACTTCACCGCAGTGGTAGTAACTAGTACTACTTGGTGGGGACCCTTCCACTGAGGCTCCAACAAGTCTTCCTCACGTGTTTTCAGATCACAACCCAGTCTCCAGCTCTCAGGTTGTGACTCTGATCTTGGGATGGCAGCACAGTTGTGGCTTCCACCTGATGGGAAAAAGCGTGAACCCCATCAGCCAGACCTTTGCAGTAATCCAACATCATATCATCTGTTATGTGCACAAGAGCATTTGCAGGAACCGCTGGCAACCTCATTGCTCCACCCATGAGGATTTCATGCAGCGACAGTCCAGTTTTTCTGTCAGGTGTATTTCTGATGCTCATCAGAACTAACGGTAGAGCATCTGGCCATTTCAGATGCGTAGAAGTTTTGTGGCTTCAAGGTAGCATTCATTTGTTCTACGAGGCTTCAGGACAATAGCTACAGTGCAACTTCTTCTCAATGTTTAAAGCTGAACATAGTAATTTAATTACTTTGTTGCTGAAGTGACTTTCTCTGTCTGATTCTAAAGAGACCAGAAAACCAAAACGTGGTATCAGCTCCCTAAGCAATAATTTTGCTACGGTAAGGCTGTCATTCCTACGTGTGGGGTATGCTTCAATCCAGTGACTAAAAATCCTAAAAATCACCAACACATATCTCAATCCTCCACACACAGGAATTTCAATAAAACTCCATTTGGATTCTGATGAATGGACCTCCAGCTCTTCCAATTTGGCTCATGTTAACAACTGTTCTTTAACCCACATTCATCTGTTTACAGATGATACAAAGGTGGCAAACTGCTTTCGCAACCTGTCTAACTTTTGCATAAAACCACAACTGCTTGAATGTTCGAATCATACCTCCCAACATGTGCTTGACCATGATAATATCTGGCCATTTGAGTCAGCAGTTAGGCAAGACTAGTTGTCCCTCCCTGGACACCCAAATGTAGTCCTCTCTTTGCACATATTTCAATTTAAACCAAGTTTTCGTTTCTTCTTTTTCAACATTTTCTTGCAGGCTCTTTAACTTTTCCCAGGTATCAACAACAGTCAATATATAACTTGTACAAATGTCTTCTTCTGGGAACAGTTCCCATTTGTCTTTAAAGGATATACAATTTAATGCACAAAACCTTGCAACTTGATCTGCATATCCATTTCCCATTGGAACAAAATCTTGCGATCTCTGGTGTGCACTGCATTTCACCCCAGCAATCTTTTCAGGCATCTGTAGAGCTTGTAACAAATCATGGATTCTTTCACCATTTCTAATTGGCAAACCAGAAGAGGTCATGAAACCTCTCTGTGACCACAGCTGGCTAAAGTTGTGCATTATTCCAAATCTATACTGGCTGTCTGTATAAATGGTAACTTTAAGCTGTGCAGAAACATGGCATGCTCTAGAAAGAGCCACCAATTCGACTACTTGTGCAGAAAATACTCCCTGAAGGCAGGAAGCTTCAAGTGTACCAGAAATTGTTCACACTGCATATCCTGATTTTAATGCTCCCTTGTTATCTCTTAAACAGGAACCATCAACAAAAATTATTTCGGCATTTTCTTCCAATCGGGTATCTCGAATGTCAGGTCTAGGTTTAGTGCACAATTCAGTAACCTCCAGACAGTCATGTTCGACATCTTTTAAATTGTCAACTTCAACATTTTCTTTTGGAAGCAAAGTTGCTGGCTTAAGCACTGCACACCTTTTCAGAGTAACATTTGGGGAACCTAAAATTACAGTTTCATATCTGGTCAGTCTTGCATTTGTGAGATGCTGTGTTTTCATCCATGTGAGCAAATCTTCAATAAAGTGAGGAACCAAAATAGTTAAGGGATGTGCCATCACAATGCTCTCACTCTGAGTGAGGTTCAATCCAACCACTGCCACAGTTCACAAACAGCCAGGCAAAAACACTGCGGCTGGGTCCAAAGTAGCTGAAAAATATGCTACGGGCGGTTTACACCACCATGTATCTGTGTCAAAACAGAAAGAGAATATGCATCACGTTCATGACAAAACAACATGAATGGTTTTGTGTAGTCAGACATTCCCAAAGCCAGAGCTTTGCACATACTTTCTCTCAACTCAGTAAAAGCTTTCATACAAGCTTGGTCTGACTCTATGAGGTCAGTAGCTTCTTTGTGGGTCAGCTTCTGCAGTGGTTTGAAAATGATTGAGAAGTTAGGAATCCACTGGCGACAATAGCTCACCATTCCAAAAACATACTGACATCTCTTTGTGTAGCTGGGGGACTCATCTGCAGTATTGCAGTGACTCTCTCTCTAGAAATCTTTATTATTCCCTTTTCAATCTGATGTCCCAAATATTTCACTTCTTTCTGACAACACCGCAATTTCACTGGGGACACTTTGTGTCTGTTTTTTCCAAAATTATTTATAAGGCAATAGTATCTTGCCTGCATTCTTCCTTCGTTTTTGAAGCGACCAACAGATCATCAATGTACTGAACCAATGTCGATTGGAAAGGCATTTCCAATGTCTCCACGTTCTTCTTCGGTATCTGATTAAAAATGGACAGGGACTCTGAAAAACCTTGAGGAATTCTGCACCAACAATATACTCCATCAAGGAATTTGAAGCAAAAAAGAAAATGGCTATCCTCATGAAGAGTTAAAGAACAGAATGCTTGTGATAGGTCCACAACGGTGAACCATTAAGCATCACATGGAATCTGAAATAATATCAGGAATATATCTGAAATATAATAATACTGCTGGATTTGGCACCACTGGACAACATTTAATCACAATATCATTGATTTTCCTCAAATCCTGAGCAATCTGGAATTTCACACAGGGTTTTCGCAATCCTATGATAGGAGAGTTACATGGGCTGCTCAGTATTTCCTTTAGAACACCTTGTCTTACGAATTGTGCAATTATAGGTGCAATCCCTTCAATAGTGTCTTAGGTGATATGATACTGGGGAATCTAATGAAAAAACTGCATTTGGCTTGACTGGGACCTTTACTGGCTCTACTCCTCTGATTAGTCCAATGTCTTTCCCTGAAAAATCCCATACTTTCATCTTAACTGTTCCCTGTAAGTCGGAAGGAAGATCTTTTACTTTAAAGACAGGAAAGAAACTGATCAATGGGTACTCTTCATTTACTGAATTACAATCAGTTTCCTCAGACTGGTCGTCTTCATCATCACTATTTGTCTGAATGGCAATCCCAGCATTTGAACAGGTAATTGAACATCTCGTTTTGCATAGCAAGTCCCTTCCTAGCAAGGAAACCGAACTCGAGTCACAAACTACAAATTTGTGCAAGCATTTGAAATTTCCAATTTTAACTGGAACTGGTTCTGTAATCGGGTTTGTTAAATACTGGTTTGCAACTCCTATGATTTACACTGTTTTCCCTGAAAGAGGTATGTTGGGTACTTCTGTGACTGTGACATCTGCAAACATGGTATTTGCATCTGTTGCATGGGATGAGTACTTTGCACTTGAGTCACATTATGTTGGAAATTAAAATCTTGACCTCTCATTCTTGGTCCTCTCACGTTTGAAAAAGGATTGCTATCATTCATCTGTGTGACAACATCTTCCTGTCCTAGCATGGGACACTCTGGCTTCCAATGCCCGAAGCCACCACAATCATGACAAGGTAAAGTCCTTTTCATTGCCTGCATATTATCCTGAGTAACTATAGTGCTCAAGTAGACACCGCGATTCACATTCCCATTTCCAACATGACCTCTACCTTTCACCTGATTCTGAAACCACGTGTTTCCCTGCTGCTGCTGTTGAAAACTTCCTTGCATTCCTGATTGTGCTGCTTTAATCTGCATCACCAGTGCCTTCTCTTTCAGCTTTCTCTGTGTCAGTTCAATCTCATCACAACAGTACTTAGCATATTGCAATACTTCATCAATCGGCTTTGCTTGCTAACAAATCAAATGACTGTTAATCATCTGACTAATTTCAGGTCTCAATCCTTCAACAAATCTGAACACAAAATGAATCATGTCTTTTGGCTCAATTGTTTCTGTACCACTGTAATGTTTGAATGTTTGCAACAGTCTCTCATAGTACACATGTATGGACTCCTTTCCTTCTTGAGCTGTCCTGTCTAATCTCTGCCAATCGATGTTCTTGTGAGAAATCCTTGTTTACAAGAATTCAGTCATCTTGTAACAATATTTCATTACATCTGGAGATGGTGTACCTGTAGACGGCTCTTGTGGAGGCTCTCTCGTTGACCAATCTACACTCCTTTTGCATTCAACCCACAAATCAGCTGGAACCACGATTTCTAGCAGGGTATTCAGATCTTCCCACAAGCATTTGGCAAGCTTCACAAACCTGTCTGTTTGCTGGTACCATTCCACAGTCTTCTCTCTCAATCTCGGGTAGTCATTTGTAAACGACAGTATGTCACTTCTGCTCCAAGGGACATGTACAAAATTTCTTCCTGGAATTTCTCTCATTGGTAATATTTTTTATGGATTGTCAGTATGCTGTACACTAGCAATTACATTTGCAGACTCTTTTTTCTTCTTGTCTCGTTTCTTCACCCATCTGCCTTCCCATTTATCTAATGCTCCCCATGCCTGGACACTCTGGATTAATTCTCTAATGTGAATTTTCATTCCCGGTATTCTCATGTTCTTGATATCTTTTGAGGCAAATTCTAACCTGTAACTTCTTCTGAAGTGCTTCATTTTCTCAATCTATGCAATATTTAGCTGCTAGGTCTGCTAATATCTGGTGTACCAGTCCTGCTTTGCTGATTATTATTTTGGACAAGAAATACAATTCATCTTCACTATATGAGTCAATTCTGTTTAATTCAATTGTTCCTTCAATTAATTTTTCTTCTTCTAATTTTAACCTGGTCAAATGTAATGGACTTTCCTCCATTTGAGTCTCCTAGTGTGCTATTCGGCTTTTCAAGCCATTCAGTTAATTGCTGGGCTGTCAACCATTGTAATGAGATATTGTTATCACTTAGATTGGGTACTTGTAATGTTAGACATGGATTCTCAGGAGTCATCACAAATGGGTTAGAACCTATGTCTGTTCTCCCTGATGGTTCAGTGGAGTCCTGAAATAATCAATTAATCGACCTGTTGTGTCAAATGTCTGCTTCATTGGAGTCATAATTCCTGTGTTTACAATGAATCTTTCCATTTCTACGCTTGAATTCAAACTTTTCTGTTCAATGCTCTTATTTCCCTGAGCAAACAATGGTATAACAGGACCAATAGTAAGAGGTACTGATACAGCGTCTGAACTCGGTTGGACGTTTTTAGCCCTAAAGTACATTACTACTGTATTCTGACTTGTCAATGCACATGCTTTTGTCTGTGACCCTGTTATGGGGGTGTATCTCAGGATTGTCTGGGCTTGCATTGGGGATATCAGATTAGGTGTAGATTCTATCTGAATCAATGTCGGCTTCTGATAAACCTGTCTCATTTGGGAAACTTGCCCTGTCGGCACTATTATACTTGATGTAGAGTTTACAATTGGGGTGTCTGGATAAATTCTAGGTATATCAACCTGCGGCATAGGTGTCTGAATTGTAAATGTGGTAGGGAAGGTATGGCTAACTTGTACTTGTTCTTGTGTACCTTCAGTAGGTACTGGATCTGTAGGATCAGCACTAGTACTTGGACCTGTCTCATGTGCTGCATATGGTGGGGGATGATTTCTCAATAATTGCAAAATAAACTTGTCATCATCTGAGTCTTCATCATAGGTCAAAGATTTTCTAGACTCTGTTGATTTCTGCTCCTTTTCCTCAGAAGGATACAAACCCTTCTTCTTGCTATTCTGTTTGGCATTGCTCTTGTTCTCTTGTGAAACTGCAGGAAACATCTTAATTCCCTGTAAAGTCTCAGTTCTTCAAAGTTTCTGCTCACTATCCCATCTCGTCTCAGCTAAAGTTTTCTCAGTTTTCCTCATTCTCCTCCCAAGTTTTTCTTGCTGTTGCTGTCTGGCCACTAACTCCCAAATAGCCAATGATTCAAATTGTGTAGGTCTCGGAGGAGGTTTTGAATCACACAGTACTCAATTTGAATTCTCTAAGTTTCTTAAATTAAAGGTTCCATGGGCAGGAAATGCTAAGTTTCTTCCATTTCTGTATCTTTGCACCATTGTTTTAACCAAAGACTTGGCGCTGCCCCTTGTTCTTCAAATACAGTATATGCGGGTGTACCTTCTGGCGGTGTAATTTCTCCTACTGCATCTTCCCTCAGAGCACTCTTTAATGCTTTAAAAAAACTTCATTTTCTTATTCAAGCTACGCTTCTATCAAATCAGAAAGTAAACTTCAATCCCCAAATCCTTTTCACTTGCCTTTCTCAACCAATAACGCTTCACGGTTGTCCACCAATCCGTTTGCAGCTTTCTCACCAACCAACCTATCCCAGAGAAGCTCTAGTGACGTCACACTCACACGTACAGCGGCTGAAAAAGTCCTCCAGCTTGTCTTACTCAAATCGATCCACGCCAAACTAAACGCAAATACTGCGAGCACTAAAGAAAAATTAATACACCAAACTTGTCTGTTTACTAAAGGTAGGAAACACAATCGCTTTGGAAGCCTTACTGAATTTTCAACTGTGGCTTTTAGCTCTGACATATACTCCTTCCATCTCAGTTTCCCTGAATCTCAAGCAAAATTCGACCAGCAAATTCTACCCTTGACCGATCATCAGATCCTCCTGGTGCACTTACAAATCACCAAATCTCCGTCAAAACTAACACTCCCTTTTACACACACTCTAGGAGTTTGTGAACCATGCCCGATTGACCTATTAAACAGACAAATTACAACATTAACTCAATATTCAAGTACTCAACACTCAATACTTCTGAATCTTAGACCACCCAGGGTCCGTATACCAACAGCCATGTGGACAATTTTTAAAACAAAGCACTTCACACATGTGAAGTTCAACGACTTTCCTACATACACCCTTTGGAGTACGCACACTCCCTAAACAACTTCATTGGAGTACGCAAACTCCCTATTACACACAAACAACATAATTCATCTGCAATTCACTTAAGCAGTGCAAGCGCAAAACCTATTTAATTCATAAATCACACTAGGAACGCTGAGAACATCTCCAAACAAGCATTGGTAAAACCTAAGGTTTCGGAATGTCATCAAATGTTATCTCTACATGAAAGACATGATGATTTCTTCAGGGGACTACCAAAACTACTTACCTAAAACTGAAAAAAAAACATAGCAGCCTCTTAAGATGATGTAGCCTACCGCCTGTTAACAAAACTACCAAATCTAGGACCACTACAACTGGGAGACCATGACGGCCTCTTAGGGAGACATAACCATTTGTTTCTTATCTATAACTGGGAAGTCCTGGTGGCACCTTAAGTAGACGAAACCATCCAACTCTGCTACCAAAAACTGTGAGCTCATCTGGCCTTATTTGGTCTTTGGTAATTTATTTATAAGGGGGACACGTTAGAGGTTCAATTAACCTTTTGACTCACTAAGAGTGTTCCAGCATAGACACAATTTTTACTCTGGACATGACCAACAACAACACATACTTGGTTTAACAAATCATAATCCGAAATCTTTGAGACAGTAAACTTTACACACTATGGTCCCTGTGACCATGAATAACCACACCCTTTCAATATAGTTAAAAATGTATTTCCCTAGATTAACAATGCTAATGTCATGTAAATCAATCTCAAAGCCAAGTGATAAACATAGATGAACAGCACAGGTTGACCAAATCGGTGGGTGGAAAAACCTTAATCTAACCAAAACATTCAAGTGTTACCGTACAAATGAATTACAATAACGAACTGAACAGTAGAGATGGCACACATGTAGACATTTAAAGATGAATAAAATCAATCTTTTGTTACTAACATTGGTTTGGACATGGACACACTATCTAACCGTCTAATTCAAATGCCATGTTTTGCTTTCATGCAAAAGAAAATGTAGACAAAAGTTCATTTGGAAAACATCCAGCTATGGCCCTAAAAAATGTGTGTTTGTTACTTAAAGATAATGCAACAAAATCTATAATAGACACAATTTCATTTTGTTATACCTCTCCTGAATGGATCAGCGAGCAGAGACTTCTTCGTCAGCTGGCTATCCATCTGGTCAGCGTTGGCAGGTGGAAAGTGAACGGGGCTGGCTCAGCCATGATTGGGCCCTAAGTTAGCTGAAGCAAATTAGAAAGGGCATCAAACTACGGACTAAAATACAGGGTATCTGGAACTGCTCTGGAACTATCAGGAACTACTAGTTGAACTACTCTGCTTCTGATGAGTGAGTTGGGAATAAGTCAAATCCATAAAGTAATTTCTCACGCCACCATTGGTCAGAATGTTGAATGTTCACAGTAGAACCAATAAAAATTATTTCTTAAATGTGTGGTATAGATAGGCAGTCTTTCACATGTTGATGATTGACTCTTCTCCTGTCACCAGTTTTTGTCAGGTAAATTTTAGTTGCAATTACAACTCCAGTCAGTGAAGGCATTGTCAGGTCCTGGGAAAGTTAGCTTCTCACGCACCAAGGATACAAATGTATCTGTAGCCAGTACATCGCATTACAGCAGGCAGTTCTCACAAGAAGGTTTAAGACATCATCTAGTTTAACGTTGCAACATTGCAAATCTACTTGGTCAGCAATGTGTGAACAAAGAACAAATAAAAGTCTTGCTTAAGGCAGAATACATTTACGAACATTTATTTATGCCCTGAAGTTTAACATGAGACTTTGTCGACTAGGCCCATATTTTCACAACTACTCTTAAGCAATTACATTTCATTAACACGTTATTATGGTCCACTAATACATTTAATTCTATATGTGCATATTATTTCAAAACAATATTATTTCTATATTAATGCGTACACGTTAGGGAGGCCATCTTGGTAGGCACATTTTCCAAACAATCTATTTCTCAGCATTAGCATAATCTACATCAATTCTTAGTTACTGATCAATGTGGATTTTATTATTAATTCATTCAGCTTCCACAACCACACCATGTCTTACAAACATATCAAGAAAGCTAATTCCTCAAAAGAGAGCAAGAGCTGGCCAAAGTAATGCAGCAAATGGCAGGTTTCACCTTGGGGCTGCTGGTGTTACCAGGGCAACAAATGATGTAAGACCACTAATAGGCACTCATACTGATCCTGCACGAAGAAGTCACCAGAACAACATTTTCAGTAAACAAACTCTAAAGTGAAGCAGGAAAAAAAGGGTGTCCTTTGATCAGCTTATTAACATAAATATATTAGTGAGGTCACACAAACAAAAAACAATACATGTGTGAGTGGAATAAATATCTACAAAAGAGCCATTCATTTAAAATGGTGATACGATTATTCAAATGCTGGGTGAACCATGTCATGGAAGTACATGCAGAATAGGTGCTTAACATGCAACGTGCAGACCAAGTGCATGAAGAGACATATTGACTGCCTGACCACATCACCTGCAGGGCAGACTTTGTGGTGTGCTCTACCCCTCTCTCTCTGGCCTCTACATGAAGGTATGTGGTACCCTGGGAGGATAGAGGTGCCATATTGGACTTGCACTTAGCCTTATGAGTGCACTAATTCCCATAACTAGCAAAAGTCAATGGCAGGGACGCCAACGCAAAAACTATAGCAGAGGCCCCACCGCAAATCTGTGTCTCTGCACTGACCCACCTTGCCTAAGCGTGGGACCCTCGATAAAACTCTACACAGTCCCACCACCCTTGTAGCGGCTCTCTACACATGTCTGGGCGAGGCTGATTATTTTAAGTTATTGTCAGTTCTACTTTTCTTAAATGCAGTGATTTAGACATGTGCTACAAACGTAGGGAACCTGGCACCGGCCTCGATTTCCAGACATGACACACCCACTGATCTTGGGCAAATCACTTTCTTTATTACTGCACTTCATTTCAGAACTATAAATTAGACGAGCTCAGAAGGCGTCCGTCTCCTGCATTAAGTACTACATAAATCCGAGTAACTCATTTTGGAAATCTCCTCTGTTACCCTGCTGGTTCCAAACACCGCTGTAACTTCATGCAATAATTTCCTGTAGAGAACGCACAATAAATGCATTTTTAGGTCACTGCCAACCTGTACAGCGTCACTTTAGTAACACAAACCTCCTCTCACAGAAATAATAACCTGCTCTTTCTCTATTTTATGCTTCAGCTCCAACATGGCCTCCCTCTCCTTCTCCGCACAGCACCATGGGAACAGTAAAAACAGGGCGCCCTCAATGTTGTCCCATGTCAAGCACTGCTTTTGGCAAGTATGGATCCCTTTCCTGGTCACACCGGACGTGTTCGGTCTAATAAGACACCGCCCAACAGGAAATGATTAATTCACATAGCACTGGCTGTCGGTGCTTTAAATGGAAATACAGAAGCGCAGGTACTCACTTTTTTGAGTACCTGTTTGCTCCTGAGAAGAACTCTCCCAATAAATGTATTGCAGCAATCTCCCTTCTAAATTAAAGAAGTTCAGGTACTCGGTACCGGACAGTACCTGCTCATTTAAAGCACATAAGTCCATTCCAGTACATTCTAAAGATTGCCATGCTTGCCTGAAGTGGCACGTTCACCACGAAACAACGGGAGCAGCACCCTCCCCCCTCCCCAACCCCACGCTCTTTTACAACCTGTCGCGACCTTTGGGGTGGCAACTTTGCTCTGTGATACAGAATTATGACAAAGAATATTTCACAGTTCAAAATCAGTCTCCAATTTGCATCAGTCAGTTTCTTTTCTGATAGTGCGACAGAGCCTTTCATCTATCCGAGCTTGTAAATTGCGAATTGTTAATTTGTGTGACATTGACACCATTTTTATACCACAATTCTAAACTGCAGTTATGATATCTTTTTTGGGGGGTGTTGGGGAAGAGCAGGATAATATTCTTCCCACCTGTTCTCATTGTTGATAACGAACTGCACTTGTGTTTGTACTGTACGGATAAAAGGAGTTTCAACCATAAAAGATACGGGGATAAAGACAGAGCAAGCGTATTTGGCGTCTTCTAAACAATAACATTGTGCAAATGAGATGCACAGCACAGGACGCAACATTTGTTACCCACACAAGAAGACCAACTGAGAACCTGCTTGCGTCCTGTGGGTAATCCATGTTGAGATTTAGCATTGTGCACCCCACTGCCACAGCAACACAGCCCCTGTCATGTTTGATGCTTTTTCAGATTATTGCACTGAAGCATCTCCCCCTTGTTGGTTTAATGGAGAGTGCGCAGATGCCCGATTTCCACTTGAGTGGTCGCTTCAAAAACCCTTTTGAAACTGTGTGTTTTACCTAGCTCCCACTGCACTGTGGCCCATCCCCATTTGACTTGCATTGTTTTGCTCCACGAGTCACACGGCGCTCACTCCATTGGTGAGGCAGATGGTGAGGCTAGTTACTGCTACACTAGATGGGTTGCTCCTCCCACTTTGGATGGGAGCGGGCTTTGAAGACAGCATGAGGACAATGGGCACGCAGAGGGGGTGTGTCCATGGAAGCCACCCACAGCGTCTATTCAGAGGGACCACTGAGGTATCCTCTCTGTACCCTTCTGTCAAGCAGCTGATACTAAACTGCATCAGACCAGTGTGAGAGGGGAACACAAGAGGAAATTGGGATTCACATTAGATAACAGGACTGTTTTTAATGATGGAAAAACAGCCGCATGTGGGGGTCATACTGAAGCCTGCAGGGGACAGCAGCACAGAAATCAGTCGTTTTTGCATATGCTGTCTTTTATTGGGAAATGACAATTGCAGTTTTGGCATTATATATTGATTTGCAGAACCACTGCCGTCCCTATTGAGGGTGAAAATACCAAGCAGAATTCGTTTTTTCTATAAACACATTTGTTTATACATAGTTTCATCTTATAATTGGCCTTTACTTGTGTTGCGTTTAGAATTAAACCATATACCAACTATAGCACTTTATTACATTTTAAGAAATAATCCTTTACCTATCATTTTCTAATAATGAAGGCAGTTTACACTTCGTTTTAAAAAATGTATTGTCTGTCATGATTTTCTTTTTTTTATAATTTATAAAGTTTTAATTCCAAGTAGTAATTTGAAGAACTCAAAAAATCTGCACTTTTAAAGTAAATGGGATTTGTGCAACACCTCTTATGGTGCCTATCCATGACCTCAGACATGTGGATCTCACTCACAACTGCCACTACATCTTTGGATTCGAGGTAAATCAGATAGAAATATTTTGGCAGCAGACAAAAGTGATATGTTTACATTGTGAAGTCTCAGTGGAGAAATATTGATGTGCATCACAACTCCATGTAGGCCTTTTTTTCTTTCTTCTACTAGGACTTAAGCTAGGATTCCTTGCAGGGTCTTGATTCAGAGCAAGGCAAAAGAGCAAACACATAATGCTTAATATGACCAATGGCAATACATTAGTGGTGTCTTAGAACTCTTGCCATTTAAAGGTTGTGTATTTAAGAGTGGCAAACATTTCTGGCATTTGGTGACACATTATTGCTCCTTGTCATCAGGGCACTGTGCCCATATTACTTAGTAATCATAAAAGCCCATATTCCAATTCAATCTAATGACCTTTCTTCCAGGCTATTCCTGTTGACCATCGTACCAGATGTCACGGCTACTGTATGTACAGTAAGGATTGTGTTTCACCCTTCACCACCTTCACAGGTCCTGCAACGCTACCAAGTATTGCTCCGAGACATCTTCTGGATGCCAATTAATGGTTGGATCTCAGCTCTTTCTAAGACATATTGGCGGTCATTCTGACCCTGGCGGTCAAAGACCGCCAGGGCGGAGGACCGCGGGAGCACCGCCGACAGGCCGGCGGTGCTCCAATGGGGATTCCGACCGCGGCGGTAAAGCCGCGGTCGGACCAGCAACACTGGCGGTCTCCCGCCAGTGTACCGCCGCCCCATTGAATCCTCCAAGGCGGCGCAGCTTGCTGCGCCGCCGAGGGGATTCCGACCCCCCCTACCGCCATCCAGATCCCGGCGGTCCGACCGCCGGGAACCGGATGGCGGTAGGGGGGGTTGCGGGGCCCCTGGGGGCCCCTGCAGTGCCCATGCCACTGGCATGGGCATTGCAGGGGCCCCCGTAAGAGGGCCCCTACAAGTATTTCACTGTCTGCTTGGCAGACAGTGAAATACGCGACGGGTGCAACTGCACCCGTCGCACAGCTTCCACTCCGCCGGCTCGATTCCGAGCCGGCTTCATCGTGGAAGCCTCTTTCCCGCTGGGCTGGCGGGCGGCCTGAAGGCGGCCGCCCGCCAGCCCAGCGGGAATGTCAGAATTACCGCCGCGGTCTTTCGACCGCGGAACGGTAACCTGACGGCGGGACTTTGGCGGGCGGCCTCCGCCGCCCGCCAAGATCAGAATGAGGGCCATTGTGTTTGCAATGTTGAGTTCCAGGCTGTTCCCGTTCCCTGGATGACCTTACATTTTAGGTCCCCAAGAATATTTCTAATCCTCAGTTTCCTTACGTGATTTATTTTGTAACATCTTGGTCATGCCTCCTCGCTGGTGAGACTTTTTTTTTTTTTTTTTTGCTTTTGTCAATGCTAACTCGCCACTGGTGTGGAGTAAGCTTCATGCCAAGATGTATTGAAGTATTATCACAGAATATGAGGTGGAGAATTAAGGGCTTACTACTTTCAAATCCCAAGTGCGGTTCTTTTGCTACATTTTTACAGTGATATCTTTCATCCATCACCACTTTCATTTCTTAATGAGAAGCTAGATTTCCAGGGCATCGAAATTAAGATGACTTTGACTGTCGCCTGTAAAGAGTTATTTTCTAATAATCATTGGCTGACTTTTATCCTCCCCTACATTTGTGGGTATGTAGACACTTTTCCTCAGCTAAGTCATATTTGAGGTTCTAAACTTTTGGAAAGACTTGGGGGGTTATTCTAACTTTGGAGGAGTTGTTAATCCGTCCCAAAAGTGACGGAAAAGTGACGGATTTACCACCAGCCGTATTACGAGTCCATTATATCCTATGGAACTCGTAATACGGCTGGTGGTATATCCGTCACTTTACCGTCACTTTTGGGACGGATTAACACTCCTCCAAAGTTAGAATAACCCCCTTGGTCCTCTAGTACCTGGGGACAGATACTTTCACTGAAAGTACACTGTTTTCAAGGATGAAAGTGGTTTTTTTCCTGCCTGTCTAGGCATGAGGGATCTGTAGTTACCATTGGCAGTAATAGAGTGAAGAGTTTGCTTCTTTTTCTTCAAATTCTTAACACTGAACCAAGGAGCAGACGTGATTATAAGGATTGATAAATTATGGCACATGTGCCCACTAAAATAATTCTTGGTATGGATATTTACTCCATGCTACACAAATAAACTGTCTCACATTACACTCATTTCTAACAACGTTAGCTCCAGTAAATGTCCTAGAGACCCATCATCTTCTAGGAGGGTCAAAGATCACAGCTCTTACGAAAAGTCAGCCCTCTCTGCAAGCGACTAAGCCCACTAAGCGACTAAGGATCCTAATAATGCCGGATCCCTCGCAATACGGCTTTCGGATATACCGTAGTACAGAATCCGCTCTTTTCTCGATGCCGGAACAGATCCTGAGGCAAGTGGATTGGGGGGGTCAGTGATATTAGTGCTGTTAGACCTATCAGCGGCTTTTGACACTATTTCACAGCTTCAGATGGGGCAAAGGCTACAACAGTTAGGCGCACCCTCACTGTCAGCTGCGGAGACTTTAGAGTTCCCCCTTTTTCAACTGCCCTGCGGGGTGCCACAAGGATCCTGTCTCAGCCCCACTCTGTTTAATATCTATGTCTCCCCTCTGGCGCAACTCATTCAATCGTTTGGTTTCCAGGTTTCGTCCTATGCTGATGACGATACCCAGATTAGTGTGTCCATCGCTGGTGACTGGGGAGAGGTGGCTGACCGCTTTTGGCTGTGTATGGTAGAGGTCAGCCACTGGATGAGATTTATCTGGCTGAAAAGCAATGTTGAAAAAACAGAGATTATGCTCTTCGGCAGAAATAGCACTTTCTGGAATAATCAGTGGTGGACAGCCGATTGTGGTAGCTTAACGCTACCCGTGAAAGTTGCCAAAAACCTAGGCGTTCTGTTTGACGATGCTCTATCTTTTGAGGCCCAGGTAAACAGTACTTTGAGCTCATTTTTTTGGCTAATCAGCAAGATTTGGAAGATCCTGGGTCTTTTTCTCAGAGACTTGACAGCTGCAGTGACAATTGCATTGATTACATCCTGCTTAGATTACTGCAATGCTCTCTCTCTCTCTATCGCAGCGCTAACCAACTTTCTATCAACAAGCTTCAAATCCTTCAGAATGCGGCAGCTCGGTTGGTACTGGGACTTCACAGAAACTGCTCAGTGAGGGAAGGACTCAAATCCCTGCACTGACATCTAGTAAAAAAAAACTGGTACTTTTTAAGGCCCTCTGTCTTACCCAGAAGGGTAGGTCGCTCCCCCTGCCGCTGCAGCTCCTCCAGCTCCTCCAGGTTCCTGAGACCCACCTCGCAGTAAGTACCCCCCACCTCCCAGCCCCTCGCCCTGCCCCACGCTACTCACCCTCTCTCCTGCTCCTGCTTCTTTTCCTACTCTCTGTCTCTTCCTCCTCGCTCCTCTTCGGTAATCTTCTTCTGTACTCTCCTTTTCCCCGTCTTCTCTCTTCTTGTGTGTGCTTCTCAGCCTCTCCTGTCGCCTCTCTTCTTCCTCATCTTGTTCTGTGATCTTCTGCCTTCTGCTCTTCGTCTTCTGTATCTTCTTCTGTGATCTTCTGTCTTCTGCTTCTTCGTCTTCTGTATCTTCTTCTGTGATCTTCTGTTCTTCTGCTTTCTCCGTCTTCTGTCTCTTCCCGCCCCTGCCCTCCTGCTCCTGCCTCACCCCCCTCCCTCACTCGCCTCCCCCTCTCTATCACCCCTATCTACCCCGTTCGCTACCTGCCTCCCTCACTCCTCCTATCTACCAATCTACCTATCTCTCTATCTAACTCCCTCACTCACCCCCTCCTCCTATCTACCTATTTTTCTATCTCTCCACCTATTTCTCCATCTATCTATTTCTCTATCTCTCCCCCCCGTCCCGACACCCCCTCTGTTACCTATCTTCCTATCCTCTCACTCTACCTCTCACCCTCACCCACCTCTACAACCCCCCCTCCCCTATCTTCTCAACCCTACTCCTATCTCTCTCCCTAATCTCCTAACACTCACCCCCCTCCACCCTTAAACCCCCCTCCCCCAGCTCTTCTCACTCTACCTGTCCCCCCCTTCCTCGCGCTTTCCCGCCGCAACCTCCTGCACGCCCCCAGCTCCCATTCGCCCCCAGCTGACCCCCTCCCCCCCTCCTCCCTCTTATGGCGGCCGCTTCGCGACAGTGGTAGCGACCCTTGACCCAAGGGTAGGTCGCTCCTCCTGCCGCTGCAGCTCCTCCAGGTTCCTGAGACCTACCTCGCAGTAAGTACCTCCCAGCCCCTCGCCCTGCCCCGTGCTACTCACCCTCTCTCCTGCTTCTTTTCCTCCTCTCTGTCTCTTCCTCCTCGCTCCTCTTCGGTAATCTTCTTCTGTACTCTCCTTTTCCCCGTCTTCTCTCTTCTTCTGTGTGCTTCTCAGCCTCTCCTGTCGCCTCTCTTCTTCCTCATCTTGTTATGTGGTCTTCTGCCTTCTGCTCTTCGTCTTCTGTATCTTCTTCTGTGATCTTCTGTCTTCTGCTTCTTCGTCTTCTGTGATCTTCTGTTCTTCTGTGATCTTCTGTTCTTCTGTTCTTCTGCTTTCTCCGTCTTCTGTCTCTTCCCGCCCCTGCCCTCCTGCTCCTGCCTCACCCCCCCCTCACTCGCCTCCCCCTCTCTATCACCCCTATCTACCCCGTTCGCTACCTGCCTCCCTCACTCCCCCTATCTACCAATCTACCTATCTCTCTATCTAACTCCCTCACTCACCCCCTCCTCCTATCTACCTATTTTTCTATCTCTCAACCTATTTCTCCATCTATCTATTTCTCTATCTCTCCCCCCGTCCCGACACCCCCTCTGTTAACTATCTTCCTATCCTCTCACTCTACCTCTCACCCTCACCCACCTCTACAACCCCCCCTATCTTCTCAACCCTACTCCTATCTCTCTCCCTAATCTCCTAAAACTCCTAACACTCACCCCCCTCCACCCTTAAACCTCCCTCCCCCAGGTCTTCTCACTCTACCTGTCCCCCCGCTCCCTCGCGCTTTCCCGCCGTGACCTCCTGCACGCCCCCGCCCCCCAGCTCCCATTCGCCCCCAGCTGACCCCTCCCCCCTCCTCCCTCTTATGGCGGCCGCTGCGCGAGTGCGCAGCGGGCGCGCCAGAGGCAAGCCCGTCTGCGCCCGTCCGCGCCTGGCCCGCGCCCAGCGCCACGACCCCTGGTCCCCAGCTCTCCCGAACCCCGCTGACCCGCTACGACCCCACCACCCTCCACGCCCTCAACCCAGGGCGCTCCAACACCTGCTTCCAAGCTCACCCCAAACGCACCCATGGACCCTTCGCCTGTAACTCCTGCAAACGCATCTTCCACCACGCAGCTACCACGACCACCAGCCCACGCGCCATCAACCACCTCAAGTGCATCCTGGTCAATGCTCGCTCTGTCCACAAGCACGCCGTTGAACTCTGGGACCTCCTGGACTCCACAGCTCCGGACGTCGCCTTCATCACGGAGACCTGGATGAACGCCTCGTCGGCCCCAGACATCGCCACTGCCATCCCCGAAGGCTACAAGATCTCCAGAAAAGACCGCACCATCCAAGTAGGAGGAGGTATCGCCATCGTCTTCAAAGACTCCATCAGCGTCAGCACCTCCACCGAAGAAACCCCTCTCGCCGCTGAACATCTGCATTTTCAGATTCGCACCGACCCCAGGACCACCCTCAGAGGATCCCTCGTCTACCGTCCCCCCGGGCCGCGCGCCCCTTTCAGTGACGCCATCACCGACTTCATCTCCCCGCACGCCCTCACCTCGCCGGACTACATTCCCCTAGGCGACCTCAACTTCCATCTGGAACAAAACAACGACCCTAACACCACCGCCCTGCTCGACAATCTCGCCAACCTCGGCCTCAAGCAACTAGTGAACACCGCCACCCACATCGCCGGACACACGCTTGACCCTATCTTCTCCGCCAGCAAACACATCTTCTTCAGCCACACCTCCGCTCTACACTGGACCGACCACAGCTGTGTCCACTTCACATTCCGACGCGAGACCCGCCACCTCCGCATTCAACCCATCCCTCGTCGACAGTGGAACAAAATCCCCGAAGAGCAACTCTTCTCCGCACTCACCACCAACCAACCAACCCTCACCACCGACCCCAACGACGCAGCCCTCAGCCTCACGAACTGGATCTCCAACTGCGCAGACAACCTTGCTCCCCTCAAACGCACGCATCGACAGGCCAACACCAAAAAACCTCTCTGGTTCTCTGACACCCTCAAAGAATCGAAGAAAACTTGTCGCACCCTCGAGAAGGCCTGGCGCAAGGACCACACCGCTGACAACATGACCGCCCTCAAGAACGCTACCCGCGAACACCACCACCTGATCCGCGCTGCCAAAAGGAACTTTTTCACCGACAGACTGGACAAAAACAGCCACAACAGCAGAGAACTTTTTAGCATCGTCAAGGAGTTCTCCAACCCCAACGCCAACGCCGTCACGCCCTCACAAGATTTGTGCAACTCCCTCGCCACCTTCTTCCATCGCAAGATCAGCGACCTCCACGACAGCTTCGGACACCAGACCCAACCAAGCATCACCGAACCCGCACCCCCGGCCATCACCCTCAACGACTGGACTCACATCAACACTGAAGAAACCAAAACCATCATGAACTCTATCCACTCCGGCGCCCCATCGGACCCCTGCCCTCACTTCATCTTCAATAAAGCCGACGACATCATCGCCCCGCACCTCCATGCCGTCATCAACTCTTCATTTTCTTCTGCTACCTTCCCCGAATGCTGGAAACACGCCGAAGTCAACGCCCTACTAAAGAAACCTACGGCTGACCTGAGCGACCTGAAAAACTTCCGCCCCATCTCACTCCTGCCCTTCCCCACCAAGGTAATAGAGAAGACCGTCAACAAACAGCTGACCACCTTCCTGGAAAACAACAACCTGCTCGACCCCTCACAAACCGGATTCCGAACCAACCACAGCACTGAAACCGCCCTCATCTCAGTCACAGACGACATCAGAACCCTGATGGACAACGGTGAAACAGTCGCCCTCATCCTCCTCGACCTCTCGGCTGCCTTCGACACCGTCTGTCACCGCACCCTAATCACCCGCCTCCGCTCCACCGGGATCCAAGGCCAGGCCCTGGACTGGATCGCCTCCTTCCTCTCAAACCGTTCCCAAAGAGTTTACCTCCCACCGTTTCGCTCAGACCCCACCGAGATCATCTGCGGCGTACCTCAAGGCTCATCGTTCAGCCCGACACTCTTCAATGTCTACATGAGCCCCCTCGCCGACATCGTACGCAAGCACGACATCATCATCACCTCCTACGCCGACGACACCCAACTTATACTCTCCCTCACCAAGGACCCCGCCAGCGCCAAGACCAACCTACAAGAGGGCATGAAGGACGTCGCAGATTGGATGAGGTCAGCCGCCTAAAGCTGAACTCTGACAAAACGGAAGTCCTCATCCTCGGCAACACCCCATCCGCTTGGGACGACTCCTGGTGGCCCACGGCCCTCGGCACCGCACCGACCCCGCAGACCACGCCCGCAACCTCGGCTTCATCTTGGACCCTCTTCTCACCATGACCAAGCAAGCAACGCCGTGTCCTCCGCCTGCTTCCTCACCCTCCGCATGATCTTCCGCTGGATCCCCGCCGACACTAGAAAAACCGTGACCCACGCCCTCGTCACGAGCCGCCTGGACTAAGGCAACACCCTCTACGCTGGGACCACCGCCAAACTCCAAAAATGCCTGCAAAGTATTCAAAACGCCTCGGCCCGCCTCATCCTCGACGTACCCCGCAACAGCCACATCTCCGCACACCTGAGACACCTGCATTGGCTCCCAGTCAGCAAAAGGATCACCTTCCGACTTCTCACCCATGCACACAAAGCCCTCCACAACAAGGGACCGGAATATCTCAACCGTCGCCTCAGCTTCTACGCCCCCACCGACTCCTCCGTTCCTCTGGCCTCGCGCTCGCTGCCGTCCCTCGCATCCGCCGCTCCACGGCGGGTGGGAGGTCCTTCTCCTTCCTGGCAGCCAAGACCTGGAACTCCCTCCCCACCAGCCTCAGGACCACCCAGGACCACTCTGCATTCCGGAGACTCCTAAAAACCTGGCTTTTCGAGCAGCAGTAACCCCCCCCCCCCTTCCCCTAGCGCCTTGAGACCCGCACGGGTGAGAAGCGCGCTTTATAAATGTTAATGATTTGATTTGATTTGAAAGCTCTTCATAGACAAGGCTTGCATTATCTCAGGTTGGCTTTAGGTTGGTATGTACCAAGCATAACACTGAGATCCTTGGGCCAGTTTACAGTATCGGTCTCCTAGTGCAGGAAAACTAGATTGGGTGCTTGGTCCTTCACTGTCGCAGTGGCAAGGCTGTGGATTTCCTTGTCTTTCCACATTAGATCTGTAAGTGCTCACATGCCATTCTGCAAACAGGTCAAGACGTGACTTTTTGCATGTGAATAGTCTATGGGCTCCCTCCACTGATCTGCTGCTATGGCTTGTCTGTTATGAGTGGCTCCTCGGCCTATCTCTTTCCTGTGCAGTTGTTTTCCCATGGGGGGTCCCTCCCTAATCAGCGCTTGGCTACCTCTTTTGGTTTAATGCACTCTACAAATTACAAATACTACTCTGTTGTTTAAATAGGACTTTAAAACCTTCCAGATAACTAGAAAAAAGGATTCAGTTGGCATACAAGCATACATCTCAGCTGAGGTAGACAGCAAGACACAGAAGATATCCTCAAGAAGATATCCTTCCGTATGTAATGGCCAGCTAGCATAAGCAACTGACCGCCGTGGATGCTGAATATGAATAAATATCACAAAAGATGGATGACCCCCAAATAGCTATTCCAGGAAGTACTACCACAAGTGTAGTTCTAGGTATCAATTGGTATCCAGACTGGCAGGAATCATGGACACCAAACACTAAATCAGTCCATGATTCCACTTGGAGTTCAGCAAGAAGGAGGAGATAAACTCCTGGCACCCTTAAGGAGCTTAGTTTAACTTAGCAATTCTGCCTGATGACCATTCTAAACTAAATTCCGATGAAAAAGAGAGCGAATAAGGCAAGGTCACAAAAAGGTTAACAGTGTATCACAGCAAACAAACTTGGGAAGGCAATAAGTGAAACTAAGTCAGGCAAAGGATCTACCCAAAATGTGATGCCACTGCAATTTTCAAAGAACTCATCCACAGATGTCAGCCAGCACGTCCTGGCTCCTTTAAAACCCCCTTGCACACATCTACTGCTCGGATTCCGGGAATACCACATTGTTGTGCTACTCATGGATTCTCACGTTTAGTGGATCCTGTTCAGCCTCATCAATCTAGCCACAAAAATCTTTGCATGCAGAATTCTTTGAATAATCCAGACATGATGAATAGTACACTACCTAATCCAAAAGTAGACATTTTTGTCAATAACATCTACAACAAATTGAGAGTATCCTAGCATAAGAGCTTCTCTGTTTTCATTACCTTGTTTGTAGATAACTTTATCCTAACTGCAAAGCAAGAAATTGACCAACAAAAGCAGCTGACCCCTGCATCTCTGCATTCCAAACAGATTGGAGAAAAACATTGCAAATACCATTGTTAATGTAGTAAACACCAAAATGTATTGCTATCCTACAGCTGACACTCCATCTGGTGGGACCAAGATAATAAGAGAAATATCCTTCTCTTACCTTGGAAGTATGACTATTAAAAAAGCTGAATGCCTAAAACTAAATATTTTGCTCCCTCTGACAAAAAAGAGGTTACATTGAATACTAGTTAATACTCTTAAAAATTGAATATGTTATAATGTCAAACTAATGAATTGCAAATCAGTCAATTTATAACTTGTATTCATATAATTTGTATTGTTATTTATTATTGGTATGCTTATAATTATTAATAATGCTATTTTATGGTTATATGGATAACCCATAACATGTTTGGTACTGAAAGAACACATTGTTATGTGTAATATGCCAGTATTTACTGTTATTATTACCATTCTTATAATTATCATTCTTCTCATGGTTGGTATTATTGATAGTAGTACGAATACTAAGAGAGTCAATAGTTGCTGTTGGTGTTGTAGTAACAGTAGTAATATTACTTCATGAAGATTACCTGTTCTATTGATTGCCGTATAGGCATCTGTTTAACTTCAGCAGGATTAGAGCATTGCCCTTCTTGCTACTAGTGCTCTTCCCATAGTTGAGAAAGCCATAGCTGGATAGTGTTAATCATGAAATTCTGTAAATGCAAAGTTATGTTTTATGTTTGATTTGTGCAGTGTATCAAGGAGCTATTCCTTCAGTAAGATGAGCACAGTAGTGTATTCTTGTAGCATGTGGTATTTCTATAGCCAAACCTAGCCAAAAGTCCGGGGAGCACTGTAGAGGGCTAATTGAGCAGTTACCTGGGTTCTGAGGGCGGAGGTATTTTGGGCTCATAAATATTTTAGCTTATAAACATTACAAGCATTAGCAAAGCCAAAAGTCTGTCTTGATTTTGAGGCGAGACTAAAACATTACAAAAACGTCAGCTATGGTAAACAAAACATAGTAAAAACTGATTTTATTGCTTTCTTTATACGTTGCATCTCTGAGATAAAGGAATTAATGTGTGATGATTTCGTGACGTTTTGACATATAAAATAGTCCCTCCGGTACTGCAATGCTTGCACTCCACAGGAAGCGGAATGATACACCAAATAGCCAAAAGAATGAGAGACATGTTCTCTGCTGGGTGGAGCCACAGCCCAATCCATGGACCTGAGTATTAGTCAGACAGAGAGGAATTACTGGATGGAATTCTACTTTGCCTGATTCCTAATAGTTATGTTTTTCCAGGTTTGGGAGAACCTGAGTTGATTTTTACAACCAAAATTATATGAAGATATAAGGTTTTGGCTGCAGCAAGTCTCATTCCCTTTTTTCTGACGTGGGTAGTATGCAATGCACCCCCACCAGAAAATACTTTCCCCTCCCTTTTCGCTCCATCATTCCCCCTAATCTCTCACTCCTCTTACAGTCCCCCACCTACAGTTACCACGTGCTCTGAGAAGGTTGTAAATGTGTGCAGTAAAACCTCATAGATAGGCAAATTCGTTGTTGTTTTACGACTGGAATAATCAGTTCCACACAGCAATTCCGCATTCTGTGGAGATTTACTTGTAATTATATGGTACTGGAGTGAAATCAATGCATGCTATAGGTATAATCTCATGCAGTTTCACCATTACCCCAGTACCGTGCAACTTGGAATCAAGGCTTATGTATATTTTAAAGAGTTAGTAACAATAGGTCTGCAAACAACGGGGCTGTCAAAGTAAACTTAAATATGTATGCCTTAATATTCTAAAAATTTGTTTTAGTAAAAGTATCTCCTTTTTTGATATTATCATCCAGTATGATGCAGTTTCAAAACGGACATATTTATGTTCTTAATACCTGTTTGTATTTGCAAATTTTGGTATGCAAATTGTAGTAAGCCCTTTGCTAGTTTTTTTTTTTAAGCTGCTGTAGTTTGTGGGGTTCCCGCTCATTTGATTTCAGATTCCTTGACTGAAATCATCCTGCCCTTCCGGGTGGGCATTTAGCTTCTTTTGACTTCATCACCCATCTTATACAGTCAGATATGTATCTTATTTTGTGCTCTTTGCAACAATATGGATAGTATTCATTTTGTGCTAGTGCATGTTGCACATTTCTCTGTGCCTCTGTGATGAAGATTGACCATGTGACGTACGCCTGTTGATGTGTGCCCATTTTAACAAGGAGTTAAGGACCTTCTAAGGGAAAGGGTTGTTTATTAGGGTGCCAGGAGTCATAGTGAGTGAAGAATATACATATACGTATTATGAGGGGACTAGGTAAACATATCCTAAAAATAGCACAAACATATTATCTTTAAGAGCTGATTTATTTTTAATACATGAAAGCCTGTAATTGCAGAATAAAAGCCTATCGCTAATATCCTTCTTATAGTCCAGTTGTGGCTTCTCTGGTCACCTGTAAGAAGAAAATGATGAAGCTGCTCAACTGTAATAGCTTATTGTTGTTGAGTTGTGCCTACTAGAACCAGCAGCTAAGGTGGAATGCCGGTCACAAAGCATAATTGTAGCTGAAGTGTAAACTCTTCATTCTCTTCATTCTTATGATCTGTTTACCTTAAAGAACAGTCATCTGCACAAAGTAGAGATTTATAGCAACATGTTTATTATCGTAGTTCATCAAAGAAAAGAAAGGATCACTCTACTGATTCTGAGTTATAGCCTTTTTAAATCTGATTATCTGAAACTGATTCTGATAAGCCTTTGGCAGCCAATTTCTGTTTTTGGTGTTTTTAATTTTACACTACAGATTCATCTTTTTCCTTCATGTCAGGTAATCATGCTATCTCTTTCATGTGAAGGAGAATGACACCGAGGATTTGAGTGGCTTATTGGACGGCTGATGTTGAGACAATGTCCTTAAAAACGAACTCAGCCTATGGCCTTAAACCTTTTTTTGGTCACTGGGAACTTGCTATTTCCTTACAATGTATAATATGGAGTATTTTATGCCATATGTGTTTGAGTGTGTTAATCGGCATTCTCCATCTGGAGGAGCGCAGTATAGCAGGAATCCTGCTAAACTATAGAAAAAAGTGATGGGGCAGCGAGACATTCTAATAGTGCAGTAACAAAGAGGAACTGGTATGGGATGACGGAACATGGCAAACAACTGCCAACTACAATGGGGTAAGGGAAATGGGGGCGGCACCAGGGGCCTCCAGTGGGTGGTTAGAAAAAAATGCCTCAAAAGAAAGATGACGGAGTATGGCATTAGATTTTTGTTTTTGTGTGACTCCTATATGGTTTATTTGAGGATATTTTTACTGCGAATATTTTAACAGAGAATTACTGCGGCATTCCACTCAAACTGTTTTGAGCAGGGCACAAGTGGGGGGTATTTGGGGGTGGACAGCGCCCACCCAGTATTTTCACAGGGTGGACGCTGTTCTCCCTGCCAGGAAGTGGGGCCCGGTAAAATATGGTGAATACATCCCGGTGTCGCAGGACACTTTTAGCATCGCATTCACACAATTTAAGCATCGCCTGTTGTATGCTTTCCCTCGTTCTGAATAGCAGTGTGCAGGGCGGGAGAGGGCCTTCTTATTTTAAATTCATGCTGGGCCGGGACAAAGATCGAAATTAAAGGGCCATTAGGACTCCTTTTGTTTGATTAGCCTGGCTGGAAGATGTCTGGAGTCTGACACCTAGCTGCAGTGAAGCATAGGAAGGCACACAGCTTATCACTTCACAGTCACTTAAAAGAGGCATGGTTTTCATTTAGTTCAGTCCCTGTATATAAAAGATATGCATACCCTGTAAGAATGTCTGGTGTGTTGGTCTGTCCACAGTATTTACACTAATTAGAATTTAAATACCATTATTTTGCTTTGTTTCTTTATTAGTGATACTCGTGCCAATGCTGAATGTCCATGCTCTTTACATCATACGTAAACATTACACATTGGCAATAAATGATATGAGTGTAAATCAGTGTACAGGATATGTTACAAAGTTGTATCAGTCACATGTCCTTCATAGCGGCCTGTGCTATATTAGAAGGATTACAAGTTGTGAACTGAAAGTTACAAGGGATCTTTGTGTTTAAGGCAGTAACTCACTTACCTCTCTACATAAAAAAATCTGTTGTCTGTATATTACATGATTTGCTTTGTGTTTTGTTAACCCTCAATCCTACATTAAATCAGTACTGTACTAGGCAAAGCACACCCCTCTCCAGCAAACGTGTTATCCTCCAGAGTTATCTTACCATTATTATTATTCCCTGAGATTTACTGGGCACACAAAGATCGCTGTAGCAGGTGTCTTAACGTCATGAAATATTTTAAAATGCAGACTTTGCAACCAGTTAAGCAGAATAGATTTACCGCCACATTTCTCCCTGCTGCCAATTTCTTTGTGGCAGAGTTTTAAAAACATAAATGTATAAGTTGAGGTCCAGATTTGTGTCATGTTTGCATAACTTTTTTTTTTACACAACCCCAACGCAAAATCTCACTTGTTACATCTCACAGTGCGCTAAAAGGTAGACGTACTAGAACTGCTAAATGTATGTCTGAGGTGTTAAGATCTGATGCCACTTCCTGTGAGGTCACGGGTTCTGATGCCAAGTGCCATGTCATGCGCCATGATGTCGCTTGCATACTGCCTAATTTGGTTAGCCTCACCACTTATTTTTGTGGGGCTTGTGCCCTGGTTTTGAGGCCCTTGCCCGGGAAAGAACTGGAGAGGCCTGAGTACAAGGGCGAGTTTTTAAGTGGTTTATTAAAGTTTATGCAGCTCGTATTGACACCCTGCTCACCGAGTGCCAGAGTTTATTGCCTTGATAGGTAAAGCAACAGACCGTCTTTGAAAAAATCTGAAATAACTGGAGAGCTAAATATAGGGGTTTGGGTTATTTTATCTTGTAGGCATTTGTTTAGCACCCAGGCTGCCATTAATAAGGCATTTGAGCTCTGGAAGTAACTCACCCCTCTGTATTACGTTTTCCCTTCAGTGCAGGGACTACATTGAACCCAAGATGATACCGTATCCAAAGTCACTGTCTGCTTCTGCCTTGATGTGCCTTTGCTGACCCCACCCCCTCGCTTTGCCATTGCAGATAATGGTGTATTGAATTAAATTGGCCTGCTGCTGCACAGTCCTGGGTCGATTTATTGAACCTGGCTGTCAGAGTCCCGAGTACAGTAATTATTGCAACAAAGAATGGAGAGCAGGAACGTGTCCGAGGGATGAAAACAATAAAAGACTGCTCCGCATTCTTAGCTTTTTACTTTCCAAATCGTCATGTGTTTACACGGCAAAATCACCTTACCTAGGTTATCCAGCTGCTTCTACATTATTAATTGTTAAGGGGGAGCATAAAAGCACGAGCATTATTGAACACATTGATCTTGCATAGGTGGCGCAGACGGCAGCACGTTTTGTGCTCCCCCCACAGCACGTACACTCCCAACCCCCTCCCGTCTTCTGGCTGTTAGGTCACCCCGAGGAGGCTTCAGCGTGACTGGCAGGAGAGAACCCCTTTTCAGTAAAATTGATTTTTGCTTGCAAAAGTTTTGGAAAAAATAGTCGGCAGAAGCGTTGCTCGATTTTCCTTCCACTGAAAATGCCGTCACAGCCACTCTGTGTCCGGTGCTTCCGGTTGCATGGTTCTGGTTGGTGCCATCAGACAGCTTTGCAGTAGGTGTTTAAAGTGGAGGGGAGAAAAAGAGTTCTCTGTAGGCATTCTAGAGCGTTACGTCGTTTGGTGATGTCAGCTTGAGGTTAAAAACCCTGTGACATCATTCATCGACTGGCCTTTGAACACCAGCAAAATTTGCAGAGGAAGTGAAGAGATGCAACCAAGGTTGTCAGCAAAGAGATACGTATGTAAAAAAAATATGTATTGACAGTATCTGGTTTTAGGCGTTCAGTACTTACGTTTTGTTCTGAAGCCAGAAGCTGGTGATGTTGTTAGGGCGCCGAATAGCACGGCGATGTAGTTTTAATTTCACCCCATGCCTCTGTAATTCAACAACAGGCACTCCCTGCCTCTTTATCTCACTCCTGAAGGTTCTGTTTTGTCCCTGTTTTCTATCTTCCTCACTGTTCTTCCATCTTTCCCTTCCTCCTGCTTTCTTCCTTCTTGTTTTTTCCTCTCACTTGCTGAGGATCGAAGCCTATGGAGGGAAAATAAGTGCCCCAAAATGAGCGCTGATGTGCCCCACCTGCAACCCCTGGTTCAAATTAAGCAATGCTTGATTGGTGCCCTCAAAAATCTTCCAATTTTAAACTCTTTTACAAGACGGTTGATGCAAAGGGAGTTCTAGAATTACCCATGAAGGCCAAATGTGCTTAAATGTATAACTCTGTTGTTGAAAAAAGGATCATTCGTTAAGGAAGAATGCCAAGATGCACATGTGATTTTAAAAAAAACAAAGTGTATACTAAATAAAATAAATGAACTATTTAGGGTTTTTTAATGTTTTTTTTGACTGGCACACCGGTCTTTCATTTATACCGTTTTGTTACTGATTGGATAAATGTTTCCATGAAGGTGAACAATAATTACAACATTTTCATATGTACTGATCTCTACTACAAATAAACAAGTTTGGTGTGCTTCATATGTATTACTTATTTGTAACACGTTTCCTCAGCCCTTTTGGACAGGTATTAATTTCCCACCAGTAGTAGCTCTCGCATATACTACTCACATAGTAACATTTGCTATGCTAGTCATTCCTAATGTTATCTTTGTGAGGGATGCCTTTCTTTACTGATGTTAGTGAAGCTGTACGTGACTCCATCAGGGATGTAACAAATGATAAGCATGGTTATGGCCATGTCGCTCAATGTTACTGATAAATTGTATTTTTTTTGCTCTTGTATTGTAATCATAACATCCCTTCACATGATGACTTAGAGAGTGTTTACATTTTTTAACAAAGGGTATTTGTCTACGAAGCACCTTCTTTTTTCAGTGATGTTTAGCACTTTTCTGTCCTATTTTATATCCCCTTATCAAAGCAAACAACTGTTACTAAAATTCTTTGACTAGACGCGCTAAGCTTTAGTCAGTGGACGTGGCCAAGTGCCCGCTGAAAACAGCTCCCAGCAGTGCACATTGGGGCCATACTAAGTTGTGGACTGGGTACAGGCCGTGTGCACGTGTTGGCCAATCCTCCAAAAGCAGTGACCCAGATTAGCATGGCCATCATCTGGCCCTGCTCTCGGTCAGGCTCGTTCACAGCATTCACACAGCACATGGCATTCGACAATCCATAACAGCCTTTAGGTACAACGTAGGCCCTTCAACCACATTCTGCACCTACTCCCCATTCTCGTATCACCTGCTGCATATGCTCTTGGCCATGCTTAGTAGGATCTGACTTCAGGACATTAAGTTACTTTAAAATATGACAATGAATGTAAAATGTTTTATTTTGTATTTTTATGCAAATCCCTGTTTCTTTAAGAATGTATAGTGACACAACTAAGCCCATTTCAAGAATTTGATTTAGAGACATCTTTTACTAACCAGTATTAGCACAGTATTTAGCGCCACATGGAATTCTATTGTTTACAGTGGTTGGAAGCAAACAGTGCCCTTACACTGGTTGTCACTAGTTGTCACTGTTGAGTCAGCATGAAATATGTATGCATGTATTAAAATATGAAATGTATTGATTCATAATTCGATACATATACTGTATAGTAAAATCATATCGATCCTTACAAAAGACATAAAATTAACAAAATATTGAGTATTGTTTACAAGACTAAGCCTGCAGTCATAGACAATCCCATCTTGTTTGTTGTGTTTCTGTCCTCGGTCTATAAAAGGTGAAATAGCCTTGCTATCGGTTGATAATGGTTTGAGCAGAGTATTATATTTGCAGCAGAAACACCTCAAAGTCACTTCCTTCTTAAAATAGATACTAACTATGCCAGTCTAAAGCACTCTCACAATTAACAGCATAAAACATAGAGAATCCCAGGGGCATGGATATTTGTAATGAGGCGGGGGAGCTGGTAGGACGCCTGACCACCCCGGGGACCACCACCTCTGCGGGGCTTTTAGTGAATTTGGTGCAGTGGGCACGCCCCCCTGCTGTAGTCGTGGGGACCACAACCTCCCTTCTATGTTGGAGGGGAGCTGAGCAGCCCCCCTTGAGGAGCCACTGATAGCCTTGGAGACGGCTACCCCCCTGGCCCGGCTCCTTCTGTGTCCCGGGGTGCCCACCCCCGGGACATAGCTGTTTGCTGTGGCTTGGCAGCAGCTTTTGCAGTTGCCACCAAGCCACAGCAAACACTCTACTCCAATGAAAGGAGAGCTGTCAAACAGCTCTCTCTTCATTGGAGCAGAGGTTTCCTCTGTCTGCCTGCATGCGGAGAGGCAGGCAGGCCCACAGAGGAAACTGCTCACACATACAAGGAGCTGTTAAGCAGCTTTCTCTCTGTGACAGCACTGCTGCCTCTCGCTGGATGTGGGGCACTAGCTGGGACCATGGGGACCTTCAGGCTCCCCCCACCGTTCCCAACATTGAGACGGGGGCATGAGTTGTAGTTACCGTAGGGCACGAGTCATAGTAACTTGAGACAACCTTAACTATAACTGGTGAATTTCTAGGGTTTGGTATGTTAAAAATGTGAGCCTAACTATAACGTCCCTGTAACCTTTGTTTTTTAAGTGAATATATATATATATATATATATATATATATGAAGACTGGTGTCATTGAAGGTTTACAGTGTGAAAGGTTTTGTTCAGGAGATAAGTGAGGTTAGTTGTCTCACCTTATTGGGCTTAATCAACAAAGATTGCTTGTACCTTGGATTTTACTGTGTAATGTGAACAATTTCCTTTTCCAGTTGTAGTTTTTTAGTTAAAATATGTATATTTTGAATAACAATCTGACGTTTTAGTGTCTGAAAATCCCAATGATGCATCTTTCATAAAAATGTGGTTCTCCCATTTTATATTTCTATTTGTTTTTGCATCACTTTTGAATGCCTCATACATGTAGTAAAACAAATTCAAGTCTTCACTTTGGTTACACCTCATGCCAAGTTTAACATGTTGTCTATTAGCACTGCTAGTTAGGATAAGATTTTGTATTCACCCTATCTTCTTGATATAATCGCTTTATCTATGGTTCTGAGACATTGAAGTTGTTGCTTTACCAGATATGAGAAAACACTGGTCACTACTTTGCACAGATGTGTGTCACTAAGGCTTGCAAACCATAGACAAAATCGCAGCACTAGAGGTTAACTTGGTTCACCCTCACACTGTGATTTGTTTATTTATTGTTATTGTGCTAAGCTTTATGAGCTACCGGTGAGGCTTAGGACAGTGACACAAGTGACGGATTTCTGCCAACTCCTTCATTCTTCTGTAATCTTTCCTCAACCATCTTTCACCATTGTGAGAATGGTACAGTCATTCGGGGGACTACCAGAACAACAGTTGGGAGACCATGAGTAATAATATTGAAAAGAAAGCTGCAGAACAAATGTTGATAATTTTGGCCCTACATTTTTTAATCATACTTGTAAGAATCTAAGCAACTCTGTCTCTTTCAACCTACACAATTTCCTCAGACACGTCCCATAGCATTGGTGGTATCTTTCATGCTTTATTATCTTTTTAATAAAATATTATCTTTAATATTTTAACGCAGCTTCCAAATAGGAGGTATTCCATATTGTGGCTTAATTATCATCTGGCAAAAATATTGTTTCCTAAGTATCATTTACAAAAATTCTACCCATTAGATTAGTAATAGAAAATCTACACTTAGGGCTGGAACCACAAAGATAAACTTACACTTTTGAGTAAGTTTACGATTTTTTTCAACTCACAAAGGAATTTTAAGGGTAGTATCTTAATGACTGTCTATTTATGTGCAATGTCTCCACTACGAGTGCTGACTTAAAGCAGTCGTAAAGATACTATGTGTAAAATTCCACCATGAATTTCATCAAATCGTAAACTCACACAAAAATGTAATTTAAGCTTTGTGAATCAGGCCCTACTTGCAATATATACGTATGTATTTATTTAGGCCACAATGATGATATTTTGTTATCGAAATTCCAACACATAACCCAGATCAGAAGGTTAGACTGGTGTTGCTATCTCCACAAAACAAGGTACAATGAAGGGAAACCACTTTAAGACCACTTTAATAAATAAAGAAGGTGTAATTTAGGTACTTTTAGATATGACAGTTAAAGAGCAACATAGACATCTTTACTAGGTTAAAAACAAATATTTGTAATGCTAGCCAACTTGTCCTTTTAAGGTGTATTTCTGAGATCATGTCCGTATTATCATTATATATTTTACATTTTATTGTAAAATAGCCTGTAATAATGTAAAAAGACTAACAAATTGAGGAACTACATTTTCAAGGAAGTTCCTTGAGGTTTTTTGCATAAAGTATTATTTGCCTTTGGCAGACAACTTATAGTTATTCACAAGGATCTAATGTGCAATTTAGACATCAGCAAATTGATCTAAGCATTGGGGAATTGATGTAATATCTTAAGCTTTTTAAAGCAGCTGAGAAGTGTATCTCCGTTACACCCATAAAGTGCAGCCTATTTTGTAGTTGATGTGCCACATCTTAGATTTCCTCTCATCTGCAGCTTATCCCTCGTGCTGTACATGTGCTCGCTGTGCAACTTTCAAGTGGCGGGTGTTGTTTAATGGCTGGAATGTATTTTTTATGAAGAAAACAGGAACTAAGCTTTCCTTACAGAAAGGTTTAGAAAATGTATTCATTGTTGAAATTTTCTCTTTGAACTGCCTTGTCTACAGGGGTCTTCGACAACCAATACCCCAATTCTTTCTAAGGCCCTTACAAATTCTTCTAGTAGATCAGGTACACTGGCGCTCTAGTCCTTTGATGTCCCGAATGAATGAATGGAGGGCAAAATAAAAGGGAGCCGTTGATGAAGCATAAAATACTCTTTAAGCCGCCCGAATAGCAGAGTTAATATAGCCTAAGCTGCTTTTTACTTCCCCCTTTGCCTTTTCCTGTGCTTTGTGTACAGTTTGTGAGCGAGCGAGGAAGGGAAGTAGATGGTGCTTGTGCTGTGGGGACCTTATTTTATTAACGTTTCATTTATCCGGTTATCCACCTTCAGACAGAAAACCAAAGGTTTCCAATTGTCCACGTCGATTTTCCCTATAGTTTTTCAGACTGTTTAATATAACGATGTTTCAATGTGTCTTCTAGCCATTGTTCTGGTTGGGCACAGTTGTATGAATGAGAAAAAGTATTCAGTGATGGAGTGTTGGCCTTAAGGTGAGTGGGAAATGTTCACCTTTGGTCACATTTAGAAGCCTGAGAAATCCAGCCCTTCTTGCCTCACGGCGACTGCTTAAAACAGCTTTAGTTATTGATTGAAATGTAGTAATAGTAACTTGTTACCCTTTTCTGGTCCTTGAGAGGAGAAATTACCCTTTTCTGGTACTTGAGAGGAGCGGTAGACAAGTGGTTAGCCAGACTTGTTAAATTATATACAGATATATTACCTTCTATCTCTGGATTCATTTTCAAGAATTTTGAATAATTCTTGACTGTAACATACTAAGGGCCTGATTCTAACTTTGGAGGACGGTGTTAAACCGTCCCAAAAGTGGCGGATATACCACCTACCATATTACGAGTTCCATAGGATATAATGGACTCGTAATACGGTAGGTGGTATATCCGCCACTTTTGGGACGGTTTAACACCGTCCTCCAAAGTTAGAATCAGGCCCTAAGTTTTGAAACATATGATCTTGCATGTACGTATGCAACAGCGGCGAGCATTGTCCTCATGTAGGATAAAGGAGCAATAAAGCTGGGAACGTTTTTTTCCCTTTATTTTTGTTCTTTTAAATGTCTCTTTTCTGCCTGGTCCAATTAAATTGACCCTTTTGCACTAGAACGTTATGTTACCATGTCACAGCCACCCTCTGCAAAGTCATATTTTGAGCCACCACCATCAGCATATCCTAGAAGTCAAAAATGTTCATCATGCCAAACCTATATTGGGATTAACCAGCTGGGGGTTGGGGTTAATTTTTTCAAAGGTCTTCCATTAGCCAATTATTTCTATCTATCTATCTATCTATCTATCTATCTATCTATCTATCTATCTATCTATCTATCTAATAACCACCATTCCTGGTAAAAAAAAATAGGTACAGACACAGCTGGAGTATTAAAAAATTGCTTTTATTGTCCGCATACCCTGACGAGTTTTGGAGATACAACTGCCTTGTTCACACAACATACACATACTTACACACGCACGCTATATCTATATTTTAATGTTCTACCAACCACAGCATGGGGCACAGGCTGAGCTCACTTTAGCCACTGGCTTACATGTCCGTTCATTTCTTCATTAAAAAAAGTCCCTTTATACAATTTTACAAAAACCATTGCCAAACATGAGCAAAGCTAAATATTACATCTAGGTTTTGCCATTACTTGTTTTCTTTTTTGCCTCAGGAATATGGTTGCCTCATGCTATAAGTGGAATATGCGGAGGGCAGATTTATGAATCTTTTGCTTAAGGCTTGCATACCGGCCCAAAAATATTTATTTGTAATTCATTTTCCAATGCAAAAATGTTTTGTGCTGGAAAGTTGCTTGAAAGTAATGCAAAGAATTGCTTTGCCTTACTTTGCGTTAAGACTGCATTTGATGAATGCTAAATGGGTGTTTTCATACAACCACCCATAGTTTTTGACACAAAGCCATAACTACTACCAATAGTTGATAGGGCGTTGCACCAAAAATAGCACTCCTTTGAGACAGGATTAGAAAAGGAGAATTGTTTTTATTTCTCCTAACATTTCCAACTTTGCATGTTTGTTGCACTGTACAGCACACATCCAGAATGTGAAAAGTTTTAAAGTTTGTTGAGACATAGTATGTTGTGCTAGAAGGATACCCTACCAGTAGAAATCTTAAGCTAGACAGGATGCAGAAAACTTTGCACTATGAAGCAGAAGTGTGCGCGGAGCTAGGCACATGGTTGCTTGCCAGCACTAGGAAGAGAGTTGAATAGTGCCAAATCTCAGTAGAAATAGGCTGTTCAGCTTTCTCCCTCTCACCCACGTGACTTCGGTTGGTGTGCTGTATGACAGCTTTGTAAATCTGGGCGGGGATGTTGTCTCTGCAGTATTTCTGGTGCTGCATTTGTTCTTCGTTCAACAACATTTGTTTGATAACCTCTCCTCACATCATCGCGCTGGCCTGTCTTGATGCTGAATTTCTGATCAGGTGCACTTTGCGTTAAATATTGCTGAAATAATAATTTTGTCAGGGTGATTACATATTCCAGAACATGCCTGTCCTCTTCTGTCTACTTTATGTACATTTGGGCCGTGGATCTTGAACCTAACTTTCTCACACTCTGAGTGCTCCACTGCTGTCTCTGTAGACATGGCTTGACTATGTAGTACCCTCGTTTTCTCCTTCAAAATCCCTGCAGTAATTTCAATTTGTTTTAAGGCTATACGGATTTAATTCGATATTTCTGTCCATATTTTCGACATTTAAAAATCCCGAAGATACTGCTAGGTTTCTTTAGTGTGCCTGCTTTTAGTCATTCTGTGTTCAGATGCTGTCCCCTCTTTTGCCACATACTGAAGCCTCCCCATACAATACCATCGTCCTATGTGATATATTGTTTGCAGTCACCTACCCATTGCTGAACGATATAGTTTGCATATTAAAACTCACTTCCTTGTGCATATTAAAACTCACTTCCTTTTGCATATTAAAACTCACTTACTCTTGAATACAGTCAGTCAATGTCCAGTGAAAACCATTGATCCAGGCATTGTCATATTTTATCATATAATCATATTGCCTTTCCTAAAATAATTACTTATGTTTGCTGTAAGTCTAATTTACAAGGCCAATCATAAAACAATTCTGGTAACACGTGGCTTCCATCTTGATCACAAAGCAGTGCATTCTGGTGTGACATAGCGCTTGCAGAAGAAAACTTTGGTTACCGTACATGCACATGAAGATCTTTCTGTGTACTCCTATGTTTATATTGGTGTCCAATGCTCTTTTAGTGCAGTACTGAGAGCTAATTTCATCCAGGGGAATGTTTTAATAGCAGTCACACACTGCTAAGAACAAGCGCCCTGAACAACCCAGGAGGGTTATTTTGGGTCAGTAACATTAATTTCAATGTAGCTATAAAGAAAAAAATCTCAAAGCATTGTGTTTTTCAGGTTGCCCAATTTTGACCTAAAAGGTCTTAAGAAACAGCCGATCACCTTCTCAAACTATTTGTTGTCCTTGAGCCAGTTGCTTCTGTGTTGGTTCTCTGGTGTAGCTCACTTGTTTCAGCCATCAGATGTCCCCGTTTGATATAGATCTGGCACTCATTATCTTTCATATCAGTTCATGACCCTTTGTGTATTCTTTCCCCACACTGAATGATTATGACAACCTTTCACCAATTAAGTGCAGTGGCGTCTCTAGTGATTTCCGGGGGGCGGGAGGGGAGGTGAGCAACTGCTAAAAGTGGTGGCACCAGCTAAAACGAGCAGTCATGAAGATTGTGCGCATGTTTGAGTTAGAAGCATTGCCGCAGTTTGAGCAGTAAAGCACTATTCATAGAAGTGGCTCTGTCAACTTTGTTCAGTGATTGGTATATTGACATGGGTTCTCATTCAGAGCACCGGCCCAGTTGGAGACACCAGCAACTAGTGAGATCAGTGGTTATATATATATATATATATTTATATATATATATAAACACATGGAAGCGAATTTAGACAGTTTCAGCAGACAATGTATTAAACAGTATTACACTCTGTGGCAGGCATAGTCTTCTTCGATATGTCTTATTCACTCCAGGTCTCCTCCTCACACCAATTCTTCTGCTGTAAGTTGATTAGACACTCCTCCCCTCCTGATATCTTTCTGAAACCTCCCTCCTCCCAATCCAGGTATTTCACACTTCATCTCTTTCCACGCTTAAAACCATCATTGGTAATGCTGCTGCTCATGCTTCCTTCCTTCCTTCCCCTTCCCCTCACCTCAGCACACACAAAGCACCCACTCTGCTGTAATTAGACCCTTTTCTTTTTCCTTTGCTGTGTCAGTATTTTGACAGCGGTGTACCCCCATCACACACTTTACCATAGAATCACATTTCCAAATGGCACACATGATCATTGCTCTTAGCGCTCTGCAGAGAGACCAAGGATTGGATAAGCATTTATCCTGAACTCCTTTATGATCAACTGACTGGCAATGAAGAAACTCAAAGTGCTTAAGCCTGAATTCTCATTCGATGACCTAAATAAGCACCCATCCACAATCTGAACTCACTCAAACATATAGAGACAACTCTCACAGTACTCAGAATACAAGAGTACTTTATTGCATGAAGCAACACTACAGAAATGCAACCTAGAAAAATTAAAATACTCTTAAGGAATACAATAATCAGTAAAACAGCAAACAGGAACAACAAAGGGTAGTGTCTGTTTTTGCTGGCTGCAGCTGGTGGTGGGGCACAAGTAGAAGGGGGGGGCGGGCATGACAGTTACAGAAGGAACACCGGCCTTACCAGGTATTCCTCGCCCATCTGCGTCGCACTAATTAGGTTTTGAGTACCAACATGCCAAATAATAAAAACAATGAAACTATTTGTCTGCATGATCGAGGGTGTACAAAAAGTTACTCAACAACCCGGTGTAGAAGTCGAGTGAGGACACCATCTCCTCTCCAGTCGAACATGTTTTTAAAGTATCATCTACTCAGCAAACATCAGTGTACAATTTTAAACATCTGTGTAACTGTACAAAAGTTTGAATCCGTTTTCAACAGTGTTGTTGTTTAAAAATGCATTATTTTAATAATGTACATGCTTGAACTAGTTTTAAACTGTGCTGTACAGGAACAATTTTCTACAAAGGACATTTTTTATCCTTTCACAGCTATGTTTACACATTAATCTGAAAAATCGTGGTAAAATACTCCTCAGTGGATATCTTATCTGGAGGACTGATAACTACAATACCCACTTGGGATTTTCTTTGCTCTGCTCATATTGTTTGCCTATTTTTACAGGTTTTTAATGTAACCCCCTTAGTTGCACGACTGTTGTACTATTTTTTATTCGAAGCTGCCACTAAGACAGATTTATTGGGATAGGGTATACATTTTTTGTCATTCTATAAATGAATGTATTTACCTTTAATTCGCTTTTTCTTGTACTTGTTCGTTCATGGTTGCACTAAAACATACAGTAGCACTATGAGTGCCTTCTGCAAATATTGTTCATATTGATACTGTAAAAAATAGATACTTGAGGGATGTACTCAGAGACCGATCTGCATTTTCATTGTCTAATAAGTTTGGAGCCAAATCATTGGCTCCAAAACTGATCATACAGCCTTATTCCGTCGTTTTAGGCTCTTTATTTAGCAACCAATAAACTGCCATTAGTTTTTCCCTGGCTATTCAGTCTTCTGTGCAGATCAGAGACATCCTTAACTTGAATTGGAAGATGCAGATGGTACCCAAAACACTGTGCCTGAGGCTATGTAGTCATGTTCCAGCTGGCAACAGCCAGGGCTGGAGAATCCTTAACTTGTAAGGTTCTTGTAGTTTTTCTGGTAAGTGACCAACCACTAGAGCTGTTGCTGTTTTTCTGAACAGTTGTATCAAGAGACTAATGGCTAAATAGTCTGTGCGAACGATCTGTGCAGTCCTATTCCTTTGCCACTGGTGTCCTGGGGTTTAATCCTACAGTTGAGCCCAAATTAGAGTACCTAGTTGATCCCTTTAGCACTTTCCTGAGAGTAGAGATTGGAGCAGTCCAGTGCTCACTCGGGTGGTGGGGAAAGTGAGTAGGGGTTGGGGGTAGAATAGGATTAGAGACTCTGAGCTCAACTAATCAACCAATACAAGGTAATAATTGAGCCAGTCCTTAGAATGTGAAATAGAAGGCATACTTAACTGAATCACCTTCCCCTCCCCACCGCAGAGGCTGTAGGGGCTTTTGTTACTCCCCTGGTTGGAATTTGCAATTGCTTCCTCCTTATACCTATCCCAGCCTTTCCTCATAAAGTACTTTTGTGGTTGGTTGTGGTGCCATGTTTTTCATTTGGTCAACGAGAGCACAAGCAGTGCTTGTTTTGCTTTTCTTTCAGCGGGGAAGTGGCACTCCTAGTGGAGTTTCCACACAGAGTGCGGAGGGCACTGTCTTCTACCTGTCCCAGTTAACTTGTGTGTGAGTGGCATATATGACATCAGCACAGTGAATAAGGCAAGCAGAGGCAATAACAGCACTAGTTGAGCTGGCTGTGGTGAAGTTGAGGTGCTCACAGCTTGGTCGATCATGCAGCTTGGGTTCTTCCTCGGACCTAGTCACAAAACGCACCATCCAAACCTGGTTCCCACCCCTGGTTGAAACATTTTCTCTGGCACTCTGATTCTGTCTTCAGGGGAACACAGGATGCAGTCCAATTCTTCTTGGCATTTCTATTCAAAATAAAACTTGGCACACAGTTCAGTTCATGCTGCGGGGCACGTCAGGATCCCTCGGCTCACCATTGCAGATTGCTGTTGGTCCTTGCCAAGTGATACAGCAGATATCTTTAGCTCCTCCTGCCTAGGCACCTTCTTGGGCTCTCTATTATTCAGAAGCATCTGGTTCATGCAAGGGTACCTCTCGTGCCTCTTTTGACTAGTCACTCAGCTCTCTCACTCGAAATCGGGTCCAAGTTGGGCCTCCTGGCCGTCTTGGTTGAAGTCCCCAGGTAGTTGATTCTGAACCTGACATGGTGGTAAATTCCCCAGCTGCGGAGCACAGAGAGTTTCTTGGTTTCCACTAGTGTGGAGACACAGGATTCTAGCAGAGAAATCCTGGTACACTCAGAAGTTATTCTCCTGTCTTCAGTTTCAGACAGTAGTTGAGTAGTCTGGTATTCAGCTTTGATTCTGGGTCTGGGCAGATCTTGTCTTCTGTTTATTTGACTCAGTCTGGTCCAGGGTCTTTGTTGAAAAGTGCTAGAAAGAATGTGGGGGATTGAGGGAGCTGGGAGTTTAGGTCAGGAAACGTCCAAAGCAAAGGTAGATAAGAATGGAAGGTGGCCCCACTTAATTACTTATAAACCTGTGAGGAGTAGCACTTCCCATGAAGAATGGGCCAGGGAAGTGCTGGGCAAGCTCCATAAGCTTCAAAAGGGATCCACTTTCTTTTCTCCTCCATATAAACCGGCCCACTACAAAGAGTCCCTGAAATGTCCCATCTATGTTTCTTCCACTCTCCATCTTAGGAAACACAAAATGGATTCCAGTGTGGCTATGGCCATTTTTTATTATTCATGCTCCACCCACATTCTCTCTGCACAGCCATAAGAGATACACATATGGCATCCATAAACAACACCTGGACCTGGACTAGCAGACCAAATTTAAAAAGGTGAGACAGGCCGGGAGACGACTCTTCCTAGCAAAGTCAGGCAAAAATGCCTGCCTTGCTGCTTTAATCATTATTGCTGCCAACCCTGTCAGTCCTCTGCAATTCAGTACGCTGTTGATAGTCATGCTCAATAAATGGGGGGTGCACATGGTGTTCCCTTCCGGGCCGCAGAGGCCCACTCTGAATTCCAACTTGTGTCACAGAAATGCATCCACGACACATTCATTATTGTTCCTTTTTCTGAGGTGAAGTGTCATAAATATGCAGCTTACTATGAGAAGCTTGAGGCAGGGTGGCACGCTTTTGAGAGCTATGCAGGAACCCTTTATTGATTCCATTGTAGGCTTTACCACTTAAACCTGGGGCAGAAGGTTATCTTTTTTAATGGATGTCAGCTGTGAGTTTGACCCTGGTGCTGGCTGTCAGAGAAAGTCACATGCTGACACCTATGCACCCGTTCTCCTGTGGGCAGTACACCTTTAACTAGTTGTCTGCACTTGAGGTGTTCCATTTGCTGTAGGCCAGTATTGGTTGTGTGATTCCATGCACTCTGGGGGCTCCTTATAAGACCCCACAGTATTGCTAATACCAGCCCTCTAGAGTTTCCGAGGCAGCCCGCATTGCTGCCACCCCTCAGACTGGCTTCTGCCCTCTTGCTGCTGACCAGCTCAGGCAGGGGAAGGCAGGACAAAGGATTTCCTGGGGAAGAGGGAGGCAACACCCTCTTCCTTAGAAATAGGTGTTACAAGGCTTGGGAGGGGTAGCCTCCCCAAGCCACCGGTTTGCTTTAAAGTGCACCTTGCATAAACCGGTTTGCACTAGCTCAGGGACCCCCGGTCCCTGCTCTTGCACGAAACTGGAAATAGGAGTGACCACTTTCCTGTCTATTACAGGGGTGGTGCCCAGTGCTCCTCCAGTTGGCCTCTCGATTCTGCTATCTTGAAACCAAGATGTGCAGAGGCCCCTAGGAGCAACTGAGTATCCAGGTCAGGCCACCTCCTGATAGGTGGTCACCTTGCAAGGTGACCAAATCCCGTGTTGGGGCTATTTAGGGACTCCCTTGAGGGTGGGTCCCCATATTCAATGTGTAAGACTCCACCAGGACTCTTCTGCATTGTTTACTTCTGATTCTGGCCACTGGAACCGCAACTGGACTCTTCAGGAATCAACAAGACTGCAACTCCGGTGACGACCTCCCTTTGCAACATTGTCTCTCTGGCTCCTTCCAGCAACTGCAACTTTTCTCCGGCTGTGCATCCTCTGGGATCGGCAAGACTTCAGCCTGCAGCAAGAAGGAATCTCCCTTGGAGTGAAGGAGTCACTCCCCTGCATCTGCATGCACCTACAACAATGATGTCCAGCTGCATGGATCGGCTCTCCTCTGGAACTGCTTGGATCTTGCATCACAGGTAGTGGTCTGGAGTGGTCCCCTTGGTCCTCTCCGCCAGCTGCCCAACTTAGGAGACGGTGAGCCCTTGCCTCTCCTTGCAGCACTGCGACTTGTGAAGCTACCAGGGCTTATTGTCTCCTGCTCCAAGGGCTTATTGTCTCCTGCTCCAAGGGATCTTCAGGCTCTGTGTAGCCCCCAGCACTTCACCCTGCCAAGCAGTCTCCTCTCTGCTGCTCCAGTGACGAGAGACACCTCTCCCAGTGTGCTAATTGTGCTTCACTGCAACTTACGCTGCCAGTGGGTTGCCTGTGTGGGGGCTGTGACTGCTTCTGTTGCCTCTCCCAACTGCTGAGGGTCAGCCCAGTTTTCCCTTTAAGGGTCGAGTCCCATGGACCTTGCTGGTCCTCCTCAACCTTACAACTCTTGTTTTGCTCCTCTTGCATTTGCCAAGGCTTGTTGGTGGTTTTCCTACACCACTGACTATCTCCGACCAACGTGGGACACCATCTGCACCCATCCAATGACTCTTCTGCAGCTCCTGGGCTCCACAGCAGGTCTTCTTCTTCCCCCGTCAACCCAGATCTTCATCCAGAGAAGGGCGGGTGGTAGCTCCTGCTCCCACTGGACACTCCATCGTTCACTGGACTCTGAACCCTTCTTTTGCAGGTCCTTTTATACCGGAATCCACCTTTGGTTTCTTCTAGTCTGGTCCTGTTCTTGCACAATCCTTTTTCAAAGTCCTCTTGTTACTCCTTGGAAAGACCAGGTACTTACCTCTGCTCTCCTGGTCGCTGGGGGTCACTTAGGTACTCACCTCTTGGGGTCCCTAGTTATTACCGCTCCCCTCTAACGACTCCATATCCTTGGGTGGGGGACTTCACTTAGCATTCCACTTTCTTAGTATATGGTTTGGTCCTCCCCTAGGGCTGTCACTATTTTCTACAATTCTTGCCAGTGCTTGTTGTTTTCATGCTAATGTCTGTTTACTGTGTGTGTGTGTGTGTGTGTGTGTGTGTGTGTGTGTGTGTGTGTGTGTCTGTGTGTGTGTGTGTGTGTGTGTATGTATATATATATATATGTTTGTGTGTGTGTGTGTATGTATGTATATATATATATAGTGTACTTACAGAGGAAGTATAGATTTACTATTTTTAAATCCACATCTATGTACCTTGGCGATATATATTTTATTAAGGTGTTTATATGTAGAGTTAGGTATTGAAAATCTATACCTACTTGCCTTTCAGTATTTGATTTCTATATTTTGCCCTCGATATATTTTTATACCACACTATTCTGTCTTTGATATTCAAGACACAACATTTTTTTGTGTTTCAGGGTTGGTGGAGGTAAAGGCGAAGAAGTGGTTAGGTCTTGGAGCAGGTATAAGTAAAGGGAGATAAAGGTTTTTAGGGTTCAAGGTTGGGTAGAGGTAAAAGGAGGTAGTGCTGTTTAGGCTTAAGAGGTTGGTAGATGTAAAGGGATGTAAGGAGTTTTTAGGCTTCAGGATCTGGTAGAGTTGAAAGGAAGGGCTTTTAGGCTTCAGGGGTAGGTAGAGTGAAACGGAGGTAATCTTTTTTTAGGGCTTGGGCAGAAAAAAGTAGAGGAACATAAGGGTTTTTTAGGGGTTAGGGTCAGGTAGACAAATGGAGGTACATATCTTAATGTTCAGGGAGAGTAAAGGTAAAGCGTGATAAGGGTTCAGGGATGGGCAGAAGTAAAGACTAAAAAAGTATATTTTTAAAAAGGGGATTTTTAGCATATATATATATATATGTATATATATATATATATATAAAAGTTTAGGTGGAGAGAAGCTGTATTTGGAGCACTCTACAACACCAGCAACACTCTAAATTTGCTCACATCAAATGACTGGTTTTCTAGCAAAGTTTATATGCATAGGATTTGCACAGTGCCATCCATGCTGAGCTAGAAAGGGACAATTGGCCTGATTTAGAGTTTGGCGGAGGGGTTACTCCATCACAACGGTGACGGATATCCTGTCCACTGAAGTATAAATCCCATAGGATATAATGGGATTTATGTTTCTGTGGACGGGATATCCGTCACCATTGTGATGGAGTAACCCCTCCTCCAAACTCCAAATCAGACCCAAAGTCTTTTGCCATTTATACAGCAAAGTTTCTAAGCTTAGGACCAGCACAGTACCATCCTTGCTGAGCTGTGAATGACAAAAGCCTTTCACCACTCCAAGCACAGTATTACAGCTGTGAGTTGGTAAAATACCAGTTGCAGTTCTTGCCACACTGACACGTGTTGTACACAGTACTTACTTTGAGCCAGTGGTTTCCGATGCTCCACACCAGCACTTAGTTGTCCGCATCAGCACTAATAACAGTGCAGCACATGGTGTCAGTATCTCTTTAATTCTGAGGTGAGTACAACAGCAGGGTTTTAATACTTTAATATACATTAAAATGACTAAGACATGTTGTCCACGCCATTGTTGTAGCTTTAAGTGGCCTGTAATGGTCTGCATTGTCACACATGTAGGAGTGTGATGGTTAGTAGTTATGTTGGTACTATCATTGCAGCACTGGCAGAGGTGATGGGTTGTGAGGCTGCAGTAGCTTTCTGAGAAGGGCTCTTGCACTTCCCTTTTAAAAAAAAATATAAATTAAGACCTGTTTGTACACTTGTACAAATGCATGGATACTGCTGTATTGGTATGGCCGAATGATTAGTTTTCGCAAATATATTTTTAGTGAGTAATCTTTTCATTATAATAACGGTAAGGAGCAAGACTAGATGTGGGTAAACTCTTTTTTTTCTTTGCATGGAACATGCATTTCTCACAAGAACAAGAAGTTTTAATTTGCTATCAGGATTTTCGCAAATTTTCATCATGAGATCAACATGTTCACCCTTTTTTAGTAGGCATAAATGAGGCAATGTATCTTTCTCTGGTGATTTTCCTCGGTCCCGCATTTGTGAGGCATCCATATACAAGGTATGCACTTGTGTACAAAAGGCTTACGAAATACCAGCAACGCGGTGCACCCATCCTGTTTCGAAAGTGTTCTTGTGAATCTCGCTACCACAGCACAAACATCTGAGGGATCCAGTGTTATTGTTCCCGTTAATCATTTTTTGTTTAACCAAATTATGTGTGAGAAAAAGCTACGTGGGGAACGTAGACATAAGCAAACCGGAAATTACGCATATCACAACAATGGGGCTCTGTGTCAAATCACGCTTGTATATTATACATTATTGACAGTTATCACAACTATCAAGAACGGACTATAGGAAAATACTTATTACAAAATGTTGATGCAGTTCTCTAATCGTATAGATCTTCATCACTGGTTAGACAGTAGATTGTCTGATCTGAATATCTGTTCTTTGTAACTTGATGTTTAAGGACAGCACTAAAAAGAACAGAAAAGTTTAAATGATGTATGGGAAAATAGTGAAGAGAAGGGGACATGGACTAAAACCAGTTAAAGATACAAGCCTGCGCCCTTGCCTTCTCCTAACGTGAGAGATTGAATTGTCAAATCCAAATTGGACTTCGTTTGTCAAAGTACCGCGCCACCATCAAACACCCGGCCGTTCCTCCCTCCGTGTTTAGAATTCAGTCTGTGATGTTTATGGTTCATAAAACTGACTATTGCGAAGATTCGAGGGTCCTGGCAATGCAAGGCTTCAACTTTCATGGTGCCATAAATTAGCAGGAAAAAAAATCAGATTCTGCTCAGTAGAGAACAGTAAACCTAAGGTACAGTTAGCAATGGTTTAATGGAATTTTATAAGCCTATCCTGAGAGGAACTGCTTTGCCTTACATGAGATGACTACCATAGAGATGATGCACATCTGCAGGCACTTTATTAAATGCTTAGTCAGCACTTCTTCCCCTGATGCAATTCTCCACCTGATGCAATTATTCCATTTGACTGGATATAAGGAAGGGAAGGTCTAACCCTGAAATGAGGAAGTCATTTTGATATTTTGCCGTTACCAAGGACATGCAAGGGCGAAGGGTGTCACTATACTTCTACTTCACTATGAACTTTCATTCCGCCTCTATTTATTTTGCCATTATAGAACTAACATTGATGCACATAATTAAATCAAAGCAAGCGTGCTATTTCTTTGTTGTTTTTAAACCATTGCATTCTTCAGTCACTCAATGTCAAGCATGTCACAATTCCCCAGCAGACTATACAAGTGTTTGGTTTTATGGCAAATATTTCAGGACATTTTTCCTGATCTCAAAACAGTATTCATACCTCCACAAAGACTAAAGAGGAACACCATCCAAAAGAACTCAGAGGAAAATGATGAAAATAGGGTACAGAAAAAATATAGAGCAGGCTCATAATGGAATAGAAAGACGGAAAAACTATGGCCGCAATCAGTAAGTACCACCCACAGCACTACAACTCGCGAACACTTTCAATGTTGGTACAACAGCTTTATATAAAATATCAATTAAATAAAAAATAAATTTTAAACTCCACCTGGTGGTAAAATTCACTTTTGCTCTGTTTCCGCTGAGAATAAAATTACCATAGTGCTAAATGTATTAGAGGCACTACGTATATTTGCAAATCTACCTGCAGTGCTCATTGCCGAAAGAAATTAAAATTTTATGCTCAAAAAGAAGATATGATCCAATCTAGTTTTAAAAGGAGCATGGAATGAAGAGAAACAAACAGTTTTCTATACCCAGCCTTACATCACTGACAGTCACCAACTAAAGGCATTCTGTAATGTTCCTTTGTTTGCAGACGTCAGCGTGGGAATCAAGACATATTGTGACATCCTTCACCAGATGGTCTTTTTAAACTGAGTAAAACTCACAACCTGTGTCTGCAGAGTAAAATCTTTATTCTTTGTGACCAATAAACACTCAGGCAATGGTGCAGATGCGTCCCTATTTTTGACCCTAAAACTGAAACCAAGTTTTGGCTTAAGTATGTTTACCACTGATCAAAAAATATTGCTGCTTGATGGTAAATGTTATGCCTAGTTAATAATTCTCAATATCTTAAGTTGAGAGTGCACAGACACTGGCTAAATACCCACAACAGCAACAGTGCAAAAATATGGACATTTGTATTCATAAAGATAGATGGAGAAGAAACAAGATTAATATCTATAACAGGGTTATATATTAATAAATTTGGAAATGTCACCCTAGTAGGAGCTAGATGAAGGGGGAAAGCAGCGATAGACGGTCTCTCTTCTTGAGTCCACGTGCACTGCCTTTCATCCTGTCCACTCAGCAACTTGACCCAGGAATTAATTGGAATGCTGGAATTCAAAATTAAAAGGAGCATAGTGCATCTTTCTTATGTGCCACTGGACGAGGTAAGAAAGTGAAGGTTTGCAGCTCAATCACCGGAAAAGGATGACATTATGGGTTGTCCTGAACCCCCCCTCCCACCCCCCTGTAGCAGCTACAGCAGGGGTGGGATGCTTTATGGGCCTCTTCTATCTGAAAAGCAACAGTTGGGTAAGTACAACAGGGAAATAAAGAAGGTATATTAGAATTTAGGGTGAAAAGAAGGAAGTGTGGACGAATTAAGTGGATGAATGAGTATGTTGATGAATGAGGGGGTGAAAGCATGAGTGAATGATAGGCGACAGACAGAATACTTTATTTCCAAGAAATGAATTGTTGCACAAATATTGCAAATTGCTCAGTTCATGAATATAGACGATTACAAATATCATAAAATCAGCAGTGCGTAACATACATTTCTAACAGTTCAGCCGCACAGAATTTCAGCCTATAAAAGATATAACAAAATAAACATTTAACATTTCACCACAGTCATAGCTCAAAAATTGTATTACCTCTAATTTGTAACCATCATATTCCATTGTTACACCTGTTATTATAAATGTTCTATATGTTCTCAGTAAAATTACGTAACAAAAAAGAAAATCGCTACACTAAATCTCAGTGGGAAGTGCACAACCCAAAATCCCATATGTACTAAAATCATTAAAAATAAAAAAGCATAACCGATTAACTAGCAGCATACAACACGTTCTGACATGATAGCAATTTATCATAATCACAAGAGACGCACTTAGTAGACCTTGCTAACAGTGTCAGATTTCTCATATTCTCACCCAGCCTTATCAGATACGGTCAATAAGTGCTTGCCAGTTAGTGAACCAACCCTACCACCCAGAGGGAAGTACCGACCTAAAACTTGAAACACTGAAGGAAGGAGATCCTAGCATGGGATGTTATGATTTTATGCATGTATAGACTAATAGCAATCACTACATCCTGATGTCTGAAGCCACTTATTAGGTTTAAGCCCATATCTCTCGACCATACCCCATACTTTTTAAGGACAAGCCGGAGAATCTTCTGCATTCCCTCCACGAAGAAAATACAGTCCACCAACAAGTGAGTCACTGAGTATTTCCTACCTCACTTAGGTGAGCCAAGATTCTCAACTATTTTAGATTTGAACCCCTGTATATGCCAACCTGAGTCAATTTGGGAAGAGCAGGAAGAAGTCTGTGCTCTCCTGAGAAGCTAAAAAGGGGGCAACTGAACTTTTGGCTTTGAGATACTGTAGGTCCTTTCTGTAGTTGGTTTCAATAGCATATTGCCTGAGATTGCTCTTTATTTGACTAACTTTGGCCACCTCATGTCCTACAAAGTGCATAACGGGGACTTCCAGATGCTTTAGCATTATTGCCACAGGGTTCCTGGGAAGAGTTGACATTATCTCAGGTAAAATTAACGTCAACAGCTTGTCATCAGGGACCTTTTTTGGTTGTAAAATAAAAACATAGGACTCTGGCATCCTTAAGCGTGCTCCAGGCTAGAATTCTCAACTCTCACCTTACAGCTTGAATCATCAAATTTTTGGTAGATGGAGGAGCGGCTTCAAAACATTACCTTGAAGACTTTTCCATGGGACCCCTCTATCCACTGCAAACACCTCTGCTTCATAGAGAGCCTGGGGGGTTAATTTGCCCTGTATGACTTTACTTAGAGGATCAAAGGTATAATTGCCATGTTTACGGTCAAACCTTTATAGGCCATTTTCCTCTGCTGATAGTGCCAGTCTCTGGAAAACCATATGTGTATCCCACCTGAGTTTACCTGACAAAATCATACCCAGATACTTATACTGCCTAACCTGCTCCACCCATGCCTTTACTGTCAACATTTATTGTTATTTTATTTTCAAGACAATAAGCATTTAGGGCATTTCACTTTCGTTGGAGCCCTATGGGCGTGAGGTCTATCACCACCAGGTCGTCCATGTATATAAGGCAACTGATATGCCTGCCCCCAATCTTAGGAATTTAGCTATGCGTACCACTAAAAGTCTGGAGGAGGTCCGTAATGAACAGACTAAGCAGCAGAGGTGCTAAAACACACCCCTGCCTTAGACCGTTCTCTACCAGGATTTTCCTAGATTACCCAGCCCATTCAGATCGATTCAGACCCAGTTGTCACTATGAAGCTTTATCACTATGCCTAACAGGGCTCCAGAAATACTCCTCTATTGGGGTTTTCCCCAAAGCATAATGGTGTCCACCCTGTCAAATGCTGCCCAGAAGTAAACGAAGAAGCAGCAAAGACAACCTACCAACTCTATTGACCTCCTTGCGACACCCCACAGAGCAAGTCAGTGTCCATCGTTGAATGCCCTGGTCTGAAACCTCCTTGCGAAATTAGAATTAATCCGGTATCAAAAGCCCAAGCAGCGGGGTGTTTTAATGATGTTTGAGCTTAGAGTGAATATCGAGGTGGGAAGTCAGATGGTAATTAGCAGGCTGATCCATTTGCCTTTTTTGTGGATGGGCTTAACTATAGGTCCTTTCCATGAATTCGGTAGAGTGCCTGTTTACGTTACCCATTGAAAAATCTCCCTCAAAACTAATTACCACTTCCTAAGATCTTTCCTAAATATCACAAATGGAAGACCATCCAGCCCGCCAGCCTACGGGCTTTCATATTACTGATTATTTCAGAGAGCAATACTGCTGTCTGAGAGTTTGCAATCACTTCTGCCTCCCCTTCAGAGCCAGTGCGCTGGCAGATCCTCAGAATTTGTACTACTGTATAGAGAGTGAATAAACATATACCAGTTTTCCTCACTCATCTGAGACTCAAGCAAAGATGGAGATGAAAGGGTTACAGAATTCACAAGCCACCAGAAACACTTACAATTCGTATTGGTAATGGCAACCAGCATTAACTCCCAGTTCCTTCTGTAAATCTCTTTCTTTTTATGGGCACAGAGGTTTCAATAGGCAATTTTCGAAGCCACCATTAGGGTTCTTAAGGCGACATTGCTAGGATTTGTCTTAGAGCATTGGCGACTTTGATTTACCACTCTCCTGCCCTCCCGACAGTCATCATCAAACCAGATATTCCCTATACATTGTATGCCACTAGAATGGTGGGAGCCCTCCTTTGCCAGCTTAAAGTGGGCTAATAATTGCTTTATTAGCCTATAGTACCAATCCAATGCATCTTGGCCTACCTCCTGGTCCAAGTGCTACAATTCAATTGAGGAAAGAGTCTGCAGTACATCTTAGGTAATCAGCACTCTAGTGCTCTTGTGATAGACTACCTCGAGGGACAAGGTGCCACTTAAACAAGAAGAAATAGCATCTCTAAACTCCAGACTAAGAACAAAGTGGTCGCTAGGCCCCATATCAAAAACTCTAAAGCTTTTCACCTGATTAAATTGGTGTATTGGAACGGACACATAATCAATGGGCAAATTACTATTGCCGTATTTAAAGGTTCTCGCAGCAGGAGTATTGTCATTTCACCAGCCGTTCACATTAATCAAATTCAGTTGGCCTAAAAGAGGCTGTATCTTTCACCCTCCTTCCTTGGGGATTTCAGAAAAAGTACCCTGAGGAATATTCAGTGCCAACTGCAGCTCCTTCGTAGCTGCATCCAACTCTTTAAAAGATGACTTTTCATTAAAGTCCCCCTCACCACCAGCAAAGCATTAGGATAATCACATATCAGTTTTTCCACATCATTGACCAAGTTTTGTAATTCACACTCATGTAGGGGACTAATTTGAGGAACATTTATGTTTAGATAGATCATTTGCTTGAACTCATCAACATTAGTAAATAAATCAATTAGACAAGCAAGGACCTTACACAAGAAGTTAGAAGCTTTGTTACCTTCCTTTCACAGCAGACAGATACGAATATTAGCAAATCACCCACTCTTCTTCCTCTTAAGGAGCCCTTAGCATTTTTGGCTATAGTGACAAACCTCTCCACAATAGGACACTCCAGCAACCAAGTTTCCTGGAGGAACAGAACAGGAAAATTCTTTAAGACCTCTCCACAATTTCTCATTTCGATAAACGTTTTAAAACCATGTATGTGCCATACATTCTATTCCATACCAGTACGCGACCTGGCAGTAGATTCCCTGACTCCTACCATTCGATTTCCTCAGCACCTCCACCTCTCCAAGGAGAAATATAACAATCACATATTTCCAAAGGAGTGTCTCTCCATTCTCCAAGAAGCATCCACCTCCGGAGGGCGGGCACATTTTGATTCCTCAAGTGTTGGGCTCTGTCATTATGGCATGTTGCAGTAGCCATTCTTTGTTGCGAACCGTCCCATTCCCAACAGCTCCTTCCAACACCTTGTCTCTGCCCTACGCCCAGGGGCCGATCAAGGAAAATGTGATTATGTTTTAGCCCCCCATGTTCACATAAAAATGATCTTGAATAGGAGCAATTATCCTCCCCTGGCTTACCAAAAGTTTCCAGTATTATCTTACTTCCCCTCCAGAGGCTAAATCCATTTGCTAAACTAGAAGCTTCCACTAAGTTCTTTGCAAGCAGCGCTGCCCTGGGGATTATGACTCCAGTGTCTGCCAGCTTTTGAATGGCGGTTCCACCGCCATGCAGAAGCTGGCGGAGACTGGGTGCCGGGGGCCCCATGGGGGTCCCCGCACTGCCCATGCACTTGGCATGGCCAGAACAGGGGCCCCCATAAACAGTCCCATCACGCGCTTCACTGCCTTATTTACAAGCAGTGAAAACCGCGACGGGTGCTGTTGCACCTGATGCTCCGCAACATTGCTGCCAGCTCAATTACAAGCCGGCGTCAATGTTGTTGTGAGTTTCCCGCTTGTTCAGCAGGAAACTCATAAAAGGGCCAGCGGGCGGAATACCGGAGTGGCGGTCTTCCTACCCTAAGAGTTTGCGGGCCGCGGATAATGAGGCCCCATGTCTTTAACAAGCAAACAGGCTACAATCCCATATTACTTACATGTCAGGTGTAGCACATTAATGCCAATATCTGGCAACTGATAAGAAGGAAATTCAAAAAAAAAATACCAGGGGGAATTTAATTTTCTAATTAATGTGAATTGAAGTGGGGAAAGCTTCAAGCACTTTGTAAAATAAGGTCATTTTTGTGTTTAATAAAAATAAGGATTCTTCCATGTATACTGAGAGTGCAGGCATGTGAGATGCCAGCCGCTTTACTTTTCTGCTCTAAGCTGCTGCAGAAGGCTGAGTGGTCTGCTTCTAGTGAGCAGGCTCAAGAGACACCTGCAGAAAAGTGTGTGCGTCTAAATGTTGATAAAGGGCGCACGGAGCCCCTTTTGCAACACAATGCTGAAAGCGTGAATTGTTTGCAGTGGCCCTACAGACAAGGTTGGGTGTACAGGAGTCAAGTTCACACCCCGGTGCCTTGTCAGCGCAGTCCTTTGGTGACAGGCCGCAAGTGGAGGGAACAATAGCCGGCTGTGTCTGCTGCAAATCACAGAAAAAAAAATCAGCTCAAGAAAGAAAGTTTGAAAGCCTTGATGCAAGACAAAGGCGGGAGAGCTGCACTGCGCAGAGGAAAACGCCCGAGTCAGCAAATTGTATTGATTAAAAAGTAACCTTTAAAGTAACACTGGAACGCTGGAGTGTGTGGTTAGCATTTAAATTTAAACATGCCACGAGTTGATTTGTGTTACCGAATACCAGCACTGAAGGGACAGCTCTTCACTTAAGATTTGTCTTTCTTAAGCAGGCCAAGTATCCAAAGAAATGTCGCAAGGAGAAAAAAGGAAAGCTTTCAGTTCCCTTTCCAATGAAACTATTCCCTCCAAAATGAGACGGTAACGGAGCGCAATATTAGAATTTTTACTAACTTTTATGAGAGCCACAGAAAGGCCGATTATTCAAATCTACCGCTGGGTTGCCTTTGGGAGTGAGAGTTTCACGTGCTGTGCAGGTCATAAATTAGCCACACTAAATACTTCAGTGTGTTTGTAGTGGACCTGCAACGTCAGAGCCAGTGGAGGGGTAGGTTGGAGGGGGGGGGGGGGGGGGGGGAGGGGTATTTCTTGCTAAAGAAAGTCACGTCTAGGCCTGTCTCGTTGCTACTAGCAACCAGACATGATGTAACACCAGGATGAACTTGAACTAGGGGGACTTGAAAGGGGAACAATGGGCCCGAGCAATCAATAAAGCCTATTTCAGTGAAGGATTACAGGCCTACTCCGGGGTAACCTTGACTGCCAGGCACCCTCTGAATTGTAAGACGTGTGAAGAAAGTTTTGGCTTTTTAAAGAGGGCTGATGATGTACTGCAGATTTTTTGTTGTGCAGTGTGTAAATTGAAACTGCGTACCATGGCAAAGTTTATGCCCTACTGTCCAAGCACTTCAGACAACGTTTCTCTGCAGGGATCAGGCGCTTTAGGGCCAAACCAGAGTTCTTGGACGTTGTTATAAGAATGGAAAGGAATTCTAACATTGCCTTTTCTCTTCCTTCCTAGCCAAAGGTGTGTTTAATGAATGTGACTATTCCAAACGTGTAAAACTTTCTCAGTGGTCTTGAATTGTTCTGCAAGTGTTCTAATGCAGTTAAGGAACAGTTTTGGCATAAAGTTTTTTTCACTCTTCAGTTTTCTAGGTCAGAGCACTCTTGTGTTTAGTGGCGACGTGTTTGGAGAGTGGGGTTAGCTAAATCTGTTTATTTATTTTTTCGTTAAGGGAGTTGTGTTCTACTGACCTTGGTGTCCAGGACCCTGGATTCAAATGCCTGCCTTGACACTTCAACAATTCTTTTGTCATTTTGGGCAAAATACTTTATCCTTTTGTGCCTTAAAGTGTAATTTTCTGAGAGCAAATATATAAATCTAATTGCACAGTGTGATGTTTGACACAGTCCCATTGACATTGGGTCACTGCACATACCCACCGTTTAGATCACACTCTGATTTCTGCATTCCACTCTAGATGGGATTCTATGCACCAAACTGGAGTGTGCACAGTTCCCTACCTATCAAATAATCCTGCACTGGCTGAAAAAATGTTATTCACTCCACTCCTCATCTAACATATACCATATGTCTAACACATGGGCCAAGTTATTTCAACTGCAGGGGTAGGGCTATACAAAATCTGTGGCCATTTACTAAGGATTTATAGCAAACATAGTGGGCATGCTAAAAAATCTAGATCTTCGAAAGGGCGTATGAGAGTGGAAAAACTTGAGTGTTTTATCCATGAATGCTGACTGAAGAACGTGGGACCACTGCCTGCTCCTAAAAAAGTTTTTCACATTAATTCACAAAAGAGAAGGGGTTTGCGAATGAGTTACCACCTCCTCTACGGAGTCTGTAAAATATGAATGTTTTGCAACAGCATTACGGTTGCAAAACATTACTACATACTAGTGCGATTCAGTATTAGGAAGGGGCGCCCTAAACACACCCCTTTCCAATACCAACTCGCAAAATCGAAATGCGATTGAGTAAGAAGTTACTGTGTTGCATTTTGCCATTGGTACTTGGCGAAAAGCATTTTTCCGGTTGGGCCAATGGCGACCAGAAAAATGCTTTTTGCATCTGGCCTTTAATGTTGCTTGCATTTATCTGGATCAGGATATGCATTAAAGAGATTTTTTTGATCATGAAGCGTTTGGAGGGCACATACCTACGCAGTGCGAGGTGAGCTGCAGCATGAAAGCATTCTGGTGAGAAATCAAAAAACATACAACAGAACCTGTTTTTTGTTGCAGAGATAGGGGATGGACAAAAAACAAAAACTACAAAGAGAGACTTGCTTACTTTTTTATTTTCTGCTTATAGCTCCATGAATCCTGTCCACAGGGGACCACATTTCATGCTGCCCACATTAATTGCTGACAATTGGCATCTGCGGATTTTGTATTGTATTACAGAGTAATCTAATACAAACATAAAAATCAAATTATCAATTTGTACATAACTTGTGGAGATCCTAGAACATAGATGCAATCAGGCCTGATTCTCAAAGAAACAAGTACATTTACATCCGTAGGTTGCATTGCGTACAGACATGTGCTTTGTTGAATGCACACATTTTTTCCACGTTACTCCATGAAGTCACAGGCATAGTCCTGGAAAATTGTTGGTAATGAGTAATTTTGACAAGTGGCAATTTTTTTTTTCCATGCACAAATATACTTAGTATACAACTGCACATGGAGAAATATCACTGCATTTGTTCACTGTTATTTTTTATATTTTCTGTGGAGAAACTGCTTCCTTTATCCTCCTCCAGTTTTGGAGTTATTATAATCCCTTTCCCAGCCCTTGTCACAAATAAATATGCAACCGTTTTTAACATGTAAAGTCAATGAAAAGACATTTGTGAATATCCACAAATGTGTAATTTTGGATGTATGCACAAACTCACAATGTATTACCGTCATGGAACGCCCACTCTTTACCCACTTTTGTCTCTCTGAGTAGATTTACTTACTCACTTAGAAAATATGGTTGAGTATAAAACCAACTTTTTAGACTTCAGAAGTGGTTTGGGACTCAAAAACAATGCTAATCTCATGTATAAGTCAAACTCACATGACTGTAGCTGTCAGTTCTTAGTTATATACTTGCAACCATCTTTGCACCCTAGACACTGCCTTTGACATAGAGTAAAAGTATAATAATCTTTCCACTAGTAACATTTAATAAAGCAAAGCCAGAGAATCTACTAGGTTATTAAACTACTTAAAAATTAGCCCTAGATTTACTAAGGCTTTGCACCAGCTGTAGTATGAGGCAATAAACAGCTCCCACAAAACTGTACATGCTATTTAGTATCCAGCACAAAAGATGTTTTATACTGGAAAAGTAAACTTTTCATTATGCAAAAACTGTTTTAAACTTCTTTGGGTCATTGGGTGTAGTGGCTCAATGCATGTGCCGCTAGGTTTTAACTCAAAGCCTGATCCACTAAGCTAGCCAGAGTGAACTTTGCATAAAAAAATCAAAGCATTCTTAAAGCAGGGGCAAACAATGGAAATTTTGATCATTTCAAGGAAAAAAACAGCTCCTACCATATGTGATGTGTGCTGCTGTGCAGGGCACACATTCAGTGTATGAACCTTTTAAGTTTTTCAACATTATGGAATTTGTACAAAAAGGTTATGCCCCCTGTTCATGTTCAAATTCTTCATTAAGCAGTGGACACTCACCTCTGCGTTATGATGCAGAGTTATGCGTCATGCAGGACAGCCTATTTGTGTGTCAGTGCAGGGGATGATGCAGTAGCAGCAAGACAAACGTTTTAGATATGGTGTTGTACTGTCTTTTCCCCTTTGCATAATGCACTAAAGCAAATGTGTATGGCTCAGGATGTCTTTCACTGTAATTTTTACATCTGATTCTCTGGTAATCCTTCTGTATACTAGATTAAAGCCTTGGTGGTGTGATAAAATCTTACAGTGTGGATCTATGGGATAATGTCCACTTTAACAATTTAATAGATTATTTCGATAGTCCCAGAATGTATTAATTTTATGATGAATTTCTAAAGAAACATCAGTCTTTCACCTGCCTCATCTGAAATTCTGAAATCAAGCTGTTCTTATAGCAAAGTTTGAATGGGTGTCACCAGAACAGGGTTATACAACTTTTTGAACATAACTCACAATAGTAAAACTATAGAAAAACTAAATAGTAGTACTTCTTGTAATCTGCTTCTAGCAGCCCTCGCTAGTCTGTGCTTGGAGCTATAGTAGTTCAAGGATTAACATGAAAGCAGATCCATCCTATAAGAATTGACGATTGCCCTTTATCTACTCAGTGTCTTCTTCATTGATTTTTTTGTCAGATGTTGTCAATTTTGTTTTAATGTCTCAAAGTAGCAATTTGTTTTTTAAAATATCTAAAGCCTCCACCTTCACCCTTCTCCACTTGTTCCACCTACTCCTAATCTGACTCATTCTACATGGACTTCTGCCTACCATGTAATGTGTAGGAGCAAATGAAGCTGTAAATTGGGCTGCTGTGAAAGTGACCAACTGAAAACATATAGAAGTAAATTGAGCTCTAAACTGGAATGGTGTATAAGTGAGCAAAAGAGATTAGGGAACTGAAGACGTTAGACACAAACATGTACCTAAAGCTTTGTTTGTGTTTCTACATGAACAAGGATTGAGGTAGTTGGTCTGAGACCATTTGGTCTGTGGAGCATACATGAAGAACATTTCAAGTTCTTAAACTGAGATTTAGTTTAAAAGCTACTGAGAGGTTTTCTATGAACCAGCGTTCGTCCACACTGCAACCATTGCATTTGGCACGCACCTCAACTCAATCGGAGCTTCAAACCTAAAAAAATAACAATTTGACGATTTGTGACTAACAGATAACCAACTTTAAAGAAAATGTTCAGGTTACTAGTAAGATAGCAGATTACTTCATCTTAAAATACATTAAATGCATTTGTCAAAGTCTGCTCTACTTTAAATCTTTAGCTCAATTGTAAACCAAAATATACCAATCCATGAGGTACATTGTGTGATAGATATTAACTGCTGTGTATTTAACTGCAACCCATTTTGTGTATTAACCTTATTGTACCAGCAGCACAGTTTGGTGCCTGTTACCTGTGTTAGAGCAGCGTGAAGGAATACGTCTCTCTTTATACTTTCCATCTTCTAGAGTTTAAAGTTCTTGCTCTAACCTTTTGCACTTTTTTGACCAAGTTCTTATTGAGCAAGACAAGTTGACCAGAGATAGGAACTTTAATTGCAAATCAGAATGGATGATTACAAGGAACATCCTTCATCTAATCATCTGTATGTTTATACACAGTGTGAACTGCTTTCTGTTCATAACAGATTCTCCAACAACTCAGTAACTGCCGAATTTGGGATTAAATTTAGAGCTGTAACAATCATCACATCCTAGTTCAGCTCTGACAGTAGAAATTGTCTGATACTAACCCTTACCTCTTTAACTTACCTTGTTGTACTTAACAATGAACAAAGTAGTGCTTAAATTGCCCGGACTCCAAACCTTTACTATCTCAGGATGCAAGAACAAGGTTACCAGAAGTTAAGGTTAGTCAGTTCTGATTTTGTGATTCCTATTTATAATGTGTATGACTGTGTTTCAGTTACCCTCACTCATACTTTACTATTAGAAACACTTCACTTAAGATTATCAATTTAGCAAGGGATCTACAATTAAGGCTTCAGCATCGTAAACAATTTATATATTCCTACTTCAGCTCAAGCAGTGGTTATATTTGTTAAAATTAATATAGACATTTCTCATAATACTTGTAAAGGTAACATTTTTGGAGTGATAGTTAAGAAGAAACAAGTTACTCTACTTGTTGTATTATTGCATCATTGTCAGGGCTTGGAGACAAGCACGCTTTCAGCTTTGTAAACAGAAAAAATACACTAGGATTATTTGGGATTTCCAAATGCTTTGCTGTTGCTCTCATTCACTCAACAGTGCATTTAGGCACCCATATTTAGAATTTCTATTCTGGTATGCAAGGTTGAGTATAGCATGTTTATAAAATCTGAAGCGGTACATAGCCTTTCTACTCTGAGAAATCCTGCTTTTAGGAACAGTTCATGTGGAAGAAATCACTTGCTCAGAGGAACCATGAATAAGCAAATCTTGTCCACTGCATGCAAAGGCAGTTCCATAAATATTTAGAAATCTGTATGTAATCCTACCTTCACAACACCAACTGAATTAGCATCCATATACCCCTTTCCATTGGACCTTCATTTAGTGTAGTAATGCAAAGCAGTAAAGAACAGCACTGCCAGTCAGTAATAATATACAGTAGAATGAAGTTGTGTGCAAGTTGACGTTTCAATCATACTGTAAATACAGGACCATCATCAGAACTCGGTCAAATATGGAGCCATAGAGAACACTCCTCAAGTGACAATTTTCACGAAACTGTGTAAAAACGCATGAGCAACAGGTAGACATGGTTCACTAATAACAGTTTGTGTAATGTACTGGGAGTCTTGAGTCAGAAACTCTGGTATTAAGGCTGAGCGGGGGAAAATGCCCTGACGCTTGCGTTCCTGCTCATTTTACAATTTACCGGGCTGGTCCTCCATTGCCAGACTGCCCACTTGGGAATAAGACGTCATTACAGTAAAAAGTACACATCATAGTGGGGTATAAGAATGGGTATTATGATGACATATGAATGGGTTTACCAAGAATACTGTTCTGCTTGAATACTTTTTTCTCATAAGAATCAAATAATTTGTATAGATTTAGAAAAAAGAAAAGGTACTGCTCAAGCTTATTACTAGAGTTATATATTTTTCCTGCATTATTTGCTACTTTTGATATACCTGATGCCAAACTACCTGATCCTACAGAAAGGTGTACCTAGATTCAGTGGCATAACCGCATAGCCCTCCATCACATTACAATTTTTAATACAGTTCTGTTCAAAGCCATTTTCAAAGCCCGAGCATCTGAAAGAGGCCTAAATATTTTAACTTCTACTTTCTCCATCTTGACTACCCCGTCTTCCAATCCGCTTTTAGCAACAGTGATTGACATTGGCTCTCCACTATTGCTATTATAAGATTCTACAATTATAGTTTCAACTTTTTCATATTTAATTTGTGCATTTTGACGTGGTGGTTTGTTTAAAAGGAGAAAATAATGCTTTGTAGTTTTTTGCATTATCCATTTCATGTTGTGCCATGTACACTAAACTTCCTTTTGTTTCTTTTTCTTCTTAGTCCTGGTACCTGGGATAATAGGCACCACTTTCCATCATCCAGCAGACAGACCACCTCACTCCTTCCCATACTTTGTGAAATAGAAGCTGCAGCATTGGAAGCAACACAGAGCAATTAGTTCACATGGGAGGAGAGATGAACAGAAAACAAGAATAATATAATCAGCAAATCATAACATATAAATCACATAATTTTGAATGGAATAGGCCACAATAATTTGTGTTTTCTTTGTAAAAATTCTTACATCTTAAGGTCTGTTAACGTTGATCACACCACGAAGACTTCAAAGATTGTGAAGTGTTATCAATAGAAAAAGCATATGCAATGCTACAGTATTGTAATGTTGTTTATTTGGACTTGATGTAACACTTTCCCCTGAAGTAAAACACGTTTGCTGTGTATTACCTGCATATGTGTGCTACTCCTTGGGAAATCTAGTTTAACGTGTACAGATGTATCTTCAGTAGTGACTGAATTCTACAATGCAATTCCTCTGTGATATGTGGAATACAAACTAAAGCCCTTTGACTTACATTTTCAGAGGTAGAGACGTTTCATACACAGCCTTAACGATATTAGAATGCCATCATGTTTTTCCATTCAATTTGCTGATCTGTAACGCAGTTAAAATTCAGTTGTCAGCGAAAATATTTGAAATGCTGCACTTATAAAAAACAATTTTGTCTATAATTTTCAACAACACTAAACACAGAAATGGGGAAGATGGTCTGTTTTACAGAAACTGACAGGATTCAATCAAATACAATCACATTTTGGATTGAGTAAAGTGCAATTTCATTGGATAGCTAAGTATCTTTGTAAGATAGAGATTGTTGAAAATTCTATTTTTATTTTCCAAGTCTTTCCACCCCAGGACTCTAAATTATTGGGGTACAAAACAGCCTTGTAAGAGAAAGGGGAGCTATTTTTGTTTTTATGTTTTTTTAATTGTTAAACGTATATCCCTTAAAAACTGAAGGAAAATGTAAAAAAAAAAACTATGAACCTAATGGTGCTTTTACCACATTATTTTAATTACATCAAATGCTAATTCATCATTTTCTGTTTTTGAAGCACATAATTAAGATTATATCATAATATCTGTTCTTTTTATAAGCTAAAAGTCACTTTTAATTGAATATGCCAACTCAGAATTTATTTTACCATCCTACCCAAAACAAAATATTATTATTTAGTTTTGAAGAACAGGTCCATAGAGTAAGTGGCAGTGTCCCAAAATAATTGGTATACTAGACAACAAGCACATAGAATTATTTATGTTACGGTTGTCAGATCCAACAAAAGACACTAGCCAAAAGGAATAGAAATACGTGTTTGGGCCCTAAAACAAAACTAAAATACAACAGAAGTGATTTTTCTATCAGACAGCGAAGCACCCCTTGGCTTCGCATGCAACTTTAAGGTTTCCTATACTATAGCTATATATATATATACACATGCTCTGGTTGGCAAGGACAGCTAAACAGAAAAAAGTATCTGCATGTTCTAGTGTTAGTAACTAATTTTTATATAGTTAATGTAGGTTAGAGTAGAGTGCATTAAACACACTATTATAATCCCTATTCCAGGCACTTGCCTATAAACTATGTTTGACCAGCCCTTGGTAAGGGTTTCTACTACTGTCCGATACAATCAAGGTAATGAAATTTATGGGAAGACATTTTGCTCCTCATCTTTTCCCTCAGTTAATATATTTTTCCTTAATTTGCACGAAATGAAAATTCCATATCAATGTGCCTTGCCCTGGATAGCGATTATTTGTGGAATTGTTGCACATGTTCCTACACATATTGGAAAGGGGCTTTTCCCTTGTCAAGCATTTGAAGACACTTTTTGTAAATGTGACTTTCATGTCAGCCATTGTAAGCTTTGACATCTAGGATTGCATAGTACGTTAGCTGTTTCACAGGTAGAGCAGTCTCTGTTGTCCTGTATGGTCAGTGCGATTCTGAGCTCTGTAGTTTGTAGGATATCAGTATTTTTGGATGTTGCTGCATTTTAAATTTGATTTAAAGTCTTCCTTTGTTTTCCCTGATATATGAAAATATGCAATACTTGCTTATATCATGTAGAAAAGCTTAGCAATTATAAATATTTCTTTATTGTTTTTTTATTTGACCAAAGTTGGTGCTGCACTTGACGCAGTGTGTTTTAGATGTTTGTCATTGTACTTTGTGATTTTGATTGCACATGCAGGAAGGGCTCTTCTCAAAGAAGCTGCCCAACTGTGAAGCACTAAGCTGAACCCTGCTTGGAGTAATTTTATTTTACAACTGTTTCCTTTCACAAGCAAGCCTTAAAAAGACACCTGTTTCTTCGACTTCCACACCCATTTTTATTAGCAGACAGCAAACCAATCCACATTTCAACAAGAAAAAAATAATGCCCATTTTTATATGCACGTTTTAAACTTCCAAGTTCCGGACATTGTTTACTGGTTTTCTCTATTTAAGGAAAAAATGTTTTGGATTTCCATGTGTCTGATACGTGGTTGAGTAGTGGTTTGGCTGAAATTGTATTGTGTGATTGTTAGTGTATGGTGTCACTTTCTGTAGCCAGCATCCTTTGCCTTCCTTAATAGCACTTAGCTGGGCATTACTTTATGACATATGTGCACTAAAAATAGCAGCTTTCAGTGCTTCACAGTGAAGGGAAAAAGCCTAGACAAACATTTTGTCAGAATCTTGACATGCATCAAGGATTCGCCGGAGAATTGGTTGTATATACAGTAGAAATGCACCCTTTTTTAAACACAACAAACTAAGCAATAGTTTGGGCAGTTAGGTGTTTTAGTGAGTGTGTTGTAATCATGGCTGCAAAAAGAGAAGACTGAACTGCCCACTCCGCAGATATGTAATTTGTATGTTGTATAGTTTTATTGATTACACTGATTTATTCTACCCTATTTTATAATGCAGGACTTTTGTAATGTTGTTTAAATGAGCAGACAATTCTGTCAAATTAGCTTAGTGTAATTTCTGATTGTTTGTTATATGGCAGCGTTCATAAAATTGCTTTTTTCCTTTGGGAACTGGATTTAAGTTAAAAACTTTCCTGTTTCCGTTTTTTGTACGTATTTAAATACTGTTATTTTTCTTCTCTGAATGGTATGGCATATTCCTATACTTAAGAAGTATAGGTTTCTGAAGCACCATTGTAAATGGACATTACAGGTATGCTGTATTTTGAAGGTAATTTGCCGGATCAAGTTTCATAAATTTAGAGACTCCTGGGGAGAGTTGCTATGACATATTTTAAAGGTTTTAAAACATTATATAGGCTTTCATATGTTTAACCAATAGAGGCTGTGAAGTGTCAACACACTAAGCTGTGCTTTTGTTCACCTTATTTTCCACAAAATACCACAGTGAAGCCCATAGGCTAGTCGTTCAAATCAAATGAAGTTTAATTCCTCAAAGTTAAAAAAACATACAGTTGCTTAAGACAACTGGTTCAGGCGTGTGCTCTGCAGTAGCACAACATCCTTCAACTGGGACAATCATCTCTGTAGCTGAATGTGAAACTTCAAGATATCGGGCAATATAGAATTCTGTATCTCATTCTGCGCCTGTAGCCATACTATAGAGGACCGGTACATCTGTTTCATTCCCTTTATGATTATTTAGCATTGGTTTGAAAATGCACAGGTACATTACACTGTAAGTTAGAGGGCAACCTGTTCCTAACTGGTCAGGCCACCACAACTGTGTACCCATTGCAACAAACTTGTAAAATATTTTGCTGGTTTAATCCTTCTGGAGCAGAAATCTGTGTACCACTGGCAGGTAACTGATTGAAACAATGGGATTGCCAGGTCAGACTTCCATCTCTTTGAGATCAGAAGAATGAGTAACACTCAATTGGATAATAGTAACATTTGTTATTTAGACTGTAGCAAGACGTTCCTTATAGACTACAGCTTAGTATTATTATTGTTTTTATATTTAGGAGCTTTAAAAACTGAAACTGTTGTGGCTGCTGTCAGGTAGCGAGAACTCCATTCTCATGGAGGGACATTGGGAAAGACGAGGTGTTCAAAGGGAAACAATTATTATTGTAGCTCAGAGAACACGAATGAGCCACTATTGTTGGGAGGTGAGATAATATTTTTGAACTTTCACATGGGTTAGGTTACAGTGATGTCTCTTTTAAACTGTGAAACATTAAAAAGTTGGGTAAATAACTCTATTAAAATCTGACTCTAGAATTAGCATGTGCAAATGCACTTTAATGGACTTCCCCCACCAGAAAGCCATTCAGAAACATTGTGTGCCACAATTCCCACCCATTTCCTTGTATTTGCATTGATTGAGGCACTTTGTCTTATTACCTACACTGTACCCCTGGTCAGAGAATTACTTGATAGTCCTTCATATTAGCTAAAAAAAACAGGCTACAGTTAGACAGACATGATACACGTTTTAGTTATATCTCCTTCATGTGATAAGGAGAAAAAAGAATGCATACATTACGTTGACCCACAGTATTCAGTCAGCCCACAGGAATATGCAAATCCCTTTACAGTTTTTCTTGGTCTTTTTTTCAAAATACTCTTCTTTATAAGTAACAGTGTTATTAAATATTTACTGTGCAAAACAGTTACATAGCCTAAAACATTTTGGTTGTAATTTGTTTTCAAATGAATGTCATTTATTATTGTACTTTGGATTGTGTCTCTCAAATTATCTGTATTTTTGTTGATTTGGAAGAAGGCCTCCATAGATCAAATGTTCACGCAGTTGGAATGGTGATTTAATGAGAGCTTCAATTACACCATAGAGTAACCTCATGAGATCTTCTTGTAGGAAGACCTCATGAGGCGAGCTTTGTGTTTTTCACCATAAAATCAAGGAAACACATATTGTGGGACCGACATATCGAGGCCTAAATAGCAAGAACCAAAATATTGTGAAATTTAGTATCTGTAGGTAAGTATAGAGTTGCTATAATTGACTTCACATCTAAGCACCTTAAAGAGATTTTCAAGGTACATAGAAGTGTAGTTAAGTGTAGTAGCCAACACTTACCTATATGGGTTTACCTTCTCAATATTTTTTTCTCAAAATTAAGCCGAGATATCTAATCTCCACTCTATTTTTCCTCTATATTTTGACATGCAGTCAAATTTTGCCTGCTTAGCAGAAATGTCATTCTCACACTCTTAAAGCCAATCTGGGATTGAATTTGATGCATGTGATATGGCTCACCTGTAATTAAACTATACTACCATCCTGTCTATGGCCATGCAATGACCATATTTATATTTATTTTCCCTTTGTGTTGTTTCACTAATAGTACACAGTGAGACAAAATAGCAGGTAGTAACATTGAAGCTATTCCATAGCACTTAACTATGGAAAATATGGTGTCGCCAAAAATGAAATCTGTTAAATATTTCATGCAAAATCCATCACATGGTGCTATTACAGGCTGACAAAATGATTTACAAAAATGTGACGACTTTGGCTCAATTCACCCTGCTTTCCAACAATGTAAATGCATAGCAGTGTTTATCTGCATGACAACTATGCACTAAAATATCTGAAAGAAAAAAAGTGAAATGATCAATCTTTGTCAACTTTCTGTTTTCTTTAATCCTTGCCTTTTTGATCTTTGTAATAATGCCAGCTTTAGGACAGAAACAGCTATACAAAACCAGCATAATACCTGATATATTAAAATGTAGTGCCTGTAAAATCTGTATTATATTGCTCTTCTAAAATATGATTCTACACCGGTAGCCTTCGCTGTCTGTCAGAACCCTCTGATATAGCTAATGTAAATTAACCATACAATATTAATGCATGCAATTCCATAATGTGTAGTGAGCTGTATGAATATTACTCAAATTTATGTTACTCTTTTTTTCTGACTCAGTTCTTGTCAGATAGATTTAAAGATATTTCACTGAGAACACAAACTCTGTCTTTCTTCATTTTGGGTGTTTTCAGTATTTTGGAGGTATACATTAAATTCAGTATTACATATTTTTTTCTTTTTCGTAGAGGGTAAGCATGGTTTTGATTTCCAAACCAAATGTCAGTGCCTGGTCAGATTTTTGTCTCGAAATGTCTTTAAAAAATCTCTTTGCTAGGATAACTACAGGAAAGACACTCATCGGGTTTCAGTCACAGATAAAATTCTGTACCCTTTACTCAAGTTAGTTAAGGCTAACTAGTGAACTGATGACATTTCTGTAGGAACTCATTATATATCCTACTTCACACCAGGCTGCTTAACACTACAACAATAAATATTCTCAAAAGTGGCAGGTTAGCTTCTTTCACAGTTGAGATATATTTTTGTTTAACAAAAACAATGTACAGAAGTCTGGACAGTGGTTCATAAAAATTGTATGCTATTCACACAGGTAAACATTGCCCATTGCAGCTGTATTTGCTTTCCTATACACCTTCTCTTCATGGTTGTGTGACACCTGACAAGACCATGCTCCCTTCATTTCAATATATCAATACAGCACATTGAATATGAAGCATAGAACAAAAGACAAATTCAGAAGGGGTAGACAAGGACCAATTTGAGCCCCCATTCCTCTTCCGGTCACTTGACATCTCTTGTCACAGATGTGAAAACCAAGCTATATACCTGTTATGATAAGAAAGTGTTGTTTCCAACCTTGAGAAGGAGAGCTCATGGAATGCCTGCAGAAAGAGGTCAACATGTCAGATCTCTGCCCAGTTCCAGAGCTAGCCCGAGTCTTCCATATCTTTGAGAAGATGAAATGGCCACTTATCTTAGCTGTATGGGTTATACATGACTTTCTACCGAAAGATGCTTCACCCTTAAGGACATCTGGGGCTACCTCAACAGCCTCATCAGCAAAACATAGCACAGAACATTTGTACGTGCCCGTAGGCCTGTTGGTGTAATGCACTTGCTTTTCATGCTGTGCAGATCTGTGTTCAAGTTTTGACTCTTAGTGATAATGCACCAACAGTCTGTGGCATGAATTTGTAGTGATGTTTTTATAAGTGATCCCCAGCCATGTTTTCACCTCCCTGGTACTAGGAGCATACCTCATCTACCTTAATGTTGGTTTTGCCCCATACTTAATAAAGTGTTGAATTGTATCTTATGCACTACAGAGCTAATTATGCAATGGACATGGAAACACTCAATTTATTTGTTCATTCACAATAACGCAAATTACTTTCCAACCTTTTAGTTTTTAGGGAAACTTTAGGTTAAAAAAAGTTATAGACAAAAAGCAACACATTTTATGGGTGAATAGTGATATAGGTGCAAATACTAATGTGCCTGCAAATACTCTTTACTGCCATTGTAAGAAAACTAAAAAATGGCTGATCTCACAAAACCGATTCTGAACTCAGTTTTTCTAAATTCACCTCGAAGGAACGGTGAAATGGAATTTACTTAAGCATACCATGTTCTGTGACACCAAAAGTGTAAAAAGACCTGGGAAAACGTCAATAATTGCCTGTGAATATAACATGTATTTTTGTGAACTGAGCTCCCTCTGCTTTTAGTACATTTGTATTGAATGTCATAGTTAACATTTTAGTTTTACTGTGTTCTGTAAAAATCTGTAATTGCTTGAGAATCACTGTGGGCATCCATTCTTTTTCACCTACATCTCAGCAGGTTTTTTTTCGAGCTGGTGTGGATTAGTTTAATTCGTGTATTCGACCATTAGTGCTACCACCTTCTCACATTACAATACAATTACTGGAAGCAAGTAATGCATTTCCTATGCAACAAAAAAGGAAAATAAAAAAATGCTAATGCTAACGCACTGTCTTGTGTATTCATTCCAGTATCGTAAGATTATGATATTATGATATTCAACGTTTTTATTGTTGTGCCTGCTTTTGTGCTGAGAACTGTTGCTGTAGAAGCAATCTCTTTGCCTAGAGATCCCTTTGAAGCTCACAAGCCTTATGTACTCCAGGGATGTTTACCTCCTGGTCTAAATCCCAGTTCATTCTTCCAAAAGAAATACAATGGGTTACAGTTATAGTTTGATGATGACTAAGCACAAGAACTTGCCGGAGAAAACTATTATACAAAATGGAATTTCCATTTTTATAAAATTGTGGGAAAAATTCTGAACTTTAACCAAATTGGGTTTGCTCAAATAGATATGCGGTATAACATTCTCAGTGCATTTGGGTAGCTCATAAGGAGGTAGGGGCAATTTCATACATGTGGGAACATAACCAATGCCAGCTGTTTGTGGTCACCACCGCTGTTCTTACAATCTCAAAGAGGTTGGTAACCTTGTTATCTCATTGACATCTGAGATATTGGATTTAAAACCAATGCTGGTAACCTTGGTTTCAAGTTTGCAATAAGACTTGAGCTTCCATTGCTCTGCAACAACCCCAATCCCAGGCTGCTCTTAATAGCCACCTAGATAGTAATTGTCCTCATTCGCCTCTCCCAATTAAACAAGGTGGTTTGCTGTGAATGAAGGATTATCTACCGGTCTCGAACTCCAACTGAAGGAAAAGTACTAAGCAGTGTATTTCTGGTCCCATATCATGCCGAATTCGAAAATAAAAATTATAATGATGGGAAGGAATGGCAGAGACCAGCACTTAAATCTAGGGCCATTGCAAACAAAAGCCCAACTCTTAGCGGATATGCAAACTTTTGCAGCAGAGAAAATCAATAATTTATAACTTGGACAATTGTAACTATTATTCTACTGCATATTTACATTCCAGGGCTGGCTACAATCTTCCCAATGACAAAGGTCCCTAAGCTGCGAGTAGGCAAGTATGAGAACACTCCTTTATTGAAAAATAAGGTTGTACATTGGATCAGGTCAGTGTGGAAGTCTTATTCTAAAATGTACAACAATGTACTTGAGGTTACTCACCTCCCTGATCCTAAAGGAGGTTGATGTTGAGCTATTATAGGACCTTGTATGCTTGGCTTGCGGCCTGAACCTCCTGAGGGAAGGATCGTGTAGATACTAGTTCAACTGTGACAAATACCACTATTTGCAGCAGTGGCCTAAGTCACAGTAATTATATTGTTGTGTCTAGCAGTGCTATTCCACACCCTCCGGCAGAGGCTGAACTTCCCAAATTAGAGACTCCTATTGTGCATTTCCATCAGTTCCAGGGCAAACAGGATACAACCCAACAGCCTTAGGCTGTGATAGAACAAGAAAGGTCACTTTGCTAAATTGAAATGCTACAGGTTTAAAAGAGAAACTCAAAGACAGTGACTGGGGTTTGTTTATGGCTATGTTTGATTTCAGCTTGATCAGGGCGAACCATAAGCAGTGATATATATGCATTTTTAAATATTAGCCACAAAGACCAGTGCGTGCTGGCTGCTGAATAGGCAACTTATGCATCTGTGTGAAAATGTCATTAGTTTGTATCATGAAGCAAATTTAAACACACTCATTGGACATTTTGGGCTTAAAAATATCAATAAAAAACACAAGAGACCACTTTTTGTGATCAAAGTATACAACAGAAGTGTGAATAATATTTCTGAATTCAACTATACGTAAATTAGATACTGTCTTGAATGCCCATGAAAAAGACTCTGGGCCTCATTATGACTTTGGTGGTTCTGTCATAGGACCGCCAAAGCTGCTGCAGGCAAAAGACCGCCAGGAATGGAGGTCTTTTGCCTGCCATATTAGGAGTCTTCCGCTGGCCCAGCTGAACACTCACCACAACACTGATGCTGGCTTGTAATTGAGCCAGCAGCAATATTGTGGTGCGTCAGGTGCAGCAGCATCTGTTGCACATTTCACTGCCCGTAATCCCGGCAGTGAAATGCGCGATGGGGCTGGGCATTGGGGCCCCTGCACTGCCCATGCCAAATGCATGGGCAGTGCAGGTGTGACCCGGGGCCCCTCGACAGCCCTATTTCGCCAGCCTTTCTATGGCAGTGTTTACCGCCATGGAAAGGCTGGCGGATGGGGACTCGCTGCCCTGGCAAATTACAACCTCTGGGACCCCCAGGCTGCAGCCTGGCAGTGTTGGCGGTATGACCATGGTGGCTCCACCAGGGTCAAAATGGGGCGCGCGGGGTCCGACCGCCATCGCAAGGCTCGTAATGAGGCCTCAGTAATAATTAGTAGGGGTGATTTTAACATTTCTTTCGAACCATTAGGGCTACTAAGACTGATAGCTACCTAGTGGGTAATAGGAGCCCCAACACACGCCCCCAGCTTACCAGAGTGGCTCTGCAAATACTTGATATCTGATAAACATACAGGCGTGCAATGGCCAGTCTTTTTCTGATGTTGGGCCACTCCAACATATAAGAGGTCAATGTAGAAGCAACATTGACTTTATATTATTGGTTATTTGCCTGTGGTGCAATCTAATTGATATGGAGGTTTTCCCCAGAGGTGAAAGCAATCATGATTCTTAGGTTCTCCACCTCAAAGGATCATTGGTTAAGGAGGAAATAGACAGCCCAATTTCTAAAAGTAGTGGATTAGTTATGACTACTAACCGGAAAAATGTGAAATGAAGCAAAATTATCAATACTCCACAATTTATAAGGTAATGAACAGTCCAATAAGAATTGCAGAGTAAAGAAATCTAAGTTTGTAGCAGCAATAAAATTGGACGATAAAGAAACAATAGAACACTCAAGGGTGATAAAGCATTTCTCATGTTATTCTTTCAACGAGTTCAATAAATCTTTTCACCCAGCATGAAGGGGTTGAGAAATAGGACATCAAAACTTCAAACACTGCAAACAACAGTATGACCTATGTGGCCATACAAAGAAAACTCCAGTCTGAAAAAAGGTTAAGGGTTTTATTACAGGTTCAGGCTCAGATTTATGTTAATGATACTCAAAACCAGGTTATAAAGATATAGAATCACCATGGGTTCACCAAGAAGACAAAAAAGATTCAAACAAACTAACATTAAAAGAACTAAACATTTGACAATAGCAATGCAAAATTTCAAAAGGATAATCTGATGGGTAGAAAACAAGCGCTGTTCAGTTCTTTTAAGCATAAAGGCAATTTAAGTCAGCTAAGCTTAGCTAGTTTGTATAAGGGAAATCACTACAGATTAGCAAGTCAAAGGTTAACACATGAGGACAAAAAGTAAAACAAAAAACGACAAAAAGAATTTGGAAAAATGACATTGGGGCAAACGGCGACTAACCAAGCTTGGCTAAAAATAGGTAAAAAGTGAAGGCATCAGCATCTCAGAAGCTCGGTCAAGAGCCTTCTTCTTGGGTCAGGGGAAAAATGATTAAATCTCACCAAAGCATTGGCAAATGAAGCGGTAAGGGTAGAGAGGTCTGTAGCTCTCAGAGTTGAAAGTGATCCAGAATGTCAGAGCAAGAGGGGTAAGCAGGATGCTGAAGTGGAGTCTGGACAGGAGTGACAAGCTGAATGCTGCTGATCCAGCTGGGTAATGGTATATTAAAGTCCAAAGAGACTGATAATCCTTTCATCGGCTGCATGACATCAGTCAGAAGATTCAACTGCCCAATCAAAGTTCATCACATGGCAAGGAGCTGCAAAATAAGGAAAGATTCCCATTACTAACATGAAAAAGGCATTCTTTTTAGCTAATCTGTACGGGTTGAAATAAATGTATACAGTCCACTTCCACAGTTCCTCAATGTACTGGGCTCAAGATTACTTTCCCAGGCTCACTATGCATAAAACATCTATTTCCAAGTTATCATTTCATGGGAACACAGTCTGAAGGAAAAGTCATGTTAGTAATAATGACTGAACATTTTTCTACACAATCATAGAACAGGGCCTGGCAGGCCTCACTTAGGGAACTAAAATGAATTAAAATGACACATTCATGTATGCAAAATAATGCACATGTAACATTTAGAATTATAAATGCAACATTAAGACTCCATGCCATTGTTCATGTCACTGTAGATCTAAATGAAATAACTATGTTTACACGTTCCACTAACTGTAATGCAGGTCTGCCTTTTCGACATTTGCATGTGACATTTAAAACATTTCTTTTCAGAAAATCATTATCATTGTAGTGCACACTATTAAGTAACATCATAAAGAAACATATAGAATCAAATTAGTTGGTTTTACATCAAATTTTAGGGCTGTACCACAACACTTAAAATCAGTAGTCTACAGTAAACACACACTAACATAGGTTTTCAGAGCACTACTTTACAATTCTTCTATTAGTGTTTCAAACAACACAATGCAAAGATTGGCATGTATAGATGATCACTGTGATATCATTGTAGCAATAACGTTTCTGCTACATCAGCCCCCCTTCTCATAGTGAATTAAGCCATCACATCAGATTACAATCTCTCATGTCAATGAGACAAATTAACATCTTTCAAGTCGTTCCAGGATATATCCTCCGTTCTCCTCTAACAGCTTTATGTCACTGTAACAGATACTCCTTCTAGTCTCCATCTCAATTTCTTCCTTTCTTTTTCCTCTCTTTGCTCTCATCTCTTTCAGCTTCTTGCATAACTTGTAGAGACTAAGGCACACAAAGCTCTTATCAGTATAGGTCTCAGGATACTATAAAAAAATCTCTAATTCCCTTTTGATTCCCATGCACCTGCTGTCTCTAACTCCAAATCCCTTTTTAGGTCTGTCATATTTGAAATGTACTTTCACAGCTCCTTACTGTTGTCCAGAATGTAAGTGCAACATTTTTGAACCTGCAACATCTTGCAAATTCCGCCATCTTTCACAAGAAGGATGTCTAAAGCAAGTCAATTTTGCAAAGTCATTTATCTTATGCAATCATTTCAGTGTCTACTAACAAGAAGGAACCTGCTGTATCTGTAGAAAACCTATCTACAATTGTTGACAACTTCCTTATCTTGTGGTAATTCAGGATAACACCATCAGATGGAATTATGGCACCAAAAATATCACCTACAATCTCTGAAGCACTGGCATATTTGTTGACTCGGGTGTTTCTCATTCCAAACAGGATAATTAAAATGCTCAACATGATACTTGGAAAGACTATTCCTAGATAACATGTTCCATACCATCCTTTAGGTAGCTTATATTAAGTATTTTTTCCACAGATTAAATAAACTCCTAGTATGGCAGGGTCTTGTTCATCTTACATGAATGTCTGAACACTCTTAATCAAAAGCACGTCTACATTCACAAGTCCCTACAAACTTTGTGTGAGTTTTTGATTTAGGTCTACATACACACAGCTTCCCTACATGTTGCCAGTCTAAGGCAAGGGATCCTTGACTTCCTGCTAATGACTGAGCTTCTTCTCTACCCCAACTATATAGTCCTACTCCCTTCTCTACCATAACTTCTATTGCTCTTCTTCCGTCTTCAACTTGTTCTATAAACTCCTTTTCTACTGGGGTGAGAATACAGGTCAGATTGTTTCTATGGGAATAGACTGTGCCAAATGTCGTAGGTTCAAAGAAACCTCCCACTCTGTTAATGTTTTTAGCTTTGGCAATGCTGCTCACATGTTTCATGATAGGGACAATTGAGAAACCCAAGTTGTAGTTTGAATAATAATATTGGAAATACTCTTGCTGATAAAACAGAGTCAGCAACAAACTATAGGAAATTCCATAAGTCAAGGGGATTGGTAAGTGATTCCCTCACTCATGGATGAAGGCAAATGGTTGCAGACATAACTTTTTAAACGTAATGGTATTAACATATTCATATAATGGCATATATTATAAATTTGTAGACAGGTCACCTCTGGAACCATATGCATGTAAATCTTCCTCATTGAACAAGCACTTTCCGTTTGCTAGAGGGCTTGTAGAGCTTGTGGCACTTGTGAATTTAACATTCTATAAAGAAATAGGTGTTGGTAAACAATCCAATAAGTAACAAAATAATCATTATAATTGTCACAACTAACACTCCTACACATAAGTACTTAAGCTTACTAATCTTATTTCTATTTGGCTCCTTGAGTTCTCTTAATGTCAGACCAAAAATCAAAAATACAAAATGTAAAAATGCAAATTGTGGCAGCAATAATATCAACTGTATCTTTGTCCTTTTTATTTGTAAGCAAGGCCAATTGCAAAAAAAAGTTTCTTCAGCAAAGTTCAAATGTTAGTTGCAAACATCTTCTAAAAAATTCATCAAGTCTTTCCTCTACTAAATGTTAAAAAAACATCTAATTAATGCACTGATCAAAATCTGCAATAAGCACACCAAGGATATGTCTCAGTTTATCAAGTAGCAATAACATTTCAGAGTTCAGTACTGCCACAAGAACGAATTCAAAAATGTTCAACTGGATGAGTATTGTTACAACAAAAGGTTGCAAATTCCATCTCCCAGTCATTTGCTGAAAAATATGTCCATTCAGGTGATGCTCACTTTTGACTAGGAACTCCCTTTTTCTTTGATCTTTGAGCAGATTCCTCATTTTTTCTGGAATCATTGGGGGTACCTATACTAATGGCACAGTTTGTTTATTTGTCCACAGTTCTCTCTGGGTACAACTCTTTTTGCTACAGGTCCTTCGTCAGCATCTCAGCTTTGTGGAGCCAACTGTTTCCTTCTTGACCCTTCTGTACCAACCACTGCTTTTGACTCACTTAGAACCCCCCCCTCAACCTCCCCCCTGCCGCAATTGTGCTATACTGGTTACTTATGCATCCCCAACAGCTTGACTAACTGTATCCCTCCGTCTCACTGTAACCAACCGTTCAGGGACAGGTGCTGTATCATCAAGGGGACCTTGAACCTTCCGAATATGACTTGTATGCACCCAATTAGGGAGACCAGCATGCTTCACAGCCTTTGTATTCACCAACACAGCCTTGTGTGGCCCTTTGCAACATGGGTTTAAGCAGTACTTCCACACATGCTTCTAGGCCATGATTTAGTCACCTGAACACAGGTCATGGCAGAGCTCTTGCTATGGCTGAATGGTAGCTTCTCCAACCTGATAAGACGCAAAATGAACCACATAGGCTAGTTCTTTGCAATAATCCAGTACCAGGTCACCTGTGAACTTTACAAGCGCATTTGCAAGTACAGTTGGCAATCTTGTAGCGCCCCATGATAATCTCATGTGGGAACAGGCCGTTTTTTCTGTCTGGATTACTATGCAAACTCATCAAAACAAGAGGCAAATGCAACAGGCCATTTTAGAGAGGTGGAGGAACACACTTTCACCAATCTGGTGAAACCTGCTTCACTAATCCAGAAGCCTTAGGCCTTGTAAGTATGATGTAGTCTTTACTCAACTTTTAATGTTGCTCATAATATTTTTATGACCTCACTGTTGAAGTGTACCCCTTGGATTGATTCTAGAGAAGTTGGGAAGCTGAACCTAGGTTGTAAATTCCTAAATAACAACTTTGCTACTATGAGACTGTCATCTCTCCACCTCGGGTAAGTCTCAACCCAACAAGAGAAAATGCAAACAATGACCAAGACATATCTGAGTCCATTGCACCCTAGAAGCTCAATAACAATCAAGCTGCATCCTGTTGAAAGGTCTTTCTGATCTGCCTATGTGATTCAGTGTGACACATCTGTGACATAGGTCCTCTTGTCATTCTGAATCTGTGGCTAAACCAAGTTTGCTTGGATGTCCTAACCATAGCATCATGACCAACATGAGCCTGTCTATTGTTATGCCTAGCCATGGATGGTATCAAACTATTAGGCATCACAACTCTTCCATCACTTGAAACCCAAGCATCATCTTCAACTCTTTTCACACAGCCTTCTCTAACCTAACCTTGCTGTTCTTCCTCTGACACTTCTTCCTACAGCCTCTTAACGTCCTCTCAGGTATCTGTAGCAGTTAATAGAAGATTGTGACTTGTCTCATCATCGGACCCATTGGAGTACTCTCCATTACAAGCAGTACAATTTGAGACACAGTATCTAGCTGCCTCATTGGCACAGTTGTTGCCGAGATTTACATAATCAGTGGCTTTGCCGTGTGCAGAGCACTTCACAACCGCAATTTGGGCAGACAACTGTAATGCATTGAGAAGATTATACACTTTGGCCCTCATTATTAGGCTGGCAGTCATGAGACCGCTAGCCTCGCCACAGCGGTCCTACTGCGGCGGTACCAGAGTTGTGAGGCTTGGCAGACGTTAAGCCTACACAACCCCACCTGGCCCGCCAGTGCAGTCGTAGGCTTTCCATGGCAGTCACCCCACCACGAAAACCCTGGCAGTCACGCACTGGGTGACCGGAATCGCCATTCCTGTCATCTGCACACACATGCACACATATCCCCACACATGCACAAATCCCCCACCCCTTCACACATGCATGCATTCACATACACACCCATTCAGCATACATAATTCATGCACTCAAACACCCCCACTCACATTCATCCACACAGACACCCCCATACACGCACACACACATTCACATTCACTCGCATACATGCATACATATATCACCTCCCTCTGCAGACATGTACCCACACACAGGCACCCTCTTCCCCCCCCTTTCGGACACCCACTTACTGTCTCCATCAGCGAGGACATCCGGGAGGGGATGGGTCCTGACTTTCTTGCATTGCCAGCACCACCACGCCAGCAGGACTCCGCCAAGCCGTATTACGGCTTGTAGTATGGCAGGCAGAGTCCTGCTGTCTTGCCGATGCACCCGCCTCAGCACCACAGATTGGCAGCACAACTGCTGGCGACTTTCCAGCACAAAGATGGCGGACGGCTGCCAGCACTCATAGTATGGCGGTCTGGATACCGCCAGCACTGGCGGTCTGGTGGCGGGTTTGTCTTTGGTGGTCAGGGGAATTGACCGTCAAAGTCAAAATGAGGGCCTTTGTCTCCATTCCAAATAGGTGATCCAGAAGAGGTCAGAAAGCATCTCTAGGACCAAAACTGTTCAAGGTAATGAACGATACCAAAGCCATACTAACTATTGGTTAAAATTGTCTCCCTTAGCTGTTCAGAAACACAGCATGCTATGGTATGAGGAACTAATTCAGCTACTTGGACACAAAAGACTCCTTGAAGCCATGACTACACCTGAGACTGTACAGACAGCATAACCAGCTCTCAGGGTACCATCACTGTCTTTTAGAAAGGAGCCATCAACAAACATCACATAATCATTTTCAGGTGGGGGAATATCTTGTAAATCAGGTGTTGGCTTGGTGCATAGTTCAGTGACATCTAGACACTCATGCTCAATTTCATCAACATAATTTATATCTTTATCATTCACAGGAACTGGCAACAGATCTTCTGGATTCACAGTATTACAGTGTTTACGAGAGATATTCTGAACAGCCAGTATGATCTGCTCATAGTGAGTAAGATGAGCACTTTGTTAGAGGCTGAGTTTTGGTGCAGGTTAACAACATTTCCACAGATTGGGGCACAAAAGCATCTCTTCATGCAACGGTACAGAAAAGAATGCTTGGCACAAATCAATCACTGTGAACCTCTCTGCTTCACATCGAATTTGGAATAAAATCACTGCTGGGACAACATGGAACGACTATCTCATTTATTCTCCTCTGGCCTTGGACTATGCAATATTTTCCACTGGGCTTCGGCAGTCCCATAATGGGAGAGTTGCACAGACTTCCCATTATCTCTTTTAGAATTCCCTGTTCTATCAATGAATCGAACATGGGTGTAATTCCTGCAATTGTTTCAGGTGTCATGTTATGTGTGAGAATTCTCAGGTACACAGGATTTGGTTTCATTGTTAACTTGATAGGCTCCATGCCTTTAATGAGACATATCTATTTTCCTGAAAAGTCCCAAACTTCAAAAGACACAGTGGTGGTCATTACAACCCTGGCGGACGGTGTTAAAGCGGCGGTAAGACCGCAACAGGCCGGCGGTAAAAAAATTGCAATTACGACCGTGGCTGAAACCGCCAACAAAGACAGCCACTTTAACACTCCGACCGCCACGGCGGTACAAACAAACAGCCCAGCGGTCACCGCCAACAGACAGGCGGGAGACAATGTACCACCCACACTATTATGACAGGCCAATCCGCCACCTTTTCCGGGGCGGAAACAGGAATTTCAAAGGGAAACGCTCACCTCTACACACCCCACGAGGAACGAGGACACCATGGAGCCGGAACTCCAAATCCTACCTGCGATAGTCTTCCTGCTCCTCTACCAGGAGCACGAACGCCGGCGGCGAAGACCACGGTGAGTACTGCACCTACGACACAGGGGAGGGGGGAGGCAAAAAACAGGGACACCCACACGCAACACCCCCACCCGCACCCTCACCCACTACAACACACACACTAATACAGCATGATACATTACATTTACACCCCCCCAAACCCCCTGGAAGAATGCAAAGACAGAAGGAAATGAGTGTAACCATTGTGATATATTAAAATCCAGTACTCAAACATACATATACACTATAAACAAATATATACACCAATAATACAAGTCCAGGTATTGCACCATTTATAGTCCGTGGACAACTGGGCCCAAAATGCATGGGTTAGGCCCACACTCGATACACGATCAAAACAGAGAGAACACTGCAGGGGCATCAGATAGAAATACAACAGGCACCTCAGGGGGAAGGGAAGGGGGGGCACCTCAGCCGGATGAGTGCATGACGCCAGATCCACGAGGGGGCTCCATGCCCACTGCTTTATCCTGGGGAGTGCAAAGCCACAGTCTCTCAAGTCTCTACAGTGGGTGGGTTGCCCACTGCCATATCCTGGGGAGTGCAAAGCCACAGTCTCACAAGTCTCTACAGTGGGTGTGTTGCCCACTGCCATATCCTGGGGAGTGCACAGCCACAGTCTCACAAGTCTCTACAGTGGGTGGGTTGCCCACTGCCATATCCTGGGGAGTGCAAAGCCACAGTCTCACAAGTCTCTACAGTGGGTGGGTTGCCCACTGTGCAATCCTGGGGAGTGCAAAGCCACAGTCTCTCAAGTCTCTACAGTGGGTGGGTTGCCCACTGCCATATCCTGGGGAGTGCAAAGCCACAGTCTCACAAGTCTCTACAGTGGGTGGGTTGCCCACTGTGCAATCCTGGGGAGTGCAAAGCCACAGTCTCTCAGGTGGATAACAGTCTCCACTGGTTCTGGAGGGGGCATGGTGCCCAGAGTGCTTCATCCTGTGAAGGACAGAGGTAGTGGATGCATGTCTCCACTGGTTCTGGAGGGGGACTGGTGCCCAGAGTGTTTCATCCTGTGAAGGACAGAGGTAGTGGATGCATGTCTCCACTGGTTCTGGAGGGGGACTGGTGCCCAGAGTGCTTCATCCTGTGAAGGACAGAGGGACTGGTGCCCAGAGTGCATCACTCACCCCGTGACTGACCCAGTTGAGTCAGTGCCCCTGCCGCTTATGGGCTAGCGGTGCTTGATTTGGCGGTGCCCTGTTCAGCGGTGCTTGAGTTGGCGGTGCCCTGTTCAGCGGTGCTTGATTTGGCGGTGCCCTGTTCAGCGGTGCTTGAGTTGGCGGCGCCCTGTTCAGCGGTGCTTGATTTTTCGGTGCCCTGTTCAGCGGTGCTTGAGTTGGCGGCGCCCTGTTCAGCGGTGCTTGAGTTGGCGGCGCCCTGTTCAGCGGTGCTTGATTTGGCGGTGCCCTGTTCAGCGGTGCTTGATTTGGCGGCGCACTGTTCAGCAGTGCTTGATTTGGCGGCGCCCTGTTCAGCGGTGCTTGATTTGGCCGTGCCCTGTTCAGCGGTGCTTGATTTGGCCGTGCCCTGTTCAGCGGTGCTTGTGCTGGCGGTCCTTCATGGTACAGCGGTGCTTGTGCTGGCGGTCCTTCATGGCCCAGCGGTGCTTGTGCTGGCGGTCCTTCATGGCCCAGCGGGGCTTGTGCTGGTGGTGGCCTCCTGGGCAGCAGGGCTTGTGCTGGTGGTGGCCTCCTGGGCAGCTGGGCTGGGGCTTGGAGGGCCCTCCTGGGCAGCTGGGCTGGGGCTGACAGGGCCCTCCTGGGCAGCTGGGCTGGCGCTGGCGGGCCCTCCTGGGTAGCTGGGCAGGGGCTGGCGGAGCCCTCCTGGGCAACTGGGCTGGGGCTGGCGGGGCCCTCCTGGACAACTGGGCTGGGGCTGGCGGGGCCCTCCTGGGCAGCTGGGCAGGGGGCTGGCGGGGCCCTCCTGGGCAACTGGGCTGGGGCTGGTGGGGCCCTCCTGGGCAGCTGGGCTGGGGCTGGTGGTGCCCTCCTGGGCAGCTGGGCTGGGGCTGGCGGGGCCCTCCTGGGCAGCTGGGCTGGGGCTGGCGGGGCCCTCCTGGGCAGCTGGGCTGAGGCTGGCGGGGCCCTCCTGGGCAGCTGCGATGGGGCTGGCGGGGCCCTCCTGGGCAGCGGGGATGATGGCGGTCTTCTCCGCCGTGCAGCTCTTCCCAGACTTGCCGGGTTTCTTGTGGCCCTTCCCCACCTTGGGAGGTGTAACAGCTGAGTCCACACTCCCACCGGGACCCCTGGGAGCGGCTTTGGTGGCTGGAGTCTTCGCCCTCTCCCGCCGGGCACTGGCCAACTTCTGATGCTTCACAGGGGGGGGGACTGGCTGTGCTGTGGCTCCGTGCAACACTGGCTGTCCTGGTGGCCAGTGCATTCCACATACCTGTGACAACAAGCACCACTGGTCCCGTAGATGTTGTGGCTGAGGTGCTACTTCGGGACCTATGAGATGGACGGGGTGGGGGAGGTGTGGGTAAAAGGTCAAGGCTGGACAGGAAAGGTTTTTTGGACACACTGGGACGGGTAGCTGGCGGGGGTTTGGGAGTGGAGGAAGAGGTGATGGTAGTAGGAGGTGTACGTTTGGTGACTTTGGGTGCAGGTGAATGCGCTGGAGGCTGTCGTGAGGTGGATGGCTGTTGGGTGGGTCTGTGTCTGCGTTTGTGTATCTTGGGAGGGGGCGTCACAGACACACTGGGAGAGGACACAGGGGATGTGTGAATGGTAGTGGGGGTGGTGACTGCACGTGAGGGGGGTGTGCTGGTGAGGGACGTAGTGGCTGTAGAGGTAGTGCATGCAGGTGTGAGTGTAGACGAGACTGGGAGGGAGGAGGGAGACGACCAGGAGGGGGGCACAGTGGAGGCAGTGGATGTTGGTGTGTCTGCATGTGTGTGTTGCTTGCATGAGTGTGTGTGGGATGTGTGGTGCTTATGTTTGCCTGAGCTTCCCTTGTGTGGTGAGGTGTGTGCAGGCTGGTCTGATGGTGTGCTTGAGATAGGCAGAGGTACAGGGGATTGGGTCTGGGTGGAGGAAGTTGGAGGGGGGAGGCTAGAGACGGGGACAATGGCTGCCATCAGTACTGAGGCCAGAGTTTGAAAATATCGGTGAAGGGCCGCCTGACCAGAATGAATGCCCTCCAGGAATGCATTAGTTTGTCGCAACTGCCTTTCTACACCCTGAATGGCATTCAAAATGGTAGACTGCCCAACAGTGAGGGACCTGAGGAGGTCAATGGCCTCCTCACTGAGGGGTGCAGGGGGACTGGAGCAGGGCATGAGGTGCCTGGGGCGAAGGTGATGCCCACGCTCCTGGGTGAGCGGCACGGGCAAAGGCTGAGGGGCTGCTGGGAGGGCGGTGCTGGTGGGGGGTGGCGGCTGTACCTGTAGATGCGGGGAGCACAGGTGTTGCCGCCACCACAAGGGAACTCCCATCAGAGGATGAGTCTGTGTCGCTGGTGTCAGCTCCTGTCCCCGCCATGGAGCTCCCTTCGCCCTCCGTCCCACTGGTGAATTCAGACTCCGTAGTGTCGACCTCCATGGCCATGTGAGATGCAGCTCCCTCGTGCTCTGGTGCCACTGCTCCTCCGCCTGATGATGCTAATGCACACAAGAACAGGAAGACCAAAAAAAGGGGGGGAGACAGAAGAAAGACATGTTGAGTGCATGGATTACCGCTACCGTTGGCGGACAAGACAGACACAGAGGCCCCCTGCACTACGCCGCGCTCTTGGACTCCACAGTGCAATTCCTGGGAAATGGCCTACAAGGCTATGGACGACATCTGCACACATAGATGGCACAGGGGCATGAATAGCTGTACTTGGCACTCTACAGGGGTGGGGGGCCACAGGGCCATGCCTTACGGAGGGGCCTAGCCGACAGAACTCGCCCAGGCCTAGGGAAACCCACAGCCCTCCTCCCCCACCCAGACAACTCCACTGCGCGCAAAGTCAGCTGAATGAGAGTGTACTCACCCCCTTGTGTCTGCTGTGATGCCCTCAAGCGCCCATCCAACTCCGGGTAGGCCACCGCCAGGATCCTGAACATCAGGGGGGGTCATGGTTCGACGGGCACCCCTCCCACGTTGGGAGGCCATCCCCAGCTGAGCCTCCGCCGTCTTCTTGCTCCAGCGGCGAATGTCCTCCCATCTTTTCCGGCAGTGGGTGCTCCGTCTGTGGTGGACCCCCAGGGTCCGGACGTCCTTGGCGATGGCACCCCAAATATCTTTCTTCTGGTGGGCGCTGACCTACATGAAATGTACAAGGGAAGAAGAGAAGTCATTACCAACTGCACCGTCAAAGTGAGTGGCCCCCATCCCTACCCTTGCCATGTGGCACATGCACTCACCGTCTTACATGCACGCAGCACTCTGCCCCCTTCCTTCTAACATCCAGCCCTCTCCACACAGGCATAGCCCATACAGCATGCTCCCTGTGTACTTACCTGTTAGTCTGGAGGACCGTAGAGTAGCGTGTACTGGGGGAGGACCCCATCAACTAGCTTCTCCAACTCCTCCGATGTGAAGGCAGGGGCCCTTTCCCCAGACGCACGAGCCATTGTCTCTTCCAGACTGAGGTCACGCAAGCACTTGCAGTGTAGGTCCTCTCCTGTCGAAGATCAGGTATCGAGTGATTCAACAGATAGAAAATGGCGGTCATGTCCGCGGCGGTGCGTACCATCACCGCCGACGTACATCGTCATTGGCTCCTGGGACCCATAGGGTCTAATGTTAACCAATGCAGCATTGCGCCGCGGTCTCCGACCGCCTACCGCAACGGTGTACAACGCCAGCGCTGTTACCTCACATCCCATTGTCCCACTTTAGAGGTCAGGCAGCCGCCATTTCAGGGGCCCAAATGGCCTCATTTTCAACTGCGTCACACATACCTAGGCCTAGCCTCAACACACATACAGGCCACCTTTTGTGTATGATTGGTGTTCTGGGTAAACTGTGGGTACGTACCTCTGAGTTGTTTGACTCTGTGCTCGCTGTTGTCCTTCATAGGCACCATCCGCTGGGACATGTGAGGAGATGGCGGCATCCTCTGGTGTACCGACCGTCGGTGGACCTGTCGACAATGGAGGAGCGACATTTGATAATCACCTACAGGTTTGACCGTGCCACAATCCAGGAACTGTGTACCCAGTTGGAGCCAGACCTGATTTCAGCAATCCGCCATCCCACAGGAATCCCCCTCAAGTGCAGGTGCTGTCAGTGCTCCATTTCCTTGCAAGTGGGTCATTTCAAACAACAGTGGCCATGGCATCAGGGATGTCCCAGCCTATGTTTTCCAACGCGTTGTCCAGAGTGTTGTCTGCCCTTCTGAAACAAATGCGGAGCTACATCGTTTTCCCTCAGGTGGAGGATTTGCCTACAGTAAAAGGTGATTTCTATGCCCTGGGACATATCCCCAACATCATAGGTGCCATTGATGGGACCCATGTGTCTTTGGTCCCCCCCCCACAGGAGTGAATAGGTGTACAGAAACCGGAAGAGTTATCATTCCATGAATGTACAGATGGTATGTTTGGCCGACCAGTACATCTCCCATGTGAATGCCATGTTCCCTGGCTCAGTGCATGACGCCTACATCCTGCGGAATAGCAGCATCCCTTATGTGATGGGTCAACTTCAGAGGCACCGTGCGTGGCTGTTAGGTGAGCCCCTGGAAGCAAGACGGTGGGAATGGTTGTCTGGGGTTATCCCTACAGGTTAGTGTGTGTCTAACAGTTGTCCCTCGCCATTTGCAGGTGACTCTGGTTACCCCAACCTGTCATGGCTACTGACCCCAGTGAGGAATCCCAGGACCAGGGCAGAGGAACGCTACAATGAGGCCCATGGGCGAACTAGGAGGGTGATCGAGCGGACCTTCGGCCTCCTGAAGGCCCGGTTCAGGTGCCTCCACATGACAGGTGGATCCCTATTCTACTCACCAAAGAAGGTGTGCCAGATCATCGTGGCCTGCTGTATGCTTCACAACGTGGCTTTGCGACGACAGGTGCCTTTTCTGCAGGAGGATGGTCCAAATGGCGGTGTTGTGGCAGCTGTGGAGCCTGTGGACAGTTATGAGGATGAAGCAGAGGAAGAAGACATGCAGAACAGGGACTCAGTGATCCAGCAATATTTCCAGTGACACACAGGTGAGAATACAATCCTGCCTACTACATGTACTTTTACACTACTACCTCTATCCTGTCTGTCGTTTTCACCCAGTGTATGGTCACTGAGTTGTCATTTTCCCTTCCGGTTTCACAGATGTGGGTCCCACTGTGTGTCATCTGCTTACATTCCTCATGGACTAGAGCTGTGTGACATAGGTATGTTGACATTACTATTTCAAACACATTTTGTCACTGTAATTGCTAATACACTATTTCGAAATCACAGACAGACTCCAGATCATTTTGTGCTTTAGGTGTGTTTATTTCAATGCAAAATATTGGAGGGGGAAGTTAATTGGTGAGGGGTGATGGCGGAGGAGTGTCCATGGCAGAGTCCAGTCTATTAGTCTCACAGGTGCATTGCCCATATGGGCATAGGAAGTGGAGCTGGGGCAGTTTCATTATGGACAGGGTGACAAAGTGGGACAGTAGGATGACAATCAGGGTGGTCTCATTTCTTGGCGGGGGTCTTGGCATCGTTCTCTGTCTTGTTCCTGGATCTCAGGGACCGTTTGCGGGGTGGTTCTCCCTCTGCAGGGGGTGGGGTGCTGGTGTGGTGGTCCTGTGGCGGGGCGTCCTGTCCACTAGCGCCGGCGGAGGTGGTGGGCAGTTCATCGTCCATGCTAGTGTCAGGGGCCCCTTGTTGTGCCACAGTGTCCCTCCTGGTGTTGAGTACTTCCTTCAGCACCCCTACGATGGTGCCCAGGGTGGAGCTGATGGTTCTGAGTTCCTCCCTGAAGCCCAAATACTGTTCCTCCTGCATGCGCTGGATCTCCTGAAACTTGGCCAATACCGTTGCCATCATCTCCTGGGAGTGGTGGTATGCTCCCATGATGGAGGAGAGGGCCTCGTGGAGAGTGGGTTCCCTTGGCCTGTCCACCCCCTGTCGCACGGCAGCCCTCCCAGTTCCCCTGTGTTCCTGGGCCTCCGTCCCCTGGACCGTGTGCCCACTGCCACTGCCCCAAGTCCCTGTTGTTGTTGTTGGGGTGGAGGGTTATCCTGGGTTCGCTGTAGTGGTGGACACACAGCTGATTGACGTGTCCTGGGGACGGAGGTATGGGCCCGCTGGGTGGGTGCTGTGCTGGTGTTTCCAGAGGGGGGAAGGTCTGTGGTGGCCTGTGCCTGTGTGAGGGGAACGGACTGTCCAGAGGTCCCCGATGGTCCGGGTTGGTCATCTAGATCCAGTTGGACAGAGCTGCTGTCATCACTGTGGGCCTCTTCTGGGGGTGGAGTGGACATGTCTGGACCCTCCTGTCTGATGATGTTGGGTAGGGGTCCTGCAGGGGTGGAAAGGCATGATTATTGCATCTGTGTGTGGCATGGTGTGGAATGGGTGGGTGACCGTGTAGCCACGCAAAAGATGAAGATGCAGCATTTAAAATTGTTAATCAAACCCCGAGTGTCACATTGTACCCAATGTTGACCTGTAATGTCTCCCCGCACGCCCTCGCCTCGCCGGACTACATCCTCCTAGGCGACCTCAACTTCCATCTGGAACAAAACAACGACCCCAACACCACCGCCCTGCTCGACAACCTCGGCCTCAAGCAACTGGTGAACACCGCCACCCACATCGCCGGACACACGCTTGACCCTATCTTCTCCGCCAGCAAACACGTCTCCTTCAGCCACACCTCCGCTCTACACTGGACCGACCACAGCTGTGTCCATTTCAGATTCCGACGCGAGACCCGCCACCTCCGCACTCAACCCATCCCTCGTCGACAGTGGAACAAAATCCCCGAAGAGCAACTCCTCTCCGCACTCGCCATCAACCAACCTACCCTCACCACCGACCCCAACGACGCAGCCCTCAGCCTCTTGAACTGGATCTCCAACTGCGCAGACAACCTTGCTCCCCTCAGACGCACGCATCAACATGCCATCACCAAAAAACCTCTCTGGTTCTCTGACACCCTTAAAGAATCGAAGAAAACTTGTCGCGCCCTCGAGAAGGCCTGGCGCAAGGACCACACCGCCGACAACATGACCGCCCTCAAAAACACAACCCGCGAACACCACCACCTGATCCGCGCAGCCAAAAGTAACTTTTTCACTGACATACTGGACAAAAACAGCCACAACAGCAGAGAACTTTTCAGCATCGTCAAAGAGTTCGCCAACGCCAACGCCGTCACGCCCTCACAAGACTTGTGCAACTCCCTCGCCACCTTCTTCCATCGCAAGATCAGCGACCTCCACGACAGCTTCGGACACCAGACCCAACCAAGCATCACCGAACCCACACCCCCGGCCATCACCCTCAACGCCTGGACCCACATCAACACTGAAGAAACCAAAACCACCATGAACTCTATCCACTCCGGCACCCCATTGGACCCCTGCCCTCACTTCATCTTCAATAAAGCCGACGACATCATCGCCCCGCACCTCCAGGCCGTCATCACCTCTTCATTTTCTTCTGCTACCTTCCCCGAAAGCTGGAAACACGCCGAAGTCAACGCCCTACTAAAGAAACCTACGGCTGATTCTAGCGACCTGAAAAACTTCCGCCCCATCTCGCTCCTCCCCTTCCCTGCCAAGGTAATAGAGAAGACCGTCAACAAACAGCTTACCACCTTCCTGGAAGACAACAACCTGCTCGACCCTTCACAAACCGGATTCCGAACCAACCACAGCACTGAAACCGCCCTCATCCCAGTCACAGACAACATCAGAACCCTGATGGACAACGGTGAAACAGTCGCCCTCATCCTCCTCGACCTCTTGGCGGCCTTCGACACTGTCTGTCACCACACCCTAATAACCCGCCTCCGCTCCACCGGAATCCAAGGCCAGGCCCTGGACCGGATCGCCTCCTTCCTCTCAAACCGCTCTCAAAGAGTTTACCTCCCACCGTTTCGCTCAGACCCCACCGAGATCATCTGCGGCGTACCTCAAGGCTCATCGCTCAGCCCGATACTCTTCAATGTCTACATGAGCCCCCTCGCCGACATCGTACGCAAGCACGACATCATCATCACCTCCTACGCCGACGACACCCAACTTATACTCTCCCTCACCAAGGACCCCGCCAGCGCCAAGACCAACCTACAAGAGGGCATAAAGGACGTCGCAGATTGGATGAGGCTCAGCCGCCTAAAGCTGAACTCTGACAAAACGGAAGTCCTCATCCTCGGCAACACCCCGTCCGCTTGGGACGACTCCTGGTGGCCCGCGGCCCTTGGTACCGCACCGACCCCCTCAGACAACACCCGCAACCTCGGCTTCATCTTGGACCCTCTTCTCACCATGACCAAGCAAGTCAACGACGTGTCCTCCGCCTGCTTCCTCACCCTCCGCATGCTCCGCAAGATCTTCCGCTGGATCCCCGCCGACACTAGAAAAACCGTGACCCACGCCCTCGTCACGAGCCGCCTGGACTACGGCAACACCCTCTATGCTGGGACCACCGCTAAACTCCAAAAACGCCTGCAACGTATTCAAAACGCCTCGGCCCGCCTCATCCTTGACGTACCCCGCAACAGCCGCATCTCCGCACACCTGAGACACCTGCATTGGCTCCCAGTCAGCAAAAGGATCACCTTCCGACTTCTCACCCACGCACACAAAGCCCTCCACAACAAGGGACCGGAATACCTCAACCGTCGCCTCAGCTTCTACGCCCCCACCCGTCTCCTCCGTTCCTCTGGCCTCGCGCTCGCTGCCGTCCCTCGCATCCGCCACTCCACGGCGGGTGGGAGGTCCTTCTCCTTCCTGGCAGCCAAGACCTGGAACACCCTCCCCACCAGCCTCAGGACCACCCAGGACCACTCCGCATTCCGGAGACTCCTCAAGACCTGGCTTTTCGAGCAGCAGTAACTCCCCCTTCCCCCTAGCGCCTTGAGACCCGCACGGGTGAGTAGCGCGCTTTATAAATGCTAATGATTTGATTTGATTTGCATACCACCAATATTTCCTGCAAACTGTTGATTCTGACTAGCTTTCTGTGCAGCTTTGAGTTGCATCACCTTCTCCTTTAACATTTTTGCTTCAATTCCAATATGTCACTGCAATATTTTGCATACCACAGAATCTCGCCTGTTTGTTCTGCCAACAAATCAAATCATTTTACTTATGTCTGGCTTTAATCCCTGCACAAGTCTGAACACAAAATGACCCATATAATTTGCCTTTATGGTCTCAGTACCATTGAATTGCTTGAAAGCCTGCAATAATGTCTCATAATAGGAATAATTGACTCCTTAGATTCCTCAACCATCCTGTCAATCCTCAGCCATCCAATGTCTTTAGGGGGCACCTTGTTTTTCAGAAAGCCAATCACTTGTGAATGACAAAAATATCACTCCTATTACAAAGTACATGAACATACCCTCCACCAGGAATTCCTCTCACTGGAAGCATTTTTACATTTCCCTCAGCTTGATTTGCTCGTGCCGGCAGCAATCTGCTTTCTTTATCTTCTGATCTCTTTTCTTTGCTCATCTTCCTTCTAACTTGTCTAAAGCTCTCCATTTTTTAATGTAACCAATGAATTCCCTAATCTGCAATCTCATTCCAGGAGGTCTCATGTTCTATTTATCCTTGTCACAAAAGTCTATTCTGCAATTTCTCTTCAAAGGTTTTTGATTTCTCCAAATCAACATAATATCTCTGCACTAATTCAGCTAGTCTGTCTTAAGCTTGACCTGCACATTTTGTAATGTCTTTGCACACAAGCCACAATTCATCTTCAGTGTAAATATCTAACTGAACAGTGTCCACATTTCCCAATATCATCTCATTTTATTCCAGTTTTAATGTAGGTATATCCAATGGTCTATCTCTCTCTGGGGTGTGTTCTGCTCTTGCACTGCAAATCGTTCCTGCTGCAATCATTTTATTGCTGAGCAGTAAAACCTCACAAACCTATGGGAGTATTTGGCAATACTTCTGTTTTTGAAGGACTTGCAATTTCTTGATCTGGGGTATTCACAATAGACATGTCTTCTAGAGTGTTAAAGGCTACCTTCTATCAGGAGTACTATAGTCAATTTCTATAGGAGAGTCCGATCTGGCACAAAATAAGGTGAGAATCTCTGAGGAAAACTCGCTTTAGGGATAAACCCTGTCTGACTTGTCAGTTAAGTTGGATCTGAAATGCGTGTATAGGTTAATGGTCTTGAAAGAGAATTCATTCTCTCCATCTCTGAACCACTTGGCTTCCAAAATCCCTGTGCAATGTTTGATGCTAAACCATTTTAAACAACTGGGATATTCGAAACTTTTTGAACATTCAGGGCATTTATTGTGAGTGGATTATTCCAAGTCATGGCTGGAGCATACAAAAGAACAACTGGACCTAATGTCACTGGAACTGTCAATGCATCTGGATTAATGTAATTCATGGGATTCTGTTGAACGGCCATTCCTATTCTCTGTCCGGTCAAAGCAGTATTTAACCCGTATCCTGTCTCATTTGGGGTAAAATTCTGCACAGGCTGACTTGGACTGAAGTTTTGCACAGACTGATTCAAATTCAAATTCGGTGCTGGCTGATTCATGTTAGAACTCTGCACTGACTGATTTGTGATAAAACTCTGGACTGGTTGATTGATGTTAGGTGTCTGACCTACTGAACTCACATTATATGGAGGCGGATGATTTAACAATAGCTGATTTATAAAATCATCATCCAAATCACTCTCATAAGCTTCAGCTTTATTTTCTGTTTTTGTTGAATTGTGCTTTTTCTATCCTTTTCTTACTCCTTGGTTTAGTGCTTTCTCTTTCTTCATTAGTAATGGCAGGATACAACCTAGTTCCTTTAATATGATGTCTGCTTGCCAAGCTTTTTGCTGACTATCCCATCTTGCTCTGCGACTGTCCTTATTGCATTCTTCATTCTACTGACATACTTATCTCGCTGTCTCGGATAAGCAATAGCTTCCCACGTATTAAGTACTTCAAATTGTGAGGGTCTTAGAGGCTGTTTTATTTCATAAAGTACTTGCCTCAGGTTCTCAATGATTCTTAAATGTAATGGCCTGGATTTAAGAAGTTTAGCGACACATTAGCATCATGTCTTTTACGCTAATGTGGCGTTCAGCTTAAAAAATCACTGCGCCATATATACTGCACCAGCCATAATATATGCAAGGGGGCATTTCCCTGTTAGAAAAAATGGCGCAAAGAAATCCAAAAGATTTCTTTGCAACATTTTTGACACCTGCACAGAGCAGGCATTAAAAGGGGGCAAACAATATTATTTATAATGGGCCTCGATGTACTTTTCAGGGTATTTGATGCTAATCCTGCAAAGCGCCAAACTAGCATCAAACATTTTGAAGCTAGTTCCCTAACTACCACCATGGTGCACCCTACCATGTTAAATATGGGTCACATTTATAGTGGTGGGGGGATGCCATGTTTCTTAAATCTGCTCCAATGTTCCATAGCAAAGAAATGCTAATGCACCTTCTTTCTCAGTAACCTTATGCCATTGTTCAAGCCACAAACATGCATGAAGACCTTTTTTTCGGACAAAACATAATGACCTGGAGTACCTTCGGGTGGGGTCTCTTTTCCCTCTCTGACCGGGATTAATACATCTCCTTTCATCAGACTTTTCAATGCTTTAAAGAACTTCATTTTCAATCAAATTCAATAATTTCTAATAACATTTTTATTCGAATCAGGAAGTAATTCTGTATTCACAATTCTCTTCCCGATATGAACAGCCAATAGCAGTAATACAGTCTGTGACTTAGTCCACCAATACCAGTGCGGCTTCAGACCAATCGACCTACATCAGCGCAACACACTATGCCGTCAATCTCACTTCTCACAGCAGCCCCCCTAACTTACAATTTTACTCACAATAACTCTTCATGCAAACCTAATGCAAAATATTGCGAGCAAAAAAACAACAACCTGTCTGCTCCCTACAGAATAGGGTAATCAAACTCTTCCAAAGCAGTACACAGCTACACTTTGCGACTATGCTTTCACAGTTACACAAATAAGGAGACGTGACCAGCAAATCTCAGTCTGGTTGATGCAGTTCCTCTATGTGCACTCAGGTTCACTTAACACCAACCACTCACACTCACACAAGGAAAGCTAATGGCACTGTTGAAGTTTCACAACAAGCACCTTACACTGCAAGCAAAAAATTAACCAAGTGTCTTCTACACTTCTGAGTTATCCAGGGTAACTCTATCTAAGGCAGACTCATTCAACAAGAAGAACTGCAACTTCTTAGCAAAAAGTGCTAAAATCACTCAACTTCGGAAGCTTCACAAAACACTTCACAACATCACACTTCACCGCAATCTTTAGCCAAAGCAACACATGTGCTAACCCTATTAATACTCACACATCCGCTGCAAAGGAACAGAGCTAGAACTTCTTCACTCTGTCAAATGAACCATGGGACAAAAAAATTCAGGTTAGGCAATTTGCATGACAACAATTTAGGGATCTCTAACACTATACCTAACTATTTCTCCCCCTTCACTGGGGAAACCAGACCTCTGCTACCCAGAGCCGATAAAGCATTTCACAGGTTATGCTTTAAACGAGGTCAATAAGGGACTGATTTAGATTAACGGTGATGGATAGCCCATCTGCCAAAATCGAAATCCTATTATGTCCTATGAGAATTAGATTTCAGCAGACAGGATATCCATCACCGTTGTGAAGCAGTAAACCCTCCATCAAGTTATAAATCAGGCCCTAAATCTTCTCACCCAGCATGAAGGAGTGGAGAAATAGGACATTCTCCTCCACTTCTACTTCCAACAGCACAATTTGTGGTCATATAAAGAAAACTCCAGTCTAAAATAAGGTTAAGGGTTTTATTACTGATTCAGGCTCAGATTTATGTAAATGATACAGAACCACCATGGCTTGAACAAGGCAACAAAAAAGATTGAAACAAACTAACATCAAAAGGGCTAAACATTTTACAATAGTAATGCAAAAGATCAAAAGGATAATCTGATGGGAGGAAAACAAGCTCTGTTGAGTTCCTTTCAGCATAAAGGCAATTTAAAAGTCATCCGAGATTAGCTACTTAGTGGAAGGAAAATTCCTCAGATTAGCAAGTCAAAAGTTAACATGTGCTGGAATAAAACACTTAAGGAAAAAAAGATTTTGGAAAAATGACAAAAAGAATTTGGAAAAATGACATCTGGGGCAAAGGTAACTTACCAAGGTTGGCAAAAGGGAAAGCGTCAGCATCTCGGAAGCCCGGTCCAGAGTCTTCTTCTATGGTCAAGGGGAAAATTCATAGTCTCAGCAAAGCATTGGGAAATGAAGGGGAAATGGTAGGGAGGTCTGTAACTCTCAGAAACCAAAGGGATCCTTTATACAATCTTAGCTCATGTGTATGGGTTGAAACAAGTGTATATAGTCCATTTCCACTGTTCCTCATTGTACTAGTCTCAAGGTTACTTTCTCAGGCTTACCATTCTTAAACAATAGGACATCTATTTCCGAGCTAGCATTTAATGAGAACAAAGTCTGAAAGAAAAGTCACATTAGCAAAAATGACTAAACAGTTTTCTACACATTCAAGGACCAGGGCCTTGCCAGCCTCCCTTAGACTAACTAAAATGAATTGCAATGGCACATTCATTTGTTCAAAGGTTGGCAAAAATTAAGTAAAAAGGGAAAGCATCAGCATCTCAGAAGCCCAGTCAAGAGTCTTCTTCTAGGGTCGGGGGAAAATTCTAAGTCTCAGGAAAGCATTGGGAAATGAAGGGGTAACAGTAGAGTGGTCTGTGCCTCTCAGAGTCCAAAGGGATCCTATATACCAAGAGGGGCAAGCAGGATGCTCAAGTGGGGTCTGGAGAGAGACTTCCAGGGCAAGAGTGGCAAACAGAATGCTGCTGATCCAGATGGGAAATAGTATATTAAAGTCCAAAGTGTCTGATGATTAGATCCATCAGCTGCATGACATCAATCAGAAGATTCAACTTTCCAATCATAGTTCATTGCATGACATGGAACTGCAACATCGGTAAAGATTCCCATTACCGACATGGGAAAGGCATCCATCTTAGCTCTTCTGTATGGTTTGAAACAAATGTATACAGTCCATTTCCACAGTTCCTCAATGTACTGGGTTCAAGGTTACTTTCTTATGCTCACTATGCATAAAACAATATGACAACTATTTTCAAGCTAGCATTTCATGAGCGCAAAGTCTGAAAGAAAAGTCACATTAGCAAGAATGACTAAACATTTGTCTACAGTCAGGAAACAGAGTCTTGCAAGCCTCACTTAGGCTAACTAAATGAATTAAAATGACACATTAATTTATGCAAAAATGCACATATAACATTTTGAATTATAAATTCATCATCAATAATCTTTGTTAGTGTTCATGTTACATAAGATTGAAACAAAATAACTCTCACACATGCATTATTTATGATGCAGGTCTACATTTTCCACATTTGCATGTGACATTTAAAACACTTCTTTGCAGAAAACCATTATCGTTTTAGTGCACACTATCAATTAACATCATAAAGAAACATGAAATCAAATTACTCGGTTACACAGGAAATTTTAGGTGAATGCACATTAACATAGGTTTTCAGTTCACCACTTTATAGTTACTCTATCAAAGTTTTAAATCACAAAATGCAAAGATTATCGTATCTAGATGATTACTGTGATATCAAAGTAGCAATAACATTTCTGCTACATCAATGGCAAATTATACACAGTTAATTAAACAAGCAACATTAGATTGGGATTGTAGAATGTAGAAAGAGCTGCTAGATGCTACTACACGCAATGACACAAAAACATTTTGGCACATAGTATCTCAGGGTGCCCGGAATGAAAATATAAAAATAGAGGGTCATGTACAAGTAACTGTTTGAGCCACGTATTTTGATGTCTTATATAATGAACCACAATTAAATAAGGCCTTTAATCCACTAATGTGAGCTTGCTTGGATAGGGTAAATCCTGAACTAGTAAACGTAGTTACTTTTTTTACTCGCAGTAAATGATGATGGGTATTAAACCTCAGAACAATGCCAAAGTACACTAAGATCTTTTTCTTTCCAAACTGGAGAAGTTGTGGGAGGTTTTGTCTAAATTGGGAGCTCCTTTTGATCTATTGGATATAATTGTCTACATACATACATACAACTTTGATCAAGTCAGGTGGGGATTAAATGGAGACTTGACTGAAAGGATTAATGTTAAAAAGTGCCCACCACGGCTGATTCTTGGCACCCACTCTTTTTCTCTTTTTAATAAATGATTATCTAGCTAACTGTGAGAACAATTCACTTGTTCTGGCAGGCAAGAACGTGCCTTCCTTACTATTTGCAAATCACACTTTACTTATCTCCAAAACACAGAACAAATGGGAACTTTAACACCAGAGGTAGATTGCCTTGTATTGTTAACACAGCTTGAAAACAACATTTACAGCATTCAACCCACATAAAACTTCAAGGATAAAATAACACAAGCTAATTATTCCCTTACAGATTAATTGTGTTTGATTATTTGGGCATTAGGTTACCAGACTCCCAAAAGTGGAGTGAGCAGATTGTAAAAAGCACAGAATTGTTAAAACATAGATCATGTGTGGTAAATAAATGTATTAATCAAGGTAGCACTTACCCAGTATCGCAGCCCTCTAGACATAAAGAGCCCAAGCCACTAGTGCACCATTCCATTTTCATAGGAAGGTGATAAGAGGCATTTGGAATAAGCACTGCCAAACATTACCACCATGAGATAGTGCCAGTCAAGATATTTGTGATGTGGCTCAGGGCCGCTGTCACAGTTGTGGACTGATTTGTGTCTGCGAGAGTTGACAGCTGAAGCAGTGGTACTTTACCACTGCAGACAGGGGTAAGTGGTTGCTTGTTACAAGAACCTTTGGTAATCCAACATCATTTGTTGATGTGCTAAAAGTAAACAGCAGAGCATAAAACAGTACATACCAAAGCCGAATAAGCACACTATTAAAACTTAACAGGGTAAAACACAACAAAACTATATGCAACACAACAACCACAGTGCAACACAAAATCACATCATAATAATGCAAAACAACATCACAGCAGCACAAAAATGACAGAACACATTGCAACTACAACAAAAATGGCAACAACAAATATGCACAAACATTCTTCTAACGTTACTCCTTTAACAAATTAATTTTATTATATGTTGGTAAAAGGTGTTTGCTTTTACTGACCACTAAGGAACATGAACTGCCACCAGTCAAAAACTTGTAGTAATCTGGGCCAGGTTTTAAAATATTGTGAACCACTGCTGACACTAAATGTCAACCCCTTCTCACTCAGCACATTAAAGGTCTGTTAACACATTTTATATGGAAGAATTTGATATATAAATGTGTGTCCTCTTTCTCAATTACAAAATCCCACCTCAAAACCCTTTAAAGAAAGAAGGTCAGAAAAAAGATTAAGGCAGTTAATTGTGCGAATTGCTTAAACCTACAGCAGACGATCAAGTAAGGGTTATAATTCTTTGATGTATTAATACCTAATTCTGAAATTCTGCCTTCCTGAGAAGAGTAACCCTAATTTAAACATTGATTGACTTCCAGGCACCATGCCAAAACCATATAGCTCGACCATAGCCTTCTTTAAAGCGTTTGTGCTTGGTTGGGCCCTGATTTTTTTTTGTTTGTTTCAATTAAATATAAAACTAGGTGTAATCACACTGATAATAACAGAGATTGTCATATTTTTTGATTCCACACTGGAAGAGACACCATTACCTCACTTCCCATTTTCAAATAATGTCCTTACTGTACCAAGATTGGTCATATACATTACAGCGTTCTATTAAGAGGTTTTACGAAAGGTGTGCTTGGGTGTATTTGTTTCATAAAAGTGGACTTAATCAAAGAAAGATTCATCATGGACAAAAAGGCTTAAAGAAGCTTGCCAAACAGTTATATTCACTCAACAGCTGCTACAAAAGAGTTTAATCATTTCAACAACCTCCTTGTTCACAAGCCCTCTGTAACAATATGTCGTAGCGATGAATCTTGAGGCTGGAATGAATTAACAAGGTCTTTGTTACATCAGCGAATGTTTCCCAATGTGGTGCTCCCTTAACCAGTCAGCCAAAAACTGCTGGTGAAGAGAACACCATGAAAGATGACAAAGCAAATGGAATGCCTGTAATGCAGACATTGTAAATAAATAAACAGGTAAGTAAATGAAAACACATTCCCCTTTGTTGCAACATTAAAAACTACAACCAAGGACAATATACAAATGTTATGGAAATGGTAAGTAATGAACACAATTCACTTAAAGAGAAGGCTATTCAAACACATTCTAAAGGTGTAAATGTGCAAAAACAAGAGTCAAAATGCAAATTAGTCTGTGTACCATCAGCTTGGCAAAAGGAATAATGAATCAGTCACTTTACTTTACAGAATTCTGAAGGTAACTAGAGGGTCTGCTCAGTCTATGAATTCGACGAAGCATTTTGCTACCCCTGCTAGCATTTACTTTGGGACTGATTTTACTTTGACTGTGATTTCTATCATCCACACTGGTACTATTTATATAAGTACCACTACATGCATTGTTCACCACCTCCTCATTTCTCATCAACATGTAACCACTGCACCCTCATTCTTATCCACACTCCTTGAGACCTCACACCTAACATATTTTGCAACTCTCCTCCCATTCCACTGCTCACCATTTCTTAACACTGCATGCCACCTATGTACGTCTTGCACTTCAAACTAACCTCAAAACGTTGTTAACCCCTTCTTGACACGTCCCGCCTTTACATTCACAAAACCACCAGGTACCATTTTAGGACTGTATTTGATCACAGGATGCTCTTTATTGGCTTGAACACTACCTCCTTCAACCACATTTTGTATCCATCAGGGATTGAGCTTAGTGATAGGTTTCCTTCTATTCTGAACAGAACTTCCCCAGTGGCAGAGTTTTAGTGGTGTGATATGCCCAAAACACATCTTTAATTATGCTCTCCACATCTAATCTGATTGCTCCTGCCAATTGTCACGCACCTTTAATAATGTTCTTTGCCCTTTCCACAATTTCTTTTTTATGTTTTATGTCACAAGAAAATAATAAATCCTTCATACCACTTCATGTCAATTGAGTCCTATTATTTGTGATCAGTACTACTGGAAACCCCTCCTCATAGAACACGTCACGTATAACGTATGGTCCTTTTTGCAGAAATAGCAGTTCAAATTTCACCACCAACCGTCTGGAATGCGCATCTACCATTACCATGTCAAACCTTTTTCCACAGTTTAGATTTGACATTCACCCCTTAAAGTCCATACACACACTATGCCAAGGTACTCCTGGGTCATGTATACTGTCTAAGTCTGCCTGTGTACCAATTTTCTATCTTTTGTCACTCTCCACTGACTGTACAATACCATTATCCATAGCTGGCCACCAAAACTCCATTAACAACCTCTTCTGTACCTCTACCGGCAGCACAATCTTGTCACCTCTCATTATCACTCTACCCTCAACTTCAGATAACTCATCAACAGTTATACAAAAAGGCTTTAATGCAACAGGTAACACACTTTCTCTCCTTCCTCCCTTTCTTATTCTTTCCACAACACCCTTTAGCACCACATCATTGTCCATGGCCCTGGACCATTCTGTTTCTCTCACAGCACCCTGAGTCCAAGATAGTACATTTTCCACACTGGCCACAGCACCATCTTGATTATTATCAAACACTCCTCTCTCATCTACCTATTTCCAGTTTACCGGTAAACAAGGCAAACAATATGCCTGTACATTTTTCCAACCAGGAATATGTTCAATTGTGTAATTATACTCTTGTAGACAGGAAGTCAGCCTAGTCAGTCTGGCAGAACCTTTGCCTGCCCCTCCCAGAGACGATATCTTCATAAGTAGTTTGTGATCGAGACGTAAAATGATGTTGCTACCCCAAATGTATGTCCTAAAGCAGTAGTGCCCAACCTGTGGCCTAGGGACCCCTAGGGGTTCCTGAAGCCTCCTCCGGGGGTCCATAACGTTTTAGCAAATTAACTAATATTAACAGATTAATAAAGTGCATATAAATAAAGTGGCTAAATGTACAACTGAACATTTGAAAAAATACTGTTAATGTCAAGGAATATGAAACGAGGCTAAAAATTAAATTAGAATCCTCAGATTGATTTGTGGACGCAGTGCAGGTGCATCAAACAGAATATAGTATGGACAATGCCTGACTTCAATTGAATTTAGAGAAGCTCCAACTTTCCTATTAAACTTATTTTTTTAATTGTGTCTGCAAAATAAAAATACAGTGTTTTGTCATTTGTGTATGTGTTTGGTAGAATGCTTGTTTCTGTATTATTTTTGTGTTGTTTTGGGGGTCAGATCATCAGCAATGTTAAGGCCTGGGACCCCGGCTTCCATTAATAGCTCAATGGGGTCCCTGAATTTCAATAATAATTCAGTGGGGGTTCCAAGTTTCCAGTAATGTTAAGGTGGGGGTCCACAAAAGTCAAAAGGTTGGGAACCACTGTTCTAAAGCATTCTAAGCCCCATGCAGATGCTAAAGCCTCTTTTTCAGTCAATGCATAATGTCATTCAGTTGTTGTCAATGTGCATGAAGCAAAAGCTACTGTTTTTTCAGTAGACATGTGCATCTGCCTCAACACAGCCCCAAAGCAGCACTGGCATCAACGGTAACAATAGATTTTTTCATTGCATCAAATGGAACTAAGATACCAGCTCTACACACTTCATCTTTAATCTCTGGAAACAATCTTGTTGCTCAACATTCAGTGTAAAATTAGCTCCTTTATGAATATGTTTTTTTAAACACTGTCTCGCTAGCAAAGCTTCTGGAATTTTTTGAGTAAAATTCTAATAAGCCAAGGAGGGAGGGAAGCTGATCTTTGTCATTGATTGTGGGGCAGATGTTATAGCAAGTAACAAATGTCTCTTGGGTTTCACACTATCAGCACACAATGTATGTCCCAAATACTCAATTTCTTTCACCCAAAATTCACGTTTCTCTTTTCATAGTGGCATGCCTACCTCAGATAACCTATCCAAAGCCAATTTTAATTAATGTAACATTGTGGCTTTCCGCACTATCTCCAAAAACTCAAATATCCTCCATGAATCAGATGACATTGTCCAAACTCCAAAATACTTTGTTCATCATCCTCTGGAAGGCATTTGCCCCTAATTATAGCACAGACAGCATCCTTGTGAATCCATATGTGTCGTTCTGTAGTAATAAACACAGTTAAGGGGTTGGATTTTTCATGACGGTGATGGTGGTATGCATGTTTCAAATCTAATTTTGAAAAATACTTTGTCCCCTTTAGCAGCAATACAAGCTCATTGTTATTTGGAAAATTGTCTGCTACAATGTTCTGATTTAAACTTCTAAGGTCCACACAGAACCTCAATTTTACATTACTTTTTTGTTGTTGTAAGCACTGGAGAGATACATTTGGATGTTTCAATTGGTTCAATCACCCCGCTCTTGAGCAAATCCATAATAGTGTTTTATCTTCTTCTCTACAAGAATTGGTACCCTCCTGACCTTGTGTTGTGAGGGAACAGCTTCCTGTTTCAACGTAATCTGATGAATATACCCCTTCAACTCTCCCATTTTGTCCCTGAAAACATTTTTTGCTCCTTGTAAAATGTCCTCACATGTGGTATCTTCAGACCACCATCACTTGGGTGGGTGCCCATGGATAGTGTGAAGTCCATATTGATGGAACCACCTTATAATGGCTGTGACTCTGCCACATATTTCTTTTCCCTTTACTTGTCTGTCTTTAAATACAATATCTGTAATCCTGTACCCAATAATATCTATCTTTTCTCCTTGTTATCCACCTGGATTGATGTATTTGGGTAACAACCGTACATGAGGCCATTCACTTATAAACATTTATTTTGAAATGATGGTATACAGTGATTCCAAGACAACCATTAACTTCACTGTCTTGCCCCTGATTGTGAATAGTGCCTTCGGTCTGTTTAACCTTCCCATGATACCCTGCTTATCATTTAATCACAATACTTTGTGTCTGTCACCAAACCCTATGTATCCGTAGTGTTTTCTGTTAACGTGGCTACACTTTCTTAGCGCCTTTGTCTTTACTCATTCCGGTACAGAGCCCTTTGTGTCTTTAATTTGTTGTCCTCTGTCACCCACTGGGGAACGCTGTCTTCCTTACGCATCCAGTCTTTTTTTTGTGAAGTTTTGATGTGCTGTTGGCAACACTCTTTGTTGCTATGGTGACAAAGCAAACAACCTTAAAACCTGGGATTGTGACGTCAGGAAAATAAAAATGTTGCTCGAGGTAGGCTGGTGAATACGTTATAAAATGTTATAAGTAAACGGTTCTTCTACTCTTGTCACACATCGATGGGCCCAAATGCCAAAAATGCCCATAAAAAGAAGATGGCCCATACGCTTATACTAAACAAAAGTAATTAAAAAAAGAAATTCAATAAACACTTAAGTTCGGCATGCTTTCCTTTTACTTTCTTTCCTTTTGGTTCACCGAATTCACAATTAGGGATAAAGCTGGGGAGGCTGAACTGGTCAGTCGTCGCCAAAATTGGATCGATAGGTCATAATGATGAGCCTTGATGCAGAAATTAATTAATCAGGCCTTTATTAGATTAGCCAAGACATCCCAACATGGTGCTCCCTTCAGCAGAGTCTCAAAATGATTTTAAACGTGCTTAATGATGTTGTGTTCAGAAATTAGGAAAAAGTGTCAATGTATCAGACATAGGGGGTCATTTTGACCTTGGCGGACGGCCTCCCGCCGCTGAATGACCGCACCGCGGTCAAAAGACCGCGGCGGCCATTCAGACATTTCCTCTGGGCCGGCGGGCGCTCTCCAAAAGAGCGCCCGCCGGCCCAGAGGAAATGCCCCTGCAACGAGGACGCCGGCTCAGAATTGAGCCGGCGTAGTTGCAGGGGTGCGACGGGTGCAGTTGCACCCGTCGCGTATTTCAGTGTCTGCTTAGCAGACACTGAAATACTTTGCGGGGCCCTCTTACGGGGGCCCCGCGGCACCCCCTACCGCCATCCTGTTCCGGGTCTGGATGGCGGTAGGGGGTGTCAGAATCCCCATGGCTGCGAGCGCGCTCCGCAGCCATGGAGGATTCACAAGGGCAGTGGTAAACCGGCGGGAGACCGCCGGTTTACCCTTTCTGGCCGCGGCTGAACCGCCGCGGTCAGAATGCCCTCGGGAGCACCGCCAGCCTGTTGGCGGTGCTCCCGTGGTCGGTGACCCTGGCGGTCACCAGCCGCCAGGGTCAGAATGACCCCCATAGTGTTGTCACAGTCAATAAACTAAAGGAGAGTAATCAAGCTCAAGTGGGCACCTAAACAGGTACAATAAGCAAAAAAGGGCCCAGATGGGCTTCAGAGGTAGTGTAGGTTTAAAGTGTCTTAATGAGGACGTAGATATAAATATAAAAGGAGGTGTGGATACAAATTATCGCCAAAGAAAGACCATTAAATGTTCAAAAGGAAAATAAACAGGAGTAAGGACAAAATTAGCATAGTCAGAGAAGGACAAGATATAAATTCTTATCTCCCGAAGACTGTGGAGCATCCACCTCCCTGGCTCCCTTTCCAACCCCTCTTAGCAAAATAATAGAAGATAAGTGATTAAGGGTACTTCTGAAAAGTGTTAAAACAGTACTATTAAAAGTCACAACCGTTACGTATGATTGAGAGTCCATGCTGCAGAAAAAAATCGCACCTGCACAATGCATTAATCCTAGCGTATATATAATTATTCCACATTCAACCCCTTGGGGGTCCTGGTTTCCAGATCAATTATGTATCTTGATTTCAACCTCCTCAAGCCACATTGCCAATGCCCGTCCTGTACAATGGGTAGTTTTGTCTTTACAGAAAACTGAAGAAACTCACTTTTGCTCTACAGTTCAGTTTTGAAATGTAATGCAGTAGGGTAGTGAACACCATTGTGTCTAGTTATTCTCAAATGTTCCTGTGATTTCTTTTTGACTAAATGAAAGTGCTACCCGCATGCTGTTTACAACATGGACATATAAGAACATATCCCACAAAGTCAGATGTACAAGTAATATATTAGTTAAATGTTTAGGTTTTTTCGATCCATCCAATTTTTATCTGTCAGTTTACTGTACGTTGAAGTGCAGATTTCTGATCCAACAATCATCAAAACATCCTGGAAAGGAATGAAAGTTTTCTCAAGTTTTATGTAGAAAAAATGTTCCGTCATGTTCTTTAGATGTATTTGTGACTGATGTCATAACACCAATGTCGTTTTTTCTTAAAAAAAAATGCTTTGTCATAGTTTTCACATGTATTTGTGACTGGTGTTCTGAAGAGGTGTGATGTTGGCTTTATGTTCTTCTTGATTTTTTATTTATTTTACTTAAGTGACGATTTGAGGACTTACAATATAGCAGTTCACCATTCAAATTTAACCCCCACAGTTCCCGAGCAAAACATTTTGATTTTATGTGTTTCTGTTTTTATTATGATTGCGTTGGCAATTTGATTGTCAAATAATGTACTCTGGATGTCACACCGCGTTGGGTGGGTGATACGTGCAAGGTATTATGCTAGGTTATAATGGATATCGTTGGTGCTATGATAGAGGGGCTCACCAATCAAATATGGAGCACATATTTCTCGAGCATAATGTGTTAGAAAGCTAATTTTTAGATTCTTTGTTTTTACACGATGGTTCTTGGAGGTAATGAGATTGTCGAGTTTTGATGGGGTATTCAATTGACACTATTCCATCTTTGGTTATTGTTGTTTCATAGTACTGGTCGCATGCACAAGCCGAGTCAAAGAGGTAGTTGTGTCTCAAGTTAAAGTTCTCCCAATGACCTTGTTTTGCGGGCAACTGTGGTTAAAACACTCGGGCAGTTACGCAACGTTGGGAGAAATGTGGTTCAGCATGTGCTGTTTCCATCACCGTTTCGTTGGTCATGTTGGCGTTGTTTTTATGTGAACGTTTTGAGCTTTGTGAGCAGATTAGGTGTGTCAGAAATCTTATTCTCGGCACTTTGATGCTCTTTGGTTTTGTCAGGTGCATGGTAGGAGAAATATAGAGTTGGTTGAGGATTAATTGGCAGGGACTTCAGCGTGTGGTTAGGGCGCTGTGGTGCCTTTTAGTGTAATGCGCAGATTGTTTGAGACGTATGTATTTATTTTAGGTCTATGCAGTGCTTAATATTGGGATGAAAACGAGTGGTTCAATGTGCGAATGGTGACTAAACTCACATCATCTTATATTAGCATAGGAATTTTGATACAGGCACATTATTTCCCACAGTTGAAAAGATGATCATGTTGATTGGTCTTGTTTTGTTTCCCTATGTGGAATAATACATATTTCGATGATGCTTTCCAAGTTCTGTATTTTTTTACAGTGGCACCCCTGATGAAGGGTCTGTGACTCGAAATGTATTTGATTTCTAAATCAAGAGTATTGCAATATTGTTGACCGCGTATGACAATGGAATTGAATGATGCAGTCCATTTTTGCATATCAACTCACACTTAATAATGAAAAACAGGAGTAAAATTATCCCTTTTGAAGAAAATTGTGATGACATCATGAAAGTGTCTAAGCCTGCAAATGTTGATTCCAGTGTTTTTTCGAACTGATATGCACATTTGTGCTATCAGCAGTCAAAGTAATTATTATTGTCTTCATAGACCAGGGGACATACTAAGCCAGCACAGCTTGGATTCTTCTTGGATTTAGAGTTTGAGAAAAATGTGTGCGCTATCCAGATCTTAAATTTGGAGAAGGAAAAGTGAAAATAGGTGTTAGATCACAGAAAATATAAAGGAAAGAACTATGCCACTAAAGGGGAAGAAAATAGCTAACCTTGAAGAAACTGAAAATGAGGAAGATAAGGGGAAAAAAGAGACAATATTATGTGGCTTACTTTTCTCTTGTTAAAGTGAACTTGATGTTACACTAAACATAAAACAAAACAATCCTGGCCCTAGGTGTATTTGGCCCAAAAGCAATTTTGAATAGTGTTTCACATGGATTTAATTTTGTGCCCAGTGTGAGGAAGTCAGTTCTGGCCCTTAACCTTCCCACCACCTCTCAATTTTTTTTTTTATTGGAACCTCTTGTTTTTTAATCGCTCAGTGAGTGAGACCCCCAATGGAGCCTCACCCACTGTAGGCTTCTGTCAAAATGGATTTTAACAGTAACTGGCAGTAGCCACCATTTCAAATAATGTCCACTGCTGTGCAATTGGGGTAAGACGTCTCATACATGCCTGTACACGTGTGCAGGCTATTGTCTGACTCTGTAAAATATTGGTGGGAAGAAGCTAAGAGAAGTTGTCTTGCAGATGACCACTTAATTGTACCATCTTGAAAAATCACAAAAAGTGGAATAGGGGTGGGTCGATATTTATGCTTCTTCCAGGAAGGGACAGTTAGGGGTGATGTACCACCCCTGGATTGGGTAGTGTTGTCCACCTTCTTGAACCTTCTACCTCAACCTTTAAACCCTTGTAGGGGGACAGAGACTTTGAGATTACAGGGAGCCACAGAAGAAGAAGGCCAGATGTGCTGGCTGCTCTCCAGAGCTAGCAGTACTGACATCCTCACTCCATCTCGCGAATTGTAGACAATGGGCTTGCTGGGAATCATGAAGGAGAGGGTTTCTTTGGACTGTTATTGTGGTGGATACCAATGAAGTCCCACTGACTACTGCTGTAAACCTAGTTATCCTGCCAGTGGCCAGGAGACCTTGGGGTCTGAGAACTGTAGGCAGAAAGTGTATTCTGCTTTGATGACCATGGGTGCTCCCGGAAGGACAGCATAGGCTAGGAGACTAACAGTGGCAAGGGTAGCTCCTGAACATTCAACAGCTTCTTTCTGCTAGAAGAAAGCATCCATATTCAGGGTCAGTGTAAAAGTGCTGGTTAAGGCATCCAGAGAAACAGCCAAATAATTTGAGTCAAGAAGTGCCTGGATTTACACTCCTTGGGGTTGGAACGGAAATGTTCTCTGAGGGAGAAAGACATGTACCCCTGCCCTTAGTGTTGTCTGGATACCTAATGCTGATTTTGTGTTATAGGTGATCCCGGATCATCCATGTGTGCCATGACATAGGCCTATCTCACGGATTCTGGTCTTGTTGGACCATGAGGCACATCCAAAATAGCGATGGAAGGCTACCGTCTTCACCAGGAGTTAAGAAGCACAAGTGCGGTGGTGGCAGCATACAGTGTAATGAACAGGACCTTTTTACGCTGTGTCACTGGAATGAGGCCCACAGGTTTACTCACCTTTTTAAAAGTTCTGCTGCTGTGTGCTTAACTCACCCTTAGCCTACATCAGGTAGATGTGGAGTGCTGCATAGTGCAGGTGTAGTGATTCTTTGCTGATTGTATGTGTATCTGGGAAGAGTACAGTACACAGATACAGCAGTACTGTGTAGTACATGTGTGTTTGGTGCATGTACTGGGTGTATAATATGCCTGTGAGGAATACATGACATGAAAGATGTAGCACTGTGCAGTGCATGCACAATGAGAACATGTGCAGGGTGTATGCGTATTACATACAATACATGAAGGGTGAAGTACTGTTCAGTGTGCATATGGTCTATTTTGGGAAGCCCAGGACTGCCTGGTTAAGACATGAGAGGCAGAGGAATCCCCCCAGGTATATTTGTAGATTGCGGCATCCCTGTGAGCTGGGTGGGACACACAATAAAGGGAAAAGGAAGAGACTCCTTTACACTTCAAAAGACTATTGTTTGATTCAGTTATAGATCCCCAGTAAGGGACTTGGACACATCTCAGGAAGAGAAATGGGGCTGATAAGGGAATCATAAAGAGTAGGGTTGGGGGGCTGGGATTAATTTTTTTTTGAAGCACATATAATTGTGGCTGATATCCAGGCGTGAACTCTGGTCACTCCTATGGGTGTGGACTCTAGTCACTCCCCTGGGTGGTCTTGTGGGAAGATCTGGTTCAGAGTCCTGCCTGCTGTGACTGACATCCTTCATGAGGAAAGAAAAAAAATATAAGTGTCCACTCCAAAAGAAGTAGAATCCAACATCAAACTTCAAACACTCAGACCTAAATCATATTTGGTGTCTGGAAAAGGAATAAAAGAAGGGGAGGTTGAGTTCCCAAAAATGTGTCCTCTTCCAAGCAGCCAGATGGTCTGTGTGAGACCACTGCAAGACTTCTTCCTATGACCAGGACGGGGGGCGAGGCCTGCTAGTCTCCCTGTTGAGTAAGGGGGCATCACCCAAGAGAACCATGACCACCTGCCCTGGAACCTGGAGCACCAGTGCCTGCCTGCCTACAAAGACCATTGTGCTCTGTGAGAAAGAGGACAGCATTGGAGAGAGAGGAGTCCAGTGGTAATCCCTACTGTGAGGACTCCCTGTGTGAGGTGTAATGATTCAGCTGTGCACTGATCAGGCTGTAGCCCATGTGGAGGAATGTTTTTGGTGACCCCCGTATGCCAGGAGAGGGCAGTCATACATTGAGCCAAGCATTGAGTGCTGTGCGGAGGATGTAAAACCCACACGGCCTCATTGTGGTGACCCCCCTTATGCCAGAGGGAGTCACCATTAAAGTAGTTGTATGACCCGCATGCCGGACTCATGAACACCTGAGACGCAAACACTGTGTGTAAGGAGAATTCACTGTGGTATGGTCATTCGCACATGGGGAGTCTACATTGTGTCTGGAAGGTACCTCTGCAATTCTTTGTGCCAGGAGAGGCTGCCGGGACAAAATCACCAAACACTTTGGGCCATCATCCAAGACAGGAATGAGGCTGCGACTTGCTCGTCTATCCGTACCACAAGATCTTCCCTGACTGACCCCTGAGGACCAGGAGTACTCTGAGGAGAATGACAGGCCTTTGCGGAACTCCAGTCGGGGGCCAAAGGATTGAATTCCCCATGCTAGGGAGAACTTGACTTACCACACTGCTTTGAGCTAGAAGCTGAACCGATTGCTGGGGAGAGCTGTGCATGCCACTCTGGAGAGTGAGCCTGTGCCCACCTGATGCTGCCGTATGTACTGCGAGCAGCTCAATTTACTCAATGACCGCACCCGTTGTAATGCTGAATGCTTTCGAGCTGTATGAGAGGGTAAGGCTTGAACTGGGTCTGTGGGTCCCAGGGGACTTGCTGCTTAAAGTGCTGTGGCACCATAGACACTTCTGATACTTTTGACTAAGATCCTAAAGAGCAAAAGGGAACTCGTGGATACAGCCAAGTAGTATGCATTCCCTCAATGCAGCCACCAGTGAATGGGAAATAAACCCAACATGTTACACATAGGAGGATGGGACAGGGACTTGCCCAACAACTACTAGAATTTAGACCTTAAGGGAGATTGTGTTCTTGCTTCTGAATGTCACATTCCTTTGCATGTGTAGAGTTAGAAATAAAATACTACTTTTTCTTATAAAAGTAAGTATTTGGTGGGACATTGATTTATTTTTCACTTATGAGTTGTGTTCACTGACCTGTATTTACATTCCCCCAAGGGAGTCTTGAGTCCTTGATCACAACAACCACTGAGAGTCAAGTGCAGAAGGGATAATTGGCCCAGTTGAGTGGGATCCATAGTAGCTAGGGCCCAATAACTCCTGCGTACCCTGTGGCCCACCTAAATATTGTTTTAAAAATATCATATTATGCTGCCATAGTTTTGTGGGAAAGATAGCAAGGACCAAAATATCTACAAAGTAAAGTTATATAGATAAGAATAGGTGCTGTCAAATTTGGTGCAATTCCGTTTAGTAGTTATTGAGGAATTGCTGTTCAATTTTCCTAAGGAAAGATGAATGAGGAAAACATGTTTTGATATTCAACCCCTCTTTTTCACAGCTCCCCCCCCGTTTACAGATCAACCCATAACTTTCCAGGAAGGAGCAGAGGCTTTTTTAAAAAAACGTTTTGTGAAGATTCATCAAATGTCAAACTTATAAACAAACCAAAAAATGCTTTTCCTATGAAAATGTGGTCCTAGCTAAAACTATCCAGTGGCAACCACCACTGGGTTATAGAAGATGAATCTTCACAAAACGTTCCCACAAATTTGTCCACCACAGCTTCTGAGTGATACTTCAAAAAAAGCTGAACAAAATGACATCACATTTTGCAGAAAGCTAGATCATGGTCATGGAAAGGCTCAATTTAATTATTTTTGTTTGGAGGAAAGGGTGTGTGACCCCCCCACCTTGAGCCTTCAGGATGCCCCAGGATCGACATCCCCTTGGGCTGATAGGTAAATTTATGGGAAGGAAGAGCCCCTTCCCTCCCTTTAAATGCTCCCACGGACCCCGTTCCTCAGGGTTAAAATTATATTTAGAGGAGGGGGATATGCATTCTCCCTGAGATATTTTAAGGCCCCAGGACCCCATAATCCTGGGTCTCTTTGTCTTTAATGGGGAGGGAGCATGCCCCCCCGCCCTGAGCCATTTTTAGGCCAAAAACCCCGTCCCCCAGCGGCACTATACTTTCTATGGTGATGGAGGCATGTGGCCCATCTGTTTGAGGCATAACATGGCCCTGGGGTCCGCATTCCATGAGACCAAAGCAACTTCAAGTTGCTGTGGGTGCCCTGTCCCACCTGGGACACCCACAGCATGTACATTGCCTGAAGGCTGCGTCAGGAGCCTTTGGGCCCCACATGACCCTTGCCAGGTCCTCTGCCTGCACTCTCCGCGGGGTGCAGTGGGAGCTGGCTAAATATTCTTTTCCCACTCTGCGGGAGCAGTTTTTCTCTGCTCCAGCCAGGTAAAATCGAACCTGTGTTCCCTGCCCTCAAGAGTTCTAGCAGGGAGTTGAACGGGTTTCCTGGGACACCACTTATTTGGGCCCCCAAGGATGGGATCCCTGACACCACTGACTTGCTAAAGGAAGAGGGTCCCCACACCCCACCTCCCCTTATGAAGTAATTCAGTCCTTGGGTATGGGGTACCCAGGGCCCTTTGGAGGCTTGGGGAGAGCATCCACAACCCCCTCCCTTTTTAAAAAGTAATTGACCTCGGGGAATTGGGTCTTCAGGGCCCTTTAAAGGCTCAGGGAGTGGCGGCACACACCCCCTCTTCACTTAAAAAATAATCAGCCCTAAGCATTGGAGACCCCGGGGTCTTCTAAAATCTCAGGAAGGGGGTCACGCATCTGCCTCCCTCCGAACAAAGTGATGGCCTTAGGGAATAGGGTCCCCAGGGCCATGAAAATTCTCAACGAAAGGGGCACACATCATCCTCCCAAAATAAAAAATAAATAAAAAACTGTGAATGTGAAATGAGCGCAGTAGCCACTCTTTTCACATTCACTGCTCCAGCTTCGGAGCACCCCAAGTACCCTGCAATGTTTTTTTTGTAAAATATTTCTGATGGTGGTAGTGCCCCTAATAACGGCATTGGCCCTACTATGCTTTTTTTTAATGTTGTGGGGGCAGCAGGGAGTGCGGCAGCCCCCCAGCCACATTGAAAAAAATGCAGGAAGGCTCGTGGATCATTGAGTGAATGACCGCAGGAGAGCTTACCATATTTTTAAACTTCTGCAAAATGGAGCTTTATGTTGTTCAGGTGGTGTGCATGATTAGCGGAGGCTGGCCTGGCTTGTAGTGGGTACCAGTGGTACTTACACCTTGTGCCAGGTCCAGTTATCCCTTATTAGTGTAGAAGAGGTGTTTATAGCAGCATAGGCTGATAGAAGGTAGCTATGGCAAAGCAGCTTAGGCTGAACTAGGAGACATGTAAAGCTCCTACTATACCACTGGTGTCATATGCACAATATCATAAGAAAACACAATACACAGAAGTACTAAAAATAAAGGTACTTTATTTTTATGACAATATGCCAAAAGTATCTCAGTGAGTACCCTCAGTATGATGATGAGATATATACACAAGATATATGTACACAAACCAAAATTATGCAGATAATAGCAAAAGGAAGTAATGCAAGCAATGTAAAATTACAGTAGATTACAATAGGAGCACATAGGTATAGGGGCAACACAAACCATATACTCCAAAAGTGGAATGCGAACCACGAATGGACCCCAAACCTATGTGAGCTTGTAGAGGGTCGCTGGGACTGTAAGAAAACAGTGAGGGTTAGAAAAATAGCCCACCCAAAGACCCTGAAAGGTAGGTGTAAAGTGCACCTGCTACCCCCATAGAGCACAGAAGTCGTGATAGGGGTATTCTGCAGGAAGAACAAACACCAGCAATGCAACAACAGTGGATTTCCGGACCTGAGTACCTGTAAGACAAGGGGACCAAGTCCAATAGTTGCAACAGTGTCGAGAGTGGGCAGGAGCCCAGGAAATGCCAGCTGAGCGTACAAGGAAGCTGCCACCAGTTGGAAGAAGCTTGGAGTTCTGCAAGAAAGAAGGGGACTAGGAACTTCCCCTTTGGAGGATGGATGTCCCACGTCGTGAAGAAGCTTGCAGAGGTGTTCCCACGCAGAAAGACCGCAAACAAGCCTTGCTAGCTGCAAGGGTCGCGGTTGGGGTTTTTGGATGCTGCTGTGGCCCAGGAGGGACCAGGATGTCGCCACTTAGATGAGGAGACAGAGGGGGTGCCCAGCAAGTCAGGGAGCCCTCACAGAAGCAGGCAGCACCCGCAGAAGTACCTGAACAGGCACTTAGAAGAAAAGTGAACCAGAGTCCACCCAAAGTCACAAAAGGGAGTCCCACAACGCCGGAGGACAACTCAGAAGGTTGTGCACTGCAGGTTAGAGTGTCGGAGAACCCAGACTTGGCTGTGAACGAAGGAAATCCTGGAAGAGTGCACAGGAGCCCGAGCAGCTGCAAATCACGTGGTACCCAGCAATGCATTCTAGCCTGGGGAGGCAAGGACTTACTTCCACCAAACTTGGACTGAAGAGTCACTGGACTGTGGGAGTCACTTCGACAGAGTTGCTGAGTTGCTGAGTTCCAGGGACCACGCTCGTCATGCTGAGAGGGGACCCAGAGGACTGGTGATGCAGTCTTTTGTTGCCTGCGGTTGCAGGTGAAAGATTTCGTCGATCCACGGGAGATTTCTTCAGAGCTCCTGGTGCAGAGAGGAGGCAGGCTACCCCCAGAGCATGCACCACCTGGAAACAGCCGAGAAAGCCGGCAGGATGAAGCGATACAAGGTTGCTAGTAGTCATCTTGCTACTTTGTTGCGGTTTTGCAGGTGTCCTGAGCAGTCAGTGGTCGATCCTTTTGCAGAAGGTGAAGAGGGAGATGCAGAGGAACTCTGGTGAGCTCTTGCATACGTTATCCGGTGAGATCCCCAAAGCAGAGACCCTAAATAGCCAGAAAAGGAGGTTTGGCTACCTAGGAAGGAGGATTGGCTACCAAGAGAGGTAAGAGCCTATCAGAAGGAGCCTCTGACATCACCTGCTGGCACTGGCCACTCAGAGCACTCCAGTGTTGAACAAACACCTCTGTTTCCAAGATGGCAGAGGTCTGGGACACACTGGAGGAGCTCTGGGCACCTCCCCTGGGAGGTGCAGGTCAGGGGAGTGGTCACTCCCCTTTCCTTTGTCCAGTTTCGCGCCAGAGCAGGGCTGGGGGATCCCTGAACTGGTGTAGACTGGCTTATGCAGAGATGGGCACCATCTGTGCCCATCAAAGCATTTCCAGAAGTTGGGGGAGGCTACTCCTCCCCAGCCCTCACACCTATTTCCAAAGGGAGAGGGTGTTACACCCTCTCTCAGAGGAAGTCCTTTGTTATGCCTTCCTGGGCCAGGGCTGCCTGGACCCCAGGAGGGCAGAAACCTGTTTGAGGGGTTGGCAGCAGCTGCAGTGGAGACCCCGGAAAGGCAGTGTGGCAGTACCCGGGTTCTGTGCTAGAGACCCGAGGGATCATGGAATTGTCACCCCAATGCCAGAATGGCATTGGGGTGACAATTCCATGATCTTAGACATGTTACATGGCCATGTTCTGAGTTACCATTGTGACGCTGTACATAGGTAGTGACCTATGTACAGTGCCCACGTGTAATGGTGTCCCCGCACTCACAAAGTCCGGGGAATTTGCCCTGAACGATGTGAGGGCACCATGGCTAGTGCCAGGGTGCCCACACACTAAGTAACTTTGCACCCAACCTTCACCAGGTGAAGGTTAGACATATAGGTGACTTATAAGTTACCTAAGTGCTGTGGTAAATGGCTGTGAAATAACGTGGACGTTATTTCACTCAGGCTGCACTGGCAGGCCTGTGTAAGAATTGTCAGAGCTCCCTATGGGTGGCAAAAGAAATGCTGCAGCCCATAGGGATCTCCTGGAACCGCAATACCCTGGGTACCCCAGTACCATATACTAGGGAATTATATGGGTGTACCAGTATGCCAATGTGAATTGGTAAATTTAGTCACTAGCCTGTTAGTGACAAATTTGGAAAGCAGAGAGAGCATAACCACTGAGGTTCTGGTTAGCAGAGCCTCAGTGAGACAGTTAGGTATCACACAGGGAACACATACAGGGCACATACTTATGAGCACTGGGGCCCTGCCTGGCAGGGTCCCAGTGACACTTAGACTAAAACAACATATATACAGTGAAATATGGGGGTAACATGCCAGGGAAGATGGTACTTTCCTACAATGATCCCCTTCTGTGGCTGCATTATGTGGCCTGAAAAATGTGAAAAAAAGACTTGAAGACGGTAAAGGCTTTATTGAAAATATTTTTGGGCAGTCACTTTTTTAAACTACAATGTGCAAATGTATAAAATATACATTTAGTTATACTTATTGGTGACTTTTTAAGAAAGACATTAGGTCTGCTTCAGATATGTTGATGTGCTGACCACTTGATCAAGGACTTAAGCCAAATTTTTAGATTTTGTTGTTCTGACTCTGACAAAATCAGTAGGTCTGCCTTACTTAAAATGACACAGTTTATATTGTTACATCACATAGTTAGTTGGAAACACCTGGGGGAGGTTGGGTGCCTGCACGGGGTTGGGTCAATGGTACTGGGAAGCCTTAATGCGGGAATTAGTACCAACAATAATGATGTATACACTCCTGATTCTAGAATGAGGTCAGCGACTCCCATACATACAAAAAGGATACCTTTGTAAAACAGTTTGGTCCCACATCTGAACAGTACCAAAAGAAGTTCCAAGACACACACAAAGACATACACCAATCCTAGGCTGACTTTGTAGATGTCTCAATAAGATCACTAGAGGGCTGGATGAAAGGCAATACAGTCACAACATATAATGGGCTATGTAATCTGATCTTGAAGGAGCACATTTTGAGTGACTGTCACTCAGAGTTAAACCAGTATCTAGTAGATTCCAAGTTGACAAACCCCTGGCAGCTTAGTAAGGCAGCTGACGTGTGTCACAATAGGTGCATTAATAGTCCCAGGCGGTGATAACAAGAAAGGAGGTTCTGCCCCCTCAGATGAAAGAAAGGAGCAACAAGGATAAAAAAATACAAGTTCTTACAAGGGCATTAAAAGTCTACTCAAGAGGGGGAGTCCCAGGCCTTTTTCAAATCAAAATGGTGAGGGTACAAGTGGAAGAGACCTTTTGACCCCTCAAAGGCTGGGATGTGTCTGGACTGCTGCAAGTCAGGACATAAAAAGGAAGACTCAGTCGGTTGCGAGAAATCCTTCATAGTTGGGTATGTCGGCATAGTTTTGAAGCTCTGGCTGCCTTCCAGCATGGTGAAGTGCCGGCAATAGCCAATCATCAATAGCACCAAGGCAGAAGCTCTGAGGAATACAGGAGTCTGCATGACCACAGTGGAGGGCCGGCTGATTTCCGCAGATCAGGTTATCTCAGATACTCTCCAAACGGGAGTCAACGCTGACAATCAGATGAAGTTTCATCCCAAGGCAAGGCAATTGAATACCTTTGAGTGGGGAGGGATTACTAGCATGAAAAAAGTAGCTGGGATCCCTGGTATTCAAGTGGAGTTCCTATGAGAAACTACCTAGAATCCTCTGCTTGTGCTAAGGTAGAAAGGAAGACTCATGCACAAATGTTCAGTTTGCCTGAGTGTGTGTGTGTGTGTGTGTGTGTGGCCACAAAGGACCAGACAGCTCATCAGGGAAGTCAAGGGAGCCTGACGTTTAAAACAATGGCCCAGATTCCAGCACTCAAGAAGAAAGGCAAGTTTTCTGTGAAACCATCCTTGTAATATATCACAGCCCAGAAGGAATCTGACCCCAAAGGGTGGATCTAGAGCTGAAAGGGGAAAAACCTATCCTGAAAGACCTGACAGAACTCCCTCAAATGCATGAGGCAAAAATACCCTACAGGAAGGAATTCTGTCAAGCACAGACAACCTATCCAATCTTAGAAGACCTTCAGCACCAGGCTGGTGTCCAGGAGCAGGTGGATACAAGTGTAACCCATAGATCTACTGGAAGGATGGTGTCATAGAATGAGGCTAGGGACCCAAAGCCTGTAGCAATCAGGAGATTGGTGTCCCCCAACAGTACAGAGCCTTCCTCTTCAACTCGGTCCATGATATCCCAGTGACTGGGCATTTGGGGCAGAACAAAACCTAGGACATGTTGGTCAAATACTTTTACTGGCTCCAGACATCTGAAAAGTTGAAGGAGTTCTGTCACTCCTGCACCACCTGTCAAGCCAGTGGCAAGACACTCGGGCCTCATTTACAACGCCTTTGTGCCACTGTTGCATCATTTGTTATGATACAACAGTGGCACAAGCAGTGCTCTACATTGCTCTACATTTACAAACTGACACATTGGGCCCAATGCGTCATTTTGTAAAGGTTTGTATCACATTATACCTCCACCAGGAATAATCTATGCAAGGTAGGCGTTCCCATGGGAAAAGCTACACAGAACTGATACAGTGAAATATACATTTCACTGCATCATTCTGCGACTTCACTGCATCAGAGTTTTACCGCCTGCTCACAGCAGCCATAAAACTGATGCAGGGCTTTTCTCAATGGGGCCCTTCTGGCATTGCTAGAGTAGCATAATTTTTTGACACTAGGCCAGAAATGCATGCGTTTAGCGCCATAGATGCGTCAGAATTTCTGCTGCATCTGCGAAAACATGCAGCATGGAGCTCTGTGTTGTAAATACAGCACATCCATGGTGTCTTTAGTGGGATGTAGGGCAGCAAAAGACATCTGAAGCATCAAAGCCAATGAGTCGGATTCTTGTAAATGAGGCCCTTAATTCCACTATTTATGGTTGGGACTCTCTTTGAGAGGGTGGGATTGCACTGCAGCTCGCCTGGACCTTACAACTGCCTAAGGGCATAGGTTCACCTTGGTAGTGGTGGACCATGCCACAAGGTACCCTAAATCCATATCTCTGTGGCGGTAGCTACGCCCATGGTGGCCAGGGGCCTTCTGGGTATCTTTATCAGAGTGAGGTTCCAGAAATAGTTAATCTCAGATAGAGAGACAAACATCGTGTCTGCATGTTTAAAGGATATGTGATATGAGTGTGGGGTGATTGTAAAGTTTGCCACCCCTTAAATCTTGTTTGAGAAAAGGAACCCAAACAGAACATTGTTGCCTGCATTCCTGAATAGGTGGGCTGCATGAAGAGGGCTAACAAGAACTTGGAGGCCAACCAGGAGCTTATTGAACACTGGTATGAATCAAAAGCAACCTTGGTAGACTATCATCCAGGTAAAAAAATGTGGGTAGTTGGGACATTGGCTCCCAACGCCTTCTAGGATAGAGGGACTAGGCCCTATATGGTATTGGAAAAGATGGGTGCAGTCATCTGCTTCCTGTATCCTACCAGGGATCCATAGCGGCCAACCATAACTTTTTACTTTGACATAGTCTAACGCAACCAGAAAGATGTAGTTGGGGTTTTGTGCTTTTTGGTGGTATTTTTATTTAAAACTTTCAAAATTTATATTTTCAGTTCCCCTTATTAGATTTTTGTTGTTTTCATTTTATTTTTGAAGATTAAAATATTCTCTATTTTTGAAATTTGAGTAGGATTTTTACTGTGTTGTATTTTTTACTTTTTAACTATGTTAATATTTCTAAATGCTTTACACATTCTCTTAAGTTAACCCTGTCTCCTCTGTGCCATATCAACCAGGGGCTGAGCTCAGGTTTAAATAACTGAAACCAGTACTGGACCGAACAAAAATAATGACATTATTACCTGTATTTCCATCCATCCCAAATAAGAATCTACTTTCTCAGAAAGATGTATTGTTTTGGCTCAGAGGAGGAAAAGAAGCTGCCCTGTTGCAGCTAATACTAAACCTAAGTGGCAGACACCACTGCTATAGCTGTGGCAGGTATGCACTGCTCTCTACAGCACATCTGCAGAATGATCTTATGGACAAAGTAACAGATGTGACATTTAATGGATGAGATTGTCATCCTGCAATAAAGTATTTGAGATGTTTCTTCCAAGTTTGTTTGCAACAAGTGGTTGGATGATCAAACGAGGCACCGTTAAAAAAGTAACTACAGTTTTTTATTAAAAAGTAGAGATTCTGATAAACAACCAGACTTCCTTTTTTGTAGGTCAGGATTCTTGTTTTGACATCAAGGAACATGCATCATCTTCAGTGGAATCAAAACACTATGGGGTCATTATGAGTTTGGGGGATTTTTTTTTCCATCTGCCGAAATTCCAAACCTCCCTGCTGTTTTCTGTCCCTTTTTGAGTGTAGTAACTTTCGAAGTGCAGTTTGTGAAAAGCAATAGGCTTACTATGTTTTGGGTGGGTGCATATTGTTCCCTAAACCACTCCCAAGGTCTTCAGAAAACCATCTTACTCTTCCTTAAAACCCTCCCATTTACTAGTAGGTACACTTCCAGCCGCTACCCTGGCCCATCCCACATGCAACTAAATAGCACACTTACATGTGTGAGGATCTCCCTATAGAAAAGAGAGCGTGGTGAAGATAGAGATTTGCACTCTTTGGTTTGTGAATAGCATTTTGTAGTACTTTAGTACACCTATTGTGTTATTCCTAAACATACTACAGACTACAGTTATAAAATAGGTCCCAATGTGTTTTTGGCTGAAGGAACTTAACATAACCTAGTCATTTCCAGTGAATTGAGATTGCTCTCTTGAGAACAAGCTGTGTGATCTTAAACTTCATAAAATAATGTGACAAAAATCATAGGGGGTCATTATGATTTTGGCAGACCGAAAAGGCTGTCTGCCAAACTCCTGCGGTCAGGTTGACACCAGTGTGGCCGCCTTTCCGCAGACCCCATTAGGAGTTTCCTGCTGAGCCAGCAGGTGGAAACAGTGTTTTCACCCGCTGGCCCAGCGAGAAACAGCCTACAACATTGATGCCGGCTCATAATTGTGCTGGTGGCAATGCTGCAGTGCGTAGGGTGCACCAGCACCCGTTGCGCTGTTCACTGTCTGCCAAGTGCATGGGCAGTACAGGGGCCCCCTTAAGGGCCCCTTTGCACCTGGTCTTCGCCAGCCTTTACATGGCGGTGCTGCTGCCATGTAGAAGCTGGCAGAGAGGGGGTTGTAGTCCCCAGGGCGGCACTGATTGTAGTGCTGCCCTGGTGGATTAGGACCACCAGCAGTCCTTCCTGTGGAGGAAAACTGGCAGTGCTGGAACTCCGACTGTGGCACAACTGTCATGGTTGTAATGTGGCGATTAGACCGCTGCCAAAGCGGTCGGACCACCGCTTCAGCGGCGGTCAGAACGCCAGCGTGACCCTGACGGTAATGAAGGCCGCCAGTGTTGTAATGACCCCCATTGTGTTAAAACTCAGCATTGTTTTATTTCAAAGACCTACAAATTAGCACTTCAAGGCCATAAGTTTTAAATTTACTAAATACATAACTTGTTTTTTCAGAATGTTAGTCCTGCTAGAATCATTATGAGACTCAAAAGGCAAAGGCTTAGATAAGTCTTTTCCCATACTTACTAATGCTCTGTATGAACACTTGTATGGTAGGTTGCAACATAAAACATAGCATTAATTTGCTAATCACTATAATGGCCCATGGGTGCACTGCTAAATAGGTTTGGGTTGTGTGAGTGGAGTGCAAGTTTTAGTAAATATGGGCCTCTATTTCCTTAGGATCTGAACCCAGTGTTTTGTATACAGTCAGTTTGTGGGTTGTGTTGCATTTGCAAGCTTCAGAAACTTGGCTTGTTTGGAGTTGTAGGAACATTTCCAGGAGTAACAATCAGTTCCTTTTACACTGATGTCCTGTAACTTCACATTACTACTGAGCCAAAAAACGAGCTCCAAGCAGCTGGCCTTGGCATTTGATTCTCAGGGTAGCAAAGTTGAGCAGTCCAAAAACTTGCTATAAGAAGCTGGAGGCATGGGCACAGGCTCTCCAGGGCCATGCAGTGAATCTATTCAGTGTCAAAAGCAGACTTTAAAGGCACAGAGTTTGTTAGAAATTGGGTCTTTAGTTGGCATAGGTATGCACCGTGTCCAAGTAGGGACCACAATCCTAGTCAGGGTAAGTCACAACACAACCTAAATTATCCTGTGCTCACCCTTTGGTAGCATGGCACAGAGCCGGCAGGCTTAACTTAGAAGGCAATGTATGAAGTATTTGTGCAGTAACTCATACAGTAACACAGTGAAAACACCACAAAAAGTACTCGACATCAGTTTAGAAAAATAGATAATATTTAATCGACTAAAACAAAACCAAAATGACAAACATTCAATATGCACAACTCAAGATATCACTTTTTAGAGGTTTAAGTAAGTCTTAATCCATAGGAATCAATGGATGTATCTCTTTAGCACAAAGTATTTGGAATGCATCAAAAATAACTACACATTTGGAGACACCATGATATGCTAGAGTCTAGCATATGGTTGTGTCTTTCACACCCACCGCCAAACTCGTAATGACCCCCAGTTTCTATAATTGCCTGGAGTGAGGCGGTCACCCTGTCTTGTTCATCCCACCCTTGTGCTCTCAGTTTTAACTCCCCTCCCCAATGCTCCCAATGCCCCTTGCAGCAGTACCCACCCCACTCATTTGTTAAATATGAGTTGTTATTATTTATTTAAGAGTTTCTGTCAGAGTGCCACCAAGCTGCTCACATCCTTTTTTTGCTAAAACTTGTACTTTTTTCCTATTTTCAATTTACTGATTTTACATGGTCATATGCATATTAGAATAGTAGGTTAAGAATAACAAAATGGCTGCTGAGTGCCACAATGCATATGCATACAAACATCACAATGCACACTCAAACGTTCACTATGATACACCTTCAAGTATCACAATGTATGCTGCATGCAGCATTACCCATGTGCAAGCATCCGCAGCCATCATGTAATGGGTTTAATGTAATAAAAAAACCATTGCAATATTGCTGACCTTGCTTCTGTGTTCAAGCAACAACAGTCTTTTAGAAATGTTGTCTGTTGCCTTTGTCTTTTATAGCTGATACATCTACTACAAGGGAATTAATTTTAAAGGAAGCTTGCAACTTAAAGTTAAGCACACATCCGATTATCAATGGGTCATGGAAAATCTCTCACAGGTTTTATATAGTTAACCCCTGGGTACAAAAAGTTACAAAAGCTGTGTATTTATCACTTTTTCTATTTAACATCTCAGTTCATTCAAAAAGAAGAGGATCAGCAGCAAAACGATAGATGGTGAAAAACCATTCAAATATTGCCTGTACAGCCAATGCCTAAGGGGAAGTCAACTCCAATTCCATTCATATGACATCTATAGGAGTAGTCTGCCTGTGACCTGTGGCTCATACATGAGTTTACAGGATTCAGCTCAGAATTAAGAGAGAAAGACAGAGCTACCATACTTAAAAATTAAAATTGATGATGATTGTGGAAAATTAAACAGAATACCTGACAAAGGTTTTGGTGGTTCCTTGCCATGTCTGAGAACCCCATGTTGGCTGCCTTGATTTTTAGATCCCAAAATGGTTTCATCCATTTTATTCAAGACAAGATCAACATTCTTTCAAAGACTATTAATTTTATCCATGGTCCTGGAAGTTTAGACATTCACTATGAAAAGTTCTAGAAAAAACTAAAGTTCTAAAGAATATGTAACAAAATAATTGTAAAAGATATAAGCAGGAGATTTCTTGGTTGATGCGGTGTACAAAAAGGTCTGGGACAACTACACTGAAATTGAAGATTCACCACTGAAATGAAAAGTGTGCAAGGTGTGGGGTGATCAGCTGGCTAAAGTGAGATGGAATTCCTCACTTAGTAGCCCAGACAGCCTTGACAATATGCCACTGCTTAGCTTCAGCTTAGGATCCACATAGTTAAACAGTAATCACCACGTGATGGGCAGGAGAATAATCAAGGGAGGTCGCTCTGCCTAGTTTCTTCCTGCCTCTGATAAATGCATTTTGTACATGTCCTTGACCTGGATCTCATGTACATTATTTGCATCTGTCTTTCCACTGATGTGTCTTCTGGTTAGACTTACGCTGTTCTGGAAATGTAGTCCCTAATTGGAGAAAAACACCTCTACGTTTTGTACTTTAAAAAACTGCCTCAAGTGGCACACATGCAGAACTTATCTAATGGATTCACACAGCGCACAAACCACATCATAAATGGCCTGCAGTATTCTTCAAACACCACCAATTCATTAGTTCTGGCTGTTCCTCATTGTTGGATGCTGATATTCATCTATAATACACCTCAGGAACATTTGATACAAGGCTAACCACTATGGACCGGAAGTTGGATACATCAAGTGGATCTTTGTGGTTCTAGGTTTTAGCTTCTGACAAAGTCGGCTTTCTTAGAAGTCCATATCCTCCAATGGGGCAATGTTCAATGCTGAAGATGGCAAGGATCCCTCAAGGTCCAATACATTATTGTTGAGCTCTGGCTACATCTTGTGGTTTTGGAGTCAAAAGCTCCAAATGTGCCAAAGCTAGATTTTGCAGCAACCTAAGTACCTTTACCACTAGGATAGATCTTTTGCCTCAATACACCATGCATTCGAGAAGGTGGTGGGACACACTGTAATAATAGACACAAAAGTATCAAAACATTATACAATGGATAATTAGGAAGGTGCAGTAAGTTCCAAGTTTCTTGTGGCGGTAGGACTCTTGGTGGTTAACCGGGACATAGGGAATGGAGGAGAGTAGATCTCCAACATGCTGGGACAGAGGAATGGACTATTCTTCATTTTCAGAAGAAACAGTTTATAAAGCAATGGGATGCTTGAGGAAATATCAGAACAGTTACCTCACTGGTGTCATGAATTGGGCTTGAACGACATGTAATGTGGTGCCCATGTTCCACTTAGTCTACTGCCTAATATTACATTACTTGTTTCTCCCTGTACTGGGAAAAGGCAGAAGAGAATAAGATAATGTATAAAATGCCAGCTGCTTTTAAGTGGCATACTGTGCCTGTTTATTTTAATGTACCTAAAAGTAATAGTATTAAAAAAATGATTTGCCACCTTGACCTGCTCAAAGGGTTTATCTTTGGACTTAGGGCCACATTACAAAGTTGACAGGCTGAGCATCGGCCCGCCAGCTCGTTGGAGGTCTCCCTTTACAAGGTTTCCGCCAGTCCGCCCAGTGGCATTGTCCTCTGTTTCTCACACAGAGGGTGCCCTCAGCACCCTCTGAATCACAGTGTCTGCTGTAGAATCCTGAGAGTGCTGGGCAGTGGGGCCTCTGCGCTTCTGCACTGCCCACAACATGGGGGTTGCTCTTGCTTTTTTGTCTTTTTTATTTTCTGTGGATCCGTAGCGACTCCCGCCAACATTTTATTTTTTAAATACTTTTTTGTTCAGGGGATGGGGGCAGGGAGGGGTTTCCCTTTGGGACCCCAGCACCAGAGCTTAGGGATCAGGGTGTCCCTACCCTTGCCCCTTTTCTTACTTTAATCTTTTTTTCTGGGACTCGGGTGAAGCCGAGTCCCAACATGGCTGCCACCACTTCCTTGTTGAAGTTTTGGCAGCCAGTCAACATGAGTTCGGGAGTGTTCGCAGAGCCTTTTCGTCCCTCTATGTACAAATTTTGGATGTTCTATAATTTCTCAGAAACTGCTGAACAGATTTACTCCAAATAACCAGAAGGTCACTTTCTGGACCAAGAGTTAGCTTTCTGCCAAATTTGGTATAATTCCATCCAATGGCTCAGGCACTATTACTGTATGAAATCCCTATGAAAAAATGCATGGGAAAAGTTGTTTTGGGATCCCTCCTTTTCTGGACCCCCACTTGACGGATCAACCCAAAACTTTCCAGACAGATACTGAAGTGAGCATCGTATTTTTTTGAACATTGGGTGAAGATTCATCAAACGGTACCAAAGTTATTAGCAAAACAAAAAACACTTTTTCAATAGAAACTAGGTCCTAACTATAACTACCTAGTGGCGACCGTCACTAGGTAATAAATATATATAAACATATATATAGATATATTCATTCCTCAAATGGTGGCAAAGATAAAAATAAACCAAAAGATGCATTTTCTATGGAAACACGAGCCTAACTATAACTACCCAATGGGTTTTAGATATATATATATATCTTTTGCCGCCATTTGAAGAATCTTCTTCTACATAAAAAATAAATGTTTTTCAGCTCTTTCCTGGAATGTTGTGGAGTGATCTGCCAGACAGGGCCGATAAAAACAAAAAAGGGACGGTTCTAGAACACATATGAACTTTAGACAGCTACAACTCGTTTACACCAAATGTGGCAGAAAGCTAGATCTTGGTCCAGAAAGAGTGTTTTTTTGTGATTTGGTGTAAATCCATATCATGCTGTGGAGGATTTGCAGTGCTGACAGATTACATGGTGATATATGATTGGCTGGCACCACACTAACAAGGATGTAGTAGCAGCCATCCTAGGACTCAAGACTCAGTCCTGAGTCCTAGGAAATAATTGAAATAAAAAAAAAAAGTAAGGGGCAGCGTAGGGATACCCTTTTCCCATAGGCCAGGTGGTTGAGTCCCAAAGAGATCCTCGTTTGTGACCAAATCATTTTTTTTTAGAAAATCTTGCAGTGGATTCATGGATCCACCAAGAATTCATGGTAAAATTTGTTTAAAAAGCAGAGGCATTCGTGCTGGTTAGACCCCCTCTCAGGTTGGGCTAGGGCTTGAGAGGTGCAGCAAAATCCTTGTTATGGGAAGGGAGGCACCTGGCCACCCCTCCCCAAGCCTCGAGAAGGCCCCACGGACCCCATTCCCCAGGTTTGAAAGTTTTACAAAAGGGAATGAGGCTGCGTGGTGACTGTCCCTGAGCCTGGTAAGGCCCCAGGGACACCATCCCTGGGGCTGGCTTACTCACTGTGTCTCGGGTGACCGCCCCTCTGCACCTCCGCACCTGGGACACAGTGGTTTCCCTACCCAGAAGAGTGCTTGAAGGAAAACAGAAGTCTGCGCCTGCCTGGTGGAAGCTTTGAAAATGCTTCCGTTTGGTGGGAGCAGACTTCTGTTTTCCCAAAACTCTGATTGACTTTGCCCAGAGGGAGCAAGCAAAAACAGCTGTTCCCTCAGGTCAGGAGCAATGCTGACCTTTCCCTGGGGCTCTCCCACAACCCTAACCGGTAGTTTATGTGCGCCCCAGGTAGGTACTCACCTCTGTCCCAGGAAATGGGATTCTGGAGGCACAAAAGCTCGGGCAGGGGGACTCTGCAGTCTCATCCCCATAATTTATAAATTAGGCCCTGGGGCATGGAGTCGCTGGGGCCTAATGAGGGTCAGGGAGGGTGGCTGAGCACCCATCTCCCCTTAATTTATAAAATAGGCCCCCAGGGATGGGGGTCACCAGACACAAGGAGGCTAAGAGTGGGTGGTCGCCCTTCTCCTCCACTCAATAAAATAGGTCTAGGGGCATGGTTTCCTGGTGCACTAAGAGGCTAGGGGAGAGGGGCTGCAGGCCCCATCCATTATTTTAAAATGAAGGCCCGGGAGGATGGTGTCCCTGGGGCTGTAAAGTCTTGAGGAGGGAGGCTGCGCTCCCCAATAATTGTTTTTTTTAAAAGGTGCCCTAGGTGGGCACAGGACACCAAAGTGAATAATGAAAGAGAGGCAGGCTCCAGCATGGAGCACCCCATGAAGTCCTGCAAGGGTGTTTTTGTTTAATTTTAAGCTTGATGGTGCCCCTAGAATAGGGAAGGGCTCCACAAAGCATTGCTTTATTGTTGTTGGGGGCTGCAAGAAGAGAAGCAGCCCCCCAGAAACATTAAAACATATAGTAAGTCTCCTGGGTCATGAAAGAAGTGCAAGACCCTCTTGTGGTTGTTGTTATGATTTTGTGGGCTACAAATGATTCAAAAAAGGCTCAGAGACATTTTGCTCTTGTTGAAAAAAAGTCTGAGTCTTCCTTTTTAGATTTTTCAGCACACAAATTTAAATAATAAAAACTATGTCAAAAGAAAAACTCACAGGCATGTTCATTTTTTGATATAAGTTTAACATTGTCATAATAATCGCTATTATTAAACATCACATTGTGTGAACTACTGAAATATACACTAGATTAAAAGCACTGGTGATTTATAAAGAAAAATGATAATAGCGTCACTTTTTATATGCGCTATTTTACGTGCTCCGGCAAAAGGTGGCGAGGTGGTGGGCTGGAAGCGCTTATCGGACTCCAGCATTTGGGCAGAGGCGGTGAGGGGTGTACGATGCGGGAGATCTTACACCTCTCAATGTTCTCTTCGTGGAGGATTACCAGAGACTACGGGGTCTTCAATTAGGAGAAACTCAAGTGGAAGTTTGATAAGAGGAGTGCAGAACGGCGTTGGAGCTTCACGGTGTATGTCGCCAGTCAAGCGTCGCCCCAGGGGTGTCCGGGCAGAGGTTAATGAGTTGGTAGGTGTGAAGAAAGGTAAGCCTGGCCCCCTGGGGGCGAGTATTAATCCCCACTTACCAGAGACCATAGCAGCAGCTATTGTAAGTACAGGATTAGAGACTCACGGTAAAAGTTCAGTGAGGGGGATTGAGCATACAGTGTCACATCTGGAAGTGCCCCAACTTTCCCTAGAGGAAGGCCGAGTTGAGCCTACGGGAAAAGTGAATCTTTGATTACAAGGTATTTTCGGAACACAATCCTCCCCCCGCAGAGTATGGCAAATGCTCAACCTCTTGTAGGCGATTTGGGGTCATCAAACCAAGCTGCGAGTTTGGACAGTAATATGTCAGATCAGGTAGCAAAGGAGTTAGTAGGGCAGAGGGAGGCCTCTTCCATTACATTACCTTTGCCGGAAGTAGAGGGTACCCCCCCAGGCGTTTCAGCGACTCACAGTACGGAGGTGCAGGTTTTATTAATTTCTCTTACTAAAGAGATTAGGGAGAAATTTGAGATCTCAGAAAATAATCAAGCCAGAATCCGGGAAGCCTGTGAAGTTTTGGAGAGTAAAATTAATCTGTTATCGGATCGGTTGGGTAAGCTGGAGGCTGTGGTGGAGGCTCAGGAGGAGCGGTTGATGGTTCATTCTAAGGATATTTCACAGTTAAAACGCGGAGAAAAGATGCTGCAGGATAAGCTGGAGTCACTGGAAAATAACATGAGGAGAAACAATATTAGGCTTTTGGGAGTTCCTGAGGGAATGGAAGGGGAGGATATTAAAGGCTACGTGATTGCTTTAATCAAGGAGGCTATCCCGAGCATAGCATTGCTTAATTTAGAGGAGGATATCCAAATAGTCCATCGGGACCCGTTCAAGAAGAACCCCGGAAGGAAAAACCCCAGTAGGATTTTGATAAATTTCAGTACATACACGATTAAGGAGAGAATTTTATCTGAAGCCCTTAAAGTTGGAGCCTTTTCCAAAGGAGACTGGTCCTTTCGTGTAAGATCGGATGTGTCTAAAGCAACGCTAGATAGGCAGTGGGAATTGGGAAATTTTATGCGGGAGCTCCGTTCTCTTGGGGCTATGGTTCAGCTAAGGTTCCCGGCTGCTCTACGCATTATGTGGAAAAACAAAATGTACAATATGAGAGACCCGGGAGAGGTTAGCGCTTTTATAGAACAGATTAAGGCGTCTTAGTGAGATTTGAGAAAAATCCCGTCCGACGGTGAGTTCGAATAAAGGATAACAGGATTGTTATCCTAGGAGAAATAGGGAAGGTTCCCTTGGGGGGGGGGGGTTTGGGTGTGTGTTGGTATTGGTGTTGGTGGAGGGTTGGGGTGGCACTGGGGGTAGGGGTTGGGGTAGGTGGGTAGAAAAAGACAAAAATAGGAGAGTCCTCATAATTTGCTTAGATAGGAGGGGGGAAGTTTGTGTTCAAACCTTTCTTTTTTCTTTTTGGAAATGACAAAGTATGCTAATTTACAATTAAAATTTCTTTCTTGGAATGTTAATGACCTAAGGGTAATACATAGGAGGAGGAAGATTTTTGAGTATTGAAGATTGGCTGAGGAGGAGATTATTATACTGCAGGAAACTCATCTTCAACGAGAGGAGTGGGAGAATTGGCTTAAACGGATGAATTGTTTTTTTTTTAGTGCATGCTCTACTCAATCTGGCGCAATCAAAGGTGTGGCAATTCTGATTAAAAAATCTATGGGGTTTAAGATAGGAGAGGTGCAAGTAGACTCCAGGGGTAGATGGGTAGTGGTAGAAGTGTGTGTATATGGCTACTGGGTCACAGTTGCAGGTTACTACGGGCCAAATGTAGATGACCCGACGCCATTTCAAGAACTATTTAATATCTTACTTCTAACTAGGTACCCAGTGGTGCTAGGTGGGGACTTTAATATATTGTTAGATCCTGCACTTGATAAATCAACCCCCTGGGGTACGGTTAACTCACCTAAAACCAGGGCACAGGTGAAGCAAGCCATGCAGGATTTAGGACTGATACATATTTGGCACTGGAAAGGGGGTGAAGGAGATAGATATACATTCCACAATAACAAATATGGACATAAATCTAGAATAGATTTCTTTTTAATACATAAGAGTTTATGTTCAGATGTGATAAAGGCAGCCCACAATCCAGCACACCTTTCGGATCACTCAGCTGTAAAACTACATTTGGATATCAAGGTCGCAAGTCAGGGTATCAGGAGTACAATCAATCGCTCTTTACTCTTAGATGACTCAATAGTAGAAATGTTAAAGAAAGATACTCTTTACTCTTAGATGACTCAATTGTAGAAATGTTCAAGAAAGATACAAGAGATTTTTTTTATTTAAATCGAGGAACAGCAAGTTTATGGTGTGTCTGGGATGCCTATAAGGCCTATATTAGAGGGAGGCTTGTGAGCCTGTCAATATACAAGCGTCGCGAAGAAAGGGAGAAGTTGGGGGGTATGGAATCATCTTTAAATACTTTTCAAGTTTTAATTCATAATGCACGAAGAGAAGGGAAGGAAGAGCTACTAGAGGAGCTGGTACGTCAAGAGGAAAAGGTTCGGACCGACTTAGATTTCTTTTTGGAGAATCGCAATAGGTTAAAGTGGGAAAGTAGTCGATATGCGCATTATGAATACGGAGAAGGTTGTAGCAAACTGCTAGCTTGGAAAGTTAAGTCAGATTTTTCTAAAAGGCATATTTTATCGGTTAAATCAGACCTTACGAACCAGATTTGTGTTGAGCAAGATGAGATTGAGGGGGCATTTGTATCTTTTTTTCAAGAAATGTACTCAGAGAGTCTGGTAAATTCAGAGGAGTCGATTAGGGCATTTTTGGAAAAAGCGCATCTCCCAGTTTTGGATGAATCAGCAAAGCAGTCATTGGGCTGTGAGATAAGTGGGGCAGAGCTTGCTGAAGGTATAAAAGCTTTGAAAAAAGGCAAGGCAGTTGGGCCAGATAACTTACCAAATGACTTATATAAGGTACTGGGGGAGGAACTTACTCCGATTTTATTGGAATTATTCAATTCTATGCTTTTAGAAGGGGCACAGGTACCTAAATCCTGGAGAGAAGCTATCATTTGTTTGCTGTTAAAACCAGGCAAGGATTCAATGTTATGTTCATCGTATAGACCCATTTCTTTGTTGAATTCGGATTATAAACTGTATACAGGAATTTTATCTAGAAGATTGGGGAAAGTTATAGGCAATTTGGTTCATTTAGATCAAAAGGGCTTTATGAAGGGTAGACAACTTCATGAGTTAACTCACGAGTTATTTGCTGCAGTAGATTTGGCGGAACAAGAAAAGGCTCCATTAGCGGTTCTGACTTTCGATGCAGCAAAAGCTTTTGATCGTGTCAATTGGTCCTTCTTGGGGGTTGCGATGGAAATAGGTGGCTTGGGAATTCCTTTTATCAGGGCTGTTAGGGAACTGTATAGATGCCCTTCTGCAAAAATGTTGGTTAATGGTCAGCTATCGCAGGAATTCAGGATTAGTCGGGGTACTCGACAGGGTTGTCCTTTGTCTCCCTTGCTCTTTAATTTATATATTGAACCTTTGGCAATTTCACTACGGGTTTGCAAGGACATTCCCCCGTTTCAGAATGGGAGTTGGGAAAAGAAAGTAGCGTTATATGCGGACGACCTTATGCTATACACTAGTGATGCGATGACTACTTTACCTATTATCAATACATTGATGGAGCAATTTGGTAGATTCTCAGGTTATAGTATAAATACAGAAAAGACGGAAATCATGTGTTGGAATATGGCTTATGTTTCTCCCTTAGTTAAACAGGAGATTAAATACTTGGGAATTCGGTTTACAACTGATCTTAATGATGTAGCTAAGTTAAATTTTGATACAGCTTATAGGGAAACTAAAAAATTGTTAAAGGCGTGGGCTGCTCTCCCACTCTCTATAATTGGAAGATCCAATATATTGAAGATGTGTATCCTTCCAAAGTTCACTTTTTTATTTAATACTATTCCTTTAGAGTTTAAGGCGAGCTGGTTAAAAAAATTACAGGGTGAATTATCCTCATTTGTTTGGGCCTCCAAGGGAATAAGGATATCATGGAAAAAGTTGAGTAGAAAGAAGGAGTGGGGGGCATCACATCTCCAGATTTTTTTAGGTACTATCAGGCTTTTCAACTACAAAATATTAGAATGTTATTGAATAAGAAGTCAGAGTACTCACTGGTCTGGAGGGCTTTGACGGCGCATCTTGAGGAAGGAGCGGATAATTTCTTATATAAATTTGGTCATCCAAAGTACTTTAAGAAGGTGCGCTTGAAGCTTCCTAGACATGCTTGTAAGGTTTGGATATATTTTCGGAAGGTGCTAGGGATAGCTTATTATTGCAGTTCTGCTCCCATCTGGGACTCACCTGGTACGCCTGATTGTCTTTTGGATAAATTATCAACTCCTTTGAGAACCAGCAAGATGGTAAGATGGGGGCAGATCATGGAAGGTTCTGAATTATTATCTTGGTTTGCATTACAGGATTGTACTAGAGGGACAATTTCTAAGTTTAAGTATCTTCAGATAACTAGTTGGGTTAAGTCTCGATGAGCAGGAGAAATAGGGAGGAGCTCATGGGAGGGGAAACTGGACCAGACATGTATTAGAAAAGAAATTGCTTGTTGGTATCATGCACAATTGGAAACAACAGAAGATGCTTTTACCCTCCCTCTGTTGAAATGGGGGAGGATTTTTCCAACCCTAGAAGTCATATCTTTGTGGCAAAAGTAATGTTTAGAGTTATGGTTTACTATTAAATCTGCGGGTTTGAAGAAAAATCATTTGTTTACACTACACAGGGTATACTGGTCACCAGCTAGATTAACAGCTATCGGGAAATCCAATAAAAGCTGTCCACGGTGTGGGGAAACCAATGCAGATGATGTTCATATGTTTTGGCAATGCTCAATTTTGAATAAGTATTGGGAAGATATAGGAAGCATTCTTAGGGTAATTTTTGATGGAAATTTAAGAATAAATCTTCTTATGGTGGTGTTTGGGGTTTATGAACCGGGCATAAAGTATCAGAAAATGTCGGTGCAACAAGAGCATTTGTTGTTTGTACTAATGCTTTTGGCCAGACGGGCAATATGTTGTAAATGGATGGATCCATCCCCCCGTGCTCAGGATTGGCAACTATCAGTAAATCAACTGTGTAAAATGGAACAATGTGGTCCTCATACTAGAAGAGATCTTTTTTGGGTGGATTGGGAAAATGCATACCAGTAGTTTATAAGTTTGGAATATGTTTAGATGTGTACATTTTGTCTTGTTTTTCTGGTTCCTCCTCCTGGTAGTTAAGTCCAATGATTAAAACCCCCCCTCACCTAATTGGGTACCGCTTTGGTTATGATCATGTTTTGAAGAATATAGTACGACATGGTCGATGGCAGTCGAGGGGAAAAAAACTTGCAGTATGTAGAACAGTAGTGTTGTGGACCGCACACTTGGAAACATACTTTAAGGGCCTCAGCCTTTACCTTTTTTCTCTTAGCCAAAGCGAGGGTGGCGAAATGAGGAAAAAAAAAAAAAAAAAAAAAAGAATATATATAGACTTCTGCATATTCTGTCAAAATATTGTATAAAAAATATTGTGGTTTGCAAATATTATGTAAAAAATATTGGGGGACAGAATACAGAAAGTACAAGTATTGGGCCCTGCTTACTAATGTTTGAGGCATCGCAGTGCACAAATGGAACTTGCTGTCTACGTTGTGTGAACTGGAGAAAGCAGAAATGCTCTATATCCACCAATGTATGGTACACTTCTGCTCCCTCCTAGGGCTGGTGCACTTTGTGCTTCCTAGTTCCAATGGAGGCATCATGCTGCAACAACGCCTGCTTTACAGGCAAGTTTGTTTTTGTGCAAAAAGGTATACCTTCCTGCACAAAAGCAACCATTAGAGGCTTACTGCTGCTCTTTTTACATGTGGTCCAGAATGCATCAAACATGGAAAGAAGAAATATTAAGGAGCAATAAGGATATTTCTCCTTGTTAGTCCTCCCTGTGGTAGGCACACCATTTTGGCACAATCCCAGGTTCACTGCCTTTAGTAAAGCTAAGGGTGAGTCAAGTTTCGTGGATGAATGCACAGGAACATCCATGCTCCGCCCATGGAACGCCTAACACAATGAAATGTAACACAACAAAGATCACGCCACAGTGTTGTGTTACATTTCTTTTATAAAGTCATGCAGGGCAGACCAAGTCCACCCTGGCATGGCTTTGTAAATCCCATTTAAGGACTTGCATTGCATTGAATTGACTTGCATCATGCTAGGATAAAGCAGGATCTTAGTAAATTTCCTCCATCATGTTTTTAATAATTTAATATTTGTTAAACTATAGATGTATATGATATATTTTTATTAGGAGAGTTTTATTAAATATAATTTTTAATTAGTTTGAGAAATAGTTATTTTGCTTGTAATTTTTTATATGTATTTACAAATTGTTAATTTAGCAGCAGGTATGTTTGTAGGAGGTTAGGGTGCGACTTTTTTTAATGTCAGCTATTGTTTTTAATGTATAATTAGTTTGTTGTTGATGAGTAACTATGTAAATGAAATATTTGATTAATTGTTATTTTAATTGTTGAATTTAAATTATTGTAATTGGTTGATCAGTTTATTTATTACAGCATGCTAATTACATGCCATTAATTGTTTCCATGTTATTTTATCTTTATAATAATTTAATATTAATTTGGATTTTTTAACAATAATGTTTACTTATTTACATTGCTGCTATTTGCTTTTATGGATAGTAGAGCAGGAGATGTTTCAATTTAAATATTTTTAATTTTACTTTTTTATTTGTAGTATAAATATATTTTGTTGTTTTGACTAAATATATATTTTATGTAAAATGTGCAGTAGTGGAACAGTAAATCTGGCCCCTTCAAATTTCAACACTTTCCCTATGTTTTCATGTTGAATTGGGAATAGTAAATTTGACCCCTTTAAAGTCTAACACTTTCTCTACTTTGCTGAAGTATGAACTGTAAATCTGACTACTTTAATGTCTAACACTTTCTCTAATTTTGCTTATATTGGAGTGAAAATAGTAAATAGTAAATCTGACCCCTCTAATGTCCAACACTTTCCCTACTGTTGCTTAGGTTGGAGTGGGAATAGCAAATGTTACTTCTCCAAGTCGATTTTGTTACATTTGTTGTACTATATATTTTTTGTTTTCATTTTAAAATGATTTACATGTACGTAATATTTTTACTATTTATTTTCTTATTCTTTTGTCATTCTATTTTTGCATGTTGTTATTGTATATGCTATCTAAAATCTATTTGATATTATAGTTAATGTTATTATTAGTTTGTTAATTACTTCTAATTAAATATTTATTTGTATGTGGTTTTTGTAATTAGTTTTAAGTTATATTTTTATTTTATGCCTGGATATTATGCATTTTTATTATAAATATACTTAGAGACAGTAATATTAGTTCTACAGTTAAATTGATTTAGACACTACCTTCTAAATTGGAGATTCTTGTGGAAACTCAAAGGAGTGCAACTAATGCACACATGTGGCCCTGCTACAGCTCAAAACCCTCTTGGCTATGTTTCCTCAAGTAAGCCAAATCCAACTTGACATCTTATTTCCACTGTAACACTCAAAAGTGAGATTCAATTTTGAGGGAAGTCATATGAACATTTCATAAAATTTTGCATATTTTTAAACACAATTTTATTACAAGATATCATTTATTTGTTGCACAATATTACATCAAGATTAAATGAATGTATACAGAAAAAAACAAAAACCATAGCACAAGAAGAATATTTTTTAAATAGCCAACAACCAACAGCCAACACATGACTCACAGAGATTATCTCTTTCATTTTTTTTGTGAGGGCTGTGAAGAAAGAATAGAATGTTTTCAATTGTAATATGAGTAAAAGAAAAGAAAACAAGTCAGAACATGCAGCATAACATGTCACATGTCACCATATTTTTTTTAAAAAGGGGCAACATTTACAAACTACTAAACTACATATCATAATATTTTAACATCAGCCTCTTTCATGATCCAATTGATTAAAGTCACAAATTACAAGTCACAAAACAATTTATATCTATACCTGTATTCCAGTATTTAAGTGAATATGTTGCAAAATGAATTTATTTAAAATTTGATATACTTACCCATTCATTGACTGTATGATGATCTATATTTTTATTACTGTTATTTTTTAATTAACATTCAAAGTATAGAAAGTCTATATTTGTGTTTTCAATAACTTTTTGGAGATAATTTTGTTGCTGACATTTTTGTTGGCAATATTTTGTCAGACAACTCGCATATTGAGGTGAGATGAATCACAAAACTGGCTGTAGTACACTTTTGGCTCAGGAAGCACAAAGTACAATTTTGAAAATTCACTTTTAAGCTTCAGCTATCCAAATTTTGTTTCACCATTAAGTTAAATTTTTAAATCTGAGTAGAAACTGTAGAGAAGCCATTTTTGTTGTGTTCTTGGGCGTGTTATTTTTGCAAATAGGCCTGCTACCTGCACGGGTGTAGCTTGGTCAGTAAGATTGGAGGAGTGTGAGCTTCAGATTTTTTGACAAATACATTATGTGGCCAGCATGGGAAGGGCCTAAGGGGCAGTTGAAAGACAGAGGAATGCAGATTGGTAGGGGTACTAAGAGAGGGAAAACACAGTATTTTGTAAAATTAGCAATATTTTCAATGTCTTTAAAAACTGAGATCGAGAAAGTGTGTATGCATTTCTGTCTGAATTAATGTAAACAATCCTGGTGAAATCCAGCAGACATCTCCCTATACCCGACTGAAAGCACTTGTACCCAACTATTTATCAGAAAATAATTTTTTTAGTGGGGTGTACCACCCCACACAACCCCCTAAAGCTACACCCCTGGCAGTCTTTGCCCTTTAGCCTTACTAAATTACATTTTATTCAAGTTTATTCTTTTAGAAACTGTCACATTTGTGGTGATGTTTTATTTTCCTCTGACTTGCTGTTCTTTCACCAAAGAATGCATTTAAATTTCTTAAAACGACATTCTTTCACTCTGTACTTTGTTCAAGGCTACGACAAGACAGTGGTACATTGCATCTCTAACATTTCACAGAAGCATAAGTATGTTGACATAGGGACGCTTCTCTCAGAACACTAGCTGTTTCATTATAATACATTTCTCTGCCCCCTGTATGTTAGAGGGAGGTTCCAGCCAGATGACTGCCACCACATGCTCTTTGACTTCACTACAGCTGATTGCTGAGACTGCCAGTTCCCTGGCCTATATGTGGAAGGTATCACAATAGACAACAGGCTTCTTCACTACTGTCATACTTAGGTATGGGGAGGAAGATGTCTTCCGGGGGGTCCAGGAGAGTGGATTAGGGCTTATCTTGTTGTACTCTAACATAAAACATAAGTGGCATAGGTAGGAATTTCGCATAGTGACAGTATGGTGGGACTTTTCCTGTGTTTCATTTTTCTTGTCACCATCCTGTTTTTAGCATGTTTTATCATCCTGATTATTGCAGTCCATGTCTTTTTATCTAAAATGCAGCGGATTCAATAAATGTATTGAACCATTTTCTGCTTCTGTTTATCTTTGCATGTGTAAGATGAAAGTAACTGGGAGAAAGGGATAACATCTGATCCACCACTATTTGCCTGATAGGTCACAATGTCATGCGAACAGCTGCCACAAATCACCCCTGCTCTTGGGCATAGGTGAGGCACTGCCACCAACCTTTGGTCAGGCACTGAATTTATGATCTTCCCGAGTAGCTCTGTCTCACTACGTGCTAAGGGGACCTCAATACTATATACAGAGATGTCCGTGGTGTTGAGGATTTCCTCTACAACTAAATAGGTAGCACCTATTTGATCCTGTTGGTTGTTCAATCTTGAACCTTAAAAGGATCAATCCCCATTTGGTGTCCTTATCTTTTATACACTCATTATGGCCAACCCAAGCATGGTTTTAACATGAGGCCTCCCCTTACTAATCATTTACTACAACATTGCCACACGGCTCAGGGGGGGAGATGTTACTTTGTAGTTGAAGCTCATCCAGCCTATAGAACAGAAATATTTTAATCTTGGGTACATTTTCCTGCAGTAGATGGGAGCAGCAACACATTTCATAACTACACTTTAGCTAATGTATCTGCACCATACAGAGCATATGCTTATTTAGAGATACCTATATCTTTTCAGGACCACTATAACTGTCTTGGTGATGCCCTGTCCCATACACCACTACACGTTAGGCTTGTCCCTTTAAATAAGGAAGTACCCTACCTGGCCAGAGTTAGCAACATACACACCACATTCTGACACAGGCACCTTAGTGGTAGCCGAGGTTCGCTGCATATATAAAGCGCTGGTTAGGATATATAGATTATTAGTACAGTTTATAATGCAAACATTAAATACCAAACCAACAGTCATGGCGCCAGCACAACTGCATGCAGTCACACCAGGCATAAACCCTGCGACTGTCCATTCAATTATGGGTAAAGTACCTGCCAAACGGAAACAAATTCCATTTTGGTAAGCTCAGAAAATAGAAGCGCCGAAGGCAGTGTTTCCGGATACTGAATCTCAAGATAAACAGAATTCTCACTATGTGCTTGCCAATTGGTATGGTTCCCTCGGTGAATAATTGCAACAGCTGGTGCACTGTATTTGCCACGCTCTATACCACCGCACACGGTACTCCCACACTTGCCAATCTTTTAGAAGTGTTAAAACAAATACAAGATTAATATGGGGCTACCCCGGCCGTGGATTTGGGGATTCAATTAATGGCCAATTTTGCCACTGTGTCTTCAATAATATTAAGTAACCTTGAAGGGGAAGCAGTAGCTTTGGCTGTACGTCAGCGGCTCCAGGATGTTTCTCAACAGGATCAAGAACGTGAGCTGCCAAAGATTATCACCAAGACCTACTCTAGTATTGGTCGGGATAGGCTGGGAGCCAGACCTAGTAAACCACAATTACAGGGTAAATCCAATAAGGATTTTACCAAGCAAGCACCTGAGGTTCTAAACAATGCTGGGATAAACAAAAGAAAACACAAAAAAAGGGGAGAACCTCCATGTTCAGAGACCCCTCAAAACCATTGAAACCTTAGAAAAAGAGATAATATAAAAACTCATGATAGATATCAATATACTGATACACGCCAATCTCGTTCCTTTCAGGACTCACCAGATAAACGCAATGAGAGAGGTGGGGGATCAGAACAGCAAACTGAGTAAGTAAAACCAAGAAAGAAGTCACAACATACATCAGACGTTTCTGTTGAAAAAGAAGAGAAACTGACCCATTCAAAACCTCAATTTAAAAAGAAGGTGGTAGCGATTTCTACACGAAATGCCCCTCAGGATAAGACCTTTACTGAAGAACAGGAAGTGGGCACTGGCCTTGGTAGACAGCACAGAGGTCACAATAGTTCACCTGAATCTTCAAAAGTACCCAGAGTTAAAAGCAACAAATTACTTTTTAGAAGTCGAGACTGCAGAAATGCACGCCTCCCGACAGAGTGTATAAACTAAAAATACAATTAGAAGGAGACATTGAGCGCATAATTGATGTTATATTTTGGGATTGTGTAACTACCATTTAAGATATCTTATTGGCCGAAAAAGATTGGCCACAAGGATTTGTTTCTAATCTCCCACATGGGGAAGAGGTATTTGAATCGTCTTTCTCGTCCCTAGTTCCAGTAAAGCTCAGGGAGGCTTGCACTATTATTTGGGCATTGGCACAGGCACCCACTCTGTATCGCAACCATGTAGGGTGGGATAAAGATTCTCCCTACCATATAATACCAATTAGGTCCCAACCACAACTTCTACCCCAATATCTTATTAAACATGAAGCTAAAGAACCCATGAGCGAAATCCTCACACAATTAGAGTACCAGGGCATAATTGAACACCGCATCTTACCAATGAACAACCCGTTGTTCCCCTTAACTAAACCAGACCATCCCTATAGAATAGTCTCAGATTATAGGAATGCAAATCGTCATACATGCACATTTGCCTTTCAAAATGTGCACAGTGCAGCACTTATTAACAATATTGTCCCTCATTATGAACATGGCAGCAATCACCGCTCCACCAGCGGTGGTGGTAACTACCGTCATCAGCCTGTCAGTCCGGACCGCCAAATAATGAAGCATATGAGAAACAGCCAGCGGGATATCCACACACCGCCAGCATTGGAGTGCTGACACCAACGGAAGAGACTGCCCACAGACCGACGGAATGGCCCCACCTGCCCAACAAATAATGAACCACAAGACCGCCATCAGTTCTGGGGCGGGAACCACCACCACGAAACAAACCAAATACAAGGAAACACCACAGTAGGCACACACAACACGCTGAAGCAGGCATGGAGAGAGATTTGCAAATAATGCAAGTCCTGATCCTTGCAATATATCTCCATGACCGTGACCCCTGACGAAAACGATGACGGTAAGTACTGCAGCCTAGTAAACAAGGGAATAAAGGGCACAGTTACACACCCAATGCAACACACTCCCAGCCCCTCACACCATCACAAGCCATACACACCAGAACAAAAGGTACTTACCCAACACAGGGCAAATAAAACCTGCCCAAAGTACACACATGTGCACAGCACACCCCCACAATGAAACAATGAACCACTCTCCATATTGTGCCAACAGCACCACTGGGCACACAAACTTTAATAGAACAGTAAAAAGTAATGTCCAAATAACGCCATTGGCCAGTCCATGAGAAACAGCCCAAAGGGCCCAAATGGCCCAAACTTGACTCCCACATGTGCACATGGTACTCCACCATAAAGGGACATAAATGGGGCAGCCAGGCACCGCAGGGAACAGGGACAGGGGGTGGCCGGGTGGGTACTTACCTCTGGGAGGGGGGGGCTTGGGCTTACGTATGGGAGGTGGAGGGGGTTTGGGTTTGCTCTTGGAAGGTGAGGGATCGGGCTTGGACCGGGGGATGGCAGATGGACCTGGGGCAGCACAGGGCTTGTGTGTGGTGATGTATTGTGGGATCGTTCTCCATGCTGTGCATGCGTTGGTGGTGGGTGTACATGCAGGGCTGGGAGGGATGTACATGCAGGGCTTAGCTTTGAGGTTAGTCAGTTGTGGTGGTGCACAGTGTGGGATGGAGTGGAGTGGTATGTGGGGGGATAGGTAATAAATGTTGACTCACCAGTGTCCAGTCCTCCGTCTACTCCAGTGAGTCCCTCAGGATGCAGTATTGCCAAGACTTGCTCCTCCCATGCTGTCAGCTATGGGGAGGAGGTGGGGGTCCACTGCCAGTTCTCTGGATGGCGAGCTGGTGCCTTGCTGCCATGGAACGTACCTTCCCTGGTAGGTCGTTCCACCTCTTCCTATGTCGTCTCTTGTTCTTGGATGCTGTCCCACGGCGTTCACCCTGTCCACAATTCTCCTCCATAGCTCCATCTTCCTGGCAATGGAGATGTGCTGTACCGATGCTCCAAACAGCTGTGGCTCTACCCTGACTATTTCCTCCACCATGACCCGCAACTCCTCATCTGTGAAACAGGGGTGCCTTTGTGGGGACATGGGTGTTGTGTGGGGTGTGTTGTGCAGTGGGTGTTGTATAATGTAATGGGGTATGTGACGGATGGATGGGTTTTAGTGATGTGTGTAGTTGTTGCTCTGATTTGCGTGGCTGTCTCAGTTATTTTTCTTGTTCGTAAAGGGTTGTGGGTAATGTGGTGTGTGTTTTATAGTGTTCTGGGTGAATGGGTGTGGTATGTGTATCAGTGTCAGGTGTGTGGTTTTAGTTTTGGCCACTGTTGTGTTGTTTTGTATTTGGGTGTCCATTCTTACCGCACCGGTGTGTACCACCAATGGTTTACTGCTGTTGAATGTCCGCCATGGTGATTCGTGGGTCATAATGTGTTGGGCGCTATTTTGTTGGCGTAACTGTATGGGTGTTCATACCGACAGTTTACCACTAACCATTGGTCTGGCGGATATGTGTTTGTGGCAGTATTCTATCGGTTTAGTGTGTGTGTGTGATAATATGGCGAACAGATGTTCGCCTCCTCGATGGTGTGTTGGCAGCAGTCACCGCGGTGGTAAGCGGGATTTACTGCCAATGTCATAATGAGGGCCATTATAATGACGTCAAGTAGGCCCGAGCAACAAACTCCACCTAACTGGTGCATACATGTGCCATACTATATGCTTCCATACAATCTGAACTGCCAACAGTTGACCACAGGAAAATCAGGATTTCAGACAACTACAGTTGCATGACTGAAGTTGTGCAATCACAGTAACCATTAAACTAGTAGGAAACCTCCTCACCCTCAAAGCTTTACCCCATGGAGCATACCTCAAATACCTGTTATCAAACTATAGTAGGCCAATGCCAAATGCATTCCCACAGATTTCACACAAAGTCACGCACACATCTATTTAACAAATACATAATGACCCCAAAAAAAGAAAAGATACTCCAAAATCCCGCCAGGTTGTTGACAAAAGTATAATAGCCTGGAGAAGGTGACATGGAAATACTCATGTCACACTGGAAGCTGTTCCACAATATACACTTCACCAATTGATATTTGTCCCAATGGAGTCATTGAGGTAGCACTAATGTTGCTCAGATAGACCACACATTTGGAATGGAAATGGACACTGTAGACATCATGTACAATATGATGTCCCTAAGAGATGTCCCTAAACTCCACAACACAATCAATCAGCAGCCCCAGGGAAATCACCAGTAATGCCTGGCATCCCTTACAATGACATACTCTGAGTGCATCAGTGTATGCCATTAGTTCCTTGGATGTTGGAGAGGTCCAGAGATTTGCAAGTACTTATTGAAAGCCCTCAACATGTTGCCCAATTGGAAGCTATATCATTGTCTCCATTATGGTCATGCAGACCCAGATGTCTGTGGATGAACGGTTGTACCCAAACACATGTGTTTTCATCATAACTGCAAGTCACTCCGTGATGCATGCCAACAGTCAGGTTACAAACCTTACCCCATTTCACATGTGCTAAGCACTTTGCTACATGATTCCACATCAGTGGTATAGAACGATACAATGTGGCTAAACATTCTAGGCCTACCGGTAATGTCCTTCATTGCTACTGCAGTTGTACATGCCAAATGACATGCTATGGCACAGGAGGGTGTGTGCCTGCCAATAAACAATGGTGACACACTCCTGTATGTGGCACAACATAAAATGCACCCCCATTGTAAATGTCTTATTCCACACACAGGTTGCATGCACATATATGTGAGGGAATACAGACATCATCCATCAACACAGGTAGACCATGCATGAAACAGCAGTTTCAAATGTTTCACTAATGAGAAAGGGACACATACTGACATGTGGGCACAAGGAGTGTTGGCAACAGTGATGGCACACAAATCATGTTCATGGGCATTCCCCACTTACCAAGAGAATGTATTAATCTGTAGCTGCACCCAAGGTACAATGTATGATCTGTCACATGTATGATGGCCATCTTCACATTACAGACTGCAGTGAGGCACCAGCGCCTGTCATACTCTGAAGACAAGTAGCATCTGAGAGGCAGATGCCAAAATACTCATTTACACAGACACATGGCTGAGGACAGTGATCCATTACTGCCTTACCTTTCGCCGTAACATTGAGGAGTAGTGGTCTGTTGCATAGAATGTACACCCACTATAACAACAAACAGAACTTGATTGATCACTGTACACAGCCATATGTCGTCCCGGGGGAGCAGGTTGTTTGTGGATTGTACACAGGTGTGTTATAGGTCGCTGGGCCAATAGGCAAGGCACATCAGCATACAACACATGACATGTCTACACAAACACTCACTCATTTACTGTGTTATACATGGCTCATCCCTAATCGTCAGGTGGAGCTGTCGTGAATATAAAACATTCTCTTGGCAATGTGACAGGCAGGAATATGCCTTGTACTCACCCCCTTGTGGCTGCTGTGCTGTCCCTTAATGCCCATCAAGATCTGGGTAGGTCACCACCAGAATGCAGTCAATACTTCTCAAGTGTGAAACACAAAAGCCAATATTTGCATCTGCAGACTAACTCACTACCCTGCTCCTGGCCAACAATGACTAAGCAAGCTTACTGACATCAGGTAGCCCATGCTCTTGCAACCTGAACTGTGATATGAACCACAATGAAACACTACACACCTATGTGGCTTCTGAAGGGTAAACTCTTTAGGCATGAATGGACCAACACATTTACACTCTGTAACAATGACTCACTGCATAGAATACCTACATGCAATTGACAGAGTACAAACTTCAACATTACACATGAGTAACAATCAAGGGGCTGGCATGGTTGATCCAGAAAGAGACTTCCTTGACCATTTGTGGACATGTGGAATAACAAATGTAGATTCATGCCACTTCAGAGGATGGGGTTCTGTGTTATGCACTTGTACCACAGAACACTCCTATGGACATGTGTGTCTATCTGCAGAGATGGCATCCAACAAATAAAGGAATACATTTTACAGTTTCTGCTATGTGACCAAGCTGCTGAGTCATATATCATGGCCTCCTAGGAATCAACACACTGTCTGCACTTATGCAATTCGCCTGTACAGGACAAATATGACCCGTGTAAAAGTGACAACAGAACTGTGGAAGTAATGGACGTGTCACGAGTCTTAGACACACATTGACAATGTTGCTAAATGCACATATGGACTAGATGAATGATTTACCTCTGAACCCATTCCTCATCTAGTCAAAGGATGTGGCATTCAGGGCAGGTTTTACCACCAGAGCCTCATATTGATCACATGAAAGGATCTGCTGGGGTGCAGGGAGAAGGCACAGTGCCACAGCTGCTTACCCATAGTGACTCTACCACAGCCTAGATTAGGTTCCACACCCGAATATACATTTGACAGGCCCTGGTCTCTGTAGGCTGAGCTGACAGAACCTATATGACACTCCATTACCATCACTTCCATGCATGACAGTATATCATGTAGCCAACAGCAATTTGTCATGTGGTGTGTGTGGCAACCTGAAGGGCAGAGTAACTCGTCTTATGCCTCCCACACAACAGTTTAACAAGAGCAGATGTGGTTTTATAGATCTACAGCACTATACACATTACTCACATGACTCTCAACTGACTCATACAACATGCATGCATACAGAGCTCATGCTGACATGCACATACATGTAGTCTGACATTTATAACAATCTTGAGGTAAGAGATGCCAGTGGATGGCAGTAATGTCTCCTTACCTAGTTATGTGCATCCAACACAAGGAGGATCTAGGACCCCAAAAACCTCACACAACACAATGTGACTGAACTTAACATATGGCACTGGCCACTAGTACCTGCACAGTGTCCATACCATTAATGCCACATAGACTGCAGCAACAGGCACACAAAAAGTCTAACTGGCACACCTGGGCACATTCTAGCCTGTGAAGAGGGAACGTATGGTGATGGTAAAGTACAGAGAAAATTGTGTACATGAAGTACTTACCTCCTCTGGTGAGCCATAGAGCTGTTCATACAGGGGTAGGACCTCAGTCACCAGCCTCTCCAGCTCCTCTAGTGAGAAGGCAGGGGCCCATCACCTGCTTGATGTGGCATGATTGCTCTTAGAGGTGGCACACAGCAGCTCAGGTTGTGGATGTGTTGCTGGCAGCATTGTCAGGAGTCAAGTGAGTGAATCTGCAGAACATGGTGATTACGTTCGCCACTACGCGGTCGTCATCACTGGCGTACACAGCCATTAGTCTGCGACCGCCACTGGCAACAACATTAGCCTATAGCAGTGTCTGTGGCGGTTGTAAGCACCTACCGCCATAAAGACCTTCGCCGGCGGTCGCAGGCGGTTCCTAATGTCCAGTGGAGTAGGCCAGGCAGCATCCATTTTGGTGGCCTGAAATGCTGTATTGGGCTTTAGAAACTCTGTCATACCTGCAAAAAAGGATTTTTGACCTTACAAGCATCCTTAACCTGTATTGTCATGTAGGTCCTGCTACTCAAACACCATTGTAGTATGTTGCAGGGCACAGATGGCATTTAACAGTAGGACACAGTCCACCACCACAAACAGTCATTTTGGCGCTCTGGATATACAGTCACATTTCAAGGGGCAATTGTGTTGCGCATCTTTGAGTTTTGTCCATATACATTTTGTAGACATGTGTGGAAAACCATGGGGTCACATGTAACCCTTGTGATATTTGCAGCCATGATGTGTACTGGTTGCCATGTCTATCCATTCAGAAATGCCTTGTCACATGATATAATTGTTGTGCATCATGTATGTTGCTGGGGACACACTGACTAATGTTACAAATCATATCTTGTCATATATAGGTGCCAAGGGAGAGGGAGGATCCAACAACCTCCTGTCTACTGCCAGACCTTCAGACCATGGAGCAAAGGCACATAGTGACATTTTACCACCTGGGTAGGCAAAAAATAGTGGACTTATGCCGTTAGTTGGAGCCAGATCTGATGCCAGCTATTAGTTATCCAACCAGCATACCACCCATTGCACAAGTCATGTCAGTATTGCACTTCCTAGCAATACAGTCCTTCCAACATACAGTGGCCATATCTGCTGGAATGTCTCAACCTATGTTCAGTCTGGTGTTGAAGGATGCCCTCTCAGCAATGTTAAAACACCTTGACAGCTATATCCGGTTTCCCTGACTTGAGTATTTAGCCCATGTGCAGGCTCACCTTTATGGTTTTGCACACATCCCACATGTGGTGAGGGCCATTGATGGCACACATGTTGGCTTGGTCCCACCGCAGGCCAATGAACAAGGTTAGCGCAACAGAAGAATTTCCATTCCATCAACGTGCAAGTTGTCTTTTTGGCAGATCTCTACATTTCATGTTTCTGCCCGTTATCTGGGTTCAGCCCAAGATTTCTTCATAATGCAGAATAGCACCTTACCCCAGCTGATGTCACAACTGTACCCAGAAAGGGCTTGGCCAGCTGGTAAGTCACATCTATCCTGTCTGTGTACAATGTCTAGTGCTACAATCATGAAGTGAGTGACTCGTTGCACATATGTCCCATTCCTTAACAGGAGGCTCTGCTTATTTAAACCGTACTTGCTTGTTGACACCACTAAGGAATCTAACTGCGCCAGGGGAAGTCCGCTTCAATGAGGCCCATGGAAGAACACAGTGGGTAGTGGAATGGGCTTTTGGGCTCCTGAAGGCCATATTTAGCTGTCTGGACATCGCTAGTGGAGCCCTCCTCTACTCACCCGGAAAAGTGTGTCAGAACACTGTTGCATGCTGCATGCTTCACAACATTGCACTGAGGACGAATATGCCCAAAGTCCCAGAGGGGGAGTCTGCAGGGTCACCATGTGAGAATGCTGAAATGCCTAGTGAGGATGACAGTGGTGAAGAGGAAGGAGCTGACCTGCCGGAAGATCTCATCAAAAGCTACTTTTCAACGACTGGAAGTATGTCACATGATGTAATTACTGTGACTGTACAATGAACTGTAGTAGTGAGAATATTCAACCAAAGGCTGCTTGAAGAGTTATCCTTTGACATATATACACCTTGATGATGTTGCTGCGTTTTGTGTCAGTTTCCTTGCAATGTAATTACATTTCAAGTTGCTTGCTAGGTAATTTGTGCAACAGAAATGATTTTAAGCCTATACTCATTGTTTTGTCTTTGTACAGGTACCTTCACCATGACATCCTCATGTGGGCATTCCAGAGTTCTGACATTGGCATATTTCTGATGCTGTTTTGGCATACAAAGTGGGCATGGACTATTCCAGGTAATGTAGGTCACAGATTTGGGGTGTATGAGACCTGCCAAGGCAACTCGCTCAGTGTTTGGGTGGGAGGTCAGAAGTGCACATTGAACTTGTTTTGTTTGCTGTGTTGGGCCAATTGCATCATGTGTGTCATCATGTGGGCATGAAATATGTAGTCATTGATTGCGAGAAAGTCATTCACCCTTCACATTGGCTTAACACTATTTTTGTATGACCTCTATGTAGCTGTAGATATGTTTCATTATTGCAGGCCATAGTGCCTGTGCCACGCCACTGACATATGTTTGTTTAATACCACCAGATGCATGCTCATTGGATTATGATGGGCCTGTGATCAGGGATTGTTGTACTGTCATCTGTCTGTATCTTGGATTATGTAATGTTTGATTACTTTGGTGTGGTATGTGATAAGGCTCAAGCTGCTGACATCATCCACTTTAATGTTTGCCTATTTTACATGAGAATGTCTGACAAATCCCTCCCTTCCGTAGTCTTGGGGGCTGTACCCTGGAATATGTACTTTGACTCTGTATGATTCACACATTCTTATGTCAAAAAGGTCCAGACATATAAACAGCCTATATGTTGTACACTGGAATAACATGTTTGGTGTGACCAGGTACTTGTACGTATGTGTGTGTGTAATGGTTGTAATCCTGAACAGAACAGTCTGTACCTTTAACATATCCCTCACCGCACAAGTAAGTTTTGTCTTCATCATATGGGGCCAGATGTATCATCTAACCCTTTTGCAATTTGTTAATAGCGGTTTTTAAGAAATCGCTATTTCTTAGTCCCAAAATGGTATGTATCATAATTGCAAGTCGGTAATAACGATTTCTTAAAAAATCGCAAATGCTATTACCGAATCGTAAATTGCGATACAGACCCCATTCGCACCTATGGGCCTGTAGGCCCATATTTGCGAATTTTTTGCATTTCCCAAAATGCCAATTCCTAACTGGAATTCTCTATTTGGGAAATGCAAACCCCAGGGTGCTGGGGGCCTAAGGCCCCCTCTCCTGCCCCCCCAAACTTTTTTTAAAGACATGTAACCCGCACACATGCCAAACGGGCATCTGTGCATTACATGTCAATTTTAAAAATGCATTTTTTATTCATTTTTAAAATTCGCACATGATTACCACTAAATTGTATTGGTGGTAATAGCGATTCCTTAATGCCCAATGAAAAGCTTCATACATGTGCTTAAGAAATCGCAAATAAGGATTCCTTATTTGCGATTTCTTATTTAGAGAATCGCAATTTGCGATTCTCTAAACGGGCTTGTAAATTTAAGGAATCGCTATTTTAGCAATTCCTTAAAATTACATTGCCAATGCCTTTCATACATACTGAAAGGCACTTTTGCATTCGTAAACGGGCATTCGCACTGTTTGCTAATGCAAAAAGGCTTGATATATCTGGCCCTAAGTTCACATCGTCTTACATCTTTACATAGCAAAATGTTGAAATAAAGCAAGCAGACAATGAGTTTGTGATGGATGAAATTATTAGAATGCTGATGCAGTAAATACAGTTTTGACAGAAAGGAGAAAAATAATAACGTGAAGGTGTCAGTCATAGTGAATTAAATAACTGCAGTAGATGCCACACAATAGGGACTCCAAAGTCCAGAGTAATCCTACCATTGGAACTGGTAGGTAGTTCAGGATCAGTCAATAGAATGAGTGGCATACAAAGGAATTCCTTTAGGAAGAGGTCACTTGCTTGCAGCGGTGGTTGTCTTGCCGTCCGCACCTCCTGGATTCTTTGTCGGACCTCCTGGCTTGCGTGGCAGAAACGGATCTACTCCTACATAGGCAAGAGTGTCTAAGGCTTGTTCCTCTGGCCGGGCCTCTGTTCCAGTGGCTGGCACCAATGAAGAAGGACCTGGTGTTGATGCACCAAAGGAAAGTGTAGAGTAGTGTTGTAGAGCCCTGCTTAGGGTGGTGTTAATGTCCCTCATCACTCCTATTACGGAGGCAATGTTGGTATTTGAGCCTCCCACTGTTCACGCATATCCCTATGGTCATCCCTCTGTAGCTGCTTGATTTCCCGGAGTTCGGTCAAGACCTGGCCCATCACGCCTTGGGACAACTGACAGACCCCCAAAACATGGCTGATGGTATTCGGGCCAGGAGCATCCCTAAAGGCCTCACCCTGCTCTCCTACAGCATCCCTCCCATGCACCCTACCCCTGCGGGCTTGTTCCCTTGCCACAGGGTCCCTTCTCCGACTTGGTCCTGGACCCTCAATGTCAGAAGTGTTGCACTGCAACTCAGGATCCAGGACTGGGTGGGCATGAGATTGTAGACACTGCGCTAGGGACACAGGTTGGGAGCAAATGGTTGCCTGTGATGTTGAGGCAACCGGGCTGGGGGCAGTTGATGTGGCCACAGTGAGACTGTTGGTGTCTGACCAGGTTGCCCAGATGGGCCAGAACGGTCCTCCACGTCCAGACATCCAGGAGTGTCTTCTTCACTGAGGGCTTCATGCAGGGGGTTAGTCGCAGTCTCTTTTGTGGCCTCTGGGTGCTTAGTTGCAGCTCGACCTGTTGTTGCAACAATGTTACTAGTTGTATTGTGACATATATCTCCAGCAATTTAGTGTTACATTAAGCATAGACCAAAGTTATTTTGCAGTTAATTTTATTGTGACAAGTAGCCATGAAATTGGTTGTATTGACCTGAAATTTGTGCAGTATGCCAATTCCATCTCAGTCAAGCAGCTGTTAAAATGTGAAGATCATTAGGACTTGGGAGGGTGGCCTGAAAATGCCATTTTGTCACCAGTGCAAACAAAACAGTTGCTAGGGAAGGTATGTCTTTGGCCATTTTGACACCTAGTTGATTGTGTGGCAGGCAGACCCAGGACTTTGCTGTAATTGGGACTGGAATCATTATGTGGTCAGGGCATTGTGAATGTGTCTGCTGTCAATACCATTCTGGTGATGCCTCTTGAGGCCTTTGGGATCATTGTTTTACACACTGGGTAAGCTGTCCTTCCTGTCCTTGATAGTTTCATCTTGGGTTAGCTGGCCAATAGGAGCTAGGTGGCCAGGCACATCTCAGAGTTTACTCTGGTCACTCCCAGGTGAGTAAACTTCAATTGAGAGTTAGCAGTCAATGATACTTGGACAAGTGACTACTGATCTGCTGGAGTTACTGAAACAGTACTTCCTCTGAGTTGCAGTCAGGTCACTCTCTTTACTACACACACTTGATAAATGGTTTCCTCCCAGGTGAGTAATCTTCAACCGAGAGTTCATAAATAGATAGATTTGGACTTGTTACTATCGTTTTTGTGGTTGGAGTTAGAGACACAGGGCCTATTCGGCTTAGCAATCCGGTCACTCCCTCTACTTTCCACCACCATATAAATGTTATCCTCCCAGATGAGTAAACTTCATTTGAGAGTTAAGACAAAGGGGTATTTGAGCATGAGAACATTGGGCTTGTGTTTTGAGTTAGTGAGACTGAGCCTCCTGACATTAGCAGTCGTGTCACTCCCTCTACCTCATACACTTGATAAATGTCATCCCCACTGGTGAGTACACTTCATTTGTGAGTTTCCAAAGAAGGTTATTTGTAGAACTGAAGACTAGATTTGGTGTTTTGAGTTAGTGAAACAGTGTCTCATGGCCTTAGCAGTCATGGCACTCCCTATACTACACACACTATACAAATATCATCTTCCCAGATGAGTACACTTCAATTGAGATTCACGGCACAGGGGACTTTGGACAAGAGAACACTGAGCTGGTCGTTGGAGTTACAGAAACAGTGTCTGCTGGGAGTTGCAGTCATGTCACCCTCTCTAGTACACACAATGGACCACTGTTCTCCCCCCAGAAAGTACACTTGATTTGAGAGTTCACCAACAGATGTATTGAGGGATGTGACAACTGTGCTGGTAGTTTGTGTTACAGTAACAGTGCCTATTGGGAGGTGCAGCCAGGTCACTTGCCCTACTCTCCAATACTTGGCAAATGGTATCCCCCAGGTGAGTAAACTACATTTGAGAGTAAGTTGACAAACAGGGGTCTTTGGACAAAAGAATTCTAGGCTGGAGTTTGGAATTACAAAAACAAGGCCTCCTGGGAGTTGCAGTCATGTCACTCTCTTCAGTACATACACTATACAAATGTTATCCCCCAGGTGAGCATACTTCAATTGAGAGTTAAGACACAGGGACCTTTGGACAAGCGAAAACTGTGCTGGAGTTTGGAGTTACAGAAACAGGGCCTTCTGGCCTTAGCAGTCATGTCAGTCCCTGTACTACACACACTATACAAATATGATTTGCCCCAGGGGAGTAAACTTCATTTGTGAGTTAACCAACAGGAGTCTTTGGAGGAGAGGACACTGGGCTGGTGAGTGAAGTAACAGTGACGGACCCTCCTGGCCTTCGTAGTCATGTCCGTCCCTGTATTACAAACACTGTACAAGTGGTATCCACCCAGCTGAGTAAACTTACATTGAGTGTTGCCAAACAGGGGTCTTTCGACGAATGAACACTGTTCTGGGGTTTTGAGTTGCTGAAACACAGCCTCCTGTGAGTTGCAGTCAGGTTATTCCATTTAGTTCACACAGGTTTCCAATGTTCTCCCTCCGGGTGAGTATACTTAATTTGTGAGTTGACAAACAGGGGTATGTGGACAAGTGACTACTGTCATGGTGTTTGGAGTTACAGAAACAGGACCTGGTGGGAGTTGGAGTCATGTCAGTCCCTGTACTACACACACTATACACATAGAAGCCCCCAGGTGAGTACACTTCATGTGTGAGTTGCCAGAAAATAGTCTTTGGAGGAGAGGACACTGGAATAGTGTTTGGAGTGACAGTAGCAGATCCTTTTGGGAGTTGCAGTTATGTAACTCCCTGTACACACAATACGAATGTTATCCTCCCAGGTGAGACCACTTCATTTGAGAGATCACAAACAATGGTATTTGGACAAGAGAACATTGGGATGACGGTTGGTTTTAGAGACACAGGGCCTTCCTGGCCTTAGTAGTGATGTCACTCCCTAAACTTCCCACATTTGACAAATGGTATCCTCACAGCCAAGTAAACTTAAATTGTGAGTTGCCAGGCAGTGGTCTTTAGGCAAGTGAACACTGTTCTGGTATTTGGATTACAAAAACTGTGTCTGATGAGAGTTGCAGTCATGTCACTCTCTCTAGTGCACACACTTGACCAATGTCCTAACCCCAGGTGAGTACACTTCAATAGGGAGTTGACTAACAGATGTATTGTAGTTTGTGTGACCACTGTGCTAGTGCTTGTAATTACAGGAAAAGTGCCTGTACTACACACACTTGACAAATGTTATCTCCCCAGGTGTGCATCCTTAAATTGATAGGTATCACATGGGGGTATTTGGAGAATTGACCACTGGTCTGGTGTTTGAAATTACAGTGCCTGCTGGGAGTTGGCGTCATGTCAGTACCTGTACTACACAGACTACACAAATGTCATCCCACGTGAGTACACTTCAAATGTGAGTTGCCAAATAGAGGTCATTGGAATGGTGTACACTGTGCTGGTGAGTGGATTGACAGTAAAAGTGGCAAACGGTGAGCTGTGAGCATGCATGAAGTAGAATTTTGGTGACTTTTCTAGTGTTGTGACTTACCAGACTCCACTACCCCAGGTATTCCTGTCAAGCCCTCAGGATGCAGGTTAACCAAGACCTTCTCCTCCGAGGGAAAGAGTATTAATGGGGCACTGGGAGGACCACTGCCAGTCTTCTTGACCTTCAGCTGGTACCTGGAGACCAGAAAACAGATCTTGCCTCTGAGATCAGTTCACCTCTTCCTAATGTCCTCCCTTGTGTGCAGGGAGATGCCTACAGCGTTGACTCTGTCAACTACCCTGTCGCACATTTCCATTTTCCTACTGAGACGAGGATGCAGGACTTGGGTGCCAAACAATTGTTATGATTTCATCCACCATGACTTCTGAAAAACAGGGATTCTTGGGATGTGACATGATGGAAAAAACAAAAACGGGTGACAGTGACTTACTAAACAGGGGAAGTGCAAAAGGGTGTGAATGGATAAAAATGTGTGCAGGGTATTGTATGGGATGGTGAAAAAAGTGGTGGCTAGTGTCTGTACTGTGTGGAAAAAAGTTGCTCTGGCTTCTGTGTTGCAGTGTTAATGAAAAGGATTGTGGTCGGTGAAGGGGTGTTTTTTATAGTGTCCTTTGTAGGTCTGTCGAGTGTGGCAATGTGTTATTTTTAAATTCATCTAATGTGCATTTGTGTATTACTTTGGTGACCACAGATCGCCATGGTTTTGACCACCATTGGCTGACCACCAGTGGGGGTCTGTCATGGAGACTGTGTTTGTAATATGGTCAGTGGTTGATTGTGGTACTGACGGAGCTGGAGATCGGACCGCCTATTTTCAGGCCTTCGCGCCGCTGCCTGTCTGCTTTTTTTGCTCGCCGGTCCTGCCTGTCTAACTCGTAATAGAGCAGTGCAATCTTTTTAGGACCGCTGACCTAGTGGTCTGACCGTCGTAGAGTGTATTGACTGTTAATTCTTCACTTGGGAGAGAGGTCCTTGACCCACATTATCACCCGAGATTCTGCCAGAGATGGTCTCACCTACTGCTAGTGCACTTCACATTATGCAGATGACACATTTTGCTTGAAGCTGGTAGAGACAAGTCCCTGAGGTAGACCAACTGACTGCTGCTGCAGTAGGTGTTTGCCCTTCATGCGGAACACTGTCTTCATGCCTCCGCTGATAAACACAACCTATGCAGTGCTCCCATTTCTCCCTAAGAAACTCTAGATTGCAAGTTGCTCTGCCTTTCATTATGCTCATGATTCCTTTATGGGATTGTTAGAAACTCAAAAGCAATATTTCAATTGCACATTGAATAGTGTGTCAAAGGGATACAATACCTTGCACTTCACATTCATCGCTGGTGCCAAGGTGGGCTTTAGCACTGGTGGCACCTGGTGCAACAAAGTTTTTGCCCTTCTCCCTAATGACCTCCTCCTCACATTCCCTCACTACCACCAGGCAAAAGTGCCACTCCCCTCTCCATAGCCCCTCTCTCACTTACATTTCATTTGTTTTAAAAGCACTGGTAAAAGCTGGCTTTATTGATAAGATTGCACATCCACCCAAACAAACCCTTTTCAGCAACATTACGAATGGATAATGAAAGACAGGGAAAAAAAATCATAACGTCTTAACCTATTTTATGCAGTTTGCATGCAGCTCCTTGATGTCAGTTAGTAACAACCACTGTTCTATATTGAGGTTGTATCTTATGAACTGCAGTAACAAAAGGATCTCTGTGACAGAAGCAGTAATCCATTCAGCATTCGAGATCTGTGATCTGCAAGGTATGTGTTCTTTGAAGCTGCCAGATTAACCCTCTGCACTACTTTATGGCGAATCAAAAAAGCCACAATACAAAACTCGGATCTCTATCTCTAGCAGCAATATTAACCACAGGAGGCATCCTGACATTTTATTGCTAACTGTGAGCTGGAAGCACAAGAAACACTGCAGAAGCTGTTATTAAATCTTAAATTATTCCTAAACACAGCACCCCTCAAGGCCATCTCCTCCCTCCCCAGAACCACTTCCAGTGGGGGTACACCAGTCGCACCACCCTAAAACCGGCACAGGCTGGTGCATTGAGCACCCTATTCACCCATGGGAGGGAAGACACCCCTTGTAAAGTTATGCCAAAGTTGCAATTTTAAACAACACTGCCTCACCATTCTCCCACTGCTACCCTCTAAGCTGTTTTTCCACAGCTGTATTCTCTGGGATGATTATTCACAAAAGATCAGCACGTAAGGGCACTGATTATGAGTGGACAATAAAGGGAGAACGAGTAAATAATGATGCCTCAAGTTGAGTTATTCACTGATGATCAGCCAAATTGCACATGCACATTTTCCCCTGATAAATGCTGGTAGGAGGTGGGAGAATGGCTTGCATTAGAAGCCGGTGGACACAGGATCGTGGAGTTCTGCATCCCCGACCCATGATCCAGATATGATCACCGCAGCCCATGCTGCTGTCGACTGCTGGTGATGCGGAGCAGGACACAGAGATATTGCAGTGACTCCTGAAGCCTCCCTAAAACCATCAGAACTTGGGTACTGGAAGCAGTGGGAGGCACCCTTCTGCACTGCATGGTGGCAGCTCAGCCCTGAACATCATAAGGGAAAGGCCTGTCCCTGCCGGGACTCTAACCGGTAAGGCGCATAGCACACTCCACTCCCCCACTGGGGAGTGCTTGAACAGCCAGTGAGGATGAGGGACAGTGGCACTGCTGCGGAGACAGCATATTGGGAGGATTGTCTGAAACAAGCAGTGCTTGGAGGCTGGGGCTTGCACCTATGTGGAGGGGCCCACCTTTGCGATTAGGCCAGTGACTGGATGCTGGCAGTGGGGTCGCACTGGACTGTCGACCGAGCCACCACTGACTGCCATGTGATCTGCTCCAGACCACCTATGGGATGACTTCCCCACCAGAACAACAGTGTAGGGAGGCTACAAGTATGTGGTGGTGCTGGCGAAGAGCTGCGCTGCATCACTAAACTGCCGGGAGCCAAAAGGTGAGCTGCACATTGGTTCCCCACGCCCTCCTTGAGAGTGAGAGGCAACAAGCTCTTGACCGGAGGCAGCAACCAGCAGACCAGAGAGGAGACACTACTATTGTGAGGCCTGGCCTTCCCTCTCCACACCTTTGGAAACCCTGCCTTATACCACTGCTGCCTAAAGGGGCTTATGCCTCATGAAAGGTTGGACTGAAAGCGGTTTCCCTTCCCTCCCACTCCAGTGAAGAGAGGCCAAAACTGCGACTGGATGCCCACTGAAACTTCCTCAATACTTGAGGATGCTGAAGCGAGGCAGGGCCCAGTGTCATCGCCCTAGGAGGTACCCTACCCCCCTATATTGACTATGGGGGCCCACTGCCTTACCACTGTGGAGTAAGAAGAATCCCTCACAGACAGGACTCTACCTGATGGCTGTGTCAACGCGGCTGTCCCTGTTTAACCTCATCTCTGCCCGTTCCCCACCAGGAAATGGCAAGAAGAAGGTGAAGTGGAATACCCCAGCAAGTGAGAGCCTAGGCTGCTTGTGCCCTCCTTTGCAGTTCACCACAGAGTTGAAAAAGGGGTGACGTGGGTCCAAAGGCAGCTAAAGAACCACACTGTACTCCTATGAAGCTGGAGGAACAATGCCATTGCTGAGGAAATTGAGCGAAGGTTTCTGAAGGCCTGGCAGGATTCGTGGAGCAGCAAACACTGATGTGCAGGGCCCACTCCAGCAGAGAGGTCCTTCATCCAGCTGGTGGGTACTTAACTTCTGGCTATGTTAGCAGCAGTGTGTCCACCCGCCTGATGAGAAGACAAAAGGGGATGGGCCCTCAACCCAAGGGAAGCCCGAAGGTAGAATCCTCAAACCACCCAGATGCAACTCCTATTAAAGAAGACTCCCATAAGTCCCCCATGGAGGAGACACTTGACAAAATCCTGGAGGCGACGCAGATTCGCAGCAACCTCCACATGGTGAGCTTCCCGAAAGGGGCAGAGGGGCCTGACCGCATACAATTTTTCAAAGACTGGGTACTAAAGATGATGACACCGGAGAAGCTGTACCCAAACTTCCTACTTGAGCATGTCCAACGAGTTACAGCCCGAAGACCTCCCATGACAGCACTCCCAGGCCTGTGGCGGCCAGGGTAATGAATTATAGAGACAAGGAAGCTGTCCTACAGGCTACCCAATTCGCTGGTCCAATTCTCAATGAAAATGCATGTATTTACCTTTTCCAGACTACACCGCAGCAGTACTACACCACAGAGCCTCCTTCATGGAAGTAAAGCAGAAGCTCTAACAAAATGACCTAAGATAGTCCCTTATGTTTCTGGTCAAGCTTAAAATCATAGCTGAGAACACCATCTACTTTTTTACAGATCCCACAGATGCCTGGAGCTGAGTGGAACAGTGCGGTTATGGCACGGAAACTCCAACCTCGCCGACTGCGGACTCTCATATAGAGGGCCCCAGAAGGAGAACCAAGTGAAGGAGTGGAGGGAGCGGAACAGCAAATGTATCTGGGACTCCCACCTTGGCACAGGCAAGGGAAGAACAGTCTCAGGCCATATCTCTGGCTACTTCCTGTGGGCTGCAGGGCGTCCCTTGACACCCACATGAACGGAGGACGACCTCTCCAAACTGAACTCCCACACTTTAGTAAGCAGTGGCAATTCCCAGGCCCCTCCAGATGTCACACACAAACGGCTAATCTAACTATGAGTACACTACCTTCAGTTGTAGCTAGTGGCGACTATAGGACATCGGTTGTCACAACCAATACCTAGGGAGAACCATTCTATGATATCCCCCCCTTGAACGACACCAAGATACTGCCGGCTTGATCGCCCTGCAGAGGCCATGGGGAGTGGTTAACCCACTTACAACAGCTGGTGTTCCTGAGAATCCTCTCAATTGGTGTTTCGAGGTATGTTACGATGTAAACATGGGCAGGGCATGCCTCACCTACTGTTCCCCCCCTTCTTTTCTTGTTTCTTTATATTCATTCACTCTTAACACTCTCACCTAGAGGGAGGTGGTGCTGCATCACATTATCACATGATAATCCCCTAGCCTATGAGCCAGTACTGCAGAACGTGTATGTGACAGTGTGACAGTGACTTAGAGTCCCTTCACAATAGGCTTGTTAGTTGACTGTCTGGGTGGCCACATGTTCGTGATCTTCCCTGGGTTGAGAGTTGCGAAGGTTACTAATATTTTACATAATACAGGTCACATGATGCAAAGTAGCCCGTTCTGCTGGGTCACTCCTCCTGGAATGACACTACACACAAGAAGTACACTGCACTCTGCTCCACGTCTTCTTGCCCCCCAATAGGATCCATTACGCTCCCCTACAATTCTACTTCCCACACAAAGATAGATTATGGATAAAGTGGGCATATTAACATGGAACATGCGGGGAATGGGAACAGCCAGGAAAAGACATGCACTGCAGCAATATATAAGGTGAAAGTTAGTAGCATTCCTACAAGTAACTCACACTGCTAAAGGCGAAGAGGGCCACCTTCAAAAACATTGCTGGGAATAATGCTTCAGCACCACCCACCCTGGGTTTGCATTGGGGGCGCTCATCTGGGTTCATCCAGGAGTCTCATTTTTGGCCCATGCCCGAGGAGCTAGACCCTAAGGAACGATACGTGCTGGTGGAGGGCCAACTGGATGAGAGGCCATTGTTGTTGGGGAGTATCTATGCCCCAAACATGGCACAGTCCTCTTTCCTGGTGCGTTTGTCCCTGGTTCTTACCCGCTGGTCTCACAGTCCCTGGATCATTGGGGGAGATTTTAATTGCATCCTTGATCCGCACATAGATGGATTATATCCCCCCAATGCTGACCACACCAGGGATGACAGCTGGCACTTGCTTTTCACAATCGCTTGCTCATTGGACCCTTCAGGACAGCTGGCCGCACTTACATCCTAGGACCCGGAAGTATTCTCATAACTCCGCCCCCCAGGACCTACAAGTGCAGTTAGACCGCATCCTCTGCCACTCCACCCTCCAACTACTGATCACTGGAGCAGAATGCTGAGGAAAAACTATTTCAGACCACAACCCACCACAGGTACACCTTGAATGGAGGAGGCTGTGACCCCCAGTCTCTACTTGGTTCCTTCAACCAGACATGTAGAAGACCAGGCCTTCAAAGGGGAGGCTATCATGAATTATTGTGAGGATAACTTGTGGATCCACTACCTCCAAACTACTCGAGTGGGAAGCGCTCAAGGTGGACATCAGAGGTCAATGCATCTGAGTGGGGGGCTAGGGCGGTCCTGCACAGGAGCCTGCTGCAAACGGAGGAGTCTCAGGGGCCGCTGGTAATAATGACCAGATTGGACCTTGCTGAGGGGCACGCCCTAAAAGAGGCCCTGGAGTACCATGCATGCTAACAGCTGAATGCTTAGAGTTTAAGGCATACCAGGCTAAAATGCATGCAGGCGGCAATAAATCAGGCAGATTACTGGCATGGCTTCTGCCCAATTCCTGCGATCCCCATCACACTGCTCAAAGAATCTCTGACTTATATAATTGTGGCTCAAGCGGGCATCCACTCAGCATTTCGAACACGCTATAAAGCACACATGGATTGGCTTCTCCACGATATAGGACTACCTGCTTTAGCCCCCCCCCTAGATAGAGAGACCTGGAACCCCCCCTCATGCTCCAAGAAATCTGGGAAGCAATCAGGAGTGTAGCCACACAGAAGACACCAGGCCTCGACGGATTGCGGTCGAGTTCTACAAAGCATATGAGGCCCAACTAGGCCCCATAATGTTAGAGATGTACCAGACTGTGCTCACAGAAGGCTGCCTCCCACAATCACTCTGGGAATTGTTATTAATGTCCTTGCCTAAACCAGAAAGGGGCCCACAGGAAGTCACCTCTTATGGTCCATTGTCCATGCTAGGAATGGATTATACATTTCTTTGTAAATTTATAGTAGTCCATCTGCTAGAGCACCAGCCACACCTGGTCAACCCCGACCAAAATGGTTTCATCCATGAGAGGTCTACCACCCTCAATGTCCGACACCTCCATAGGGTCATGGAGCAAGCTCATTGGCCATATGTGGCTTGCCTAGTATTAGATTTGGAAAAGGCGTTCAATAGGGTGGATCTTCTTGCCGTCTTAAACTCGGCAGGCATTACTGGCAGGCTGCAGTGCCTTATCCGCCTTCTATGTACTGTGCCCATAGCCTGAGTAAAAATTGGGCAAATTATTTCACCCCCGATTTGCAGTGAGGAGAGGTCCCCTCTCACCGCTCTTATTCGCTCTAGTGATGGAGCCACTAGCTCAATGGCTCTGTCAATATGATGAAGAATGGGGGATCCCTGGCCTGGGAATGTGCACACAGTCTTGCTTTATGCACATGACTTATTCATTTACATCTGAGACATCTGAGAGGGGATCACTGGGATAGTGGAGACTCTAAAGTACTTTCTTAGGGCCTCAGGACTAGGAGTGAATTGGACCAAGTAATGCACCTTTCCACTGCAAGCACGTTGCCCTGCGCAGCAACTAATGGTGGGCACTCACATGCTAAAAGGGGAGCCTAGCACGTTCTGGTACCTAGGGATCCAAATGTACCATAACACACAAGATATTATTGATGGGAACCTCGCCAAAGTCATATGCTCCCTGCACCCCAGATAACATTCTGGATCACCCTCCCTCTCACGGAACAAGACAGAATATCACTGTCGAATAAGGTGATGCTCCCACGCCTACTGTACTTATTCCATAATCTTCTAGTACACATCCCTCGGTCCACCTCCTGGTCATTACATGCTTCACTGGGTACCTTTATAGGGAACAAGGGAAAGAGACGAGTGGTGTTGAGGAAGGTACAGTTGCCTGTTGACAAAGGAGGGCTGGGGCACCAAACTTTGGGTGTTATTAACTGGTCGCTCAGATCCAGTGGCCTGAGAGATGGTTGGCAGGACACCAGACAGAAGAGCTGGGCTTGTCAGATGTGAACCAAACACAAGCCTCAGTAGGGGGTGCACTACTCTCACAGGTGCGGCCTCCCCAAGGGGTCACCAACTTGCTGCGCATAGCCTGTGAAAGCTACCACAGAGGTCTACGAATTATGCCAACAATCATACCTTACTCGCCGGAAATTAGACCAAATACCATATTATCCTTTTGGACTGAAGCCAGAGTGAGGACATTGGGAAACATGTTTCGAGATGGCGTGCTCATCACCTTTGCCCCTCTGCCAGAGTACGGCCTACCAGTTGGACATTTCTTAGCTCATGGCAGGGTGTTGGCTGGACTGGGAAGGTTGTGGGGTATCATGGACTCAGAACCAGAGCAACATCCACTAGTACACACCCTCCACATCATAGGAAATGGGCAGGATATAATTACCTTGCTTGCATGGGCACTTGCACACACAACACTCGACCCATTACAAGTGACCTGTCAAAGTTGGGAGAGAGAGATATGGGCCAGGATTTAATGTCCAAAAAGTGGGAGAAAGCTCTGCATTAGCCGAGAAATCTATGCACTTGAAGGCGCAAACCCTCCTGTACTTGTGCCATTGGTGCACGATTGCACTGCTGAGAGAAGAGGTTAGTGCACTGGGTAAGATCCCAATTGTCACCTGCTGTGATGGTCTACTTAATGACCTCCAGACATTCCAAGAACCACTTGTAGAATAGGCAGGGGAGGTCCGCCGCTTCCATTCCCACAACCAGTTTGATCTCTACCCTATGGACCCCCTCAAGTGAAAGACCTGGGGTCTCCCCCTTCTTGGATTAGAATCCCACTCTCAAGAGTACCTGAATCTCTTTATGGTCCTCTGTGAAGGGTGAATATGCTGCATAGAACGTTAAATAGTATAGCACATTAACCAGATGGAAGCGTGGCGAGAGACTCATGAGTGGTAGGGAGGACTGGGTAGATGACCCAACTGAGGAGTGTGAGCTCAAAAACCAGCAGTAATAATTTTTACATTTATTCCTGTATGTGATTTAATATATAAAAATGTATTAACAGTTGAAACCAATGTGTAACACAAAATGTGCCTTCGTGATTGACCACCATTGAGTGAAAGGCCTGCACATGCTTTTTATAAATATTGTACTAACGTTGAAATGAGAAACATGTCTCTTTAAGAGCATGTTCCTTGCTAAATTAAATGCTGAAATAATATGAGTATTTCTTGTTTCTTACTGGGCCTCAAGCAGACAAGGCCACAGTGGGAAGTTATCTAACACCGGGTGTTCTTACTGTTGTTACGTTTAGATGTTCTCATGACCGTTGTACAACAAACTTCTTTTGTTCGAAACATAAACTTGTTTCTGTGCATGTATTAATGAAATTTCCTTCTTTCAAAGAAATGATACAATCCAAGAATGTTTCCACATCTTTATAACCACTGTCTAGTAGAAGCTAATCCGAAAGATGCCGAACAAGGGGCCTACAGATGGCAGTCGGAATAGAAGTTGCAAGGCTACATTTAGTATAGTTTGGAGTTACGTAAATAAATAGAGACCAGTGTCTTGCCAATTCTAACTGTATCACTTCTAATGCATTTCTGATATCTAATGTTGTAATTGGATTTTCTTTCTTCACCTGATTCTTTGGACCAATAACAAATGTTTAGCAAGTTTAATTTAATGTTAGGGTACTGAGAAGAGAGCATCCTTATTATTTTTCTTGGAGAGCTATTATTTTTTTGACATGCTTCTTACAAGAACCATTCTTGGTGTGATCTGTCACTTTGACACTTTGGCCCTCATTACAACCGCAGCGGTACAAACCGTCTACCGATGTGGCGACGGGCGCCAAAAGACCGTCGCTGCGGCTACCAGACACCTGCCGTATTATGACCATAAATGGATTTCCGCCACAAGAATGGCAGAAATCTGGCTGTGGCCATGCCTGCGAGATGGCGGTTAGGTGGCTCTGCTGCCACCAGCAGCGCCACACCAGTGGACCGCTGCCAGCCGTATTATGAGCCATAATATAGCCTGGCAGTGTTCTGCTGGCGGGCGCTGCTGCCGGTAGCAGTGCCCCGTCCAGTCTCCTGCTGGAGGACCCCCTGGATCCAGGTAAGTCAGGTCTCCGACAGGGAAGGGGGGGCAGGGATGTTGTGTGTGTGAGTGGGGGTGTGTGTGAATGTATGTGTGTGTGTGAATGTGGGTGTGTGTTGAATGAGTATGTGCTTGTATGGACGTGTGAGTGCGTGTATGTTGTGTATTGTGAATGTGTGTATGTTTAAAAGTGTGTGTGGATGTGTGTGTGTGAATGGATGTGTGCATGCGTGTAGGCATGTGTGATTGAGTATGATATGTGTGTGTGTGTGTGTGTGTGAAGGGGGCGTGCATGTAGGAGGGGAGGGGGTTTGGAGAAGTAGGGGGAGGTGGGGTGAGGTAACTGGAGTGGAAGGGGGAGACCCCTATCAGTGACATGGAAGGTATTCCCTGTCACAGATATGGCCTACCGCCATGGTTTTTGTGGCGTTACGAATGCCACGAAAACCATGGTGGTAGGTGGGATCATAATCCCGCAGGCGTCACAATGGTGGCCGCTGGGCTGGAGATGGATATCTCCAGCCTGGCGGCTGTTACTGCCGTGGCGGTCACAGTGGTACATTGGCAGGTTGGCTTCAGCCAACCCCCCAGTGTCATAATATGGCGGTAGGTATGTACTTGCCGCCATATTATCGCTTCCGCCGGGTTCGTAATGGCCCCCTTTATGCCTTGTCAGTCAGTCTACTGACATTCTAGTACTTTATTATTTTCTGAGTTTACTTGCCTGTTCAACGCTGACCTCATTTTCAGATGGTTTAGTGATCTTATATTCCAAATTCTAAACCGTCCCCTTTCCCTGTTACTGTTCTGATGTTGACGCTGAGGTCCCCCTGATGAAGCTGAAGCTAACTGCTAACATTCCCTAGGGAAAGGTAACTATGAGTGATCTGTGCAATGTTATTTGTCTTTTGTTTTCCAAGTACCAACTGCTACTGTTTTAATACTGTTGCTATTTTGATAGCGCCATAGCTAGATGTTTTCTAAATTAATGTTACTAAAACTTTTGCTTGAAGCCCAACATGCTAATGCTAATCTGAAGTTAGTGAGGTGTTTCCTTTATACATATGAATTAATGTTATTGTATTGCTGAACCAATGTATGTCATCTCCCTTGCTTAAATATTGCTGTTATAAACTAGCATTTTCGCTATTGAAATTGTCGTTCTTATTGCTTTGTTTAAACTAAGATTATTTTGGAGGTGCGGTCAGCCTGTGATGTTTCTTCTATCATTTGGTGTTGAGACTAATTTCCATGACGTTAGCATTGTTAATAAAGGGAAATAAATATTTTAATTGATACTAAAAGGTCTGGTTGTTCATGAGCAAATGGGTCATGGTGTGTACTTTACTGACTCTTTGGTGATCGTTATTATTTAATACTGGTGTGTTATGAGACACCTTATAATAATCATTTAAACGAGTCAAAAGGTTCATCGATGTTAGGGATGCGTCCACTTACTATTATTATAACGAAATAGATAAGCAAAGGGCGCGCTCATAGTTTTGGTAGCAGAATTCAGAATTTGATGGTTATGTCTCTTTAAATTTTATTGTTACAAGGTATTTTGAGTTAAGATTTATTGATTTTAAATTGATTCAGAATATGGAGAAGATGTGTCCCTAAACGGCCAAGGTGACTTTCCCTGGTCCTAAGAGTTTACCTATGTTGGTGGGGAGTGTTCTCAGTATTCTATTGTTAGGTTGAATGAAGTAGATTATGTGCTTGCACAGCTTTGGCTAATTTGCAGATGATTGAGTTGTTTGTGAGATCTTAGGGGAGTTTGCGTACTCCAAATGTTGTTAGAGAAGGGGCTTGCATCCTCCAAAGTGTGAGAGTAGGGAAGTCGTTGAACTTCACATGTGTGTGGTGCTTGGTGCTCAAAAATTGTTCACGTGGTTGTTGGTATACAGACCTAGCAGTTAGGCCTAAGAATCTGGAGTATATTGAAAAGTGTATTAAGACGCTTGTTTTTTTTTGTAATTTGTCTGTTTAATAGGCCAATTGGGTGTGGTTGGCAAGTCGAGTTTGTGAGTTAGGTTCCCCCACAGCCCTCCCTCCACCCCCACAGCACCTTGAGACCCTATCGGGTGAGTAGCACGCTTAATACATTTTTTGATTGATTGAGAGTAAGATCTTTTTTTCCGACTGAAATTTGGCGAGTCCTATGTGCACCAGAACAGACCCATTGATAAGTTGAGAGTAAAATTTGCAGGTCAAATTTTGCTTGCGAATCTGGGAGCTGCTCCAGCGTAAGCCATCAGTGAAAATCCGTAAGGTTCCTGAAGCGATTCTGAGTCCCCAACCTATATTAAAACATACACATTTGTTTTTATTGGTTTTGTTGAAGTGCTTGCAAATAATTTTGCATTAGTTTGGTGTGAATCTGAGATTAGGAGGACAAGACGCAAGACTTTGTTAGCCGCTGTGTTTAAGAGTGATGTAATTTTGGGCAGCGCTGAGATCGGTTGGTTAGTAAGAAGGGTCACGTATGGATTAGTGGACACTTGTGAAGCGCAATTAGTTGAGAAGGTGACGAACAGGATTGTTGGACTAAAAGCCATTTCCTGATTATTGATTTTTGATATAAATGTGTGAAAATTAAGTTTTTCAAAGCTCTAAAAAGTACACTTAGGGGAGATGAATACATTCCAGCTAGGGTAGGAGAAGTTTGCCCGCCAGAAGGTACTCCGGCATATATCGTAATTGAAGAGAAAGGTACCGGAGCATGCCTTTGGTTAAAGCATTGGTGCAAAATTACAGGAAAAGAAGAGTGCTTAGCGTTTCCTGAAAATGGAACATTTAATTTGAGAATTTTAGAGCATTTGAGACAAGTGATGTATTGTTTAAAACGTCCGCCAAGACCAGCACAGTTTGAAGCATTAGTAATCTGGGAGCTAGTAGCCAGACAACAACAAATGTTGAGGTTTGAGAGAAAAATTAGAAGAGCAGAGAAGACACTAGTAGAAGCTAGGTGGGATAGTGACCAGAGACAGTGGAGATTAGATACCTTATATGGTATCAGGATGTTTCCTGCAATTTCAGAATACAATGAGAAAGAAGAAAAGAAATCAAAAGAGAGTTCATTTTCAGATGAAGACCAGAAATCAAAAGAGGTCAGGAAGTCTTTTACTCCTGATGAGGAATCGGACGATGATGAGTTAATTCCACCAACATACGTGGCACAAGGAGGTCCAAGCACTAGTGTGAATCCTACTGCACCGTCACCAGTTAACATGACACAGAGTCCAGTACAGAGTAACCATAACATGACTGAGAGTTCTGTGCAGGTTAATCCTAACGTAAACCAGAGTTTATCACAGACTAGTCCTTTCACACAAGTATCAATGCAGAGCAGTTTCAATCTGCCAACTGTGTCTCCAACACAGAGTCAGTTGCCACATCCTAATGTTCCTAGGATTTATCCAGATGTACCTATTGTAGATGCAGCAACAAACCTAATAATGCCGAAAGGACAGGGTTATCAGAAACCAATGTTGGCTCACTCAGAGCCAATTTCGCTATTGCTGCCTCAAATACAGCCACAAGCAATTCCAAAATATACTCCAACAACAGGGATATAGACAGATATATCTGTATTAATGAGCCAGAACACAGCGGTAATGCAGCCTCAAAATGCAACTGCTGTACCAGTCACTATTGGTCCAGTTATACCGTTGTTTTCCCAGGGTAATAATGGAACAAATGGTCAGGGAATCCTAAGTCAGTCAAGTGGGAGAAGGACTTAGTGATAATGCAAGAATAGTCTGTCCCACACAGACTTTTGATGGAACAGGGTCATTGATAGATTCAAGCCCTCTCAGACCTCCTTTGAATACTGAAACAGGGTCGCACATTGGCACCAACATTAGATTACTGACACCCCAACCTCAGAATTTAACTGTGCAACAGCTGCCTGGTACTCAGCATAACAACATTATATTGCAAGGTTTGACAGCTCAGCAATTGACCGAATGGGTAGATAAGCTGAACAGTCCACAATGTGCTTCTAAAGGAGAAGAATACCTGAACTATACTAGGCTTTCAGTGAACTTGTTGAAGGAACTATGGGTGTAAACAGGTTAGAGTCCTACACTGAAGCAGGATTGCGATACTTGTGCCCGAAGATTACAAAAGAATCAATTCATGCATACTATGAGAGGTTGCTAAAAGCATTCAAACATTTTTGTGGTACAGAAACAATTTAGCCAAAAGACATGATTCACTTTGTGTGTAGAACTGATCAGGCACTCAGACCAGAGATTAGTCAGATGATTAAGAGTCAACTGATTTGTTGGCAAGCCAATCCAATTGATTAGATGCTGCAGTATGCGAAATACTGTAGTGATGAGATTGAATCGAAACAGAAAAAGATGAAAAAGAAAGCAATGTTGATGCAGATCAAGGCTGCACAGACATAGATTCAGGGAAGTTTTCAGCCTCAGCAGCAGAAGGGAAATGGCATGTTTCAGAATCAAGACACGTTTCAGAATGTAGGCAGAGGTAGAAGTCATGGTGGAATGGGAAGTGTTAATCGTGGTCAAGATTTGAATACAGTCATGATATAAGGAGAGCTATAAGGAAAGAGATTGTTCCCTTGCAATGCTAGCAGAGGAATTGGACATTGGAAATGGGAGTGTCCAACGGTAAATCAGGGAGGTGTTGTTCAGCAAGTGAATGATGTCAATTAATTTAAAAATGTGAGAGGACCAAGAATGAGAGGTCAAAATCAAAATCTTCAGAATAATGTAAATCCGATGCAAGGTTTCCAACCTATGCAGCCAATGCAAACTGTGCAGCCATTACAAGTACGGGTGCCCCAGTTACAGCAGATGCAGCCATAGGTGCAGATGATACCTGCACAACAAATTCAAATTCCTACACAACAAATTCAGATTCCTCAAGCCCCTACGGATCAGCAGCAGGTGATGCTCTCTCAGATGGTCACAGGTCAAAGAGTGAATCAGAGTAATATTAATGTACATCAATTTCCACTACACAGTGAGGATTGAATAAGCGATGTTTGGATGTCTGAGAGTTCAGATGAAGAAGAATGTGTGATGGCAGCTTCTTTTGAAGTGGATCAGAAAGGTCCTTATGTTAAAGAAAAGGTGAATGGTCACAAAATCTCACATGGAGCTACACACTTGATAGTGAGATCTGCAGAAGTACCAGATCTGCCCTTGTCAGGGTAGCCAGTTCAAATTGTGGGGTTTGCTAATCAATATTTAATGAACACAATTAGGGAACCAGTCTTGGTTAAAATTGGTAATTTTAAAGGTTTGCACAAGTTTGTGGTTTGTGATTAAAATCCTGTGTTCTTATTGGGAAGGGATTTATTGTGCAAAACAAGATGTTCAATTACCTGTTCAGATGAGGGCATTGAATTTTAAACAAACAGTGATTATGAAGAAGACCTGATACTTACTGTTAACAATGCATCAGTGACCAAAGAATTTCCTTTGATCAGTTTTGATGAGCCAGTGAATGAGGAAGCTCCTTTAATTAGTTTCTTTCCAGTTTTTGCAGTGAAAGATATGCCTGCTGATTTACAGAAAAATGCCATGGCCAAGGATCTTTCAGGAAAGGACATTGGGTTGATAAAAGGAGCTGAACCAGTTAGAGTAACAGTTAAGCCCTCAGTTTTCCCTCAGACTCCACAATACCCCATGGCAAAAGATGCAATTGAGGGTGTGAAAAGGTTAATCAGCGAGTTGGTGGAGAAAGGAAATTTAAAAGAAGCGCTGAGCAGCCAGTGTAATTCACCGATAATGGGACTGGGCAAGCCATCTGGGAAAATTCGACTTGTGCAAGATTTTAGAAAAATAAATGACATAGTGGTCAAGTGTTGCCCAGTAGTGCCAAAACCAGCTGTGATTATGTTTCAGCTCCCATGCGATGCTGAATTGTTCGCTGTGGTGGACCTTTGTCAGGCATTGTTTTCCATGCCTCTTCATGAGGACAGCAGATATATCTTTTGTTTTAAGTTCTTAAACAAAGTCTACTGTTGGTGTAGAATTCCACAAGGGTTTTCAGAGTCACCATCTATTTCTAATCAGATCTTGAAAAATAATTTGGAATCATTAGTGATGCCTTACCAATCGACATTGGTACAATACATTGATGATCTGCTGATTGCGTCCAGGACTAGAGAAGGGTGCAAACATGATAAGATTGCATTGTTGAACTTTTTGGGAGACAATAGTCATAAAGTGTCCCCAGGTAAATTGCAATATTGTCAAGAAGAAGTGAAATACTTGGGTCATTTGATTGAGAAAGGAGTTAGGAAAATGTCTTGAGAGAGAGTTGCAACTATCTTGCAAATGCCAGCACCAACTACTCAGAAAGATGTGAGGATGTTCTTGGGAATGGTGGGTTACTGCCAGCAATGGATCCTGAATTTTTCAGTTCTCTCAAAGCCCTTACAGAAGCTGACTTATAAGGATGTTTCCGATCCTATAGTGCTTTATGAAGCTGGTATGAAAGCATTTACTGATTTGAAAGAGAGTTTGTGCCATGCTCCTGCTTTGGGAATTCCTGATTACACAAAACCTTTTCTGTTGTTTTGTCATGAACGTGATGCATGTTCTTTGTCTATTTTGACTCAAATGTATGGTGGTTTGAATTGCTCGGTGGCATATTTTACAGCCACTTTGGATCTGGTCGTAGCAGCTTTACCAGGTTGTTTGTGGTCCGTTGCAGCAGTTGAGCAGAGTCTCACTCAGAGCGAGAACATAGTAATGGGTTATCCCCTTACTATAATGGTACCTCATTCAATTGAGATTTTGCTTATTGGGTCTAAAACACAATATCTGACCAGCTGAAGGCTGACCAGATATGAGAGCGCAATCTTGGGGTCTCCAAATGTCACTATTAAGAGATGTACAGTGCTTAACCCAGCAATTTTACTTCCAAATGAGGTAATAAACATTGATAAATTGGATGATACTGAACATGATTGTCTGGAAATTACTGAACTGTGCATAAACCCAGAGCCGATATTAGAGATACTTGTCTAGAAGAGAATGACCAAATTATCTTTGATGATAGCTCCTGCATGAGAGATTATGTATCACTTAAAAATGCTCCTAGAGGAATTATTTAGATATAGTATGCGTATATATGATCCAGTCTTCAATTAATGAATAAGACAACTCCGTACTGTTAAAATCTATAATATTACTCAATAGGATTCAGGAAGTTCAAAAAAATGTACAACAATTCCAACGAATGTCCATTTCATAAACAACAACACTGTATATAACCCCTCTAGATCATAAATCTGAATCCCAACTGCAGATCCAGGAAGAGGTTATAACCCTCCTCATGACACACTCCTGCACAATAATTGCCTGGTTTTCAGTCTCAGTTCAAGCAATATCATGGATTTTCAATTCAGCTTGTCAAATGAGAAGATAAGGTCGATGTTTCGGCCTGTAGTGGCAGTCAGAGGTCCGTCAGACCATAATCAAGACTCAGTGTTGTTGACGTTTCGGCCTGTAGTGACAGACAGAGGTCCGTCAGACCATCATCAGGACTCAGTGTTGTTAAATAATACCTACACCTAAGAAAAATGAATAAAAAAACAGCACATGAAATCTATTAAATCACACCATGAGTACCACCTGTTGAACCCAAAACACCACTGATGTGGATACAAGTATAAGCCATCACCTATATGACAAGGAAAGTTAAAAAATACTTTAAAAACATAACAAATGTGCACCATAAAGTACACTGTGTCAGGCTCCGAACCAGAATAGCTATATTCTGCTACTTACAATAGGTTGCAAAAATAGGCTCTGTAGCAACATACGAACCTACAAGCCCAAGTAAACAAATATACAAAGATTAAAATATTAGAATTGCTTAACCGCCATACAACATAAACTCTAGAAAATCTCTGCCTCTATTGCAGCGTACTCATACCTTTTAACTATTAGACCACTAGCGTCTGTCTCCATCCACATCCGCTCAACACATGTGAGTCAGAATCAAACATCGCTGGCCTTCCCGATGAGTTTAAATAAGGAAGTGAAAGGTCATGTGACCATTCCAGTGACTATAGCGGCCATCTTAAACTGGTAAAAATGCCTAACTAATACCCAGAGTTTGGAAACTGTTGTAATTACAATAGGTATACTGTTGTGGACCTCAGTAAGTTAATGAATAAAATATCCATCTGGACCATCAGCTCAGTCCAGGTTAGTCAGATACACACGCTGTCTGTCTCCCTATTACAGAGCATTCAGGTAGTCACATGTCACATGACCAATGGAGTAACTGTGGCGGCCATCTTTAAATATAATAATGGCCCATCTAAATACTCTCTAATACTAAATCTACTTTCACAACTCTGCTGTAGGTAGCCCCAGAGTCTAGTGTATCCATAGAACAGATAGAAAAGACCCAACCAATTATTCTCAGGGCATTATTAGCCATCCACCACAACAACCAATCCAAATAAATGTCAGAAATGAAAGTACAGATAAAGGGACTCACAGCCCTCATACCAACCATAAGAAAGAAAAGGACACAATAGGAAACCCTGAAAGGGACCAGACCCTCTCTAGTAGAGCTAATAGATATCAATTCAATGTCCGCAATTGCAGGCACAGAACCATGAAAGGTGGTTAAGATCCATAACCGTCTATGTGGAATACATCACAATAACTGTTACATTCAAGATGGTCTATCTACGATGTTGCTAGTATCTGCCATTCCACCTGTTGATTCAGACCCTTTTATAACTGTATCTGCAAGCCAAATTCATCGGTTCTCTTTAACGGTCAACAGGCACTTCACATTTACATGTCTTTTCGAGGGTTTTATAACATCAAGTACAAATCAGTGCATATGGTTGGGGGAATGTTTCATAACATTATAATGTTCAACCTTAGGAGCATTAACAATATTACACCGTATTCGTGATTGAAGTTGAATAATCCATTTTCTGACCTCCTGAATTGTTTTACCAATGTAAAACAAAGAACATGGGCATTGAATACAGTAAATACAATTTTTAGAGCCACAAATAGAAAAATGTTTCAGCTGCCAAGTTCTCTCATTTAGACAACATGTTTTTACAATTGTAGTTAAAGAACATGCACTGCAATTCCCACACGGGTAATGTCCAACCTTTGGTGTTAGCCCCCAGATGTTATTCAGTGTGCGTGGTTCTGGTTCAATGTAGGACCTCACTAGACTGTCTCTCAAGTTTTTACCCCTTTTGAAGGCAAATGATGGTTTCTCAAGTTGAATATCAAAAGAGGCTAATAAGTGCCAATTTTTTTAAATAATCTTTTTAATTCCATTTGAATCTGAACCAAAAGTTGTAACACAAGTCATACCAGAGTGAACAGCTTTCGCTTTGACCTGGAGTAAGGCTTGCTGATTGTAATATCAGGCACGTTTCAGGGATCTTTTAAGCAGACTATAGGGATAGCCTCTTTTGATCAATTTGGACATTAGAGTCTTGGCTTAAAAAAAAGTCGTCTTTCTTGGTGCAATTACGGTTAATCCTTAAGAATTGCCCAAACTGTAAATTGTCCCTTAAATTCCTGGGATGATGACTATTATATCTCAGAAGAGTATTTCTGGCAGTGGGTTTAGTATATAGGCCTACATACAGCTACTCTTATCAACTGAAATTTTTAAATCTAAAACATTAATGGAATAGGTATCATACTCCAAGGTAAATTTTAAGTTGGTAATTTGATTATTAATCCATTTGTGAAACTGTAGTAAGTCACTTATCGGACCATGCCAAATAAAGAAGATGACAGCTTTATACCGGAGCCATTTTGTGATGTAACTGCCATAAGGATTATTCCCCTTATAGATGGTATACTTTTCAAAAGTGGCCACATATAGATTTGCAATGTCACGAGCAAAAATAGCTCCCATCGCTACTCATGCAAAGAACTCATCATTGAATTGAAAGTAATTGCGTTACAATGCAATCTGAGCACAACTTGTGATAAAATCAGTGGGGACTCTAGGAGGTCTTGGTCTAGAGTCAAGAATGGTGGTAATTACCTCAAGTGCCTCACCTTGTGGAATATTGGTGTACACGTTTTATATATCCATTGTAACCAAGATGTCAACCTCAGGATTCAAGGGAGCCCCCTCTATTTGAGTGATCACAGACAGACGATCTCTTGTGTATGACTTGGTTAGGGGTGCAAACGGTTTGATGAAAAAATCAATATATTTTGAAAGTGGTTGTAAAACAGACTGGCAGCCAGCCACAAGGGGCCTTCCTGGTGGTTTCTTTGTAGCTTTGTGGATTTTGGGTAAAACATAAAAGGCTGATATTGCAAAATCATCCTTATTAAGGTAGTCATATTCCATTTTGCTTAACCACCCACCATGCAGACCCATATTGGTCACTTCACGAATTTCACTTCTGATGGATGGTGTAGGGTCTTTCTTTAATTTGTTGTAATGTGAAGGATTAAGTAGTTGTCTTACAACTTCCTGTTCATTATCTGTTCTATCTTGAATAATGATGCTTCCTCCATTATCAGCAGGTTTGATAACTATATATTGTTTTTGCTGGTTAGGGAGAATAAAGCTTCATTTTGAGCTCTAGTAAATTTGGACTGCACATATTTATGTTCCTTGAATACTCCCTGTACCACAAATAGAACAGCATTCTCAAACGTTATGATTTCCTTTGGAATCAAGTTAGTTGGAGGAAAAAATGTAGTGGCACATCGCAAGCCTGTGATACTTTCTGGACTCACATGTGGAACTTTGGTAAACCAAAATTTAAGCCTCAAGGTCCAAAATTTATATAACTCTATTTGAGGAAAACATGGGTCATTCCTATGAGTTGGCACAAGGGATAGACCTGTACTCAGAACTTCAATTTCTTTAGAACTTAACTCGTGTGAGGACAAGGTGAAGATAGGTACCTCCTCCAAACCAGGATTATGTGTCATGTTGTCTACCACTCGTAATATTGATTCCTGGTTTGTCTGAACCCTGGGGTGTATTGGTACCTGAACCACCCCCGCCTGAAGTTCCTTACCCTTCCACGGGCTGGTCTCTGGCCCCTTTCTAAAAAAGTTTGTCTTGGGGTGGAGGGTTCAGTATTACAACTTGTATTAGGGTGCCCCGCAGTAGAAACAGAGTTGTCACTCATAGTATCTGAGAAAGTAACAATAGGTTTCCGAGTATCACCAGTATTTACTGTACCATGTTGGTAAAAACCTTTGTTTAGATATGGATATGTGCACTTCTTACTATTTCTCTGATGTCTTTTTGTAACTTATCTGTTTTCTTCAGGATATTAGTTCTTTCAAGATCAGAAATGGTAGCTTCTAACTGTTTTTAGAGTTTCCTTAGCATTGGTTATAGTTTGATCCTCCAATACCTTTTTTTCTAGCTCTGTAATCTCTTTTATAATCCTTTCTATATGTTTTAGAGCTGTTTCTATGCTGAGGACCATCCAACTTCTTGAGCATTTTTTTTTAAACGAAACTGAACCCAATTATAAATTCCTCACCATCGACACAAATAATCAGAATATTCTGTACTTGTAATCCCACCGGGACAATATTTGCATTTAAACAATCAGTTAAAAACTTGGGGTGTGGCTCATTCCTTACCAATTTCTTATGCTGTTTTTCTAGTTGGGCCAAAGTGGAATCCTGTTGTGTATGTAAAATTGATGCCCTCTGTTTTATCTCTATCCCAAAAGAGAGATAATGTAGGCACATTAAGAGCAGGATATGCAGTGTGTGCCATCACTGGCATACTGGAAGCTTCATGGCTTCAAGGAGTCTTTTTTGCACAAGTGGCGGAACTAGTGGCTCTTACTGGAGCATGCCATATTTCAACTCAACTGAAAGTCACTATTTACACAGATAGTCAATATGGATTTGGCATTGTGCATGACTGAGGCCAATTGTGGTCACAGATAGGTTTCCTGACCTCTTCTGGTTCACCAACAAGAAATGGTGAAAGAATACATGAATTGTTAAAAGAGATTTAAATGCTTGAAATGATTTCTGTGGTGAAATGCAGTGCACATCAGATATCACAGGAGTACGTGTCATTTGGAAATGCATATGTGGATCGAGTTGCACAGTTTTGTGCCTTGAACGACATATCCTTCAAAGGAGAATGGGAATTGTTACCTGAAAATGATGAAATCTATGCAAATTATGTAATGCATGTTATTGACAATTTGGAGGAGTTAAAAAACTCTTCAAGATAATGGCCCTCATTACAACCTTGGTTGTACAGCCAGACGGCTGCCCATGTGGCCGTAAACCCGCCAGCTGCATTTAGACATCCCCGCTGGGTCGGCGGGCGGAAACAAAGTTTCCGCCCGCCGGCCCAGCGGGGATGTCGGCCATAACATTGCAGCCGGCTCCTAATGGAACCGGCGGCAATGTGGCGGTTTGGCGGGTGCAGCTGCACCCGTCACGCTTTTTACAGTCTGCCAGGCAGACAGTGAAAATTGCTACCGGGCTGTGCCTGGGGGCCCCTGCACTGCCCATGCTAAGTGCTCCCCTTCCCGCCAGCCTTTCCATGGTGGTCTCTACTGCCATGGACAGGCTGGCGGGAAGGGGAGTCAAAATCCCCAGGGCAGCGCTGCCCTGGTGGATTCAAACCTCCGGAACAACCATGGCGGAAAACTGCGGTCAAAATATGGTGAATCATACCGCCAGCCTGTTGGTGGTACGATCGCCACTTCAACTCTGGCGGTCTCTGACCGCCAGGGTTGTAATGAGGGTCAATGTGTCTAGGGGAGAGCGTAGGGAGTGGTTAAAGTCAAATGCATCCAAATAAATGACGACGTGTGGATTTTCGGGAGAAGGGAAGGCAGTACTGCCGAACAGTCTACTGACTCAGATGGCCAGACACTATCATGGTCAAGATTATGTGGGAAGAGATGCCATGGTCAGGCTGTTTAAACAATGTTGGTTCAATCCAAAGTTTAGATAGGTTGCTGATGCAGTTTGCCACAGATGCATCGCCTGTCAGCAGATGAATGTGGGCAAAGGAACAGTCATCAATTGTCATCAATTTGGGACAATTTGGGACATATAGGCATGGCTGGAAGACCATTCAGTAGAATGCCAATGGATTTCATTGAGATGCCTGTGTGTGCTGGTTTGAAATATGTGTTAGTGATTGTGTGCATTTACAGTCCTTGGATTGAGGCTTACCCTACAAAGAGAAATTGCAGTCTTACAGTAGCAAAGTTACTGCTTAGGGAGTTAATTCCACATTTCGGTTTCCCGGTCTCTTTAGAATCAGATAGAGGAAGCCACTTCAACAATGAGGTGATTAAGTTGCTATGTTCAGCTTTAAACATTGAGCAGAAATTTTCATTGTAGCTATCTCTCAGAAGCCTGATGAATGGTACTCTGAAGTCGAGATTGGCAAAAATGTGTGAATCCAGAAACGTAAACTGGCCAGATGCTTTGCCATTGATTCTAATTTCAATGAGAAGCACTCCTGATAAGAAAACAAAACGTACCCCATGAAATCCTCATGGGAAGGGCCATGAGATTGCCAGCTGTTCCTGCAAATGCTCTTGTGAACATTACAGATGATATAGTATTGGACTATTGCAAAGGGCTAGCTGATGTGGTTCTCTCATCAGGTGGAATCTACCACACTGAAACTGTTTTAAGAGCAAGGACCCAACCTGAAGGCAGGTGACTGGGTTGTGATCCGAAAACACATAAGGAAATTGTGTTTGGAACCTCGGTGGAAAGGCCCTTTCCAAGTGGTATTGATCACTACCACGGCTGTGAAGTGTGAGGGACTTCCAAACTGGATCCACACAAGCCACACTCCGAAAGTGAATAATCCAATAGAACAAGAAGAGCTGTTGAGATTACCACCAGCTAGACATATACCAGAAGATGACAGAGGAGGAAGTGAATTGGAGTCAGAGCCTGAACATACTCCAGTTGACATGCCCACTCCTGTGACATACGAAGTGAAAGGAATCCTGGAAGATGAGGATGAGACGTCTTCATCGTCCTCAAATGGAACAGTAAAAGAACCCATCCAGTGAGAACAAGAGAGAGAACCGGTCCAGAGAAAACCTGTTCAGAGGAAGGTGTCCTCAAAGGTAGATGGTCTGACAAACCAGACTGAACAAGAGTCTGCCCCAGTGGAAAAGGAGTTGAGGCATATCTGAGCCAAAAGGATTTGACTTCTCCTGAACTAGTTGCGGGAACGTCAAAGGAGAAGAATTTGTGTCCAATACTGAAAAGAGCATTAACATTAAAACCTCTGACATGTGACAACTGGCCAGAAACAAGATCAAAGTCAAAGAAGACAAATGTGGTGCCATCAATTGAGGAAGAAGTTGATACTTCCAGAAATGGAGATCTGAGTGATGGTGAATACAGTGAAGGTTGAATATTAAAAAGGAAGAGAGTTGCCAATTGAAGATACTCAGGTCCTGATTGGGTATATATAGCTACCCAAGAATGGCAAGAAGAATGTTTAAATTTCTGCTTTGATAGAGACATTCCAGCTCTATATTTTGGCACATGAAGGAAGATGATGAAAATTACTGAAGAAAATTTAAAATTTGAAAAGTAAATGAAAAGAGACTTTGTTGAAAATAAATATCTTGAAAAGACTTTGATAACATGATTTTGACAAGCTGCTAAACTGAATTTGACAAACTTTACTGATTTTTGACAAAAGGGTCCTGTGTGAATGAAGCTGTGAACCTTATTGAAGAATAAAAATAAGGAGGGATTGAAGACTGAAAATTGAAGATTTAGCAGGTCATTTCGACCTCGGCGGTCTCTTCACAAGACCGCCGAGTGACCGCCGTGCTGAAGACCGCCAGTGGTGGCGGTTTTCCGCTCGGCGTATTATGACTGCTGGCAGCCCTCCGTCCTTTTCCAGACGGAGAGCCGCCAGCAGCCATACTGGCGGGCGGCGGGGAAGTGGAGGTTGCTCCACCTCCACCGCCACGTCAAAAGAACACCGCCCACCGAATCTGTGATTCGGCGTGGCGGTGTTCTGTTGACGGTGTGCTGGCGGCGGAGCAGCCCCCATGGATCCCGTCCCCTCCCGGAAGATCAACGGACAAGGTAAGTTGATCGTCCGTTAGGGGAGGGGGTGGGGGGTGTTGTGTGATGTGTGGGTGCATGGGGGTGTGCGTGTGAGTATGTAGAGGGGGTGTGTGAGTGCGTGTATGCATGCGGGGGTGTAGTGTGAATGGAAATGTGTGTGTGTCTGTCTGTATGTATGTCTGTATGGATGTGTGCGTGTATGTCTGAATGAGGGTGTGCATGTTGGCATGTTTGTTCGTGTGTGTGTGGGAATGTGTGTTGGTGGTGTCTGCATGCGTGTCAGGTGTGTGTCTGTGTTGCGATGTCGGGGGTAGGGGTGGGGAGGAGGGTCCTGCCCCCTTTGGGGGGTCACAGGGGGGTGTTGGGGATGGACTCGGTGGAGGGGGTGGGGGTTGGCGGGGACCCCTATCAGTGCCAGGGAAGGAATTTCCTGGCACTGATAGTGCTTACTGCCATGGATTTCATGGCGGTTCCAAACCCCATGAAATCCATGGTGGTAAGCCGGGTCATGATACCGCCGGTGGTCTTGTGACGGCCGCCGGGCTGGAGACCCAAGTCTCCAGCCCAGCGGTCGTCTCCGCCATGGCGGTCTGATCGGAGAAGTTGCGGATGACCATGGAGGAAACCGCCGTGGTCATAATTCCAAATGTTTTACCGCCAGCCTGTTGGCGGTAAAACCGCCACCTCTCCGACAACCGCCAGGGTCGTAATGACCCCCTTAATGTTTTTTTTTAGTTTTTGCTTTTTGCTGCATAGTCATATTTTTTTGTATTTGCTTTTACTTTTTGATTCTTTACAGACCATGGGTAATCACAACCAGCAGAACACTAAATATAGATGCTGTAAATACATAGGTATTGGTTTGGTGATTGCTTGTGCAATTGAATGTTTGGTATTAATTGTGGGTGTGATTGTCTTTGATAAGAATGGGATCAACCATACCAAAGCTGTAGAAACGATATCTTCGGAATTAACATCTACTCTTTCAGCACTAGAAAGATTTAAAATAGATGAGAAATATTGGCATACATAGGGAGAACTTTCTTCTAATTTTTTCTATCACTTATTGCGTGAGTATGTTGATATCCTGGATGTGAGAGACTGTTATGTTTGCACACAGATTCCAGCCTCTCTTGAGGAGGGAATTGCCTATCACAGTTTGCCAATAACTCATGGCATAAGTTGTAGTCTTTTACTAACACAATTCTATCACAGGGGTATAGCCAGTATTTCTATTCTAATTTTGAAATTGTGTTTTCTTCTGTACCTATCATTAGGGATCTTAATAAAATAGCTAAGGATAATAACATAGTAATAGTGAAGAATTTCTTTGAACCTACAGTAACATACTGGCCACATTCTAGGGTAGATAACATTTTTGTGGAAACAAGTGAATGCAGACGTGTTTTTGTTTGAGGCGAAGTGGACATTCATGTTGAATGGTCAGGATCCGCCGGTGCCCAGAATCTATTACATCTGTGGGAAAAATGCATATTACCATGTTGCTAAAGGATAATATGGCACATGTTATTTGGGAATAGTCTTCCCAAAAATGTATCAACTTGAGTAAATTTCCTGAAACGACTGAATTACAACCCAAGAGACAAAGGTGATAATCAGTTTCTAGCATTGTTGGAGACATATTTGGAGCAATAATTCCTTCAGTGGGAGTTGTTCTGAATTCTATTAAAATTCAACAGTTGTCTACAGTTGTGGATAAAATGCTGATGGGGTATTCAGTAGCCATTATCCTTTTCGATACAGCGATGGCTGCGGTAAGAGCTATGACTCTTCAAAAACGTCTTGCATTAGACTTTCTTTTAGCAAAGGATGGCGGAGTTTGTAAATTGCTAGGCCTGCGTCATTGTTGTTCCTATATACCGGACAACAGTAAAGCAGTTAGAGGCTTGATTAACAATATAACCAGAGATGAGACTGAATTTAAAGAACTAACTGAGTTCACTGTTTGGGAAAAAGTTGGCAAAGGGATGACTGCTGTGGGAAACTGGATTGGCAATTTGTGAAAAGGGATGATAATGAAAATAATACAAGGAGTTTCAATTATTGTAATTTCTATCATTGGAATATGGGGAATATGCAAATTGTACAAAGTGATCAAAAGGAGAAGATTGGAAAAGTATCAGAGGAGGGTGGAATTTCAAGTGGAAAGATTATATGGTAAGAATTCAAGGAAGAAAAGATTAAATAAAAATGTGAGGGACAAAAATTTTTAGAAAATCTGTGAAATGAAAGAAATAATTTTTTTGGAGATGTAAGTGTGATTAAATAATCATCAGAGGAGGGATTGTGAGTGCGGAAAATGGCAGTAATACTTTTTACATATATTCCTGTGTGTGATTTAATATATAACAATGTATTAACAGTTTAAATTAATGTGTAACACAAAATGTGCCTTCTTGATTGGCCAACATCGAGTGAAGGGCCTGCATATGCTTTTTATAAATATTGTTCTAACGTTGAAATGAGAAACGTGTCTCTTTAAGAGCATGCTCCTTGCAAAATTAAATGCTGAAATATTATGAGCATTTCTTGTTTTCTGCTGGGCCTCAAGCAGACAAGGCCACAGTGGGAAGTTATCTAACACCAGGTGTTCTTACTGTTGTTACATTTAGATATTCTCATGACCGTTGTATAACAAACTTCTTTTGTTTGAAACATGAACTTGTTTCTGTGCATGTACTAATGAAATGTATTTCTTTTGAGGAAATGGTACAATCCAAGAATGTTTCCATATCTTTGTAACCACTCTCTAGTAGAAGCTAATCCGGAAGATGCCGAGCAAAAGGGGCCTACAGATGGCATTCGGAAGAGAAGACATTTATTATAGTTTGGAGTTACGTAAATAAAATAGAGACCAATCAGTGTCTTGCCAATTCTTACTGTATCACTTCTAATGCATTCCTGATATCTAATGTTCTTGTAATTGGATGTTGTTTCTTCGCCTGATGCTTTGGACCAATAACAAATGTTTAGTAAGTTTAATTTAATGTTAGGGTACTGAGAAGAGAGCATTATTATTATTTTTCTTGGAGAGCTATTATTTCTTTGATGTGCTTCTTACAAGAGCCATTCTTGGTGTGATCTGTCACCTTGACACTTTATGCCTTTTCAGTCAGTCTACTGACATTCTGGTACTTTATTATTTTCTGAGTTTACTTCCCTGTTCAATGCTGAACTAATATTCTGATGGTTTAGTGATCTTATAGTCCAAATTCTAAACCGTCCCCCTTTCCCTGTTACTGTTCTGATGTTGAGACTGAAGTCCCCCTGATGAAGCTGAAGCCAACTGCTAACATTCCCTAGGGAAAGGTAACTATGAATGATCTGTGCATTGTTATTTGTCTTTTGTTTTCCAAGGACCAACTGCTACTGTTTTAATACTGCTGCTATTTTGAAAGCGCCATAGCCAGATGTTTTCTAAATTAATGTTACTAAAACTTTTGCGTGAAGCCCAACATGCTAATGCTAATCTGAAGTTAGTGAGGTGTTTCCTTTATACCTAAGAATGATTTTATTGTATTGCTGAACCAATGCATGTCATCTCTCTTGCTAAATATTGCTGTTATTAATTAGCGTCTTTGCTATTGAAATTGTCGTTCTTATTGATTTGTTTGAACTAAGATTCTTTCGGAGGTGCGGTCAGCCTATGATGTTTCTTAACTTGTATCATTTGGTGTTGAGACTAATTTCCGTGGCCTTAGCATTGTTAATATACGGTAATAAATATTTTAATTGATACTAAAATGTGTGGTTATTCATGACCAAGTAGGTCATGGTGTGTACTTTACTGACTCTTTGGTGATCATTATAATGTAATACTGTTGTGTTATGTGACACCTTATAATAATAATTTTAACAAGTCAAAAGGTTCATCAACCTACTATTATTATAACAAAATAGATAAGCCAAGGGCGCGCTCACAGGAGCACGTGACTGTCATTGTGATCTGTGAAGTTCTAATGTTACTGTTTAAACGTTTATCATTTGAACCGGCAACTCCTGCACTGGTTTCACCCATCCATATTCACTTTCTGAATGTATACATTGTCATCCATAACAATAACATGTATTATGCATCATAATGAAAACTACTAAAATTGGTTAAAAAAATGTTGGCAGGTTTTAATTGCCTGAAATTTATTAAGGGGAAATATTAGCGATGCAGTGTCTAAGGCAAACCTTTGAGGAATTCTGATCCCTGTTGAAACTCCTGTTTGCTCCGCAACCAGAATGTATCCTCCAACTTATAAGCAGAGTTCAATACATTTAGGCCCATATTTATACTTTTTTTGCGTCACATTTGCGCCGTTTTTTTATACAAATATGGCGCAAACTTACAAACTACAATCGTATTTTGTACGTTTGCGCCGCTTTTGTGTCAAAAAATTAGGCAAATGCGGCGCTAAAGAAGTATAAATATGGGCCTTAAAGTCTACATGTTGCACTCAATAATTTGCATTTTAGTACATGTATAATCGGAGTATCTTGTTTATAAAGTGAGCACAGTGTGGAAATTCCTAGTTTTTCAGTGTTTGCCTGCATGCAACCTGCTGTTGTATTGTTCACCATTTTCTTGCTTTGTATGTTTATTGATCGTTTTCAGTAAATCCTTTACCAATGTTTTAGCAGTATGGATAGAATGACTATGTTCAAGTATTATTAAAACAGTGAGTCTGCCAAACTGAGAAAATAAGTGTCGGTTCATTTGCTCAGCAACATGGGATTAATTGTCTCTGAGTGTTTTGATAGGTCGTTAGCGGAACGTCATTAATGAAAATGGCATAGTTTCATTTTAAAATGAACTACTAGGCCGTTCAACAGCCAGAAAAAATAAACAAGGGCATTAAATTGGCGATGGAGAGCGATACAGACGTAATTAATGCTATGCTCTTGGTGAACAGTCTTTGATTAGTACCTTGATGGATTGACAGCATTGCTGTGGTTACATTTGTAAAACAAGCTGAATTCTTCAAATTGGCTCGCATTTTTCAGGCTAATTTACACAATGCGAGCTAAAACTGTACACCGATTTATTGAGACAATTTTTTTCTTTTTTGCTTACTCATCAAAAATGCAATTACAAATATACATTGGCCTACCCCTGAATAGAATAGATATCAGTGTCAACTTCTCTGCTCCGGTATGCGCATATGCTTGTGGGAAGTTTAGCAGTTTGTGCCCTCTTCTAGACCAGCTGGTAGGTGGTATTTAACTGGTGCGGATGCTTCAAAATGGCTCATCCACAGCTCGCAAACACAGTGTTATCTAGAATCCCCAGCAGTCACTCTGCTAGCATGACATCCCAGACTGTGTCCTTGCGGCACTTTATTCTAGACCTCACCCAAATTATAGACCATGCTTTCGCATATACTCATGTGATAACAGTTATGTTAAAGAGAGTTGAATTTGTGCATCATTGCATTTGCATTTCTGATTTAAGGGCCTTTTTGATTCTATACTTGCTGGTAATGTTGTCGCCTGGTAGAGACCTTTTAAAGCTTAATATGCAGGACACAAAGTGCAGACATGGAAGTGCAATAGTAGTGTATGGAACTGTCCAGCCTGCCCAGTCCAATCATAACACCTGTCCACCCAGCATAATCTCATTTGTTCTAGATGCGGAGCATTGCTATGCACTTTGTGGCAGTTTTCTTGCCCACTGGGTGCCTTTTCCTAATTTCACTGTATAGTGGCCCTGCTTTCCTTCTTTCTTCCCCATGTGTGTCTTACCACCCCTTATGCCTTAGACATATTCATTTTATTTATGTCATATTATCTACAAATTATTTAGGGTCACACACAGTAGGGCCCATATTTATACTTTTTGACGCTAAACTGCGCTAACGCAGTTTAGCGTCAAAAAGTTTTGCGCCGTCTAACGCCATTCTGAAACGCCATGCGGGCGCCGTATTTATGGAATGGCGTTAGACGGCGCAATCAGACCGGCGCTGCCTGGTTTGCGTGGGAAAAAACCACGTAGACCAGACAGCGCCGGCGTAGGGGGAAAATGGCGCATGGGCGTCTTAAAATGGGGCAAGTCAGGTTACGTCGAAAAAATCGTCTTAACCCGACTTGCGCCATTTTTTAACGACGCCCATCCCCCATCAACATGACTCCTATCATTGTAAAGATAGGAGTCATGCCCCCTTGCCCAATGGCCATGCCCAGGGGACTTCTGTCCCCTGGGCATGGTCATTGGGCATAGTGGCATGTAGGGGGGCACAAATCAGGCCCCCCTATGCCACAAAATATTATTAAAAAAAAAAAAAAAAAAACTTACCTGAACTTACCTTAATGTCCCTGGGGTGGGTCCCTCCAGCCTTGGGTGTCCTCCTGGGGTGGGCAAGGGTGGCAGGGGGGGTCCCTGGGGGCAGGGGAGGGCACTCTGGGCTCATTTTGAGCCCACTTGTCCCTTAACGCCATGCCTGACCCAGGCGTTAAAAAGCGGCGCAAATGCGCCGTTTTTAGCCACGCCCACTCCCGGGCGTCGCTTTTGCCCGGGAGTATAAATACCACGTAAAGGCCTGGGAGTCATTTTTTAGACGGGAACGCCTCCCTTGCATATCATTAACGCAAGGAAGGGGTTCACGCTAAAAAATGACGCACATTCCGGGAACTTTGGCGCTATTCGCCTCTAACGCCATAGTATAAATATGGCGTTAGTTGGCGTTAGTTTTGCGTCGAAATTGCGTCAAAAAAAACGACGCAATTTCGGCGCAAACGGAGTATAAATATGGCCCTAGATCTCTACAGCCCCAAAAGGTGAATATAGCTTTGGTGGATATAAGAAGGTGTCTCTCAACCCCTCCCAAGTGAGTGAAGCCCAAGTGAAGGGGGGTATTATGTGCCAGATAAACCTGTCAGAGAAACTCTCATCAACATGTATTATATATACAGTACAGCCCGCCTTGCACCCAATAAATCAATATGCACACACAATAAGTTGCACTTTACTAAATGGTTATTTACTCGTCTATAAACTATGTGCATTATTATGATTTTAAGCACTATAAAAAGCTCAACAATATTTATTAAAATTGGGGGAAAGTTCAAGTGTACCCCAATAAGAGTTCATCACGTATCCCTCTCTTTCTGGTTTTACTTAAGTTAGATGTGGCCATGGTTGGCTAGGTTTATTTTAAGGAAATATAAATCTACAGTGATGTGCCAAATCATGCAATGCCCTCTCCCCATACATTATCGTATGCTAGATTTGAAGTCGAAACTCCATACCTCAGTTCTCCTTCTATCAGCTAACCCATGTGTGCCTAAAATTGCTCTCTACAAATACCTTGTATACATTCTCTAAGCATGATGTTCAATGGAGCTAGGAGAGGGCAGTTAATGCTTAGCTCCCGTATCTTTCACGGATATTACAACAATGTGATATTTAATAAATGTTCATTATTCAAGTGTGTATCTAGAAACCTACGTCTACTTTCCTTCTGGCTTCCTACAGGATGCAGTACACAAGGTCACCTCGTGGGCTGCTGCATCAATAAACAATGCATGCACCAGAGAAAGGACATGGGGCCAGATGTAGCAAAAATAAAAATTGCGACTCGCATTTTGCGAGTTGATGCGACTCGCAAAATGCGAGTCGCAAATTGGAATGCCAGAAAAAAAAGCGATCCGATTTTGCGACTCGCAGCCGGACTCGCAACGCTGTGTGCGAGTCCGCAGTTTGCGAGGACGCTGTTTGCGAGTGTGCAAAAACGAACTCGCAATTAGCGAGTGGGTGTTGCAAATTGCGAATACCTTCAAAATTGCTTGCAGATGCAGCAGAACACTCCAGAAAGCATACCAGAACACTCTGGAAACACTTCCTGGCACATGATGATGGCATCACAGCCAGGAAGTTAACAAATACACCTGGGAGGAGGGCTCAACAGTGAGCAGTGTCTCTGCCACTGACAGTAGGGTGCTGAGGAGTGGTAGGCACAGCACCATGGACGCAGCAGGGACCAGCCAGGCTGGCAGGAGGGGCAGGAGATCATAGATAACAGCCAGGACAGATTCATGTGGCACATGGCGTTAATGCGCCACATGACTGGTTGGCATTTTCCTGCCCATGGACAATTTCAACTTGTATATAGTTTCTTCATGACATTAATAAAACAGTTATTTTTGTTCCACTTAACAAATGGTTAATAGGTGAGTATGGTGGGAGTTGACACGTACCGTCCAAAATATTGCGTTGCAATGTGGTCCCGTCTCAGTCTGCCTTGATTAGCTAGACTCCTATCCCCATGATGGCGATGTGGTTGTTCTTGCTCTTCATCATCAGGATCTGGGTCTGCAGGGGTGAGAGGTAGCCCACGTCGGGTGGCTATGTTGTGGAGGATGGCGCATGCGACCACAATTTTGAAAGCGGTAATGGGGGTGTATTGGAGGGCGCCTCCACTGCGGTGAAGGCATCTGAATCTTGCCATCAGCAGTCCGAAGGTGCGCTCGATCAGGTTCCTGGTCCTCTTATGCGCACTGTTGTATTGCCTCTCTGATTCAGTTCTGGGTGTTAAAAACGGAGTCATGATCCAAGGCCTGAGAGCATATGCACTGTCACCTGTTGGGCACAAAAGTACACGGTTAGGAAGTCCAGATTGTCGTGCACAGTGACCTATGTGTATGTCTGCAAGTGTCTGTGGCTCTACCTAGGAGGTAACCGTCTCCAAATTCCCCACGTTCCAGGCGTTGATGTATCCCACTATGCCTAAAAATGTATGAGTCATGGGTACTGCCAGGAAACTTAGCTACGATGTCCGTGATGACATAATGGGCATCACAAACAACCTGTATGTTGAGTGAGTGGGTACACTTCCTGTTGCGGAAAATGTGTTCCAGATTAGCAGGGGGGCATATTTGAATGTGTGTCCCATCTACACACCCTATGACACGAGGAAAGTGGACAATGCGGTAAAAGTCCAGCTTGGTGCTGTTAATTTCTGCCTCATTCCTTGGTAAGTATATGAAGTGAGACATGTGCGTGACTAAGGCATCTAGGAATGCCCTGAGGAACCTTGACACTGCACTTTGGGATACCCCACCTGCCACGGCAATGACCCCCTGATAGCTCCCTGAGGCCAAGAGGTGCAGTGCGCATAGCACTTGCACATGCGTAGGGATGGCGCAGCCACGCAGAGTCTTATGTTCTAGCTGTGGTTTCAGTAAATCTATTAATTCTAGAATGGCTGCGCTGCTAAGGCGGTATTTGTCATAGATCTCCTCTTCAGTTTGCTGAAAAAGAGTCTGCCTGGTTCTATATATCTTCTCCTGTCTGTGGCCCCTCCTCCTCCTCTGCTGGGCTGCGTAGACTCTCCTCCTCACTGCTATCAGGTATATCTCCGCCATCTTGAGTAACCCAGATGCCTTCTGGGTCCCCTTTTATACTTTGGTAATGGTTACCACCTGCTCTGAGTTAGTGGTAAATGGGACATGCAAACTGGGCTTTTTGCGACTAGTCGCAATTTGCGAGTTGCAATTGCATAAGGTTTGCGACTCGCAAATTGCGACTTGCCATTTGCGGGTCGCAAAATGGGGGTCGCAACGGATGCGACTCGCAAACGGGTCCCATCGCTTTTTGCGAGTCGGAAATGGGCTTTTTGCATCCCATTTCCGATTTTGCACTGTCGCAAATTGCGAATCGGCCGTTTGCGAGTCGCAAACATTTGCTACATCTGGCCCATGTTTCTTTCTCGGTCGTGTTAGCATGCGTTAGAAAGAAACCGAGGGAGAGCATAGCCAATGTCAGGCCTGATAGTCATCTTACTTACCCATAAATGAGGCGTGGCATCTGCAGCTGACAAAGGGATTTGAACCTAGCTTCAACTAACGACAGAGCCAGTCCTAGCATCACTTTGCCAGGCAGAAGTATTAACATTTCTTCATCTTGTGCTGCTTGCATATCAGTTTTCTGTTTATGCTGAATGTATCGCAGATATTCATAAGGCAGAGCGAGATAGACACAGTCATGACATAATTTTGAATAACTGAGACTGGCCAAAGGCAAATCCTTTGAAGGAAAGTCAACGTCCAACAAAGGTGAATTCCTTTTATGGGAAGAGTCTAGTGCTTGTTGGGATTCAGCTTTACGAAGCTGGTAGACTTCTACCAACGAATCATTGAGAGGCTGCTCAGGATTTGGGTGCCATCTGCCTACATGGAAATGTTACATGTATGTAACTTCAGGGGCTCTAGCAAGTATTGAAAGAGCAAGGGCAAAAAGGTCGAGTCCTGGGACGTCACAACAGAACTGGTTTAAGTAATGATTTTTGTGGTGAGAGAACTACGGATTGTGCATGGCCCATAAGAAAAACACTAACTTGTTTGGTCTTTTATACGCAGGTGAAAGGGAAATGCTTGAGTAGCTGTAGATGGTTGACAATTTCCTATGCAGCAGCTCAGCCGTACAAAGCAACGTGACACAACCCCCAGTCACTTTCATTCTTCGTTCATACAACACGAAATGATTACAGTGCCCATCCCTGGCCAGAATGGAAGGGATCAAGGATTTCGTTTTCTTTGACAAAGGACAGGAATTGCGCGTGTTTTACGCTTTCCAACAGTTTTGTGGGAAGGTGAAGCTGAAAAATAGGGCCCAAATGATTGAAGCATTCATTCAGGACTATGCGAATCCTTCAGCAAGAGTGGAATTATTAATGCACTCTTCTGGTTTTAGAGTATAATCCCTATGGTGAATGAGCAATTGTGGACCTTACAAACTGTAGACCCGACCAAGGGTGCTAGTTGTTTGAAAAACCTGAGGGAGGAGGGGTTACTTGAGGATCCGCGGGTTGACTCATTCAGCAAAATTTCCCCAAATTGACTTAGAGTTCGTTTGGGCAGAACAGGGCTATTCACAAAGGTAATTTACACTTGTGAGTAAATTTACAGGTGTAAATTACTCCAACACATTTTAGTAAATGTATAAATGTTGCTTATTCACAAACTCTGAGTGTAAATTTGCTAAAAAATGTAGACATACATATCCCCACCCCCTCGTTTTAGGGGGTGGAGTCAGAATAATTTTAAATTATGACCATATACTTAAAACAGGTAACTTATGACCATACTTTACACATAGCTTAATTTGTCCACCTGGAACGGAGATGGTAGTGGATAGAAGAAGATCCCCTACCATGGCGGTCACAGGGCAAAGACTTCCCCATTACAGTGAATAGCAGGCCTCCGCATGGCACTTTATTGGAAAATGATATGCACCTGAATGAAATCAAACACACCTCACACACATTTTCTAATAACCACATTAATACTGCTCACAGCATAACATATCTTTTTTTCATCTTCAACTTTGGCCTTGTGCAGGCACCAATGTGTTTTGAAGAGGCAATAGCACTTGTAGTTAAGTTTTTAGTTAAATACTACATGCACCTGCCTAGGATGCCTCCATTCTCCCTCAGTGGAACCCAGAAGGTAGCCTTATGGCAGGAGGCCAGTGACTCTGTCACTGCATTTGGGTAGGAGGTGTGAACCTTGGGAGACATTAGGAAAATATTGCAGGATGGGAGGAGGTGGGTGAGGGAAAAGTTCTCCAAGATTCAGCTGGCTCAAGTTCTTCCTGGAGGACCGACTGAAGCCCATCTCTGTCCCCCCTTGAGAATAATGTCCAATCTACCATGCAACCCCACCTTCTACATGGACTGCTACTTCACATCAACACTAATGTTTTGCAAGCCAATATCATAAACACCCAGTTTATTTCCCCTTTTATACCAGCCATGTTTTCTTGGTCCATGCTTGCCAAGGTAAGCCAGTCTGTTTTTTCATTTAATTATGTGACTAATAGCCCTGGTTTAATACTGGGTTAAATAAGACAACAAGTCCCACGATTCAAAGAAATAAAACTAGCAATGGTCTAGCCAGTCACACATGGACCTGGAAAACATGTCAGCTATGATTCTCTTCGTCTCTATAAATACAAGCCTCCATAGACTCATCTATATCTGTCCTTCACTCATATTTGCATTGTAAGTTGCACACCACATATATACCCCTTCTAAGCATTCTGTAACACTAGCTCTAAAAATGTATACTTGCTGTGTTAATGTTTATTTTACTACTATTCATGCAACTGGATTGATCGCTTCAGCTGGAGCAAAAGTGAAGGACAATGCAGCAGGGAAACATACATGGCGGGTCTTAAAAGCAAACCACTTACACAGGCAAGGAAATCCATCTGCAGGTAGGTTGACTAATATATAGAGGATTCCTTTCACTTGTTTTTAGTATTCAGAATAGAAATGTCAATATGTGTATTAACATGTATTTTAATAACCGATTAGAGAGGATTGTTCTCACTTGTTTTAACTATCTAGAACAGAAATGTCAATATATGTTTTGCTATGTTTTTGAAATTGTACTCAAATCTCACCTTCTCATTTATACTGATGCCCTAATATATAGTAATCTTATAAAGGCCTTGTGTTGTTGTCCACTCCACCACCTGCCACAGCATCAACTTCTGCTGCTAACAGTGCTGAAACTCCAGGACTGGCAACACACAGCAGACGGATGGTACAGACTGCTAAGTTCAATATCTTCTCTTTTTCCTACGGCACTAATATCTTTATTTATGACTGAAAGGGAGCTGTATGCCTTTTCTCAGATGTCCATGTTGTCACTAGGCTTAATACATCAGCATATCTTTTACAAAGTTTTAATGACATTCAAAATGTCACTTATATTTGGCAATATAATGGTAGCGCTAAAATATGTTAGGCCGTGATTTAGCTATCACAAAATCAATGTTGTGCCTCTAAAAATGAGTAGTGAAAACAGGTACCTAGTATCATCTTTGATTTACAATGACTTACTCCCTTTCATATGTCTCTCTCTTCTATCAGCGTCTGTCATACAACATCTCCTGGTGTCAACATTCTCAACTCAGGCACCAGTGGGCATCCTGGCTGCCGCAACCAGGACCTCTAACATCCATCCGTTTGGTGAATCCGATATCCTATGATCTTAACTTCTACATCTCATCATTCGTAACTCTTTTGTCTCTTTTTGGTTAGTATAATAAATATTTACTGGTTTAATTCATGGTGTTATATAAACTCCTGTATGCCTCTCTAATGTATCTGGAATTACAGTCATGATGATGTATGTAGGTTGACAATATTAATTGAACCTGCTGGATCTTGACTTACTTTGGAAATACCTTCTACAAGGACCCAGGATCCACAGCTGACTTCACAGAGAATCTCCTAAATAGTCACCCATGTGGTTAGAGTTGATGAGTTTACATTGTTGATACAGTGATGACACAGTGCCAGGATACCCTTGCAGGTGATAGTGCACTTTACAAATACACATAACACAAATACACATAACATATATAAGAAGCTCATCCATGGAGCAACCCTTAACCCCTTCTGTGCCGGGGATGTAATGGTTACGTCCACCGGCACAGTGCTCCTGTGTCGAGGACGTAACCATTACGTCCTCGGCCTGGAGCTCGGAGGGAGCGCTCCCATCCCCCCAAGGCAGGGATGGAAGGGGAAGCCCTTCCCCTTCTACCCTTTACCCCCACCAGCCCCCCAGTGATGTCTGATGACGTCATCGTGCATTCGGACGCTGAGCTCATCAGAGGCCACTTCCCCATCACGCTGGAAGATCAACTTCCAGCGCAATCGGAAGAGAAATGCAAATAATTTCTCTTACGATCATGTGATGGGGGCCTGAGAGGCTTCAAAGGGAAGGAAAATAATTTCCTTCCCTTTGAAGTCTCTCACAGCATTTCAGAAGCCGGATCGTGAAGCGATACGGCTTCTGAAATGCCCACTAGACACCAGGGATTTTTTGTTAAAAGGAAATTGGCATCAGGGGAGTCACCCCTTGGGCAAGAGTCGCTCCCCAGGGGGGGGTGTTTTTTTCAAGGCCTTTTCTGCACCCCCTGGGGGCAGATTGGCCTATTGTTATTGGTCCGATCTGCCACCTCTAGGCGCCAGGGATCACTTTTTTGTTGTTTTTTGTGTGTGTTTATTTTGTTTTTTTTAGAGTTGGGGAGCGACCTCTTAGGCAAGGGTTGCTCCCCTAAGGGGCAAATTATATTTAAGCCATTTCTGCCCCTTCCTGGGGGCAGATCGGCCTATTGTTTTTAGACTGATCTGCCCCCGGGGGCAGAAACCTATAGGCACCAGGGATCATTTCTTTTGGTTTTTTTTTGTTTTGTTTTTTAGAGATGGGGAGCAATCCCTTAGGCAAGGGTCGCTCCCCTGCGGGGAAAATTGTATTTAGACCATTTCTGGCAGATCAGCCAATTTTTGTTAGGCCAATCTGCCCCCAAGGGGGGCAGAAACCATTAGGCACTGGGGATTTTTTTGGTGCCAATTTCACGCAAGGGGAGCGACCCCTTAGGCAAGGGTCGCTCCCCTGGGGGGGGCAAATTTATTTTAGCCCATTTCTGCTCCCCTTGGGGGAAGATCAGCGTATTTCTATTAGGCCGATCTGCCTCCCGGGGGGCAGAAACCACTTAGGCACCAGGGATTGGTGTGTGTGTATGTGTGTGTTTTCTTTAGGGGGGCAGCCCCTTGGGTAAGGGTCGCTGCCCATGGGGGCACATTACTGTTGGCCCTACCTTCCCCCTTTGGGGGAAGATTGGCCTATTTTTGGAAGGCCCATCTGCCCCCAAAGGGGGGCAGAAAGCCCACCCCAAATAAATCGGGCCAAAGTTGTTCTGCCCACCAATGGGCAGACGGGGCAATTACCCCTGATCCACACCCAGGGAAAGGGGGCAGAAAGTCTACTAGATGCCAGGGAATAAAAAAAAAAATAGTGGGTTGGTGGCTACCAACCAGTATGGGCCTGGTCATGCCCCCACTCCAACTGAAGGGGATAACAGTCTTTCAGCTCTCCCCCGCACACTAAAACAGCTTATCCCACAGCAAGAAAGAAGACATTTGATTATTTTGGGTTTTGGTTTTACATTTTGGCCATGATAGCTTGGCTAACTCTCAAAATCGTCCCACTTGGAATGGTGAGGGCTGCACTTTATGGACTTTGGGATGGTGCCATGTAGAAACATCCACAAGACCTAGACACATCTGAAAACTAAACGTTTGGGTGATTCTAGGATGGTGTGTTTCACATGCACCCCGCACCATTTTCTTACCCACAATGTGCTGCAAACCTCCAACTTTGCTGGAAATCACATATTTTTCCCACACTTTTGTGATGGAACCTTCCGCAATAAGCAGGAATCCACAAAATTCCTACCACTCAGCATTGTCTCATCTATACCGATAAAAATTCTGCTGTACTTGTCAGCTTAAAAATGTTTTTTTTCCAACTGCCCTTTTGGACCCGCTTTGGTTCCCCCTCGATTTCAACATGTTTTTGGCTCTTCCCTGTCACAAGCACTTGGCCCACATACACAAATGAGGTATCATTTTTACCGGGAGACAGAGGGGAACATTGGGTGGTAGGAAATTTGTCCTGGTGCGGTGATCCCACACAGATATGTGGGAAAAATTTGATTTTTAACTCATTTTTAGGTTTGCTGAGGATTCTGGGTAAGAAAACATTGGGGGATCTGCACAAGTCATACCTCCATGGACTCCCTCGGGTGTCTAGTTTTCAGAAATGTCTGGGTTTGGTAGGTTTCCCTAGATGGCTGCTGAGCCCAGGACCAAAAACGCCCCCGCAAAAACAGGTAGTTTTGTATTTGATAATTTTGATGTGTCCAGATAGTATTTTGGGGCATTTCCTTTCGCGGGCATTAGGCCTACCCACAAAAGTGAGGTACCATTTTCATCGGATGACTTGGGGGAACACTGGGTGGAAGGAAATTTGTGGCTCCTCTCTGATTCCAGAACTTTCTGTCATCGAAATGAAAGGAAAAAGTGTTTGTTTGGCCAAAGTTTGAGGTTTGCAAAGGATTCTGGGTAACAGAACCTGGTCAGAGCCCCACAAGTCACCCCATCTTGGATTCCCCTAGGTGTCTAGGTTTCAAAACTGCGCAGGTTTGCTAGGTTTCCATAGGTGCCAGCTGAGCTAGAGGCCAAAATCCACAGCTAGGCACTTTGCACAAAAAACAGCTCTGTTTTCTTTGTGAAAATGTGATGTGTCCACATTGTATTTTGGGGCATTTCCTTTCGCGGGTGCTAGGCCTACCCCCACAAGTGAGGTACCATTTTTATCGGGAGACTTGGGAAACGCTGGGTGGGTTGAAGGAAATTTGTGGCTCCTCTCAGATTCCAGAACTTTCTGTCACCGAAATGAGAGGAAAAAGTTTTTTGGGGACAAATTTTGAGGTTTGCAAAGGATTCTGGGTAACAGAACCTGGTCAGAGCCCCACAAGTCACCCCATCTTGGATTCCCCTAGGTGTCTAGTTTTCACAACTGTGCAGGTTTGCTAGGTTTCCCTAGGTGCCAGCTGAGCTAGAGGCCAAAATCCACAGCTAGGAACTTTGCACAAAAAACAGCTCTGTTTTCTTTGCGAAAATGTGATGTGTCCACATTGTATTTTGGGGCATTTCCTTTCGCGGGTGCTAGGCCTACCCCCCACAAGTGAGGTACCATTTTTATCGGGAGACTTAAGGAACACTGGGTGGAAGGAAATTTGTGGCTCCTCTCTGATTCCAGAACTTTCTGTCATCGAAATGAAAGGAAAAAGTGTTTGTTTGGCCAAAGTTTGAGGTTTGCAAAGGATTCTGGGTAACAGAACCTGGTCAGAGCCCCACAAGTCACCCCATCTTGGATTCCCCTAGGTGTCTAGTTTTCACAACTGTGCAGGTTTGCTAGGTTTCCCTAGGTGCCGCCTGAGCTAGAGGCCAAAATCCACAGCTAGGCGCTTTGCACAAAAAACAGCTCTGTTTTCTTTGTGAAAATGTGATGTGTCCACATTGTATTTTGGGGGATTTCCTTTCGCGGTGCTAGGCCTACCCACACAAGTGAGGTACCATTTTTATCGGGAGACTTGGGGGAACGCTGGGTGGAAGGAAATTCGTGGCTCCTCTCAGATTCCAGAACTTTCTGCCACCGAAATGAGAGGAAAACATGTTTTTTGGCCAAATTTTGAGGTTTGAAAAGGATTCTGGGTAACAGAACCTGGTCAGAGCCCCACAAGTCACCCCATCTTGGATTCCCCTAGGTGTCTAGTTTACAAAAATGCACAGGTTTGCTAGGTTTCCCCGGGTGCCGGCTGAGCTAAAGGCCAAAATCCACAGCTAGGCACTTTGTAAAAAACACCCAAGAATTCAGAAATGTGCAAATAACCACTGCTTCTCAACACCTTATCTTGTGACCATTTTGGAAATACAAAGGTTTTCCCATTAGGTGCAGCTCATTTATTGGCTCTGGGTACCTAAGGTTCTTGATGAACCTATAAGCCCTATATATCCCCACAACCAGATGAGTCCAGCAGACGTAACGGTATACTGCTTTAAAAAATCTGACATTGCAGGAAAAAGGTACAGAGTAAAACGTGGAGAAAAATTGCTGTTTTTTTCACCTCGATTTCAACATTCTTTTATTTCAGCTGTTATTGTCTGTAGGAAACCCTTGTAGGGTCTACACAAATGACCCCTTGTTGAATTAGGAATTCTGTCTCCTTTTCAGAAATGTTTAGCTTTATGGGATCCAGCATTGGTTTCTTACCCATTTCTGTCACTAACTGAAAGGAGGCTGAAAGCACAAAAATAGTAAAAATGGGGTATGTCCCAGTAAAATGTCAAAATTGTGTTGATAAATGGGGTTTTCTAATTCAAGTCTGCCTGTTCCTGAAAGCTGGGAAGATGGTGATTTTACCACCACAAACCCTTTGTTGATGCCATTTTCAGGGAAAAAAAACACAAGCCTTCTTCTGCAGCCCTTTTTTCCCATCTTTTTTTTTAAAACAACATTTTCGCTTTATTTTGGCTAATTTCTTGGTCTCCTTCAGGGGAACACACAAAGGGGGTCATTCTGACCCTGGCGGCCGGTGACCGCCAGGGTCACCGACCATGGGAGCACCGCCAACAGGATGGCGGTGCTCCCGAGGGCATTCTGACCGCGGCGGTTCAGCTGCGGCCAGAAAGGGTAAACCGGCGGTCTCCCGCCGGTTTACCACTGCCCTTGTGAATCCTCCATGGCTGCGGAGCGCGCTCCGCAGCCATGGGGATTCTGACACCCCCTACCGCCATCCTGTTCCTGGCGGGTCTCCCACCAGGGACAGGATGGCGGTAGGGGGTGCCACGGGGCCCCTGGGGGCCCCTGCAGTGCCCATGCCCCTGCAGTGCCCATGCCCATGGCATGGGCACTGGAGGGGCCCCCGTAAGAGGGCTCCGCAAAGTATTTCAGTGTCTGCTAAGCAGACACTGAAATACGCGACGGGTGCAACTGCACCCGTCGCACCCCTGCAACTACGCCGGCTCAATTCTGAGCCGGCGTCCTCGTTGCAGGGGCATTTCCTCTGGGCCGGCGGGCGCTCTTTTGGAGAGCGCCCGCCGGCCCAGAGGAAATGTCTGAATGGCCGCCGCGGTCTTTTGACCCCGGTGCGGTCATTCAGCGGCGGTACCTTGGCGGACGGCGGACCCCCAAAGTCTGGGTTTCACTAGAATCCCTAAGATGTTGGTAAAAAAGGATGTAAATTTAGCATGGGTAGCTTATGTGGAGAAAAAGTTATGAGGGCCTTTGTGTGAACTGCCCCAAATAGCCAAAAAAAAGGCTTGGCACAGGAGAGGAAAAGGCCTGGCAGCGAAGGGGTTAATAGCATAAGTTGTCTTAGGCAAACATGGTACTAACTTTGACCTCATTCACAAAGCTATTCTACAGTTGTAAGGGCCAACAGCCTTGATTAAAAAAATCATAGCCACTGTGACCAAAAAATGCAATTTTTGTCTGTACAAAGCCCAAAATGTGATACAGTAATAAGTTACCGAATGACAGTTTGGGTTTGTGAGTACATACTTGATCGGTATTTGGAAGGGGCATGTTAAGGGCGTACCTTCCAAATACTGATTATTTAAGGTAAGTATTAATGTTTTGTGGCAGAGTTCTGGTTGCACAACATTGATATTTTACCCTAATTCAAATGTCATGGTAAACTATTCGCAAACAGGAAGGGGTCTCCAAAAGACCCTAAGCTTTCCGTGAATGTAGACAAAAACGTTTTTGAGACCACTGCTGAGTCCTAAAATAAGTTGGTGTAACTTTTCATTGTTTTTAAATGCATCCTGTTTTCCTTTATGGAAAATGGGCTGCATTAAAAAAAAGATTGCCTTATTTAAAAGAAATCATAGGCATGATAGTCGGGTGACCCCAGCAGGTCACCATCCATGTGATTATGGGCAATCATATTGGATTGCATAGTATTGAGGTAGACAGAATTACAACCAACTATGATTTTGGTAATTTGAGAACCAACTTATTAATACATAGATCGGTTTACAATATACCAGTGCATTCAGTAGGAGTTGATGTGAAAACTACAACCACTTTTTCCAGATACAGCTTAGTACATTCCAAATATGAATTTGCTAATTGTGAATTGTTATTAGTCACAATTTATGATTTATTAGGAATATTGTTACATGAGTCTTCTTATTCTTTATTTGCAGAACACTGTTTCATAAAATACTGTGTTGGGAATTTGACACAAACTGGATCTGATGTACTACTTCTTTTAAAAACTTCTTCTTCCAGGTATTGGGGACATTGACCCAGATAATAATGCTGACTATTTATAAGTAGAGGATGGTGGGGTATCCCAGGAAAGAATCTGATCCTCCTTCAAGCAACAATATCTTCAGCCAGCGCAGGTCACCAAGAAGAAGAGGAGGTAGGAGAAGCAGCTGCTCCAGGAGAAGGAGGAGGACAAGGAGGCAGAGGAGGACATTGTTGCCCCCACACATAAAACCTTAAAGACAGCCACTTTACTGCCTGACAGCAGTGTTCCTTCCAAATCCCTTTTGAGGACTGGCAGTCCCCAGCCATTACCTAAGCCACATCTAAATAGCCCTTATATCACGTCTCTCTCATCTGAGGGAGAGCACACCTCTGGTGAGAAGCAGGTATCCCCCGTTTGTAATTTTCCTCACCACAACTTCCCAGGTGCCACCCCTCTCCATGTTGGTTAACCTGCTGGCCATGTGAGAAGGGCACATATGCAGAGGAAATTAAACATTTCCTAGCAATTGTAAAGGAAAGTTTCAATTCTATTAAGGACATGGAGGCGAGGATAATAATTTACTTTCATTTTTTTAATCTCCAGCAGTGTTAAAAACAAAATTACATTTCCCAAAATTCCATGGAAATGAACAGTTAACAACCAATCAACATTCAGAGCAACAGTCCCTGTAATTCCTCGTCATGTGCTCTCCTTCCCATTTTTTAATGCTGCCGGTGGACATTCTCTCTTCATTCACTTTTTGCTGATTCAGTACCTAGCAGAAGAACAGTGACTCAATAACTACTGAGACGCCATATACACTTCTAATGACAAGCTAGCAGAGGAAAACAAGTTTCCACTACAACAGACCCAACTGAAGACCTCTTAAAACATGCTGAATTCAAGAAAAATTACAGAGAACTACATACTTGAACCAACATAGAAAAAATCAGTTTGTAGATTGCCACAAAATATTCTTTGTTAGTCTCCTCCGGGCGGGTGCCTTCATGGCTGGCAGGGGATAATCCTCACCTCTTTGTCCTTAATAGAATTGAAACTTTTCTTTACGATTGCTAGGAAATGTTTCATTCTGTATCAGGACCGGAGGCGAGGATTATGCTTGTTCAAAGCGTATCCACCACCAAAGCTGCCATACCAATCACTGGTTTGAAGTAAAATCTTTTGAACATAGAATCTGAGGACCAATCGGCCACATTTAAAATATCCTGTTGTCTAGCCCCTAGAGAAAAGGCTTTCGAGGCCATGGCCCCTATGACCCGAATGGGCACCAAATTTGGACATATTAATGCCCGCTTCTTGCATGATCCATCGAACACAATGAGCAATGGTGGGGAAGGATACCAATTTGAAAGGTTTTATGAGGGGTATCAACAATTGGCGCTCTCCCGTAGGGCGATCTTCTGTTATGTGTTGCTCATACGCCTTAAAACAACAAACTACTCAGATATTAGTTTGTTTATCAAAACTGCGATAAGAGACAATGCGCAAATCGCTTTTAGCGCGCCTATAAACGTGTAACAAAACCCCTTCGGCCCCTCTGACCGAATGGGCACCGAATTTGGACATATTAATGCCCACTTCTTGCATGATCCATCGAACCCAATGAGAAATGGTGGGGGAGGATACCTCTTTGAAAGGTTTTGTGAGGGATATCAACAATTGGCGCTCTCCTCTCGGGCGATATTCTCTCATGTGTTACTCATATGCCTTCAAACAACGAACTACACAGAGCTTGGGTTGTTTATCAAAACTGGGATAAGAGACAATGCAAGATTCGCTTTTAGTGCACCAATAAATGTGGAACACCACCCCTTTGGGGGTAAAAATCTTGTTTGAAATGACCAGGGCTCTGACATCCGAAATGCTACAACAAGAAAATAAGCACTGTAGCTTTACCAACTTCGCAGATAACTGTTTACGGGAAAGGTATTCATTCCTCAGCCAGGAGTTAATGAAATTCAGTACTACAATAACATCCTAAAGCTCTGAATTACGAGGCTCAGGAGGCAAAGATAGTCTGATCCCCAACAGCAGTTTATATACTGCCCACTGGGGATCCCTGAATAGGGAAATGGCCTGCCAAAATAACAGAGCGATATGAATTCACCATCCTGTAGGTCAGTCCTTGTTTTGCCAATTCCACCAGGAAATTCATAACTGGCACAGTGTCACACCCCGTGGGATCCTCACTGCATTGAAGAAACTTACACACCCATCTGGCCCACGCAGATCTGTAGTGTTTGGTAGTCCCCTTGGCCCAGGCCGTGGTGAGCAGTCTCTCAGCCGTTTGTGAAAGCCCTGGGACTTTCCATCTTTCCCGGTAATCCTCCATGCCATTAGAGGTAAACAGCCTTGGAGGACTAGTGGGTGAATCTGACCCAGGGGATCCCGTAGAATACCTGGAGCATGGGGACGACAGAATGGAAAATCCCAAGAAACTTTCAGAAGAACTGGAAACCACACTTAAGTTCTCCACACTGGCATGGTCAGAACCACTTCCGCCTGTTGCCTGCGGATCTGAGCTGAGGTTCTCATAATCATTGCAAAAGGGGGAAATGCATATGTCTTTTTCTTTGACAAGTCCTGCAGGAAGGCGTCTGTTGCTGCTGCCTTCGGATCTGGTTTCCAACTGAAAAACCCCAGCAGCTGGTGGTTGAGTTGTGAGGTGAAGAGATCAACAGATAAAGGACCCCAGAGGGAATTTATCTGTGAGAAGACCCTTGAATCTAGTTGTCACAAACGTTTGTACGACCACTCTCTTGTGCACTGGTCCGCTGCTTGATTTAACATTACCAGAAGGTGTTCCGTCTGACTGAAACATTGTTGTTCAGACAGTCGTCCTAAAACTCCTTGGCTAGATGCACGAGAATCTTTGACCTGATGCCCCCTAGATGGTTTATGTACAGCACTGCCGAGAGGTTGTCCATCTTCAACAGCATGGACCAATTGGATCTCTCTTTGGTCCAGCATTACACCACGAAAGAACCTGCCATCAACTCCAAGCAATTGATATGCAGGGTTTATTCCTCAGTGGACCATTTGCCCCCGGTAATGGATGCGCCACAGTGTGCCCCCATCTGCATTTGCTGGCGTCTGACTCGATGATGAGGTCCGGATTGGATCCAAAGATGGCTCAACCATTTCATGCCTCCATATGGGTCAACCACCAGCGCATTTCCGTCCACACTTCATCACTGAGAGGGATCTGTTCTGAGTATTGAAGGCCATTGCATAAGTGGAATGCTTTGTGGCGCCGGAGGGCCATGTAATGTAGCGGGCCGGGAAAAATTGCCTGGATAGAGGATGACCGGAGTCCCACAATCCGAGCCACCTGACACAGCGAGGTGGAGGGTTTGGACAGGGTTTTCCTTAACTTCCTGTGGATCCTGGATACCTTCCTGGAGGGGAGACTGACAGATTTGTCTACAGAGTTGATGACAAACCCCAGAAAGGTTGTCTGTCTGGAGGGTATCAGCAGTGATTTCTTTGAATTAATAATGAACCCCAACCCCTCCAAGAGGAAGATCGCGTCCTGCAGCTGGTCTCATAACCACATTAGTCACTGATGTATGATGAGCATGTCGTCTAGATAGATAATGAGGCGGTAACCCTGAGAGCGCAGATGATCCTTCACAGGTTTGAGCACCTTGATAAAACACCAGGGGGTGTCGGAGAGACCAAAAGGAAGGGTTTTGAATTTGTAAGTAATGCCTCTCCATTGAAATTGCAGGAACCACTGATGTGGAGGGAAGATAGGAATTGTGAGGTATGCAGCTTTGAGATCGAGCCGTACCACCCAGTCATGTGGGTGTAGCAAATCGTGCAGGAGTTGGATCCCCTCCATTTTGAAATGGCGATAAACCAACCAACTGTTGAATTCCCTCAGGCTGATCACTGAGCGCTGTCCGCCGTTCCTCTTCTCCACTGGAAAAATATTGCTTAAGAACCCCCTGGGATGCAGTTGTGAATAAACTTTTGCCTCCTTGCGGAGCAGGTCGTGCACTTCCTGATCTATCAGGCGGGCTTTATCTTGGGAGAACACTAGGGGGCGTGAGTGTGATGTCTCAATGGGGAGCCCATAGAACTCTATGTGAAAACCCTTCACTGTTTCTAGCACCCAGGCATCAGAAGTAATAGCCTCCCTATTGTGAGCAAAACGTGCCAAACACCCCCCCCCACTTTCAAATGGGAGAGATCTGACACACTTACCTGTTGAGGTTCCCTGTATGAAGCCTTTGGAGGCACCGCTGTATCTGCGACCCCGATGGCCCCTTCTGGTAGGGAAAAACTCCCTAGCCCTGGTTGAGTCCTGGCCTCTGCAGTAGGGTTGTCCTCTGGGGAGGTTTTGGATGTAGAAGTGGCCGGCTGATCTCCCTCTGCCTTGACCGGCCCCAGTGAAAAGGCAGGGCTGGGACCCCTTTTCAATTGAGGTCGGCGTTTTAGCCAAAGACGAGAAGGTGGCCACAAACTTGGTTCCCAGAACAGGCCCCTTCGAGCCTGTATTCCCACCTCAGTTGAGGTGTGGTCGCCCAGTTTCGGGTCCACCTTAATGAGCAATGAACGGCACCTCTCAGTTGAGAGGGCGCAGTTAGCATTGCCCTGAAAGAATACTGCTCTTTGGGCCCAACCAGAGACTACCTGGGGGGGGCAATAGGGCTCCTTAGGAATTAGCCTCTTCCGCCAGTTCCAGGATTTTGGTGAGTGGGCCTTTCATGTCCAGGAGCTTGTCCTGGACATGCTCCTTGACATGGACAACCTATTGATCCCTTTTTTAGGATCTTTAACGAACTTCTGTAGGAACGCGGCCATGTGCACATCAATCTCTGGCGTGCATGCCACCTTGCCGGACAAGGAGGGCCACAGGCACTCCGATTTGAGCTTTGTGCAACAATGGCATCTATATGGACTCGTCACTGACAAAACACCACGAGATATGACATCCTAGTCAAACAACGACAGGTATCACATTAGAAAAAATAGATATCTGTCCACTTAGGACTGTGAGAGAGAAAGAAATTTAATAAATAATAGATATATTATGATATCTCTCTAGGTCACTAATAATATAGTGATATGTCTCAGTTAGAAGAGCTTGCACTCCAGAGCGATACTATACTTGAACATTTATATGAGAAATTGTAGAATTGTTATAATGAAATTCGTGTCACCTATATATAGCTCGCTTGTGCAACATAATATACCAAAAGATCAGTGGCATACACAAAAAAGTATCATATCATGCTATGAATTCGAAACTGAATGAAATGACATATTAGAGGAGAGAACTTGCAAATAAGCATTATGTTATATTATGAGGAAGGCTTTATATATATTCTTTATTGGCATCAATTTATTATGGTTACATGCACCTTTATATTATATTATTTTTAGTTTATGTATTTTAGTAAATGTATTTAAGATTAGAAAATAATATATAAATGTTTTTGAATTTGAAAACTACACTTTCCAGAATGCATTGTAAATAAAGAAGCACTATGGGGTATAAATAGCAAAAGGGAAAAGGGACTCACTCACTGTAAACAAGACTCCTTGTGGAGTTGAAACGCGTTGGTGGTTGTTATACTGGCATCAATAAATAGGCACTATTGAAACTTCATGGAGTGCAGTGAATACTTTTGCTGAATTGTATTCTTCGAGACTGGTCCTCTCCGTCACTGGCACCGGCAGTGGAGTGCACCACCCAGCAACCTTTAGACCATTATTGTCTTGAATATATATATATATATATATATACTGCCCTGGGGTCGCAGGGGATTAGGGAAAAAAAACTTTTAAGGGAGTGCAAGAGAAAACAGGCACGGAGGCAATTCAATAAGAGTATAATGTAGGGCCCACGCAGGCCAGCAATAGTGTGCTATGCACTGTTGCACAGTGGCTCAAGCCCTGGGCTCCACTCCCCTTTAGTAGTTGGGGAAGAAATGTCACCTGCACCTGGGCCGGGCCCTCAAAGTGGTGCGCGTTGTAGGAAACTGGAAGAGATATGGACCCGTGAAACGGGCGTCACAGCTTTCGCGCTCAGTGTAAATACAGACCCCAAATTTGGGGCGTCAGGGCTTCCAGGCGGAATGGGGCGATCAAAGCAGGTCTGTTGTGGTCAGCAATGCACTTCAAAGTGTGCACGCCCCTGTGTAACCAAAGAGACGTACGACGCGTGTCCTGTGAGTGAGCTGTCCTCTAAGGGCCTCCTGCTTTCACTGCACTGTTCGGGCCCCATAAATTATTGATATGGCTCAATTGGAGCGGTGAAAGTGTTCCCACAACATGTTGCTATGCAGCACGCTACAATTAGACTGCCTAATACTGCAATCTCTCTGTAACATAAACTACTAAGCCAAGAAGACAGCTGAAAAAACGGGAGAGTACTTATCTTGCTGCCAGAGCAGGAAAGAAAGAGGAAGGAGAGCGCATGGTTAGGAAATACATGGACTGTCACCCTCAATGCTGATTGGTTGTTAACTGTTCATTTCTAATGGAATTTTGGGAAATGTAGTTTTGCTTTTAACGCTGCTGGAAAATAAAGGATTGAAAGTGAAGCATAATCCTCACCTCTGGTCCTGACATAGAATTGGCATGGACTACTACTGACTACTGGGAGGATCAGTTGTTCCAGGAGCAGAGTGATGTGCAGAAGGGTATTCATGATATGGGGGTTACTCTGCAAAAGATTGCAGACTCACCTAAAGGACTCCCTCAGATGATTAATAGGCAGACCCATGCCTTGGATAATATTTTGAAATATTACAAAGATGTAGCAAAGATCCAGCAAGACCACCTAAGAACATTTTTACTTAAGGGAGTGCAAGATACCTTGCCTTGGCCATGAAGATTATAGAGGCAATAGGCAAAAAATACCAATGTCAATCTCACAGCCAATACATTCAGGAGATAATAAGACACCTGCACCACTTGCACAATCACCCAGAACACAAGCACAGTCTCAAAGACTCTCACCATCAGCATTGCATAGGCAGAGTATTAAGAACACCCCTTTGCAGTAAATGTGTCCACTCACTATCTTGAATAGCTTAATTGTCACAATTTTTCCTTAGTAAAAATATGTGCACCATTGACACCATAACCATTTTGTCTTTGTTGAATATTTTGTTTTGCAACTACCACATAGGATAGTGGTATGTATGTTTTCTTCTTTGTTCATTTTCAAAGTGTAAGGCCACTGTAAAAAAAACCTAAATAATGTGAGACCCACAAGCCACAGTTGTCTATAAGATTTTGGAATGGGCTCCCAATCCCCATTATGGGAAGGGTGACCATCATGGAGGTGATCTTCCTTCCATGTTGTCTGCAAGCAATCCAGAAATCTCTCTCCCCCTTGAGGCTTGCCACTCTCACAAAACTGAACAGCCTGCTAACTTCTCTGGTCTGAGCTGACAGGCAGAGTAGGGTGGGACTGAAAATTTTGAAATTGGATCAGGCAGAGGCAGGATTGGCTCTTCTGGACCTGGAGCTGTATTATGCGGCCCACATATAGTATACTACCAAATGGATGGTGGAGCAGGATAATTGGGAAAATCGCTTTTTCACAGGACAGATATGAGTACTACATTGGCAACAGTACTTATGAGGGGCAGTAGAAATGAATGTGGAGTTCACTACATAGTGAGGTAAACTGCTGTAGTCTGTGAGAAAATAGTGACTAGAGTCCTAAAGCGGCCTCCATTTGCAAGAGGGCTCAATATATGTGATTTAAAAATGCTTCAGAACATTGACTCCACAATGTTGATAGCTCAATGGAGGGATCTGGGCTGTAAACTGAGAGGTTTTCATTCCTGACCAGGAAGCGTGGGGCGAATCTCAAGTAGAAGGTGTAGGAGGCTGGCTTGGTTTGCAGTAGGTACCAAAGGTACTTACACCTTATTCAAGGTCCATGTATACCTTATTAGTGAAATGTAGGCAGTGCCTAGAAGCCAAGCTCTCTAGGGGTAGTGTGGATGAGCAGACAAGGCCTAACTAGGAGACATGCAAAGCTCATGCAGTACCACTGTAGTCACACAGTACTCAGACACATGAAAGAAAGTATTCAGTGTTACAAAAAAAAAGGTACTTTAATTTGGTGACACAAAAGCCAAAAATACTATAGTGACTATACTCCCTTAGGAGGTAAGTAATACACAAATGATATACACTAGTATGCAGAAATAGCTGTAAAAACAGTTCGAAAACCGTGCAAATAGTGAAAATCACAATAGTTAGAAATGGGCCTGGGGGAACAAAAATCATATGCCAAGAAAGTGGAATGAGAAAGTCTGTTTCCCACCTACGCATGTGTAGTGTGTATGGGGCGGTGGGAGTATTAGAAAACACCAAAGGTAAATAATAGAACACACCCCAGAGCCCAGGAATGCAGGAGTAAATCACAGTAACTTTCCTAGAACACACAAGAACAGGAGAAAGAAGATAATGCAAGAACCAGAAGAGACTGCAAGGAATGATGGATTCCTGGACCCCAAGTCCTGTGGAAGAAGGGGAGCAAGTCCAAGAAGCACCAAAGAGTCCAGGGAGAACAGGAGCCCCTGCTAACCCGGGTGAAGAGGAACCACCGGTGAGGAACAACAGTCAGTATTGCACCCAAGAAGACAGATGCGGGTTCCTGGTTGGTGCCGAAGATGTCCCCCGCCAGATGTATGAATACAGTCTGGTTTGCGTTGCTGGATCCCCCCAACAAGCCTTGGCACACGCAAAGCTCGTGGTTAGTGGAAAATGGCTCTGTCTGGGACCAGGAGGGACCTGGTGGACTCTACCCAGGAGTGTGAGTCAGAGGGGGCTCTCAGCAACTCAGAGACCCCTCAGAAGAGGAGGCAGCATGCACAGGAGTCCCACAGCATGGGGACAAAGAAGGTGCAAAAGGAGGCCAATGCAGCACTACACAAAGCGATCCCACACCGCCGGAGAACCACACAGGAAGCTGTGTGTCGCAGGATAGAGTGCTGGGGGCTGGAGCTGCATGGTGCATGAAGACCTTTGTGGAATGATGCCAACAAGTCTTGGCAACTGCAAAACATGTGGTACACAGGGCTACTGTCTTGCGTGCGGAGGCAAGCTATTACCTCCACCTCCACCAAAGTTGGACAGTAGGAAGTCAGGACCATTGGGACTACTGCAGTCCACCACCCGTGATGCTGGATCCACGCACTTCATCAGGAGAGGGGACTCAAACCACCAGGTGTTGCTGCAGAGGGGTGCCTGCTGAAGCAGGGAAGTGACTTCTTCTCTTCAAGGGAGATTCCTTTGTTCTTCTGGTGCAGGCGGAAGACAGGCAGTCCTCGGAGGGTGCACGACCTGGAAACAGTTGCAGTTGCTGGCAGGAGCTGAAGATACAATGTTGCAGAAGTTGTCTTTGCTTCTTTGTTGCAGCTTGTAGAGTTCCTGGAGGGTCCCGATGCAGTTTATTCAGTAAGAAGGTGGCGTAAAGGATGTAGAGGATTCCTGCTGGAGTCTTGCAATCCGAATCTGAAGACAGAGAACCTAAATTGCCCTAAAAGGGGGATTGGTCAGCTACACAGGCAAGCACCTATTAGGGGAAGGCTCTGACATCACTTGCTGGCACTGGCCACTCAGATGCTCCCTGAGTGCCCTACCAACTTGGATTCCAAGATGGCAAAACCCAGGGATGCTGAGCACCACACCTGGGGTTGTGATGGGCAGGGGAGTGGTCACTCCCCTTTCCTTTGTCCATTTTCGTGCGAGAGCAGGGACTGTGGGTCCCTGAACCGGTGTAGACTGGATTATGTAAGTAGGGCACCATATGTGCCCTTCAAAGCATTTCCAGAGGCTCTGGGAGGCTACCCCTCCCATGCCTGTAACACCTATTTCCAAAGGGAGAGAGTGTAACACCCCTCTCCCAAAGGCTGCTTGAGCAACAGGAGGGCAGAAACCTGTCTGTGAGGTGGCAGCAGCTGGGGCTGCCTGGAAAACCTCAGAAGGCTGTAATGGCAGTACTGGGGGTCCCCTAGGGAGCCTCCAGACTGCATGGAACCATACAACCATGCTTGCAAAAGCCTTGGGGTTTGATTCCACCATGTTTGATACCAAACATGACCATATTTGGAGTTACCATGGTGAAGCTGGACATAGGTGGTGACCTATGTCCAGTGCACATGTAAAATGGTGTCCCTGCACTCACGAAGTCCTGGAAAATAGTCCTGTAGGTCATGGGGCACCTCTGCTAGTGCATGGGTGCCTTCATACACAGGTACTCTGCACCCAGCCTTCAGGGCTAGAATGCCTGCAATAAGGGTGACTTATAAGTGACCTGGTGCAGTGTAAATGGCAGAGAAAGGGTGCATGCACCATTTCACACAGGCTGCAATGATAGTCCTGTAGAAGCCTTTGCATGGGCTCCCTATGGGTGGTAAAAGAAATGCTGCAGCCCATAGGGATCCCCTGGAATCCCAATGCTCTGGGTACCTAGGTACTATTTACTAGGGACTTATAAGGGGTGACCAGTATGCCAATGTTGGGTGAAATACTGGGTTACCAGTATGCAGTGACAAAATTTAGAGGAGAGAGAGCACAATCACTGGGGTCCCGATTAGCAGGATCCCAGTGAACACAGTCAAACACACTGACGTCAGGCTGCAAATGGGAGTAACATGCTGAAAAGAGAGTACCTTCCTACAGAAGGGAGGTAATTTCTTCAGTATGCTAAACTCGCTGGTACTGCCAGGGAGATCTGGATGAGCCTTTCTGATGTGCCTCTTCCGTCCAGTGTGTTGGTGGGTATCCTGCTGTTAGGGATGGGTAGGCACCTGATCACTTTCATATATTAAGCTCTGATATTGGACAAAGGTAGACCTGCATGAAAGACAGAATTGAGCAAGTTGGCTAGGAAGGTGTTGGGTAATTCTTGTTTCAAATTGAACTATTCCCTCAATTATTCTGAGCAAAATGTACGCAACAAGATGGACTGAATACCTGAAATGTAAGGTAGATGAGTCTTCATTTATGTATTTGTCTTGGACCTGCACAGAGGTGTTGGGACTCTCGGTTGATGTTGCTGAAAGGCTGAAGAAGGCCTCAGAAATTGAAATAGCTATTCCATCACAGCAGTGTCTGTTAGGCATCATTGTTTGATCCAAAACAAAGACAATTAACCCCTTCGGTGCCAGGCCTTGTCCCCCTCCTGTGCCAGGCCTTTTCTTGCCTATTTGGAATAGTTCTCGCGTAGGCCCTCATAACTTTTTGCCACATAAGCTACCCACGCCAAATTTGTGTCCTTTTTTTCCAACATCCTAGGGATTCTAGAGGTACCCAGACTTTGTGGGTTCCCTTGAAGGAGCCCAAGAAATTAGCCAAAATACAGTGAATAGTTTTTATTAATTTTTTTAATTGGAAAAAAGGGCTGCAGAAAAAGGCTTGTGTTTTTTCCCCTGAAAATGGCCTCAACAAAGGGTTTGTGGTGCTAAAATCACCTACTTTCAGGAACAGGCAGACTTGAATCAGAAAACCCAATTTTTCAACACAATTTTGGCATTTTACTTGGACATACCCCATTTTTATGATTTTTTGTGCTTTCAGCCTCCTTTCAGTCAGTGACAGAAATGGGTGTGAAACCAATGCTGGATCCCAGAAACCTAAACATTTCTGGAAAGTAGACAAAATTCTGAATTCAGCAATGGGTAATTTGGGTAGATCCTACAAGGGTTTCCTGCAGAAAATAACAACTGAAATTACAAAATATTGAAATTGAGGTGAAAAAAACAGCCATTTTTCTCCACGTTTTACTCTGTAACTTTTTGCTGCAATGTCAGATTTTTTAAAGCAAAATACTGTCATATCCGCTGGACTCTTCTGGTTGCGGGGATATATAGGGCTTGTAGGTTCATCAAGAACCCTAGGCACCCAGAGCCAATAAATGAGTTGCACCTTGCAGTGGGTTTTCATTCTATACTGGGTATACAGCAATTAATTTGCTGAAATATAAAGAGTCAAAAATAGGTATCAAGAAAACCTTTGTATTTCCACAATGGGCACAAGATAAGGTGTTGAGGAGCAGTGGTTATTTGCACATCTCTGAATTCTGGGGTGCCCATACTAGCATGTGAATTAAAGAGCATTTCTCAAATAGACGTCTTTTTTACACACTGTCTTATATTTGGAAGGAAAAAATGTAGAGAAAGACGAGGGGCAATAACACTTGTTTTGCTATTCTATGTTCCCCTAAGTCCCCCGATAAAAATGGTACCTCACTTGTGTGGGTAGGCCCAGTGCCCGCGGCAGGAAATGCCCCAAAACACAACGTGGACACATCACATTTTTCCACAGAAAACAGAGGTGTTTTTTGCAAAGTGCCTACCTGTGGATTTTAGCCTCTAGCTCAGCCGCCACCTAGGGAAACCTACCAAACCTGCGCATTTTTCGAAAACTAGAGACCTAGGGGAATCCAAGACGGGGTGACTTGTGGGCCTCTGACCAGGTTCTGTTACCCAGAATCCTTTGCAAACCTCAAAATGTGGCTAAAAAAACGCTTTTTCCTCACATTTCGGTGATAGAAAGTTCTGGAATCTGAGAGGAGCCACAAATTTCCTTCCACCCAGCGTTCCCCCAAGTCTCCCGATAAAAATGGTACCTCACTTGTGTGGGTAGGCCTTCTGCTCGCAACAGGAAGTGCCCCAAAACACTATCTGGACACATCGAAATTAGCAAATAGAAAACTACCTGTTTTTGCCGGGAGGGGGGGTCACCTGCGTTTTTGGTCCTGGGTTCAGCAGACTTCTAGGGAAACCTACCAAACCCAGACATTTCTGAAAACTAGACACCCGAGGGAGTCAAGGGAGGTGTGACTTGCGTGGATCCCCCATTTCTGTGTGGGATCAATGCACCGGGACAAATTTCCTACCACCCAACGTTCCCCTCAGTCTCCCGGTAAAAATGATACCTCACTTGTGTAGGTGGGACAAGTGTTTGTGACAGGGAAGAGCCCAAAACACGTTGAAATTGAGGGGGAACCAAAGTGGGTCCAAAAGGGCAGTTTAAAAAAAAATAATTTAGGCTGACAAGTGCAGCAGAAATGTTATCGGTATAGATGAGGCAATGCTGGGTGGTAGGAATTTTGTGGATTACTGCAGATTCCGGAAGGTTCCATCACAAAAATGTGTGCTTTCCAGCAAAGTTGCAGGTTTGCAGGGTATTGTGGGTAAGGAAATGGTGCGGGGTGCATGTGAAGCACACCACCCTGGAATCAACTAGATGTTTAGTTTTCAGATGTGTCTAGGTCTTGTGGATTTTTGTACATGGCAGCGTCCCAAAGTAAAAAAAAATTGCAGCCCTCACCATTCGAAGTGGGATGATTTTGAGAGTTACCAAGCTCTCATGGCCCAAATGTAAAACAAAAACCAAAAATAATCAAATGTCCTCTTGCTTGCCATCGGATAAGATGTTTTAGTGTGCGAGGGAGAGCTGAAAGACTGTTAGCCCCTTCAGTTTGGGTGGGGGCATAACCAGACCCATACTGGTTAGTAGCCACCACCCCACTATTTTCTTTTATTTTTTGTATTCCCTGGCATCTAGTAGACTTTCTGTCCTCCCGGGGTGTGGATCGGAGGTAATTGCCCAATCTGCCCACTGGTGGGCAGAACAACTTTGGCCCCATTTATTTGGGGTGGGGGTCCCGAAACATAAAAAAATAAAAAACACAATTAAAAAAAATATCCTTGGTATATAGTGGATTGAAATAATTGGCTCCCCTTACTTCAAATAGCCCACAAAAATATATATTCCCTGGTGTCTAGTGGTTTCTGACCCCTCCGGGGGCAGATATGGCCTAATAATAATTTGCCTCCCCTGGAGCGACCCTTGCCCAAGGGGTCGCTCCCCAAACTTAAAAAAAAATAAAAAAAACAATAAAGAACATTTTCCCTGGTGTCTAGTGGTTTCTGCCCCCCTTGGGGGCAGATTGGCCTAATAAAAATAGATTGCCCCCCTGGAGAGCGGCCCTTGCCCAAGGGTTCGCTTTCCTTATAAAATAAACAAACAAAAAAAAAATTACCTGGTGTCTAGTGGCATTTCTGCTGCCCGATCGCAATGGCCTTTCCTCTCCTTCCAGGCTTCTCTGACCCCCTCCACGTGATCGGAGGAGAAATGCTTTGCATTTCTCCTCCGATCCGGCAGCGCCGGAGGGAAGGCCTCTGATTAGGTCAGACGTCATCAGACGCCATCGGGGGGCTACGGGGGGTGGGGTGGAAGGGGAAGCGATTCCCCTTCCATCCCTGCCTAGGGGAGGGGTTTGCCTGGCCATCGGGGGAGTGCTAGCGCTCCCCCCGGGGGCCCCTAGCAGGACGAGGTGATCTCGTCCAAGGCACCGGGGAACCGGTGCCTTGGACGAGATCACCGCGTCCTGGGCACACTAGGGGTTAAATTCATGTTTCTACTCTTAGCCCTCTTACAAGCAAAACAATGTATAGCAATTGGGTAGTTGGGTGAGAGGAGCCCTAATGTTGAATTGTGGGTTGAGGATTTGATAGAGTAGGCCCTAGCAGAAGAGGTCCACCTTAGATGCAGAAGGAAAGATGAAAAACTGATAGAGGACTTAGCTGTGTGCACAGATGTACTATAGGACTTCTCCAGTTTTTGGGGATCAAGGCTCAGCATAGGGAACGGGTATGTTATTGGGACAATATTTCCATTCAAAAATATCAGGAGACAGCACTATTGGAAATTAAATATTGTGACGCACAAATATCGTGATTATCAAATATCGTCAACAAGAATATCTTTTTTTTGAGGTAATAGTGTTGTAACTAAAATTGATGTTTTAAAAATGTTTTCAATAATATAACAGCTAAAAATAACATTTCCTAATTATTTTAATGTTTCAGTTGATATATTAATTTTCAGTGTTACTATTTATATAAATGTTATTAATTGTTTTCAAAACATAGCTTGCAATTTTAAGTGAATTAGATTTTGATTATTTGTTTATAATAATTGATAGTGTCATAACAGGTTGTTGGGCTTGTAGGGAGTTTGGGTGGAAAGTTAATGAGGTAATAATTAATTAAGCATTATTTAACACATTTTATTTAATTATATGATTTATTTTTGTTTTATGTTACGTGCACGCTGTTAGCTCTGTAGTGGTGTAGGTTGGGAAGTTAATTAAGTAATAATTAATTAACAATTAATTGTTAATTCATTATTTGATTGATTTTTGGTAATGTCATTTATGGAATACTTATTTATTTCACATATTTTAGTTGCAGGCTGCTAGGCTTGTAGGGGTGTAGAGTGAGAAGTTAGTTAATTTATAATAAAATAATAATTTATTGTTGATTCATTATTTAATTGATTTTTAAGAATGTAAAATATTAGATACCGATTTATTTTTCTTTATACTTTAGTTGTCGGAGGTTTAGGTTGTAGTCATAGAGGGTGGGAAGGCAATTAAGTAATACATAAGTACAAATTCTTATTTGAAAATTAATTACTTATTTGAATTTTAAATATGTAAATTATGAAATGTTCAAGTTATATTAGTTGGAGGGTAGTAGGTCTGTAGGGGTCTAGGGTGGGACGTTAATTAACAAACAATGAACATGGGCATATATATATCCACATGTATATCTATATAAATAATAATTTATATACTTATTTTTATATATAAAACATATATATATATATATATATATATATATATATATATATATATATATACACACACACACAGTGGTATGTTAATTAAATATCTTTATCCTTTATATATATATTAGAAGATCTGTATGTTCCATTTTTTGACGATATTAGTGTCAACAATATTTTTTCCCAATATTTTTGTAGTTACCACTATAAATATAGGAACATATTTTTGACGAACATTTTTGTAAATTATATTGTTTATCACAGTAGTGTGTCAGTGATTCCGCTGTATGAAATCATTAAAGCTTTATTGTGACTGACACAGTAAAGGTAAAGATGAGTAACGCATAAAAGATGATATTGGTTATAACACTGCAATATGTGGACGATCTGGTAATATGTTGATTGTTAAATGTCTTTTGAAGATACTTGGGGCCTGATTACGAGTCTGACTTGCGGTGGCGGTCAGAGAGCCACAGCTGTGGCGGTGCGTCTGCCACATTACGACCATGGCGGTCCGACCCCCATCTTTGCCAGGAGCTCTAATCCCCACGGGATGACAGCAGTCTTGGTTGTGATCAGCCAGGACAGCGCTGATGTCAGCGCCACCCTAATGATCACAACCTTGTTCTCTGCCAGCCTTTCATGGCCGTCTGACCACCATGAAAAACCTGGCAGAGAACAAGTGCAGTGGGCCACAGGAGGGCTCCTGCACTGTCCATGCCCAGGCATGGGCAGTGCAGGGATTCCCCTGCCCAGCACCCTTGAAATGCGCACTGTCTGCTGTGCACCCTGCACGCGACAACAATGGTGCTGCACCTTTCCCACTCAGCTGACAAGTGGGAACCTTGGTTCACGCCAGGCAGCCTAGTGGGAAGGTTGTGATGGAGCCAATGGGGAGACCACCAGCATTGTGGCAATCTCCTTGAATGTTTCCGACAACCAAACTCGTAATGACCCCTAAAGTGGGGAGATGGGCATGATAAAGAATGTGCAGTAACTGAGGTTTGGAAAAAATAAATGTGTGGAGTGTTTTGTTGAATGTTGTTTTAATGAAAATTTGAAAATAAAGATTTTTTTTTTTTTTAAAGAAGGGTTGTTTGGAAACTGTCCGATCTGTGCTTCTTTATGATTTTATAAACACCGCCTTGGGTATTTTATTGCCTCTATTAACTTTAGAATTGCAGCTCAAAAATAGCAATGAACTTACTCTTTTGTGGGTGGGCACACATCCCTCCTTGAGCCTCCCTAACCCCTCCTTACATCTCCCTTTCCCCTCTCCTTCAGGAGTAGGTACTCTCAATTTTCCAGCCACTCACCCGTCCCTCCCACATTTACTACTTAAACGTATATATATATATATATATATATATATATATATATATATATATGCCAAGTCCCCGCACTCGGGTGGAGATCTTGGTTCAAAAAAAGATAGACAAGGTGGAGGTGAGAACACCGCACATAGGTTTTGAACAGCATCTTGTGTATATTTTGTAGTACTTCAAAACATATTATAAAATGCAGTTTATGCATAGGTGCCAGAAAGCGGGGATAAATGACAAGAGTTGGTCACTATGAAAGGTAGTTCAACAGAGGAGCAATCATTCCATTCACTAATAATTAATCAGAATTTCCCAACATGTCCTAGAAACAATCTAGTCGCTATTCACATAGAGGAATTAAAGATCTGCCAGAAGCCTTTAGCCTTCAAGTGGGAAACACTTTTGTTATCTGTTACTTGAATAGATCTTTAGAAGTGGAGGAGGCATTAGAATTGCAATGTGTTTGGACAGAAAATTCCTCTGCATGGTAAAGATATGGAGCACTGCACTGGGCGCCCAACTGTACTGTTGTCTGGATCCCTAATGCTGTTTTTTCTGCCATTTGTAATCACAGATCATGGGGTGCCCCATGACATAGGAGCTCATTCTGAGCCCGGCGGGCGGCGGGAGCCGCCCGCCTGGAGGGAGCCGCCAAATGACCGCACCGCGGTCAAAAGACCGCGGCAGCCATTCAGACATTTCCTCTGGGCTGGCGGGCGCTCTCCAAAAGAGCGCCCGCCGGCCCAGAGGAAATGCCCCTGCAACGAGGACGCCGGCTCAGAATTGAGCCGGCGTAGTTGCAGGGGTGCGACGGGTGCAGTTTGCACCCGTCGCGTATTTCAGTGTCTGCATTGCAGACACTGAAATACACAGTGGGGCCCTCTTACGGGGGCCCCTGCAGTGCCCATGCCATTCGCATGGGCACTGCAGGGACCCCCAGGGGCCCCGCGGCACCCCCTACCGCCATCCTGTTCCTGGCGGGAGACCCGCCAGGAACAGGATGGCGGTAGGGGGTGTCAGAATCCCCATGGCGGCGGAGCGCGCTCCGCCGCCATGGAGGATTCCCCCGAGCAGCGGGAAGTCGGCGGGAGACCGCCGACTTTCCGCTTCTGACCGCGGCTCAACCGCCGCGGTCAGAATGCTCGTGGGAGCACCGCCAGCCTGTTGGCGGTGCTCCCGTGGTCGGTGGCCCTGGCGGCCACCGGCCGCCAGGGTCAGAATGACCCCCATAGTCCTGTTTCACAGACTGGAGTAGTGTTGGACTGGAGGGACACCCAAAGCATTATCCTCATCGTGGTGGAAGGCTACCACCTTCACCAGGATTTAAGCAGCATGAGCAGTGTGGTGGCAGCATACTGTGGAGTGACCAGTAGTAGTGAACAGGACCCTTTTACCCTATGCCACTGGAGTGAGACCTAAAAGCTGACTCACCTTTTTAAAAGCCCCATTGCTATGTGTATAACTCACCCTACATATTATTTCGTATTAGGTATTTCTAAAGAGCGTTAAACCAGAAAGCATCAAAGCGCTATAGAACAGGGGAGACAGAACAAACCGTGGCAACCAAAGCAAACATACCCACTACAGAAACAGGCCCGAACAAATTTAATGAACCAAAAGTTAGAAATTTAGGTTCCTTGCTAAACAGTAGGCAAGAGTTCAAGCCACTAATCTGATTGGGAAGGGAATTCCACAACGGCTGCTGCAACTGTAAAAGCCTGATTACCCCACCTGGCTTCCTTGCAGTGTGGCACTACTACCTTGAAGCGGCCAGCGGATCTCAAGGTTCTTCTCGGAATGTGCCAATTAAGGGTGGACTGCAGAAAGGAAGATCCCTGAGAGTGAAGAGCTTCATATGTTGGACAGAGCACTTTCAAGGGCATTTGTTTCCTTATCTAAAAGCAGGTGTGCAGCCGCATTCTGAATGAGTGTTAGCTTGTTTAACAAGAATTGATTGATGTTTAAATACAGGGCATTATAGTAGTCCAATTGCGATGTAATATGAGCTAAGACCACCAATACCCTAAGCTCTTTGTGCAAGAAAGGCAGAACTTTCTTCAAGATCCTTACCATCCAAAAACAAGAACTGACCGTTCTATTAATCTGGGTGTCAAAAGTCAGAGTTTTATCCAACATCACAACAGGTTTTTGGCTGCAGCTATTGGGATAGGTCGAGTGCCACAAATATCTGACACCAGTGGTCTGCCCAATCTGAACACCATGATCTCAGTTTTCTCCCTGTTCATTTTCCGCCAGTTCTCGCCCACCCACCTGCTGACTTCCCTCATACAGACCCGAAACCTGTCTACCACCTCTTTCTTGTCATCAAAGATTAAGACAATGATCTGGGTGTCATCTGCATCGGACGAAACATGGAACTCAAACAAGCGAACCAGTTTTGTTAAGGGGGCGACGTACAGGTTAAATAAGTTTGGGCTAAAGGAAGCCCCTTTGGGAACTCCACAAGGAAGCTGAAGGGGGCCACTCTGAGTCACCACAACTCACTGTGATCGATCTATTGCACATGAAGAACTCCAGCAGTTTGAGGGCGACATCCCTCCACCCACCCTGCCGCAGACTTTGCATCTTCAGTAACGGAGATATGGTGTTAAACACTGCTGATAGATCAAGCAAAACCAGGATAGCCACTCCTCCCTGATCTACATGCCTGCGGATTAAGTCTGAAGTGTCAATGAATGCCGATTCAGTGCTGTGATTCTTCCTGAATCCATTCTGTGAAGGGTCAAGGAAATATGAATCCAGAAGAAAATTGTCTAGTTCCCATTTTTTATGAATCTCAAACATCTTTGCAGGAGCAGGCAGCAAAGAGATTGGCCATACATTCTTCAAGTCCCTGTAGTCCCCATCAGATTTATTTTTCAGAGGTATGGCAAAGGCATCCTTCAAGCCCTGTGGGTACACCCCCGTCTCCAGAACCTCAGCAAAGATCTTCTTTAAAGCTCCAGCCATGGCGTCTTGAACTAACTGAAGCACCCTCGGTGGGCATGGGCCATCTGGGAAACCCAAGGTTATCCCAGCTAAAAGGATTATGGTCTTGTCTGCAGGCAGTGGGGAGAATCTGGAAAGGCCACTGGGGGTAAGGTGGTTCTAAGGCTATCCTGGATTCCCCTTCACAAAACTGAGTTCCAGAGTAAGTGTACCAGTCAGAATGAGCTGGGAAATCCACATCAATCATCAGGATTTTTTCTTTAAATCATCTACCTTAGCACAAAACATTTGCAAGTTCTCAACTTCCTGAATCATGGTGGGGGGGATGACAAAAGGGTGCGTAACGTGTTGAAGAGTTCTTTATGGACATTAATGATTGACCTAATCCTTTGGGAGAAGAATTCTACGTTGGCTTTTTTAATTGCTTTTTTTAATATTTCAGAATCAATTCCCTAAGTTTGGTTTTCTCTCCTCCCAGCTCCAGGGCCAGTTTCCATTTCTGCTCCTGCCACCTGCATTGCCTTTGAAGCTCCTTAAGTTCCTCTAGAAACTACGGGGCTAATGGTTTCTTCCTGCCCTTTGACCTTTAACCCCTCAATGGGGCCACCTCTTCTACAGCTGCCCTGAATCAGCTATTAAAATTCTCGGCTGGTGAGCCATGGCCCATCACGCCCATCTACATAAATTTAGCAGGGGCACATGCAAACTCCTCCGCTTCAATTTGCCCCAGTTTCTGATGCACTTGGTGGTGCTCTGTCTGTCTGTTCCATCTCCTGTAGCTTAAATGAAACCAGACTATGATCGGTCCAATTTGACCTCAGGCAACCAGTAGTGATCAAACCCTCTTGACTGGAGAAGATCCCATCTAGTATACGCCCAGCTTTATGAGTCGCAGATTTAACACCCTGGGTCAAGCCAAAGCTAGTCATTAAATCTAAGAAAGCTGTGGTATCACCTCATCATCTAAGTGTAAGTTAAAATCCCCCAGGATAATTACGTTATTACAAAAAGTGAAGGGTTCTAACACTTGGTGCCAGTTAGAAATAAATTGCTTTTTGGGCCCAGGTGGACGATAAACAAGAGTCCCTTTCAACTTAATTACTTTTTTAGTTTTAATATTGAAATGTCCTCCTTCACAGCCTTCAATACCAGTGTTGATAGGCTCTAGTGTACAACTCAGACCCTCCCCAAAGATAATGACTAGCCCCCCTCCTCCCAGTCCTAGCCAATCTTACCACCCTATAGCCTAGTGGTGTGGCCATTACAAAGTCAGGGCTGTAATCCTCTTTTGCCCAGGTCTTCATCACAAAAAGGCAGTCCAACTTAGCTGTCTCAATCAGTGTGCAGATTTCTAGACTGTGTTTAATTAGAGACCGGGCATTCACCAACCCACAACAAAGATTTTCATTAGGCCCTGAGGCCTTCACAACATGCCTTCCCAAGTACTTTTTAGATGACCTGAATTTGGGGGCCGCATTACCCCACCTTTGGAACTAGCCAGTGTCCAGGAGCAACATACACAGTGCCATTGTCCCTCCCACTTTAGATCTAAAACCCTTGCTCCCTCGCATTTCTCCTTAGATGCAAAATCCAGAAGGTCTTGCCTAGAGTAGCATAGGCAGTGCTCCCCTAAATCGGAAGTGGCAGCCTCCCTGGCCTCTGGTCCAGGTCAGGCACAGACGGGTGCAGGTGCGCCAACAGCATGCCAGCTGCGCACGCCCGAGCCCTAGCAGATTTAAATGCCGGTGGCTGACCCATCTGACGTGAGGAAGAGTCAACAACTAATCTGCTTCCTTTCCTAATATTTACTAATGTGATGGCACACTAAAATGGCCACGAAGTTGGGCTCTACCAGGCCCTTTTCCCCACAAAGTCCCCAGTCAAGTCAAATTGGGCAAAAACAGAATAATACAGTATCACAAGTTAAAATCAGTATCACAAGTTAAGAAAAACACAGCGAGTCCCCAAGGGCCATCACTATCGCACCGTCTCACCTCTCTGGGCATCAGCGCCCCGGCAGATTTAAATTCTGGTGGCTGACACATCTGACACGAGGAAGCATCAATAACTAGTCTGCTTCCTTTCCTAATATGTACTAACATAGTGGAACACTGAGATAGCCATCAACGTTCCAAATACTCTGGCCCTAACAAGCCCTTATCCCCACAAAGGGCCCAGGAAAGTCAAATTGGACAAAAAACAGGAAAACACAGAATCACAAGTTAAAATCAGATCACAAGTTAAAAAATATAAAAGCACAGCGAGCCTCCAAGAGCCGTCACTATTGCACTGTCTCACCTCCGTCTTACCCTTGGCTTACATTAGGTAAGTTGTGGAGAACTGTGCAGGATTAGTGACATCAGTGACTGCTTGAGTTGTTTGTGTGCCTGGGTCTGCTTTTAAAGAGTTTACCCTAGTTAAATATAGAAAAGCGTAAGTGCTGTACAGTATGCGCAAACTCAGTGTGTGTACTGGATGCATGGGTACATATAAAGATACAATGCATGGAGGAACAGTGCTGGACTGAAAGTGTGCTGTGAAAGTACACTGAGTGTGTGTGCCCGCAATTGTACATTGTATATGGGACCTTAGGTTCCATTTTGGGAAGCCCAGGCCTGCCTGGTAAAGAGGAGGAGGAGCGGAATCCCCCCAGACAGATTAGTGTATTGCTACATTGCTGTGAGCTGGGTGGGAATACACTGGAGGAAAAGACTGCTGTTTGATTCAGTTATAGATGACAAGGAAGGGGCCTGGACACATCTTACGAAGGGAGATGGGGCTGATGATAGAATCATAAAGATTGAGGCTGGGATTAACCTTTTGACGTACACAGCACTGTAGCTTACATCCAGGTGTGAACTCTGGTGACTCCCATGAATTTTGTTGGGGACAATCAGCTTCCGAGTCATGCCTGCTGTGGCAGAACTCTTTCATGAAGGAAGATGGAAAGAAGTGCCCACTTCAAAAAAAGCTGAATCTCAGCATAAAACTTCAAATACCGAGACCCTAAAATACATTTGGTGTCTGGAAAGAAACTATAAGAAGGGAAGGCTGAGTGCCCAAATATTTGTCATCTGCCAAGCAGCCAGATGGGCTATGTGAGAAGGGGAAACTCTGCAAGACATCTGCCTGTGATCAGCATTGAAAGTCAATGCCTGCTAGTTTCCCTGCTGGGTGAGGGGACATCACCCATAGACATTATGTTGTAATGAAACACCGATGCAAGGAAGGCAATATAAAGGGAGATTTATTATCATAAGATTATCCAACCCATAAATCGATCCGTGCTCCGTCTCTCTCCTCAACCGATCTCCAGCTCAACCGTCCCTCACCTGGAACCTTCACGTCTCCAGGCTCCAGAATATTGATCCTGGAACTCAGGAGAATGTGAGGTTCCAGGCCTAGCTCAAGCTAGTAACAAGAACATCACAACACATCCCCTTCCCTTACATTAATAACTCTATGCCAATACAAGAATGCCAAAGGAGGAAAAATACAGTGTTAAAACAGAAATACAACAACAAAAAGTCAAGATATATAGGCGGTCATTCTGACCCTGGCGGTCAAAGACCGCCAGGGCGGAGGACCGCGGGAGCACCGCCGACAGGCCGGCGGTGCTCCAATGGGGATTCCGACCGCGGCGGTAAAGCCGCAGTCGGACCGGCAACACTGGCGGGCTCCCGCCAGTGTACCGCCGCCCCATTGAATCCTCCAAGGCGGCGCAGCTTGCTGCGCCGCCGAGGGGATTCCGACCCCCCCTACCGCCATCCAGATCCCGGCGGTCCGACCGCCGGGATCCGGATGGCGGTAGGGGGGGTCGCGGGGCCCCTGGGGGCCCCTGCAGTGCCCATGCCACTGGCATGGGCATTGCAGGGGCCCCCGTAAGAGGGCCCCTAAATGTATTTCACTGTCTGCTGCGCAGACAGTGAAATACGCGACGGGTGCAACTGCACCCGTCGCACAGCTTCCACTCCGCCGGCTCGATTCCGAGCCGGCTTCAGCGTGGAAGCCTCTTTCCCGCTGGGCTGACGGGCGGCCTGAAGTCGACCGCCCGCCAGCCCAGCGGGAAAGTCAGAATTACCGCCGCGGTCTTTCGACCGCGGAACGGTAACCTGACGGCGGGACTTTGGCGGGCGGCCTCCGCCGCCCGCCAAGGTCAGAATGAGGGCCATAGTCTTTCATCCAGACTGGTTTGGAATGTAATCTGGATGAAACATTGGTACGTGGTAACTCTTTAGATATCCCCAAGAAACGATTTTCTTTCAAATCTTTCAAGGTAGAGGAACCCTCCGTACCCGTCCATCTCGTAATTCTGGACATGCTCCATGCATCCCCATTATCGAGAATCACAATATTCTTTTTTACTGTTCTGATACGGAAAGGACCTTTGAACGATGTTTTACCTTTGGCTTTAAAACACGGGTTCTTCACCCACACCAGGTCACCTACCCTCCACATCGTTTTAGCAACACAATGCTTAGCATCAAAACGCAACTTGTAATTACGTTGGTACTCCTCTCGGAGACCGGGTGCTTTATCAAATTTTTCCTGATCCAGATCAACCCGAGCTAAAGTGTTACTGAACCATGCTGGGAACAATTTAGTACAACCCAACCTTCCCCTCATGTACTCAAAAGGAGTTATATTTGTAATACTATTTGGAGTGTTACGATGTGCCCACCACAAATCTCTCAGAAGATTAGCTAAGGGAGTCCTGCTTCCAATAGCTTCTTGCACACAAGCTTTCACCATTCTATTCATACGCTCTGCTAAACCATTGGCTTGTGGCAGATACAATGCTGTCCTCAAGTGAACAATGGCAAGGGAATCCAGGAAATGCTTCATGTCATGTGATGTCAATTGTACTCCATTATCCGTAACTAAATGACTAGGTATACCCTCTTTAGAGAACTCTTCCTCCAGAAACTCAATTACCGTACGGGTATCAATTGAGTTCACACATTTGGTCACCACCCATTTAGACGCATAATCCACCATAAGTATAACATAACGTTCATTCGGTGGTAAAAGATGGAAAGGACCCACAAAATCTAGTCCTAATTTCACCCAGGGTTTTTCCGGAATCTCAACAGGGGAAAGCGGCGCTCTCACCACAACCTTGCTTTTGTCATTTTGTGCACAACTCATGCAATCTTTTACAACAGCCTCAACCTCACTGTCCAACCCTGGCCACCAATAAATGGCTCTAAGTCTGGATTTGGTTAAACTTCTGGCCAAATGCCCTTCATGAGCCAGAGTCAAAATTCTGTTCCTCACCCCTTTAGGAGGTATAGATTTGCTTCCCCTAAATAACTCATTACAATTTAAGGAAAGTTCATCTCTCACATTCCAATAGCCTCTCAAAGAGTCAGGCATGTCCCTAACCTCAGGCCACCCTTTAACAATGAACTCTCCAAGTTTTTGCCTTTCCAAATCTCTCTCCACTGCCAATTTCTACTCCTCTTCGCTGAGGGCCATCTCTCTAACCCAATTAATAGTAACCTCATCTTCAACCTCCTCACAACTATCCACCGAAGAACGTGACAAATAATAAGCCACAATATTTTTCGGCCCAGGCACATATTCTACAACAAAGTTATATTCTAACAACCCCTCTGTCCACCTTCGTATTCTCGGGGTCAGCCCTTCATTTTTCCTAGGAGAGAAAATTTGGACAAGAGGTCTGTGATCTGTCCTCACCACAAAAGGTAAACCCCACAAGTAAAATTTAAAATGCTTGACAGCCCACATGCAGGCAAGAGCCTCTCACTCTATGACGAATAGTGTTGTTCAGCCTCCTTGAGAGATCGTGTCGCAAAAGCTATTACTCTCTCCTCTTGACCTACCCTCTGGACAAGAACAGCCCCCAAGCCTTTGATGCTAGCATCAGTGTACAAGTACGTTTTTGCACACACATTAAAATGCCCTAAGGTGGGCATCCTCCCAATACAGTTCTTTACAAAAGAGAAAGCAGTCATGCAGTCATTCTCCCAAACAAACTCACAACCCTTCTTCAAAAGTGCTCTCAAAGGTTGTGTCACGCTAGAAAAGTTGGGGATAAATTTAGAGTAGTACTCTGCCAACCCCAGGAATGACCTTACATCATCTTTGTCTCTGGGTTCAGGTGCATGAGTTATAGATTCAACAAGTTCCAACTTCGGTCTGATCCCATCGCCAGAAATAGTATGCCCCAGGTATGTCACCGAAGTAACTCCAAACTTAAATTTTTTCCTCTTAACAGTAAGACCAGCCTCTGCTAAACTGCACAAAACTTTCCTTAATACCTTGTCGTGATCAACTACTGTTTTACCATGAACCAATATATCATCCTGGAAACACAACGTTCCAGATATCCCTTCCAACATTTTTTTCATGACTCGTTGGAAACACGCGGCCGCAGAAGCCAGGCCAAAAGGCATCCTCAGAAATTGGTAAGCCCCTAAAGGTGTAATAAAAGAGGTGAGATGTCTGGACTCAGGGTGCAAAACAATTTGATGATAAGCTGAGGATAAGTCCAGAACACTAAACACCCTCGACCCACCTAGGCACGACAACTCTTCTGTTATATTGGGTAAAGGTTGACGATCTATCCATATGTGCTTATTAAGATCTCTGAGGTCCACACACATGCGGATGCTTTTCCCATTATCTTTGGGTGCCAAGACAACCGGGGCCAACCACTCCGAAGATTCTATCTCCTCAATTACTCCGGCATTAAGTAATCTGTCTAGTTCCATTTTGAGAGGTTCCAACATCAACCTAGGTACTCTTCTGACTTTATGAACAACCGGCACTGCATTTTTAAAAAAAATAATCTTGTGTTCAAAATTTGACAGGCAACCTAACTTCTCACTAAACACACTAGGGAATTCCTTCCAAATCTCCATCAAATTGTCCCCATTGCTTACCACCATAACTTGGTTATCAGAATTGGGATCTAATTTAATACCCATGTCCCGTTGGTGTTGCCATCCTAACAAATTGTTACCACGTTTAGCTACATAGACCTTTCCCATGGTAACTTTATCTTGGAACTGAATCTTCATGACCCTATACCCAATCACCTCTATTCTGGTACCTCCATAACTGACTGGATTGATGTCAGGTTTGACAAGGGAGCCTATAGATGCCCCGAAAATATCCTGCCAGTTCTTATCACCAACCATGGTGTAGGGAGATCCCGAGTCTGCTAAAACTGTAACCGTTCTATTATCCAGTTTAATAGTACACTCAGGCATGATCACAGGACCCTCATCTACTATGCCAGTATTGTGCTCAATACAGTCAATCTCCTGCCCCACATATAATACCATCTTGCTGACATCTTCAGTGATACAATCTATATTGCTACTATCATTGTTGCAAACTCTAGCATAATGTCCCTTCTTCCCGCACTTCCTACACAATGAATTTCGTGCAAAACAATTAGGACTATTTGCTGCATGACCTGCATTGCCACAGCGGTAACAACGCAAATATTTAATGTCTCTCTTCTTTTCTTGGATGGATGCTTGTGCTTTACTACTACTGTTAACCCTAAGGACTTCTTCCTGGGTCCTAGGTACATGCACAGTAGAGAGACTGTCCCCTTCCGTATGATTCATTTCTTTGATCCAGTTGCTAGTACTCTCCATTCCTTCTACAATGGCAATCGCCTCTCTCAAGTCAGAGTTCTTTGTCAAAAGTTTCTCTTGAACCTTTTTGTTATTGGTGCAACGCACAAGTTGGTCACGAATAAGAGAGTCTGTAATTTCACCAAAATCACATGTGCGTGCTAATGTGCGTAGGGCTGCTACAAAATTCCCTACGCTTTCAGTATTACCCTGAGACCTGGCGAAAAATGTATGTCTTTCTAACACCACATTGAGTTTGGACTCAAAATGTGCAGCTAGGATAACCACCGACATCTCATAAACGTCTCTGGGTTCACCATCCGCCCCACCAATAGACAAAGGTTCCAGGCTGTCATATATATTTCTGCCTTCAATTCCCAGATTATGTAGAAGAACTGCTTGTTTCCTGGCTGGAGAGAACTTTTCCCCACCAATGGCTATTATATATGAATCAAAAAGATTTTTCCATCGTTTCCATGGAAGAATGGGGTCACCTTTGTCCGATAAGAAAGGAGGTGGTTGTGACATTGTAGGTGTAGCCATGGTAAAACAATGGTCAGGCTTGGAAAAGACAAATAACAAAAGTTAGATACAGCCCAGTAGTTAATCAAAACCACTAGAGAAAGTACATAAGTTCATCTCAAACGGAGGCGTATAATTATCCACCACTGTAAGCAGAAAAACAAAATTATTACAATCCAGTTTCCTCCTGGGGAACACTTTGCAACTTCCTGGTAAAAACTGTGGCGTAAAAGTTGCAGTCTAGTTGTTTTTTTTTCCTTCCCTACTCTTCACTTCCTGCCGAAACCGGAACAAAAAGAAGCGGTCTAGCTTCTAGATTGCGGTCGTGACGCGAGAATAAGCGTGTTCTCTGTGCTCTCAGCACACAGAGGAGAGCGCGAGGGTGCGCGAGGGATAGCGCGAGCCTCACCAAGAATAACGGCAGTCCGATGTTCCAGAAATAAAACAAAGCCCCGGAGGCACTCACACGACAGGACCAGACGAAACTTGAACTGACAACCTCAGTCTTCAGGTCCACAAGAAAAGAAGACAGCTGACGGTAGCGCGAATCCAGAATTACTAGAAGCTTCCACGCAGAAGGTAAGTTCGTGGGTTCAGGGTTGGTTGGTGACTCGTCGCCAGTGTTGTAATGAAACACCGATGCAAGGAAGGCAATATAAAGGGAGATTTATTATCATAAGATTATCCAACCCATAAATCGATCCGTGCTCCGTCTCTCTCCTTAACCGATCTCCAGCTCAACCGTCCCTCACCTGGAACCTTCACGTCTCCAGGCTCCAGAATATTGATCCTGGAACTCAGGAGAATGTGAGGTTCCAGGCCTAGCTCAAGCTAGTAACAAGAACATCACAACACATTAAGACCACCTGCCCTGAAGCATGGAGCACCAGCACCTGCCTGGTTGCCAAAACTGTGTGCACTGTGAGGAAGAGGAGAGCATTGAAGGGAGAAAGGTCCAGTGGGAATCCCTACTGTGAGGACTCCCTGTGTGAGGTGTGGGGATTCAGCTCAGCACCGATCAGGCCATCGCTCATATGGAACATTGTTTTTGGTGACCCCCTATGCCAAGATAGGGCTGCTGTAGTCGAAGCCATGTGTCGAGCTCCGTGTGGTTCTTGCTACACCCGTACTGCCACACTGTCTTGACCACATATACCACAGAGGTCGACAGGTAAAGTTACCGCTTGAAGGAGGGCCATGACTTGCGACTGACTCAGCAAGGGTGCTGAAGCTCGAGGAGCTTGCATCTGTTTTAACATGTACTGCAGCACCCCCATAGGCCAGAAAGGGCTGCTGGTCCCACTGTTGCCAAAGGATTTGGGCCACCGCCTGAAGGAGAGACTGGGCCTATGACTCTCAGATTGGACTGGCACTGAAAAGGAACTGGCCCCAACTCACTGCAGAGGACTGCCGGAGAGCTGTGGATGGCGTTGCAATCTTTCTAACTCCAGTCAGGAGCTGAAGAAATGATTCCTACCCCATTGAACAAAGTCAACTTACCTCTTCTTCACTGCTCTAACATCTGAGAGACCTCTGGCAGCACCCCTCTGGAGAGAGAGCCTGTGCCGCTGGTTGCTGCTGCGTGTGGTAGAACCAGCTAGACCTCTCTGAACTGAGCAGAACTCACAGGTGCATATTTGATGGCTCTTGCTGCAGAGTGGGTAAGATGTGAACTGGGCCAGTCGGGCCCTGGGGTAACTCACTGCAAATGGTGCTGTAGTACCATAGACACTTTTGACTAAGTTCTGATTCAGATCCAGGCAGAGGGGATTACTCACATTTGTGATGGAGTAATCCCTGCCCCAGGATCTGAATCAGGCCCTAAGTTCCTAAAGGGTCAAAAGGAGAACTCTTGAGTACAGCCTAATAGTTTGCATTCCCTGATGCGGCTACCAGTGAATGGGGTATAACCCTGAACATGTAACCTGAAGGAGGTGGGACAGTATTTGGCCGGACATTGAAATTATTGTTCATACTGTTTGCACTTTGAGTTACACCCCCTCTACCCTCCAAGGGAGCCTTGACCATTCGACCACAGCTGCCACTGACAGTCAAGTGCAGATGGGTTCTTGGCATAGTTGAGAGGGATCTATAGGTTGTCCAACCCTGTGACATCAGGAATAAAATCCTTAGCCACCACGGTTGGGCCCAGTAGCCCTGCATGCTTTCTACCCACTGAAAGGGGTTCTGACAATATGTAAACAAACTGAAATGTGTTTACCAGCATACCTTGACAGACACGACATGACTAAGAGTCATTATTCACAGGCGCGATGTCAAAGTCAGCCTGCCAGCATCACATTTATTTTCTTCCTAATATATATGCATACATCTTCAAAGTGGTTAATATTTGACCACCTAAGTGTGTTTGGTAGTGCTACTGTACCTACATATGTCTGGGATGCATTGCAATGATTATGTGTGAAGTGATTATAATGTGAAAACATAACATGACATTATTCCTAGGTGTGGTCAGAGGTACTGTATTTTTCAGAAACAATATTTATAATCAGAAGTTATGATTTCATTTTTCAGAGTACCTGTTCGGAGATGGCTTCACAGGCAATGTTTCCTGTAAGGCGCGCGCGCGAGCGCGCACGCACCTTTCCTTCCCCCATCGCGCAGGCCCCTTAGGCAAGCGCGCACGTTGTGCTGTTACCAAATGTTCCACCATTCCTATACTTTGTGGTAGTTTATATGCGTTATCACTTTCTAAGCCTAAATAAGCCTTTTAGAGCGATATATGTGCTCCCCTAAGGCAGATAATGCTCATATTTGAATCTGGATTAAAGTCAATGAAAACAGCTTTTAAATACCGCGGGGAGTGTTTTAAACATCATTTGGCGTGCTTTAGCATACAAGCGGGCAAGTGATATTTGTCTTGAAAATCAATGGTTCAGGAGCTAGGAAATGCTTCAGAACAGTAGAAAATGTGCTGTTATCAAATGTTCCACCATTCCTATACTTTGTGGTAGTTTATATGCGTTATCACTTTCTAAGCCTAAATAAGCCTTTTAGAGCGATCTACGTGCTCCCCTAAGGCAGATAATGCTCATATTTGAATCTGGATTGAAGTCAATGAAAACAGCGTTTAAATGCCACGGGGAGTGTTTTAAACATCATTTGGCGTACTTTAGCATACAAGCGAGCAAATGATATTTGTCTTGGAAATTAATGGTTAATGAGCTAGGAAATGCTTTAGAACAGTAGAAAATGTGTTGTTATCAAATGTTCCACCATTCCTATACTTTGTGGTAGTTTATATGCTTTATCACTTTCTAAGCTTAAATAAGCCTTTTTGAGCGATATACGTGCTCCCCTAAGGCAGATAATGCTTATATTTGAATCTGGATTAAAGTAAATGAAAACAGCTTTTAAATACCGCGGGGAGTGTTTTAAACATCATTTGGCGTGCTTTAGCATACAAGCGGGCAAGTGATATTTGTCTTAAAAATCAATGGTTCATGAGCTAGGAAATGTGCTGTTATGAAATGTTCCACCATTCCTATACTTTGTGGTAGTTTATATGCGTTATCACTTTCTAAGCCTAAATAAGCCTTTTAGAGCAATATACGTGCTCCCCTAACAGGTCATGTCCTTGGGGTGTGCAACCAGGTCACAAAATTGCCTTGATGCCCTATTGCATGGAGCAATGATATCCCTTTTTTGCTTTAGTGGTATGGAGAGTCTAATGCCAAAGATCTTGGCTAGTTATGCGCTGCGCGCGTGTGAATGGTCAATTTCTTGGCGCACGTATCCTTGGCTGCAGCGCACAGAGACCGCACACTGCCACACACAGTGGAAAAAAATTAGAGGGAACATTGTTCACAGGAGAATGATAACCCTGTATAATATAACATGCAGTTGTACAGCTCAAATAGCCACAGGCCCACAGTGTCTCAGTTTTGTTTCCAGAGCAATTTGCATCTGTGTGTCTCAGTTAAGATTGGAGCCAAAAAAAGGTTGAGATTTAAACACAGCAATATATATAGAGTTTTGTCTGAAAACATTAATGCATCCAGGGCTTTGAATAGAACCTTTGATTTAGCACTGATTCACTGAGACTGGATATCTGAAAAGAGATGCCAAAAGATCTATAAAATTTGCCATAATGGTGTGATACGAGAATATTGTTGCCAGAATCCAATTTGACATGAATATATTGTCCTAAATATTATCCATTAAAATGTCACTCCATTGGAGTTTATACTTGAAAAGCTGCATCCAATCGAACAATGTTTTTGTAAATGATATTTAGGTCATGATATTTATGTCACATCATATTTCTGTATGTGCTATTCTGACATACAATTGTCATAATGGACTGACATGCTTGATGATGAAACCCATAACCTTGGCAATTCTGGTAGCCGAAAAACCTATTTGTTTCAGCGCCTGTGCCAATTGGCACTTACAAGTAATCCTGAGTAGTCCATTTGTGGACTAACACTTGTGTATAGTATTCATTGGAAATTTTCTGAAGTTTGGGTTGGTCATAACTGGAGTAGACAAGGCCAGTGATTTAAAACCACTCTTAATTTAACAGCTCATCATTATTCATTTGCACGCAGGTACCTGCCAGAGCACAAGGGTTGGTACAAACGGTTGTACCTACTCATGCTACATTGTTACTGTCATTACTTGTTTTCTTCATGTATTCTCCCTCTCTTTTCTAGCTACCACCGAATTTAATAATCATAAATGTAATCAATCATCAACCCTGTATTGTATTCTCTGTGAGAGGTCTACAAAGCTGCAAGATGTGGATGGGAACTATGCTGCTTTTCTCAATCCCTATGCACAATCAATCACCCACAGCAGTGTTCACATTACCACAAAGAGAGTTGTGCCCAACGTTCATGATGCTCTCTGTACTGTATAGTAATGAACATGGCATATCCATAGGTGTTCTAACTAATGTGAGGGGCTACACCTTCACTTCTTACTTTCCGGTACACAGTGTGGACATTCTTTCCCAAACTGATCTCATAAATGAACATAAATTCCTTTTGCAGATTGTGATAAATGAGTTCTGTCCCATTTCATCCCTTAGATTTTTCATTTTTTGGACTACCTGGTTTATAGACTCTGCCACAACCGTGACGGATATCCCATCCACTGAAATCGAAATCCCATTCTATCGTATGAGATGTATATGTCAGCAGACGGATGTGACGGAGTAAGCCATCTGCCGAGTTCTATTCAGGTCCTAAGTTACATGCTTAGGATAGGTGGTACACCAGCAATGCAAAATAGGCTTTGCCTGATTGTTCAGGTAATTAAAAAAAACAGGACTAAGAATACCTTTGTACCATTGTACCATTGCTGAAAAGTCATTAGAGAAAGTGAACATTTCGGAAAAATTTGTTATAGTACTTTCATTATCTCTGCTGATGGCTTCCTGATCTGTGACGTAGTCTATTAGTCTCATATTCACCATGCTATCTAGCACTTGTCTTTGGCACTGTGTCCATTGCCATGCCAGAGAGCTCACTATGATTTAATATACAGTTCTGTACAGTGTAGTGCCAAAACCGAACTGCATTTAGTAGATGCACACAGTGTTAGATTTTGACAATAAGAAAATACTGGATGATCCGAGGACATGACTGCAATGTTGGAGTCCAGCTGTCATGTACATTTTATTACAGTATTTGTGGATATGCACTTAACTGTTTTTGGAAGTTGCAGTATATTTTGCTGTACTAACTCGCTTTTCATTACCATTCTAGAATACAGTATGTCACTATACCAATAAAGCAGCATATCACATGGTATCGGATCCGTGTGGGGGACAACATTATCATCAGTGATGATTTAAATCTGATGCTCCTAACACAAAAAAGCTGATGGGAGGAATGGTTGCAATAAGTCGAACCACTGGAAATCGCTCAGGACAGCATTCTCACCCATTATTCTTTTGCCCACCATGCCACCTCAGTTTGGACTCGGCCATATGCAAATCAGTCTTGACCTTGATCCAGTCGGAATAGTCCAGTCCAAACTACCATGCCAGGTCCTCCCTGCACCATAACACAAGCAACCCAAAATTGCCAGTGGTAAGAAAAACTTGCAAGTATTTCTCTCATCACTTTTTGTGCATTTGATGTAATGCCCTAAGTGACAAGTCAGTGCCCAAATGCGCACACTGTGCAACTGGAATCAAGCTATTGTTAAATTATTTTCCACTAATCTGGGGCCAGGACATGTGCAGATGCAAAGAGTAGGCCACTGAGCCCACCTGAAGGCTGACAGCTCATTGCACGAGTCGAGGCATCATGCTCTAGCAATCGCCTTATAGGGGAATGGGGTTGGAACAACAAAGAGAGTCTTGAATGGTGTCATTCAGGAAGCTCACTGTGTGTTGACTTCACTTTTGAGCGTGAGGAGTAACTGTTGCATCTGCACAGGGGAGCATTTAATGGGGGAGGGAATAAAAGGGTTACTATTTATGTTACCCCTCCCCCTTCCACACAAACTTTGAGTTCGCTATTTTAGAATTTGGGCACTCATCATATCTTTGTTGGTCCCACAATGGGACCGACAAAGCTGAGGGAGGACACCACCGCCATGGCTGTGACATCCCCTACGAAAGTATTACAGCCCAATGGGCACATTGCTATACACGTTTTTGCCGGGCTGACCAGCGGGAACAAAGCTATGATATTGGCCTCGGCTCTTTTAAGGGAGCCAAGGCCAGTATCCTAGCAGTCCAGCACCCTCAGCATTCCACGGTGTTGGGCAAGGGGGCCCCTGCACTGCCCATGTCCTCTGTGGCCCCAGGCTCTGGCTTTCGCCAGCCTTTTCATGGCAGGGTCTTCGCCATGAAAAGGCTTTTGGAAAGTGGGGTTGTAATCAGCCAGGCGGTTCTGAGTTCAGCACTGCCTGGCTGGTTACAACCCTGACCGCCGTCACCACGTCGGGAACCATGTTCGTGGTGGGTACAGCGGTCTTTAGGTGGATCCGCCCGCCAAGCTTGTAATTTGGCGGTCGGGCCGCCTGGAATGCTGCGGTCCGACCTCTACTGCGAACCACCAGCCTAGTAAAGAGGCCCTATGTGTGTACTGAGGCCCATATTTATACTTTTTTAGCGTCGCATTTGCGCCGCTTTTTGGTGCAAAAACGCTGCAAACTTACAAAATACAATTGTATTTTGAAAGTTTGCGCCGTTTTTGCGTCAAAAAATGACGCAAATGCGGCGCTAAAAAGGTATAAATATGGGCCTGAGTATTGTATTAGTGTTTTTACCTCTCAGTGTGCTGCACAATGGTTATCTTAGTTCACCTTGCTTCTGCACTGCTGGGGAAATCTTCTTGAAGAATAAACCTTCTTCTTTTGGAGGATGGTATGTGATTGTGAGTGTGTTTTATACCTGAGCACCTGGAAGCACAGAACGGTTACACTTTTTATAGGAGGAATCCAAATTGTAACTCTCTTCCTTCCCACCCCTTCTTTTATGAGGTTATCCTAAAACAAACGCTCTTTCTAAAAGTCTTGTTAAAAACAAAGATCTCAACACCCTTCTGTTTGTAATTTGTAGGACTGTAAGTCTTTTTTTTTTTTTGCAACTAACATTCAATCCAATGCGTAGAAGTGCACTAATATTTCTGTTTACTGATAATGAGTGTCTCTTCATCAAATGTTATCTTTGATTCTGAACTTGCTCTAACCTTTTCTTTCCATGAATCAGGAGCACTTCTTGTGCGATACTGCACATGCAGTAATGTGCCTTACTATACTTGTAAACAACTGACCTCTTGTTTTGCCTTTCATGGATCTTGTGGTGCCAATCAGAGGAAGGAGCGGGGAAAAAAATCCAGATTGCACTGGACATCACAGAAGGTAAGGGTAGGGTGTTCAGAAGTGCTGGCTCTGTTGAATCGAGGCAGAAAATAATGACATGAGAGCTGTATTTATAGGACAGTGCTCATGATGGCCAGGAAATTCTTCCAGACAGTCTCTACACCAGAAATAGATGCATGTTTACTTAATATTCGACCCAGGGAGCTCTCGGGTAGGTGAAGGGCAGGGGTAAAGAAAAGCAAAGGCCAGGAGATCACAGGGCCAGTGGGTGACCATGCACCAATGTGTGTGCCACAGAGGAGCAAAGGATGCATGCAAAGCAGAGCATAACATCTATACCTAACCAATAATCCCTAATAAAATAAGCCCTATTTTAAGACAGGGAAAATGTAATCAGAGTTTTCTAAAGTTTGATATTTTCCCAACTATTGCTTACACTGGAGTAAAAATAGTAGTTCTCACCCTTACAAAGTACAACACTTTCTTTCCTGTTTCATACGTCAGAATGGGAATAGTAAGTTTGACCCTCCAAAGTCAATCACTTTCCTACTGTTGCACCAGTTTTTTAAGTGGGAATTGTAAATCTGACCTTCCCAGAGTCCAACACTTTCTCTACTACTGCTCAGATTGGAGTGTGAATAGTAAATCTGACCACTTCAAAGTCCAACACTTTCACTTGAGTTGCTTACGTCAGAGCAGCAATAGTAAATCTTACCCTTCAAAGTCCAAGACTTTCCCTACTGTTGATAAGACTGCAGTTGAAATAGTAAATCTGACCCCTCCATAGTCCAATACCTTCCCCACTGCTGCTCAGTTTGGAGTGTAAATAGCAAATCTAACTCATCCAAAGCCCAGCATGTTCCCTACAATTGCTTATGTTGTAGTGGGAATGGTACATTTGACCCCTCCCATGTCCAACATTTTCCCTACTGTTGCTCAAATTGGACTGGGAAGAGTTAATACAACCCCTCAAGAATCTCACGATTTCCCTACTGTTGTTTACGTATGAATGAATAGTAAATCTAATGTTTTACAGTTAATACAGTGCATAATAATTACACATTTAATGCACCTACACTTTTTGATGATATAGTGATCTTCTCTATTTTTGTTGTCGATGTTTTAACCTAACATTCAAAGTATTTAAAGTTTTATATTTGTGTCATCTACATTTTTTTGTAATGTTTGTGTCACCAATATTTTTGTCCACAATCTTTCATCATACAAACAAGATTAGAACCGAGATGAAAATGTCTTGCCTAGTTTCCAGTTATTAAATCAGTTTGAATATGCCATCTACTTTTAACATAAGTCAAATGACATTGGTTGAAATATGAGAGCAAGCATCAGCTGTGGTACTCTCATTGAGCATATGTACTATCTCAGAAGACTTCCAAAAGAATTAAAGTTCATTAACAACCCCAAACAAACAAAGAATCACATGCCATATGATGTATATTATTGTTGATCTTACTTGTCACATTTAGTCAGTTGACTGCTAAAATAAATCAACCTTTCGTATTTTAAATTAGGCACCTTTGTGGTGAATACAAGAAAAGGTCAAATAATATGTCTGTGGATGGTCAGACATTATTCTCCTACCAAACAGAGATCCAAGATGATAGCTGTCTTACCACTGCTCTATCTCACATTGATCTTTTGTGCCCTTCTGTTTACCAGGATTCAACTCTGTTGTGTCTCATTGTTTTAGGTCAATCGCAAACCAGCCCGTTCATGCAACACGGTCCATCAGATTCACCCTCTCTGTAGACTTTAATCATCACTCTCAGGGAGTTCTGGAGGGCGTTACCCCTATCGATTATAGGGAGAGTGGCTATCACTAAGATGATGTTTCTCCCGAGATGCTTATACCTGTTCCAGTACTCACTGTTCCCCTGGGAGCAAACTTTTTTCAAAAACTCAATAGTTTGCTGATCTCCCTGGTATGCCAGTCCTGAAAAGAAAAATGGAGGGAGGGAGGTTTGGCTCCCCCAGAAATGCTACTCTATTACTTTGCAGTTCACCTACAGCATGCAGCCTGATGGCTGACGGAACCGATAATTGGGAAAAAAGGCTGCTGTGAGCCATGCTTGAGGAGGATACAATGGGCTCCTACTGATGACAAGGGGCACTCTGATGTTCCAGTTCCCTACTTGGTACAGCACACAGCACAGGTATGGGAGACAGTTGTAAGGAAGGTACTATGTAGGGCCCCCTTTAACAGGGAGTTACAACTGTGGGACCTCGAGTCCTTTCAATCCATAAAGCAGGATATCTATGGACAGATGGAGGGAAGGGGGATGCCTCCTGGTGGGTGACTTATACCCCGGAGATGTTTTTCTCATTTTCCAGGAAGTGCAGGACACATTTAATGTGTGTGTGGGGGGGACACTCCCTCCACTATGCAAAGCTAGAAAACATGGCGAAGGTGATATGGTACACCCACCCATTGGCTCAGTCATCCTCTCAGACCTTAGGCGGATTGATTAGATAGGCAGAGGGTAGACACCTCATCACACTCTTCTTCAGAACCCTCAAGGGAGATACGTCAAAGAGCTCCTGTATGGTGAGGGCGGTGTGGGAGGTGGATTTAGGGGCACCCCTCAATGATTTGTGCATGTGACCTGGTAAGGCCAGTTTTCTGCAACAACAGGTCTAAATTATCACACTTTAATTATTTACACCACACTTACATGACTTCCTCCTGGCTAAATAAAATAGACCCCAAGAGGACAGCGAAATGTATGCATTGCGGAGAGGAGACTACCTACCACCTGTTTTCACTTTGCATGCAGAGGTACATGGCTTGTGGAGTGAAGTGTTGCCTAGAATTGAGGGGGGCATGGGTATTGAATTCCCCTGTACACTTGGGGTGTGCCGGCTGGGAATAGTAAAAAAGCCTAGGGGATGCAAGATATCGTACAAATTCCTACAGCTGGCTCTGCTCCTGGCTAGAGACATATTGACAATAGGTTGGATGGGGTTCTGGGTGCCAAGCGCAGAGATGTGGATTAGGCACTTGTTAAAGTGGGGGCGTTGCAGAAGAGCAACATATACACTCTCCCGCACTGACGAAAAAACTGCAGAGGTTGTGGCAGCCTGGAGGCTGATACTGGGCAATTTTAATGAACATGGGGACTCGGATACTGATTCAGACAAGGGTGAACGTGCGACATGAATGTATACAGAATGTACACAGATTTCTTGCTGAATGCAGGAGCTGTGTTTACCAAGCATAGACTTGAACTTGCAGTCATGTTAGCTCTCAGACTTATATGTAATGCTGCTTATTCTGTATTGACTTCCATCTTCAGGAACACTGGATGTGTAGGATGGCACCTGCACTCGGCAATATGCCCTGAATGTTATGTTTATTTGTCACAATACGTGCAAAAATAAAGATTTTAAAAAACAGATCATCACTCTCAGGAGGACCAGGCCAAGATGCAGTTTCCCCACACTGCACGCTAATTCGATAGAGTATTGCCCAGCAGCTCCACTTCAATAATGGTTCCACTGTTCATTCTGGTATTTCCCAAGTCATTTTCCGCTAAGCAGCAGTGAGTCTCAGCTTTCCCGTGCAGCTTTAGTAACATCTTCTCGTCCCTTGTGTGAGATTAGTGAACCATTCACAGGCATTTCTCGAATAGAGGAGAATCACAGATCCAACGTTCTCAATAGCACTAAGTCATGATGCAAAAAATATATGTTTTAAACATTAGCGAAGAGAGGAAAACTACAGCTGGGAATCCACGGGCAATATACAGAATTTCCAAAGAGCGGATCCACAATGACACAGAGACAGACACTGCTATCATCCTATCAAGTTGCTCCAGCGATACATATGGTCTACACATCCAATGTCTGTGACAAATCCAGAAGTAGCACTTCAGCTTGATGGCTGTAATTAGACGTATGTCATATTTGCGTATTTTCCTTTAACGCAATTACAAAAATATGTGAAATGCAAATCTTGCATTTAGTGCTGTTTCTACTTGTACTAAAAAAAATGAGTGCTCAATACACAAGTGCCGCGAGCAGCAACCGCTCATTTTCTGTTCATTCACCTTCTTCACGTGACCTGTGATAGGATTTTTACCCAAACGGACAGGAAATGACAGTATGTAATGGCATAATTTTGGGAATTTTGTGTAAGAAGCGTAACACAAAGTTGCACCAGAATAAAAAACAAGCATTGGCAAGGCAATGGGTCTCGTGTTTACTCGAGTTAAAGGTATTAGCGTTGTAAACACCTAACCAGACTTTTCATGCCACCTAAAGTGAAAAGTAAAACAGTTTCACATAAGCGAGCCGACGGCAGCCTTGAGCGCAGAGCAAACACAAAAAAGGAAACAGAAATTGGCTTGCAGTGAAATGTACCGGCAAAAGTGCAATTATCCATGTGAGCGGCAAAAGTGCAATTATCCATGTAACTGCCAAAAGTGCAAATATCCATGTAACAGGGTCAATGTCATGCAAAGCCCTTGATTACTGCCCAGCGAGATCTCGCTGCCTGTGAAATAAAAAAGTAGTGCAGAAACCATACGGAAAACATGGAGTCTCGTATGTTTTCAGTAGTTGGTTGGTGAGCTCGAGGTGGGCCAAAACCAGTAAATGCATGACATGTGCATGCCTTTCACTAATGAAATCAAGCTAATTTTAAAAGGCAAGCCCACGAACAAACCAAACTGATGGGCTTTACATGGGCGTGGTTATTGAAAGTGTTTGGTAGTGTTTATATTGCTCCAGGTGTCACATCTTGGTCTACAACAATATGGAGGCTGAGAGTACGACCATTTTGCTGAACAGGCTGTGATAGAATAGTTAAGCTGTGCTATCAAAGAACAGTGTTATGAAAAAGATTAAGCATATGAAGTTAGCATTGTAAGTGGTGAACTTAAAAGGCATAAACAGCAAAATAGTGCATAGTAGATACTTTTGACAATTGGGCAATAGTTTTATTGCATCTTTAAAAAAAGCCTATGTGCTAAAACAAAGCTGTACATTCAATATGTTATGCTGTGACAGCAAAGTAATGTGCAAGCAGTTTTTGAACAGCACTAATTAATATATACTGTATTTCACAGAAAAAAAAAACAGTTAGAAACTGAGCTATGACTCAAATGCGTAAAACCACTGGAATTCACCAATTATGGTTTGTGGCGCAAATCATATCTTGGTCTACCCCTTTATGCTGTGTATGGCATCACACATTACATCATTGATGATATCATATGTGACAGCATGATATGGCAATGATATCACTGATGAAATCACTGTGCCTATAAAAAACATACGCATATAAACATATTACACCAGAGGAAAACAGCAATCAACTCTCAAATTAAAACCAAAATAGCATTTGCACTTGACAATTGTCTCAAACATAGACTCATGTAAGCATAGCAGCACACTCATACAGCCATTGAAAGACACACATATGGGAGTATACCACTCACTCCGACACATCACACATTCAGACAGACAGATGTACCATGTCATATTCAGAGCTACACTTTGGGACACCGTTTGCAGAGCATCACTGACCCAGAGTGACATAGGCACTAGCACAAATTCAGAAGCACATATAAAAACATGTATTTGCACAATGCCACTTAAACACAGAGGCACACTAAAGCAGAGTATTAGCCAAGCATCAGAGATTCAACCAGAGACATAAGCATTGAGACCCAGTGTGTGACATACTCGAGGAGCCACATTTTTCGAGGACCCACAAAAATGAACATCAACACGAACACTTGTAAGGAAATAAAAACGAGAGACAAGCACTCTATAACTCATATTTAGAGACAAATTCTCAAAATAGAAACAGAGATAGGCAATAAATAAATCATACATTATAGATTATACTAATAACCACACATGTTCAAATTGCATACCTTTGATATATAGACAGATTCATATTTTCATACTCAAGTCCCTAAGTGTTCCACTGAGTGTACGTCTGAGTAACTGGTGATAGCGCATCAGAACCTTGATAAGTAAACTTACAAGGAGACACGCCTAGGTCGATGAACCTTTGGACCACGTTCGGGGACTTCCCACTGCGAGATATCTCTTTGACATCACCAAAATCAATAGATCAATAACCCTATCAATAGTCACAGCAACTAATCAACAAATTAATCAATAACAATTAATAAGAATCAATAGAGTGAACACACCATGACCTTTCAGTCATGAATAACCACACCAATCTAGTAAGGTTTTAGGATATTTATTTCCCTATTGGTTACAATCTAAAGTCATTTCCGTTAATCACATTAGCAATCAATCTCATTAGTAACTCTTCAGATTTTAATTTGAACGCAATTATTCAATACATAGAGAATATTCATTCAGCATTAACACGTTATTATTAAGAAGCAGCTTAGCAAAGTCTCAGTAGTACATGATTCAACAAAGCAAGAACTCAGTCATTTGTCTATTTGCGTCAGGTATTTGTGAACACCTTAACTAACATGGAATTAGCATCAGCATGTTGGGCTTCTTGCAAAACAATTTGGCAAACACCAATTTGGAAAACATCTAACTATGGACTCTATCAAAAGAGCAGTTGGTACCTAGAAAGAAAGGCAAACAGACAATTACAATTTTCATCAGATAGTCACCCATCCAACGAATCAGCAAGGAGCGTCAGTCTTCGTCCTCAGGACTTTAGTCGATTCACCATCAGCAAACATAGGATAGGGCAAAGTCTCAATATGACATAGCTAAGGAATAAGACTCTTCCCTCACATGAAGCAGCTTAATATGAGACCAGGCAACTAGGCCCAGACCCTCGCTAACTAAGGCCTAGTGATCTAGTTAACAAAACCCCTAATACATGACTCTAATTATGATATGTTAATACAAATTCAAAACATTAGTACATTATTAATTCATCATTAATAAGTTCCATTAATCTTCGTATACATCGGTAGCCACTCCTCGTGGGCACATTTCAAACACGTGCATTATTTTCTACGTTAACACATTTTCTATGCAGCTTCCTTACAGAATATATTGCAAGCTTCTCATGTTAATATTGCTTTTAAAAGATACACTCCAACACTGGCAGTGTGTGACACATGTCCCTATGTGTTACTGACTATGTCATTGTGCCTTTCACTCCATTGTGCATCACTGAGTCAATGTCTGTGGGCATGTTCTATTCCTCTAATGTGCTCCTCACTGTTTGTCTGAGGAAGTGGCAATGGACAAACATGTCCCTGTGTGGAACTAAGAGAATGTCACTGTGTCTTCCATAACATTGGTGTACGACTGAGTCAATGACAGTGAGTAAGTTCTGGTCCCTTAGTCTGCCCCTCCGTATATAACACAGTGCCTTTCATGCCTTTGGTGTGCCACTGAGTTAATGACGGTGTGCATGCTCAGGTCTCCCAGTATGCCCCTCAGCATGCATCTGAGTGCATGGAATTCAGCAAGCACATGTCCATGCCTCAGATTACGTCACTGTGCTTTGCCTCCATCGGTGTATCACTGAATCTTTGAAGGTGAACGTCTTCAGTTCCCTCAGTAAATCCCTGATTGTGTGTCTGAGTGTCAAATTACTAGTAAAATCTGAATCAAGAATCTTCACAAAATGCAGGGGATTTGTGCTACATGAAATGGTGGCTCTTTCATCCAATCAAGCTAAGATCTTATTACCAATCTAACTATAGCTCATTTTATCCTTTGGTATTTTTAGGGAATTTCTGTTGTTTCTCTAACTTGGGCAGAAAATGAGTCCTCTCAAGCAACCTACAGCCAGTGCCCGGGCTGCACCCAACACCTCTGTGGGCCTAATGATACTGTAGCCTATTAATGAGAAACATATAAAATAATATAATTAACAGAATAAATATCAACAACTGAAATACGAACAGATAATCACTCAATGTTATATTTATGCACAATCGAGGAAAGACAGGTGGAAATTAGCAGCCATTTTGTGATAAATCCAATGAGGGAACAGAGAATGATAATTGAGGAAACATAAAAAGGACATTTGCACAAATACTAAAGGAACTGGAAAAGGCAAGGAAAGTGGAGTTGAAACAATAGTACGAGATTACATCACTTTCCAAGTATGTGGAATGTGGCAAAATTCTGAAGAAGTAAAAGAGCATTTCCATTAAAAAAATGGAAAATGCCTTGCAGAACAATGATGCGAAAATTATGGAAAGGAAATCCAGGAAATTTATCAGAGATAGGTTGGATTGCCAGTATGGAAAGATTCACTTCTTTGTGAGAAAGTTTGAGAACATAAGGTTGAAGGACAAAGAAAAGAGAAATCAACTCCAGCTGCAGAAAGCAAAACAGAGATGCGTTCTAAAGGTGGATCAAGTGCTGAAGGAGGGCCTTCTGAAAGGATATTTTTTTTTGAAAGAATTGCACCTCTTACACATGACAATGCAGCAAGGTGAAGGGAGCAAGCAAATAAGCTGCGACAAAGAAATTGCAGGACAAGGAGGGGCAAAAGGATGAGGAAAAGGAAAGGGCAAAATAAAAAGATAATTGTAGTGGGTAGCATAAATGATAGCATGGAAAGGTTACTGGTGATCAATATCTCATCCAGTACGTTAACTCCCAATCAGGGGAGAATATTGAATTTTGGACTAACATTTAGCCCTGTTACTTCCCCTAACTTTGCAAATATGAGAAATGAAATGTATAAATTCACCTAAAATTTGAAAAGTATTTTGAAATGAAACCACAGAAGAAGATCAGCCTTCACAAATGGTGATATCCCAGATCTGTTGAAGATTAATCATTTGGCTTTTGAGGCTTCAAATATGGAATTCACTGGACAAGAGGAAAATGGGTCACAGATGCAGATCCTTAGACTCGTGGGATTCAACACAGGTACTACAATACCTAGTGGATATAAACTAAAAAATAAATATTTCCCAAAATTGCCAGTGAGCAATAAAATTGATCTCTTCCATGAGATGGTAGTAGAAGACATCAACAATCTAAGAAGGAAAGGGCTATAAAAACAAAGGTGAAATATAATATGCAAGGGTTGGAATGCCATTAATGCCTAAAAGATTGTTGAGTCACTCATCTTAAAGCCATCTTGTAAAGGGGGTAACAATATAATGGACAAAACAATATATTTACCAAAGGCACCTCAACAGTAAGGAAATACATTATATTACAGATTAGCAAAGGAAACCCCCTTAGAGCAAATGGAAAATAAATATCATGCATTGCTAAATAAATGGCTGAAAAGTGATCTCCTTCTCCTTGATTTGGAAAAATATTACTATCTACAAGTCACAAATGCAAAAACAGCTAACCTGTATTCCCCAAAATACATAAGGATGCACAGAGACCACCAGGAAGACCCATTTGGAGCTCCATAGGGTCTGTTTTAAAAAATACCTCAAGATTTCTGAACTAGTTCCTTCATCCATATGTGACAAGTCTACCTTCATATTTAAAGTACTCCACTGATTTCCTCGAAAAAATAGATGGAACCTTGGAAACCTTGTAAACCTTGCTATTTCATCATGACGTTAGATGTTGTATCTTTATACACATCAATAAGTCATGTGAATGGAGTGTGAATGGAATAGCTGCTTGCTGCTACTCCCTAAAGGGCAGACCAATCTAGCTGCTCCAACATACTCAGAGAATGTTAGAAATGTTGCAATGCTGTCTTACCCACAATGTCTTCCAATTCGATAGCACAGTACATTTAAAACAACAGGGAAGAGCGATGGGGACCTCCTTCGCCCTCAACTGAGGAGAAAGGAGGTCACCTGGGTTAAAGAGAAGGAACTTGCTTTATCGATTACTTCTTTATCCTATTGAATGGGAAGGAATTGAGATTGGAAGAATTTATATTGAAATTAAACATCAAAGGAATTGAGATTGGGAGAATTTATATTGAAATTAAACAGCAATCTAGTCAATAATAAGTTTCCAAAAATGTACATTAAGGAACATGTTGAATTTTTTAATACTGAGTTGAACATCAGTGAGAACAATTTAAAAACAATGATCCATAGGAAAGCAACTGCTGCAAATTCCATACTTCATGCCAAAAGTGGACATCCAAGGGCATTGAAATGGAACATACTTTATTGACAAATGTTAAGAGCTCATAGGATATGCTCCACAGAAGAGAAATGTGAATTGGAAACAGCCAAAATGATTACGAGGTTTACTCATTTTGAATAACCCGAAAATGTTCTTGATGATGCATTAAAATAAACTTGAGCAAAGAGAGGCAGGCTCTACTGTATGAACATTATAATATGACAAAAACAATCACAACACAAAATAATTAGAAGAACGCATGCAGAATATCTTTGGAGTACAATCAAGCTCAACCAGATGTAAATAGAATCCTGAAAAAGAACTGCCATATTTTGGGGCATGATTAACATTTAAGGAAAATTGTGGGCCACCACCGTAATATCACATACCGTAAAACTGCATCCCTGGGAGACATTGTAATATATAGCTTCTACAATCCAAATGTGTCACCGGTTTTCTGAAGTGTAAAGCTTGCAGATATGGCAGAAATTGAAAAGACTACAAAATATTTGAAGGCCGTACAATCACCCTGATAGAATAACATGTAATACAGAATTTGTTATAGACGTTTTAGAATGGGACTGTGGCAAACTATATGTGAGGAGCAGAATTAAAAAAATAAAAGTGATAATTCCACAACATAGAAGAGCAATAAAGAATGGTGATAAAGTTTATCCAATGGCCAATCGCCTTATGGAATTCCATCAAGGTTCACCTGCCGGATTATAGTACTATGGTAGAAAACATATAAAAGTTCACCCCATGGTGGTAATAGAGAACCTGTATTGAAAAGAATGGAGTCTAAATTGATCCTGACACTGGGGACAGAAATACTGTGGGGCCACAAAACTAATGATGAATTACATGTGCACCTCTAGGACACTGAACATTGGAAGAATATAAAGGATGAAGGACTTGTCTGGTTCACAAAGAGACTCATAAATAATCATAGCACCTTATGACTTTATGGTCATCATTAAATACCATTTTTATATATGGATTGCATGTTCATTTACAAATACAATGTGATTTGATTATGTACTCCAAATAAATCAATTGATTATAGTGATTAGCAAATTGGAATTTATTTTGATGTGAATATGACTATGAAAATATATAGAAATACTTTGTGGCAAAATAATTGAAACGGATACAAATATATTCAGCCTCTTTATGAATAATCTTTAATATCTATGCAAATGTCAGCACCTCATAGTTACTTTAGATTTATTGCAGTTAGAGTTTCGAGAAAATACATAACAAATATTATCACTGAAAGGCACCTAGAACTATAAATTGATAGGTGAAATAAAACAACTATAGTGGTGAAAAGATCGGAATTAAATACTTGACACTTTAACACTGATAAGTGCAATGAGGTAATGGGGTATTCCACAGTAATAAATAAATATTGTACTTCATATGATGATATTAATGGGAACAGTTGGATTTTGAAATGCTGCATTCAAATCAATAGGGGACCCAATTAAATACACAAAACAAGGATAAGAATTGAAATGTATGTCAATTGCGGAGAGGAAAAGTAATATGATTAGCTTTTGCTTCTGTTGGAGTACTGTGAATTCTAAATGAACATTGAGTGCAATAAGATGTTTAAAAGGATTGAGATCTTTAAATTATGTACTTGACATTTTACAATAGATGAGTACAATCAGATAACAGAATATCTCAAAAGCCTGATTAATGCTTACTATAAAAAGAAAGATCACCATTGTTACGATTATTGTGCTGATAACTGTGGATGGGATTCTGTAGAATTAATGCAATGTTTGCTTGCACATAGATATTAGACATGAGAAATGTTTACATAAACCATGCCTGAATGGTTGACACTAACTATGTCACTGAGGGTACTATGTACAAAGTGGATGTCAATATGCTCTGAATGATGTAAAAAATTACCAGTCCAGTTGTTATGGTCAGGAGAAGTGAAGAAGGACACGATTTATATGGGAATGGCTACTGTGAATGAGATAGGCCAAGTTGAAGGCATCCTGCCGAATCTCATGTTCCAGTATACTTATTTTATATGTGCCTTTGATTTTTTCTAATGAATGAACAGAAAAGTTTTTGGGTTATTTGAGGAGTACATTTCTTCCCTGGAATTGGTGCCCCAAAGCCGCTAAGGGAAGGTGTTGAGGGGTAAAATCTAGCCACTCCATAGTTATAGTTAGGGTTACTAGAGATAGGAATTAATCAGATTTTTCACCATTAATAGCTTAGCCCGTTTGACAAATCTCCATGAAACTTTGCAGACCTCTTCTTCCTTCTACATTGGCGGATGAAGCAAAGTGTTGCAGTGATTGGTCAAGGGGGTGCAAAGATAAAAGGGAGCCCCAAAACACATTTTTTCTACCAATGCATTTTCCGTAGACTATCGTATCTCATGTAGCATGAAAAGGGCTGAACGGATTTATATTAATTTTGGCAGGATTAGACATTAGGGTGTGCAGATGATCAAGTTGTGAGCTACAGATAATAGCATGGAGTAAAGTAGCATTGAGTGGAGTGGGCTACAGTAGAATAGCACAGAGTGTAGTACAATGGACTGGCTTACAGTGGAATAGCATAGAGTGGAGTGGCATACATTACAGTAAGGAAGAGTTAAGTAGCATACATTTCAATGGCATAGAGTGGAGTATTGTACATTGCAGCGGTGTACACCAAAGTGGTGTACAGTGAAGGAGCATCCAGTGGAGTGGCATGTGGTGGCATAGAATGGAATGAGTGGAGTGGTGTAGAGTATAGTGGTGTACACTGAAGTGGCACACAATGGAATACCATAGAGTGGAGTGGCATAAACTGGAGTGGTGCACACAGGAGTACGTAGAGTGGAGCACCATACAGTGGCAGGTGTGGAGGGATGTATAGTGCCATAGCATAGATTAGAGTGGCATACATTTATTATAGTGGTGAAGAGTGGAATGGCAGAGAGTGGAATGGAGTACACTATTGTGGTGTAAAGTGTAGTGGAGTTATGTAAAGTGGGATAGTGTAGAGTGGAGTGAGATGGAACAGTGTGGCATACAGATGTAGACGTAATTAAATAGGATTGTAGAATATGGTGTGAAAACTGACCCAGGGTAGTGATTTGCGCTGGCTTGTGTTTATCTAGACTTACCAACCAATGCAGGGGCATGCACGATGGCCTTGCATTGCTTTATAAATTTCTCGTAAGTACTGTGTTGACCATGCAACACCATGTGGACACAAGGGTAATTCAATATAATATTAAATATAGGTGTTAGTGTTATATTGTGCCACTGTATACCACAGAAGTTTTGAAGTATACATTGGTTCATGCTATTGGTAAGGCATTATATCATTTTTCCCACATTTTGGCTGTATTTTGGGTTAGGGCCTTATATATAGGAAACTAGTAGGTTTTCTTCTTTTATCCTACCTATTACCACTTTATTAAAGTGATAATAGGTATAGAAAATATTTTTTAGTTTTTTACATATTGTTAAAAAATTTATGGTGTAGTACACGAGTAGTTACGAAGCACCTGTTTGTTTTTTAACCATTTTTTCTTTAATTGTTTTAACTTGTGAAGTTTTGTAGCTCAATTTGAGTGCTACACTGTAAATTGTTTTTTTAAATATGTAAAAATTAGAAAATACACTGCAGTACACTATATTAGTAAAATAAAGCGTATTACAGGTTTTACATTTTTTTAAATGTATATATATATATAGATATATATGTTCCATGCATATGCTCACAAAAGAGCTCCAAGTGGCCCAAGAGGGGTGGTGCAGCAAAAATACCGGCAGAGCGCTCCGGTTAATCTCTTCTTAACCATAAAATCACTATATATTAGCAGCACTCTCAGGAGGTCAAAAGAGAAAAACGTTTATTCAACACAACGCGTTTCGGCTGACTAGCAGCCTTGGTCACGTGCATAATCCAACCAATAAAACAACAATATATATCTGGTGATCATGGTCATAGAAATAGGACTTCATTATATGTTCTCAAAAATTACTATTATTCTTTTCTTTGTAAATTTCAAATATAAATTTCAAATATATAACCATAATTAACCTGTTGCACTAAGAAGGGCAAATATCATACTGTACAACCAAAAAATTTATTTCAATTTCATCCATATACATCAATTACATATAAATAAATACGATATAAAAATATAAATATGTTTATAAGTAAATATAGATGACTTTAAAATATCAAGAATTATACATTCCTATATCAGTAGACAATACCAATAAAAATATATAAATATAGATAAATAGTTGTATAAATATAGATGTTTAAATATTCATGTACCATATATATATATACCCAAAACATAGACAAGGTTCCAAATCAAATATATAATTTAAATATATATATTTATTTATTTTTGTTTCTACTGTACTACCAAGGCAGTACAGCTGTACTCAGTAATATTTTTTTAAGAAGTATAAAATATTGTAATTATTTTTCCCTATCAATTACCAACTTAATTAAGCGATAATAGGTAGGGACAAATGACAAAACCTAGTACTTATTTTGTATTTTATGCCCTAGCCCAGAACACAGCCAAATTGCACTAAAAACAAAATGGCTGCCTTTGATTTTTCTAATGGCAGTCATTAGCCAATGGCATGCCTTGTCATCGGCTCTTTTGCAGTTGTTTCACAAAATTACTGTGAAACTTCTGCGACAATAGATATCATTAGGATTTCTGCCCTTATAACTTGAAAAAATACCTACACTACTTACCTCGAAACCTCCCAAAATATCATGCACAAAGCATAATCTACAATCCTGCCAAAATTCATCCAAATCGGACTGGCCATTTGGCCGCTACATCCAGTACGATAACTCTATGGAAAATGCATTAGGACAAAATGCTTTGGGACCCCCCCCCCCTTATTATTTGTGCCCCTTTGATCAATCGCCGCAAAACTTTCCATCATCTACCAATGTAGAAGAGAAAATAAAGATGGAAAGGTTCGTGGAGGTTCATTAAACAGGCCCAGAATTATTAAGGGGCGAAAATCTGAGGAATACGTATTTCTGGTAACCCTAACTATAACCACAGAGTGGCTATTGCTATTCCGGCATGTACGGTACATGTATATAAGGTAATAAATACGATAAGGTACAGTAAGCTAAGGTAACTATAACTCATGTCCCTTTTAGACACAACTACAGCCCGAACCACTGGACGGAATCACACCACATTTGGTAGAAAGCTAGCTCTTGGTTCAGAAAGAGCCCTTTATGTTATTTTGTGTAAATCCATTTAGTAGTTTGGGATTTAATAAAGGAAAAAGAAACATAGATATCCAGGAACATGGACCCTTCGTGGATCCACTTGTGGACGGTCTGCAGATCCAGGGTAAAAGTATGGTCCTGATTGCCTGGCCGCAACCTGAAAGGAAAGTTGTGGCCACCATCTTTTTTCTCAACTCTGGCCGGGGGAAGAAAAATCAAAATAAAACTGACATAAGGTGTCAGGATACTGGTACATGATTAAGGATGTGTGCTACTTAAGACGAGAATTGCAGAACACCGGAGAGCTATCAGACAAGATGATGAAAGATATCCAATTGCAATACATATGAAGGGGTGTAGTGCACAAAATGCACATAAAGAATTACAATTTTTTGGCTTTGAACATGTCAAGATGAATCAGCGAGGCGGAAATCGGGAATTAGCATTAAGGAGAAAGGAGTCAATGTGGATAATGAGACTACGAGCAGTAGAATGTGGATTGAATTCAGACTATGAGCTGGAATACTTTTTAGGGGATAGACAATCTACCTGTGTAATCATTAGTGATAATATGTGTAACAAATTATGCACGCGCAAGGAATATATATCAATTGTTACTAAGAACACTAATAAGATATTAATATAAGTTCAGTTTAAGATATATTATGGAGACATAAGTGAATAAAGGACAAAGGATTTGTTGTTAGAGAGTTTTCATGAGTAATAGAGTTATGTGTAATATCAATTGTTGCTTTAAATTCACACCTTGGGCATTGGTACAGATTGACTATGAATAATTTATTAGTATGTTTGCCTTATATTAAAAATATAATATGGAATTTTAGAAACATCAATACCACTTTAGTGAAGGGTTATTATCATCCGACCCCTTAACGATGTACGCATAGGCATGGTTGTGGCATACAAACGTGAAAGGGATAGTCCCCTTTTCATGTTTATAAATAGCGAGCATGAAAGTGAGAAAGGACTTCGATGAGCAATACCTTACGATCATGCAGAGAATGAACAAGTCCTCTTTCTTTCTTTCTTACTATGAAAGAGGAGTTATTTAAACAGCGGGAAGACGCGCTGTCTGTTTGATTTAATTTACGTGTACTCTCAACTTTAAGAAACACAGAGGCGTTTTATTTATAGGAGGAGGGGCTACTTATATAGCGGAAAGATGCGCATCTTTTGACTAATATCACGCGTACACGCAGTGCAAAGAGATAAAAGAGACTATATATTTGAGGTAAGTCTGATAATATATGATTTAGAAATTTAGCTCTACAAAGAATTTGGGGCTCAGATACTTGCATATTTTGTATTTCAGGATACACCCTAAAGTGTGTACCGAGACTAATATTAGAAACATAAAGACATGTAATTCGAAAGAAGAATATTGAATCTATGTGGGAATTGAGCAAAGAGAAAGAAAGGAATTCGGAATTCCTTAAGAACAGATACAATTTTATTATTAAACTTAGGGCAATATAAACATTCAGAGCACTATAGAAATTGACAGAGAATAGGTTTGGTTAAGGGATTTCACTTGTGTGTGCATGTTTTGTAACACATGGAGTTTGAACATGTCACTGAGGAGTTGAAATTTTGTTTTTTTGGATAATAGGAGGTATGTTACCCACTTGTACGACTTCCACCTTGCACCATATTTTGAACTACAGTCTTATTTGTGTATGGGATGCAAACAGGGAATTTGATGAGGTATAATAGAATTTTCTGTATATTTTTATATATATTGTTAACAGCCTTAAAAGTCCTGAGGAAGTCAAGGGGAGATATAAACCAGATGAAACAAGTGTTGACTTGGCTGGAGCGCAAGAGAAGAAGCAATAAAGAGGAATAATTTGAAACATATCGTGGGACTTTCAATTGATTGTTTGTACTTATTGGATTACAGGTGCTCTTGGTTTTTTTGTTTGCTGAGGACAATCTTGGAACTGTCTGTTACGAGGTTTCAGGGGAGGTACCTTGTTAGAGCACCGTACAGCTTATTATGATTATACTTATGGTGAGCTCCATTCCACTTAGTGCCACCCCTCTTTAGTAATTAGATTCTTTGTTTTGTAGTTTGAGAAACACTGCTTCCTTTTCTTACACATACCCACAGTTCGTACACTTAATTGTTTAACACAATCTGCAAACCTTGCTCACATCTCTCTACATTCTAATCTGCACCTCTCTAGAGCTATATTAACACATCTACACCTGCCAAACAACTTTTCACTCTGTAAACCTAGTATAGAATAAGTTTACCAACATTAGTACACTCACTGACACTTCATAACGAAGTTTATTAAATATGTTAGTAAATACCTGAACTGCGACTTCTTTCTTAAATGCACATGCCCACACCAGTATCTTTCAACTCCAGATAAAATAACTTCTGCTGAGCACAACTCAAAGAGACTTCCTTCTCTTCAGGGTACCAAGGACAATATGACCTATCTCTAATTCTGCACCCAATTACATCATAGCATTTCATCAATCATGTTATAAGACTGGTAAGTACTGGTTGAGCCTTGGTCTTTTTCTTTTTTTACTTCTCTCTATGGGACCTCACAAGACTCCCACAAGATCATGAAATCCCTTGTGCTTCTCCGTCAGGATACTTCAATTCGATTTCCTCAGAAGCAGAAGATAACTCCTCAGTCCCGACCCGAGCTACTCACAACGAATATTAATCCTTCGTGCTGAGTACCCCGGAGGGGGAAAGGGGAATGGGATGGTAGAGAGACTGCCACAGAGATGATGAACGCCAGTACTCAGTCTGCCTCTTCACATCTAAGATTGGATACAGCACCTGCAAGAGTCACAGTCGCAATTACTAGGGACATACAACATCAGTTTTTCACTTTCTACTCTCAACACTTAATTCTCTTTAATTCTATTATTTCTTCACTCACCCTGAGTTCTCTGTAGCCTTTCTTCTCTCTATAAATGATAGCTCTTCTTAAAAAAATGCTTATTACTGATTCTGGAAGAACTTCTCAACCTTTGTTAGAGATTGGTTTTATGTTGCTATATATATATATATATATATCTATATAGTTGGTGTTAATGCGTTCTTCAAATCAGCTGATGTTATTTAATTTCTCCTGTCTTATTGTGACTTCTGTCAATACTTGTATTTGTAAATGCTTGTTTATTAAAGTTCGTTTCTCCTTTCTTACTTCGACATTTGTTGATAACTTGTTTTTGTAAATGCTTGTTTATTACAGTTAGTTTCTCCTTCCTTACTTCGACATCTGTCGATAACTTGTAGTTGTAAATGCTTGTTTATTTAAGTTTGTTTCTCTTTTAAACTCTATTTTGGTTTATTACCATTGAATTTGTAAATGCTTATTTGTTAACAGTTCGTTTCTCCTTTAAACTTGGCCTTTGTTTATAACCTTGACATTTGTAGATACTTGCTCTTTTAAAGTTCGTTTTTTCTTTGACTTTAATATCTTAAACAAGAACCTTGTAAACATAAGGTTAATTCATACATTAACTCTGTAGCCTTGCCGACTTCCACGGGAATGGTCTACTATCAAACTCTTCGAATAAACCTTGACAATATTTATCAGTTTTCTGTAATATAATCTTCAAATGTAATTTTACCTCACAGGAGTTTCTGTTCTGAAGCGCGCTCTCTCTCCACACAGCTGATTCCTGTCAGACCTCAGTTGAAGTGCAAGGCTTCCAGCTGGAGAGCTCGTAACCTAGCAACCAACCGATTGCAAGACTAGAACTGTAGCCAACCTTCAGGACTCACAGCGACCATCTTGGATCTTCTCTTCTTGATTCTTCCTTTGAAATAAGCGCAAGATTACTCTGCAAACCTTCTTCCAGTTTGGGCTTTGCTGTCTCCACTGAGGATATCTCTTTGCTTTTCTCATGCACTTCTTTGATTTGATTTGGCAAGTTTGTGTGGTCATGACAATCTCCCTACGAATAAAACCCACATGAAACCGATGTAGCAAACCACCTAAATGGTGCAACAGACCTATAAAAGTCCAAAATGCTCCTGCAGATGACTAGAACGGAAACAGAGGAGCAGCAAATCAGCTGAAGACCGCAGAGCCTACAAGAGCGCAGTCACCATGCACCACCAGAACATCAGAGCTGCCAAAAAGCCGCCATTCAAGAATGCCTCAGCACCAGCGCTCACAAAAGCAAGAAGCTCTTCGCCATCATCAAGAGTTTGCAAACCCTGGTACAGACACCTCATCCATCCCTCTCTCCCAAGCCCTCTGTGACGACCTCGCCACCTTCTTCCACTGGAAAATCCAAGACTCATACGAAGGCTTCAAGAACCAAAACCTGCCTGCACTGCCCACAAACACAAATACGGGCCCTGCACCACACCAGGGCCCTCATTATGACCCTGGCAGTCCTAATACCGCAAGGGTCATGGTGGTGGTCTGACCGCCGCCAATGCGGCAGTGCGACTGCCACATTACAACTGCAGCGGTAGCACCACTGTTGGACTGCCAGCGCCACCAGTTTTCCTCCACACGAGGGTCTGGCGGTGCTGACCGTCCTAATCTGCCACAACCCCACTCTCCGCCAGCGGTTACATGGTGGTAACCCCGCCATGTGAAGGCTGGCAGCGATGAGATGCAGGGTGCCCCGGGGGGCCCATGCACTTGCCATGGGCAGTTCAGGGGCCCACCTCGCCAGCCCCGTCGCAGAGTTCACTGTCTGCTTTGCAAACAGTGAACTTTGTGATTGAGCAGCATGCCAGCAAACAGCACCTTGAGACCCTGTGGGTGATTAGCCACGCTTTAGAGATATTGATTGATTGATTGACTGATTGAATCTTGTGAGAGGCTAGCTGGATCGCAAACACTTCATGGCAGTCTTCCCATGTGAGAATGTTCGCAAGATGGAACAAACTCCATAAAAAATAACCTTCTACTCATCACAGTACCTATCTCTTACACACTTTGTCTCAAACACATGCACCACAATATGCATTCCTATTAATGGAGTGTATTGAGAAGTCATCTACTCCTTTTTACTATTCATGATCACGCGAGAGTCTTGAGAGATCGTAAAAATTAGTTAAAAACAATATACATTTATTTTCTTCACAGTAATTATCCCTTAAACACCTCCTCTCTAAACGTAGGGGATAGAATGGTTTTCTGCTGCCCCTTTTATAGCTTTTTTATTTGATTTCCACAATACCTCAAATTTTTAATAGTAAACAGTAATGGTGGCCATTTAATTTCTAACATTCCACCAGCCAGCCAATCAGAGCGCTCACTCTTTTGCGGGACTTGCAGGACCCCCTCACTCCTGTGAAAGCATGAATGCTCATGGGAAATAACGGCCTTTCGACCAATCACGGGGCTCCATTTTTTAATTTGCGCTGTTGTTTGATGCTAATGGCACTCTTGCAAGCCCAACCGTCCAAATAATTTTGACTCTAAATTTCTCAAAAACTACTGAACAGATTTACACCAAATCTGAAAAAATGCACAATCTGCAGACCAAGATCTAGCTTCCTGGTGAATTCAGTTTAATTCCATTCAGTAGTTTTTGATGTACCCGTTTTAAAGATGACTATGGAAAATGGATGGGATTTTACGTTTTGGGACCACCTCCTTTTTACTTGCCCCTGCTTGATGGATCATCCTATTTTCAGGAAAGAGCTGAGGTAGATGAACTTCCTTTTTGGAAAGTTTCGTGAAGATTCATTACACAGAGCTGAAGTTACTAAAAAACATTCTTTCTTTGGAAAAGCAGACCTATCTATAACTACCTAGTAATCCCCTCGCAAGCAGCCAGCCAAATGCTACTCACTGCCTTTGACGGTGCACGATGGGAGGGCCTGGCTTGTGGCCAGAACTCACAGACATTCCCCAAGACGAAACCTGCAAGCAGCCAAACGCACCTCCAGATCCAATGCCCACACTATATATAAAGCAGATCTATCATCTTTCACCAAAAATTACCAATACTTGTAATCAAATGTATATTTCAATAGTGACTTAAAAATATTTAGTAAAGTTTTATTGAAATACATGTCTGTGACTATTTTTAAATAATGTTTATTATTACATTTTGGGGTTAAAAATGTGGAAATAAATAGAGATATAGTATTTTTCCTTAGGAAAAAATAAAACAAATGTGTCTCTGTTCTACCTTTTTACGTTTTACACCCTCAAAAATGCAGAGGTAAAACTAACCAGATAAAGGGCTTGTATATTATGTGATAAATCCTTAATACTGAAAAGTGAACTGGCCCCTTGGTGGCACTGCAATACCAGCTGTAGAGCAAAAGCTCCAGGCTGAGAAATGCTTTAGAAAAATATGATTAGTTCTCCTGGGGTTATGGTTTCAACAAAGTGGTGCATGGGGGCTGCAGATCTTCCTACAGCCCTCCACAGCATTAGAATTTTTTTTGGTGATGTCCTGCCTCTTATAGTAAACTCACCAAAAATAAAATATATGTAGTTAGCACTCCCAGGGCATTATCCGATGCTCCTTGAAGGAGTAATGAATAATAAGCCACTCATTTCTTATTCACTCTTTGCTTTTTTAATGTTTTTCTAGGTGTCCCGGTCCCACCTGGGAGACCCACAGTTTTTTTATAAGGTATCTTGGGGGCAGACCCAGGATCCCCGTGGCCCCGCCAGATCCTGCAAGTGGCCCAGTTTCATGGGGCTGCGCAAGAGTCAGAATTTATTATTATCTAAGGGGCGCCTACCTCACACCATTATTATTTTTGTGGGCCATGAGGCAAGCCAGTATTTTCTTTTTTTTCAATAATAAAATGGCGTGTCCTGGTGCCCACCTGTGGCACACCATAACTAGTCGGGTTTTTGAGTGGGATGGACCAGCCCCCTCCTGGAGTACCCCAAATGTGTCCTTTTTTGGGTGATGTGGGGGAAGGCACAGGTCTCCCGTAGCCCTGCTAGCGCCCCTCTTCCTTAAAAAAACAACACAAATTCCCCTATCAGCCCTGGCCCTTTTTTTTTTAAACTTGAGAGTAAGCCCTGAGTCCTAAGATGGCTGCCACCATTCCCTGGTTGAGGTGGTGACAGCCAATCAGACCTTAGGTTGAGATATGTTGGCTCTGCGGATCCTCTGTGGTGTGATATATACAATTTTTTTAAACCTTACTTTTTCTAAAACTACTGAATGGATTTACACCATAACACAAAACACACTCCTTCTGGACCAAAATCTAGCTTTCAGCCAAACATTTCGGTGGAAGTCTGTTCAATGGTTTGGGCTGTAGTTATGTCTAAGGTTCCTATGAAAAAATGAATGGGGAAAATGCATCTTGGGCCTCCCATTTTTCTTGGCCCCACTTGACATATCACCCTAAATCTGTGCATGCACAAACTAGTCAAAAAGTTACAGATTTTTGGAAAGTTTTGTGGAGATTCGTCAAACTGCACCAAAGTCAATCCTAACTATACACGCCCATAAAAATATTATATGAGTGTCTTATTACTTTCCATAGTACATCACTCAGGACATGTTCTATGACATCATTGACAACGTTGACAGTAACATCTGAAATTCCATCATTAATAACAAGACACTGCATGACAGGGGTGCATGTTACAGCTACTTTAGGACTTGTGTTACTGTTAATTGAGATAGCTATAACTGTTGAATTTCAGTCATTTTGTTCCTTTAAAACATTATGTTTTAACTGACATTTTCACATAACCATAACATTGCTTTAATCTACGTTTTTGTTCAGTGAATTCCATTTTCATGGGCCATGGGAGGATCGACACAGGGCCTAGATGCCATATTAAGTAACACAGTCCTACTGACTTTGTCAAAGGATCAGAACACCAAAATATAAACAGTGGCCCTATTGGCTTCATAAGAGATCAGGATATCAACATATATGAAGCACATGTATTGTTAAAAAATGGCCATTAATTACAATGAAATGTATATTTCAATAAGACAATGCAGTGTTTAAACCGTTAAGTGCGGGCGTCGGCCACTGGCCGACGTCCGCACTACCTCCCTGGTGCAGGTCACGACCAGTGTCCGACACCAGGGAGGGGGTTAGAGTTTATTTTTTTTCTTTTCACTCCACGGGAGACACAGAAGCTTTTCTGTGTCTCCCCCCACCCCTTTGTGAAGTGCTGACGTCACATTGTTGTTTTCCCCACCGGAGCAGGAAGCGGACATAAGGCCACTTCCTGCTCCGATGGGGAAAACGGCTCCAAACGGCCTTCCCCACGTTCGGTAGGCCTCATATGAAAGGGGAGACTCTCCCCTTTCATACGAGGCCTTCCTGAACGCGTTTCCTGGCCCTCGATTGCAGCACAGCTGCGATCGAGGGCCAGGAAATGCCACTAGACACCAGGGATTTCACTTGAGGGGGTCGGACCCCTTGGAAATTTTTTATAAAGAGGTAGGTGTCCCCTGGAGGGGTGCGATCGTGCTTGATCGCGCCCCCCCAGGGGTCAATTTAAAAAAAAATAAAAGAGAAAATAAAGAATTTGACAGGGAGTTGCCCATGGGGAGGGCGACCCCCTGTGGGGGCAATACTCTTTTTTAGTAGTTGTAGGGTTTCCCTGGGGGGCATTTTGGCCCCCAAGGAAACCATACAACTACTAAAAAAATATAGATCTATATATATATATATATATATATATATATATATATATTATCTATGTAGATAGATATATCTATCTACATAGCTATGTCTATATATATATATATAGGTCTATCTATAGATATAGCCATGTAGATAGATATATCTATCTACATAGATATATATATAAATCTATATATATATAGATATATATATAGATCACTTTTGTCAATGCATGTGTGGTTTCCCTGGGGGCTGCGATCGGCCCCCAGGAAAACCAGACCCACATATAAAAGTGATATAATTATATATATATATATATACACACATATATATATATATATATATATATATATATCATATATATATGTATATATATATTTGCCACCAGTTGTCTTGCAGTTGCAGCTTGAGTCTTCAAAGCAATGCACATTCTTCAACTGACGCATTTCAACTGTAGCTTTTAGGCAGCAATAAAAAAAGTCCAGTAAGTCTTGTGATTAGGTTTCTGCTACAAAAGGATCGGACTTTTGTCTAGTGGCAGTTTTAGTGCCAAAAAGAAGCGCAGAAGGTTTATATGCCTACTGCAAAGAGTAAATCTGTATTTTATGTAAATAGCTGAGTACATTAGTAAAGTCAGCCATTTCCTGTGCTATAATACAAATGAAATGTATGTGCGGGATGGGGGACGGCTATGGAGAGATGAAAGGCACTTTTGCTGAATGGTAATGACGGAATCCGAGGAGGAGGACATGGGAGTGGGAGCACCAATAATGATTGTTGGACTGGGCACAGGAGGTGCTAAAGACTGTGACGAACGGTATGTGACAAGGTGTTTTTTGAGTGTCTTGAAAGAACATGCTGATGAGGGGCGAAGCACAGGTAAGGTGGCCTCTACTGTTGCACGTATCACACACACACCAGCAATTTTGTGTCTGTCTACGTGTTTTAGAGCAACAGCTTAGCTAATAGCAGAGATGGCATCTTGATGGATGACTGCTGCTGACGCTGTCACTCAGGTTATAGAGGACAGCTCTGACATAGGATCAGAGGCTGAGACAGCAGATACTGAGAGCATCTGAGGGATAAGACAATGGGGCAGACTCTGGGAGTGATTTTTCAGTCGGAGGAGTCCCATTGGATAACTCCTCTTCCAGTAAATTGTGAGGGAGGTGTTGAGGGCAGTCCTGTTGTGCCTTTGCAAGCACAGTCTGTGCAACGGGGCAATAGTGGGTTAGCCCAACCCAGAGAGCAGGTGAATGCGGCGGCAAGCACAAAGAGGGTGCTCTCTTGGGAGCTCCCCAATTTAGTTCAGCCCCAAATTCCTCTGCCCACATTGTATTGTGGAGACATCAAAATTACAAAACAAACTGATTCTGTAAGGCAAGCACCTGTATTTTTGGTCCTGGGTTTGGTGACCATATAGGGAAACATACTAAACCCAAACATTTCTGGAAACTAGACATCCGGGGGAGTCCACTGTGGTGTGACTTGTGCGGATTCCCCCAAGTTTTCTTACCCAGAATACCCTGCAAAGCTGAAATGATGAATAAAAAAACAAAATTTCTTGCATTTCTGTAACACAAACTACAGGAATATGCTGGATCCACAAAATTCCTTCCACCCAGTGATTCCTCACCTGTCCTGGTAGAAACACTACCACACTTGAGTGCCTATACCTAGTGCCTGCGTCAGGAATGGATCACCCCAGGGTCAACAGTTGCCTCATGTAAGGACCAACATTGACCGTTGTGTGATCTATTCCTGTCGCGGGCACTAGGCCTACCCACACAAGTGAGGTACCGTTTTATCGGGAGACTTGGGGGAATGCTGGGTGGAAGGAAATTTGTGGCTCCTCTCAGATTCCAGAACTTTCTGTCACCGAAATGTGAGGAAAAAGTGTTTTTTTGGCCACATTTTGAAGTTTGCAAAGGATTCTGGGTAACAGAACCTGGTGAGAGCCCCACAAGTCAGCCCATCCTGGATTCCCCTAGGTGTCTAGTTTTCAAAAATGCGCAGGTTTGGTAGGTTTCCCTAGGTGCCGGCTGAGTTAGAGGCCAAAATCCACAGGTAGGCACTTTGCAAAAAACAGCTCTGTTTTTTTTTAGGAAAATGTGATGTGTCCACGTTGTGTTTTGTGGCATTTCCTGTCACAGGCGCTAGGCCTACCCGCACAAGTGAGGTACCATTTTTATCGGGAGACTTGGTGGAACTCTGGGTGGAAGGAAATTTGTGGCTCCTCTCAGATTCCAGAACTTTCTGTCACCGAAATGTGAGGAAAAAGTGTTTTTTTGGCCACATTTTGAGGTTTGCAAAGGATTCTGGGTAACAGGACATGGTGAGAGCCCCACAAGTCAGCCCATCCTGGATTCCCCTAGGTGTCTAGGTTTCAAAAATGCACAGGTTTGGTAGGTTTCCCTAGGTGCCAGCTGAGCAAGAGCCCAAAATCTACAGCTAGGCACTTTGCAAAAAACATGTCAGATTTCAGTGTAAAAATGTGATGTGTCCATATTGCCTTTCCTGTTGCGAGCATTAGGCCTACCCATGCAAGTGAGGTACCATTTTTATCGGGAGACTTGGGGGAACACAGAATAGCACAACAAGTGTTCTTGCCCCTTGTCTTTCTCTACATTTTTCCCTTCCAAATGTAAGACAGTGTGTAAAAAAGACGTCTATTTGAGAAATGGCATGTAATGCACATGCTAGTATGGGCACCCCGGAATTCAGAGATGTGCAAATAACCACTGCTTCTCAACACCTTATCTTGTGGCCATTTTGGAAATACAAAGGTTTTCTTGATACCTATTTTTCACTCTTTATATTTCAGTAAATCAATTGCTGTCTACCCGGAATAGAATGAAAACCCATTGCACGGTGCAGCTCATTTATTGGCTCTGGGTACCTAGGGATCTTGATGAACCTACAAGCCCTATATATCCCTGCAACCAGAAAAGTCCTGCACACGTAATGGTATATTGCTTTAAAAAATCTAACATTGCATGAAAAGGTTACAGAGTAAAATATGGAGAAAAATGGCTGTTTTTTTCTGCTCAATTTCAATATGTTTTTATTTCAACTGTTATTTTCTGTAGGAAAACCTTGTAGGATCTACACAAATGACCCCTTGCTGAATTCAGGATTTTGTTTACTTTTCAGAAATGCTTAGCTTTCTAAGATCCGGTATTGGTTTGACACCCATTCTTGTCGCTAACTGGAAGGAGGCTGAAAGCACCAAAAATAGTAAAATTGAAGTATGTCCCAGTAAAATGCCAAAATTGTGTTGAAAAATGTGGTTTTCTGATTCAACTCTGCCTGTTCCTGAAAGCTGGGAAGATGGTGATTTTAACACCGCAAACCCTTTGTTGGTGCCATTTTCAGGGGAAAAACCACAAGCCTTCTTCGACAGCCCTTTTTTCCCTTTAGAATCCCTAGGATGTTGGAAAAAAAAGGACGCATATTTGGCGTGGATAGCTTATGTGGACAAAAAGTTATGAAGGCCTAAGCGCAAACTACCCCTAATAGCCAAAAAAGAGCTCAGCACTGGGGGGGGGGGGGGGGGAGGCCCAGTAGCTAAGAGGTTAATGAAAACTGTCATTAAAAATATAATAAAGTTTAATTCACATAAAAGCATCAACATGTTTTAGTCTTTTTAAAACATTTTTCAACCTGCAAAATGCAGCCACAGAACACCTCAACAGTGGGCTCTGTGCTTCAGCTGATGGGCATAGAGCTCCAGCTATGAGTACTTTAAAAAACACATGGTAGGCTTTCCTGGGGTCTTGGATTTAATGACCCAGGAAAATTACTCTTTTGTTTAATGTTGCTGGGGGACTACTCCCTGCATATGGCTCCATTGCACAGGGTTGTGCAGGAGGCAGCAAACATTAAAAAAAATATTTGCCCCTGCTCCCACCCTGGTCACCCCTCACAAATGTTTATGTTTGGGTTTGGGTGAAGTACCAGGGGCCCCATGACCCTGTACCCCCATAAGTTCCCTGCTGGTGCTAGTTCTAATACTGTCTTTTTACTTTTGAATGGGATGTCTTGGTGCTCACTCAGAGCACCCCACAGCATTTATGACATTGGGGGCTGTGAGGGGAACCCCAGGGCCACCCACACCCAAGCCGGCTCCCCAGCCTGCTCCCTTCCCAGCTGAAGTGGGTGCCAGCATCGTTCCCTCCCCGCAAGAGCAGTTTTCTTTTGCTTTGGCAGATGGGAACAATTCTGTGTTTATCCAAGTTCATTAGAGAGGAGGAAGGGAGTAACATTTGTGCTCCCACCCAGCAGGAGCATCATACTGTTCCAGATATATCAGAGCACATAACAGTGCCATGCCTATGCTAAGGGAAACCATGGTGTACCAGGGGTGGGTTCTCAAGGACACCGCAACATAGCCAACCCTGGAGGATGGGGTCCCGAGACCACAGAATGACTTGGGGAAGGGGACTGCACCCCATCTCCCCTTTAATTAATATATCGGTCCGGTGTGATGGGGTCCCTGGGGCCTCATGCAGGCTCAGGGAGGGGGGCCATGCATCCCTCTCCTTTAATAAATATTTCAGCCCCACAAGATAGGGTCCCAGGGTCCTCATGCAGGCTCGAGGAAAGGGGCCACATACCTCTTCCCCTTTAATTAATGTATCAGCCCAGTGGATAGGGTTCCCAGGGCCATGCGCAAATTCAGGAAGAGGAGTTTGTACTCCCTCCCCTTTAAAGAAGTTTTGTCAATTTTGCAGTTTTGGCTGTAGCTGTGTCTAATTTCCCCAAAACAAATGAATAGGGAAAACATGTTTAGGCCACCACTTTTTTTTCAGCACCTGCTTCACGGATCACCCCAAAACTTTCCAGTTAGACGGTTAGGTGGAAGAACATTATTTTTGAAACTTTTGTAAAATGGCGCCAAAGATATCAGATATATATATATATATATTCCAATTACTGTATTACGACGTTCCCCTGCCCAGGAGGAAGGAACATGCTCATGTAGGGGCTCTTCAGTGATTTATGTTATGGAAATAGGTGGCATAGCAGAAGCAACGTATTTCACATCACAGCTGGATTGTTTCAAATTGTTATAAATAATCATGATTATGCATTTCTATATTTTAACATTGTTATTGAATTGATTTTAAATAAATAAATACAGTTGTATATATGTTGCTGTTCTAAAATTATTATTTATGTATAGTCATTAAAAAGTATTTTATTTGAATAAGATTTTAAGTTGAAATAAAGGTTTATGATTTTTTATTAATTTCAATTTATTTGCCTTTTTGAAATGTTATATGCATTTTGTTTTCAGAATATATGCGAAATGTCTACGTCAAACATTAGTTTTCATAATTATTAAATATTACTCATTTAAGTTAATATTGTATTAATTAAAAATATTTAAAGTATGAAAACATTTCCATACTCTATCATTATGTTCAAGCAAATCAGAACTAGAGGTCCAGGTGAATAAACGTTTGCACCTTTCTCACTGTTTTCCTTAGTAAGTGTGCCTTTCCTGGACTTCTGGTTCTGGTTTACTTGGATATTTACTTCACTGGGAACTGCCCCCAGTGACACCACCGTTTGGGTCCGGCATCTGGTTGTAAGCGAGATGTTATGGACTCTCACGTTGTATTTGATCTTTTGGATAAGTCTTAGCTTTTAGATACTGTTAACGCGTCCCTTTATGATTAATTTACTCACTTTGGGACTCGTTTTAGGCCAATGAATATTTGACCCTGATTGAAGACACCTTAGGACAAGATAGCTAATCAACATGTCAATCAATATGTCAATAACGTCATCAATATTTATTAAAACAATGCAATTCACCTTAGTCAATGACATTTAATGAAACTCAGAAACACCATGACCTTTCAGTCATGAATAACCACACCCGAATTACATGAGTTTTGTGGATTTTATTCCCTATTGATTACAATTCTACTAGTAAGTTTATTAGTCTCAAAACCAAGAAGCACATTAGCATAGTCACCATAAGGTAACTCTGATAAGATTTCATCAAAGCAAGAGTATGATCATCGCGTTATTCAACAAAGCACAGATTCGGTCATTTGTCTATTTGTGTCAGTTCAATGAACCCCTCTCAACTAACCTTTAATTAGCATTAGCATGTTGGGCTTCATGCAAAACACTTTAGTAACATCAATTTGGAAAGACATCTAACTATGGTCTCTGTCAAAAGAAGCAGTTGGTACCTAGAAAGGAAAAGCAAACAGACAATCACAATTTCATTGTCATATAGTTACCCTCCGTTTGGGGTCAGCATTCAGGTTCGGTCTTCGTCCTCAGGACATCAGTTGATTCGCCATCAAGAGTTCAGCTCTAGTAAATGGGGCACTTCCCTCATAAGGAGGTAAAGTGTAAACGGGCAATCTAAGGGCAAGGATGGTTCTATGTAAAATTAGCAAGTCACTAAGCAAAGTGACAAAGTCTCTGGATCATAGCAAAATGCATCAGCATCTCCCCCTCTCCTAGTCTCCTACTCCCTAGTTCTAATTTACTTCCTGGTGTCAAGGGTTTTTATCCCCTTTTCGTTGTACATTCCCCTAAATTGTTATGGGACAAGGGGTTGCACCCCACTATCTTTAACCAATTAACTTCACATTAGGTCATCAAATTTGTCACCCCATAACAGTTCTCACGTATTTTATTGGTCCTTATGATTGACGTCTTTAGCGGGTGGAATGTCCGGTATGATTTCATAGTCTTGTGGTCCTTTGCACATCTTCGGTCAGTGGCCCCATTGTCTGTACCGGTTCAGGCGACCTTGTACCTACGACTGGTCTACAGTGTTGCATTCAGCTAAAATGTTTCTATAAGCAAGTCGAATTTCATGAGAACGGATCTACTACAGTTACATTCAGCTTCTAGTTTAGAGAAAAAAACAAGAGTTCATGTCCTTCAGCAAGTCAGCACATTGCATGTTAGAAAAACACATTTAATATGAGAGTCAGGCAGCTAGGCCTCGACTTATGCTAACTAAAGGCCTAGTGATTTATTAGCAAAATCTTAACATATACCTATTATTATTAGTGTAAAATCCTATCATAACATATCACTTTAACATTATTAGTCAGTTTCATTAGTCCCCGTATATCTATGGGTGGCCACTCCCCGTGGGCACATTTCAAGTGCACGTTTTAGCAAAGTACATTAATCCAGTTTCTGTGCAGCATTATTACACATTAGTACATAAGCATTTCATGTTAATATAGATTATATAAGCTACGCTCTCTCAATACCATGGGGCCGATTCACACAAAAATTTATGAGTAAGGGTTGTGGTGCAGCAGTAGTACGCTTTTACAGATTCTTAAGTAAAATTCCCATTTTAGATCTTTTGAGGCAATTAACAAAGAGCACATAACTAAGCCTATGCGAAACAGTACTACAGATGTACCACTTTGTGTACTCTAGAAAGCAGTGGCGTAGTCTTCAAAAATGTTGATTATTTTACAAAATATTGGCCCGTATTTTTGAAAAAGTAGCGCATCAGAGCTGATGCGCCACTTTTTCTGCGCCCCACTACGGCACCTAATGACACCATTGTTGCGCAGTATCTATAATACGGTGCACCATGGCGGTAGTTAGCACAATAACATCAATATTTTTTACGCTATAGTGGCGCTTTGCTACAGTAGCATAAAATATTTTGACACTGGTGTAGCAAAGTGCAAGGAGGCCCATAGGTTTCTAGGGGTACTTCATTTTAATGCCTGCTCTGAGCAGTTGTTACAAATGACGCCAAAAATGGCACAGTGAAATCTGTTAAATTTCACTGCACCATTTTTAGGGGCCTTCTAGCGCCAGAACTCTCCCTTGCATACATTATGCGTGGTGCGGGCATAATCTGGCGGAAGGGGTTACAAAGGGGCACAATGCATGCATTGTGCCCCTTTGTAAATATGGCACGGGGAAAAGGCCACCTTTGTGCCACCTTAGCATCAAAAAAATGATGTTAAGGCAGCACTAAGGTGGCACAAGGGGCTCTTAAATATGCCCCATTGTGTTTTCCCTCACATAGTACCCGTACTAATCCGCGTTCATCTCCCTTTTCACTGCCCCTTTAGCCCTTCTTGTTGTATAGTGTATTTTAATATCATAAGCCAGTGTGATTGTTGGAAAATCCAAACCTTACACCCCCAAAACATACTGACCAATCCACACCCCTGCCAGAATGCCTTTGTGAATAGGCCCTTGTGGCGGAGGCACAATGGGAGTTATTATGATTAACCAATTAGCCACATGTTACTGAAATCCACAACAGTCAACTGACATGCAAGAGCTGATGTAGGCATTGTGTGCACATCCAGAAAAGGTGCATACACATCAGTGAAGCAGCAACTTATATCACTGACAGCTTACACTTTGATGGAGTGCTTGTAGTGCCTTATACGGAAATGGATTTCACTATGGCATGCTGATTGAAGTACCACATGGGTGCAAATAATGGTACATATTACCTGAGAGAAATGGTCAAGGGCTTAGGACTCCCTCTCCACCCGTTACCTTTCCACCATTGACTGTGGCATGGTGATACATTATTGCACTTGGCTGGTGATGCATCTCAGTACCTGTTGCAACTAGTGGGATTGGCGTGCCTGTGAGATGCCCACAGTATCTCCGGTGTCTATCTGCAAATACCTAGAAGCCATGAATTGGAGTGCAGGCAGTATTTTCGGAATGGACAGAAATAGCCTGGGAGCAGGTGGTAGATGAATCAAGCTCTTGCTCTCAGTTTGCAACAATGTCAGGGATCACTTCAAAGAGAAGCGGTAGATGACAAAAACGACTTCTTTGGACATGCCAAAGATGTTGATCCATTGATAATGAAGACTCTCTCTACTTCTCCAATAACTGTCCCTCCAAATGAGAGGCAAAGCTAAAAAGGCATTAACCAACATAGTGACTGGAGACAGTTTTTAGTTGTGTGACTTCATTTTTTATGTGGTCAGCCTGCATGTGACTGGTTGTGTTTGTAATGAGCTTCAGCTGTAAATGAATAGTGGGAACCTTACTGTCTTCACTGTGCATTCCTTTCCCTAAAATTCCTCTCTGCCTTGTACTTGTCTGTACCCGGCTTAAATATACTTTTCTAATTATTTTTAAAAGGACAGGGCTCACATTGAATGATATCAAATGCAAGAATTAACATATTAATCATTTTGCACCTTCACTTATCTCTATAAAACCTCATAAATCATGTTGATACGTATGCATGAGTAATTGATACACTATCAAACTACAATAAACCAATTGTTTTATGTTATGCATTAGCAAACAATACTAAATGAAATATATGTTTATCAATGAAAAATATGCACTCAAAATAAAATAATATGTGAACTACATGGAATACAATGGGGGTACATAAACTAAAAAATCAAGTATTAATTCAGCACTCCTGTCACTCACTCTCGTTGTATCCTCTGGAGGGCTTATCTAAAGTCTTGGAGTGAGACACAAGACGTTCATACTCAAATCTACATCAGACACGTTCCCCAATCCACTCAAAGCACACTCTTCACTTTATTCCCCTAGACTACATTCCAGAGCCTTATGCTTGGTCAATGCAGTCCAGAGAGTTCAAACCCTGGTTGGGAACAGGCCTGGGCAATTGCCTACTCAATGGAATGGTCACACCACCAGAACAGGGTCTGGAACAGAGCTCTGGTGCCCCATGCTCTGCTGCCATGGAATTGGTGAGTCCCAGGCCTGTGCCATAGCAACGCGATATTAGGCTATGGGGCATATTTATACTCTGTTTGCGCCGGAATTGCGTCGTTTTTTTTTACGCAATTCCAACGCAAAACTAACTCCATATTTATACTTTGGCGTTAGATGCGTCTAGCGCCAAAGTCCATGGAGTTTGCGTCATTTTTTAGCGTGGACACCTACTTTGCGTTAATGATATGCAAGGTAGGCAATCCCGTCTAAAAAATTGACTCCGAAGCATGTGCGCAGTATTTACACTCCCGGGCAAAATTCACGCCCGGAGTGGGCGGGTCAAAAAAAATGACGTCCGGACGCTTTTGCTCCGTTTTTTTGCGCCTGGTCAGGGCAGGCGTTAAGGGACCTGTGGGCTCGGAAGGAGCCCAGAGGTGCCCTCCCAAGCCCCCAGGGACACCCCCTGCCACCCTTGCCCACCCCAGGAGGACACCCAAGGCTGGAGGGACCCATCCCAGGGACATTAAGGTAAGTTCAGGTAACTTTTTATTTTTTATTTTTTTGTGGCATAGGGGGGCCTGATTTGTGCCCCCCTACATGCCACTATGCCCAATGGCCATGCCCAGGGGACTTAAGTCCCCTGGGCATGGCCATTGGGCAAGGGGGCATGACCATTTCAATGGGGGTTGGGATTCGAAAAAAATGGCGCAAATCGGGTTGAGGCGAAAAATTTGCCTCAGCCTGACTTGCCCCATTTTTTGGCACCCAAGCTCCATATCCCCCTACGCCGGCGCTGCCTGGTGTACGTCGTTTTTTTTCACGCACACCAGGCAGCGCCGGCGGCTAACGTCATTGAATAAATACGGCGCCCGCATGGCGCTTCAGAATGGCGTTAGCCGGCGCTAATTTTTTTGACGCAAAACTGCGTTAGTGCAGTTTTGCGTCAAAAAGTATAAATATGGCCCTATGTCTTTAACGCTGCTGACACACATCTCCACAGGCTCATCCCCATTAGGTGTTACATCTGATCCGAACCGAAATTTCTGCTGAAAGCAGTTTGTGGGGACTTGATATGATCCGTACTTTTTGATTTCTAGCAGTTGGAACTTCTTCTGGAATCTACATTTGTTTTATGCCTCACTTTTTGTTCTGCTTGATGTCAGGGCGCATCTGGTGCCTTTCTGATCGCTTTAGTTTTCATTTTCAGCTCCAATCAAGAGCTACAAGATTGCAAAGGAGGTCTTTACCTTTTGTGATTTTTTTTCCTTCTAGCTCCTAAGGAGACACGTGACATACACTGTGGCCACTGGGAGGAGTCGCCATTACCTCGAGCAATCAAAAAAGGTACTCACAGACTTTATCAGCATCCGGTCCTTGGCAGTAGCGAAACTAGCGACTGGCATTTTCCTTGCTCTCCCTCTTTTCGACCATCTCTGCATCTCTAGGCTTTACAGATAAATATATAAAGTAGTAAGGGGGATCACTGTGGCCTGTCTGTGCCTGTAAGTAAAGTTATTGATCAATGAAAAGGACCCAGCAGCCATTTTGGCCTGAACATACCAAGAAACAGACTGCCACTGTCCAGAGAAAGGTGCATTCCACCCTATGCCAACGTGCTACTAACAGCAAAGCTATCTGTCTTTGAACATGAATACCAAAATTACTCCTCGATTATCACAGTCAGCTGCCAGATACAGAACAGCTAACCTTAACTTTGGCAGACTAGTCTCATGTCTGGCTAGCTCATATATTGTTTGCTGATGACCGCAGCGCTGTGGACCTCTCAAACTTCATAGTCAGAAGTGCTACCCACCACCTGCCAGTCTGCATAACCCTGCCTCTTTTGTCACAGATGGATGAAGCAACGCTTACCTTTGGCAAATCATTCCCTTGTTCTGCTTAGTCATATTTTGCTCAGTGCAGCCAACAGTACTATCACCTGTCAAAGACACAAATATCTCTCACTAATCACATCCAGAGCGATCATTCCTTACTTGCCACTGGCAGCAGAGCTATCCAACACCTTTGACAGATACATTTTTCGTTCAGCTGCCAGACGTCTTACTAAGTGCCATTAGAAAAATTGTCCTGAATCTATGTCAGCACAACTATTTATTCTACATTGATCCCAAAGAGAAGATTACACCTTCCCCTAATAAGATGTTGCTGAATAGTTGCATAGTTCTCTGACTATCTTTCTAGGTGCTTGCATTGGTCTTTCGCAAAGGGCACGGTGCTAAGAGAATGAAGAACAATCCTTGAGGGATAGGTAACCAGGGAACAGAGTGTGGGGAGAACGTGCACCTCAGAGATGACTTAGGTGGAGCTAGAGAACATGACAGATAACTCTTTAGAGGCACAGAAAAGGGTGAGACAAAAGTAGAGGGTGCACAGGGAAAGATGGGCTTGCAAAATCTAGCAGCATTGGTTCAAGGAACATCAGAAAGCAACACATGGTTGCTTCTACCGAGCTCAACAATACATTCAAGACAGCAACCTATCGGTTCCAACTACAAGCAACTACCAGCGGAATCAAAACAGGAACAAAGGGTGAAATGTTTTCATTAGAACTTAGATGAGTGACAACGCACCGACGATGAGAGGAAGGAGCCAAAAACGCTACCCTAAAAGCCTCTGACCCAGATCTAACTCAGTTTTTGGAAAGGCACGCAAACAGCCCTTACACCGACACAATGGCACAGCTGAAAACAGATTAGGTGGACAATCTCAATAGTCACCACGCACAGACAACCGTCTACGCATCAATATGTACACAGTCAGGATGGAAGAGCCCCACAAACTGATACCTGCACGAGCTGCCAAGAGGCCAGGTAATTGGCAAATGTGGTGCTTTCTAGATACGAGTATCAGCACATAGCACAACTTACCCCTATTCCTACAGAAATGTGAGCCGAAACTGCCCTCTTTAGCTTTGTTTGTACCTGTTGAAACATAAACAAAAATTTAAGGGAAGATTTACACCCTTGCCATGCAACGCAGCCCAGCACCCAAAGTTGCTGCGCTACATTGCGTGAGAGATGGAAAGAGGGAGGGGGAGAGAAAACGAGAGAGAGCAAGACAGAACCATACCTACAAAGATATGGTGCTTCTGCTCTCTTCCCTAGCTCCATGCACTACTGAGAAAAGGTCTCTGTAGGATGTCTAACCTAGTTTTTGTTCTGGATTGGTACCCTATGTTTAAACAAACTTTAACATTTGTCAGACTTTGGGTTTGTGCTGTACAATGCAGTCCATAAGCAAAGTCAGAAAAGTTTGGAGAAGTAAGAGCATTTCTCCTTTTAAACTCCATCTTCAAAGATGCATTCTTTTTTGGTGCAAAGCTGTGTCTGCAAATGTTAGTAGATAGGGCTTTGCTTCAGAAATAATGGCTGGTTGCACGGGACCGCCTATATATCAGCTATGGCACGCTCCCTGGATGCAAAGCCACACAAGCCAGTGCTGTTTTTTTTTTGCCTTGTTTACGGCTACTTTCCAGTGGAAGTAAAGTTTTGTGCTGAAAAATATATCCCAAATAAAAAATTTGCACCAGTACATTTTTGCTACTGAGAAATGTAGGTAATTTCTCATTAATACTACTCCACCTCTGCTGAGAAGTGCCTCTACTTTCAAATTAAAGAAAGGCATATGCTCAGCTTCTGAGAGTATCTGCACACCTAAAGCTATAAAAGTATAAATATGGGCCTTATTTTTCAAAAACACAATTCAAGCACAATCTAGAGTGGTTCTTGCATATAACGTATACAATTGAGTCATTCAGAGTCTGTGCACATGCAAAAAAGGATCACATATGCTATTCAAGACTGAGTGCAAATTGTGCATGCTCGTGTTTTGTGCTGATTGTTATCAGAATCTTTTCTCTCCAAGTAATAACACGGAAAAATGCAGAAATGGATTATTAAGAATGTTTGCAAACCCAGCAGAGCAAATGCCATTTCTGGGCGTGGTCGATGTCATTACATTAGGCTCACAATCCATCTGGGGAACTGCAGCAAACGTTAGTTGCCCCAGGATCGTTTCCGACCCAGAATTAGTTATAAGGGGCTGTACCATGAATAAAGTGCCCAGGAGCAGAACAGAGCTATACACCTGTTTTAAGACATAGCACTGTCTATAGCTCAGACACAAAACTTAAAAATGTCCTTAGTTGGTGCATGATCTGCAGAAAGCGTAGCTCTTAAACAGGAAAACACAAGCCTCTGCTCCCAGTCTCAGAGCTATTTGAAACTCATGGAATTTACAATTTTATTTTATGCATAGGAACTTTAGACAGGGCACCGGTTTAAACACACATCTGCTCGGTGTCAGCATATGTTCAAGCCTCTCTGGTCTTATCATGAACAATGCGCACCGATGCTAAAATTGGTTTCATGCACCTCCGTGTGCACAATTGCAGCCATGCTTCTGTGATTGATACGCAAATAATCTATAGACTTCCTTTGTTGTGATCAGCACATATGGCCATGTTACCTTTTTCATCGTCTAAACCGCATTTATGATGTTGCTGAGTGTTGGGCAAAAACCTTTTATTTCACCAAATTCTTAATTAGGATTAACTTCATACAATGTGCATGGCCTAATATAAAGTGTTCTCTGCGCCGCCCATTTCATGAAGGTGTGCGCTGTCACAGCTGTGCTCCTGTTTTAAGGTAGTTCATTATATGAAGCTCAGACACTTAACTTGGAAACTTTTTCATTTCGACCCTCATTACGAGATGAAGGAAAACCCCTTAAAATGCCATAAGTTTGCATCCTCTTCTAAGCACTGTGCATAGCACCGAATATTGGCACAAATAATATTTTCAGTCTTAAATACACAGACGTGGAAACATCTCCCATCTCGCTCCCTATTGGGAACTAAAACATCCTAAGCTCCGAGATTGAGACAGTTTTTCTAATTAGCATGGAGAAAGTTGGAGATGTGATGTATATATCACAATATTGCAGTCTTGATTTAAACCTGGCCCTGGGTTTGCTCCTGTCACTGCTCCACCACATGGAGGTGTGGTTTACTGGACGGATCACTTCCCACATTCCAGGACACCTGGATGCTAAACATGACGTTCCCACATTACTGAAGTGAGTTATCATGGACAATTCACTTCGTCTTTCTGGGCCTCAAATCCTGTGTCAGCCAGAAATGCGGAGTACTTAGTCATAACTTAAAATCCTTCTTGGAAAATAACTTGACATTTACCTTTTCATTGCAATGTCATGAGTCTTGGCAGTTATCTATTCCAATAAAGTGTAATCAGAGGAACGGTGGACATCAGCATGACGCAGAGCTACAACCATGCTACTGTTCAGTTTTTCGAAGGACTCTTGGATTCCGATAGATTCACCAGGCTCTAGGGACGTGGGTGATGCCAGGGCTTACCCTCTACTTAGTTTCAACAGTTCTCAGCCATTAGGTAACTCTCGGCATTCCTCAGGCACAACAGTTTGTGGCAGGCCTGGGGATCCTCTCAGTCTCCCATGGTTGGGATCCCTGTGAGTGCACCATGAAGATGGTAATCTCCTGCATTATTGATGTCACCATGGGATGTGGGTGGATATGCATCCTTATCCACCATAAAGAACACAGAAATTCCTAAGGTCCCAAAAAAGGAGACAAATTGAGCTTCTACTAGCTGCAGGTTGGAGCGGTCCAGTGCTGTACTCATATCAAGGTCGCCAGCATCCAAATACTGCAGAAAATACCACTGCACGACCCTTGCGTGGCAGCTACCTGGAAACACAAGCAGGGGTAGGGGATTCTGCAACCAGCTTGTCTGCCAGTTTCTGTCCTCGCTGTGAAACATGGGCTGTAAGCAGCATGAGAAGCAGTTGCGCCCCATCCCGTGAAGCACAATCCAAACAAAGACTTCTCCCAGTAATTTACCAGTATTCCAAAATGATGTGTGATTCTCAGCTGGAATGTTTTGTTTCACTGTTACAAGCCATACCATCTCACTCTTCTTCTAAGTTTTCTTCCTCTTTCCCTCTTTTTTACCACAGGAATAGCTTAAGCCTCATAAGTTGCAGCTTGTAAATCTTGTATTCAGGGGCGTAGTTTTATTAGTAAGATTGGGGTGAGCTTCAGATTTTCCAAAAGTCACGCTGGCATATAATGTTAAAATACATTATGCGACTGTTAAAAATTGGGTCTATATCTGGCAGAGGTATGCACCCAGTCCAAGTAGGGACCACAGTCCTAGTCAGGCTAAGTCAGATACACACCCTAAATTGACATGTGCTCATCTCCAGTTGCTGGGCACAGAGCAGTCAGGCTTAACTTAAGAAGCAATGTGTAAAGTATTTATGCAATTCTTAATTACTGTAACATAGTGAAAGACACCACAAAAGGTATCCACATCAGTTTAAGAAGATAGAGATAATGTATCTGAATAAAATAAAATAACAACCAAAACGACAAAAATCCAATTGGTAGAAGTTGAGATATGAATTTCTCATATCTCAAAATGAAAGTGAAAACAGTGCTTAGAAGTCACTAGCGGTCAAAAGGTTACTTGAGGTTGCGAGGGACCGGTGCCAATCCAAAGTTCAGACTGACCGCGATGGAGGGTAGGCCAGTTACAGAACCCTCACAGGGTCAGCTAAACAGCACCTTTGATGGAGCAAAGAGTCGGCATTGAGGGCACAATGCACCAGTTTTTGCAGAAATCAGCTGCAGAACCCACTTATGAGGCCCAAAACTGGAGGGGGCACCTCAGGCAAGGGTAGGACTCACAGATCGCAGAGTCCAGCAGCACCTGGAGAGTTGTAAGCAGTCATTGAGGTCCCTGAGACTGCAGAAGAACAGGGGGCAAGTCAGCAAGTCCTTGGAGATTCTTGGTTGCAAGGATGTAAAGAGCAATTCTAGTCCTTCTCAATGCAGGACAGAAGCAGCAGGCATCAGGCCAAGACAGCAGAGCAAACAGCAAAGTGGTAGTCCCTGCTACAGCACAGCACACAGCAGCGGTAGGCCAATACAGCAATGCAGTTGCAGATTGGCAGTCCTTCATGTCAGCACAGAGTGTCATTGGTTCCAGTAGAGGTCGGATTTTGTGGGCTTAGGGGTACAGTACTTATACCCAAATGTGCCTTTGAAGTAGGGGAGACTTCAAAGAGGTCTTTGAAGATCACAAGGTCCCTGCCCTTCCTTCCCTGGCTCCAGACACTCTACAGAGGGTTATGCAACCCTTTGTGTTGGGGGAGGCACAGTCCTATTTAGGGGTAAGGCAGTGCTCAGCTCAATCCCCCATCAAGCCAGTTAATGGCCCATCAAGGCCCATTAAGTTACACCTAAGCTCCTATTGTGTGTGACTGTCTAGAGGGAATCCACAAAGCCCAGTTGTCATCCACCCCAGATGTGTATTCCGAAACAGGCAGAGGCAAAGAATGGTTAAACTAAGAAAAAGCCAACTTTCTAAAAGTGGCATTTTCAGACTTACAATTTAAAATCCAAATTCACCATTTTAAATTGTGAGTCCAGAGACACCAAACTCCAAATTTCTATCTTTTCCCAATTGGAAGTTACACTTAAAGGATACTTCAAGGTAGCCCCAATGTTAACTTATGGGATAGATAGGCCTTGCAGTAGTGAAAAACAAATTTAGCTGTTTTTCTCTACCAGGACATGTTAAACTTAAAAGTACATGTCCAACTTTTTAAATACACAGCACCCTGCCCTTGCGGCTAACTAGGGCCTACCTTAGGGGTGACACATATAATAAAAAGGAAGGTTAGGGCCTGGCAAGTGGGTTTACTTGCCAGGTCAAAATGGCTGTTTAAACCTGCACACACAGGCTCTGAAGTGGCAGGCCTGGGACATGTTTTAAGGGCTTTTTAATCCCAGCCCCCTGATATACTACCGTAACAAAAACAAATTGTTGTCCAGTGTTAGAAATGGGGTCTCCAGTTGGCAGACGTATACACCCTTGTCCAGGTAGGGACCACAGTCCTAGTTAGGGCAAGTCACACACAATCCAACAATCCAAATTATCCTGGGCCCATCCTCTGGTAGCTTGGCACTGAGCAGTCAGGCTTAACTTAGAAGGCAATGCATAAAGTATTTGTGCAAAAATTATACTGTAACACAGTGAAAACACCACAAAAATACACCACACAGGTTCACAAAAATAGATAATATTTATCTGAATAAAATAAGGTCAAACGAAAAAGATCCAATAATCAAAAGTTGAAATATCACTTTAAAAAAGTTTAAAAGAGTCTTAATCCTTGAAAATAAACATTTGTCTCTTTGTTACACAAAGTACCTGCTTTGCGTCAATAATAACTATGCACGGAGACCGCAGAGGAGAAGATGCGTGGAAAGATAAGGTGTGCATCAGATTTTCCGGTGTGGCACAGACGATACGTTGTTTCTTTCTAGGCTGCAAGGGGCTTACGTTGTTTTTTCGGCTCACAGTCTTGGTTCCGCACTGCGATGCAGGGTATTTTGATACTCAGGGAAGATGCAGGGAAAAATCCTTGATGCAGTGGAAGAAGACACGGGTGCTGCATCAATCCGGTAGGCGATGTGTCGGATTTATCAACGCAAGGCAGGTGCTCCGTCGAATTTCCACTCAGGAAGTCAGGCTGCGTCGTTCCGGTCGGTTGTGCAGCGATTTCCCAGTCGCAATGCAGGCTTTCAGTTGATTCCAGCAGGCGGTGCATCGATTTTCAACACACAAGGAGTTTCCTGAAAAGATTGAGTGTTTTTGGCCTTGAGACTTCAGAAAAAAGGAGGCAAGCTCAATCCAAGCCGTTGGATAGCACTTTTGGGGAAGGCAGATGTAGGAGCCTGGCCTGGTTTGTAGTGGGTACCAAAGGTACTTACACATTATACCAGGTCCAGTTATCCCTTATTAGTGAAATGTAGTCAGTGTCTAGAAGCCAGGCTGTCTAGGGGTAGCTGTAGTTGAGCAGACAAGGCTGAACTAGGAAACATGCAAAGCTCTTGCAATACCACTGTAGTCACACAGTACTCACACACATGAAAGAAAATACTCAGTGTTACAAAAATAAAGGTACTTTATTTTTTGTGATACAATGCCAAAAAATACCTTAGAAACTATACTCCCTTAGGAGGTAAGTAATATATACAATATATACCCTAGAATGCAGAAATAGCCGTAAAAAAGGTTAGAAAGCAGTGCAAAACCATATACTAAAATAGTGGAATGCGAAAGTTGGTTTCCCACCTAGGCAAGTGTAGTGTTTAGAGGGGCACTGGGAGTGTAGGAAAACACCAAAGGTAAGTAATAGAACCCACCCTAGAGCCCAGGAAAACAGGAGTAAATCACAGTAAGTTTCCTGAAACACACAAGAAGTCATGATAGAAGATTATGCAAGAACCAGAAGAGACTGCAAGACACCAACGATGGATTCCTGGACCTGAATACCTGTGGAAGAAGGGGACCAAGTCCAAGAAGCACTGAAGAGTCCAGGAAGAACAGGAGCCCCTGCTAACCTGGATGAAGGTGCAAAAGAAGAACCACCAGTGAGAAGACAAAGTCAGTTATGCACCCAAGAAGGCATATGTGTGTTCCTGGTTGGTGCAGAAGATGTCCCACACCGGATAGATGATTGCAGTCTGTTTTGCGTCACTGGATTCCACCAACAAGCCTTGGCACACACAAAACTCGCAGTTGGCAGAAGATGGTGCTGCCGGGGACCAGGAGGGACCTGGTGGCCTCTACCCAGGCGGGGGAAATAGAGGGAGCTCTCAGCAACTCAGAGATCCCTCAGAAGACCAGGCAGTGTGCACAGGAGTCCCACAGCATGGGGGCAAAGAAGGTGCAAATTGAGGCCCATGCAACACGACACAAATGGATTCCATGCCATCGGAGAGCCACTCAGGAAGCTGTGCATCGCAGGATGGAGTGCTGGGGGCCTAAGCTGTGCTGTGCACTAAGAACATCTTGGAAGGTCACACACAAGCCTTGGCAACTGCAAGTCACACGGTTCACGGGGGTACTGTCTGGGGAGGCAAGCCCTTGCCTCCACCAAAGTTGGACAGCTCGAACTTGGGGCTGTCGGGGTAACTTTAGTCCACCGTCGTCTTGGATAGGGGACACACACCACTGGTCGTCGCTGCAGAGAGGTGCCTGCTGAAGCAGGGAAGTGACTCCGTCACTCCACAGGAGATTCCTTTGGTTCTTCTGGTGCAGGCTGAAGACAGACAGTCCTCGGAGGATGCACAACCTGGAAACTGTCGCAGTTGCTGGGAGGAGCTGAAGTTACAATGTTGCAGAAGTTGTCTTGGCTTCTTTGTTGCAGTTTGTTGAGTTCCCGGAGGGTTCAGCTGCAGTTCCATTGATAGAAGATGAAGTAAAGGATGCAGAAGAGTCCTGCTGGAGTCTTACAATCTGAATCTGAAGAAACACCCAGAGGAGAGACCCTAAAGAGCCCTGAAGGGGGGATTGGTCATCTAACCAGGTAAGCACCTAACAGGGGCGGTCTCTGACGTCACCTGCTGGCACTGGCCACTCAGATGCTCCCAGGGTGCCCCACCATGGTGGAATCCAAGATGGCAAAACCCAGGGACACTCTGGGGGAGCTCTGGGCACCACCCCTGGGGTGGTGATGGAGAGGGGAGTGGTCCCTTTCCTTTGTCCAGTTTCACGCCAGAGCAGGGACTGGGGGTCCCTGAACCGGTGTAGACTGGATTATGCAGGAAGGGCACCATCTGTGCCCTTCGAAGCATTTCGAGAGGCTCTGGGAGGCTAACCCTCCCATGCATGTAACACCTATTTCCAAAGGAAGAGGGTGTAACACCCCCCTCCCAAAGGAAATCATTTGTCCTGCCTTCCTGGGATTTAGCTGCTCAAGCAACAGTAGGGCAGAAACCTGTCTGTGAGGTGGCAGCAGCTGGGGCTGCCTGGAAAACCTCAGAAGGCTGATATGGCTGTACTGGGGGTCCACTGTGGAGCCCCCAGAGTGAATGGGATTGTACAACCAATACTAGAATCAGTATTGGGGTACAATTCCCAGTTGTTAGACACGTTACATGGCCATATTCTGGGTTACCATTGTGAAGCTGGACGTAGGTATTGACCTATGTCCTGTGCACGTGTAAAATGGCGTCCCCGCACTCACGAAGTCCGGGAACATGGTCCTGGGCGATGTGGGGGCACCTCTGCCAATGCAGGGGTGCTCTCACACACAGGTATTTTGCACCCAGCCTGCAGGGTTGGAAGGCCTGACATATAGGTGATTTATAAGTGACCTGGTGCAGTGAAAATGGCTGTGAAAGAGTGCATGCACCATTTCACACAGGCTGCAATGGCAGTCCTGCAGAAGCCTTTGCATGGGCTCCCTATGGGTGGCAAAAGTAATGCTGCAGCCCATAGGGATCCCATGGAACTCCAATGCCCTAAGTACCTAGGTACCATATACTAGGGACTTATAATGGGTGACCAGTATGCCATTTTGGGATGAAGTTTTGGGTTATTATTATGTAGTGATCAATTTGTTAGGAGAGAGAGCATAAGCACCGGGGTCCTGGTTAGCAGGACTCCAGTGACAAAATCAATCATACTTTTAAAAACAGTGAAACATACTGACAAGCAGGCCAACTACCATAAGCACTGAGGTCCTGGCTAGATCCCAGTGACACAGTCAAAACACACTGACATCAGGCAGAAATTGGGGGTAACATGCCAAAAAGAGGATACTTTCCTACACAAGAGTCCTTCTCAGCACAGTCAGAGGGGAAGCAGCCTAAACCCCGACTCCATAACAACGAGGGTCGTTATCCACGAAAGAGGAAAAACGCTTTCGTGAAAAACGACCCTGTTTTCCTCTGTCTTCCCCATGCATGGCCGAAACAACGAACAACGGGTAGTGTTGGAGGGTAGTTTTAAGGGCAGAGGTGGGGGCAGTTTTAGTTTTTAACAGCGGGGTGGGGGGTCAGGGTAGTTTGTTTTTTAGGGGCGGGTTGGGATGGTTTTTGGGGAGGGTTTTTTTTGGTCGTGGTAATTTTAGGGACAGGGTTTGGTGTTGGTGTAATTTTAGGTCTTAGGGGTGGGGTGGGGGTTGCAGTAGTTTTAGGGGCGGGCTTGGGTTGGGGTAGTTTAGGTTTTACGGGTGAGGGTTGAAGTGGTTTTAGGTTTTAGGGGCGGGGTGGGGGGTCACGGTAATTTTAGGGGCGGGGTGGGGGTTGGGGTAATTTTAGGTTTTAGGGGCAGGGGTGGGGTATTGGGGTGGTTTAAGTTTTAGGGGCAGGGGTCGGGGCAATTTTAGGGGTGCGGGTCAGGGGTTGGGGTAATTTTTGGTTTTAGGGGTGGAGGTGGGGGATAGCGGTAGTTTTAGGGGCGGGGTGGGGGTTGGGGTAGTTTAGGTTTTAGGGACAAGTGTTGGGTGGTTTTAGGGGCGGGGTGGGGGTTGCGGTAATTTTAGGGGCGGGGTGGGGAGTTGGGGTGGGTTTAGGGTTAGGGGAGGGGCATTGCAGTAGTTTAGGTTTTAGGGGTGAGGTGGGGGTTGCGGTAATTTTAGGGGCGAGGTGGGGGTTGCGGTAATTTTAGGGGCGGGGTGGGGGTTGGGGTGGTTTTAGGTTTTAGGGGCGTGGTGGGGTGTCGCAGTAGTTTTACTGGTGGGGGTTGGGGTAGTTTAGGTTTTAGGGGTGGGGTGGGGGTGTTTGTGTGGTTTTAGGGGCGGGGTGGGGGTCGCAGTAATTTTAGGGGCGGGGTTGGGGTGGTTTTAGGGGCAGGGTGGGAGTCGCAATAATTTTAGGAGTGGGGTTGGGGTGGTTTTAGGGGTGGGGTGGGGGGTTGCGGTAATTTTAGGGGAAGGGGGTCACATGCTGGAACCATGCATGCCATTCCATGCATGCCTTTACCAGGAATGCCTTTACAACGAAAAATCGTTGTTAAGGCATTCGTGGTAAAGGCATTAGCGGAAACAACGCTGCAGTTGTACCGGCCGCGTTGTTCAGGCATGCGTGGTTCCAGCATGCGTTTTTCTGACATACATTCCAGTCAGAGGCCAGAAGGGCAGCAAGGCAACAGGATGGCAGCAGTCCTTCTCAGCAAAGCAGTTCAGGTGAGTCCTTCGGGCAGCCAGGCAGTTCCTCATGACAGGTTGCAGGTGTAGGTCCAGAAGTGTCTGAGTTGGTGAGGTCAGAGACCCAGTTTATATACCCAAAAATGCCTTTGAATTGGGGGAGACTTCTAAGAGTGGTTTTGAAGTGCACAAATTCCCCTTTCAGTACAGTCCTGTCTGCCAGGGTCCCAGTAGGGGGCTTGGCAGTCCATTATGTGAGGGCAGGCCACTAGCCTTTAAAATGTAAGTGCCATGCCCTCCACCCTTCCAGCCCAGGAAGACCCATTCAGTATGCAGATGTGACTGTGTTTGTGGTTGTCTGGGTGAAATGCTCAAGGGAGCTGTCAACCAGCCCAGCCAGACGTCGATTTGAGACAGGCTGTAAGGAGCAGATGGGTTTTGAGTGCAAAGAAATGCTCACTTTTGTAAAAGTGGCATTTCCAAAATAGAAACATAAACTCCAACCTCAACAATAAGCAGGCTTTTCTATTACCATTCTGGTCACACTAAATATGACCCGGTTACCCCTTTCAGATCAGAATCTACCACTCAGAAAGTATATGAGGGCAGTCCAAATGCTACCCTATGAAAGGAGCAGGCCTCACAGTAGTGGAAAACAAATTTAGGAGTTTTCCACTGCCAGGATATATAAAACACATATACATGTCCTGCCTTTTACCTACATAGCACCCTGCCCTATGGGTCGCCTAGAGCCTACCTTAGGGGTGACATATGTAGAAAAAAGTGAGTTTAAGGCTTGGCAGTGGCAGTGAAACTGCACACACAGGCTTTGCAATGGCAGGCCTGAGACATGGTTAAGGGTCTACTTATGTGGGTGGCACAATCAGTGCTGCAGGCTCACTAGCAGCTTTTAATTGTCAAGCCCTGGGCACCTGTAATGCACTTTACTAGGGACATATCAGTAAATCAAATATGCCAATTGGGAGTGAACCAAAGTTACCATGTTTAAGGGAGAGAGCATATGCACTTTAGCACTGGTTAGCAGTGGGAAAGTGTGCAGAGTCCAGAAACCTGCAAACACCTTGTCAGAAAAGTGGAGGGAGGCAGGCAAAAAGTTGGGGGATGACCACACTAAGGCTGTCAGGTCTCACATCCAGAGATTTTCATTTTTGATTTGTGTTTTTTGGATCATTGGAAAAGCAATTTAGCTTTAGTAGACATTGCTGATCAGGGCAGATTTTTTCTGGATGACATTTTTAAAAATGCCAGATGTGTTGCAGTGATTATGTAATATTTCAGGAACCATGAGACCTATATACTTCACTTTGGTGTCAAAACATATGTTTTGGTGTTCAAGTAGTCTTATAGAGACAGAAAATAACTCCTCAGAGCAACCCTTCTGCCATTTACCAAAATGGTGGCCATAATAGTGGAAGAGGAGACATATATAGATAGGAAACAAATAATAATTGTTTTTCATTCTTTTATGTATACACCAAACAATGTTTATGATCTAAATATTTTAAAAAATAATGTTTATCACTCCTGTTTTAGACACATTTTCAAAGTTCACTTTATTCATTTGTTTTGGCAATTTCTCATTGTACATTTGCAGAATGTTGAGCATTTGAGAAGGGAATATCGACAGAGACACTTTTTGTGGCACAGAATTTGCAAGTACATGTACGTGTAAGTTCTGTGGGCAGAGGCTTTAGAAAATTTGCATGGAACTTTCTGTACATATGCATGATCCAAAACATTTACACATCTTCTGATGAAGAGGAACACTCTTTTAATGTGTCCATCCACAGAATTTGATGTCAGTGGAAGGTCACTTAGCAGGACTGATGTCTTGAACTCACTGTACCAAGGATTGTCATTTGTGTGACAGCTAGAACTCATTTTTCACACATGCACAAGGTATTTTTCTACGTCTTTAAAGTCACATTTTTCTTCTGTCTCAGGAAATCCTTTTAGAAACTTCACAGGGTCAGCAGTTAAAGCTTTGGTCCAATTTTGCTCACAGTATCATCACCCGTAAGAATATGTGCCTTGATAAGACCACTGGGCATCTCTGGGGCAAGTTTCTTGTACAGCATATAAAACAGAATTAAGTGCCTTTTCTTGCCTGTTCCATAACCTATCCATAACCCTGACAATCCTTGACTTATGAACATTGCAACAAACCTAAGTAGCACAATAATAACACCTGTGTCATTTGACAGAACAATGACTAGACTGGAACCATTTTGAGCAGCACTCTCAACATGTGGCACAACACAAAGGTCAGCTTCCTCCAATTTGCTGTTAAGTTCCAGAACAATATGGCCTTACCTTTTGCATATTTATCTCTGTAGGCACCAACTCCTCATTGACAATTATTCCACTTGCAATAATTGGAAATTCAGTGTTCACTGAAGCAACAGTAATGTTTTGGCGAGTTAACATCTCCAACTTCATCTTATTTGATGTTGATGACCAGAACTTATCAAGTTGCACAAGTATAGGTGTCAAATTTTTGGGGCACGCAAGGTCAATTGTTCCACTTGTAGACATTTGTCTGATTCGTTCACATTCTGTGACAGATAGTTCAAAATAACTGTCAAAGGCAATGTGCAGTTCCTGCAAGGTGCACACTGACTTTGATATATGTAGAAGAGTCTGAATGACCTCTCTGAAGGTTTGCGTGGATGAAATCTTGACCATTCATAATTGTGACATATAGGGCCTGATTTATACTTTTTTTTACGCTGCATTAGCGTCATGTTTTGACGAGAAAGTGGAGCAAACTTACAAAATGCTACTGTATTTTGTAAGTTTATGCCGCTTTTGTCAGGGGGTAACAGGCGCCTACCTGGCCGATCGGGATTTTGTAGTCCTTAGGGACTACATATCCCATGACGCTTCGCGCGGGAAGACCGCGTAACTCCGGCACTTCCCGGAAGCGGTTGCGCGTTATTCTTTCCTAATTCCCCGTCGGAGGCACACGAGGGCAGGGTGGACGGCGTTCCCATGGGGGAAGTCACCACGTCCACAACGACGAACTGAAGGCATCCGGAACCCTCACGGAGATCAGCATTTTAAGGCAGCAGGAGATACGAGCTGCCTCCCTTCGAGATTTGGAACCGGTGGTAAGAGGCGAGCCGGTTTCTTGGCGGAGGCTTTCGCCTTCCGGTATGGTTTTGGATATAGTGATCAGACATTTAGTGTACTTCAGAGATGGTGCACAAAAATTAGAGATCCTCGTGAAACATGAATGGTGGTAGTTCAGGACAGAACCTTTTGTTTTCTTCGTGACAACTCAGGATCAAGACGTACTGTTTGCAGAAGTCAAACAGCCGGGAACATTTGTCCGTTTATCTTATTCTATGAATTAGGAAGGGGTGTCTTCTTCAAGTTCGTGACATTACTTAGAGGTTCAATGTTTTAATTGAATCAAAAGAAGAAGTGCGGGACAAGTTCTTTTCCTTATTATATTTTTTTTTCTCTTTTTTTGTTGCAACCTAGAAACAGGGTTAATTTGCATAAACATCGGGTTTTGAAAAAAACCTTAAGTGACTAGGGGTGTTCGTAGTCGGCCTGGGCATCCATCGATGATTTAGGTGGAGAATAGACAGGCGTTGGACTAGTTCTGCCCGCATGAGTTATGGGCAGGGACGGTCGTGGGTATTTTAGTGAGACTTTATGAGAGTAGATAGGCAATGTGATATTTAACACTGTGTATTTTTTCTTTACAGTTATCCCGTCCCTGCTGTTCCTTTCCCCTTCCTTCCCTCACCTGATGACTCCAATACACCGTGGTTTTTATCGGTGACTTGGTGGTGTCGGGAGGTGGACCTTATTTGCATCACACCGAGTCTGAGGAGTACCTACAACGTGACAGCTTTTGCATCAAAAAATTAATCTAATGTGGCGCAAAAAAAGTATAAATCAGGGCCATAGTCCACAATAACAGCAGTTTTCAGTGAGGACACCTTTTCAAACTGAAATTCGTCAGGTGAAAGTTTTTTTGAGCTCTTGTACAAGTTTGTGCTTCACTGGTTTGGTTGCAGCATCGCCATCAAATAATGTGTTTGTTGGAAGAAGATCATGCGATAGAATGTACGTGAAAATTCACCCCTTTCTTTCGCTACATCCATCCCTCTAAGTGCTTGCAAAAGTTGTTTTTTGTAACCTGTTTTGTAGTTGCTGGTTAGATAAAACTCTTACTATGGCAATTAAAGCATGGAAGTTTCGCTTTAGTGATTATGTCAAACAGCTTTTTCTCTTTCAATAGAAATCTCTCCTGCTTCAGTTCTGTGTATAGCTTTAGTCCATGTTCCAGGACATCTAATAGATGGGTCTTTATTTCATTATCCTTATATTGTTTGGTCACAATGTTGCGTAGTAGCACAGGCTCAGTCATTTCAAAGGGATTTCCTTGCTGCTGCATGAAATGAAGAAGGCTGTCAACATGTTAATTAAAACGTTCCCCTCTCTTTCCCACAAGTTCGTGGTAGGGACAGTTTCGCGATGGTTCTTTAACTTTGAATTTGTCCTCTCTTTGAAAACGTTGCAAATAGAAAGGACTTTATGGTAAACTAGCTGCTATTGAGAAACATATTCACTTTTATGTGTTTGACCAACGATTCCTTTGGAGCTTTTCTGTGATCTCTGGATCATCTGTTTCAGTTTCATATCTAGAGCCATAGCATTGAACCTTCCCTCTTTTTCTCCACAAAATGTCTTTGGATGAATATTCTGTAGAGGTACCTCTAGGTCCTTCACTCCTTCCAAATACCAGGACCCATATCTTAGACAGTTTATGCAATAAATTTCGTGAAACACAGTAATCAGTGAATCCACAGTCTTCACATGCAGCACACAATCACCTTCCCGATCACCAGGTACCAAGTTTTTCACTAGAGCTATCATGTGTGAAATATTTCCCCTGTACTGGCAAAGTTATGATTTTTTTTTCAAATTCTTTGACAAGCTCTACAAACTTGGTTTTCTGATTTTGAGCACAGTGTATTGAACATTGCCTGGCTTTGCATTATGTCTTTTCAATGAAGTGCACCTTGTGCCTTGTTCACTTCTGAGATAAGATATGCAAAACCTAATTTGTTATTCTTTGTCCAGAAAGCATTCCAATGCAATGCTTCTATAACCTCAGATATGATGAGCATACCTTGTGATGAACGAACATAATGAGTTCCGCTCAATACTGACTGGACAGTTTTGCTGCCAAAGATTTCAGCCTCAATAAGTGCATCATCTATGCCACATCCACTGAGATAACTTCTTGTACACCGCAACGCCACCTTTCTCATGTGGAAGATGGCAGGATAGGCTGGTCTTCAAGCTGCGCATGCACATTCTTGACATTTTTAGAGCTGTTTATACTGTTGCATAGTTTGCGACTGAAGATGGTATTCTTGGTAAAAACCCAACCTTCTTCAGTGGGATGGTATTCTGAAAGATCAGAGCATGAATTCTAACCCATGGAGAATCTTGCTTTTCTTTATCCTTCAGTCCACACTGAATAAGCGACATGATAAATTCAGTTAAATCAGCTTTGTGGACTGCAGCAACAGGTAGAAGAAGATCGATATCTTCAGCCACTTTGAAACTTTCTGGTAGACTGGGTAGTTGTGTCTTCTTGGTTGAGTTGTTTTCAGGCACTGAGCAGGTGGTCAGTGGTAGTGGTTGATTGGAGGCTGGATGGTCTTGTAGTGATTTTGCACACGTTGGTAAGGCAGTTGGATTATCAATCATGTATTTGCAAACAAGACTTGTCACCCACAAGGGTAGCAAGACTCTGGGGATGGTCTCATTTGAAAAGCCAGGTTTTGAGCCCTTTCCTGAAGTGACCGAGTGAAGGGGCGGTGCGTAGATGGAGGGAGAGGGTGTTCCAGTCCTTGGCGGTGAGGAAGGAGAAGGAGTGTCCTCGGGTGCGGCAGCTACAGGTTGAAGGGATATGCACAGTAGCCTGGTGTGAGGAGGGGAGATTCCAGCTGGGGTAGTGGACGTGCAGGCGCTGCTTAAGGTAGGCGGGTCCTTGGTAATGGAGGACTTTGTGAGTGTGGGTGAGGAGCTTGAAGTGGAATTGCTTCTGGACCGGGAGCCAGTGAAAGTCTTTCAGGTGCTGGGAGATGTGGGCTCTCCTGGGCAGGTTGAGAATCAGTCTGGCTGTGGCGTTCTGGTTTTGTTTGGAGCATATGCATGAGTTCGGTAGAGGTAGGTGTCAGCATAGACTGCGTTGCTGTAGTCTAGCTGGCTGGTGATGAGAGCGTGAGTAACTGTTTTTCTTGAGTTGATGGGGAGCCACTCGAAAAATAAATTCTGAGCATGAGAAGTGTGTGGAAGCAGGCTGAGGCGGCGGAGTTGACCTGAAGTCTCATGGAGAGCTTGCTGTCTAGGATGATACTGAGGTTGTGGCAACAGACTTTCAGCGTGGGGGAGGGGCCAAGGCCCACCAGCCACCAGGAGTTGTTCAGGAGGGCAAAGTGTTTGCTAAAATGAGAACCTCCCTCTTGACTGTGTTCAACTTTAAGCAGTTGTCCTTCATCCATACTGCAATGCCCTTCATGGAGTTCTGGAAGATGTTATGGGTTGAAGTTGGGTCACGGACAGCGATAGGACAAGCTGGGTGTCATCAACGTAGAAGATGATATTGATATTGTGCTATCTGATGATGTCAGTGAGAAGCATCATGTAGATGTTGAAGAGTGTGGGACTGAGGGACTAGCCCTGGGGAATGCCTCACATGTTATTCTTGGTGTGTGAAGTGAAAGGGGAAGGCAAACATTCTGGGTGAGTGCTGTGATGAAGGATACCATCCATCTGAGAGTAGCATTGGTTTTTACTATCGGGTGCAGGCAGGCGGTGGATGGGTGTGTGGTGGGAGTCTGTGTCATAGGCGGCAGACAGGTCAAGGAGGACTAGGGCGCAGATTATCTTCTGTCGAGCAAGGTTAAGACGTCATCTGAAGCAGCGATCAGCACTGTTGGGGTGCTGTGTTTGGTTCTGAAGCCCGACTGGGAGGAGTCTGGTATGTTATGTCTCTCCAGGTGTTCAGTGAGTTGGAGGTTGGTGGCCTTCTCCAGGACTTTGGTGGGGAACGGGAGAAAGGAGATGAGTCTGTAGTTTTGTAGTTTGTTGAGGTCTGCCAAGAGTTTCTTGGGGAGTGGTCGGACCTTGGTGTGTATCCAGGCATTGGAAAAGGTGACCATGGTTAGCGTTAATGATGGTGGAAAGTTGGCGGCTGATCTTTTCTCTTCTGAGGTTAAAGAGGTGGTGGGGGCAGGGGCCTGTTGGAGCTCCGGAGTGGATAGTGCTAATGAGAGCAGTTGTGTCATCTTGGTTGAGTGGTTTCCAGGTCCTGAGCGGGTGGTCTGTGGTGATGGTTAATTGGAGGCTGGATGCGCTGGAGGGATGGGGTTGAAGTTCTTGAAAATGTTTGCTATTTTGTTGTGGAAATGGTCGGCGAGTGCGTCGCAGAGCTTCTGTGATGCAGGTATACTGCTTTGGCTGGCAGTGTGGCAGGTGAATTGTCTGACAATGGTGGAAAGTTTCATCATTTGGTTGGTACTGGTATCGATTCATGCAGTCATAGCCTCCCTCTTTTCAGTTTTGATCTGTCTGTGCTATTTGTGGAGGGTTAAATTAAATTCAGCTCTGTCAGTTTCATTCCTGCTGGAGCGCCATCTTCTCTTCAGTGGTTTGCATTTGCGTTTTGACCTTCAAAGTTTTAGGGTGTACCAGTTGGCTCATCTTGTGGGCCTGTGCTTTTTTGCCGGTTTGGTGGGAGCGACTAGGTTGGCAGCATTGGTTATCCAGTCGCTGAAGTTTTGTACCAATTGGTTCAAGTTGGGGGGGTAGTTGGGCTGAGTGGCGCGGAGGGCATCGGTCCATTGCTGCTGCATGACCTTGCTCCTGCTGCTGGAGGGTGTGTTGTGGCGGTTGGGGATGGAGTGTGGATGTCCGGTGATGGGCTAGGGAATGATGGAGTGATCCATCCAGGTGAGGTCCGAGGAGTGGGTGTATCAGATTCTGTAGCTGGATGAAAAAATGGGGTCCAGCGTGTGTCCTGCTATGTGCGTGGGGTACGTGACAAGCTGCTTGAGGCCAATGTTGTTGTCAGGGAGACCAGATCCTCGGGGCCTGCGCACGTTCCCAACATGTCCACCACTAGACAGCTCCAAAACTCTGATAGAAATATCACAGAGCCTGAGAGAGTCCAAGTGGGGGAAAAGGGGATTAGGTAGGGAACAGCTGGGAAGGAGACCTGTAGGAAGCAAAAGGTTAAACAACACAATATCAAGATATAATCACATTGACTTTCACTAGACTATGGTTCTAAGCGTTCTCATACTGGAACCATGGATAACCTAAGAAGTGACTATAACTAGATCTCAAGAACTCTGGGTACCTGGAAAAAATCAAGAATGGTTAATACAAAGTTTCAATGAGCTTTTCATGAAATGTCACATACTGTCTAGAAATACAAGAACCTTCTAGAATGTTTCAGAACAATCATTGCATTTTTACATGAGGACAAAAGGCAATCTGAAACATTCCCTGCAAAACAATAGGAATTGTACTAGGGATTTAATATGCACAAAGAATGCCACATTTTGAATTTAGCATCTTCACAGATAATCCAAAAGCCCAGGATAAATGTGTGCACTTCAACAAACACTACACATCAAAGTTTTAATTGCCATGAAATGATCGCGCACACTATTTCTGATCTGAACATCAAGTTTCACATGCTGGAAATGAATCGCGCACACTGTCGATTCTAACAAGAATATGCCAATGCCATGAAATGATCGCGCAAGCAGTTGCCGATCTGAACACCAAGTTTTACATGCGGGAAATGAATCACACACACTGCCGATTCGAACAAGAATATGCAAATGCCATGAAATGATCGCACAAGCTATTGCCGATCTGAACACCAAGTTTTGCATGCGGGAAACGAATTGCGCACACTGCCGATTTGAACAAGAATATACAAATACCATGAAATGATCGCGCAAGCTGTTGCCGATCTGAACACCAAGTTTTACATGAGAGCAATGAATCGCGTACTCTGAAAGTTTCACGTGTAGGCCCAAAACTCAAGTGTCTTTGAGAATTGGGTCGGGGGCCCAGCCCGACCTCCGCCTTACCACCCTGCTCAAGGATCACCAATATAATGCGGGCAGGCCTGGAACATCAAGGTAGGCCTCCGGAACAGGAGCTCAGGAAGTTGCTGCTGCTCTGCACCAGGACGTCTGAATACTGAGCACGTGGAGCTGGGATGGCTCCCTTATATAGAGTCTGGCCCAGCCCACAAACCACACCCAGTCATGCTGCAGAGAGAGCTTCTAGAAGGTCCTAGAAAGGGACCACACCCTAACACACTCAGTAAGCCTGCAGCAATACCTTGCAAATGAACAATTATTACAAACATCATTAATAGTGTTTTTCAAGGTTAAAGTCTGCAATGCAAAAGGTTAACATACTACATATAAACACAATGCATGGATTATGCTCTTGCATAAAGCCTGGGTTTTAGCATTTTTGTTGCCCGAGAGCGAGCACTGTCTGGATGTTGACAGTTGTCCAGTCTTTCCAGAAGGGTGGTGGAGTTGGTGTCGGTGAGGCCTTCCAGGTGGAAGTTGAAGTCTCCAAGGAAGATGTAGTGCTCGGATTCTAAGGTGAAATGAGTGATGAAATCTGCGATGGCATTGCTGATTCCGGCCCACGGACCTGTCGGTCTGTAGGCCAAGATGCCTTTTAATTGTGGTTGTATTGTCGGTGCGGAGCTGGAAGTTCATGTGTTTCATGATTAGTTGGTTATGGTGCAGGAGATCGACTCCTTGTGTACAATGGCAATGCTGCTTCTGTGTTTGTTGGAGCGATCTCTGTGTTTTTAATCTTATATACGATGGGTGTTGTAGTGGCGATGTCCAAAGTGGACGCTGGGGTGATCCAGGTTCCTGTAATGAATATTTCATCAGGTGCGAGGGAGAAGATGGTGAACCAGATATCAGTTGCATGCCCGCAGAGGGATCTGGCATTGAGAAGAATGCAGCTGAGTTTGCCTGCTTTTGTCGGTGCTGATGTCGAAGAGAAGGGAACTGTGGGGGTGTTCAGAGCTGGCATGATGTTGAGGCAGAAGTGACGACAGCTGAAAGATCCTGCTATATTGCGGGGTGATGCCAGGCAACACTTGTTATTGCATCTGGGGTTAAGGGCATGAAGATCAGCGGCAGAGTACCTGAGGGGGTCCGGAGATCCAGGGTTCCTGGAGCAAGGCAAGGTCCAGGCACAGATGGGCACCAATGAGCTTGCCTTTCGTGTGCTTTTGTGCACCATCGTTGCGCCAGATGCACCCCGCCCACTGCGCGGCCACGCTGCAGCCTCTTGCAGCTGGGCAGTATGGGAGAGCAGCCTGGCAGCAGGGGAGAGCAGGGGTGGACCTACTCACTAGAGTCGCACTGCAGCCTCGATTGAATAGGTCCTTGGAGGGGCACTGGCGAAAGAGTAATGGAAGAAAAGGGAAGGAAAAGGGAGCTCGGTGCATGGTGCGGTGGGGAGCCAGAGGGCATGCCAGCAGTCAAGTCTCCTGTGCAGGAGACCTTGACACTGTCTGGATAGAGCTGGGTTATAAGTTTGCAGCTTCATTTGTTTATGCCTACAGCTGACACAGCTTGTTTCTCTGCAGCTACTTCATTGGTACAGTCTTGAAAAAGCACCATGGCAGTATCATGTGTGCTGGATGTTCCAGACAAAGAAGAGCTGTCTTCAAAATCAAAATTATCAAGAGCAGCAATTGTAAATCCTTTCCTGGTAAAGTGACTTGGAAGTGGTGTGCTGTCGGAGTCACAAGATTTTACAGCATGAGCTGCTAATGAGTTCCTGCTCTGTACTATGTCATTATGACTTGTTGATACACCAGTCATATTCATTGAAGTGATTAGCTCTCTAATTTTGCACTTGTCATAGATTGTGTGGGCATTCATCATGTGTAGCAGAGTTTTCTTTTGCCATGATGTAATACATAAAATATGGTTTGGAAAAGACAGTACATTTGCACAGCATAAGCCTGTTAGTTCATGGGATTGTTTTCCACATCTTCGCCGTCATCAATGTTGTCGGCTTCTGTTCCGAATTCAAGAACTTTAGTTTGTAACAGTTTTGCTTTGCGGATATTAAACAATGATATAAAAAAAAATTAGGACAACATCAGGCATTCTTGTTGACTCCCATGACTTGCAGAGCTCTGGGGCATCACAAAATTTGTCATTAAGTCCAAAATCTAAATCTTTCAGGACATTTCTTAAAATGGTTCTTGCTGATTTTACTGCCTCCTGTGATCTTCTTGTGGCAGCAAAAACTTCAGGAGTCAAACCAACTGAGAGCACCATAAGTGGTTCATTCTTTTTTGACTGACAAAAATGAATTCCGTCATTGTACATTCTTACCAGAAAAAAATCTTAATTTAATTTTTGTGGATCAATATAGTTTCATTAATGTTGACCATCATTTCTCTGATCTCACTGAGTGTGAACTCATAGCCAGCACACAAGAGTAGCTTTAAAATGTGATTTGCTTTCTTCAAAGAGTGTAAACTTAACTGATGGCTGCCGGTTACATTGCTGCTGGGAGCTCATTGTACATTCATATTTTCGAATGTATGGACACATACAGTTCGGGTGGGCATACAGATCTGCTGCAAATGCATTCACCTCCCTGTTTAGATCAGCTACTCGTCTGAAAACTTCATCTTGGAAGAAACTAGCTGCAGATAAAAACACGTTTGCCCTTTGAGACTCACATAGTCTGTACTTTGTTCTTTCGTCAATCCCTTTGGCCCTGGTTCTGGCTAAACACATTGAAGATCCTCTGCTTTCTGAACAGTTGGTGGTGGTGGACGAGTGGTAGCCATTGATCTTCTAAGTGGATGGGCATTGGGTTTGGTTGTTGTCGCTTTCTCAGAAGACTTGGATTCTTGTTGTGATTCACTGGTTTCTGCCATTTTTTGGTGATTTTTAACCCAGGCTTTTTGCCATTGTATATGACATGTAGCACTTGTTGCAACAATGGTAATATATTAGCTCCTCTTCCCCCATCACTTTCAATCTTTTGTGCACTTCGTCTTGCCGTAGTTTTGCAGCATCTTGAACTCTCTTCTGTCCAGCTGAAGTTGATGTTAGCTTTTTTTCGGATTAGTTTGACTTATGATGCATTTTTCTTTGCTGAAGGAGTCCTCAGACTTTGTAGTTAGCAACACCCTTTCAGGAGGTAAAGATCCTCTGCTACCACTTGCGTCTCTCATGTTTCCGAATTTGAATCAACAGAAAACCTGAAACAAAACAATATTAAAATGAATTATCAATATGATGGCTAAAACACATCATTATAGAGCTGCCATTTTGAAAAATGGCGGAAGGGTTGCTCTGAGGAGTTATTTTCTGTCTCTATAAGAGTACTTGATCCCCAAAACCTATGTTTTGACACCAAAATGAAGTATATAGGTCTTATGGTTTCTGAAATATTACATCATCACTGCATCACCTACGCCATTTAAAAAAATGTGGTCCAAAAAAAACAGACACGGATTTTCAATGTCTACCCAATCTAAATTACTTCACTAATGATACAAAAAAAATATAAAAAATGAAAATCTCTGGACACCAATTTTACACAAAGGTGTATCAGGGGCCAGGAATAACTGTAGTGTTTGGCACAATCAGTGCTGCAGGCCCACTAGCAGCATTTAATTTACAGGTCTCGGCACATATAATGCACTTAACTAGGGACTTACAAGTAAATTAAATATGCCAATTGTGGATAGGCAAATGTTACCATATTTTAAGGAGTGAACACAAAACCAAGGTCAGAAAACAAAAAGGAGGAAAGCAAAAAGTCTGGGGATCACCCTGCAGAAAGGGCCATTTCTAACAATGACTAACAGGGCACATGTGAGGGGCTTAAGGGGCAGCGGAAAGAGCGAGGAATGAGGATTGTCTCTTTGTATGCAGAAATTTCTGGTGAAGTCCCACAGATACCTCACTATTCCCGGTTTATAGCACCTGTACCCAACTACTTGCCACAAAATCCATGTATGTGTCAGTGTAACACCCAAACACCGCCCCCCTTGAAGTCACGCCCCTGCTTGTATTTCTGATAATTTAACAAATTATTTGGTTGCTCTGTAAACCTGGTAAATAAAACATCATCTCTGACATTTCCGCTCACCCAACATGTACATATTTTGTTCCTTGCATTACAAAAGTTCCAGCCATAAAAATTTTATTTATTTGAAACTCACAACACCTGCCAATTTTTCTTTAAAAAGTGAACACACTTGTGGAAGTGAAATCCCGAAACTAATTCCGTAAAATAAATGGAATTCTTGATCTCAGAACAGTGAAATGCAGAAAAAAGCACAATGTTAGTGTTGCTGTCTGAAGAGGCGCGCGTGCCTTTGCAATAAACGTTGCCTCTCCTGTGCATTATATTAGCAACTAATTTAATTTTCCCCTAAATCAAACAGTCTATTAAACCCAGATAGAAAACATGTTTCATTTACACAAACAATATTTAAATGGTGTAATAGAGACATTCTTTACAAGTATGTGTAACAAATGCTACAGAAACTATAATTAATGGAAATGCCGCAGCAGGGGAGCCGGATAGTCGAGCACGTTGTAAATCTGTCTTCATTCTTCTCGCATGCACTGATGGATGTGCACTTTCAGCTTAAAAATATAACAATCAATAATTCAAATACCTATCACATTCTATTATGTTTGTCATGTTTATAAATAAGTACAGAATGTAGATTAATTTTGCATAAAACTCCTAGTTTTACAGGCCAACAAAATGTGCTGCTCCTGGGTGACAGCATTTTTGGACGTATATGAAGAACAGGGTAATTTATAGCAGGGAAGCCGAGGAAGAGGACATTTTCTTGGAGGGGGGAGCGTTAGGGGAGGAGGGAATGACTGGGGGGTGGGGAGGGGGCGCGAGAGGCAGCGTGGCAGAAACAAACTCACGAAGAGTCAGAGCTCACTCTAAGGTGCAGCCTCTGAGAACAGCTTTATCGAGCCTGGATTGGCAGTTCTGCAGATGAAATCTAACACGATATTCAATGAAACTGTGAATTATTTACGTAGAATTCTGCAGCTCCTTGTGCAGCCCGGCTGTATCACCTCCCCGGCAGTAACCCTAGACCTCTTCTGAGCCTCCCGAGAGAACTGAAGTACAGGGAAGATGCGCAGGTCTATCTCTGCCAGAAAAAACACGGCCTGTTCCTATCTTCGGTTACACGCTCGAGGTAGAGCGATGCGAAGTGAAAGTTTGCACACATATTGTACACTATCAGGGCCACTGTGCACATCATAACAATGTGCGCCTCAGTCAAAACCGAGTTGCTCGCCTCCCTTTGCACATGATTTTAATTATCATAGGCGGTGTAGAGAAGTGCGCCTGTTTCTAGGACATTGTACTACCTACGGAACATTCACAAATACGGAAGTTTTCCAAGCTCGTGATAGTGCAGCTTGGAAATAGGGATACGAAAACACTGCCATTGTTTAAGAGCTGAGCTGTTAGGAACTCTTGCACTAAGGACCCCATTGCGATTTGCCGAGAGACTATCCCCGGGAAGAGTACAGCTACTGGCACTACAAGATTTTCAGTTTTTCCGCCGCAAACTTTGGATCCGATCGTCCCAGGCCAGGAGAAACCAGACCCAGATTTGCTGCTGCCCGGGCTGCAGGCAGCAGCACAGCTAGGACCCTGCCCGACCATGCAGCAGCAAAGCTTGAGCAGACTATGGTACCCCGAACACAATCGTCCCTCTTTCGTCCGCTAACAGAAGGTGTAAATGTCAATTTATTTCACTGGAACGGGCAAATAAAATGTGCCGTGAAGGATCTGGTATCTCTAGGTCCGAGCAATTATTCCCTATATCACCTGGAACGTGGACTTGAATGTATACAAATGACAGGAATAGCAGAAGTGGCATCATCTACCCATAGACATCCTTTTGAGTAATTAATGCCCTGGGAATTACCTTTCAAATGCATTTCCTATGATGTATAGAAGTGTCTTTAATAATGTGATCTAGTTATGACACATGTCTTTGCAAAACACCTTCTTGAACAAGATGTAAGCATCTCTGTCATTCACTTGTACTCCCCCACTCCCCTGTGGACATCCTTGCCCCATAGGCTCTGCAGCACACAGACAAGCTGTTGTCATATTAGTTTATTTTCATTGCTGTATTGTTCTGCTCATGATGAACTTTCCCTGGAGCAGATGTAAAATGATGACTTGTAACTACATCTTCCGTTTCTACAGTGGACCTATTCATTTGAAGAAAGTCTTATTATCAATGTTTCATAGTTTGTTCGAACATCTCCAGATGTCATTAGCATAGAGGGTGCTGAATAACTATTATTAGAAAATTGGAATGTTGGGAGCTCCATGTAGAGCATCAACATTCCAATGATCTCTTTGTTCACAGCAACAGCTGTGAACAAAGCCTCACGAAGCCTGAGGGGATGAGGACTTTGTTTTATTTATTAGAACATTCTGCCCTCTAATGGCAGAATGTTCTAATAGTCTTAGAGTCCACCGTAGCGAACTCTATCGGCAATTAAAGGCCCGCTCCCTTGTTAAAGGCCTGAGCCGAAATGGCCGGTAGAGCCCGCTACAGCATGCTCTAATGCTATAATAAAATGAGTTAGTGCACAGGTCCTCAGGCAACATGATGTTTATTTTCTATGTGCTCTGATTTGATGAAGAAATGATACATTTGCTCATACTACGATGAACTGCCCAGCTGTTAATTTAATATTCAAGAATTGTGTCTAAAAAACCTATGGGGGGCAGCAGACATTCAACAATAGCAAGGATTGTAGCATCATGAAAACAAATGTGATTTTATACCAGTCTGTTTTTTGTCCATGCATGCAAGGCATAGATGCCGAAAATGTTAACTAAACCAAACTAATAGTAAACATTGTGATAAAAAATAGAAAGCCATTAATTGTTGCGAACGCTGGTATTTAACTGATGGCTAATTGCTTTTGCGGGTTGGAAAGAAACTGTGGGGCACACTGGGAGATAAGCTATGGCTCTATTGTTTCAGGCAATACGAGAATGCAAGAAAATGAAAATGTGAAATTTAGAGAGGTTTATGTTCCAAATTACAAGTGGAGAACGTGAGGTACAGGAGGTACATGTGAGCACTGGCGTCACGCAATAATATTTCTCTGCCCATGAGTAGAAGATGGTCTACAAATAATCCTTCTTGGGAGGTGTGTTTTGCTTAAATGTTGTTCATGATCAAGTAATCCATAAACATAATCAATTTTGTATGGAAATAGTGGATTTCGCTGCCAACAGAGAAAGAAAGTAATAAAAAGTAGAAGTAGATAACAGATAAGAACTGATTTCATATTGAGATGGGGAAGAGGAAGACATGTGGAGTGAAGGAATTTGAAGATGAGTAACCTCTTTTGTTGAGCAGCCATAATGTGTGATAAATATATATATATATATATATATATATATATATATATATATATATATATATATATATATAGGTAATCGGGCCCAAAGAGTGAACAAACCACAAACTCGTTGTTAAGGGGTAAAAGGCCGCTTTAATAGAACAGGTCTGGCAATATAAACACCTTGGCATAAAGCCTTACAAAACTACATAACCTCACTAATACATAACTTTCCTCCTATCCCCTCCCCCTCCCTCTAAAGAACCCATTCAACCTACCCCTTATGCCTACCACCTTGACCTGACCTACCCCTTACCCATCCCTTCTAAAATTCCCCTTGCATTGTGTAAATTCCCTGTCCACTGATTTTATATCGATCCCTTTCCCCACCCGAAATGCTTCTTGACCAGAAACCCCCCGCCACACAGGAAAACCCGGTAGGCGTTTTCCTGCCCCACCCGACCCCATCTATCTATCCCATAGTTTAACTCCCAAAAGGTCCGCAATCATCATACGCAACTCAAACAAATAAATCTCATTACCCATAAAGGATAAATGAACCCCATCCTGACGGAAAAAACCCACATCCGAAAAGGTAATATTTTCATGACTCAGCACAGAAAAACCTTGGACTCGACAAAAAGACCTCATCTCCCTATTCACCTTCTTTCGTTGCTTCTCTATGCCTTGAAAGGAATGAGCCCCCCTCCAGACCCTCCGAGGTACCAGTCCCGTCCAGACAATGTGTGTCCCTGACCACTTCTCCTTAATGCGTAGTAAATCTAACTTCATTGCCTTCAATAAACCTATACCCGAAAGGGGAACCAAATCATTTTCGCCAAGATGAATGACCAATAAATCCGGGCAAACACCTTGCCGAATCCTTTGTGAAAGAACATATAAAAGCTCTCCCCACCTCATCCCACTCTTACCCACCCAACTAACTTTAACCCTCACACCGTCCAAACCCAATTGTCGACCAAAATGCCTCGTCGCAGCCTGCTTCTCAGCCCAGCGAATGAATGAGTGCCCGATGATCCACACCGTACATGCTCCATCTGGACCCCCAACACAACCTATGAAGCAAAAAAGATGTTAAAGTATGTCACACCCCCCGCTATAACCCACCCCAAAGAAAAGCACCCCGAAACTGACAGCTAGAACAGGAGGAAAAGAGCAGATAGTTAAAAGGAGCAAAAGAACAATTTTGAAAAGAAACCCTTTACAATAAAAGATCACCTTCTGATCATTTATCTGCTCTAATATAATGTCTAAAACACTGCGACCTCCACCTACCCAAGTTTTGGATCAATTGATCACTCCTCCCCATTCTCCTGGCTTCTGTTGCCGCGCCAATCCTAAACGAATGAGTCCCGTATAATCCTGGATCCAAACCCAACCGCCTCAAGCACATTTTCAAAACCCGCCAAAACCTGAGATGCCGATAATGAAGAACCATCTTGATGTAAAAATACAAACTTTGCAGACTCAGGCAACTTACCTGCAAATATGAACCACGACCCAACTGGACAATCTTGAGAGCCTGTACGCCGTAAAACAACCTCCTGACCCCTGCCCAACTGATCCCCCTTTGTTTTTCCCAACCACACAACAACCTCTCCTCCACTTACCTGTACGTTAGAACGTAATAAACCTTTCCTCCCTTTTAAACCTACCAACTCTGAAATACGAAACGCTCCATGAAAGAGCCAAGCCATGCATAAGGATAACAAACCCACCTCCCATTCTGAAAAGCAGACAACTTCCAGTGCCCGTAAAATGTCCCGCAATAACTGGAACGTGATTGGCCTCCTTCTATCCCACCTTGCACCTCCTGACCTGGCCCAACCCGCTAAGATCCGCCTACAAATTTCCCCTTCCACTGGATCATAACCCCAAAAATACTTACCGTAAAATGATATTCCCGCCAATTTACCTGCAATTGTAACAGCAGACAAACCTTTATCAATCAGATGCATAATGAAGCAAACCGCCATATCCCGTCTCCTAATGACGACGTCATCCCCCCCAACCAATTCCACAGCTCCCGCTTCCAAGAATTCCAACCATGCCTGACCATAACTCTTCCTTGTAGACGGGGCTATAGACCGCTGTACCAGCTCCAACATTCTTAATCTCCTAAAGCCCACAACTCCCCCGGAACCAGCGTCTTCTCCATATCCGCTCCCGGTGCTAGACCACGGAACCTCTGCCACTGAAAACGAGATAGGGCATCAGCAATATCATTATTGATTCCAGGGATGTACTTAGCCTTGAACATAACATTGAATTTTAAACAATGCAACAAGAAAATACGCAGCAATTTCAACACTTTAACATCCTTCGCCTTTTGCGAATTCACCAAGGCTACCACAGTCTGATTGTCCACATTAAACACCACATTCCGATTGGCCAAATGAGAACCCCAGACTACCAGAGCCACCACTAAAGGAAAAAATTCCAAAAAGGCAATGCTATGCCTTGCTTCTTTCCATCTGGCTGGCCAAGCCTCCGCCATCCAATGACCATCCCAAAACAGCCCAAAACCGTGGGCACCAGATGCATCCGAAAACAAGTCTACCTGCCAAAACCAATCCGAATCATCAACCAACATGGGAACTCCATTAAATTCCTGCAAAAAACAAATCCACATTCTCAAATCCTCCCTCACCTGAGCCTTAATCCGAATGTGATGATGCGGTAACGTCGCACCCCTCATTGCAAAACCAAGTCTCCTACAAAAGGCTCTGCCCACTCTGCCCACCTTACAGGCGAAATTCAAATGTCCTAATAATTCCTGAGCTTGCCGCAACTCCAGCTTATGTCTTTTTACCGAGTCTTCCAAAAGCAAAATCAACTGCCTCACTTTGTCCTGAGGTAACCTCACCTCCATTCGCAACGAATCCAACTCAATGCCAAGAAAGCTAATACATGTCAGAGGTCCCTCCGTCTTCTCCTTTGCAAGTGGAACCCCAAATTCAGACATCAAATCCTCAAAATCCAACAAAGCCCTGCCACATGAACCTGTTCCTGCCGCCCCCACAAAGAAAAAATCATCTAAGTAATGTGTCGCCAACCTGTCCCCTCTCTTGTACTGGAAACACCACTGCAAAAACGTACTGAACATTTCAAACAAAGAACAAGAAACCGAACAACCCATTGGAAGCATGCGATCCACATAAATCGCACCCCCGAACTGAATCCCCAACAAAGAAAAATCCTCCGGGTGAACAGGCAATAACCGAAACGCTGATTTTATGTCCGCTTTTGCCATCTCTGCCCCATGCCCACACTTCCTCACCAAGGCAACAGCTTCATCCACTGATGCATAATGCACAACAGAATCCTCAACAGCGATAAAATCATTGACCGAACACCCCGCTGGCCAGGACAGATGATGTATCAGCCTAAATTCACCTGTCTGTTTCTTTGGAACCACTCCTAGGGGCGAAATAGTCAAGTTGGCCAAAGGCCACTCCAAAAATGGGCCCAAAACCCTTCCCAATTCCAATTCCTTGTCCAATTTTGCCTGAACCACCTCCGGATAAGTCCTCGCCGATTTCAAATTATTGGCCCACCTTCGCACTCTAGGACCTTGATAGCATAAACGGAAACCTTCAACAAAACCACTCCACAAAACCTTTGCTTCGTCCCTTCGAGGATACCAACGTAGCCAATCTGAAATAATCTCAAACTTAATAGGCGTAGGGCCCTTTTCCAACAACATGCTGACTTTGGCCTCTGCCCCTGTCACCACCTCTACTTTGCTGTCCTTGCCATCCCCAGTGCATGCCTCCAAGACACTGAAACGCTGGGTGCCTGCCTCCACAATGGGAGCAGTCATGCCGAAATCTACAGGGCTGCCTATTGCAGAAACTGCTGTTAAACGTCCAGCAAGACCCATTCCCTTGAAACTGCCATCGCTGCCCAAAACCCACCCCAAATTGGGTGGGACGCCCCTGAAAGGGCTTATATTGCACCGGCAAGCCACTTGCAGTGTGCGTAGTAGGAGCATACCTGGCTGTCCTCAACCACTGCATCCACAACTCATTATCTATTTCCCCCCAAACCTTTGAGGGATCCATCGCCTTTCTTGCACGAAATTCCTCGTCATATCTAAACCACCCAAAACCCCCATAATCCATTTGGGCCCACCGCACCACATCCATATATTTAAACAAAGCAACACACAAATCCACATGCTTCTCACAATATACACTTGCATATATAAAAAAAAAGCTGATGTCCAATTTTCAATATTTGTAGGCACCTTAGGCCTCCAAGCCAGCTCCCATTCCTCTTCCTTTGACCCTTCTTTTGCTTGCACCTCTCTATGCAATAGTTTAAACACATCCACAAATTCACCTTTCCAAATCTTATCTTTAAAATTCTGAGTGAGATGCGCCCCCAAAGGCATCGTCACTCCCATGTAAGGCAATTTTTTACCTTTTCCAGAAGCATCCGCACTTATTACACCCCTTTCCTTAACCGACTCCTGCAAGATCCTTGACTCATCTTCTTTCCGCACTTCACCCGGGACTTCTGACTTACCTGCCCCATTATCAGTAATGCAATCCACCTGCACAGAAACGTCAACCCCACCCGAACCACATACTTCCCTCCCATGGCCGCAAACATTTCGAGCCATCCCCAACCTAATCTCACCTCTAGGTAAATACCCAGCTGTAATCTTGCGACGAGTTCCAGAGCGATCGCCCTGGACCACCTCTGGAACCATTGACTGCAACACCGGTACCGCTACCCTTGCATTTTGTTCTTCCTCGTCCTCTTCATAATCAAGCAGAGTCTCTTCTTGCATGTCGAAACTTGCACCAGCGCCCCAGCTGGTGGAAGGCTGCTCATCTTCCAAAATTGAGCCCGCACTGTGACCCAGCGAACAACGTACACCTGCTTCCCTCGTCGTCGGGTAAACCGCTCCGGAATTTACCCTCTCTTCTTTCCGGTGTACCAAAAGCGCCCTGGCCTTAACCGGTAAACTCTGCCCACCAGCATGCCGCCCAGCATCCTGATGCACCGCCGCCTCACTCAGCCTGCCCAGAAACCGAGGAGCGTCACACCCAGCCATAGCCTCCTGACAACCTGAATGCCACCTATCCAATAAAACCTTAGCTTTAACCCTACTCAAACCCCTACCTGTTTGCCCACCAACCGAACCTTTAACCACAAAACCATCCTTATCCACCATATCCACCTGTTCTCCCATAAGCAAAACCTCTTGCGCTCTAACATTTCCAACAAAACTCTTTATGCTGGAACACCTTTCATAACTGGACTCTCCCAGCCCATCTACACCAGCTTCTTTACCCAAAAATGAAACATCCGGCTCATGAATAAAACTTCCAACAAGCCCAAGGTTTTCCTGGCCCTCTTGCTCATCATCAGATATAATAATAACCTCCTCCTCCTGTTCCCTGGCCTCTTTCAACCTATGTTCTTCTGTCAAAAATTCTTCACTCGAGAGACTTTCCATAAAATCACTTTTTCCCCTGGGCGCCGCCATCTTGTGAGTGCCTCCCAAGCCCCTTTCCTCTAAAATGGCGGCCCCGCGTTCAGCCGCGTTGTCGCGCGGCAATCGGGCTTGTTTTATTGCCCGCCCACCACGCAGCTTGCCAGCAACGCGCGCGCTCGCAAACCGCGCCCCCTGCCTCCCACTAAGCGCCACCGCGCCCACGCGGCCTGCCCCCCTCCCTCCTGCCGAAACTCTCCTCGCCAGTGAGGCTCCGGAACGCCTCAAAAGATGTCCCGTTCCCCGCCGACGAGGAACCACGTCCTCCAACCTCACATCCAACCGTAACACCGCCTGCATTCCCGAAGGTGAGCCCGTAACTTTCCGTCCATCCGCGCTTTTGGATTTGAATTTTTTAAGCTTTTCCGGCGGTGACGCGCACGCTGCGACCGCGGCGCTAACACCTTGAGCTGAAAGCCTCTTTGGTCTTTTAAGAGCCACCCAGGCTTCCTCAAGAACACCCTCCTTGATCAAATCCTCCCTGCCTTCATCCCTCAATGTTTTCAAAGCCTGCACAACTTTGCTCACTTCCATTTTTTTTTTTTTTTTTTTTTATTAAACTAGTTCAAAATCCTACTGAACCAACAAGCACAAATCACAACTACACTAGCCAGATCAATATTAATTATAGACTCCACCTTAAAACTCCTCAAACGATCAAAAAACACGCCTACCACAAACCAAATAACTCCACAGCACGAAGACAAACACGCCTACTGGGTGTGACGACGGCCAAAGAGGCCGCCCACACCCTGCCCCTGTCCTTTATCCTCCCACCAACAACCCGCCCCTTCCTGCACCGACCACCAATCCCCCAACTTGTCAGTGGCCTGTACCACTCGGGCCCGAAAAGCCCGGGGGGAGACCGGGCGAGCCCTCTGCTCCCCCCGAGCCCCCATTGAGAAATCTAAAATCAATAGTAGTCAGGAGTTCTATAGTATCTCATATACTGTGTGTGCAACAGACAACAGGAGTTCAACGGGGTCTGTCTGGTGTTGGTCTGCAATAGAGTCCAAGGGGATATTAGATGGTTGTGCGAGATGACAGCTGAGCAGTATGATAATGGTGAATGCGATCTATGAAACTTGGCAAAGAATAAGAGGTGGATTATTTCTGAGACTACAGAGGAAGGGTCGAGGAACAGAAATGGATGGAATCAAATGCTTGTTGTATGTAACAGGTAAAGAGAGAGGAAAGGGAACGGAATAAAAATGAAGAAGAGATAGAAACACAGCGTGGAGCCTGAAGAGAGATGGGTCAAGAGGCAGATGCTGCTTAAAATGAAGACACATTGAGAAACAGTCAAACATTTCGTTTAATTCATTTTAATAACATTAGAAAACATTACCAACAATGAAGCACCTGAACATCAGTAAAATATGATGGAAAGAGTGAATGTACCTAATGAAGCTTAAGAAGTTGTTTTAATGGTACACTTTATAAATACCTTCAAACACGGCACCTCCAATTTCTTCAATTTTCTATTTCCATGATTCAGCTTATCCATATCTTCATGAAAATACTATTCTTAGGGGTCCCCTGGTTCTTCTTTTAGTCTTTCCTTTGTTTATTTTGTACAATAATTCCCTTAGGCGCATTAATAAGGTTTTGTAACACCCCAGTGTTCATCTCTTATTAGGTATCGGATCTTCCTCTTTGTTTGGACTCAATTGCATGAAGGATCACTACTGTCTCTTTTTTACAAATTATTTTATATTGGTATCATGAATTAACATGCTGTTTTTCCTGGTATGCTAATTGGTCTATGAATTGTTTTGTTCAGTTTGTAAGATCATTTAGAGTATAGAGAATATCTGATGAAAAACATGTAGAGGGCGACAAGGCAGGTCATCTCTTAGCTGGCTTATGTGATCAGACTGCCCCTGGGTCCCTATACCCACTATTTGTGATGAGACGGGGCAACTGTTCAACACACAAGAGTCCATCAATAAAGTCTTTCGCTCCTACTATACAAAAGTATACTCAGCCCTGAGACTGACAGCTGTAGACTCTATTGGGTCGTTCGTAAGCACCGTTCCCTTACCACACTTGCATCCCAGAGGGAAGATCTTGAGGCACCCCAGTTGGCAGACCTGGAAGCACTCTTGCTCGAATCCAAATATCAGATGCAGTTATGCAAACGGCACACAGAAAAACTCTTGGGACAGACAGCTGGCCGACTGAATTTTATTCCATCTGTCAATCGCAGTTCACTCCCCATTTGCTGAAGGTATATAATTCTGACTATTCTGCAATGAAACTACCTGCCTCTAATCGAGAGGCGGTGCTGGTGGTCTTACTAAAACCAGACAGAGATCCCCAGTTGCTGGGGTCTTACTGTCTCCTCTCCCTACTAAACTCAGACTATAAGAATCTTGGGAAGTTGCTGGCTAACCAGCTGATTCCCATAGCATAACATTTAATTCAATCTAACCAAAATGGGTTTATACTTGGCAGGAACATATTCATGAATCTGCAACACCTGTTCATGTTGATGGATTGGTTGAGATCCATAGCTAGCAGCAATAGACATGGAAAAGGATTCAACACCCTGAGATGGGAATACCTGCAGGAAGCCCTCACAAGAATGGGAATAGGCCCCCGATTTCTGAAATGGATTGCCCTGCTATACAATGCTTCACTAGCACAGGTGAAAACCGGAAACATTATCTCTGAGCAGTTTGGTATTGAACATGGCACTTGGGCTGTCTCTGTCTCCGATAGCTTTTGCACTGGCAATGGAGCCCCTTGTGTGTGCCTTTTGAGCACGGGCACTGGAGTGGGCTATCCGTGCTGGGGATAGCTGGCATATAGGTTATAAGGTCAACAAAGCCTTTATGTATCTTCGGGATGATGTAACTATACTACGCCATTTAATGGACCTCCTTTGACAGTATGGAGGGGCATCAGGACTGAAGATGAACTGGGAGAAATCCCACCTGTTCCCCCTTATGGCCTTGCCGAAGGAACAGCGGAGAAAACTCCCACTTACCCCACTCCTATGGTGCATGACTCCATTAAATAATTAGGCATTAGAATCTATCACTCCGAGAAAGACCTGATAGATGGAAATTTGGGCAGAGCCCTTGCAGGGGTGCAATCATCTCTTCTGTTCTGGACGTCCCTCTCTCTCTCCCCGGCGGGCAGGATTGCCATCTCCAAGATGTTGGTACTCCCCAGGTTCAAATACTTATTTTCCGCCATCTGTCCTACTGTACCGCAGACTGACAAGCGGTCCCTGTTGACTGCCTTGACATGGGGCAAGGATAGACAATGGGTGGCCCTCTCTAAACTGTACGCCCTGCTGGAGCAAGGGGGGAATGGGAGCCCCAAACTATAAATATCATTATGCTGCTGTCCAGCTGCAGTGGCCCATTCAGTGGCTGGCTGGGCTGGATCTGGCTGAATTAGGGAGGTGGCTGGTAGGAGCAACACCTACACAAGTGCTGTGATGGCTTTTAAGCATCAGAGAAGAGGTACCCATGGAGAACAACAACATTTTAATGCAGGTCGTCAAGATGTGCTGGTCCACATACACACTCACAAAATGTTTCTGTCCCCCATATCCACCAGGGCGATCCTTGTGGGCAATGTTAGGTTGCTCCGAACTGCACTCGCGCCCAGACTCAATATCCTGGACAGAAGCTGGCCTCACTGATTGATGTGACCTCTTTACAGATAAGATTTTATGCACACTTGAGAGTCTGGTAGAAGATATGGCATACAGCTGAGATCCTTTCTAATGCACACTGCACTCGCATGATACTTAAATCAGTTTTGGCACAAAACATATGACGAACCAGAGACATCAGTTTTACTCCAGGTGCAGTTGATGCATGGGGGGGCACAAATAGCGGTTACTAACCTTTACAGTTCCTTATGTGCGGACAGAGAGCCTCCCCTTCAATCACTTAGATCTTACTGGGATGCTGCCCTCAATAACATTCAAGGACAAGCAATGGAGGCAGTGCTTAACAGTATCGAAAATCATCTCTACAAATGCCTGCTGAAATACATGCTGTTCAACTATCTACATCACACCTGATTCACTCCAGAGCGAATGGCGCATATATACCCAGGGGTTGCAGAGACATGCCTGCGGTGCCAAACACATGTGGGGGACTACACACACATAGGCCCTCATTACGAATCTGGTGGTAACTAGACCACCAGACTTGCAGATGGTCCTAGCGCCATATTTCCACCCTGGCGGTTGGGCTGCAGTGGGATCGTCAGCTCCACAAGGATCCGGGATCCCGGCGGTCTGGCGGTAGGTGGTGTTCCAAATCCGCCTAATCTGCTGCAGAGAGTGAACATAGCAAGGGCGCTGGTGAGCCCTGCATCCTACAGCATTGCTGCCGGCTCGATTACAAGCTGGAGACAATGCTGTTGGCTGTTTCCCGCTAGGCCAGCAGGCGGAAACTCAGGTTTTGGCCCGCTGACCTAGCAGGAAATGGGCCCAGTGGGGAGGTAGCCAGTATGGCTGCAACCTCCCTGTCAGAAGTTCGGACAGAAATAACCAGGTTCCTTACCAAGGTTGTAGGCTTCCAGATCCACAGGGAGGGGCTATACTGCTGCCTGCACTGCAGAATTTAAACCTACCAACAAACTCATCGACCTGGCACTAGTCCTAGCGAAGCGCAGACTGGCGATGTGCTGGAAGTCTGCTGTTGCCCCATTCACCCATCAGTTGCTATTAGATCTACACTCCAGAATACTGGCTGACTAACAGGCATTATTAATGTCCCGGGCAAGGGACTAACTGCCCGTCATATCTCCCGACTGGCAGGGGTACCTGAAGAGGGTGGAAACAAAGTCTATAAACAGACCACCTTGATGGAGACCACACCATCACCTCCATGCACAAATATAAGCAGACTATGATAACCTTGCTTACACCCATAGACATGGCTCTCATCCCATGCAACAGTGTAATAGAAATTATTGCATTGCAATCACGGCACACTCATACCATCGACCCAGGGCCCATAAATGGGATCAGATCCTGATTTACGGCCCCCGACTCTTACATCAAACCGCTTTTCACCAGACATCCCGCATGGGTCTACGACCACATACCACAGTTTAGTTTTTATCAGTTAATATTGGGGCTTACAAGACACTGATTAAGCTGTCTATTTACAAATGCTACGCCGAACTTGACAACGTTATCTGTACGTACTGAGTGCCATATATATGTCTCGACTTCCAAAATTCTGCATATCTATATAACTCCTGCTCGCTCGCATACAGTGTATAACTTGTACTTGCATAACCACCTCTTTATAAACCAATAAAGATATATTAAAAAAAACTTTGTAAGATCATTTGAATTTGGCAATTAGAAATCAGGTTGAATTTGAATGAATGAATCGTATTAAAACAAATCTCGAACTGGTAGCAGTTCAGGCTTAAGTTATACTTTTATTGAGTATTTCACATTTCAATTTTAATGTTTAGCAGCCCATTAGTCAATTTATTTTTACATAGATCACATTATATCCTCTGTTTCATCCCAAGCAAGCACTTGAATGTTAAATGATATATAGTTTCTTTCAACTGAATCAAGCATATGTAATTCTGTTTCAACACATCGTCCTCTTTTAAAAGTCGTATCTCAAGCATTTTCTCAAAATTTTCAAAATTGCCTAGTGACAGGTACACTGTTTGCAATCAGACATTTCTTTGGACTCATGTATTTTAAAACAACACATCATTCATCTACTGTACTTGTTGGGAAAACAAAACAACTAATAATACTGTGAAAGTGGTTCAAGGCACCACTCTTAATGTGGAATTCATAAACCCAGGATGAGATCTTGCATGAGAGCAATGTAGAATGATGCTTCACCAAATGATGCAAAAATATAAACCAGTTCCGAGAACACCTTTAATTTTACCAACACTAAATAAAAGTAACCCTCCACCTGGAAGCATATTACAGTGCTAAGAAGGGATTGACCTCCTTAAACACATTTAACAGACTGAGCCGCATGATGATTACATTAACTGGTACCAGAAAGATATGAAAACGATGCCAAACTCAAGCTAAAGAAAACAATTAGATGTCCTAAAAGCAATTCACTGACTGCCTGTATTAAGTGAGAAAATGACATCTCACTATTCCTGACACACGTCCTTTCAACAGAAGAAAGAAACATTTTCATTTTCATTATCACAAGGTACAGCATCACTGTTATGAATAATCCACAGGAATTGCACACAGGATTCTTCAAGCTATGTTTCCATACAGTCTTTGAGTATGGTTGCACCGGACACAACTGCTCTGTAAGTGCTTCAAGGATCAACCGGCTCTTTCTGCCACCCCAACATTCTAAATTTGACAAGCCATACAGCAATTCTAACTATGCTAAGAATAAGAATTCAAAGATAAACACAACACATCTTCTTCCTTTAATAATGTTAAATGAAAAAAACACAAATATAAAAATAAATTAACAAAACAATACAACTAAATAAAACAAAAAGAATAATAATAATATCATACAAATTATACAATGTAATCTTGTGAATCCCTTGGACGTTTAATTTCCTTTTCCTGATCTGTTACTAGGCACCACACTAACATGTACACTATTAAAAATGGCATCATGTGCATTGGAACTACTAGCTCCTTCCAGGATTTCAGTTTCACTCATAATAATTCTCTGTTCTCCTTTGTTTACCAAACAATCCTCATCCAAATACCACAAATCACACTTCTCCTCCTTCTACTTTTCATGCAAGTCTCCACATTTCACTATCTTGTTACACATCACAGAACAACTTAAGTGCCATACTTTCCCATCACTCAATTTTGCAGAATTGTAAAAGTACTCTCCCCCTTCCTGACCTTTGTGGGCAACTTAAAATACACCACGTATCTCTTCCTCAAATGAATAGCTTTAGAACCTCTTTTCCTGTGCTGATATTCTTTGTAAACTCCTTGTGCCTTTATAATGTTCCTTTTGACAGTGCCAGGAGACCAGTGTAGTAATTTAGATTTCACCATCCAACTCTTATTATCTTTCATAAAAGGAACTCTACCTCTCGTAATAATGAAAGGACTATAACCTCTAACAGTGGGAGTAGTAGGATACATTCATTCCATTTTCTTGACTCTAACCTTCCAATTTAATTTGCTATCTTTTGCTATTTACTCTGCTTCTTTAATCACACGATTAAACCTTTCCACTTCACTGTCTTCACTAGTATGATGAATGGAAGTAAAGTTTTGCTCAAGGCCGTTAAGTCTGAGAAAATCTTCCACCTTCTTACTCTTAAATTGCACACCATTGTCTGAAGAAATCCTCTTAGGTAATACCTCACTTCGAAAAATATCATCCAAAAACGTAACCATATTCTCTGTAGAAAACTAATGTACTGCCACAAGCACAAACATCACTTCTCCTTCATTTTCAATAATCATCATTATATCCACTAAAATCGACTCCCATGCCATTTCATGATACGGCACTAGACACAAGTGTGGTTTAAGTAAAACTTAAGACTTATCTACATTAAAACGTGTTCTGCGTTGTCTCACAATCCTCTCAACTTCAGCATAATTTCCTTGCCACCGATAGCTTTATTTGACTCTTTTCTTACTTTTAACAATACCTAAATAACCATCATGATCAAGTTGTACAATCGTACTCCTTACGTTTTTTGGTGAAATTACTTTCACTCCTCTCATGACCTTGTAATTTATCAACAGCAATTCTCCTCTCATCCCCCAAAACTTCTGATATTCTTCAGTAGGACATCTTTTCTCTGGCCATCCTTCTTTCACAAACCTTTTCATGGTTTCCAACACTACATCATCTTTGTTAGCCGACTCTCATCCTTTTCCAGTTATGGCCTCCAGTCTTTCAGTTCCTGTCCACGCCACACTCATTTCTTCCTCAATACCTGTAGGAATATCTTTCAAAAGTAAAGGTAACCGACTCAAACAATCAACCACCTTGCTTCTCACCCCTGGAAGATAAAGAACCCTGTACCTGTAATCCAGCAACCTCAAATACATTCTTGCAATCCTAGGGGTGGCTGAAAATAACCCTTCAGTAGATAATGTCTTCACCAGTGGTTAGTGCTCACATCTCACTTCAACATTAAAATCCCACACAAAATTTCTGAAATGTTCCACCCCCCATACAATTGCAAGAGTTTATTTTCCTATAACCAAATAACACTCCTCTGCTGGAGATAAGGCTCTAGAGGCAAACGCTATCATGTACTCTTTACCTTTGAAGCCCTTTTGACTTTATACCACTCCATTGCCTTTGCAACTAGTAGTAAGAACATGGTCAAGCTTAGGGTCAAACTCATGTAAAGTCCCAGCTGTGCAAGTGCTTTCTTTAAGACCTTCACAATCATTCAGTAATTCATTAGACCACACAATTTTAATTTTGTTCTTCAAAGGTTAACATAAATTATAATTTGTTTCAGAAACATTCCAGACAAATTTAGCATAAAATCAAACTAATCCTAATAATTGACATAAATAAATGTCATCCTTGTTTGTAGGGGCAGGAGCATCTCTCACTACATCAAATAATCCTTTTTTTGGCTTAATCCTTTCAGAAGTCACTTCATGTCCTAAATAGTTTAGAGCTTGTACCCCAAATTTCCATTTTGAAAATTCTGCTGTCAAACCACTCTCACACAGTTTCTCCAAAACATTCTTCAATCTGTCATCATGTTTTTGTTTGTTTTCTCCCATGACTAAAATATGATCTTGGAAGAAAATAGTGCCTGGTATGTCTTTAAATAAAGTTTATATTAGTTTCTAACAAAAGGCTGCAACAGATGAAAGACCAAATGGCATACATTCATAACAAAAACTCGCTGGAGGTGTAATAAACTTTGTCAAAATCTTGCTGCCTTCATGCAGATTCACCTGATGATACGTTTATGACAAAACTACTGACGAAAAACATTTCATGTCTTTTGTTAAGGCCAACATCTCATTGGTCTTAGTAAGAGGAAACTTCACAATCACTATATTGCTATTAAGAGCTCTTAGATCCACACACAAACACATTTTCCCGTTAGCTCATCGTGCAACTACCAATGGGGCAATCGGATGATGCCTTCTCTGAGTAATCTCTCAATCTTACAATTAACCTCATCTTTTAAAACCCAAGGCATCTCTCTGAGTTTATGTCCAGTTAAGGATCCAATTTTCCCTAAAAAAAACTTGAGGAAATGTTTTCTTAAATACGGTTCCATACCTTTCACTATTTTCTAAGACCAAAACTTGTTCCTAGTTCTTAGGGTCAAGCATACTATCTAATGCTCTCTGATCAATCCATCCCAAAACTGACGTCTCCTCTTTCACTGTATACAATGTATCCATGTTCTCCTCCCTTTAAATTAAAAATGTATTTTCTTATACCCCAACATGAGAATGGAAACTTTCTGGTGATACATTAGAGTGAAATAATTGTCGCCCAAGTACATTTACAAATGTCTCTTCCCCCATGTTCTTATCAATTATAATGTAGGGGAAACCTGAATCTGCCACAATGAAAATCTCAACACCTCCCAACTTTATATCACACACTAGTTGATTCCTGGATTGTTTTGTGAGAACACTCACAGTCCCATTAGCTTTCACTTCCTTTAGGCGTAGAACACAATAATTATTAAGAGCACCACACTCTTCACCAGAAATATTTGAATGTGATTCAAGTTCAGAATCAGCTTTGACAATAATAACTTTCCTATTAGGTTTATACTTTTGCATACTTTAGCAAACTGTCCTTTAATACCACAAATTCCACATTTTTTATTAATAACTGGACATCTTTTACAGTAGGCTAGATGATCCTTATTTAATATACCAGACGGAAGAAACATTAAGGGAAAGAAAGCGCTCCCAACATTCTCCTGATAAAAGTATGATTTTTTAAAATAATATATATCAATTAGAAAAACGGTTCTCCCGGCCTCGGAGGACTCTCCCCTACCTCCAACACTGTGAAAACACAGATATATGAAGCTTAATAACAGAGACCTAGGCACTCAAACATGAGTTTATGTCTATAACATTCAGTATTACAATGTATATAACCTCATATTTCAATAATCCAAAACTCAGTTATACATGCAGAAGAACAAAGAATCCAGTGGAATCCATTATGAGTGAAGAATCCATCTTTTAATGTAACACAAAACAGCCAACACGTGTTTCTTCATGGGAGTGAATACTCCCCGTGACTTTTTCAAGGCTGCAAAACATATCAAACATAAGAAACATGTATAATTTAACATGACCCACTAGATAGACTGTACATGACTCACAGAATTAATGTAAATTAATAAACCACAGATAAAGAAATCTATTTATTATATTCTCACATTCAAACTCATAATCAAAATCCTATTCTTAGCATCCATTTACAACAATTTACTGCTCAATTGAGATTATATATTAGCCCCATCCAGCGTGCAAATGAAAGGGAGGAACCGAGGCACAACCCGCGAAAACCATACAATAGTGCCACTGTTTACAATAAAGTCAAAGCAAATGTAATCCTAAACAACTATTAGCCGAAACGATCCAAAAGATTGAAAGATAATTTTTTTTATTTTATTTTTTATAAAAAAAATTAATTCAAACAGTGCACGCCCAAAGTAATATACCAATTATGTGCCCAAACTCACAAGATATATCCACAGTGACCCAAACCAAAATAAGTCATACCTCAACTGGGTGACATACAGAAATCATCAGTATCTCCAAGTTCATAACCACTCGACAAAAAACTCTGTAAATAAATGATATATAAAATGTAAGAAGTGATAAGTGAAATAATAGACACCCCGTGAGATCCACCGAAATCCAACAAAAAACTCCTACCAGTCGATGGCGATCTATATGTGGCTAACATATAGAATTGAAAAGTGGGGTCGGCACTTCACTAGCTATGCTGAAATTTTAGCAAATATCACCTGATGACATTAGCAGACCCATATACCTATCGACCTAACTATGACACATTATTTCGTCCTAGGCGTCAAGGACACATTTAAATTCTATATGTTAGCCACATATAGATCGCCATCGACTGGTAGGAGTTTTTTGTTGGATTTCGGTGGATCTCACGGGTGTCTATTATTTCACTTATCACTTCTTACATTTTATATATCATTTATTTACAGAGTTTTTTGTAGAGTGGTTATGAACTTGGAGATACTGATGATTTCTGTATGTCTCCCAGTTGAGGTATGACTTATTTTGTTTTGGGTCACTGTGGATATATCTTGTGAGTGTGGGCACATAATTGGTAGATGATCCTTATTCTCACACCTATACCAGCGTCTTTCCTGAAACTTACAATTATTCTTATTTTTCTCTTCTTGTGAATATGTAACCCCTTTTTCTTCTGTTTCACTCTGCTAAAAATATAGTTTTGGCAATTATTACGCCTACATATAGCTGCCATAGGACACCTATTATATACCTCTCTTTTCTTAACAACAGAAACCACATCAGCAAGTGCAAATTCACCATATTACCCACAACCTCTCTTGAGTGTGCTCCTTGTTATCATGCATAACTATTTGATCTCTTAATAACTCATCATGTAGCGCACCAAACCTAAACTTTACAGCTAGTTCTTTGAGAGTCAAATCATATTCTTCAATTGTTTCCAACGTGTCTTGCTTCCTTTGGAAGAAACGTATTTCTGTCAATGGCTACACAAACAAATGTAGAATAAAATGTAACCAAATTGTGCAAAGTAACTAAGAAAACAACCGTTTTTTCTGGGGCTCGTAGTTCCTTTTCCATTGCATTATAGTCCTTTAATCCCTTAGGACCTAAGGAATGAAGACAATGTTCTTTTTCTTTAACTTAGAGAGATCCTCATCTTCAAAAGTGTCTAAGTAGTTCATTAAATATTCCTTCCATTCATACCATTTTATGATTGGTTTACCAGGTGTTGCCAATAAAAGTTGAATAGGATTTAAAGAGAATGTCTGTGCAGCACACGTTAATAAGATGATAATTTTGGGAATAACTTATGGAAGACAAATATACAAGAGAAGTATCCTTAAATAAGTAAATTGTAGAACAGATCTTAATTAGGTTGTGTTTTAATTCCCAGTACACACAGCTGATCCATAATCACTGCACAGATGAACTATCCAATATGGCCACCATGCGTGTGACATCGATGATGCCAGTACCCACAAATCTTTGTGGGATGCTTCTTACAAAAACGTGTTGCTCCATCATTTACTGGCAACTCCGATTGCAAAATACCAACTCTAATATGGCAACTGCACCTTGCATCTGACATTAACAATGTCAATACCCACACTCCTTGCGGCATACATGAGGAAGCAGCTTGGGTTTCCCTTGGAGTCTTTACACAAGTTTAATAGTGCATGAGCGCATGAAGTCATTGTATCGCCAAAAGAGCAATCAAGACAGAGGTAGTTGTGAGTGCACAAGCTGATGCTAGCTCGTACAGTGTCATCGAACTGACCAAGTTCCTTCAAATCCTTGAGTCTCCTCAACAAGTTCCAGGTGGAGACATGCAACATACCACCCATAAAAGAATATTGGTTCAAGGGAACCAAACGAAGTACGTTCTTGAAAACAGACAAATGAAGAGCAGAAAATAGATGGGGTTTTTTTCACTCAAAGACAGCTTGTCACCAAAATTGTAATGCATAGTCCACAGGAATCACAGGTAGGGTTCTTTAAGCTTTATGTCCATATAGGGGGTTATTCTAACTTTGGAGGAGTGTTAATCCGTCCCAAAAGTGACGGTAAAGTGACGGATATACCACCAGCCGTATTACGAGTTCCATAGGATATAATGGACTCGTAATACGGCTAGTGGTAAATCCGTCACTTTTCCGTCACTTTTGGGACGGATTAACACCTCCTCCAAAGTTAGAATAACCCCCATAGTCTTGTAGTATGGCTGCACTTCAAACAACTGCTCTCTAAGTGCTCCAAAAATCAACTGACTTTTCTTCCATCCCCACATTCTAAATTCTACATGAGATACAACAATTCTAACTATGCTAATAATATGAATTCAAAGATAAACACAACAGTCACACCATTATAGCAATTCCAAAGAAATGGAACCAATAAGAACCAAAGATACATTTAATGCTATTTCACCCTAAAAAGTTGTCTTTAAGATGTAGGATCCTCCAAGTGGTAAGAGCCTTGAGGCTCAAATGAGATCATGAAATGACCAATACCTCCTTTTAAGTAATCAACATGAAAATGACTTTTTGCATCTTTGCAGGTTCATCTTAACAGACACGCCCTCTAAGATCGAAAGGGGTGACGTAAGTGCCACAAGCTAATTGGGTAATTGATTAGAATGTGAAATTAATTGCTCAGTCTTTAGCCTTCATTATTCACACCTTCGTCTTGACTCTGAATCCTTTTACAAAGCATGGTAAAGGTAAATGTTAAACCCTCCCAGTGCTCTGATGCACACATGCACGCACGCGCTCACCCAGCTTTACTGTAACACCTGGCCACTTTGGATTAATTTGATGGCTCTTTAAACGGCATTAAGCTTTGTTCTAGCTGTTTCTCACTAAACAAAACCCAAGTCCAGCCCACTACAAAGACTCCCCTGAATTAAACACCACCACATGAGATGGAGTGAATATAGAGAAATTCGGTTTTGATAATACACAAGAATCCAAGACGAATGATTAAACCTATATGAAGGATTAATTGATTGGTACATGCAATTTTTCTGTTGATAAAAAATGTGCAAGGCCTTGTTTGATTGATTCACACATGTGGCAATAGTTTCTACTTAAAACACGTTTAAACCAGAATTAATAATGGGAATCCGGACAAAGTGAATAATACGTTGTGTCAAAAGATACCTTCATTACCGTCCTCTTGTTCTGTTGGTTGTCCTGGATCCTCTCTAGTGTGTGATAGAATAACTTGGGAAAAATGAACTAAATGCTATGAAACACAACATAAACGAAAGAAATAGTGCTGCAAAATAGAGATTCTGCTTTCCTTTTTAAAGAGTTTTATTGAAGAGTTTCAGCGCAGTACAGTGAGTGAGCATATTGTCAAGCACTATCCCCATGGAGTCAGAATACAATTCCTGTACATAGATCTTTAACATTATCCACAAATAGTTACCCAAAAGCATCTCCACCCATGTTACATCAATATGTCAACAAATATGTGGCGCCAGGCCGAACATACATCACATCTGAGCCCATAGAGTAAATACCAGACATTTCGTGTTGCAACAGATTAATATGGAGAGGATCCCAAAAATCCCTAGGACAAGACAGAGGGTGGAGTTCTATACTGTATATTTCGGACTGATCTCTGCAATAAACCATGTCTTGTATCCAGTGATTGTGTCCAGGCAGGGCTCCTTCCATTCAGAACACAGCAACTCTCCTCTTTGCCAACAGGAATGACAGTGAGGTAAATTGCTGTGACTCTTTGGGTGTCTCTATGGTAGCATCCAAAAGAGCCAAGGATGGCGAAAGTGGATATAGGAGTTCAATATGCACAATGCAAAAACTTTAGAACATGACCAAGCAACATGAAAGAACCCCACATTAGACATACCACACTTCTTACATTTCACTTCAATGTCGAGGGTTTAACAATAGGACCAACACATCAGAAATCAGCCCCTCACGTATGCCTAACAATCCAATCTATTCCTCAGTGCCAGAGTTAGTGCGCTTGTAATGATCTCAGTGTAAACAAGCATTTGCAATGCAAACCTCAAGCAATTAGCATTGTAAACTCCTAACCGGACTTTTCTTGCCACATAAATTGAAAATAAAAATAAAACAGTTTTACATAACTAACTGGACTTTTCTTGCCATATAAACCAGTGCTTAATTTGTGCTTCTTGTTTCCGGTGCTGAGCACCAGCACTTATTTTTGAGGGCCGGCGCTTAGTCTTCTGCCTGAAGCATTTGCTGCGAGCAAAAGACAGGTTTGGGAAAGACGGAGGAAGAGAAAAATTAAAAAGCGGCACAAAGGGAGAAAGCAGAAAGCTGCAGGTGTGAGCTGAAGGGGCAGGGAGTGGTTGTAAAATGGATTAAAGAGACCCGAGATGGCTTCAGGATTACGCTGCCTCAGTATTCTGTGTTCGCACATTTAGTTGCAGCAGCCACATGTTTAGGAGGAGGGCTCTAGGCACCGGCACCTTTTTATTTACAAATTAAGCACTGATATAAACTGAAAAGTAAAAGTTTCACATAAGCGAGCTGACGGCCGCCATCAGTGCAAAGCAGACACACAAACAGAAATAACAGTTCACTCGTAGTGAAACCTATCGGCAAAGTGCAATTATCTACGTAACCGGAAAAAGTGCAATTAACTATGTAACAGGGCGTCATTGTGGGTTCTATTCTGGTATGAATCAGCATTTCAGTGCAAGGGGTCCAATATTTATTATCCTATGCCTATGGCACTACATAGTCAACAAGAAACTCAGAGAGAGACAGGCCATCAGCTCTCATCGGTTGCATCAGGACTGCCCATTTCACACGTGGCTGTTTATCTCCCACACTAAGTAGCTCAATGTTTGCTGTAACTGCTTGAAAAAAGCTACTGGAATCCTAATGTGTATATTTGCAAACAAATACAAAACATTTTGGAGTACTACCATTATGACAATCAATATTCAACTCAATAGGGAGAGTGGCAGACGTATCCACATCTCAACCCATGTCCTAGGCATCTCAAGCGCTGCTGCAAATTATTGCGAAGCAGCTCCGAACGTTTCTTGCGTCACGTGAATACCCAACTAGTTTACACTATTGGCACTCCACTTTAGAGACAATGCGGAAGAGGTAACTCCAGTGATGTCAGATTTATTCCAATTAATATGTATGCCTAAGTGGCAACTAAATCTGCTGACCTCTCTAACAACCAAGGTCCGATGTTCTTCTGTTCTTTGAGCATATAATGCAATATTATCCACATATAAAGACACTATCAGTGGTCGCCCACCAATATAAATACCGCACGCTGCATGAAAAGCATGTAGGAAGCAAATGAGAGGCTCAATAAAGAGTGCAAAGAAGAGAAGGGTAGGGTACAACCCTGATGCATGCCCCTGCAAATATGAATTATCTTGGAATGTAGTCAGTTAAACCTGACCCTAGCACACGGTGTATTGTACAAGAGCACTATATACTGCACAAACCAGGTGCCCAGCCCCATGTGTCTGAGGCCTTCAAACATAAATGACCATCCCATGGCACTGAACACCTTTTCTGTGTCCAAAAGCTCCACCACCGCCGGTCGGTGCGGGTCAATTCAATAATGCACAGCCATGAGGGTAGACAGATTAAAGGCGGAAAATCTTTAAGGTGTAAAGCCTAACTGTTCAGGCAGTACAAAAAACCTCCTCAATTGTTGCAAACGTTGCACTAGGTGTATAGCTAATATTATAATATTGCTGTTCAATAAGGATAATAGGCTATAGGAGGAACACTAAATGGAGGTACTTACCAGGTTTTGTAAGACTGTCATGATGGCTTCTCTCATAGAAGAAGGCAGGCACCGTTTGTAAACTGCATCCTGATTCACATCTAGCAACCTGGGGACAAGCAGATCAATATACTCCTTGTAAAACTCTACCCAGATACAGTCTTCCCCAGGTGCCATACCACAGGGATACTCATTATTGCACTCTTGCCATCTTCCAGAGTGAACAACTCCCTGATTTCCCCTTCAATGCAGGCCAAAGCAATGTGATTCAAATAATCACCAATAGAGTTTACACCCAGTTGGGCCTACAAAGAGTATAAATCTGATTTAGAGCATCTAAACGTCTCCAGAAATTTGCCCGGCTAAGAGGTGGCCTCCCCTTGTTCCTTGGTATAGTAGTTATGTGGCTGTTGTTTAGGTCAGACTTCAGCACACATGCCAATGTTCTGCCTGGTCTATCACCTTCCCCAAAAAAGATGGGCTTTCACATGTTTACCTAGATAAATGACCTCACAATCAGCCAGCTCACAACGTTTCTGCACCTTCTCTTGGAGTGTACTAAGTAAGGGAAAATGTTTGATGTAGGTGTGTGAGCTTTCTAATGTTTTACTTTCACTCTTCAGATGCTGAGAGCCACGCAGTGACCTGAGGATACCTGATCCCTTTGACATACAGACACTTCTAATATGTTCCTTAATTACCTCTCACAGGGTGGCAACCTCAGTAACTGTCCGATCATTAAGACTGAAGAACTCTATATTTTGCTGTCCTGACTTTGGAGCAAAATACTGCCTCTCAGAGTTCCATACCCTTTATCCAACAACTAAGAAACAGAGAGAGCAGAAGGAGATCCTCATGCATAGGACTAATTAAGAAGTGGTCCGGCAATGTTTTAGGGTAAATGCTGAGCCATGCATCACTGCCCCTTATGAGTGGGAGCCCAACCAAAAGATGATACATGAGCAAGTGTAATCAATGGAGAAGTAGTTTGTAAATTCAAAATCTGATGGGTGTAAAGTCCCCAAACATCTACCAAACCACACATCCGCATTATATGCTGAAGGTCCACCTTTGTACTAGATGGATGCCTGTGGGAGCTTGATAGACAATTGAGCTTATCATAGATAGACAGTTTGCGGTCGCCACCCCATAACATGGGCTAGTCTCTGTAGCTGCCATCTTTCAACATTACTTCAACAAAAACGTTTTTACATCATGAATGTTGGGTATGTAGATATTCACCAAAGGAAGCAACTGAGCTTTGACTAACCCCACCACTACTGCCCTCTTAAATGTATCAGTAACAACATCCTGAAGGACAAATGCAAGAGTTTTCCTAATGAATATGACCACCCCACAAGAGTATGTAGGATATAAGGATAAATAGCAATGCCTCGCCCATGTTGAGGCAAACATGGATTGTCTGATGGGTTATATATGTGTTTCCTGTACGAGAGCTAATACAATTGTATGTCTGTTCAGAGAGGCCAGTACCTACCTAGCCCTACATGTGTTATTTATGCCGCTGATATTCCAGCTAAGTAGCTGCCCCATACTAATGGGTAATAGTTTGCCATGTAGACTCTGTAATGTGCAAGGAACTTGCCAGCATCTGGGCAAAAACATACTCATTCTCTGCAAAACATGTAAGAGCTGCCTTAATCGAAACCAAATTAACATTGTGGCTCCATAATCATATGCCCATCCCCAGTCCTCACCAAGCCAACCCCAATCGTCAGCATGTGCCCACCCCTGCAAAAAATAAAAGAACGTAATACTAACAGTAACCACACTAGTCAGTGCACATGTCCTTACCGTGTGGGGTGCCATGGGGCACAGATTAGGCCAGGGCACACATGCCCACATTCATGTATAGCTATTAAAGTTCTGTCGAGTAGAAACAAACATATTTAGGAGTAGTGTAATACAAGGGCAAACTGTAAACTGTTCAAAGCTCATTTAAGTCCTGCTGCCCTGCAACCTGATGCAAGACGTCACGCGTCATGAATTAAAAAATACTACACAGTCAGTTGTTATTGATTAACCAATAAAAGTATATCTTCTCACTGTCACTGAATAGAGTAGCACACATGACACCGCATGGCCACACCAAGACTGCACTACCTGTGGACAGCAAAAGAGAGGATCCCTGAAAGAGAACATTTAGTTAGGATGACAGGAGCTGTTAGTCATTGTTACTGGGGTTGGAAGCGCCTCTCAGCGGATCATCCCTCATGAATGCTGGGCTGCTGGCTGCTGACCCATCACAATCCCTGTGTCTCAAATAGGTCTCAAGAAGTCTGTTGCAGCCTCTGGGTGAGTGAAAAGATAGTTTTCTCACTGTATTCAATGCAAAGCATCACTGGGAACAGCATGGAATATCTGATTGGTTTCACACTTAGCGCTTTCTTTACAGTGTTAAATGTAAAAAATATTACAAGCTGGGTTGTGCCTCTTGAGACAAAGAATCTGGTTGTGGTCTCCGTAAGGCGACCCTTGACCCTGCTTCAGGCAGGTCGCTCCCCTTTATCGCTGCCTCTGCGCCAGGTGCCCAGGTTTTTGATTCATTTATTTTTCTCCTCTGAGTTATTTTTTTCTCTTTTCCTGCTCCCCCATCCCCTGCTGCTGCGTTCCCGCTGCCCCGCCCCCCTCCCTCCACTTCAGTCTTCGTTTTCCCGCTGCTGCGTCCCTGCGGCCCGCCCCCCTGCTCTCCCATTCGCTGGTTCCCGTCTCTCCTCCCTGCTGCCACTCCCTCCCACCTCCCTCATATGGCAGCCGCGGCACGGTAAGGAGAGTGAGAGAGCGTAGTTTATATAATCTATATTAACATGAAATGTTTATGAATTAATGTGTGATAATGCCGCATAGAAACTGCAATAGTAACAATTTTGCTTAAACGTACACCTGTATTGTGACCACAGGGAGAGGCCGCCAATGTATACGTGGACTAATAATGATGATTAAAATGTTTATAAAATGTTATATTGAATAGGTTCTATACTAATTATTAATCATTGTGTTATTGAATTTGTGCTGAAATCCTTGTAAGCCTTAAGTTAGCATGAGCCGAAGCTTAGCTGCTTGGCTCTCATATTAAATGTTCTTTTCCTATCTTACAGTGTGCTGACTCGCAAAAGGACATGACCTCTTGTTTTCTTCAAACTAGAAGCCGAATGTAACCATGCTAGATCCGTTCTCATGCATTCTTCATTGCTTGTAGAAATTATTAAAACAAAATGAAACAGTGTAGATTAATGTAATGTACAAGGTCATTCAAACCGGTGAAGACAATGGAGCTACTGACCAAAAGATGTGCAAAGAATTACAGAAAGATGAAATCATACCGGACGTGCAACCTCTGAAGACATCGAACAGGAAAACCAATGAGAGACTTGTAAAATAATATGGGGTGAAAGATTAATGACATAATGTGTTTTCTCATTGGATAAAGATAGTGGGGTATAGCAGATGTCCAATAGAATTTTAGGGGAATGTACAAAGAAAAAGGGATAAAAACCCATGACAAAGGGGACCAATTAGGTGGGTTAGGGAATGCTATTGATTTTATCCAGAAACTTTGTCACTCTGTTTGGTGACTTATTGGTTTGCTTAAAACCATTCTCGTCCTTAGATTTGCCCATTTTACACTTTTTCTCCTTATGAGGGAAGTGCCCCATTCTGCCCCGGGGCTGAGTTCTGACTGATGGCGATTTGACTGATGTCCTGAAGACGAAGACTGAACCTGTGCGCTGACCTAAACTTTGGAGGGTAATTATGACAATGCATTTGTGATTTGTCTGTTTGCTTTTCCTTTCTAGGTACTAACTGCTTGCTTTGACAGAGACCATAGTTAGATGTTTTCCAAATTGGTATTCTAAATTGTTTTGCATGAAGCCCAACATGCTAATGCTAATCAGTGGGTAGGATAGGTGTTTCACTAAACTGATGCAAATAGACAAACGACCGAATCTATGCTTTGTAGAACTGATGCGTTATTGACACTCTGCTAAATTGATCTATGTTTACGCCGTGTTATGTTTTGATGTTTGTGATTCTCGCCTTAATGAAATCTTATCAAAGTTGCCATATCGTGACTATGCTATTATGTTTCTTGGTTTTGAGATTGACGCATTTGCTTTTAGAATTGTAATCAATAGGGAATAAAACTCATAAAATTCTACTAAACTGGTGTGGTTATTCATGACTGCAAGGTCATGGTAGTAGTTTTGAATTGATTAATGACCTTGACTAAAGTGAAATGTATTGTTGTGATTAATATTGATGACATTATTGATGTATTGATTGACATATTGATTAGCTATCTCGTCCTAAGGTGTCTCTCAACTGGGTCAAATGATTCATTGGCCTAAAACGAGTCCTGATGTGTAATAAATTATCATAAAAGGACACGTTATCAAGAGCGACCCTTGACCCTGCTTCAGGCAGGTCGCTCCCCTTCACCGCTGCCTCTGCGCCAGGTGCCCAGGTTTTTAATTCATTTATTTTTCTCCTCTGAGTTCTTTCTCTTTTCCCGCTCCCCCGGCCCCAGCCGCTGCGTCCCTGTGGCCCCGCCTCCTCCCTCCACTTCAGTCTTCGTTTTCCAGCCGCTATGTCCCTGTGGCCCCGCCCCCCTGCTCTCCCATTCGCTGGTTCCGCTCCCTCCTCCCTGCTGCCACTCCCTCCCACCTCCCTCATATGGCAGCCGCGGCGCGGACGCCCCGCTGGCGTGCTGAAGGCGCGCCTAAGGCAAGCCCATCTGTGCCCGTCCGCGCCCAGACCGCGCCTAGCGCCAGTCCTCCTGGCCCACGCGCCCCCCGCACCACCAATCATCGCTACACAGCCAATGAACTCCACTCCCTCAATCCAGGACGCTCCTCCATCTGCTTCCAGTCCACTCCGAAGCACACCAAAGGACCCTTCTCCTGCAGAACCTGCAACTTCACCTGCACCCTAACCACCAAGCTCCGACACAGAGCCGCAGATAACCACCTCAGCTGCATTCTGCTCAACACCTGCTCCGTCCACAAGCACGCTATCGAACTATGAGCCCTACTGACCTCATCTTCACCTGACATCGCATTTCTCACCAAAACCTGGATGAAATCGGCCTCGGAACCAGACATAGCCATAGACCTGAAGGCTACAAGATCGCTAGAAGAGACTGCACAAACAAACCAGGAGGAGGAATCGCCATAGTCCACAAAAGCACCATCAGAGTCTCCACCAGCTCCCACGACACCATCAACTCCGCCGAGCACCTCCACTTCAAAATCCACGTCAATGCCAACACCACAGTCAGAGGAACACTGGTCTATAGACTGCCGGGCCCCGACCTAACTTCTGCGACGACATTGCCAACATCATCAGCGCCCAAGCCCTCGCTTCAACGGCCTACATCCTCCTAGGCGACCTGAACTTCCACCTAGAAAACAACAACGATATCAACACCACCAACCTACTCGACAACCTCGGCCTCAAGCAACGCGTCACGTCGCCCACCCACACTGCAGGACACACACTCGACCCCATCTTCTCTGCCAGCAACCACGTCTCCTTCATCCACACCACCGAACTCCACTGGACCGACCATCGCTGCATCCATTTCTCCTTTCAGAAGCCAGTCACTCACCACCTCACCACTCAACCCCCCCGCCGCTATTGGAACAGAATCTCGACAGATTAGCTGATCTCCACCCTCACCCAGGCACCTCCTCCTAGGACCCGGGACCCCAACTCAGCCGCCACCAACCTGCATCAATGGATAGACGACTGCGCCAACACCCTCGCGCCACTCAAACAACCCTCGGACATCCACCACAGATCCAAGGCCAGCTGGTTCACCCCGACCTACAGACCTCCAAACGGGAATGCCGAAGAATGGAGAAGACCTTGCGCCTTGTACTTAACGAATCCAACCACATCGCCCTCAAAACTGCCATCTGCACACATCACCAGCTGATCCGCACCACCAAAATAACCTACTACAAAAGCTGCATAGACACCAACGCTCACAACAGAGAGCTCTTCAGCATCATCAAAGAACTCTCCAACCCCAAACCCTGCTCCTACGAACCCCCACCATCACAGGAGCTCTGCAACTCCCTCGCCACTTACTTCGGTCGAAAGATCGAAGACATCCACTACAGCTTCAAACCCCAGACCCACCAGCCAACCACAGACAACCACAAACCCAACGCACGAAGCAACGTTAACCCTCTATGCGCCTGGACCCACGTCAACAATGAAGACACCATCAACACCATGGCCTCCATCCTCTCCAGCTCCCCCTCGGACCCCTGCCCACAGCAGATCTTCAACAAAGCCAGCGACATCATCGCCCCCCATCCCCGCGCCATCATCAACAGCTCCTTCGAGACAGCTACCTTCCCGGAGAGCTGGAAACACGCCGACGCCAACGCCCTGTTGAAGAAACCCAAGGCGGACCCAGATGACCCCAAAAACTACTGGCCCATCGAGAAAATCGTGAACAGCCAACTATCCCGCTTCCTGGAAGACAGCAAAGCACTCAATACCTCCCAATCTGGATTTCGCAAGAACCACAGCACTGAGACCGCACTCATTGCTGCTACAGATGACATCAGGACCATGCTTAACAAAGGCGAAACCGCAGCGCTCATCCTCCTGGACCTCTGCGCAGCCTTCAACACCGTTTGTCACCACACCCTTCGAACACGCCTCCACAACGCCAGGATCCGCGGCAAGGCCCTCGAATGGATCTCTTCATTCCTCTCCGGCAGAACCCAGAGAGTCCGCCTTCCGCCTTACCTGTCCGAATCCTCCAAAACCATCTGTGGCTTACCCCAGGGATCTTCCCTCAGCCCAACACTTTTCAACGTTTACATGGCCCCTCTCGCCAACATCGCAAGATCCCACCACATCAACATAGTATCCTACGCAGATGACACACAGCTGATCATCCCCCTCACGAAAGACCCTACAACAGCAAGAAACAACCTCCACAATGGACTCCACGCCATCGCCAACTGGATGGAATCAAGCCGCCTCAAGTTAAACACAGACAAAACAGAGATCCTCATCTTCGGCAGCAACCCCTACGCTTGGAACGATTCCTGGTGACCTACCTCCCTAGGAGCCGCACCCACACCTACCACCCAAGTACGAAACCTGGGAATCATCTTGGACTCAGCACTCAGCATGACTCAGCAGGTCAACACAGTCTCCTCTTCCTGCTACAACACCCTTCGCATGCTCCGCAAGATTTTCAAGTGGATTCCCATCGAAACCAGAAAGACGGTCAGCCACGCCCTGGTCAGCAGCTGACTGGACTACGGCAACGCACTCTATGCAGGAACCAGGGCCAAACTACAAACGAAAATGCAACGTATCCAAAAAGCCTCCGTCCAACTCATCCTCGACCTCCCACGCCGCGACCACATCTCTGCCCACCTCAGAGACCTACACTGGCTACCCATTTCGAAGAGGATTACCTTCAAACTACTCACCCACGCACACAAAGCCCTCCACAACACAGGCCCGGCCTACCTCAATGACAGACTCACCTTCCACACTCCCGTCTGCCAGCTCCGCTCCACCAGCCTCGCCCTCGCGTATGTCCCCTGCATCCGCCGCACCACCGCCGGAGGAAAATCCTTCTCTCACCTCACCGCCAAGACCTGGAACTCCCTACCGCTCCACCTACGCCAGACCCAGGACCTACTTACTTTCAGGAAACGCCTAAAGACATGGCTATTCGACCAGTAGTTCTCTCCCCCACCCCAGCGCCTTGAGACCCTGACGGGTGAGTAGCACACTTTATAAATTACATGATTGATTGATTATGGGAGCTATGATAGGTCTAGAATTTTGTCCCAGCCAAGGTCTGGGTGTCAGTGAAAGATATGCTTGCTATACTACAAGTGCAACGAAGAACGCTCCCTGACTAAACATGGAGATCAGCAAGACCTCCATATTGATGATGTTGGAATATTTGGCCACACCAATAATGCTCACATTAGCATGTTTAGAGCGGCTTCCAAATCCTCATTCTTTGCAGTTATGGCACTGAGTTCTCACTTGAGGGCCATGAGGGAGATAGACTCTTGACCCTGTGAATCTTTGATATCAGATATCCATATTTCAGCATATGTGAGTTTAGCATCCAGCCAGTCAACTCTTTCTTGGAAGCAGTCCACAGGTACCATTAGCATAGCTATTGTGCTATCTATAAGGGAAGACTCTCTTTTATGTTGTGAAAAAGGTCTGTAATATCTTCATTCACAGATCCAGTCTGCCCTGGGGGGCTGTCTGCATGCCCAGCGACTTCTCATTTTTCATAGAGAAGTTTGGTCTGCCTGTGATCTGCCCTCTCCATGGCGTTAACTCTCCTCTCACTACACCAAGCTGTACCAACTGGGACAAGGATGATGAGCTTTGTGAAATTGCTACAAATCAACATCTTTTCCCATGGAAGGAGGTAGTCCTCACTTGCAGCAACATGTTACGATACAGTAGTGGGTTGCTGAGGAGATTGTGAGCTGAAGGTGGGTATAGGAGCCAATCTCAACACCCCCTTGCATGTGAGCTCCAAATAAGAATTGTTCTGATTGGGATTCCAGGCAAGAAAAGAGACATACATATACATGCCTGGGCTCCAGGCTAGGGAGCTAACAAACTGGGGATCCCCTCTAGCCATCACAACAATGTGTGAAAAACAGGTAGGCAGGCGAGCCCCCCAAATGTACTTTGCAAGGTGCTGGCCAAAGTGCAGGAAAGCGTTTCCCTGAGGGAGATCAGCCGCACAGTAATCACACTGCAGCCCTATGGATGGGCCCAGGCATCCTCTCCACAGGGCACTGATGTCCAAACGGTAGCCTGACTGCTACAAGCCTTGACTGGCCATAACAAGGCCAACCACCTCCCGCCTCCTGCACGAGGAACACGCAGGCCGGCCAGTGTGAGCACCACCTCCAAGCAGCTGTCCCGCTAAGGACGCGCATGAATAGTCGGCACAAGCAAAGGAGCTTACAAGGCTTTGTCTGCCACTGACCAACTGGCTCAAGGACAGATCGTTCATACCCATCGGGGAGTTGCACTCAACAGGCACCCAGCCTGCGTGGCTTTGGCCAACCACACAGAGCTCTATCGCACACGTGCACTGTCTTCAGTAGGCCCACAGGCTATCATCACCTCTTTGGCTGCCACTGATACCCAGCAGCCAGCTTGTTGCAGCAACAGAGCCCAAAAGCAGCTGTATTGAATAATCCTTGTAGGGACCAAGGTACATCTTCTTGACCTTTCTTGTACCCAGCAGTGAAGAACCAGGAAATTTCGACCCATCTGTATTATTGGAGTAAAAGATACAACCTGCCTGCAAAAGCACATAGAATATTCACTTTCAGTTCCATCCTTCCCTGGAGGAGATGACATGAAGATTGCACCAGTCCAAGATGTGAATCACTTTTATAAGACTCAGGGTGGCTACATCAGTTTAAGTGTTTTCATTTAGTCACTCATTCTGTAAACTGGAATCACTGATACTAGCAACCTAACACGTTGAACAAGAAATGGGGAGGGCACAAGGTTATACCCACTAACAATGGAATCTTACTCTCAGAGGCTTTCAGAGTGATGATCCAATAGACAGAATACCACGAATCATGAAAATGAATGGGGACTCAGGGAAGGATCTTTTCCCTTGTATCTTATGGCAGTCAGTACAGAAGAGTTTGAAGAAACCTAATGACATGCTCAGTAAACTAAATGAAATCACAAAGAACGCTAGGTGGAGCGTGGACATTTTTGTCTGGTGTGTCTATGCCGCTGCCGTCCATAATTTTCTTTTTTGTACTTTACGTTGTTTAAATATTATAGTTTCAGCCCTCATCAACTCCTGTAGCCATTAAACCTTGAGCTCAGCAAAGCTTTAAATTGGTGAGTGTGGTACTTTAGGGAAATTTGGTTCAGCCCTACTTCTAGCTGTATCCAGTTGCTGTAGGTGATCACGTATCATATGTTAAGCCCTACCAGAGATAGCTTCCTAACACATACCATGCATAATTGCAAATCATATCTAACCACTGTCAAGGACAGGAAAGTATCTTGTAACTTAGGACTCAAACCCTACAAACCACAATCCTATCTGTTCATGCTAATTGAATGCAACCTAGCCAGTCAATGCCAATTATTTTGCCTGCTCATGATTAGCATCATGCCCATTGTGGACTCCTTCAGTAAAATGCTTAACAATAGGTAAACCAGATCATTCACCATAGGTAAATCCTCCAGTACCTACTTCAAAATCGAAATATTCATCCGACCTCATTGTTTCGGGAACTTTTTGCACACAATCATGCACTTTGTACCTTGATCGTACCTTTATCGTGGGAACGCCCTTCCATCTGGGATACCAGTATTCAGCCTGCTTGCCTCGAAACCCGCCTTCCATACATCTTTGCGTTTCATTACTGGTGATGATAGATACTTTTACTACATCAACAGAGGCTTAAGCCCAGTGCTCCGGCCCCTAATCAACATGCATCCGTTTGCATCACAGAACATTCTTTTGTGAACAACACCACGTACCATGGAAAGAAAGATCCACATATGAACGGGGAGAATACAAACTCCCCATTTCTTTACCTCATCTTCTCTCTTTATAAATCAATACTCCTGATAAAAATTCCACAGCCTGCTTCTGATATAATTTACCATCTCTGACTAATGCTCAGCACATTAAAATGTCCCGAGGTCATGTAGGTGTGTTCGGATCTTCATTAAGGCTTTTCATGAATAAATGATTAAAATGAATAAAGCCTCAGGTTAAACTAAAGCCAACAAATTTTCCTCCTGCACCTGTTCATTGTTGCTAATTCACTCTCTCCGATGTGTTAACTACATGTGAAGATTTCTATTTTCATCTATACATTATTGTATAGAACTGTTGCATATCTGGGTACTCGAAATCAAGTACCCAGATGAGAAGATGAAATTGATCACCTTTGATAAACAACGAAACCCTGGGGATTACACTTTATTGGCCCTGCTAGATAATTTATAACACATTACACCCTCCACAACGAGGGCAAAACATGCTGATTTTGGTGATTTCCGCTCCAATGCCTACATGTTCCAATATTGATCAGGTCTTTTCTGCTATTAAATTTAATATGCTGAAATTTTTCAGAGGAAAAATCAAAATGTGCTGTTTTAATCGTACAGACAGGGTGCAATAAACTTTGCAAAACTTGTAATTGTGATCCCTGACCAAACATTTGTTTGCAAAGTGATCAGAAAGTACAGAGGAACTTGTAATTGAGGCCTAAGCACTTATAATTGAGTTCTAAACACAAGCTCCTCTCTTTGGCAGCCTAAACTTGGGTTATAAATGTGTCCTATGGCCTGGTGAACTGGGGCCGACTAAAATGTTAATTCCTTATATATACGCCTTTTCTAATTACAGGTTTGTAGTCAAAATGCTCATAAATAACCCTGCTGAGGAATACCATTATAGATGTGTGTTCTTCCTCGGGTGGAATGCACTGTGAAGCAAAGAGAAAAACAGAATGATTAATTAAGGGCTAAACTCACAGAGAGAGAAAGAGTGAGTGTGAGAGAGAAAGTTTAGAAATAAAAATAGTTGATGGAGGTCAAAAGGTAAGTGGATAGGGTAAAGAAATAAATAGAGGAGGAACTGTGAAAGGTAGGAAGGCTGAAAGATGAATGGATGAAAAGGTGAAAGGATGGATGAGTTACAGGATGGATGAAAGCGTGAATGAATAAAAAGGTGAATATGTGAATGAATGGAAGGATGAAAAATGGATAGATATGTCAGAGAAAGAAGGAGTGAAACGATAGACAAGTTAAAAGATGGACGGATAAATGCATATATTGATGGGTGAACGTGTAAAAGGATGAATGAATGGATACTTGCGGGGACGGACAGTTGGATGATGACTTGCTGAAAGGGTGGATGATACATGAATCAAAAAAGGAATGAAGATGTAAGTGTAAATGGAACGATTCTAAGGAGGGTCTGGTTTGCTCACTTCATATGCTCAAGGTGATTAGAGGTATGGTTCAGAAGGGGGGGTATTTTTAATTTTCTGACTACTCCCTCCCCTTAGCATTTGGCCACCCTGTACTTTTCTGCTTCTCATAGAGTTCTGACGGAGTGCATCATGAGTCTGCTTTCACATCTCCCTGAAGATTTGGAAGTTAGTACATCTGTCCCGGGAAATGATCTGTTTTCACTGACTTTACATAGAAATACAGACAGAAATTATTTGTTTACTTTCTCTAATTATTTTTTAATGTGGAAACAAGCAAAAATTAGACTTTCTTTGAGTATCTTTTGAGCATCTCTCTATGTTGTATTTGATAACTGCTCAATGGCCCAGTACAATTTGGGTCCAATTGTAGCACATGAGGACATATTCCATGAAAGGGGCAAACACTCAATACAAACAGACAGAGGAGGGTGATATGTTGGTGTGTGGCTGCAGAGAAGACAGTAACCGAGGGACTTGGATGGCCGATGAGAAGATGCTTGATTGTCCTGTGCTGATTATAGTTGTTGTGGGGAGGTTTAGAGGATAGGGGGCACCATTGTGGAGGACTGTTCTCTGCTAGATTTATTTATTTTTATTTTATTAAAGATTTGTATAGTGCTGTTGTGCACTTAGGGATATCAGATGGGCAACTGACGATTAAGATTCACACTATGTGTACCCGCTTTTGTGAATTTTATCCTGTCTACTACGCATTATACAATACCTCTGAATTGAGCTTCTGCTATTCTCATAATCCATTTATTTAATATTCCACAAAGAAAACCAATAAGATTCGACTTTAAAAAACACTGCCCAGTCAATAGCTTTGCAGTCTTGCATCCTAGAGAGTGTGAAAAAAGGATGAGATTTCCTAATGAAGCTTACATATCTGCATGTGCACACACACGCTAGTGTTTGGATTTGTTTGACTTGCATGCGCAAAAGAAAAATAACAAATGTTCATAGTGTGGGTAGACACGCACATACATTGGTTAAATAAATGTGAAAGATACTAGTTGCAGCTTCATCTTTTCCCCTACAAAATATTGATAGATTCCAATGACTGGAGAAAAAATAGACATGGATAAAAGATTGTCAACAAATAAACATTGTAAAACTAGGACCCATAATTCTCTTTTTTTTCGTTCTCTTTGTCCAAAGTAAAAGTATCCTGAAAGACCAAATAATTTACAACAATGAGCCGATAAAGTGCAAATTTAGGGCCCTATAACTCCGCTGGTATTTCTTGTACACCCCATCCTCCCAGAATTACTGCTATGATGGATATTGGTTATTCTGGTGTGGTAAAACAGAGGATTGTAACCTGTACCCTGCAGGTAGCTTCGAAATGAGGGTACCTTAAACATGAGGAATTTACAAGGGCAACTGATAATTCCTCACCCGATTCTCCCAGTAATCCCTAATTTTCTCAGGGAGTCTCGCCCGGAAATTCCACCTACATCGAGCTGAAGTCTCTGGGTGAAACACATTGGATCCGCTGTACATTTGCTTTTCTCGTTGTTCCCAATAGCGCTGGTAACTCCTGTCATTGCATTCAGAACACTATTATAAATCTCTCTTAAGGACGGCCATCATTCAGTGCTGCCCGCATCCATGAATATACTCAGTGCCAGGGTTGGACTGGCCCACAGTGCAAACAAGCAGTGCATGAAACGTTGTTCTGACAGGTGACTGTGTGGCTAGTATTTTTGCTGTTTGTTGGCATGTTTTATGGTCTGGTGGGCTGTTTTTTTTCCTCTTAATTTCCCTAATATTAACAACATTTTGTCTACAGCGAACACAAAGGCATGCGGTCACTCATTCGTGGCAACACACCTGAACAGCGGGTGTTTAAAAGTTCAAAACTGCCCCGATTTAGAAATGAGGGCAACAATTTTAGCTCCTTAATTCCCTAAAGGGGCCACTTTTATTTTAGTGCCCGGGCCTTTTTTCTGTCCAAGTCCGACTCTGCTCAGCGCCACCAAGGCTCACACTCGGTCACCGAAAGGCGGAGTGGCTTGAAGCTGAATAATGCACGCGCTACTCTTGAAAAGTACCTGCTTGTCTGCGGTACGAAAGTTAAGAGGAGCTGCCTTTGGAGAATGTGTTATTGAAATGTTACACCCGAGGAGTCATTGAGAACGTTTGGCGACGGGAAGATAAGAAGTGTTCTGGTGAATTATGCAGCAGAAAGGGTGTGCTCAGGTGGTGGGGATGTAGGCCCTGCTCTTGGATGCGTACAAGGGAGAGTGCATGTAAACACGAGCGCCTGAATACCTTCTGAAAGTCCACAACCACGAGCTAATTAGTGGTACAACAGAAATGAAATAATCTGTGCAGGAGCGTGCTGTTAGCTGAGGCTCAACCTGTTGGAGAAACATCAAGTAGATAGCACCAAGTGTACCACTGTCTGCCTCCAGGAGCTAGCCAGTCTCCATAAAGGAAACACACCTAACTACAGGAGAAAGCGAAATAAAAGTTAGAGAGCATAAAAGAGTCTAGATTACGCCTTTTTCACGGAACTGAAAATTAAGCCTGCAGCGCATTTTACTTCACCCAGAAGGAGGCGCTGTAGAGATCACACAGCAGTGACACGTCTGAAAGAACAAGCATTTGCAATGCACCGGGTCTCGCATTTCTCCGAGTTAGAGCTATTAGCAGTTGTAAACTCCCAACCGGACTTTTCTTGCCTCATTTAATTTCTATGTGTGCTACAGTTCACATATAGTGAAACCTATCGGCAAAAGTGCAATTATTTACGATGTCATGCAAAGCGTTCGACTTCTGCCAAGCGAGATCGTGCTGCGAAAAAAGAGAAAAAGTAGTCCACAAAACGGACGGAAAACAGCGAGCCTCGTATGTTTTCAGTACTTGGTCGCTGCACTTGAAGATGGCTTAACACCGGAAAAGGCATGATGTAGGCATGCCTTCCACTAATGAAAGCAAGCAGATTTTAAAAGGCAAGCCCACGAACCGATGAAAGACAGTGACGTGATATGGACAGGGCTCCGAGCCCTTTTCTAACTACTACAGCGTCTCGCAAGCGATACGCATGCGCAAGCTCATGCTAGCGCAGGCTCGACCCTAAAAAATGCCTACCCCTAAGCCCTTCACTTCACATCCCCTTCTCCCATTCGAAGGCACGTCAGCTTCTGCCCTTGACCCTCTAGTTGCTAGTTTTAGGCCTTAAGGCCCAACTATACACCTGATACAAAGGGAAATAATGATGCTTGCACAACTTAACCTGATAAACCACAGAAATTGTAGAAATGGAATGGCTGGACCTACTCACATAAGATTTAAATAGCTATAAAATACTTTTTACTGCCACCCAAACCACAATGACAAAATAATAATTTACAATAGCTTCCTTATATAATTGGACACAAGTCAATCAACCACCATGACCGAGCCAACCTACAAGTCCAATAATATTAGGATATTTCTATGGGAAAAATCTCAGAACCCCCAAGCAAATATGAACGGTGTATGATTAAGGTATGTGTTCAAACACATAATCAACCAATAACTGAATGAATGTACAGCTGAATCTGGAAAATAATTAATAAAAGCTCAAGGCCAGCATCATTTCTACACACCATATTAAGTATCCTCCACAGAATAATGTGGTCCCCAGACAGACTACACCAAACAGGATAAGGACAGACTGACAGATGTCAAGCAAAGGGAGCCATAATATAACTCATGTCTCTTTCATACCCCAAACTGCAACATTATTCAATAAGCATCGCTGATAAGTGCTAGAAATTGTCATCCCTAATTATAAAAACTCATTTACAAATGATGTAGCTCCTAGACACTCTATTATTATTGTACTTTATAAAATAACAAACGCAAGTAAACCCCCTCACCCCCCAAAAGTTATTGAAGTGTGGAACTATGCTTGCCACTCCCATAAGCTTGAATTTAAAGTACCACCTCTTTAGGCCTCTAGGTATAGCGGAAGCTACTCCTGATAAGCTTGATGGAATACTTCAAAAGAAAACCACCTAACCCAGTGTCCAGAAAGGATTGCCACAGAGAGCACAGAAAAAATAATAATAGATATGCATATTAACCTGCCACAAGGCAACACAAACATACATAGCTCCCTTCCCCATCTTTACAATCTTGCTCCTCACTCATGAACCCATAGCCCACAGTACCTCCCTGTAGATCATGTTCAATATGTTACTCACCGTTTGCCACCTCCATCCCTGTACCATCATTGCTCATGTCAAGTATTGTTCTGCCTACAGATGTTCATTTTGTCAACTAACCAATGTTTTTTAGTCAATAAAATATTAGTCTTAAAAATCTTTAAATACGTGTCGTTCAAGGAGAGTGAGGCCTTTGAAAGCTTGGAGCCTGTGGCATAATGCCCTCTTTTCTTGATGGCGCTGTCTTATTGGTTAATACACTCTTGATAGTTTTCTGTCAATGTGTTTTAGTCTGTTCACAGACTGGGATCTCAAGTTATTCCCTACCAGGTGTGTACATTTTACACCACCCTATTCATTCTTTATATTCTGGTGCTTCTCATTTTGCTTTTTTGTTTTCAAACGTAGCACCACATAAGTGAGAATGCCAAGTAAAGCCGAGTATCTGACGAGCTTCTCACAAATGACTTGGAGTAACTTAACATTGTCCACAAAAGTGTAACTGCCCATTGATGTCCGGGTGGTCACAGCGTATTCTAATAAGGAGAATTTTCTAGCCCTCACAAAGAACAACTGAGTAAATGATAAGCATGCAGCTGATGTGAGTTTTATGAAATCTGCACCCTCAGAAACAGTGTGAATGTATTTATTGGGTCCGACTTGACAGAGCTTCAGCTCTCTCCCAGAGCTCTTGTAAGGTGGGAAAACAAGAAAAGCTCTTCTTGCAAAATGCAGATTTGCAAGAGGTTTGATTGGTTACTGGGCTACTTCTTGAATTTCTCTGGCATCGTGTGATTGAATGTTGTACCCTAGCATACAGCATCTCCATTGTATTGCATTATACTGCAGAATTTGCACAGCGTTTGAAACTCCTTCCTAGGCTGCAAATCACTTCCGGATGGACAGGTAAGAGCCGACCCCGTTTGTTGTGGTAGAATATGGGCTTGTATCGCGGTCTGTGTCAGAAGCGTTGAGTATAATCTGTGAGATCAGGGTGAATGCTCCAATCGTGTCTTGGTGAACCTATGGCTGCACTCAAACATGGAGTGGACAAAGAGATCTACAACAGACGGAGCTACACTTTATGGGTCACTACAGATGCATACATTAAATGTTTGAAAATGAATGTAAGTAATTCGAAGAAGACAGTGACAAGCTAACCTGTTAATGCAGTTGTTTGGCTTTGTGGTTGTGTCAGGTGTGAGCTGCATCTAAGCAGCATTCACAATTTCAGAGAATAGTTTATAATAGCCGGGTTTTGATAGGGAGATCCCAGCAAGTAGCGTATATGATTCCAGCACCCCATACACCAAAATTTGACTAACTCCTAAAGAGGCCCTTAGAATCAAGTGCTGCTGATCACACCTGTCCAAAACAGAAGAAACACCCAGAGGGCCCTGCAATACGTTGTGGATACATACTTTGCATTAACTTCTGCCAAGCCTGCATGCAGGGTCAATATGTGGACACAGTGTTGACCAAGGTTTCTCTCAAATCCTAGAAGGAGACCCAGAAAGCTGCTTTTCTTTACTCTTACAATAAGAAAATCATTAAAGGACTCAGTTAGAATCTGGCATGCCGGCTGGCAAACACCTGGGGTTGGTGGAGGCACCGCCTCTGCCATCCTAGCCACAAAACGGCCAACATAATGTGAGAAACTCACTGTGTCAAAAGGGTTTCTTCATCAAAAGTGCTTCTGCCAACATGGCCGCAGCACTTCTGGCACAACAATCAGCAGCAAGGCTGCATGGTTGAACATTTGACATTTTTTACATTTTTAAAAGACAAATCCCCAAATAAGCATTGTTTTTTGGAAATCGTAAAGCCATTCCTCATAATAGCTGGAAGGTATTTTTTTCAGCTTGTTAGGAACTTCTTCCAGGGTAAAAACCTGGCTCTGCCGATCCACACAACAGACTGTCTCAGGCCACAAAGGGTTACTGTATCATGGTTTATGGTTCAACTTCCACCCAGACTGCTGACCTGCACAGTGAGTGTTCCGTAACTGAAAACAGTATGAAGTAATAGTATGTAAGCTTAGCACACCATGTACCAGATGAGTGATGCAACGCACTGCCTGGCCTTAAAAAAAAACTATGATTTTCACCAACACAGCTACTGATATTTTAATAGCGAAGAGGTCTTACTCGTTTGAGATTTTAAGGAGCTGTGTGGTTTTAGTCAGAGATTATTAACATGGTTCCGGAGGTGGTGGCTGGCTCCGGTGGTGTGTCATGTTGCCCTCCCCACTGAACCAAGGCTATCGGTACTCCTTGTACAGTGGGAGTTCTTTCTATGAGGCAGCAGGACTCCGTGCACTGCAGGAAGAGGTCGTCAGCTTCAGCACTTTCTCCCTCCATCTCCCCTGCCTTACACGGTTTAGTGTGTAGCATGTTTGCATTGCACAGTGTAGTCCAAAGAAAGGAAAAGCAACATGCTCATGTCTGTATCCTGCGTTCATCTGCAGCTGAGTGTCAGTCACAAGGCAATTGTGAGTCACGCTGGTGCAGTACTTCATAACACAGAAATTGACAAGAGAAAGCATTTTACCTACTTATTGCATTTGCATACTCATTTTCTGATACAGCCAAATAAAATACATTTTGAAACCCTGGAAGATGTTAAAAAGGAACATTATTTTCCGCTGAATATGTCACAGTGAGGAAAGCTTGAAATAGTCAAAATGATGCTCACCTCCAAATTCATATATTCCATCACTACGTTCCCTATCTCATTGACCCAATCATTCTTCATCGAAGTTAACAAAGCGCAAATGAAGTTATGTGGAAAGGTAACACTCAAGAACATCAATACACCAACTACAAAAAAGACGCTAGTTGGACAAGACACTTTTCTGAACTTTTATCTTTCTCAAGATGCCCTTAGGAATAACATAGGCCTTAGAACAGCAAAACAAATCCTATGGACTATGACACGCCACCTTGGGGTGAACTTAAAGCCCCCTTAACTGAAGCTATAGCTCTAACAGACTTCTCTTCCGCCAGCAACTAGAAACTACTGCATTCCCCATATTTTGTCACAAACACAAAAAAGAATCGTAAAGAAATATACAAAAATGCAATGTTTAATAAAAGAAGAATATCTTAGCAGCAGCATTGTGTGTAGCAAAGAGTTGAACACAGAAATGCAGGAACTCCGGGTTTCATGATGGCCAATCGGTCACTGGAAGAACAATCAGACACCGTGCTCATCTCACTATTCCAAACCATAAAAAAGATAAAAAGTAGTCCACAAACCGGATGGAAAACAGCGAGCCTCGCATGTTTCCAGTACTTGGTCGCTGCGCTCGAGGAGGGCTAGCGACCGGAAAAGGCATGACGTATGCATGCCTTAAACTAATGAAAGCAAGATGATTTTAACAGGCAAGCCAAACAAACCAATGAAAGACACTGACGTGACATGGATGGGGCTCCGAGCTTTTTTGTAACTACTAAAGCGTCTCGCAGGCGAAACGCATGCGCAAGTGCATGCGACGCAGACTCGACCCTAAAAATGGATGCGAGTTATTGAATACCGCCTCTAAACTTAAGAGCATCCCCACCTCTTTTAGCAAGACACAGGATGGAGGGCTGCTCTAGGAAGCACAAACCCTATGCTGTTGCCATCCGCAGTAAGCCTCATGGAGACTGTGATTCAAAAATAACGACTAGGACATTTCATAAAGTCACAGGGACCGCAGCACAAGTCAGGGGTGTGGAAGGTGGGCCCTTGGAAGAGTTTGGTAGTTAACTATCTTGTTTAATCAGTATGTTCACTTTGTTTTTTGTGGTACTGAGGTGCATGGGAACTTCGCACAAAAAACATGCTCATATGTTCAATAAAATGAATGTCTAATACTTATTCAGACCTACATGACCTGCACACATAGAAGACAGCAGTTGTTTTAAAGACGCTAAGGAGGAAAAGAATAGAATGCTTAATACTTCTCTGAAAGGGTCCACCTAGTGAAGCGAACATTCACTTTACCCGAGTTAACAATCGCCAAGAATATGCATTGTTATTGGTGTTTTTTTATAGAGCGCTAATCACAGGGGTGTAACTTCAAGGGAGCGCAGGGTACAGGTGCTTTCAGTCTGATATGATGCAGTGTCTGTTGGATTTCACCAGAAAGCTTTTACACACACGGACAAAAACACACACACACACACACACACACACACACACACACTCTCTCTCTGTTTGGAAAGACTTAAAAAATGTTGCCTATTTCACAAAATAATGTGCTTTCTCTCACTTAGTACCCCTACCAAACTGCATTCCTGTCCCTTTCTGCTGCTCCTTAGGCCCCCACTTATGCACCCTGCTTGTCATAAAAAGTATCTTAACATTATGTGCCAGCGTGATAGTTGGGAAATCAGAAGCTCACCCCCCCAAATCTTATTGACCAAGCTACACCCCTGGCTAATCACCTGTGAGGGTATCAAGGCGCTCTGTAGCAGGTCTCTGACACCAGACTTGATGGTTTCCTTAAAAAGCCAGGGCTTCAACTTCTTGTGAATGTCAGGAAGAGAGGAGGAGGCTCTGATCTGTTGTGGGAGGCCATTCCAGGCTTTAAGGGCCAGGTATGAGAAGGCGCACCCTCATGCGCTGCTTTTATGTTTGCATGGGGTGTATGTTAGTGAAAGACCGGCAAAGTGGAATAGTCTGGAAGGCTGGTGGAATTAAATGCAGCTGTTCAGGTAGGCAGGGTCAGTGATGTGGAGCGCTTTCTAAGTGTGGGTGAAGAGTTTAAGGTGCATGCTTGTGTGTAGAGAACCAGAGGAGTTCCCTGAGGTGTGGTGTGATGTGGACTTGCTGTGGGAGGTTGAGGACTAGTCTGGCTGCTGTGTTTTGGCTTTCCCTACTGTTTGATAGGCTGAAGTGCGAATAAGAAATCTACTTTACTTACTACTGCATACATCAAAGTTGGATTAGTAAATATAACTTCTCCGAAGTCCAATAATTTTCCTACTGTTTAGAGATGGAAGTACAGATCTCTCTGTATCTCATACTTTGACATTTCAGACTTTGAGCTGCATGGCGTTACTCTAGATTTTTCAAACCACGCAGGGTCACACAAACTGCCCATGCATGACTTGATAAATCTAACTTAGTAGTTGTGTCGCCCCCTCTGTGTGGCGCAAGGACAACACAGCCACTTGACAAATATACACCTCAGGTTTTGTTGGTTAATATATGTGGGTGGAGGCTGATTGGTGTGTGTCTTTCTCCACAGGGCCCTGCACCCTTGCTATCTTGTTCATGATAAAGAAAATCCAGTTGTAGTGCTGGTCAATGATACAATGTCTCCTGCTTATCTTTCACCACTTTGCACTTCCTCCCTACCTCATTTCTTCATTTTCATGAAGGAAACTTCTTTGGCAGGGAGAAAAGTGACTGGCATATGAAACTTGCATCTCATTCCGTGATTGGTGATATCATTCACACAATGTATCGAAAGTCTCAAGGGGCAGACAGGAGCCAATATCCTATGTCTTATTACAATATGTAAATTCATTATTTCATATAATCAGCACCACAAGCCCTTAGGTGTTGACAAAACACCTACTTATTTTTTTACCTGTTGCCTGGTCTATTTTGCTTTGCTGGGCATTCATTTGCAAATCCATGAATTTGCTGTGGATCCATGCTCTCCACCTGGCTCCTTATTATGTTCTTACTCCTTGGTGCCCCTTTTAGTTAAACTTTCTATTGTTTGTAAACTACAATGACTGGATGTCAGCATGGTACCATCAGTCCTTCCTTGTTTTGTTTCTCCATCCATCCCCTCTGTGGTGCATGAAACAACAGAAGCAATTTGATGAATTGTTGAAATAAGGCTGGGGCCCAAATTTATTTTAGGATTGTGTTGCCCTTGCATCATGCAGAGTGATGCAAGGGCAATGGTCAGATTTACCAAGCCACGCAAGGACACTTTGGGTGGCCCTGTCTTGCTTTGTAAATCTGGAGTAGCTGCCTTGTATTACTCTGTGTCGGTAAGAGGTTACATGGGTGGAGAGTGGGTGTTCCCATGCATCCACCCATGTATTTTGGCCCATTCCCAGATTTGCCAAGACAGGTAAGTCCACAAATGTGTCAAAATGGTATGCCTTCCAAATAGAGGAGCAATGGGAAGAAATATCTTTATTTCACCTCGTTTTTTTCCTCCAAGTATGCTGCATTTTGCAGCACACTTAGAAAGAGGAAAACACATCTAAGGATTGTTTTTGTGCAGGAAGGAGTTAGTTCCTGCACATACACAATGCTGCCTGCAACATAGGCACCCCTGCACCATGACACAATGGTGCCTGAGTTGGCACCAGGCTGTATACAGTGTTCCAACGCAGAGAGAAAGACAGGAATGCACCATAGGTTAGTAAATATTAAGCATTCATGCACTCTCCATTTAATGCATGCATTTAGTTGTGCCAAATAATTATAAATTTACCCCTGGATTTCCAAAGGTTACAGGCGTGGTTGTGCAGTGCTCCACGATTTTGGGATTCCCCAGTGGTCTTTTGTAATGGTTAGTAAATCAACACAATGTTTAGGATGGCTTTACTACACTCGCACAAAATTATCCGCATGTGAAGCTCTGAGGTTCTTGCAGGCCGTTTACAGGTACAGCGAGAATGTGTGTTCAGATTAAAAATTCAAAACTTCAGTAAAGTCCAAATATAATAGAAGGAAACTCAAGCCACAATTCTAACCATTCCGCACCAACTAACGTATTCACACACCCCTCCCCCACACCCTTTCTGGAGAGGCCATTCTGTAAGTGTTTGGTTTAAAATCCAGATCTTGAAATGTTAACATACAAAGGCGTGAAACTTCACACGTCTCACATTTCATAAACCCCAGAGAGGACCATTGAGGCTGTGGTTGTGAACTTTCGGTGAACCCTGACTCATTTTTACCATGTTAAAAAAGTATTCTATTAATTTGTTGAATATGTGAGCATTTATTTAAAAGTGCTATCTTGGACAAACATCTGGGGATCATCACATTGGAACATGGGGTCATAAGAAAATAGCTGTAATGCAACAGATGGTGAAATACTGACAAATCTGTGTGTTATGGTTGTACGTGTTTGCATTTTTGGGCCTGGCTTGCCTGGGCAGCTGTCGAACAGACCCAGTGCCGGATTACCAAATCGGCAAAATAGGCGCCAGCCTACAGGCCCCACTCCTTTTATAGTCCCGTGACAATGGATCACAATAATACTGATATGATCTTGACAGAAAGTTATAATAAAGCTTTCTTAAATTGTGTCTAAAAGATGGAAACAAATGAATCAACTCAAAGAAACAAAAACTTTACATTAAAGACTCTATAGAGAAAATACCGTATTAATGCAATGTACCCATTAACAACTAAAAGTACATAAACCATAGACATCAGATTCACATAACAGTTTGTCTTTTAAATCAGTTTGTAAAAGAATTTTGTGCAAGCTGCCTACTGTAATTTTAGTTCTGTGTAATAAAATGGGTTTATTCAAATTGTTGGATGGGAAAATGAAAAATGTATTAGGAGATGATTTGGGAGCAGCAGAAATTTTGACTGCCTAGGGGCCTCCACACGGTTTAATCTGGCACTGAGCAGATCTAGTGTTACACACTGTTAAAAATATACATGGAGTGGGCATCCGCTCTACCAAGGAGTTTTTCTCTCTCAGGTCCTGCTATTGGCTGTTTGGTGTATAATTCTACGTCCTCTGGAGTTCTTGCATTGGATTGAAAAAAACACTTTTCTGCATCTCAAAAGCCCACTGAGCCATTATTTTCCACATTTCCATCCACTGTTGCAGGGGGTTTAAATGTTTTAGCCTGGATTGAAAATGCAAGCCAGAATTTTTTGCTTTGCAGGCGCTTGTTTTTTAAGGTATGAAAACCAGAAGAGGAAATGACAGTGCTAGAATTCTTTGCAGCTGATTCTGACTTTGGTGCCTATTGGAAAACAATGGTTCAACATGCAGTGATTGCACAGTATTAACATGTAAAAGAAAGCATAATTGGATTTCTCTGAACAAACAATTGTTGCAGATATGTGCAGGCAAACATTTGCAATGGTGACTGTGTTAATTCTGGTAGTGTAACATAGGGACATTTGTGAATGCTCAATTTAATATTCCTGTGACACATAGGGATTTCACACGGCATAAAATAGACACGAGTGATTCCATTGAATAAATTACATTGTTTAGAACTAGGATTAATTATAAAAACTGAAACAACAGAGCAGGCGAGATGAGACATTACAAATGTAGTTAATTAATCTTGCTTTCTGATTTTAATAACACTGCTTTTTGTACACTGCTTCCTCAGGTCATTCCCACGGTCTACAAAGGAGAGGCTGTTTGTCCCACCACAGACAACTGTGTTTGTGATATGCACATGGTGGTAATTCCCTACACCATGGTCTCCCACGCTCCACTCTAGAATCCCTTAGGGGCATCCTGCTTGATGCAGTATATGTTATCTAAAAAAGCTTTTGACAATATTGTTCCTATAAAGTACAGTTCGACTCGTCCTACCTGGGCCTGTGTCTCATGGTATACATTGGAGCTTAGTCAGGACAAAGCTGTCTGTAAAAGTTTAGAAAGACGCTGGTGAAAAACTGGTTCACACAGTGACAAAGTTTCCTTTTGATCAAGATTTACCTCTTATCCTAAGAATATTAGAGCAGCCAGAAAAGCTCACATAATTTCTCAGATAGAGCTATCCAGGAATTCTTCCAAAGCTCTCTTCAAAATCCTTAATGATTTTGTGAACCCTGCTGCTTGTGCTCAAGCTATTCCTGCTTCCAAGGGACTTTGCAATGCTTTATCTGAATTTTTAGAGAATAAAGTCAACCTAATTTACTCAAAATTCACTTTGTCCACAGCACCCTTCTGGGAGACTTTGGCTCTTAACACCCACTGTCAAAATGATAACTGCTCATTGGAAAAGTTTGCTTATTTCTCTCTCCAGCAGATCCAACAAGCTTTAGCTGAGGCCAAGTTGGGTTCACCTTTGGACTCTTGCCCCTCTGGATTACGGTTCTTCTCTTGCACCAGTTGGCCCCATGGTGAGGACATTGTTTAATCTATGACTCTGGCAGCATTCTTCGTGCGTAGAAGACAGCTCTGGTTATCCCCACTCAAAAAAAGGCTAATGTCAACCCTATGAATCTATCTAATTACCAGCCTATATCCCTGCTCCCACTTCTGGGTAAGTCTTTAGAGAGCCTAATAAACTCCCAACTCTCAGCCTGTTTAGAGTCCAATGAAATCCTCAAGCCCTCTCAGTCTGGAGTCAGGGCTGCTCATAGTACAGAGACAGCCCTGGTTACTGTGACAGACTTCATTAGACTCTCCTTGGATAAAGGCACTCCGACTATGCTTGTCTTATTAGACTTTTCAGCTGCCTTTGACACCCTGCCCCATCCCAAATTGATTCAAAGACCATTTGAGATTAGTATGTCAGGGTGTGCCTTGAAATGGTTCCAAGATTTTCTCAGCAATAGGTTGCAGAACATTTCAATAGGCCCTTTTCAGTGTCCTTCTATTTCTATTGACAAGGGTGTACTCCAGGGCTCCAGTCTTAGCCCTACTTTATTTAACATATATGTAGCCTCCCTTGCTGATATTGTCAGATTGTTGAAATAGGGTCTTTAGTTGGCACAGCCCTATTCATTTACAAGTGTCAGCTCCTCCTACCACTCTAGCTCCGGAAGACGCATCAGGATATGGAGGGCACTCCTCAGCACCAGTTGTGTGACTGTGTAGAGTGAATTCACAAACAGCCCAACTGTCATCCTGACCCAGATGTGTATTCCACATACAGGCAGAGGCACAGAATGGTTAAGCAAGACAATGCTCACTTTCTGAAAGTGGCATTTTCAAACTTACAATTTAAAAAGCAACTTCACCAAAAGATGTACTTTTAAATTGTGAGTTCAGAGACCCCAAACTCCCATATCTCTATCCACTCCCAATGGGAAATTACACTTAAAATATATTTCAAGGCAATCCCCCTGTAACCCTATGGGAGAGATAGTCCTTGCAATAGTAAAAAAATAAATTTAGCAGTATTTCAACATTAGGACATATAAAACACACCAGCACCCCCCTATCTTTTAAATGCACTGCACCCTGCCCATGGGGCTGCTTTGGGTGACTTACATGTAGAAAAAGTGAAGGTTTGGGCCTGGCAAGTGGGTACACTTGCCAGGTCGAAATGACAGTTTGAAACTGCACACACAGACACTGCAGTGGCAGGTCTGACATGTTTACAGGGCTACTCATGTGGGTGGCACAATCAGTGCTGCAGGACCACTAGTAGCATTTGATTTACAGGCCCTGGGAACACATAGTGCATTTTACTAGGGATTTATTAGTAAATCAAAAATGCCAATCATGGATAAACCAATCGCCAATACATTTTAGACAGAGAGCATCTGCACTTTAGCACTGGTTAGCAGTGGTAAAGTGACCAGAGTCCTAAAGCCAACAAAAGCAGGAAAATAAAAGTAGGAGGAAGAGGGCAAACTTTTTGGGGATAACCTTCCAAAAAGGGTCAGGTCCAACACACAGCCTTTGGGTTCTGCATAATTGTGTATGCTGATGACACACAGCTGATGATCTTCTTTGACAAGAACCTGCAGATCACCAATAAGTCATTTTCCAACGGCTTGAAGGTTATTGCTGATTGGATGGCTATCAACTGCCTTCAGTTGAACAATAAGAAAACTGGGATCATGCTATTCAACAATTCCCAGCAATTTTGACTGTCGGACTGATGGCTGACTGACCTGGGTCCAGCCCCACACCCAAGCTGGTAGTCAAAAAACGTAGGTCTAAAAGTTTACCACTGTTAGACCTGACAGCCTTAGGGTGACCTTCCCCCAACTTTTTGCCTGCCTCCCACCATTTTTCCAATCTCCTTTTTGCTGGTTTTAGGACTCTGCACGTTACCACTTCTGACCAGTGCTAAAGTGCTTGTGCTCTCTCACCTAAACATGATAACATTGGCTCATACCCAATTGGCATATTTGATTTACCTGTAAGTCCCTAGTAAAGTGCACTAGATGTGCCCAAGACCTGTAAATTAAATGCTACCAGTGATGCAGCACTGATTGTGCCACCCACATAAGAAGCCCCTTAATCATGTCTCAGGTCTGCCATTGCTAGGCCCGTGTGTGCAGTTTCACTGCCACTTCGACTTGGTATCTAAAACTACATGCCAAGACTTAATTTCCCCTTTTCTTCCATATGTGTCACCCCTAAAGTAGACCCTAGCTAACCCACAGGGCAGGGTGCCATGTAAGTAGAAGGCAGTACATGTACTTATAAGTTTTACATGTCCTGGCCGTGAAAAACTCCTAAAGTCATTTTCCATTAGTGTGAAGCCTTCTCCTCTCCTAGTGAGAAGGAAAATCAAATGAAATATCAAACTTCTTTGTAATGAACTGCTGGCCCTTGTCACAGTTAAATTGTTGAACTCTTGACTGAACTTTTCACACTGTGACCTATTGAACATTTTACTATGTTTTGATGAACACACAACTGCTTCTGCTGTTCTCTGCCTGCCTCGGACCCTGTGAGACCAAAGGTTCGGCAGGTGTAGGGCTGTTTGGAATGTAGTTTGGACCAGATAAAACAAATAACAGGGTCTGGGGTTTCTTAAGGTTCAATGGAAAATGCCATAGCCCACCTCTCTGTTACTCTTGTTCCTAAGATATATGTGATTGATGATCTGAACTGTCTTCTTTAACATTCCTACCAAACATAAGTAACCTGCGAAAAATGTGTAAATATGAGCTCCACGAAGCACTCTGTATGACATGCTCTTGGACCTATGCTGAGTGCGTTACACAGCATTGTAAAGTGCAATAAACCTATGATGCTTTTTAACAGACACCTTGCCTGTGGTTGATTGGCTAGCCCCCAGGTTGAGACGTCGAGACTCTGATTATATTCAGGGTCAGTTTTGCAACAATTCACTGGTATCCGAATTTGGAATTGCCTGGGGCACTGTCTGCAGTGGCCGCCATGACGGGAACAGACAAAGGCCAGCAAGTCCGCAGTTTGTGTGGGGTCTCTTCCTGCCCCGTCGACCCGCCGGGGCCAGCCGTAATCTCCTCTCCTCTGTGCACTGGAGAGTGAAGAGTGGGAGCTGTAAAAGAGGGACAGAACAGAAGATGAAATAAGGGGGTGGACATTTTCTTGTCCTGCCGGTAACACTCCAGTGGCATATATGTGCAAGCACTTTTCCCTACTTTTTGGGAACAGGGGGATTATCACAGAAAAAGTTGATAACATTGTCTCAGGTCTGGATCAGTTATATAGTTGATAAGCCTGGGTTACAATTTCCTGAGGATAGAACATTTGATCTAGATAGATTGAGGTATCTGCGGGGCTTCTTGGAAGTGCCCCTTCCAGGGCAAATGGACTATTTTTATTTGTGGTACAATGCGGCTTCATGCAGACATGATAAATCTGTTATTGCTTGCTTTCAGGACACTAACAAAAAGCTTGAAACAAAATTGTAGCAATGCAAACAAGAGACTAAAGGGATTGAGAGGAATGTCAGATCACCTTCATGAGTTGACCTTGCAAGCCCCTGTTAAAGAGAAGGAAACAAGACCACCCCATACAATGAGGACGTAGTGGACTCCTACACAGGAATTTGGCCCATCCTGCACAAATTCCAGCACATGTAGTAGGGGGCCAATTGAATGCTCCGCCAGCAACCAACTCAGCAACCTGGGGGGGGGGGGCCTCAGAGGAAGATGAGGTACATTATGTGGGAATGGAGGAAAGAAAGGGAGGATGAAGGGATCTTGGATACCGGGAATGAGGGATTGACTCTGAGGAACAGGACGTTGCCAGTAAAAGAGAAAGACTCATTGGAAAGTGTGGTCAAGCCAGTAAATCTAGTATCGCTTAGGGCATACCCACTGGCAGCTGAAGGGGGGTGCACCATGCTAGTTCATGTTCCATGGACCACTTCTTACCTCATTCACTATCAGCAAACGTTCCCCAAGTCGGGGGGACTCGTGATTTCTTCAGGCGATTTCAGACAATTTGCAACACACACAACCCAAATTGGGCAGATGTTGAAATGATGTTAGACACTTTTCTTACTCCAGCTGAGAAGCGAGCAGTGGTTGCCCAAACAGTTAAGGCTCATGACACTGATAATAGTACACAGGTGTGGCCCGTACAGGACCCCCTATGGGACATACAAGCAACAGACAGTGCCCAGTTATGCACCTTCAACAATGCCAGGAGGGCCCACAAACAGGCAATGGAAGAGGTGGGAAAGTGACAAGTAAATTGGATTAGAGTTGAATCATGTATTCAGGGGGTAAATGAATACCCAGCAGATTTTGCTTCTAGAGTAGTGGATACCTTTAGAGCACACAGGGAAGTAAATCTGGACTCCGTGGATTCTGCCCCTTTAGTGGTCAGAGTCTATGTCAAAAATTCACTTCCTTACATTAGAGGTTGCACTGAGTGAATTAGTGTGGAGTGGCACGGTATGGGGCTCCTGCAGCTCATTGCCATAACAGCTCATCTGTGGCAGAGAATGCAGGGAGATAAGTTGAAGGAGGAGTATAAGAATGGTAAGGTCTGCCGTTCTGATACCCCTGCCCTACTTACTGAGCTTGCTGAGCGGGGCCACAAAGCACCACTCTCCAAGCTTCAGATTTGCCTTTTCAAGGTCATATATCTAGGTTATGTCATTTCCTATGCTTCCACCTCCGTGACCCCTAACTGCATGCAAGCAGTGCTTGCCATTCCCAAGCCTGTCTGCAAGGGGCAAGTGCACCATTTTCTAGTTGCTGCTGGATATTGTCAGGTGTGCATCCCAAATTTTACTCTGATTGCTAAACCACTGTTTGAGCTCATCGCTGACAGAACCCCAGACCCACTATGATGGACCTCTTTAGGGGAGGAGGCCTTTACTGCTCTCAAGCAAGCCCTAGCCTCTGCCCTTGCTCTGGGTCAGCCTGATTACAAAAAGCCATTCACATAGTACTGCCGTGAGCGCCAGGAAGTGGCCTCTGGTGTCCTTACACAGCCCTTTTCGGATAAACAAAGACCAGTGGGCTACTATTCTGCCCTCCTGGACCCTGTGACCCAGGGCATGCCACAGTGCCTTCGTGCAGTCGCTTCAGCAGCCACCCTTGTGGAGCGAGTGACTGATACTGTCCTGGGACATCCATTGACTCTTGTAGTGCCACATGCAGTTGCAGCACTGCTCCTCTGCTCCTCTGCTCTAGTACCCAGCATCTCTGAGTCCACCGCCAAACCCACTATGAACAGGTTCTTTTTGGAGACACAAACCTCACAATAGTTAGGTGTACCACCCTCAACTCTGCCACTCTTCTCCCTGCTGCGGAAGGTGGAGAGCCTCATGATTGCACCCAAGTCATGGCCATCACTACCACTCCACGTCCAGACCACACTGACACACCGATGATGGTTCTGCTTTGTGGGACTAGTTTGGTGTGTTTTGCGTTGGATACGCGGTGTGTTCACAATCCGGTACACTGGAGGCTGATGCTCTCCCACAACCCCACAGTGCTCAAGTTGCAGTACTGGTTGCTCTAACTAAGGCATGCGAGTTGTCTGCTGCAACTGAGGTCACAATTTACACTGATTCACAGTACGCTTGTAATGTCTATCATGCTACTGGTCAACTATGGAAGATGATAGGGTTTATCATGACCTCTGGTTCCACTATTTCTCATGCTGTAGTAATTAAAGCTCTGCTGGGTGCTATTCATCGCCCCAAAGAAATTGCAATTGTCCACTGTTATGCCCACAATCGAGAACAGTCAGATGTAGCCCATGGTAATGATCGAGCAGATGGCGCTGCACGCCATGTTGCATTGCAGAGGACTGCTGCCCCTTTCCCTTACTTAGGTGCTTTGCAGAAAGCCCTATCTCATTCTGTCTCTGATCTGCTTGCAATTCAACAGAAGGTGAATAATGAACAGATAGCGAAGGAAGTGACCTGCAACTGCATCACATGTAGGATGAATAACCCAGGAGGGGCACTGAGACAGCAAGGGGAGGGAGCAAGGCAGTGGGCAGAATGGCCAATGGAGCCTAGTCGGATTAACTTTATGGACCTACTACCCTCACAAGGCTACAAACATGTAGTATTAATGGTGGATAAAATATTGGGGTGGCCCGAGGCCTCTCCATGCAGGAAAGTGGATGCAATAACTATGGCAAAAAAGCACATGTTTGAAGTCATACCCCATTTCGGGGTACCAGAATCTATAGATTCCGATAACGGCCCCCACTTTGTAGCATGTTTAAATACATTCTTAAATGTATAGGGATTTCTCAGAGTCTGCAAACTCCTTATCAACCCCAATCCTCAGGGGCGATTGAGAAAATGAACGGGCAAATGAAGAATAAACTGGCAAAAATGTATCAAGAGACAAGACTCCAATGGCCAGAAGCTCTCCCTGTGGTCCTTATGAACATTAAACTCAGCCCCAGTAAGAATCATAGGTTAACTCCTTAGGAAATCCTTTTTGCAAGACCATTCCAACACCCGGAACATATTAGACTTCCATATGTTTCTTTCATGGTTGGGAGGAGGATCTGGTGCAGTATTGCAGAAGGATGCAAAGGGCTCTGACCAAGCATCATGATGTTGCTAAAAGTGCTCAGAGACCTCTCCCTCTTGCAGTTCCTGCCCAGGAACTACAGCTGGGGGACCGGGTCTTCATGAGGAAGGTCAGACGTAAATACTGCCTCGAGCCAAGGTGGAGTGCACCCTTCCTAGTATTAACCTCCCACACTGCAGTCAAAGTGGATGCACGCTCAACCTGGATTCGTCAAACGCATGTTAAAAGGAGTCTAGCACCACCAGATGCTGTTTAGTGAAGTCTAGACAACAAAATCTCAAAGGGGGTGTTGGTCTGCATCTGCTGAAAACTAGACTGATGGGGACACCACACAACAGATCTGGGAAGCCGCCCCAGAAACAGATGACTACGGACCAGGACGAGAAGTAGATGACAGCAAATTAATTGCAAATCTCCTCCACCAGTACCTGGAGTAGTAAAGACTGAACATTCAATAGAACTTGCTATACCAATACTTATGCATTTGTTTTGTCTCTTTCATATTTACAGATATAACGAAGTATAACCAAAATGAGGTGGCAGGAATGTGTTGCTCTGATGAGCTTGATGGTTACCTATGTTCCCCCCTTGTTGCTGAAGCCAGCATTGCACTCCTTGATCAAGATTCATGAGCAGGTTGCCAAAATTCTGAGTCTTAAGAACTGTTGGATCTGTCGACAACTGTCCAGGCATCCAGGGGACCCTATAGGGCTATATGTCACACCCATGGGTATGAGAATATAAAGAAGGAGATGTGTGCCATGTACCAGACGGCACCTGGACGTGTGCTGCAGGGTTAGATGGGAAGCAACCCCATTGTATCTTGAAATCTAATGTCCAGGCCCAGTATGAGTTGCCCCCCTCTCCAGGGGAAAACTCTACCCAAGACAAGTTCTCATTCTGCTTTCGACATCAGTCGCTGGGAAGCAACCCAGAGGCCCAGCTTCTGGGAAACTTGAGGAAGGATGAATGCCTCAACCTACTGGAGTTTGACGTAGTCACAGGGAACTGAGAGATGAAGGGGAAAGCATTACAGAGTACAAACCGGACCCTTGTGACTGGGTCACAGAGCATCAACTACAGAGTCCATTATTAGAACAAGACTATAGATGGAGATACTGTGCTTGTGGCCCCTGGGGCTCTGGGTTCAAGCACTACCCCTCCACAAATAGTCTCCAGACTCCTGGAGTTTCATCTCTGGACGGCCTGATGCTCATATTCTTCACTTTGGATGATTGTCACTGGCTTGAAAATAACCTGGAGAGACTACATGTGGTGTAGCAGCTTCCGTCATGATGTGCCAGAAGGGGTAGGCCTCCCCGCTAGAGAATAATATGAGATGGGCACCCAAGTGCAAGGTGGCATGTATTTTGTATGTGGTAATAGGGTCTATAAGGTGATCCCCAAGAACCGGGAGGGAACGTGCTCTCTAGGTTACACCAAATATCACAGTAGTGCGACGTGTGGCAGCTCATGAACCTCTGGGAAGCTTTGTACACTGCTACAAAAGAGGTACCCCTATACTATAGATAAGACAGAATGGGGGTCATTATAAGTTTGGCGGACGGAAAAGGCTGTCCACCAAATTTTCCCGCTGACTCAGCAGGAAACGACCTACAACATTGACGCTCGCTCATAATACAGCTGACGGCAATACTGTGATGCATATGGTGCACCAGGACCAGTTGCGATTTTGACTGTCTGCAAAGCAGTGAAAATCATGAAGGAGCTGGCCAGTGGGGCACCCTGAACCCTGTCTCCGCCAGCTTTTCCATGGTGGGACTACTGCCATGTAATTGCCGGCAGAGAAGGGACTCGTAATCCCCAGGGCACCGCTGCCCTGGCGGATGAGAACCACCAGCACAGCCAGCCCTCCAGTGGAGGAGAACTGGCAGCGGTCCGACCACCACCGCCGCCCTGGCAGTTTTAAGACCACCAGGGTCATAATGAGGCCCAATGTGTTTTATGTGATCCTCCTTATGTAAGTCCCTGGATTTGGGATATATGATCGAGAACAAGCTGTTGCTAACATTTCTGCAGAGTTGGCCATTGCCTTCAATGCCACCAGGGATGCTATTCAAGGACTGCAGGTGGAAATTAACTCTGTAGCTGCCATGACGGCGCAAAACAGATTTGTGCTTGATTTATTTACATCACAGCAGGGGGTCTGCGGAGTCATCAATGAAAGCTGTTGTTCCTATATCAACAGATCTGGAAACGTGGAGAACGACATCACTAGAATTTAGGGAGCTGTGGAAGCATTCACAAAGGGGAGCCAGTGAAACCTTGAGGGCCAAGATTTTTCATGGTTGTGGTCCTGGCTTCCCACAGGGTGGATAAAAAATGTGATGATAGCAATTATAGGCATTGTCATAGCCATCAACCTGGGATGTTGTTGCTCTTTGATACGGCAACTCTGCCAATAAGGTCTATTCCCTCTATCGTCAGGCATGATATTGCCACCAACAGAGCACGAGATGGCTTGGATGTATTGGAGGATGCAGGAGGACAAAGATCATGAAAGGCAAGAAATAAATGGATTGATGTCAATAAACGTGTAGTGTGTGAGCCATCAGGAGCATAGCCTCCTATGGAATTTAGAGGGAAAATCAAATGAAATATTAAACTCCTGTGTAATGAACTGTTGGACCCTGTTACAGTAAAAACTGTTGAACTCTTGAATGAACCTTTCAGACTGTGACCTATTGAACCTTTGACTACATTTTGATGACTACACACCTGCTTCTGCCTTTTCTGCCTGCCACGGGCCCTGTTGGACCAATGGTTTCGGCAGGTTGTAGGACTGTTTGGAATGTGGTTTAAATCAGATAAGACGAATTGCAGTCTCTGGGGTTGCTTAACGGTCATGGGAAAATGCCAGAGCCCATCTCTCTGTTACTCTCATTTCTAAAATATATCTGGTTGATGATCTGAACTGTCTTCTTGAGCAATCCTGCCCACCATATGTAACCTGCGAAAAATGTATAAATATGAGCTCCACAAAACACTCTGTGTGACACACTCTATGACCTATGCTGAGTGCGGTACACTGCATTGCACAATGCAATAAACCTATGACGCTTTTTAACAGAAACCTTGCCTGTCGATGATTTTCTAGCGCCCAGGTTGAGTAGGCGAGACTCTGATTGCACTCAGGGTCTGTTCCGTGACAATAGGCCAGCGTTAGAGGTTCCCGTATATGCTTTTAAATGGTAATTTCTGATCTGAGAGGAATATACTTGTTATATTTGGTATGGTTGTAATGGTAGTGAGAAATCCTACTTACTGGTGAAGTTGGATTCTACATTACTATTTCAGAAATGAACCTTTTAGAAACTAGGCATTTCTCTGCACATACTGCCATCTGTGCCTTAAAGCCTATCTCCAATCCACGTCTGGTCTGGCTGGTTGACAGCTCCCCTTTTGCATTCCACCCAGACATCCATAAACACTGGATACTCCACTGCATCTGCATTCATCTGCATACAGATGGGTTTCCCTGGGCAGGAAGGGTGGAGGGGCTCTCTCTTATACTTCAAAGGCCAGTGGCCTGCCCTCACACAATGGACTGATAACTCCCCACAGGGCTCCTGGCAGGCAGGGCTGGGTTGAAAGAGGAACTTGTGCATATCAAAACAACTCTTTGAAGTTTCCTCCACTTCAAAGGCACTTTCGGGTGTATATATGCTGGGTCTGTGACCCCACTAAATCAGACACTTCTGAACCTACAACTGGATTCTGTCAGAAGGACTACCTGGCTGCCCAAAGGACTCATCTGGACTGCTTTGCTGGAAGGACTGTTGGCCTGCTTATTGCACTGCTGCCTGCTGACCCTGACTCTGCTGGAAGGACTCTGCCTTCCTCCTCAAGTGCTCTCCAAGTGCTTGGATTGAGCTTGCCTCCTATTCAGAGGTCCCAGAGCTATGAAAGACTTCACTAACGAGAAGAAAATTGACACAGAGCCTGCAAAATTCAACGCAACTCCTGCCGGATTGAAGCAGCGCCTGCCTCACAGCTGACAAATCACTCTATTGCCTGCCTTTGATCAACGCATTCAGGGTTTTCCATACATCATTCCAGGGAGTTGAAATATCTCTGCATCGCAGTGATGGATCAAGGCTGAGCTCCTGGAAACTAACGCATCACCTTGCAGCATGGAAAGAAACATTGCATCACCTTTGCCGCACCAGGCATTGCTTTACTTTTCAATGCATCTCCTCCTCTGTGGCCCTTCTGAATCATTATTTTTGACACATCCCAGGTATACTGTGTGTTAAAAGGATGCAACCTCTGATTCTTAAGAATTGAGACTCATTGAAACCTTTCAAAAGTGATATCTTGACTTTTGCATATTGGATTTTTGTCATTTTGGTCTTATTGTATTCAGACAAAAATTATCTATTTCCCTAAACCAGTGTGTAGTACTTTTTGTGGTGTATTCACTGTGCTACTGTATGACTTATTGCACAAATACTTTACACATTGCCTTCTAAGTTAAGCCTGCCTGCTCTGTGCAAAGCTATCAGAGGATGCTCACAGGATAATTTGGGTTGTTTGACTTACCCTGAAAAGATTTGTGGTCCCTACTTGGACAGGGGGCATACCTCTGCCAGCTAGAGACCCAATTTCTAACAGCACTCTGAAAGACCATGTTGCCAATGTTAGTGGCAGTTGTTTGAACACCATGCGGCTCTCAGGGAAGGTTTTTCCCTTTCTTCCAACATCATCTAGGAAAACTTTAGTTCAGGCTTTGATTGTAAGCAAACTGGACCATGGCAATGCTCTTCTTGCTGCTGCCAGTGAAAATCTTTTAGCAAAATTGTAAGTGGTCCAAAATATGGCTACTCAGCTTGTTTGCAACCTCCCTGCCAGTGCTGCCTCTGAACCCTTACTGACAACCCTACAATGGAACACCATTAGGAAAAGGTATATTTTCAAAATTTGCTGTCTGGCTCACAAAGCTCAGATGGCAATGGCCCCTTTTATCTAGGCCAGAAGCTTAAATGCCACTGTCCCGCTAGAGAATTACATTCCAAGGACAAGTTCTTATTGTCAGTTCCCACATTCGTTTGACGAGAAGTGGGGTCCGATCTTTTACCTACCTGGCACCATTCTACTGGAACAACCTACCACTTCATGTTCGTTCCTGTTCTGATTTTATTAGGTTTAATAAATCTCTCAAGGCTGCACTGTTTTAGACTCGTGTCTGCGCCCTGACTGTTTCTATTTTTAGCATCGAGACTCCCACTGGAGATGATTTGTGCACTTTATATGTTATATTAAAATAACATATATATGAACATAACATCCAGGGTGATTGAAGAAATATGATCACATCATCAGACTGCAGACTAAGAATTGTAAAACAGACAAAAACTAGACAGCAGGTCTTTTCCATCCATGCGCATTGAATCTGGAAAAGCATTGCCATATCCATCAGGACTGTCCCAATGCTTATCCATTACAGAAAAGAGTTGAGAGAGAGTAGCTTACATAACCTATATTAAAATAAATGTTTATATCAATGTGTGATGATGCTGCATAGAAAACTATAATAATAACGAATTGCTTAAACGCGCACCTGAATTATGACCACGAAGAATGGCCACCAATGTATACGCAAACTAATAGTGATGAATAAAATGTTTATGTTATGTTCAATTACGCTTATATTAACATCCATACTGTTGAATCTGTATTGAAAATCTTTATAGGCCTTAAGTTAGCTTGAGCTGCAGTTTAGCTGCCTGGCTCTCATATTAAATGCATTTTTCTGTTTTTCCAGTGTGCTGACTCGCAAGGGGCCATGACCCTGCAAATGTTCTTTTTCTTCAAAACTTGGAAGATGAATGTAACCATGTTAAATCCGTTCCCAAGCGCATATTCGGTGCCTTGGTTTAAAAGTTATGAGTGAATTGAAACAAATGTAGACTAATGAAATGTACAAGGTCACTTAGACCGATGGACAATGAATCTACTGACCCAAAAGACGTGCCAAGGAATGAAGTAACGCCGGATGTGCCACCTCTGAAGACGTCAATTATGAAGACCAATCAAAGACCCGTGAATTAATGTGGGGTGACAATTGGGATTACCAAATGTTAAATTTGATAGGTTAAAGATAGTGGGGTATAGTAAATGTCCAATAGAATTTTGGGGGAATGTACTACGAAAAGGGATAAAAACTCATGTCACAGAAAGGTCGAGAGAATTAGGTAGGGAATGCTATTGATTTTATCCAGAAACTCTGTCACTCTGTTTGGTGACTTGAGACTTATTAGAAACCCTCCTCACCCATAGAATACTTTTTTACTTTCCTCCTTATGAGGGAAGTGTCCTTTTCCGCTTTTAGTTAAATCCTGACTGATGGAGATTTGACTGATGTCCTGAAGACGAAGACTGAACCTGTGCGCTGACCTAATTTTGGAGGGTAATTATGACAATGCAATTGTAATTTGTCTGTTTGCTTTTCCTTTCTAGGTACCAACTGCTTGCTTTTGACAGAGACCATAGCTAGATGTTTTCTAAATTGGTGCTCTAAATTGTTTTGCATGAAGCCCAACATGCCAATGCTAATTAGTGGTTAGGACAGGTCATCATCAAATTGACGCAAATAGACAAACGACTGAGACAATGCTTTGTTGAACTGACGTGATATCAATACTCTGATATATTCTGATCTATGTTCACGCCGTGTTATATTCTAATGTTTATGATTTTTGCCTTATTGAAATCTTATCAAAGTTGCCATATCGTAACTATGCTGTTGTGTTTCTTGGCTTTTAGATTGACACATTTAATCTTAGATTGTAACTAATAGGGAATAAAACCCATAAAATTCTATTAACTGGTGTGGTTATTCATGGCTGAGAGGTCATGGTTGCGTCGTCAATTTGATTAATGACTTTGACTAAAGTGAAATGTATTGTTGTGATAAATATTGATGACATTATTGATATATTGATTGACATATTGATTAGCTATCTCGTCCTACGGTGTCTCTCAACTGGGTCAAAAGATTCATTGGCCTAAAACGAGCCCTAATGTGTAACAAATTAACATAGAGGGACGCGTTAGCAGTTCTGGTAGCAGAGCGACGGTTTGGCACTTTGGGGCCCTAGGACGGAGAATCATTGTTTAATTTGTTTTTCTGTGATAATGCAAATTGGAGGTATGATGTGTTTCTAAATTCACCATGACTGTCCCGGGATCTCGGAGCCTGCCTAAGTGAGTTGGGGATGTTCTCGGCGTCATAATGTGTGTAGTATAGGGTTTTGCGCTTGCTCAGCTTATGCCTTTTTGCAGGTGATTGGTGGAGTTTGTGTGTATCTAGGCCAGGTAAATGTTGTTTTAGTAGGAGTGGGCGTACTCCGCAGCATGAGAGTAGGGAAGTCGGCGTACTTCACTTGAGTGTGGCGCTTTGTGCTAAAAAATTATCCACGTGGTTGGTTGTTTTGTACGGACCCGTTGTGGTCTAAGACTCCGGAGTATATTGACAAGTGTAGGAGACACTTGGGTTTATGTTTTAATCTGTACAGTTTAATAGGTCAATCGGGCGTGGTTGGCAAGTCAAGTTTGAGTCAAAACATATGTGTGAAACCTTCAATGGAGATTTGGCAAGTTCTAAAGTGCACTAGGACGAACCATTGACAAGTCGAGAGTTGAATTTGCGGATCGAATTCTGCTTGCGTATGCGGGAGCTGAGAAGGAGAGAGTAGCGGCCGAGGCTTCAAGTGAAATCTCTGTAAAGTTCTGAAGCGAATGTGTTACCCTTCCTGTAGTAAACCGGCAGATTTGTGTTGTCATTAAAGGTGCTCGCAATAATTTTGCATTAGATTGTGTGGATTCAGTGAGGGGCGGACGAGCTGCAAGACTTTGTCAGCTGCAGTGTGTGAGTGTGACGTCAGTGGTGCCGCGCTGAGATAGGTCAGTTGTCGAGAGGGGTCGCCCATGGATTGGCTGCCGTCCGTGAGAGGCAATAGGTTGAGAAAGGTGGGTGAAGAGTGTCCTGGGAACTAAGTCACTTTAAGATTAAATACAAATAAGAGGAAATCGCAAAAATGAATTTTGTCAAGGCATTTAAGAGCGCTCTGAAAGGAAACGCATATATTATGGCAACTGATGGGGAGCCTACACCGCCTGAGGGTACTCCAGCTTACATGGTTATGGAGGAGAAGGGTGTCGCGCCTTGTTTATGAATGAAACAGTGGTGCAAATTAACAGAGAAAGAGGGATGTTTAGGGCCATATTTATACTCTGGTTGCGCCGAATTTGCGTCGTTTTTTTCGACGCAAATTCGACGCAGAACTAACGCCAACTAACGCCATATTTATACTGTGGCGTTAGACGCTTCGGGCGCCAAAGTGCCCGGAGTGTGCGTCATTTTTTAGCGTGAACCCCTTCCTTGCGTTAATGATATGCAAGGGAGGCGTTCCCGTCTTAAAAAATGACTCCCAGGCCTTTACGTGGTATTTATACTCCCGGGCAAAAGAGACGCCCGGGAGTGGGCGTGGCCAAAAACGGCGCATTTGCGCCGCTTTTTAACGCCTGGGTCAGGGATGGCGTTAAGGGACAAGTGGGCTCAAAATGAGCCCAGAGTGCCCTCCCCTGCCCCCAGGGACCCCCCCTGCCACCCTTGCCCACCCCAGGAGGACACCCAAGGACGGAGGGACCCATCCCATGGACATTAAGGTAAGTTCAGGTAAGTTTTAATTTTTTTATTTTTTGTGGCATAGGGGGGCCTGATTTGTGCCCCCCTACATGCCACTATGCCCAATGACCATGCCCAGGGGACAGAAGTTCCCTGGGCATGGCCATTGGGCAAGGGGGCATGACTCCTATCTTTACAATGATAGGAGTCATGTTGATGGGGGATGGGCGGCGAAAAAAAATGGCGCAAGTCGGGTTACGACGATTTTTTCGACGTAACCTGACTTGCCCCATTTTAAGACGCCCATACGCCATTTTCCCCCTACGCCGGCGCTGTCTGGTGTACGTGTTTTTTTTCCACGCAAACCAGGCAGCGCCGGTCTGCTTGCGCCGGCTAACGCCATTCCATAAATACGGCGCCCGCATGGCGCTTCAGAATGGCGTTAGACGGCGCAAAATTTTTTGACGCTAAACTGCGTTAGTGCAGTTTAGCGTCAAAAAGTATAAATATGGGCCTTAGTGTTCCCAGAACATGGGACGTTCAATCCGAAGGTATTAGAGAATTTAAGGTGGATGTTAAGTATACAAAAACCACCTCCGAGGCCAGCTCAATATGAGGCTTTGGCGATTTGGGACTTGATGGCTCTTAAACATAGACAAGAAAGGTTCCAGAGAAGACTAAAAAGGGCAGAAAAATCTTATGCAGAAGCTAGGTGGGATAACGAGAACAAAATGTGGAGACGGGGAGTTGTTGACGGATTAAAATTGTTCCCAGCAATAGCTCAGGGAGAAGAGTCACAGGGAAAGAAAGCTTCCTGTAAAACAGATAAGGACTCTAGTAAGCCTAAAGAGAATAAGAGACCTTGGGAAGAGGAAGACGATTCAGACGATGAAGAATTCATGGACCGATTATTACATGATCACCCGCCACCTTATGCGGTGAGCGATAGTGTTCCAAGCACTAGCGTGGGTCCTGGGAACCAGATGCAGGAGAAGGGAGTTACTGATACGGTACAGACTAGTGATACGACTTCGATACAGAATGGTGTCAGTGTACCCACTGCGCCAGACATGCAGATACAGTTGCAACCTCCACCGCAGCTACAGAGAATCTATCCAGACGTCCCAGTACTTGAGACTACTACAAATCTGATAGTGCCGCCAGACCCAATATGTACAAAATCAAGGTTAGTGCAGATTGATTCAACTCCGAAATTGCTGTCCCAGCCGCAACCACAACTGATACCAGGGTGTAACCCAGTGGCTGGTCCTCCATTAGTACCGGTCCCGGGTACTTTGGAACAGACTTATGGAGTTACTGCTCCACGGAGTTTGGGACCAGGTCAGACACCTGCCGCAATATCATTACCAATCACTGTTGGTCCACCAGTGCCATTATATGCACAAGGCAAATCTGGTGTATGTGATCAGGGAGTAATGACCCAAGATGCGATAAGAGGAGGGTCTATAGGAACTCCCCAGATAATGGCCCCAGGAGAACAAGCAGTTGAAAAGCCGAGGTCCTTAATAGACCTTAGCCCATTAGAAGCACCCTTGGAAGCAATGCGTCAGGCAGGGTTAGGGGTTTTAACTCCACAGACGATCAGTACAAACACTTACAGTCGCCAATGATACATGCAGGGACCATTTCACTGCAGGGTTTTACAGTGCAACAGCTGAATGAATGGCTAGAAAAGACTTATACTTCACAAAAGACTACAGTGACTGCAGTGGAACCGGAAAAGGTAGGGCAAGATGACTACCTAAATTTTGTAAGACTGGGAGTGGAAGCTGCAGAACTAGTGGACGGGACCATGGGGGTAAACAGATTGGAGTCATACACTGAAGCAGAACTGAGATTCCTGTGCCCTAAGATTGCCAAAGAAGTGGGCAAGGTGCATCAGAGATTAGCAAACCTGGCAGACAAATACAATATTGACATTGAGAGCACTAAACAGTTGAAAAGAAGCTACAGATTAGACTTTGATTCGAAAGATTTTGAGCACATGAGGTCTGCCAGAATGAAGACGCATTTAAAAGAACTATTGCAAAGTGCGCAAATTTGGGGTGCATTAGAAAAATGGGAAGGCAGATGGGCAAAGAAAAGAGATAAGGAAAAAGGTGACAGTCCAGGGTCAAGTCAGACTAAAGCCTCACCCGATACAGAATCAGTAAAAATACTACCCATGAGAGAAACAGCGGGTGGTGTTTTAATTCATGTACCGTGGTCCAGAGGAGACATCCTATCTTTTACTAACGATGATCCCAGATTGAGGGAAAAACCGATCGAGTGGTATCAGCAAACAGACAGGTTCGTGAAACTTGCAAAGTGTCTCTGGGAAAACTTGAATACCTTGTTTGAGATCATTGTTCCGCCTGATTTGTGGCTTGAGTGTAAGAGAGGGGTAGATTGGCCGACGAAGGAGCCGGCACGGGATAAGGTGACCGGAGCTCCCTCTGAGGAGGTGATGAAGTACTATCATAAAGTGATTGAGTTTTTGAAACAAAAGGTGTCGCCGAAGGTGACTGATTGGCAGAAAATCGACCGGACCTCACAAGAGGTTAAGGAATCTATACATGCTTATTATGAGAGGTTGTTAAAGGCATTCAAACATTATAGTGGTACTGAAACCATCGAGCCGAAGGACATGAACCATCTCGTGTTCAGATTTGTTGAAGGGCTAAGACCAGAGGTCAGTCAGATGATTAAGAATCATTTGATTTGTTGGCAAGCGAAGCCGATTGATGAGGTGTTGCAGTATGTGAAATATTGTAGCGACGAAATTGAGTTAAAGCAGAAAAAGCTGAAGGAGAAAGTGATGGTGATGCAGGTAAGGGCTGCACAGGCAGGAATACAGGGAAATAGAATTCAACAGATGATACAGCAGCAACCACAAATGAATGGTGTATTTCAGGCGCAACCGAGAGGTCGTGGCCGAGGGTTTGTGAATCGCGGTCCAGACTTGAATACCGTTGTGATTCAAAATGACGCACAAGGGATGAAAAAGATGTCACCATGTCACGCATGCGGGGGCGTGGGGCACTGGAAACGGGAGTGCCAGAATATGGTGCAGGATGGTGTCGTTCAACAAAGCACTAATGTCGGTACATTGCAAAATTTAAGAGGTCCAAAACTGAGACATCAAAATCAAAATTTTCAAAATAATCTGGTACAGATGCAAGGGGTACAGCCCATGCAGCAGATGCAAATGCTGCGTGTTCAGCCAGTGCAAATGCAACAAGTACAACAGCAGGTTCCCATGGTACCTAGACAGCAAATGCAATTACCAATGGCTCCGATGCGACAGCAACAGGTGATGCTTCCTCAACAGGTCACAGGTCAGGTAATGAATCAAAATAATACAGTACAGCAATCCCCATTACGAGGTGGAAATGGCATGAATGAAGAGTGGTCGGATGACAGCTCAGATAGTGAAGAGTGCAGGCTTGCAGCATCCCTAGAGGTAGACCAGAGGGGTCCCTATGTGGAGGGGAAGGTAATGGGTCACAGAGTTTCGTTCTTGGTCGATACCGGACCTCCACGCTCTACAGTCAGGAGTGCGGAGGTTCCGAAACTACCACTTTCAGGGCGTACCATAAGGGTAGTCGGAGTAGCAAACCAGTACCTGACAAATCCGATTACAGATCCAGTGCAAGTTGAGATCGGCAATTTCCAGGGGCTGCATAGGTTTGTAGTCTGTGATTCAAGTCCGGTATCCCTATTGGGAAGGGACTTACTGTGCAAGACAAAATGTTCAATTACCTGTTCCAATGATGGAATTGAAGTACAGACAAATAGTGATGATGAAGGAGATGAAGGTCAGTTCTCAGAGGAAGAGACAGGGACGGCAAATGAGGATTATCCTTTGATTACCTTGTTTCCGATGCTCACAATGATTGACCTACCTGTCGAGTTACAGGGAACTGTGACAGAGAAAGTGTGGGATTTGACAGGAAAGGAAGTGGGACTAATAAAAGGTGTGGAACCAGTTAAAGTACAAGTGAAGCCAAATGCAGTGTTGCCCCAGGTGCCACAATATCATATGGCACAAGATGTTCTTATTGAAGTATCACAAATAATTGCAGAGTTTCTGAAACAGGGAGTTCTGAAAGAAGTTTTGAGCAGTCCATGTAATTCTCCGATAATGGGTTTGAAAAAGCCCTGTGGGAAAGTCCGAATTGTGCAAGATTTAAGGAAAATAAACGAGATTGTGGTAAAATGTTGCCCCATAGTGCCCAATCCAGCAGTGATCATGTTTCAGGTTCCGTGTGATGCCGAATGGTTCACCGTTATAGACTTGTCACAAGCCTTCTTTTCGATACCTCTTCACAAAGACAGCCAATTTTTGTTCAGTTTTAAATTTCTGGATAAGGTGTACAGTTGGTGCAGAATTCCTCAAGGGTTTTCTGAATCACCGTCCATCTTCAATCAGATATTGAAAAATGATTTGGAATCCTTAGTACTGCCTTTTAATTCGACTCTAGTGCAGTACATCGATGACTTGCTGATTGCATCCAAAACAAGGGATAACTGTAAATATGACACAATTGCCTTGCTGAATCATTTGGGGAAAAACGGACATAAAGTGTCACCCAAGAAGCTGCAATACTGTCAGAAAGAGGTGAAATACTTAGGGCATTTGATTGAGAGAGGGTCCAGGAGAATATCGAAAGAAAGAATAACAGCCATTCTGCAAATGAACCCTCCAACGACAAAGAGAGATGTCAGAATGTTTTTGGGAATGGTGGGCTACTGTCGCCAGTGGATACCCAACTTCTCGATTATCTCAAAACCTTTGATAAAACTGACAGGCAAAGAGATCAAGGATGAGCCATATACCATAGCTCTGTCAAAAGAAGAGCTTGAGTCATTCATGGAATTGAGAGAGTGCATGTGCAGGGCACCAGCGTTAGGTATGCCTGATTATACGAAGCCTTTTCTACTGTTTTGTCATGAACGTGATGCTTGTTCTTTGTCTGTCTTGACACAGGTCCATGGAGGTGCAAATTGCCCGGTAGCATATTTTTCAGCTACCTTGGACCCCATCCCAGCAGCCTTACCAGGTTGTTTGCGCGCAGTCGCAGCAGTTGGCAGAGCCTTACGCAATGTGAAGGCATAGTGATGGGATACCCGCATTCAGTTGAAATTCTGTTGACTCGAACCAAAACTCAGCACATGACAAATGCTCGACTTACCAAGTATGAGACAATTATACTGGGGTCACCAAATGTTTCTCTGAAACGATGTACTGTGTTAAACCCGGCAACTCTACTTCCTGCTGAAAGTACTGAAGTCAATAATTAAGAAGAATTTGAACATGATTGTCTTGAGGTAACGGAATTATGTACCAAACCACGACCTGATATTCAACATACACAGTTAAAGGAAAATGATTGCATTATGTTTGTTGATGGGTCTTGTTTGAGAGATTCCATCGGAACAGTGAGAGCTGGTTACACTGTATGTACCATAGCTGGTATAATTGAAGCTTCCTGGCTCGAGAAAGTGTTTTCCGCACAAGTGGCAGAGCTAATTGCCCTTACCAAGGCATGCCACGCAGCTGTGAATCTGAGAGTCACTATCTATACTGACAGCAGATATGGATTCGGAATTGTACATGATTTCGGCCAACTGTGGTCGCAGAGAGGTTTCATGACCTCTTCTGGTTCTCCTGTGAAAAATGGTGAACAAATAAAGGATTTGATACATGCGATTCAGTTACCTCTTGAAATTGCCGTGGTGAAATGCAATGCTCACGTTAAGTCACAAGACTTTGTGTCCATGGGAAACGGTTATGCAGATCAAGTCGCAAGGTTTTGCACATTGAACTGTATATTGTTCAAGGAACAGTGGGAATTGTTACCGCAAACTGAAAATGACACATGTTTGAACCTGCATTAAGGGTGGTTGATACCCTAGATGAGCTAAAGACATTACAGGGTCGTGCTAGCAAGGAGGAAAAACGTTCCTGGCAAAGAATGCAATGTGTACAGAGGGCTGATGATTTGTTGGTCTCAGAGGAGGGGAAATTAGTTTTGCCAACCAGTCTTCTGTCACAATTCGCAAGGTTATATCACGGACAGGCTCACCTTGGGAGAGATGCAATGATCAGGTCATTCAAAATCGATTGGTTTAACCCAAAGTTCAGACATGCTGCAGAGGTTACCTGTCACAGGTGCATCATCTGTCAACAGATGAATGCCTGAAAAGGGACTATGGTAACTTTGAGCCACATTGGGAGAGCTGGTGGTCCATTCAGCAAAATGCAAATGGACTTCATTGAAATGCCTGTTTGTGGAGGATTGAAGTACGTGTTGGTGATTGTGTGTGTTTTCTGTCACTGGATAGAAGCCTACCTCACACGTAGAAATGACAGTCTCACAGTTGCAAAGCTGCTACTTAGGGAACTAATACCAAGGTTCGGGTTTCCGATCTCTATAGAATCAGATAGGGGCAGACACTTCGACAATGAGGTGATTAAACTTCTGTGTGCCGCACTAGACATCGAGCAAAAGCTGCATTGTAGCTACCGCCCTGAAGCATCCGGACTAGTAGAGCAAATGAATGGTACTCTGAAAACAAGAATGGCAAAGATGTGCGCACCTACCAATATGAAATGGCCAGATGCATTGCCCTTAGTGCTGATGTCAATGAGGAACACCCCTGATAAGAAGACAGGACTGTCCCCCCATGAGATCCTCATGGGCAGAGCTATGAGGTTGCCAGCAGTACCTGCGAATGCTCTAGTGAATATCACAGATGATATGGTGTTGGACTACTGCAAAGGTTTGGCTGATGTGATTCGCTCTTTCTCTCACCAGAGAGTTAAAGTCTCTTCTCTTGAAAGAGCACTGCATCACAATGCATTAACCATCCACAACCCAGCTTCCTCTCTTATTGCTGATTGACTTCATCTTGTCGTTGACCATGTGCAGCACTCCACTGCCTCTTCGGTAGGTTCGCACTATTCTAATCCCATAAACATACATACACACTTAAATGTGTATTTTAGGAAGTGTAAACACGCTTTTGCAAAGCCAGTAGGTTTTCCCTTTAAAAGATAGACGACAAACTTCAGGTTTACCAAAGCTTTGTTTCCTTTGCCTTTCTAAAATGGATTGAGTATTAGTTAAGGGGGGGGTGATAATCCACCTCAAATAATAAACACAATCCTTGTCAGGAGGAACCACTAAACTCACTAAATAAAACTGTACTCAGCCCTCTGGTAGTTTAGCACAAAGCAATAAGGCTTAACTTAGAGGCTTTATGTAAAGTATTTATACAGCACGCAAACAGTAATAAAATAAAAACAATGCGCAAACCAACTTAGAAAAAATAGAGAATATTGTAATAGATGAAATGACAATAAAACAATAAAATCCCAATCAATATAACCGGAGTTATGAATATTTAAAGTTTAAGGTTCAAAATAGTTCTAAAAGGTGCAAAGTGCCAATAGCGGGTATCTGGCCATGCCGGACCAGGATAAACTCAAAGGTTCATGCTACTGCGATGGAGTGCAGGTCAGATACAGGACCAGGTTCATTCCACTGAATGTTTCATATTCTGACTTTGATTCAAACACCATGCGGCAAGGCTTATCGGGCCTCTACATTGGATCCGATGAAGCCTTCACTGAGGACGTCTGTGGCACTACTTCGTTCTTCATCAGATACAGTGAAGCTTTAGATGAAGAGCTGCATAGCTCTTCAGGGCTCTGCATCGATCAGGGTTGCTCTGTGTTGGATCAGGTGAGCTTTCAGTCAAGAGCTGTGTGGCTCTGCGTGTCTCTGTGTTGGATCAGGTGAAACCTTCAGCTAGGCAGGAAGAATTGCACACTGACTCAAGCCAAGCATCCAGGACCTTGAGGACAACACATGGGGGTCAGGACTCAATCCCTCAGAGGCCAGCAGAGGGGGACAGGTCAGGTCCAGTTGGGTCTTGTTAGCCGGGAAGCATGAGAGCCTCTAGAACTTGTATCCCTGTAGTTCACAAATGAGGTCAGCAAAATGACCCTTGGAGACAGCTCTGGCATCCTGCCTTCAAGGTAAGCCGACACAGTCTTGTTCTGATGAAAGGATCTGGGGATGCCATTTTTATGCCCAGGACCAGACTGTGGGTGGGAGACATCCCTTTGTCAAACTTTAAAACTGGTTCTGGTCAGTTCCTCCATGTACCATGGGTTTGACTCCAGCCTGGGTAGTGAGACAAAGGGCAGGCAGATCCTAGTGTGAGCTGCATGTTCCAGTGGCCTGAAGTCAGGAAGAGGCTGGGTGTCGCGCACCTATGTACAAACTGTTGTCAGTTCCTGGCCACAGTACATTAACTATAACTTTATTCCTTTATGATGCTCAAACTATACCCTTTCATATCACATAATGTATATCAGGTGAAATTATAGTATTCATAACAACACTTATGACATCTCAAATGACATAATTTGTGAGATCATTCATGGTAGAGTGATGAGTTATAGTTAATGTACTGTGGCTCGTGAGTTTACAACACTGTGGGGGTCATTCTGACCCGGCGGACGGCGGTCGCCGCCCGCCTGGCTGGAACCGCCATTTGGCCGCACCGTGGTCAAAAGACCGCTGGTGCTATTACAACTTTCCCGGTGGGCCGGCGGGCGCTACCCAAGGTAGCGCCCGCCGGCCCAGCGGGAAAGAGGCCTGCAACACTGAAGCCGGCTCCGAATGGAGCCGGTTGTGTTGCAGGTGTGCGACGGGTGCAGTTGCACCCGTCGCACTTTTCACTTTCTGCATAGCAGACAGTGAAAAGCAGGCTGGGGCCCTGTTAGGGGGCCCCTGCACTGCCCATGCCAGTGGCATGGGCAGTGCAGGGGCCCCCAGGGGCCCCAGGACACCCGTTCCCACCATCCTGTTCCTGGCGGTAAAAACCGCCAGAAACAGGCTGGCGGGAAGGGGGTCAGAATCCCCATGCCATGGCGGATTCGCCCAGCCGGGGGAAATCCGGCGGGAAACCGCCGGACCCGGTTTTCTGACCGCAGCTTTACCGCCGCGGTCAGAATGGGCAGGGAAGCACCGCCAGCCTGTTGGCGGTGCTTCCGTCGTCCCCGGCCCTGGCGGTCTTTGACCGCCAGGGTCGGAATGAGGGCCTGTGTATGGAGATGCATGAGTTATAGTAATTTGAAAGTGGTGTGCAAATTATAAATTTAAAGTATATGTTAAAAATAAGATCTTAGTTGGTGGTGGTTTGCACCGTGTCCAAGTATGGACCCTCACTCTAGTCACTGTAAGGGAGCCACACAGCTAAGATAACCCCAGCTCACCCCCTTAGTAGCTTGGCATGAGCAGTCAGGCTTATCTCAGAGGCAATGTGTAAAGTATTTGTACACACACACACACACACGCACACACAGTGAAAACACCACAAAAGTACTCCATACCAGTTTAGAAAAATAGCCAATATTTATCTGAGTGAAACAAGACCAAAACGACAAAAATACAACATACACAAGTAAAGATATCACTTTTTAAAAGTGTAAATGAGTCTTAATGCATAGGAATCAATGGTGGTATCTTTTTAGCACAAAGTACCTGGGATGCGTCACAAACAAAGACAAAGCGTGCCGCAAAGTAGGTGACGCATTGGAAACGCAAGCAATGTGTTGATTATTTCCTCATAGGTGAGGCGTTATGTCGATTCTTTCCTCGCAAGTGAGGCGATGAGTCAGTTCCTTGCTGCGGTGCGGGATTGGTGAGAAAATGATGACCAGGGTCGATGTGTGGAAAATCCAGACCCGATGTGTTGATGGATCCGCCCTGTAACAGGCACTGTGTTGATTCTTCTGCCGCGAGGCTGACTCTGCATCAATTTTTCAGCCGCAGGACGGGCTCTGCAACGATTTTACTGCTGCGGTGTGCTGATGCGTGGATTTTCTTCTTCAGGTCACAAGCTTTCACTTTCAAGATCCCAGGGGCTGGATTTGGCACCACTTGGAAAGTCAGGACTTTCAGCAGAAGAGCCCAGACACTGTTGTATGAAATCTTTGATGTCCCTGAAACTTCTATTAGGAGACAAGCTCAGTTCAAGCCCTTGGAGAATCTTGGAAAGTAGGATGTAGAATGCAAAGTCCAGTCCTTTCACTCCCAGGACAGTAGCAGCAAACAGCACACCAGCACAACAAAGCCACAGGCAGAGTGGCAGTCCCTCCTATGGCATCTAGCTCTTCTTTCTGGCAGAATGTCCTCAGTCAAGAAGTGTTCTAAAGGTGAGTCACAGAGGTCCACTACTTATGCTCATTTCTGCCTTTAAAGTAGGTAAACTTCAAAGGAAAGTCTTTCTAGTGCACAAGACCCTGACTTTCCTGCCTTGGCCCAAGACACACTCCAGGGGGTTGGAGACTGCTTTGTGTAACGACAGGCAAAGTCCTATTCAGGTGCAAGTGTCAGCTCCTCCCACCACTCTAGCCCAGGAAAACCCATCAGGATATGCAGGGCACACCTCAGCTCCATTTGTGTGACTGTCTAGAGTGAATTTACAAACAGCTCAACTGTCATTCTGACCCAGACATGTATTCAACAGCCAGACAGAGGCACAGAATGGTTAAGCAAGAAAATGCCCACTTTCTAAAAGTGGTATCTTCAAACGTACAGTTTAAAAAACAACTTTACCAAAAGATGTGTTTTTAAATTGTGAGTTCAGAGACCCCAAACTGCATAACTCTATCTGCTCCCAATGGGAAATTACACTTAAAAGATATTTCAAGGCAATCCCCATGTCAACCAATGGGAGAGATAGGCCATTCAATAGTGAAACCCGAATTTAGCAGTATTTCACTATCAGGACATATAAAACACACCAGTACATGCCCTACATTTTAAATACACTGCACCCTGCCCATTAGGCTGCCTTGAACCTACATTAGGGGTGACTTACATGTAGTAAAAGGGACGGGATGGGGATGGCCAGTGGATCCACATACCAGGTCAAACTGGCAATTAAAAACTACACACAGTGACACTGCAGTGGCATGTCTGAGACATGTTTACAGGGCTGCTCATGTGAGTGGCACTATCAGTGCTGCAGGCCCACTAGTAGCATTTGATTTACAGCCCCTGGGCACAAACTGTGCACTGTATTAGGTAATTACTAGTAAATCAAATATGCCAATCATGGATAGACCAATCACCAATACCATTTAGACAGGGAGCACTTGCACTTTAGCACTGGTCAGCAGTGGTAAAGTGCCCAGAGTCCTAAAGCCAGCAAAAACTAAATTCAGCACAGGATCAAAAACAGAAGCCAAAAAGACTGGGGAAACCATGCCAAGAGCTGACAGGTCTAACAGTATAACTATAAATGTAGAATTTTTAATATTTGTGTAATTTAAGTTTGGTTTATATAGAAAGAACAAATAAAGTTATAGTATTTGGAAGGTGGTGCCAAATTATAAATTTAAGGTATAACTATAACTTTAAAATTTCTAAAGTTTGTGGAGTTTAAGTTTGGCTTGTACAGAAATAATAAATAACATTTCCCCGAATATACCTAAGCGTTAAGCTTTGTTAGTTTAAAATTGAGTTTCAATGGTTTTAATTTTTTAATAAAAAAAGTCTTTTACATCGTAGAGTGGAGTGATGTTTAGTGGAATGTCGTTAAGTTGAGTGTCATAGAGTGTGTTGGGGGAGAGTGTCATAGAGTGTAGTGTCATGCAGTGGAATGTCGTGGAGTGGCACAGAGTAGGGTGGCATAGGCTGGAATTTCGTCGAATAGAGTGGCGTAGAGTCAAGTGACGCACAGTGGAATAACTTAGGAATGCCGTATGGTAGAGTGGCATAGAGTGGAGTGCCATAGAGTGGCATAGAGTAGAACACCATAGAGTGGAATGGCATAAGGCGTGTCAGAGTCACCAGATCCTCGGGTCTGTGCACGTTCTCAACACGTCCACCACTGAACAGCTGCAAGACTCTGATAGATAAATCACAGAGACTGAGAGAGTCCAAGAGGGGAAGAGGGGATTAGGAAGGGAACCGCTGGGAAGGAGACCTGTTGTAAGAAAAAGGTTAGAACACACAATATGAAAATTATATCTCCTGAAATCAATACTAGACTATGATTCTAAGCCTAGTCACTCTGAAAACATGAACAATCTAAGAGTTAAGTTTAAAATGACTAAGTTTCAAGATGGCCGGATACCTGTAAGGGAATCAAGATGAATTAAATGAAAACTTTCTTATTCAAGTACTTTCCTTTACATGAGAATCAGAAAAACATTCTGACAAAATTTTAAACCAGTCATATAAATCCTGTTTTGAGAATGTATACTAGGACCATACAATATTGCATCTAGAAACTCTGGCCTTCTGTGTACTCTTAAAATGTTTCAACACAAATTGCACATATTGCAGATATATATATATATAGTAAACACCATAAAAGGATTGTGCACCATGAATAACACAATATGGATTCAGGAAACAAATCACATAACTTGTCAACTCAAAAATTACATAATAAATATCTTAGAATAGTGGCATACAATAAACAACATGAAATAAACACGAGGAGAGAATCGTGCGTCTTGCCGATTCAAATGTCACCATGTAAAATACCAAGAAATGGTAGCACGCAATGAATATCAAAGTCAAATCATCATTAATCGAATCGTGCGTCTTGCCGATTCGTAAAACATGATGTAAATGTCAAGAAATAACAGCTCACAACAAGTAACAGATCAAAGTACAATGAAACGAATTGCGCTTCTTTTGCCGATTCTTAAGCCACCATGTAAATGTCAAGAAATGGTAGCGCGCAATGAACAACAAAGTTAAATCCTCATGAAACTAGTTGCGCGTCTTGCCAATTCGTAAAACATCATGTAAATGTCAAGAAATAGTAGCGTGCAATGGACAACAATGTTTAAACACCATAAAACGAATTGCACGTCTTGCCGATTCTTAAGCCACCATGCCAATGTCAAGAAATGGTAGCACGCATTGAATAACAAAGTCAAACCTTTATGAAACAAATCGCGCGTCTTGCCTATTTGTAAACTATCATATAAATGTCAAGAAATGGTAGCACGCAAGTAATCTGTTACTCATTTAAGAATTAAACCAAGAATATGAAAATTCTCAATAACGGTGTTGGGACAGTCCAACCACCGTCTTACCGCCTGGAACAATGATCACCAATGAAGGATGAAGGGTAGAAGACTGGAAGATCCAAATAGGCCGCCGGGACAGGAGCTCAGGAAGAAGCTGCTGCTCTGCACCGGGACCTCTGAATAGTGAGCACTGGGAGTTGAGCTGGCTCTCTTTTATAGAGTATTGGCCCAGCCCAGAGCCACGCCCAGGCATGTTGCAGGGAAAGTCTCTGGAAGGCCCTGGAAAGGGGCCACACCCTAACACACTCGGAAAACCTGCAGCAATACATTGCAAAGGAACAGTATTTGTTAGCATATTAAAAATACGTTTTCAGGATTGAACTCTGCAATGCAAAAGGTTAAACCACAACATATCAGCACAATGCATAAATTACGATGTTTTGAGAGTGCTGGGTTTTTGCATTTTTGTCGCCAATAGAGCGCGTACTGCTCTGGTGTTGACAAGGCGGCATAGAGTAGAGTGGCATAGAGTTGAACAGCATATAGTGGAGTCACATAGAGTGGAGTGCTATAGAGTTGAATAGCATAGAATGGAAAGACGTGGAGTGAAGTGGCGGAGAGTGGCATAGAGCCAAGTGCTGTAGAGTGGAATAGCATAGAGTGGAGTGGCCTACAGTTAAATGGCTTAGAGCACAGTGGCATAGAGTTGAATAGCATAGAGCAGAGTGGCATAGAGTGGAGTGGTCTAAAGTGGAGTGGTGTAGATTTGAGTGGCATATAGTGGAATAATGTAGAGTGAAACTGTATAGAGTGGAGTGGTGTAGAGTGGAGTGGCACATAGTGGAATAATGAAGAATGGAGTTGTGTAGAGTGGAGTGGCATAGAGTGGAGTGGTGTAGAATGCAGGGGTGTGGAGTGCAGTGGCATAGAGTGGAAGAGGATGGAGTTACATAGAGTGGAGTGGAAGAGGATGGAGTGACATAGAGTGGAGTGGCATAGAGTGGAGTGGTGTACAGTAGAGTGGCACAGAGTGGAATACTGTAGAGTGGAATGGCCTAGAGTGGAGTTGCCTAGAATGGAGTGGCATAAAGTGGAGTGGTGTAAAGTGGATTGGCATAGAGTGGAGTGTCTTACAGTGGAGTGGCATACTGTAGAGTGGCATAGAGTGGAGTGGTGTACATTGGAGTGGCTTAGAGTGGAATACTGTAGAATGAATTGGCGTAGAGTGGCATAGGTTTGAATGGTGCAGAGTGGAATATTATAGAGTGGAGTGGTGTGGAGTGGAGTGATGTATAGTGGCTTACAGTGGAGTGTTGTAGAGCTGAATAGCATAAAATGGAGTGGCATAGAGTGGAGTGTTGCAGAGTGGAGTGGCATAGAATGGAATAGCATAGAGTGGATTGATGTAGAGTGCAGTGGAGTAGAGTGGATTGGCATAGAGTAGAGTGGCAAAGAGTGTCGTACAGTCGACTGGGGTAGAATACAATAGCGTAGAGTGGAGTGGCATAGAGTGGAGTGACATAGATTGAATGAGTAGAGAATGGAGTGGCATGCTGTACAGTGTATTATAGTTGAATGGTATGGAGTATTTTAGAGTGGAGTGGCATACAGTGGTGTAGCGTGGTGAAGAGTAATGTGGCACAGAGTGGCATGGCATAGAGTGGAGTAGTGTAGGTCTTCTGTATGACATACTAGTGCAGGAGGGTGTCATACAGTAGAATGGAGTAAAGTAGTGTTGAGTGGCATAGCAAGAGTTGCATACGGTGCTGTAGCGTTGAGTAGAGTGTTATAGAGTAGAGTGTAGTGTTGTACAGTGGTATATAGTGGAGTGGCATAGAGTGGAGCGGCATGTGGTAGAGTAGAGTGGCGTGTAGTACAGTGGAGTGGCAAGGCGTAAAGTGAAGTGGTGTTCCATAGTGTGGAATGGCGTGGAGTTTCATAGAGTGGAGTGTATTGTTGGAGAGTGGAGTAGAGTGTTGTAGAATGAGTGGAATGTTGTAGAGTATAGTGGCATGTGTTAGGGTGTCGTAGACTGGGTTAGAGGTGGCATACAGTGGAGGAGCATACAGTGGAGTAGAGTGTTGTGGGATAATATAGACTGTAGTGGCATGTTGTGCTGTAAAGTGGAGTGTTGTGTCAAAGAGTGGCATGTTTACAGTGTCTTGGAGTGAAGGGGAATAGATTGGAGTAGAGTGAAGTGGGATGTTGTACAGTGGAGTGATGTAGAGTGCAGTGACATGTTGAATGGAGTGGTTTGTGGTAGATTTCATTGGCATGTTGCAGTGTGGAGTGGCATGTCATAGAGTGGAGTGGCATTGAGTGTCATATAGTGGTGTGGACTGTCATAGAGTGGAGTGGAGTGCTGTACAGTAGAGTGGAATCAGTAGAGTGGTGTGTCGTACACCTTAGTGGAGGGGCGTGTGATAGAGTGGGAATAGTAGGGATCTTTTGGATCCTGCAGGTAAGTAGAGTAAATATTTCTTAAGTTAAAAGGTTTTTCAACTTAGTGATACCTTGTAGTACAATACTATTCAAAGTAACAAGGAAGCCCATGAAATAAACTAAACTGAATATGTAACGTTTCAGATTTAATAGATGAACAACTGAAAGACCGATTTATATTCACATGCTAATGGCAACCCATAAACCAATACATAACAAATACATCTTAATCTACATACGTTTCCTTTCCATGCTCTCTGGCTCACAAAATAAAATTGGCCCAACAAGCCAAACAAAAACCATCTTTCTTATGTACTCCTGTGCAACAAAATGAAAAATTGACCTAGCAATGAGCCACACAAACGACTATTTGGAGGACATGATAATTGGCAACTAGGAAACAAAATATCACATTTTTCAGAACAACAATGATTGCCTTTCATTCACCTTGCCCTTCACATATAGCACAATCCTACAAAAAGTACAATGAAACCCAACAAAGAAACTAGACTGCATATGTAAAATTTCAGATTTACTATATGAGCAATGGAAAGACCTTTTTATGGTCACATGCTAATGGAAACCTATAAACAAATACGTAGCCAATAGATTGCACCTTATTTTACGTAGTTTTTTTTCCATGTTCTCTGGCTGTGCTCAACAAGAAAAATTAGAACCATCTTCCTTATGTGCTCCTGTGCAACAAAATGGAAAAGTGACCTAGCAGTGAGCTACACAAACTACTCTATGGGGAACATGATAATTGGCCATTAGGAAAAAATAATAATCTTAATTTTTATAATGGCAATAATTGGCTTTCATTCATAAAAGTAGCCAGGAAGCCCAAACAACAAACTAGACTGTATATGTAAAATTTCAGAATTACTACAAGAACAACTATAAAACACATTTATGGCCTCATGATTATATGAAAAGAAAGAAATGTCATTAAATCTGATTGTCACTCTGTAGTTATTGTTAGTATTCCCAAAGATAGGAATTCCTTGAATATTAGCTCCCTAATACCTTTCCACTCATTTGATGAATCACCACAAAACTTTCCAGGCCTATAGCATTTTATACATTTTGAGATTATGTACATTTTTACAGTGAATTCTTCAGGGAGTGCAAAGATAAAAAGGTGTCCCAAAATGTGTTTTTCCACCAATTCATTTTCCATAGACGTATTTGATGAAGCACGAAAATGGCTGAACGGATTCACATGAATTGTGCAGGATTATACATTATAGTGCAGAGATGATGATCTTTGGGTACTGTAGTTAAATAGGGTAAGTATTTGTTAAGTTATAAGGCATTTAAACTTAACAATATCCATCACCATTGTACTTTCGCAGAATTTCACAACATTTCGTAAAAATACACTGGTGCATGGCCATAAGCTTATTTAAACATATATATATAAAAATAGATGCATTTCCCTACCTCTTACCATTTAAATAAAGTGGTAATAGGTAGGGACCTAGGGACAGATGTAGGAAGAAAGAAATGTACAAGTCGGAAATAGCGACTCCTTGCGAATCACTATTTCCGACTCGCAAAACGAGATGCACGTAAAAATCGCAATACCAAATAGCGATTCGGTGCAGAGTCGCACCGCAATTTGCGAAATCACTATTTGCAAGGTTGCAAATTGCACAAGGGTGTGGTTCGGAGTCGCAAATTGCACGGAGGTGCAAATAGAATAGTGAAAAACACACTTCCTGGTTCTGAGTGATGATATCAGAACCAGGAAGTACCCCCATGGAACAGGGAGGAGCCTACCCAGCCCAAACAGCAGAGTCACACCCAGCTGAGAGGAGCTACTACAACAATGGCACCTCAGGGCAAGGAGACACCCAGTGCTGGCAGGAAAAGAAAACTGAAGATTTCAGAGAAGGAGCTGGAGGTCCTAACAGAGGAGTGCTGCCTGCATCATGATGTATTGTTTGGAAAGGCAGCAATGAGTGTCCCTGACCCCCTAAAGAAGAAAATCTGACAGGACATCCTCACCAAGATAAATGCCATTGGAGTCAGCCACCGCCCAATAGATGAGGTCTGCAAAAGGTGGTACGCCCTCCGGTCCAGGACCAAGGAAAGGGTGGCCGAGCGTATGAGGGAGATGCATGGCACTGGAGGAGGCCCATCTACAGTACCACCCCCTACAGCCATAGAGACCATGGTGGAGACCACTCTGGAGCCGGAGGCAGTACTTGGAATTGGAGACCTTGACAGTTCAGCTCCAGGAACATCCAAAAGTAAGTACCAAAATTAACTTATTTACACCACTCTATACACCATGCACACAACCACAGTACACATAGGCATGCATCATCCAGATTAGCTCCATGCCTATGTTGCAACCTATAGAACAGTGCATTATGGGCAATGTAGTACAGTAGTCCAAATATTGAGAAATATTTATTCTGAGACATCAAACATATGTGAGGCACTGACATTGTATCCCCTTTGTCCCACAGGTCTCCAACAAGGACCCACCAACAGCCCTACTGTGAAGGGAGATGAACCAGCCACACACACACAAGACGAGGCAGCCACAGAAACAGCTGGGGAGTGCATGACTACACCACCTGTCCAACATGCACCAGAGAACATGGATGAGCCTGATCTGGGTCTTGAGGCAGCCAAGGTGACACCCGGGCCAATGATGAGGGAGAGTCGACCACATAGGTCAGCCGGCTTTGTGCGGAGACGGCAACGCCCAATGCAGTCAGCGAGTGAGGAGGATGTCACTGACGAACAACTGTTGGGACTGGAGGCATCCTTACTGCAAAGTCACCGGCTGCAAAACAGACACATGCGGGTGATGAAGAGGAACCAGAACAGACTGCAGCAAACACTCTCCCAGGGTTTTGCCAATGTGGACAACCAGTTCACTGCTATGAACACAAACGTGGCAAACCTTACCAGTTCCATAAACAATTTGGTCAGGGAAATGGTGGCAGATAGGGCACATGCAAGGTGCAGGGAGCGCAACACTGCTGCCTGTTTGGACAGACTGAGTGTTTCAATTGGGCGCCTTGCAACCACAACAACCTGCCTGTCAAGGCGCACAGTGAAGCTGCAGGTTGAACTTGGCCATTTTGCAGGTGATGTGGCAAGAAGACTTGGGCGCATCAGCTATGCAGTGGACCTGATAGAGACCAGCCAGGAAGCAAGGGGCATTGGCGTTACCCCTCAGGATAGCGAGGAGATCTCCAATGTCAGCAGTGTATCTGCCACTGATGTATGAATCCTGCAGAGTAGCAGTACCCGGCAAGGATCAGGGGACCAACCTGGATTGGGCCATGGTGGCCGTAGTCGCAGGAGGCTGTGAGCTACCAATCTGTGTTGTGACTGAGGCACATGAACTAAATGTGTCAGACTTTACTTTTTGCTTTCTTCGTGCAGTTTAGTTGACAATATTTTCTTCATTATAGTCCTGAAATTAAAGGGATCATTTGTTGTACTACACAATTGGGCTATGTGTGTCTTACATTATTGAGAATTGCCACGTACCAGCCAAAGTAGTGGGTTGCAATGTGGTTCCGTCTCTGTCTGCCCTCCATTGCGATGCTTCTATCCCCAGGCTGTAGGTGTGGTAGCTCTTGCTCCTCATCCTCCGAATCTGTGTCATCAGGGGTGAGATATAGCCCATGTCTGGTGGCAATGTTGTGTAGGATGGCACAAGTTGCAACGATCTTGCATGCAGTTTCTGGGGAATACTGGAGTGCCCCTCCACTTTTGTGCAGGCATCGGAAACGTGACTTCAACAAGCCGAACGTCCTCTCTATGACAGTTCTGGTCCGCTGATGTCCTATGTTGTATCGCCTCTCATTCTGATTGCCAGGTGTTAGGTATGGGGTGAGCATCCATGGTCTCAGGGCATATGCACTGTCACCTGGGTGACAAAAGAGGCAAAATTAGCAGGGCATCATAGGGTTACGCAGTGACATGTATTTAAGGCATCAGAGTGTACTCAACAGTACCTAATAAATATCCTTTGGCAAACTCCCCACGTTCTAGGCATTGGTGTATCCCACTGTGCCTGAATATGTATGCATCATGTGTACTCCCTGGATATTTAGCCACAATGTCAGTAATGACATTATGGGCATCACATACCACCTGGATGTTTAGTGAGTGGGTACATTTCCTATTGCGGAACACATATTCGAGATTTGCTGGTGGGCAAATTGGTATATGTGTCCCGTCCACACACCCTATTACATGGGGGAAGTTGGCAATTCTGTAGAAGTCCAACTTGGTGCTGTTAATTACCGCCTCATTCCTGGGAAGGTATATATATATCTGGACATGTGTGCGAGTATGGCATCTAGGAAACGTCTGAAGAATCTTGAGAGGGCACTTTGGGATACCCCACCTGCCATTGCAATCACCCCCTGATAGCTACCCGAGGCCAAGAGGTGCAGTGAGCATAGCACTTGCACATGTGTGGGGATAGCGCAGCCGCACAGTGTCTGGCATTCAAGCTGAGGTTTCAGCAGTTCAATGATCTCTAGGATAACTGCGCTGCTCAGTCTGTATTTATCATATAGCTCATCCTCAGTTTGTTGAAATAGTGTCTGCCTGGTTTGGTATATCCTCTCCTGTCTCTGCCTCCTCCTCCTCTGCTGGGCAGCCTGGACTCTCCTCCTCCATGCAATCACGTATAGTGCAGCCATTGTGAGAAAGCCAGATGCCTTCTGGGTCTCCTTTTATACTTTGGTTCTGGTTACCACCTGTTCGGAATCAGTGCTAATCTGGGTGTGCAAAACAGGCTTTTTGCGACTAGTCGAAATGGCATTGGTACATACCATTTTGCTTTTTGCGAGGTCGCAAATAGCGATGCGACTCGCAAAAGTTTCCAACATCTGGCCCTTAAAGCTTACCTATATCTAAGGCCCTAACACTGAACACAGCCAAAGTGTAGTACAAACAATATGGTTATGTTTTCAATCTCTAAAAACAGCCATTAACCAATGATATACTGGCTTGCAATCACCATGTGCCATGGGATACTGCAAAGTTATCACTGTATGTCATGGCCCGAAATATAACTAAGGCCTAGCTGTATTATTGGATTGCGGTACACTTGCATCAATCATGGTGTTGCATGGGCAATGCAATACATTAGCCAGATTTACCACAGAATGCAAGGCCACCATGCTAGGCCCTGTGTTGATTGGTAAATGCGGAGAAATGCAAGGCAGCACAATTCACTGTTTTGTGTCACGCTGCACACCATAATCTACATTGCTGCTAATACGTATGCCACACCACAATAGCCACACCACTATATGTTATTTCACTCTACGCCACTACACTCTATGCCTCTCCACCGTAAGAGACTCCACTGTACATCACTCCACTTTATGCTATTATATTGTACGCAATGCCACTGTACGCCACTTCAGTCTGTCATTCCACTGTATGCTACTCCATTGGATCTCACTCAAATATCCACTATTTCTCTCTATACCATTCTACTGTATGCCACTCCACTCTATTCCACTGCATGCCACTCCACTCAACAACACTCTACTATGTGTTATTCCACTGCATGCCACTTCACTATACGCGACTCCACTATTCCCCACTCCATTGTATGGCACTCTACTCTACGTCACTTCATCCTACGCTATTTGATTGGACCCCACTTTAATGTATGCCACTCCACTGTATGCTATTAAACTCTACCCCATGCCACTGTATGCCACTTAAGTCTACACCAGTGGTTCCCAACCTGTGGTCGGGAGACCCCTGGTCCGCGAAGCCTCCTCACACAGTCCGTGACTGCTCAGAAAATTAACTAATATTAACAGATTAATAAAGTGTATATAAGTAAAGTGGCTTAGTGTACAATTGAAAATTTTAAAACCTACTGTAAGTGTCAAGGAATTTGAAACTGAAGGCTAAAAATTAAATTTGTATTCTCAAATTGATTTGTGGGAGCAGTACAGGTGCATCAAACTGAATATAGTATGGATAATGTGTGGCTTCAATTGAATTAGAAAAGCTCCAACCTATCTATTAAAATTTCATTTTTTATTTTTTTATTTTATTTGTTTGCAAATTATATAAAATGTGTTATCATTTCTGTATGTGTTTAATGGAATGGTTGTTTCTGTATTTTTTGTTTATTGTTTTGCGGTTCAAATCATTGACAATGTTAAAAGGCCTGGGACCCCGGGTTCCAATAATGACTTGGTCTGTGGTCCTCGGATTCCAATAATGATTCACTGGGGGTCCCCGGTTTCCAGTAAATATATTTCACTGTACGCTTCTATACTCTATGCTATTACACTTTATGCCACTCCACTGTATGCTACTCCACTCTACGACACTCACATGTACTCTCTATACTACACTCTATCCCTGTCCCCTCAACTGTCCAAATTTGCACTTGACTCTATTCCTGTACTCTGTAGTGTACAACACTCTATGACAGTTTCCTGCACTGTGCAACACAACACTCCACCCTACTGTATGAGGTACCACTCTAATTTACAACAGTTTCCCTGACTCTACGCTATGCCATTTCAATGTAGGTAAATTAGATATTTTGGCCCAACCTACTCCTCTTCCTACCAGTAATGCCCAATTTGAGATCATGTTGTCCTTTTCGTGTGGAAAACTCTATACCACTCCTTAGTTGTAGGGCCAACTCATACTATTGAGGATATCCGTTGTGTGTGATGAGTGGATAATTATTCTTTATGTAGTTAAAACACCAACTTTACATTAATTTGATATTAATTTTGGTTATTCCTCTCCCTTATTATTCGAAGAAAACACAAATCAGTGGTGCTCCAGTGGTGTAGAACTTATTTCGTAATATTTACGTTCATAATCTATCCAAACATTGAACACTTGGGTACGTGGTACATAATATATGGTATCATGATTTGACTTAGTTTCCATAGATAATCCAGATGAAATACTTGATTACATCAAGTTTACTGCTTTTGGACACATCTACTAGGATCTTGATTAACCTCTTCCTCTAACAACATATTGTAATTTATGAGTAATAACTCCAATCAGTGTATTGGCATTATTAACTGAATACAATCACATTAAAAACCCTTATTTTCAGGGCACTTACACGACCCTATCAGTCCTTTTTGTGTTTATATATCCAAGAAGGGAGGTGGTATTGAGTGATCCTCTTTAAAATTCCCCCTTTACTTGTGTATATACGGGACAAGGAGTTAGCCAAAAATCACTGGAAATAGATTTTCAAAAAACACCAGAAGGGCATCAAATGCTCAGGGACTAGAATCAGTAAGATATTGCTAAACTTTTAATGGACTCTTCAGCGCTTGCAAGCAGTAGCTGTAGATCAGTGCTCTGCTGGAAGGAGTATGAACTGAAAGGTACACTATTGCATATTTTGCCAGATTGTGCCCATATTCTGGATTTTTGGGGATGTGTCATGGGCCAAATTACCAGCTGACAAGTTCTTATAAACCTGTGTAGCGTGTTCCTCATTGGATGTCTGAGATTACTTGAAGACTTAGGAAAAACACTGCTTCACTAGTAAATATCCACGGTTGACTGATAAACACTTTTGGCCATATGACGAATACCCCAGTTACTTAATTCCAAGTTTTGTTTTACAGGATTTGGCATATTTCTGATATAGAAGAGGCTAACCATGAGGTTTAGGGCATGGCAACCACATTCTATGCTGAGAGGAGATCACTTATTGAGTACTGTTATGCTGATTGTAGTGACGTTACAGTTCCAAGGACATTGCAGAGATTGCAAATTTACCCAAAGTGAAAATGTCTAATATATTCAAGGGCTGCTCCTTTAGTGGCTATATATTCTATCCCGTTGAATATACCAGGTGGTGAAACACCTGCGATCTACTAGGGGGGAAATCAGTTTCATGTTTTTTCTTGCTTGTATTTTGTTTTCTTTTGAATTTGAGCCTGCCAAGAACGTTTACTGACACCTAAGCATACTGGTAATTATCTTTTAGAATTCAGTAACATTAGTAAAATTGTTAGCAAATGTCAGAAATATAAGTAACAGAGAACAGCTCTGTTTTGTTTTTTAAGAAGTCAATTAAAACACAATCAGTCATAATAAAATATTGTATGTATTTTTCGCACAGGAACCAAAAATACCACACTTCAGTTTCCAAGACCAACATGTAAGGAAATACATTTCTCTGAAGGAACTCAACTCAAATCTCACAAAGGGATCGACATTTTCTTCAAGTTTAAATTGGCTAATAATATGCACAAGTCATAAGATTTACTGTGCCAGCTGAAATAAGTTATTAGGAATACTCCGCCATCTCTGCAGTGCTTGGTTTTGGGTTCCAGCAATCCCACATGGCTCAAAGGGTTCATTTCATAACTATCACAAAAATGACATGTTTGCCAGAAGATCTCATAAAGCAGTTCCCCCATCTTATAGAACCCCGAAATACACAGAAGGAAGCAGGACCTCTTCTTTATTTTTAAATAAGTGAAAAATGCAAAACAAAACCAAAGATCTTTTCTTTATGTTTAGACCTGTACAATGCTTACCCATGAACCTCCTTGAGCCAGCAGACGTGCAGCTCGAGAGCCACATAAGAAATCCTGCATGGAGATAAGACCAGGTTGCATTGGGTGGTGGTGAAGTGGTGTGAAATATTTTGAGTGCATTTTTTTTAGCAATGGGACAATATTGTAAATTAGCTCCTGAAGTCTACGGAATTGAATAAAATATTCCCCACAACATATTAATGCTTATTGTAAATCAAACACGATTTTAAGGGTTCGAATTCACAATAGCAGTATTAACCAAGGGAGAAGTCACTCCCAGATTGTTATGCCAGGGTTGGAGTAAGTACATCTTCTTCGCTTCAGAGCCCTTTTACTCTACCTGGTTAGTAACTACTTCGAAATGCCTTTTCCCTTCGGTAATATCACTTTAAATACTTCCTTATCTCTGTTTACTGAATTTCAAATATGCCCGTTCATTTCTTAACATACCTGTCCCTCAAAAGAGATAAAACAAATAAAACTTTTTTTTCAATTTAAAGTGACATATTTCTGTCTACCGAGCAGTATATCTGTTATTGACATAATAGACATCGTTAGTGAAGAAATAAATTAATCCGAAAAGAACCAACTATTTTCAGTTTCAGCGGTCTACTTGTGCTACTCGTATCAGTTTTTCCCCACCTTGAAATTTTGAGGGGCAATAATTCTTTGACGAGTAGTGTTTTTTCCTAGGAAAATAACATACCATTTCCAACCATGGTCATTAGGAATTTACACTTACTTAAGAAAGAAAAAAATCCCACTTTATTTGAAATGACGAAAAAGCAAACATTTTTTCATTCTTCTGAGTGTTAAAAACGTAGGCATTTCCCATAAATATATGACAATTCCTACGCACAATGGGAGATTTACGTAGGTCTCTACAAATTAATTTGCCAAATTAGTGATCATTAATTTTTAAATGTATTAAAATTGATATTGAATGCACATACATTTAATAATATTGCCACTTAAGAATACCAAGTCACAGGCATTTAGGTTCGCTTTAATGCCTCAAAAGAGATAAACCTCAATGCACACCTACGGGGTCTTTTAGTTTTGAAGCAAGTTTCAATATGTCTACTATTTTGGGAGTTTCTGCTTATTTTACTTGAAATAATTAAAACAAATTTGCATTTTGTAAACATAGTTCAACAAAATCAGAGGATTTAACTTATACTTTGATGTGAAAACAAGTAAAGCAGCATTAGGAGTATTTGTGTGATGCATTAGCTCTCTCATTCTATTTTCCATGGTTTAGACATTTTATGCACTTCAGCTGCTGTTTCTAATACATAATACTTATTGATTTGTTTGATCAGGTTGTAGTGGATGCAATCAAAAAGGTGACCAGTAATGTCATTGGCGATTCTCCTTTGGGAAGGAGAGATACCATATTGCAATAGGGTGCATTGTGACCAACAATACCTGTATGGGTGGAAGTTCAGCTTTTGCACATCTCTGTTACTGGTGCATTTCAAAATTAATTGTTACAAATTTAGTATGCCTAAACTAAACCATCCATGTGTGTTCAATTACTAATTTTATATATTCTATGTGTATTGTGAGGAAATGCCCCTTTTTGATTACTCACCCCCATTTTATGCAAACTTTAGTTGCTGATTTTTAGACACTGCACATTGGGGCGCTTCTGTCCTGTGCCCAATGTATTTGCTCTGCCATATAAAACACACAGAAACTGCGTAATCCATGGATTATTTAACATTCTTTAATTTCACGGTATATGGTGCTGAAAATACACCACATGAATAGAAAGTTACATGTCCACTCATGTGACAAAAAAACCATGACTGAAGGCCTACCACTTTAGCCTAACTGTTACAGTTTAAACCTGAAGCCCAACCTGTCAAAATAACTCTTTTGACAGAGGAAAAACATTCATTTGATTTGCTTTTAATATTAACAAGATACCCCTATGCAGGCCTTGTAGCACACATGGCGGCGTGCATGGTATTTAAAAGGGGACATATAAAAATTAAATATTACCACATCCCTTGCTACTTAATTTGTGAAAATATAAGTGCAAGCACCTAAGGTATTCCACTGTAGCTGCATCACCCAGAGCTCCTTCCACTGCTGACGAATGGCCATGTCAGGATTACATACTAACCACCACACTTAAACAAATGTGGCATTTTGCACTAGTGCAGGTCGCCCAAGGCTGTAGGGATGTTTGGAAATGTATGTTTTTTGAGTTTTTAATTTATCAAATAGAAATGGATGCTGTGCTAAAGAAATAGGGTGAGAGCACCACCATGTGGCGTACTCTTATACAAGTGCCAGTATTTATAACTAAGTGCCGATGCAGAGAACCGACAAACACCAGCACAAATTAAGCATTGATTTCCATACAGGGACAAGCCCCGTAAAGCTATTTTCTGTAGGGAAGGTCCTGGCTGTCCTATGAGGAAGCTAAACTACAGATTAAAATATGAATTCTTCATCTTGGGTTTGGGACCAGCTAGAAAATAACACAACCACTCTTTTCAATATTTATTAAAGGCTCAATTCAATTGTGAAGTTGGACTTTTAAGACATAGGAGGTTATTACGACCCTGACGGTCTTGAGACTGCCAGAGTCGCAGTGACGGTCGGACCACTGCCAATGTGGCGGTCTGACAGTCACATTGTGACCATGGCAGTAGCACCACGGTCTGATCGCCACAGGAGGGACTGAAAGTTTTGGCGGTCCTAATCAACCAGGGCAGCGCTGCCCTGGGGATTACGAGTCCCTTCTCTGCCGGTGGTTACATGGCAGTAGCACCGCCATGTAATTGCTGGCAGAGACAGGGTGCAGGGGGCCCCAGGGAGGCCCCTACACTGCCCATGCACTTGGGATGGGCAGTGAAGGGCCCCCCCCTGGACAGCCCCATCGCAAAGTTCACTGTCTGCTTCACAGACAGCTTCACAGACAGTGAACATCGCAATGAGTGCTGGTGCACCCTATGCACTACAGCATTGCCTCCAGCTCTATTACACCGTTTCTGCCCGCTGACCCAGCGGGAAACTCTAAATGGGGCCCGGGGAAAGGGGGCCGTACTGGTGGCAACCTGACCATCGGGACTTCGGCTGAAGGCCTTTTCCGTCAGCCGAAGTCGTAATCGACTCCATATTTTGGAAAAGTAACTTTTAAAAAGTCCCCTGTTGCCTTTCTATTAGCACTCCAGAAGCTGTCAATCAAGTGCTTGACCTTAAGGAAGTATGAAGTTCCTCCCAGGAGCTACATATTAGACCACCTTTATTGACAGGTTGACCTGAATGGGCAGAGATGACTCTTCTGAGTTCAGCCTTAGAGGTGTAACTCCTATGGTTGTTTAGTCACCAGAAGAAAGTTTGGAAACTTTTGAAACATTTTCCTCAGAGTTAAAGAGCTTTAGAGAGACTTTCTGGAAAACGTATGCAACTGGAAGTTCCACTGTATTGGACTGAAGTTAAGGTTCATTGTACTGAAAGGCCCCTCACCTCCAAAAAATAACTATGGGCCCCATTCATATAAGCTGGCAGTCATTTATGAAGCATTGGCAGGAACCATCATCATGGCACAACCCTGCACCAAACAGTTTAATTGTTTTATTTTGAAAGAAAATGCCAAAACAGGATTTTCTTTTTCAAAATAAAAATATAATGCCCCCTCACCTTTGGAGTCATCACCCGTGGCGTGGGGAGCATTATTACATTGTACTGTCCCTCAGCCTGTTTGTGAGGGACAGTAAGATAATGGCTACAAGTCCATCTCTGAAGTGGAACTTTAAAACTTTTTTGACATTTTGACTTCCAGATTTTCACAGGGACCAAACCCCTTGGTGTATCCGAGCCAGGACCCGATTGTGGGCAGCCTGAAAGTGCACTTTGCTATCAGTCTACCGCGTTTATTGACTGATATTGGGTGTTTCATTTTTCTTAGTATTTTCTCCACTTAAAGTTTAAAAAAATCATATCTCCAGTTCCCTTTACTGGATTTTTGTCATTTTGGTGTCCCTTTGTTTATTACATCTTCCCTATTGTTATTAATTGGGGTGTGATTGCTATTGTGTTATTTCTTTGAGTTTAATTGTGTCTGTACTTCTTTGCACGTTTTCTTTCAGTTAAGCCTGTCTGCTCTGTGTGTAATAGCTACCAGAGATTGAGCTCAGGCTTAAATTACTGTAATCTTTGACTGTACTGGGCTACCATACACCCCAATTGTTAATTCACTTTTTTTGCATGTATATATATATATGTAGAGATATCTATATATGAACATTTGCAAATATATACACAACATTCTGTTTGATTATATTTGTGTAGCCACTGCTTAGTGGTAATATGGTAAGGGTTAGAATGTCACTTCTATGTCACATTCATGTGATTTTCATATCACTTTGACAAAATATGTATTTAATGATGCACAGCTGGTGATGCATTTGGTGTTTTTCTGGAGACTCCAGGTTGCTGAAAGAACATATGCAATTGTACCAAATCAGCCCTGATCAGAACAAAGATTACACGTTAACCTCAATGTTCCTAGTGGTTCAAATAAGTAATGCACCCATGGTGCAGTGGTCTGCATCTCGTCAGCAAAGTCTAGTCTTTCAAACAAAGCATTCACAGCTCTAGAGCCATTGAGCCACTAACCGGCATGAAAGCACAGTAATTTTACCAGACTGTTTTAAAGTTGCATTCTTAACTGGTGATTTTTGATGCTGAAACCCTGAAAAAAAGTGAGTATTTGCTCACGAAGGTACTCAATATCTGAATATGCCATTCACATTAATTTATGATCAGCGTCTCGAAAAGCACTAAAGGCAAGCCAGTGAAAATCAACTTTGAGCAAATAATGCTTGAGTCATACCTTCATCTAAAACAAATATCAGCGAATGGGGAACACACTAACTGACAATACTAAATTTACTAAGAAGGTTGTTGTGGCTCTGATCTCAAATAAAAAAACTACTTAAAGCTGTGTGTCAACTGCACTGTTATATCAAGGATGATATGCATTTCATCTAAAAATGTTTGTGCTATTAGTATTTCTGAGTGCAAAAAGTCACTACTACTGAGGCACCAAATTGAGTTGAGGTTATTCATGCTTTCAGCTGACAGGGGACTTTGGGTCAAAGTGATGTAAGACTTTTAAAAAAAATTGCATTCAAAGTAAAATGAACTCTGCTATATGAGTGAAAAACATAATGAGGAAATCATAATTAGTGAAACTAAGAAAATATTTGTATGAAATGTGCACCGTATTGGCAGGGATGAATAAAGGTCAAAAGGAATAAATTAAAAACTGTAAGTAGAAATCATGTGTCCTGAAATTAAAAATGGGACAGGAAAATTTACATGATAAGAATTGCAGAAAAAGAACAAAAGAACACATGCAAAAATAAGGTAGGTGGAATGTACATGAAAGGGAATGGGAAGTACTGAAATCCTTCTGCTGAGTTATGCAAACCAACCTGAGTACATAGCCAAAGGTGGGACCATGATGATATCTAGAGATGATGATTTCCTTCTAAATTCAATTTTTAATCCATAATATTCAGAAAAGGTTGTTTTTTTCCATACTTCAGAATGAAGCAATCAGATAGAGCCTATTTTTCAATGGACACACTCTTCATTACTTTGAGATCCATGAGCATTATCAAGCATAGTTTCAATTACTTTCTCTAAAATGCCAGCAGCACTGAGGGTCTGATAGGACTTTCTTGTCTGTTGACATTTCTAATAATGGAATTCCTCTTGCCCTTGGGAAACTCAAGTATCTTGTTTATGGTAATCGGGGCATGTGGGCAGGATTGTATTTGTTTAAATGTGATCTCCATTACTGCACTTTTATAAATGTGAAACTAATAAAAGTGATAATTTTGTCTTACAATGTGAATGTATAATGAATACAATTGATGGGGGCAACCAACAGATGTAAAAGAGAGGCTTAAAGTTCCCAATAATGACTCAATAAGTGCAGTGCAATTTATTCACAATGTTATAGTTTCATGTGTATCATGATTATGTGTAATCTATCACAAGCCTTACCCTTATTAGAAGCATATTGACTGAATCTTTTAACGTATGTGAGTAGACCTGCCAGGAGGTGATAGTTCAAAGTCTGAATTGCTGCCTCTCAAGGATAAGTCCTTTTAATTCTGTGAGAAGTGAAAGTAAGGACATCACTGTAGACAGAATTATAGCATAGCAATGGTGGGGGCATTAGTTTCTGAAATCCTAATTTATCAGGACTTCACCTCAGAATTTGAAGCCACAGTAAGCTAAAAGATGGTGTAGGATTAAATAGTGTAAATGAAGTGTAAATACATGCAGGACAGTGAAGCAGTATTGACATTAATCCATTTAAAAGTATATCGCGGTGACAATATTTCATCTAGCAGCATATACAAGCCCAAATAAATTTTAACTCTACCTAGATTCCGCACCAAAATAGAGCAGACAAAGCAGACAAGCTTGGAATAAAAATCAGCAATAAGGCAATGTAAAACATCTTGTTACACATTGCAAGTAGAAAAGACAAAACTCCCGTAATTCACATTGTAATAAACAAAGTAAGGACACGCAAAAAAAAAAAAAGAAATCCTATCAAGAACATAGACCTATTCATATTAATAAGGTGGAAAGGCAGCATAATTATACAACCTCATTAAGGTAAATTATCTTACTAAACATAGTTAAATATCAGGCATGATGAGCAAGCAAAAGTGTTTTCTAAATCTACAGCTCTAATATCTACAATGTCTACATTCCTAACACCTCATGATAAATGTTAATGTGGAAATAAAACACTGCTATTCAGAATTCAGATAAAAGGTAGACTTAGACATTGTCACAAACCTTGCAACTCAGGCCAAAGGACACCCTTCTAGGTGGTCTTACTTCCTGTATCATACCCCAGGAAGGTGGATAACACCTGATTCTGAAAAAGGGCAGAAGAGGTTTTTGATTAGAGAGAGAGCACCTGTTTCAGCGGGATGATTGGTAGAGGACCTGAACTTGACTCTTTGAGATGCAAGATGGCATAGTATTGCAGATGCACAATTCAACTCACTATCAAGAGAGAAAACAGAAGAGAGAGAGCATCAGATAATGGAAGAATGGATCTTATAACAAGTATTGAGAAACCGAGGTGCCTTACCCATGTGAGGTGAAGCACCAGTAACTAGCCCCAGGCAACACTGGAAACTTGCCCAAAAACCAAAGATGAGTAGGGCTCTACTCCTCCAGAAAGCTGAATCATAAACACCAAAGCAAAAGAGGAATCCTGAAGCCAGCTCAAAAACAGGTTCCTAGTCCACTAAGCCATATTACAGGCAATAACTGGAATAGGGTAAAAAAACTATACCTGACTCAAAATACAAAAATGCGTCCAAAACAAATATACGGTTCAGTACAAGGAAGCAGGAGAAGGGAGATGAAGGAACTGACAATATAGAAAAACAACAAAGATGTGGGAATGGAATTATGGGTGCAAACTGTAACGTCAAGCAAGGGAGTCCAACCTACCAAGAAACAGTCTTCATCGTTCACTCACTCTTTAAAGGCCCCTACCACCTCCGACCTAGAAGTTAACTACTATCCCTCTGGTAGCTGAGGCAATGTGTACCGGACCCTACCCTGGAAGCTGTTGTGCTCCATGACTGTTGTCTACATGACCCATTCCCCATCTCCTACACGTGGTATATTTCTTAACTCTCTTGGGTAATGACACACGCAAGTACTCTGGACAAGGAGTACCTGGACTTCTATATTTCCATTTCAAGCACTGGTGCTAGCTGTGTGTGCAGTGGGAAACTATGTTTCCACATCACCAAAGCCATAACGTAAAGTCAGGGGTGCAATGTATTAATCACATTAGTGCTCACAACAGGCATCTCAACCTGGTATTAGCTAGGTGCTAAAGGGTAAGCAAAGGGAAGTTACATAAGTTTCCTCATGCATGTCTGCCGACCTGTTACTCACCACCTTAGGTTGGTTATGAACAGCAGCATCAGAAAAACAGATATTGTGTCTACTGCAGTGATAGAATTGACAAGGGGCTGCCAAGCTGGGCATCCTTAGGAGGACATTCATGGCTTTTGTCACAGCCAGGCATGTTCATGTTCTGTTGTTAATAATGGCACCGGTTTATCCGTAGGGATTTCAACTCAGCAGAATGCCAGTGGACGGAGAGGTGACATCACACACACACCATGACCTCCTGATGACATCACAGAGAAGACCGGCTGTTACACCCTAGGGGACTCAGGTTTTGAAGGGGGGGACTTGGGCTTGCCCTTGGAAGGAGTGGGAGTGGTCTTGGACCGAGGGGTGGGAGAGGGATCAGGCCTCTTACAAATTATTCTACTTACTAGGGAAGGGGCAGGGGACCGGGAAGGGAGGACTGGGGAAGAGCTTGAAGGGGAAGGACTGGATTTGGGAAGGCCACTGGAACTTTTGGGGACAAGATGGGGCCAGTGGGTTAAAAAATGTCAACTTTGTGAAGGAAAAGCTTCTTAGGTGCAGGTGGAGGGGCTTTGGAGACAGGTTTGGGAGTGGAGGTTGGGAGAGTGGTTGTAGATGGTGTAGGTTTGCTGTGAGTAGAAGCAGGTGCATGCTGAGTCTGCTAACGTCGGGGATGTATGTTGAGTGGATGACTGTGAGTGTTTTTGTGTTTTGGGAGGAGGGGGTAGAAAGAGTGGGATAGGGCAGGCAGGTAGTGTATATGTGTGGTGGTGGTGTCTGTTGGTGTAGTGAGTGTGCTGCAAGTGTCTGTGAAGGTCGTTGTGGTGAGTGCGGATGTGGTGTCTGGGGTGCATGTGTGGATGACTGCTGTTGTGGGGACTGTGCTACTGGGGGCAGTGCATGTGGGTGTTCGTGGTGAGATGACAGACAGGGAGAAGGGGGTGGGGGACACAGTGGGGGAAGTGGATGTTGTGTTTGTAGCTGTGTGTGGAGAGTCTGCATGCTTGTTGTGGGACGTGTGATACCTTTGTTTCTGATTGTGTTTCTTGTGTGTTGTTTTGGGTGCATGCTTGTCTGCATGTGTGCTTGGGATGGATGAGGGGAGAGGGGTGCTGGAAGGGGCAGAGGTGGTGGGAGGGGGACGGAAAGACCAGAGACACTGGCTGCTGTCAAAGAGAAGCCAAGAGTCTGACGCGATCTCCGTAGGCCAGACATGGCACCGTGAAAGCCTTCCAGGTAGGCCTTGCATTGCTGCATCTGGGATGCCGGCCCCTGGATGGCATTCACAATGGTTGTCTGTCCTACAGAGATGGATTTCAGGAGGTCAATGGCCTCCTCAGTGAGGGCAGCAGGGATGACTGGGGCAGGGGAAGAGGTGCCTGCAGTGAAGGAGATGCCCACCCTCCTGGGTGAGCAGGCATGGGCAACTTGGGGGGGGGAGCTACTGGGAAGGCGATGCTGGTACGGGAATGGCGGAAGATGACAAAGATCAGGTGGTCCCAGAAGGGTCCACCACCACTAGGGAGCTGCCATCGGAGGAGGTATCAGAGTCACTACCAGCAGTGGTAGTCGCCTCCCTCCTGGTGCTTCCCTCACCATCCAACCCACTGGCCCCCTGGCGTCGTTGGTCTCTGCCTCCTAGGTCTCATGGGCTGCAGCATCCCCACTCGCCGGTGCCCCTTCTCATTCACCTGATGATGCTAATTCACACAAGGAGAAAAGATGACAGAGAGGGTGGGGTTGAAAAAGAAAGGGATGCACGCTGTCAATACCTGTACATATCTGATGTGGGCACAAATGCAGACATTCACATTCCAAAACCTATCCCTCACCATTACCAACTCCATGAAGGTAAGTACCTATGATAGGTAATCCAGCTCCCACACTACACTGACATACTGACGCTATACTGGCCAACCACATCACCATCCAGTCCCAGCATCCAGGCAGACAATGGCAATCTGGAAGTGATCCAGTTCCACTACAATGTGACAAGTTGAAGAGGTGGTACATCAGATCCACAGGCCTACCTATAGGACCCGTTACATGGCCACATTCCCACCCATACCCAGATCACTGCACAATCTCAGTGACTTAGGGGGCCAGCTGCATGCCCTCACCTGTCTATGACCCTGAAACTACCTGCTACTCACCCTATTGCACCCAGCTACACTGTACAAAGAGCAATCAGAACAGTGGTGGTACTTACCCCCTAGTGGCTGCTGTGCTGGCGTCAAGCGCCCATCCAACTCTAGACTGGCCACCGCCAGAAGGTGGGCCATGGGGGGGTCAGGGTCCGACATGCACCCCTTCCTCGTTGGGAGGCCATCCCCAGCTCGGCCTCTGCGGTCTTCCGGGCCCAGCATCTCAGGTCCTCCCACCGCTTCCTGCAGTGGGTGCTCTGCCGGCTGTAGAGCCCCAGGGTCCGCACTTCCTTGGTGATGGCTCGCCACATCATCTTCTTCTGATGGGTGCTAACCTGCATGGGAGACAAATAGAAGACAATTACTGTAGGTTTACCTGCCAAATTTACATTTGGGACACAACACAACTTGCATCTGTACCTCTAACAATGACTTCCAATCATGCCCCTACCACATGAGGCCTGTCACACTGCACTTATCCATTGGGACATCCAACATGCTTCTGCTGCATTGGCACACACTCCTAGGACCCTATAATGCCACTCACCTGGTCCTCTGGTTGCCCACACAGCTTGGCATACAGGGGTAGGACCCCGTCCACAAGCTTCTCTAACTCCTCCGAGGTGAAAGCCAGGGCCTGTTCCCCTGTAGCACATGCCATTACTTCAACTAGAGGCAGGACACAGCAGCACACACAGTAGAGTAGTGGCCGTCTCGAGGTGCAGGAGTCAAGTGGCAAGGGCTACACAAAATGGCGGTGAGGACCATGGCGGTGTGCACCGCCACCTCCGGCGGTAATCATGATTGGCTGCTGTTTCCCATAGACACCAATGTTAACCAATGAGGATCTGCACTGCGGTTATGACCGCCTACCGCCATGACGACTAACGCCAGCGGAATGATGTCACTTCCAACTGTCCTTCGCATGTAGGACAGGCGGCTGCCATTTTAAGTGGATTACTTGTGGATATACAGTACAGGGGCAGTGTTAATGGCGGTATAGTAAAATCTATGAGTGTCCAAAAGGTGAAATTACACATGCCATGAGCAATATAATGGTAGCACGTATGCCTACAGGTGCATATGTCCCTGGCACACCAATCTTGACGCATGTCATATATGTGGACAATGGCTGTCCTCAATTTTCAACAGTAATATGTGTGCCGTGTTATGTATGAATGTATGTGATACCTGTATTCAGACAGTTGACCTCTACACATCATTGTGTTTTGCTCCTCCATAGCCATCCACCCATTTGGAGAGGGAGGGCTACACCAGTGTGCAGACCCCTTGTTGACCTGGCTACCATGGAAGAGTGCCACATTATCATCAGCTATCAGCTGAACCGTGCCACAATTCGTGAGCTGTGTTCCCAATTGGAGTCTGATCTACTGCCTGCCAAATGACACCCCTATGCTATCCCTCCCACAGTACAAGTACTATCTGTCCTACATTTTTTGCCTACTGGGTCCTTTCAAGCGACTGTGGACTTAGGATCTGGTGTGTCACAACCAATGTTCAGCAACATCTTGAGAAATGTCCTGACTGCCTTGTTGCAACACCTCCAGAGTTACATACAATTTCCACAAAGGGCAGATTTAACAACTGTTAAGCCTGATTTTTATGTTATAGCCAACATTCCTCATGTGATTGGTGCCATTGATGGCACACATATTCCCCTTGTACTCTCCAGAGCCACTGAGCAAGTGTATCGGAATCGCAAATAGTTCCATTCTCTAAACATGCAGGTGGTGTGTCTTGCAGAACAATACATTTCACAGTTGGCAGCAAGATTCCCTGGATCAGTCCATGATGCCTACATTTTGAGGAACAGCAGTGTCCCACAATTCATGGCACAACTAAAGAGGGAGCCTAGCTTGTAGGTGAGTGTGCATGTGGCAGATTTGCAGTCCTACCTGACTTTCTCATGTTTGGCATTGTACGACTGTGTGTCGTGTGCTAACTTTCTCCCCTCTTCCCAGGTGATTCTGGCTATCCTAACATGCAGTGGCTGCTGACACCTTTGAGAAATCCCAGGACAAGGGGGGGGAACTGGTACAATGATGCCCATGGTCGTACCAGAAGAGTGATTGAGAGGACCTTTGGGCTCCTGAAAGCCAGATTCAGGTGCCTACACATGTCCGGAGGATCCCTTTGCTACTCCCCAAACAAGGTGTGTCAGATCATAGTAGCCTGCTGTATACTGCACAATTTGGCCCTCAGGAGAAATGTACCACTAATGGAAGTGGGGGATGGAGCACTGCCATCCGTGGGACCCCAGGGGATGGGGGATAGTGATAGAGAAGGAGAGGGGGAAGATGTGGACACCAGGAATCAGCTGATTCAACTTTACTTCCAATGAGTCTCAGGTAAATGTTGCACTGTGTGTGATGTAAAAGGTTTGAGTAGTGAGTAGGGCACAATTGTGAGTGTTACTATATATCTTGTTGCATCAGATGCTGCAATGGGCTGTGTGTTTATTCCGTACTACACATGTGGCTCATGTTGTATGAGTTTAGTGCAGTAAATATGTGTTACATTTCTGTTGTTGACAGGTGTTGCAGTGGTGTCTACCCCTTTGTGATGGCTAAATCATGGGGGAAAAGGTGAAGTGTGTGGACACTCCTGGCCAAAGCTGTGACAAGTACTTAACAAACCCCTCTCTGAATATTGGATCCCTGCAACATATCCCTGCATATGTACATATTTGATAAAGAATGATACTTTAGGATTGCATGTATTTGGAATAAATGACAACATCTGTTAGTGTAATCAAACAGCTTTTATTAAAGGAGTGAACAAAGGGGATGGGACAGTGCAAGGGAGTAGGCAGATGGTGAACGATATGCTCAGTTTTATGCCCACAGCTACTGGTAGCACAGGGGGCAGAGTCCTTGGGGCCATTGGTAAATGAAGATATGGCAGTGGATAGAAAACAAGGTGGCTCAGTGGCACAGAAGGGTGACAGTTCAGGGCAGAGTCATTTCCTGACGGTGGGCTTGGTCTTGGCTACAGTGTTACTGTGCTGTCTGGGTCTCAGGCTACGTTCCTGGGCTTCAGGGGAAGAGGTGCTGGTGGCCTATGAGTCCTCTGGCAGGGCCACCATTCCACTAGCTGCTGCTGATGTTGAGGGCTGCGCTGTACCATGTCTAGTGGAATGGGCCTGTTGGGGGGTGGAGGACTCAGGCATGATGTTGGGCATCCTCAGCAACACCCCTGCAATGGAGGCCATGCTGGCATTCAGTTCTTTCCATTGCTCCACGGCCTCCTGCTGGTGTGCCACCTGCAGCCTCTGGTTCTCCTACAATGTGGCCAGGATCTGGGCCATCCTGTCCTGGGAGTGGTGGTATGCCCCCAGGACCTCTGAGATGGCCTCATGGGTGGCAGAGTCCCTCCCTGGACCAACCCCCAGGGCCACTGGTACCCTCCCAGTGGCCCTATCCCCCTGTGCCTGTGTCTCCAGCACAGGACGCCCAGACCCACTTGCACTGGGACCTTCATCGTTCTGCCTGGTGATTGGTGCTGACTCCGGTCCCTTTACAGGTGGGCAGGCAATCAGTGGCCTGGAGACACTGGTGTGGGGGCATTGGGCCACAGCTGAGGGTGGTGGCTGAGTGGTGGGAGCATCAGTGGTGTCCTCGGTGTGGCTTCTGGAGGGTGACTGTCCAGGGCTGTGGGATGGGGCAGGGTAGTCATCTGGGTCATGACATCCAGCTGCATTGTCGTCACTGGGGCCTTCTTCTACTGGAGGACTGGAACTTCTTGGCACCTGCTGCCGGGTGGCATGGGCAGTGGTATCTGTCTGGTTGTAAAAATATTGTTTTGTGACTCCTGCAATGTATGGGCAATGTGGCTAGTTGAAGATAGTGTTGTAGTAGTGCTAGAGGGGATATGGCCCTTTGTATCATAGACGTGGTAAATGTGTTAATGTAATAGTTGCTGCCAATGGCATGAAAATCTCCTGCCTTCTGCACCCTATCCTGTCATTGCCACATCCCTTTCAGCACTTGACACCTGTTTGGAGTGCTTACATCCCCAATTATCTGCATGCAGGGGCCCTTAGGGATGGGTGTCATGCATTGTTAGTTGAGAGATTGATGGTGCATTGTGGGTAATGTAGTGTAGCCTACCTTACATGCCGGGGATGGTCATTGTGCACACAGAGATGGTTTGGGGGTTAGTGGGGAGGTGTGGGTATGCAGGAGAAATGTTTATGGGTGTATGGGGGATGTGTATAGGATAGGGTGTTTAGTTGTAGTGACTGGGGTAGGGTGAGACATGCCTTACAGACGTAGCAAGTGGTAGGGGAGTATATCTGACTTAACAGAGTCCAGTCCTCCAGTGAGTCCAGCGAGGCTCTCCGTGTGCAGGATAGCCAAGACCTTCTCCTCTCAGTCGTTGAATTTGGGTGGAGGAGGGGGGACCACCCCCAGTCTTCTGTACTGCGAGTTGATGTTGTGATGCCATGGAACATACCTTCCCCCACAGGTTGTGCATGGATGGTTTCTGTCAGGAATAAGACCATACGTGGTCCAGGTTCCGCCCGAAACTCTGCTGCGCGGCTCTGCGGTGCTTTCTGCTCACCACTTGTTATCCCCTCTTGCTCCAAAGGTGGCCATCAACGTTGTCTGCCCTGTGGCAAAGCTCATAGAGCTGCAGGTTCAGGACATTGGTGGACAAGATGCACTTATCAGTGCTATTCCATGAAGGGACTACAATCCCATGTTTTTAGAGGCAGCAGCCATCTTGGGGTGTGGCAGGCCTATAAAGCCCAGCCACACCCAAGCACGTTGCTCACTATTTTGAAGACTTCGATGCAGTCAGACCTCGTGGGGGATTCTCTGAAGAAGAGCAGAGTTCCTGCATGGCAGAGTGGCATCCGATTGAAGTAACCTTGTTTCCATGGTGAATAAAAAAATGAGTAGGTCGTACTCGTAGCGGTAAGGCCTTGATGACTTCAATTTTGGAGGAAGTCATTACTTCCAGAAGTAAAGCGCCCCTTAGCACAACGAGCAAAGCGTTTCCAGTTTCCAGTTACAGCTGCCTAGGCGCGATGATCAACGGCGTTTCAGTCCACAGATGTAAAGCGCTCTAGGCACAGCAATTCAAGCGCTTCAGTCCACGTGTGTAAAGCACACTTGGCACGACAATTCAGGTGCTTCAGTCCACAGATATAAAGCGCTCTTTGCACGGCAGTTCAGGCGCTTCAGTCCACAGGTGTAAAGCGCTCTTGGCACGACAATTCAGGCGCTTCAGTCCACAGATGTAAAGCGCTCTTGGCACAGCAGTTCAGGCGCTTCAGTCCACAGGTGTAAAGCGCTCTTGGCACGACAATTCAGGTGCTTCAGTCCACAGATGTAAAGCGCTCTTGGCTCGGCAGTTCAGGCGCTTCAGTCCACGGGTGTAAAGTGCTCTTGGTCCGGCAATTCAAGCGCTTCAGTCCACAGATGTAAAGCACTCTTGGCACGACAATTCAGGCGCTCCAGTCCACAGATGTAAAGCACTCTTGGCATGGCAGTTCAGGTACTTCAGTCCACAGATGTAAAGCGCTCTTGGCACGGCAATTCAAGCGCTTCAGTCCATAGGTGTAAAGTGCTCTTGGCACAGCAATTCAAGCACTTCAGTTCACAGATGAAAAGAGCTCTTGTCACGGCAATCAAAGCACTTCAATCCACAGGAGTAAAACGTTCTTGGTACAACAATCAAAGTGATTCAGGCCACATAAGTAAAGCGCTTCAAGATCAATGAGAATGCCTTTATAGCTGTGAATGTGAAAGTATTTCTGGAGATAAGCAAATCATAGTTTTCATTGTTTTTTGGAAAGCATAATATGTGAAAAGCATATTTCATTCTTTGAAATTTTCTAGGTCATGATTAAAGGTTTATGTTATGAATACATAGATGTTACAGGATTGATATTCTGAGTATAATCATAGTCCAAAGCTCTTGCCATCTCTTGGTTCTGAGGTCGTAGTTTATTCTTGTTCCATGATTCAAAGAAGGGGCTTTGCCCTCATTTCAAAAGGGGTCTCCATCAGATATCGGAGACGCATTTGAGTCAAGAGTCTATTGATGAGTTATATTTCTACGAATGAGTAAATGCATGTTTGTTCTAACCTTTTCTTTTCAGATCTCTCTCCCTGCTGTTCCCTACCCTAATTCCCTTCCCCGACTGGCTTCATCATGACTCTGTGCTATAATAGCTTTCTGAGTTGGTGATGCTGGAAGATGGGCCTTTTGTTCAGCAACGTGCAGATCCAGAGGAAAGGACACTGTGAGAGTTTCCCACTGTGTTGACCTTACTGCAGTCCTCTGCCATAGTTCCCTTTTCCGGGCAATGGATGTCTGCTGTACCTGTGCTCCAAACAGCTGTGGCTCAACTCTGATTGTCCACCATGGTCCACAGCTGCCTGTCAGTGAAGCGGGGGTGCCTATGGGGTGCCATGGTGTGTGCCATGGTGTGTGATGTGAGTGGTGTGGTGAAGGGGAGTCAGTGGAGATTGTGCAGTGTGTATGCACGTGTGTTTAAGGATTGTGGGTGTTTGGTCATTGTGTAGTGTGTGTTGATTTGTGTGTGGTACTTGTGTGATACTTTTGTGGTGTGCATTTGTGTGTGATGGGTTTGTGGTCTGTGGGCGTAGTGAGTGTCCGGTAGTTGGCTTCCATCAAATTGGCGTTGCAAAGGGTGGTGGGATGTGTGTGTGTTTTATGGTGGTGTATGTGGGTGTGTTGAGTATGTGCATGTGTCTCAGTTGTGAGGGTTTCGTAATGTGCCATGTGTGCAGTTGTTGTTGGTGGGTGCCGTTATTAACCGTAGCAGTCTGTACCGCCAATGGTGGACCGCCGTTGGATAACCGCGGTGCTGATTTGTGGATCATAGTTTGGTGGGCGGTCTGTTGTTAGCTTGTCATGGTGGGTTGCTGACCTCGGCTTTCTGCCATCGTTGGCCCTGGCGGTTTCATGGAATTGGCTATTTTTTGGCGGGTTGTGATTTTTACTCATGATACAGCAGTATGGGTACCCCCGCCACCAGTGGTCTTTTGGCGGGCACCAGCACGGCGGTCAACGGTAATTACCGCCAGACTCATAATGAGGGCCATAGTGTGATCTGTCACTTTGATACTTCATACTTTGCAGTCAGTTTACTGACATTCTAGTATTTTATTATTTCTGGATTTATTATGTTTGTTCAGTACTGAATTAATGCTCTGATGGTTTAGTAATCATCTTATAGTCCACATTCTAAACCGTCCCCCTTACTCTGTTCCTGTATTGATGCTGACACTGCTGTCCTTTTGATGAAGCCGAGCCATATGCTGTTCTGTTAGGATAGGTAATCGTATTAATTAATGTCTTGTTCTTTGTCTTTTGTTTTATAGGTACCAAACTGCTGCTTATTTTGATAGTGCCATAGCTAGATGTTTTCTAAATTCATGTTACTAAATCTTTTGCATGAAGCTCAAAATGCTAATGCTAATTAGTGGCTAGTGAGGTGTTACTCTCATACTTATGAATGGAAATTTACTTTTTGTTTGTTAATTCAATGTATTCAATTTTTCTTGCTCAGATTCTATTATTGTTCTTTTGTGTATCCTCTATTGAAATAATAATCCTCATTGCCGTGATCAAGCTTAGATTCATTGGCCGTCTCAATCAGCCTATCTTGTTTCTTTACATGTATCAATTGACTTTGAGAATAATATTTGTGACTTTAGCATTGTTAATATAGGGAAATAACCATTGTAACTTCTTAATAAACTGTTGTGGTTATTCATGGTCACATTGATCATTTTATGGTTTTCATTTACTTTGTAATGATGTGTATAGCATTGTTTGATAATTTCCTCTGATGTTTTCTTTAAAGCAGATTAGTTTCGGTTCATCGACCTATAGCATGAAATCCGCTATCTGGTTTATTGTAACTAAAATATAGCTGAAATTTCTGCTTTAACACCTCCTATTGGCTGCTTAAGGCCTAGGGAAAGGACAGAGAGTAAAAACTATAGTGAGCACCAAGGACTCTGAGTGCTGCTTAGGTTCTGTTCCTGCTGCTGTCTTTTTGACCCCAGAGACCAAGATTAGAAAGGTCAGTGCCAGGGGTACCAAAGGCAACCCCTAATTATTATTTCTATCTAACCATGTGGCTACCCAGGCACCACAAAGCTACAGCTAAGCCATGTGTCGCTGATACTTAACCAAGCTCCTTCAATTCAGAACTAAAGGGATAACCAAAAGGTTCACAAAGTCCTTCCGTTTTCAACAAAATTACACACAAAGGAGAAGGAACATTTTAGATTGAAGTAACAAATGGGGCACACTCCATTTTACAATACTACTAATCTCTCTTCTTATTCATGTTTGAAAAACACGTAGAAGCCTCCATATGGATTAATGTCAATTGATGTGTTTCTTAATCAATTCTTTGAAAATACCGACTTTTGAAAGCCTTGCTCTACATTTTTGCCAAGTATGTATTTATTTTCGAAGAACATCTTACTTACAATTATGTTTTACTTGGGACAAGTATGTTTTTTCAAGAGAAATTACATCAATTGCTTTATTTGGGCTCAGCATGGGAATAGCCTAATGAAATATACTTTAGAGTTAGTGGGGGGCTTGAGGGTTTTACGAACGCCAGTAATTGTTCTTCACACACAGTACAAAACACGCGGGCAAATCACGTGACTATCTCAGATGACTAATGAAACAAAACTCTTCATTAGGGTCTCTGCAAAATGTGATTCTGAACTTGCAGTGGGTTCATAAACCGTGCCCATGCTTGCTTCTGAGCGAGGAACCAGCACGCGGTTGAACTCTGTTTGCCACTTTGGTTGAACAGTATCCCGACTCCCCTGACAGGAATGATTTCTGAGGCCTCGACAGAGAGTTCCAATTGCACTGAGTCTGCTAATGCTAGAAAAAGTGCTAGGCTCAGCAGGTCAGCTCTATCGTCAGAGGTATGTGCAAGTGTGAGAGAAAAGTGGAAGGGCGAGTGGCTGACACAAAGAGCCAGGGGAGAGGGTGAGAAATGGAGAGGTGAGAGAGCAGCTAGGGAAAACAAAAAGAAAAGGGAGAAAGTGTGTCTGCGAAAAAAAAAAACAGAGCAAGTAATAATACATAAAGACACATGAGAGAGAGAGAGAGTCTATAATAGAGTGAGCGTTAGAGAGACAGGAAGAGATGGACAGAGAAAGAGTCCGTAAAAAGATAAAAGGAATATGCAAGTGAACAGATTGGGAGAAAATAACAATCAAAAGAAGTAATTATAAAGCAGAGTAAAGAGAGATACAAAAGGGAAAGAGGGAGAGCGAGGGCAAGAGAAGGGGGCGGGGGGAACAACTGATAAAGAGTGAGAGAGGGCGAGTGAGTCCGAGAAAGAAAGAGAGTAAACAATAAATAAAGAAAGATAGAAGACACGGAAGATGGCTGCACAGGTAAGCAAGTTCACTGTGTAGAATCACTTGAAATCATTACCATAGAGTAATCAGGGGCGTAGTTTGGTCAGAAAAATTGGGGGGGGGAGGGTTCAAACTTTCCAACAATCAAGCATGCATATAATGTTGAAATATAGGACAAGGAGGGTGCATGAGAGGGGCCTAAGGTACAGTGGAATGGGAGAGGTACGGGGTACCAAGTAAGAGAAAACACAATGGGGGTCATTCTGACCCTGGCGGCCGGTGACCGCCAGGGTCACCGACCACGGGAGCACCGCCAACAGGCTGGCGGTGCTCCCAAGGGCATTCTGACCGCGACGGTTCAGCCGCGGTCAGAAAGGGTAAACCGGCGGTCTCCCACCGGTTTACCGCTGCCCCATTGAATCCTCCATGGCGGCGGAGCGCACTCCGCCGCCATGGGGATTCAGACACCCCCTACCGCCATCCTGTTCATGGCGGGAAATCCGCCATGAACAGGATGGCAGTAGGGGGTGCCGTGGGGCCCCTGGGGGCCCCTGCAGTGCCCATGCCAATGGCATGGGCACTGCAGGGGCCCCCGTAAGAGGGCCCCACAAAGTATTTCAGTGTCTGCTTTGCAGACACTGAAATACGCGACGGGTGCAACTGCACCCGTCGCACCCCTGCAACTACGCCGGCTCAATTCTGAGCCGGCGTCCTCGTTGCAGGGGCATTTCTGCTGGGCCGGCGGGCGCTCTTTTGGAGAGCGCCCGCCGGCCCAGCGGAAATGTTTGAATGGCCGCCGCGGTCTTTTGACCGCGGTGCGGTCATTTGTCGGCGGTACCTTTGCGGACGGCGATTTTGTAAACTAACCATAATTTTTTAAGGCTTTCGAAGCAGAGAAAGGAAGGGTGTGTCTGCGTTTTTGTCTATCAATATTTAAAAATCCCTGGTGAAATCCGACCGACACTTCTAATACCCGACTGAAAACATTTTAACCCAGTTATTTAACCTAAAAAACATTTGTTGGGAGGTGGATCACCCCAAACACCCCCACTGAAGCTACGCCCCTGAATTACTTTAGTAATTTAAACTACTCTCATATTATTTATTTTTCAACAGATTAAAATAAATCTACCATCAAAAGTAACTTGCTGTTCATACATTTTGTAAGAAAGGACAGGAAGAAACGAGAACGTGATAAACCGATTGTGCATAGGAAAGAAAATACGAGAACCTATGTGGTTAAAAGACAGAACTAGAAGGAGTGGAGAATGAAAGAGAGGGGGTTGGTACAAAAATAGCCAGTGACAGAAAACGGGGAACATACTGAGAGAAAGACAAGGAAACGAGATACGGAAAGGCAGAAAGAGACGAGAAGAAGGCAGCAATAGAGGCGACAGAAAGACAGAGGCCCTGATTATGACCTTGGCGGACGGCGGAGGCCGTCCGCCAAGGTACCGCCGCCAAATGACCGCACCGCGGTCAGAAGACCGCGGCGGCCATTCAGACATTTCCTCTGGGCCGGCGGGCGCTCTCCAAAAGAGCGCCCGCCGGCCCAGAGGAAATGCCCCTGCAACGAGGACGCCGGCTCAGAATTGAGCCGGCGTAGTTGCAGGGGTGCGACGGGTGCAGTTGCACCCGTCGCGTATTTCAATGTCTGCTTTGCAGACACTGAAATACTTTGCGGGGCCCTCTTACGGGGGCCCCTGCAGTGCCCATGCCATGGGCATGGGCACTGCAGGGGCCCTCAGGGGCCCCGCGGCACCCCCTACCGCCATCCTGTTCCTGGCGGGAGACCCGCCAGGAACAGGATGGCGGTAGGGGGTGTCAGAATCCCCATGGCTGCGGAGCGCGCTCCGCAGCCATGGAGGATTCTGTAGGGCAGTGGTAAACCGGCGGGAGACCGCCGTCCGCCAAGGTCATAATCAGGGCCTCTGTCTTTCTGTCGCCTCTATTGCTGCCTTCTTCTCGTCTCTTTCTGCCTTTCCGTATCTCGTTTCCTTGTCTTTCTCTCAGTATGTTCCCCGTTTTCTGTCACTGGCTATTTTTGTACCAACCCCCTCTCTTTCATTCTCCACTCCTTCTAGTTCTGTCTTTTAACCACATAGGTTCTCGTATTTTCTTTCCTATGCACAATCGGTTTATCACGTTCTCGTTTCTTCCTGTCCTTTCTTACAAAATGTATGAACAGCAAGTTACTTTTGATGGTAGATTTATTTTAATCTGTTGAAAAATAAATAATATGAGAGTAGTTTAAATTACTAAAGTAATTCAGGGGCGTAGCTTCAGTGGGGGTGTTTGGGGTGATCCACCTCCCAACAAATGTTTTTTAGGTTAAATAACTGGGTTAAAATGTTTTCAGTCGGGTATTAGAAGTGTCGGTCGGATTTCACCAGGGATTTTTAAATATTGATAGACAAAAACGCAGACACACCCTTCCTTTCTCTGCTTCGAAAGCCTTAAAAAATTATGGTTAGTTTACAAAATCGCCGTCCGCAAAGGTACCACCGACAAATGACCGCACCGCGGTCAAAAGACCGCGGCGGCCATTCAAACATTTCCGCTGGGCCGGCGGGCGCTCTCCAAAAGAGCGCCCGCCGGCCCAGCGGAAATGCCCCTGCAACGAGGACGCCGGCTCAGAATTGAGCCGGCGTAGTTGCAGGGGTGCGACGGGTGCAGTTGCACCCGTCGCGTATTTCAGTGTCTGCAAAGCAGACACTGAAATACTTTGTGGGGCCCTCTTACGGGGGCCCCTGCAGTGCCCATGCCATTGGCATGGGCACTGCAGGGGCCCCCAGGGGCCCCGCGGCACCCCCTACTGCCATCCTGTTCATGGCGGATTTCCCGCCATGAACAGGATGGCGGTAGGGGGTGTCTGAATCCCCATGGCGGCGGAGTGCGCTCCGCCGCCATGGAGGATTCAATGGGGCAGCGGTAAACCGGTGGGAGACCGCCGGTTTACCCTTTCTGACCGCGGCTGAACCGCCGCGGTCAGAATGCCCTTGGGAGCACCGCCAGCCTGTTGGCGGTGCTCCCGTGGTCGGTGACCCTGGCGGTCACCGGCCGCCAGGGTCAGAATGACCCCCAGAGTCATTTAAAGGGAAGGAAGAACTCAGAAGACGTGAAATGAAAGAAAGGGTGAGGGTCAGAGCAATAGAGCCAGAGGCAGGAACTCATAAACAGTCAGGTAGGATCAGGCAGACAGTTTCGGGATTTCCGAGCGCTAGTTGCATAGAACTAGGCAACGTAAATAGAGCACAGCAGGCATCAGCACACAAGAGGTACAAAGAAGTTGCCATAGGGCATCATGGACATTCTAATCAGGTACTATGTCATGCAGGGCAGAACTTTAAAAAACATAACTGTGTAGTCATTGAACATGTGAGCCATGATGACCTTGAGCCATGGGAGTACGACCAATTTGGAAACTTCCGTTACTACTACTCTTCTGTTGGAGAGGGCCATTTCAGCTCACTGTGAGCAAGGCTCTAGTGCACCTACTGGTAATGTTTCCACTCAAAGCACAGCCCCTGTGGATATTCCTGACATGAAATGAGTGACATCCATGCTGTGATGGTCGCCAATACCACATATTGCTGACACAAGTACAGCAGGTTCTGCTCTAGTGCCTGGCATCTGTGAGGAAGTTCGTGGCTTTCTGGTTCTCCTCGGTAAGAGAGTCCAGTTCCTAAACGTGGAAGTTGGTGTTTCAAAATGGGCACTTTCTGCGTCTCTGTAAACATTCCAAGATGTCCACCTCCATACCATCAACTTCAAATGGGTTTCTCATATTACCACATGATCCGAGTTCTTCCCTGCGAAAGGCACCCTGGCCCATATTTATACTTTTGACGCAAATCTGCGCTAGCGCAGATTTGCGTCAAAAAGTATAACGCCAGGTACCGCCATTCCAACGCGCCAGCCGGGCGTCATATTTATGGCCTGGTTAGCATCAAAATAAATGACACTGACCGGGCAGCGGAGGCGTAGGGAAGACTGGGGGTTTTGCATCAAAGAATGGTGAAAGTCAGGTTAGAGTCAAAAATATTGACTCTAACCTGACTAGCGTCATTTTTTGATGCACAACTCCCATGGAAATGACTCCTGTCTTAGGAAAGACAGGAGTCATGCCCCCCTGCCCAATGCCCATGCCCATGGGACTTCTGTCCCCTGAGCATGGCCATTGGGCACAGTGACATGTAGGGTGGCTCAAGTTAGGCCCCCCATGCCACTTCTACGTAAATAAAAAAATACTTACCTCTACTTACCGTATATGGGTCCCCCATCCATGGGTGTCCTCCAGGGGTGGGCAAGGGTGGCAGGGGGTGTCCCTGGGGGCAGGGAAGGGCACCTGTGGACTGCTTCCATGGTCGGAGACCCTTAACGCCTGCCCTGACCCAGGCATTAAAAAATGACTCTAAACTGGTTTAGAGTCATTTTTTAAGGGCCTCCCCCTCCCGTGCGTCATTTTTGAACTGGAGTATTAATAAGGGTCAAATGCCTTTGAGTCATTTTTGCATGTCATTAACGCAAGGAAGGTTTTCACGGTAAAAAAATTACTCTTAACTCCATAAATTGGTGCTAGACGGGTCTAGTGCCAAAGTATAAATATGGAGTTAAGTTTGTGCCGAATTTGCGTTAAAAAAAATAAAACAAATTTGGCGCAAACAGAGTATAAATATGCCCCTCTATTTTAGACCTGTATGTCACAATGGTTTTGGTCCCTTGCTCCAGCGAGTTCATATCCCATCTGCTTTGTTTCCCATTCTTTCTAGAATTTTGATCCCATTTTTCTCAATGTTCTATTCTCTTCTTAAAGCAGTTAGTCTAGTGCTCTTGCTCACTGGTCGGCATTTGTTTCTGCATTCAGATTAATCTTCCACATTGTACACCTTCTTGAGTGTTTTTTTACCTTCAGAATATTTACGCCATCTTCTGAAAGCATTGCATCGGTTATGCTTAACAGGCTTGACCAACATTGTGCCTTTCGGAAAGGATTGCACCTACCTAGAGAGTACTATGAAAGAGACAAGGGAGAGACCCCCGGGCACAGCTCCATTTCCTGGCAACTGGTTCTTTTCAAGTAAGAGTGGGCTTGGCAGCAGGAATGTCAGTCAATTTTCTCAATCGTGCTGGCAAGTGTTTTGTCTCCCCTGGTGAAACACAGGTGCAGCTATATAGCTTTCCCCCAGGTGGAAGATCGTACGAGTTTCCACTCACTGAATGTGCAAATAGTGTGCCTGGCGGACCATTGATTGGATCTTCAGGCTCCTGAAGGTCAGGTTCAGGTGCCTCCATCTGACAGGTGGATCCCTGTGCTACTCATCCAGTAAGGTCTGCCAGATAGTAGTGGCATGCTGCATGTTGCACAACCTGGCCTCAGATGGCATGTACCTTTTCTGCAGGAGGAGGAGACTGGAGATGCCCCTGTGGTAGCAGTGGGCATTGAGGACATTGAGGATGAGGAGGCAGAGGATTGAGATGAGGACAACAGAACATCAGTTATACGTCAATACTTCCAATGACACACAGGTGAGACAGTGCAACTGATCATTCCTCTGACTATTGATGTTTTCTTTGTGGCTGTAGCATGATGGCATTAACTTCCATTGCATTTCAACTTACTGTCACCTATGGCTTGTCATTTTACAGATGTTGGTGAGATCACAACTGTGTACTGATGTGATGGGTACAAACATCTACAGGTCATTATTTCTATGCTCTCACGGTGTTCAGATCATTTGCACTAGATGTGACTGTTTCCATAAATGCACATTTTCAAAACATAAAATACTAGTCTTCAAGTTGTGTTCAAGGGTGTTTATTGTAGTGCTATGAAATTGAGGGAAAAGTGCATTGGAATGGGGTGATGATGGAGGAAAGTCCAGGGTATTGTTCTAGTCTGTTTGTAGCACAGGTGCAGTGTCCAAGGGGCCATAAGAAGGGGAACAAAGGCAGTTCAAAGTGGACAAGGTGACAGTGTGGGACACAAGGGGGACAATCAGGAGAGTCTCATTTCCTGGCGGTGGTCTTGGCAAGTGTCTCTGGCTTCTGTCTGGGTCTTAGGGAACGTTTGCGGGGTGGTTCACCTTCTGCAGGGGGAGGGGTGCTTGTGGCCTGTGGGTCCTGTGGGGGGGCCTCCTGCCCACTAGCTGCAGCAGAAGTGGAGGGCTGGTCAATGGACTGGCTAGTGGTAGGGGCCCGCTGTTGTGCTGTTGCTTTCTTCATGATATTGGCCACGGCTGCCAGCACCCCTGCTATGGAGATCAAGGTGGTGTTGATGGCCTGCAGTTCTCCCTGATCCCCTGATACTGTTCCTCCTTCAGCCGCCTGTTCTCCTGCACGCTGTCAAGGATCTGGTCCATTGTGTCCTGGGAATGTTGGTAGGCTCCCAGGATCTCGTTGAGTGCCTCCTGGAGAGTCGGTTCCCTGGGCCTGTCCTCCCCCTGGCGCACATCGGTCCTCCCAGTGTCCCTGTTGGCCTGTGCCTCTGTCCCCTGAACGGTGTGCCCACTGCCATTGACCCCAGGTCCCTGATTTTCTTGGGTATGAGGTGTGGCCTGGGGTCACTGTACAGGTGGGCACACAGCCTTTGATACTGATGGGGGAGGCACTGTGGTGGACTGTGAGTGGGCTTGGGTGACCGACTGTCCAGTGGTCCCTGATGGGCCAGGTTTTTGGTCCAGGTCCTGAAGTACTTGGTCCCTGATGGGCCAGGTTTTTGGTCCAGGTCCTGAAGTACTTACTGTCATCACTGGGGGCATCTTTTGTTGGGGGACTGGATAGTCGTGGCACCTCCTCTCCACTGACATTGGCTGGGGCAACTGGATGTAAGTGATGTATTATGCTTCATGTCTGTGACATATTGTACATCCCTGGATTCACCTCTATCGTTGCTGTTGCCCGGCCACCTTTGTTTGTGTATGTTGATGTGTTGTGAGATTGTTAGTTTCCCTATGCTGTGCATGCTTTAGTGATGGGTGTCCATGCAGGGCTGACAGGGCTGTCCATGAATTGGTACGGCATGCAGGATTTGGCATTGGGGTTAGTCATATGTGTAGGTGCAGTGTGTCGGATGGAGTGGAGTGATGGGAGTGAGGGTGAGGGGGTGTGATGGCATGCAGCTATGGGGGATGATAAGTGGTAAATGTTGACTCACCAGTGTCCAGTCCTCTGGCTACTCCAGTGAGTCCCTCTGGATGCCTTAATGCCAAGACTTGCTCCTCCCATGCTGTGAGCTTTGGGGGATGAGGTGGAGGTCCACCACCAGTCCTGTGTATGGCGAGCTGGTGCCTTGCTGCCACGGAATGTACCTTCCCCCGTAGGTTGTTCCACCTCTTCCTGATGTTGTCCCTTGTTCTTGGATGATGTCTCATGGCGTTGGCCTTGTCCACGATTCCCTGCCATAGCTCCATCTTCCTGGCAATGGATATTTGCTGTACCTGTGCTCCAAACAGCTGTGGCTCTACCCTGACAATTTCCTCCACCATGACCCTTAACTCCTCATCAGTGAAACGGGGGTTCCTTTGTGGGGACATGGGAGTTGTGTGGTATGTGTTGGTGAGAGTGTGTAGAGTAATGTGGTGGGATGTGTGATGTGGGGTGCTTGCAGGATGTTGGGGTGTATGTGGTGTGTGCTGTTTGTGTCAATCTCCTGGCAGTAATTGTTGTTTGTAAAGGGTTGTGGGTAATGTGGGTGGGTGTTTTATGGTGCTGTGGGTGCGTGGGAGTGGTGTGTGTATGAGTGTTAGGTGTGTGTTTTTAGTATTGGCCAAAGTAGTGTTGTTTTGTATGTGGGTGTCCATTCTGAGTGGGCGGTATGTACTGCCAATGGTTTACCACCATTGAATGTCCGCCGTGGTGATTCATGGGTCATAATGTGGTGGACGTTGTTCTGTTGGCGTAACGGTATGGGTGTTGGTACCGCTACTTTAGCACTGACCTTTAGGCTGGTGGATTAGTGTATGTGGCTGTACTCTGTCGGATTGGTGTGTGTGTGTGTCATAATATGGGGAACGGATATTCATCACCGCGGCGGTATGTTGGCGGCCATCACCATGGCGGTAAGCGGGATTTACCACCAGTGTCATAATGAGGGCCTAAGTGTCTAATCAGCCTTGTCCTGAAGAACCTGGAAGAACCCGGAAAAAAAACTAAGCAGATGATACGCAGTTTGTGTCCCAAGTACACACAAAACCCTGCTCAATGTGGCACTTACTGGCCTTGATTGTCAGTCCTGCTTGTTGTACGGCCTGGAGCACCTCCTGGAGGTGAATCAGGTGTTCCTCTCAACTGGCACTGTCTAGATAGGTGGCGCAGAACACATCCTTACTCACCAGGACACCGTTAACCAACCGTTGGTAGGCAGCGGGGGAATTCTTCAAGCCAAAAAACATTACCTGGAACTGGTAATGTCCATCAGGTGTTAAAAATGCAGACCTCTCTTTTGCCCCCTCAGTCAAGGCAATCTGCCAGTATCCTGTTGTCAAATCAAAAGTACTGAGGAATTTTGGCAGCGCCTTGCCTGTCAATGAGCTCAGCAGCTCAGGGTATGGGGTGCGCATCAATTTTGGTGACGGAGTTGAGACCGCGGTAATCCACGCAGAACCGAAGTTCTGGTTTGGCACCCAGTGGGCACCCTTTGGTACCAGCACCACAGGGCTGGACCAGGGACTGCTGGAGGTCTCAATCACCCCTAGAGCCAGCATCTTGCAACGTCATCCTTGATGCTGGCCTTCACCCTGTCTGACAACCTGTAAATTTTGTTCTTAACAGGGGGACTGTCTCCCGTGTCAATGTCGTGGACACACATGTGTGTGAGTCCAGGGGTGACGGAAAAAAGAGAGGAGTACTGCTCCAATAACTGGTAAAATGGGTGAAATAATTCACCTCACTGGTCCAGGGTCAGAGAGTCAGAAAGATTATTTTGGTGTCCTTTTGAGAACTCCTTATTTTTAAGTTTTTCTTCCCACTCTTTCTTCTGTTGGGAACCCTGACCACCTTTGTGGGTATCCCCCCCAGATAACTTTTTGGACACTCTAGTGTTAGCCCAGAGTTCTGCCTCCTCAGCAAGCTTCCTGGCGCACCTCTGTGAAGCAAATACTGAGTAAATGCTCTCTCAGAATCAAATTGTACAACCCAACATAATCACTGACTTTACTGCCCGCACCCAGCCATTCAGGGCCTGATTTATGCTTTTTTAGAGCCGCATTTGCGTCACTTTTTGACGCAAAAGTGGCGCAAACTTACAAAATATAATTATAATATATTAATTCTATTTTGTAAGTTTGCACCGCTTTTGCATCAAAAAATTACGCAAATGCATTGCTAAAAAGGTATAAATCAGGCCCATATTGCCTTACTGGAAAAATCAATAAAGTCTGTTTAGGATTGGTCGGGGAGCTTGCTACTGTCCATGAATCTTTGGTGGTACTTTTCAGGGGTCAGTCCAAATTTGGCAATCAAAATGGCCTTCATAAGGCCATACTTGGTCTGGTCCCCAACCTCTAGTGTAAGAAGTGTGTCCCTTCCAAGTATTGGCTTGCGTGTCCAAAAGCACGCCCCCCAGTGCTCTTCAGGAACCCCATGTGCCCTTAGTGCAACTTCGTAAGCAGAAAATCACTTATCAATGTCATCTCCCACCACATAACTTGGCAGCAAATCCTTGGACATAAAAACCTTTTTGTCTCCAACAGGTCCTGTAAGTATGCTACCACCATCACTACTGGACTCAGACTACATAGACTTGAGCTCCAGCTCTTTCAGACTTAGTTTGTGAGCCAAGATAAGTTTATTTTCTGCCAAGGCTCTTTCAGCTTCAGCTCTACTCTCTTCTGCCTCTATTTGTAACCTTGCCAACTGCAGCTGGAATTCTCATGCATCTCTCCTTTCCTCTGCGGTCGGGCTGTGACTGGAGACGCTGCTTCCAGGTTTCACAGGAGGAACAAATCCCAGGGTGTCACCCCCTGCTACTGTTGGTAGCTCCTCAAGAGAGCCATCACCTTGCTCCCCAAGCTCATCATGCTCTTGCGAGCAGGCTTCTGCCCAGGCCCTCCTCGCCTTTTAGTACTCCTCCTTCTTGGAGGCTCCACAGGTAGGCACCCCTATCCCTTTGCAGAAACCCTTCAGCTTGTTAACGGTGTATCTCTCCAGCTTAGCCAGGTCAAACTCTCCAGCTCCACTTGCAGCCCCAGCCAGGGACATGCTGTATATGATTCTGATTAAAGAATTTCAAGCAGGGACATTTGCAGCAAAAAGAAAACAAATCAAATTGATCTTTGACTGTGGGTGGGTAGTGTATACGTAGCTAATGTATGGTGCTGCACAAACACAAGTCCTATCCTCACCGCTGATCACCAATGTTAGAAATGGGGTCTCTAGTTGGCAGAGGAATACACCTTTGTCCAAGTAGGGACTACAATCCTGTTCAGGGTAAGTCACAACACAATCCAAATTATCCTGTGCCGACCCTCTGGTAGCATGGCACTAAGCAGTCAGGCTTAACTTAGAAGGCAATGAATAAAGTATTTGTGCAGAACTTATACAATAACACAGTGAAAACACCACAAAAAGACACCACACAGGTTTAGAAAAATAGAGAATATTTATCTGAATAAAATACTGTTGAAACGGTGAAAATCCAATGTACACAAATAAAGTTATGAGTATTTAAAGATTAAATCCAACTAAAGCACCTAGAAACACAGTAGCTCAACTGGGGCTATCACAGCATCGTTGACGGAGTCGTTCCCAACAATCCAACACCACTGGTACCGGTCATGGAGTCACATGGACCTCCCACAGTACCTTTTGAAAATGAAGAACCAGGACGTTGCACGGAGTCGGAAAGAGGTGCCGCTGGACTCGATGTGACGTCAGTCACTTACGGCTTCCAAGGAGATGAGACGTCAGTTCCATGCTGCGAGGCAGGTGGAGGTGAGGCATTGGTTCCGTCCAGATAAAGGGGGAGCTGATGCAGCATCGTTTGCAATGTCAATTCCTTGTGACCCGGTGGGTTCGCTGGTTCCGGTCCATCTGGGTGTGATCTGTCGACTTTGCAGTGTTGTGATGACCCTGTGTGATGTCAGCAGAGTCACAGCAACATCGGACTTACGTTTGCGGGCCGCAGTCGTTGCATGCAGTGAGGTCCACGGAGCATGAGCAGGCTGGCGTCGCTGAAGTTGTTCCGGAGTTGCTGGAGTCGAGTACTAGCAAAAAGCCAGTAGCTGAAGTTTTTGCTGTCCCTGAGACTTCAGAACAGGAGGCAAGCTCAGTCCAAACTCTTGGAGAACACTTTTGGGGGAAGGCAGTGTCCTTCCAGCACAGAGTCCAGCAGCAAGACACCAGCAGGGCAGCAGTCCTTCGTAGCAAGGCAGTCCAGAGAGTCCTTTGGGAAGATAGGCAGGTCCTCTGACAGAGTCCAGGTGCAGGTCTAGAAGTGTCTGAATTGGTGGGGTCAGAAACCCAGCTTCTATATCCAAAAATGCATTTGAAGAGGGGGAGATTTCATAGAGTGGTTTTGAAGTACACAAGTTCCCCTTTCGGACCAGACCTGTCTGCCAGGGTCCCTGTGGGGGGTTATCAGTCCATTGTGTGGGGGGCAGGCCACTGGCCTTTGAAATGTAAATGTGAGGCCCTCAACCCTTCCAGCCCAGAAAGGCTCATTCAGTATGCTGATGAATGCAGATGTGACTGAGTGTCCAGTGTTTATGGTTGTCTAGGTGTAATGCACAAGGGAGCTGTCAACCAGCACAGACCAGACGTGGATTGGAGACAGGCTGTAAGGCACAGATGGTATTAAGTGCAGAGAAATGCCTACTTTCTAAAAGTGGCATTTCTAAAATAGTAATATTAAATCCAACCTCACCACTAAGCAGGATTTTCTATTACCATTCTGACCATATTAAATATGACCTGATTACTCGTTCCAGATCAGAATCTACCACTCAAAAGTATATGAGGGCAGTCCCAATGCTAGCCTGTGAAAGGAGCAGGCCTCACAGTAGTAGAAAACACATTTATGGGTTTTTCACTGCCAGGATATGTGAAAAACATAAGTACATGTCCTGCCTTTTACTTACATAGCACCCTGCCCTATGATTTACCTAAGGCCTACATTAGGGGTGACTTATATGTAGAAAAAGGGTAGTTTACAGCTTGGCAAGGAATTGTAAATGCCAAATCGGTGTGGCGGTGAAACTGCACACACAGGCCTTGCAATGGCAGGCCTGAGAGATGGTTAAGGGGCTACATATGTGGGTGGCACAATCAGTGCTGCAGGCCCACTAGTAGCATTTAGGCCCATATTTATGAAGTGTTTGTGCCGCCTTAGCGTCCTTTCTTTTTATGCTAAAGCAGCGCTAACTTAGCTCCATATTTATATTGTGATGCTAGACCCGTCTAGTGTCAAAATATTGGAGTTAGAGCCATTTTTAGGATGCGCCAACCCACCTTGCATCAAAGAGATGCAAGGTAGGCATTCGCTTCCTAGAAATGACGCTAGCCTCCCAGCGCCATATTTAACTCATGATGCAGAAACAACCCGCAACTGGGGCGTGGGGCTAAATAATGGTGCTAAGCCCGTTTAGTGCAATCATTTTACACCTGGTCAGACCAGGCGTTAGAGTGCAGGTAGTCCCATTGCCATGGGGAAACACAATCGAATGGGCACATAGATGCCCACCACAACCCCCAGCAACACCACCACACACACCACAGGGATACTACAAGAGGAGGGAGACCATCCCAAGTAAGTTGCAGGTAAGTGTTTCTGTATGTATGTGGTGTGCCATTGGGGGCCCCTCACATGGGGACCCCTGCCTGGCTCTGGTATGTAGGGCTAGCCCAGGGGACACTCATCCCCTGTGGTGGGCATTGGGGTTGTGGTAATGAGTCTTGTCTATATTTAGACAGGAGTCATTTTTTGGCTGCTTGTGCGTCCAAAAATGACGCTAGGCTGAATAGCGGCAGATATTTTGCACTAACCAGCCCAACGTCATTTCGGACCCACTAGCGCCATTTCCCCTAACACCATCCCTTTTTTGAGACTCTAGCCGTTCCTTAGCACCACCCTGCATCATTTTATGAATATGGCGCACGGATGGCGTTAGGGAATGGCGTTAGAAAGCTTTAAAAAAATGACTTACAAGTAAATCAAATATGCCAATTGGGTATGAGCCAATGTTGCCATGTTTAGGGGAGCGAGCATATGCACTTTAGCACTGGTAGCAATGGTAAAGTTTGCAAAGTCCTAAAATCAGCAAAATCAGTGTCAGAAAAGTGGAGGGAGACCGGCAAAAAGTTGAGGGATGACTACCCTAAGGCTGTCAGATCTAACACGTGCGAAAACTACATACTGGAATAGGCAGGTGTTGGAATGTTCCCTTTTTGCAGGGTCATCCCCAATCTTTTTGCCTCCTTCCTCCTTTTTTTTCTGACCTGTTTTTGTTGGCTTTAGAACACTGAGCACTTTACCACTGCTAACCAGTGCTAACGTGCATATGCTCTCTGTGTAAATTGTACTTTTAATTGGTTTCTCCATGATTGGCATATTTGATTTACTAGTAAGTACCTAGTAAAGTGCACTAGATGTGCCCAGGGCCTGTAAATAAAATGCTACTAGTGGACCTGCAGCACTGGTTGTGACACCCACATGAGTAGCTCTGTAAACATAGCTCAGACCTGCCACTGCAGTGTCTGTTTGTGCAGTTTTAAACTACCAGTTCGACTTGGCAAGTGTACACACTTGCCAGGCCTAAACCTTCCCTTTTCTTACATGTATGACACCCCTAAGGTAGGCCCTAGATAGCCCCATGGGCAGGGTGCAGTGTGTGGTTAAGGTAGGACATATACTAATGTGTTTTATATGTCCTAACAGTGAAATACTGCTAAATTCCTGTTTCATTGCTGCAAGGCCTATCCCTCTCATAGGTTAACATGGGGGCTACCTTTTAATATGATTAAAGTGTAGATTCCCTTTGGGAGCGGATAGACATGTGGAGCTTGGGGTCTCCAAGCTCACAATTTAAAAAAACATCTTTTAGTAAAGTTGATTTTAAGATTGTGTGTTTGAAAATGCCACTTTTAGAAAATGGGCATTTTCTTGCTTAGACCATTTCTGTGACTCTGCATGTTTGTGGATTCCCAGTCTGGGTCAGCTTGACAGTTGAGCTGTTTGCACCTCTCTCTAGGCAGTGACACAAAGGGAGTTTGGGTATAGCCTGCATATCCTGATGAGCCATCTGTGCTAGGAAGGAGGGGAGGAGTGGTCACTCACACCTGAAAGGGCTGTGCCTGCCCTCACACAATACAGTCTCCAAACCCTTGGTGTGTGTCTGGGGACTGGCCTGGGAAAGGCAGGATTTCACAAACAAGAGACTCTTTTCTTTGGAGTAAGCCTACTTCAAAGGGCAACATGGGTATAAGAAGGGCACCCAAAACAACAGAATTTAGAGCACTTCTGGAAACCAAGAGGAACCTCTGCCTGAAGAAGAGGTGAAGAGCTGAGGAAGAAGAGCTGCCATGCCTGTGACTGTGCTTTGTGGAACTATCCTGCAGTTGCTGCTTCTGCCTGTGCAAGAGGACAAAGACTCGACTTTGTGTGCCTTCCTGCTTGTGAAGAACTCTCCAAGGGCTTGAAATAGAGCTTGCCTCCTGTTGTTGAAGTCTCAGGGACAGCATAGACTTCTATCTACCAGCACCTGGAGCCTCTGCTGAGACTCCTATCTTGCCAAGTGGTACCCATCCAGTTTCTGGGACCCTGAAAGGAGAAGCTGGCAGAACAAAAGTAAGAAATCGACGCACAGACCGCCGTGCGGGGAAAAGATCAACGCAACTCTGAGATGCGGCTGAAAAATCGGCGTGCCACCGGCTTCGCGGCTGAAAATTGACGCTCGCCTGCAGTGCGACCAGAAGATCGACCTACGTGGCTCAAGAAACGACATGCAGCATGGCTGACGGAGGCTGGTGAGATTGCAACCCGCGCTGTGTGGTTGTCGAATCATCGTGCAGCAGGATTTCCGACGCAAACATCTCTGGACGTGTAAAAACAACGCAAGGCCTGCCCGGACCCGAGAGTGCTGTTGGGATCGACGCATCGCTCTCCTGCAGAGAGAAGAAACGACGCACGCCAACCTGACCAAAACAGAAATGACGCACGGTCTCGCTTGTGACTGATATCGACGCATCGCAAACCCCTTTTGAGGCACACTTGCCCGTGCGGAGTTATTTTTGAAGCACCCAGGTACATTTCCACGCTAACAGCGTTAGCGTTGTGTTTAAAATTTCATGAAGACTCTTTTTGGATTTTTATTGATAACTTGACTTGTGTATTGTGGATTTTTGTTGTTTTGGTCTTGTTTTGTTTAGATAAATATTTTCTATTTTTCTAAAACCTGTGTTGTGTCATTTTGTAGTGTTTTCATTAAGTTACTGTGTGTGTTGGTACAAATACTTTACACCTAACACTCTGAAGTTAAGCCTGCCTGTTCGTGCCAAACTACCAAGGGGTTGAGTGGGGGTTAGCTGAGGGTGATTCTCTTTTACCCTAAATAGAGTGAGGGTCCTTGCTTGGACGGGAGGTAACCTGACTGCCAACCAAAGACCCCATTTCTAACAGCGGGGATGGAAGAGGCCCATATAAGAAGGACTAGGAAAGATGAGAAAGCACAAGACGTCCTTTTGGCCTGGGGCACAATGACACAGTGACACAAGCTTTGTTGGAACAAAGAGATCCAGGTCGACATACTACAGACTCAATGCAAGATGTGGAAGGGTGAATCCAATCTGAGAGGGGGTTCCTTGTGCTTTTACCTACTGAATATGTGCATAGTAGATTTCTGACTTTTACATTCGATAAAAAGTGGAGAGAACTAATCAAATGTGGTGTGTTGATATTTCCATGGAAGCTACTGGGGTGGGAAGGGACCCTAGTTATGCCAGACCTGTTGTCTGGATATTTTGATTATCATACATTACATATGCATGGAACTTAATTATTCTTTGACATGTATTCACAATTGTATAATATGTGCTATACAGGATCCTATAAGAGTTGAATCAAAATGTCAAGAAAGAAATTAAAAAAAATTAAAAAACAATTTAAATACATTTGTGTTGTAGCCTCCTTATTTTGTATTTATGTGGACAGACCTTACAAATAGTAAATCATGTTTAATAATAAAGGCAATAATCCTTGAGTGGTCTTGTTGAAGCCAGCGCATTTCTCATTATTAAGCACAGGATAAGAGATGGTCAACTGTTTGACTGGTTGCACGACATCTGTGGGTGCTTTAGCATCTTCAAAGGCCCCAGGAAGCACCAAAATGGCCGCCAAAGCCCACTGTGCTCATGATACATGTTGAGAAAAAAGCATTTGGTATCAAACATTGCTTGTCCTTCACACAATTATGATATTTCCAACCTAACTGGGAACACTTTTATTTGCAAGTAAGGAAATCGGTGTACAGGAAATCCACCGTTAAATTAACCAAGAGACTTCCTCCCATAACTTAGTGAGCGATCCATCTTGAGGTATAAATATAAATTAACCATTAAAAATATATTTATGAAAAGTACACTGATTTCGAAGGCAAAGTAAAAATAGGTGCTTCGTCCTAGGATTTATATGTCTATCCATAAAGAAAAACCGTGATATTTACTTAGTCAATATCTGTATCCCTCTGCGTAACATAGTTAACAATCTAACAATATGATATGAAGACAAGAGTTCAGAGTAGTTGGTACCTCTTCAGGGTTGCCAGAACATCATTAGTATATAATTATATAACTTTTTATTTAGTTGACCAATTACTTCCCCATCCTGCGGGGGCATCACGTTTAACTAATATGTCCACAGTAATCGCAAGTACACATCAACAATACATCTTTGCGTTATGCTCGTGCATAGACATCTTATATAATAACCATGCCTGCAGGTATTTTCAGAGTGTGGCAATTTGCCAAGGAGCCAATTTCCCCCTGTCTGCCCCCGTTAAAAATAGAATAAGGAAAGCAGCAAGAGTCCCACCCTGTCTGAAAATTCTAAATTAAGGCTGTAATTTTACATCAGCACATCAACAGATTTCAGAGTATGTACATTAACCTCTGCATTTTCTGAGTTTGAAAAACACGCCCCCAGTGGTGAAGCTTGTAGTAAATCGGAAATTCAAACAGTGACAAGTTTGCAGGGTGGAGGCAGACCAGCACTTTATACCAGCAAAGTTATTCACAGCGATCAATCAGAATTTGTAGCTGTAAAGACACAACATCACAACATTTGTTACAGTATATGCAGAAAGGTCGCTCGGCGAGCAAAACAGAGATCTTCCGAAGGTAATTAGTAAACATGTGTACACACTTAGGCCCATATTAGCACTTTTTTAGCGCCGCATTTGCGCCGCTTTTTAACGCAAAAGCCGTGCAAACTTACAAAATACAATTGTATTTTGTAAGTTTGCGCCGCTTTTGCGTCAAAAAATAACGCAAATGCGGCGCTAAAAAAAGTAGTAATATGGGCTTTAATGCACTAAAAAGCACAGCTATCACCAAAACCGTAATACATGTGGAATAATCCTGGTATGCTATAGTGTCGGCATTTGTATACTACTTTCCTGCCCCTTAAAGTCCCCAAAGCACTTTTGTGTTGGTTGAGTGGCTCCTGTGTTTGTTAAGTATGACTGGTATATTTGTTTTCACGGTAATTTATGTGGGAAAATGTTGGTTTTATCTGTGAGACTTGGATTATCTGTGAGGCTTGGCGCTGTGTGCCAATATTGTTGTTGGAAACATGTAGCTGTTCCTCAAACATGACATAAAGTCAAGTCAGAGTTGCATTTCATAAATCTGCCATCAATAACAAATTACTACCTTCTGGCGAATGAGAAAGGGTCAGGGTCCATCCAGAATCAAAGAGGTGAAAACTAAGGTTAGCCACAAACTACTACAGTAGTGCAACTATGGCTCTGGTCTTCCGAAAGTATAACACTGCACCCCTCGCATACATTTTTTAATTGGGGCCCCCAGAATGACAAACATATTCTTTTACGCTTATTTTATTAAATTGACAGCTCTAGACATATTTAACAATTGAAAACATTGCAGTTAGGTTCAGTTATACCTCTTAAAATACAATCAACTACATGATTACAAACGTGCTATGGGCAGCCTTTAGAAATATCAACAGCTTGATAATTTATCATAACTGGGAGAGGGACTTATTTGGAGTCTACCAACTCCGCACCACCCCCCCACCCCCCTCCATTGGCAACTACTTCTAGCCCGGGCATACAAAAGATGCTACTGATGGCCCATTACACAGTGACTCACTGACATTTTTGTCACTAAATACCCAGAACTGTTCAGCACTGGTGAGTGCTGCTCCCTCTCGAGAGCAATCCAGGCCCTCCTAAGCACACTCCCAGTTTGCAGATCTCTGGTCTTTGTGGTTCACCAAGAAGTATAGAACAGCACTTCGATTTAGCTTTTGTTCAACAAATACAGTGACTCCATTATGCCTGTAGGGGATAAAATAAACTGGGACATCTTAAGTATTAAAACTCAATTTTAGATAAGATGCCAAATACATATCCTAATGTCAAAGTACAGAGAAGGACTGCCGGGGAAGGTCTGAGAGACACATTCTAATACAATAATAATTTAATGCTAACTAATTAGACTCATTTAACATGATTACATGAAGAGATGTGCCACAGGAAGACAACATACAATAATACTCAAATATCGTAAATTAAAACCATCGAAAAGCTTACAGGGTGGCACGTTTGGGGTAATAAAATCTAAACATGTTCAGAAATGTTGGCATCCCGTCACCAATAAGGCCTGTTCTTTGGAACATAGTGAATATTAGAAACAGGACAAATGACCTTCATGGTGATTAGAGCACTCCAAGTCATTGCTCTTCCTGTGGCTGGTAAGAAACTGTTCCAGCAGGGAGGATTGCAAACATCATCTCTCTAAAACATGCTATCAGTTTTAGATTTTGGATCACCTGTGCATTACTATCCTTCCGTACTGTCCATACTGCACCCCTTACAGACACCCCCAATTGCAATGTTTTCTTTTTAATACTCAAGGTTGTGTCACTGCATATGTTGATTGGGGGACGACTGTGTGGGAGTTGTGTTGGGATGATGGGAGAGCAGAGAGTAGGATCATTGGAACCACCATGATGACAATTCTTCCTTAATCAATCTTCTTGCTGTTGGTCAATCCCAACGACTTGGGAAAACTAAATTCCCAATTTGAAAACAGAGGAGGAGAAGAAAGCACACAGGCTGTTTGAAGCATACTGAGCTAAAACCCCAGTTATCCTTGAAGACTCATTCAATCAGTAATCCATCAGAAAAACATGTGAAAAAAGCCCATGTTACTGTTTTCCACATGCATGCCATTAAGACATGCCTTTGAAGACCACCGATTCTACCTTCACTTTCGTGGAATGGGTATGAAGTATGGTTTAGCATTTGGAACGGCAAGACTCTCTCCACCTGTCAATAATGATTAAAGAATGGTTAATGCCCAGACCGAGACCACCATATATAATAAGAAGCTCAGAAAGCCTAAATAGTTTTGTCCTTTCTATAGAGCTCTATCGTAATCTATAGTCTAAATTGTGTCCGGCGTATAAAGGTGATGTAGCATGGAATCTAAACTGGAAAGGCATGTAGGTAATTTCTTATTTAAATAAAATTTCCTGAAAGCCTCTGGAATATATTAAAGCATCGTATGAAGGACAACCATCTCCTTTGAGGATGATGTTTCTTCTGTACGAAGCTCACTGAGTTTCCTGGGAGAGGTGATCACTACACAACAGGCAGACTTCATAGTTAGCAAATCTATGTCACAGGATGGTATAGAATTAAGACCAAGATTTAAGAGGGCCTAGCGCCTCCTTGCGCCACATTAGCATCATTTTTTATGACGCTAATGTGGCCAAACGAGGCCAAATTCGCTGCGCCATGCATTGCACAGCACCACTTTGTAACCCTTTACACCATATTATGCCTGCATCAGGTAAAATATATGCAAGGGGGTGTTTCCCCATTAGGGGGACCACAAAAATGGGGCAGTGGAATCTAAGATATTCCACTGTACCATTTTTAGTGGCTATTTTTAATGCCTGCCACAGAGCAGGCATTAAAAGGGGACATACCATGGTTTTCAATGGGCCTCTATGTACTCTGCAGGATTAGCAACAAAATGTTGGCGCTAATCCTGCACAGTACATCAATAGCTTCAAAAATGTTTACGCTATTGCCCCTACCCTGCGCCATGGTGCGCTGTATATTAAAAACAGTGCACACATGGTGACAGTAGGGGGCGCAAAAGGACTCATGAAAAGTGGCGCTGCATTGGATGCAGCGCCACCTTTCCTAAATTCGGGCCTAAATGTCTAGTGGGTGAGTGTAGTAAAAGTCACACTCAAGGCCTTCTGACGGTTTGGACTCTTAATAGGACAATGAGATGAAAGAAACACACCAAACTCCCTCATCTGTCAAAGGGAATCTTAAATAAGTGTCTCAAAGGTGTGTTCAAATATGCTGCAATGAGTGACAGGTATTATTTATATGAATTAATCCTATTTGATATAGAAGGCAAATTAAAAAGAAAAGTTCATTTTTATTTAAACTTTATCTGAAGATGATTTAAGAGGATTTAAATGCCCTTTTAAGGAGCAGTGATATCTAAGTCATTTGCGTTTGTGTTGCTTTCTTATATTTTGTTTTTTCCTGTGATAAGTGCAAATATTTGTAGGCTAGTGTTTCAGCACCAGGCTTTTAAGTCTGGGTATACCTGTCATACCAGGTATGTTACTAGTAGTAAAGTTTAAAGTTCAATGACTGCTCGAAAAAATTATTTAATCGTCATTTATCACAGTACAGACCATACAAAAAGGATAACAGCATTCAGTAATAATATAGTAACTTCATAAAAACCCTTTAAAATATAATAAAAGAAATCAAGATTTAGAGGGTAAAAAAGAGAAAAACAAGTTATATATAAAAAAAAACTTCAATCATCTTTATGCGGCCTGATGTTGTCATACTCTTGAGCCCCCTGGAACAGAAGTACTTTCTGCCTAATAGTTCAGGCTGCAAATATAAATCTGGAAGCTGCTATTACTATCATCAATGAAGAGTCGTTCTTTCAGAATCTTAGGGCAGTAACTCAATGTAATAAGGCAAGGTTTCTGCAAAAGGGAGGAACCACCTACGCCTTGGCACAGCATATCTAGGATAGAAGAAAAGCAGATGCTCCTCCGTTTCTTCACCTACAATACAGAATCTACAACTTTTGGCACCTGGTACAATTGGGTCCCTAAGAGCAGTGAAAGCAGCTTAAGGCAGAGTGCCATACCTAATCTGTAAGAACAGAGAACAGGCATGCACTGGTCTAATAGTGTCCAAAAAAGGCTAAGCCACAGGTTCATGTTTAAGTTGGCCAAAAACCCTAGTCAACGATCCTTGGTCGCTAGACTAGTCAGACCAAGAAGAGACCCAACCCCAGAATGTCTTTTTTTATCAGTGGCATGGTATTCTGAAGTACTACTTCTGGGGTGTGTGGGGTGTGCAGAATTCTGGAAGTCCTAACACTTCCCATGAGTTCCTCACGTTTCTCAGCCAGCCAACCTTCTGCACTGCTTGTATTCTGCCTATTACATCCCTAAGACCAATCCTGTGGTTTTGGAGTTCTTTAGTTGATCATGTGCATATCCAGTATAGCAAAGTTCCTAGGATAGCCATGTCTGTTACAGGATACATTCCAAAATCAAATCTACGGGGCAGCAAGGGAGTCCCTCTCCCCAGCCCAGTAATAGTTCTAAGGAAATTATTTTCCTTTCTGCCCAAAATTTTCAAATTACTCTGCCCCTACAACTCAGCGGCATATAAGGCTGCACCCCAAGCCTGAATTTTTTAGATATAAACTACAGAGTTGATTAGGAAATACTGGATATTTTTGGCCATCCTAACAATGGCCCCTCCTCTGTGTCTGATGAAGTGTGAGCTTTTAGTTAGTGGCCCCATGAGCTTGTATCCACCAATCTAACAGCCAGGTAGTCCAATTCAGTCACCCTTTCTAAACTCTCTTTATTCACAATCACTATGCCATTCAACTTTTTCTTCCTGGTATAAATCATCAACTTTGGCATCACTACATTGACTTCCAACCCATAGTCCTTACAAAAAAGCACAGAAACTGGTCACAAAATTTTGGAGACCCACCCTAGTCTTGGCTAATAGAAGGGTGTCACCAGCATAAAACAAGCCTAGGATTTTTTTGACTGGCTAATGTAGGAGAATCCTTAGCATAGCTAGATAAATAGCCTATACAGTTGTTGATATACAAAACAAAAAGTGTAGGTACCAAGACTGAGCCTTGGGGATCTCCCCTACCAATAGTGAATGGGTCTGTTATCTCATCTTTGTTGCTGTGTCTAATCCTTGCATAATTCCCCTCACGGAGACGTGCAATGGGGCCTAATAATTCTGGCAGACCCTCATCTCTTGAAGTGTACCCCATAGCTGTCCTCTTGAGACTATTACTGGATGTATCTTTATGACGGCAGAGTCTTTGTACATGAAATTATATGACTTTTCTACCTTTTTATGTACTGAGGCTCTGCAGTCATAAAGATACAATACTTCACTAACTTTGTGAATAGGAAAAAAATTGTAAATTTACACAGAAGTGTATGGTTACCTTTGTGAACCAGGCCCTTAGTGTTGCTTTCCGTGACTATTAGAACGAACCTTATGAACCCCCAGGTTTCTAAGATTTGGGTTGTTCAATTGGCCCCAAAATCAAAAGACAATCATAATAAAAATAATAATAATATAGGGGCGTCCATACTGCTTCCTCCGGCGTGACGGTAAGTTCTTCTGATACTTCCCACGGATAAGAGGATAGGCAGGGCCCAGGCCTGGATGGGTTACCATGTCAGTCTCTCCTAACAGTGTCTGCTTGAACAAGATGACAGTCCTTTTCCTTTCAGTGGGTCCACCTAGACTACAGGGTCACAAACCTTACAATGCACATCGGCTATGGCCCAATTAGCAAGGCATTACTATTCACAGTGATACCACCTGACATATGAGGTCATGGCTTTTCTTGTCACACGGGGTACAGCCTGATTGGCAGAACAGTAATCGTCACAGTGTTCCTACCTGGCATATGGGGTCAGCAATATTCCACCAAGGTTTATGGCCTAATTGTCATGTCGGTAAACTTCTTGGTGGCCCCACCTGACATAGAGGGTCACCAACCTCATTCCGCAGTCTGGCTACAGCCCAATCAGTATGGTGGTGATGCTGATCACTGCTAACTTCACAGCGGAACTCACTGACTCACAGGGCCACAGGCTTGAGCCTGTACATGGGCAATGACCAAATTGGTGCAGCTGTAGTCTCCTCACGTCTTGCTACAGGGATCCACTCACAAGGATCCCCCAATGGACCTTGCTCCCTCCATCTCTTTCCTCTTCCTCAGTGGGCACAATAGTTTTGACAAGCAGGCAGGCACTGGTGCTCCAGGCTCCAGGGATGGGTGACCTTGGATGTCCCTGGGTGATGTCCCCTGACCCAGCTGGGAGTTTAGAAGACCTTGGCCTTCTGCCCCGCACCAAGGCAAAAGTCTTGCAGAGCTTCTCCTCCTTAAACCCTGCCCTTTCTACAGAAATGAGTCTGTCATAACAGAAGCAAATCCAAATCTGGTAGCCCAGCAATACAGGCCAGGGGAGTTACTAGAGGTTCACATCTGGATGTCGGCCACAGTGATATGTGTATCAAAATGTTCCACTAGGGCCCTTATAATTCTCTTATAAGCCTCATCTCCTTCCTGAGATACGCCCTGTTCCAATTCTAGTGACCACTCCCCTCCCTTAATCAAAAGAGCACCCTTTCAAATGTACTTGAACAACCAGGCTCTTCTTCCTCCAGTGTGTATCCCACCCAGCTTACAGGAATGCAGCAATCCGCATATCTGCCAGGAGGGATTGCTCTACCTCCTCATTTTGCTCCCAGTCATCCCTGGGCCCCCAGAGTCATCCATGTATTTTACCATTCACAGACACACATACACCCAGTACATGCATACAACACATACATGCTGCACAGATCTGGTGGAGCGAGGATCTCAGATAAGTTATCGGTCCACAAAAAGGATTTACCTTTCATTTGGAAAGATACCTGTAGTTTCATTGGGCTGATGGATCTTTGTCTTTGGCTGAGATTAACGAGGAGCTGTACATCAACAATAAATTGTCATCATAATTTCAAGTCTATTTTCAGATAACAATGAGAATTCATGTGATTTTTAAGGATTTTATTGATCAAATCTTGTCATCTTTTTTCTTTATTGTAATCAGCATATAAAGTCATCAATATCAATCATTAGTTTTGTTAATGATCAAAAATAAGCAGTCAATAGATCGTAATAAGTGCATGAAGTGCATTCCATAAGGGTATGAAAACCCATTCTAGGAACGGGGTTGAAAAAGGTGTCAGTTAGAACCCATAAAGAGAGAGAGATCAATAAGCATACCACCTTAGCATCACAATATCAGCTCAGTAATTCAATAACCAATCAATGCAGATCTTCCCATAAACAGAGGTTCAAGAAACTCAGTAGAGTCTCAAAGCAGTGTGGATATGGATAAAAAGGCTATGGGGAGAATGGAGTAACTTACTGTAGGAACAAGCACTATTATAGACATCATGCTGTAAAGCTTTTGCAACATGGTGCTTCTTCTTTCTTCGGTAAGCCAGTAAGCTTGCAATGCCCTCATGGGAACAGGATCACTCTTCCCCTTCTCACCAGAAATACAGTCCACAGACAGCAATGTCTAGTGAAACATTTCTTATGAACCACAATGTTACTACTTCTTTTAAGGTTTCACAGCATTCATTGCCTTTAGAAATGCTGTGTCTTCATGTGTTAGCTTCCTGATTACCTCACTAAATGACAAATTTCTATACAATAGTGAGCAGTGATCTTTGTGTAAGTAGAAACATTTGCAGAGTTAAACAAAAAAGTTTTATGCAACAATTATTCAGTATGAAAAATATGTCTATGAAAGGTCAGGAAATAAAAATTTTGTATGTGGGATTAACATTCTTTAGACAGGTCAGCATTTCAGGAAATGCTTCTTCAGCTTTTCTGGCCTAGAGCGAGTAACTATTGTTGCCTACTGCAATGTTTGCACCTAATTGCATTCATTTTCTTCAAAGCATACACTTTAATTCTGCACAATACTGCACTATTTGTCTTTATATGTAAAATGCATCAGCAGGATCCCCCTGATGATGGTTATCAACCATCATAATTTCTTCGCAAAATACTTTTTAAGGTCCCTTTCATCCTCCGTTGAGTTTTTTCTCTTGCTTTTTAAGCTCTCAAATTCCTTTAATCTCTTGTATCCTCAATTGCTGAGCTAATTTTATTCAAATTCCCTCTTTATTTGTCTGTCTGTCTGTCTCTCTTCTCTTTCTCATTTCAAGATAACATTTGATACCTTTGTAAAATCCCAATAAAGTCAGGAAGCAAGCACCAAAAATTAGTATAGGTACTAGTATTGCTTTGAAAATCCCTCCTCCTACTGTTGTGAACCAGTTTACCAATTATAGAAACTCTTAAACTTTCTAAAACATTGATCATTTTTAATTATTCTAATTCAGGTTTCAGTGCAGAAATGTTCTTTGTAAATTCTTAAATTTTCTGATTCTTGTCAGTTATATAGGTGTATCAATGCTGAACTTTCAGCATCTTGCAGGCTCAGCCTTTCTCTGCAAGCAAAATGTCTAATGCTAAACTATTTTGTAAAACCATTGTACTGACAGCCACTAATTCTGTGTTGACAACTATTAAAGCTCCAGGAGTACTGGTTTCCAATTAGTCCATTACTGCTGAAAGTTTTTTTTTATCTTTTTGACATTTAAAACAACTCCCACTGCTGACATGTTTACTCCAAAATTGTCTCCGACCAATTGTGTTTCATCACTTATACTACATGTGTCTCTATTTGATGGTGTCATTGTCAAAGCATCTATACTATTTACATGATACATCTTAGGAAACAGCAAAGTTAAATAGCAAATACCCTCCAAATCAGCTGGCAAATAAAAAAATAAGCATATTTTCTCTTGACAAAATAAACTCCTGGAATGACTGTTTCTTCTCCCTGTAAAATTTGCCATGACCCTCCCTATATTTCAAATGTGTGTTCACAATTACTATTTCCTACAGGTCTCTTTCTAAGTTGGTGCCTTCTTCTGAAAACACACAGGAGCTGATTTAAGAACCCCTAGTGCCTTCTTGCACCACATTTGCATAACTTTGGTACGCTAATGTGGCCCAAGGAGGCCAAAATCACCATGCCAAATTTACAAAGTGGTGCAATGCATGCATTGCACCACTTTGTAACCCTTTGCACTACATTATGCCTGTGCCAAGCATAATGTATGCAAAGGGGGTGATCCCTGTTGGTGGGGGGGGGGCGACGAACAAATGGTGCAAAGAAATCTAAGAGATATCTTTGTGTCATTTTTTTTGGCACTTTTAACTTCTGCATAGAGCAGGCGCTAAAAGGAGGCACACCACTGTTTTCAATGGGCTTTGCAGGATTAGCATAAACATTTTTGACACTAGTCCTGCAAAGCTCCGAACTACTGTCAAAACATTTGATGCTATTTTCCCCAACTACCGCCATGGTGCACTGTATCTTGGATACGGCACACACATGGTGGCATCAGGGGGCGCTAATGGGTGTAGCGCCACTTTCCTTAAATCAGGACCATATTTTGCTTTTCTGTCTTCTCTCTCTAATTTCAATTTCGGACACATCATTTTCCTTCTGAAATAATCTTCTTCCTTTTTCCAAACATTTTTCAAAACATCTTCCATTCTGTTTTTACTGTGTGAAATGTGTGGCCTTCTTTCTTCTAACGTCTTCATAAATGTCTCTTCTAATGGTCTCATTAGACAGATCAAATTGTTTTCATATGCCTTAACATTGTCTATAGGTAATAATGGTCTAAGATGATGCCAAGGTGTCTCCATTTGCTTTGCTTTCCTTTTTCTCTTCTGTGAAGGAACGTTTGAAAGAATCATGTCAAAATTGGAGTAATAATATTCAGAGTGCTCTTGCTTATATAGTAAGCGAAGCAAAATACTGCATGTAATTGCATATGGCAATGGTATGTGATGGTATATCACCTTCTCTGCAGCTGATGAAGATAAGTGTGCACACACATAACAGTATTTTGCATCTAAGATTTGTGTATATTCTTGAACTAACCTAGAATAAATGTTTGTTTTGTAATCTTCTTTCATCTAATCAACAAATTAAGCTTTCAATTTACCCACATCTAATACATGTGCAGATGTCATGTTAGTAAATACAAATGTAGATTTCTCTGTCTCTGGTAAGAAGTGTAACACTAGTATTAGTGTTATAACTACTAATACTGTTACTAAAAATTCAATATCCATGATAACCTTGCATCTAGCTTTTTATGTTGTGAAATGTGAATGCGTGTCTGCATGTATGTTTGGAAATGTGTGTGTGTGATTGGATGTATCTGGAGAGGTGGGAGGGGAGACCCCTATCATGGAAGGAGTTCCCTGTCACTGATATGGCCTACCGCCATGTTTTTTGTGGTGTTACGAACACCATGAAAACCATGGGGGCAGGCGGGGTCATAATCCCGCAGGCGGCACAATGGCGGCCACCGGGCTGGAGATGGATATCTCCAGCCCGGCGGCTGTTACCGCGGTGGCTGTCGGAGTGGCCAACCTGCCAATGTCATAATGTGGCGATAAGTACCGCCAACCTGTTGGCGGTACTTACCGCCACATTATCGCCGACCACTGGGGTCGTAATGACCCTCCTATATGTCCATTCTCAGCTAGGTAATCCAGCAACGCAATAGTATCCTGTCTGCAAGCTTTAGTACTCAATGCCACAAGTAAGTCATCAATTTTTTGCACCAGAACTAAATCACAAGGCATCTGCAGAGATTCAAGATTTTTCTTCACGTTCCTTGTGTAACTTAGCACCATGCCAAAACTCTCTTTTGGAATATGAAAGACAGCAAGATCTAGCCGTCCTCATACAATGTGATGGAAGGGAAGACCTGGCACAAGTCCACAATGCTAAACCATTACACAGTGCACAGAATTTGGAAATGGATGGTGTCTGGATTTGGTACCATGGGAAAATATAGAACAACAATAACGATCTTGAACGATCTGATATTTACCATTGGGCTTCTGTAAGGCCATGATGGGCAACATTTTCATCATGAGTTTGAAATTTGACACCATCCAGTGTACAGTATATGGTGCAATTTTACTTGCTTAACAAATATTTTCCTAGCATCTTTACAGGACTCAAATCACACACACCACAAATTGGTGTTTTTCTTCAAAAGTACGTATTTGTACAGGAACATCTCAAACGGGATTTGTGATCTGTTTATTTGTAATTCTTATAACTTGGATCTTCTTTTCTGAGAGGGGTAGGTTTGCGACTTCCGCTGTTCTAACAGCGGAACAAGTAGCTCCAGTATCAATAAGAAATGACTCTTGGGAGCCATTTACCTCACCTTCTACAAATGGTCCATTCGGATCTATCTCTAAGACTGCTCTAAGTACGCAATCTTCCTCCCTATCACAGCCAAAGCTGTCACTATCCAACGTAGAGAACTGTTTTAATGGGTTCTCATTCTGAGTCTGTAATGGATTTGGGCATCTGATTCACATTAAAAGTAGGATTTCCCATATTTTGGAACACCATCGGAGTTTGAGGGACCTGCATCATTGGAACCTGTGACTGATATGACATTTCATTTGCTGAATAGATACCTTCTGCATCTGCACTTGATTTCTTCCTTGTATTTGATTATTTCCACTCATTCTATCTGGATTCAGCCTATACTCCATGTCCCAATGTACGATTTGTTACCAAAGTGATAAGGAGTTGTTTTCTTTAGCGTGGCAACACCTAAACCAGAATTCAAATCAACTGGAAAATACTCAACCTCTGCCCTGTGGAACAATCCTACCTCCTTGAACACCTTGGATTCTAAAAATCAACAATTTGCATTCCACCAGAATTCCCTGCAAATGTGCCCAAGGATAAACTTCTCCTTATGCCTCATCTGCTTCATTTCCTGTTCATCATGATAATTCTTCACATATCTCAGGATTTCAGCTAACAATTTTGTCTGCCAGCAATTCACACTCTGTTGTATGTGCATACTGATCTCTGGTCTCAACCCAAGACCAAACCTTGGCACAAAGAACCCCACATTACTCTTGTCAAAATGTTCCTGTCCACTGTGTTGTCTAACTGTCTGAATCAATCACTCATAATAGTCATGCACTGATTCTTTTGTCTTTTGTGACATTTGTTTTATTTTTAGCCAATCAATATCCTTTGCTGGAACATTGCCTTTCAGAAAGATAATCCCCTCATCATATTTATTAATCACTACAGGAGATAGTGCACTAGTACGTGCATCTCTTTGTAGTTCTGTACATGCCAAATAAACAGTAATTTTACACTTGGCCCACAAATCACTTGGCACTACAATATCAAATAACATATTCAAATTAGTCCACACCACCTTGGAAATCTTCACAAATATGTCAACTTGTGTGTACCCATGTACAGGATTCTCTCACAATGTTGGTATATTATTTGTAAATGTTGCAAGAGTACCTCTTTCCAAGGTCTGTGGACATACCCTCAACCTGGCATTTCTCTCCTCTGAAAGGTCAAGGCTTCTCTTTCATCTGGGGGACCTTGTGATGGCTTATTTGCTTCAGCTACTTCTTATTGTTAATTTTTCTTTTCAAGTTTCTTTTGCCCATTTGTTCTCTAATTTCTCAAAATCGGTCCATTTTCAAATGTATTTGACTAATTTAGTGATGTGTAATCAAATTCCTGAAGAACTCATTGTCTCAATAACTTTAGCATCCAAATGTGCCCTGAAACCTTTCTGTAATAGGACACTTTTTCAAAAATCTACTTCATATTTCCCGGCCAACTTATTTAATTTGCCATGTGTAACCACTGCATGCCTACTAATCTTTTGCTCAAGTAAATCAGCTCTTTTCTTGGTATTGATTTGCATGCTCAATATCTAAACATCCTCTAATTATTACTTCTAGTTCTATTTTTTATTTTGGGACATTTAATGGCCTTTCCTTCTCAATCTTCTGTGTAATGACCACCTGATTTTCTGTATTTCCTATCTTTTTATTTCTGTGGCTTCTTCAAACCATGGGGGAAAAAATCCCTCCTTCAAATAGAGTAGTCTCGACTTGTGCTATTGGTGCTGTAAAGACAATCCTTCAATAAATGACTGAACAGTTTTTGGTGGTGTCCAAGCAACAATCTGTGAATTCTGCGATGTCGGGATGGACCCTGTTGCAGGTGCTCCTCCAACAACTCCTTGAACTATAATGTTTGGGGTAATATTAATTGGAGCAGTTGCTGTGCAAATCTCTAGTGGCTGTGCTGCTATAACTCTAGCAACAGGTCATGGTACAGTCACAATAGAAGCAGTAACACCTGGATGCATCACCGTAGGAAAATTCTCAACTTGTGTAGGCACAATATTTGGTATAACAGATTGCACAACAGGCTATGTCATAACAACCTGTGTCATTTGTAATGGTCTTTCAATTTGGATTGCATTCGGGTCAATTTGGGCTGTAACCACTGTTGCATTAGGTGCTGGAGCACCCTCAGTATTTGTAGTGGGGGCCACATAAGGTGGTGGACCCTCAGCTAACAATGTATCCAGAATTTAATCCCATAACTCACTATCAGTGTCTGATTTCTTTCCATCTTTTTCATCTTCATTCCCCTGTACTTTATTCTTTTTCGGCTGCTTAGGTATTTCAGTAGTAATGGCTGGGTAGAGTCTAGGTCCTTCAACTGTAAATTTCCTCCAAGTCTGCTGTTCCGCATCCCATCTAGCTTCTGCATAATTATGGATTTCGTTCCTTTGTTCCGATATTTTTCTCTTTCTTTAGCATGTGCTGTTTTCTCCCAAGCATTTAATGCTTCATACTTTGTAGGTCTAGGAGGTGGCTTCATCTCATATAGCTGTTCTTTCAATCGCTCAATGATTCTTAATTCAAATTTACCATATCTTGGAAAATCAAGGACCCTTATTTTCTTTGCTCCTGGACCATTGATAAAGCCACAAACATACATGCAACCCTGCACACTTTGACATATAATGTGCTGGTGTACCCTCAGGAGAAGCCTCATCACTCTCCCATACTGGAATTGTCACATCACCTCTGACAACTCTTTTAAAACTTTAAAACATTTCACAATTTCAGATCATTCAACAAATGACAACAGCGTAATTCAAATCTTCAATGTTTTGATTCTATTCGTATACTTCAGTTTCTTAGTAAACCTGTCTTCCAATTTTAGCATGGTTCTGCACACAGACCATCCAATCATTATGTAGCATTCCACACCAAACGACCAATCCCAGTGCGGTACAGATGATGCAACGTATCACTCTATCCAGCTGTTCACCCTCCTTTGCAATTTTCTCATACACACAATTCTACACTTCTAAGCGAACACAAAATAAACAATCTGTGTCTGCTCCTCTAAAGAAAATAAAGGCAATTCAACAACCAGAATATTTAGGTTTTTACACACTCTGACTTTTCTCACTCAAAAGATATTTCACACATGCAAATGAAATCTCGACCAATGAGAAATCACCTTAATCAATGCAGCTTCACCTTTGCGCAATAGGTTTCACTAACATTAATCAATACTAGTACAATCACGACAAATTGTTTAGTCCCTATCTCAATTGTGCAATTAACTGTACCTCACCACCTGCACCACAAATCTTTAGCAGACAAGAAAACCATACATTAACTCTTATTTATCATTACAGGATCTTGGACCATTTTGAAGTCTGATAATCTCTTCAACTTCTTTACAATAAACACAGACAATAAATCACCAATTTATTTAACACACATGAGCACTCACTCACACAGCACCTCATTGCTCATTGTGAGGCATGATCCTATTGATACTCACACATCCAATTCTGCAACTGCCCTCAAAACCGCACACCGTTGATTTTCAAAATTCGGGCTTTGGGTTATGGGACATGGGCCTCTCTCTAAATTAGGCCAATTAATCACAGTTACTTTTTCTCATAACGCAAACCATCCTCTCACTACTAACTTTGATGGAGCAGGATCTCAGTTAAGTTATCAGTTTAGGAAAAGGGTTTACCATTCATTCGGAGAGAAATGCTTGCTGTTTTTTGGGGCCAGTCGATCATTGTCATTAGATGAGATTAATCAGGAGCAGTACATCAATATTATATTGTCATCACAATCTCAAGTCTATTTTCAGATAATGAGAGTTGATGTGATTTGTAAGGATTTTATTGATCAAATATTTTCATATTTCATCTCTATTGTAATCAGCATATAAAGTCATCAATATCAATCAAGTGCATGAAGCGTGTTCCATAAAGGAAAGAAACCCTATTCTAGGATTGGGGAGGGAAAAGGTGTCAGTTAGAACCAATAAAGAGTTCCAGTTAGAGAGAGAAAGATCAATAATCATAAAGCTTTAGCATCAGAATTTCAGAGCAGTAATTCATCAACTGTTCAAACCAGAATTTCCCATTAAAAGAGGCTCAAGAAACTCGATAGTCTCAGAGCAGCATAGATACTGATAAAGTAGATTTGGGAAGAATGGAATAACCTACTGTAGGAACCGACACTATTATAGACATCATAATCTAAAGCTTTTGCAGCAAGTTGATTCTTTTTTCAGTCAGCCAATCAGCTTTCGACGTCCCCATGGGAACAGGATTGCTCTTCATATTCTCACCAGGTATACAGTAGTCCACAGACAGCTATGTTGAGTGAAACATTTCTTATCAATTACAATATTGAGGGGCATATTTATGGGAATAGTCACGGAGTGCAGTGAGCAAGTCACCCTCCAGTCCTACTGGACGCCTTGCACAGTTTGGGTAACCCTCTATCTTTGCACAGGGCAGCGTCAGGGAAGGGCCCAAATCGTATTGTGGAGAGATCAAAATTATCTATCGCAAAACAAGCAGGTTTTGTCGGGCTTGTAAGCGACTGGTTGTGTAAGGCGGGCACCTGCATTTTTGGTCCTGGGCTCAGCAGCCATATGGGGAAACCTACCAAACCTAGACATTTCTGAAAACTAGACACCCAGTGGAGTCCATGGAGGTGTAGCTTGTGTGGCTTCCCTAAAGTTTTCCTACCTAGAATACCCTGCAAAGGTGAAACGTTTAATAAAAACTCTATTTTTCTTTGCATTTCTGTTACACAAACTACAGGAATATGCAGTGATCCACAAACTTCCTACCACCCAGAGTTTCCCCACTTGTCCTGATAAAAACACTATTACACCTGTTTGGCTGTGCCTAGTGCCTACATCAGGAATGGGTCACCCCAGGGTCAACGGTAGCCCACAGGGAAGAACTACCATGAACGTTGTATGATCCATTCCTATCACAGGCACTAAGCCCAGGTACACCAGTGGGGAAGCTTTTTTTTCGGGACAACTTGGGGAACATTGGGTGGTAAACAGTTTGTGGATCCCTACATATTCCTGTAGTTTACGTCACAGGAAAAATAGTGCTTTTATTCAATGTTTTACCTTTGCAGTGCATTCTGTGGAAAAGAACCTTTGGGGCATCCTCAAAAGCGATACCTCCCTGGACTCCCCTGTATGTCTATTTTTCAGAAATGTCTGGGTTTTCCCTAAATGGTTCTCGATCACAGACCTAATTAGTACACTCACCTTAGTTATCATTATCGCCACAATACGTTTTGGCATCTTACCTGTCTCGTGCACTTGGCCTACCCACACAAGTGAGGTAACATTTTTATTGGGGGACCTGAGGCAATTTTGGGTTGAAGGAAGTTTGTGGCTCCCCTCAGATTCCAGAACTTTCCATCACTGAAATGTGTGCAAAAAGTGTTTTTTTTAGCCAAAGTTTGAGGTTTGCATAAGATTCTGGGTGACAGGACCTGGTGAGAGCCCCACAAGTCACCCCATCCTGGATTCCCCTAGGTGTCTAGTTTTAAAAAATGTACAGGTTTGCTAGGTTTCCATAGGCACCAGATGAGTTAGAACCCAAAATCCACAGCTAGGCGCTTTGCAAAAAATGCATCAGTTTTCAAGGTAAAAATGTGATGTATCCACGTTGGGTTATGAGGCGTTTCCTGTTGCGGGCAGTAGGCCTACCAACACAAGTGAGGTCCCGTTTTAATTGGGAGACTTGGGGAAATGCTAAATAGAAGGAAGTTTGTGGCTCCCCTCAGATTCCATAACTTTGCAGCACCAAAATGTAAGGAAAATGTGTTTTTAGACACAATTTGAAGTTTGCAAAGGATTCTGGGGAATAGAACCTGGTGAGAGCCCCACAAGTCACCACATCCTGAATTCCCCTAGGTGTCTAGTTTTCAAAAATGTACAGGTTTGCTAGGTTTCCCTGAAGTGCCGGCATAGCTAGAGCCCAAAGCCCACAGCTAGGCACTTTGCAAATAACGCGTCAGTTTTCAGTGGGAAAATGTGATGTGTTCATATTGTGTTTTGGGTCGTTTCCTGTTGCGGGCACTAGGCCTACCCACACAAGTGAGGTACCATTTTCATCGAGAGACTTGGGGGAATGTTGGGTTGGAGGAAATTTGTGACTTCCCTCAGATTGCTAAGCTTTGCAGCACCGAAATGTGAGGAAAATATATTTTCGTAGACAAATTCTGACTTTTGCGTAGGAATCCTGGGTGGCAGAACCTGGTGAGAGCCCCACAGGTCACCCCATCCTGGATTTCGATAGGTGTCTAGTTTTCAAAAATATACATGTTTGCTAGGTTTCCCTATGGCCGGCTGAGCTAGAGCCCAAAATCCACAGCTTGGCACTTTGCAAAAAACACATCTGTTTTTCATATAAAAATGTGATTACGTTTTGTGGCGTTTTCGGTCAGGGCACATTACGTTTTATGGCATTTTCTAACACACAAGTGAGGTACCATTTTTATCAGGAGACTTGGGGGATTACAGAATAGCAGAGCAAGTGTTCTTACCAATTTTCCTTCTCTGCATTTTCACCTTCCATATGTAAAACAGTGTGTAAGAAAGTTGTAATTTTCAAAAATGCCCTGTAATACACATGCTAGTATGGGTAACCCCAAATTCAGAGATGTTCAAATAACTACTGCTTTGAACTCCATATCTTGTGCCCATTTCGGAAATGTATAGGTTTCCTTGATGCCTATTTATATTTTACCAAATTAATTGCTGTATACCTGGTACACAATTAAAACCTATTACAAGATGCAGCTCATCTATTGGCTCTAGGTACCTTGGGTTCTTTGTGAACCTAGAAGCCCTATATATACCCACAACCAGAAGTGTCCAGTGGGCTTAATGGTGTATTGCTTTTGAAAATCTGTCATAGATGGAAAAAGTTACAAATGAAAACGTAGACAGAAATGGCTGTTTTGTTTCAACTCAATTTCAATATTTTTTTATTTCAACTGTTACTTTCTATAGGAAATCCTTGAAGGATCTACACAAATGCCCCCCTTGAAGAAATCAGATTTTTGTCTACTTGTCAGACATATTAAGCTGCCCATGATCCATCTTTCGTTTCACACCCATTTCTGCCACTAACTGGAAGGAGGCTGAAAGCACAAAATATAGTAAAAATGGGGTATGTCCCGGTAAAATGCCAAAACTGTGTTGAAAATTTGGGTTTTCTGATTCAAGTCTGCCTGTTCCTGAAAACTGGGAAGATGATGATTTTAGCACCACAAAGCCTTTGTTGATGCCATTTCCAAGAGAAAAAAACAGATGTTTTCTTCTACAGCACTTTTCCCATGTTTCCCAAAAAAAACCACATTTTAGCTGTATCTTGCCTAATTTCTCAGTCCAAATGAGGGGAATTCACAAACCCTGGGTACGTTTAGAATCCCCAGGATGCTGGAAAAAAGGACACAGATTTGGTGTGGATAGCTTATGCGGAAAAAACGTTATGGAGCCTTAAGTGCAAACTACCCCAAATTGTCAATAAAAGAGCTCAACACTGAGGGAAGAAAGGCACAGTAGCTAAGGGGTTATGGTTTGGGTCGCACATGTTCCACGTTGCGAGATACAAACGTATCGCAAACTGGGCCATAAATATGGCCCTAATTCTTTTAAGCTTTCACACCATTCATTGCCTTTAGAAATGCTGCATCTTCATGTGTAAGCTTCTTCATTACCCCACTAAATGACAAATCTCTATTTATCAGTTAACAGTCATCTTGTGTAAGTAGAAACATTTGCAGGGTTAAACGGACACATTGTATGCAACTATTATTCATTATGAAAAATTTGTCTCTGGGAAGGTCAGGAAATAAACACTTTGTGTGTGGGTTTAACATCCTTTAACCAGGTCAGTTTGTCAGAAAATGCTGATTCAGCTGTTCAGGCCTTATACTAGTAAATATGGTTGCCTGCTACAATTTTTGCATTCGAATGGATTTATTTTCTTTAAAGCCTACACGTTAATTCTGCACATTATTGCATTATTTTTCTCGATATGTAAAATGTGTCAGTAATACTAACTTGGTGTAGGCCAAAGGTGGGTTAAATACACAGCAGCGGTTTTTATGCGTGAGACTGTAGGCCTCTCTCCAGTGACACAGGTAAAACAGCCTGTTTACTTCTGCAGATCACTACGCGGTATGCTGCCACTACAGCTCTCATGCTACTTAACTCCTGGCAAAGGCAGTCGTCTTTCACCATTACGAAGGTAACACTTTGGGTGCCACTCCAGTCCAACAAGACCATAATTCTTGAGACAGACCCATGTCATCGAGAACATGCTTGATCCATGTTCACCCGTGACAACAAAAATCAGCACCAGGGATCCAGATACCACTTTTGCTGGGGCTTTTATGGCAGAGGTACATGTCCATCACCATGCGAGGCACTTTTACATTCCAACAAGCATCAAGGAGATGGCCCAGTGATGTGTAGGCTCTTAGATTAGTAAAGCAAGATTAAATATCACCAGATCTCCGGGCAATAGTTCAAATCTCCTTGTACTTTGGTGTGGCTGTTCTTTAGAAAAAAATTACCTCTCTCATTGATTATAGCTGTCGAAAGTTCTGTACTATTTTGGGGGTGGAGATCAGTAGGTAATATACATTAGTTGAACCAATTGAATATTCATATCTGAAAGGCTCTTTGGAAAAGTAATTAGGGAGGGCTTCTTTTAAAAACAATTTAGTTTCTACATAGAATTGCTACTCCTCCATCAGCTTCATTCACCTGACTGTGCTCAATGATGGAAGGTTGGAAGGTTGAAGTTCATCTGCTTCCCAACTGTTCATCTAGCAGGTAATCTGAGACATCATGTAGACAGGTTGTGAATTTCTCAAAGGTAGGCTATTTGAAGACAATGCTTGGTAACTATTCTGGCATTCCACAGTATAGCTCTGACATTCATGCAAAGGATGGCATTTGAAAAGGGCAAGAACAATAAGGAACAGACCTTAAAAAGCAGAATATTGTAGTACAATTTACATTTCTTCAAGCAGTTTGTGTTAGATCATTGTAAGGCAAAAGAATTGTGAAAAGTTCATGAGGATCAATGGATTATCAGCTTTGCTTGTTTGCCATAAGTAGAAACGATCCTAAAATACGATTGGAGAGTTAGAGGTTTCTCATAATTGATTCATCCTGGTTGGTGGCTGGTGGGATTCACACACAGTCACAGTTGGGCTTGCCTTGGTGTAGTTTTGACATACTGCTGACATGCCCACTGAGCAGTCATGTAGTGGACACCTCTAAATAGGCACCAGCTGCGCAGAGCAGGAGGGGCGGTATTATCCACAGATGGAGCAAAAGCCCAAACCCAAGATGGCCAACCAAATGGAAGGATAAATAAAAAGTAATAGAAATACTGAATAGCACAATCCAGCAGCAATAAAAAGGTAAGTTAGACCAGATTATTACCCCAGAAAAAGTTGCTACCCAAAAACAGAATACAAGTAACATTCAGAAGATACAGGCTTCAACAGACAAACATAGAACCTGAAGGCGTCAGAGCAGTGTATTGCTTGCAGGGGATGCTTCTAAACAGACAACAAATACAACGCACATTAAAGGACTGCAACACCCACAGATGGAACAAAAGCTCTCACCTAAGATTCCTGACCTGATAGTAGGAGAAAGTAAAACTAGTGAGACTAGTGAGACTCCATAGCTTACATGAGCAAATTAACAGGCTAGCAGTGATGTGAGACTGCTCCATGCCTAAACTGAAGAAGAAAGAAATTCATATGTATGGCTCACTGTTATGACATCGCATAAGATGTTAACATAAGTTGTTACCCACTGTTGCTACGTCATAAAGGAATTCCAGGTTAGTCTAGCTGTGCTCTCACAAAGCCTACCAGAGCATCGTGGGAGAGCAAGGAGTGCAGCTTCTGTAGTTAAAGAAAGGGTAGGCACAAAGCATAGTAGGTGTGGGTGGCAGGAGACATATATATGTTTATATATATATATGTGTGTGTGTGTGGGTTTATTTCATTTGGGACAAGGTTAAAAGGTCATGTCATTTATGGTTCCCTACTCCTCTGTGCTCACATAGCAGTTAAAAAAATGGGCAGTTGATTTTGAGGGCCATACATAACATAAAATTATAGGTGGGTAAAAAGTGATTTGTGGGGATGTTTTTCACCTCGGGACTCTGAGTGACATCGAAGATAACTTGAGCTTTGCTTTCTTTGTTTATTTGTTGTTACTCAGAAACATTTGGTGAAAAACATCCCCATAATTCACTGTTACCCATCTATAATTCTATATATCTTTATTACGGTCACAAAGTCGGTGACATTCATTAGGCAGCCACTAGCAAGCTAAGTCCTTGGCAATTAAGCCTTGATGTTCTGAGCAAAGCTGGCAGCAGAACTATAGTATACAAAGTACACCATATACTGAATTTTAATTTGTGTCTCCCCTCACTGGCAGAGAGTGCTGTTTGTTCAGGACTACTGAAATATGAACTCATAGTGACCAGCAATTGCACTTTGCAGTTATGTTTATATCAAAATGCTATGTTGCCTAACTAAATGCTGTTAGCATAATCCAGTGTTTATAATATCTGGGAAATAGTTACCTGAATATTGGAGGAAGGGTTTTAAGATGAACATCCCTTTGAGTCATTCCCAGACTTTTTGTGTTGTGGTTCTGTGTTGTTATTTAAGGCATTAGGACATTGGGAGCCGTGGCACTTCCTTTCAGTTCTTCATTTTGTGTGCTCTTTCCTTAAAGGTAAAATTGGTTATACTCCATTGACTTACTTAACCCCTGGTGTGAGTGTCTCAGCCATTGGACGATACCAGGGAGGGCTGAAAAGGATCCTCCCGTGCAAAGCATCGGAGGATTCCTTTTTTTTTTGCAGGGGGAGGGAGATACGGACTTGCTTCTGCATCTGTTACTTACCCCCTCCCGCCCACCTATGACATCAGCGTGACTCGAGGTGTGCTGGTGTCACATTTTCCCCCCGGAGCAGACATGAGAAGCAGGTAGGCATCCTCTCTTACCCAGTGGGGAAAAATTGACAAAAAGGCCTCCTGGGCTTTCAGGTATGCCTTGTTTGAAAGGAGAGAGTACCCACAGGGAAAAATAATTCCCCCAGGGAATTTTAGGTGATTACCTCTCCACCACAGAATCCATGACACCATGTTGCGTCTTGGCAGCATGTTGCCTGCCTGATCCTCCTGCTGCCAGGCCCATTAGAAATCCAATAGTGGAGAACATGAAAAGCTTGCTCAAGCAGGACATTCCTCTGCACAGGTCTGCAAAACCTCCTGCTTGTACACCAACTGCAGCATAGACCACAGACTCACACAGCTCTAAGGCAGGAAGAATAGAACAAGCCATAGTGGAAGTAAACATTTCCAAACAGAGATAGAAATGAACTGGTGTTGCACTGACAGGATATATGGTCATGATAAAGCGTGTGGCACCTCAGTCAAAAAAGATATTATGGACTAGATTGAAAAAGGGGTAAGCTTTTTTCCTAGTGGTAAAGAGTTATCCACCTTTGAGGGGAACAACCCACCTCACCTACTTAATAACTGGGATGAGAAAGACATACAAGGAGGTAATGGTTACTCCGGGGAGGCGCAATAAGAGTAAATGTGGTTTTATAAATATTAAAAAAGTTAATTGAATACACACATTTAAAAAAAATATATACATATGCTGCATGTCCACATAAGTCTATCATTGGCAGATTATGCAGCAGATGGTATATTTCTATGGCAAATGCATTATATACATGTATATGTGTGTGTGTGTGTGTGTGTGTGTGTGTGTGTGTATGTGTGTGTGTGTGTGTGTGTGTGTGTGTGTTCATGCAGTGAAAGGTACTGCGCAAATGTTGACTGTTCATCTTTGTAATGCTTATTTCTGTGTTTGGTTGCTAAACTGGTACTAATGAGGTGAAATGTTTGGCCAGACAGTATTCCCATGTTTACAAGTTTTTATTAAGCAAGTTTTGTTACAAAGCAAAAATTAGGAATACTATTTTAAAAAGTGCTGTATTCTGTCACATAATTTAATCAACACTGTCTGATAATTTGGTGCTCTTGCACATTCTTCCACTGGCCTTAGTGATACAATGTGAGCTTTCACAAGGAGCATGCCTGCGCATAAAGGCTACTATGTGAACGTGTGCTTCTTGAGAAAGGTAGAGGTAGATTTGGAGCTTCAGGAAATTACTTTTATACTGCCAATGGCTCAACAGGTCCCCCAACAACACAGTTTTGCATATTCTCAACAACATTATGCTATGGTGTTGTGCAAGGTGAAGAAATAATAATCCTTTTTTGTCTTTTTTAGTGTATTTGAAGACCCCCGCAGATTCAGAAATGAAGATGAGGTAAGGTGACGTTGTCTTTGTTCACTGTTGCACATATCTCACCTGCACACACCCTCCGTCTATTTTAGAATAACATAGGACAGTGTTTTAGAAGGGTGGTTTTAGCCAGTAGCAGAGATGGCATTGCGCTCTCTGTGGACAACTGCTGCCCATGCCCTGACTTGTGTTATGGGGACTGCTCTGAGGCAGCATCAGAGACTGAGACAGCAAATTTTGAGACAGCATCTGAGGGAAAGGAAAATGGAGCAGAATCTGGAAGTGATTTTTCAGTCAGTGGAGTCCCACTCATGACTCATCTTCCAGCGATTTTGAGGGACCGATAGGATGACAGTCATGCTTCCCCTTCGCAAGAACAGTCTGTGCAGCAGGGTGAGCATAGCAGCTTAGGCTAACCCGAAGAGCAGGCATGTGTAGCAGCCAGCACAGACAGTGTTCCCTTTTGGCAGCCCAGCAATTTAGTTCAGCCCCAAATTCTGCTTTTCACTGGTGACGCTGGCTGGATGAAAAGTCGATATAACCAACTTTTTGCCGACTGACTACGTCCATCTCTTTTTGGAGGTTCACTTCCTTGAGCAAATTGTGCAGCAAATAAATCTGCATGCTGAACAATTTCTGAGGGAGCATTGAGGCACTCTAGGGCTTCATTATAGGGCACACTAGTGGATTCCCACTTCATTTGAGTTAAGCATATTTTTGAGCCTTACGCTCAAAATGGGGTTAGTGCAGAAACCAACTTGCAGTCCTACTCGGCTATTCGCATGGTTTGGCTAACCTCCATCTTTGCACTATACATGAGCAGAGATTGTTTTTTGCATTTCAATGTCAATTCTGCTGCATCGCCCCGCGACCATCCAGACCTTGACAGCATGTTAAAAATTCAGCCTGTTGTGGAACATTTGTCTGCTAGGTTTCCAGAGATTTACTCCTGGAAGGAATATAGCCATCGACTAATCCTTGATTCGGCTGCTCTTCAGGCAGTACATTGTGAGCAAAACAGCGTGCTCTTGCATCAAGCTGTATATGCTGTGTGAGTGCTCTAATGGCTATGTGAACAGCTGGAGAGTGTATACATGGAAGGACTCTACTCTAAATCATGTAGGTTTCCCTCACACACTCGGATCTTAGAAAAGATTGTATGGGAGCTTGTCCTTCCACTCCTTCGCAAAGGTTATAACCTTTATGTGGATAATTTCTATACGGGAGTAAAGCTGTTCCATGAGCTGTGCAAAGCTGACACTGTGGCCTGCAGTACAGTTCATTGTTGCTGCAAAGGACTCCCACTGGAGCTTGTCTGTAAGAAGCTCCAGAACTTCCAGAGCACAAAAGTGAAGTATTGTGAAATTGACTGAGGTGGAGCTGCTTTTAGGTAAACCTTTCAATGACTGTGCATGGATATCTACATTCCATGGGCCACTACTTAGCTAGGTAAGCAGCCGCAGACTTTCAGTTCCTCTACTTGAGGAAACTATGGACTTCCTTATGACATGCTCAACACTTTTATCTGCTGTCATAACATGGTAGGTGTTTTGTTCGCCGACTGTGGATTATAGGCCTCACACTGCACATAATGGTGGACAGAACATATGCCACATTGTCTTGGAGTTCCCTGTGTGGCAAAAGCTTGACTAGATTTTGAAGTGCTTTTGAGGGAACCTACGTATACTACACAAGGACCACTCTGATTTCCCTCGAGAACCAGAGTAAGTGTAATAAGTCAAACAAATGTCCTGTGGGACGTATTCACTCAACAGGGTTGTGAAACTTTAGCAGAATGTTTTAGAAATAAAGTTGAGGCAGTGTACAATACCATTAATGTTAACAGGTGTGCTGCCTTCCCTCATGTACTAGATGTCCCTTTGTACCCAACCACCTGATTTATAGTGACTTTCCACCTCTTACAACAGATGGTGTGGTGGAGCCAATGCGTTTTAGTAAATCTAGATCTCCAACCGATCCACGCCCTGCGAAGGTGCACCAAAAGATAGCCAGCTTTATTGCCTCTCCACTGGCTTCACTTTTCAACAATGTTTTGAGAAATGCTATTTTCCCCACTGATTGTGACAAACCTCCATTCTTCCCCTACTCAAAAAAGCAACTTTAAACCCTCTTGAAAAAAAAGATATTACCAGCCAATCTCCCAGCTTCTACTGTCAGCAAAAATCCTAGAAAGACATCTTAACTTTTCTTTATCAGAATACTTCGACAAAAACAAAATGCTGGACGTTGCCCAATTTGGCTTTCCAAAAGCCCACAATAAAGACATGGCCTTCGCAGAAGTTAGCGAGGGGGTCACGGATATTCTTGATAAGGGTGGGATGGCTGCGGTGGTCCTACTGAACTTATTTGCAGCCTTTGGTACGGTGAGTCACTAGGTTCTGAAGCATCAGCTGGTCGAGATCTGCTATGCTCTTTTCTTGATGGAAGGAAGCAATCTGTTTCTATGGGAGAATTTACCTGCAAGCCTGTCTCCTTATTGTGCGGGGTTCTGCAAGGGACTTCACTGAGCCCTACTCTATTTATTATTTATGTGACTCCCCTTCTAAATTTGATAAGGACCTTTGGATTTACAACAGTCTTCTATGCTGTCGATACCCAAATTGTGGTCCCTGTCACCAACAATATCGAAGAGGTGGCCTCACGTTTTAAGAACTGTATGCCCACAATAGATAACTGGATGATTTCCCATTGCCTAAAGTTTAATTATGAGAATACTGAGGTGCTCCTTTTTGGACGGGACACATCCTTTTAGAATACCTTCTGGTGTCCTCAGTCCTTCTATAGACCCCTACTCCAGTATCCAAAGTGAGGAATTTGGGTATAATTTTTGAACCCTACCTCTCTTTCACTGAACAAATAAATCAACTAACGTCATCCTGTTTTTTCATTTTAAGAACAGTGAAAAAAATGCCCCCTTTCCTAACCCTTGATTTGCAGAAAACAGTCATCATGTCTCTGGTTCTTTCAAAGCTGGACTACTGCAATGCCTTTTACACTGGGATGCAACTATGCATTCTAAATAAATCCAGAGACTTCAAAATGCCGCATTCCGGCTTCTTAAGAACATAAGGAAGTTTGAATCATTTTCGAAGGCAAGAGAAGATTTACATTGGCTCCTTAGTAATAAGAGAGTGCCTTTTAAAGCATTCTGTAGAGCACGTAAAGTGCTCCTCTTTACACTGGTCGGGTCACTCTTAACAACAAAATCTTATTGTATATTCCACACAAAAGCCTTCGCTCAGCCAAAGCCAAGATGCTGATAATTCCAAAATTTTCTAAAGCCTCATGGGGTGGCAGAGGTTTCTCTTATACCACCTGTTGGCTCTGGAATCAAATGCCATGGCATTTGAGAAATCAGACAAACATATTGATCTCCAGGAAACATCTTACAACTTGTCTATTTACTCTTCCTGTGTAGCTCTGAATACAGACAGTTTCTACCCTCCAGATAGATGCAATCGCAGAGACGCCTTTGGGCATTAGTTGCACTTTACAAACTTAACTAATCTAACCTGGCCTTTCTTCGCACCCATATTCCCTACAGAGGGTTGGTCTTCCACTTGAAACTTTTTTATATGCTCAAGATAGAATGCCAATGCTCTTTTTGGGTCCAGGTGGTGGTGTCTCTCCTCTTCCTTAAAAGGATGTATGGGTGTGTAAAAAGTAGGCAAGGTGATAGATTGGCCTAAATGAAAAGGTGGGACCACTTTCGGCAGAAAAGAGGCAATAGTCTGAAGCACCACTTTGTCGGGATAGTTTGAGAAGTAGGGTGGCTTAGATGAGAAGGACTGGAGCTCACCCACTCTGCGGGAGAAGTAATTGCCACCAGGAAAGCCGTTCCTAATCCGAGAAGCCTGAGGGGACAGTTGTGAAGAGGCTTGAATTGAAGGCACATCAAAAAGATCAGAACCAAATTAAGATCCCCCTGGGGCATAATAAATGGGAATGGAAGGAGGAGATGGGTAGGACCCTTCAGGAACCTTTGTACAATGGGGAACTTGAACAAAGAAGGTTGATTAAGCAACTACAAGAAGGCGGAAATGGCAGACGAATAGTCCTTAAGAGTGCCCATTGCTGAGTCCTGTGGGCAAGTGAAAGAATGAACAGTAGAACCTCAGAAAGAAGGGTAGAAAGGGGGTCAACAGAATTTTGTTGTACCTTCTCGGCAGAGCCGAACAGTTCTACTCAAGGCTCTCTCCACTGTGGAAAGAGACCTTGCGCCACCTCCAGATGGATCCGCCATTCATGATCTGCCAAGTATTCACACGCTGTGGCATTCAGAGAGCCCGCCAGATTTTGAACCACCAGAGATATGCCCTGCTGTTCCAGCCACGTCCAGAGGCGAAAAGTCTCTTGACAAAGGCTCCACGACCCCACCCTGCTCTACTTGTTGCAGTACCACATGGAGATGGTGTTGTCCGTGAAAACCTGAGTCATCTTTCCCTTGCTAGAAGGAGGGCAGGCTTTTAATGCAAGTCGAGTCATACAGAGCTCCAGCAAGTTGATGGGGAGTCCCGATTCTGCCAGAGAGCCGATTCCGCTGATCTCCACCTCTCCCAGATGGCTGCCCATCCTAGGAGTAACACATCTGCCACTACTGCCAGATCTGGGTAGGGAAGAAAGAGGGATCTGCCTCAGGCCTAATCATGGTTTGTTAACCATCACTGTAAGACCTTTGCAGTTCCCTCTGAGATCTGGACCATGTCAGAAAGATTCCCCTGATGCTGCGCACACTGGAACTTCAGGTCTCACTGCAGAGCCTACATATGCCATCTGGCATCTCTCACCAGCATGATGCAAGAGGCCATGAGACCCAGCAGGCTGAGAGTCAGTCTCACTGAAATCCAGGATAGAGTCTGAAACATCAGTATCATAGCCTGAAAATCCTTGACTCGCCACTTGGGAGCATAAACCCAAAACTGCACTGTGTCCAAAACAGCTCTGATGGAAGGGAGTATCTGAAAGGGAGTCAGGTGTGACTTAGGCATGTTTATAGTCAACCCCAGTGAATGCAGTGGGTTTGCCATTGTCTGAGAAAGGAAACAACACCCTGAGGTGAGCTCCCCCTCAACAGCCAGTCCTTGAGATATGTGAAGACTGAAACCCCTGATTTCCATAGATTAGCTGCATCCACAGGCCATCACCTTGGTGAGCACCTGAGGGGCACTGATGAGGCCACCATCCAGTCTCCTGGGTCCAGGGCAGACAAGACCTGAGCCAACATGAACATTTTGAACTTTTCCTTCTTGAGGAAGAGATTGAGGGCTCTTAGCCCTAGAACAGGATGATCTTTGTGAAGGGCCTCCCATTGTGCAGCAACACTTGACAGCGTTTTAGTAACTTTTGATCCCTTTAAAATGGCTTTTTGTTCAAATCTGCCAAATATACAGCAGATGATGGATTATTTGGCAAATGTGACAAATCAATCATTACTTGTAAAACGCTGCAGCTGCAGAGCCGCATTAGTTCAGTGGCCCTGACTATAATCCATTTCTATCTGTTCATATGACAAAATGAAAGAACTTGTTGGGAGAGAACAAATGCACAGTCACCAGTTCCCCAAAATGGTGTGCCTGTTCTTTAAGTTCCTTCTGATTATCTCAGCTATCTTTGCCTTCTGCAAGTCTGAGACTGGGCAGAACAGCGGCAGCACATGTTGTCAGTGCCAGTGCTGCCATGGAATTGTTGCCAGTGCGACTTTTGTTGCATACTTGACTCTTGCAGTGCTCCTTCCCATTCCACGTGTGTGTTGTATTAGTGAAACTTTATAGGTCTTTTCACTTACGAAGAGTCAACATTTGCCATTATCAGTGTTTTTTTGCTCAATATAGTCCCATAAACAGGGTCATTTGAATTACGCAATTGTCACATAATCACATAATCCATCATCTGCTGCATAATTTGCAAACTTTAACAAAAAATGTTTTTAGGGCAAATGGATCAAATGTTCCTAAAAACCCAGCGACATGTGTTGATGCGCAGTAGAAGGCCCTTTGCAAGGGCTCACTAATCACTTGTCAGTTGCCTATTGCTCTATTCTGGTGTTAGTCTGGTACTAACGAGGTGCAACCTTTGCCAAGACAGTGACTCCATGTGTGTCTGTGTGTGTGTTTGCGTGTCCACACATATCACACAACAGGTGTTCATTACACTAAAGAGCACATTAACCTGACCTAAGTCAGACTTACTGGATTTGGCCATGCTTGTTACACTCACTGACATAATCATCGGTCACAGAGTTGTTAGGGAACGCATTGCTAAATTGTGTATTTGATTTGAAAAAGGTGTTAACAAGAATGGCAACTCTACAGTCTAGAGGCCTTGGAAAGCCATAGACTCTAGAAATTAACACAAACGTTGGAAATGAAACAATTAATAAAAATTGATCCCAATCTTTGCCAATTCCAATGAAAAGTCCCATATTACTTGAGACCAGTTTCTCCTTTTGTGAATGCACGTCCATGGCTCCTTAAAGATAGCTCTATGCACTTCAAATAGATGTTTGCAAGAATATTTGAGACCATTCACTGAGAAGTCACATTCTGTGACACCGGTTGTATTCCCAGGGCAGGGCATGTTCGATCAGGGAAGAATTGCATTCCCGCTGGCCTCCCCGATCTTGCTCGTTCAGAGTTAGGTCTCCTTTGCCACCTGCCGCCGTTTTGCTGTTATTGCCGTAGGTTCCTGGAATAAAACAGGGTGAATTCCAGGGATTCTATTAACCTCAACACAAGTAGGACTCAAAGCATTGTTCCTGTTTGCCACGTTAGCTAAAGCTAGGCTGACTGCCTCTCACGAGCTTCCCACAACAACCATTTCAATCGCAAGTTGTAATATTTTAGTTATAAGGCTGGGTGTGGGAGAAACGAAGGCCTCAACTCAAGATGTCAGATTGCGGGCACTAGTGAAGGGGATTTTGGCAAGTCGCTGGAAGGATGTACAAGAGAAGACAGAGGATTCATGATTTTCAGCTGGATTGCCACAACATGGGTAAGCAGCTTTTCACAAAGATTTTGCTCAACACTTCTTTCTATTGGTATTTCACTCGAGTTAATGAGTGAACGTTGCAAGAGATGCAGTGGGCAGAAGGAGAGAGCAAAAGAAAATATGATTTACAGTAAACAACATTCGGGGGCCGATCCCAGACATACTGGCAGGTACTATTTCACAAACCATGTGGTACGGTCAAGGCGGAGCTTGACGCAAACACCTAAATGAATTAAGCAGTTGGGTCAAATACTGGCGGGGGCAAAGTCAAATATTTCGGAAAGGTCAAAGAATAAGACTGATTGGAAGCTAGGGGGAAATAGAAATGTAAGCAATGAGAACGCAGCATAAACTCAAAACTCTCCCAAGTCCTGGATCTTTTGCCCGAATCCTTGATAAATCTATACTTAAAAGATGTAGCGATTTCTATGGTGTTATATCTGGTTTGCACAACACCGTAATTCAACAAGCTGCACTGCAAACCCTTAAGACAGGATCTGAAAGGCAAATGGAATAATAATATTTGGAAGAACAATGGGCCACACTGCTGGAAAACCAGGACTTTGGACTGCGAGAAGCAAGGTTTAAATGTACATACTTAAAACTGATGCATTGTTGGTATTTGCCACTTCAAAAGCTACAAAGTCCTCCTTTGGCCAATACCTCCGATAGCTGGGGATGTTGAGAGCTGGACAAAGACATGATGGTCTCACCCGTCTGGCAAGTGGTAGCAAGGGGTCACAAACACCATGTGGTCTGCAAATGAAACACTTTTGGGTTTTGTCCTCTGTGCTGATCTTCTTACATGATACTCTCGAGATCCTATAAATGACCAGACACATGAAAGTTTGAACTCATATGGCATTAGCAGTGGTTAAAATGTGCATACTGAAAAGATGGAAACAACACTAACCATCTACTCACAACGATGGATGCAAGACATGGTAAGGGCACCATTACATGGAAAACTTGTTTAACGACTCTTAGATCAACCCAAACATTTTTAGGCCAATTTGGGTGTTATTTTGTCAGTTTTGATACAGCGATCAGTGTACTAAGGGACAGCTGTTCCAGTGTTAATGTCAATTTCCCTGTATAAATAGGTAAGTGATTTGGTTATTTGAAAGCTAACTATATGATCAGTAGTTTTATATCTGCTTCTTTCTTACTTTTATTTCAACTCTTTTTGGAATCCTCTCCAAACATTTCACCCATGACACTGGGTCATGTATATGTTAAGAGGTTTACTGTAAAATGTCTTTATTTTTCCTTTTATTGAAAACCCAATAGAGAGTTGTCTAAACTGTGGAGCAGTATAAAACCTCGGGACTTGAGGTTAAGTATACACATAGCCATGCTCTAACCAGGCCCATAGCAGTAAGCCTGTCATCTGTGGGCCAGAGGATTAAGTCTACTTTCTAGTTGAGCAGGCTTTTGGAAGCCCCTTCTACTGATCCAGTCCGATCATTGTAGATGACCTTAATACAGTGGGGTGCCCAATTTCCAAGCAACACATTTGATCTGTGACACTATAAGCATTCTTGTTTTTGTCAATAGAACTTGGCAAGCCTGGAATATTATACCCAAACCAGTATGAGAATCATTAAACAGAAAATCCAGTGCTCCCCTGCTTTTTGGCTAGGTGTATTTTATAGAATTATCATATACATAATCATATATACATGCATCCCAGCTTTAAACATCATGTGAATTCAAAAGATAGCGAAGTCTAAAGATGTCAAGGGGCATCTTGGGCTTCGGTGGTGCGAGGAAGAAACAGGGTACCTGCATGGATGACGTCACCAGAATAGTTGTGGTGGGGGGGGGAGTCATGCTATCTCACGTTATTGCAAAATGTACATTAATTTAAGAAAAACAGGAAGACAACACACATACAAAGGCAAAGAAACTGAGGACATAATGCGGGCTAAAGAGGATGAATGCCACTAAAACAACTTTCTTGTTCTATGCTTTCAGATTGCACTACGGATTTCACGGCCTACTGTGTGTAACAAGCCAATAAACGGCCATCACTTTGTGCACGCTCCTAATACTACTGTTAAAAACGTGCTGCGCAGTCTTCTTTGAGAGATGGCGACGCTTCCTTCAAATACCACCTCATTAAAATCACAGGGACTTCTGCACGCTCCGACGTGGGCAACGTGCTGAAATTTAAATTCTCACCAGTGGTTATCTTACATGACATCCATGCTCTTTCGATATTGTTTTTTAGACACACGCATTTTCACGGTGTTGCGCCGCTCTCTCGCAGCTACAGACGAACATTTGCAACCGCTGTGGCTTGTTTGAAAGATTTATATGGAGAGCTCACGTCTCTCTCCAGAGTGAGAATGCAGATGACTGGCAGGTCTGCATTGTAAATGCCTGAGGTGACCATTAAACTCCAAATAAAGTAGGATTATTGATTTTTTTTCTCGGTGGCCACAAATTAGAAAAAGAAGTACTGCTAAAAACCATGGGTCTCTTCACAAATTTTAATTAAAACATAAATAAATCATTTTAGTTGCCACGGTTTCATTAAAACAAGGGGGGAAATGGCAACCGTACAAATGCGTGTCAACTTTTTGTGACAAACGAGTGAAACTGAAAACCAACCAACGTGTCGGAATCGAAAAAGACAGAAAAGTTAAATAAAGTTGTATGTGAACCTTCGACGGTAATCATGGAAAGGCACACATAACATTTCATTAGGGCAGTGTTTTTCAACCTTTTTTGGGCAAAGGCACACTTGTTTCATGAAAAAAATCACGAGGCACACCACCATTAGAAAATGTTAAAAAATGTAACTCTGTACCTATATTGACTATATATAAAGTAATGCTCTTGAATAGGAATCAAATAAACACAAAGAAAGTATTTTATAATTACTTTATTATGAAATAGTAAGTAAACAGAAATATGAAAAATTATAAAATACTTTATTCAGTGCGCAACCTGGGCCTGTTTGGCTGAACACAAAGCTGATATTCTGGCTGGAATCGAAGAAAGACACACACGTAGCTCTTCGTCAACAGCTCTCAGTCTCTCTCTGTATTTAGTTTTTATAGCAATCATGCTTGAAAAGGTCATCTCACACAGATATGTAGTGGAAAATGGGAGCAATGTCAAAATAGCTTTGTTTGCCAGAAGGGTGAACTCCTTGGCAGTATCCAACCAAAAACTGTCCAAAGGTAGATCAGCAAATCTTAGCTTGAAACCACGAGGAGTTTGTCTCAGTTCAGTTAGTTCCTCCTGCTCCTGTAAAGTCATGTCCTTTCCACCAACTGATGCTGAGCTATGAGGGTCCCTAACCCAGTCAAGGCATTCAGTGGAGACTGAAGAGAAATAAAATGACAACTTCTCCTCGAGAGTTTTTAAATGTTTAACTATTACACAGTGCAGCAGTGTGAACACCTTGTCATTGCTTGGTGAATGTGAACATTTCAAGATTGCCACTTTCCACGTGTTGATGCCAGAGTTGCACCTTTGAACGGAATCCATTTATTTTATCTGTACTTGTAAGCAGGTTTTTATTTCGGCCTTGCATTCGTGTGTTCAGTTCATTCAGATGATGAAATATATCTGCCAGGTATGCCAGCCTTGCACACCACTCATCACTTGCAAGCAGCTTTGCGTAATCTGACCTCTCATTTGTCAGAAACACTTTAAGTTCCTCCCGCAGCTCATACACACGAACCAAGACCTTGCCACGTGACAACCACCGGACCTCCGTTTGAAACAGCAAGGTTTTATGCTTCGCTCCCATCTCCTCACACAAAGCTGCAAATATGCGAGTTTTCACGGGTCGTGACTTTACAAAGTTTACCATGCGCACAACATCATCCAACACATGAACTAGGTCTGCTGGTAAAGTCTTGGCTACGAGGGCCTCACGGTGTAAAAAACAATGCGTAACAATCACATCTGGATTTCTTTCCTTCACTCTGCTTACAAAGCCTTTGGTGCGCCCGACCATGGCTGCAGCTCCATCGGTGCAGACACTTGTGCAGTTTTCCCACTTAAGTCCTCCTTGTTCAAGGTATTCTGATGTGACCCGAAAAATTTCTTCTCCTGTTGTTTTTTCTGGCAATGCCTTGCAAAAAAAGAAGTTTTCTCTAATTGCATCACCATCAACAAAACGCACATTGGCCAAGAGTTGAGCATGTCCACTGATATCAGTAGACTCGTCAAGTTGCAATGCAAATTTCTCACTGATACGGATCTTTTCCAAAACCACACTTTCGATGTCTGCAGACATGTCATTAATACGTCTGGAAATTGTGTTGTCTGAGAGAGGGACTTTGGCTATTTCCTTAGCTGCTTCAGGTCCGAGCATCTCCTCTACAATAGCTTTGCAGGTGGGAAGTATTAATGTCTCTGCCACAGTGTGCGACTTTTTTGACTTGGCTATAAGTTCAGCAACTTGATAGCTAGCTTTAAGAGCTCTTTCATTTACCTTTGTGGTTTTTCTCATGAAAGTTGCCTGTTTCTCCGTGTTTTCACGAAGGCGAACAAAATAGTCCGCATTCTTGTTTTGAAGCGAAGGGTGTTTCGTTTGGAGATGGCGTTTAAGTTTGCTTGGGACCATCGCACTGTTAGCTAGCTTTTCACCACACACCACGCACAGTGGAGTTGGTTTGTTTGCATCTCCGGTGAAAGTAAATACAAATGAAATATAGCTTTCGCTATATTGCCTTGTGCCAGAGAATTTGCTTGAGCTAACCATCTTTGCTTCCTTTTGATCCCCACTCATACTTGGGCTCTCATCTGGCTCCAAATTTTGTTCAGAGTCCAGTTCTTTCCTTTTCAAAAACTTGTCCATCACTGCAGTATCTCACTGTCACTCAGTACTTACTGCGCTTGTCTCCTCCAGATAGCCGCTGTCCGTCACACTCAGCACTCTTCTGCGCATGTCTCCCTCCAGATCCATCAGTCAGCGCTCTTCTGCTCTTCTGCTCATGTTTCCTCCAAATCCAGATCCATTGGCGCTCTTCTGCTCATCGGCGATCTACTGCGATGTCTCCTCCAGTCCTCCTCCTGTTTTTTTTTTTTTTTCATCTTAAATTGTCTCACAATATTATATGAATGAATGCGTGGTGGTGGGGACAAGGTGCCTTCCAAGGGGGAGGCTGCGCAGAGAGCATGGAGTGGCAGCATACCCCCTCCTTCTGAATCATACCCAGGCCACATCCCTTTTAACACTGCGAGGGTACCTTTCAAAATGAAGCCCCCCCCCTCTTTGTAAGGCAACTTGTTCCCAGGTTGAGGAGACAAAGATTTAATTTCTACATCTTGCTCCCAGAACGGATCATGTGACTCACGGGCATGTGCCGGGGGCCTATTAGAGTGGAAGCCCCTTTATAGTAATAGGCATTGCACAGGTGATGGTACAGGCATGGCACAGGTGATGGTATAGGCATGGCACAGATGGTACAGGTATGGCACAGGTGATGGTATAGGCATGGCACAGATGGTATAGGCATGGCACAGGTGATGGAATAGGCATGGCACAGATGATGGTATAGGCATGGCACAAGTGATGGAACAGGCATGGCACAGGTGATGGTACAGGCATGGCACAGGTGATGGAATAGGCATGGCACAGGTGATGGTACAGGCATGGCACAGGTGATGGTACAGGCATGGCACAAGTGATGGAATAGGCATGGCACAGGTGATGGTACAGGCATGGCACAGGTGATGGTACAGGCATGGCACAAGTGATGGAATAGGCATGGCACAGGTGATGGTATAGGCATGGCACAGATGGTACAGGCATGACACAGGTGATGGTATAGGCATGGCACAGGTGATGGAATAGGCATGGCACAGATGATGGAATAGGCATGGCACAGATGATGGTATAGGCATGGCACAGGTGATGGAATAGGCATGGCACAGATGGTATAGGCATGGCACAGGTGATGGAATAGGCATGGCACAGATGGTATAGGCATGGCACAGATGGTATAGGCATGAGGAGGAGGAGGACTGACAGGAGGACTCACTTACCGGGCTGCTGCTGCTGCACAGGGCTGGACTCTCTCGTCTCTCTTCCGAGACCCGACCGTGACCGACTGGTTCCAGATGACCTCCTCACCTCACGCTGCACCTGCGGCCTGGTCTGGATCCGGATGCGGTCTCTCTGCAGTGCTGACTCCCGCCGAGTCCTGGTCTCCGTCCGTCTCCTCCTGCTCTGGTCCTCCTGGTGACTCGAGTCGCGACGTCTTCTTCTCTCCGCTGCTGCGCACACTGTGCTCGGGCGGGAAGGAAGTCGGAAGATGATGTCCTACTGTGATAGGTCCAGGCTGGAGTCTGGACCAATCACAGCCCGGACATCAGAAAAGTGGAGGGTGTCCCCCTGAGGAGCGCCAATCGTCGCGCCCCTGCTGGCCGAGAGTGGGGTCAAACCCCCCCCCCCCCCCCCCATACCCAGGACACAGTCCGGCGCCCGCCTAGTGGGCGAAAATGTGACTTTTTTTTTTTTTTTTAAATCTTTCGAATTTTTCAATTTTTCCCACGGCACACCAGGCAACATCTCGCGGCACACTAGTGTGCCGCGGAACAGTGGTTGAAAAACACTGCATTAGGGGGTCCCTCGGGGGTAACGAGTGAGTTAGTGACTCGTATTCATAGAAGGTGTTTTAGGTAGGGCTTACCGTTGTTAGTCCCTGGTGGTCCGTTTTAATTTAAACACTCCATGCTTTTATTTAAAGAGCGATGACGCAATTTCATTAGTTGCCATCAGTGGAAATCCAGAAGTAGCAACTTTAACTAGGCTGTGCGCCAAAATATCTTCTACAGAAAAAATCACGCTACTAAAATAGTTTGACCTAAATATGGGGTACGAAGAGTAGCCAAGGTGTTTATAGGTGGAATCAAATAAAGTAAACCCTTACTTACAAGTATATACTTACTTTTTCGATTTTAGGGTCACAATATGTTGGTAAAATAATATACTGAGGCAATATTATGATGGAACCTGTGCTTTAAATGGGATGGTACTCCAACGTTCTCGGTACTTGCACTTCTTTGATTTGGAAGGGAGAGTACCAGCACTTTTAATCTTTGGTACAATACTTTTACTGGGAGAATACCGCCACTTCTCAGTAGCAAACAGATAGTCTTGGTAAATGAGCATATGCACTTGTGAATTTCCACTTCAAGCACTGGATGGAATGCCAGGTTCTCTGCCATTTTCTTCCCCATTTCTTCATGCCTTCTTCCCCAGTCGACTCAGCTTTCGGCTGCACTACAGTAAAAGGAGACTGACAAAGGCTGCAGAGTGGTGAAGATGTGGACAAGCTGGTAACGGTGAGAAGTACTGACTGGATAAACATCATTTAGTAAACTAGTGATAAAACAATATTTATGGTAATATTTAGCTGCGCAGCTTTCAGGACCAAAACACCAGGCCAAAAACTCTGCTGATATTTATTCACCGCACTGTTCCACGACCAGACGTCACAGAACTCTCTCCAGTCAGAACACATCTCCCCCTGAACAAAAGAATGGGAAAATGATAACAACAGAAATACATCCCAAGCAAATTATACAAAAAATGCTCATAACTCCTGGGGTCATATTTGCTAAAAGTTCACGCACTGCAGTGCAGAAACCAGCGCTCAGGAGCTTCTTTGCATGAACGGGAGAGAGCTGAACAGGGCTGTATCTACTATGATATGAAGCTCTTCAGACTTGCGACCTTCTCTGGAGCACTCACGGCTGCTTTTGTTTTTAATTAGTTTATTGACATTTTGGTTCAACATTGGCAAGCTCCTGTGAATCATATCTCTTCCCATCTCGAACACGTCAGTGAATTATAAAACTCTATGGCCCGTATTTATACTTTTTGACGCTAAACTGCGCTAACGCAGTTTAGCGTCAAAAAGTTTAGCGCCAGCTAACGCCATTCTGAAGCGCCATGCGGGCGCCGTATTTATTGAATGGCGTTAGCCGGCGCTAGCAGACCGGCGCTGCCTGGTGTGCGTGGAAAAAAACCACGTACACCAGGCAGCGCCGGCGTTGGGAAAAATGGCGTTAGGGCGTCTTAAAATGGGGCAAGTCTGGTTGAGGCAAAAAAATCGCCTCCACCCGATTTGCGCCATTTTTAACGACGCCCAGACGCCATTTACATGACTCCTGTCTTAGTAAAGACAGGAGTCATGCCCCCTTGCCCAATGGCCATGCCCAGGGGACTTATGTCCCCTGGGCATGGTCATTGGGCATTGTGGCATGTAGGGGGGCACAAATCAGGCTCCCCTATGACCAAACAAAATATAAAAAAAAAAAAAATTATACTTACCTGAACTTACCTGAATGTCCCTGGGATGGGTCCCTCCATCCTTGGGTGTCCTCCTGGGGTGGGCAAGGGTGGCAGGGGGGGTCCCTGGGGGCATGGGAGGGCAGCTGTGGGCTCATTTTGAGCCCACAGGTCCCTTAACGCCTGCCCTGACCCAGGCGTTAAAAAGAGGCGCAAATGCGGGTTTTTTTGCCCCGCCCACTCCCGGGCGTGATTTTTGCCCGGGAGTATAAATACGACGCATTTGCGTCGCAGTCATTTTTTTAGACGGGAACGCCTACCTTGCATCTCATTAACGCAAGGAAGGCGTTCACGCAAAAAAATGACGCTCATTCCTCATACTTTGGCGCTAGACGCGTCTAACGCCAAAGTATAAATATGGCGTTAGTTTTGTGCCGAATTTGCGTCGAAAAAAACGACGCTAATTCGGCGCAAACGGAGTATAAATATGCCCCTATGTATCCGCAATATACAACAAATAGAAAACCAAATAACAGGTCTGGCCCAACAAAATACAAAACCCACCCCTTCCCACCCCCATAGCTTCTAAGGAAGTGATGCACTACACTAGAGAGGTCCTTCTCACATCATCTAATCTGCTTTCTAAACGTCCTCGACACAATTATGTCATTAAGTTGAGTTAGCTAGACTGCCATCCAACAGCACTGTCACCCCCCACATCATGCATTGGATCAGTGGGATCCTGGCTGGTATCCGTTGGCTCCAGCAGAGCCTGTGTCCTTGCGCCCAATGCCACCAGGATAGCCTGTGGCTTCTCATCTTTCCTATTTCTCCTCAGATGTGCTTCGATCTTTCTCCCATGCTTCCCTTGTTGGGTGGCGTGGGATCAACCAAAGTATTGATATGCATTATTTCCCTACCGGGAGACCTAATGTTGCATACTTTCTACTTAGCTTTCTTTTCGGGCTTTCCAGGAGGAGCTCTACTAAGCACTTATTAACTGTGGGCAGGATGGCTCGTCCTGTCACTCTCCTAAGCTGGGCCAGTGTTTCAAGCCAATAAGAGGGCACCGGCTGACAATGTCAATCTATGTGCATGAAATCTGCCACTGTGGTTCGACACCTAGGGTATCACTGCTCTCTAGAGGAGTACATGGAATGTAGTCGCTTTGGGGATAGGTAAGTCATGCGGACTATATTGTATTAAATTTCCCTAAACCTTGCGCTCACCATCATCCTGCAGACCCCTACATGTATGTTCATCCAGTCCCTTGGGGAGATGGGTTCCTCATTTAGTTGTTGCCATGTTTCCTCTGTGCGCAATGGCTTTAGCTGTCTGTCTGAATGCACTGCCTGGTATAAATGAGTGATAAGCTTGTGACCTCCCTCCATCGACATCAGTGTTACCAGTATGTGTGTGGGTTCTGGTGCCTCAGGGAATGTTGACCACAGTTGACTTACCATGGCAGCCACCTTTTCATATTGAAAAAACTGTCCACAGTCTATATTGAACATTTCAGTTGCATCCTGTAGGGTAATGAATCTACCCTCTGGATATAGATCAGACATTATGCACCCCACTTCTTGTCACTTGTCAACCAACATTATTTGTGCAATCTGCACAAAAGGGGTTCAGCCACAAATCCAGGTCAGGGGCATAAGGCGCCCTCTTCGTCACCAACAGTACCACCCGTTCCCAGATCCTGCCCATCATACGAATTAAACGTGGAAGCACCCAGGGTACTCTGGCACCACTCATCAGCAGTACTCCCTATAGGTGACAGTCATTGGATCCTGCCAGAAGGGCCCTCTTCCAATTCGATTCTCCATCCAGCCAATGCACCACATGCTGTAGTTGGGCCACCAGGTAATATAATTGTAGGTCTGGGAACTCCATACCTCCTTTGTCCCATTCTTGCCTATGTGTTGCAAGTCCAGTTTCACACTTTTTGCCGTGACATAGGAGTTCCAACAATAGCTTGTCCAACTCCCGGAACATTGCTTGGGCTAGTTCATAGAAGGTGCCCTGCATGACATATAAACAACGCAGCAATACCACCATTTTATGAGCTCTATTTTTCCCATCATTGATAAGTGCAGTGTATGCCAGAACTGGAAGAAAGGTCGCCAACCATCATGTTCACACCCCATATTATATTCGTAGAACTGTTTTTCATGATGTGAGATATGAATACCCAAGTATTTTACTTTATCCACCTTCTAGGGTAAATCTGACTCAGGCATTCGTTCCAGGGGCAGACCCACAAGCCGACCCAGCGGGAATAGGGCAGATTCCGTTGCGTTTATCCGGAGTTTCGTAAAACTCCTGGAATTCCCTCATTACAGTTAGTAATATCAAGACAGATATCTCAGGCTGGCGTAAGTAGAGCGCAGCATCATTTGCATATAATCAGACTACGGGCCTGATTTTGATATTGGCGGTAACAGTTGCACTGTCAACTTTTCTGCTGTAAACCCATCCGCCACTGTGACAGTCAGCTCACCATATGTAGATGCTGTCTGTCCCATAGCTGAAAGCGGGCATTGGAACCACAGTCTCCACCAAGAAACACCGCCCACCTCAATGACGGGAAAGGGAAAAGTGACTGCCGGCGGGACCCCAGCCACCCTTCTCACTGTGCAGATTTAGATGTGCCTTACCGCCAAGAAAAAAAGTGGCAGTATGACTTCCACTTCTGAGTTGGCAGATTGGGCGGGGTTGAGGGGTGAAAACTCACCTTTTTTCCCCATCCCACCTCCCTCTTCGACTGGACAGAACTGGACAAGACCTGCTGTCACTGCTCCCACTAACACACACAGAAAACACAACCCTGTTAACATCAGGGCAGTGCGCGCTCTACGGGCGACTGGAATGCAAAAACCCAGCATTTACAAGATAACGTAATTCATGCATTATGCTGACATGCTGTTGTTTAACCGTTTGCATTGCAGAGTTTAATCCTGAAGACTTATATTCAAGGTGCTTATAAATACTGTTCATTTGTAATGTATTGCTGCAGGCTTTCAGACTGTGTCAGAGTGTGGTCCCTTTCCAGGGCCTTCTAGAAGCTTTCTCTGCAGCATGACTGGGTGTTGTTTGTGGGCTGTGCCAAGACACTATATAAGGGAGCCAGCCCAGCTCCACGTGCTCACTATTCATAGGTTTTGGTGCAGAGCAGCAGCAATTTCCTGAGCTCCTGTTCCAGAGGCCTACTTTGATCTTCCAGGCCTTTGCCCTTCATTATATTGGTGATCCTTGATCAGGGTGGAGACGGAGGTCGGGCTGGGCCCCCGATCCCGTTTTCGAATGCATTCAAGTTCTTGGGCCTAATTTTCATGTTGAGAGATTTTACCTTGTGCGTGTGAATGTGCTCTTGGTTTTTCTGGTATTTACATGTTGATATTCGAATCGGCAAGACACGCGATTCATTCCTTGTGTTTAACTCTTGATATTCATTGTGCGCTACTATTTCTTGGCAGTTACATGGTGGCATTCTAATCGGCAAGACGCGCGATTCATTCCTCATGTTTAACTCTTGATATTCATTGTGCGCTACCATGTCTTGGCAGTTACATGGTGACATTCGAATCGGCAAGACGCGCAATTCATTCCTCGTGTTTAACTCTTGCTATTCATTGTGCGCTACCATTTCTTGGCAGTTACATGGTGGCATTCGAATCGGCAAGACGCGCGATTCATTCCTCGTGTTTAACTCTTGATATTCATTGTGCGCTACCATTTCTTGGCAGTAACATGGTGGCATTCGAATCGTCAAGACGCGCAATTCATTCCTTGTGTTTAACTCTTGATATTCATTGTGCGCTACCATTTCTTTGCAGTTACATGGTGGCATTCGAATCGGTAAGACGCGCAATTCATTCCTTGTGTTTAACCCTTGATACTCATTGTGCACAATCATTTCTTGGCATTTACATGGTGGCGTTCGAATCGGCAAGACGCGCAATTCATTTCCCTTGCATTTAACTCTTGATACGCATTGTGCGCAAGCATTTCTTGTCATTTACATGGTGACATTTGAATCGGCAAGACACGCAATTCATTCCTTATGTTTAACTCTTGATACTCATTGTGCGCAACCATTTCTTGGCATTTACAAGGTGACATTCGTATCGGCAAGACACGCGATTCACTCCTGCAATTAAAACTTGATGTTTCAGATCGCTTGCAGTGTGCGCGATCATTTCATGGCATTTGCATATTCTTGTTGAAATCAGCAATGTGCGCGATTCATGTTTCGGCATTTAAAACTAAGTGTTAAAATTCTAGATGTTACATTATATGTTCATAATAAGTCCCTTAATACAACTCCTATTGTGCTCCAGAAAACGTTCAGATTATTTTCTAGTCCTCATGCAAAAAGACCATGTTTGATTTTGAAAACATCATTCTAGAGGGTTCTTATATTTCTAGTCAATGTGTAACATTTCATTAATAGGTTCATTGAGAAGTTGTATTAATCATTCTTGATTCCTTCCCAGGTAACCAGACGTCTTGAGGCCTAGTTATTTAGTCCATGCTCAAGTTATCCATGGTTACAGTATGACAATGCTTAGAATCATAGTCTAATAAAGATTAATATGATATAATCTTGATATGTGTGTTTTAACCTTTTGCTTCCTACAGGTCTCCTTCCCAGCTGTTCCCTACCTAATCCCCTTTTCCCCACTTGGACTCTCTTAGACTCTGTGACATTCTAATCAGAGTATTGGAGCTGTCTTGTGGTGGACATGTTGGGAACTTGCGCAGACCCCGAGGATCTAGTGACTCTGACAGACCCTCCCCATCGCTGGACATGAAGGTAGGGACACCGCATTGCCAGGGTAATTGGGTGGGCACTGCACAGGAGGTCGGGACCACTCCAGGCATATATGTGTCACAGTATTTTTTTTAAATCACTGTGACCTGCATATGTCGAGGAGGTAGACACTTGTGTCACACATGGCTGGGGACACACTGGCACAACATACATATCACACACATACACAACTGCCATTGTGGTGTCATCATTCATTGCCAAATGAACACTGGCACCACAGTGACGGTACTCTCACACTGGACAATGGTATCCATTTGTGCGCATTGCAAGGGGACCTGTACTAGTAGGTTTTTGCTATCTGTTGTGCATATGACTCAGTATGTGTATGTGTGTGTGTGGATTGGCTGGGTGAGTTGGAGGGAGCTGGTGTGGGTGATGTGGTTGTGTCTGTATGTGTGCCACTTGCATGTGAGATTAATGTTGTTGTGTATGTTGTGTTGCAGTGTGACATCAGGCGAGTGTTGTTGTGTGGTGGATGTTGATGTGATGTGTGTAGTTAGGCTTGTGTGTGAGTGTGTTTGTATAGCAAAGGGTGTAGTTGTGTTGGTTGTTGTGGTTGTGTCATGTTTGGGTCAGAGTTAATAGTGTGTGTGTGCTGTGTCATGGATGTATGTCAATGTGTGTTTTCAACCTGTACGGGTTGTGTAGTGATGGACTTATAATGGATGATGGTGTGTATGTGGTGTGTAGTGCATGGGGACACATATGGCTAATGGACAGTGTGTGTGTCACTTACCTCTGTTCCATATCCCTTGTCATTGTCAGTATGTGTATGTGTGTGTGTGGATTGGCTGGGTGAGTTGGAGGGAGCTGGTGTGGGTGATGTGGTTGTGTCTGTATGTGTGCCACTTGCATGTGAGATTAATGTTGTTGTGTATGTTGTGTTGCAGTGTGACATCAGGCGAGTGTTGTTGTGTGGTGGATGTTGATGTGATGTGTGTAGTTATGCTTGTGTGTGAGTGTGTTTGTGTAGCAAAGGATGTAGTTGTGTTGGTTGTTGTGGTTGTGTCATGTTTGGGTCAGAGTCAATAGTGAGTGTGGGCTGTGTCATGGATGTATGTCAATGTGTGTTTTCAACCTGTACGGGTTGTGTAGTGATGGACTTATAATGGATGATGGTGTGAATGTGGTGTGTAGTGCATGGGGACACACATGGCTAAAGGACAGTGTGTGTGTCACTTACCTCTGTTCCATAGCGCTTGTCATTGTATGAAGTCCATTGGGTCCCGCCGTCATCTTCCTCCATCAGCAATCTGTTGCCAGTCAACCGCTAGCAGTGCTGTAACATCTAAATCTGGCTGGCGGAACACTGTGGCTTGATGATCTTTTCAAGTCCACTGCCGACACTGTCAAGATCTAAATCAGGCCCTATGTGTTCAATATTGCCTACCGGTATGCCCCAACCCTTGAGTACCTGTTGGAGTATACAGGCCAGTGGTTCCATCGCCATGGTGAAAATTAAGGGGGATAGAGGGCATTCCTGCCTGGTGCCAAGCTGCAATTCTATCTCAGCCGAGACATAACGTCCCATGCAAACTTTTGCCCAAGGATTCATATAGAGCAATTTAGCCCATTTTATGATGTAGGGACCCAATACTATCCTGTCAAGCACCCACCGAACATACTCCCATTTCATGGTATCAAATGCTTGCTCGATAGCTAAAAAAGCCAGAGCAGATTTGTTGTCCTGTTACCCGGATGTGTGCATAACGTGTGCTAGGCTTCACAGGTTATGGAATGTGTTTCTGTGCGAGACAAAGCTAGACTGGTTGTCGTGTAACAGTCATGGGAGATATGGTAGTAGACATGTTACCAACACATGGCTTAGGATTTTAAGGTCAACATTCAACAAAGGGATGGGCCGATAGGACCCCATCTCCATGCGGTCCCTGCCTGACTTGGGGATTACTATTATCAATGCCTCCCTCATCGAATGCAGGAGCTCCTGCTTTTTGAAGCCTTGTTTTACACCAGTAGAAGTCTGTCCAGCAGGGACTCTGGGGAACTTCTATAAAACTCTGTGGGAAGCCCATCGCTTCCCAGTGATTTAGCAATTGTTAAGGCATTCACCACCCCCAACAGTTCCTGTTTGGTTATCGGGGCCCGCCATTGACTTACAGCTTCCCAGATTCAGGGTCTGTAGTGGTAACTCTTCCAATTGGGTGGATCATTTCTGAGCCTCATCATCCACCTGTGGTGCTGCATACGTCCATGGTAAATGGTCCACAAATACTGCTGTTAGTGCACTCAACTTCCTTGAAACAGAATCTTTCTTTCTGATATGGGCACGGGAGCGGTAGAACACTGGGATGCTCCAGCACTTTTCTTGGATAATAATAACTGTTGGCACAATTACTAACACTGCATTATCAAAAACTCAAACTGAGTGCCATACCAATAAGTACTGCGGCACTAGGGCTGGCTTCACAGAGATTCACTGTTGCACACTACAATTAGAACTGTGGTTGCACTTATTATGCACAAGAAAGACAAACAAGGGCATTAATGATATCACATATAACTTTCCTGCATGCATAGGGTTAAACTAAAAGGAACAAATCACTCTCCAGAGTGTACCTCACTCCGACTGTGGTTGTCAGACACACTCCTCAGTTTTCCTTAAAGTAGTTTGTTAGTGGCATTAATACCATGTCCCTAAATAGTGGGTTGTCCAAAGCATCAGCACTTAGCCTCCACTGTGGTATATTGGGACGCTGTCTTTGCAAGAAATATGTAATCAGTAGTGGGGAGTGATCTGAAATGTGCCGGGCTAAATATTGTATAACTTCTACTCTATTTGCTGCAGCAGCTTGTATAAAGTGACCATACGTGGCTGTAGCTGGGGTATATCAAGAATAAATGTGTACATTAGGATGACAATGGAGCCATATATGAATTAGCTCCAGGCTGTGCCTTGCCTGTACTAGTGCCGTGGTTGTGCGGGGCAAAAACACCCATACGAGGGGAGGATCTATCTAAGCAGCCATCCATCGTGCAGTTCAGGTCACCTGCCAAGATAACCTCCATGCCCACAAAAATTTGAGTAGCCCTTAGGACCATTCTCATGAAGCCCCCATCATCAGTGTTGGGTGCATAAACATTGATGAGACAGAGGTGATGTGCACCGAGCACCCCTTCTAGGATTACATATCTGCTCTCAACATCCCGGAAACTTGTGTTGGTCTAAAAGGGATCTCCAGGGCAACCCATATCAATGCTCCCCTGGCATGCCCCAAATAGGACATGGCAAAGAGTTGGTCCTGCCAGCATTTCTTCAGGTATCTAATACAATCTCCCCACAGGTGGGTCTCCTGTAAAAACGTTATCACTATTCCATACTTCCGGAGGTACGCATTCACCTTGTTGCGCTTCCCAGAGTTATTCAGAACCCCTCACATTCCAAGTTAGTAACTTATACCTTACTCCCAAACCCTCCATTGCCATGTGCTATGTATCAGTCATTTCCCAGTTACATGTAATGCAATTCTGTGGCATTGTAAATTAGAATCCTCATCCATGAACATTCCCCATGCATACACACCAAAGGAAAAAAGACTAAAACAGTAGTCAACAGCAGAATGTTCCCAACTCCCCCCTCCCACGGGCAGTAGCCACTTAACACTCCTGGCTCAACTAGAGATCAAGACGGCCGTAAACCTCGCTCCAGGTTCGCTCCCAGTCTCCCCACCGCTAACTAAATTGCAAGATATTCACTTAGTGTAGTTACTGAGCAGGACCTTTGATCCCCCGCAAAATGCAAGCCCTCACCAAGAGCTCAGCAATCTTCGCTGACCTGGGCCAAGGACTGTTTCAATCCAGAGATTTCTATAGCACATCCAGTTCTTCTCTTCGATAAACAGTGTACCCACCCTAAAATGAAGAGTAAGTAAGTCTCAAATAGTCCCAGCCTCAGGTGTAAATTAAGGCTGATCTTTGGTATTACCTGCAGCCCAGGACCCCAGTTCAGGTAGAAGTCCCCATTGGACTTTCACTTCCGCAGCATGCCATCCCATTGAGTCTCCTGTATCAGGTTTAGTGGAGAGTAGGGGTTCTGTGTCTTTAAAGGCTCTGGCTCAGTTTACAATGTTTCATCCATACATACCAAGATTCATTCCCTGTTCTGGCCCGTGGAGGTTTCACTCTGCTGTGGTGATGCCTTACAAAAGTGGGTCGGGTGCCGTGGGCCACAGCAAACTGTACTTGACGTGTTCACGCATCCACCGTTTGATCAATAAGAAGCCCTTGTGGAGGTCCTGCACCTTTTATGTGTAGTGCAGAAAAAATTCTATGTCAGTACCTTCATACTGTTGGGGGGCTGTGGACACGAACATGCTGAAGGATTATGACTCTGTTTCTGTAATTAAACAGACTGGGTATAAGTGCTCATGGCAGAGCACAGGAACGGGGTACTGGCCCCAGTGCTCTATGAACTGGCTCCACTGTGAACAATCTAGAAAGGTGCACTGGTTGCATGGTGGTGGTAATCCAGTCTTCAAGGAACAGCTCTGCTGAGGGACCCACTGCCTGTGTGGGGAATCTGAGAAATCTCAAGTTATTCCTTCTGGATTGTCCTTCAGCATTCTCCAGGTATTGGTCACACTACATTTGAGCCCTGCTACCATTGCCCTACAGTTCTTGCACCATCATACAAAGGGTGGCAACTTCCTCCTCAGTGTTTGTGACCCTCTCTACCACTTTACAAAGGTCCAACCTCAAATGATTAACGTCTATGACCATTGTGTCCATTTTTGTTTCTAAAACCACTTGGGATCCCCATATGGCCTCTAGAAATTCAGCAATGCTCTGCAGTGGCTTTCTATGCTCTTGATTACTCTGAACTCCTTTTACCACTTCCTGTGTCCAGTGGCCAGGGACTGTATATTGCACTGTTTTATTTGCCTATGTACCTTTCTGGGGTTTGTCTTTCACCATGGTATTGTGCGTTCAGGAGGGCAGTGCCACCGAAAAAGAACTTCCAAATTAGGTGCTTGCTTAAAAAATCCTCAGTCACAGCCTGTCTCTGGTTTTCCTCATGGGGTTCACCAGTCTCGCTGTGCAGTCCTGCGGAACCTCCCCTTGCGTGGCTGTGTAGTTTCCCAAAGAACTAAGGTTGCTACTACTCTCCGCGCCCCAGTCCCAAACCCTTACCCTACAGTTCCAAGCTGCTGCTCCATTATTGCCTGCAATGCTGCTGAAATATTCCTGTATTTCTGGTCCTCACAACAAGTGTAGTCCACCGAATGCATCAATCCGTCTTACATTTAATGAGGATTTCAGGGCCCCCCACGAGGGTTCTCGCCCCTCTAGCATCCAGCCATCCCCCTTGCATTCTGTTTGGTTGGGTGTGAGTACACCAATGTTCGTGGGCCTTCCAGACCTCCTTTTGTCACTGAGGGCATTTAATAGTTCTAGTTCACACTGCTGCCCCCACGGATAGACCAGTTCTCACTCTTCAAATGCTCTCTCCCATCTTGGGCCACTGCAGGCTCTCTTCTATCATTCGTCACCTTTACCTTGACAGGTGTTACAATCAAGCGGGATGAGGGTTTCTCTAAGAGCTGGTGTTAATCAACTTAATCATGTCCCACTGGGGATAATCTTTCAGTGCTCCCAATGACCACTGACACCTTCAGAAGCGCCTCTCTGCATAAGTGTAATCTCAGCTGCAGGGCCTCAGAAGCAGTACCCCACCGGTCCTCCACCACAAGCGTGGCTGGGGTGGGGGAGAGGATCAGCACAGCCACTGTCCCAAGATTAACAGTCTGATAGATCCTGGCTGCCTCAGGCCGTACATCTCCACAAGTTAGTCCCGAAGCAGCAGTTTAATGCGTGTGGGGCACCCACTTCTGTACAATAGCAGTACTCTGAGTGCCACTTACAATTCAAAGTGAAGGTCTCCCGTCTGCCATTGTTTTTTTTGGGGTGTGTGTGCAAACACCATATAGCCCAAATCAGGGCTGCTGAGATTCTGGTTTGTGGTCTTTGCCTGCCGCCACTCGAGACCTTACCCACCATCCTCGCTCTGAGCCATTTTCTAGTCTGTTCCCCTTGCATTACACTGTCTTCCACTGAACTTTTCTTTGACCAGGGGCCTCATTCTTTTCGGGCCTGCCTCTTCATTTTAAGTTATTGCTGTGTGGCCCCCTGACTCGTGGTCCATTGCTCTCTTCAGGGCTATTAATGCTCCTCTCCATTCAATTCCAATCCACGAGGGCCAACCTGGGAGACTATCTCACAGTGGATCAATCCCTGGCTGCCAGCTGCTGAAAGTATCCCTGGGGGGGCATACCATTTTGATGCACTCCCAGGTTTACTGCTTTCAGTAAATCTGGTGTTGTGTCAAACTCCATTGGTGCGTACACAGAAACACCCAGGCTCCACCCATAGAATGCCTACCACTATGAAATGTAATGCAACACCTTCAGGTGTGCCAACTCTGAAGATTAATAAATAGAGGGAGTCTACCACAACTTCATGTCATTAATAAAATTATAGTTTTCCTTTTCTCTCAGAAAAAAACTTTTTTTAGGGCACTCCACAGAGGTGAACAAAATGCACAAGTTGAAATCTTAGCCTGTATCCCCACAAGACAGGGCCAAGAGAATCGGGGAGAACGCAGCCATGGAAGATATTGTAACAGGTTACAGATTTAGCCTGATTGCTCTTTTTAAATCCATTGCCACTCCCTTTCTTTTGCCAGTTATTAAATTACTAAAAGGACATCTCATAAAATAAGCAACTGTGATGCAACAGCATCTGTCAACCTGAACATATACTTGATCGTCAAGCTAAAGATTCTAAAGAAACTTGGCTATAAGACTTGTGGGAAATTGTATAAAAGTGACTATTCTTCATGACTTCATCAGTCTGAATTCCTGTTAAGATAAAAAGGTAAGCCTGAATCAAACAGAAAAAGCACACCTCCTTCCACTTTGGAAAAAAAGGAGGGTATAGTATTTTTATTTCATTATTTTTCTCTTTTTTTTAACCAAAGAAAGGTAAGTTAGTAGAGGCAAGTCTGCCTATAAGTAATTCACATGGAGCTTTACCTGTTACAGACTGAGGGGTGGTCTGATAAGTCTGAGGATAGGTTTTATAGCATTTTTCACGGATATGTTTCCCGTTAGTGGTAACCATATGTTTTTCTATGATACGGTTGTCATGTTCAGCTTACCCATTATTTTGGGGGTGATGCAAAGATGCTTTGTAATGGTTTGTGCCACATGACTGAAGGTACTTGGACATTTTGGCAGAAACAGACTGGGTATCATTGTCACGCACTAGAGTGGAGGGGACCCTTCCCTGAAGAATATCTGTTTAAATAATTCCAGGATGCTACTAGGGGTAGGGGTTTCTAGAACTTCAAAGTCAACTGATTTAATGTTATAGTAAACAAAAACTTAAGTGTAACTCATTTTAATGAACAATTTATGCATGGATCCGATAAAATGTAGCCCTACCTCTGCCAGGGCCCAATTGGGTGTGGGAAATGTGAAAATTGGGTAAGCATGTACCTTTGTTGTGTAGCCATTTTAGCTATAGTTTTATAAATGTTATTTTAGCAAACTAGGCCTGCCGCTGTGCACTTTAACCTAGATATGTTTTATTTTAGCATCGTTATATTATTTTAACAGTAGCCTCATTTTCGGTCTTGTTTTATTTTCTCTATCTTGCTGTTCTTCGCCTAGGTCAGCACTGCTTTCTTAAACAAGACATTTATTTCACTCTGTGCTTTCTCAAGGATGCAGTGAGATAGGTTGCTGGCAAAAGTGGTACGCTTTGTCTCGAATGTTCACAGAAACATACACACTCTTACGTAAGGATACTTTCTTGGAACATCAACATGAAAAAACACTACTTTGACCCATGTACATTAGAGGGAGATTCCAGCCAGATGACCACAACTGTATGCTGATTGCTGATTGCTTGGCTGCAGCTGCTTATGTAGACTGCAGGCCTCTTGCTCAGGTATGAGGGATGATGTCTTCCCAGGGGGAACCTGAAGGGCAGAATTAGAGCTTAACATGCTGTGCTCTAACATAGCCTAGGTAGAAACTATCCTTAACAATCTTAGTGACACTATGCTAGCATTATTTTCGTGTTTTACTCTCCTTGTCACAATCTTAATCTCATTGTGCTTCATCGTCCTAGTTATTGCAATACATGCATTACTATCCAAGATGCAGTTACTTCAATAAAGCCTTATTGAACTATACTCTGCCTCTGATTGTCCTTGCATATGTGAGACTAGTGTAACTGAGAGAAACGGATGAGATCTGAGTGACCATGATTCCCCTGAGGGGTCATCTATGTCATGTGCCCGGTTGCCCAATCATCCCTGCTCTTGGGTGGAGATGAGGCACTTCTAGTTAGCCAGAACAAAACCCGGTTTAGGATGACAGGTGTCACATGGTGCGGGATCAGGGTCAGTCCCTCGCAGTATAGGTGATTCTGGCACCCAAATCCAGTAGTCTCATTAGGATAATGAGAACCTACATGACACCTTCGGAGATTTATCCATGCCCTTGCATAATTGCCACCCATGTATGTACATTTCCACATCTTGGTCCATGCACACCACCAATAGTCCATTCTCAACTTCCTTTTGGTGCCGTCATACCGTGATGGCCTTCATGGGCCAAGCCTATGAGTCATGATCTCAGTGGAAAAGGAAAAATCAGCACATAATTTCTGAGTATAATGTCATCCTCAATGTGCAGCTCATCCTTCACTTTTCTGAGTGGCCTGAGATTAATTGTCACCCCTTCCTCTTTGGGTCAACCATTGATAATGAATGTGAAAACACTAGAGAACTCAGGGTCATTGGGAATGGCTACCACCTTTTTGGGTAAGGGACTGTCCATATTAAGCCCCTCTAACATGTAAGTAACATCTACATAATCAACATCATCATCAAATTCTAAGTCCTCAATATCAGAGTCACACAGCACATGGGAGGAAAAATCTGCAGTAACATAAGACTTACCCAGGGTATGCTCAATGTCAAACACATATTCATGAAACCTACATCCTAAATTGGTTATGCAGGGGTAAACCTTATCTGAATCGTCTTTGCTGACAAAACTCACCAATGGCTTATGGTCAGTTTGAATAAGAAATGGTCTACCCTACAGGAAACCTTTAAATATAAATGAAGCCCAAACACATTACCAGTTCGTGTTTGTAGGAAAATGGCTCCTAGTTGCAGTTACCCCCCACTTTTTGCCTGATATTGATGCTGACTTGACTAAGAAGTGTGCTGGGACCCTGCTAACCAGGCCCCAGCACCAGTGCTCTTTCACTAAAAATATACCATTGTTTCCACAATTGGCACACCCCTGGCACACAGATAAGTCCCTTGTAAAAGGTACCAGTGGTACCAAGGGCCCTGTGACCAGGGAAGGTCACTAAGGGCTGCAGCATGTGTTGTGCCACCCTAAGGGACACCTCATCTAACACATGCACACTGCCATTGCAGATTGTGTGTGTTGAACACTGGAAAGTTTGATATCAAACTTCTCAGAATAATAAACCCACACTGATGCCAGTGCAGGATTTATTATAAAAATGCATACAGAGGGCATCTTAGAGATGCCCCCTATATTTTACCCAATCCTTCAGTGCAGGACTGACTGGTCTGTGCCAGCCTGCGACTGAGACTAGTTTCTGACCCCCCTGGGGTGAGAGCCCTTTTGCTCTCTGGGGCCAGAAACAAAGCCTGCACTGGATGGGGGTGCTTCACACCTCCCCCTGCAGGAACTGTAACACCTAGCAGTGAGCCTCAAAAGCTCAGGCTTCGTGTTACAATGCCCCAGGGCACTCCAGCTAGTGGAAATATCCGCCCCCGGACACAGCCACCACTTTTTGGCAGCACGTCCGGAGTGATAGTAAGAAAAAGAAGGAGGAGTCACCCCCTTAGCCGTGTCCACCCCTAAGGTGACCAGAGCTGAAGTGACCCTCTCCTTGGAAAATCCTCCATCTTGTTTTGGAGGATTCCTCCCAATAGGATTAGGGATGAGCCTCCCTCCCCACAGGGAGGAGGCACAAAGAGAGTGTAGGCACCCTCAAGGACAGTAACCATTGGCTACTGCCCCCAGACCTAAACACACCCCTAAATTGAGTATTTAGGGGTGACCCTGAGCCCATGAAACCAGATTCCTGCAACCTGAAACAAGAAGAAGGACTGCTGACCTGAAAGCCCCGCAGAGACTACCGGCCTGTCTCCAGACTCAGAGAACCTGCACAGTGACGCATCTAGCGGGACTAGGAACTTCTGAGTGCTCAGAGGACTGACCTGCACCTAAAGGACCAAGAAAATCCCATGGGCAGCGGCTCTGTCCAAACTGCAGCAAAGAAACCATCTTTAAAGAGACTCCAGCCTCACTCCGGAAGCGTGAGTCTTCACACTCTGCACCCGATGCCTCCGGTTCGTGTCTAGAAGAACCAACACCGCAGAGAGGACCCCCAGGTGACTCCAACAATGTGGACACCCTGAGTCGACCTCCCTGCACCCCCACAGCAACGCCTGCAGAGAGGGTACAGAGGCTCCCCCTGACCGCAATGGCCTGGTAACAAAGGAACCCGATGCCTAGAAGAAGCACTGCACCCGCAACCCCCAGGACCGAAAGGAACCAACTACCGGTGCAGGAGTGACCAGCAGACTGCCCTCATCTTAGCCCAGTTGGTGGCCAGCCCGAGAAGCCCCCCTGTGCCCTGCCTGCATCACCAGAGTGACCCACGGGTCTCTCCATTGATTCCTATCTACAACCCGACACCTACTTTGCACACTGCACCCGGCCGCCCCTGTGCCGCTGAGGGTGTATTTTGTGTGACTGTTTGGGACCCCCCCAGTGCTCTACAAAACCTCACTTGCCTGCTATCCGAGGGCGCAGGTACTTACCTGTTAGCAGACTGGACCCAGAGCACCCCTGTTCTCATAGGCGCCCATGTTATTTGGGCACCTGACCGGCCCTCTGTTACTTTTGCTGGGTGTTTGGGGTTGACTTGACCCCCTAACGGTGGACTGCCTATGCCCAGGAGACTGAACTTGTAAGTGCTTTACTTACCTGAGAAACTAACCAATACATACCTCCCCCAGGAACTGTTGATTTTTGCAGTGTCCACTTTTAAAATAGGTTATTGCCATTTTTGCCAAAACTGTGTAAATTACTCTCTTAATTCAAAGTTTCATACTTACCTGTGTGAAGTACCTTACAATTTATGTAGTTACCTAAATTCTGAATCTTGTGGTTCTAAAATAAAAACCTATTGGTCTGGAGTTAAGTTTTTGAGTGTGTGTTCTCATTTATTGCCTGTGTGTGTACAACAAATGCTTAACACTACCCTCTGATAAGCCTACTGCTCAACCACATTACCACAAAATAGAGCATTAGTATTATCTAATTTTGCCACTATCAACCTCTAAGGGGAACCCTTGGACTCGGTGCACAGTATCTCTCACTTTGAGATAATATATGCAGAACCAGCTTCCTACAATGTTGAGTAACAGAATATTTGGTTTCAAAACCCTCCAATTGTCCTGAAACAGATGCATGGAGCCGATCACCAGCATATGTAGGTGAGAACTTCACCCAAGCCCATTTGGATGCCATCAAAAGTGACAATGGATTATAAAGATTTATGAAAAACGTTTAGAGAACGGGGCATGTTGCATTTCCTTCTATATATCATAAATATCACATTTGCATTTTTCACTCCAGGTAAAGTCTGCATCACTGTTAGTGAGCTGGCACAAAGATTCTACAATCTCTGTGTAGGTTTTGATGAATTTGGAGTAAAATTCACATAGGCTTCAGAGAGATAGAAAATATTTGTCCTTGTTGAATGGTTCTGGGGACTGAACAATGGTGGAAAACAAGCTTGTTTTGGGTACCACACCCTCAGCACAAATGACATAGCCCAGGTATTCCACTTTAACCTTGAAAAAAATAGTGTGTTTCTTTCTTCAAAGTCAAACTGTTAACTTGGATTCTTTCACAAACATCCCACAATATTTCTAGTTGGCTTTGGAAAAAAATAAGTACGTCATCTAGGAAAGCTCAAATGCAATTCATTCCTTGGAATGATTTACTCATCACTTTCTGAAAAACAGCAGAACCACAATAGAGGCCACAATCCATGTGACAGAACCTGTATGCTCTGTTGGGTCTGATGAATGAGGTAAAGGCCATATGAATCCTTGAGCAGCTATTTAGTAATCGGTGACAATGAAACCCAAAACAGCCACAATCTCATGAATGTGGGGCAAAGGCTGGCTTTGTACAACTAATTGTCAGTTCAGTAGCCATAGGTCTAATCTGATTCTGCCATTTCATTTTTTACCCAGCATCACTGGCAAGAGGCACACAGATGTTGCAACAGGTTCAATCACTCCCTCTTTCAGAAAATTGTTAACACCTCTTCAACTTCCTCGCGGAAAGAGAAATGTTACATTCTGCTAGACTGGCAGAGCCCAGTCTTTCAATTTGATGAAGTGTTGAAACCCCTTCAATTGTTCGAAAATTCTAGCATAAACAGACTCAAATTCTTGAAAAACTTCACCAGCGTTAGTTCCATGAAGAGTAAACACCTATGGCTCTGTGCATGGACTGAACACCATTTAGAGATTTTTCGATTTATGCCATCCTAGTATGTTGACACCCTGACAAACAACATACATCTTTGCTATCGCTGCCCTACCTTTGAACATCAATGTGGCCTCAAATAATCATTCAAGAATTATTCTGTGTCCATCATAAGCCCCTGATGTGATGTGGGTGAGTTGTAGGGAACTGGTTTAAGGCTCATCATTGTGCAACTTATTAGAGATGATTTTGATGTGTGATCCTGTGCCCACCAATGTAGTGCCATCTTGATTGGTTTGTACTGACCACCTGGTTTGGTCAAATGCATTGTGTCAAAGATGGCTATACGCAGGACTAAATCCTCTGTATGTTGAAATCATGTTCATCATAATTCTGTTCCTGGATGGTAAGCACCTTCCTTTGGCAAATGGTGGCCATACAAACCTCCACAAAATTATCTTGCTTATCATATTTGCGGCAATCTTAACCAACAGACACAAATTTTTATAGGATGCGACGTGGTTACTAGATCCACCTCAATAGCATTCATTGTGGGTTGTGACCTCCTGTTTGGAAATGGTAGTAACCGCTTTGTACCTGGGTTTGAGGTTGTCACATCTGGTTGTAATGTGGGTCTATACAAGGTTTAATTCAGCAGCATACTCTTGGGTTCATTAAGCATTTTTACTCCTTTTGTGGAATGTTCACTGCTCTTGATGGTACTAACCACCTTGTCAAGATTCTGGTTCATTTGACATAGTAATCTTTCCTGTGCCTCAGTGCAGGTACTACTTATGACTATTTGCTCATAAATCATTTCATCAGCATTACCAAACACACATGCCAATGCCAACATGCATAGTTGTGCATAGTGCTGAAGGTGGTGTGAAAATATCCATGCATCCTTCTTTTGGCCTCAATGTTCTGATCCCAACCAACCTCACCTCCAGGTTTATTCACTAGTGGAAGATTATCAAAAACATGTCTGCCTTATGAGCCAATGAAAATATTTAGTGCTTGCACTCTGCACTGTACTCAGTCCCATCGAGGTACATAGTAACTGACTCCACTGCTCAATAGGTGGTCCAGGCACATCTGAAAAGGTTGCTAGCATGGCTACAGCATTCACCATCCCAGCAATGCAAGAAAATAAGATAATCCCAAATGGATGAGGCAATGTGGCAAGGTCAGGAGATCCTGCACGGGGAATGCAAGGAAGAATAACAGTGGCAGTGCAAGGCAAAGTAATAGACAAAAGGAGAAATATTTTTTCCACACTTGGCTAGTTCACAAGGATTGTAAAAGGTAAGGGGTTGAACAAAATCAAGAAAGCTTCAAATAAACAAGAAGATCCATGCACCAAAGGTAGGTTTTGGCACCTTAGTGTTGTTACAGTGCCTTCCATGGAATAGGGAATTCAATCAAACCACATGATGACATGTGAGAGTTCAGTACAGTGTAACATGCCCCTTCAGATGTGGCTTAAGGCAGCCAATAAGGAATGACTGGCTCGGCCATGGAATTGAGGTTAGTGCAGGGGGAGCAACACCCAGGTTGGCAGAGCTCTGGCTGATGTAGTGGCACGGTCACACTGACAGCATGTTAATACTCATGCCAACAGTGCACTAATACCTTGTCAGCACCAGCAAGCAGAGTTGCTGTTTGACCTACCAAGGTCTGCCTGGAAGGGGCTGCGATAACTGAGCCCTTCGCAGTCCTCCGATCTAGCCCTTGTTGCCAAATAAGCTCCTGTAGTGATGAAAAGAGCCTGAGGTGGGAGCACAAACTCCCTCCTTGTGCGCTGTGCCTCTCAATTAGAATGACCCCATAAAGGCCGTTATTACCCCACAGCTGGCAACATTCTATAAACCATATAAACCATGCTTGCCCCCATACATGCACAAGCACATCAGGAATGACGGGGAACGGGGGATGGATCACATGGTGGACAAATACACACAGCAATAGCAAACAATGAAAAGATCATACAAGTAAGGATATTACAATGCCCCATTGAGATTGCAGTATTGCAGTTAATAAAAAGCTTTATATAATAAAGCTCCTCCTGGAAAATAGAAGTAATAGAATTCATAGTATCTTTCAAACATGCCTGACTCAGATTCACAAAACCTTCCATAGAGCAGCCAACCCATCTGTTTTAGGCTACCAGATACATCTGCTTGTGGCACGGGCCCAGGTTTCTCTGATGTCCTCAGTAATGTATGGTGAAAGTCCTGAGATCTGCCTTAAATCTCTGACATTTGCTAAGTGTCTGAGAGCAGGGCTAACATAACAAGAAGACAGCATGCCTGTACTTCTGGCCCCAGATGGAGATTCCTTGGGTCTAAATGGAGAAGAGAAGAGGAAATCTGAATCTCAAATAGTAAGTGGAACAATAGCTGAACCAGTCAATCTAGAGCTAATAACACAAGGCACTGTGCCGGACATCCTGAGGAAGATGATGGGATCATGGCAAATAGGTGGAATAAATACAACTGACCCTGACTCCAATCGTGGTGAATACCTCTGTTATTCAATCCCCTTGATGTTGCCTCCAGCAGAAGAAGGCTGTCAGCTAGACGCTCAACCTATCTGCAAAAAGGTTAAATGGAAAAGAATACAGAGTGACTGCAATTGCTTTGAGTGTTACGATTTCCTGATTGGGGCAGATGTTCCAGAAAGATAGTCCAGAAAATCTCTGTTGATGTACTGTATAGCGACTACATTGTGTCTATTAAGCATGACTAAAAACGTTGTTTATTTGCCAGACTACATATTGAAAAAAGCCTAATTGCAACTCCAAAGCATTGCCATTAAGAGACTGTTCTATCATCTACCAGCAACATCTAGTTGACACATCGTGATTATGTACCTGCAACTTCCAATTGACACACCTTTGTCTGAGGCTCAAGAGCCCTGACACCTTACACCTGGGTTAAAGACCATGTCAGGATTGGAGATGAAAACATGTTGCCTGCTCCCACCATCGTTTTATAGTGGCCACGAACTGATCTCTTCCCTGGCCTCTGGGTAAAACCGGAATGGAATGTACCCAAAGGTTTTCTCTTATGATTCCTGCCTAAAAGTCTGGAAAAAGATGGAAATTATGAAGACCTTGGAAGATCAATTGGATAAATGAAGAGAAAAAGCCAATAATCCTGGGCCGAATTCTTAGAGTAAATTTTTGATTGGCGAACAGACATTATAATTCCTCATGTGTGTAATCCCTCATTATGTGGGAAGAGTGGTTGAGGTGAATATTGTCACGAATCTAATTCCATAGAAACATTCCCACATTCCCTGCAGTCCTACATTCAAATATTTTTGAGACCTGGAGGATAAACTTTGAATTAATGAATGGAAAGCTGAAGGTTTCTAGAAATGCATGAGGGACTTGCATGTTTGTATATAGATATTTGACTTGCCCTTCAAAAAGTTAAATAATGGGTCTCCACTGGCATTAAAATGCAGCACAATGCCCCTTGATTTGAGGACAGACAAACGGGAAGACTTGAATTATCAGTGCTCTCATTCGCTAGGTAAACACTACCACCCTCGGGGATCTTTACCAACTTGGACTGAAACATACTCAGCCTTCAGGCCCAGCTTTAATAGTCTATTAACCTTGAGGACGAAGAAAGTTGGTCTCCTCTTGAAATCATTATAAATAAGGAAACCATTCATACTTCTCAAGTTTATCACAGAATGCCATTTCATTTTTTCCGTTCTTTTTCACCATAGACATGGCCTCCAGGCCCAGCTCCATTAGTCAATTACCCTTGATGGCGAGGGCCTTGAAATTAAAAATGGTCTCTTCTTGAAGTTATTGTAAACAAGGAACCCTTTCACTATTCTCAAGTTTATCACAGAGGGACAGCCCCTGCCTTTTTTCATCATAGGCATGGTGCTGATAAATGTAGGACTCATTGAGGACAAAACCCTGGAATTTGCATCTTTCTTTCTCAAGGCAAATGACGTATCCCAAAGCATGAGCCTTTTCTGACAGAACGTCAGGTATTCTGCAATAAGCATTAAAAATGTAACTGGATATTGAGCTCAGATTGTTCAGACTCTCGGAAATTACAAGAACAAACAACACCTACAATTGAAAGCAGACCCACTAGTGAAGTTCACACAAACCTATTACAAAGAAAGAGTGGCCACACAATACACTAAGGAAATAAAATGGCAATTAATAAACTGAACATAGTTGGCACCCTATGTCCTTTCCCTGAAAACCACAATCAGTATCACACACATGTTTACCACAGAGCTGATCCCAAGTTACTCTGGATGCATTCACACTGAACAGAACTAAATCACATGACCAGGCATCCCTCATACACAAACTAGTAAATCTCTGGAAAATGTACTAAAGTACTGGTACAGGAATTAATATATCACTGAAATAAAGGGGAGAAACAAGCAGAAGAACGCATAGCTGCAGGATTCATGTCTAAGCCAATGCACTGGGAACACACTGGATCCTTTCTCAGGCCATCTTAACATTAGCACCACAAACATTTCAGCTTCTCTAACTTTTGTGTGCCACCAAGGTTGGACACAGGTACACCACACACGAAAACCTTAAGCACACTCACTACGGTACTGGGCACAATCTTAACAGTATAGTTGTTGGACATTTTAGTGTTTGGACTATGGTGGGACACAATAGTAAGCATTTTAATTGGACAAGAGACTACTTTGTGACATTTCTAAGAGTTCCAAATGCAGAAAGATCTAGGTTTCCCTAAATCGGAGTCCAGTTGTTGGCTCTGAAACATTTGTGGTGTGCTAATGGACAATCCACCTGATGGTTGTCCATTCTGTGCAAAGAAGATTGAGGAAAATGGTGGACTGCTTGCACTCCCCCGAAACTATCCTATGAATATTCCACTCATCACTCCTTTTGCAGTGTTTCTGTAAATTCAGGAGCCAAAATTGGTCTTGCACAAAAAGGGTCATGTTGGTAATACGACCAAACTTCACTACTTTCTGAAAGTTTAATCAATCTTTGTCAGGTTGTTAGTGGTATTTATAGATTGAGGTACCTCTTTGAGAAAGAACATTCCAAACATTTGTGCATCTTGGCCCCATGGCTTAAAGGTCAGATTTTGAGCCTGGTGACAGAGGCACACAAGAGGGAAGAATTCCTCTTGGAAGACATCACTTTTTTTGATTTCCTTGTAATTACGGCACTCTGTGGACACAGTCCCCACCTTCCTCAGGACCCAAGGTGTAAACAGAATACACGACCTCAGCTGCCAGCTCAATTGTCTTGACCAGAGGAGTTACATGTTGAGAAGCTTCCTCATATCTGGACTGTGTAAATATACCATTGCAGGGTCGCTGTAAGCATCCTATATGCCCTGGTGTAAATGCCTAATTTATTATCATTATCACCTTATACTGGGCAGATCTGATGGTCTGCACCTTGCATTTATTAAAGGTGCACCTGCCATCTTTGAGTAATGCGTAAAATCAGTTGGATTGAAAACGCTATTTCTCCTTCCTGTGCTTTAGTTACCTGTGTGGTGGGCCCTGGCAGCATCTGCTAATTCAGAAAGTCATATAGACTATTTGTTGTTAAATTTAGGGGCAGATTTAAGCTAAGTGTTTCTGCACCCAGAGTAGCGCCACTTTGCTTGTGCCCCTTAGAGCCCCTCCTACCGCCACCATGTGTGCTCGATATTTAAAATACAGAGCACTGTGGCTCAGGGTAGGGGGCAGTAGAGTCAGCATTTTTGACACTATTGATGTATTGTTCAAGGTTAGTGCCAAATATTTGTAGCTAACCCTGAACAGTACATAAGGGCCCATTGTATCAATAGTGTGCCCCCTTTTAACGCTTGCTGTGAGCAGGAGTTAAAAATGAAAAAAAATGGTGCAAAGAAATCCTTCAGTTTACTTTGCACCATTTTTTTGGACCCCTGATGGGAGAACACCCCCTTTGCATACATTATGCCTGGCGCACACATAATGTGATGCAAGGGATTACAAAGTGGCATAATGCATGCATTGCGCCTCTTTGTAAATATGGTGTGGCGAATTTTGCCTTGTTGGGCCACATTTGTGTAAACAAATTACACTAATGTGGCACAAGAAGGCGCTAGGCCCTCTTAAATCAGGGCCTTAGTATTTTCTAGAATATTTCTAGTGACAGTTGAAATGAACATGAATATGTAACGATATATGCAATGTTCCATACATATGAATTTAGTTTTCTGAGATCTGTTTTCTAAGTTATACTTTTACTATAGGACCCAATATAACTACATTCCATTTGGCTCTGATACTGATTGCCCGAAGCTGATGTGAATGGAAGTGCCCATATGTAAATCTCTCTTTGTGGCAAGTCTCAGTGGAATTTCTCACCTTACCCCCACCCAGGAGGGGCTTTCATTCTGTAATCACTTAAGTGTTTAATCTTGTGTTCTTACAGGGTACAAAAAGCAGAGGAACCAAGCTTTCTCAAATTGCATGATCTGAATTGTTCCTTCTATTCTAACATAAAAATGTTTCTCTTTCAATTAGAGGAGAGTATAGAACAAGACAATTTAAAATATCGCTCCCAAACCATCTTGCAGTTCAGCAGAAGTAATGTGTGAGATTTCAGGTATACGGATGCATCTTTTGGTTTCTGAGATCTGAAGTCAATGCTTAGTGCGGTTACTTTGTAGCAAAAGTGGGTGTAGATAGATTTAGCACTAGAAACTGTGTAGCAAAAGTGGGTGTAGATAGATTTAGCATTAGAAACTGTGTAGCAAAAGTGGGTGTAGACAGATTTAGCACTAGAAACTGTGTACCAAAAGTGGGTGTAGGTAGGTTTAGACAAACTGTGGCAATAGGAACACAACATTGCTGTATAGTGTGCATAACTGGGACCAACTGACTTTGTATAAGTTTTGGATCTTGACCAGTGACCTAATGACAACAGAAGACTGCAGAAGGCACTGCTGATATCTAAGAGTTTTTTTGCCCAAAGCTAATTTTTCCTCTACCATTATTGTGGCAAAGCTGGACTACTGCAAGGCGCTCATGGCTGTGACTACTAAAAGAAGTATGGCTAACCCACGAGTAGTCCAAAGCTCAGCAGTTAGAGAAGTGTGGTCAAAAATATCCCTTATAGAGAACACATATAACTGGCCTGAGAAGCTGTAAACTGGTTACCAGTCCAAGCTCCATCCAAGTTTAAGGTACTGACAACAACCCATAACGCGATTTATGGAGATGCACCACAACCCGCAAATAGCTCTTCACTCCAGTGATATGCAGCTGATAAAGTCTACAACGTTTATTCACACTTGCTCCATTGGATGTGCATTTCCAACAGAAGTTGTGTTATAACTTGCCTGACCATTTACTTATAGCCAACCATCTGCTTCTGATTCCTTTTTGGACGGAAATGAGGTCCCAAGACTCCTTCCTTATATGTGCTGCAACAAGCGTCCAAAGGTGTTAGTGTTTTACTGCCCTACAAATGATGACATCATGATGATGAATCCTGTGACTGAATGATTACAAAGCAGTAAAAGTCTATTGCGCGGTGCAGTAATATTTTCTGACTGGATATCAGAGAAGGCAGGAAACTGCCATGAAGGCAACATAACCATTCCTTTCAGGAGCAACTGGTAATCCTGCTACCAAACATTTCACTATTGAACGGTAATTTCAGAAAATAAATTCAATCAGATAGAGATAACTCTTATGAGTCTACCTGGAAAAAGGTTGCCGATATATCTGGCAATGCCAGTTGTGAACAAACCTTCAAAGAGCACACTCAAACATAGCAGATATGTTTGTAAAGCACATGCTCCGCCTTAGATCTCTTAGCGCTGAAATAACAGACGTTCATAGTTACCCTAAAGAGCTTGCAAGGATGAAAGGCCGAGTGGACATGCCGTTATTTAAACCTGCCACTATGAAGTCAAACACAGGACCCTTAGTGGATGCATTAGTCAACCGAGCCTCCAGACCCAGCCAAACAACCAAGGCTATGTCTGGTGAACCACTGGTTGGGGTGGGGACATTCCACTGCTGCTATGCTCAGGGGGACCTGGGTTGCATTTTGGTTTTGGGTTAAGATGTCATCCTACATGAAATGTCAGTCCCTTTATATATGGGCCCAAAATCGAATTCGCTATGATATAGAGAGCCTGTAACTGCGAATTTGGATGCTCACTGGATAGTGGAGAGAGTAGCTGGAGGTAAACTACTTCTCATTCAGGAGGGTGATGATAACTGAAGGGGGGACTGACTTTGGCAACCCCAAAGTGTACTGGCAGTGTGGCTAATTTGGCCTATGGGCACCAGAATATAGTTAAGTGCTGCCTCTCGTCTTTACTTGGGCTGTCATTTTAGGCCATAACTGACAAGCCTGACCCTTTGTGTACTGTCCTATTACATTTATCTACGTAAACTTCATGTTGAACTATCCCACAAAACTGGTTAATCCTTCAGCACTAAAGATAAACGTTCTTGAAAGTTTAGAAGCCTCAATGGACATCAGAGACTGCTTGCAAGTCTCCTAGTGCTGCTGGATTCTGCCATCTGTGAGTCTCCTACCCTTGCCTGAGGTGCCCCTCTCTAGTCCTGGGATCAATTCACAAGGGAATTTCCAGCTTCTAATCACCTCTATTCAAGCCTGCAAAGAATTCACAAAGAGAACCCTGGCAAGATTAAATGCATGTGCCAGTTTCTCCACAGTGAGTGCAGAAAAATTATCAGTTGTAGGTTACACTCAAGGGGTCATGAGATGGGACTGAGCATTCCAATGGCTAGTTTGCCACAGACGTTTGGAAACACCAACACATTTGTACATATGTAGGCGACTCAGAACTCTCTTCTGACCCCTTCCCACTCTCAAAGTGGCCAGAGATGGGAAGGTGATCGTATCACCTCTGGGTTTGCTTAGGGCGTAGAGACAGTGCTCCTCCATAGGGAATAACGTTTTTCCCACGCAGAAAAATGTGCAGCTTATGAGTAAAATGTTTTTCAGCAAAGTGATCTTAAGCATTTTGCCCATGACAGCTGTGCCGATCAGCATCTTGGCCGCAAACAACTTGCTCCAAGGAATACAGGGAGTCACATTAATATTGCCTTAACCCACCTGTTAACACTGATGATTAGTGACACCCATATTTGTGATCCTTGTGCTGTGACAGATGAAAGTAAAGTGGAGGACAAAATGAAACAAATTTGAAAGGTAATTTACAATATTTTATTAAAATATATACATATATTACTTTTAATATGGTTGACAACCTCTGTTTCAAACTATTTTATTAGTGAGAAACTGACAATGTTCTTTATTGTTTGATTAATTAAAGTCTTTACTGTATTGTAGGAACCAGTAGACGGTAAAACATTACGTAAACCAAAATGCTATAAGAGATAGCAATATAAAGTAAATGGATACAGATTGAGGGTAACTGATGAGTTCAAAATTTGTGCCACGAGCATAGGAGACTGGGCCAGATCACTTTTGTTCATTGTCTTCTCCGGTGCAGTAATACATGTAACATACCTACAGTTAAATTGGAGGATTGCTCATCTAAATATGCAGGTAGGGTACGACGTTCATTGACAAAAAATGTCATAATCTGAAGCCTTCGTTCACAAATATGGCCTCGACATGGGCATAGTAGTAGCGCATGGATACCGACTGATAGTCCCACAATCTACAACTTGTGTAAATATCTTCAGTCACCCACTTTGGCGCTTGATGTTTAAAGCGAAAGATGCCAAATCGATGCTGAATGAATTTTAGTTTAATTTTTGCCGAGAAAGTCTGCCGCAAGTATTCTTGGCATATGGCCCTGATGTAAGTGATGATCGCTGACCATGCACGGCAGTGTTTGCTAATTAGCGCTTGCCTTCAGTGTAGATGTTGCTTGGGATTTTATTTCCCATTGTTTTTATTACAAACTCGGACTTAATCTTTCTTCCCACAGTTCTTCTAATTTCAGAGTTTTTAAAGAGTTTGTGAAAAGTTCATGCAATGGGTTTTTGATAGCTCAATGTGAGACACCTGCGTTCTTTATGTTGTGCAAAGGTTTGACAGAAGATAATTGTCTTGCTATCATCTGAGCTCACAGGCCAAAGTCCACCCTGATCTGTGATTGAGAAGCATTTGAACAGAAGATGTCATTAGAATCTTTGCTAACTATTGTGTTCATGAGTAGAGAGGAAGAACGTGGAAGGGCTTCCATACTGTAGGATAAAGATGGTTTAAGTTTATCAGGATTGCTTTTAGTGAGAACCCGAAGAAAGGACCCAGCATCATTGATGTTTAGAGATTTGAAAGTATAGGCCAGCGAGCTGGCTTTTTTCTTTACAAGGGTCTCATGACAATGAAAAGGGCCACGGGGTGGAATATAGTACCCAGATATTTATAGTCCCTTACAAAATTTTTTTTTCCATTATTTATGTACCAAGTGCGTCGCTTTTTATTTTCTGTTCAATTATCATTATCTTTGTCTGAGTGTATTTGCTGCTTATGTATAGCACAGTACGTTTCCTGGTCATTACGTAGTCTTTGGATCCCTACTGATTTTTTACTTAATAAGTACTGTGTCATCCACTTATTGAAAGCGGTCAGCTGGCACTTTAACTAGAACGTCACATAAGTCTGCTAGTTGGAGGTTGAACATAATGGAAGCCAACACACACTCTTGTTTGAAACCATTCATTCTATGTTTTTTTTTTTAATGGCTGCCTCATTACTTCAGGTTTTAACATTAACAAATGTATCTATGTAGAGTAATTGGATGGCCGCCAATAACAGCGAAGGACTGTTCCATTTATGTATTTTTCCCACAAGAAGTTTCTTGGTAGTTTATCAAAGGCGGCTCAGAAATCGATGAAGCAAGTGTGGAATAACATTTTCGAAGTAATGCCTTTGCAATTAGAACTGAGAGGGTAAGAATATTTTTGTCTGTGCCAATAGTAGGTCGGAAGCTAGTTTGTGATATTCATCAGCCAACAGCTCAAAATCTTGCATAAAACAGTTTGCAAAGCATTTGGCCTCAACATCTGTGAAACAATTAAAAAGTAGTTTTTCGGATTTACTGTATTTACTTGTATATCATATGAAGCATGGATCAATGTCAAGCCTCTGGTATTGTTTGAGGCAGTACATATTGATTAAAATGTGGTGTGAGGATATTTGTCCAGAACTCATGACTGATTTTGAAAAGGACAGGGGGCAAACCATTTGGTCCGAGGCACTATCTTGGCAACTTTTTTCTAATAATGGAGACTGTTGGAAATGGCCCTCTCTGTATTGCCTTCTCCAAACTTTTTGCCTTCCTCCTTCTCTTTTTCTGACCCTGCTTTTGTTGGTTTTAGGACTCTGGAGTGCAACCGACTGTCTCCCTTAAACATGGTAACATTGGCTTAACCACAATTTGCATATATAATTTACTTATAAGTCCCTAGTAAAAAGCACTACATGTGCCCAGGGCCTGTAAATTAAATACCATTAGTGAGCCTTCAGCACTGATTGTGCAACCCACTACTGTTGCAATTTAACCATGACTCAGGCCTGCCAATGTAGGGCCTATGTAAACAGTTTTAAACTGCCATTTCAACCTGGCAAGTGCACCCACTTGCTAGGCCCAAACATTCCTTTCTATTACATGTAAGTCACCCTTAAGTTAGGCCCTAGTTAGCCCCAAGGGCAGGGTGCAGTGTATGTAAAAAGTTGGACATGCACTTTTAAGTTTAACATGTTCAGGTTGTGAAAAACTGCTAAATTAGTTTTTCGCTATCACAAGACCTATCTCTCCCATAGGATAACATTAGGATTGCCTTAAAACAACTTTGAAGTGTAACCCCCAATTGGCAAAAGATAGAAATGAGAAGTTTGGTGTCTCTGGGCTCACAATTTACAATTTTAAGTCTGAAAATTCCACTTTTAGAAAGTTGCCATTTTCTTACTTAAGCCATTATGTGCCTCTGTCTTTCTCTGAATACACATCAGTGACAGATGAGAGCTGGGCTGTGTGCATTCCTGCTAGACAGCCACGCAATGAGAGCTTATGTGTGACTTAAAAGGTAATAGGCCTTAATGGCCCATTAACTGGCTTGATGGGGGCAGAGCTTCGAACTGCCTCACTTACACCTGAATAGGGCTGTGCCTCTCCCCACACAAAGAGCTGCATAACCCCCTGTAGAGTGCCTGGAGCCAGGGAGGGCAGGACAGGCCCTTGTGGACTTCAAAGGAAATCCTGGAAATGTATCCCACCTTCCAGAACCAGGGAACCAAAATGTAAATACTGGACTCCAAACCCCACCAAATCAAATCTCTACTGGAACCAAGGACACTGTGTTAGGAAAACAGCCTGCTGTGCTGCCAGAAGGGAATGTCCCTCTGCCACTGCTGTTGTGTGCTGTCCTGTGAGAGGGACTCATACCTTGCTGTTTGTTCTGGTGTGTTGGCTTGCTGCCTGCTGCTTCTGTCCTGCAGTGAGACAACTGGACTTGTTCTATACATCCTTGAATCCAAGAGTCTCCAAGGGCTTGTTGGCTTGCCCCCTGTTCTTCTGCAGTCTCAGGAACATCAGTGACTGCTTGCAACCCTCCTGGTGCTGTTGGACTCTGCCATCTGTGAGTTGTTTTCCTTGCCTGAGGTGCACCGCTCCAGTCCTGAACATCAGAATCTGCAGCTAAAAACTTCAAAAAGCAATGCATTGCAGAAATATTGAGGCATTGTGCATTTGCTCCAACAAAGGTACTGTCCGGGGACCCTGTGTGTCTTCTGTAGCCAGCCTCCCCTCTATCGTGGGAGGCCTGGATTTTAGATTTGCTGGTCTCTTGAGACCTGAAGTAACCTTTTTACCACAATAGATATCTAAGTACTGTTTTCACATCTAGGTGGTCATTACAACCCTGGCGGTCAGTGACCGCCAGGGTTAAAGTGGCGTTCTTACCGCCAACAGGCTGGCGGTACGAAAACCCATATTATGACCGCAGCGGTCACACCGCCGGGGCCGGCAGTATTCCGCCATTTTAGCCCCGGCGGTGATAATCTGCCAGGGCAGCGCTGCAAGCAGCGCTGTCCTGGGGATTATGACTCCCCTACCGCCAGCCTGTTTCTGGCGGTTTGCACCGCCAGGAAGAGGCTGGCGGTAAGGGGACTCAGGGGGCCCCTGGGGGCCCCTGCACTGCCCATGCACTTGGCATGGGCAGTGCAGGGGCCCCCAGGCAGAGCCCCGTCGCGCATTTCACTGGCCGAATTTTGGGCAGTGAAATGCGCGACGGGTGCTACTGCACCCGCTGCACATCAGCATTGCCGCCGGCTCAATTACGAGCCGGCGGCAATGTTGATGTGACTTTTCCGCTGGCCCAGCGGAAAAGTCAAAATACGGAGCCAGCCATACCGCCAGCACTGGCGGTATTCTGGCTCCCGCAACCTCGGCGGTCTGCTTGTAATGACCCCCCTAATCTTTAAAAATCCATATCTTGACATCTACTGACTGTATTTTTGTCATTTTGGTCTTGTTTTTCTCAGATAAATATTCTCTATTGTTTCTAAGCGGAGTCTCTTTATGGTGTCTTTCTCTGTGTTACTGTAATTTAAGTGTTGCACAATTACTTTACCCATTGCCTCCTCACTTAAGCCTGACTTCTCTGTGCCAAGCTACCAGAGGGTGAGCACAGGTTAATTCAGGGTGTGTATCTGACTTGCCCTTACATGGATTGCAGTCTCTACTTGGACAGGGTACATACCTCTGCCAACTAGAGACTCCCAACAGAGAATATGTGCTTGTTATTTATCCTTTTCAGTCGAGAGGCTCTGAAACTTGCTCGATGTTCCAGTTTGCCCCAATTTGTAAACATGGGCCACTTTTTTTTTAGCTGTCTCATTCACTAATGGGGGACACTTTTATTTTGGTGCCTGGGTCTATTTACTGTACCAGTCTGAATCTCAATCTGTTCTGACTTAGAACTGTCTGTTTTCAACCACAACTTATTGCATCCTTGCTGCCTAATCACCCTATCACTCTTAATATTCTTAATAAGCCAAATCCTGTTCACCAGTACTTACCACACATGCCGACCTTCATCTCCCTGGAAGAGGTGTTTTTATCATTTAAAAAAAAAATCTTAGCAGTTTTCTATTTACATCTTCACCACAAAAGTGTTTCAATCAGAAGAGAAAGAATGAAAATGACCCCTCCAATTGGGTTATTTGGTTGAGGGAGATATGAGCGCTTCTCAAGCAACAACCACAATTCTTATCAGAGTGCGCCACAAACAATCACTAAATTAACCTGTGCCTAACCCTTTGGCCCAAAAATAGTAGCATTTAACTTAGAGGCAGCGTGGAAAGTATTTGTGCAGCACACAAACAATAATAAAGTGAGAACACAACACAAGAAAAATCCCACACAAACAAAGTAGAATTGAATTAATTTTCCAACCCCAAAATGAATAAATCCAATCAATAGAACTGGAGTTATGAATTTTAGGTGCTTCAAGGGTAAAATAGTGCCTTAAAGATCGAAGTGAAACTACAGACATCTACTCGTGCAAGACCAGGGCACACTTGAAAGTTATCGCAGACTGAGATGGAGTGCGGGTCCGAGTCACAAAGTAGACTGGGCACACACTTCACTTACTTTTGGACTTGGAAGAAATGTTGATAAATATGCTGAGATGGTAATAGTTTGGGGGGCAAGGCAGTCGGTGGTGTCCAAGGAGGAGGAGTTGTTGTCGGGGAGCTGCTGGATGAAGAAACCTATGTTCAGACTTAGGGCCTGATTTAGTTCTTGGCAGATGGGTTACTCCATTGCAATAGTGAAGGATTTCCCATCAACTGAAATACAAATCCCACAGCATATAATGGTATTTATATTTCAGCTTATGGGAAATCCGTCACCGTTGTGATGGAGTAACTTGTCTGCCAAGAATTATATCAGGCCCTTAGTCTCTTTTTTGAAAGTAGACAATCTCCAGTGGGACGAATCTGCAGGATGGAGCTGACAAGGGTTCCATGAGACTGGATACTACTTCTGCAAGGAGACACTGAACAGGGTTTGCTTCTGTGAAGAACAATGCAGACATATCATTTCATTTTTTAAGGCAAGTATAGTGTCTAAAAGCACAAAGTGCCAACTGTGGTAATCTGGTTGTGGCAGAACGAGACAAACTCAGCTGACAATGATGGAGTGCAGGCTGGATACAGGGATCAGGTTAGTCCCACTGAGAATTATACCTTAACTCTTTGATGCAGGGTGCTGCATCGGTTCCAATGAGAAACAGCAATGCGAGGTTCTGCGTCAACTTGCATCATGCTACCTCTGTTCCAATGAGGCAGATAATCGGTGCTACAAGGTGCTGCGATGTAAGGTCCCGCTTCGCACTGCATTGAGTCGCGTCACATTGTGTCAGTTCTGAGGGAACCCAGGCTTGGGAAATGAGGATTACAAGGCCAAGGGTCTAGAACTTGGGGATCACTTCCGGGGGCATCAGGACTCACTTCAGTAGAGGCCAGCAGCAGGGTACAGGCAGGTCCAGATGAGTCTTGGCAACTGAGTGGATGCAGGACAGGTCCTAGAGCTTGTCATGTCCCCATACCTTAGATTGGGAGAGTCAGCTAACCCTTGGAGCCACCCTGCTGGCTCTGGGTTTAAGGAGCAGGTCCCCAGGCAGCAGGAAAGCAGTGCAGTCCTTCTTGCAGCAGGACTGCAGGGCATTCCCTACAGCAGCAGGGTAGCTAAGCAGTCCTTCTTCTGAGTCTTCTACTGGTCCAGAAGTCATCTCAAGAGTGGGTCTGAGGGTCACTCCTTTATACCTGGTGCTAGCTTTGAAATGGGAGAAGCTTCTGGATTTTTTCCCCAACAGTTAAGTTTGGAATTTCCTACCTATCTGCCCTGGTCCCAGTCTATATGTAATCATAACAGGCTAGTGTGACGTTCTTTGTGTGTAAGCTGAAGCAGGGTCTTTGAAATTTAAGTGTGACAGGTGACAGATCTGCCCCCTCACCAAGTCAGTATGGTCCAGGTTCTCTATTGCGGTATTGGCTAGGAGGAATACACAAAGGCCAACTGCCATCGACGCCTAGTCATGTGACCCAGGAAACTGGCAACAAACGGTTAGGTCAAGAACATGTCAACTTTATTAAAGTGGCATTTTCAGAATTATGACTTAAAATCCAGCTGGATTCTAGCTAGCCTGGCAGATGAGTGGTGATACTTTGAAACAGGTCCCAGGTTGCCTGTTTACAGTCCAGGGAAAACCTGGCCTGGCAGTTCAGATGGGCTATTCGCATGGGGAACAGGTTCAAGACTGATTTGCATATTGCTGGGTACAAACTGGGGTGTCTTTGTGAGCCAATGACCAATGGATTAAACCCAGATCTGTTACTAGGGGTGAGTGTTTGAAAAGTTTCAGCACTCCGTCCATCGTCCTTTTGTGTTGTTAAAATCCAACTTTCCTATAAAAGAGGGTTTTAAATTTCAGTTCCTTAGACACCAAACATGACATTCCTTCCACTGAATTTAAGCTAGTTTGGCTGATGGAGGGGCCATACCCCAAAGACTAGTTCCAGGATTCTTGCTTCTGATCCAGGGAGGGCCTAGCCTGGCAGTTCAGGCTGGACTATTTCCATGAGGAACAGGGTCAAGACTGATTTGCATATGGCTGGATCCAAACTGGGGTGGCATGGTGAGCAAAAGAACAATGGGTTAAACACAGATCTGTGACTGGGGGGTGAGTGTTTGAAAAGTTTCAGCACTCCGTCCATCGTCCTTTTGTGTTGTTAAAATCCGACTTTCCTATAAAAGAGGTTTTAATTTCAATTCCTTGGACACCAAACATGACATTCCTTCCTAGTCTCACACAAAAGTAATCACTTATTAAATGTAATAAGGTAACGCAATGTTATCCTATGAGAGAGGTAGGACTTGCAATAGTGAACACTGAATTTAAGAGTTTTTTACTGTCACAGCATGTAAAACTTAAAAGTATATGTCCAGCTTTTTAAACACAAGGTACCCTCCCTACAGCAGGTTCAACAACCTCTGGGGGACCTCAAGGGTCTAGTAATTTGGAGTTTGAGAGAGGTCATCTATCTGCTGGACACCCCACTTCCAGAGTGCCTGCCCAACGAGTCTGCATTTGTCAAAATAATTAGTAGGTAGTGTGTTCATGGTTGCTCGGGTGCATAAAGGAGTGGGAGATTTAACCTCTTATGGATCTAAAACCTTAACCACTGTGTGCATGCAACAGTATTTATTTCAGAGCAACTGTGACAAAGTTTCTGGCCTATTATTGCCTGAAAGGAGGGTAGTGTTTCACCACAATGGCCCATATTTATACTTTTTTAACGCCACATTTGGGCTGTTTTTTGACACAAAAACGGCGTAAACTTACAAAATACAATTGTATTTTGCAAGTTTGCGCCGTTTTAGCGTAACAAAATGTTGCAAATGCGGCGCAAAGAAAGTATAAATATGGGCCCATGTGTCCCATATATGGAGGTGGGTATAGTCAATACTGGGTGAAGAGAGCTAGATGTGGTGGTAGTAGAGGTGAAAATCGAATGTGGCAATTACTCCCCACTCATTCGTTAATGTAAGGATACCCACAATACCCTGGGTTGCCTACCCATCCATGCTAGTGTGACCTTATGTGATTTGAGCATCTTGAAACACTGTTTTATTCAGTATTATGGGGATATTAACGAACAAGTAGAGGAGTTTGGGGACAACCACCAATTTCAACAGGGCTATTCTCCCCATAAGGGAAAGTGAAGGGTTTATCTATCTTTTCTCCTGACCTTCCATGTGTTCCATGACTCATCCATAGTTCTCAGTGATCACTTCATTTCTATCTTGGCTAATTTACACCCCCAGATATTTTGCAGAGATTGTCACCATGGTAGGAGGCACTCCACCTCCTACACCTGTGTAGTCTGCGTCAGAGGAAATATGACTTGTTCCAGTTGATCACTATCCCCACTAACACTCTAAATATGGAATATTTGTGTATAACGGGATGCAAGTTTAGGCTGGGTCTCTGAGGTACAGTGTCCACAAATAATGAAATTATAAGGTTTCTAGGGGAAAGCTGTAGGCTCCTGTGTCCATGTAGTTGCCCAACTATGCAAGCTAGTGGTTCTGTTGCAAGCTCATATAGCAATGGAGAGAGTGTGCTTCCCTGATGGGTGCCTCTTTCTACAGGGAGGGGATCAAACAGGAGCCCATTCCTGCAGATTCTGGTGGTAGGGTGTATCGTATTCTATTCTTGCAGTTTCTGGTGGTAGGATACGGTATCACTTACTTGCATCCCCATTCTGCTGAGGACCACAAAGAGAAACTCCCACTCCAGAGAGTCAAACACCGTTGTAATGTCTAAAAACTGCCTCTGCTTCCATAGCCAGCCTCAGTTGGTGAAGGAGGGCAACATTTTTCCTAAACTTATGAGCAGCGGACCATCCAGGTTCCAATCCTGCTTGGTCTGGAAGCACCACGTCTGGTAGTAGGTGAAGCAAATGGTAGGCCAAGACTTTGGCCAGTATCCTAGCATCTGTAGATATGAGTTGCAGTGTGCTTGAGTCTTGTCTGGCTTCTGTATCATGGCCAGAATAGTTTCTGAAAATGAGGGAGGTAGTATGCCCTGTGCCAGTGCTTTGTTTCATACCTGGAGGAGTCTAGGGGCTAGTAGTTGTGTGATTTATAAGATTCAGCAGGGAATCCATCATTCCTTGGGGCTTTATTTGTCAGGAGGCTGAATATCACAGTGGTGATTTTGTCAATAGTAATCAGCACCTTGACTAGATGTCTGCAGGGTCTATCCAACCAGGCCATCGCTATGCATCAAAATATGCAGGAAGAAGCACCTAGAATGTTGTTGTGCGGGATTCATATAGCTCTGTGTAATATGCCACAAATTCAGTCAATGTGGATTTGGTGTCAAATTGCTGTCGTTCCCAATTAGGACTGTAATCAGCGTTGCTGAAGTCACTAAAGAGAGGCAAATGTTCTGCTTGGTTTGTCTGCCTCTGCAAATGCACAGGCAGTAGTGTGATTGTGAAAGTGTTTGGCCTCTTCTTCCACAATCTCTGTAAACTCTGATAGCAGATTTTCTATCTGAGCAAGATACTTAGACATCTGCTGGCTCATTTATGCAATTTCGTAGTTCTCATTTGAATCTATTCAATCATTCCTGTAAGGCTCGGAGAGCTTCCAGATGTTCATGGTCATTTGCGAGGGAGTAGTTACATGATTGAGTTAATCTGTGCTTTTGATGAAGAGCTAAATACAAATGTCAGGAGACCCATGGGCAAGACAATCTCTACAATTATGTTTATCGCATATAAGGATATAGCAGCTGGTTTTGAGTTTAATGGAGTACCCTCTCCGCCAATGAGGCCCGGGGTGATCGAAGAGCCAAGAGGACATTGGAGCCACGAGTTGTATTAAGTTACTCATATTTCATGTCACAAACTGATGGCTGTTTGTTTACCTTTGATGTAGGTCAGTGAATGAAGGTTCTCAAGGAGAGCAAGTGTAGAAGATAGGAGAGCTCCCACTTTATAGATTTTGTAGAAACATGTTTTTTCAGTCCTGTGGAAGGAAAAAGGGTTCAGAGCCTTGATACCTTGCAAGGTGGAAATGACCTTCTGCTGAACTGGCCCCGTTGTTCTTCTGGAGATTTATTGGAGTTCGTCATTACTGAACTACATTTGGTATAGACAAAACTAGAGGATTTGGACACAGTCATACTTAGTAAAAGTTGTCTCCATATTTTGACTCGTGTGAAACTAAGCCAAATGAGTCAGTTTTACAACTTGTGCTTTTTCATGTCCACTTCATTGTTTACATGTTTGGTGGTCACTGACTCCAAACAAAACTTCATGTTATTTGGTGATTTAATGTACCAGATTTTAGGTCTGGCCTTAGCCAAGACCTTTTGTTTTTTCCCAAAATGTCCTAAAAAAAAAAAATTCTATATATTACCTACTGGCAACAGCCAGTAGGTAGTTATAGTTAGAACCAACACTTTTTCCATAGACGGATTGTTTTTTGTTTTGCCAATAACATTGGTTGACAGTCAGTTCAGTTGCTGTGCTGAAAAAGGGGGGAGGAGGGTTCCCAAAACACTTTTTTCCCTTTCTGTGTCTATGGGGATTTTTCATTCTTTAGATTCAGCTACAGCCTGAACCTCAGAGCGGAATTACACCAAATTAGGCAGGAGGCTAGATCTTGGTCCGCAGATCGTGATTGTAGTGATTTATTGTAAATAAGTTCAGCAATTCCTGAGTTAATTAACGTTAAAAAAAATAGATAAAGCAAGGCTGGCCGCAACCTGGCTGGGGGTGAGAAAACAAGAGTGTACAAAATAAATGGGGTCAAGATACAGGTATCCTGAACCCATAGGACACATTGATGGGACCCCTCATTTTTTGCAGATCCTCAGATCCACCGAAGAGCTCAGCCTGGCTCCCCAGTGTAAACTTGCTAAGGATCCATGAATCAAAAAAAAAAAAAAAAAAGGCAATTTTTCCCAATGAGGGGTCCCCTCAATGAGTCCTATGGGTTCAGGATACCGGTATCGCATGGCTGAAGTCAGTGTGCATTGTGGGTATGGGGGTGCAAGGCCAACCCCCGCCATGCACAGCCAAAGGCAACAGTGGTTATATTAACATGCACGTTGAATAAAACATGGACATTCACTGGAAAAAAAACAAAGGTTACAGGAACTTTATAGTTAGGTGAATGTTTTTCCCGTACAGAATCATTGGATGTCAGCAGTTATAGTTATACTTATCTGAAGAAACTATAACTCATGCTGGAAAGAAACGTTAGACAACAAGTTATAGTTTCTTAACATACGTATAACTATAACTACTGAATTTCTATGGTTTTGCATGGGTAAAATGTCAACTTAACTATAATGTCCCTATAACCTTTGCTTTTTTAGAGCACAATGACCTAAGTATATCTACTCAGCCCAGTGGCAATTGCCATTGGATAATTATACTTAGGTAAGCATTTCCAAAGGAAATGTGTTTTTTTGTGCTGCTAGTAACTTTTGTACCATTTGACGAATCTCTAAGAAACTTTCCAAAAAGTAATCTTTTTTGCCTAGTTTGTGCAAGGTAAGTTTTGGAGGGATCCATCAAGTGGGGGCCAAGAAAAGAGCAGGATTACATAATGCAAAATCCCCATGCATTTTCCATTGACTTATTTAAGAAGCACTACTGCAAAAACTGCTGAACGGAATTACACCAAATTTTTCAGGAAAGGTTAGATCATGATTCACAGATTGTGCTCCTGTGAATTGATGTAAATCTGTTCAATAGTTTGTGAGAAGTTAATTTTTAAACATAATTTTATATCTGGAAGGTTGGGTTCATGAAAGGCTTGCACGAGTTTTGCGGGAATGCAAGTTTAAAAATAGAGCGTTCTGATTGGCCCAGGGAGATTTTTTTCTCTTGGGCCATCTTGCTTCCGGAGGAATCAGACTCCTGCAGGAGCAAGTGGTCTGATTGCTTGCTTGCAATGTGAGAAAAATGTTGCTCACAGCCATTACGAGGCTCTGAGACTCAGGGCCTAATTTAGATCTTGGCGGGGCTCCCATCGTCCCTCCATGGTGGAGTTTACAAGTACTCCGTCCAGCTGATGGAATTCCGACCATCGTATTTTGATGTGTGGGGTCTGAATCTTCCATTCACGTTGACAGAGTGTATTCCGTTGCGTAAGCGGTTTCCACTGTTGACGCAGTTGACTCCTATTGTGGCTAACATTAGTCTGTCGCCGTCCGTATGGCAAGATGGTGCTGAACATATTTAGCTATCACAGATGTGCTGGTGTTAATCTAGTGGCAGATCCCTGACAGTGGGATTGTGTTGCGGGACGCATTCAACATTGTATGCCTGTGGCTAATATATGGATGCTATCAACACACACCTGATGCATTTTGGCTAATTCATCAGCATACCTCGCTACAGAAAACACTCCATTTCAGACTATGATCCTTTGCCATTCCACTGCACAACACTATTTTTCTGCAGAAATTGCCACACATAAGTCAGATTTTCTTTTTTTCTCTCTCTGTTCGTTTATCATTTGCCTTTTTTCATTTCTCAATTTGTGGGTCCTCTATTTCATTTATTTTATGTACTCATAATGGCAGGGAGGAGAAAGCCCCGTTTCACAGAGGGAGAATTGTCAGTCAATGTGGATGAAATCATTAGAGAACAGCCACAATAGTTTGGAGTCCAAGTCCAATATACATCCATATCTCAGAGAAGACAAATGTGTGACAGAGTAGCTGATAGAGTGAATGCTGTAGTAAACAACTTGCGCACACAGGAAGAAACTAGGAAGTGGTAAAATGATCTACGGGGAGAGCATATACCCTGGCCTCCAAGCGTCACCTGGATGCCCAGAGGACTGGTGGTGGTTCTCCCAACCCCTCACCCCTTACAACTTTTTCCCTGGGAGGAGAAGCTCCTGCAGATCCAACACCCTGAAGGCTTGACAGGAATCCCCGGTGGAGGGGAGACTGGTAGTTTAGACTTTTGAATGTCTCGCTAAAATTAAATGGTATTTTGTTTCTTTTTACAATTTAACTGTTGATAATGTGATTTCCACATTTTTCAAATATATAATTCAAAATACAATTTATTAATTTGACTTTCTATGCAAAGGTTGTAGCATTAGTTTTGTTTCTTTAATTTAACCAATACTTAAAGTGTTTTTGTCAATGTGTGATTTTTTTTCTCCATTATTTTACACATTTCCTTTTCCCTTGTTTGATTGTATGAATGCATTCTGTATATGTTAGGATTACTGGCTTCAGTCTCCATCAACGGATACAATGTGTCATAGTGCAAGTAAGTGTTTCTTCACCTCTGAAGAAATTGCTGATATGTGTTTCATATAGGCAAAGCCAGTTCATTTATACTGCATATGTTTGCTAGGTATCTTACACTTACAAATGTACAAGTGTTGTCAATGTTTATTTGAAAAGACTACGAGTACCATTATGCCTTACTTTGGTGGGTAAAAAGGATCCCTGCAATGTTCATATGATGACTAATGCTTGTATTGCCACATAGTTGTTCAAATCTCAGCTCATTACATAGCTAGTCCTTTGAATGTATTGTGTTGTGCAGAACGTTTGGTAAATTTCATGTCTATTTCATTGTTATTTTTTACTATTTCAGAATAATATTTTACTTGTTATTCTGAAGAGGTTCTGTGTGCATATTAAACTGTTAGGTGACTTATTACGAACAACTGAAAGATTCAATAATAATATCAATTGTCTCCCACCTTTTAAGTTGCTTCATTTGTCTATTCAAAAACATTTGATGCACAATCCAGACTTCAAAAATATTATTCATGTTCAATCAATCATAGGTCCAGCACCAAGAGCACATGGACCAACATCTAGTCCAACAGCAGAGGATACCTCCACTCAAGACGAGGAGCAAACCATCAGTGAGAATACTAGTCCTGTAAGTCCAGATGATGAGGAGCAGCCTTGTCCATCTGGTGTGCCTGGGCAGACAGCTCCTGTGAGTTTCACTCAGACCAAACCTACACCTCCCCCACACCTACACCGACACCTCCCACACCTACACCTCCCCCAAGTTGTTACATCATAGGCCTTACTGTGTCCAAATGACCAAAACACCAATCTTGTGCGCCCATTCCTGGCTGCGGTTGAGCCAACACCACCACCATCTCAAGTTCATTCAGGACCCAGTGAGATGGGCTACACTGGGTCAAGGGAACAGCGTAGTGGGGGTAGGGTCAGTGGGAGGGAATCTGTGGACCAGAAAAGAGAGGCCACTGACTTCACTGTCAGCCAGGCCACCATGGGCCAAGAATTGGGAGCTATCAATCAGTCCCAAGGCATGATTGGCCAGGTCCTCAATGAGCTCCAGGAGATGAAGCAGTTGCAGAAGGTGCACAATTATGAGGTGGACAATCTGAACTCTAATTTGGGTTCCCTGATTGGGGTACTGCAGAATTGTTATGACCATACGTGTACCATCTTCCCCTGTGATTGGTATTTCAACATCTGGCCAAACTACATCTGCCTCCTCCACAGACAGAGAGGTCCTGCCACAAGATATAACATCTGCACCCACCTCAGTCCCTGCAACTGTGGATCCACAAGTTACTCTCAGGAGGTGATGTTCTTCTGGACCAGCAGGAGAGGTAGACCTCCACCAGCAAGAGCCGCAGGACCTACTTTCCTCTAGTGTGTGACTACCATTCACTCTGTGGACTATGTTATGGACATGTTTACCTTTTTGATACCAGTTGTATTCTGGACATTGGACTTCAAAGATTTTAGGGTCTACTATAATTATCTCATCCACCATGATTGATGATAGGATTTCTTTATTTTCTTCATCCATTTTCCTTCATTATTATCTATTTTTTGTTGTCTTGTTAAAAATAAATGGTGTTTTTTTTACAATTTGGATGTTGATAATGTGTTTTCCATCTTTTTCAAATATATAATTAAAAATACAATTTATTAATCTGACTTTCTATGCAAAGTTTGTAGCATTTTTTTTGTTTCTCTAATTTATCTAATACTTAAAACGTTTTTGTCAATATCTGATTTTTTTCTCCATTTTACACATTTCTTTTTCCCTTGTTTGATTCTATGAATGCTTTCTGTATATTTTAGGATTACTGGTTTCAGTCTCCATCTACGGTTACAATATGTCATAGTGCAAGTAAGGGTTCATACAACTCTGAAGACATTGCTGATATGTGTTTCAGATAGGCAAAGCCAGTTTATTTATACTGCATATGTTTGCTATGTATGTTACACTTACAAATGTACACGTGTTGTCAATGTTTATTTAAAATGACTACAAGTACCATTATGCCTTACTTTTGGTGGGAGCTTTCACATATTCACACTGTTTAATGTGCAATGTGTTTTGCAATCGCTGTATTAAGCTATGTGGTGAAATGTGATGTGGTTTAATTTGCTAGGTTCACATTTAAATGATATTTAATTGAATTGATGGTTTCTATCTCAATAACCACATTTGTTAATCTACAATTGTGTAATGTATGTCAATATACAGGGTGAATAGAAGATCTTTAGTAAAAACAAAGGAGCCCTGCAATGTTCACATGATGATGAATGCTTGTTTTGCCGCACAGTTGTTCAAATCTCAGCTCATTACCTAGCTAGTCCTTTGAATGTTTAACACATATTTCTCCACTCCATTGTTTGTTCAGAAAGTTTGGTAAATTTAATGTCTATTTCATAGTTATTTTTTACTATTTCAGAATAATATTTTACTTGCTATTCTGAAACGGTTCTGCATATAAATTAAACTGTTAGGTGACTGATTACGAACAACTGAATGATACAATAATAGCAATTGACTCCCACCTTTTAATTTGCGTCATGTGTCTACACAAAAACATTTGTGCACAATGCATACTTCTAAAATATTACTCTTGGTCAATTAGTCATAGGTCCAAGAGAATGTGGACCAACATCTGGTCGAATGGCAGAGAATACCTCCATTCCAGACCAGGAGCAAACCTTCAGAGAGGAGACTTCTCCTGCAAGTCCAGATGATGAGGAACAGTCTTGTCCATCTGGTGTGCCTGGGCAGACATCTCCTGTTAGTTTCACTCAGACCACACCTACACCTCCCCCCAAGTTGTTACTTCACAGGACCTTTGGTAACTCCTCTTTCTGTGTCCAAATGACCAAAACACCAATCTTGTGCCCTCCCAGTCCTGGCTGCGGCTGAGCCAACACCACCACCATCTCAAGTTCAGTCAAGGACCCAGTGGGATGGGCTACCCTGGGTCAAGGGCAAAGGGTAGTGGGGGTAGGGTCAGTGGGACGGAATCTGTGGACCAGAAAAGGGAGGCCTCTGACTTCACTGTCAACTGGGCCACCATGGGCCAAAAATTGGGAGCTATCAGTTAGTCCCAAGACATGATGGGCCAGGCCCTCACTGAGTTCTAGGAGATGAAGCAGTTGTAGAGGGAGCACACTTATGAGATGGACAATCTGAACTCTAACTTGGGCTCCCTGATTGAGGTGCTGCAGAATTGTTATAACCATATGTGTATCATCTTCCCCTGTGATTGGTCCTTCAACATCTGGCCAAACTACATCTGCCTCAGCCACAGACACGGAGGCCCTACCACAAGAGAAAACACCTGCACCCACCTCAGTCCCTGCAACTGTGGATCCACAAGTTACTCTCAGGAGGGGATGTTCTTCTGGACCAGCAGGACAGGTAGGCAAAACCTTCACAAGCAAGAGCCGCAAGACCTAATTTTCTCTACTGTGGGACTACCATTCACTCTATGGACTATGTTATGAACATGTTTGCCTTTTTGATGGCAGTTGTATTCTGGACATTGGACTTCAAATATGTTTGGCTCTACTATAATTATCTAATCCACCATGATTGATTATAGGATTTCTTTATGTTCTTCATCCACTTTTCTTTATTATTACTTATTTGTTGTTGTCAATCAAAACAAATCACACATTCAAAGACTGGTGTAATACTTTGTTTAATGTGTTAATTTTTGCATTCTTCAGCATACATTTAGAAACGGTACCAGCAAAAATATTGTAAATGCAGCATGAGATAACATGTGGATAATACTTTACCCCTGGATGATAAATCACAAACAAAGACAGAAACTACACATTAAAAGTTATTCTTTGATTAAATTGTATTGAATTTTATTTTTTCAAATCATTCAAATACATTATCACCCATGCATCATCTCAATATTTCTGTTTATATTTACCTGTACAGTTCCATACCTTGACACCATGGAAGAACAGGATATTATGAAAAATCACAGCTTGAATAGGCAAATTATTCGTGGTTTATGTAATAGGACAGAGCCAGATATTCTGCCTCACAACAGGAATCCCACATCAATAACACCAATAGTGAAAATCAAGGCAGTACTCCATTTTGTGGCCACATGGTAATTCCAATACACAGTGGCAGTATCTGGTGGAATGTCACAACCAACTGTAAGTGGTGTGCTACAAGAAGTACTTTCTTCATTGATGAGGCACATCAACAGCTATATACAGTTCCCTACAAAATGAAAATTTAACCAATGTGAAGGGAGGTTCATATGTGTTGGCTCACCTAAGAAATGTGGACAGACATATTTAAGCAGCACAGACGTACATAAGTCTAAACTTTAATTCAGTCACTGTGCAAGTAGTATTCATGCAAGATATGTACATCCAAAGTATATGTGTGTGTGTCTCTTTACCAGGATTAAAACATATTCCCTTAGTACTTCTCAACAGCAGCATCAAGCTGAATAATACCCCAACTTTGAAATGTCCAAATAAAGATAAAATGTCAAATGAACCTTAAAATGAACAACAAAAAATATTTTCAATTTTTAATACATTTCAAAATAGAACCATTACAAAAGACAAATGTTGAGGACACATGTTTGAAACACAATCAAAGATGGACATTAAATTGTGATGTGTCACAAATTACATCAAAAGACATCTTTTCACTGGATGTTCCTCAACTTCTATAAAGTGTCCACCTCGGACTTTTGGACTTATGGTATAAAAATATGTTAAACATTGTGGAGTAGCAATATGTCAAGATAACTTACACTCATGTGAAGAAGTTGTTAATTATCAGGTGATCAGAGGAGGTCTCTACCAGTCTTATCCAGACTGTGAAATCCAGCCTTTAGGAGCCCACTAGCCTCTGTGTTCTTCCATGGTCCTCAATGAACCGGACGTCCTCTGTCATAGCTGGATTCCTCAGCGGTGCTAACAAGCATAGTCAGTTAGGATAAGCTGAGTCTCCCATGTGAAGAAAAAAATCATGAACCAAAGTCTGTAATACTATTGGAGAGCAGTAAACTTGGCCTCATTAATATCTGGCTCCGCATCTGCCTGATATGACTCCTGCTGAACTACCACATACTAGGTGCCATCCACTACTGGTCGAGCAGTGGAAAGCAGAAAGGAGTGCTTGAGATGACACTGATATGCTCAGGCAGCTTCCGGTGCCCTAGAACACCAGAGGATCCGCCGTGATGCTTTGGGCCTGAATGTGAAAATGGCACCCGGGCCACGGTGGTGTAGACCACATGGACCGCTTCTTGCAGCTACCATGCAGCCCCATGAGTTTAGCTGCATGAAAAGACCAGGACTGCAACGCACCATGGCCTGAGAGACTGCAGTGCCTACGGGGAGCGGCACTAGGATAAAAACTGCCGGAGGGTGCACATAGGGCCTGGTGAAGATGGGGGTGCTCTTTCCCACACCTCCTTGCCCTGTTAGCAACTGGAGAGGAGCTGAGGATGACACACATTTCTGGCGCCACTGTGAGGCTGCCCCATAGAGAGATGTGCAACAGTAAAGAAAAACCCCAGAGGGCACGTTGCGGAGGCTTTGAGGATTAGCTTAGGGCCTAGTTTGAGGCCATTGGGCCTGCCTGCACTGGGAGGCATGCCCTTGGAGAAGAGGAGTGTGGTGCACGATGCTGGATGATCTGTGCAAGGCTGTGGAGCGGGGCTGCGCCGTGACTGTCTGCATGGTGACAGGGCACATGAGCAGCGTAATTGCCTTGAATAGTAGAATGCAGATGGTGGTTTTACTATTGGAGCACTGAGAGTGTGAAGCGGTGCCCCTGGAGGTGATTCCTGCCTGGAGTTGCCAGTGCCTTTATAGGGTGAACCAGGAATACTGTCCCCTTCTGGCATGAGGAGCATATTGGAGACAGTGCTTAGACCTCCCACTGTGCCAAATCCCTGACAGCAACATCCCCTGGGTTGATAGGATGAGAGAACGCCCCGGAGGTGCGCGGCCCTGGAGAACACCAAGAAACTGAAGGGGTCATGCTTGTCCCTTCAGGACTCCCAACAGATTGTGTCTAATGCAGAAGTGCTACCAGATCTCTCTCCACAAGCTATGCAAACCACCCTAAACAAGTTACTTGTGGCTATCGAGGACTCAAACAGTACCATTCAACAGGAAATAGGGAAGATCTCAATTGAGCTAGATTTGTGGAACTGGTCCTGGATCTGGCATTGGAGAGTAGCTTTGGGGTGGAAGTTGCCCTAAAGGCTCTAGGTTAGAGACTTGGGTGAGTGACGTCACATGGTGGGTGTGGACAGAGGAAAGGGCACTACAGCAGGAGGAGGCATGGGGATCAGACATCAGCCCTATGGATGTATGCGGTTGATGATTGGAAGTCCTATGACTTGGTGGATGACTCGGCACGGGACAAGAGTGTTGGGTGGCTAGGGAGGCAGGTCCCACTGGTGGTAACAAATCAGACCCTAACAGGAATGAGTGACCATCAATTCTGGGGGTGTGGGTAGGGAGGACAGGATGGAGTGTGATGACCCCGGTGTACTACCTTGTCAACACCCATGACACGTTGTGTTATCATTCCCCCGACCTCAGAGAGGGCCCCCCGCACTCCTGGTCCTCGTTTGATGACCCCCACTTATGAGATTCTCCTCTGAAACTGATCATGCACCCCCAGTGACCCAACGGCACAAAGGGACACCGTTGCAGCTTAAGTAGTATTTTAAGAAGTTGTTTAGTTATTATTACTGGTTTACGGCATTTAGCTCTCCTGTAAATGGGTCCAAAGCCCTAACCCTGAGAGCATTGATTTGCAAGTAACGTCACAATGGTCATTGATCATAATGCATGCCTTTGAAAAACTTTCTGCACTTTAATTTTCTCCCATTTAAAATTAAAGAAAATTATGTCTGTCTTATATATGTAACAATGCCACATATGGGAAAAGGTATGTCCTGTGCTGCAAGTATATATGACAGGCTCTCAGTCACTTATAAAAATATATCCCTTTCATACTCACACATGTTCATACATCCCCAAAGACCGCGCTCTCAACCACACACATGGCAGCCCTTTCATAGTGCCCTTATTCATAGTATTAGGTACAAACCATAGTAAATGGCTCTATAGATTTTATGATCAAAGTCAATGAAGCTGGGTGTGTGCGTGTCTAGTATCAATGCACAAGTTGTTTAGCCTCCAGTAGCTCACAATGAGTTTCACTGATCAGAAGTAGCTCTCTCTGCAGAAAATGTCGGAGGCCCCTGGCCTTGATCATGTAACTGAGCTAAAGTATTAAAAGAAGGACATGAGAAGGGATTAAATGTACTCAACAGGTCACTACAACATTTAAGTTTCTTTCGAGAAAAATTAAGAAACTATTATGCTGTTCCATATTTTTCAGAATGCTTGCAATTCTATTCTAAAACTTCTGTTACATCAATACAAACAAAAAGTCAAAAAAACATTTTTTTACTTTTACTTTTCATATTCATACAGGTCAACGACCATCATAAGAAAGCCATCTGGAAGACCATCGGGAAGAAGGTGTGAACCCTAGGGGTCTATAAACAGCACCGCATGCATTGTCACAAAAGATGAGAGGACCTACGACGCTAGACCAAGAAGTCAGCAGAGGTCCAGCTCTGCCAGTCCTCTCAACATTGGAAACTCATGTGCCGTACCCAGACCCACCTAATGGCCTAAATAATTGCAGTGGTCAAGCCCCAGCTTGATAGGCAGTTGAGAGCCCAACAGCAGCAGCAAGGGGGTAAGTTATTTTTTAGTTCTTCTTGTTCAACAACTACTTTTTGGTACAGCAACAAATTATGGCATCAACATAAAGGTTAACACACATCCAATGCACAAGAAAAGTTCTGGAAGGTGTACGTTTTGCACAAAGTGTATGATGATGTGTTTTGTATATATCTTTTGTTGAACATGATACCATTACCAAGAACTGATGTTACCAGACACATGCTTGCCTATGAAATGTTTGATGTTATAAGGCACAGTTGTACCAAACCGGCCACTATTTATGATTGTGCCAGGTGTGACACAATTGTGAAGGAGGTTATGTTATCCTTATTACCACTGCCATGGCATAAAATGCACTAATGACACAGTGGATGTTCCAAACATCACAATAGTGAACATGTGAGGTAAAAGGACAAGAAACATGAGAATAAATGGCAAGATATTTTTTTAAAACATATTACAAAATGTTTTTACTGACAAATACTATTGAATGTATGTTCAAAGGGACAGATTTGCTCAATGTCTTATTCCTTTAGAAATCTGTATATAAGCCAGTCTGCTTTTATGAAAAATGAATTTGATAGGCAAACAAATTGGTGACAGAGTAACACAACCCCAAACCACAATTTTGATGTCCTTTGTTATGCACAGATGATAAATAAATATTGAAGAAAAAGGGGTTAGTTAAAGGGACCTTTGCAGATTTTTGCTGGATATTTATTTTTGTGACATAAGTTCACTATTTAAAACAACCAATCAAAACCATTTGGAGGTGTTAAACCATTCCAGGAGAACATTGAAATTGTTCAGAAATGATATGGAAGGAATAGAGGGGATTGAAAAAAGGGTGACCAAATGGTTTCTGAAGCTGTTCACTACTTGCATAGGATAATGGAAAAGTAAACCTAAGTTTGAAAGCCATGAAGCAGGTGGAATATGTAAAATATGAAAATGTTTTGAGAAAAAAACCTCATGATCTGTTCTATTTGCACAGATACAACAAAACTATTTTATTTGTCTTTTCAGCATCTTCAGGAGCAGGGAAAGGTGACATTAGCCACGAAATGGGGGAAGCAGCTGGCCACTGTATGTTAAGTGGTGAAAAATCAGACATCAATGGACACAGTGGCAAAGAGGGGTGAGGGGACTGGAACGAAGGCTACCAGCTTTTCATCATCTTCAGAGGCCTTCACAAGTGACTAGTACCTAGAAGTGGTGGACCCTACAGAAACAATAACATCTTCATCCTTATACGCCACCCAGAAACCCATCTCCACCCTCGCTCTTGCACCCCACTAGTTGGCCAAACCCAAACCCCTAAAAGGGGAGGCACCTCACCCCCTGCCCTTGTTCCTTAAGCTCCCCTGAATGAGGAGGCTATTGATCTCTTATGCAGCATCTCTGTAAGCCAGACAGTGATTGTGCATGGCACCCAGGACCTTTGTTGTCAAATGCAAAAAATTGTTTCATTTCTGGATGCCATTCATAGTTCGAAGTCTGGCATGCAGAGATTGCTTGCTAAAATAGCCTTCACATTCCAACCTTGTGCCCCAACTCAGGTCCCTCCCTCATCCCAAATCTCAACTCCCACCCCTACCCAAGCACACTCACTTCTTTGCAGGTAACCACTCCAACAGACACAAACAACACACACACACGCACACACACACACACACACAAACAAACACAAACAGACTTCCAATCATTACAAACACTACACTCAAGGTCACCACACCCTCCATCACACCCACAACCACCTGCACAACCACAACATCTACCTCAACAGCACAGTCATCCAAACAAACACACTCACCCAAAACCACACCAATATGCAAAACAACACCCACCAAACTGAAATGCACACACTCACCCGAACACCAAACGCCTGCTACACCACATACATTTAAGCATACACCAGACACACATGCTGCTGCAAAACATAGAGACACACACACCACAACCACACCAACTACCTCAACTGTACATTCATCCAAAAAACTCACACAAAGTACACCCACAACAACACCAATCAAACACAAATGCACACACTCACTCGAACAAACACCTTCCAAAAACATACACTCTACGTCTCAAACCCAATCTTCTCCAACCCCTCCTACCCATACTCGTCTGCCTGAATTCACTTCTTACCTATCCCTGAACCCTGTGAAACACAAACCGACCCCTCCCAAGAAGGATCCTCTGTGCCCACTAGATGCCCTTTCCTGAGGAAGTTACCCTTTGGCAGTCTATTTTGGAGTCAAGTTCAAGGCCAAAAACCCAAGAGTTGATGCTGTGCATCATGTGTGTTGACAAAATTAAATCTAATTGATAATAAGTATTTTGAGAGAGGTATCTCATTTCTAAATACAATTATTACCTTTTCACAACATTCTGACATTAGTATTTCTTTACAAGTCATTCATTAGTAAGAATTAAATTATGAAAATGTGAGATACATAAACTTACATTTATGACAGTAAACATAAAATCTTTTTTAAATAAAATCTTTGTAGAGTGCATCGAATAGTGATAAACATTTGTAATGGATGTGGTAATTTTGGTGCAAGCATTCCTCAAGATAATGGACACTTACACCAAAATGAAACAATTTTTAAGTGTTAATACAGGTGACTTTATTTTAGATTGATAAGTGATCAAAATAAACACATATGCATTACACATTTTAAAAAATAGAGTAAATAAATATATATTTATTTACAGAAAATGCACTGGACAAGGGGAAATGTGACATGACTAAATATATATAAGATGTTTTAAGTTTTACACAAACATTGATTTTACATTTATTGTGAACAAACCTTTTGACTTGTCTAGTGCAATTTTAATGTATATGCTTCAATAGTTCACGACAAATGATTAAGAGCACCTGTATGGACACAGTTTGAATTTGGGATTAATGTAACTTTTTGTGTGGGTGTCCAGCAACATGAAGGCAGCTTGCGCCAAATTTGGAAATTAAAGAAAATGATACAGATATGTTTCTTTAAATTTCTGAAACAACCACGTTGCACACATATGCATAGCACATTAGTAAAATATTGCTTGTAAGTGTGAATTAAAAATGCATGAGTCCAGGCTAATGTAAACAGACAATTCAAAAGGTAACATGTAAAAAAGACACTTACCTTCAATTCCGGTGACAAAGGGGTAGATTCACTTCATGGTCAAGTTGTTGGACGATTAGGTTCATGAAGGAAAGGGAAGTGAAAAAAAAGGGAAAAGGTAACTTTCAAGCTTATATCCCTACCAATCTGTCAACTAAGGTGTGGAGGTTTACCCACCACAGTTACGTTGGTGAGAAGGCACATCGTGATTGGCCCAGCATAAAAACTGTCTGTACTCCCTCCAACAGCCACTTTTGCCTATGGCACCATCGACACAGGAGGAAAAATGTGACAGAGATGGCAGCACTCCAATGGACTTTCGTTCGTTGACCCGCCAGTATCTAAATAGAGCAGATGGATCACCTAGTAGGCAAAGGGGAAGCAGACAGGAAAGCAACAGCCAGACCAGATACGGCAAGATCTAAATCAGGCCCTTAGCCATCTGCCTTGAAGTTGCAAACATTTACAAAAATTGACAAACAATTGTATTTTTGCCACAATCCCCCTGGAGTCTCACAGAAACACAAAAACCCCACAAAAAACAAAATGACGTCCAAGGGCCACATTCTTTCATTAAGGGGCGGGGAGCACGGCCCCTCTCCTTGAGCCCTGTTCAACCCTGGGGACCCATCCTCTGGGAATCAATCTATTTACAGTGGAGAGGATCCGGGTGACCTGTGCCCTGTCTAATTTAAATATTATGGGGAGGAGGGCCGGTAACCCTCTTGACTGACTCTTTAAAATGCCCTGGGAAACCCATCCCTCAGGGCTGTGTCTTTCAAAACATGGGAGGGGGGCACACACCCAAGCCTTTAGTGGCCCCGGGGTTCCCATCCCCCAGGGCCAGCTCACTTGTTGTGTCCCAGGGAGCCCACCCCTGGGACACAGTAGTTTCCCTGCCCTCACCGGCACAGATAGAAAAAGGTGTTTGCTCCCATCTGATGGGAATATTTAGAATCTTCTGCCAAACGAGAGCAAAAGCAAAGGGCCTCATTAAAAGTGTGGTGGTCCGAGGACTACCACGCTTGCGGTGACGGTTGGACCGTCACACTCCAGGTGGTCCGACTGCCACATTACAACCCTGGCAGGCAGACCTGGCAGTTGGACCCACCAGGAGACCGCTGTCACTGCCAGGAACTTAGTTCCCAATGGGCTGACTGTGGTCTGAGTTGTACTCAGCCACGGCAGTGCTGAACTCAGTGCCACCATGCTGATTACAACTCAGCTTTCCACCAGCCTTTCCATGGCAGTCGCCCCACCATAGAAGGGCTGGTGGAAAGCCAGTGCAAGGGGCCACATGGGCCCCTTTACCCAGCACTATCGGAATGCGCACTGTCTGCTGGTATGCAACGGTATTGACCCTGGCTTCCTTAAGGGAGACCATACAGTAGCACTGTCCCTGCCGGTCAGCCCGGTGGGAATGGTGGGATACAATGTTCCTATAGGTCAGCCCGGCAAAAACACTGTAATAAGCTTGGCGGGGACGCCATGCTGGTGATGTCCTCCCTGTGAGTTTGGCGGTCAGCTTGTCCGACCGCAAAACTCATAATGAGGCCCATAGTCTGCTCCCAGCAGGCAGGAGATTTATAAATACTCTCACTGGTTCAGAGCAGGCTTCTGTTGTATTCCCTTGCCTGCAGTGGTGCTGGCAAGGAAACACAACAGATATTTCATCCTCCCGGAGGAAGCAGCATAAACAGCTGCTTCCTGTGAGCGGGAGCTATCTGGACTCCCACACTATACGTGGAGCTGGCTGGGGTCACAGGGGTCATGTGCATCATGGGTGCTCTGGGTGGGCACCTGGGCACTCACCTTTTTAAAATGGAGACCCCAGGAATGGCGTCCTCTAGGCCATAATAGGCTAGGAGAGGGAGGCTGAGCTGATGTCATGAGTGATGTCATAGAACATGTCATGAGTGATGTAACATCTGAGGTCATAAGCAGTGCATGGCAGGGTGGCAAGTTATAGTTAGTTCTGCTAATCATTCCTGGTGAATTTCTGTGTTTTTTTTTGTTCAAAACTTAAATGTTGTCACTGACATATTCACCTAACTATAACTTATAACGTTACTTTAATCAATTTTTTCAAGGAAAAAAAAAAAAAAAAAATATATATATATATATATATATATATATATATATATATATATATATATATATATATATATATATATATAAAATACCTAGTGGCAGTTGCCACTAGATAGTTATAGTTAGGACCTAGTTTCTATAGAACATGTTGTATTTGTGTGGGTGGTGGAGGCTTATTGGCATTCCACGGGTCCCGGGGACCACCACCTCCCTGGGGCTTCTTCTACATATGAGGGGGGCCAGGTGGCCCCCCTCAAGGAGCCACTGATGGCCCTAAGGACCACCACCCCCCAGGGTCAGCTCCTACTATGGCTCGGGGTGCCCACCCCTGAGATATATCTGTCTGCCACGGCTTGGTTGCAAGTTCGACAGCTGCTGCCAAGTCACAGCAAATGTAATTCTGCTTTCTGACAGTAGGACATGTCAAACACCCACTCTCACGCACTCTTACACCCAGATAGACACTCTCACAGGCACTCTCACCCCCGGAGAATGGTGAATTTCTATGGTTTTATATTTTTTAAAATGTAAGCTTAACTATAATCTCCCTGAAATCTTTGATTTCTCAAGTGAGTTTCTATGTTTAAAAAAAATTATATTTCCTAACTATAATGTCCCTGTAACCTGTGATTTTGTAAGTGAATATGTATATATATATATATATATATATATATATATATCTACACACACACACACACACACACACACACATATACATACCTGGGACCAGACCTTCAACCCAGAACTAGTGCTTGCAGTACCCAAAGGATTTATTTCCTTTAGAGTAGACCGCAAGGCCAAATGAGGAGGTGGGATTACTACTATTCATTGAGACCACCTAAAAATGATGTGCAATTTATGTTTAAATCCAAAATGAACAATAGGGAAGTGTATAATAGTCTCCTTATTCATCAATCGCCAGACCCAAAAACGAAGGGCTTCATTACGAGTTTTGGGGTCCACTGACCACCAAACTTGTGGTGGCTGGGCCACTGCACTCCTGGCGGTCAGGCTACCAGGAGACCACCAGCACTGGGATCATGGATCCCCATGTGTTGGCTGCAGTCAAAGTTGTCGTCAGCTGGCAGAAAGCCAGTGCCGGGGCCCCCCTGCCAGCACCCTCAGAATGTGCACTGTACATTCTGAGGGTGCTGGTGTGCAATGATATCAATGAATATATTGAGTCTAATATCCTAATTTTACAAACTTGGGGATTTTGATTTCCATCTTCAGATCCCAAGAATACTGATACAGAGCAATTAGTCAATCAAGCTACTCACTCGGCAGGCCACACATTTCCTCTAATAAAGGGTTAAAACTTAATGGCCTCAATATGAGATCATCAGTCATGAATCCGCCAAACTCGCAGTGGCCGTCGGACCGCCACGGCTTTGGTGGTGCAATTGCCAAATTATGACTTTTGCAGTATTTAATTTGTAGGAAACTTCAATGTAAGCAAAGTCAATTTCTTTAAAACTACATTACATGATATCTTTGTTTTTTGTTTGTGTAATATTCTTTGATTTTGTATTTTTCATATGTTTTTTGTTCATGCTTTTTATTTTGTAAGATATTTTTATTGTTTGTTTTAGACATTTACTGGTGTATTAATTTTGTTTTTGGCATGTTTTGTTTTATTTCAGTTTTTATTAATTGTATAATTATTTTATTCCTAGTGAAGATTTTAGATCAATTTGCTAATTATTATGTTGTTAATGGTTTTTACATTTCCGAAATTATAATTAAATTATCAGAAATTAAGCAATGTTTAAAATAATATGTGTATTTAATTTTTACTTGTTATGTGAATTTGTTATAATGTTATATTGTATTGTTTTATTTGGTGGGTTGTCGGGTTTCAAGGGAATTCATCTATAATTGTTTAAAAAAAATATGTAAATGTTTTTATAAATATTTTACATTAATTTGTGCATTTAGGCCACTTTATATTTCTTTAATTAATGGTAAATGTGTGGGTATTTTAAATAAATATAACTAATATTTTATTAATCATGATTTTGCTTTACTGTATTGGTCTTCTATTGTGTATATGTAATTATAATTTACAATTTTGTTGGCAAAATTAAATATTTTATTACCCTTCCAAGTCTCCATTGTTGCTTGGGTTGGGGAGTGAAAAGTAAATCTGACCCCTCCATAAACTGTTTCCCCCAATGTTCTATAAATTGGCAAGGGAAACTTGAAAGCTCCAAAGTCTGTTTTCCCTAATGTTGCTTAGGCTTGAGTGAGAATAATAAATCTGAACTCCCCAAAGTCTAACAATTTACTCAGTGTTGCTTCGGTTGGAGTGGAAATACTAAATAAGCTCCATCCAAAGTACATCACTTCCACCAATGTTCTTTAGGGTGAAGTGGGAACAGTAAATCTGACCCCTGCACAGTTCAATACTTTGTGTATTGTTGCTTAGGTTGAATCTGGGAATAGTAAATGTGGCCCTTCCAAAGTCGGTTTTCCCTAATGTTAAAAAATATTATTTTCGTTAATTAGACACAACATTTTCCAAAATAGGTTTCACTTAATATTGAATGATTATTCTTTACTTAAAGTAAATGTTTTTATAGTTTTATACATAAAAAATATATTTTTTAACAAAGTTCAAATTTTTATATACATTGCAATATAACTTTTTATTACATTTTTAAATGACATATTTACATGAGTCTTATTTAAAGTAAATTGTATCTTGCAATACATAGTATGTTTTTATATTAATAATTACTCTACTGCTTTTGAATTAGAAAGTAATTATGAATGTAATTACAATTATTTTTGTGACCATAATGAAAAATAAAATTTTTTGTGCACATTACAGTACTTTTTATTGTGCCCATTGTTAAAACATTTTCGCCATTTTGTTGTAATGTGGATGTATTCATTTGTATGCATTTTTTGCCTTTTTACTTCTGGTTGTATTTTGTAGCCTTTTTTCTTCTTTATTTGTTCAGTCGTGGTTCTCATGGATGTGGTTCCTGGGCTGGTTCTCCCATTCAGCTGAGAACAACTTTTTGTTATTTTTTTTACTTATTCTTGTAAGCCATGTGGGTTATTAGCTAGGTTAGTATGTATGGTTTAGCATGGTTTTAGGGCCTCATTACGACTTTGGCAGTCTTAGGATTGCCATGTTGGCAGTCGTACCGCCAGCAGTCTGGTGGAGAAGACCGCCAAATTATGACCATGGAGGTATTCACAAAAGAATACAACCAAAGCACCGCCAGTACTGCCACTGAGGTATGGCCGCCACAGAAGATGTTAGCCACCTGCTGGCCGGCAGAGAACATGTTTCCACCCAAGAGATTACAAGGTTGCATCCCGCCAAGGTTTTTGCTGCAATAGCAACACCACGGAAACCCAGGCAGAAATTAACAACATAAACGGAGACACCCACCTTCAGGAAGCCATACTCGTCCGGAGCCGCCATGCAACCAGAATGTCATCATTCTGTTCCTGCTCGCCCAAAGACTCCAGAATCTTCAACGACGATGACAACAGTAACTGTAAGTACACACACTCACCTGTTATTGTTGTATGTTTTCATTTTATGTACACTCACACAACATACAATTGGGAAGGGGGTGCGAGGACGACACTCACATGTGACAGCACACTGACATGCACACTCACATACAGCCACACACACAACTGCACATAAACACTACCTAAGCTACAGCAACCCCCCCCACACACACATTGCAACCACACACAGGTATGCAGAGAAACACTGCACAGGCCCACTCGCACACAGTACCACACCACACCACATTACTACAGTACAAATGCACCATCCACAATTTATAGGCAGGGACCCACAGTGGACATTACCCAAGGACACATCACACATACAACACAACATACAACCAACAGGGAATGAACACACACATTTATACAACCATACTACTTACCGATTGACATACACAGGACATCGTATCTAACATACCATGCACAAAACACGCACACGTTCACAGTCAAAGAACTCAAAGCCACACAACATAGCAACAAACACATGTCAACACAAACACCACTCAATACCATCACAACATAATGTGTAGAACATACAAATGTCCATCACACAACAAACACCCTAGCACTGTGAGACAAAAGCACTGAACACAACCTCATATATTGGCTAAACAACACTGGTAGCACAAGCACCACACACACACAAATACGGACACACAGCTGTCAGGCGGAAACAACTCCATACTAGGGAAAGAAATGCATGACAAAGATTTAACCACAAAACCAAAAACAGGTTGGTTTAAATATATTAAAAGTTTAAGGAAAAGTGCAAGTCAAAGGCCACAGGCCAGTCCAGATAAAAAAAAAATCTGTTTGCACAGAGTGCATATATGTGTGTCCCAAACTTGACTCCTGACTGCCATGTAACCTCCACAGGAAGGGGCATCAAGAGGGCAGACAGGAAGCTCAGGGGTTATTTGGGGGGGGGGCGTCTTAGTTTTTGGAGGGGGGCTTTGGGATCTGGCTTAGGAGGGTGGGGTTTAGTCTTAGGCTTAGAGGAGGGTTGGGATTTTTTGGGAGGGGTAGACTTTTTGGCAGGGGGATGGCATGGAAACTTTCAGAGGGGGGCAGGGGAGGGCTTGGCAGTGGAAGGGACGGTCTTGGGGAGGGAAACAGAATGTTTAGGGGTATCATGGGGGAGAAGAGTAGGGAAACTCTGAAAGGAAACACTTTTATACTTTTTACACACTGTGGCAGTCATAGCAAAAGGGTTTGGGTGTGGAAGGGGACGGAGTGGTTGTCTGAGGTGTTGGTATGGATGTCTTGGGTGCATGTTTGTGCAAGGTATGCTTGTGTGTGGTGGGTGTCTGTTGGGTGAGTGAGGGCATTTATATGTCTTGGGATCAGGTGGGTGGAGGTGCTGGGGGATGCCGTGGTAGCTGGGTGAGTGTCTGTTGGGGTGGTGACTGTAGGTATGGTGGATGTGCTACATGTAGGTGTGTCAGTAGTTGTGGTGTCTGCGGGTGTGGTGACTGGGCTGAATGTCTGAGGGACTGCTGTGGTACTGTCTGTGGATAGGATTGGTGTAGTGCCTGGATCTGTGAGTGTTGGTGTGGTGTCTGCAGGTATGTCAGGTGTGCTGTCTGTGATGCTGGGGTTGGTGGGGAGTGCGGTCAGGTTGTGACTGTTGCTGTGTCTGCAGGTGGGTGTTGCTGGTGTGCATGCTGGTGGTGTGTCTTGTGGTGCATCACAGGTGCCAATGTACAGTTGACTGACCCACAGAGATGGACCTCAGGAAGTCAATAGCCTCCTCACTGAGGGCAGCAGGACTAACAGGGGCAAAGGATACGCCCACCCTCTTGGGTGAGCGGGCATGACTACCTGGGTGGGGAGCTACATGAAGGGCGGTGGTAGTAAGGGGGGTGGCAGACAGAGATGGTGCTGGGGGGGTCCCAGATGGGTCCGCCATCGCCAGGGAGCGTCAGCTGGAGGAGGATTCTGAAGATGAAGATGTGGATCCTGCCTCCCGGTGGCACTCCCCTTGGCGTCTGGGCCACTGGGCCCCTCGGTGTCGGTGTAATCATGACTTTGGGTCCCTTGGCCAGCAGCTTCCCCACTCGGCTGTACCCCGTCGCCTTCGCCTACCGATGCTGATGCTGAGAAACAGAGAGAGAGGTACGGTCATCACATTCTTTTCAGACACTTGCATCACCCTATACACAACACTAACATCACATACATGTGTGATGCACCCCAGGTAGAACTCGTTTTGAGCCAACATCATGTTCCACAACATATATTCCACAACCCTATATGACTACAATGTCACCCACCACATAAGCCACCTATCTGACAACAACATCACAATCCCATCAGTACAGCTATGACACAATCAATTCCTGCACAAGATGAATTGACAATATGAAAATGGGTCCATATACACAGCATCACTGTCAAACAACAAACCGGCAATGGGAATGAGTGTTAACATTGATTTTCACATTACACTTACTCCAATCCAAATCTGCACATGCTCAGTGGATTACCAGATGTCATGTTCCATGAATGTTAGCTCATCAACTCCCAATAACAAGACTGCATGTTGCTTAACAATCACATACATCAGATTTCACTTTGTTGATTACCTCTTGATGGAAAATAGCTCAGATGCACCTACTCCATATGGCATATCCAAATTTGGAGTATATTAGACTCCAAACCCATTTCAGCAACACATGTATCAATTGTGTTGTTGCAAAGGTTGATACAGACTTTGTGGACCTACTCATCTAAGTCATTCTCAACTAGGAAATAAAGTCATGTACACTAATAGGGGCCTACTTAACACACAGGATGTAGCCACAGACAACCCCAGGGAGCATACCAACATCTTAAATACAATGGACACCTATCATGTGCATGAAGGCCACATATAGTTTAACTTATCATGATGAGTGACAACATCAAAATAACATTATCTAAGTACCAACATCACTATCTACACTTCAGGCATGAGTAACCTTACTTCGCTAGAGTAAAGTTACACGGACATAAAACACTTCTACGGTATTCATGATTGAGACATACACCTACAGCCAAGCCAATTGACTGACAACATTTACCATTCCACCAACATGTGATTGTCAACTACAACACTTGCAACACAATTAAGTCAGTGCAAATTTAGGTTTGCCATACAAAAATCCATCAAAACAGAATCAGAATACCAATGTAAGTATGCCAAAGTTGAATCAGAAAGCTGAAAACTGCCAGGAATTACCACTGTACACATGATGTTGTACCTATGTAGAGGATGTCCTGCCCTATGTAGCATGCCCACAAAACACTGGCTAATGGGATAGCAGGGTAGCCACTTACCTTCACAATAACATGTACATGTTACAAATAGTCTGAACTCCCCTGTCAATGATACGTCTTGCACTAGGAATGTAGTAATACCACCACGCTTTTCAGCATGTAGGATGTCCATCCTGATTAAACATCACAGGCGCCAATGTACAGTCCACACTCAACAATGGTGACACCTCCTCACACCTCTGAATAAGTGTAGCAAGTATGCCATGTGAAATCTCAGATTGAGGTCACACCCTCACAGGAACTAGTCATTTATTTTACAACTTAGGGATATTTGGGCTGTTTCCTACTTGTCCGACCCTATGTTGCACATCAAGCTAGATCCAGGGCATTGGAATGGACAGAGGCCAAGGACCTGGACAACTTACCAACAGGATATTTGGGATATGGATCAGTAGGTGGGAAGGATGAACCAGCATGGTGTATACAGAGCAGCATAGTGGTACACACATGAAACAGTCACATGTGCATCATCACATGTTTTTTTACAATAGGGTTAACATAAGTGAGTATTATATCCCTAACCACAAGAGAATGTCCACACCTGTGTATCAATGTTATAAACTGTACATCTAGGTGTTCCTAGGAGACCCTTTAGCTTAAATACTTAGCACACTGTCACAGCTTAAATACGTACACATCGTACACTGAACTGGCAAAGGGATGCACATGTGTCTAGTCAGTACCTATCCCCTTGTGGCTGCTGTGATGCCCTCAAATGCCTCAACGTAGGCCATCGCCAAAATGCGGGCCATTAGAGGGGTCAAGGTCCGACAGGCTCTCCTCCCTACTTGGGAGGACATCCCCAGCTGGGCCTCTGCACTCTTCTGGGCCCAGCGCCTCAGGTCCTCCCATTGCTTCCAACAGTGGGTGCTCCGCCAGCAGTGGACCCCCAGGGTCTGCACTTTCTTGGCGATGGCATGCCAGATTCCCTTTATTTGATGGGCGTTGGCCTGCATGGATGACCTACACATGAGAAGAAAGTTATGTCCACATGCACCATCCCAAAACGTGGTAAAAAAAACTTTAGTCATAGCAAGTAAGCAAACATACCCTTCCTCACAGTTCAAACTCCTTACCAAATTACTATCAGCAGCCAGGCCATGTGTGAAGTGGAGTCAGCCATACAACATGCATGATCAGTACCATGTATTGACTAGAAACATATGACCAGGCCACAAGATTGTCCATAACATGGTATGGCTCTACTATTATTTCTCACACCATTATTGATGTTCATGCTTCAATATATGTTGTGGATCAAGGAAGATAGATCACACACCATCTACTATGCATCAGTACTGTCTGTCTGTCTATGCACATGTACACATGTCCATGCACCCACATATGATGTCTCAATCATTCGGTCCTGCACATTTCATATACACCATCATACACTCCACCTTTCACACAATGGTATACATTTGGACTCACCTGCTCCTGTGGTGTACCATACAGGGGTAGGACCTCATCCACAAGTTTGTCAAGCTGTTCTAGAGTAAAGGCTGGGGCCCTGTCACCTGCAGGATGTGACATGATTGCTCCCAGAGGCAGTACACTACAGCTCAAGTTGTGGCGGTCTTATTGGCAGCAGTGTCAGGAGTCAAGTGAGGAATACTGCAGAAGATGGTCATCACGTCCACCATGTACAGGACCGTCACTGCCGGCGGACGTTGCCATTGGCCCACGTCCGCCAAAGGCAGCAATGTGTTCCAATGGCAATGTCCAGCATGGTTGTAACTGCCTACTGCCATGACGACATCCGCTGGCAGAGTTAGGTAGCTTCCTCATGTCAAGTACAGGAGGTCAGGTAGCTGCCATTTTGAGGCAATTATATGTATCAAAAAGTTATGGAAGGTGTGTCATTTACATTAAACTAGCCTCAACGAACATACTTTAAGTGCTGCCTTCATGTTTACTAGTCTCAATGTGTATGTGAGTTGTAAAGGCTGTGTAAAAGAGGTATGGCTGGGTATGGACATGAAAATCTATTGTCAATAGCCTATTCTCAACGTAAATGGAGTATCGGTGCAATAAATATGTCTCACATGTAAACTAGATAGATCTGTCAATTACTGCCTGTCACAGATTTATGCATGTAAAGTACATCTGAGGCTTTAGGGGATCTGAATCAAGGAAACAGTCATAGAATGCAAGCTATGTGCTGTAAATCAAAATTCATATGCATATTCTGATATCATATCGAGATATGTGTGGCGTGTCTGTGAATATAATAATGATGTATAGATTTAATCATTCACCTATAAACTGTTTTTAACCCACGTAGTTACCCTGACATGAGGAGGAGAAGACAACGTTCAGTGTACCCCCCACTAGTAGACCTGCACACCATGGAGGAGAGACACATAATACAAATCTGTCACCTTAATAGGCATACAATTATAGATCTATTTCGTCAGTTGGAGCCAGATCTGATGCTAGCCATTTGAAATCCCAATAGCATACCTCCCATCATTCAAGTCATGTCAGTGCTACACTTCCTTGCCACTGGGTCCTTTCAGAATACAGTGCCCCTAACTGCAGGGATGTTTCAGCCCATGTTCAGTCTGGTTTTCAAGGCTGTACTGTCTGCACTGTTGAAACACCTGGACAGCTACATCAGATTTCCCCAGCGTGTTGATTTGGCCTATGTGAAGGTACAGTATTATGCTTTGAGATACATTCCATGTGTGGTTGGAGCCATAGATGGCACCCATGTATCCTTGGTTTCCCAATTGCCAATGAACAGGTGTATAGGAACAGAAAAAAACAACCACTCCATCAAAGTCCAAGTGGCCTGTTTGGCTGACCTGTACAGTACCTGTACAAGTCTGTGCAAAGTATCCTAGATCAGTCCATGATTCCTTCATCATGCGGAACAGCAATATCCCACTACTGATGACACAGCTATACACAGAAAGGGTCTGACTGGTTGGTAAGTTGTAGATATCGTGTGTCTGTAAAGTTGTTCTCCTGCTGTCACCAATGCGCATGTGCAAGCTATATGTCTGTGTTGTTGTACCTATTCCTTACAGGTGATTCTGGCTATCCAAACCGTCCTTGGTTATTGACATCAGTGAGGTACCCAACCACACCAGGGGAAGTCCGCTTCAATGAGGCCCACAGAAGAACAAGGCGTGTCGTGAAATGGACTTTCGGGCTCCTGAAGGCACGCTTTCGCAGCCTTGACAAGTCTGGAGGAGCCCTCCTCTACTCACCCAACAAAGAATGTCAAATTATTGTTGCCTACTGCATGCTCCACAACCTTGCCTTGAGATGTCAGATACCATTCATACCAGATGAGGGTGAGCAAGCAGATCCCGTGAGTGGAAATGCAGATTTGCCAAGTGAGGGTGAGCATGATGAAAATGAAGCTGGAGACATCAGGGCTGATCTCATCAATCAGTGCTTCAACTGACTAAAGGTATGTGATGTGTTATTACAAATGAGAGTTTATGGTGTATTGTATTATTTATGTCTGGCATATCATCTCCTATTTACCACAATCTGTGAGGTCCTAGGTTGCTCCAATGCCAATGACGCAGATATGCATGCAGATTGATACTTGGTAATGTGTACAGAACAGTTAGATATAGAGTGTCATGATTTATAAATGCACAAGCAAAGTCACACTTGTACTACTGAATTGTCAAAGTGATGTATGTATATAAAGCTGTCCTATCCCTTATCTTTGTCAATCACAGATTAGCTGAGTTTCAGTTTGGCTCATCCTCATTTGGAAATCTCAGACAGTGTCACAGTTAGATGGGATTTGCAGGCAGGCATGAGAAGTGGACATGGATGAACCCACGTACTCTTTATCATGAGTTTGTGGAGTGTGACCTATGTGACCAGACTGTCAGGACAGTGGGGTGGCAGTGTGCTTTTCCACCAAGAAGACCTATATGGTACTGGAAGTGGACAAATGGTGCCATGTGTGTGTCCACTTGTGTCTAACACATGCCATAATGTGGAATCCAGAGCCTCTACCATCACATTGGTGTCTGTTGTATGAGACCTACCTTGTACATAGCTTGCAGTGTGTTACTACTTTGCAGACCAATGTGCTTGTCTCTGAGGACTGACATAGGTGAGTAGCAAGCCTACAGCTATCTGACTATGGTAAGTGAAACGTTCCAGGACTGGGAACATCAGTACTGATGTCTGTCTGTATCATGGGGTATGGTAATTAGGAAGGAAAGGTATGGGTATATGATCATTCATTACCCTGTGATGCATACAACCAATCGATTTTTCTAAACAGTCAACAGGGTGTGTCTGTTACACACACAGGGAACCAATCAGGAGAGGTTTACTGCCTGGCAGCAGGTTTGCTCTTGGCAACTGCTCCTCCTGGACGTCTGGGTGGACGTCCATGTTTGCGGGGGTTAGCCACAGAGAGTGGGGTGTCTGAGGCATGTCTTTCCCCTGGCAGGGCCTCCATTCCACTAGCAGCCGCAGGTATTGTAGGGCCTGATAAATCATTAGTAGTGAAAGAGGCCTGATGTTATGTGCCAGACCTACTCAGAGTAGTGTCAATGTCCCTCAGCAGACCAGCAATGGAAGTCAGGATGGCATTTTGGGCCTGCCACTGCTGCATGGCTTCCTGGTGGTTGTCCCTCTGCAGCTGTGAGATTTCAACCATCATGGTGAGTACCGGGACCATCATACCTTGGTAATTTTGATAGGCTTCCAAAACATGGGAGATGGTGTCCTGATCATTAGTGTCCCTTTGGGCCCCCATCATCTGGCCCACACCATCCCTCCCACGCACCCTACCCTCATGTGCCTGTGCCCCTGGCACAGTGTGCCCACTCCCATTGGTGGCAGGACCATCATTGTCAAGGGTGAAAAGAGGTGCCGCAGATATCTGTACTACGGAGCACACAATGAAAGGGATTGTCCTTGGGACACAGTTTGGGGCTAATGGTTGCCTGTAATGTAGAAGCAACAGGGCTGGGAGGAGTCAATGTGGGCAGGGTGAGGCTGACAGTTGTAGACTGACCAGGTGTCCCCGATGGGCCAGCTTCGTTGTCAGTGTCTAAACATCAAGGGACGTTGTCCTCTCTGGAGCCTTCATCCAGGGGGGTTGTGGCAATCTCTGGTGTCCTCTCCATGGTGACAATGGGAAGGTTAGCTGTAGGAAAAGTGGAACACACAGTTGGTGTAAGTGATGTAACAAGTGATGTTTAAGTTTGAGTACTAGTGATGTTGTGTGAGATACACACACTGCCTTTACACGATCCCCTGAAATGACAATCTCAGCTGCTACCAATTCTTAGTTAGGACAAAGTGAGACTCCGACTTTTCAATTCCATACACCATGCTCCAAGTTATTTGACTTTGTTGGTAGATGGATGACTGTTAATACCCACCTATGTTGTCTGAATAATGACGAGTGATTACACTTTTTGGCTTGTAAAGTGTATGCCAACATAGATGCAACTAAAAATATAACAATGCACAATGGTGTCAGAGTTGGCACACAATATAGGAGTTAGCAGTTGACATTCGCCTCTATCTGGATGTACTTCAAGTGCATCCAGTTTGGCATCTAGTTTTCCACCCCAGGTGAACAAGGTCATTCTTAGGAAACGTTTTCTAATGGCAGGTTGTGCTCTGCTTGCGATGGTGGTAGAAGTGGGCCATTGCATTGCTGTCATTGTCATAAACTGTTTCATAGTAGAACATTCATGATGGGTTACATTGCTTGTTAGTTTCACATGCAAGATTTCTCAAATTTAGCGCGCTGTTCTGATTTTCTTTATGGTGGAATAGTGCCTTCTGGGAATTATAGTGCTATCAGTTCCTAGTACTTTGTGTGCCATTTCCAAGGACTGTGGACCCAGGTGAGTTTAGAAGACGTGGTATGCCAGAGAGGGGCATTTGTATATTTGTCATATAGGGTTGGAGGGTGGTTTGGTAATTGAAGTTGGGAAAGGTGGCGAGGGATCATGCAGGACAAAACTTTTTGGTGACATGAATGTTGTGGGGACACACCAGACTCCACTCCCCAAGGTATTCCTGCCAGGCCCTTAGGATGCAGGATGTCCACGACCTTCTCCTCCAAAGATGTGAAAGTACGGGGAGGAGGTGGGAGTCCATCGCCAGTCTTGAGTCCCGCCAAATGGTGCCTGGATGCCATGGAACGTACTTTCACCCTGAGGTCATTCCACCTCTTCATGATGTCCTACCTTGTGCATGGTAGGGTTGCCTACAGAATTCACCCTGTTGACTATTCTTTACCACAACTCCATTTTCAATGATATTGATGTTTGCTGGACCTGTGCTCCGAAAAGGTGTGGCTCTACCATGACAATTTCGTCCACATGACCCCCAACTCATCATCAGTCAAACGTGGGTGCTTTTGTGGGGACATGGTAGTGGTGGTAAAGACGGTGAGGTAGTGTAAAAAACAAGGTGGAATGAAATGTTATTGATGAGATGTAGGTGCTTTGATGTGAGTGGGTGACGGTTGTTGTGTATTGTGTGTGATAGTAAATTTTGTGTTGTGTATGTTGTGCAGGTGTGGGATGTGTGTGTGGTGAAATGTGTATGGGTGCCTAATCTTGCTTTATGTTTCTCTGTGAAATGTTGTTTCGCTGTGGCTGTGTGTGACATTTTGGTTGCAAAGGTCTTTGGGTTGTGTAGGGGTGTGTTCTATAGTGCAGTGTGTAGGTGTGTCAGGTGTGTGGATGTGTGGATGTGTGTCAGCTGTAGGGTATTCAAACTATTCAATGTGGTGTTCTGTGTGATGTGAGTTCAGACCACCGAGGTTCGCACCACCAATAGTTTTCGCCATGGAAGAACCGCTGTCGTGATTTGTGGATCGTAATCTGATGGGAGGATTTTTGTCAGGCTGGCGGTGGTAGTGGTGGGACTTCTTCTTTTCCGTCGTCCAGTGTCCTGGTGGTTTCATAATTTTGGCTGTGTTTAGGCAGACTTCACAGTGTGACTCTTAATGTGGCAGTCGGATTACCGCCATCATGGTGGTCTTTTGGCGGCCACCTCCGCAGTGGTCTTCCCTATAGACTGGCAAAATCGTAATGACCCTCTTAATGTTTGAGCTAAGTGTAGTTGGGAAATAGTGTAAGTTGCATACTTGAATGTGGTGGGACATAATGTTAAGGCTTTTGTGTTTATTTCTAATTTGGTTATAGTTTTTTGGTCATAATTCAAAATGTATTTGATTTGATTATTTTCTGTTATCCTGGAGTGTTTATTGCCTTTTTTAATATTTTTCAACTTTTGAAGGTAAAAGTTATTATATGAATTTTCTTAACGGATTATTTAATTTTAAGGGCTTTCCAAGCCAAGGATTGTTTCTATAAGGACTTCACCTACTGCACTGTAAGTAACTTTTTATTTTATTCAATTTGGATTATTGGGTTAGACATATGTATGATTTAAATTATTTTAATGTATGTATATTTTTATTGTTTTTTTGTTTTGTCAACATTGTGATTTGTTGTTATTCTTTGTAATGTTGCATTTTTCTTTAAAGTACTGATTATTTTTTTGATATTTCATTTTTTAGGTTTTGTTTTTATTTGTATGACAACTGTGCTATATTTTCTTTAATAATTGTTATAATATTTAACTATTGGTTATGATTTGTTTAGTTTTGGTTTTGATTTTGTGTTTATCCACAATTAATTTAAATACATCAATATTATAATAATTACTAAAATATTTTATTCTGTTTGAGGTAAATTAATTTTCGGTTTCTTGGTGTAGTGGTTTATTATGTGTTTTATGATTTTATTTTGAGTAATGTAGTTCATATGTATTCAGGGTATGGGAGGCCTTGATTGTTTTCAATAGGTGTACTTTAGACTACTTTAGTGACTCGGGGGCATTTGTCTTATTATTTGGCTTCTTTGGGTCTTAGTTGCTGTGTTTGACATTGTATGAATCTTAATTCTTGGTAATTTTGTTCTTTTTTAGTACTTGAATGAATTGTTATAGTGTTGGGCGTCTCCTTCCAAGGTTGCCTTAGATGGAGTTCTGCCACTGTTAATCCCTTGTTCATTGTTTTCCTCCTGAGAAAATGTACTGTGGTACACATTCCATGGGGGCATGTGTAACGTGGCTTCTGTGACGTGAGAGGTTCATGCATTCTTTTCAAGTGTCATCAAAATAATCTAATTGGGGAGATGCTCTGTGACTACTGTTGGTGGTATTATGGCTACTGATAACTTACTTTCATATGCAAATTGTGCATTTGTGGAATATTCTATGCAAATACTTCTACAAGCCTCAATTAAAATTATTATTACAGCCTTTGTGGTGCTCTATGTGGATAGAGAAGTATAACATTTTGTATGATGGCTTGCTGATGGCTTGTTGAATGTCCATTAAAACATTTTGAGGATTATAGTTATTGGATTTGTGCTTTATTACTATCAGGAGTTTGTGGTATGCGATGCTCTGTTTGTTGGGTAAGAGTGCATATATCAAATGTAAATTAATATTTTGGTGAATTGTGATACCTGTGTGAATGGTGGGGGGCAGATGTCATCAACCTGCCAGTGCACTGCATAAAGGTTAGTAAGTTACTGGCTGTGTTGAGTATCATAATAATTTCATTGGTGTTCCCATTATCATAAAGGTCCTTGGTGCACTTGTAGCTTGTCTGGTGTTTTTTTTGGTTCTAGTTATGACTCTTTTTGGGTTGGAAATGGTTGGTAATTGTCCCATTGCTTCTCTTGAACCATCAGGTATTATGGGCCTCAGTTTGAGTTTCGCAGACGGGAAAGGTTTCCACCAAACTTCCTACAGGGTGGCCGCTGCCGTAGTGGCAACCACCCCGCCAGACTTATTAGGTGTTTCCCGCTAGGCTGACCCCTGTGGCCCCCTGCAAGGCGGTGAAACTGCCATGAAAAGGCTGGTGGAGAAAGAGGTCGTAATCCAGCGTAATGCAGCGCCGCCCTGGTGGATTCCAACCGCCAGCCGCTGTCAACCGTTTGGGATCAACAATCCCGGTGGAGACAGCAGAACCCTGGCGGTCTGACTGACAGTGTCTTTATGTGGCAGTCAGACCGTCACAGCAGCGGCGGTCCTGACCACCACCGCGAGCCTGGTAATGAGGCCCCATATCTTTTAATATGCACTACTGATATAATTTGCACTTCTGCTATGTTGTGAGGGTGGTTATGTTCCTTAACTTTCTTTACTTTGTCATTAACATTGGTTGCTCTGCAACAACATCCATTGAAATAATATCTAGTGCATTTCCAGTGGGTGGTGTAATTTGTGCTATGTTATTTGGTAAAAGTGAAACTTGTATGACTTAGTAGGAATTACTATTTTTGCGTTGTAATAGACATTACTGTATCTGACATTTTGGTTTTTAAGAATAATATTAATATTAAAAATATGTATTACATTTTTAGGAAAATAGATCTACTAATGATTAGATCCATTTTCTAAATATTTATATTGTTTCTTAGTTTTTAGAGTTGGCCTGGTTTATTGAAGGGTTTCTGAATTTCTTCTTTTTTCTTTGAACTGGTTGTTTGTATCTTCTGTTTAGTTTCTACTTTTTATATATAAATATAAATATATTATTTTATGTATGCATTTACAAATACTTTTATTTTACATATTATTAAATTGTATATAGCATACCATTGTATAAGGGCAAAGTCTGCAGTCTGGATCATGTTTTTTAAAATCATTATTTTCAATACTTTTTCTGTAATTTAACGCCATGACAATATTACTACAACACCCAAAATGAAATCATTAGGCTAAAAAGTTCAAAATTGGATACATTGTTTTTGTGATATGGAGGAAGTTCATTAATTTATGCTCACATACCTTTTTTCATTTTGTTTCATTGAGGATTTCATTAATGATTTGTTTTGTTACTTGTATTATATCCTTAAGGGTTACAAGGAACTTACAGTAACATTTTGAAAAAACAGAAGTGGAGGCTACTATTAAAACAAACAAACAGAGATCATAGAAGTTAGGCTTTGAGGGAAGAACTGACCCTGTACGGATTACTAACTTCTTTTCTGGGAAACATCAGAAGAGCCCAGAATTTGGTAAAGAAAAATAAGTAAGTAAAGGAAATACTGTCTGTAACCCTTTGGAGGATGCAGTATTTATCTCTAATCACTTAATTTTATTGGTCAAACAAAACTAGCATACTTATTGCAGGACTTGTTTGAGCAGCATACTGAAACAAATCTGCTACATGCAAAGTACTTCTGCTGTGACTACCGCTACACCAATGGCAGAATCCATGTACTCACAAAGCCATGTTTTAGATGTCTATTATATATTTAATGACAGAAAAAAACAGCAAATTGTTAATAACAAATAGCAAGAGAAAAAAGAAGAAACATATGTGGTTCACCATTTAGAATAAGTAAGCTCCCATACAAGGCCCATTCCCACCCTACCCACTGGAGCACAGAAAACAATATGCTACCCTGCAAACTACCATAGAGAGAAACCCCCAGGATCTCAAGCCAAGGTGTAAAGAAGACAAAAGAAGAAACAAGACCGTAAGAAAAAGAATAAACAACCAAATCCCCAAATGTGACAAGAAAGTAGAGACAAGAAAGCATCGCTATACATCATGGTAACTGTTCATGAAGCCAATTATAGAATATATAACCAATCAATAGAGACACTGCTAATTACACTGCCAATTATGCATTACTTCACTAGATGCCATTCTTGTAAGATAGCTATAACTGTTGAAGCATCAAAGCAAAAATAAATTTGGCTCTTAATCCGCAACGTGGCAGGTTCCATTACCAAAACTGTAACCCAAAGTTTTTGAGTTCGGAGCTGCAACTGCCTGACCACTGTTGGTGGGTGAAGTGGGACGGGCCGACTGAAAATATTTCTTGGCACAGCAAAAAGATCTCCATAGAGATCAGAATTGCCCATGGATAGCAAGCTGCCAGGCCCTCCTCAGGTGGATGAAATGGTAAGTGGTGTACCCTCTGAATCATGCTGTCCATGTCCCAATTGCTCAGTGCAGGAAAAAACTCCCGGAAGAGACATACGATGTAACCTCGGATAATCCCCCTCAGCGACTTTACCATGCCAAGAACTCGAAGATTATTACTGCTGGATCGATTTCCCAGGACTTCTACCCTGGATGAGAGAGAAACAAACTGAGATTCATACTACCAATTTGACCTCCTTCCCTGCTGCCTATAAAGTCGCTTGAGTAGACTCAACTTTACCAAGATGTGTATGGAGAATAACCATCTTCTTTGAGAGTTTCCTCAAGATGACTTGTGTCTTAAGATGCATGGTCTTTAGAGTGAGAAAGTATTTGCAATACTCTTCCCTGTGCTGCAGTAAGAGATTGTATCTGGCCGATTAAGTGGGGGAGCCAGACTTGTTTTTAGACTCATTTGCAACCATAGTGGGTGCCATGGAAGGAGTCGCCACCTCTCTCAGTCAGTGGCTGGTATTGCCTAGGGAGCCGTATGCGAAGTTGAATAAGTGACCAACTCCAGAGGGAGATGGGGGAGACGTATTTGTGGGGGCAAGCTCTGTGACAACAGGGTCCCAGGGGAGTTCATCCTCAGACACCAGTGTAGGGTCAAGTGTCCCCTGAGCAAAGACTAATGATACCAGCTCTTCAAATAGGGTGGTTGTGATAGAGCCAGATCCACCTTTCGATCCACTGACATTTGGGAAAGGCTGCTGCCTTTATCCTTGGCAGACAGCCAATCCTTAAGACTAGCCATCTCAGCAGCCTCACCCAGCTCAGCTCATTCAGAATCAGATAGATTCCCAGTATCTGATAATGAGAAGAAAGCCCCAGGAGGTTCCTGAGGAACAGAAACCTGGGGTGGACATTGCCGCTCAGCTGTAACTTCATTGAGATCGCTTATTACCCCAGTATCTACTGGGGCCTCTGACAACCCTGCTAACAGTCCTACTATCCCAGTTGCAGCATCCCAGTTGCAGGGTTTCCAGACAAAAACCCCTAAGGATTATTAGGGGAAGGTCTCCACCCCCCCCCAGTCACACAAACTGCTGTCTGAGGAAGAGAGACATAGTGATCCATGGTTCTCTGAAATGATAAAATAGAGTTAGATGCTGGAGATGGCGCCACCTCCTTGACATCCAAGATATCTTTGTAGGCCTCCAGAGTCTTATCCTGATCTCGCAATTTGCAAGTCTTGACCACAGTCTGTGCAGCAGCTGATAGTGCCTCCCCTGCTGCCTTAGCTGACACTCCCATACTTGACACCTTACTGGACAAAGCCGTAGCAGGCTGAGGGCTCTATCTCACCATCCTCCAAAGACTGGGTGGGGTTAAAAGCAGTTAGGCAGTGGTACCCCCACAACTGTCACACAAAAGCAAGACTCCACCACCTTTCATTGAATTGTCTCTCCACTTGTGCCTTAAGCAGTAAGCACAGAAGAAAAAGCAAAGAGACAACAGGAATAGAGTTGCAGTCTCTCCCATCTAGAAGGACAACAGGAATAGTGGTGCAGTGAAATATCCAGTAGTTCCATGCAAGTCATTCCAGCTGCAACTTTGTAACAGTTTTGAGTTAATAGTAGCAGGAGAATGAGTAAAATAGATACTCTTAGCTCGCCATGCTGAACTCCATACACAACATCTCTGTCTCCTCCACATTAACTATGTGTATTGTCTATGGCCCTTAAGAGGATGACCCTATAGCTTTTAACAGTTTGCTGACTGAGTTGCATTAGTGGCCTGATCCATGGATACTCTGTGGTGATTTTAATGTTACTCTTCATCCTGGTTTTGATTCGTCATGCTGTGGGAAGCTGAGTATGGCTCCTTAGGAAGCCGCATCTTAGGGACACTCTGCGGCAGTTAATATCTTCAGTTGTCACCCCAGCTGTTAGCGTTATACATTGAGCATTATATTAAAGCGTTAAGAGGAACTGAAGATATTCATCTTCTGGAGCTCCAGGTCTTAGCCTATGTGGACGATGTTGACATTTTGACCTCTTCCCCAGCTATCACTTTAACAGCAACAGATACAATTGCGAGTAAATTTGTCGGTGTGTTGGGATATAAGTTTAACATTGACAAGACTCAGGTTCTGACTAAGGTTTTTGGCGTGGGGCAAGACAGGCGCTGCATATGTGAGCAACATATCTTGGTGTTCAGCTATCAGTAAAAATGGAAGACATAATTAAACTCAGTTTTGGTGAACTCTTTACAAGGATAGTAGAGACCTTTTATAAGAAGAATAGATTACATCTGGGGATAGTTGTGAAGTGTAACCTTATAAAAATGATCATCTGACCTTGTCATCTCTATCTTTTCAGGTGCATACCTCTCTATCTCCCTAAAGCCTTTTTTCATAAGATCAATGCATCCTGGCAGAAACTCATTTGGCATTATCATAAACCCTGATCCACTATACAGCTTCTTCAACTGCGATGGGAATTTGAGGGTTCCTCCCAACCTGACCTTTGGATTTACCACTTGGCTGCATTCATGTCTAGATTAGCCAAGGTTCTCAAAAGGGATCCCTGGTTCCTGGGGTGCTTATTTTTAGAGTATTTGGCTTGTGGTGGCCACATCACTCCTCATGTTGGTATCATCGACATGTTCTACTTTAAAAGGACTAGGTGCAAGACCTTACAGTTGTATCATTCAATCTGGTCTTATTTAAAAAAGATGATGCTTAATATTATTTTGTGCAACAATTATACATACCTGATTATAATCAATCAATCAAATACATTTCTTAAGCACACCACTCACCCAGTAGGGTCTCAAGGTGATGGGAGGAAGGGGGGTTACTGCTCGAAAAGCCATGTTTTGAGGTGCTTTCTGAAGGTCAGGAGGTCCTGGGTCTTGCGTAGGCTGGTGGGGAGGGAGCTCCAGGTTTTGGCGGCGAGGTGGGAGAAGGATCTGCCGTTGGAGGTGGTGCGTTGGATGCGGGGGACTGTAGCGAGGGTGAGGTCGGCCGAGCAGAGCTATCAAGTTGGTATGTGGAAGTTGATTCGTTCATTGAGGTAGGCCAGTCAAGTGTCATGGAGAGCTTTGTGAAAGTGGACAAGGATTTTAAAAATGATCCTTTTGTTGATGGGCAGCCAGTGTAGGGATCTGAGGTGTGTGGAGATGTGTTTGTGTCGAGGGAGGTTGAGGACGAGACATGCAGCTGCGTTCTGGATTCGGTGGAGTTTTCCCTGAAGCTTGACTGTGGTCCCCGCATAGAGGGCTTTGCTGTAGTCCAGTCTGCTGCTTATGAGGGCGTGGGTGACTGTTCTTCTTGTTTCTAAAGGAATCCATTTGAAAGTCTTGCGTGGCATGCGAAAGGTGTTAAAGCAGGAGGATGATATGGCGTTGATTTGCTGAGTCATGGAGAGAGATGAGTCCAGTATGATGCCAAGATTGCGTGTGTGGGTGGTGGGTGTTGGGGGTGGTCCGAGGGGGGTGGGCCACCAAGAGTCATTCCATACTGTCTTGTTGGTACTGAAGATGATGATCTCTGTTTTGTCTGAGTTCAGTTTGAGGTGGCTTGCTGTCATCCAGTTGGCGATGTTGTGGAGTCCGGCGTGCAGGTTATTCTTGGCAGTAGCTGGGTTCCTAATGAGGGAGATGATGAGCTGGGTGTCGTCAGCGTATGAAATGATGGTGAGGCCGTGGGGACGGAGGATGTTGGCGAGAGGGGCCATGTAGATGTTGAAAAGGGTGGGGCTGAGGGAGGATTCTTGGGGGACCCCACAGATGATCTTGGTGGCTGTAAGCTGGAAAGGAGGGAGGCGAACTCTTTGGGTTCTTTCGGAGAGGAAGGAGGTGAGCCAGTCCAGGGCTTTGTGGCGAATTCTGGTGTCAAAAAGGCATGTGCAGAGAGTTTGGTGGCATACAGTGTCAAAAGCTGCAGAGAGGTCTAGGAGGATGAGGGTGACGGTCTTGTCCTTGTCTAATCTGGTCCTGATGTCGTCTGTGCAGGCGATGAGGGTGGTCTCGGTGCTGTGGTTTTTGCAGAATCTAGACTGGAAGACGTTGAGTATGTTGTTGTCTTCTAGGAAGCAAGACAGTTGTACGTTTACTATCTTCTCCATGACCTTTGCGGGGAAGGGGAGAAGAAAGATGGGTCAGTAGTTAGTGAGGTCTTCAGGGGTTTTTGGAGAAGAGCATTGACTTCGGCGTGTTTCAAAATATCTGGTAAGGTTGCAGTGTTGAAGGAACTGTTGATGACGGCCTGGAGCTGGGGAGCGAAGATTTGGCTGGCCTTGTTGAAGATGTGGTGGGGGCAAGGGTCTGTTGGGGAGCCTCAGTGGATGGAGCTCATGGTTTTGCCGATTTCTTCGTCGTTGGTGGGGGTCCAGGTGTTTAATAGGTTGGTGCTGCAGGGTGTTTGTGGTGTTGGTTGTATCGGTGGTGGTGATGGTGGGTGCTGACGATGTGAAGCTGTCGTGTGTGTCTGCAATTTTGCGGTGGAAGTAGTTGGAGAGGGAGTTGCAGAGGTCTTGGGAGTGTGGAGGTTCGATGGTGCAGGATTTGGGATTGGTGAGTTCTTTGATGATGGCAAAAAGTTCCTTGCTGTTGTGTGTGTTGTTTTACCCACACAACTACAAAGCTTTCTTTGTAGAAGGACCGTTTGTTGGTCAGGATGAGTTGGTGGTGTTTGCGCATGGCTGTTTTGAGGGCGGAGAAGTTGCTCATTGAAGGTTCTTGGCACCAGGCTTTCTCAATTTTTCGGCATTCTCATTTGGAAGACTAAAGTTCTGTGGTGAACCAGGTGGCGGTCTTGATGGTGCGGGTGCTGTTGTTTGTTTTCAAAGGGGCGAGTCTGCGCACGTTTCTAGCCATCGTGTGAGGTTGAGGGTGGCGGTGTTGGGGTTGTTGGTGTTGGGAGGTGGAGCTTGTGCGAGGTTGGAGATCAGGTGTCCTTTGAAGATCTTGTTCCACGCAGTGGTGGTCAGTCCAGTGGAGTTCAGTGGTGTGAGTGAAATGTGATGTGGCTGCTGGAGGTGAGGATGGCGTCTAGCGTGTGTCAGGCTCAGTGGGTGGGTGAGGTGACCAGTTGCTTGAGGCCGAGGTTTGCAAGGTTGTCCAGCAGTGCCGTGGAGTTGCAGTCGTGGGTGCTTTCCAGGTGAAAGTTAAGGTCCCCAAGGAGTATGTAGTCTGTGGAGGCGAGGGCATGGGAGCTGATAGTGTCGGCGATGGTGTCACAGAATCGGGGGGTTGGGTCCTGGTCCTGATCCTGGTGGTCTGTAGATGAAGGTTCCTCTTAGGGTGGTGTTGGCGTTGATGTGTACCTGAATGTGTAGGTGTTCTGCGTCTAGGGTGTCGTTGATGTTGGTGGAAATTTTGATGGCGTTTCTGTGTATTATGGCGATAACTACTCCTGGTTTATTGGTGCGGTCTCTACGGGTGATTTTGTAACCTTCTGGGATGGCTATGGCGATGTCGGGTTCTGATGAGGAGTTCATCCATGTTTCAGTGAGGAAGGCGATGTCTGGAGAGTTTGTGGTTAGCAGGTCCCAAAGCTCGATGGCGTGCTTGTGGATGGAGCAGGTGTTAAGGAGGATGCAGTTGAGTTGATTGGGGGGTTTGGTGTTGTTGTGGTGCTTGTTGGTGTTGGTGTGAGTGCAGGAGAAATGGCATGAGTGGCATGTGAAAGGTCCGTGTGTGTGTTTGGGGTTGGCCTGGGCACAGGCGGGGTGCTGGCCGGGGGTTGAGAGCAAGGGGCTCTGTGGAGGAGTAGTGACACTTGGGGGGGGCTGGGGGAGCGTGGACCAGGGGAACGGGTGCTGGGCGCAGTTCAGGCGCAGACGGGCTTGCCTCTGGTGCCTCCGAAGGGGAGGTGGGAGGGAGGAGCAGCTGGGAGGTGAGAGGGGTTGTCCAATGGAGGCGTGAGGGGGCGGGGCCGCAGGGGACGCAGCGGCTGGGTCAGAGTAACCAGCGAGAGCCGGAAAAGATAACAGGCACAATTTTAGAGTGCAAAATACAAAGCAGAGCAGAAAATGGGCACCGTTTAAGGTAAGAACAGTGTGTAAAACAAAAAAACAAATACAAGAAATGAAAAACAAAATATAGAAACGAAATACACGGTATACTAGACATGCCAAACACAGGGCACCAGGGATGAGGCGCAGGTGGGTGCCTGCGGGTGGTGGAGAGCCTCAAACCTCTTTTGCCGCAACGGCGGGGGCAGGGACACGGAGGCAGGCTGATGGAGCCGAGTGTACTTCTGGCCCAAAGCAGGTCAGGGGGTCACACTAGGTGCCGCGCAGCGGCTGCTATTAAGAAGGGGAGGTGGGAGGGAGGAGCAGCTGGGAGGTAGTATTCAATGGGGGCGCGAGGGGGGCGGGCTGCAGGGGACGCAGCGACTGTGTCAGAGTAACCAGCGAGAGCCGGAAAAGATAACGGGAACGATTTTAGAGCACAAACTACAAAGCGGAGCAGAAAATGGGCACAGTTTAAGGTAAAAACAGTGTGTAAACCAAAAAAACAAATACAAGAAACGAAATACAAAATATAGAAACAAAATACACGGTATACTAGACACGCCTACCACTCGGCACCAGTGATGAGGCGCAGGCGGGTGCCTGCCGGTGGTGGAGAGCCTCGAACTTCTTTTGCAGCAACGGCGGGGGCACGGAGGCAGGCTGGTGGAGCCGAGTGTGCTCCTGTCCCAAAGCAGGTCAGGGGGTCACCCATAATCCTAACCAACCTCAGCAGGTACATGAGAGTTCTTGGAATGTTGGGAAGGCTCTAACCTTCTTATTTGACCAACTATTTGAGTGTGGCACTGTCCTCTCTTATGAGATCTTGGAGCAATGTTCCAAAATTTCTAATGTGTCATATACTTATAGCTTACACTTGGACAACTAAAATTCTCCAATTAATTTTGAAGCCAAAATGTGAGGCTCACAATGCCGCTTATTGGGAATACACTCCACATCTGTCAATAGAATACCATTATAACATGCTTTAATAGTCTACCAGAGAGCAGATAAATCACATGTCTCTGAAATAAAAATGTGAGGTTTGCAATACCACCAAAGTGGGCATATACTCTGCATCCAGCAAATAACATATCAACTATAGTAAACAATAACAACACCCCATTGTATATAATAGGTATCCTTAAAGTAAATATAATTGTAATATAGAGAGATTTTGATCAAGGCAGGGGACATGGAGGCATCACAGTGATAATGATTGAACCTAGCTCTCCAAGTGAGAGACCTTTCTCTCCTTCCTAGAAGAAACAAAATATGAGACAGGTATCCCCACTGAGCAGAGAAGACATAATGAAAGCCATTTCTATTCATAATAACTACATAAAAGATGGTAAAATCAAATGGATTCTAAATCCAGCAATCACAGCAATAGCATTATCATACCTCTTTCATTCTAAATGGACATGTAACTCTTCATCCAAGTTTAACTCATGGGGACTCTTGGTGTTCAGATCAATAATAACTTTGGTTTCCCGTTTTCTAAGTGTGGCCACTCGATCACCACCCCTAGTATCTAATCTCATGTGTTTTATTACCAAAAAATTCACGTTTTTTTCCAATCACTGAAATGATATGTGGCAAAATGACGGGCTACCGGATAATGCTTAGCGATGGCTCTGGTATGTTCAAGAATTATTTTACGTACTGCATGTATGGTACTTCTTACATATGTCAGGTCACAAGGACATTTAAGGGCATAAATAAAAAAATTAGTGCTGCAAGAAATTAACTGAGTTATGGATTTGCATTTATTAGTACGAGGTAACAGCAAATCTTTGTGGTTGGTAGAAAACTCACTGGTCTTGCATCTGCCACAAGTGTAAAATCCCTTGAGGATGTGTTCTGCCCTGCTGAGGGATTGAACTGCTTTGTGGACCTCTGTCTTAACTAGCAAATCAAGTAATGACTTAGGACTTTTACTAATTGTATCCCTAATGAGTGGATCACATTTGAGGGGATCCCAATTCCTGGCTAAGAAACCACGTACACAACCAGACCTTGTTAAAGGCAGCGTCAACCTACTATTGTCTCTTGTGTTGTTTTCCATAGCCCTATTGTTTGTCCCAAACAGGATTTAATTTCTAGACCATGTCTTAACTTTATTTATGGTCTTATTGAGGACCAATTCTGGGTAACCCCACTCTAGTGTTGAATCATAATCTTCTGCTCAACCTGAAAAGTTCCACTCACTACAGCTCCTTTTGGCTACAGTTCCTTTTGAAGTCCACAAGCCAAGATGGTGACAACCAACTATGCTTTATGACGGTCTGTGTTAGTCCTTTGTTGATTTTCCCTTCTTGATTGCACGAGCATTGTATGTATGTATCTTGGTATCACACTGCCCCATGCTTGGGCAAAGGCTGGTGGCCGAAATGCATAGCAGGGTCTTGAGAAATTAAACACCCATGATTTTCACTTCGAGTGCACGTTACGTTTTCTTAGAAGTTTTGACTCTTATATATTTATATATATATGTATATATATAATGGATGTTGATGAGCCTGTCCTCGCCTGTCCAATCAGTTTATGGTAGATGCTAAATGATTAGTGGCAACTAGAGCAGGGAAAGGAGAATGATTAAAGACTTATCTAAGCAGGAATGGCCATGTTTACTCATAGTCAACAAACAGATGGAGATTTGTGGTCTTGGCTGCCTCCTGTCTTAACTGAGTCAGCCATAGCTTCAAGTTCTAGGGTTCAGTAAGTAGGCAGAAATGTCTTGCAAAGGCTCCACTACTGCTCAAATAATAGAGTATACGGAAAAGTGATGGATGGGATGTTTTAATTCATCTCGGTCACTGGTAACTACTTGAGCTGCAGCCAAGTCCATTGTTAATTTGCACACCATGCCACCTCAGTTTAGACTTGACTGTTCCCATTGTAGCAGGAGATAATAATAGAAAGGATGGTCCTGGTTGCTATGCTCTCTCTCCCCCCCCCCCTCTCTTCATGATCAGCCTTTAACAAGGATTAAGCCACATAAATTGAGATCTGAATCCACAAACTGGAAATAGTGAGATTCACACACTTGTGGCCAGACAAATATTCTTCATAAGCTTGTTGATATACCACTAAGAGTAATATCTAAGGGACGCAGTGCAGACTTCTCCGGAGAGCGTTGCTCTGCCAAAACAGAAGCAAAATATTTTCCATAATTGTCTGAATAAAGGAAGGATGGGCTCTGGCATCAAGAGAAAGAAGCATTATAGAAGAGTTGCAATCCTTGCAGGATCAGAAACAAAGGTATTGACTGCCACCAAAGAACTAGCACCAGCATCTGCACCACAACTATCTGATGGAGCCAAAATGAGGAAATTCAAACATGATATAACACCACTGAAATAGAAGAGCATGCTTCTTCAGCTCATTACTGCCTTCACACTCTCACCCCGAAGGTGAGAGATGAACAGCTGCATCACATAATTCTCATGGTTGGAACACAAACTTATTGCAGGAGGTCCAAACTACTCACACAAGGTCACTATATCCTCCTGTGAAAGCCAGCAATTTTGGGATGTTGGGGAAATTCTGCTCAGTCTATCCACAATATATTTATCATGCCTTTATTTCAACAGCTGTGGGTAATAGTATCCCATGGCCCAACCAGAGAGGGAGCCTGCAAAAGCTGCCTAGACTCAGTAACCAAGAAGCATGGTAGATGGTATGGGAAGGTGGGTTGCAGGACCCACTTCCCGTGTTTGTGGGGGAGGGCGGTAGATTGTAGTTATTTTAAGATTTGTAAACCATAGGTTCAACTGTGTGCATCTTGGCAACGAATAACAGATATGTATTGGTTTCCAGCTGAATGGAACTTCTTTTATTCACCTTGGGAGTTGAAAGGCTGCGTCAGTCCAACAGGAATTGAGCCTATGACCATGAGGTCAGTCCTAGATCTCTACAGTGGGTGCATGAGCCTATTGAGATTTCAGACCCGTTTGAAGCTCTGCAAGTAGGTGTCTGTCTCAGGAGTTACACACTCATCTGATAGCGAGTAAGGAGTGGAACTGTGCAGAGAATGCAACTAGAATGCCTTGCTGCTCCTCTTCATCATTATCTGCATCATTCTATATCCACTTGATGTTTTTTTTGTTTTTTGCTTTTTTACATGAGCTCATTCATTCACCTACAAGGCTGCATAGCAATATCGAGCCTGAGGAATGTGGTGATAATGTAAAATAGGTAAGAGTTAGTACCTCTGACAATGGCGTCTTCAATAACCCGTAGCGCATTACAGCACAAAGACGAAGTCTCTGGAGAGACAAAAGTGCAAGACATTGCAAAGAACGTCTTGGCTGATTGAGAAAAGACAGACGTGGAGAGGAATCACAGTGGGTGAAAGAGCACGGCCCTTCCTCAGAGCAGCGAGAGGAAGATGGCGCTCACCCGGGCAGAGCATCTGCCGAGCACATATGGAGAGAGAAAGTTTAGCAGATTTCTTGCAACACTGCATTTTAGAAAACCACATCTCCATTCGACATTAACATGTAAATGGACGTGATCTTCTCACATTTATAGGAAACCCAAACAGTGTTACAAATTCAAACTATTTAATTGCTTGTTCCTAAATCAACTCATGAATAAGTGTCAGCGATCAAGAGATACTCGAAACTCTTTTTACATTAGTTGTTTTCTCCTCTGTATTTGTATTGCACGAACTTAGGGGCAGATTTATGGAAAGTGGTGCTGCACCGAGTGCAGCGCCACTTTCCCAGCACCACTTTCCCTGCGGCCCTTAGCACCCTCCTACCGCCACCATGTGTGTGCCATAATTAAAATATGGCACACCATGATGAAGGGTAGGGGGCAATAGCGTCATCTTTCATGACGCTATTGATGTACTCTGATGTATTAAATATTGGCGCTACTCCTTCAGAGAACATAGGGCCCCATTCTAAAGATTGGAAGGTCCCTTTTACCTCCTGCTGTAGATTCCCTTTCCGGCTCCCCTAAGAGGGGAACTCCCCCTTTGCATACATTATGCCTGGCGTAGGCATAATGTAGCACAAAGGGTTACAGGGTGGTGCAACGCATGCATTGCGCCACCCTGTAAATACAGCATGGGGACTTTGGCCTTGTTGGGCCACATTAACGTCAGAATAAATTACGTTAATGTGGCACAAGGTGGTGCTAGGGGCCTATAAATATGCCCCTTAACATCACTGTAGGGCCCTGATTTATGCTTTTTTTCCACCGCATTAACATCATTTTTTAAATAAGGCTAATGTGGCGCAAATAAAGTCTAACTCAGGGCCTAGGTGACAAACAAACAACACACTTGCGCTTGATAATCACATTTCGCATTTCAATTATGAAGCTTCATCCCATGAGCAGAGGTCGAATGGGGCGAATTTATGTCCCCCTAGCGCCTCCTTGCGCCACTTTAGCATCATTTTCTTTACGCTAATGTGGCCCAATGAGTCCAAAATCGCTGCACCAAATTTACAAAGTGGGGCAATGAATGCATTGCCTCACTTCATAACCATTTGTGCTACATTATGCCTGTGCCAGGCATTATGTATGCAAAGGGGGAGTTTCCCAGTTAGTGGGGCCAAAAAAATGCCACACTGAAATCTAAAATATTTCTCTGCGTGTTTTTTTTTGGCACATTTAACACCAGTTTATTATCGTTTTGTAGTAAAAAGTTTGCACCTGCTGCTGCTGGCGGGGGCAAAACTCCTCCGCCTTAGCAGGGGAGCCACGCCTGATTGTTCCTATTATTACTGTTATTGGATATTTGTGTAATGTACAAGGTGCCATTTGTGTGCCTCCAATCTCTTCTGGTCTCTGATCTTTTGAGCATCACATACATGCATCTGCTCATGCACCTGTATTCAGCGGGTACAACTAGTACTTCTTTAGATCTTCCTATCTCACTGGGCTCTCAACCAGCATGCAGTGCTGCTGGGGTACTGATTGGGTGGCATTATAGGTGTTTGACTGGTGAGGAACTGGATTTTGTGGTGGAGAGATCATAATGGTTCTGGCTTTGGTACAGTAATGTGGTTATGTAGCAGGGAAAAAGAGAGCTAGTGGGCTACAAAGTATATCACTCGTTCTGTACACTCCCTTCCCTATATCATTTATCAGTCTATCTGTTGTCTTACTGATACATGTCTAGTGACAACTTGTGCACAAATCAAGGTTGAAGGTGAACTGCATACTGTTACATGGATTGTTAAAGTTTAGTCAGATGAGGTGAAAACCTTCTGTCTGCCTTCTTCAGTTGTAGTAACTGGAAGGTTAGATTCAGACAACGTATTTTTTTAAGAATTCAGTTTTAAGATTTTCTCTAAATTGCAGGTAGTTACTGACATTGACCTCTGGGTATTAGTAACTTGAATTGTTGTTGTCGGAATGTAGTGTGGGCCCTGACTCTGTAACAATGCCGGTCTTTTTTCCATTAGACCTTATGGATAATACAGAGCTTCTTGAATTTGAGCTAGTGGTTTGTTTTCAAGACTGGTCTGGCATGGAGGAAGTGGTACAAGTTCAGGCACATCTTGGTAGCATATTTTTAAATTGTCTGAAGATTGCTAATCAACTTTTTTGTAAGCCTCTATGCATCATGTTTGTAGCTGCTCCCTTGACTTAGCATCTTTGTAGTTCAAACCAGTATGCAACCAGAAGAGGAAGGACAATTTTTGGTGAGCTACACGTTTCTCCCCTTCACAGCAACGTTGTTTTGGGTGGTGCTTTTTTTTTAAAGAAAGGGGCAAATCAAAGATAAGCCCAAAGTGTTTGACTTTCAAGGTGGTGGGTAGAGTATGTTCTAGACTTGCTAGCCAGTTAAATAAGGTAGAAGTGAAGTGATATCCTTACAGGGCTAGATTATTGCTCTCCAATGTTTGATCTGAGCTAGGCAGTAGTTGACAATTTAAAAACACTCTGAAATACTTCCAAAGAGGATATAGATTCAAGCCCCATTATTAAACATCTAGAAATTTATCTCATTAAATTAGCATCTCTGGCAAGTGAGGTGTTTACGAGTTAAGCATGATTGGCCACAGAATAGACCCTTCATAGAGACCTCATTGTAGACTGCTAGAGAAGGATTCTGAGGATCTCAGGTGTACCTGTTGAGTCAGCAAACTAAAGCAAACCTTATTATCAGGCAATTTTATACATAGTTTAAATTGTAAACTGTATGATAACCAAGTGGTCAGGAAAGTGCAAACAAATATTTGTTACATCACCAAAATAACTACAAACTTGCCAATATGACATAACAAGATGATGTCTTCATCACCGCTTTTTGCGGCTAGGTTCAACATGGCTTGTTCCTGCTTGTTCTCCAGCAGGAGTTTGGCTGCTGCTGCATCACAGGGCATGTGCATCATTGTCAGATATGCTGCTAACACTTGAGATGTCCTCACTATCTTGAGGGGCATCTCCGGGACCAACTTCTATCTTTGCGTTCTGTAGCACTTCAACTGCATATATGATCTGCCCTAGGCCCAAAGCATCATCACCACTAATGTGTCCCATTTCCACCTGCAGTGTAACTGTTCTCCTTGCCAGAGTGGAAGTAGCATTGGACAAATGACCTATGGAATGGGTTAAGCTGTCCATTCTAGCCACAACACTGCGCTCATGATGCCTTTGATTGGCATCGTCGGCCCCATGTGCTAGCACATCAGTACTCTGAAACATTTTCCCATCGGCCACAAGTTTGATCTGTGGTGTGACCGAGGGCTGCATTGATGGCAGCAGTGTAGCAGTCAAAGGGGGGAGACTTTGAAGGGCGGTTATGACAGTATGCGGGTGTAGAGGGCAGCAAAGCATACACATCCAGTGGCTTAATTGCATAATGTAAAACCAGATAACCTGTGGCATTTCCAATTTCCCCACTTTATGAAATTGTGTGATCCTAGACAATTGCTCTATTTCAATTTCTCCCCCTTTTCTTCATTATCGTTTGTAAGAGGACCTCACAATGTATGAAGTCAGGATGTGTACTGTACAAACCCTTCTCCTGTGCCCTGGTATAATCTGTTGTATTAAGATGAAATGGTTCTTGTTGTTAATGAAATACACTTTTTGAGGTTTTAAGAGACATTATTGTATCTTTACAGTTTTGCTGCAAGATATGTTTAAGAATGAAGGTGTTCCTTCAGTTAAGCAGTGCAGAGCCACTTAGTTGCTTCCTTTCTTTATCTTCAGTTAATGTTTAAATAAAGGACTACCTGTTTATTTAACAGTTTTTAATGTTAGTGCTGAGTCGAGTTAACAGCAGCTAGTAAAGGTCAGGAGGGCCGCATTCGGCCCCCGGGCTGTACTTTGAATATCACTGTGCTAGCATAACACATATGGCGGTGGTGAGGCTAACCACATTGGTGTTCATTGTTCCCAATTGTGCCCCTATGTTATCCAATCCAAATTATATACTTTGCTGCATGTTCTGCATCTTCCTGCTGATGATGTTCAACTGCTTGTTTTGCAGACATTGCATTTGGATCATGGACACCTCAAGACCATGAAACAACTGTGCATTGGCTTCAGCTTCTATAGCTTGATGTGCCTCACGGCGCCGACTGAGCCCACACCCTGGAACATGCTGGTATTGACTCACACGTGTGTTTTGCATGGGACTTATTTGCAGAGGGACTTCGTCATCCTCCACTGATGCAAGCCTGTGGTGACATGGAAGCCGTACTACATTGGGCTGGTGTTGTGCATGGGTGACTGACAATAGGAATGGGTTCCTCAGTTGCCATATTTGTGTCTTCCACTCCCTCCACCATGGGGTCATCACTGTGCACCTTAGAAAGATCTGTAAGGCAAATGAGATTCAGTTTACTCACTGATATCATGAATAATAAATTACTATCTTTTGGTAGTACTAGACCAATACATACGTACTTGTGATTCCTAAGCTGAACTTTTTGAACACTTTAAAGGTACTTTTTAAACAAACTTGGGGAAAAAACAGATGATGTATGCCACAGTTCTATGTGGACTTGGACATAGATGTTAGGCAAGAGATGTGACAAAATTGAATATTTCACAATAAGTTTGTGAGGCTCCGGATGCTGAGCTGTTAACGTTCGCAATCCCCACAACAGCCTCAGGCTCCAGAGTAGCCCCAACCATGGTCTCTAGTGCAGTGGGGGTGGTACAGTTGGGGGGCAGCTACTTCTTGACCGAGATTTCAGCAGTCGCATTGCCACCTTTTCCTTCATGTGCGAACATTGCTACCTTTTCCTTAGTATGCAAACTAAGGTCATACCTCCTTCTTCAGATCTCAGTCATGGTGCACTCCACCTCCACTTAGGCTGGGCTCCAGGCAGGTAATGTGAGGCACTTGGCACTTCCTGATTCAGAGGTGATCACCCATGACCAGTAAGTGTTTTTTCTTTATTTGTGGTCATGTTCACAATTTGTGACTCCAGTCGGAATTTTGGAAATTGCTAATAGGGATTTCTAAAACTGTGATGCTACTTTTTAGAGATTCGCTATTTGTGGCCTCACACTGTATGTACTTTAGGAATTCTGATTTCCTATTTGTGATTCGCAGAAAATTGAAATTAGAAAATTGCAGCTCTTTTGGTTCATTCATCTAGCCCATGGGGCCTTATTTAGAGTTTCACGTCCAGGGTACCTTGTCAAAATACAGGATATCCACTATGTTTTATTCCAGTGCACTGTCCATTAATCTCTAAATAAGGCCCATTGTGTGTATTTTATACTGAACCGTTGATGGGTTTGGAATTTAAAGTCCAATATGCCTTCCTAAATTCCACTGTAAAATGGTCAGTGTAAAATGTCTACTCATGCTTGTGGGTCAGAAGCAAACTCGAGGCACAGACATCTCATAGAAAAAAAAGTCACTGGGGCTACGCCAAACACGTACGAATCACAAATTGGAATGCTCTAACCCACTGTAATTTCCGGGGAACTATCCTGTCTGGTTTTAAAGGAAGCACCCTGCTTGATTATTAAATTAGTCTAATGAAAGGTAGCAAAACCTCCAATAAATTCAATTTATGATGTAATGAGTAAAAGTCAATTAAATCCGACAATTTCCTTCACTGTACAATAACATACATTAGAAATATAATCCACCATTTCATCAATAACAGTTATAGAAAATATAGTGTAAAATATGCACGTGCACGTACCTAGTTTTATCCTTTGAATTAAAATTACTGCTGTGATCAGGCACAGGAGAAAGACAAACTGCACAGCTGCATGATTTTTCAACTCTTTTAAAATTCCAATCAACTACGCTGTAAAGTGTACTTTGCAAGAAAGGTTAATGGGCCCATATATTTAAAGGCCTGCACTGTGCGAATACTGCCAACTTTTGAATGCATTTTTGTAGCATTTATTGATTTTGCTTATTTTTAGCTGCGGGCCCTTATTAAAAAGACTCCACCTCTTCTCTGAATCCTTTGAATGTTGTCTCCATCCTATTAACTCTCCTTAATTGTTAGGACAATTTAAGAGTTTATGAAGTAGGGCGCACTAGCTATTAAAATAAAAACGAGTTAGACCCACAATGTAGCGTGAGTTCACAACAGGGCAATGGCAAGCACAGGGCACGAGGTCATCTTTCATGGCCAAGCTTATAGCTGTAGAATAAAAGGCTAATTAAAAGAGGGGGCAAAAAAGAGTCAGTAATACGGTTACCATGTGAATCCTTGTCACGAAAACACAATATACTAATCAGACTTTTCATTCTTCAAATAAAATGACCTGAAACAACATTCCAATTGATTCAGTAGAGATCAACCAAGATGCAACTCTTAGAATGCATTACGTTGTTAAATAAAAGCTCACTTTTGAAACATTGTGTCTCTGTGACATAGGGTCAGCAGGTAGCATCTGTTTTTAGAGACCACTAGAAAGAAGAAATAATAATAATGATGATTTTTTTAATACAGTTTCATCGCTTACTACTGCAGTTTCTAAGCACTACCTTTAGAGATGTATCCAATAGAATTATACCCAGTTAACAAATAACAGAAGGCTGAGTCTGCTTTGCTGGCTTTCGAACGCATGACTTGCAGATCGCTTGATATTTCAGCAGTACTCATTCAACTCACTGAGCCATCCTGAGTAGATTTTTTCATTATGCCCTCTTATCCTGATTGGGTTTGTAGTAGGCTGGAAATGTCACAGCAATGTAGTCGACCAAAGCAAATCATGGCCGAGTCAAGTAAAGATTTACAACATGCACATAGTTTCATACATTAACTAATGAGAGGAACAGATATATATTTTTACCAGATCCCTTTGTGGACCAGGAGGGTACGAAATGCTACAATAAACAGCATAACCTTATCTTATGACAATTCTTTGTTACCTTGTCTCCCTCATTAGCACAGCAATGAGATCAGCAATCCTGTAACAGGGAAATACAAAGTAACATTTTATTAGCTTGCAAAAACTGGAATTTTCCTCAGTGGGACATTCAATATTCTGACACCCAGCATTATTGACTATGCACCAAACAACCATCTATCCTTGTACACCCGTTAGGCTCTACAGGGAGTGCAGAATTATTAGGCAAGTTGTATTTTTGAGGATTAATTTTATTATTGAACAACCACCATGTTCTCAATGAACCCAAAAAACTCATTAATATCAAAGCTGAATATTTTTGGAAGTAGTTTTTAGTTTGTTTTTAGTTTTAGCTATGTTAGGGGGATATCTGTGTGTGCAGGTGACTATCACTGTGCATAATTATTAGGCAACTTAACAAAAAAATATATATACCCATTTCAATTATTTATTATTACCAGTGAAACCAATATAACATCTCAACATTCACAAATATACATTTCTGACATTCAAAAACAAAACAAAAACAAATCAGTGACCAATATAGCCACCTTTCTTTGCAAGGACACTCAAAAGCCTGCCATCCACGGATTCTGTCAGTGTTTTGATCTGTTCACCATCAACATTGCGTGCAGCAGCAACCACAGCCTCCCAGGCACTGTTCAGAGAGGTGTACTGTTTTCCCTCCTTGTAAATCTCACATTTGATGATGGACCACAGGTTCTCAATGGGGTTCAGATCAGGTGAACAAGGAGGCCATGTCATTAGATTTCCTTCTTTTATACCCTTTCTTGCCAGCCACGCTGTGGAGTACTTGGACGCGTGTGATGGAGCATTGTCCTGCATGAAAATCATGTTTTTCTTGAAGGATGCAGACTTCTTCCTGTACCACTGTTTGAAGAAGGTGTCTTCCAGGAACTGGCAGTAGGACTGGGAGTTGAGCTTGACTCCATCCTCAACCCGAAAAGGCCCCACAAGCTCATCTTTGATGATACCAGCCCACACCAGTACTCCACCTCCACCTTGCTGGCGTCTGAGTCGGACTGGAGCTCTCTGCCCTTTACCAATCCAGCCACGGGCCCATCCATCTGGCCCATCAAGACTCACTCTCATTTCATCAGTCCATAAAACCTTAGAAAAATCAGTCTTGAGATATTTCTTGGCCCAGTCTTGACGTTTCAGCTTGTGTGTCTTGTTCAGTGGTGGTCGTCTTTCAGCCTTTCTTACCTTGGCCATGTCTCTGAGTATTGCACACCTTGTGCTTTTGGGCACTCCAGTGATGTTGCAGCTCTGAAATATGGCCAAACTGGTGGCAAGTGGCATCGTGGCAGCTGCACGCTTGACTTTTCTCAGTTCATGGGCAGTTATTTTGCGCCTTGGTTTTTCCACACGCTTCTTGCGACCCTGTTGACTATTTTGAATGAAACGCTTGATTGTTCGATGATCACGCTTCAGAAGCTTTGCAATTTTAAGAGTGCTGCATCCCTCTGCAAGATATCTCACTATTTTTGACTTTTCTGAGCCTGTCAAGTCCTTCTTTTGACCCATTTTGCCAAAGGAAAGGAAGTTGCCTAATAATTATGCACACCTGATATAGGGTGTTGATGTCATTAGACCACACCCCTTCTCATTACAGAGATGCACATCACCTAATATGCTTAATTGGTAGTAGGCTTTCGAGCCTATACAGCTTGGAGTAAGACAACATGCATAAAGAGGATGATGTGGTCAAAATACTCATTTGCCTAATAATTCTGCACTCCCTGTATTCCAGATGCTTTTTTGCCTTAATGCTATATGCCCCCTTGCTTTTTGCTTTGCAGTACTTCTGGTCATCACATCAAATGGCCCACACACTGCTTGGCTTCGAACAAGCAGACAACCAGGTTTAGAACTGGGGAGCCTTCCAGACAACACAGTCAGAATGAGGAACTCTGGCGCATGCCAGGAGGATGTTCTATATTATATTTTACAAGGTGAGAGGGCAATGAAGTCACTGGGACCATTGCTAGTCAAATACCAAGAATGTTTAGTTCAATATCATGTCATGCGTCTTCTGCACCATTGAAAAATAGTACTGTTGCATGTAGTCAGATTCTTAGGTTGTTTTCTGGAACAGTCCAGAGGACGAGTTTAGTTCCACTTCTAACATTCTCAGGAGGCTATACAGTGCTTCCATGTCTTAACCTATGATCCTGTGTTTTTCACCTCAGTCAATTTCACTACATTTTTTCCATAGCATCTCAGCAATGAGAGAAGACATGCCTTCTTTTTCTACCCAGGCACAAATAAGGAGAGATAACACGCTCAAACAAGAAATGGTGTGCCATGGCTAAAGTCAACACATTTTCTCTGCACTGAAAAAACAGACCACTGTCACAACAAGAAAAAGGAAGAGGGAGAGTGAGGAGGCAGTCTGTATGCTTGGGGGCGAACTCTCCTTTTTAAAGTTGAAAGAGTAGGGCTTTACCAGCTCTAAACCACTGGTTAAGATTGCACATACCCTGCCCCAAAGTCCTACGGTAGGACTAGGAAAGGACCTGTGCACCTTTCACAGTGACAAAACAAAACACAGGTCCTGCATGAAGACTACCCTTGTATGGTCGGGCTAAGCAGCTGCATTCACCACTAACTATTCTCTGGTTTCTCAAACTTATTTCCACTCTAACCTTTATTACGGTGTCCAAACTTTTAAACAAGTCCAACAAATCTTTCCTGGCTACTGAGACACACCTGATTTGTGCCATCACTGCTCATGGCCAATCCTTGGGTACTGGTTTTGTCCTGAGTAAATGCCCCTTAGAATGCGACAATGCAGAAGTAAAGGTTTGCAATTACATTCTTCAACTGATAGGACTGAGGTTTTGCTTACTAGTACTGCACTGCTATCATGTGCTACATCTTTTCAAAGGAGCTGGTGAAGCTGACATTTTGGAACCAAAAAGGAAGATAATCTTGAAGAACCTGGTCAATGACAAATCATGGAAAGAAAATGCATAAACACTGAGAACAAATTTTAGATACGAGAGGTGGGGACATATTTTAAGAACTAGAGAACAATTTAGAAGCAACTCATTTAAAGCTCCCTCAGTCCTTGTATTTGCCTATTTAAGGCATGTTCAAATGAATATATCCTCTACATTATCTTCTTGACACGTTGAAGTACCACGTTGATCCACACTACTTCGAGCATCACTAAGAGCCACGCTCATGACATTATGCCTCCCACCAAGCCTACCTTTCACTCACTCGCTTTTCCATCCACTCGCTTTGGAAAATGAATGTACAAGGTACACATCTGATGGACTGCCATAATTCCAACAATGCACGAATATTCCAGTTTACAAGCAATCAGGTAAGGAAAGAGTGCTGCAACATCACACTAGTGTTAGAGACACAATACACATATGTCAATTCGCCTAACATAAGATAAGAACACAACATAACAGCCTTCTTCTCTGGCCATACAGGTTAGTATTCAGCAAGACTTCTGATTGTCAAGCGGCTACTTGCAGTTGCCATGTCAAGCAAAACAGCTTAAAATACATTTTTATAAAGTGGATTCTTTGATAGCGTCTAAGTGACTTGTGTACTTATTGATCCAATTGACACTGGGAAACATAAGCACTTGCTTGAATCTCATCAGTTATAAAGTTAGGGGCAGATGAAATGTATTCTCTTAGTAATGTGTACAAATATTTCAATCCATTTGGCACATTGTTCTACTATATCCTGTAATTTCCAAGCAATTTCTAGGCAATTGCACAGTAATTGCCTAGTAATTGCAGGCAATTAAAATAAAGTGATACCAAACCTCATCCCAGTGTAAGGCACTTGACATAGAGCATTTCTTGTTTTCATCTCTTGAATGGATGCAAAAGTCATTGTGACTTCGCATAAATAGGCCACACTTTGAAATAGATGAATAATATTTGCTGAAATGATTAAAAACCTAAGAGCAGTTCTGCAGGTATAGGGTAAATCTTGATGATTGAGAAAATGACTATTCTTTGCACAGGCAATAGGCATTTAGTTGATTTGAAATTTATGCAAAACTATTCCAGGCAATTTCAAGTTACTGTGGAATGTACTTTTTAGAGCAATAACAATTACCAGGAAAAACTGATGGGTGTGAACCTACAAATCTGTAGTCATGTGTGCTGAATATGCTTGCTTTGCTATCAAGTAAACAAAATAATACCCTATAAATCCCTTCACAGCACAGGTTCAGTGCATTCGCTTTCACTTTCCAGATTTAGATACATTCAAAGTTTCTCACCCAATTGCACGAATAGTAGTCATTAATAAAATAATGATAAAAAGTGTGAGGTATGTATTCCTTCAGTATACAGTCATTTATAGTGGTAAACCTAGAAACAAAATTCGTATTACAATATAAAGAAAATATAGTGGCAGCCGGCTCCATGATGGTGCCTTGAAAAATTTGTTTGGGGAATTTAAGAGTAGGGCTATAAAAGGCGCATTGCATAGAGTTCTCTAATTGTGATAATGTGCACATAATTGATATTCAGCACCAAATTACATATTGTAAGTGTGTGATATTTTTTCTCTGCTTATAATTATACATTCATATTTTTCGCATCACCAATTTAGGTATAGTAAGAAGAATGAAATAGCATTCATTGTGAATTGTTAGACTGTTACTGTATAAAAAACACACTACTTTCAACTAAATCGGTTACCTGGTTTTCTTCAATGGGACTGGACACAGATTCATCCTGACAGTGGCCGTAGAACATATTGAAATTATTTCAACAATTTTCGAAAGAATTGTTAGTAGCAATGCCAGTCTCTCTTATGAAAAGTAGATTCTTCCTGATGATGGCTAGCATTTTCTGTATTCGGAGGCCACTATATTCTTTCATATATTTAGGCTGAGCCGTCAACAGGACCTTTATATTGCACACTCTTTCTGCAGTCAGATTCTAAATGCCACTGGCAATCACTGATGAAACAACAAAGTCCATTGTCCATTTTTATTACGTACAAAACGTGTTGTCAGTGAGTAGCGGGCGATTGAGTAAGTTACTTTGCAAGTTTTGTGTTTGTGGTTCTCTTCTTTTTTTTTGCTAGGAACTTCTCATTGTGATTTGCCCCCTGTGGTAAAGTTTGATGAATGGTGATGCAATAGCTCTCTGAATTCGTCAATGTTAACAAGGTGGACTCACATAGAATCTAATTTAAGATCATACCAAATAGTCATAGAAAAACAGGTCTTTGCTAGTTTCCAAGCCTTGTCCTGTGTGGCGTGTTTCATGTACCTGTCTTTTAGCTAATGGCAAGCTGCATTATGGGGTACTTTTAACTATGTACCCAAAAATTCCAATATGTAAGATCAAAAAAACAGGACTGGCTGAAGGTGTTGCACATCTTATGGGCTACTTGGTATACAATAGACTATGTGATGGAACTCTGTGGCACATGACAGGAAAGTGATCCAAAGGAGGTGCTGCAACTGTTTGTCACTATAACGAACACGAAAATATTAAGATAAAAATATTGCATCCTCTACATTGCTTACCACTTCATCATGAGCTAAGTATATTTAATGTTAACTCCAGATCTGCTTACCGAGAAATGCCTTGCAATATTTAGGTCGATGTAGAAGATGCAGTTTTGTTCTATGCGATTTATTGCAGTCTAGACAGTGAGCCTGCACTGGTGCAGCAGGCACTGCCAGAGACATTTTTGGAAAGAAAAATAGATTTTTTATGTGTGCATGTGTATGCCTGGTGCTCTGTGCTTTTGTATTCTATTGCATGAACATCCCATAGAATGTGTGTCCGGGTTGCTAGGGGCGTGTCTCAATTTGCAAGAAAAGTGCTTGCCTCCAATTCTTTGTGATAATTTCTCTCAGATGGTTTTGTGCTGTTCACCATTATTTAGTTTTATTTCGGGACAATAACATAATTGCAAAAAATGATAATGTAATAGTTGCCAGGAAATTAGATAGCTCATGGATGACTGCAGGAAGAAGTATGTTTTCAAAGCACGTGGCACAGTCTGTGGCGTGCCATACTTTTCCACTTTTTTACACGTACAGTTTTCAAACTCAAAGGTTCTGCATTCAAATTAGAAATGCAATTCCCGCACCCCATTGTCTGGACGATGGTTTAAATTGTTTCCTTCCTATTGTTTCATCTGATTCTGAGAGTGAATATGTTTGTGTTTCAGTTGGTTTACTTGGACAATAGAGCATAGTTTTTATAGGGCAAAGCCTTTTGCAACCAACTTTGAAGCTTTAGGATCAATTTTGTAAAGTAAAGGAGATGCCTGGAGAGGTCGGCCATAAAAAAGTGCTTTGGAACTCGCAAGTTCACTCTGCCGATATCTGGAGGCATGTCTGTCCTATTTAGAATGATATGGATGGTATCAGGTTTTGCAAATGTTACCTGACGAGTTCTGATGACAGTCTACCTCACTCCCCAGAGTGTGACTCCATTCGTACGCAGCAGAATGTAAGGAACAAAGCCAAACACTGAAGGGAAAGAGAAATGAAAGCTACATACACACACACATATATATATATGTATATATATATATTCACTTAAAAAAACAAAGGTTACAGGGACGTTATAGTTAGGCTCACTTTTTAAATGTACCAAACCATATAAATTCGCCTGTTATAGTTAGTTATCTCAAGTAACTATAACTTGTGCCCTAAGGTAACTATAACCCACGCCCCTGCCATGCACAGTTATCTGATTCATAATTTAGCTACAGATGTTACAGTGCATTTATCAATGATGTTATTGAAGATGTCATGAGTGCTATAATTTGTGGGGTAATTAGCAGTGCCTGGCGAGGGCGAGAGCGTGCCCCCGCAGTGGAATAGACATGTGCCCCGGGGAGATGGCGGTCCCCGGGGATGCAAAGGGTCCAGAAGGCTGCCATGCATTGAAAATATAAATGTCCCCGGGACCTGGCCCACCCTTAAATTTTCAGCAAATCCGCCATGACTTCGGCTGAAAATGTTCACTCTGAGAGCCCCGCACCGAAGCTAAGGGCTCAGGGTGACTCTACCCAGGCCTCTTTTCCTATTTTTTTATTTTTTTTCTGGGGCTTGACTGATGCCAAGTCCCAACATGGCTGCCTACACTTCCTTGTTGAAGTGTTGGCAGCCAATCAGATTTCAGCACGAGATCGGGAGGGTTCACAAAGCCTTCACGTCCCTATATATAAAAATTTGGATTTTCTTAAATTTCTCTAAAACCACTGAATGGATTTACACCAAATAACAAAAAAGTCGCTTTCTAGACCAAGAGCTCCTTTTTTGCCAAATTTGGTGTAATTCCATACAGTGATTTGTGCTCTATCGCTGTTCAAAATCTCTATGAAAAGTGAATGGGGAAAAGCATTTTAGGACACCTCCCTTTTTCTCAATCCCCACTTGACAGACCACCCTGCAACTTTCCAGACACTTGCTGAAGTGAGCGTTGTATTCTCTTAGAAAATTTCATGAACATTCATCATACAGCGCCAAAGTTATTAACAAAACAAAAAAGCTTTCTCAATAGAAACTAGATCCTAACTATAACTACATAGTAGCAACTGCCACCAGGTAATATATATCTATATATATATTTCTTTAGTTTCCCTTTTCCTATAGTGTCTGGCTTTGTTCACTTCTTCGCTACATTCTGCTCTGTACAAAAGGAGTCACACTCTGGGGACTGAGGTGGACTGTCATCGGAGCTCATTAGGTGACATTGAAGATCGAATAACAGGCAAAGAGGTCAGAATACCGTGGAACTCTAAAAGAAAAAAAAACAAAGGTGGGGGAAAGGAAGAGGTGAACAAACTACTGAAAAGCAGAGAACCAATACAAAACAGTAAAATTGCCAGGCAGTTTCCATCAAAACTTCACATTGTTTAAATACTCCTGCTGCCTGTCATGATTGAGAAAACATGCCCTTGACTCATACCTGCTTGCTACTTACAGCACCCTACATGCCACAGGTCAGACTACCACAAACTTAAAGGAACATGCCTTACAGGCGTTTCTCGCAGCCACCCTCAAACCCCAGATAACTTGCTGAATCCTGGCTTATACCCCCCTTAACAAAATCTCCCCCTTCTTGGTGCTGGTTTCTCTGTGAATCTCTTATGGAAAGTGTCACAGTGTCCTTTCCTCGGGATCTGCACATTGCTGAACAAAAGGACCACCTTCCGGCGTCACCAACTCAGAAAGCTATTAGAGCACAGAGTTATGGTGAAGCCAGTCAGGGGGAAGGGAATTAGGGTAGAGAACAGCAGGGAGAGAGATCTGAAAAGAAAAGGTTAGAACAAATATGCACTTACTCATTCATAGAAATATAACTCATCAATAGACTCTTGACTAAATGCGTCTCCAATATCAGATGGAGACCCCTTTTGAAATGAGGGCAAAGCCCCTTCTTTGAGTCATGGAACAAGAATAAACTACGACCTCAGAACCAAGAGATGGCGAAAGCTTTGGACTATGATCATCATGGAACAAGAATAAACTACGACCTCAGAACCAAGAGATGGCAAGAGCTTTGGACTATGATCATACTCAGAATATCAATCCTGTAACATCTATGCATTCATAACATAAACCTTTGATCATGACCTAGAAAATCTCAAAGAATTAAATAAGCTTTTCACATATTATACTTTCCCAAAAAACAATGAAAACTATGATTTGCTTACCTCCAAAAATACTTTCACATTCACAACTATAAAGGCCGATAAGTTTTTACTCATTGAACTTGAAGCGCTTTACTTATAATACCAGGTCTTGTCTTGCCTGAAGCGCTACGCTCGTTATGCTAAGGGGGTGCTTTACTCATGTGGCCTGAATCACTTTGATTGTTGTGGCAAGAGCCTTTTACTCCTGTGGATTGAAGCGCTTTGATTGCCATGCCAAGAGCGCTTTTCATCTGTGGACTGAAGTGCTTGAATTGCCGTGCCAAGAGTGCTTTACAACTGTGGACTGAAGCACTTGAATTGCCGTGCCAAGAGCGCTTTACATCTGTGAACTGAAGCGCTTGAATTGCCGTGCCAAGAGTGCTTTACAGCTGTGGACTGAAGCACTTGAATTGCCGTGCCAAGAGCGCTTTACACCTGTGGACTGAAGCACTTGATTTGCCATGCCAAGAGCGCTTTTCATCTGTGAACTGAAGTGCTTGAATTGTCGTGCAAAGAGCGCTTTACACCTGTGCTCTGAAACGCTTTTGCTCGTCGCGCCAAGGCGGCTGTACTCTGAAAACTGAAAACGCTTTGCTCGTTGTGCTAAGGGGCGCTTTACTTCTGGAAGTAATGACTTCCTCCAAAATTGGATTCATCAAGGCCTTACCACTACGAATACGACCTACTCGTTTTTGAATTCACCATGGAAACAAGGTTACTTCGATTGGATGTCACTCTGCCATGCAGGAACTCTGCTCTTCTTCAGAGAACTCCCCACGAGGTCTGACTGCATCGAAGTCTTCAAAATAGTGTGCAACGTGCTTGGGCGTGGCTGGGCTTTTTAGGCCTGCCACACCCCAAGATGGCTGCTGCCTCAAAAAACATAGGAATTGTAGTCCCTTCATGGAATAGCACTGATAAGTGCATTTTGTCCACCAATGTCCTGAACCTGCAGCTCTATGAGCTATGCCACAGGGCAGACAACGCTGATGGCCACCTTTGGAACAAGAGGGGATGACAAGTGGTGCCCATAAAGCGCCACAGAGCCACGCAGCGGAGTTTCGGGTGGGACCTGGACCATGCATGGCCTTATTCCTAACAGAAAGATGCCATTAATCTGGGGTTGTGGATAAAAGTTGCTAGTTCCCATGAACTATCTGCAGGCCCATACCTTTTCTATGCTATCAGGTGCTATCAGGTACTGTAACTGGCCTTTCACATCCCTTGAGTCTACTATAGACTCCACCTCAAATTCTTCATGCTATCATGACAGTTGGAGAAGGGGATGTTGTTTTGGATACTGCTGGTTTCACCCTGGAGATGTGAAATGCAGGATGGGACCACTGCCAGCTCTGCATTTACAAAGGTGAAGGGGTCCCTTTGGGACCCCTACCTGTTTGCAAATGGATTACCACCTATTTGAACTAGGTGGTAAAATGCAAATGTTTTACGACTGCATGTCAGTCACAAAACATTCCTGCCTACCGCTGCAATTCAGTATTAGGAAGGGATGCCCTTGACCCGCCACTTCCTAATACTGAATAAGTATGTAGTCACAAGCCCCAATTTGCGATTTGGTAACAAGTTACCGAATCGCAAATTGGTATTCATACATACCAAAATGCATTTTTGCAGTCGCAAACGGCCCAATCAGGCAGTTTGCAACTGCAAAAATGCATGATACATCTGGCCCTTTGTCTTGAATCCATTCATCCAGATTGAATTTCTTAAACTCAAGCTTAAATGAGTGTAAAAGCTCATCTAACTAAGTGACATTGGTTGTTTGGGCGGCCAAGATATAAGGTGCTTCAGTTGTTATATTTTAGGTTCTATCTCTCCTGATAGAGCATCAGCTCTGCTATGCTTCTTTCCATATATATAGGTTGTTGGTACTGGACTGGGGGGACAAATAACATCAAGCGAGCATGTAGGGCATCAGAACACTTCATTGATTAAACAAAAGGTTTTAAGATCTGTCTAAAGAGATATGTGATATGTTGTTCCTTCTAAATGATGATGCTAATGGGCAAAAGATTCTTTAGTTGCTATAAATTTGTTATCGTAAATCATGTCAGTCTGCTCAGTAGATGTTAATATCTAAGAAAACAAAGCAAATTGATGGACAGCTTCAGTGATGGGATCGCTCGAAACCAGAATTGTCCCAAAGCATCATACTAAGGTTTCTGTCTCAGTGATGAACTGCAGATTATGATTTGCATGCTTCAGACTAGTAGCTGTTGTGAAAACCTTTCAACAGATCAAAGCGCTTTGCAATTGTGATCTGCAGTGTAGGGCAGAACCTTTCTGTGTTAAACACTCAGTAAGTGCAAGAATACTAGAAAAGATTTCGAAAACTGTTTGTAATAATCAGCGAAGCCCAAAAATCTTTGTATCTCCTTCCTGTGTAAGGAACCAGCCACTCAGCCACAACTGAGGCCTTTCCAGGGACCATGCTGAGACCCTGATAAGGCAAGATAATCCTTGAAAAAAAATACTAGTTTATCTAATTTAGCATATAAAGAATGCTCATGTCCTCTGCACAAAAACTTCTCTCACATATTGTCTATGTGGTTGGAGGGAGTCACCAACCAATTCGAAGAAGGGAGAGGTGGATCACAGTTTGCAAATGCCCACAAAATACAAAACTGTATTATGTCGGGCCATATACTATACTTAAAACTGCAACCTCTGTTTACAATATACAACATTGTAAATGTATAAAAACATGCAGAGTATTTATTTTCCTGATAGCCTTCAGATAAATTACATTGTGTGTTTTTAGATATAGAAATGGCTTCAAGCACTATGTAGCCATGAGCACCTTTCCTCAGAACAACATTTATAACAACTAACGTAAAACTGCAAAAGCATTTGGAGTTGAAAGTAGGTTCTGCAACCTATGACCAGGATATAGTACCCCTTCCAGACATTATGCCCCAAGCTGATGGAAGATAGGCTGATCCTGACTCTCTAAATGTGCGAAAAAAGAAAGGATCATCTATCAGCATGCACTACTGGAGTTGCAACTAGCCCAGTGCAAGGACACGCTTGTGAGATGAGGCTGAGAATAGTGTAAATGTCACCAATGAGGCCACCCACATGCCACAGTGTCAAAGCTCACGCCGGTCTAAAAACATTAAGCAGAATCCCAATAAGGTTGAAAGGATACAGGTGATGTCCCACAATCTTTCAACATTGAAATGCACATGCAACAATACACTAACAAGCTCATGCGAAGGAGTGAGCTGCGAGCTGGGGTAAACAAACTGAAGCGAAGCCTTTAGTAGTTTAAAGAAAAAAGTGCTGAAGTGAAACTGGAAACACTGCAGATCCAGCATCTGGTGCCATCTAGCTGCATCAGACATGTTAGATAACTTGCATTAATTAACGATGGTCAGATTTGTTTTTAAATCTATAATTAAATGTTTGCCACGGGAACGTCTTCAAAAAGCACAAGGCCTTGCCTTATGATGAGCCTGGCTGTGGGTGAATCAGGTGGAGGAGGAGCGGCAATGTTTGGGCTAAAAATCAGTAAATCAGCCAGGAACTGACCAGTGAGCACAAAAGAGGGCCTCTATTCCCTCACTGTACTCACCAGCAGCAGCGAGGATGCGAGGTGGGATGGGACAGCAGGCGTCATCAGAACATGTCCATGTGGGAGCAAAGCTCTTTGGGTACCCATGTCCATGTGTGACAAATCCTGTTGTCTGTGAGCAACAAATGGATCTCGAAGACTTGGAATCACTAGCCAGGCAGTGAAGGTCTCAAACAGGGGCAGCTTATCCTCCCTAACTCTTCGCTCCCACCCAATAATATTACCTCAATTTTTACTGAACTCCCCGTATGAAAGGCAACACCTCAGAAACAGGTAAGACGCAGATGAACAGTGGGGGTTGGATAACGTGGGTTGGCAAAGCGTGAAAACAGAGTCCTGAAGTTTTCTAGGGCAATGTGTAAAGTAGACACTGTAGTCCAGGTGTTTGTTTTCCATTCTTGGAATTGTAGGCCTGATTTTATTAGGAGTTAAGCATGACTACAAACCACAGAAAGCAAAGCAAAAATCTGGAATAGATGAGCTACTTATGTATGGGTGGACCTGAGAAACATGAGAGCTTTGTTAAAATGGTGAGGACTATAGAACTGTTGGTGTGTGTACTGGAAGAAGTATGATCAGGGGTCACTATGGGCCTTGTAGGCTGAAGGTCTGTTGCCAGGAAGGGTCACCATGTCCAGTCACCTCCTATGAGGGAGTCCTGGGGTCTGCTGCCACTGTGTGAATAGAACCTTCCTTTAATGTGTGCCTAAAGCCATTCACCAAGAGAAACCTTGGTCCTGCAGCTGCCCCAAAGAGCCTCTGTGCTTATGCCCACAGAGAGCCCAATGGGAGAGTCGCAAGGGGCCTTTTATTACCAGCAAGAGCATCTGTATCCGAGGGACCCACAAAAGATTGGCCTGGGGCTTACTGCTAAGTGTAGTTAGATTTTACCTGTACTGAAACCATAAAATAATTACCATTTAGCTTTAGGCCCATATTTATGAAAAATGGCACACAACTGTGCTAACACAGCTGTGCGTCATTTTGTGTAACGCACGCTAACGCCATTCCCTAACGCCATGCATGCACCATATTTATAAAATAACGCACAATGGCGTTAAGGATTGGCTAACGTCTTAAAAAAAGACGCTAGGAGGTAAGGGATGGCATTAGGGGAAATGGCACTAGTGGGTCAAAAATGACGGTAGGCTGATTAGTAGAAAAATATCTACCGCTAGTCAGCCTAGCGTCATTTTTTGACACACAAGCAGCCAAATAATGATTCCTGTCTAAGTATAAACAGGTTTCATTACCACTACCCCAATGCCCACCACAGGGAACCAGTGTCCCCTGGGCAAACCCTACATACTCAGTACGAGGCAGGGGGCCCAATGAAAGGGACTCCCAATGGCACACCATACACTTACCTGAAACTTACCTGGAATGGGCTGCCTCCTCCTGTAGTGTCCCTGTGGTGTGGGTGGTGGTGAAGCTGAGCTGGGGGTTGGGGTGGGCATCTTTGTGCCCATTCCAGGGTTTTTTCCCATGGAAATGGGCCTATCTGCACATTAACGCCTGGTCTCACCAAGCGTTATTTAGGTCCACCTCCCGGTTGCGCGTAGTTTCAGCATCGGGTGTTAAATATGGCGCTGGGGGGTGTTTTTAGGAAGGAAAGCCTACCTTGCATCTCACTAACGCAAGGTGGGTTGGCACTTCCTAAAAACAGCGCTAACTTCAAAATTTTGATGCTAGACAGGTCTAGCGCCAAAATATAAATATGGAGTTAAGGTAGCGGCGCTTCAGCGTCAAAATAAATGGCACTAAGGCGACGCTAACCTTTCTTAAATATGGGCCGTAGTGTTTAAAAACTGTGCACTGTTCTGAAATGCACGCCTCGCAGCTGGACTGCACATGCATTTTTTTCTGATGAGGAGAAGTGCTGGCAAGGTTTAAATTGGCTAGATAGACAAAGATCCCTCTTTCATGTAATGACATTTATTTCTCACAATGATATATCGGTCAGAATTTAAATAGAACTTTTATCCAGGTCCCCTAGCATGCAATTGATGTCAAAATCAGAACAAAGTTTGAATTATGCAATTTTCTGTATACTAATTAATACATTGGAAACATTGAAAATCCTACTTCTACTTCCATAGAGCCAGCACGTATGAAATTACTGTTTTGAATGGCTCGTGCAGATATTTATTTAAGTTCTGTGTTCTCACTTTACATTTTTTGTTCTTGAAGTTTCTATATGTTCTCATAAATACAGGAATACACGTAAAATGAAGAAAACATATTCACTAAACTGTTTGCTCAGTGTATACCTTATCAAACAATGTATATATAGGTCAGGGTTCTTCAACCTTTTCTGTATTGCGAGCTACCTCTGCTTAAGGGAAGTCCTCCTGAACTACTAGCATATTTTATCACTGTAAAAGATGACCACATGTGTTAATGTTACACTATGACCAGGTAAGCAGGATAATGGGTAGTGACCAAAGAAGCACTCCTGGCAAGGTTACCTGACAAAAATGCCAGGAAAAGGCCTATAATTATTGAATGTCTCCATCTGACTAGTAAAGTAACTTTCCAAACTATTACATGCTCTATGGCACAAATGACATAATCACAGCAATAAGACTCCCTAACTCAACTTCAATTATCACTCAACTATCAACTTTAAATATGTTTTGAAATTACAACCTTTTGTCTTCATCGGCAAATCAGTTTCTGAAAATACACATATTTGTCTACCACTTTCCATTTTGGGGAAACAAACCCAATTTCTCAAAAGGAAACCTTTTTTTTAAAAGAATATGTTTGCTTTTTACATAGCAGTTTTCCTTTTTAGGAAATACACAGTCCCCAAATATTAGTTTGTAATTCTCCCAGTTCTCATAGAAACAAATGCCTCCCATGGACAGATTCAGCTTCAAATGGCCAGGTCCTACAATCATAGCCCATGGATGCTCACCATAACACTAAGGATGTTTGTTTTATGCCAATACTGCCTGCCATTATACTAGGGCCACCATTGTTGCAAGGCTGCACACCATTACCATATGTGCCAGGATGCACACCATATATCTGCCATGACCATTTTTGGAAGAGGGGCAGACACCATTATGTCAGGGAGGTCTTAAAGTCGGCCAATAATACTCTTAATATGTCAATGATGGCTGCTAGAATGCCTAACTAGATCAAGATTTCCCAAAATAGTCAAGGATGGTCATTATGTTACACTTTGCAAAATTATGATATGCCAGAGATGAAACTCTTTTAATAGGGGCTAGAATACACGTTTATCAGTCCTTGAACCAGGTGTAGTGTCCAGGGAGTTACACTATTTATTAGGGAGGGACACATTGTCACACAGACACACACGTAAATGAATGCAGATGAGGCTCTTACTTTTCTCTGCTTTGGATTCATACCATGCTCTCCTCAGCTTGTGGGCTGATAATGCACCCAATAATTATGTTTTCACTCTGGCTCGAGCAGTCCAGACTTATGTAGGTCAGCACAGGTTAGTGCTTAGACTACCGATAGCACTCTACTTTCATGGTCCATATTTCACAAAAATTGTGCGATTTATAGAACACGGCCTATGACACGGCCAATCTCCTAGTGACCTAGCTGGATTGAGAGTGGATGCAGATAGTTATGTGGTAGACCCCAAAGGCCAACACTGGGTGTGTTTGAGTGTTTTCATGATGCCCTCAGTGCTGAGCCCCATGAAGTTTAGTAACTCTGTGCCCATACAAGATGATGCAATGAGTGGTATATGGATTACTTATGAAGCTGGAAGAGTAGATGTTTGGAGGGATTTAGGGGAGGAAAAGTGATATTTTTAAGAGTAAACAATTGTCTTGACATCTTTCAATCTATTGAAGCGTTTGGTTATCTGTATGTTGTGTAACAAACAGCTAATTCACCACAAATTATAAAGCAGAGGTGAGTGTGGGGGCTATCCATGGATCTGCTATCGCTCTTTTAATCTGCTCTCAAAAACCCTTAATAAGTAACAATAGGTGGCAGTATTCTCCACACAATGTTTACATAGCATTGCCGGAATATAGTGATGGGGCTTCCACTTCAGGGCTGATGATAGCCTTTTATTTGTTGCTTGCCAAGGTTCAAAGGAATACACAAGGATCCCCTCAGTCTGCTGCACATGGCCGGTGCACCTGGGGGAACCTTCATGGAATCTCTGAGTCTTGTAGGGTGGAGGAAAGGACTAGTGCCAATTCAGCAGACATTATGGGAATTCATAGGTTTATTTTCCCTGGAGTGTGCACAAACCTGTGTGTGCTTGCCTATGTTTGTATGTACATATTTACACATTTTTATATTTATTTATTTAATTATTTTGACAGACATGCTGTCAGTCTGAAGGACCATCTTACAGTTAAGGTGCGGCACACACAACTATATTAAGTGCATGTGGTCTGGTTGAAAGCAGATTAAAAAAATGGATCCTACTGTATTCTCAAAATTTGAGTACGTAATTCAGACTGACATACTGAAATAAACTGATTTATGAATGATTTTTTGTTTTTTACTCAGAGCAGTTCCTTTTGAACGTATATGGTAAAAAATGTGTCGGGACATCTGTGAGCAGATTTATTGAGGGGGTAGGGAATGGATGTTACAGCTGTGTGTGAGTAAACGCCAAGAAACGTACATGTTTTTCAGTGTTCACATACTCCTCTCCAACTCTCTTTCCACTCTGATAGAGGTTGGAGGTTTACTGCCATCACTGGCAAGAGTAACTCTCTTTCCCAGGTGAAGAGGGTACGGAAAGACACACAAAACTGATGGTGGTTTGGAGACAGTGTTTTCTCCAATAGGAAAATTACTTCCCTGTGGAAAAAAGTCAAAGCAAAAACATAAGCCCATTGTATGAGCAAAAATAAAATTCACCAAGATTTCCTGGAGTATACCTGGAAACCTGTGGCTGGGGTACATTTCCAGGTGTAACCTGAAAAACTTTGGTGAATGTAAAATATATTTATGTGAGGCTTTAAACTTCAGATTGCATATTTACTCATTTTCGGAGAAATAGGCCCAGCGTGAGAAGCAGGATATGAATAGAGAAGCTTAATGCTTTGCCGACAGGGCTAGCTTGTGCTAATGTGTGTTCCTTATTTCCTTTGTTTTCCCTCTGTCCTGCTGTATGTGTGATTAGGAAGGGGGATTAGGGACTGGTTCACACACTTCAAACATTCAGATGTGTGTCACTGTGTCTAGAGTTCATCTAATAAGAAGGGAAATCCAAGAGAGACACTGCTGGAGCAGCTGAACAATTCTAAACTCAACTACCAAGCGAAGAATGCTTTTTATTAGGGAGGTGCACCACCCTAAGCATCACCCCTCCCGAAGCTACTCCCCTGCATAGATTCTGGCCCAAGCCCCTTTTGAGTTTGCTAATTTTGAAAGTATTTTACCTAACACAAACCAATGGTCATTTTATATTTGCTATCTCTGTCCTGTGGCCAAGTAAAGAGCAATGGACATCCTGCTCTTGAGATTGATATTTTTTTTTTCAATTATAGAACCAGCAGTTACCGTTTGGTGCCCTGACACTGGCCTCACAGACGGTAGGGCAGTCACACATTAATATGAGCATTTTTCGGTAGCTGAACCTGGCTAATATTGTCCACTGCTGTGACGTCACACAAGGAAATCATTTCTGTTCAGTCAGGGAAAAGAAATGGATACATTTCCTTTCTTTACACCATATTTTAATAATTTTTGTTTCGCCTCCATATCATTCTATGGAAGCGCGGAAGCACATTAACTATTAACTTAAATAACAAACATCCTCCTGTTTAGCAGCTACTGTGTGCAATCTCTGTAACTGATATTCAACATGTACCTTTTCCAGAACAGTGTTGTTCCCTCCATGCTTGTCTAATGGCTCATTCCCTAGAGTGAATTCAAAGAGGGTATTTAGGAAACAAGACTCAGGCCTTCATTGGTTGGCAGGTCCAAGCTTCTTGCCTATGGTAAGACTTGGGGCCAGATGATCGTATGTTTGGAATTGTGACTTCCTAATTGTGAGTCAGTGTGAATCACAATCAGGAAATCACAATTCCAAATGTTCAAAACTCCACTGAGTTACATTTGCGATTCCCAGTGGGTCGCAAATAGACCTACCTCATTAATATTCATGAGGTAAGTCTTGCTTTGCGACCCAAGGGAATCGCAAAACATCACAGAGATGGTGGCCTGCTGGGGTCAGCAAACCACCACGTCTGTAATTCCTTTTAAATAAAGCAATTTTTTTTTTAAATGCAACCGGTTTTCCTTAAAGAAAAACAGGATGAGTTTATTATAAGTAAATGAAAAGTCTCTGGGACCACTGCCTGCTCTTAAAAAATGCTTTTACAGACATTCACAAAGGGGAAGGGGTCCCTTGGAGGCCCCTTCCCGTTTGCGAATGGGATACCACCAACTTTAAGTTGGTGGTAACCTGTGAATGTTTTGCAACTGCATTTAGGTAGCAAAACATTCAATCATTCCCCTTCTTAATACCGAATCACAATGCCAAATTGCGATTTGGTAACAGGTTACCGAATCGTAATTTTGCATTTGGAACATGCCAGGCAGATTTTTAGCAGTCGCAAATGGCTGCGATTTTGGTAGTTACTTGTCGTTGTTTGTTTTGTTTTTTAGTCGCGCTTATGGTGCTTTCAAGTTTTATACAGCAGGAATTCGATCGGTAGTCCCACTGTATAAAACTTGGTAATGACTGCTGTGCTTATTTCAGCTAATGGGATTGGTCCGAAAACACTGGTGTTATTTTGTGGGGTTTTTATTAGCCAAAATGTTGTGCGTCCGATTTGCGTCTGTGCATGAGGATTACAAATGGGAGGAACATTTCTAGAGGCTCTGAAGAAAATTTTAAAGGGGTGATATAGTAGTTTCACCCTCACTGAATCCAAAAACGCTCTTTTTGCTCTCTCTCTTTCTCCCTGTTCCTCCTTCCTCAGTGAAAAGAGAGCTATCGTGCATACCATGGGCATTGAAAACCCTAGCCCCCCTCCAATAACACATCGTCACAAGCTTACACAGGCTCTGGAACAGCTTTAGAATGCATTGGCTTTATAAACCTCCACTGGGCCATACCAGCGCCAGATTATTTGCTGCAAAAATGCAGACAATGTAACATTAAGGAATCAACCACTGGCAAAAGCACTAGGTCTGGTCTGAATAAGCCTGCAGCTTTTTTGTTCAATATTTTTGCAGACATGTACATGAAAATGTAATCAAAATGTAGCATGCATATATTTGTTTAAAAAAAACCTGTACGCCCTCCCCCCCACCCTGACCTACCCCCCCAAAAAAATGAAACGAAAACAGAACTGCCCACCCAGCATTGGCACTAAAGTGGATTGCTTTTTAGGTGGGTGCGCATAATTAAAATACCGTCACTTATAGTGAAGAGAGCCAGTGGCTGAAGTGGGTTGACCTATTGCCACACGCTGTATGACATCATAGGCAGAAGCATAAGGTGAATGACATTTGAACACACCAATGGACGAAGAGGACTAATTGAACATTCCTGTATGTATACATATCTGTACATATTTTTATTCTGATTTGATTGTCGGCCTCATGTTTTTTTTTTTTAAAGCTAAAGCTGTTACTAGGCCATACTTGGTACATGATGCACCCTTTCAGTGTAAGAGTTTATAATATTTGCTTATCCTTGTATATAACTGTATTCTGCTGGGCTGTAATGCTTATACAATTCTAATGGAGCTTGTACTTAGCTTGTACTTGAAAACAGATTTATGATTGTTTGGAGAATGGGTGTGGGAGTAAAGATCGGAGGAATATTAGCCAATCATATTTTGGGAACAGTCTGATGTATCTGCTAAATAGCTTCCAGAGGTTGAGATGAACGAACAGTAAACAAATTCAAAAAGTCCTAATGCTGACAGGCGACAAGGTAGTGCTCTGTTATGCAGTGTGTTAATTGTGGACATATAGTGACGCACAGTGAGTTTTCTAAATATTGTAATATTTCTTTCATAAAGTACTGAGTCTATTCACTGATAATGCTATGCCACAGACCTGAAGTTATAACCACAAGGTTTTCATTTTTGGCTGCAGATAGAGGAAGAAGGTAAATGGAAGTGCTTTAGTTATATGCAGGGCCACTGTACCATGTGGCAGGAAATGACCAAATTATGAGGCAGGGTTGACCAATTTATGTGGCAAGAAATAAATCTAGTTATGAATTTACAACGTCAATAGCTCTAACTCAAGCAAATGCGAGACCCATTACATTGCAAATGCTTGTTTCCTCTTTCTATGTGTGCTGAATTCTGCAGCACATATAGAAAAAGGGTAAACACCTCTTGTGATTGTTTTTGTGCAAGAAGGTGTCCCTTCCTGCGCAAAACCAATCATGCCTGCAACACGGGCACCCTTGCATCTTTGTGCAAGGGGGCCTGCAGTAACGCATGTAAGCAATTTGTGCACCAGCGCAGGGGGAGAGCACAGAAATGTGCTGTATCTTGTATATTCGGCGCATTTCTGCCCTTTCACAATGGCGCAGGGTGACGCAGCAAAGGCACTTGCTGCGCCGCCCTACGCTACAGGCCTTGTAAATGAGACCCTTAGTTTAGATGTTCCTCAATGACATACAATGTCAAACCAGTCATAATGACTATATGATTTTGGAGCGAATGTTTTTGAAGCATATTGTGGCAATACAGCTCCTAAATGCAATACCATGTACGGTAGAAAAAAGATTGATTCTGAAATTGATAAAGAGTGATGAGAAATAGGAACATGATTACAAAAGCAGCCCTCAAAAATAAAACATTATCCCAGGTAACATTATTGTTTCTATTGTAACTGCTCATATAGGTTTGAAATGCGAACTTCCTACATTATTGTGATAAATAAATGCAGAAAAAATCAAATTGCTTTTATGTGGAAGATCTTTAATAGATCTTCCAAGGAAAGGAGACTATGCATTTCCAACAATCTCCAATATCATATTTTTTTTAAGTTTGTTCTTCAATGCAAAAGCTAATCAAACCGAGGTGGACAGGTTTTCAGAACCGATTTTGTAGCCTGTAAAAGAACCAATGTTCAAATACCACGTTTTGTAATTAACATTATATGGGTTGAAGTAACAAAGAAATATCGTCGCCTTAAAGTATTCATATGTGACTTTGTTCTTTCTGGAGAACTTTTCATCAATGTGTTGCTTATTTTTGACGAAATTCATTCAAAAATCAATAGTAGAAAGGAGAGAGTGAGAAGGTAAACTTGAATGGTTGCCAAGGTAAACCTCAAGGCTTGGCAATGTATCTGGTTAATGCCATTTGAAGTGCATAGTTATTCATACAGTTATTCATACAGATTCTCAAATAATAAAAAAAAACATTGCCATGAAATAACAGATCCCATGTGATAGCTTATATGTAGATCCAATCCATAATGTTCGTTGTGATTACTTAATGCACATCCCTGAGATCATTGAGAAGTATTGAAGTTTTAGACCACGTGACTGCCCTGAAATCACAGAGCATCCAGGCTAGACTCTGGAGTATTCCTATTGCCTGTGCAAAAGCATTGTAAAAAACGTTTCATATGGAGGTTGCAGTCTTTGTCTTGGTTAGTTCATATCAATGACCTGCAACGTGAGTCTGGTTTAGGAGGCTTGGAGACCCTCCCTACATCCTGCTGGAGAAATAATTTAGCAGCTGCTCACCACTGACCTTGTGAGATGAAGCCCCATGGATATTTTAAGAGTAATCCCACAATAGGAAGAGGAAAGTAATTGGACGTCCTTTTACTTCGTAGCTATTTAATGTAGGTTTAGGAGTTCAAACCCTATGAGGTTTAACCAAAACATGGTGCCAAATCACTTTCCTTTGAAACTTCTTTCTGCTGTGGTATCTATTTCATAAATTAAGTGCCCTATTGCTCAAGTTATTGATTGGCTTAGTTGTGTTAATTGTTATTCAAATTGTATTATTAAAATTCGATTTCTTAATTCTGTTTATTCATGTTGATTATTTCTCTAATGACCTACATATCTGTGACTATATAATAGGGTATTTGTTTATAACGTTCTGAATTAATTATCTGGTTCTTTTACCTCCTTGTTCGAAAATATCTGTAGAACTAACAAAATGCACATGTTCTTGCTCTTAGATTGTGTGCTAAATATCTTCTAATCTTACATAAACAATCATTTTGATAGGCTAATCCTTCCTCATGGCTGATTTGAAGAGTAAGGTTTCTCTTCTAGATTGTTGATTGTTTTAAATGGTCTTTTTTTGCTTTAATTTGGTTCTTACTTCATTTTCTGACTATTGTGGCTGGTTGAAAGCTTCCTGAGCTCATTGCATCTGTATTTGACCAGCTGCATCCTAGGAACTGTGGTGTTTACATTAATTTTGAATTAGATATGATGCACATATCTGCTTCTGTCTGGCTGCTTACTTGCACCTAGCCCTTGTCCTAGCTGAAAAGGTAAACTATGGGTTTATCTTCCCCATGTCTTAAACTAAAAATTCTATCATGCCGTTGTTCATGAAACAGCTACAAGTGAGAGTGGCTAGATGTAGAGCACAACATAACTCGAGTGGTCACTTCTGATGCTGCTTCACCTCACCTTTGTCATTGTATTTTGGGTCTGTATAGGCTCAGCAGTGATAAAACTGGAAGAGTTCAGAGAAGGATAGAGGTCATGACACCTCTGTCCTACGATATGCACTTGAGCTATTATTTTCTAACTGGCTTGTTTTCCATCAGTCTATTTAAATTAAATATTTCCACCCAATTTAATATAATGCATCTTACACTAAAACTATTGGTGGTGTGTTAAAACAGGAAGGAAGGGTAAAAGCAGAAAGGGTCAAAACTAATTAATCTACACATTAGAAGAAAAGCTCAAGTACTAGTGTAAAGTGTTATGGGTGTGGTAGTACTGATCATATAGCCCACAATAAAAAAATGTCCCACTATTTACCAAACATTTTCATGCTGTGACACTATGGGATACGTTGTTGGAATTTATAAAAAGAGAAGTATGTATTCAGGACCTAAGTGTGTCAATTGAGGTGATACAGACAGTGTTTCGAGATGTGATGAATCTTCTAAGAACAGTTGTGTAGTATGTATAAAAGGTGGTGTCCTAGGTGTAAGACCATCAATGAGCCAATGAATTTGTGAAATGAAAATTGACGGTTTAAAACTCAAAAGTTTTGCAGATTTAGGATCACCTTACATATTTGTATTTACACATGTAGTGATTGGCCTCAAACATTATTTTATTCAGAAAAGTTCTACCGACACATCCAAGATTCACCTATGAGACATGAGTTGTGTTGTAGACTCCATAACTGGGTTTGTTGTTCCTATGTATGATTAATTGTTTTGCTTGTTGTGCTGATATCCTGGTTCCACCTTCTAATCTTTTCCAATCCAACTCTGTGTTTTGTTTTCTGGTCTTCTGACCCCTCTAGACATGTTCTACCTCCTTCCCTCTGCCTATTCTCTCCTGTCTTTTCTACCATAACATAGCCACTCTCCTTTTCCCTGGCAATAACTTTTTGTTATTGAACTGCTGACATATGTACAAATCATGTTTTATGTAAACCATTCTAAACCTATAAGGTGCACCGGTGCTATAGTAATTAAATACATGTTTAGAGGACGACATTGGTAAAAGTATAGTGTGATTAACTGGAAATCTTTAAATTAAGCCCTATAGTTCTTTTGCCCAACTACTTCCAATGTTACCATAGAGAAAAGTCACCGTACAGTTCAATGGGAGAAAGGCTAGAGGGAAACATTATCTCACTGAAAATTACCCGTCCATTTTAGGATGGGTTGATCAAGGGTCATTAGACAATTTTTGGAAATCCAATTCTCTGAAAAACCGTTAGTTGTGGGGGGGGGTGAGTGAGAGTGTTGAGACTCCAAGTAAAATTCAGTGTGAAGGGTTTTCAGACTGCCTGATTTTGAAGTCAGAGGTCAAGCCAGTTGCACATAACGGTAAACATATAAATATCATTTTCAGGGAATAAGTGGAATCCGTATTATTGGATTCAGAAAGTATTGAGCAAGTAGAGTGGGCTTCACCAGTAATCACAGCAAGATTTGCAAATAGCAAAATAAGTTTATGTGTTGAGTTAATAGATTTAATGAAAATATACAAGTTGATAAGTTTTCCCTTCCTAAAATATATGAGCTGTTTATGGCAACAAAGGGACCTAGCTGGTTTTCAGTAATGGTCTGTCATCAGCCTATCATTAGGTAACATTGCATTGGAAATTTAGGAGTTTTACCACATTTGTGACACCAATTGGATGTTTCCTTTTTAAACAATGCCATTTGGGATTTCTACTGCATTTATGTATTTTTGTCAAGATAATACCTACATGTTGGGAAATAATGTAGGAGGGTTTTATCGAACAGTAAAGGAGGCACTAAAAACTTTACAGAATAAAAGGTTAGCTACGTTAACATAGCAAGTGCAAATTTGTGGTGCAACTATTACATATTTAGGACACTAAGGCGGTCATTCTAACCTGGGTGGTAAAAGGCGCTTACCGCCAGACAGAAGACCGCCATAACACCGCCGCGGTCGCGGTAAACCGCCATGGTCATTCTGACCCACAACATGCAAACCGCCAAAATACCGACATCCACAAAAGTCCGCCACACCAAAGGTCAGCGATAAACTGGCGATGACCAAACCTCCACCGTCACGCCAACAGAAATACGCCCATGCCATTACGACCCACGAATCCACGCGGCGGTCTTTCAACCGCGGTATTCTATTGGCGGTACACACCGCCGCGGTCGAAATACACATACTCGTACAAAACACTACCACATTGGACTATTCGAAGTACACACACCTGATACACATACACACACCACTCCCTCACACCCAATACAATATAAAACACACACCCACATCACCCAAAAACCCCTACGACCAGAAATTCTGAGAGAAGGCGAGAGAGAGACACCACAGTCAACTACCAAGCATCCACAGGCACACAATACCAATACCCACAGAACTTCCAAGCACCTCACACAACACACCACTAAATAGCACCCCACCTATCACTACACACTCCACCCCACACATCATCCACACCACCCCATGGCACCTCAAAGACACCCCAGGTTCTCAGATGCTGAACTCAGGGTCATGGTGGAGGAAATCGTACGAGTAGAGCCCCAGCTGTTCGGGACACAGGTGCAGCACACCACCATTGCCAGGAAGATGGAGCTATGGAGCAGAATAGTCGACAGGGTCAACGCTGTGGGACAGCACCCAAGAAATCGGGACGACATCAGGAAGCGGTGGAACGACCTACGGGGGAAGGTGCGTTCCATGGTATCAAGGCACAACATCGCGGTACAGCGGACTGGCGGCGGACCCCCACCTCCTCCCCCAGATTTTACAACATGGGAGGAGCAAGTCTTGAACATCCTGCATCCTGAGGGCCTCGCAGGAGTCGGTGGAGGAATGGACTCTGGTAAGTCTCATCTTCACTACTTCATCCCCCCCACCCCACCTGCATGCCAACTCATACCCCCACCCTCACCCTCACCCCATCACAACTACCCCTTGCAAATGTCTCACCATCACAACCCACCCATCCCAAAACTTAGCCCTGCATGCGGCCCCAAAGCATGGACACCCATCACCAAAGCATGCCCAATGCACATACCCATCACCCCCCCCCAAAACACCGTCACAACAGCCCCCACAAAGGAATGCCAGCACTGGGGTACACGGGCACCCACCCATTGCACGCCATTGGCACACACAGAAGCAATAACCATACTGTTATACCCCTGCAGGACCAGAACGCCAGGTCACCGCGCAGGAGGGTCCACAAATGTCCCCTCCACCCCCAGAAGAGGCCCACAGTGATGACAGCAGCTCTGTCTCCCTGGATCTAGATGACCAGCCCGGTCCATAGGGGACCTCGGGACAGTCGGTTCCCCTCAGACAGGCACAGGCCACTGCAGACCTTCCCCCCTCTGAGAACACCAGCACAGCACCCACCCAGCGGGCCCCTACCTCTGTCCCCAGGACACGTCAATCAGCGGTGTGTCCACCACTACAGGGAACCCAGGCTAACCCACCACCCCAACAACAACAGGGACCTGGGGGCAGTGGTAGTGGGCACACGGTCCAGGGGACGGAGGCCCAAGGAAACAGGGGAACTGGGAGGGCAGCTGTGCGACAGGGGGGGACAGGCCAAGGGAACCCACTCTCCACGAGGCCCTCTCCTCCATCATGGGAGCATACCACCGCTCCCAGGAGACGATGGCGACGGTCCTGGCCAGGTTTCAGGAAATCCAGCTTCTGCGGGAGCAACAGTATATGGGGTTCAGGGAGGAACTGAGAAACATCAGTACCGCCATGGGTACCATCGTAGTGGCCCTGAATGAGTTAATCACCACATTGCGGACCACTGTGGCACCTCAAAGGGCCCCTGACACTAGCATGGACCAAGAACTGGCTACCACCTCCGCCGGCGCTAGTGGACAGGAGGCCCCGACAGAAGACCAACAGGCCACCAGAACCCCACCCCCTGCAGAAGGAGAACCACCCCGCAAGCGGGCCCTGAGATCCAGGAAGAAGACAGAGTAACATGTCAAGACCCCCGCCAGCAAAGGATACCGCCCTGATTGTCATCCCACTGTCCCACATTGTCACCCTGTCCAACCTTAAACTGCCCCTGCTCCACTTCCCACAGGCATTTGGACAATGCACCTGTGAACCTGATAGTCTGGACTCTGCCATGGACAATCCTCCACCATCACCCCTCACCGATTTGCAACCACCCATCCAAATTAGAGCACTTGAATAAACACACTTATTGCACATAAACAATCTGGAGTCTGTCTGTGATTTTAACAAATGTATTAGACATGACAGTGCCAAAATTGTTATTCACATTGTGATGCCAACAAACCGCTGTCACACAGCTGTAGTCTATGGGGAAACAAAGCAGATGTCACGCAGTGGGGCCCACAGCTCTGAAAACAGAAGGGAAAGTCACAACACAGTTACCATACACTGGGGGAAAAAAGTCAGACAGTAGAGAGGTAGGAGTCTTTAAGTAAATGTTATATGCCGGGGTGTACTCTTACCTGTGTGTCACTGAAAATATTGCTCTATTACTGTGTTCCTGTTGTCTATGTCGTCCTCTCCGGCTTCCTCTTCTTCACTCTCCACAGGCTCCACAGCTGCTACACCACCATCTGGACCATCCTCCTGCAGAAAAGGCACCTGGCGGCGCAAAGCCAGGTTGTGAAGTATACAGCAGGCCACGATGATCTGGCACACCTTCTTTGGTGAGTACATTAGGGATCCACCTGTCATATGGAGGCACCTGAACCTGGCCTACAGGAGGCCAAAGGTCCGCTCGATCACCCTCCTAGTCCGCCCATGGGCCTCATTGTAGCGTTCCTCTGCCCTGGTCCTGGGATTCCTCACTGGGGTCAGTAGCCAGGACAGGTTGGGGTAACCAGAGTCCCCTAATAGCCACACCTGGTGCCTCTGGAGTTGACCCATCACATACGGGATGCTGCTATTCCACAGGATGTAGGCGTCATGCACTGAGCCAGGGAACTTGGCATTAACATGGGAGATGTACTGGTCTGCCAAACAGACCATCTGTACATTCATCGAATGATAACTTTTCCTGTTCCTGTACACCTGTTCACTCCTGCTGGGGGGTACCAAAGCCACATGTGTCCCATCAATGGCACCTATGATGTTGGGGATATGTCCAAGGGCATAGAAATCACCCTTCACTGTAGGCAAATCCCCCACCTCAGGGAAAATTATGCAGCTCCTCATGTGTTTCAGCAGGGCAGGCAACACTCTGGACAACACCTTTGAAAACATAGGTTGAGACATCCCTGATGATATGGCCACTGTGGTTTGAAATGACCCACTTGCTAAGAAATGGAGTACTGACAGCACCTGCACTAGAGGGGGGATCCCTGTGGGTTGGCGGATGGGTGACATCAGGTCTGCCTCCAGCTGGGCACACAGTTCCTGTATAGTGGCTTGGTCAAGCCTGTATGTCAGTATGACATGTCTTTCCTCCATTGTCGACAGGTTCACCAGCGGTCTGTACACTGGAAGATTCCTCCATCTCCTCGCATTGCCCAGCGGACGGTGCCTAGGAAGGACAACAGCGAGCACAGAGTCAATCAACCCACAGGTACGTTCCCACAGCTTGCACACAACACGATTCACTATGCATTGAATGGTTTGTATGAGTGCTGAGGAAAGGCCTAGGTATATGTGACGCAGTAGAAATTAAGCCATGTGGACCCTTGAAATGGCGGCTGCCTGACCTGTGAAGTGTGACAATGGGATGTGAGGTCAATGCGCTGGCGTGGCACACCGTGGCGGTAGGCGGTCGAAGACCGCGGCGCAAAGCCGCATTGGTTAACATAGAACCCTATGGGTTTCACGAGCCAATGACGATGTGCGCCGGCGGTCGCGGGGCGTGACCGCCATTTTCTATCTACTTCATCACTCGATACCTGATCTTCCACAGGAGAGGACCTACACTGCAAGTGCTGCTGTGACCTCGGTCTGGAAGAGACAATGGCTGCTGCGACTGGGGAAAGGGCCCCTGCCTTCACTTCTGAAGAATTGGAGAAACTCGTGGATGGGGTCCTCCCCCAGTATGCGCTACTCTACGGTCCTCCAGACCAACAGGTAAGTACACTGGGACCATGCTTTGTGGGCAATGGCTGGGTTGAGTCGGGTGGATGAAAGATGGTGGGGAGGGGAGCGATTGAGGCATGCATCAGACGACAGATGAGAGCATTGGCCACATGGCAAGGGTGGGGATGGGGGGCCACTCACATCAAGCATGCAGAAGGTGATGATTTTTTTTCGCCCCCTGTACATGTCACATAGGTCAGCGCCCACCAGAAAATCGCTATTTGGCGTGCCATCGCCAAGGACGTCCGGACCCTGGGGGTCCACAACAGACGGGGCACCCACTGCCGGAAGAGGTGGGAGGACATCCGACGCGGGAGCAGGAAGACGGCGGAGGCTCTGCTGGGGATGGCCTCCCAACGTAGGAGGGGTGCCAGTCGTCAATTGACCCCCCTGATGTCCTGGATCCTGGCGGTGGCCTACCCCGATTTGGATGGGTGCGTGAGGACATCACAGCAGACACAAGGGGGTGAGTACACTCTCATTCTGGTGACTTTGCGCGCAGTGGAGGTGTCTGGGTGGGGGAGGTGGGCTGTGGGTATCTCTAGGCCAGGGCGATTTCTGTAGGCTAGGCCCCTCCGTAAGGCATGGCCCTGTGCCCCCGCCCCCCACCTCTGTAGGGTGCCAAGTACAGCAATTCATGGCCCTGTGTCATCTATGTGTGCAGTTGTCGTCCATAGGCTTGTAGGCCATGTCCCACTGATTGAGTAGTGGACCCCAAGTGCGCAGCGTAGTGCAGGGGGCTTCTGTGTCTGTCCTCTCCGCCAACGGTAGCGGTAATCCATGCACTCAACATGTCTTTCTTTCTCCCCCCCCCTTTTTTGTGGTCTTCCTGTTCATGTGTGCATTAGCATCATCAGGCGGAGGAGAAGTGGCATCGGAGCACAAGGGAGCTGCATCCCACATGGTCCTGGAGGGCCATGCAACGGACTCTGAGTACACCAGTGGGACGGAGGCCGAGGGGAGCTCCACAGCGGGGACTCGTGCTGATGTCAGTGGCAGCGACTCGTCCTCTGAAGGGAGCTCCCTTGTGATGGCGGCAACATCCGTGCCCCCCGCAACAACAGGTACAGCCGCCACCCAGCGCACCAGCACCGCCCTCCCAGCAGCCCCTCAGAGTTTGCCCCGTGCCCACTCACCCAGGAAGGGGGGCATCTCCTTCGCCCCAGGCACCTCAGGCCCTGCCCCTGTCACCCCTGCTGCCCTCAGTGAGGAGGTCATTGACCTCCTGAGGACCATCATTGTTGGGCAGTCTACCCTTTTGAATGCCATCCAGGGTGTAGAAAGGGAGGTGCACCGGAGTAATGCATACCTGGAGGGCATTCATTCGGGTCAGGCTGCCCATCAGCGATCGTTCAACGCTCTGGCCTCAGCACTGACGGCAGCAATTGTCCCTGTCTCTAGCCTCCCCCCTCCAACTTTCTCCACCCAGACCCAATCCCCTGTACCTCTGCCTATCCCAGACACACCTACAGACCAGCCTGCACACACATCAACACCCAAGGGAAGCTCATCCAGACATAAGCACCACACATCACACAAGCATTCACACAAGCAACATCCACATGCAGACACACCAACACCCACTGCCTCCACTGTGTCCCCCTCCTCCTCGTCTCCCTCCTCCCTCCCTGTGACGTCTCCACTCACACTTGCATGCACATCTTCAGCCACTACGTCCATCACCAGCACACCCACCAGAACACTCCGCACACGTGCAGTTACCACCCCCACTACCATTTACACGTCCCCTGTGTCCTCTCCCAGTGTGTCTGTCACCCCCTCTTCCAAACCACACAAACGCAGGCAGCCACCCACCCAACAGCCATCCACCTCACGACAGCCTCCAGCCCAAGCACCTGCACCCAAAGACACCAGACTTCACACTCCTACAACCACATCCTCTTCCTCCACTCCCATACCCACTACACCTAGCCGTCCCTCTCTTTCCAAATTGATTTTCCTTTCCAAATTTGACCTCTTTCCAACAACTCCCCCACCCCGTCCATCTCATAAGACTGCAATCAGCACCTCAGCCACCACCAAACCAGGACCTACCAAGACTGTTGTCCAAGGACTGTGGAGTCCCCCACCCTCAAGGGCAACTAGTTCTGCTAGGAACCAAGGCACGGCCAGCCCACCCCCGGAAAAACACCCAAAGATCACCAGTGCCCGGCGCGAGAGGCCAAGGACACCAGGGACCAAAATCCCTACCCTGGCTCCGCCTGGAAGTGGGGTGCCACCTGGCACACCGCCAAAGGTGGGAAAGGGCCACAGACGACCAGGGAAGGGTGGGAAGGGCAGCACGCCCGACAAGTCCGGCAGCAGGCCAGCTGCCCAGGAGGGCCCCACCAGCCCCATCCCAGGTGTGCAGGAGGGCCCCGCCAGCCACAGCCCAGTGGCCCAGGAGGGCCCCGCCAGCCACAGCCCAGCTGCCCAGGAGGGCCCCGCCAGCCACAGCCCAGCTGCCTAGGAGGGCCCCGCCAGCCACAGCCCAGCTGGGCAATGAAGAAGCGCCAGCCACAGCCCAGCTGCCCAGAAGGGCCCCGCCAGCCACAGCCCAGCTGCCCAGGAGGGCCCCGCCAGCCACAGCCCAGCTGGGCAATGAAGGAGCGCCAGCCACAGCCCAGCTGGGCAATGAAGGAGCGCCAACTCAAGCACCGCTGAACAGGGCAAGGACCGCTGAACAGGGCAAGGACCGCCAAGGCAAGCACCGCTGAACAGGGCAAGGACCGCTGAACAGGGCAAGGACCGCCAAGGCAAGCACCGCTGAACAGGGCAAGGACCGCCAAGGCAAGCACCGCTGAACAGGGCAAGGACCGCTGAACAGGGCAAGGACCGCCAAGGCAAGCACCGCTGAACAGGGCAAGGACCGCCAAGGCAAGCACCGCTGAACAGGGCAAGGACCGCCAAGGCAAGCACCGCTGAACAGGGCAAGGACCGCTGCACTGGGCCCTTCATCTGAAGCACTGCTGCACTGGGCCCTTCATCTCAAGCACCGCTCCGCTGGGCCCTTCATCTCAAGCACCGCTCCGCTGGGCACCGCCGTCTCAAGCACCGCTCTGCTGGGCCCTTCATCTCAAGCACCGCTCCGCTGGGCACCGCCGTCTCAAGCACCGCTGAACTGGGCCCTTCATCTCAAGCACCGCTGCACTGGGCCCTTCATCTCAAGCACCGCTCCGCTGGGCCCTACATCTCAAGCACCGCTCCGCTTGGCACCGCCGTCTCAAGCACCGCTCCGCTGGGCCCTTCATCTCAAGCACCGCTCCGTTGGGCACCGCCGTCTCAAGCACCGCTGAACTGGGCCCTTCATCTCAAGCACCGCTGCACTGGGCCCTTCATCTCAAGCACCGCTCCGCTGGGCACCGCCGTCTCAAGCACCGCTCCGCTGGGCCCTTCATCTCAAGCACCCCTCCGCTGGGCACCGCCGTCTCAAGCACCGCTGAACTGGGCCCTTCATCTCAAGCACCGCTGCACTGGGCCCTTCATCTCAAGCACCGCTCCGCTGGGCACCGCCGTCTCAAGCACCGCTCCGCTGGGCCCTTCATCTCAAGCACCGCTCCACTGGGCACCGCCGTCTCAAGCACCGCTGCACTGGGCCCTTCATCTCAAGCACCGCTGCACTGGGACCTTCATCTCAAGCACCGCTCCGCTGGGCACCGCCGTCTCAATCACCGCTCCGCTGGGCCCTTCATCTCAAGCACCGCTCCGCTGGGCACCGCCGTCTCAAGCACCGCTGAACTGGGCCCTTCATCTCAAGCACCTCTGCACTGGGCCCTTCATCTCAAGCACTGTTGCACTGGGCCCTTCATCTCAAGCACCGCTGCACTGGGCCCTTCATCTCAAGCACCGCTCTGCTGGGCACCGCCGTCTCAAGCACCGCTGCACTGGGCCCTTCATCTCAAGCACCGCTCCGCTGGGCACCGCCGTCTCAAGCACCGCTGAACTGGGCCCTTCATCTCAAGCACCGCTGGCCCATTGGCGGAAGGGGCAGTGCCGCATCTGTGTCGGGCAGGGCTGCACGAAGCACTCTGGGCACCAGTCCCCCTCCAGAACCAGTGGACACTGTCATCCACTTGAGAGACTGTGGCTTTGCACTCCCCAGGATGGTACAGTGGGCAAGCCACCCACTGTATGGACTTGAGAGACTGTGGCTTTGCACTCCCCAGGATGGTACAGTGGGCAAGCCACCCACTGTATGGACTTGAGAGACTGTGGCTTTGCACTCCCCAGGATGGGACAGTAGCCATGGAGGCCCCTCGTGGATCTGGCGTTGTGTACTGATGTGGCTGAGGTGCCCCCCCTTCCGTTCCCCCTGAGGTGCCTGTAGTTTCTCTATCTGATGCCCCTGCAGTGTTCTCTCCGTTGGTGTCAGGTATCCTGTGTGGGCCTTGCCCATGTGATTTGGGCCCAGTGGTCCACGGACAATGACTGCTAAAATTATCGGACTTTTAATATTTATGTATATATTAGTTTTAAATGTGTGATATTTTTATATGCCGATAATACAATATATTCGACTGTTTATGATCATTTCATTTTGTCTTTGCATTCTTCCCGGGGGGTTTGGGGGTTGTAACAGTGATGTATTGCTATGGATTGATGTGTGTGTTGTAGTGGGTGAGGGTGGTGGTGGGTGTGTAGCGTATGTGTGCCCGTAATATTTTCTCCTCCCCCCTGCCCTGTGTCGTAGGTGCAGTACTCACCGTAGTCTTCTGCTCCGGCGTTCGTACTCCTGGTAGAGGAGCAGGAATACAATAGCTGGTAGGATGTGTAGTTCGGGTTCCATGCTGTCCAGATTCCCCGTGGGGTGTATGGAGGTGAGCGTTTTCCGTTTGAAATGTCTGTTTCCGCCGTGTTTTTGTCGGCGGGGCTACCGCCCTGGAAAAGGTGGCGGATTGGTGGTTTGTGATAGGGTGGGCGGTACATTGACTCCCGCCTGTCTGTTGGCGGTGACCCCCGCGCTGTTTGTTTATCCCGCCGTGGCGGTCGGAGTGTTAAAGTGGCGGTCTCTGTTGGCGGTTTCCGCCAAGGTCAGAATTCCATTTTTTAAACCGCCAGCCTGTTGGCGGTTTAGCCGCCGCTTTAACACCGACCGCCAGGGTTGGAATGACCCCCTAAATTAGGCAAGAAGGCAAAAAAAACAAAGAAGTTGTTGATGTTATTAGTAAAGCTCCTGCTACTAGCTGTAAAGTTGATTTAACATATTTTGTATGACTGCATCTTATTCTAAGCTTATTGAGTGCTTTACGGAGAACATATATATTGTCAACAATTGTTGGAGTCTGCTATGATTAAAGAAGATGCCAGCAGGATTTGAATTCCATGTTAAAGAGCATAATTACAACTGAGAGGGTGTTGTTAGGCCTGGCATCCTTTGGATGGTCTTACCCCTGACTTTTAGCCTTTCACCGCCTGTTTTTCCCCTGTATCTTTTTGTTGACCTTAGGACTCTGAGCAGTTTACTACTGCTAACCAGTGCTGAAGTGCATGTGCTTCTCCCCTAAACATAGTAACACTTGTGTATCCACAATTGACATATTTAATTTATTTGTAAGTCCCTTGTAAAGTGGTATACTATATAACCAGGGCCTTTTAATTAAATGCTGCTAGTGGCCTGCAGCACTGATTGTGCTGCCCACTCAAGTAGCCCTGTAAACATGTCTCAGGCCTGCCACTGCAGAGTCAGTGTGGGGAGTTTCACTGCCACTGCAACTTTGGCATTTAAAACGTCTTGCCGAGCCGTAAACGTCTGTTTTATTACATATAAATCAACCCTAAGGTAGGCCCTAGATAGCTCACAGGGTAGGGTGTGATGTAGGTAACAAGGCAGGACATGTACTTTTAAGGTTTACATGTCCTGGTAGTGAAAAACTCCCAAAGTTGTTTTTTTATTATTTTGAGGCCTACTCCTCTCATAGGCCAGCATTGGGAATTCCTTAATATATCTTTAAGTTATAAGTCCTGATCAAAAAGGAGTAGCTACATCATGTTCCATATCATTGGAATGGTAATGATATATCCTCTCTACTGGTGAAGTCAGATTTATTATTACTGTTTTAGAAACACCACTTTTATAGTGGGCATTTATCTGCTCACACTGCTCTGTGTGCCTGACAGCCTGTCTCCAATACATATCTGGACTGGGCTGGGTGACAGTTACATTTGTGCATTCCCTCCAGACAGCCACAATGCAGGACACTCAACGGCATCTGCCTCCGTCTGCATACTGATGGGTCTTCCTGGGCAGGGAGGATGAGAAGGGCTCACAGTTACACTTCAAAGGGTAGTGCCTGAGCCCCACACAAAGGGATGATTACCCCCAGCTGATTGTCTAGACCCAGGCCTGGGATGAAAGGGGGACCTGTGTATTTCAAGGAGCTGCTTTGAAGTCACCTTCACTACAAAGGCAATTTTGGGTATAAGTGCTGGGGCTCTGGCCCCCTGAAATCAGATCACTGCTGAACTTGGGAAGAACTCTGCTGGAGTAAAGACTGTTGAGCTGTAAGGATTTCCACTCTACCTGGACTGACTGTTCCAATGAACTGCTTCTCTTCTTTGCTGTGCTGCCCTGCTTCCTGCTGATGTCTGCCCGGCTGTGTACAAGTACTGGACCCATCCTGACCAAGAGTAACTCCAAGGGCTTACTGGCTTGCCCTCAGCTCTCCTTCAGTCTCAGGGACATCAAAGACTGCCTGCAACTCTCCTGGTGCTGCTGGACTCTGCCATCTGTGTGTCCTACCCTTTCATGAGGTGCCCCTCTCCGGTCCTGGCCCTCAGAAGTAGATTTCTGCAGCTTCTTCCATCTTGACATCAACGCATCGGGGACTTTGCACCAATTGGAGCCAATGCATCTCCCCTTTAATGCCGACGCAGAGGCTACTCAACATCGCCCCAATGCCAGGCGCAACTCGATGCTAATGGACATCAGATTCCCAGCCTACATGGCTCGATGACGATGCTCAGCACGGCTTGACAGTGACGCTTTGCATTCACTTCAACAGAGCTCGCTGATGATTCAAGACCCCCTTTGCGAACCTCAACTGTGACTCAGTGGACCCTCAACGTCGACCAAAGTCCCACCCAAGGTATTTAATTAGCGGGATCTATCTGGGTCTCATAGCCAGCATACTCTCCATTGCAGAGGTCCTGAACTTTGGACTCTCGCGACCTCAAGTAACCTTCTGCCCGCTAGTGACTTCTAAACACTATTCCACATTTAATCTTTAGAAATTAATATCTCAACTCCTACTGATTGGCTTTTTGTTTTTTTGGTCTTGTTTTATTCAGATAACTGTTCTCTATTTTTCAAAACCTGTATGGGGTCTTTCTGTGATGTTTTCATGGTTTTACTGTGTGAGTGTGTTGCACAAATACTTTACACGTTGCTTCTTAAATTAAACCTGACTGTTGTGTGCCAAGCCACCAGAGGGTGAGCACAGGTTAGTTTAGCGTGTGTATCTGACTTACCCTGACTAGGATTGTGGGCCCTACTTGGACAGGGTGCATACCTCTGCCAACTGGAGACCCAATTTCTAACAGGTGTGTACTAACTCAAAATTAAAGAGGAGGCCGTGAAGTGATCATTGCATCTCTCACTCCAATCAAAGAGCTTTATTTGGTAATCGAAGGAGACGCTTTTGCTGTACACAGGTGGTTGACTACATTATACTATTTGTATTAGGGACTGAACCCCTAATAAAAATAGAACAGTAAACCTCTCACCAAAGACCCTACTTCACAGTATTGGTAATATCATCTCCGAGGATTGCATTGGGTTTTCCTAAGAAAATATTTCTGATAATAGACTACAGTTTACGTCTGACACTGTGAAGCTTTTTTTAGGAGGAAGTGTGCCATTCATCAAACCACTTCTGTAAGTCATTCTGCCAGTATTGGCACAATCGAAAGGCTTAATTGTTTGTGAATGGAGGTTTTTTTTTTTTCTCTAGAAGGTAATCATGAGGGTTAGGTAGTGGAAGTCAGGAAAATTATTTAGATTTATAGATTAACACTTAAGGGGTACAGAACCTTTCACTACAGATAACCTTGTTTAAAGACAGAATAGAGAATAACGTTTTGGAGTGGTCTGTGAGAACACTAGAAGGGCTCAAATTGTATACAAGGAGTATTATGATAAACAACATGCTGTGAAGGGTTCCAAGTTGGCTGTTTGTGAATATATGTGTGTGAAGAAAACTAGAAATCCTTCCACGCTCATGAATAGATTTATGGGTCCATTTGAAGAACTCTTCCAAGTTGAGTGATGGCAAAGTGTGGAATATGAAAAGTGTGACATTTGCAAGGAATTGGACTGATGAAGAGGATTTGTCCAAAGGGGTCAGTGTAGATGAAGATTGATATGATTAGGTAAATTTGAGGTGATCAATCGAAGGAGATCCACAATCATACTCAGATATCTTAAGCAATAGTGCTGATACCTTCTGATGACAGGTGCGGGTGATGATGGAATTATCACCCCTCGGGACATCTGCTTTGAGGAAGAAGGTGCGAGTGAAGGTGCTAATGGGCCACCGAGTAATATTCAGGCGAGCAGGGTGCATCGAATAATGATACCTTCAAGTAGATTCCAAGATTTAGTAACCTAGTTTTCTTCTTTGAAATAATATTTATGAATGAGACATTGAAAAGTGGAATTAGTTATGAATGAGTTTCTGGTTATGGGATATTTGGCTCTTCCTTTAATCTAACTCTTTTATGTACAATTTATGTTTGATTAGTTGTAGTACTTTTTGTATTTTGTTTTTATATTATCATTAAATGGGAAAGATGTTGTGGTGTCTCAGTCAGTGCAGGTAGCTGTTATCACATCCTATGTTTCATTTGGAACTTATGGGAAGCTTGTTGTGTCAGTTGGAATCTTGCCTTGCAGCTGAAAGCAGCACTGCCAGAGTTTTGGAAGAATTGGAATAACTTATTTTGGCTGTTGGCAGTACCTTCTTCAGCTCATCATTTATTTTCCTATGTTCCTTGCGGCTGCCATGTTTAAACAACAATGGAAGCCAATAATTATCAAGGGTCTACTCCTTATTCTAAAACGCCCATAAAATGCCATGGGTGGCCACATTATGCCTGGAATAGCAAAATGCATCGTAATACAATGTCATAATGGGTAACTGCACTATTTTGCTTATGGGTGGCCTACACCTTGGAAATCCTATCAACCAATGCTAATTCTGGAAAGTAGAGATTCAGGAGAATCCAGTGAAGTTGAAAGCGTGTATCCTCAGGAGATAAGCAGATGTCCAGATGGAAAAGGATTCAGCTCCCTGCTCCAATGTATTATTCTGCCATTAATTATTTTTCTGTAATGGCTGGTGGGCCTTTAAACACCTTCTCCTATTGTGGAGATGGTGAGAGTAGCCCTTTGATCACAAACCACAAGCTAATATGGAAGTACATAACGAGGTAGTGAAATCAAAATATGCAACTATTCACATAGAAAATGAACCCACTGCCAATAGTCCCTACAAGGGAGAAGTGTTAACAAAAGCTATGAAAATTGCAACCATAACTTATCTGCCAATAATTAAAACACTGTGATCTAAGGGGAGTGGTTCTCGGCCACATCAACAATATCTAAATGTGATAGCAAAGGTACAGAATTTCATCTAATGGGGCATATTAAAGTCTAGGGGCAGGCAAAAACATTACTGGCCCAAAGGATGTCCAAAGTAGATCAGCACATAGGAATACTTGGACAACGCAATATGACCATGGAATATGTGCAGCACAAACACTGCAGATGCTGCATGAAGACTCATCACTTGAAAACAGTGCATCCCTGTGGTTTTGGTCAGCATTGCGTAAATCCACTTAGTGGACTGTGGCACATGCTATTGGTTCTGGTGATGCCTATTCCAGTATGACAGTGGATTTGCTTCTTTCAGCCTCTGTTCGCAAGCTCCGGTGGCCTTCTCCCCTTATGTAGTATTAAACTCATTTTTTTTTCATTTGTGTATGTTCAGCCTATTCCTTTGGTCAGCCAGAACAACTATAACTACTTGCTCTGTAAAAAAAAAATCTGGTTCGAGCTGTATACTTAGTAGTGCTTAGTAAATCTGTCTGGGGCTCCTCATGAGCAGTAAAGGGCCCCTTCTGTCAAAGGAAATAAACATAGGTCACTATATTCCAATAGCCTTATGTGCTTTTCTGCTCAGAGTGGTAAAAGATGATCTAACAACAGGAAACTGATGCGTATCTGTGACTTGCAACGTAGTTTTGAAGATGAATCATGCGAAATACAGAACTTGCCCCCAGTGACACTGGCGGTAACGTACTGCGTGTTACCATATTGTGCATCGCAGTTTTGTATAAGTGAATACGCATGAAGAGTTTCTTTCTGTGTATGAGGTGGGATGTCATTTGCAGTAGGTTGCTGATAATGTCCTTTGTTATGTATCCGCAGACATCTTCAATCTGTGTTCGCAGAGGCTTCGCATTCGTTGGTTATCTAAATTCTGTACTGATGCCCGGCTCAGGTCTATGCACATGAGGTGCAGCTCTTCTGGCAGAGTTTCAACATTTCCAAAGTCGATGGGACAAAGCTTCCTCTTTGGTGAGTTCGATACTGAACATGCTGGTGTAAACTCTAAGGGGCATATTTATACTCCGTTTGCGCCGGAATTGCGTCGTTTTTTTTGACGCAATTCCGACGCAAAACTAACTCCATATTTATACTTTGGCGTTAGACGTGTCTAGCGCCAAAGTCCATGGAGTTTGCGTCATTTTTTAGCGTGGACACCTACTTTGCGTTAATTATATGCAAGGTAGGCGTTCCCGTCTAAAAAATTGACTCCGAGGCTTGTGCGTCGGATTTATACTCCCGGGCAAAAATCACGCCCGGGAGTGGGCGGGTAAAAAAAAATTACGGGCCATATTTATACTCCGTTTGCGCCGAAATTGCGTCGTTTTTTTTGACGCAATTTCGACGCAAAACTAACGCCAACTAACGCCATATTTATACTATGGCGTTAGAGGCGAATAGCGCCAAAGTTCCCGGAATGTGCGTCATTTTTTAGCGTGAACCCCTTCCTTGCGTTAATGATATGCAAGGGAGGCGTTCCCGTCTAAAAAATGACTCCCAGGCCTTTACGTGGTATTTATACTCCCGGGCAAAAGAGACGCCCGGGAGTTGGCGTGGCTAAAAACGGCGCATTTGCGCCACTTTTTAACGCCTGCTCAGGGCAGGCGTTAAGGGGCCTGTGGGCTCAAAATGAGCCCACAGGTGCCCTCCCATGCCCCCAGGGACCCCCCCTGCCACCCTTGCCCACCCCAGGAGGACCCCCAAGGATGGAGGGACCCACCCCAGGGACATTCAGGTAAGTTCACGTAAGTATAATTTTTTATTTTTTATATTTTTTTTTGGTGGCATAGGGGGGCCTTATTTGTGCCCCCCTACATGCCACTATGCCCAATGACCATGCCCAGGGGACAGAAGTCCCCTGGGCATGGCCATTGGGCAAGGGGGCATGACTCCTATCTTTACAATGATAGGAGTCATGTTGATGGGGGATGGGCGTCGTTAAAAAATGGCGCAAGTCGGGTTAAGACGATTTTTTCGACGTAACCTGACTTGCCCCATTTTAAGACGCCCATGCGCCATTTTCCCCCTACGCCGGCGCTGTCTGGTCTACGTGGTTTTTTCCCACGCAAAGCAGGCAGCGCCGGTCTGATTGCGCCGTCTAACGCCATTCCATAAATACGGCGCCCGCATGGCGCTTCAGAATGGCGTTAGACGGCGCAAAACTTTTTGACGCTAAACTGCGTTAGCGCAGTTTAGCGTCAAAAAGTATAAATATGGGCCTACGTACGGCCGCTTTTGCGCCGTTTTTTAGCGCCTGCAAAAGGCAGGCGTTAAGGGACCTGTGGGCTCTGAAGGAGCCCAGAGGTGCCCTCCCATGCCCCCAGGGACACCCCCTGTCACCCTTGCCCACCCCAGGAGGACACCCAAGGCTGGAGGGACCCATCCCAGGGACATTAAGGTAAGTTCAGGTAAGTGTTTTTTTTCAATTTTTTTTGTGGCATAGGGGGGCTTGATTTGTGCCCCCCTACATGCCACTATGCCCAATGACCATGCCCAGGGGACAGAAGTCCCCTGGGCATGGCCATTGGGCAAGGGGGCATGACTCCTGTCTTTGCTAAGACAGGAGTCATTTCTATGGGGGTTGGGAGTCGTAAAAAATGGCGCAAATCGGGTTGAGGCGAAAAAATTGCCTCAACCTGACTTGCCCCATTTCTTGACGCCCAAGCTCCATTTTCCCCTACGCCGGCGCTGCCTGGTGTACGTCGTTTTTTTTAACGCACACCAGACGGCGCCGGCGGCTAACGCCGGCTAACGTCATTCAATAAATACGGCGCCCGCATGGCGCTTCAGAATGGCGTTAGCCGGCGCTAATTTTTTTGACGCAAAACTGCGTTAGCGCAGTTTTGCGTCAAAAAGTATAAATATGGGCCCGTATGTATGCCCAGCGGTGTGCACACCTGTGCATTATCATACTGCAATTTTAAAGGCTCAGCTGTTTTTGATTTGGCACCAATTCGTCACTTGCAAAAGTGTCTCCTCTCTCTCTCATTAATGTTTTTCTTTGCACAGATTATCCATGTAAATATTTTGCCATTCTTAAAATCTATCAATGGTGAAGCAATTAAGAGGTTAGTGCAGGGTGAGAGAATGTGTTTTCTTTGCTCTAATACTGTGTTTGCGTGCAACAGAGAATGTGGTCATATAAACGTGTTAGTAATCGCAACTTCAGACCATCATTCAAACCTCAGCGGATCGCCTGCCAACCCACCAGATCGGCAGAAGCCCTAGTCTCCAATTACTTGCTGTCGGTCTGTCTGCCACATCTACAGATTCCTGCCTCCCTGGCGGGGACCTCTCTAATGCATCCCCGGTGCGTCCATTGCACTTTAATTATTGTTGCATGGCAACGGGGTCAGGTTGACTCAATGGGGAGGCATTTTTAAAAGAAGTTCTACTTAGTGCACTTTGGCACCTTGCACTTTGACATTCTTTTGTGAATGATGGAGGTTGCACTGACAAGAGCACCTTCTTTCCAATGGTAGGCTGTTGGTATGGGTTAAATTCCTAATTTAGGTAACCTCGGTCCATGTTGTCGAAAGCCCAATGAAGGAATGAAGGAACCCATCGTGCCATTCTGAGTCTCAATGGTACACACTGAACCTCTTCCTTTGCACCCTTGCACTTTTTTAAATTTTAAGTCCAGACAGCACTGAAAGGTGCAAAACTGAATCTTTTTACTGGCACTTTGGCACCTCTCCGGATTATGAAATCTTTACTGTTCCGTGCGTTGGCATCTGGGTACTGTATATGAAATACGTTGGTTTTTAATTTAATAATGTTTTCATCTATTCTATGTTACAGACTTCTTTTCTCTTCATATTCTAATTGTTATGAAATTTGTTTTGTAATTGTAAAGGTTTTAATTAACTATGAAATAAAAACATATGACATTTGCCATCATGCTGAATCACCCAAGGTCTTATGTTTTGCAATTGGCACAATCAACGATTTTGGTACCATTTTAACTACACTAAACTTACTTGAATATACAATTTGTTGTGTGGCCATTCCTGACTGCATTACTATCACCAGGAAAAAGCCTTCTGACACTTTGGCGGTCATTCTTACCCTGGCGGTAAAAACCGCCAGGGCCGTGGTCCGCGGGAGCACTGCCAACAGGCTGGCGGTGCTCCTTTGGGCATTCTGACTGCGGCGGTACAGCCGCGGCCAGAAACGGAAAGTCGGCGGTGTACCGCCAGCTTTCCGCTGGCTTTCCGCTACCCAGGGGAATCCTCCATGGCGGCGCAGCTTGCTGCGCCGCCATGGGGATTCCGACCCCCATACCGCCATCCTGTTCCTGGCGGTTTCGGCCGCCAGGAACAGGATGGCGGTATGGGGTGTCGTGGGGCCCCAGGGGGCCCCTGCAGTGCCCATGCCAATGGCATGGGCACTGCAGGGGCCCCCGTAAGAGGGCCCCACTTAGAATTTCTGTGTCTGCTTAGCAGACACTGAAATTCGCGACGGGTGCTACTGCACCCGTCGCACCCCTTCCACCCCGCCGGCTCCATTCGGAGCCGGCTTCCTCGTGGAAGGGTGTTTCCCGCTGGGCTGGCGGGCGGCCTTTTGGCGGTCGCCCGCCAGCCCAGTGGGAAACCCAGAATGACCGCCGCGGTCTTTTGACCGCGGTACGGTCTTCTGGCGGTTCCCGCTTGGCAGCCGGCTCCTGCCGCCCGCCAAGCTTGGAATGACCCCCTTTGTCTTCATTAAAAGAAGGATTTACACTCTCTCAGTTACTTGACTGAGCACCAGCCCATAAGTGTGCAGATCAAAGGCCTGAAGCCACGTAGCCCTGCTTCAATCTTTCATTGTTTTGAGTTCAATTAAATGTGTATCATTCAGTCACATAACCATAATTCATGTTTAAAGGGCACTGTGAATGCCATACCGTATTGCTAGGATATAATTATTTGAACAAACAACATCACATGAGGTATGACATGGGACATGACTACTGTGCAATACTAGAAGACATTGTTAACGCTGAATTTTACCAAAACATTTTCATGTATTCCGAATGTGAAACCTGAATAGAAAATGAATTAATATGGATAAATAATACACGACTTTGAAAATTTGCCTACTTGAGTGACCACCAGTAATCACAAAGGCCCTCATTACAACCCTGGAGGTAAATCCCGCTTACCGCCGTGCCGACGGCCACCAACGGCCACCAACATACCGTGACCACTGCAGTATTCCACCAACCCACACAGAGAATACTGCCACAATACAGACACCCACACAAGTCCGCCACACCAAAGGTCAGTGATAAACTGGCGATAGCAAAACCCACACCGTCATGCCAACAGGAATACGCCCACAGTATCACGAACCACGAATCAACGTGGCGGTCTTTCAACCGCAGTAAACCATTGGCGGTACACACCGCCGCGCTAAAAATACACACACACTTACAAAACCACACCACATTGGACAATTCAAAATACACACACCTGACACACATAGGCACACCACACACTCACAACACTATAAAACACACACCCACACTACCCAAAACCCCTTACAACAAAAAAAACAGACCAAGCACAGAGAGACAAGCAAAGAGCCCACACCCAATCAGAGGCACAGAACACCATCACCCATACACCATCCACGCACATCACAGTATACACCCCAACACATCACCCCACACATCACCCCACACATATCACTCACATGACATCCATGGCACCCCAAAGACACCCCAGGTTTTCTGAGGAGGAGCTAAGAGTAATGATGGAGGAAACCATCCGGGTAGAGCCACAGCTAATCGGATCACAGGTGCAGCAGACATCCATTGCTAGGAGATGGAGCTATAGCGGAGAATCATTGACAGGGTCAACTCCGTGGGACAGCATCCAAGAACCAGGGATGACATTAGGAAGAGGTGGAACGACCTATGGGGGAAGGTGCATTCCGTGGTTTGAAGACACCAAATTGCTGTACAGAGGACTGCGGTGGACCCCCACCTTCTCCCCCACAACTAACAAGATGGGAGGAGCAAGTCTTGGATATCATGCATCCTGAGGGCCTCGCAGGAGTAGCAGGAGGACTGGACTCTGGTAAGTCGAATCATCACCATTATATCCCCCACCCTACCTGCATGCCATCACATACCCCCACCGTACCCTCACTCCCATCACTTCATCGCCTCACATACACCCCACCATCACAACCCACCCATCCCAATACCAAGCCCTGCATGCAACAACAATGCATGGACACCCATCACAGCCCTGCATGGACACCCATCACCAAAGCATGCCCAGTAGAGGGACTCACCCAGCCCACACAATCAGCACTCACACAAGGCCAAGGCGACAGGGAAAGCACAATTATACAGGGAAACACACCCACTGCACAAGATGGCACACACAGATACAATAACAATGCTTTTGCATCCCAACAGGACCCCTACCCAACGTCACCGGAGAGGAGTAACCACCAACAACCAGGCCCCCCCACCCCCAGAAGAGGCCCACAGTGACGACAGCAGCTATGGACGCCTGGATCACGATGACCAACCTGGCCCATCAGGGACCACTGGACAGTCAGTTCCCTTGCCACAGTCCCAACCCGCCACAGAGCCTCCCCCCTCAGGAAACACCACCGCAACACCCACTCAGCAGGCCCATACCTCTGTCCCCAGGACACGTCAATCAGTAGTGTGTCCACCACTACAGGGACCCCAGGCAACCCCACAAACTCAGGACGATCAGGGACCTGGGGTCAGTGGCAGTGGGCACACAGTTCAGGGGACAGAGGCACAGGACAACAGGGAAGCTGGGAGGACTGCTGTGAGACAGGGGGAGGACAGGACCAGGGAACCAACTCTCCACGAGGCACTCACCTACATCCTGGGAGCATACCACCATTCCCAGGAGACCATGGGCACGGTACTGGCCAAGTTACAGGAGACCCAGCGGCTGCAGGAGGGACAGTACCTGGGGATCAGGAAGGACCTCACAAAAATCTACACCATCCTGGTCACCACAGCAGGGGTGCTGGCTGACATGGGCAAGACCATGAGGGAGGCAGTGGCACAACAAAGGGCCCCTGACACTAGCCAAACCGAGGAACAGCCTTCCACCTCCGCCGGCGCTAATGGACAGGAGGGCCCGCCACAGGACCAACAGGCCACCATCACCCCACCCCCTGCAGAAGGAGAACCACCCCGCAAACGGTCCCTGCAATCCAGGAAGAAGACAGAGAACATTGCCAAGACCCCCACCAGGACATAGGACTCTCCTGATTGTCACCCTTCCGTCCCGCTCTGTCACCCTGTCCACCTTAAACTGCCATTACTCCCCTTCCTATGCCCCATTGGACAATGCACCTGTGTTGCCAAGAGACTGGACTCTACCCTGGACCTTCCTCCACCATCACCCCAGCCCCTTGCACTTACCCCCATACTACTTAGCACTAAAAATAAACACCATTGAAATATAAACCATACTGGAGTCAGTGTAATGATTGGAAAGATGTATTCTTACAACATTCTCAAAGCATTGCAATGTCTATGTTCATTGAATTGTACCAATGTATGACAGTTGTTTGGCAGCAGTAAATATAGCAGGAGCCAGAATCCGGCACACAGATCTGAAAAAAAGGAATCCAAAGGGAACAGTCAGTGGCCATAGACAGAGGGTAAGAGGCTGCCATGTACAATGTCCAACAGATTACTGAAAAGTAAAGTTGAGTTACAGTCTCTTACCTCTGTGTCACTGGAAGTACTGCTGTATAATGTTTGTTCTGTTGTCCACATCTTCTTCACCTGCCTCCTCTCTGTCCACAGGCTCCACCGCTGCCACAAGACCATCACCAGGCTCAACCTCCAGCAGAAAAGGCACCTGGCGTCTCAAGGCCAGGTTGTGCAACATACAGCATGCCACAATGATCTGGCACACCTTCTTTCGGTGAGTAGTACAGGGATCCACCTGTCAGATGGAGGCACCGGAACCTGGCCTTCAGGAGGCCGAAGGTCCTCTCAATAATCCTCCTTGTTCGCCCATGTGCCTCATTGTAACGTTCCTCTGCCCTTGTCCTGGGATTCCTCACTGGGGTCAGTAGCCATGAGAGGTTGGGGTAACCAGAGTCACCTGTAAATATTGAGGGACTAACCCTCAGGGACAACCCCATACTCAGACCCCCACTTATACTGTGTGGGGACCTTGGCCTCACCTAATAGCCATACCCGGTCAGCAGGGCAGACAACACTCTGGTCAACATGTTGGAGAACATTGGCTGAGACATCCCTGATGCCATGGCCACTGTTGTTTGAAAAGAACCACTTGCCAGGAAATGGAGCACTGACAGGACCTGCACTAGAGGGGGGATTCCTGTGAGCTGGCGGATAGCTGACATCACGTCTGGCTCCAATTGGGCACACAGTTCTTGGATTTTGGCACAATCAAGTCTGTATGTGATGATAATGTGTCTGTCCTCCATTGTCGACAGGTCCACCAGGGGTCTGTACACCGGAGGATGCCGCCATCTCATCATCTGCCTCAGCGGTTGTAGCCTATGGAGGAGAACGGTGAGCAGAAGGTCATTTACCACATAGATAGCACAACTGTTTCAGAATTTATGTCACAGAGCAGTGTGGGAATACAAGAGTCAGTATATGTGCCAATATGTCCTGTGACGCAGTTAGGTGCCATGCCATGTGCTCCCCTGAAATGGCGGCTGCTTGACCTGTGAGGAGGGACAAGGGGAAATTAGGTAACTGCGCTGGCGTTGTGCTGCGCCGCGGTAGGCGGTCGATGACCGGCGCTCAACTCTGCATTGGTTATCATTGGGCCCTTTGGGTCCCAGGAGCCAATGGCGATGTTCGCCGGCGGTGACGGTACGCACCGCCGCAGACGTCACTGCCATTTTTTAGCTATTCACTCACTTGCTACCTGACCATCACCAGGAGAGACCTACGCTGCAAGTGCTGCTATGACCTGAGTCTGGAAGCGACAATGGCTAGAGTGTCTGGGGAAAGGACCCCTGCCTTCACTGCGGAGGAGTTGGAGAAACTGGTGGATGGGGTCCTCCCCCAGTACACGTTACTCTACGGTCTTCCAGACAAACAGGTGAGTACACTGTGAGCATGATGTGTGGGCAATGCCTGTTTTGAGTGGTGTGGATGTAAGGCACAGGTTGGGGGGTGTTAAGGCATCCTGGCCTGAATGCTGCATGAGAGGTGGTCATTGTATGTGCATCAGGGCATGGGTGGGAACTTTTGGGCAATGAGTATGATGGTACTTAAATTTTCCGCTGTCTTTTCCCTCTAGGTCAGCGTCCACCAGAAAAAGGGTATTTGGCGTGTCATCGCCAGGGAGCTGTGGACCCTGGGGGTCTATCACAGGCGGAGCACCCACTGCCGCAAGAGATGGGAGGACCTGCGCCGCTGGACCAAGAAGACGGTGGAGGCCCAGCTAGGGGTGGCCTCCCAACGTGGAAGAGGTGCCCGTCGCACCATGACCCCCCTGATGTTCCACATCCTGGCGGTGGCCTATCTGGAGTTGGATGGGCACTTGAGGGCATCACAGCAGCCACAAGGGGGTGAGTACAGATTCAGAAAGCTGACTTTGCGTGCTTTAGGAACTATCTGGGTGGGGGATGTGGGCTGTGGGTTCCCCTAGGCCAGGGCGATGATGGCAGGGTAGGTCCCTTGTTTGCAGGCTCTGAAGCACTCCTACCCCAATTGTTCAAGTGGCCAACTACTACTGGGCAGGGTCCTGTGGGTGTCAGGTGTGCAGATGCTGGCGTTAGGCATTGCACCCCATGGGCTGGTGACTACCTCAGTGACTGGTTGGGCATGGCCTAGTGCATAGGGCAGCAGCCACAAGGGGGTGAGTACAGATTCAGAAAGCTGACTTTGCGTGCTTTAGGAACTAGCTGGGTGGGGGATGTGGGCTGTGGGTTCCCCTAGGCCAGGGCGATCATGGCAGGGTAGGTCCCTTGTTTGCAGGCTCTGAAGCACTCCTACCCCAATGGTACAAGTGGCCAACTACTACTGGGCAGGGTCCTGTGGGTGTCAGGTGTGCAGATGCTGGCGTTAGGCATGGGCTGGTGACTACCTCAGTGACTGGTTGGGCATGGCCTAGTGCATAGGGCAGCTCAGTGTGTGTTGTGTCCCCCCCCTTTTTGTTTTGTCACCCTGTCCTTGTGGGCATTAGCATCATCTTGCGGAGGAGCAGGGGCACCGGCGACGGAGCGAGATGCATCCCACATGGCCCATGATGGCGAATCCACTGAGGGTGAAGGCACCAGTGGGACGGAGGGCGAGGGGAGCTCTACGATGGGGACAGGAGGGGATACCAGTGACAGCAACTCCTCCTCCGATGGAAGCTCCGTGGCGGTGGTGGACACCTCTGTGCCCACCCCAACAACAGGTACAGCTGCCACCCCCCTACCAGCACCACCCTCCCAGCAGCCCCCCAGTGTGTTTTCCATGCCCGCTCACCCAGGAGAGTGGGCATCTCCTTCGCCCCAGGCACCTCAGGCCCTGCCACAGTCAGCCCTGCTGCCCTCAGTGAGGAGGTTATTGACCTCCTGAGATCCGTCACTGTTGGGCAGTCAACCATTCTGAATACCATCCAGGGTGTCGAGAGGCATTTGCAACAAACAAGTGCATACCTGGAGGGCATTCATTCTGGCGTGGCGGCCCAAAAGTGAGCATTCCAGGCTCTGGCGTCAGCACTGATGGCAGCCATTGTCCCTGTGTCCAGCCTCCCCCCTCCAACTTCCAGTAACCCGACCAAATCCCCTTTACCTCACCCTATCCCAAGCACACCTTCAGACCAGCATGCACACACATCAACACACAAAAGTGGCTCAGGAAAACATAAGCACCACACATCATCACACAGGCACTCACACAAGCACCATACCCAGGCACACATACCAACATCCACTTCCTCCACTGTGTCCCCCTCCTCCCCTTCGTCCACCTCCCTTCCAGTAGCGTCTCCACTCACACCTGCATGAACAACATCATCAGCTACTGCCTCCATCATCAGCACGCCCATCACAACACACCCCTCACGAGCAATCACCACCCCCACAACCATGCACACGTCCCCTGTGTCCTCTCCCAGTGTGTCTGTGAGCCCTCCTCCCAAAGTACACAAACGCAGGCACACACCCACTCAACAGCCATCCACCTCACACCAGCCTCCAGCCCAGTACTTTCACCTAAACTCAGCAGACGTACACCTCCTACAACCACTACCTCTTCCTCCACTCCCACCCCCCTCCATCTTCCCTTCCCAGTGTGTCAAATAAACTTTTCCTGGCTAACGTTTACCTCTTCCCTACACCTCCCCCCGTCCATCCCCTAAAGCCAGGATGTCTAGATCCCAGGCCAGTACCTCAGCCACCAAGTTGGCATCCGCTGTGGTCCCTGCAAGTCCGAGAGGATCGAAGGGGACACCCGTCAGGGCTGGCAGTGTGCCACCTACCAATGCAAGAGACCACCCGATTCCGCCACCTGCCTAGGTTAAGAAAGGGCGGACATGCAGTAAAGACAAGACGCACCACCCACCCAGCAAGGCCTCATCCAAAACAAAAGAGGACAGTGCCAAGGGCTCAGCAGCGACTACCAAGGTGGGAAAGGGCCAAAAATGCAATGGCAAGGCTCTTCAGGGCTCGGAGCCTCCAGGTGAGGGACTGGTGACTACCATTTGTTCTGACAGGCCAGCAACCTGTACCAAGGTAAGCACCGCCGCAACAACAGCCACCTGCACCGCCATCTGCACCGCCCCCTGCACCGCCGCTGCCACAATGACAGTCACCAGCATCATCCCCAGTGGGCAGCCGTCCGAGGCTGCTGGAGATGTACTGGTGTCTCCCTCCACTACTACCAGCACCTGCACCACGGGCAGCACCGGCAGCATCTCCACCGCAGACACCACCGAAGGCACCGCCACCTGCACCGCCATATGCACCGCCACATGCCCAGCGGTGCCACTACATCGGCCATCAGCAGCATCGCCAGTGGGCAGCCGTCCAAGGCTGCAAGAGACGTCCTGGACCCTGCACCCACCACTTGAGGCACCACCACCAGCACTGGCACTACCAGCAGTTTGCAGCCTAAGTCGCCGCAGGATGGAGTCTGTCTATGCCTCCATGGAGTATCATGCTACCTCTTCCCTGCACATCTCGTGCCTCAGACACCCAGGTGAGGGAATGTGAATGTGAACTGCCACACCCCAGGTGCACCCTCCAGAACCACTCACCCAATCCTTGGCAGGATGAAGCAGACTGGGCACAAAGCCCCCTCCAGAACCAGTGGAGAAATGCATCCACTCACCCAGTCCTTGGCAGGATGAAGCAGACTGAGCACCAAGCCCCCTCCAGAACCAGTGGAGAAATGCATCCACTCACCCAATCCTTGGCAGGATGAAGCAGACTGGGCACAAGGCCCCCTCCAGAACCAGTAGAACATGTCACCCACTTGAGAGACTGTGGCCTTGCACTCCCCAGGACCAAGCAGTGGGCAAACCACCCACTTGAGAGACTTGAGAGACTGTGGCTTTGCACTCCCCAGAACATCGCTGTGTGCATGTTGCCCCCTCAAGGAGCAGTGGCGTTGTACCATCTTCTGGCTGAGGTGCCCCCCTCCCCTTCCCCCTGAGGTGCCTGTGTTTTTTCGACCTGATGCCCCTACAGTGTTCTCTCCGTTTTCAGGCAGGAGTCAAGTGTGGGCTTCGCCCATTATTTTTTGGCCCACTGGTCCACGGACATTTGCAATGGACAGTGTACGGCCCTTTGTACATATTGTACATATTTGTATATACAGTTGTTTTCAATCGTTATCTTTATATGCATTTTCTAAATATCACAGATTTGACTCAATTCCTTTTGTCCTTGTGCTCTTCCAAGGGGTTACGGGGTGTATCTGTGATGTTATTGGATCTGCTAGTGTGTATGGTGTTGTGGGTGAGGGTGGGGGGTCGGGGTGTTGCGTGTGTGTGTCACTCTCTTTTTCCTCCCCCCTCCCCTGTGTGCTAGGTGCAGTACTCACCGTTGTCGTTGCTGCCGCCTTCTTTCAAATTCCTGGTGTATTAGCAGATACACGAGCATGGGGAGGACCTGCAGTTTGGGCTCCATGGCGTCCTGGTTCTTTGTTGAGTGTCGAAAGGTAAGTGGTTCCCCTTCAGTGTACTGTTTCCGCCGTGCTTTTGATGTCGTTGGTACCGCCCTGGAAAAGCTGGCAGATTGGTGCCTTGTAATACGGTGGGCGGTAGATTGTCTTCTGCCTGTCTGTTGGCGGTGACCACTGCAGTGTTTGTTGCTACTGCCGTGGCGGTCGGTGTGTTAAAGTGGCTGTCTATGTTGGCGGTTTCCGCGTGGTCATGATCCCATTTTTTGGTCCGCCAGCCTGTTGTCGGTATTACCACCACTTTATACCCGACCGCCAGGGTTGTAATGAGGGCCAAAGTGTCTTTATTAGCTGCTTATTAATGTAAAACGTCATGCTCATATTCAGATTAATGTAGTAGTATGTTATATTAATGGTCATATATTATGTATTTGCTTTATTAATCATAGGCCTTAAGTTAGCAAGGTCTTGGGCCTAGTTGCACAGCCTCATGTTAAGTTGCACTGTTTAAATGATTCACAAAAATGGCTGCCTAGAGAATTAAACTTGTGTTTTTCCACCGTGTTGACCGAATGCGAGTAACTAAATCTTCTTTCTCATGAGAACTGCTTGCTACAATACGCTGTATTAGCTATTGATACTGTGTAAAGTTTGTGTGTGTGAAAGCGATGTTCCCAGGAACTAACAATGGATGCACTGACTGGAGTAGAAGATGATACAATATTGTTACCTGACGAGTCCGACGATAGGACAGTTTAGCTGTATCTTAGGTTTGAAGTTCTAGTTTAATTGGACTAAATGCAAACATACGATTCTTTGACCAATAGCAACCTGGGAAGATGTCCTAGAAAATCTAACTTAGCCAGACTGTACTGAGAGGAGAGACCCCCACTTCTTTCCCAACCGTCCCAAGAGGAGATGTGCTCACTTTTTCCAAAACTTTTAGTGGGAAGTGTCATTCCGATTATTCCCGTTCCTGAGACATTTCTATCTTCAACTTCATTGCTATGTCCCAATGCTGATGCTGACCGAGCTGATGTCCAATTGACGAAGACAGTCGCAGCTTGCTGAACCATACTGAGGCAAGGTAGAAGATTATGTTACTGATTGCCATGTCTATTTGCTTTCGTCTTCAGGTAAACCGCTGATTTGTTAAAGCCATAGCTAGATGTTTTTCCAAATCTGTGTTGATTAAAATTGTTTTGCATGAAGCCCAAACATGCTATTCTAATCAGAAGGTTAGTTAGGAGACTCACTGAGAATATTTGCTAAATATTAACAACAGTTGATGTCTATTCTTTCCTGAATCTAAAACTATGCTATTTCTATTGCACAGTTATTCTTGCTATTGATTTGTGCTGTAACTCTGGAATGTGTAGTGATCCATGCTTTGATTAAATTGAGATTCTTTAGAAGATTTGGTCAACCAGTATTGTTTCTGTATGTTTACCATCTGATTTTGAGTTAAGTCACGTGATATTAGCATTGTTAATATAGGGAAATTAACATTCTAACTTTTACATTAAGGTGTGGTTATCATGGCCAAGGGGTCATGGTGTGTCGAAATTACTGTCTCCCAAGATTATTGATCCTATTGACTGAGAATTGCTATTGATTGATATAGTAATTGAGTCTTGTGTTGGGAATTACTCCAAGTGCAGTCAAAAGGTCCATCAAACCTCTAACGCGTCCCCTTATCAATTGATTAAAGAAAAGCCAAATAATGTCAGAAGTGCTAACAACAGCAAGGACTTGAAACTGTACTGACAAATTACCTCTTATGAGCTCTTGTCCTGCATGTTCTGTACATTTTTGTGATGGGTGAACTTCAGATTTCAAATGTAACCATTTACCTTCACTTACAGGCTGTAATAATAACAAAACATTTTTTATATTGCACTAAGAGTGGAGTATGCCTTTGCTGGGATTCAAACTCATGACCGTGAGAGGGTGGCAATGAGCTCACTGAGCCATCATCCCACCAATGATCTTACCCAGAAGTACAAGACTTCTGACAAAAAAAGTTCGAATAGGATCCAAGTTACATAAGATTACCTTCCCCTGAGGCCTGTTTCTTTTTTGTTTGGGTGGGGGATTGCGGCCTCTCTCCCCACGCCATTTTAAAGCCCCAGGGACCCCATCTTGTGGGGCCTGCTTCTTTTTTCTAGTGAAGAGGAGGGCGTGCAGCCCTCATTACCTATGTCCCTGGGGACCCCATCCCCTGGGAATGTAAGCATGAATTAATATAAAGTAAAATATTATCACAATTCCTATCACGTCACTTTAACTTTCTGCTCCCTCCGCCTCCCACAGTGTGCAGCCTCTGGGCATGCATGGCATGGAGTTGGGCCCTGACCTCAACCACCCGAAGGTGTGCACACCTGACTATGGGCCTGATTTAGAGATTAGCGGACGGAAGATCCGTCACTGTTGTGATGGAGCAACCCCTCCTCAAAACTCTATGTGATGCAACAATGTAAAGGGTTTCACTTTAAGTTAGGCAGACTTTGTCAAAGGGTCAGAATATCAATATAAAATAATAATAAAAAGTGTGCCTATTTGCTTTAGCAAGGGTTCAGCACATCAACTTATATGAACCGACCTATTGTCTTTAAAAAATAGTCCCCAATAATTATAATATCAAATGTATATTTTGGAAATGCATACAATGCAATTTTAATAAAATTGATTGACATCAAATATTTACAAAAAAGCCTTACTAAAAAAAGTCTTTGAGTATTTTTTAACATTTCTCAGGCCTCATAATGCAACCCTAGAATCCACCACAAGAAGTGTTTTAATAAAATATGGTAAGCTCTCCTGGAGCTATGCGTTTAATGACTCAGGACACTTATTGTGTGTTTTAAAAATGTTTCTGGGGGCCTGCTTCACTCCCTGCAGCTCACACAAAATGTTTGGTAGTACCCTCCCCTTGTGGAGGCACCACTAGGAAGAAAAAATATAATTAAAAAAAGCCCTAGGCCATGATGGGGAGCTGTGTGCACTGAGCAATGATTAATAAATGAGTGGCTAATGCCACACATTCATTATTATTTTGTTTCTTATAGGTACCTCAGAGCCCCCTTGTGGCATCCACAACTTTATCCCCACACACACAAGGCCCATGCCAGCTCCTGGGCCAGCAACCACCAGGTCGCTGATGGAAGCTGGTTACAAGTATGCTCCCACCCTGCAGGCACAGATTCTCACTCTGCTCCTGAGGGGGGAGCAAACATTTTCCCTGCCTGCAAAAAGCAAATGGTGGAAGCATAACTGCTGAAGGTGGGAGCAATACCTGCAGCCCCGGGGGTGGGGTTCCGGGGCCATAGTATGGCTCATCGAGGGGGTTGCATTCCCCCACCAACAAAAAAACATAAACAGGCCCTAGGAAATTGGGTCCCCAAGGCTGCAGTACAATTCAGTGAGGGGAGGGGCCACAACCCCCCTCGCCTAAGAAAGATTTAGACCCCAGGGGATAGGATCCCTGGAGCCTAAGTATGGATCTAGGAGAAGGAAACATGCCCCCTCCCCTAAAAAAACATTAATCTGCCTTGGGTGATAGGTCAGTGGGGCCTCTATGCAGCTTGGGGATGGGTGGTTGCATGCCCATTCCCCTCAAATAAGGGGGGATGGAGTGCCTCGAGCCTTAGTACAGCTCTGGAAGGGGGCCACAAGCCACGCCTAAAAATTAATTTTGTCCTATGGAATGGAGTCCCCAAAACCTAAAGACGGCTAGGTGTGGGGGCCACTCGCTCCCCAGTAAAAGTAAAGTAGGCCTCGGGGATGGGGGTCTCAGGATCTACAAAAGACTTGGGGAGGGGGGTCACCTACCCCCTTCCCCAGTGAAAAATGATGCACCCCCCCCTTGTCCCATCCAGGCTCTGGCTCATCCCAGGGGGCGGTGAAGGGACATAAAAAAGAAAATAGTGGGAGACCTTATTTCAATACGTCTGCTTTAAAATAAATACTATTTTTGGCCGTAGGGGATCTCTCTGCCTCCCCCCACCCAGCAGGCCGAGGGGATCAGGGTATTCCTACCTTGCCACCTCATATGTTTGTTTTAATTTTTTCAGGACAAGGGACTGAGTCCTCAATTCCGAAAATGAATGCTTCATGTTTGTCAATCTATGTATATTTTCCTATAGAAAACTGCATCAGGAAATAAGTTTTGGAACCCTCCCTTTTTCTCGACCTCTACTTGATGGATCATCCTGAAACTTTCCAGAAAGGGGCTGAGGTGGATGAACTACGTTTTTGTAAAAATTCGTCCATTGGTACCAAAATTATTATCAAACAAGAAATGTCTTTCCTATAGAAACATGGTCCTTACATGACTACCCAGTGGCAATCATATATATATTTATATACATATATATATATATCTGCAAATATTACATATTACCTACTGGAAGTCACCAGTAGTAAGTTATAGAGTTATAGTTAGGACCTAGTTTCCATAGGAAGAGTGCTTTTCTGCCAATAACTTTGGTGTCGTTTGCCGAATCTTCGAAATTTGAAAAACTAATACGACACTCAGTTCAGCTGCTGTCTTAAAAGTTTCAGGGTGATCTATCAAGCGGGGCACAGAAAAAGGGGGGGTCTCAAAACAGGTTTTCCCCATGCATTTTCCCATAGGGTCTTTAGACGTGCCTACAACCCGAACCGTTGGACGGAATTACACCAAATTTGGCAGGAAGCTGGATCTTGGTGGGCAGATCGTGCTTTTTGCAATTTGGGGTAAATGAGATTAGTAGTTTTAGAGATATTAAAGGAAAAAATATAGATATCTATGGACGTGGATCCTCCGCGGATCCATAAGACCCTGTGCTTATATCTGATTGGCTGCCAACACTTCAACCAGGAAGAGTTGGCAGCCATTTTAGGACTCGGCTTCAACTGAGTGCCAAAATAAAATGCAAAAAAAAGAAAAGGGGAGAGGGTACGAATATACTTACACCCTACCCTTGGTCCAGAGGTCTCCCTGGAACCCCACTAAGGCACAAACGTTTTTTTTTTTACATTTTCTGCAAAATCAGATTTTACAGAAATTTTTTAAAAAACAAGCGCAGTCTCATGTGCTTGTTGTTATTTAAGCCCCCGGGTGGATCAGATCCTGGGGGCATGTATGTATATGAAAAATATTGAGAGGGGCATACGGGGCGCCCCTCCAAAGGCTTAATAATGTCCCAGGGACCATCACCTCCCCAGGGATAAACTGTACATTTTCCCCCAGGGCTAAACACAAAAAAATATATGAGGGTGGCATGCGGACCACTGAGGGGACCACCACCTCCCCAGGGGTATTTTTTTTAAAAAAGGAGGGGGGCACACCGACTCCCCTCCTAGTGCTGTGAGAAGTCCCGGGGACCACCACCTCCCCAGTACAAAAGGAAACATTATGGAGGGAGTCCCCCTTTCCCGGGTGACCACTACCTCCCTCGGGCCAAATTCTAATTTTAAAACATGGAGGGGGCAGGGGAGGCCCACTCCCAGGCCATCTACATCCCTGAGGATCACCACCTTCCCAGAGCCAGCCATGCAAAAAGACTGGGGCAGCATTGCCACTCTCCTAGTCTGGGGACCGCCACCCCGCAGGACTGGCTCCTGCTATCTCCAGAGGTGCCCACCCTTGGGAGACAGCTGTTTGCTTCTGCTTGATGGGAGCTGTGATAGCTCCCACCAAGCAAAAGCAAACACTCCACTTCCAGCAAGAGGTAGCTGTCAAAATGCTCTCGCTTGCTGGAAGCGGAGTTTTCATCTCTTTCCCTGCCCGCAGACATACGACCAGGAAAAGAGATGAAAGTATTGCACCCGCACGCAGGGAGCAACTTTTCAAACAGCTCCCTGTGTGTGTGAGCAATGCTCGCTCCTGCAGGAGGTGGGGAGCAGGCTTGGACCACAGGGGCCTTCAAGCTCCCTCCGTGGTCCCAGACATATTAGGTGGTGGTGCCCAAGTGTAAGCACCACTTCTACAAAGTACTAATCATCCTAATTTACTGTCCTCATTTCCTGAGGCCTAGAGAATTTTTTGGGTGAGGGGGCCCGTGGCCTCCCTTACCAGGCTTCTTTTGGCCCCAGGGATCTCATCCACCAGGGCCCAGTGTATTCTTTAGAGGGAGAAGGTCAAGGGGCGCCCCTCCCTGGGATGATTCTGTCCCCAAGGACCCCATAACCCAGGGCACAATACCATATTCATGCAGGAGGGGATCACTCTGCCCCCTCCTGGGTCAGTTTCAGCCCCAGGGACCCCATTTCCCAGGGCCTGGTCAGCAAAGTGTGGGTGCCCCAGTGCCCACCCAGGGCACCCACCAAACTATTGTTGAGGGCCACAGGTAGAGCTCAAAGGCCACTGCAGCCCCAGCTGGCTCCCTGCATCCAGCGGGAGCCAGCATTGCTCCTGCCTACAGGGAGCAGCTAAAATTGCTGCTCCCCATGAGTGGGAGCAATATTTAGATCTGTTTCCCTGCCCACATCACTGCAAGCAGGGAAACAGATCTAAAGTCTGCTTTCAGCGGGCGGGAGCATTTTTCAAGCTCCCATCTGCTGGAAGCTGATTTGGTGTTTGCTCCCACTTGGTGGGAGATTTCAAATTTCGCCTGCCGCATGAGAGCAAATACAGGTTTCCTAGTCCACTGTGGACAGGGAAGCCACTATGTCCTGGGATGGGAACCCCGGGACATAGCATATGAGCCGGCTTTGGGGTAGAGGGTCCTCATGGCCATTAATGCCTCAGGGAGGGGGTGCATAGGGCCCCCTTTCTCTTTCCTCATCAATCCGTCCCCCAGGGATGGCACCCTCTTCCCATTTTCAAATACGCCCAGATCATGTGGATGGGGTCCCTGGGGCTGAAATCGGCCCAGGGAGACAGGCCACATGTCCCCTCCCCCTTTACTATGCAGCTGAGCCCAGGGGCATGGGGACCTCAGGCTGAAAACACATGGGGGGGGTGCTCATACTTCCTCCCCTTTTACTGCACAGCCAGCCCTGGGGGATTGGCCAAAATTGGCTTGGGGAGGGGTGTCATGTGCCGCCTTCCTGTGGGGGATGTTGTCGCCGGGGCCATAAAAGGCCATTACTATGCGGTAGGGCCCCAGGGACCAAACTCAGCCTGCGGAGGGGGGCAAAGCAACCCCCTTCCCCAAAATATACATGTTTTTGTTCCCCAGGGACCTGGCCTTCCCAGGGGATTAAAAAAACAAGCTCAGGAGACCACACTTGCTTTTTAAAAATGTTTTGCCGCAGATCCACTGCTAATTCATGGCAATTAAAAAAAAAACAATGTTAGCCCCGGCAGAATCCCTCTGGGGCCCCACCACCAGGCCTATGGGGTCAGGCTATCCTACTCTGCCCCCCTTGGGTCCTTTTTTGCATTTTTTTAAGGACTTGGGAGCGAGTCCCGAGTCCTAAGTTGGCTAGCACCATTTCCTAGTTGAGTTGGAGGTTGTTGGGAATGGCCCTTTCTGTAGAGTTACCTCCAAACCTTTTGCCTTTCTCCTCCTATTTTTATGACTCTCTTTTTGTTGCCTCTAGGGCTCTGGGCACTTTACCACTGCTAAGTAATTTCTGATCTGGAATGAGTAGCTTGGGCATATTTGGTATATTTGGAATGGTAGTGAGAAATCCTGCTTACTGGTGCAGTTGGATTTTTGCATTACTATTTTAGAAATGCTACTTTTAGAAAGTTGTCATTTCTCTGTGCTTATAACTCTAGAGTTTTGCAGCCTGACTCCAATCCATATCTCGGACAAAGTGACAGCTACACTTAGTGCATACTTTCCAGACAGCCACAACACAAGAGGGACTGGGTGTGACAGAAGAGGCATCTGCATTCATCTGCATACTGACAGTCATCACGGGCTGGGGAAAGGGAGTGTCATTCACATCCTACATGTCAATAGGCTGTGTCCCTGCCTTACATAATGGGCCGATTTACCCCCTGCTGATGTCTGGATCTAGCAATGCATTGAAAGGGGTTTTGTGTTACACTATAAAGTCACCCACTGAACAAAGACATTTTGAGTATAAGTATGGGGGATCTGACCCCATGATTTTAGAGCATTTTTGGGAACTGGGACTAAACCTCTGTCAGAAGGACTGCTGAGCCGCACAAAGTACTCATCTGAACAGCTCTTCTGATATTGCCCTGCTACCTGCTGCTGCTGCTACTGAGTGGCATCAAGGACTCACTGGATTGCTTTTCTGCTTGTTGCCCTGCTGCCAGCTGCTCCCTGACTCCCTGGAATCGCCATTAATTGCCTTTATTGTGAAGACTTCCTGCCTACTGCTGCCTGCCTTGTGTTTGCCCCACCAGTTCTTTTTTCCAGGGGCCAGTGTGATGTTAATGTTGCTTTACAACTCCCTGGTTCCCTGTGCTCCTCTGGCCCCCGCAATCTGTGACTGGAGAGCGTTTTGTTTTGGTTACTTCGGCCCCCTTGCACATGGGAAGCTTGACATGTGCCACTTTCCTGTATTATAGGGCATGGGGAGCATTGTTATTGTCGCTTTGCTGGTGCCATCTAGGGCATGGTGAGTGTTTAATTTTCCCTGCTTCTAAGGACAAAACCGGAGTGTGGTGAGCGCTTCATTTTTCCAAAATCTGGCTTGTTTTGAGGATACACTGAGGCATGGTACCAGTGTGTGTTCAGCATTTTAGAGGCCAGAACGGACTCTACACCATCGCATCACCAGGAGACAAAGAAAACGTTGACCTTCCCTGTGCTTTACTACCTGAGCACAGCGCCTCGCACCGCCTGATCTTAGCATTTGTGGAGCACTGTATGTGGCCAGCCCAGCACAAGGGAAGCCCTTCCCGTAGACACATCCGTGTTGCTGCAGCAACCAGGCTTTCCTCCTACGACACGGCTACAAGAAAGTCACTGCACCACCCAAGAAGATCCTGTGGCCTACACAGTTCCCCCCGTTGCGACAGGCACTGTGGGAGAGTGGGGCTGGGGAGGGAGAACCACCCAGCCTTCTGGAGAAGAGAGAAGTGAGGGAGAACAGACCTCAGAGGTCCTGGTGGTCCCTTCTCTTTCTCCTCTGGTGACAGCCCAGTGCGAGACAGTTGCATTGCTCCATACCAGGACCAGAGGGTCCTAGCAAGGTCTCCCTGCACTAGTCTACCAGATGGATGCCCCCTTGCATCTCTGTTTGAGGATGTACCTTGGGGGCATTAGGACTGCTGTCCACATCGCGGGGTGCGACCACCAGGAAGGCAACCCGAGGGTGAAGGATAAGCGCTGCCAAGATTCTGCTCATACTTGTACTGCAATTCAGCTAAAAGGTGCGCAGGAACTTCTGTGGCCTACGTGTGAGGAGCAATTACCATTTTTTTCAGGAGGGCTTACAAAATCTACCCAAATGCCCGATGGTTGTGCATCGTGATTTGTGTGTTGTCCTGACCTAGTTACATTTCTAGCACTGTATGTATAATTTAGGCTATTGTTGTGAGGCTATTAGTTTCTACCTGAGGGTCGCGAACGTATTGCCGTACTAACACTAATGTATGTATTTATGTATTCATGAATTTAGCTCCCAACTTAACTACTACATTTCATGCCCTGATGATTTAGTCTAAGTCGTTCTGAAATGCCTTCACAATGTCAGGATAATGAGTACTACATGTTATGCACAGCATTTATGATGTAGGTCATTTGTGAAGGATAACAAGTGTTATTTCAGTGATGGGATACCATGCACAGCATTCTGGAATTATATCATTTGGAATATATACAATACAGAAATGTATTTTTCTATAACTCCGTGTGGAGTCTCTTTTGTGGTGTATTCACTCTGTCGCTAGTGTGAGTGTTCTGTGCAAATGCTTTACACATTGCCTCTAAGGATAAGCCTGACTGCTCTGTGCCAAGCTACAAGGTGGTGGGCACAGGTTGTCTTTGGTGGGTAACGTACTTGCCCTGACTAAAGTTGTGGCTTCTGCTGGGTTTAGGAGTATACCCTAGCAACCAGAAACCCCATTTCTAACAGAGGTAGCCAATCAGATCTCAGTGTGGAATCTGTCAGTATCCGCAGAGTCTCTACGTTCCTAGATATATAAAGTTTTGGAGCATTGAATGCTCAAAACTACTCAACTGATTTACACGAAAACACAAGAAGCAAATTCATTCAGCGGTTTAGGATATAGTTATGTATATATGCTTTAAGAGGGGACCGCAAAGCGCTTTTTCCCCATTATATATTTATGAGGATTTTGCAAACTTTACACATGGCTACTGCCCGAGCGGCTGAACAGAAATACACCAAAGTTGGCAGGAAGCTAGTTCTTTGTCTGCAGATTGTGCTTTGTGATCTGGTGTAAATATGTTCAGTAGTTTCAGAGTTATGAAAGGTAAGAAATGTAGATATCTAGGGATGTGGATCCTCTGTGGATCTGCGTGTACCTGCAAGTACCCATAGATCTGAGCAAAATGCAAGGTCCTGATTGGTTAGCAAAACAAAATGATGATGGATGGAGTGCTGACAATGCAAACACTCACCCCCAGTCACAGATCTGGGTTTAATCCATCGTTTTTTTGCTGCCCATGCCATTCCAGTTTGGACCCAGCCATATGCAAATCAGTCTTGACCCTGTTCCCTATGGGAACAGTCCAGCCCGAACTGCCAGGCCAGGTCTTCCCTGGACTGGAAACAAGCATCCTGGGACCGGTTTCGGGGTTTCACACCTCATCAGCCAGGCTAGCTTGAATCCAGTGGCATGGGAAGCACGGGACCCACGTCTGGGCATACCCTTCCCACTTAGGGCGACATTAGCAAAACAAAATGATGATGGACGGAGTGCTGACAATGCAAACACTCACCCCCAGTCACAGATCTGGGTTTAATCCATCGTTTTTTTGCTGCCCATGCCATTCCAGTTTGGACCCAGCCATATGCAAATCAGTCTTGACCCTGTTCCCTATGGGAACAGTCCAGCCCGAACTGCCAGGCCAGGTCTTCCCTGGACTGGAAACAAGCATCCTGGGACCGGTTTCGGGGTTTCACCCCTCATCAGCCAGGCTAGCTTGAATCCAGTGGCATGGGAAGCACCAAAGTTGGCAGGAAGCTAGTTCTTTGTCTGCAGATTGTGCTTTGTGATCTGGTGTAAATATGTTCAGTAGTTTCAGAGTTATGAAAGGTAAGAAATGTAGATATCTAGGGATGTGGATCCTCTGTGGATCTGCGTGTACCTGCAAGTACCCATAGATCTGAGCAAAATGCAAGGTCCTGATTGGTTAGCCACAACCTGAAAGGAAAGCTGCGGTTGCCATTTTGTTTTTTTGCGGGGCCCCAGGGTCGAAAACATTAAAAAAACACACACATAAGGGGGTCAGGATAGAGGTATCCTGATCCCATAGGACACATGGAGGGATCTGTAAGGGACCGCTCATGGGCAAAAAATTACCCATTTTTTTTGGGCCGATCTGCAGATTCTCAGCAGCACACAGTGCGACTCCCAGTGTAAATCCACAATGGATCTGCAGATCTGAAGCCCAATGGAAAAAAAATCTCACACACCATACCACCAGTGGTCACGGCATAGACGGTGCGCAGAGTTGGTGTGATGCATGAGGTGTGGGTTTGCGGCATGCCGTGAGGCCAAACCCCACCACACACTCCTGAATGACATCTGTTGCGGTGGTTGTATTAATGCATGGTATTTATATATTACTATACATTAAAAAAAAACATAGAAATACAATGAAAAAAACAAAGGTTACAGAGACGTTATAGTTAGGTTCACGTCTTAACCACACAAAACAATATACTTATAGTTACACTTACCTGACAAAACTATAACTCTCGCTGGAAAGTAACTTTAGGAGACAAGTTATAGTTTCTTAACTTAAGTATAACTATAACTGCTAAATATCTGTGGTTGTGTGTGGTTAAACGTGAACCTAACTATAAAGACCTTGTAACCTTTGTTTTTTTAAGTGAATATGTAGGTGTGTGTGTTTGTAAATGTATATCATGCTCATGTGTACCTATATACACAAAATATTGACATTATTGTCCAGCAACTGCTAAAACCCACAAAGTGCATCTACCAACAATTTGTTCTAAAAATAAAGCATAATGAGACGCAGACTGTATAACCTGAGTTTGAAATTTACCTTGTCCATTACATTATTTCAATATTAATCTAGTTAAGAAAATAGTCAAAACCTGATGTCAGAGATTTCTGTAATAAACATATCCCAGAATGTCAATATCGGGAAACAAGTGTGGGCTAGAAAAAGCTTAATGATCCCAACCTTGAAATCACTCTGAACCGGCAGTAGACATTAAATAGAATGGCTTTACAAAGGTCAATGCAGTTGAACCACCTAACTCTGTGTCACTTAAAGGAGCCCGTAACTATTAATATTTAGATCTAAAACTGACTGAAATACAGAGCTTCTTTATGATCAGCCATATGTTGCAAAATGTTATCGTGCATAAATCTTCCTATAACCTTTGGAATTAAAGGAAGTCATGAATTCGGGCAGTAGCTGTTAGTCTCGCATTTATTCCTCTTCTGAAAGGAGATGTGAATTCCTGGTAGAGAATTTTCCCAATCAATGCGAAAAAAATCACGAATAAATGGGAAATACATTAAAAATAGTGATGTAGGCAGCTAATTTACCATATTATGCACCCCTACCTCTTAGGTGCTTTTTACGTCTAGCTGCAGGTAGTCGTAGTATTCTACTAGGTTTCATGCCCGTTCAACACACAACTTACAACTTATCATAAATATTAACAGGGCCTTTGGGACAACGTTTGTCAGCCATTGACTTGCTGGATTGTCTGTCAAATTATGGGACCAGCTCGTGGCATATTTTTATCTGTTCATAATTTTGGCATTTACAGTTTGCTAGGTGAGGGACCAACAAATGAGTTTGTCTACATTTCTGCTACTCCTAGGATTTACACTCTACACGAAAGCCCACTAAGGGGCATGTTTATTAAATTGTCGCACAGCGCAGCAAGTCACCTTGTTGCGGTGTTCTGCGTGACACGAAAAGGGCAGGAATGCACCGTATTTAAAATAATACTGTGCATACCTGCCTTTCCCTGCACTGAGCACACGATGCTGCCTAGCACCAACGCAGGCATACTTGCACCATGGTGCAAGGGTGCCTGCGTTGTAGGCAGGAGTGTTTCAGTGCAGGAAGGATAACCTTCCTGAAGAAAAACAATCCCCTGAGGTTATTTCCGCTTTCTATGTGTGCTCCGGAATGCAGAACAGATAGAAAGAGGAAAAAATGAGGCGAAATAAACATATTTCTCCTCCTTACGTTACGCCTCACCTGGGGAGGCGAAGCATTTTTGGTGCATTCCCTGGTCTACCACTACTGGTAAATCTTGGAATGTGTCAAAATCCACGGGTGGTGCATGGTAACACCAACGCACACTCATGGACCAGCTCCCGGGGGCTGTCTTGCATTACTCTGGATTTATCAAGACACTCAGGTCCATGCAAGGTGGCCTTGCATGGCTTGCTAAATTGCATTTAGTAGTTGCGTCCCACTTACACCCCGTTGCATGGTCCAAAAGCGAAGCAATTACTACATATATAACGCCCTTACTTTAGTGACTGCTGTGCGGCTCATGCCTCAACACTGCTGTACATAGTGTCATCACAGTGGTATAAATGCTCGTGCTGCTTGAGACAGTAGCAGGAAGGAACGTAAATACTTTTCACAGAGTACACATTTTTGCTTTTGGTAAATGTATCTATACCAAAATGCTGCAGTAAAATTAATGCAGTGGATGTCTGTTTTTTAAATGTGTATAGAAAATTGTACAGCAGGGCGGGGATATTTATTTATCGCACCATTTTACGTAGTGTCAACAGGCTTCGATGTATTCCAGAGGTCAAAAGGCAGCAGTGGCAGTGTTATGGGATACAGTCTCAGACGGGCTTTGTCAAAACCAATAGATATGATGATTGTATGGTGAGTCTACCAATTATGCATGCGCCAAACTTTTTGGTTACGTTAGTGCTTGTTTGCCATGGAGCGTCAGGGATCGAGTGCAGACAAAAGCATTTGAAAAATGGACGCTACAGAAAACAAACCAACCCTTTTAACGTAGTGCCCATTTTATAGATCTTTTGCCAACACTTGCTTCCTATTGCTTCCAGGCCTTTAGTCAACTGATTACAGATGTGAAATAGTCCCAATGCATTCCAATAGAAGTGGAAGAATACATCCAAACAGCCAGTAGAAAAATAGTGATTCCATAATACTCCTGTGGACTGGGCCAAGGTTTGATTGAACAATGCCAAAACAATTGCTGAATATTTCAGTGTAAAAGAAGCCTACAGCTGAAGAAGACTAAGTATGTATGGAACACAAAAATGTTCCCCATGAATGGCAATAGTGGTACCCACGTCGAACCTAAAAATCAGCATCAAATCTCAATGGGAGTGGGTTTGTTCAACTAATTTAAATTTTACATAGAAGAATACAGGAAGTAGTGGTAAAATGGGTGCACTTCCTATGAGTTATTCAAGGTGCAAACACTTATAATTAGAGTTAGAAACAGTCCAAAATAAAATGAAGCACAATGCTGAGCTGTAGTGTATGCCTCACTACCCAAAAACATAAATTGGTGTCCACAATGTGACACCTGAGAAATGTTCCTAAAGATACTGCAGCACTCCCAAATAGTCCATAATAAACAAGTCATCCAGACGAGTTTGGTTGTAGTAGGTTCTATTTATTGTAGGTATGGACATCAATGTACCAAGATGAGTATGGTTCCACAATCACAACCAATTGATTCTTTCATCCTCTTTTGACATGATCAATATTTTGATCAAACATGCTGAGAGAAGAAGGGAGACACAACTATTAAATATATCTAAAGTAGAACAGGAAATCAAGAATCTAAACTTACCCGAGGCTACTGAGAAGAATTACAAAATTCTAAAGGACATTCTTGTTTCACAACAGTTATACATCAAAGAAAAGAAATTCAAGAAACTTAGAAGGGATGATAATGATTATTGTAACAGCAGGGTATTTACTTTTGCAAGTAAATATGATGGCATTAAAGTACTGGGACATTTGCAGACAGATCCCACGGGAGGGAATTCTAACACTGCCTCGGCTAGTGCAACTGATGTGTCTAGCATTTCCAGCGGAGGCAGCGAAGCACTGGATAGTGCTTCAGGGACACATGATGTAATGGCAGGAGGCACACCTGCATCTTTTTTAGAAGAATTAGAATGCTTCAGACGTGGACAAACATTGATTTACAACATATCTGGGGGATACGCCAAAAGACAAGACAAGGCAGGAAGGGGAGGCACAACAAACACAGGGGAAAGGATGGTAACAAGATCAGTAACCCGCAATCAAAGGAACTGATGGCAGCTTCTAACATTTTGTTTGATGTACAAGGCACTGTTAATGATAATTTGCCAATTATCAACTTCTCCGACCGGCAACTCACAGGTGAACAACTAAAGATACTTTGCATGGGGCTAGGCTTATGTCCTATTGCATCTCCCGATTATGCCCAGATACATGTTGATCTATATAAATTTGTGCGTCGTTTGAAGCTCAAAAAACCCCTTGAAGAACAACTTACACACACAATTCCTCCTACATCTTCTGTACCTGCTAGCAACAGAACCATTAGAGACATCCAGGAATTCACTTATTGATGTCCCTCGAACAGACGGTCCCACCATTCATGTAAGATTTAATAATACATCTTAACATCACTCCTAACTTATGTTTAGACAGTGGCCTACGACCGAAGTCCACTTTCATGCCTGCACTTCCAGGGGACAACTTAATTGATGTATTTTACAAGGCTGTTACCCATGAACTCTATAAATTAGAGGACAAACACATCCCTAATAATAAAATCAAAACTATGGTGACTAACTTGAGCAGCAGTGAATGTAGAGCCCTAAGAGAACTGAACGAGAATACTGACTTGGTCATTCATGAGGCTGACAAGGGAGGAAATGTGGTGGTCATGAATCGTTCTGACTACATCACTGAAATCAATAGACAACTTGCTGATTGCCAAGCATATGTTAAGCTCAACGCCAACTCTCTTAGCTCTTTCACCAACATCATTAGTGAGAAACTGACACATTGGAAAGACTTATGCATCCTCACGGATTTGGAATAGAAATACATGTCAAACACAACACCACGTGCACCATGCAGCTACATCTTACCTAAGGTACACAAACCAGGTCTATTTCCACCAGGGTGGCCCATTATTTCGGGCATAGGTTCTCCTACTGAACATATTTCCGAATTCATTGATGTATACCTCCAACCACTAGTACAGAATTTACCATCTTACATTCGTGACACCAAGCACTTATTGTGTCAATTGGAGGATATTGATTGGACAACCGACTGTTGCTTTGCCACACTTGATGTTACTTCTCCATATACTTGCATTCCATTAGAAATGGGCATGTCTGTTCTTATATACACTCTTTCTGCTAGGGATGCCACCTTGTTCAAAAATACAGAAATGTTGATCGAACTCACCAGACTGGTCTTGGAACATATTTTATTCTTACATGATGGAAAGTGGTATAAGCAGATACAGGGTGTAGCCATGGGCGCCAAAATGTCACCCTCAAATGCCAGTCTTTATATTGGGCACTTCGAGAAACACAGTCTATGGTCATCCTGCCCTCATGAACTAACAAACCACATCTTGTATTGGGGCAGATACATTGATAACATTATCATAATTTGGACGGGGGTACCAAGAAATATGAACTGCTGTGCAATCATCTCAATTCTAATGAGTATAATATAGGATTCACCCAACACATTAAAGGTGAAACAAAAAGAGTGTCTTCATCTCACCCTGTATGATGAAGGTTCTAAAATCATGTCTAGACTCTATAGGAAATCTACTGAGTGAAATTCCATCTTACATGCACACAGTGCACATCCATCTACCCAGATCATCAGTTTACCATTAGGAGAAATGACTAGAGTACAACGGAATTGTGGCAATGACCATGTGTTTGCACAGGAGTTGGCTGTAGCCGAACAACGTTTCCAACAAAGGGGGTACTCGGACCTGGTTTTATCTAAAGCTAAAACTAGAATTATGAACACTCCACAGGATTCCCTCTAGACCCATGGGACTGACAAACGGTCTAAAGATAGGTATACAACCATGATCACCAGGTATAATGCACAGAGCTTCGCAATACATTGCATTTTAAAACGCCACTGGCATTTGCTTCTGTTAGACAAGACATTGCACTAATTTGTCAACAGCAGACCTCAAATCACATATAGTCATGGAACTACACTAAGAAATAGGCTCTGTCCCAGCTACATTGGTTCAAACACTAGTGACTAGCCTAATAACTGGTTATCTCTCCAACCCGTAGGCTTCTTTAAATGTACATGTTGTAATTTGTCATGGACAAGCTGGTGGATTTTTCATATAATTCTGTACATGTATAATGTACCGTATGCAGCAGTTCATTAACAGTAACAGCAAATTCACAGTGTATTGCATCATCTGTAAATGTGGTTTGATCTATGTGGACAGTACTATTCGTCCTCTGAAAGAAAGCATTCAGGAACACATCAGAGCTATCAGAAATAACAACCTCAACTATCCCTTAGCAACCCACTATAACTCTGTACATGTGGGATCAGAGGTGATTGGTATTAGATTCCATGGAATCACACATATCACTAATGATGTAAGAGATTGTGACATGGTTGCTAAACTTAGAAAGTGTGAAGCTAAATGGATCATTAAACTATGTGTGGTGGACAGGGGTCTCAACATGGAGAGGGAATTACATGTGTTTCTGTGAGTACACCACACATGACTGGTCTAATGTATGTAATATTATGTTAAACTCCTCCAGTAGAATACATACTTTGCTCAGTGATGCCCCTTAAGATGTTGCCAGATGGTGTACAACATTGATTACAATCAACTCATGATTGGTTTATTGCATTTCACAACTCATCAGGTGACTCAGCTAAGATGTCAGTGAAATTTATACTCTGTTTAGCATTATCCTTTGATGGTTTACAACACAGACTTTAATTATAATTAGTTTTGATTTTTGGGTTTCATTGTATCCATCCTGATCCATTAGTACCATGTATGGCACCATTGTGTTACTGGGATCTGTTTGTAACCTTTTTTGATCATTATGTATCTACTATGTTGCATCTCAAACCTCTCTTGGGTCCTCCCACTATCCATGTTCCGGTTCTTCTTACCGCACAACATGCTCGTCACTAACATCTTCATTACTCGGCATGGCACTGACACCTATTTGTGTTTCCGACTAGCATGTGTAGTCTTATTGGCCTGATCCTGACCACTACTATGGTCTACCGTCCACCACTAGCCATTCTCACTTGTGACGTCCCACTTTGCACTTACTAGTTCTGCACTGTACAGCCCTCTCTGTGTTGCCATCCACTAATGGGACAGCTTATCCTATTATCAATGTGCTGTTTTTTAGGTCTTCTATATCTTTATGTCTCTTAGGAGTTAATATGGAGCTAGTATTTGTCCCAACTCCATCTCTGCTATCATGTTACTTCACTTCAAGAGGGTTTTCTCCTTCTTTTTCAAATCAAATCAAATCATTAAAATTTATAAAGCGCGCTACTCACCCATGCGGGTCTCAAGGCGCTAGGGGAAAGGCGGGGGTTACTTCTGCTCGAAAAGCCAGGTTTTTAGGAGTCTCCGGAATGCGGAGTGGTCCTGGGTGGTCCTGAGGCTGGTGGGTAGGGAGTTCCAGGTCTTGGCTGCCAGGAAGGAGAAAGACCTCCCACCCGCCGTGGAGCGGCGGATGCGAGGGACGGCAGCGAGTGCGAAGCCAGAGGAACGGAGGAGGCGGGTGGGGACGTAGAAGCTGAGGTGTCGGTTGAGGTATTCCGGTCCCTTGTTGTGGAGGGCTTTGTGTGCGTGGGTGAGAAGTCGAAAGGTGATCCTTTTGCTGACTGGGAGCCAATGCAGGTGTCTCAGGTGTGCAGAGATGTGGCTGTTGCGGGGTACGTCGAGGATGAGGCGGGCCGAGGCGTTTTGAATGTGTTGCAGGCGATTTTGGAGTTTGGCGGTGGTCCCAGCGTAGAGGGTGTTGCCGTAGTCCAGGCGGCTCGTGACGAGGGTGTGGGTCACGGTTTTTCCAGTGTCGGCGGGGATCCAGCGGAAGATCTTGCGGAGCATGCAGAGGGTGAGGAAGCAGGCGGAGGACACGGCGTTGACTTGCTTGGTCATGGTGAGAAGGGGGTCCAAGATGAAGCCGAGGTTGCGGGCGTGGTCTGTGGGGGTCGGTGCGGTGCCGAGGGCCGTGGGCCACCAGGAGTCGTCCCAGGCGGACGGGGTGTTGCCGAGGATGAGGACTTCCGTTTTGTCAGAGTTCAGCTTTAGGCGGCTGAGCCTCATCCAATCTGCGACGTCCTTCATCCCCTCTTGTAGGTTGGTCTTGGCGCTGGCGGGGTCCTTGGTGAGGGAGAGTATAAGTTGGGTGTCGTCGACGTAGGAGGTGATGATGATGTCGTGCTTGCGTACGATGTTGGCGAGGGGGCTCATGTAGACATTGAAGAGTGTCGGGCTGAGCGATGAGCCTTGAGGTACGCCGCAGATGATCTCGGTGGGGTCTGAGCGAAACGGTGGGAGGTAAACTCTTTGGGAACGGTTTAAGAGGAAGGAGGCGATCCAGTCCAGGGCCTGGCCTTTGATCCCGTTGGAGCGGAGGCGGGTGATTAGGGTGCGGTGACAGACGGTGTGGTGCATAGAATGGTGCAACTTCCTCTTTGGGACACGTTGCAAGATAGCCGCCATAGTTTTGGTCTCCACTTCAGTGCTAGTCTTGTCCACCTTTTGTCTTCACGAGGCATCTAACTGACCTGTGCAGCATCCATCGATTTTCTGGAAGCTACCTGTTCCTTCTGCAGACACAGTAGGTAAGTTCATTCTGAGGTGTTCATTCCCTTTTTTATATCCATAGCATAGTGGTCACCATGCCCCCATGTCTATGTTTACACCCCTTCTGTTGCAGTTTGCTTCTGTTCTTGACACGTTGAAAGATGGACACCATGTTCCTCGGTCTTTACTCTGGGGAGAGTCTTGTCCATTTTTTGTTTTCACAGGGCATTTAAGCAGTCTGTACAGTGTCCAGACCCTTTCTGGACACTACTCTTCTTGTTCTGCGGACACATCAGGTAAGGGTATTTTGAGTTGCACGCTCATTCTTTCTATGTTTAAAGCATAGCAGTTACCTTGTCCGCTATGTCTACATTATTGTCCCCTCTGTTGCGGTTTGTTTTCAGTTTGCCTAGACTGTCTTCAGCGATTTTCCAGCGTCATGTCGTGATCTGGGCTTATATATCTCATCTTCGGGGGTTTAAATATGCAGCCGTTTTTATGAACATTGTGGTTCTGGATTGCCCAATTTTCGGCTGTGCACTGACTTCTACTACTAGCCACACATACATGTTTATTACCAGATAACGGACTCTTGGTGGTGCTCAGGAGATTTTTCACTATTTCTGAAACTGCTGGTTACAGTTCTTCGGCGGTGACCGCTCCACCTTGGCATTTCAGGCCTTGATTACTCTGCTTTTTACCCTCTATGTTGTCCTGTATTAGCATGGCGGTCTTCTGGCCACCGTATGGTTCTGGAACTCTTTGTTAATTCTCCATTAATATGCACACACTTTCTCGCTCTATACTGGTAGTTGGGATCAATTTTTGAAACCTGGGTATATTTTGTCCTTTTTCCAGATTATGAATACTAGGCCCCTTTTCTTTTTGCTTAATATGTATCACTTCTTAGCTGTAATTATGTTTAGCATGTCTTAGTTTCTCTTCTTCTCTCTTCCCTCTAGGTTCAGACTTATCATGGTCATTGTTGCATCAGGGACTTCCATTTGCTTTTGCTACATGAATTAGTGACTGGTTTCCTATTTACCTCTTGTTACATTTTGTAATAGTGAGGTGAGTCGTTTTTTGTTCATTTTCACATACCCCTCATTGAGGCTCTTCTTTCCGTTATTGACTGTGGTGCCACATGTTTTGTTTTAGACACTGGAGTGCTCTTACCTACGGGCACGATGATGCTCTCATGACTTATACTTCCTTTACTAAACTAGATACGGTATTTTATTACATTTTTCCTCGACTCTCTGGTTTGGTTGTTTGAGATATTGCGCAGAAATCATTTTAATAACTATTAGTACCTTTCACGGATCACTTTAGCCGACTAACTCCACTCACTTTGGTTTGGGCAGATCAAGTCTATCTTTGCATGTCTTACTTATCTGACAGAAGATGGATCGAACCACATATTTGTGCGTTTGACATGCACATTTTCTCTTTTTGTTTTCATACTTCTCACTGGTATTATTTTCTGTCATGTAATAATTGCATATTTTATGATCACTTGGCTCCCTTTCTTTGCTTGTAGGGGTGCTCTACCATCTGCCCCCTTCTTTGGATGGACACACACCAATATCATTTTCCACATTTGGGAATTTTATGCTATCATCCTCCACACTTGTGTATTAGGTTTGTCATACATGTTTCTATGTGTTTTACAGCCTTGAAAAAGTCACAAGTGTGACGAAACACGTTTTTGCTGTGATTGTCAATCAATCAGAGCTTATAAAGCGCAGCTACTCACCCGTTAGGGTCTAAAGGCGCTGGAGGGTGTAGCGAGTACTGGAGGTGGATTAAAAAAAAACATGTCTTCAGTTCCTTTGTGAAGCTGGGGAGGGAGGTCGTTTGTCTGATGTGGATGAGTAGGGTGTTCCAGGTAGTAGTGGCGAGCTAAGAGAAGGAGCATCCTCCTGTTCTAGTTTTCCTGATGCAGGGTACTTCTGCAAGAGAGAGCTGTGCTGAGGTAGGGTCCTGTGGGGTATGGGGACGTTGAGTCGCTGGTTAAGGTAGGCAGATCCAGTGTTGTGGAGGGCTTTGTGTGCATAGGTGAGGTTATTCTTTTCTCTATGGGGAGCCAGTGCAGTGTGCGTAGGTGTTGTGAGATGTGGCAGTGTCGGGATAGGTCAAGGATCAATCTGAGGGCGGCGTTCTGGATGTTTTGCAATTTGCAGGTGAGTTTTTTGTTGATTCTGGCATAGAGTGTGTTGCCGTAGTCCAGTCTGCTGATGATGAGGGCATCTGTGACAGTTTGTCTATGCTCGAGGGGGATCCATTTGAAAGTCTTACATAGGAGGAGGAGGGTGCGGAAGCAGGTGGATGTGACTGAGATGATCTGATGGTTCATGCTGACATCAGGGTCCAGGATGATTCTGTGGATGCGGGCTTGGCTGGCGGGGGTTGGCGGGTTTCCGAGGGTGGGTGGCCACCAGGAGTCACTCCATGCGTTGGGTTGAGGGCCCAAGATGAGTACTTCGGTCTTGTTTGTGTTGAGTTGAAAGCAGCTATCTCTCATCCAGATGGCGACTACTTTCATGCCATAATGGAACTTGTGTCTGGCCTTGTCTGGTTCGTTGGAGAGGGAGAGGATGAGTTGAGTTTTGTCGCGTAGGAGATTATGTTTATTCCACAGCTTCTGACAATGGTTGCTAGCGGGGCCATGTAGACGTTAAACAGCGTGCGGCTGAGGGATGATCCTTAGGACACTCCGCAAGTGGTGGATGTGGGTTCTGCGAGGAAGGGGGCGAGTCTCACTCGTTGCTTTCTGCTGGAGAGGAAGGATTGGATCCAGTCAAGGGCCTTGTCTCTGATGCCGGCTTCATGGAGTTTTCTTATCAGGGTGTGATGGGAGACTGTGTCGAATGCTGCAGAGAGGTCCAGTAGGATGAGTGCCGCCGTCTCTCCCTTGTCCAGTAGGGAGGGCCGTTTCGGTGCTGTGGTTTGACCTGAATCCGGATTGGGAGATGTCAAGGATGTTGTAGCTTTCTAAAAATGTGGTGAGCTGGCTGTTGACTGCTTTTTCTATGACTTTCACAGGAAATGGAAGTAGGGAGATAGGCCTGAAGCTTTTGAGGTCGGTGGGGTCAGCCAAGGGTTTCTTGAGTAGGGGGTTTATCTCTGTGTGTTTCCAGTCGTCGGGGAAGGTGGCAGCAGCTAGAAAGCAGTTGATGGTGAGGCGTAGCTTGGGGACGATGGTGTCTGCAACTCTGTTGAAGACGTGATGGGGGCATGGGTCCGTGGGGGCCCCGGAGTGAATGGACTTCATGGTTTTCAAAGTATCTTTGGTGGAGTGGAGTGTCCAGGTGGAGATTGTGGATTTGTTGGTGTCTATGGTAGGACGGGGGTTCTGCGCGTGGGTTGTCCTTGTTGAAACTGTTGTAGATGATCTTGATTTTGTGGTGGAAGTAGGTGTTGAGTCTGTCGCATAGGTCCTGTGAGGGTGGGATGTCTGTTGTTTCGCTGTTGGGTTGGGCGAACTCCTTGATGATGATGAAGAGTTCCTTGCTGTTGTGTGCTTGTGAGGAGATCCTGTCTTGGATAACCTTCTTTCTGGTGTTTCTGATGAGTTGGTGGCGTACGGTGGTGGTGGCTTTGAAGCTGCTGTGTGCTTTTGGGGATTTGGTGTTTCTCCAGATTTTCTCAAGGTGGCAACAGGTGCGGCTTGATTCCCAGAGTTGGGGGGTGAACCAGCTGGCTCGCTTTCCATGGGTGCTGTTGTTCTATTTGAGGGGGGCTATGGTGTTGGCGCATTCAGTGATCCGTTTGTGGAAGGTGCGTGCTGCAGTGTTTGGGTCATCTTTGCGTGCAATGGTGGGTGAGGCAATGGCGAGCGCAGCGGTGAGATGATCGTCGGTTATTCTTGTCCATTTTCTATGCGATGGCTGTAGTTGGGGTCTGGTGATGGTGGGTGTGTTGAAGGTGAAGTGGATTCATTGGTGATCTGTCCATGGGAATTCCATGGTGTGGCTGAAGGTAGGGGAGGTTCCTGTAGTGAAGATGGGATCGAGGTTGTGCCCTGCAGAGTGTGTTGGCTCTGTCACGTTCTGTCGAAGTCCTATATTGTGGAGGTTGTCTAGGAGGGTTGCAGTGTTGGGGTCTTGTGGTTTCTCAAGGTGGAAGTTGAGGTCTCCCAGCAGGGTGTAGTTGGTGGCTGCAATGGCTTGTGCAGAGATGAGGTCCGTGTTGGAGTCGGCGAAAGGTGTGCAAGGTCCAGGAGGGTGGTAGATGATGGTTCTCTTGGTGGTGGATGTTGGGCTGGTGTGAAGCTTGAAGTGGAGGTGTTCCTTCAGGTTAGTGGCTTCTTTGGAGTCTTCGGAGTGTGTGTTCAGGTGGAGGTTGGACCTTTGGACGATGGTGATTCCCCTCCAGGGAGGCTGGGGCAATCTTCACGGGCGATCTTGCATCCCTTGGGGATGGCAATAGTGATGTCTGGGCCTGAGGTGCTGTTGGCCCAGGTCTCACTGAGGAATGCAACATCTGGGGTGGTGCTGTCGAGGAGGTCCCAGATTTCAGTGGCGTGTTTATAGATGGAGTGGACATTGAGGCGGATGCACTTCAGGGGTTTCAGGTTCGGTGAGTTGTTGCGGTGGGTTGTGCTAGGTCCCAGGTCTTGGTGGTGGTGCAGGTTTGACAGCAGTGGAAGCAGCTGAAGCGACCGTGCGTGTTGCCTGGAGCTGCTTGCTTGCAGTTGTTGTTGCGTCCTGGGTTGAGTGGGATGAGTTTCTCTGCTGTGTAGAGGCGGCGGGTGGCAGGACCAGGGGCCATGGCGCTGGTCACATTCAGGCTGCGGACAGGCGCAGACGGGATTGCCTAATGCTCGGCTGCCATTAAGCAGGGAGGAGAGGACAGCTGGGAGGCGGGAGCAGAAAACAGCGTGAAAAAAGGGGGCGGGCAGCAGCAGTGGGGATAGAGCGCGAGAGAGAGGAGGGGGCGAGGCCACAGGGGCAGCAGTGGTAGGGGAGTGAGAGAGGGGTAAGCGTGAGAGTGAGAGAGAGAGAGAGAGAGAGAGAGAGAGAGAGAGGAGTGAGGGGAGAAAAACGAGGAGGGGAGAGTTAAAAGCAGAAAGCAAAAGACACAAAAGGAACAAAAAAGGAACAGAACACCGAAGGGAAAGCACACAAAGAGTGAACAGAGGCAAAAGAGATAAAAAGAGAAAAGAGGAAGAGGGCAGCCCAGTAGAAGAGCAGAGCTCTCCCACTAGACACCAGGGATGAGGCACAGGCAGGAGCCTGCGGTGGAGGAGGGCCTTAAACCCTTGACAGAGGTCAGAGTTCAGAGGAGCAGAAGGGTTTCAATTTCAGGTGGAGCTACGAGGTGGCAGAGCAGTTCACTGACTAGGAACCATATTCATCTTGCCACATTGATGTCCATACCTACAATAAATAGAACCTACTACAACCGGACTCATCTGGATGACTAATTTAAATTTTAGTTGTAATGACTAAAAACTCAATAAAATAATATCCGCTAAGGGTTTCTAACATGCCTATTGACGCCTGGTTGCATCAAAGAGCATAGAGTATCACTGCGTCAGAGGCATAAACCAAGGGAAAAACATCTGTTGGAAGGCTACACCAAAGAATTGAGATTTGGTTTAATGTTAGCAGCAGGGCATGATTCAAACCATACACACCTATGACTCTGGATGACTAGGGAAAGGAATGTACCTAATCCCAGCCACCAACCTTGGAAGAATGTACTTTTTTATTGCCCATTATATCACCTCACCATAGTGTCCTATATCCACCTCAAAGTGGATGTATATTTATAGATCACTGAAACCTAATTATGCGTCCCCTTTAGTGGCTTTCAATCTCATAGTGAACATTACCTCTCTATGGTTGTGGACATTAATTCAGTAAAATGCGCCCTCTGACCATATTGACGTAAAATGATTTTCCCTAGACCCACCTAAGCCTTCTATTTACTGTTGAAGGGCTAGGGGAAGTACAAGGTTTGGAGACTACAAAAAGTAACCATGAGTTTTAGGCCTCTGTTATGAGTGCCCTGCTGGGTGAAGGGTAGGTGTAAAGATATATTGTGCAGCTATTAAAATCTGATACCCCATTGTTCGGACTTTAACAAGTGTATTGAATATTGCCAACTACAAGGTTTGCAATAAAAAAAAAGCTTCCCAGACCAAAATCCGAATGTCCTGGTATTAACCAGCCTTTTCCCATGTTAGGTTTTGGCAGGTTTGACCTGAAATTTATCAGGAGGATCTGCATTTTTTCCCACATGGTATATACAAGGTGCGGTAAACTCTGATCCACTGGTAATTTCAACCCTTTGTGAACAGATGTTTTCACTGGAGCTGTTAATTACCAGGTACTCACAATCGAGACCTAAGTGCCCAGCATGCTTTAGGCTCCTACTGCTGGCTCGGAGCAAAGGGCTCAGCTGCCAACTGGCTTAAGTCGTATTTGTTGAATAGGCAGCAGGCAGTGGCTCTCTCACCATACCGCTCTTCTTTTCAGACCATCAAACATGGAGTCCCATGGGGATCTTCTATTAGTCGTATCCTTTCTAAAATTAACAGGAGCCCACTGATTTTACTCATCAAATCCCATGGGATGAGTTTGGTGAGCTATGCAGATGACACCCAATTAGTTCTGTCCTTGGAGAGCTCACAGAGGATGACTCTGGAAGCTTTTCATGTTTATATGAAAGACATTGTAGACTGGCTCAGAGCCAATACCCTCAAATGTAATGGGGACAAGACAAAGTGTTGCTGTTGTTCGGCTAATAAGTTCTCAGTTACCTTGCCATCAAACTTTTGGCCTGCTTCCCCTGATGAGTCTCGGGTTCCGACAGAAGAGGTCAGGAATCTGGGGGTCCTGTTTCATCAGAAGTTAAGCTTTGAAGCTCATGTAAATAAGAGCGCTTGCACTGTTTCTCCTTAATTTGAGCAATGCGCAAGATCCTCCTTTTGCTGACCTTTTTCTCCAGGGCACTGGTTGTTCGCAGTGTAATCTTGAGCAGGTTAGATTACTGCAATTCTCTGCTTTTAGATGATACTAATTACCTGCTCAAAAGGTTCACTGAGTCCAAGTAGTGGTGGCTAAATTAGCCCTGAGCAGGCCCAGAGGTTCTTCGGCTACCTTAGCTTTGAAAGCTCTTCACTGGCTTCCACTCAGACAGAGAGTTGTGTTTAAATATCTGTGTATTGTCTTCAAAGCATTGCATATCCTTGGTCCAGTCCACCTTCAAAAGAAAATATGTTGGTATAAGCCAGTTAGGAATTTGCGTTCTTCCGATGCGAACCTGGACCAGACACTCGGATTTAAGAAGTCCAGAACAGGGGGGCATGCTTTTCTTATTAAGGCAAGCTCTTTGTGGAATCATCTCCCCATTGCCTTAGAGCACACTGGCTTGTTGCGCTTTTGCAAGGTTTTGAAGACTTGGTTGTTTTCACTAGTCTGACTGTGCACTGGGGCGGACTACCTGTGTGCTCTGGAAATTGTTGGTTGTTCTTATTGTACAGCAGCTGTATTGACTGTTCTTTCCCTTTTCTGTGTCTTTTTTACACCCATGTCGTGTCTCCACACTCAGCGTCAGGATGCCTGTTAGGCTATAGCTGTGCTTTATCAGCGATTTAAATAAATAAACAAATACATGACCCTGTAACAGGGGTAGCAAAGTCGGTGCCAGCCCTTCCACAGCATGAATCACCCCTCCATACTCTTAATGAACGTCCATGCACTTGTGTTATGTTGGTGTTTAATGCGCAGCTGGCTTTTGTGATGAGATTCCTCAGGTATCCGCAGGGAGATGGAACCCTTTGAACCATTAAGTTGTATGGCAAATGAAACATCAATTCCACGTTGCCCCGCTGCTATTGACCTCTTAGTAACAAAATGGTGGATGGGTTCACACCTTCGATCAGAATAAAATGAGTAGGACCCTGGGTGGCAAGACTCAAACTCATCAATAATGTTACAATCATACTTGAATTTATAGCTGATATGTCATTCTATTCAGAAATTAGTGTTAATTATCAGATGCACGTTTATTTACGTTTCCTTTTCACCTTGCGAACTGGGCAGAACACTCCCTTGTCAACGCACATGTACTTTAGCAAAAATGAACCGATGAAACCATTGTTTACTAATGGTGTAATTTAATTAAACGTTTTTAAGGGTGCTCCGCTATTAGCTGATGCATCGAGTCTATAGAGGAAATTATATCGGAGAAGAGATTTGTGGTGGCTTTGTTCCTACTATACACTGTTAATAAGTCATTCTTTCTCGGGCGCCTTGACTTGCTAATGCCAGTGATGCGGCGCCCTTAGACAAACGTGTCATCGTTTATCAAATGTCTGCAGGGAAACATATTCTTTAGAGTGCTTTCCACAGTCTCCTCATCAGTAAAGTATATTTATATTTTTATCAGTGAGGCACGCGATGTTTTCTGCCAAAAGAACAAAATGCAACACCTATGCTGGCACTTTGTTGCATATGTCTTTGGGTGAATTATAGAAACTTTGCCAGGATTTCCTAATATCTTTAACAGTGAAAACAAATATATCAGTTTTATTAGGACAATAAATTGCTAAAGACTGGAATATGTAAATGAATGTACAGTACCACTTGTTCACATCTCAGGCTGGGTAAGACAACATTAGTACATTTGGTATGCTATTATGCTTTTCTCAGAACATCCTAGCAATCAGTCAATCTGACGCCATCAATGTAAACCAGGACCGATTACATTGATTTTGCAACACACGTTCCTTATTACATAGATTATACTAGTGCAATTTTGCCCCAACGTTTGCACATCAGATACATCGAAAGATGTGCAAATTTGCAGCAATATTTGCAACCGGTGCAAAATGTGATTTTGGCTAAGGCCTTGCCAAATTTACAGCTATGGTCAGACGGTGCAAATGTTTGTGCAAAAGTGCTTTCCCACAAATGCAAACTATGTAGCCGTGTCTACCATGAGAACCATTTGACGGCCAAGTACTTCCCTGGCTGTGCTACCATAGACGTTCGTACGGGGTGAGAACAGAACACACTTTTTAATTCGTCTAGTACCTATGGTTACCCTGGTATGAGCTTTTAAATGTACACTTTCCAGCTCATAAATCTTTGCCATCAAATTATTGTAGAAGAAATATAAAGTATATGCATTTCCAGAACCTGTCTCCTCGATTAATGTGGTAAGTGGATGGTATTCTGTCAGAGGCGCAAGATGGAGGGCCCCATTGTCCTGAAGAATGGGTGCGCTATTAGCCGCCATTATTTATGAGCCCAGACTGCTAATCCTCCTGGAACCCTCTGCGCGCTCGCCTTCAGGCTCTTTTGTTGTCACGTATAGTTGAAAGATGCATATGTACTTACTTCGGAGAGTTCTTACGTCTGTAAATATTGCAACGCGAGACCGGGAAGTTTTATTTAAAAGGAAAGCGCCGCCTGTGACGCACAGAATCTGAGCCGTTCCTTGCCGGGCAATCACATTAGGAAGGAAATGCATCTGTACATATTGACGATGTTTCATGGGTGCTATGTAGAATGGCTTCCGGTTGTACAATCTTTCTTCAAAGACTTAATATTTAATTGTCCTCAATGCCTTACCGCTGCAGTGTTCCTTCTTTTCACAACCGTCTGTAATATCACGAAATGGTGCAGGATAATTTTCCTGCAGTGCAGAAGTGGTTGTCTGCAGGAATGAATTGTGGACCGCGACATTTGTAGCTTTCTAGCCCGATTGATTTTCAATTAATAACTTGAAAGGAATGGACATAGATGTGTGCATGACTGTGCGCGTGCAGGCCTGCGTTGCATGCGTGTCTGCAGCAATGCAGGAAGAAACTGCTGGCTCGATTGACAGAAATGAATCTGATGTCCCTCTCGCAGGTAGTACTGCTGATGATTTCAATTGAACACTGAAAAGGGGTATTGATCACTGGACATAGTAAATGAGGTTGTTTTCTAAGATGCAAAGTATTTTTGCTATAACAATGAAAATGTCCCAGAGCGATTCGTCCCCGACATGCTGTTATCTATTATACTGGGCACGTTTCCCCGGGTGTCCTGGAAAGCGTGGATGATGGCTAGTGGCTGTTGGGAGAGGGTCCTCGGAGTCTTGGTGATGGTGGTGGGAGGGGGAGGCTACTGTTATCCCTGCTCCGTCCCTCTTCAGGGCGCCTTGACGGAATCTGCTCCTTTTGACACTGGGGTACAGAGGAACGTCTAAGAAGGTTGGGGGTCCCACCTAATTTCCACAGGTGCCAAGCAGGCAAAGACGGGAGCATCTAGGGGTGGCAGGCACCCCCATGCGCAAAGCACAGCAGGACAAGGAAGTGGTGATCACAGTGCAGGGTGGGTGAGGAATACCCTGTGCAAAAAGGAAGTGCAGGCAAAGATATAGGGGCAGACATGGTGTCCAGCTTGGCCCACTTCTTGTCATGCTTCCTAGGTTAGAGTTTGGGGGAGCGGTGACCCGGGCAAGTGAAGGGAATACCTTGTCAGTCGGAAAGAGTCTAATAGGAAAGGCTTCCAACAAACAGAGAGGGACCATTTCCAACAGCACTGGGGTACCAGGCAGCTCACCCCGGACATTACCAGCAGTACTGGCTGCAGCACACTCGGGCCACCCGGTGCTGATGGCAACCCCAACCAAGTATGGCTCAAAAGAAAGCAAAGGTGAGGAGACAGCCTCTCTTAGTGGTCGTTGGCAGGCTTTGGCCCACACAGGTCCAGCTAGTCTTACATTGTCTGAGGAAATGAAGGTCACAATTAAGAAAGAGATATATGCTGATCCTTACGAACTTGCTGTTGTAAATCCAGTGTCAGAGATCCCAAAAGAACCCAAGGGGTTTGCACATAAATAAAAGAAACTCAAGATGAGGGAATTTTGATCAGTTGGGTCAAGGGTTTTGCCATTTGCCAGTGTGTACCCCTTGAAAAATCACCAGAATTGGGTTCATAGATGTCTTTGTACCTGAGTAAAGTAGGGCTTCTGAGGAGTTTGGGAAAACCTGTTGGAAGGATTATGACAAAGCCTTTCAGCTAAAGAAAACTACCAATCAGAGTATGTTTTGGGACCAAACTGCAATTAATTCATGGTTGCATTGTATGCTGTAAAGAAAAATTAAGGCAATGGGCAGCTGCCCTTTGGGCCCATGGCTGAGGAACAGGAACGGAAAGAGGCTTATTGAGGCTCCAACAAGAAAACATGTACCTGACCACAGGGGACCAGTACGTTCAAACAATTGTTCATCCTGAGGGACAGCAGGTCAACCAGAGTTAAAAATGTTTTAAGAGGTCTAGAGAAAAAGGTAGTCAGAAGGGATCCCAAGTCAGAAGGGAGTCTTGATGACTCCCATTTGCTGTAGCCTTGTCTCTTTATACCTTACTGGTTTTGAACCCATGGTGAAACTCATTCCTGCAACATGATGTAGCCTCTCTACTATACTGTGGCTTCCATTAGGTTTCAGAATACTGGCCTCCGGGGTGCTGGGCCATTGGTTTTCTAAAAATCAACAATCTTTGTGTCTGAGCAATGACTTTGTGAAGACAAATATGACAACAAGAACTTAATCTAGGAAAGCTAGCAGGACCTTTGACGATCCCCTTCCTGCCAACTTTGTCAGTTCACCTATAAGCTTGGTCCCTAAAACAGATCTGGGATAATTCAGATTCACAATTTATTCACCTTAAAGAGGAGCGACACAACTGACCCATCACTCTGCTCAGTAAGGTATGCTTTTTTTGGATTGGGCACTGGCAAAATTAAGAGAGTTGGGGTGTCTAGCCATTATGGCTAATATAGACATCGAGTCAGTCCTCCAGTTGTTCTCTGCCCATCAAGATGACCTATTACCTGCTGGGTTTCAATTTGATGGTAACTTCCTGTGTGACAAATAGATGCCCATAGGGTGTTCAGTCTCTGGTGCCTATTTTGAGCAGTTGAACACTTTCCTTGAATAGGTATTCACTTAGGTATGTGGGACTGATACAGTCATTCACTATCTGGATGACTTTCAATTACCAGGCCTCAGGGACTCAGATAATTGTGGCAAGCCATTCTCAGCCTTTATAAAATGTTGCGCGAATTTGGGTGATTCCCAGCTCATGGGAAAACTGCAGGCCCTGCCACAACTCTTGTCTTCCATGGTATTGAGTTTCATTCCAAAAAAGCGGAATACAGGCTATCAATTCACAAAGTCAAAGCATTTAGGTCTTCATTGTAATCATGCTGTAAGGCACGCAAAGTCACCCTGCAACACCTACATGTACTAGCGGGGCAACTTTATTACGCCTTGTGACTGATCACGATGGGTCAATCCTTTTTGCGATTCATTGTGCAGGCTATGTCCTGACTCCAAGAGTGACACCACTGAGTGCGCCTATCCTCAGATTTGAGAAATGACATGAGTATTGGCTCATACACACAGTCAGAGTGGTGGGGCACAAAGCCTATCTGAGAGTGAGAAAGGGAGATCTTTGTCTTATAACTACTACCTCCCCATCAAAAGAATAGGGCCTACACTCCTTGCAATCATGGCATGTGTACACATTTTAATTTCGTAAACATTTCAGTGCTGGAAAGAATTAATTCATTATAGAAATATTAGAAATTAAAAACTCCAGCTAAACTAGTTGGAGCACTTGAAGAGAAACATGACCTGATGTCACTTGCAAATGTTCAGAGCCTCAAATTTGGTAATCCCTAGAGGGCCACACCAGAACCACCATGGTTGAACGTTTATAACACTGCATTGTATGGTGATTACCAGTGCAAACCCCAGTCCCACTCTTCTAGAGCTTGTTCCCACTACCTCCCATCCTTGACCTTATAAGACCTGCCTCTCGATGCTAACAGCCCTTTGGATCTACCACTGTGCTTTTGTTATGTTTTGTTGTTATTCTAGTCCAAGTAGTCCATCCATACTACCCACGAAAATGTTAATAAATGCATATTACAAAAATTGTTTGGATCTGTGCCTACTGGTCTACTTGTAAGTTACATCTAGTACTATGATGATCCTGTGATGTTATAATATGAGGGAATATTTTCAGGGTTCACATCTTGGCCTTCCCTAGTCGGTCCCATACATCTGTTACATCAGATCCCACCAGAGCAGTTTCTCTTTTACCGTGGCCTTCTATATGGGCTATGTTGTGTGAGTGTGTTTTACTCAGGCGATCATTCAGGATGAATCATCACAAAACGTGGACTACAAATTTCATGTAGAATTTTGTGAATAATTTGGGATTCTGGTATTAACTGATTTATCTTCAAATTATTACTGAATATGTGTGAGGGGGAACACGGGATGAAATAGGCAGACTTTCTTCAGGCCTACACTTGCTAATAGGCTGAGCTACAGAGTCCGTTTTAGGCCCCAGATTATGAGATAGGCTTAGTGGTAAGACAGCATGCCATGCTAAACAGCACATGACTTTACAGACTCGTCTGATCACAAGTTAAAAACCACCCGTGGTATTTATCACATGTGCTAAATACTGCATCTATGTGGTCCACGTGTGCTATTTATCACATGTGCTATTTGCCACATGTAATATGTACCACATGGAAAAAATAATGCAAGTGGTAAATAACAGCACTGTTAGCCCCTATGGCAGCACATACATGGAAAAATGTGAATATGTGTTACAAACTACCTAGGCAACTCTTCACAATCATGATGCTCCTCAGCCAAGTCAACATTTTAACAACCATGTGTACTTCCATTAAAACTCTCGTGTCTCTTATCTTGGATTCCTCAGACCTCAAGATCGTGTCTTCCACTCCAGACATGTAGAGGATGGTCCTCATGTTTTGTTCCCACGGTTTGAGGTAGAGCTGAGGTGGAAAACTACACCATTTGCCATGCTTTAATTATTGTGCTTGGAAACTTGCTTAATTACATAGCATTTCAAGGTGTTTGGAAACTGTTCTCAGTATCATGTGGATATGTTGGTACAGTATAGATTTTGGCCATTATCTCCTTCCACAGGCATGCTCTTGTTGGTTTTTGGAGGTATCTTCAGCATGATGGCACATAAGATGGACATGGTGGCTTTCTACCTCCTTGCCCAGAAGCTCAAGCCCAGGATATTTAAACTTGTACTTTTTTTCTAGTTAGGTTCTGTGATGAACGAGTTTGGAAGGCTTCTGCTTCTGTTGACTGAATCATAACAGAGGATTGCAATGGATACTGTTTGTCTTGTTTGAAGTTGTTTATCTACACAAAGTGAATGCCTGCACGCTCCCCAAGAGCAAGAGATTGATGATGTACTTTAGGGATCCCTGAGATGTTGCTCCAGCTATTTCTTCTCTCTAGGGATTAATCTTCTCACTCCAGGAACTTCTAATGCCTGAAAATGGGCAATGTCTAATATGTTGTGCACTTGTTATTTACTGAATGTGGTAGTTACAACATGCAGCAAATAACACACATTATGGCGGTCATTCTGACCCTGGCGGTTGCTAACCGCCAGGGCAGAGTGCCGCGGAAGCACCGCCAACAGGCTGGCGGTGCTTCATGGGCAATTTGGTTACCGCCGCGGTCAGAAAAGGGCAACCGGCGGTTTCCCGCCGGTTTACCCCTGCCCCAAAGAATCCTCCATGGTGGCGCTGCTCGCAGCACCGCCATGGGGATTCCGACCCCCTTCCCGCCATCCTGGTCCTGGCGGTAAAAACCACCAGGAACAGGATGGCGGGAACGGGTGTCGTGGGGCCCCTGGGGGCCCCTGCACTGCCCATGCCACAGGCCATAGGCATGGGCAGTGCAGGGGCCCCCTAACAGGGCCCCATAATGATTTTCAGTGTCTGCATAGCAGACACTGAAAATCGCGACGGGTGCCACTGCACCCGTCGCACACCAGCAACTCCGCCGGCTCCATTCGGAGCCGGCTTCATCGTTGCTGGGGCTTTCCCGCTGGGAAGGCAGGCGGCCTTTTGGCGGTCACCCGCCCGCCCGCCCAGCGGGAAAGTCAGAATGACCGCGGTGCGGTCTTCTGGCGGTGTCCGCCCGGCGCCCGCCGGGGTCGGAATGACCCCCTATGTGTTTAATACATGCAGTAAATACTAATCCCGAAGCACACAGTAAACACTTATAATCAGTGTTATTTAACACACGTTATTTAAATAAACCTGCTAAATCGGTATCAAACCAATGTGCAAGTTTGGCATTTTTTACCACCAAACTCATAATCGAGGTCATAGCATGATGGGCCATTTTCTTATAAGATGCTCAGTCGGACTTGCTATATACCTGTTTTATATAGATAATGTGCACACTCTTAATTAAAAAACAGTTTTGGCTATAAACCAAATTCAGTTAATAGATTTTTTTGCTCTACGAAACATTCTTTGTAGGTTTCGCATATGTGGAGTCATGTAAACACATTTTATGCCTGTGTAGTTTTCACAGTGCACTATATGCAAAATATATAATGAAAAGTGTAATTTGTAAAATGCAGGCTAGTCATTAGGCACATAGGCACTTTAATGGATCATGTAATCTGTTGGACTCGGTAACAATTTCTTTGTCAAGTTTTAAAGGGTGGGGTGGAAAAAGATGCAGATGCAAAGAATTGCAAAACAATAATAACAAAGAAGTTCAACGAGAGGTACCTCTGCAGAGGTGAACGGAAGGGATGAGGAATAGAAGACAATGGGGGAAGGCCAGCTGGGGGAGAGTGCAGAAGTGCAAATGAAATGGAGGACATGCGTGTGTATTGTTATTAAGATAGGACAGCATTTTCAGCTTTGAGGTATAAAAGCTTAATGGGTTAATCCACCAGTTAAAAAACATCTATGTGCAATCAAAAGAAGAAAAGTTCAACATGGGCAGGCGAAAGTACTCTTTTAACATGTTGTGTGTAATTAGTACCGGGAACAATAACAGTGCTCATTATTAAGAACAGCACCTTTAAATGCACTGTAGGAGGCTAGCTCTCTATGTAGTGTACAAAAATCGCGTGCACTGGGCAGAGTCCAAGCAACCCCACCTTGGTTTCCTAAGGGGAAAACTAGATCACCTAATGCATACATTTTTATGATAGCTTGGTCGAACAGTTAGGCCAATCTTGGGGAAGTGCTGAGCATTTGTTGTACCTTCAGTATCAATAAATGTGGTCACACACTCAAAAGAATAACACAGGACTTATTTACAAAAATGCTTCAGATTTTTACAAAAACTTTAAGACCAAGATTATCAAAATCGGGTAACTACTTTTTAAGTTATGATTTTGCAAAGTTTAGCAAAAATAGTCTTTTTGTGTGTAATTACGCACCAGAGGAATCAATGGGAGAAACATTTAAAAATGCTAATAAAATCAGCCAGTGCATTTACCAATGCCTCCTTTCATTTTTAGGTCAAGGTCATTAAGATCTCTTGTGGACTAGCTGGGGAAGTTGAGGTGGCTCACGGTTTCGGTGGTAGCACCTGGTGAAAAGTCTTCGGAGCTGGTGCAGGACCACTGCGGGTGACCACTTGGAAAAGCACAGCAGAGGCGGACTTAAAGGTGAGTCTGGTGGGTCCAGTTGGAGTGTAGTGGTCACAAGAGGTGGGGACCCTCAGAGCACAGCTGGTTCTTCAGTGCAGGGCCCAAGGAGGTCATGTGGAGAGCAGGTAGGTGAGTCAAGAGCTGTGCGCAAAGGTGCCCTTGGAACCAGGTCAATTTGAGGGTGGGTTGTGGGTCAGCAGGGCCACTCTGGGGGGTGGTTTTTAGGTGTCCTGAAGTCCTTCAACTGGAGCTTGCTTCTGGTCCTTGGAGAGTTCGGAGTGGACTTTTCTTATGGTTGTCCAATGTTGGGGGTCCAGTGCCACAGGCTATTGCACAGTAAAGCCACTGGAGGTCGCAGTGCCACCCAACTTGACACTTGCAGGATTTTTCCTCTGGGTCCTTCAGGTGGAATGTGTTCTGGCTACTATGTTCAGTTCATTGGTCAGCGGCCAGTCAGTGAACTGGACTTCACTGGTCTTTGCTTCTTTGTTGCTGGGAATTATGCCTTCACTCTGGAGGGAGATATTTGGTGATTTTCAGAAGGATGGAGTTCCTCTGGGGTTTTGTAGAGTCCGTCCGATGTCCATGCAACCCCTCAGTGGTGATTGTCAAGTCCTGGGTACAGCAGGCAGGGATGAGCACCTTTTTCTTTGTGCAGCAAAATTGCAGTTCTGGAGCCTTGGGTCTTCTTTAGTGCTGGCCCTCTTGTGTCCTTGGAAGTGCAGGTCTAGGGGTGCCCACTAAGTACTGCATTTTCTGGGCACTTAAGGGAGTCCCTAGTAGTGACTGTGGGCAGAGGTCACTTCCCTATCTCTGATTGGCTATTTTCCTACCATGCAAGTTGAAGGAAAATAAAATGGAGCAGTAACCTTGCATGCAACACCATAGGTGTGTTGCAGGCTGCGGGTGGCCACTTCTCCTGTGCTTTGTGCATTTTCCCACCGTTGCTCCCACGAAAAGTGAAGGGTTTGCAATGGGGCGGCCATCTGCTGCTAGGAGCAGGGCTGGGGGTTGAGTTTCCAGGGCAGCAACACCTTTGAAGGTTGCTGGCAGGGCAGTGCAAATTCCTGGGGAAGGAGGCTTAACATATCTACCCAGGAAGAGCTTTGTTTTCTGAACCCAGAGAGCAGAGGCTCTCAACCCCAGGGCTCCAGAATCTTGTCTGGTGGTGGCAGGCTGGTTGTGACTGGCCAGCAACCATGCCATGCTTAGTTAGCTTTGCAGGGGTCACCTCTAAGGTGGCCCCTGGGTACATTTTGTAATGAATCCAATACTGGTACCAGTTTGGATTTATTATTCTGATTTGCTTGATGCCAAACAACCCAGTGTTCACAGTGGCCATCATGTAGCTGTGAAACTCGTACTGACCAGTGTCCAGCACATGCATTTAAAATGGCTGCTCTTTTCACATAGTATGTCGCAGGTTTGGTAAGGACACAGTAGGGGAATATAGTTCATGCATCTATGCCCACACATGCAGTTCAGTGCTAGAAGGCCTGCCAGAGAGGTGGCTTACCTATATTGCATGCAGTGTGTAGTGGGCAGGTCACACAGCCTATGTGCCATGTCGAGTTCGCATTTTGGGATTGTACCAGGACACTCAGCCTGCAATGGCAGAGCTTGCCGCACTTGAACGCATGGTCCCTGAGGGTGGCATAATCTATGCTGCTGCCCTCAAGGGCCTATCCTCAGTACCCCATGGTCTGGGTACCTGGGTACCATTTGCTAGGAACTTACAGTGGCAGCTGAAGGTGTTGCAAATTGTGCCAATGATTCAGAACAGTTTTGAGAAAGAGATCTGGCCCGGGGAACCTGGTTAGCAAGGCCCCTGGGCATGAACAACTTTGAAACTACATCAAATACCAGGTAAAAAGTTGGGGGCTAACCATGTCAAAAGAGGCCCTTTCTCACACTACCCACCCTTTCCCAGTGAGTCGTCATCATCTAAGTGGAAGAACAAGGAAAGGCCTTGTGCACTGGCATGGGCAGTCCCATGTCTGTGTTCCACTTGAAAGTCCATCCCCTGTATGGACATAGACCACCTAAGCAGTTTGGGGTTTTCACCTTTCATTTGTTGCAACCGTCTGAGAGGCCTATGGTCTGTTTGAACTATGAAGTGAGAGCTAAACATGTATGGCCTCAGAATCTTCAAGGCCCAGACAACAGCAAAGGATTCCTTCTCTATGACACTCCATTTTTGTTCCCCAGGGAGTAGTCTTCTGCTTATCAAAGCTCTTACCCCCTGTTTTGAAGCATCTGTTTGGACAATAAACTGACTGGAGTAGTCTGGAGCATCTAGGACTGGAGCAGAGCACAAAGCATTCTTCCGAATGGCAAAGGCGCTTTGACAGCTCACCATCCACTCAACCTTTTTGGGCATTTCTTGGAGGTTAATTCTGTGAGGGCACTATGGTGCCATAATCCTTCACAAACCTCCTATAATACCCAGTCAAGCCAAGGAATGCCCTGACCTGAGTCAGGGTTGTGGGAGCTTCCCAAGCCAGAATGATCTGGATCTTTGGTTGGAGGGGTTGGTCTTGCCCTCCACCTACTCCGTGGCCCAAATAAACAACTTTATCCTGCCTTATCTAGCACTTACTGGCCCTGCTAGTGTGACCTGTCTTTTGCAAGGCCTCAAGGACCTTTCCCAGGTGGATCAGGTGATCCTGCCAGGTGTAAATGTAGACAGCTATGTCATCTAAATAAGCTGCACTAAAGGATTACGGCCCAGAAATGACTTGGTTCACCAACCTTTGGAAGGTGGCATGGACATTCTTAAATCCAATAGGTATAACAGTAAACTGATAATGCCCACTTGGAGGGAGAATGCAGACCTCTTTTTTGCTCCTGGGGTCAGTACCCAGATGTCGCATCAAAAGTACTCAGATATTTGGTTGCCTCAGCCTGTCTATGAGCTCATCTGCTCTTGGACTTGGGTGTGCATCTGTCTTGATTATTGAGGTGAGGACCCTGTACCACACAGAACCTCATTTCCTTTTTCTCTCGTTTGGAATGAGGTTTGGAGACTAAAACAAGTGGGCTAGCCCAGGAGCTCTCTGAGGGTTCAATGACCCCCAAGTCCAACATTTTCTTGACTTCTGTTTGGATGCTTTCCCTGACAGGGTCTGGCTGTCTGTAAATGTTGTTCTTGGCAGAAAAGCGACGTGTCCTGCAGGTCCAACGACCTCTGAAAAACCTTCGGAGGACTGCCTGCATCACAGAGGATCAAGCACTCCCATGCACAGCGGCCCTCTCCAAAGAAAAACAGAAGAAGAAACCTCTTCTGAAGGACTCCCACCTCACTCCAGAAGCGTGACTCCTAACCACTCTTCACGTGATTCCCACGGCCCGAGTCCACGTGGCCCAACTGACCAGATAGGACTCCCAGGCAACGGTGACCAAGTGCCCATCCTGGGTAGACCACTCCACCGCTCCATGACGATGCCTGCAGAGGGAATCTCGAGGATCCCCCCTGAACGTGACTGCCCTCGACAAAGATAACCGTCGCCAAAGGACCCACTGCACCAGCAGCCTCCAGGCCTTGGAGGAATCGACACCCGGTGCAGCGACGATCAACAAGTGGCCCTCTTCCCTGTCCGACAAGTGGTGTGCCTGAAACACCCCTCCCAGATATCGTCTGCAGCACCAGAGTGACCCCCGGGTCCCCTCATAGAGTTTCATTGGAAACCCGATGCCCTGTTTGCACCCTGCACCTGGCCAGCCCCAGTGCCGATGAGGGTGTGGGATTGGTGCCTACTGGGGGCCCCTCCAGTGCTCCTTTAATCCCCCCGGTCTGCCCTCCAAGCCACGTATACTTACCTGCTGGCAGACTGAATTCTGAGTACCCCGTCTCATAGTAGCCAACATTAAAATCACTCAAATTTGACCTCTGCACCCGGCAGCCCCTGTGTTGCTGGTGGTGGGTGTTTGTGGTTGACTTGAACCCCAACAGTGGACTACCTATAACCCGGAGACTGGAACTGTAAGTCGTGTACTTACCTCTAAAACTGAACTTTATTTTCTTCCCTCAGGATCTGTTCTGAAAAATGCAGTGTCACCTTTTGAAATAGATATTCTTTGTTTACTTAAAAACTGTTTTCTTTGCTCAAATGAAACAATGTTACATTGATATCTGTGTTGAGTACTTATCTGCAACAGTAATTATTTCTGAACTGGATCTTGTGGCTCTAGTAATAAAGTAACAAAAGAATATTTTGCAATATAAAATCCTATTGGTCTGGAGTTAAGTCATTGAGTGTGTGTCTCTTATTGTCTGTGTGTGTACAACAAATGCTTAACACTACCCTCTGACAAGCCTAACTGCCCGACCACACTACCACAAGTAGAGCATTAGTATTATCTATTATTGCCTCTGTCAAGCCTTTGGGGAACCCCTGGACTCTGTGCACACTATATCTCATTTTGATATAGTATATACAGAGCCAGCTTCCTACATTAGGGTTTTAGGAAGTTTACATGATTTTTTCTGTTGGGGTTTTTGCAAATGCCTAGGTCACCTAGATAAGTCACCTCCCCTTTCTTTTCAAGTATGAGATAGGGACCAGACCACTTGTCTTTGAGAGCCCTAGGAGCCACAGACTCCAACACCCAAACTTTCTGCCCTGGTTGGAATTCTACTATCACAGCTTTTTGGTCATACCAGTGCTTTTGCAGCTTCTGGCTGGCCTGAAGGTTCTGGCTTGCTTTTTCCATGTACTCTGCCGTTCGTGAATGTAGGCCAAGTACATAGTACACTAAGGGCCTCATAATGACTCTGGTGCTCTTTAGACTGCCAGGGCCATGGTCGCGGTCTGACAGCTGCCATAATGGTGGTCCGAGCGCTTTGGCGGCAGGCAGACCACCACATTACGACCATGGTGAAAGTACTATGGTCAGACCACCGGCACAGCCAGTTTCCCTCCACAGGAGGGGCTGGTGGTGCCGGCGGTATTAATCCTCCAGGGCAGCACTGCATACAGCCCCACCCCGGGGGTTATGACCCCCCTCTCCGCCAGCTTTTACATGGCAGTAGCACCGCCATGTAAAAGCTGGTGGAGATGGGATGCAGGGGGCCCCATGCGGACTCCTGCACTGCCCACGTGCTTGGCCTGGGCAGTGCAGGGGCCACCACGGACAGCCCCGTCGGGCTTTTCACTATCTTATCTTAAATGAGGACAGTGGAAAACGCGATGGGTGCCGCTGGCTCCATTATGAGCTGGTGTCAATGTTGTGGGTTGTTCCCTGCTAGGCCACCCGGCAGAAACACTGTTTACGCCCTCTGTCCCAGCAGAGAACTTGTAATGGGGCCCGCGGTAAGGAGGTTGCACTGGCAGCAACCTGATCGCTGGAGTTTTTCGGGCGAGCTTTTCCGCCCACCAAACTCTAAATGACCCCCTATGTCTTGCTTGGGCTTTTCAAGAGGCTTCTCCCAACCTTCCCTTACAAGTCACCATGGTCCCCTAAAAGGATACCCAATCAAAAGCTCAAATAGGACATCTCATCTCCTTCTGAACTTTTCAGGGAGTCCCCCAATCATGCATTTTAGGGTGTGGTTAAATCTTTCAACCAATCCTTTTGTTTGTGGATGGTGTGGGGTAGTGAACTTATAAGTTACACCACATTCCTACCACATGTGTTTGGGTAATGCATACATGAAGTTAAAACCTCTGTCTGATACTACCTCCTTAGGGAGCCCAACTCTGGTAAAAAATACCCAGGAGGACTTTTGGTACTGCCGGAGCAATGATAGTCCTAAGAGGTATGGCTTCAGGATATCAAGTAGCATGATCCACTGCCACAAGGATATATCTATTTACTGATGCTGTCTGAATGTCAAAGGGGGCCAACAACACCAACCCCTACCCTCTCAAATATCACCCCAAACACAGATAGTAGAATTAAGGGGGCATTTATGTGGCCACCTGATTTCCAGCTGGGTTGGCAGGTGACACAGGACTGACAAAGGTCCTTTACCTTCTGGGATATTCCAGGCCAGTAAAAAAGATTCACTAGCCTGCTCCAAATTTTCATTTTGGCCCAAATGGCCAGCTAGGGGAATATCATGGGCTAGAAAGAAGAAAAACTCTCTATACTGCTGAGGTATAACCACCCTCCTGGCTGCACCAGACCTGAGGTCTCTGGTCTCAGTGAACAGGAGTCCATCCTCCCAATAAACCCTGTGGGCACCATTGACACTATCATTTTCTTCCTATGCAGCTTGCTGTCTCAGGCCTTCAAGAGTGAGGCAGGTTCTTTGTCCCTGACACAGATCCCCCCTGGAGGGTTCCTCTGAGCCTAAGAGGATCCAACACTTCTTTTTCTAGCTGAAGTTTGCTCTGTGCCCTAGTTTTGATACAGGCCTAATCTGGGGTCCCAAGCATGGCTGCATGGGTCTAAAGTTCTAATTCAGCCCATGGGGAATGCTCCGGATCATTTCCAAGCAGACAATCTACTGGGATGGATGGGGACCCAACCACTGCTTTCTGTTCAACTACTCCCCCCAGTCAAATGTTACCATAGCAATAGGATGGAACTTTGTCTCATTGTCATCATTGGTGACAGGATAAGACTTCCCTACCAGGAAGTGATTTAAGTGGACCAAATACTGGGTCACCATGGTGAGACTAGCTCCTGTGTCCCTCAGGTCTTCAACTTTTTTCACATTTATCGAAGAGTGATGCCTGTATTTTTGCATATTACTAGGCCAGGCAGCACAGGATAATTCTACCTCACCCTCTGCGTCTAATGTTACCTCTGTGGGTTTACTGACATGGTAAGGCCACAACTGTGATCCCACCTGAAGGTTAGCAACTGCATTTACTGCAGGTTGGCTAGAGGATGTTTTCTTTCTTTTTTACAGCTACGATCTTCAGTTTGGTGCCCTCTATTCTTGCAGTCATGGCACCAAGCCTTGTTGAGATCAAAGTTCCTACCTTTGTACCCACCCCTAGGCTGTGAGGATTCTCTGGGCCCACCTTCCTGTGCAGGGTTTTGGGGGCCTGGAGAAGACTCTTTATTTTTGTTCTGGGTCCCATCTTTCCCTGGAGGGGGGGGGGGGGCTTTTTGGCCTCTTGCTTTTGGTCTCCCCCACCAGTGGTAGTTTTGGTCACCCTTGTCTTGACCCAATGGTCTGTCTTCTTCCCCAACTCCAGAGGAAAAAGTGAACCTAGATCTACCAGGTATTGATGTAGCTTTTCATTGTAACAATATGCTCTTTCATAAACAGGTTATACAGACTGTAGCAGGGTGGCCTGGTTTGTAGTGGATGCCTAAGGTACTTACACCTTACACCAGGTCCAGTTATCCCTTATTAGTAAAATGTAGGCAGTGTTCTAGGAGCTTAGGCTGACTAGAGATAGCTGTAGCAGAGCAGCTTAGGCTGAACTAAAAGACACGCAAAGCTCCTGCAATACCACTATAGTTACACAGTACTTATACACGATAAAAGACAATACTCAGTGTTACTAAAACTAAAGGTACTTTATTTTAGTGACACAAGGCCAAAAATATCTTAGAGGCAATACACCTTCTGGTAAGGTAAGTATTATACACAATATATAAACTAGTAACCAAAATCAGGTAAGTAAACAGTCATAGAATAGTGCAAACAGTAGAAAATACAATAGATTGCAATTCTGCCAACAAGCCTTGGTTCAAGTGAGTAAACGGTTTGCGTCAAAAAGTAGCTGCCCGGACCCAGGAGGGACCTGGGAGTCTCAACTCAGACTGAGGAGACAGAAGGGGCTCTCAGCACTTTAGAGAGCCCTCAGAAGACCAGGCAGCACCCATAGGAGTCCCAGAACACGGGGACAAAGAAGATGCAAAGTGCGGTCATCACAGCACTACACAGGAAGGTCCCACGCCGCTGGAGAACAACTCAGGGAGATGTGCGCCACAGGATGGAGTGCTGGGGACCTGGGCTACACTGAGCATGAAGGATTCTTCAAAGAAGTGTACAGAAGCCCAAGAAGCTGGAAAAGACGCGGTGCACAGGGGTACTGTCGCAGCACGGGGAGGCAAGCTCCTACCTCCACCAAATTTGGACAGCTGGACCTTTGGACAGTCTGGGTCACCTCAGTCAAACACCTGTGTTCCAGGGAGCATGCTCGTCGTCAGGAGAGGAGTACCAGAGTACCGGTCGTCATTGCAGAAGTGACTCTGTCATGCCACGGGACATTGCTTCTGTTCTTCTGGTGCAGGGTGAAGACAGGCAGTCCTCAGAGCATGCACACCTTGGAAACTGTTGCAAATTCTGGCTGGAGCTGAAGTTGCAGATCACAGGAGTCGTCCTGGATACTTTGTTGCAGTTACTGCGGTTCCTGGAGCAGTCTGCGGTTGATCCGATAGTCACAAGCTGAAGCAGAGGATTCCTGGAGGAGTCTTACAAGCTGAATCTGAGGAAACACCCACAGGAGAAACCCTATATAGCCCTACGAGGGATAGTGGCTACCTACCCAGTTATGCACCTATCAGGAGGGGTCTTTGATGTTACCTCCTGGCACTGGTCACTAAGAGGTCTCTAGAGGGACCCCACACCTTGGAATCCAAAGTGGCTAACACCAGGGACACTCTGGAGGAGCTCTGGGCACCACCCCTGGGTGTGATGGACAGGGGAGTGGCCACTCCACTTTCCTTTGTCTAGTTTCGTGCCTGGACAGGGACTGGGGGTCCCTGAACCAGTGTAGGCTGGTTTATGCAAGAAGGGCACCGTCTGTGACCTTCAAAGAATTTTCAGAGGCTCTTGGAGGCTACCCCTCCCAAGCCTGGAACACCTATTTCCAAAGGGAGAGGGTGTAACACCCTCCTCCCAAAGGAAATGCATTGTTGTGCCTTCCTGGGATTGAGCTGCTCAGTCCCCAGGAGGGCAGAAACTTTTCTGTGAGGTGGCAGCAGCTGGGGCTGCAGTGGAAACCTCAGAGAGCTGGCTTGGCAGTACTGGGGGGTCCATGGTAGAGCCCCCAGGGTCCATGGAATTGGGCCCCCAATATCAGATTTGGAATGGGGGGACAATTCCATGATCTTAGACACCCCACATGGCCACATTCTGAGTTACCATTGTGAAGCTACATATATGTATTGACATATATGTAGTGCACGCGTGTAATGGTATCCCGCACTCACGAAGTCCAGGGAATTGGCCCTGGACAATGTGGGGACACCTTTGCCAGCGCAAGGGTGTCCTCACACACAGTAACTTTGCACCTAGCTTTCAGTAAATGAAGGTTCGACATAGGTGACTGATAAGTTACTGAAGTGCAATGAAAATGGCTGTGAAATAGTGTGTACACTACTTCACTCAGGCTGCAGTGGCAGTCCTGAAGAAAGGTTTGTCTGAGCTCCTTATGGGTGGCAAAAGAAATGCTGCAGCCCATAAGTATGTCCTGGAAACCCAATGCCCTAGGTACCTAGGTACCATATGCTAGGGACTTATAAGGGGGGTCCAGTGTGCCAATTAGAATTGGAATCTGGAGTCACTAAACTGTAGTGACAAATTTGGTAAGCAGAGAGAGCATAAGCACTGTAGTTCTGGTTAGCAGAACTTCAGTGACACAGTTAAGCATACTGAACACACACACACAGGCCACAAACTATGAGCACTGGGGTCCTGGCTAGCAGGATCCCAGTGAGACAGGCAAAACAAACTGACGAATACGGTTTTAGCTATGAGCACTGGGGTCCTGGCTAGCAGTATCCCAGTGACACAGGCAAAACACACTGACAAACATGGTTTTAGCTATGAGCACTGGGGTCCTGGCTAGCTGTATCCCAGTGAGACAGTAAAAAACACACTGACAAACACTCACAAACAGGCCATAAATGGGGGTAACCATTCTAGAAAGAGGCTACTTTCTCACACAGCCCATCATAGTGTTGTACCTTGTTACCAGCTGGCCAACCCCCAGCATTTTACTGAATAGTAAACAAACTCTATCCAAGTTTGGTTCTGGGTTTTTCGAGCCTCCCTGAACTTTATACGATACTCTTCAATTGTAAATCCAAAACCCTCAATCAGGGTACCCTTTATAAGGTCATAGGATTTAGAATCTGCCTCATTCCGTGTTAGGAGCCTATCCCTGCACTTTCCTGAGAATAATTCCCACAACAGTGTGTCCCAATGTTTATTTCCCCACGCATTACAGGCTCTTTCAAAGGCAGAAAACATTTTTACTATATCATTCCCTTCCGAGAAGGGAGGGATGACTCCTTTTGGGAGTTTGAGATTGAAAAGTTTCTCTCTCAGTACTTGTATGCTGACACCAGGGATAGGTCCTAGGCGCAATTCTTTTCTCTTTGTTTCAGTTTTCAAAAGCTGAGCCTCCAGGTTCAGTCTTTTGGTCAACCTGGCCAAAGCCAGATCTTCTTCTGTGGATACGTTTGTGCTAGGGGAAGAGGAGCTACCCTCATCCTCAGTATCCACAGTATCATCCTTTCCATCAGAGCCTTCACCATATACTCCCTCTGTGGAGTGGGCTTTTTCATGCTGTGTCACCAGAAACCTAAGCTGGTCAACTTTAGCATGTTTTCCAGTAGGAAATTTGTACAGCTTGCAGAGTTTCTGTAACTGGGCATGATTATATGCCATGTAAGAGGCCAGGTCGAGGTCCTGACTCTGGTTATCTGAGTCTGACATGTTTTATGCTACTAAAGGTGGGACGTTTTAAGAAATTTGGAACCCCTTTTGGTTAAGGCCAAGTAAAGTAAGGACTTTTAATTCTAACACTTGTTGTAGGGACCTAACCAGGGCCCTGGCAGTTAGTTTAGCATTTTGCAAACATTTTAGGCAATTAAATTAAATTAAAAAAATGCAATTCATCTAAAGACAATTTGAAAAATTATTCGTACCTCACAAATTGACAAAGTGGTATAAGCAAATGCAAAGTCTATCCCACTGCTGCCATCAAATGTAAGAAGCTGTCTCTCTATATTGTGTACAAAAATGTTGTGCTCTGTGAAGAAAGTCCAAGCAACCCCACCTTGGTTTACACAGGTAAAAACTAGACCACCTAATGCTCTAATTGTTATGATAGCTTGGTTGAGCAGTTAGGCCAATCTTAGAGAAGTTCTAAGCATTTGTTGTACTCACAGTATCAATAAATGTTGACACACACTCAAAAGAATACCTCAAGGCCAATTTATAAAAATACATTTTAAGACCAAGATCATAAAAATCAGGTAAGTACTGTTTAAATTATGATATTTCAGAGTTTAGCAAAAATAATCTTTTTGTGTGTAATTACACACCATAAGAATCAATGGCAGAAAACATTAAAAATGCATATAAAATTAGGCAGTGAGTTTACCAATGTCTCTTTTTGTTTTTAGGTTTAGGTCGTCGAGATGTCTGCTTTTCCAGCCAGGGAAGTTCGGGTGGCTCTCGGTTTCAGAGGGAGCAGTTGCTGAACAGTCCTTGGAGTTGGTGTAGGACCACTGCCGGGGACCACTTGGAAAAGCAATGCAGAGGCGGAATTAAAGGTGAGTCCAGTGGGTCACCTTGGAGAGTAGAGGTCAGAAGTGGTGGGGATTCTTAGAGCACAGCTGGTTTTCCGGTGCAGGGCCCATGGAAGGCCGAGTGCAGAGCAGATAGGTGAGCCAACAGCTGTGCACAAAGGTGCCCATGGAACCAGGAGGCAGGTCATTTTGAGGGTGGATTGCATGTGAGCAGGGCCACTTCAGGGGTCGTTCTTAAGTTTCCTGAGGTCCTTCCACTTAAGCTTGTTTGGGTCCTCAGCAAGTCTGGAGTGGACTTTTCTTTTGAGTGTCTGAAGTTGGCGGTCCAGTACTACAGACTATTGCAGGATTCAGCCACTGGAGGTCGCAGTCCCATCAAACTTGGCACACTTTCAAGATTTGTCCTCCGGGTCCATCAGGTGGAATGTGGTTCAGCTGCTGTGTCCGGTTCCTTGGTCAGCGGCCAGTCAGTGAACTGGACGTCACTGTTTTTTGCTTCTTTGTTGCAGGTGGTGATGCCTTCACTCTGGAGGGAGATCTTTGTAAATTTTCAGAAGGGTGGAGGTCCCCTAGGGTTTTTTGTACAGTCTGTCAGATGTCCATGCAACCACTCAGCGGCGATTGTTGAGTCCTGGTGCAGCAGGCAGGGTTTGGTGCCTTTTTCTTTGTGCAACAGGATTGCAGTTCTCGAGCCTTGGGTCTTCTTTGTTGCTGGCCTTCATGTGTCCTTGGAATCTGATTTGCAGGTCTAGGGGTGCCCACTAAATACTGCATTTAGGGCCAGATGTAGCAAAGGTTTTTACCCATTCTGTGTCTATGGGAAAAAGTGTTAATACATATGGCCCATAGTGGGCATTTAGGGGAGTCCCTATTAGTGACCAATGGGTCATCTGCCTTAGGGTGGCTACACCTACTATGTGACCACTTCCTGTGGGCAGAGGGCACTTTCCTATCCCTCACTGGCTATTTTTCTGCCATGCAAGATGGAGGAAAATGAAATGGAGAGGCCACCTTGCGTGCAACAACATAGGGGTGGTGGAGGCTGCAGGTGGCCACTCCTCCTGTCCTTTGTGCATTTTCCCACCATTGCTCCCACCAAAAGTGGGGGTTTGCAATGGGAGCAGCCACCTGCTGCTAGCAGCAGGACTGGGGATTGAGTTCAAGGGTGGCAAGCCCTTTGAAACTCGCTGGCAGGGCAGTGCACATTCCTGGGGGAGGAATATCTGCCCAGGAAGGGCTTTGTTTTCTGAACCCAGAGAGCAAAGGCTCTCACCCCAGGGTTCCAGAATCTTGTCTGGGGGTGGCAGGCTGGTTGTGACCAGTCAGCAACCATGCCAGGGTTAGTTAGCTTTGCAGGGGGTCACCGCTAAGATGGCCCTGGGTACAGTTTGGAATAAATCCAATTCTGGTACCAGTTTGGATTTACTGTTCTGAGTTGTTTGATACCAATCAGCCCAGGGTTCAGAGTGGCCATCATGTACATGTGAAACCCGTACTGACCAGTGTCCAGCACATGCATTTAAAATAGTGGCTCTGTTCACTTACTATGTCCCAGATTTGGCAAGGACTCAGTAGGGGCATATTGCACTTGCATCTATGCCCACACATGCAGTATAGTGCACCGTGCCTTAGGACTGAAAGGCCCACCAGGTGGGTGGCTTACCTAATATGTATGCAATGTATAAGTCACACAGAATGAGTGCCATGTCAAGTTTGCATTTTGGGATTGCACCAGGACACTCAGACTGCAATGGCAGTGCTAGGTGCACTTGGATGCATGGTCCCTGAGAGTGGCACAATCTGTGCTGCAGTCCTCAGGGGACTACCCTTAGTATCCCAAGCCCTGGGCTCCTAGGTACCATTAAATAGGGACTTATAGTGGTAGCTAAAAGTGTTGCCAATTGTGCAAATGCATCGCCACAGTTTTGGGAAAGAGATCTGGCCCGGTGAACCTGGTTAGCAGAGGCCCTTGTCACTAACAAGTTTATAACCACATCAAATAACAGGCAAAAAGTGAGGAGCTAACCATGTCAGAATAGGCCATTTCTCACATGCACTTTTTGGAGTGTGCTTTCAGTGGTTAGTATTAATAAATAACAACATTGCTGGGCCTCAGCATAGTAAAATAGAGTGAGGAAAAAAGAAACAGGAGCCAAGAGAGCACATTCAGGAAAGTGGTGGTTGAGGTCTACAAATTGTGGTATCAGGATGCGCTCAGTGGAATAAGGAGAAAGGAGGAATGCGGAGTCAGAAATGTGAAGTCAAGCAAGTGGAGTCAAGGATGTGAAGCACAGAGCTACAAGAATGGAGCGTGTAGTCAGTAGGGTCGACTCAAGATAGAAGAGCAAGGAGTCGGAGTGCGAGCATGAAGGTGGAATTTAATGAGTGCATTGTGGAACCAATGAAGCTGAGGTTAGGACCAAGAAAGCAGAGTGTGAAGTCAGAAAAATGAAGTCAAAAGCAACATGTGTGATTGAGTATGGAGAGTGGAGGAGCATTAAGTATGCTCAAGTATTACATTTGATGGAGTTAGGAGTGTAGCTAAATGTAATTGGCGGAGTCATAGCAAGGAGATTTCGCAGTGTAGTGGACGATCTTGAATGGCTCCATGATATACAAACAGCTGCATATTAGGAAACCTACTAAAAACATCAACACTTTTTTTAATTTACAGGTCCAATGACTCATTGTTTCATGTGTGACAGCCACAGAGAGGAAGAAAATAAAATTATTTTTGACACATTGTCCCAGGCACTGACTATTGACTGAAACATGCCAAAATTGCATAGTTCTGCCAACAAAAAAATTCACAAAATGTGTAATGTCTTTAGTTTCATGCATTTCACAGTTCTAATATATGCCATAAGAAAAAAGGTGAAAAAATGAACTTGCCATTTCTATGCAAATATTCCGTTAAATGTACAAAGACATCACACAGCAGAGGCTTCTTCAGCTTGCTGTCTTTTAGAACGCAGCGCAAGTTACAATCCTATTTAGGCTTGCTTGTTTTCGGTGTTTAGGTTTTTTTAACTTCAGGGGATGTTTTCTCAGTGGTTTCCCAACATTTTAAATTCAGTGTCTATAAGTGTTTATTCAGCTGTCTAACCCCAAAAATCAACAATGTTTACAGAATAGTTTGCTTTTTTGCAGTGTTTGTTATAACACACTGTGAGAAATTGGGTTCTTGGCTGACAGGGATGTAAGCCCTCGTCAAGCAGCAGCCGAAATCCCTTGCGGGTTGAACCACAAAAAGTCCATCATTTAACTTTTGTTTAACCGTGGGTAGCTGGGCACAAAGAGCAGTCAGGATAAACATAGAGGCAATGTGTTAAGTATTTATGCTGCAAACAAACAGCAATATAGTGAAAACACAACACAATAAAAATCCCAAACCAATTTAGAAAAATAGAGAACATTTTAATAAAGTATTTGACACTAAAACCATCACAATCCAATTAGTAGAACCAAACCAGAGTTATGCATTTTTAAGGTTTAAAAAGAGCAAGTCCTCAGTTTTAGAAAATTGCCACCTAGGAATGTTTAGCACCACAACAATGGGTCCAGGAGTGGACTGAGACCTCTTGGCAGTTCAAGACTCACTCAGGCTGGGTTCAGGTGCAAGCTCAATACAGTGGGAGCCTTTTATGTCTGTGTGGCTCTGACCAGGAGGTCAGCTAAACTAGCCATTGGAGTTACTTCTGAAGTCCTGGGTGCAGGTGAAGATGCAAGGCTCCACAGCAGGGCTCGCCTCTGAAGGTTCAATGCAAGCTCTAGACAACAAAGCAGTCCTTCCAGATACAGCAGCAGGCAGTCTGGTAGACTGCACAGCAGGTCACAGCAGCAGACAGTCCTCTGAGAGTCCTTCCACAGTCCCAGTAGTGAACTGAAGAGTGGGTCTGAGAGCCCTATTTCTGTATCTTGGTGCCATGCTCATAAAAGGTAGAATAACTTTCAAGAACGGTTCTTTGGATTTCCAGGAGTTTCCTGCCTCCCATGCCTTGGCTCCTAGCTGGCTGTACTGACAATACAGAGTCGTTAAGTCTATTGTGAGAAGACTGGGCAGAGACTATTCAGTTGCAAGTGGGGCTGAGCTTAGCTCTGTCCCACCATCAAGCAAGTTACTGGGCCATTCAGGCTCTGCTAATCCCACTGTTGTGTGACTGTGGTGAATGCATAAAGTCTCAACTGTCAGCTGCACCCAGGATTATGATCTAAGGCAAGCTACAGGCACAGAGGGCTAAGGGCAGGAAAATGCCAACTTTCTAAAATTGGCATTGTCAAACTTGTAATGATAAATCCGACTTTACCTTGAAAGAGTGTTTATGATTTCAAGTTCATAAATACCAAGCATGACATATCTACCACCTCTGGCTTACGGATTATGACGCACTGAATCTAATAAAAAATCCACAATGCTATCCAAAAGGAGGGCAAGGCCTCACAGTAGTAAAAAAACTGATATAAAACTAAAAACTACATGTCCTACCTTCTAATTACACAGCACCTGCCCTATGTGCTACCCAGGGACTGCCTTAGGGGTGGTTTACATGTAATAAAAGGGGTGTTTAAAGCTTGGCAAAGGGTTTTAAATGCCAAGTCAGCATGGCAGTGGGGCACTGCCTTCAGGCTGCAACGGCAGGCCTTGGGCAAGTTTTAAGGTGCTACTTAAGTGGGTGGCACAATGCGGCATTGTACCTGCGCAGGTTTACTGGGATTTTGACACCCAGTGATGATGTGTGAGAAATACGCCTGCAATGTGATGGAAAACCACGCTGCATGGGGTTCTCATCAATTTTAACAGCCACAAGCGGGTGTTGTGTTGAAATTTTCTTTGCACAGCTTCCTGTGCATGGACTTAAGTCCTTTTTCTACCAGCTTTACCTTTCGGGCCATTGGACTGGATAGGGCACCACTTGGCAGGGCAGGAGTTTCAACAGAGAGTCCAGGTGCTGGTAGAGGAAGTCTTTGATGACCCTGAGACTTCGAAACAGGAGGCAAGCTCAATCCAAGCCCTTGCAGATTCTTCACAAGGAGGAATATACCACAAAGTCTAGCCTTTATCCTCGTTCATGCAAAAGCAGCAGCTGCAGGCCAACCCAGCAAAGCACAGTCACAGGCAAAGGGGCAGTACTCCTACTCCAGCTCTACAGCTCTTCTCCTTTACAGATGTTCCTCTTGGTTCTAAAAGTAATCAGAAAATCTAGGGGTTTTGGTTCACTACTTAAACCCCTTTCTGCTTTTGAAGTAGGCAAGCTTCAAAGGGAAGTCCCTGTTGTTTACAAGATCCTGCCTTGCCCAGGCCTGGCTCCAGACTCACACCAGGGGTTTGGCGACTGCATTGTGTGAGGGCAGGCATAGCCCATTCAGGTGTATGTGACCACTCCTCCCTCCACTCCAGCCCAGATGGCCCATGAGGATATATAGGCTACACCCCAGCTCCCTTTGTGTCACTGTTTAGAGGGCTGAAATTCCCTTGCGCGAACTGGCAGTATGACCCAGACAGGGAATACACAAGCAGGTAGAGTCAAAGAATGGTTTAAGCAATAAAATGTCCACTTTCTAAAAGTGCCATTTTAACAATCTAAAAACCAACTTTACTAAAAGATGTATTTTTAAATAATGAGTTCAGAGACCCCAAACTCTAAATTTCTATCTGCTCTCAAAGGGAAACTGAACTTTGAGGATATTTAAAGGCAGCCCCCATGTTAACCTATGAGAGAGACAGGCCTTGCAACAGTGAAAAACGAATTTGGCAGTATTTCACTGTTAGGACATCTAAAACACATCAGTACATGTCCCACCTTTAACATACACTCCATCCTGCCCATGGGGCTACCTATGGCGTACCTTGGGGTGCCTTACATGTATAAAAAGGGAAGGTTTGAGTCTGGCACATGGGTACATTTGCCAGGTCGAACTGGCAGTTTAAAACTGCCGACACAGACACTGCAGTGGCAGGTCTGAGCCATGTTTACAGGGCTACTAATGTGGGTGGCACAACCAGTGCTGCAGATCGACTAGCAGCATTTGATTTACAGGCCCTGGACACCTTTAGTGCACTTTACTAGGGATTTACTAGTAAATCAAATATGGCAATCAGGAAAAAAACAATCACACATACAATTTACACAGGGAGCACGAGCACTTTAGCACTGGTCAGCAGTGGTAACTGCCCAGAGTATGCCCAGAGTACCAAAAACAGCAAAAACAGGGTCCAACACACAGTCAAAACATGGGAAGCAGGGGAAAAAAAGACAGAAGAGACCATGCCAAGGATGCCAGGCCTAACAACACCAATCAGGTAAATGCCAAACCTTGTTTAGAGAAGTGAGCACAAGCACTTTACCACTGGTTAGCAGTGGTAAAGTGAAAGAGTCCTAAGGCCAACAAGCAAAAATCCAGCAAAACACAGGAGGATGGAGGTAAAATGTTTGTGGCTGACATTGTAGAGATTGACATTTCCAACACACACATATTCAAATCACAGGAGAAGTATTTTAAGGTATGTAGGATCTTCCCACTAACAGTGTGTCCAAATGACTTATGGTACACTGTGCTAAGCATAGCAGACAGTGCATTGTTCTTTCACTCACACTCACATACTCTCTCACATCTCATTACCACTTGAATTCACTTTCTCAGTAGTCCTCCTGGTTTACAGGACTGTTAGTGAATTAAGAAAGCAAGTGTTCTATTCACCCGTTTAAATAAACAAATTCCTGGACACAGTTGTGTGTGGGTGGCTTTCACCTATTCTTTATTGGATATGACTACATTGGCTCTGCTTATAGCTCAGTACTTTGCTGCACTCTTTGACTGACTACATGAAAGTTGTGCTGATGTTGTTGTGTGGCGATTCACAACTTTTAAGTATCACCATATTAAATGCCACATTTTAAGTCTACCCTGATGTTTTAGGTGGCATCATATTGTATTCTGGGACTTGACATTTTGCAATTAATAATACCAGGTCGGGCTCAAACCTCCATAAGTAAAATGCAGTTAGCCAAAAACAACATTAACTGAACGCAACATACATAACAATGGGATACCTTTACACTATGAAATTTTGATATTTTGCATATTTGGTATGTGGAAAGCCTTGTGACGTGCTTTCACCACTGTCCCATGCACCTGTTTAAAGCCTGGGTAGATTGTCAGTTTAACTGCTGTCAATACTGACTTGTAAGCAAAGGGGCCTGTTGTATCAATAGGAGTTACCCAATCAGGGCCTCATTTACGAGACCCGCGTGGCACACTGCACCACCAGGGCGTTATTTTTTTGTTGCTCCAGTGATGCAGTGTGCTGGTCTACATTTACAAGGCCACGCAAACCAACTTACGTGGCTTTTCATGGTCTTGTAAATATGGACCCCTTTCACGCATAACACTGCGTGAAAGGGGCATTCCATGGGTGTTGCTTGGGGTGTTCCCACACAATACTCTTGGAAACCGAAGAAATCTGATGCATTCCAAGATTTACAACCCTGAGAATGCGTCAGATTCCCATGCCACGTCAGGGGTGGCAAAAGAATAACGCAGAGGGGAGATATAGCGTTATTTCTCCCCGGTTTTTCCTCTTTAGATTGTTGTTGAGCAGAAAGGTGTCCCTCCCTGCACAGAAACAATCATCTACACAATGCAGGCACCCATGCACCATGGTGCAAGGATGCCTGCGTTGGTGCTAGGCAGCAATTTGTGCGGCAGTGCTGGGAGAGAGGACAGAAATGTGCCGTATCTTGTAGAAAGGGGTAATTTCTGCCCTTTCCCCATGGCGCAGGGCGGTGCAGCAAGGCACTTTTGCTGCATTGCCCTGCGCCACAGGCCTTGTAAATGAGGCCCTCTGTATCTAATAGAAAATGTGATGCTACATATTGGCAAAGATTCCTATGAGCCAGCAGTTTTACCAATCAGTGACAGAATTAAACAATGCAAAAATATGAAATATGATTTCATTACTCACAGATTCTCTTCAGTGTATACAATAGTTTGAACGAACATGCTTCTAAACCCTGCATCTTTAATCCAAGCACAAAAAAAAATTAAGCAACAAGAAAGAAAAAAAACATTTTAGTGACATCTGTAAATAACAAGCCTTTTTTATAACAAAGTCACATTGCGTTGGCATTTTGAAGAAACAAATAAAACATGACGTATGCTCTATCACTTCATTATCTTTGAATGGCATTTTAGTTTGCGGATATTCAGGGATTTATCAGTGTTTATATTGATAATGGCTACTTACCGTTTGGTTTGGTTTTATCATTTATTATAGGTTGAAGTCCAAAAAAAGAAATGCCAGCCTAATCACATTCAGTAGTGGGAACATACTGTAACAATGTATTTACCGTAAAGAGCTGGACAATTTGAAATTAAAAACATACCTTTACTTTCCAAACCCGAATGCTAAGGCAATCTACTCTCTGGTTTTGTTTGATCCTGAAATGAGAAATGGTCAAGATTACTGGCCAATGGCTGAAATTCCCTTGCGCATCTGGTGCAGAAATTGCAAACATTTTCTAAAATGCAGAACACTTCACTTCCAGGATAGCAATTATTGATTTGTTTCCTGGGGAAATAAACTTACTTTAACGTGGAATGCACTATGCACAATTTACTTGATAAATATTTTAATAGAAAAGTTATTCAAATTCCAAATGTTCATCATGAAAATGATTAAATGTAGTCTAATTAAATGAGAGTGAAATTTGTATCATGTCTACAGATTTACCCCTTTTTTTCGCTGGTTCCTATTCTATTGCAATCTTAAAAGCAGAATACAATAACTAAGTATTGATTCTAAAATATACGGAAAATGCATGTCTAAAGTATTTAAATTTGTAGTTCTCAATAAGAATTCCAGAAACGTTGGCATTGTTAGACATGCTTACCGTTCCGCACAGATTAAGGGTTTAGTTTACCTTCTGTGGATATTGCTGGCCAACCCTCATAATGATGTGGATTCTGGCATATCTGTCCCATATACCATGTATAGTAAACTTAGATCACTGAAAGCAAATTGTGCATAGATTTGAAGATTTATGACCGAACTACAAAAAAGGAACTTAGGTGCAGTTTATGGAAAGCGGCACTGCACCGAGTGCAGCACCACTTTCCCTGTGCCCCTTAGCAACCCCTGACCGCCACCATCTGTGCGCTGTATTTAAAATACAGTGCAGCATGGCTCTGGGTAGCGGGCAATAGCATCATTTCTCATGACGCTATTGATGTACTCTGCAGGAGTAGCGCTAAAATATTGGCGGAACTCCTGCAGAGTACATAGGGCCCCATTCTAAAAAATGGAAGCCCTCTTTTAACGCCTGCTCTTGAGCAGGCGTTAAAAGTGCAGTAAAAAATGGCGCAAGGAAATCTCATAGATTACCTTAAGGCATTTTTCCGGCTCCCCAAATGGGGGAATGCTCCTTTGCATACATTATGCCTGGCGCAGGCATAATGTAGCACAAATGGTTACAGGGTAGCGCAATGCATAAATTGCGCCACCCTGTAAATATGGCACAGGGATTTCAGCCTTGTTGGGCTTTTTGACGTTAATGTGACACAAGGTGGCGTTAGGGCTTTATAAATATGCCCCTTAGTCCCCCCAGCACGCACAAACTTTATTATCCTTTCTTTTTGATTTACTGCAGGAGTATCGAAAAACTCTTGTTTTTACGGCTTACCACATCAAGATAATGCTTTTCAAGCATTAAGCATATGGTTAAAAGGTCATTACTTTGTTCTGTTTTTTAATTTTGGACATGAAGAAATGTGTGAAAGAAAATACAAGCTCTCGGGATACTGTATGAAAGTGTAACAAATGTTTATCGCAAAAATAGCCAGCCAGCATTCAAACTAAGAAAGCAGGGCCCATATTCAACAAAAATGATGCACAAAAATATGACCGCCAGCTAATGCCATTCCTTAGTGCCATCTGTGTGCCATATTGCGACATGCCATAAGTAAAAATGACGCTAATGCTGCAAAAGTGGCGTTAGCACGATTAGCGCCACATTTGTTTTCCATCATTAGCTCAAAAATAACCTGTGAGGCTGCTGAACCCCCCTAAAAGGACTCTAAATGGACAATGCAGGCCAGGAGAGACCCCATGCACACCCCAATCAGCCCAGTACAAGCCAGGATAGACATACAACAGCACAGGAGAAGGTGAAAAGGAAGAGGAAGTGTCACTTCAGTGTGAAGGAGAATAACATCTTGGTCAAGAGGTGACAGAGTACCAACACCAGTTCTTCATCACCTCAAAATTGCCAATAGGTAGGCAGGAGGCTACATGGCAGGTAATAGCAGATAAGGTCAACAGTGTGGCAGAGGGAAAGAGGACTGTCACTGATTTGAAGAAGCACTGGCACGATTGTAAGCTCAGAACTAAAGAGAAATTGGCCAGGAACCAAAAGGCATCACTACAGACTGGAGGTGGAAGTCCTACATCACAGGAGGACCTGGATGACCTTAATGACCTGGAGGAGATGGTCGCAGCGGTCATCCCAGAGGAGCTGGTCAACAGAATCCCAGGACAGGACAGCATAGACTTCCAAGACATACCACAAAAGCACGGTAAGTTGCAGTGGAGGACATTTCCAGTACTAAAAAATGCCAGAGGTGGGATGCACATGGGGACACTGAATCCATGCACAAGGGTTGCATGGGGGCACATAATGGCCAAACACTTCAAATGCGCCCTCCCCTCATATGCACTGACCATTACACAATCGCACAGTGGTCAGTCACTCAGTGGCCAACATGTACTACGCTTGTTGCACAGGGTGGCCCAACAACACCTCACACACCTCTTAGGCAGAAACATGAACACATACAACATATGGGGCATGTCTGTTATCATCACCTGTGCTGATGTACAACTTGATTCCATGTAACCATGTAGCAAGGTTTCCTGTGTAGTGGGACTGGGTGGTGTCGTGCACAAATGGACACCTTCATGTATAACAACAGCTACAAATGCTCTCATTGTCGCACTGGGGGCCCAAGACGTGCAACCCCATAATGCAATATTAGCATCACAACAATTGATGCCAATGTGTAGTCAAACTGCTAATTCCCCCTGTGCCAGCCCTAACTTGGTGCTGGGCTGGCCCACGGGGCCCGAGTGCACAGTGCTTTCAAGTGTGGTGGCCCGCTGTGTGCGCACTTATCACACAATGCATGCATAGATCCACTTTGTACATCCTTCCATCACAACATGCCTGTGCCAGATATGATATATGCATGGAAAATAACTCACACATGGAGGAAAGGACTAATGGATCTTACAATCCATAAAGGGGAAACTGTGCAAAATGACAACCCTATGTGTGAGGCCTACCAAAGGCAGATGTCAATGTGACGTAAGCATTGTAAGCAATGGACCTCCATGTGCCTTGCTGTACTAGTGCCATCATTCATGGTGACAATGCAGTAAAGCAACACTGTAGTGGCAATACTAATTTGACTACTGTGGGAATGTCCACCATGGTGCGCAGGGATGTACATAACGTGCTGCCATGGTGTCGGTGGCAGGGACAATGGGCATGCAAGGAAAATGGTGCTTTGGGAAAAATGCAACAGAAACATAGAAACTCCGCACTATGTGTCATGCATAATGCAACACAAAATAATGAACAACAATCTGTATATCTACAAAGTTGTCACACAACCATTTGTCACTACCACACTGCCCTTGAAGTATAGGACTACACTTAATCAAAGGCAGATGTGCAGATAATTTCTAAGGCATCCCAAACTGGGGGGTCACATGTGTAGCATGGGAAGATCACAGATGTACACATGGAATGCCTCCTACATGCAGTGTCATATGTGAGAGGGGCACATGATACATATGCCTGCAGAAGCATGCAAGGTACATCACCTTGGCATGTTATCTCTGACCTATCGCTATCCACCACTGGAGTAGAAGTCCCAAAACAACTGTGCTTGGGTAGAGCACTATGATGTTTGTGTATGGCCAAATTACCACATATTCACCCATATTCGGACTAACAAGCAGTGCAACAGCTCAGCTTGCCCATCTCTGAAGCATCAACGCAATTGTCTCAATTCTGCAGGGATGGGTACTTGTCACAGAGAGTCAATGCATCCTTCTGCATACCTTGGTCATGTCAAAAGATATGATGGACGAGAACAACTTTGCAACACTATCTGCATGGTGTAGGGATGTTCCTCTTGGTGGGACTAATGCACATCTGCATGAAAGTACACATTCTGCTACACCTACTGACAGGAATGCTGTCTGCCACATACAAAGTATGAGTATGAATGCAACACTCAATTAAAGTAGTTCACAATAGGATTACAACAAGGACTGTCCTCAGTACAACAACTACAATACCACCCCTGATGTGCTGTACCACCATGATTCATACACACATTAGCTGGCATTAAATGTACACGGTCTGCATCCCAACCCCCGTGTGTTGTCAGAGTGATTGAAGTGGGTATGCTTTACAAATGCATCCCCCTAGCCACACTGAGCCATTTGTACAGTATTCAGCGCAACACAATGTAACTATGAGCCACCTCATATGTATGTGTGCAAAGAGGAAGGGCCAGCTCCAAGACAAAAAAAAGACCAGCAATGCAGCCATCCTTACAGCCATGCTACAAGGAAACTTGTGGTGCATGTATGAGTGTTGCCCTGCTGGAAGGGAGAAAATCATGTCAGCACACATGCACACAAGGTGGTACTATCTCACAATGGGTGAGGCAGTATGCTGGACACACAACTCAAAGTGGCTCAGAGGATGGGAATATGGCCACAGAAGATGGGTCATAGGACACGCCTCTGAGAGGCTCCTCGCATCCTCAGCAAAATCTTTCATAATCCTGCCCAATCGGGATCAACAGACAGGCCCGCCGATTGCTAAGGCACCCCGGTGATCCCGGGGTCTAGTGAGTCTACTCGCTAGCCGCTGAGGGACACAGGCTTGCTGGGGGGACAGCGGCCTAGTTTGGAGGCAGCGACCGGGGCCTAAGGTAGGTACCGGGCCGCAAGTGATGGGCCTGGTAGGGCTGGCCACGGCCAGCGCCAGAAGAACAGAAAAGTGCTGAGCGGAATAGATAGGTCAGAAGCGAGCGGGGCAGCCGTTGGAGGAAGACATCCTCCTCTACCCGGTGTGGCTGGTGCAGTTAGGCTGTAAGTTGAGCGTGGGCAGCAATGTCGGCCCGGTGACGTGGAGCCTGGCATAAGAACATATTGCTGCGTGTTGCCTGGGCTGAGCCGCACGTAGCTGCCGGGGCCCGCAAGAAAGAGAATGCAGTGGGGAGATACCGAGGGCCTGGAATGTGCACAGCGAGGTGTGCTCCAACGGTGCAGCCTGAGGACTGATAGGAAGCCCTAACTTGGTGCTGGGCTGGCCCATGGGGCCAGGAGTGCACAGTGCTTTCAAGAGCAGTGGCCTGCTGTGTGCGCACTTGTCCTGGAGAGGCCCTCAGAGGCACAGTGACACTGGCTTCAGTGGGGTGATGCCGGGCTCTGGAGCTGTGCATGGGTCCTGGTTCTCCGCTGGGCTCCCTTGGATGAGGTGGGTCCCCGCTGTTGGATTGGGGCTGGGGGTGTGGTACTGAGTGACCAGAGACAGTTGGTGGTAGCCTGGCAATATTTGGCTAGCTGGGTTGCTCCTCCTGTTGGCAAACTTAGGCTGCTGCGCCTTAAGGGGGATTCTGAGCGCTTTGGGTAAAAGTAGACAGGCCCAACGCAACACCATGTAGCTGTACACCACTCCGGAACGGTCTACGCAGCGGGGGTCACGCTTGGCTGGGCACAGGGAAGATGCAGGTTGGATGTCTCTGCTGGGGGGCCCACAAGAGCAGAACTATTAGCTGCGATTCAAGGATCCAGAGAGGCCCTTGAGGGGAAGATGAGTCAGTGCCAATTGAGGTCAATCTCCTCCGGGCGGACCTTCGGAAGGTATCCAACAGGGTGCAAATCACAGAGGGCTCAATCTCGGAGCTCTGGGCGGAGGTTACCGCATTGCGGAAACAGATGGCGGAGGTCATCCGAAGAGCTGGGGCCCCCCAGGCCAGGGTGGAGGATGCGGAAGGCAGGTCCCGTCTGTCAGGGAGACCGGATCCTCGGGGTTTGCACCTGTTCCCAATATGTCCACCTCTTGGCAGCTCCAAACTCTACTAGCTATCATAGCACAGAGTTAAAGAATGGCCAAGCGGGGATGGGGTTTTAGGTTGGGAACAGCGGGGAAGGACAACTTTGGGAGCAAGAGTTAAGAACACAATAGCAAGATTATTCACATTGATTTTCATAAATTTTGTTCCAAATATTTATATACTGATAACATGAATGATCAAGGGCTTTTCTATAACATGACCTTATTAGCTCTGGGTACCTGGAAAATAAAGAAGGATTATGCAAACTTTCATATGAGCATTTTTAGAATTACCTCCTATGCTCTGAACATTGAACTCTAAGGTTAGTTCTTGGAATAGCAATTATGTTATAAAAAGAATCAATGAACACATTAATTTTCATGAATGGACTGCAATAGACTCATAAATGATACTGCAAGGTCACACTCTGTTCTGAATTTCAGAATTCAATAGTCTAGAAATTATTATGCACTTTAATACCAAACTATGCATCAAGATTTCAATGCCTAGAAATGATCGCGCACTCTGCCGATCTGAAACACAAGAGATAAATGCCAAGAATGAATCACACACACTGCTGCTGATTCAACCATCAGAATTTCAATGTCTAGAAACGATCACGCATTCTGTCGATCTGAACTGCAAGGGTTAAATACCAAGAATGAATCGCGCACACTGCTGCCGGTTCCACCATCAAGGTTTAAATGCCAAGATACGATCATGCGCTCTGCCGATCTGGACTGCAGGAGTTATTTGCCAAAAATGAACCGCGCACACTGTTGCCGATTCGTACATCAAGATTCAAATGTCATTAAATGATCGCGCACTCTGCTGATCTGTACTGAAAGAATTAAATGCCAAGAATGATTCACACACACTGTTGCTGATTCGTACATCAAGATTCAAATGCCATGAAATGATCGCACACTCTGCCGATCTGTACTGCAAGAGTTAAATGCCAAGAATGAATTGCGCACACTGTTGCCGATTCGTATATCAAGATTCAAATGCCATGAAATGATTGCGCACTCTGCCGATCTGTACTGCAAGAGTTAAATGCCAAGAATGAATTGCGCACACTGTTGCCGATTCGGACAGCAAGATTTAAATGCCATGAAATGATCGCGCACTCTGCCGATCTGTACTTTAAGGATTAAATGCCAAGAATGAATCATGCACACTGTTGCCGATTCGGACATCAAGATTTAAATGCCATGAAAATAATCGCACACGTGAATAACCAAAGGCTCAAAACTCGAATATCTCTGAAAACAGAGTTGGGGGGCCTAACCCGACCTCTGCCTTACTGCCCCGCTTGAGGATCACCAAGAAAATGAGGACAGGGCCTGGAAAAGCCGAGGTAGGCCTCCGGAACAGAAGCTCAGGAAAATGCTGCTGCTCTGCACCGGGACCTCTGAATAGTGAGCACATGGAGCTGGGCTGGGTCCCCTAAATAGACCCAGTCCCGCCCACGTGCCACACCCAGCCAGACTGCAGGAAAGGATTCCAGAAGGGCTCAGAATAGGGACCACACCCTAACCACTCCCTGTAATCCTGCAGCAAAGCCTTGAAAACAAACAATACATTACACACAGTATTTATGACATTTCAAGATAAATCTCTGCAATACAAAAGGTTAACATATTGCATCAACACACAATGCATGAATTATTACATTGCATAAGGATTGGCTTTTTGTATTACGTCGCCCGTAGAGTGCGCACTGTCCTGATGTTGAAAGTACTCCCCCCTCCCGAACGAGCTCTAGGGCCTGGCTTATCTGAGTTTAGGCAATGAAAACGCCACACTAGTCGTGGAGCATGAATGTCAGATGGGGAGACCCATGAGTTGTTCTCTGGACCGTAACCTTTCCAAGATATTAGATACCAGAGATTACGACCTTTAAATTTTGAATCCAGAACCTGTTTTACTTTGTATTCCAATTCTCCCTGTACTAGAACTGGAGCTGGTTGAGAGCGGTTTTTTTGGGCTGCTCTTTTCAGGAGAGAAGTATGAAACACTGGATGAATATGTAGTGATTTTGGTAACTGCAGCTTATAGGATACTGGATTGATCAGTTGAAGGACTGTGTAAGGACCCATATATTTGGGAATAAACATATGTTTTTTCTTGAAATCAATATGGCGTGTGGAAAGCCACACTCTGTCTCCTGGCTTATATTGTGGTCCTTCACAATGTTTTTTGTCATAATGTTTTTTATACGTTTGTTTTGCTTTATCTAGATGTTGCTGCATTTGTTTCTGGGTTTGATGGAGTTGTCGTATGGTTTCTGACACCGCTGGTGTAAGTGAACTTTCTTGTGGAATTGTGACTGGCAAAGTTTCAGGATGATAGCCAAATAGACAAAAAAAGGGTGTTGTGCCAGTGAAAGTATGATACGAGTTATTGTAGGCAAGTTCAGCTAACCAAAGCATTGATTTCCAAGAATGAAGTGTTTTCTCAGCATAAGCATGCAGATATTGTTTCAATGTTTAATTTAGTCTCTCAGTTTGGTCATCCGTTTGAGGATGATGACTGGTAGATAGTGTAGATAGTGTAGATGTAACTTGTAGCGTTTCGCACCACTTTTTCCAGAAGTTTGTGAGGCAAATTGTGATCCTCGATCGGAGAGAATCACTTTTGGTAATTTGTGATAACAGACCACTCAATTTAAAAGTATTGTTGCCAATTTACTGGAAGTAGGCAATTTCCTGCAAGCAATGAAATGTGCATATTTAGTGAGACTGTCTACCACCACAAGGATTAAGTGAAGTTGAACAACTGATAGTCCTGTAATAAAGTCTAATGATATGTGTTCCCAAGGTCTAAGTGGAGTTGGGAGAGAATGTAACAGCCCTTTGGTTTTGAATGACTTGTCTTGATGCGAGCACAAACTTTGCAGTTAGTTACCATTTGCTTGACGTCTTTTGTCAAAGTAGGCCACCAAAAGTATTGCTGTATTAGTACAAGAGTCTTAGGAATACCTGGATGACCTGCTGTAGGTATAACGTGTAACCAATGAAACACTAATTTACACAACTTGGTAGTGGGCCCTGTTTGATTGATCTTTTGGGATCTGCTTGAGCCCATTTCTGCCATTTTTCAATGGTGAAGGAATTACCAATTTCTTCAAAAAAGTCTTCTGTTTTGATGATACAAAGGAGTTTGTCTGGAGCAATGATAGCTCGTGGGGGCTGGATTGTGGGTAACGTGGTAGAATCTTGTCTGGACAAGGCGTCCGCTTTGCGATTGTCTTTACCTGGACGGAAGGTTACCACAAAATCAAAATCAAACTCGGCAAAAAACAGCATCCACCGCAATTGTCGAGGCGTCAAAAGTCTAGCTGAACTCATGAACTGGAGATTGCGATGATCTGTGTATACTGTGATAGTGTACTTGGCACCTAGCAGATAGTGCCTCCACTCTTTGAAGGCATCACAGATTGCTAGAAGCTCTTTCTCAGCGATGACATAATTTTGTTCAGCCTCGTTCAGTTTTCTAGACATGTAAGCTACAGGTGTAGCTGACCAGTATCTTTACTGCGTTGTGATAACACTGCACCAATTGCCACATCTGAAGCATCTGCTTCCACTATGAACGGGCGTTCAGTATCTGGGTGAATCAAGACTGGGGCAGTGGAAAAAGCTTCCTTTAAGGTTGAAAAAGCCTTGTCAGCTTCTGGAGACCATACAAATGGTTCTTTCTTTCGTAATAACTTGGTGATTGGTGCCGCTGTCTGTGAGAAGTGATCTATGAACCTACGATAGAAGTTTGCAAAACCCAGGAAGCATTGAACATCTCGAACAGTCTTTGGGATTGGCCAATCAGATACTGCTTGTACTTTTCTTTCTGCCATGACCATACCTTTAGGGGTAAGGATAACCCCTAAAAATTCAACTGTGGTAACATGAAATTCACATTTGGTTAATTTGCAAAATAGATGATGTTTTCAAAGAGCTGTGAGATTCTTCTTGACATGTTGCATATGTTCGACTTCGTTATCAGAATAGATTAGAATATCATTAATATAGACTATTGCAAATAGATCTAAAAATTCTCTAAGGACATCATTCAAAAAGAATTGGAACACTGCTTGTGCATTACTAAAGTCCAAAGGGGATGACTGTGTATTCAAACAAACCATATCGAGTTTTAAAGGCAGCTTTCCATTTGTCGCCTTCTCTCATTCTGCCTAAGTGGTAAGCACCTCTTAGGTCTAACTTGGTGTAGATTTTGGCCTTTTTAACCTGATCCAGCAAGACAGGAATCAAAGGTAATGGGTATTTGTTTTTTACTGTGATTTTATTCAATCCTCTGTAGTCTATACAGGTTCGAAGATCCCCATTAGCCTTGGGGACAAAAAAAAGAGGAGATGCTGCAGGAGACTTGGAGGAGCGAATAGCGAGAAATTGGTCTAAGTATTTTCTTAGGTGTTGGTTTTCGTGTTCTGACAGGGCGTACACACGACAACTAGGGAGTATAGCACCAGGAGTATAGCACCAGGAGTCCGATCAATTTGGCAGTCATATGGTCCGTGAGGTGGCAAGGCTTCTGCTTCTTTTTCATCAAATACGTCTAAGAAGGATGAGTACTGCCAGGGCAGCGTTACATCTTTTTCAGCGGCTGTGGCTATGTGAGATTTGCGAGGAACTGTGTTACTCGCTGTCTGGAGACATTTTTCTTTACACAGGAGTGAAGAAAACATGATTTTTCTTTCTTGCCAGTTTATTACAGGGTTATGGTAACTTAACCACGGCAAACCAAGTATGACCCCAAAATTGGATGCAGAATGGTGTCTCAGACACCTTCTGCGACTCGCTATGGGGTCGCAAAGACCCACCTCATCAATATCCATGAGGTGGGTCGCATTTTGCGACAACATAGCGAGTCCCTGCACTCACAGGGATGGTGGCCTGCTGTAGTCAGCAGACCTCCATGTCTGTGACTGCTTTATAAATAAAGCAGTTTTTTTTTTTTCATTTTGCAGCCCGTTTTCCTTAAAGGAAAATGAGTTGCAAAATGAAAAATAAACCGAAACCATTTGGTTTCGTTTTTTTCAGAGCAGGCAGTGGTCCATAGGACCACTGCCTGCTCTGAAAAAATATTTTTTTCGACATTCACAAAGGGGAAGGGGTCCCATGGGGTCCCCTTCCCTTTTGCGAATGAGTTACCACCAGTGTGACACTGGTGGTAACTGCGAGTTGGTTTGCGACCGCATTCGCGGTCACAAAGCAACTCTGAATTGCGATGCGGTCGCAAATAGGAAGGGAACATCCCTTCCTATTTGCGAGTCGCATTCCCAAATTGCGAGTCGCTACCGACTCGCAATTTGGGAATGAGCATCACGTTCGGCCGCTTGCATGCCGCAAACTGCGATTTTGCAGTTTGCGACATGCAAACAGCTTACTACATCTGGCACTAGGTCTTTATTGCCTTGCCGCAATTCTAATAGTTCTCAGTCTGCGGATAGAGTAACTGTTCTTTGATCAAACACTCTTTCAAATTCCCAGACAAAGTTTCTCCAATTATAAAGCAGGGGAATGTCTTTACGCACAAGAGGAATTGCCCAGGTGGCCGCGGCTCCAGTCAAATAGGATAGCAGGAAGGCCACCCTGGATTGAGCATCAGGGAAGGTGTTTGGTCGACAGGTGAAATGCAATTCTACTTGAGTCAAAAAGGATTGTGCTTTCTGAGGGTCACCTGAAAACCTTTCTGGAGGTGCCAATGGAATGGCTGAGGGAACTGTGAGGGAAATGTTAGTTGGAGGATTTCCTCCTGAACCTTGAGGAGGAGAACCAACCCGCACCCAGAGGACCTTGCTCCTTCTTTTCTACTCTATCTTGTAACTGACTCACTCTCTCTGCTAGACTGGTTGCTATATCTTTAGATGCTACTACATCCGATTGGAGCTGCGTAATTACTTTAACTAACTCATCCAATGTGGCCATATTGACAACCTAGCGCAAACCAGGAGGATTTAAGAATTTGTGGGCAGATGGACTGTCACCCACCCTGACTGGGCACCAAACCACAGTAGTTATACATAATCCGGTGTTCAGAAATAGCTGGCGGGATCTGCATCAAGAGGGTCATGAATATACATGCATTCTCTGACACATAACACTTATAGTCATTTGGATCACATAGAAGTGAGTGGCATTGATCTGCATTGGAGATGACACATGTGGGGTGGTTTCTTTCTGATCATGCGCTGGTGTTATTGGAGTTGCAATAGGGTCCGCCTATGCAACGTGTACGCAGCTGGCGCATGCCCCCGGATTATTTAACAGACTCGGCATGCCACAATGCTCTGGCAAGTACACTTACAAATGATCTCAAGGCTAATTGGAGCTCTGCTACCACCAAAGCGTTAGGCTGGGAGGCCCTTAAGGCTGTCATGCGTGGGGCGTGTATGAGTTCGACATATGGAGTGCGGCGCCAACTGGAGGCTACATTGGGGTCAAAGGAACACCGACTGGCCGTACTGCAGGGCTCTGGTGTGACATCACAGGAGGTGCGACAGGAGTTGCTTCAGGTGCAGAGGGAAGTTCAGTCGACATGGGACTCACTAGATAGGTGCATGCTTACAGCGTATCGCCAACAACTCTAATGGGAGGAGGACAAATCAGGGAAAGTCCTGGCATGGATATTCCGATGGTAGCAGGAACTCCCTCCCATTTTGCAGGTCCGTACATCTGATGGGGATCTTGTGACTAATCATCAAGATGTCCTGGAGGTATTCGTGGAGCTTCTTTGTGGAGTATATAGTGCCCGAGCAGTGGGCACACTGGGACAGATTGAGGAATATCTAGATGGACTAGGGTTGCCCAGACTGCCTCCCGGGCTTTTGCAGGAACTGGCGTGTGAGATACACATGGAGGAGTTGGGAGTGGCTATTCAGGCCCTCAGCAGATCTAAAGTTCCGGACGCAGATGGCTTTCCTGCAAAGTTTTATCAAGTCTATTCTGTCTCTTTGAGAGGGAAATTATTAGAGGTCCTTTGTGAGGCTCGGGACATTGGGATATTGCCACGCACGATGAGGGAACATATTATTTGCCTGTTGCCCAAACCTGGGAGAGATGCTACCGACCCGTCATCATACAGGCCTCTCACGATGCTTAGTACTGATATTAAAATACTATCCAAAGTATTGGCATCACGGTTGTCGACAGTGGTCCACACACTGGTACATTAAGACCAGTGTTGCTTTATGCCAGCATGCAGCTCCATTCTTGATATCTGGAGACTCACACATGTATTGCACGAAACAATGGTCAGTGCCTCTGAATCGGTTTTAGTATCACTCGACTTGGAAAAAGCATTTGATACGGTGGAGTGGCCGTACCTTATGGCTGTGCTGCAGGGAATGGAATTTAGTCCTGTCTTTTGTGGCTGAGTGCACCTCTTGATACCAACCCTTTGGTTCGTGTTCAAATCAGGAGAGACCTTTCAGGGGATTGGGAGGTGGGAAGGGGTACCAGGCAGGGCTGCCCCCTCTCGACACTGCTGTTCGCAATTGAGCCCTTGGCGATCCTCCTGCGTAAGGAGATGGAGCAGTGGGGGATTAGGATTGGTGTCTCCAAACATGTTCTCTCCCTGTATTCGGATGATGCATTGGTTTTGTCCATACACCTGTCCAGGAGGTGCCGGTCTTGATGGGGCTCCTAGAGACCTTTGGTGCGGTTTCGGGCCTCCGGGTCAATGTTGAGAGGTCGCTCCTGTTTTAGTTGGACAGCCTGGTAGGAGTTCCTGTTGTTCGATTGCATGAGCTCAACCTCCACTGGGAAACAGAAGGCTTTCGATATCTGGGTATATAGGTGGCCCATGCAGAGGATACATATGAACACTTGAATGAAGACAGAGTTATGACAAACCTTGAAGGGTCCGTGGCATTTTGGAGTCAATTCCCCTTGCCTGTGATAGGCAGGGCAGCTGTGGCAAAGATGGTTTTTCTTCTACGTTGTCTTTATCTGGTTCAGAATGCCATGTTTCTACTCCGGTCCCCCTTTTTCCAAAAGTTAGACATCTACTTATCTCCCTGGTCTGGGCCAGATGCCGAAGTCGAGTGGCCTTGTCGGTTCTTACACGCGATTCGGAAGATAGTGGTCTTGCCCTACCCAATGGGTCAGACAACTGGGAGAAGAGGTTGTTCTTAGGTACATTGGGTGGTGATACATCAGCGCCACTATTGATGTGGGGAGGGTGATCTATGAAGAAAATTCCCTATTTGGTGAAGCAGACGGCAGTAATCTGGGAGGCATTTGTGAGTAAAGTGTTACGTAGGGCACCATTCGACAGAGAACTGTGCATTTGAGACCTCATCCCATTCACGGCTATTGATGCAGACATGTCTATGGATTGTTGGAGTGCCGGGGGTTGTCAGACCGGTGGGGATTAGTACCCCTGGGAGGTGTTTATTGAATTTCTGGAGGTTTAGGAAACCTTTGAGGTTGGGCCTGGCCAGATCCTACAGTATGCCAAACTGCAAAGTGTGGCGCAGAGGTTTGGGTTGGGTTTCCGGCTTCCCCGCAGCCATCCCGAGTGTTGAGAGGTCTGCTCTGATGGGAAGAGGGGGCACCTCATTTAATTATTCTATAAGGCTGTCAGAGGTGATAAGGTGGTACCCCAGTGTGTTGCACAAGATGCGTAGGCAAGGGAGTTGGGGGAGCCTGTAACAGACACCGATTGTGTGCAAGCATGTATGCTAGTGAAGAAAGTGTCCTGTAATCATAGATTTAAATTGCTCCATTTTAATTTCTTGCATCGTACATAGGTGACTCCTGGACGTGTCAATAGAATAGCTCCAGACAGGGATGGGCGGTGTATGAGATGTGGGGAGTTAGGTGCTAGTTTTTGGCATCTGGCCTGGACCTATGCAGGGGTTCAGGGATACTGGGAAGCTGTAGTGCCAAAGATAGCAGAAGCGACTGGCATTGCGGTGCCCTTGACCCCGCTGGCCTACCTTCTGGGAGTGGTGTCTAGGCCCAGGGGATGACAGATACATCCCAGGATGGCACAGCTGGCATTGATGCTGGCCAAGACAAGAGTGGCCATTTGTTGGATGAGCACCCAAGTTCCTCTAGTGTCCTCCTTGCAGAGGGATCACCTTGAATTGGGAGTAGCGGAAGAAGCGCATATGCGTAATGCCCGCCGGGACACGGGGCCCCGGAGGCAATCTAGTTGTGGGGGTCTCTTCTCCATAATTTTACAGAGGAGGATGAACACAATTCCAAGGAAGGCTCTAGTGAAGGGGAGTGATGTGGGGCACTACTATATTGTTTGACACTGTGATCTTTGCTAACTAACAATGTTACTAGATGGTCCCTTTCCATTTTGGCCGATGGGTCACCTGGGCATTGGAGTGCTGTGAAGTGCAGGGGGCCCTGCTCGGTTGGCAATGTGACCTTGGATGTATGTATTGCCCTTCTCCTTTTTTTATTTCTTGTTGTTGTGAACATGCCACCATGACCTTAACTGTGAGACTGCCCCTTCAGTGAATTATCAACATGCACTGATTGTTATACTTCTAATGTCGTATTGTTCAAATCAAAACTGATAACAAAAGAGAAAAATACCAAACACACACAGGGTTGCAGAGGAGTCAGTTACTCACTCAAACATCTGTACAACCTAATGCAAGTTGCTCTGTACATCTCCTCTTTTTATCTGAGCACAAATCCTGAACAACTTTCATGGCATGCATATGTAACACAGTTAAGTCTAGCTAAGGGGCACTTCTGTAGGATACCGTGATTAAACAATCAAGTTGGGTATAACATACTGGGAACCGGGGCCTGGTATGTTGTGCCAATGGTCACTCCACAGAAATGATGCTTACGTGTTAACGTGGGCCATTAGGCGCCCACAAATGTGTGCCTTGATGTAGGGGTCAGTACCATGTCACTGAGCCAACAGCAGCAAATAAATGATGACACATGTTCACAGCCACCATAGTCAAAAACTGACCTTTCTCTATCCCATTGCAGATGATGATGGCCTCCCTCCTGCGGACCTGCCTGTCCTAGATTTCACTGATGATATGGATGACCAGCTGACAACCATCAATGCTGACACTCTCCAGGAAGGGTGGGGATGGAGACCATGGTGGGCAGCCTAGAGGGAGTGCAGAGGTGCCTCAGTCCGAACAAGGACAACTCTGATGCCATCAGAGTCACCGACTCTGCTACATGGACTCCAGCAGTCCCTGGCCTACATTGCTGATGTCCTGCGGCAGAAGCTGGAACAATTGCCCTCACAAAGTGCCAGGAGCATGATTGATAACAGGTTGGGGGCTATACAAAATACCCTGGAGTTTACGCAGTGGTAAGTGGCCTCCCTTGGGTAGGACATGCCTACCACTGTGATGTTGGAGCAGTGTTGCAAAATCAGCAGTTCCTCCTTGCTGCAGTGATGCCTCATGTGTCCCACAAACGCAGCTGCCGTGCCTTTGATTCCACAACTCTATCCCCTAATGTGTCTGTGCCCCCCTCAACTTCAACAAAACCACCACCCATGGCACAGGAGGCTCAAGACAGGATGAAGATGTGGAAGCAACAACATTCACACGAAAACTACCCTGTAGCTACAGTCTGTGCCACATGGACAGTATCTCTTTAGTTCTGTTCTTGAGGTCATGCCAATGTTGTGACAGCTGGCAATGTGCCCTCTTCACTCTAGCACTGTTGACTAATGTTGTATGGACTGTCATAGTCTTAGTTCCTACCTATTGTCAATTTGGACACCTCCTCATTAATGCGATGTAGCCGGGTGTCGGAAACCCCAGCAACATATGTGGGAAATCGTCCATACGCGGAGTGCCCCGGGAGTCCCATAGACGAAGAACTTACGCCAGCTGGAAACCCGGATATCCGGGTTTCCAAAGATATGAAAATAGTTGCAGGACAACGCACGCGGCGCGTTGTTGTGGAGGACGAGGAGACAGACGTCGGAGAGAAGAACGAGAGCACAACCACGGACGTCGGGAGCACAGAGGAAGACGAGGCGGAAGGCGTTCTGCCTAGAGGCGAGGAGGAGAACATCAGTCCAAGACCCCTGGACTCCCAAGACGAGATACAGGACTGAGAAGGAGACTCCGAGGAGCAACAACCCCACCACGTCCCTGGAAGGGTGTGGCTGAAGCAGGTACGGTCCTGCCTAAAAACAAAGTTGAGCGCTGTTGTGGGAAGGGAGGGGGGTGAAGAGAGGGAGCAGAGGGAGGTTAGGAGGGGATACTTGGGGAGGTGGTCACCAAAAACGGGGGAGCACGAGTCACAAACACGGAGGCAATTTCATTGTGATAAAGGACGAAAGTTTTGGGGTTCACCAGGGTGAAAACGGAGACAGGACCCTATTCAATCTTTTCTTTTTTCCCACAGTTCTGAACCACTACCCCGACCATCACCGTTCACACTGCATCACTCTCTCTCTCTCTCTCTACACCCTCTCCCCCTACTAACACCATCCAAGGAAGCCCAGGACATACGACTTACCTACTGTTCCTTCTTTTTCCGGTCCACCTGACAACATCACCGTCGAGAGTCGTATCACCAACCATCGGGGACCCTAGAGGAGAAGAAAACAAAGGAGATAAGCAACATCTAAGGGAAGAGAGAGACTGTATGAAGACACCTGTATACTTTAAAATAAAACCTCTTGTATAAAATCCTCAACCTGAGTGTCTCTTTCATCCCTATCGCTATCCCACTGTCACAGTGGTGTCAGAAGTGGGATTTGTAGAGTAGCGATAGAGGATGGAAGGACAAGTACCCTAGAACACCATGGAAGGGAAACCCACACTAGAGGATATGATCCAACAACTTGCCGAAGGCCAATGCCATCTACAGATGGTATGGGAGGCACAACAAAGGGAAGCCAAGGAGGATAGAGAGGCTCTTTTGAAAGGGTGGCTTCCTCCGCTCAATGGCCCGAAGAGCGATGGGGTCAGTATGTAGCTCCCTTGTTGACGGGTATACTACAAACTGCATATCAGGTGGCTAACCCGGATGGAACCACACCCGACAACGAAATCAAGAAGAGTATCCTGGAACGGGTGGGACACGACACGGACTACTACCGGCTAAGATTCCGCAAGTTAAAGTGGGCCCCTTCCGAAGATCCCAGGACTTTATATTATAGGGTAAAGGATTTAGGACTTAAATGGCTAGGACCCATAGGGACAGAAAGAGAAGACGTCATAAAAGTGGTCCTGCTGGAACAGTATCTGGAATCCCTTCCTCCTCTCACACGTAGTTGGATCCACCAACACCCTAAAGTCAATACCCCCATGGCCATAGACTTAGCCTGTGCCTACCATCGGTCTACTGAATTTAAGAGTGGGCCTTCCAAACTAACAAGCCCCTCTGCCCGCCCTCCAATAGTATCTCCCCGACCCCTTTCTCGGAAGGGGGTTGAAGATACTGCGTTTCCCCGAACAGTTGACCGGCCTCCTATGCAACAACCCCAGTGTAATAGCTGTGCTGAATGGGGACACATAGCTCGAGCATGTCCTCGCAAGGAGAACAAGGCAGAACCCATGGAGATCGGGATAACACGGGGACGTGTCCTATGTACAGGAAAGGGCAACCCTAGGTACATGCAGGAGATAAAGATCAACGGCAAAAGTATTAAGGCCCTAGTAGACTCGCGGTGTAGCCAGTCAGTCCTCAGAGCCGGTTCGATTGACTTGTCAGAATACCAGCCCCACCAACGGATTTCCATATGTTGTATTCATGGAGACCAGAAGGACTACCCACTGGCCGACGTACTTCTCGAGTGGGAAGGGAAACGGGCAGAGGTCCCTATGGGGATTATGGACCGCCTGGTAGAAGAGTGTATCACAGGTACGGACTATATATATTTTCCTGAACTCTTACAGAAGGTAAAAACGGGAATCCAATTAGAGTCCTGGTGGGCAGAAGCCCCTTTTTAAGACATATGGATAGAGAGTGGAAATTCCTGTTACAAGCCTACACGAATGAAAAAGAGACGTGAGAGACAGCTGTATTGGACACAAGGGAAGGAAGCGAACGCAAAGGAGATACTAGGTACTACCACATCCTCCTTACCCTCTTTCCGTAACAGTCAATGGGAAGACCCATCCCTTCAAAATGCCTGGAGAGAAGCTAAAACGGAAATTCAAGCCAGGTGGGTCCTTATTTCCTTATATGTAAAAACCTCCTATACAGAATCACCAAACACAGCAATCACGAAAAGAGACAATTAGTGGTACCAGAACCCTACCGAACTCAGGTTCTCTATCTTGCGCACAATCAACGGGGGGGGCATTATGGGAGAGAGAAAATGGAGGAGTACTTGTTGCGACGGTTTTATTGGCCGGGAGTTTATGCCCACATCCAACGATTTTGTGCACAATGTCCAAAATGTCAATTAGTAGACCCCGGATCCCAGAGGAAAGTACCCCTACAACCTTTGCTTATAATAGACATTCCCTTCTCCCGAGTTGGAATGCACCTGGTAGGCCCCCTCCTTCCATCCACAAAAGGACATACCTACATACTACAGTAGTTCTCGTTGAGTACGCCATCAGATACCCAGAAGCCATACCTCTCACGAGTATGACGACCAAGAATGTGGCTCAGGCCATGATTGTTATTTTTTCCAGAGTATGATTTCCTAACAAAATTTTAACGGATCAGGGTACTCCGTTCATGTCCGCCTTAATGGCTCATATATGTAAAACATTGGGGGTCAAACAGCTCAAAACGTCGGTATATCATCCACAAACCGACGGCCTTGTCGAAAGGTATAATCGTACCATAAAATAATTGTTGCAGAAAACCGTCTCTGAATCAGGAAGGGACTGGGATAGGAAGCTCCCTCTGGTCCTATATGCAATAAGGTCCCATGAACAGGCCTCCACGGGCCATAGTCCTTTCGAGTTGGTCTTTGGGCGACAGCCCCGTAGTTTATTAGATATGGTGGCCGAGACATGGGAAGAAGAGGAAAGCGGGGAAAAACCCTTGTTAGAGTACATCCAGGAGCTCAGGTCCCAGCTGCAGACTGTCTGGGAAGATGTCCGCAACCACATGGAAAGAGCCCAGGAAAAGCAAAAGCGTTCTTACGATCAGGGAGCGAAAACAAGACAACTCCAACCCAATGATAAAGTACTCCTACTGCTCTCCCAGTTCAGACAATAAGTTATTAGCCTAATGGCAGGGTCCATATAAAGTCGTGAAACCAGTCTCCCCGGTTACGTATCTCATAGAGTTGTCGCAAAACCAAAAAAATGAGTACAGATATATCATATTAACTTACTAAAAAAATGGGAAGAACCCACTATTCCTGTACCCACTGTAGCAACAGGGTTCTTGACAACCCCCGACAAAGCCTTGGACATTAAGTTATGTCCCACTACACCAGGGACATCATCGAAACGTCCCCAGATTAATCCTAACATACAAGAAAACCAACATAGATAGTTGAATGAACTTCTAGCTCAGCATAGCAGGTTCTTTTCAGAAACTCCCGGGAAGACAACATTAAAACAACATCATATTAAAACCCCAGAGGGTCAAACCGTACGACTCCGACCTTACCGTATCTCAGATGCACGAAAACATCGAATGAGCAGGAAGTAAAAACCATGCTACAAATGAAGGTTAGAGAGCCCTCTGTCAGCCCCTGGTGCTCACCGATCGTGTTAGTCCCGAAACCAGATGGCTCAGTCCGTTTTTGCATTGACTTTCGCCGATTAAATGCTATATCCCAATTTGATACATATCCCATCCCACGAGTAGACGATCTACTCGAGAAATTAGGTAAGGCTCGATTCATGTCAACCCTTGATCTAACCAAGGGATATTGGCAGATACCACTGGCCCCAGCAGATCGGGAAAAGACAGCTTTCTCGACACCCTCAGGACTCTACCAGTTCACAGTACTACCGTTTGGCCTACATGGTGCCCCGCTACTTTCCAAAGGTTAATTGACCATCTCTTGAGACCCCTCCAACATTGTGTGGCCGCGTATTTAGATGACATTGGGGGTCATTACAAGATTGATGGTAAAAGCTGCTTACCGCTGTGCAGAACACCGCCAACAAACCGCCACGGCCGCGGAAATCCACCACAGCTATTATGACCCACAGCACGGAATCTGCCAAAATTCTGACACCCACACAAGTCCGCCACACCAAAGGTCAGTGATAAACTGGCGAAAACAAAACCTCCACCGTCACGCCAACAGAAATACGCCCACACTATCACGACCCACGATTCCACACGGCGGTCTTTCAACCCCGCTCAAAACACACACACATCTCCAAAACACAGCCACATTGGACAAATCGAAATACACACACCTGATACACATACACATACCACTCCCAAACATCCAATACAATATAAAACACCCACCCACATCACCCACAAACCCTTACGACCACAAATCACAAACGAAAGCCAGAGAGAGACACCACCAGCAACAACACTAGCATCCACAGGCACACAACACCATCACCCACATAACTTCCACGCACCTCACACAACACCCCAGTACATATCAGCACACACATCACAACACACACCACCCCACACATCACCCCCACCACTGCATGGCACCGCAAAGACACCCCATGTTTTCTGAGAAGGAGCTCAGGGTCATGGTGGAGGAAATCATCCGGGTAGAGCCACAGCTATTCGGATCACAGGTGTAGCACACCACCATAGCTAGGAAGATGGAGCTATGGCGAAGAATCGTGGACAGGGTCAACGCAGTGGGACAGCACCCAAGAACTAGGGATGACATCAGGAAGAGGTGGAACGACCTACGGGGGAAGGTGCGTTCCGTGGTCTCAAGACACCAGATTGCGGTTCAGAGGACTGGCGGCGGACCCCCACCTCCTCCCCCAGAACTCACAACATGGGAGGAGCAGGTCTTGGCTATACTGCATCCTGAGGGCCTCGCAGGAGTAGCTGGAGAAATGGACTCTGTAAGTCAAATCTTTAAATACTTCATCCCCCACCCTACCTGCATGCTGTCACATACCCCCACCCTCGCCCTCACCACATCACTCCAACTCCTCACACATGTCCCACTATCACAAACCACACATCCCAAACCCAAGCCCTGCATGTAACACCAAAGCATGGATACCCATCACCAAAGCATGTCCACTGCACATACCCATACACCCCCCTAAACCATTATCACTGAAGGTCCCACACAAGAATGGAAGCACTGAGGTACAGGGTGACCCACCCATTGCACACCATGGCACATACAGATGCAATAATCATGCCTTTACACCCCTGCAGGACCCCTACCCAACGTCACCGGACAGGAGGGTCCAGACATGTCCACTCACCCACAGAAGAGGCCCACAGCTTCCCCCCTCTGGAAACACCAGCACAGCACCCACCCAGCGGGCCCATACCTCTGTCCCCAGGACACGTCAAGCAGCAGTGTGTCCACCACTACAGGGAACCCATGCTAACCCACCACCCAACAACACCAGGGACCTGGGGGCAGTGGTAGTGGGCACACGGTTCAGGGGGCAGAGGCCCAGGGAAACAGGGGAACTGGGAGGGCTGCTGTGCGACAGGGGGAGGACAGGCCCAGGGAACCCACTCTCCATGAGGCCCTCTCCAACATCATGGGAGCCTACCACCATTCCCAGGAGACGATGGCAACGGTACTGGCCAAGTTTCAGGAGACCCAGTGGCTGCAGGAGGAACAGTATTTGGGGCTCAGGGGGGAACTCAAATCCATCAATTCCACCCTGGCCACCATTGTAGGGGTGCTGAAGGAACTCGTCAATACCAGGAGGGACACTGTGGCACAACAAGGGGCCCCTGACACTAGCCTGGATGATAAACTACCCACCACCTCTGCCGGCGCTAGTGGACAGGAGGCACTGCCACAGGACCACAACACCAGCACCCCACCCCCTGCAGATGGAGAACCACCCCACAAGCGGTCCCTGAGATCCAGGACAAAGACAGATAACAATGCCAAGACCCCGCCAAGAAATGAGACCACCCTGATTGTCATCCTTCTGTCCCACTTTGTCACCCTGTCCATATTCAAACTGCCCTAGCTCCACTTCCTATGCCCCTTTGGACAATGCACCTGTGAGACTAATAGACTGGAATCTGCCATGTACATTCCTCCACCATCACCCCTGACCATTTTACAACCCCCTCCACTATTTAGCACTTAAATAAACACCCTTAAATCACAAAACAATCTGGAGTCTGCCTGTGCTTTCGAAAATGTGTATTAGCAATAACTGTGGCAAAATGCTATATCCAATGTGATGTCAACATACCTATGTCACACAGCTCTAGTCCATGCGGAAACAAAGCAGAGGTCACACAGTGGGACCCACATCTGTGAAATCGAAAGGGAAAGTGACAACTCAGTGTCCATCCACTGGGTGAAAATGACAGACAGATGAGAGGTAGAAGAATTAAATCAGATGTAGCAGGCAGTGTTGTCTTCTTACCTGTGTCTCACTGGAAGTATTGCTGGATCACCCTGTTCCTGTTGTCTATGTTCTCTTCTTCTCCTTCCTCGTCTTCACTGTCTACAGGCTCCACAGCTGCCACAACACCTCCATCTGGACCATCCTCCTGCAGAAAAGGCACCTGTCGTTGCAAAGCCAAGTTGTGAAGCATACGGCAGGCAACGATGATCTGGCACACCTTTGGGGAGTAGAATAGGGAACCACCTGTCATATGGAGGCACCGGAGGCCTTCAGGAGGCCGAAGGTCCTCTCTATAATCCTCCTAGCCCGCCCATGGGCCTCATTGTAGCATTCCTCTGCCCTTGTCCTGGGATTCCTCACTGGGGTCAGTAGCCATGACAGGTTGGGGTAACCAGAGTCACCTGCAAATGTCGAGGGACAACTGTTAGACACACACTAACTCTTAGGGACATCCCCAGACCCACACACCTAGTCACACTGTATTGGGTCCATGTCCTCACCTAATAGCCACACACGGTGCCTCTGGAGTTGCCCCATCACATAAGGGATGCTGCTATTCCGCAGAATGTAAGCGTCATGCACTGAGCCAGGAAACTTGGCATTTACATGGGAGATGTACTGGTAGGCCAAACACACCATCTGCACATTCATAGAATGGTAACTCTTCCGGTTTCTGTACCCCTTTTCACTCCTGCGTGGGGGGACCAAGGCCACATGTGTTCCATCAATGGCACCTATGATGTTGGGGATATGTCCCAGGGCATAGAAGTCACCTTTCACTGTAGGCAAATCCTCCACCTGAGGGAAAACGATGTAGCTGCGCATGTGTTTCAGCAGGGCAGACAACACTCTGGATAACACGTTGGAGAACATAGTCTGGGACATCCCTGATGCAATGGCCACTATTGTTTGAAAAGACCCACTTGCTAGGAAATGGAGTACTGACAGCACCTGCACTAGAGGTGGGATTCCTGTGGGATGGAGGATAGCTGACATCAGGTCTGGCTCCAACTGGGCACACAGTTCCAGGATTGTGGTACGATCAAGTCTGTAGGTGATAATTGCATGTCGCTCCTCCATTGTCGACAGGTCCACCAGCGGTCTGTACACCGGAGGATGCCGCCATCTCCTCACCTGCCCCAGCGGACGTGCTCTATGGAGGAGAACAGCGAGCAGAGAGTCAACCAACACTGAGGTACGTAAACACAACTTCATAGGAAAATGTTTGAAAATCGACATATGGCTGTATTCGTGTTTAAGCAAGGCCTAGATATGTGTGACGCAGTCAAAATTAATGCCATATGGCCCCCTGAAATGGAGTCTGCCTGACCTGTAATGTGGGACAAGGGGATAAGAGGTAACTGCGGTGGCGTTGTACACCGTCGCGGTAGGCGGTCGAAGACCGCGGCGCAATCCTGCATTGGTTAACATTTGACCCTATGGGTCCCAGGAGCCAATGACGATGTACGCCGGCGGTGACAGTACGCACCGCCGCGGACGTCACCGCCATTTTCTCTCTGTTCAATCACTTGATACCTGATGTTCGACAGGAGAGGACCTACACTGCAAGTGCTGCTGTGACCTCAGTCTGGAAGAGACAATGGCTTGTGTGTCTGGGAAAAGGGCCCCTGCCTTCAGCACGGAGGAGTTGGAGAAACTAGTGGATGGGGTCCTCCCCCCGTACACACTACTCTACGGTCCTCCAGACAAACAGGTGAGTATACTGGGAGCATGCTGTATGGGAAATGCCTGTTTGGAGTGGTGTTGGTGAAAGATAGGAGGGGAGAATAAGGCGTGCATGATATGACGGTGAGTGCATGTGCGTCATGGCAAGGGTAGGGATGCGGGCCAATGACTGTGACGGTGCGGACAGTTATATCTTCTCCTTTTCCCCTGTACTATTCCTGTAGGTCAGCGCCCACCAGAAGAAGGATATTTGGCGTGCCATCGCCAAGGAAGTCCGGACCCTTGGGGTCCACCACAGCCGGAGCACCCACTGCCGGAAAAGATGGGAGGACATTCGCTGCTGGAGCAAGAAGACGGCGGAGGCCCAGCTGGGGATGGACTCCCAACGTGGGAGGGGTGCCAGTCGCACCATGACCCCCCTGATGTTCCGGATCCTGACGTTGGCGTATCTGGAGTTGGATGGGCGCTTGAGGGCATCACAGCAGCCACAAGGGGGTGAGTACACTCTCATTCTGCTGATTCAGCGCAAATTGTAGGTGTCCGGGTGGTGGAGGTGGTCTGTGGGTTCCCCTAGGCCAGGGCGAGTTTAGTAGGCAAGGTCCCTTCTTAAGGCAGGCCCTGTGGCACCCCACCCCACCTGTGTTCAGAGCCAACTACACCTAGTCAGGCTCCTCTGACTTCCATGTGTGCAGCAATCGGGCATAGGCCTTGCAACCCATGTCACTGTGATTAATTAGGGAACTCTAAGTGCACGGCATAGTGCAGGGGGCTTCTGTGTCTGTAGTGTCCGCAACGGTAGCAGTATTGGATGCACTCAACATGTCTTTCTTCTGTCTCCCCCCCCTTTTTGTGGTCTTCCTGTTCTTGTGTGCATTAGCATCATCAGGCGGAGGAGCAGTGCCACCGGAGCAGGAGGGAGCTGCATCCCACATGGCCCTGGAGGGCGACACAACGGAGTCAGAAGCCACCAGTGGGACGGAGGGCGAGGGGAGCTCCACAGCGCAGACAGGAGCTGAGACCAGCGACACGGACTCCTCCTCTGATGGGAGCTCCCTTGCGGTGGCGGGCCCCTCTGTGCCCCCTGCATTTACAGGTACAGCTGCCACCCTCTCTACCAGCACCGCCTTCCCAGCAGCCCCTCAGCGTGTGCCCCATGGCCGCTCACCCAGGAGGGTGGGCATCTACTTCGCCCCAGGCACCTCATCCGCTGCCCCAGTCAGCCCTGCTGCCCTCAGTGAGGAGGCCATTGACCTCCTCAGGTCCCTCACTATTTGGGCAGTCTACCATTTTGAATGCCATCCAGGGTGTAGAGAGGCAACTTGCAACAGACCAATGCATACCTGGAGGACATTCATTCTAGTCAGGCAGCCCAACAGCGAGCTTTTCAAACTCTGGCCTCAGCACTGATGGCAGCCATTGTTCCTGTCTCTAGCCTCCCCCCTCGAACTTCACCCACCCAGACCCAAACCCCTGTACCTCAGCCTATCCCACGCACACCATCAGACCAGCATGCACACACCTCAACACACAAAGGAACCTCAGGCATACATAAGCACCACACATCCCACAGGCACTCACGCAAGCATCATACACATGCAGACATACCCTCCTCCTCGTCTCCCTCCTCCCTCCCAGTCTCGTCTCCATTCACACCTGCATGCACTACATCTTCAGCCACTACCTCCATCACCAGCACACCCACCACCACAACCCGCTCACGTGCAGTCACCACACCCACTACCATTCACACATCCCCTGTGTCCTCTCCCAGTGTGTCTGTGAGCCCACCTCCCAAGGTACACAAACGCAGCCACACACACACCCAACAGCCATCCACCTCACAACAGCCTCCAGCCCATGCACCTTCACCCAAAGTCACCAAACATACACCTCCTACAACCACTACCTCTACCTCCATTCCCAAACCCCCTCCATCTACCCGTCCCAGTGTGTCCAAAAACCTTTTCCTGTCCAACCTTGACCTCTTCCCCTCACCTCCCCCACCCCTTCAGTCTCCTAGGGCCTGCCTTTCCAGGTCCCAACCTAGCGCCTCAGCCGCAACATCTGCGGGAACAGTGGTGCCAGTAGTAACCAGCTTCTGGAGTGCGCCAGGCAGCAGGGCAGCCAGTGTGCCAAGGAGACAGACCACGGACATTCCCCCACCTCAAAAGCACAAAACGTTGGCCAATGCCCGACGGGAGAGAGGCAGAACATCTTCCACCAAAGCCTCTCCCAGGGGTACAGTTGGGAGTGTGAAGACAGCTGCGCCACCATCCAAGGTGGGGAAGGGGCACAGAAAAAAAGGCAAGTCTGCGAAAACCTGCACGGCGGACAAGACCGCCACCAGCACCGCTGACCAGGACACCGCCGCCACAAGCACTGCTGCCAAGGACACCGCCGCCACCAGCACTGCTGAACAGGACACCGCTGCCACAAGCACCGCTGCCAAGGACACCGCCGCCACCAGCACTGCTGAACAGGACACGGCCGCCACAAGCACCGCTGAACAGGACACCGCTGCCACAAGCACTGCTGAACAGGACACCGCCGCCACCAGCATCGCTGAACAGGACACCGCCACCACAAGCACCGCTGAACAGGACACCGCCGCCACCAGCACCGCAGGCCAGTGAGCGCCAAAGCTTCCGACGCTACTGAGGCCACCATGAGCAGGATGAAGCACTCTGGGCACAAGGCCCCCTCCAGAACCAGTGGAGTAAGGCATCCACTACCTCTGTCCTTGGCAGGATGAAGCACTCTGGGCACAAAGCCCCCTCCAGAACCAGTGGAGATTTACATCCACTACCTCTGTCCTTGGCAGTATGAAGCACTCTGGGCACAAAGCCCCCTCCAGAACCAGTGGAGTAAGGCATCCACTACCTCTGTCCTTGGCAGGATGAAGCACTCTGGGCACAAAACCCATTCCAGAACCAGTGGAGATTTACATCCACTACCTCTGTCCTTGGCAGGATGAAGCACTCTGGGCACAAAGCCCCCATCCAGAACCAATGGAGATTTACATCCACTACCTCTGTCCTTGGAAGGATGAAGCACTCTGGGCACAAAGCCCCCTCCAGAACCAGTGGAGTAAGGCATCCACTACCTCTGTCCTTGGCAGGATGAAGCACCCTGGGCACAAAGCCCCCTCCAGAACCAGTGGAGTAAGGCATCCACTACCTCTGTCCTTGGCAGGATGAAGCACTCTGGGCACAAAGCCCCCTCCAGAACATCCACTACCTCTGTCCTTGGCAGGATGAAGCACTCTGGGCACAAAGCCCCCTCCAGAACCAGTGGAGTAAGGCATCCACTGCCTCTGTCCTTGGCAGGATGAAGCACCCTGGGCACAAAACCCCCTCCAGAACCAGTGGAGTAAGGCATCCACTACCTCTGTCCTTGGCAGGATGAAGCACTCTGGGCACAAAGCCCCCTCCAGAACCAGTAGGGATTTACATCCACTACCTCTGTCCTTGGCAGGATGAAGCACTCTGGGCACAAAGTCCCCCCCCCCCCCCAAGAACCAGTGGAGATTTACATCCACTACCTCTGTCCTTGGCAGTATGAAGCACTCTGGGCACAAAGCCCCCTCCAGAACCAGTGGAGTAAGGCATCCACTACCTCTGTCCTTGGCAGGATGAAGCACTTTGGGCACAAGGCCCCCTCCAGAACCAGTGGAGATTGACATCCACTTGAGAGACTGTGGCTTTGCACTCCCCAGGATAAAGCAGTGGGCAAACCACCCACTTGAGAGACTTGAGAGACTATGGCTTTGCACTCCCCAGGATAAAGCAGTGGGCAAACCACCCACTTGAGAGACTGTGGCTTTGCACTCCCCAGGATAAAGCAATGGGCAAACCACCCACTGGAGAGACGTGTGAGACTGTGGCTGTGCACTCCCCAGGATAAAGCAGTGGGCAAACCACCCACTGGAGAGACATGAGAGACTGTGGCTTTGCACTTCCCAGGATACAGCAGTGGGCATGGAGCCACCTCGTCATCCTGCTGAGGTGCCCCACCTTCCCTTCCCCCTGAGGTGCCTGTTGTATTTCTATCTGATGCCCCAGCAGTGTTCTCTCCGTTTTGCTCGGGTATTGAGTGTGGGCCTCGCCCATGCATTTTGGGCCCAGTGGTCCACGGACTATGATGGTGGAATACCATGGACTTGTATTCTTGGTGTATATATTTGTTTATAGTGTAAATATATGTATATATATATGTATATATTTTTGATTACTGTATTTGAATAGATTACAAACGTTCGACTCATTTCCTTTTGTCCTTGCATTCTTCCAGGGAGGGTTGAGGGTTGTTAATGTAATGTATCAACATGTACTTGTGTGTGTGTGTGGTAGTGGGTGAGGGAGGGGGTGGGAGTGTTGCGTGTGTGTGTCACTCTTTTTTCCCTCCCTCCTTCCCTGTGTCGCAGGTGCAGTACTCACCGTGGTCTTTGCCGCCGTCTTTGTTGTTCCTGGTAGAGAAGCAGGAAGATAAAGGCTGGGAGTATCTGGAGCATGGGTTCCATGGCGTCCTGATTCCTTGTGGGGTGTGCAGAGGTGAGCGTTTTCCCTTCCAAGTCCTGTTTCCGCCGTGTTTTTGTTCGCGGTGAATCCGCCCCGGAAAAGGTGGCGGATTGGACTGCTGTAATACAGTGGGCGGAACCTTGTCTTCCACCTGTCTGTTGGCGGTTACCGCCATGGTGTTTGTTTGTACCGCCTTGGCGGTCGGAGTGCTAAAGTGGCTGTCTAAGTTGGCGGTTTCCGCCACGGTCGTGATTCCATTTTTTTTACTGCCGGCCTGCTGGCGGCTTTACCACCGCTTTAACACCGACCGCCAGGGTTGTAATGAGGGCCAAAGTCACACACTAGGATTCTAACATGAAAAAAACGACTGATAGTGTTGTGGACTACAACCAACTTACAGAGTCTTAAAAGCATGTATCGAAAATATATCCATGCAAGTTGACACATGGCATGGAAAGGGTCAGGACTCAAGTGTCTGAAATTTCCCTGATGATAGCACTAGTACAACAAATATGTGAGGAACAGATGAGGCAAAATTGATCAGTGAGGGGCAGCTGTCAATGTGCCAGGATACATACCCCAAATAAAGTGAAGTAAAATGTGCTACACTTTACAAGAATAATTGTGACAGACCTCAGTGATGACAGTTGATGTTGCATTTTTACCTGTCAAAGATTTTGTATACATACACAATGTGATTGTCAGGGACTGGGGATGAAAAATGTTTTGTGTAGCTGATGTCATATTGCAGCCAATCAGACAGCTCCTTGGTCATAGGGGACACACATAGTCATTCATGTAAATCAATTCAGAAAGCATACCCTAAGGCGTTCCTCTAACTTGGCCAGTGCACACATGAGAACACCCAGACACTCAATCATCATGGACACCTAATTGTCTACAACTAACAGGATTTATTTGTACTTAAATACAACACCTGATAAAAACCTAAACTAAACACTATCCTACACTAAGCTAACCTATGCTAACTTATCTAAACTTACGCCTACAGCTATCTATCCAATCTAAGCTTACCTTATACATGTAACGCCACTCACTAAACATTGTCCCTCCACCCTCCTTAAGAGACAAGATACGAGTAGGAAAACATAAACTAAAGCTACACATACAGTATACTAACTTAACCTATATCCTAAACAAATATATATTTTTTGTAAAGTTTTTTTATGGATTTTTTTTAAACATAGAGCCCTATACATATTCCCCCACCCAACCCCCAAACAATAAATGAAGCTAAAATCCACCCTCAACTGTACTTACTGTAATCTACAACCAACCTAATCTATGCTACCTACCCTATTACTACCCACCTAAAACTCACTAAAACCAAATACAAAATACAGGAGAAGGGAAGGAACTGGGAGGCTGTGCATATACTGGATTACAGCTTCTTCAGCTTATTTTTACGAAACTTTAAGGGATATATTTAAAAGCCCCTAGCAACATTCTAACGCCACATCATTTTTCACGCTAATGTGGCTTCTCAGAAGGCTGTGCCAAATTTTCAAAGTGGCGCAATGCATGCATTGTGCCACTTTGTAACGCTTTGCCCTACATTATGCCTGTGACAGGCATAATGTAAGCAAAAGGGGTGCTCCCCCCTTGGGGGGGCAGAAAAAATGGTGCAAGGAAATCTAACAGATTCCTTGCATAATTTTTTTCAGCACTTTTAATGCCTGCTCAGAGCAGATGTTAAAAGGTGGTATGCCATTGAATACAATGGGCCTTTTTATACTCTGCAGGAGTAGCACCAACATTTTGGTGTTACTCCTGCAGAGTGCATCAATAGTCTAAAAAATATTACTCTATTGCCCCCTACCCTGCGCTATGGTGCGCTGTATATTAAATACAGCGCACACATGGTGGCAGTAGGGGGGCGCTAAAGGTTGCAAGAAAAGTGGCGCTGCACTGTGTGCAGCGCCACTTTTCTTAAGTATGCTCCTAAGAGTTTGTAATTGTGAGCATTGACCTGCTCCAGTCTGTCTAACCTGGCCATAATAGCTGCCATGTCCCTCCTCATGTCCGCCTCAAAGCTGAAGGATGTGGCTGCTGCAGGTGGCTGTTGCAGTGCTTGTGTTGCCATTGGTGCTATGGACGTGGAGGGGATTGGACCAGCTGGGGCATCCCTGACCCTTGATGTGATGCTCGATGTGCTCTGCCATGTTGCGACCTATGTGGGAGGTCCCCCATGTGGGAAGGCAAGCCAAGACCCCAATGGCTTGGAAAACATGACATCAAATACTGCATTGGCTAGAGATAGAACAACCATGCAATGTACTCACCATCATCAGATGATTCATGCTGTCCACAAGACATTCCACAAAAATGCCAATAGCCAAACAAGACTAAAGTTCCTACTAGCCATCTACGGTATCATGTTAATGTCACAGGCTATCTATTTTTTACAATTAGGGTACAGAGGTAAGTTGGACTAGTGGCTCCTTGCCCCACATTTGCTTCATCATACTTGTGAGGATCAAGTGGCCCAACAACTCCCAAATACCTTTGCCATAGTCGCAAAGTGGCACAATGCATGCATTCCACCACTTTGACACCTCTTGCACTACATTATGCCTTGGCCAGACATCATGGATGCAAGGTGGGGTTCACCCGGTTGAGGGGCAGAAAAAATGGCACCAGGAATTCTAAGAGATTCCAATACATCATTTATGTTTCCTTTAATTAACACCTGCTCAGACCAGGTGTTACCAAGGAGGACACCATTTCTTTCAATTGGCCCCTATGTACAGTTCAGGGTTAGTGCCAATATAATTTGCCCTAAGCCTGAACAGTACATCTATATTGTCTACAGAATTTGTACCTGTTGCCCCCTGCCCTGTGGCATGGTGTGCAAAATTTCTTATGCGGTGCACACATGGTGGTGGTAGGGGTGCTCTAAGGGGAACAGGAAGAGCGGTGCTGCACTGGGTGCAGTGACAGTTTTCCTTATAATTGAACTACCTGTGCACATTCATGTTTTACATCTCGTAAGTACCAGGTAAACACTCACCATCCACATGCTATACACATGTGATGTGACCAAGCTCACTCACAGTTATCATGATGGGTAGATCATGTAGGTTAAACTGCACACATCTTGTTTGCTACAATCCATAGACATGTCCCACATCCATCTGGAGCAGAGCAGAAATCTCAATGTGTACTCACTGACTGTTGCCCAGCATAATAAGGCTCCTTGCATGGCCACTGCTTCCCTTCATTTCAGAAGAGTAGTGAGGCACCCTTTCCTGCAAGTGTCTCCTTGATAAGCCCCCTAGAGACCTCAACACATGTACATCATTTGCACCATGTCCTGAGTAAATTAAAGCAGCATGTGGCACACAGTGCTGTAACGTGCTGTGACAAATATGTCGGCAACAGGCATGCTAATCAGATAAACAGCACCTCTGACACATATCTTGACTGGCATCACTGTGTATGTGGGCATGCTTTCCTTTTCCTAACACCCACAATTCCATAGCTGCACACGTTGACACTTGTGCAACAATCAACTCAATCTACAGCACCTCTGACACATATCTTGACAGGCATCACTGTGTAAGTGGGCATGCTTTCCTTTTCTTAACACACAAAATTCCATAGCTACATACGTAGGCACTTCTGCAACTATCACCAAAATCTATATCCTCATCATTGTGTCAGACATGATGTCAACACCCAAACTCAGATGATGTTATCTTATTAGTCACACATGCCATTTAAACATTGTATTGCACACATGATACCCTCTCACACACAACCCTGGAATCACACATGTGACGCACAAGGTAACACTTACTGGCTGCATCTGGGTCATCATATTTGGAAACCTCTTCAATTGTGCAGGGTGGAGGTCCACCTGCAAGACATGACAGGAACACATAGCTTTGTGATTTTTTAACATTTATGAGCATGGACAACTGTTACACATTCAACTTGTTTACCTGAATAAGCTAGTCAACTTTGTGTTAGGAATGAACAATTGCCAACCATTACATTTCTGTCTGCAAGACAAAGGACCAGAATAAAGAGGCCCTGGCGCCACCAGAGCATCACTTTCCGTAATGCTCCTGTGGTGCTTTTCACCGCACCATATGTACAAGGAGCTGTTAGGCCTCTTTTTGTAGCGTTACGCCTCCAAGTACAAATGGGGCAGCATGACACAGTATTCTGTGTCAGAGGGGCATGCAATGAATGTTGCAGTGGCCGTCCCATTGTAACACCCATAGCTTTTGACGCTGCCCCAGATTTACAAGACATCGTACCTACTGCCAGTGCCAAAAGAGTAACAACACCCCAGGGGCGTTGTTAGCATGGCAAAGAGGTGAGGAATGCTTTAATACCTCGATGTTTCTTGCTTTTAATATGTGTGCGCCATTCAAAGGCACACCCAGAAGAGGTAAAATGCCATGGATGTTTACTTATGAGCCGGTGGGCAACCCTTCCTGCACATTTACAATCTAACATAACAGATGTTTTGGCACTACTATGGTGTAAGGAAATGCCTCTGTGGCATGGTTACCCCCTGACTTTTTGCCTTTGCTGATGCTAAGTTATGATTTGAAAGTGTGCTGGGACCATACTAACCAGGCCCCAGCACCAGTGTTCTTTCCCTAAACTGTACCTTTGTCTCCACAATTGGCACAACCCTGGCACTCAGGTAAGTCCCTTGAAACTGATACCTCTGGTACCAAGGGCCCTGATGCCAGGGAAGGTCTCTAAGGGCTGCAGCATGTTTTATGCCACCCTGGGGACCCCTCACTCAGCACCTGCACACTGCCTCCCAGCTTGTGTGTGCTGGTGGGGGGAAAATGAGTGCCATGCCAACCTAACACTGCCTGTGGCATAGGTAAGTCACCCCTCTAGCAGGCCTTACAGCCCTAAGGCAGGGTGCACTATACCACAGGTGAGGGCATATGTGCATGAGCACTAGGCCCCTACAGTGTCTAAGCAAAACCTTAGACATTGTAAGTGCAGGGTAGCCATAAGAGTATATGGTCTGGGAGTTTTTCAAACACAAACTCCACAGTTCCATAATGGCTACACTGAAAACTGGGAAGTTTGGCATCAAACTTCTCAGCACAATAAATGCACAGTGATGCCAGTGTGCAATTTATTGTAACATATACCCAGAGGGCACCTTAGAGGTGCCCCCTGAACACCAACCCGACTTCCAGTTTAGGCTGACCAGTCCCTGCCAGCCTGCCACACACCAGACATGTTGCTGTCCACATGGGGAGAGTGCCTTTGTCACTCTGTGGCCAGGAACAAAGCCTGTACTGGGTGGAGGTGCTTCTCACCTCCCCCTGCAGGAACTGTAACACCTGGCGGTGAGCCTCAAAGGCTCACCCCATTTGTTACAGCGCTCCAGGGCATCCCAGCTAGTGGAGATGCCCGCCCCTCCGGCCACTGCCCCCACTTTTGGCGGTAAGGCTGAAGGAGATAATGAGAAAAACAAGGAGGAGTCATCCACCAGTCAGGACAGCCCCTAAGGTGTCCTGAGCTGAGGTGACCCCTGCCTTGAGAAATCCTCCATCTTGAGTTTGGAGGATTCCCCCAGTGGGTTTAGGGATGTGCCCCCCCCTACAGGGAGGAGGCACAAAGAGGGTGTAGCCACCCTCAAGGACAGTAGCCAATGGCTACTGCCCTCCCAGACCTAAACACACCCCTAAATTTAGTATTTAGGGGCTCCCCAGATCCCAGGAAATCAGATTCTTGCAACCTGAAGAAAGAAGAGGGACTGCTGACCTACAAGCTTGCAGAGAAGGAGGAAGACGACAACTGATTTGGCCCCAGCCCTACCAGCCTGTCTCCAACTTCGAAAACCTGCTCCAGCGACGCATCTGACAGGGACCAGCGACCTCTGAAGCCTCAGAGGATTGCCCTGAACTACAGGACCAAGAAACTCCTGTGAACAGCGGCCCCTGTTCAAAACCTGCAACTTCTTTGCAACAAAGAAGCAACTTCCAAAGACTTCACGTTTCCCGCCGGAAGCGTGAGACTTCACACTCTGCACCCGAAGCCCCAGGGTCGACCGTCAGAAAACAAACACCTCAGGGAGAACTCCCCGGTGACTGCGAGCCCGTGAGTAACCAGAGACTACCCCCCTGAGCCCCCACAGCGACGCCTGCAGAGAGAATCCAGAGGCTCCCCCTGACCGCGACTGCCTGTAACAAGGGACCCGACGCCTGGAACCAACACTGCATCCCCAGCCCCCAGGACCTGAAGGCACTGAACTTCAGTGCAAGAGAGACCCCCAGGTGACCCTCTGCCTAGCCAAGGTGGTGGCTGTCCCAAGAAGCCCCCCCTGTGCCTGCCTGCAACGCTAGAGTGACCCCTGGGTCTCTCCATTGTTTTCAACCTAAAACCTGACGCCTGCTTTGCTGTCTGCACCTGGCTGCCCCTGTGCCGCTGAGGGTGTACTTTGCGTGCCTTCTCGTGTCCCCCCCAGTGCTCTACAAAACCCCCCTGGTCTGCCCCCCAAGGACGCAAGTAGTTACCTGCTGGCAGACTGGAAACGGAGCACCTCTGTTCCCTATAGGCCCTATGTGTTTTGGACACCTCTTTGACCTCTGCACCTGACCGGCCCTGAGCTGCTGGTGTGGTAACTTTGGGGTTGCCTTGAACCCCCAACGGTGGGCTGCCTATGCCCCAAACTTGAGACTTGTAAGTGTTTTACTTATCTTCAAAACTAACCTTTACTTACCTCCCCCAGGAACTGTTGATTTTTGCAGTGTCCATTTTGAAAATAGCTTATTGCCATTTTTACAAAGACTGTATGTGATATTGCTTTCATTCAAAGTTCCTAAAGTATCTAAGTGAAGTACCTTACATTTAAAGTATTAACTTTAAATCTTGAACCTGTGGTTCTTAAATAAACTAAGAAAATATATTTTTCAATATAAAAACCTATTGGCCTAAGTCTTGGAGTAAGTCTTTGAGTGTGTGTTCCTCATTTATTGCCTGTGTGTGTACAACAAATGCTTAACACTACCCTCTGATAAGCCTACCGCTCGACCACACTACCACAAAATAGAGCATAAGAATTATCTACTTTTGCCGCTATCTTACCTCTAAGGGGAACCCTTGGACTCTGTGCACACTATTTCTTACTTTGAAATAGTATATCCAGAGCCAACTTCCTACATTGGTGGTAGCGGTGGGATCTAAGACTTTGCATTTGCTGGACTACTCAGCCAATACCTGATCACACAACTAACATTCCAAAAATTGTCATTAGAAACGGATTTTTGGAATTTGAGCTATTTTTCTAAATTTTTAAAAGTCCTGCTAGGGCCTTGTATAAGTCCCTGTTAGCATTTCTTTCAGAGTTTAAAAGTTTGTAAAAGTTTGGATTAAGTTCTAGAGATAGTTTTAGATTCTTAAAAAGTATCCCAACTTTTAGAGAAATAATGTCTAGCAAAGATGAGATGGTGGTGGAACTCAACCCTACCCCTTACCTGCATCTTAGGATGTCAGAGTTAAGGACTCTCTGTCAAATAAAACATATAAAAATTGGATCAAACCCTACCAAAGTACAGCTCCAGGAGCTTTTGGCAGAGTTTGCTAGAGACCACCCCTCTGAAGACAACCTTACAGAGGGGGAAACTAGTGACCTGGAGGAGACTTCCCCCTCCAGTCCTAGTTAGGGAGCCCAAGGTTCCTCAAAGCCCTGACTCCACAAGATATAGTCAGAGATGCTGCTTCTCCCACAGGGGAGTCCAGCAACTCTACAAGCATTGAGGGCAGTCTCAGTGAAGATGACCTCCTGCTAGCCTGGATGGCCAAAAGATTGGCATTGGAGAGCTAGCTCCTATCCATAGAAAGGGAAAGACAAGAGATGGGCTTAGCTCCCATCAGTGGTGGCAGCAACTTAAATAGGGTCAGAGAGAATACTGACATGCTAAAAATCCCCAAAGGGATTGTAACTAAATATGAAGATGGTGATGACATCACCCAATGGTTCACAGCTTTTGAGAGGGCTTGTGCAACCAGAAAAGTAAACAAATCTCACTGGGGTGCTCTCCTTTGGGAAATGTTCACTGGAACGTGTAGGGATAGACTCCTCACACTCTCTGGAAAAGATGCAGAATCCTATGACCTCATGAAGGCTACCCTGATTGAGGGCTTTGGATTCTCAACTGAGGAGTACAGGATTAGGTTTGGGGGGCTCAAAAATCCTCGAGCCAGACCTGGGTTGATTTTGTTGTCTTCTCAGTCAAAACACTAGATGGTTTAATTAATGGCAGTGGTGTAAATGATTATGAAGGGCTGTATAATTTGTTTATGAAGGAACACCTTTTAAGTAATTGTTTCAATGATAAACTGCACCAGCAACTGGTAGACCTAGGTCCAATTTCACCCCAAGAATTGGGAAAGAAGGCAGACCATTGGGTCAAGACTAGGGTGACCAAGACTTCCACAGGGGGTGACCAAAAGAAAGGGGTCACAAAGACTCCCCAGGGGAAGAGTGTTGAGACATCCAAGGGAAAAAGTAAAGAGTCTTCTACAGGGCCCAAAAACCTGCTCAGGAGGGTGGGTCCAAAGCCTCTTCACAATCCTCATTTGGGTACAAGAGTAAAAACTTTGATCGCAAAAAGGCCTGGTGTCGTAGCTGTAATCAGCAGGGACACCAAACTGGAGACAAGGCCTGTCCCAAGAAAGGTTCCACTTCTACTACTACTCCAGTTAGCACTGGAATAGCCAATATCCAGGTGGGATCAACAGTGTGTCCAGAGCAAATCAGGGTCCACACTGAAGCTACATTAGTCTCTGAGGGTGGGGTAGACCTAGCCACACTAGCTGCCTGGCCGCCTAACATGCAAAAATACAGGCAGAAGCTCTTTATTAATGGGAGTAGAGTAGAAGCCCTGAGGGATACAGGTTCCAGTGTCACAATGGTGACAGACAAACTGGTTTCCCCAGGACAATACCTGACTGGACAAACATATCCAGTCACCAACGCTGACAATCAGACTAAAGTACATCCCATGGCTATGGTAACTTTAGAATGGGGAGGGGTCACTGGCCTGAAACAGGTGGTAGTCTCTTCTGCTATACCAGTAGACTGTCTGCTTGGAAATGATCTGGAGCCCTCAGCATGGGCTGAGGTAGAACTCAAAACCCATCCGGCCATGCTGGGTATCCCTGAACTGGTGTGTGTCAAGACAAGGGTACAGAGCAAGGCTCAGGGTGAAAAAGAAGTGTTGGAGTCTGGAATAATGACCCAACCTTCCAAGAGAAAAGGAAAGAAGACTGGGGAACCAGCTTCAACATAGAAAAAGAAGCAGAACTCCTCTTCTCAGGAAGATGTTCTATCCCCTGAGGAAACTGAGCCTATGGAGTTAGAACCTTATCAGGTTGAGCACTTGGGCCCAGGGGGACCCACAAGGGAACAACTGTGCAAGGGGCAAGAAACATGTCCCTCGCTTGAAGGCCTAAGGCAGCAAGCTGCTGAGGAAACCAAAGGAAATGTCAGTGGAACCCACAGGGTCTATTGGGAAGATGGACTCCTCTACACTGAGGCAAGAGATCCAAAACCTGCTGCCACTAGAAGAGTGGTAGTGCCTCAGGAGTTTAGGGAGTTCATTCTGACCTTAGCCCATGACATTCCCCTTGCTGGGCATTTGGGACAAACCAAGAAATGGGAGAGGTTAGTCAATCATTTCTATTGGCCCAATATGTCCCAAAAGGTGAAGGGGTTTTGTGCCTCCTGTGCTACCTGTCAAGCCAGTGGTAAGACAGGTGGCCACCCAAAGGCCCCCCTCATTCCACTTCCAGTGGTGGGGGTCCCCTTTGAAAGAGTGGGAGTGGATATAGTGGGTCCACTTGAACTCCCACAGCATCAGGGAATCAGTATATCCTAGTAGTAGTGGATCATGCTACTAGGTACCCTGAAGCAATTCCCTTTAGGTCCACTACTGCCCCTGCAGTTGCCAAAGCACTCATTGGTATTTTTACCAGAGTGGGATTTCCTAAGGAGGTGGTTTCTGACAGAGGTACCAACTTCATGTCAGCTTACCTAAAACATATGTGGAATGAGTGTGGGGTGACTTACAAATTCACCACACCATACCATCCACAAACCAATGGGCTTGTTCAAAGATTTAACAAGACATTGAAGGGCATGATCATGGGGCTCCCTGAAAAACTGAAACGGAGATGGGATGTCCTCTTACCATGCCTGCTTTTCGCCTACAGAGAGGTGCCTCAGAAGGGAGTAGGGTTTTCCCCCTTTGAACTTCTGTTTGGGCATCCTGTTAGGGGACCACTAGCTCTTGTAAAAGAAGGCTGGGAGAGACCTCTCCATGAGCCTAAACAAGATGTGGTGGACTATGTACCAGGCCTACGTTCAAGGATGGCAGAGTACATGGAAAAGGCAAGCAAAAACCTTGAGGCCAGCCAACAACTCCAGAAGATGTGGTATGACCAAAAGGCTGCTATGGTTGAGTTTCAGCCAGGGCAGAAAGTCTGGGTTCTGGAGCCTGTGGCTCCCAGGGCACTTCAGGACAGATGGAGTGGCCCTTACCCAGGGCTAGAGAGAAAGAGTCAGGTCACCTACCTGGTAGACCTAGGCACTAGCAGGACCCTCAAAAGGGTGATCCATGTGAATCGCCTCAAACTCTTTCATGACAGGGCAGATGTAAACATGTTAATGGTTACAGATGAGGACCAGGAAGCTGAGAGTGAACCTCTCCCTGATCTCCTCTCCTCTGACCCTAAAGATGGCTCAGTAGATGGAGTGGTCTACTCAGGCACCCTCTCTGGCCAACAGCAAGCTGACTGCAGGCAAGTCCTCCAGCAGTTTGCTGAGCTCTTTTCCCTAACCTCTGGTCAGACACACCTGTGTACCCATGATGTGGACACAGGGGACAGCATGCCTGTCAAAAACAAAACTTTTAGACAGCCTGATCAAGTTAAGGAAAGCATCAAAGTGGAAGTCCACAAGATGCTGGAGTTGGAGTAATTGAGCACTCTGACAGTCCCTGGGCTAGCCCAGTGGTCTTGGTCCCCAAACCTCACACAAAAGATGGCAAGAGAGAGATGAGGTTCTGTGTGGACTACAGAGGGCCTAATTCTGTCACCAAGGCAGATGCTCATCCCATTCCAAGAGCAGATGAGTTAATTGACAAACTGGGTGCTGTCAAATACTTGAGTACCTTTGACTTGACAGCAGGGTACTGGCAAATAAGAATGGCACCAGGAGCAAAAGAGAAAACAGCATTCTCTACACCTGATGGGCACTACCAGTTTAGTGTGATGCCCTTTGGCTTAAAGAATGCCCCTGCCACCTTCCAAAGGTTGGTGAATCAAGTCCTTGCTGGCTTGGAATCCTTTAGTGCAGCTTATCCTGATGATATTGCTGTCTTTTGCTCCAACTGTCAGGATCACCTTGTCCACCTGAAGAAGGTTTTGCAGGCCCTGCGAGCAGCAGGCCTCTCTATCAAGGTATCAAAATGTCAGATAGGGCAAGGTCTGTGATTTACTTGGGACACCTTGTTGGTGGACTCCAAGTTCAGCCACTCCAACCCAAGATCCAGACTATCCTGGACTGGGTAGCTCCAAAAACTCAGACTCAAGTCAGGGCATTCCTTGGCTTGACTGGGTACTACAGGAGGTTTGTGAAGAGATATGGATCAATAGTGACACCCCTCACAGAACTTACCTCCAAGAAAATGCCCAAGAAAGTTAACTGGACCGTGGAATGTCAACAGGCCTTTGACACCCTGAAACAAGCTATGTGCACAGCACCAGTTCTAAAATCTCCAGATTACACTAAGCAGTTCATTGTGCAGACAGATGCCTCTGAACATGGGATAGGAGTAGTCCTGTCCCAAACAAATGATGATGGCCTTGACCAGCCTGTTGCTTTCATTAGCAGGAGGATACTCCCCAGAGAGCAGCGTTGGAGTGCCATTGAGAGGGAGGCCTTTGCTGTGGTCTGGTCCCTGAAGAAGCTGAGACCATGCCTCTTTGGTACTCACTTTATAGTTCAGACTGACCACAGACCTCTCAGATGGCTGATGCAAATAAAAGGAGAAAACCCAAAACTGTTGAGGTGGTCCATATCCCTACAGGGAATGGACTTTATAGTGGAACACAGACCTGGGACTGCCCATGCCAATGCAGATGGCCTTTCCAGGTTCTTCCACTTAGAAAATGAAGACTCTCTTGGGAAAGGTTAGTCTCATCCTCTTTCGTTTGGGGGGGGTTGTGTGAGGAAATGCCTCCTTGGCATGGTTACCCCCTAACTTTTTGCCTTTGCTGATGCTAAGTTATGATTTGAAAGTGTGCTGGGACCCTGCTAACCAGGCCCCAGCACCAGTGTTCTTTCCATAAACTGTACCTTTGTCTCCACAATTGGCACAACCCTGGCACTCAGGTAAGTCCCTTGTAACTGGTACCTCTGGTACCAAGGGCCCTGATGCCAGGGAAGGTATCTAAGGGCTGCAGCATGTCTTATGCCACCCTGGGGACCCCTCACTCAGCACATGCACACTGCCTCTCAGCTTGTGTGTGCTGGTGGGGAGAAAATGACTAAGTTGACATGACACTCCCCTCAGAGTGCCATGCCAACGTCACACTGCCTGTGGCATAGGTAAGTCACCCCTCTAGTAGGACTTACAGCCCTAAGGCAGGGTGCACTATACCACAGGTGAGGGCATATGTGCATGAGCACTATGCCCCTACAGTGTCTAAGCAAAACCTTAGACATTGTAAGTGCAGGGTAGCCATAAGGGTATATGGTCTGGGAGTTTGTCAAACACGAACTCCACAGTTCCATAATGGCTACACTGAAAACTGGGAAGTTTGGTATCAAACTTCTCAGCACAATAAATGCACACTGATGCCAGTGTGCAATTTATTGTAACATATACCCAGAGGGCACCTTAGAGGTGCTCCTTGAACACCAACCCGACTTCCAGTGTAGGCTGACCAGTCCATGCCAGCCTGCCACACACCAGACATGTTGCTGGCCGCATAGGGAGAGTGCCTTTGTCACTCTGTGGCCAGTAACTAAGCCTGTACTGGGTGTAGGTGCTTCTCACCTCCCCTGCAGGAACTGTAACACCTGGCGGTGAGCCTCAAAGGTTCACCCCCCTTTGTTACAGCGCCCCAGGGCATCCCAGCTAGTGGAGATGCCCGCCCCTCTGGCCACTGCCCCCACTTTTGGCGGTAAGGCTGGAGGAGATAATGAGAAAAACAAGGAGGAGTCACCCACCATTAAGGACAGCCCCAAAGTTGTCCTGAGCTGAGGTGACCCCTGCCTTGAGAAATCCTCCATCTTGAGTTTGGAGGATTCCCCCAATAGGATTAGGGATGTGCCCCCCTTCCCACAGGGAGGAGGCACAAAGAGGGTGTAGCCACCCTCAAGGACAGTAGCCATTGGCTACTGCCCTCCCAGACCTAAACACCCCTCTAAATTAAGTATTTAGGGGCTCCCCAGATCCCAGGAAATCAGATTCCTACAACCTGAAGAAAGAAGAAGGACTGCTGACCTACAAGCCTGCAGAGAAGGAGGAAGACGACAACTGATTTGGCCCCAGCCCTACCGACCTGTCACCAACTTCGAAAACCTGCTCCAGCGACGCATCCGACAGGGACCAGCGACCTCTAAAGCCTCAGAGGATTTCCCTGAACTACAGGACCAAGAAACTCCCGTGAACAGCGGCCCCTGTTCAAAACCTGCAACTTCTTTGCAACAAAGAAGCAACTTCCAAAGACTTCACGTATCCCGCCGGAAGCGTGAGACTTCACACTCTGTACCCGTCGCCCCCGGCTCGACCTGCAGAAAACAAACACCTCAGGGAGGACTCCCCAGCGACTGCGAGCCCGTGAGTAACCAGAGACGACCCCCATGAGCTCCCACAGTGACTCCTGCAGAGAGAATCCAGAGGCTCCCCCTGACCGCGACTGCCTGTAACAAGGGACCAGACGCCTGGAACCAACACTGCACCCGCAGCTCCCAGGACCTGAAGGCACCGAACTTAAGTGCAAGAGCGAACCCCATGCGACCCTCTGCCTAGCCCAGGTGGTGGCTGTGCCTGCCTGCAACGCTAGAGTGACCCCCGGGTCTCTCCTGTTTTTAACCTAAAACCCGATGCCTGCTTTGCTCTCTGCACACGGCCGCCCCTGTGTCGCTGAGGGTGTACTTTGTGTGCCTTCTCGTGTCCCCCCTGGTGCTCTAAAAACCCCCCCTCGTCTGCCCCTCGAGGACGCAAGTACTTACCTGCTGGCAGACTGGAACCGGAGCACCCCTGTTCCCCATAGGCCCCTATGTGTTTTGGGCACCTCTTTGACCTCTGCACCTGAGCTGCTGGTGTGGTAACTTTGGGGTTACCTTGAACCCCCAACGGTGGGCTGCCTATGACCCAAACTTGAGACTTGTACGTGTTTTACTTATCTTCAAAACTAACCTTTACTTACCTTCCCCAGAAACTGTTGATTTTTGCAGTGTCCATTTTGAAAATAGCTTATTGCCATTTTTACAAAGACTGTATGTGATATTGCTTTCATTCAAAGTTCCTAAAGTATCTAAGTGAAGTACCTTACATTTAAGGTATTAACTGTAAATCTTGAACCTGTGGTTCTTAAAATAAACTAAGAAAATATATTTTTCAATATAAAAACCTATTGGCCTGGAGTAAGTCTTTGAGTGTGTGTTCCTCATTTATTGCCTGTGTGTGTACAACAAATGCTTAACACTACCCTCTGATAAGCCTACTGCTTGACCACACTACCACAACATAGAGCATTAGAATTATCTACTTTTGCCACTATCTTACCTCTAAGGGGGACTCTTGGACTATGTGCACACTATTTCTTACTTTGAAATAGTATATACAGAGCCAACTTCCTACATATGGGGCCTGCGTTCTGCAGCACACATAGAGGTGGCATATCGCCATTGTAGATTGCTTATGTCCAGGAAAGCATACCTTCCAACACATGGACAATCCCTTCAACATAAACACACTTGCACTGTGGTCCAAGTATGCCTGCGTTGGCGTTGGCTATTGAGTTATGTGTCAGTGTATCTCAAGATAATACGGAGCAGGCCTGTTTTTAAAATCCAGTGCAGGGCACTGCTGCTGATGTTGACACAGCATTGTTTCATGGCTGTGTATTCATATCTGTGCCACCTATGTTTCCCTATGTGGGAACATATCTGAAGGTCATAAGTCTATGTATGATCATGTGATACATATACATTTTCATTAGTGGAAAGTTTACTTTTGTGCATACTCCAATACACAATGCCAAGCCTGAGCCATTGAAGTGGTACATGTGTGTTGAGAATTGAGGCATATGTGTGAAAGGCACACACTTGGTACATGCAATCGACCAAAACATGTTTCTTTGATTGTTACACACATTGGCATACAACTGTATTGTAGGGTCGCTGTCAGGCAATGGTGGCACCCTAGTCATCATTGCTCCTGTGGCACTTTGTGTGCCCACACAGACCCATGGTTGCATGTATTGATGCAGGTTGACAGTGCTTCACTCAGTTCAATCCACTGTGCACAAGCAGGAGGCCCCTGACTGTGTCACGAGTCAGTGTAGCCTCAGCAGGAAAATTAGGGGCGTAGGGCAGGGATCTACCTTCATCATGATAGCTCTTCAGCAGAGCATTGCTCAGTCCCCTGCAGACAGACACTTGCACAAATGTGATCCCATCGCCTAGCATGTTGTGTTTCCTTTGTGGTACTTGATGTCAGGCTTGCCCTATCATGTACAGGGGACTGGATGCTTGTTCTTGTAGGAAAAGTCTTATCATTTTGCATGGTTTGACACAAATGGTTATACATTGTTTGGATTTTCCATCTGATGCTTGGTTAGGGCATTTATATCTTGTGTAATTTGCTTATGTTTTCTGACCCAGGGGGCAGATAATGACATCTGTCACAGCATTCTGTCACAATAGTATGCAATGGGCAAGTACATAGTTGTTTATTGTTGCCAACATGAATGGGTTATGTACTGACCTAGACATCCTCTGTGACTATGTGTCTGGTGATCACATGGTAACATTGTTTTGTTGCATAGTCAGTCTTGGTCTATGTGTGTTCCTTCTCCAACAGTAACAGCATATCTTGTTTGGAATGGATTTGGTCCTACATTGCTGGCATTCTTTAGGCTTCTTACCCATTGTACACATCTTCTACTGCAACATTGTCCCATCATACATGGACAGGATGCTACATGAGACTTGTGTACTTAGTAGATGAACACATCTTATTCTACGGCTAAGTGACAGTATCCCTCCCATTCCCAGTCTTGGCTAGATTACATGACTTCCACACACACAACAGTACACCAGCCACAGCACTTGTGTAGTGTCAGAGTGACCTCCCAATGTTGTGTCTCCGAGTGTCTGAGGGAGTCTCTCAGCTGTTCTTCCACTTACTTTGGTGTACATTGGGCATGCACTCACATCTGCATTCCACAACTAATGTCACTTTCACCATGAGTGTATCTTGCTAGTGTGTGGAGTCATCTCAGCTATGATTATGTGGAATGCCACATGCAACATTTCTGTCTCCTTCTTCACCCATACAATTTTGGATGGGTCTGTGACGTGTTTGAGCATTGCTAGACTTACATGCACATCCCAAACAGGATTGGCTGTGGGAGACCTAGACATGTTAAGGTTTTGGTCCCAGTATGTCACTTTCTCTTGGTCAGCCATGTGAGTGCCATTGAAAGGTATGTTTTCATATGTCATTTGTGATAGTGTCATACAGACTTTACTGGGCTACCTTGCAACACAAACCAACCATTGTAGGCAATTGCTAACCCTTTCCTACCTAGGCCATATACCGGCACAACATTCTTCACATGTATTTCCAGATAAGCTGCAGGCATATGTCAAGCCAACACAATTGTGTGACATGTGTCTAGGAATGTACATTGGAAGTGCTACAGACTATGCCTACATTCCACCCACACATTCATGTGGTGGTGCATTCTCCTATTTTATTAATCATTCCTGGCTATGGGGCATATATGTGGAGAGTGGAGCAGCACCCATTGCTGCTCCACTTGTCCTGCGGCCCTTAGCGCACTCCACAGCCAACATGTCTGTGCTGTATTTGAGAGACAGCACACAATGCAGCAGGGTTGGGGCCAATAGTGCTCATGGCCCTAACCCTGACCAGTACATAATGGTCTATTGACACCAATGGCGTTCCACATCGTCACACCTGCTCAACACTGGTGTTACAGCTACCTGCCTAAGGTGTGACACAGTTTAGTTTCTTAGTTTTAAGTACACCATTTTGAAACACCCCCTACCGTATGTATGCCCCTCCCTTGCATACATCTTGCCTGGCATAGGCATGATGTGGTCCAAGGGGTGGGAATTTGCGCAATGCATACATTACACCACTTAGTATTTCTGGTGTGTGGATCTAGGCCATAGAGAGCCACATGAGAGTGAGTAATGTGATGCTGATGTGCGGCATGGAGGCGCTAGACCCTCTTAAATCACAACCTATGTTCCAACATTCTTTGCAACTGAGGTGTTTTTCTCCTGCTCTCTGAGGTATGGGCAACTTACCAATGGTATATGAAGCAGATAATGATTATGCCATGGACAATCTGTTGCAAAGTGATTTCATGGCGAAATTTACAGGGTGATTTTTGTTTTACAGTGTCTAGGTGACGAAGTCTAGTACAATTTGTTGTCTCCTGCGAACTTCTGCATCAGTGTTTTGTTGTTCCCCCTCCATCTGTGCTGAACCATTGTCATCCTCCTCCTCATCTACCAGTTCATCCCAGAAGACATTAGTCCGAATACAAATGTTATGCAAGGTCGTACATACCAGGATTATCATGCATACCAGCAGTGGTGCATACAACAGGCTTCCTCCTGTCAGAGCCAGGCACCTGAACCTTGACTTCAGGAGCCCAAATTTCCTCTTCTCCACATTTTGTATACGGCGCCCACATGGTGGCAGTAGGGTGCGGTAAAGGGGCACAATTACAGTGGGGCTGCTGTCGATGCTGTGCTACTTTCCTTACATGTGGTCCTCAGTCCCTTCATCTTAAACCTGCAGAAGAGTGATGTTCTGGGACTTTGAACCTATTTTGTGTGTCGTGTGCCATGACACAGGTGTTGTGCCCTGTGTGTAGCATGTGAATGCCACCCCTTTTTCCTTGGAAAAGCTCCCTTGCACACAGTGTTGTTGTTGCCAATTGCTGGCTGGCATACGTACATGCATTTGGATCATGAGCACAGTGTGGCACAGTTGTATGGTGTGTTTTGTGATGTATGCATGAGTTTTCAGACACCTGTGTGACAGGAGAGGGAATGGTGAGGTTTTCTGCAATGCCCTGCATCGCATGACTAGTCCTGTGAAGTCCCATGTCTCCTCATTCACATGCATCTCTGGCCTCTCCCAGTAAATTGTCAGTAGGACAGCTGCCACAGTCCTCTGTTGGACCCTGGCATCATGTTAGGGAGTTGTGGCGTTACAAAGTAGGATTGTAGGTGTGCTGTGAGGTGTCCATCCCTACACATGGTCTTTCATGGCTGGTGATGTTGTATTCCTATGTGTGCGGCACAATGCATCAGACAGATAAAGGTGAACACAATAGGTACGTCTGGTATGTTTTGGTGATATATAGTTGGTGATGGCAACACTTGATGGCTTTTGAAATTGGTGCCACCGGAGTCTTCTACACCAGTGCAAATATGGGGCTGTGCCTATATGTGACTTTCTTTACGTTGACATGGCCAATGCCATTCACATAGCTGAGCTATTCCTTGTTAGGTGTTATGTGTGAGAGATTTATATTTAGTAGTCAACCTGTGGACACTTTTTTTTTTTTTTTTTTTAAACATCAGTACACAACAAGATACATTGTCACTTTCAGAAAATAAAACAAAAGAAGAAAAAAAAAGGATCAACCAGGCTTGTCCAAGAAATAATTTCCCCAGGTTAGAGAGAACTTTTTAACATTGCCTATTCTCCTAGCATATCTCATCTCCTGAAGTCTAACTTGAAGCATCCTATTGTACCATCCTTGACTAGTAGGAGATAATTCAGACCGCCAGTTTCTCAGCAACAGTGACCTAGCCACTGCAGTGGCTATAAATACGAGCTTCTCCAGTCAAGGGGAGAGTCTTGCCTCGGGATCATAGCCCAGGCTCAACAGGCGAATACTCCGGGATATGGGTACCAACACAATGGATGTTAACATTGCAAAAACCTCTTCCCAGTATCTCTGTATACATTTGCATGTCGCTATCGTATGTATCCAGCCAGCTGCCCCTATTTCCTTGTACCAAAAACACATATTTGGGTGGCCGATCCCCATACGGGATAGGGCTTGCGGGGTTCGGTACAGCAACCATTTGCTAAAAAATATCATTCGATGCCAATTAGCTCCTCGTAGCGCAGAGAAATTTAGGCGGTTAATAGTCTCCTAGTATTCACTTGAGAGCACCATGCCCTCCTGACTAACCCATTTCTTCTGAGCTCTTATCCCCAGATCCACTTTACACCTTTCTGCCAAGAGCCTTCTCCATGCCCCTGCATTCCCTACCCGCGAAGGAGTAACTAATTCTGATACCAATGATTGGGTATTAATGATAGAATTAATATCTAAGGGGCATATTTATACTCTGTTTGCGCCGGAATTGCGTTGTTTTTTTTTACGCAAATCCGACGCAAAGCTAACTCCATATTTATACTTTGGCGTTAGACCCGTCTAGCGCCAAAGATCTTGGAGTTAGCGTCATTTTTTAGCGTGGACACCTACCTTGCGTTAATGATATGCAAGGTAGGCGTTCCCGTCTAAAAAAGACTCCAAGGCATGTGCGCCTTATTTAAACTCCCGTGCAAAAATGGCGCAACGGAGTGGGCGGGTCCAAAAAAATGACGTCCAGCTGCTTTTGCGTCATTTTTTAGCGCCTGGTCAGGGCAGGCATTAAGGGACCTGTGGGCTCGGGAGGAGCCCAGAGGTGCCCTCCCATGCCCCCAGGGACACCCCCTGCCACCCTTGCCCACCCCAGGAGGACACCCAAGGATGGAGGGACCCATCCCAGGGAACTTAAGGTAAGTTCAGGAAAGTAATTATTAAAAAAAAAAATTGTGGCATAGGGGGGCCTGATTTGTGACCCCCTACATGCCACTATGCCCAATGACCATGCCCAGGGGACCGAAGTCCCCCGGGCATGGCCATTGGGCAAGGGGGCATGACTCCTGTCTTTGCTAAGACAGGAGTCATGTCAATGGAGGGTGGGAGTAAAAAAAAATGGCGCTAATCGGGTTGAGGCAGATTTTTTGCCTCAGACCGACTTGCCCCATTTTTTGACGCCCAGGCTCCATTTTCCCCTACGCCGGCGCTGCCTGGTGTGGGTCATTTTTTTTACGCACACCAGTCAGCTCCGCCGGCTAACGTCATTCCATAAATAAGGCGCCCGCATGGTGCTTTGGAATGGCGTTAGCCGGTGTTAACATTTTTGACGCACAACTGCGTTGGCGCAGTTGTGCGTCAAAAAGTATAAATATGGGCCCCAGTCTTTAAAAACCTGCAGCAAAATAGTGTAGGATCTGACCAGCAAAAGATCATTATTGACTGTGATCATGATTTTCCATGGGGCTTCCCAGTTACCCTCGACACAGAAATCTCCAATTTTACTGTATCCAGCGCGCTCCCACCTTTTCACCATGACTTCGTTTAGCTGAGTCCCTGACCCTAGAGAAATCTGTGAGAGTGGGGTGTCAAAATGTATAGAGGGGATTGAATATTTTCTGGCGAAATCCACTCTTCTCTTAAGAAACCATTTAAGAATTTTATAACAAACTTTTTTAGGCGATTTGGTCAAAAGGGCTGGGTTCCGAATATTATGCTCTTGGCATATTAGTACCCGAAAATCAATAAAAAACTTGGAGCCCACTGAATATTCTAATTTAAAGCTAGCATAGTAGTGTGCAAAGAAAGCATAGTAATAATCTTTGAAATTGGGTAAGGCCAGTCCCCCCTTCTCCTTATCGGCGTGCAGTATACTCAAAGCGGTTTGAGTTTTCGGTTCTGCCAGATAAAGGAGCGAAATAGGGATTCCAGTTTCTTAAAAAAGGGTTGCGTTAAAACACACGGAATGGCTGCAAACAAGAAATTGAAGAGTGGTAAAATTGACATTTTAATTAATGCAATGCGGCCTAGTATCGAGAGAGGGAGAGGCCTCCAACGAGTGAGTAAAGCCTGAGTTTTCTGGAGTAAAGGAGCGAAATTCAGCTCATGAAGATCATTTATATTGGCCGAAAAATAAACCCCCAAGTATCTTTTTGGGTTGGGATTTACGCATTCTCTTAATTCAGGAAGAAGACAATTAGGAGTAGTGCCACAAAGAATGATGTCGGTCTTGGTCCTATTAATCTTATAACCACCGATTTGCTGAAATTCTTTAAATAAATTAAATGCCGCTTCCTGAGAAGAGTATTTTGTGTCCAAAAACAAAATAATATCATCTGCATAAAGTTTAATTTTTCCCATTGATTTTAGCTGTGCCTGAACCTGACTATTCTGTCTAATTTTCATGGCAAGTGGTTCAATAAAAAGGGCAAATAAAATAGGGGATAGTGGGCACCCTTGTCTAGTCCCTCGTTGTATTTGAAGCTGTCCGACAGACTTTGAGTTTATAATAATATTAGCCTCAGCATTTGAGTACAGCCTTTGAATTAAAGAAATCACTTGAGTGGGTACCTTATAACTAGATAAAATTAAATAAAGCGTGTCCCAAACAACCAAATCAAAGGCTTTCTCTGCGTCCAGCAGAAGAATAATGGCAGGGATTTTAGTAGTCGTGAAATAATCAAGAGCCTTTGCTAAATAGTGCGTGTTTGTAGCCAGTTGTCGACCAGCCACGAAACCGTTTTGATCGGGATGCACCAGTTTATTAATTACCCCATTGAGCCTATTAGCCAATAGTTTTGTCATTATTTTATAGTCTGTGTTTAACAATGAAATTGGACGGTAAGCATTTGGATCCTCCCTATCTTTATTTTTCTTAGGGAAGCTAACCACATTCCCTGTGTGCCAAGTTCTGGGGATTTCCTCGCCCTGTAATAAACCGTTTAAAAGGCTAAGAACTCCTCAGCAAATGCATTTATAAAAGTGTTATAGAACTCAGCCGGGAAGCCATCTGGACCACAGGTTTTCCCTGTGGGGAGATCCTTAACTACGTCTAGAAGTTCCGGCTTTGTAAATGGTTGAGACAATCCCCTACGGTCCTCCTCTGAAAGAGAGGGAATATTAAGGCCCGATAGGAACATCTCAATGGTTCTGGAATCTATAACTGAAATGTCACTATAGATTTGTTTATAGTGCTCCAGCATGATTTGGTCAAGGTCTCGAGGCTCAGTGCGCCTAGCCCCAGTAATCGGGCATCTTAAAGCGTGTATAAGATTGCCAGCGATACGATCTCCGGCTTGCCATGCCAAGAATTTTCCCGTAAAATTGCTTTCTTCATAACTTTTCTGTTTATAAAATCCATATTCTATATCAACTTTTTAAAAAAAAAATCCTGCCAATGCTTTCTTGGCAGCTTCGAAAGCCTTTCTTTTAATATCCGAAGGGGCATTCAAATAAGAAACTAAACACTTGTGAACTACATCTTCCAGTGCTGCAGTTTGTTGTTTCAGAGCCCGTTTATCAGCTACCTCTTTAACGATCACCCAGCCCCTGAAGTAGGCCTTAAATGCATCCCAGACTATTGCTGGGGTTGACGACCCCTGATTGCGTTGAAAAAAATCCCATATTTCAATCTGTGAAGTTTGTATCCACCCTTCTTCCGTCAAAAGGCAGAGATTAAAAATCCACCTTCTAATCTGCTGTAGTTTAATTATAGAGTGGAGTGAAATTTCCAGCAGCAGAAGGGCATGGTCTGAAAGACCAGAATGCTGGACGGATTGAGATCGATAACACAAAGTTTCAGAGATCAAAAAAAAATCTATACGCGAGGAGCTTTTATAGCGTGAAGAGATACAGGTATATTCCCTCACGTCGGGGATGTTTGTCCTCCGAGGATCACTTAATGCCAGCACCTTAACATAATTTCGAAACATCTTTGCTACTTTAGGTTTATACTGTCTCTTACCTTTTACGGTAGAGTCCAGAGCTGGGTCCTGAAGAAAGTTGAAATCCCCCCCAATAATAATTGTCCCTGTCAGCTGCAGAAGGGAGTGAAACAAGTCTATATACAGGGCCGGATCATACGTCAGAGGGGCATAAAAGCGAACAAAAATGAATCTCTCCATTGCAACTGTACACTGAACGCCCTCCAGGATCGGAGAGAAAGTCCAGCGGTTGTGCATTCAGGGTTTTAGCTAAAAAAACTGAAACCCCTCTATGAGCCGCTGAGGCTGCCGCAAGTACTTTGAAATCAGCCATTTTTTTAAACATTTGAAAACCTGAAACTTTATGAAACGGAATATGGGTTTCTTGAAGAAATATAACTGAGGGATTAAGATCAATTACCCTCTTTTCAATAGCGGACTTTTTCCTATGATTGTTTAATCCATTAATATTCCAGGATAGGAATCTTAATGGCAAAAGTGATTGTGTCATTTAATTAAATTTCGAGCTAGTTTGCCTGTAGCCTCCCTAAATCTGGAGAAAAAAACCCTAATCAATCGTGACGATCCTTTACATTGACTAAAACAGATCTTAATATCCATGCCTCCCCCCCCCTCCCTTCAGTGGCCCACACCTGGAGCCCTCCCGCCTGGATGATCCGGGGCCACATCCCTCCCCCACCCTTTGTCCCACTTCTTTCCTAGCAAGGTGCCTTGTCATAGCAACCTGGGCTAGAGGCTAGAGAGAGAAAATTAGAATAGTCTGTCCATACGCTACGACAAAAAAAAAAAAAAAAATGAAAAAAGCACAAAAACACAAACAAAACAAACAACAAAAACAAAAAAACACAAAAAGGAGGTCGGGCCTCTACTATGAGACTGTCATTTCTAGTATTCAATATATCACCTTATAGTCTTTCTTGCGTTCTTCCCCCGCCCCCCCCTTTCTCGTGCCGACTGTTAGGAATTTTGAATTACATGCAACAAAGATTTAGCAGCATCAACCGTATGAATGAAGTTTGAATGACCCTGAAAAAACACTTTAAGTTTTGATTGTTGCACGAGGCCTGCCTGCGCCCCTGCTCTTTGGAAGGCTGGAATCATATCATTTAGCTCTCTCCTTCGATGCGCTGCCGCCACTGACATATCTGATAAAATCTTGAATACATTGTACCCAGGAATCTGAAAAGTTTTAGTTCTGATTGCTTTCTGGAAAATCTGTTCCTTGATACGAAAGTCCCCAAACTTCACTAGTATAGTTCGAGGATATTTAGAGTTTAACGGTTGGACCGCCGGGACCCGATGGGCTCTCATGATTGTTAGATCCAGATACTTATCCTCAGACCCTGCTAGAACATGACTTTTTATAAGATCTGTTACCAACTCCGTGACCGTCTGACCGTTTTCGCGCCCTTCAGGGACTCCCGTAAAACGCAAATTGGATCTACGTGATCGATTTTCAGCATCGTCCAGACAAATTTGTAGATCTAGCAGGTCAGCTTGGCATTTTGCCAGAGAAGGTTCTACTGTCACCCGAGTATCCTCAAGAGCACAGACTCGTTGTTCGATACCTGTAACTCGTGAGTTAAGTTGCTGGATGTTACTACAGATCAGGTTCAATTGGGATTCTGTTCTCTGATTTGCATCGTCCTGGGAGACTTTTAATGCTTTCAACTCACTTAGAATCTGCAGAAGTAAGTTGTATGCAGGATCCCCGGCGTCTGGCATAACTATCACTCCCTGTGCAGAGGCTTCCCTTAACACCTTAGGCCCGGCCGAATCAACAGAAGAAGCACTAGAGGAAAAAATGTGGATCGAAGCTTCAGTTACTGCATTTGCCCCTGCTTTGTTGATCAATTCTTGTGCTGATAGTGAAGCAGAGTCAACCAGCTGCGAAGGGGGAGTGCGGCTAATGCTGGATACCAGATGATCTTCCTTGCGATTCCTTCCACTTCCAAACAAAGGAAAAAGGGGTCTATAAGCAGATCCAGTGTTCACTGTTGGATCGCTAGCTGTCTCAGAGCTGCTGCCGGCGATAGGCCGAGTCAGTAATGGCGAGCCCTTAATTAACCCAGGACTAGGATCCAGATCCGATGGGGGGGCCCTTGAATCATCAGAAGGACAATCCAGACTAAGGGGGGTGCTGGACGAATTGGCTTCTAAGGGTGGAGGGCTGACAGGGAGAGGTGAAGGCAGACTAGAGACTGAATCCATAGCTGGGATTAAAGGAGGGGGGGCGTAGTCCAGAGCCTTGTGCAAGTGGTTATCCGAAGGTGCTGGTCGCTTCTGTTTGGTAGTGCGAGTTGTACTGGGAACTCTGGTAGCAGAGCGACCTGCAAAGTGTGGAGACAGCCGCATTTTCCATCTTCCCCAGAGGGAGAAAAAAAAAAAAGAAAATTGAACTGCACTAGCAAATTACAAATTACAAAAAAAAAAAAAAAAAGGAGGGGGTGGGGGGGGAAGAAAGAAGAAGAAAAAAAAAAAAGAAGGTGGGGTGAGACCTCTTTAAAAAAAAAAAGTCCTTTGCCGGCCCTAATACAGTCCTTCTCCGAGTCCATTCAACCCCAACCCTCCTTTAGGTAGTGCTGAGTACCACAGGAGAGAGAGAAAGAAGAATTTTTTTTTTCTTATCCCCTTATGTTCCCCCCTCCCCCACCGGTTATACCAAGTGAAATACCTTAAGTGCTAGGCAAATCCGGGGAATTTTATAAGCAGACCCACCAGAAAAAAGAAAAAAGGAAAAACAAAAAGAGAGAAAAAAAGCTTGAGTCGGGAATACACGGAGTTATGACTCTCTGCTTCACTGCACCTTAAACAATCTACTTGAGCCGTTACCTCTCCCCTGAGAAAAAGCCACCTCTGCTCCGCGCCTCCGATGTAGGTTTCTTGCAGTTCTCTTCTCTTCTCGAAGACTGGCCAGGGCCCCCCGACAGGGAGCCAGACATCTGTGCCTCCAGTAATCCGGAAAAAACAGCAAAAGCGACCCTTGGGGGGCCCCCCCCACGTTGATACAGCTAGGAACGCCTGGCTCAGCGTCCCTAGCAACCTTGCCCGACTTTGCTTTCAGCTCCAGAGCTTCAGCATTCCACCTGCAAGCCCGGCTTCAGCTAATGCTCCGTGCGGCTTCCGATTTAATCCGGCTAGGGACACCTCGGCGTCCCTAGCAACCTAACCCAGCTCCGGAGCGGTTTTCCGCGTTCCTCCGGCTTCAGTTGTTGTTCCAGGGCAGCTTCCGCATTCCTCCAGCAGTAGCGCGTCTTGTCTCGGCGCGCTCTCCCTCCAACTGCCTCACAGCCTTCAGCCGCAGAGCATGACGGGAGCTCTAACCTGTGGACACTTTGTAGTGGTTTGGGCCCGGATTCTGTGAGCAAAGGGGCCATAGCTTCACCTATCCTTCATGTGGTGTATGTCAGGCTGTGCCTGTATTATGAACATATGGGTGCATGTGTGTGTGGTGTGCAATGAATGCGGTGCAGTGTGGCATGTGGCATATGTGTTGTTGTCTGTACATCTGTGTTCCATTGTCCATGTGTGTTTAATGTGGTGTATGTATTGTTTGTCCAACAAGTTTGGTGTGTAGTCTGTGTAATAATTGTTGTGGTGGCTTACCTACGAGTAGCCCATTGCCATATTGCCCATCCTGGAACCGCTCATTGATGGCTGAGTGCCGGAATATATGGGCATCATGGATGCTGCCGGGATACTTGGCTAGGATGTTTGTGAAGAGCCCAAGGTGGTCCACAATGGCCTGCAGATTTATTGAATGGGTGTGTTTGCGGTTCCTGTAGAGCAGTCCATTGTACCCAGCACATGCTTGTTCCCAGTGATTTGGTAGAAACCTTGCTTGGTCTCCTGCTGCAGTTGCTGGTTGTTGGGAAACCATATTTGGTGGAGTGTGAGGTGGATGATTGCGTCCAGAACCTTTGGAATGAAGGCTGAGAAGGAGGGCTGGGAGATACCACCCACTTGTGCCCAAGTTGTCTGGAACGATCCTGATGCCAGCATTTGGAACACAGCCAGGAGTTTGGTCATAGGTGAAACAGTTGTTGGAGTTTCCACCATTGCAGTGATGTCTAGCGCAATGTGGTGCAGCAGGCATACAATTGACTCCTGCTTCAGACGGTAGAGTCTAATGACGTCTTGTTCCCTGAGCGCAAGGATGGTTGTGTGCTTTCGAAATATCCTCTCCCGGCTTCTGAGCTGCCTTTGTGGCTGCTGTGGTGGTGTTTGTGTTTGTTGTGGTGGTGCTGGTAGGGCATGTTGTCATCGATATCATCTATGGCGTGTCCCCAGCTGGAGCAATAACAGATCCATGTTGTCTAGGGGGTTGCCAATGCTCCTTTTGTGTGTTTTCCTTATGTAGTAGTGTGTTGGGGCCTCATTTTAAGACCTAATCTGACCAGGCATCAAATTTTGACACTAATCAGATGTGCGTCGTTTTTGCATCGAGTAGTAAATAAGGCGACAGAGGGCTAGTGCCATTTTTTGCAAGGAAAGACCTACCTTGCATATAAATGTCACAAAACGATACTCCCAAAAAATGATGTTAACTCTGAAATTTTGTTGCTAGACAAAGTGACAAAATATAAATATGGCGCTAGGTTAGCGCAGTTTTTGCATCAGAAAAAATGGCGCAAATGCGGTGCTAAGTTTTCTTAAATATGTTTAAGTTTGTTCTAATTGCCTAATCAAAGGACCAGAGCTTCACTCTTGACCAGTAGAAGGATGTAATACTAAAATCCATATGTTCTGATTCTACATTTGTACACAATTTCTCAATGTAAGTGAGCGCACATGTTAAACTCAAAACCTACAGGTAGGCACTAATGAGCAGATGCTGGGCTCTTCTTGTGGGAAGAATGTAAAAAGACCTTGATAGATAAGATACATGTATCATCAGCAAGAGCTGACTCTATTCCTTTCTAAACTCCTCCCTTCAGTACACCAGCTTCATAACAAGGCTAGACTAACTAGAATGGTCAGCAGAAATGTGCAGTGTACAACACAGAATTCCAAGATAGAGACTTATTTAAAATGTGTGTAATTGTACAATAGTACTAAGACTTTAGCGGTCTTCAAAAAGGCACACAAGCCAAGTAGCATTTGATTAATATAAAATGTAACCGCATGCGTTGAGACACATAGGTGGTCATTACAACATTGGCGGTAAAAGGCTCTTACCGCCGTGCAGAAGACCGCCAACACACCGCCGTGGCCGCGGAATTCCGCCACAGCTATTATGACCCACATCTCGGAATCCGCCAAAAGTCAGACACCCACACATGTCCTCCACACCAAAGGTCAGTGATAAACTGGCGAAAGCAAAACCTCCACCGTCACGCCAACAGAAAAACGCCCACACTATCACGACACACGAATTCATGCGGCGGTCTTTCAACCGCGGTATTCCATTGGAGGTACACACCACCGCGCTCAAAATACACACTCTTACAAAACACAGCCACATTGGACCATTCGAAATACACACACCTGATACACATACACACACCACTCCCACACACCCATTACAATATAAAACACACACCCACATCACCCACAAACCCCTACGACCACAATTACTGAGAGAAGGCCAGAGAGAGACACCACCAGCAAAAACAACAGCATCCACAGGCACACAACACCATCACCCACACAACTTCCACGCACCTCACACAACACACCACTACATATCAGCACACATCACCACACACTCCACCCCACACATCACCTACACCACCCCATGGCACGGCAAAGACACCCCAGGTTCTCGGAGGAGAAGCTCAGGGTCATGGTGGAGGAAATCGTCCGGGTAGAGCCACAGCTATTCGGATCACAGGTGCAGCACACCTCCATAGTTAGGAAGATGGAGCTATGGTGAAGAATCGTGGACAGGGTCAACGCAGTGGGACAGCTCCCAAGAAATCGGGAGGACATCAGGAAGAGGTGGAACGACCTATGGGGGAAGGTGCGTTCCGTGGTCTCCAGACACCACCTGGCGGTTCAGCGGACTGGCGGCGGACCCCCACCTCCTCCCCCACAACTAACAACATGGGAGGAGCAGGTCTCGGCGATTCTGCATCCTGAGGGCCTCGCAGGAGTAGGTGGAGGAATGGACTCTGGTAAGTCAAAGCTTTACTATTACATCCCCCACCCTACCTGCATGCTATCACATACCCCCACCCTCACCCTCACCCCCAGCACCCCAACTCCTCACAAATGTCCCAACATCACAAACCACACATCCCAACACCAAGCCCTGCATGCAACAACAAAGCATGGACACCCATCACCAAAGCATGTCCACTACACATACCCATTCACCCCCCTAAACCATCATCGCACAAGCTCCCACACAGGAATGCTAGCACTGGGGTACACGGTCACCCACCCATTGCACACAATTACACACACAGATTTAATAAACATCCTTTTATACCCCTGCAGGACCCCTACCCAACGTCACCGGACAGGAGGGTCCACACATGTCCACACCACCAACAGAAGAGGCCCACAGTGATGACAGCAACTCTGTCCAACTGGATTTAGATGACCAGCCCGGACCATCAGGGACCTCTGGACAGTCGGTTCCCCTCACACAGGCACAGACCTTCCCCCCTCTGGAAACACCAGCACAGCACCCACCCAGTGGGCCCATACCTCCGTCCCCAGGACACGTCAATCAGCTGTGTGTCCACAACTACAGGGAACCCAGGATAACCCACCACCCCAATAACAACAGGGACCTGGGGGCAGTGGTAGTGGGCACACCGTCCAGGGGATGGAGGCACTGGAACACAGGGGAACTGGGAGGGCTGCTGTGCGACAGGGGGCGGACAGGCCAAGGGAACCCACTCTCCACGAGGCCCTCTCCTCCATCATGGGAGCCTACCACCACTCCCAGGAGACGATGGCAACGGTACTGGCCAAGTTTCAGGAGACCCAGCGCATGCAGGAGGAACAGTATATGGGCTTCAGGGAGGAACTCAGAACCATCAGCTCCACCCTGGGCACCATCGTAGGGGTGCTGAAGGAAGTACTCAACACCAGGAGGAACACTGTGGCACTACAAGGGGCCCCTGACACTAGCATGGACGATGAACTGCCCACCACCTCCGCCGGCGCTAGTGGACAGGACGCCCCACCACAGGACCACCACACCAGCACCCCACCCCCTGCAGAGGGAGAACCACCTTGCAAACGGTCCCTGAGATCCAGGAACAAGACAGAGAACGATGCCAAGACCCCCGCCAAGAAATGAGACCACCCTGATTGTCATCATACTGTCCCACTTTGTCACCCTGTCCATAATTAAACTGCCCCAGCTCCACTTCCTATGCCCATATGGGCAATGCACCTGTGAGACTAATAGACTGGACACTGCCATGGACACTCCTCCGCCATCATCCCTCACCATTTCAGTACCCCCTCCAATTTTGAGCTTTTAAATATACACACCTAAAGCACAAAATGATCTGGAGTCTGTCTGTGATTTCAAAATAGTGTATTAGTGTTAGAAATTGGGTTTTTGGTTGGCAGTCAGCTTACCCTCTGTCCAAGCAAGAACCCTCACTCTAGTCAGGGTAAGTCACACACAATCCAAAATTATCCTGTGCCCACCCTCTGGTAGCTTGGCACGAGCAGTCAGGCTAAACCTAGAAGGCAATGTGTAAAGTATTTGTGCAATAAATCATACAATAACACCATATAACACCACAAACATACACCACACAGTGTTTAGAAAAAAATATATAATATTTCTCTGGATAATTGCAGGTCAAAACAAATAAAGATGCAATGTGAAATTGTAGAAATATCACTGAGTGTGATATAAAGTGTCTTAAGTCTTTAAAAAGCAAACAAAGTCTCTTTCAAGCACAAAGTACCTGGTTTGGAAAATCTCCGCAAAAGGCAGCAGAAGAAGAGATACGTGGAAAAATGGTGTGTGTGTCGATTTCTCCCCAGCACGCACGGACTTGCGACGTTATTTTTCCCGCAGGGAAGTCGTGCGTCGTTTTCTGGCGCGCGGACAGTCTCTTTCTGTGGGTCGCGGGATTACCAGATGTCCCGGGGTCTGTGCGTGGATTCTCCTGCTTGGTTTCTGGCTGCGCGTCGTTCCCGGGGCTGTGCGTCGAAGTTTCGCTCTCACGGCAGGCGTCGCGTCGATTTCCCCTCTGGAAGTTGGGCGGCGTTGACTTTGCGAGGCCGTGCGTCGAAGTTCCGGTCGCCCCGAAGGCGTTGCGTCGATCAGCGTCGGTGTGCGGTGTTTTTCTCACCACGGAGCAAGCTGCACGTCGAAATTTTCAGCGCACGAAGAGTACAAATGAAAAAGAGAAGTCTTTTTGGTCCTGAGACTTCAGGGAACAGGAGGCAAGCTCTATCCAAGCCCTTGGAGAGCACTTTTACAGCCAGACAAGAGTTCAGCAAGGCAGCAGTCTTTTGGAGAAAGCAGTCAGGTGAGTCCTTTAGGCAGCCAGACAGTTCTTCTTGGCAGGATGCAGGTTCTGGTTCAGGTTTCTTCTCCAGCAAGTGTCTGATGAGGTAGGGCAGAGGCCCTGTTTTATACCCAAATGTGCCTTTGAAGTGGGGGAGACTTCAAAGAGTGGCTAAGAAGTGCACCAGGTCCCCTTTCAGTTCAATCCTGTCTGCCAGGGTCCCAGTAGGGGGTGTGGCAGTCCTTTGTGTGAGAGCAGGCCCTCCACCCTCCCAGCCCAGGAAGACCCATTCAAAATGCAGATGTATGCAAGTGAGGCTGAGTACCCTGTGTTTGGGGTGTGTCTGAGTGAATGCACAAGGAGCTGTCAACTAAGCCCAGCCAGACGTGGATTGTAAGGCACAGAAAGATTTAAGTGCAAAGAAATGCTCACTTTCTAAAAGTGGCATTTCTGGAATAGTAATATTAAATCCAACTTCACCAGTCAACAGGATTTGGTATTACCATTCTGGCAATACTAAATATGACCTTCCTACTCCTTTCAGATCAGCAGCTACCACTTCAATACTGTATGAGGGCAGCCCCAATGTTAGCCTATGAAGGGAGCAGGCCTCACAGTAGTGCAAAACAACTTTAGGAGTTTTACACTACCAGGACATGTAAACTACACATATACATGTCCTGCCTTTTACCCACACAGCACCCTGCTCTAGGGGTTACCTAGGGCACACATTAGGGGTGACTTATATGTGGAAAAAGGTGAGGTTTAGGCTTGGCAAGTACTTTTAAATGCCAAGTCGAGGTGACAGTGAAACTGCACACAGGCCTTGCAATGGCAGGCCTGAGACAAGGTAAAGGGGCTACTTGAGTGGGTGGCACAACCAGTGCTGCAGGCCCACGAGTAGCATTTAATCTACAGGCCCTAGGCACATATAGTGCACATTACTAGGAACTTATAAGTAAATTAAATAGTCCAATCAAGTATGATCCAAGGTTACCATGTTTAAAGGGAGAGAGCATATGCACTTTAGCACTGGTTAGCAGTGATAAAGTGCGCAGAGTCTAAAAGCCAGTAAAAACAGTGTCCAAAAAGTGGAGGAAGGCAGGCAAAAAGTTTAGGGGTGACCACCCTAAGGCTGTCAGGTCTAACAATTAGCAATTACAGTGACAAAATGTTTTTTAAATAGTAATGTCAACATACCTATGTCACACAGCTCTAGTCCATGAGGAATTTAAGCAGATGTCACACAGTGGGACCCACATCTGTGAAACCGTAAGGGAAAGTGACAACTCAGTGACCATACACTGGGTGAAAACAACAGACAGGAGAGAGGTAGTAGTGTAAAAGTACATGTACTAGGCAGGATTGTATTCTTACCTGTGTCTCACTGGAAATATTGCTGGATCACTGAGTCCCTGTTGTGCATGTCTTCTTCCTCTGCTTCCTCCTCATCACTGTCCACAGGCTCCATAGCTGCAACAACACCGCCATCTGGACCATCCTCCTGCAGAAAAGGCACCTGGTGTCGCAGAGCCAAGTTGTGAAGCATGCAGCAGGCCACGATGATCTGGCACACCTTCTTTGGTGAGTAGAATAGGGATCCACCTGTCATGTGGAGGCACCTGAACCTGGCCTTCAGGAGGCCGAAGGTCCGCTCGATCACCCTCCTAGTTCGCCCATGGGCCTCATTGTAGCATTCCTCTGCCCTGGTCCTGGGATTCCTCACTGGGGTCAGTAGCCATGACAGGTTGGGGTAACCAGAGTCACCTGCAAATGGTGAGGGGCAACTGTTAGACACACACTAACCTGGAGGGATAACCCCAGACCCAGACAACCATTCCCACTGACTTGCTTCCACCTATTAGCCACACACAGTGCCTCTGGAGTTGACCCATCACATAAGGGATGCTGCTATTCCGCAGGATGTAGGCGTCATGCACTGAGCCAGGGAACATGGCATTCACATGGGAGATGTACTGGTCTGCCAAACATACCATCTGTACATTCATAGAATGATGACTCTTCCGATTTCTGTACACCTGTTCACTCCTGTGGGGGTGGACCAAAGCCACATGGGTACCATCAATGGCACCTATGAAGTTGGGGATATGTCCCTGGGCATAGAAATAACCTTTCACTGTAAGCAAATCCTCCACCTGAGGGAAAACGATGTAGCTCTGCATGTGTTTCAGAAGGGCAGACAACACTCTGGACAATACGTTGGAAAACATAGGTTGGGACATCCCTGATGCTATGGCCACTGTTGTTTGAAAAGACCCACTTGCAAGGAAATGGAGCACTGACAGCACCTGCACTTGAGGGGGGATTCCTGTGGGATGGCGGATTGCTGACATCAGGTCTGGCTCCAACTGGGTATGCAGTTCCTGGATTCTGGCACGGTCAAGCCAGTAGGTGATTATCAAATGTCGCTCCTCCATTGTCGACAGGTCCACCAACGGTCGGTACACCGGAGGATGCCACCATCTCCTCACATGTCCCAGCGGACGGTGCCTATGAAGGACAGCAGCAAGCACAGAGTCAACCAACTCAGAGGTACGTACCCACAGTTTACCCAGAACACCAATCATACACAAAAGGTGGCCTGTATGTGTGTTGAGACTAGGCCTAGGTATGTGTGACGCAGTTGAAAATGAAGCCAAGTGGGCCTCTGAAATGGCGGCTGCCTGACCTGTAAAGTGGGACAATGGGATGTGAGGTAACTGCGCTGGCGTTGTACACCGTCGCGGTAGGCGGTCAAAGACCGTGGCGCAATGCTGCATTGTTTAACATTGGACCCTATGGGTCCCAGGAGCCAATGACGATGCACGCCTGCGGTGACGGTACGCACCACCGCCGGCGTGAGCACCATTTTCTATCTCTTCAATCACTCGATACCTGATCTTCGACAGGAGAGGACCTACACTGCAAGTGCTGCTGTGACCTTGGTCTGGAAGAGACAATGGCTCGTGCGTCTGGGGAAAGGGCCCCTGCCTTCACATCAGAGGAGTTGGAGAAGCTCGTGGATGGGGTCCTCCCCCAGTACACGCTACTCTACGGTCCTCCAGACAAACAGGTAAGTACACAGGGACCATGTTGTATGGGCTATGCCTGTGTGGAGAGGGCTGGATGTAAGAAGGAAGGGGTCAGAGTGCTGCGTGCATGAATGACGGTGAATGCATGTGCCACATGGCAAGGGTAGGGATGGGGGCCAATCACTTTGACGGTGCAGTTGGTAATGACTTCTCTTCTTCCCCTGTACATTTCATGTAGGTCAGCGCCCACCAGAAGAAAGATATTTGGCGTGCCATCGCCAAGGACGTCCGGACCCTGGGGGTCTATCACAGACGGAGCACTCACTGCCGTAAAAGATGGTAGGACATTCGCCGCTGGAGCAAGAAGACGGCGGAGGCTCAGCTAGGGGATGACCTCCCAACGTGGGAGGGGTGCCCGTCGCACCATGACCCCCCTGATGTTCAGGATCCTGGCAGTGGCCTACCCGGAGTTGGATGGGCGCTTGAGGGCATCACAGCAGACACAATGGGGTGAGTACACTCTCATTCTGCTGACTTTGCGCGCAGTGGAGTTGTCTGGGTGGGGGAGGAGGGCTGTGGGTTTCCCTAGGCCAGGGTGAGTTCCGTAGGCAAGGCCCCTCCGTAAAGCAGGCCATGTGGCACCCCAGCCCACCTCTGTAGAGTGCCAAGTACAGCTATTCAGGCCCCTGTGTCATCTATTTGTGAAGATGTCGTCCATAGCCTTGTAGGCCATTTCCCAGGAATTGAACAGTGGAGCCCAAGAGCGCGGCGTAGTGCAGGGGGCTTCTGTGTCTGTCTTGTCCGCCAACGGTAGCTTTAATCCATGCACTCAACATGTCTTTCTTCTGTCGTCCCCCCCCCTTTTTGTGGTCTCCCTGTTCTTGTGTGCATTAGCATCATCAGGTGGAGGAGCAGTGGCACCGGAGCACGAGGGAGCTGCATCCCACATGGCCCTGGAGGGCGAGGCTACGGACTCGGAATTCACCAGTGGGACGGAGGGCGAGGGGAGCTTCACGGCGGGGACAGGAGCTGACACCAGCGACACAGACTCGTCCTCTGATGGGAGCTCCCTTGTGGTGGCGGCAACATCTGTGCCCCCCGCATCTACAGGTACAGCCGCCACCCCCCCCTACCAGCACCGCCCTCCCAGCAGCCCCTCAGCCTTCGCCCCATGCCCGCTCACCCAGGAGGGTGGGCATCATCTTCGCCCCAGGCACCTCAGGCCCTGCCCCAGTCACCCCTGCTGCCCTCAGTGAGGAGGCCATTGACCTCCTCCGGTCCCTCACTGTTGGGCAGTCTACCATTTTGAATGCCATCCAGGGTGTAGAAAGGCAGTTGCAACAAACTAATGCATTCCTGGAGGGCATTCATTCTTGTCAGGCGGCCCTTCACCGAGCTTTTCAAACTCTGGCCTCAGCACTGATGGCAGCCATTGTCCCGTCTCTAGCCTCCCCCCTCCAACTTCCTCCACCCAGACCCAATCCCCTGTACCTCTGCCTATCCCAAGCACACCATCAGACCAGTCTGCACACACATCAACACACAAGGGAAGCTCAGGCAAACATAAGCACCACACATCCCACAGGCACTCATGCAAGCAACACACACATGCAGACACACCAACATCCTCTGCCTCCACTGTGTCCCCCTCCTCGTCGTCTCCCTCCTCCTTCCCAGTCTCGTCTACACTCACACCTGCATGCACTACCTCTACAGCCACTACGTCCCTCACCAGCACACCCACCAGCACACCCCGCTCACGTGCAGTCACCACCCCCACTACCATTCACACGTCCCCGGTGTCCTCTCCCAGTGTGTCTGTGACGCCCCCTCCCAAGATACACAAACGCAGGTACACACCCACCTAACAGCCATCCATCTCACGACAGCCTCAAGCACATGCACCTGCACCCAAAGTCACCAAACGTACACCTCCTACTACCACCACCTCTTCCTCCACTCCCAAACCCCCTCCAGCTACCCATCCCAGTGTGTCCCAAAAACTTTTCCTGTCCAGCCTCGACCTTTTTCCCACACCTCCCCCACCCCGTCCATCTCATAGGTCCCAAAGTAGCACCTCAGCCACAACATCTCCGGGACCAGTGGTGCCTGTAGTCACCGGTATGTGGAATGCACCGGCCACCAGGACAGCCAGTGTGGCACGGAGCCACAGCACCGACAGTACCCCACCTGTGAAGCATCAGAAGTTGGCCAGTGCCAGGCGGGAGAGGGGGAAGACTCCAGCCACGAAAGCCGCTCCCAGGGGTCCCGTTGGGAGTGTGGAGTCAGCTGTGACACCTTCCAAGGTGGGGAAGGGCCACAAGAAACCCGGCAAGTCTGGGAAGAGCTGCACGGCGGAGAAGACCGCCATCATCCCCGCTGCCCAGGAGGCCACCGCCAGCCCCAGCCCAGCTGCCCAGGAGGCCACCGCCAGCCCCAGCACAGCTGCCCAGGAGGCCACTGCCAGCCCCAGCACAGCTGCCCAGGAGGCCACCGCCAGCCCCAGCACAGCTGCCCAGGAGGCCACTGCCAGCCCCAGCACAGCTGCCCAGGAGGCCACCGCCAGCCCCAGCCCAGCTGCCCAGGAGGCCACCGCCAGCCCCAGCACAGCTGCCCAGGAGGCCACCGCCAGCAGCAGCCCCACTGATCCATGAAGGACTGCCAGCAGCAGCCCCGCTGATCCATGAAGGACCGCCAGCACCAGCCCCGCTGGGCCATGAAGGAACGCCAGCACAATCCTCGCTGAACAGGGCACCGCCAACTCAAGCACCGCTGAAAAGGGCACCGCCAACTCAAGCACCGCTGAACAGGGCACCGCCAAATCAATCACCGCTGAACAGGGCACCGCCAACTCAAGCACCGCTGAACAGGGCACCGCCAACTCAAGCCCCGCTGAACAGGGCACCGCCAAGTCAAGCACAGCTGAACAGGCACCGCCAAATCAAGCACCGCTGAACAGGGCACCGCCAACTCAAGCACCGCTGAATAGGGCACCGCCAACTCAAGCACCGCTGAACAGGGCACTGCCAACTCAAGCACCGCTGAACAGGGCACCGCCAAATCAAGCACCGCTGAACAGGGCACCACCAACTCAAGCACTGCTGAACAGGGCACCGCCAACTCAAGCACCGCTGAACAGGGCACCGCCAACTCAAGCCCCGCTGAACAGGGCACCGCCAACTCAAGCACCGCTGAACAGGGCACCGCCAAATCAAGCACCGCTAGCCCATGAGCGACAGGGGCACTGACGCAACTGGGTCCGTCACGGGGTGAGTGATGCACTCTGGGCACCAGTCCCCCTCCAGAACCAGTGGAGACATCCATCCACTACCTCTGTCCTTCACAGGATGAAGCACTCTGGGCACCAGTCCCCCTCCAGAACCAGTGGAGACATCCATCCACTACCTCTGTCCTTCACAGGATGAAGCACTCTGGGCACAATGCCCCCTCCAGAACCAGTGGAGACTGTTATCCACTTGAGAGACTGTGGCTTTGCACTCCCCAGGATATGACAGTGGGCAACCCACCCACTGTAGAGACTTGAGAGACTGTGGTTTTGCACTCCCCAGGATATAACAGTGGGCAACCCACCCACTGTAGAGACTTGAGAGACTGTGGCTTTGCACTCCCCAGGATGGAACAGAGGGCAACCCACCCACTGTAGAGACTTGAGAGACTGTGGCTTTGCACTCCCCATGATATGGCAGTGGGCAACCCACCCACTGTAGAGACTTGAGAGACTGTGGCTTTGCACTCCCCAGGATATGGCAGTGGGCAACCCACCCACTGTAGAGACTTGAGAGACTGTGGCTTTGCACTCCTAGGATGTAACAGTGGGCATGTGGATTTGGCGTTGTGCACTCAAGCGGCTGAGGTGCCCCCCCTTTCCCTCCCCCTGAGGTGCCTGTTTTCTTGCTGTCTGATGCCCCTGCAGTGTTCTCTCCGTCATGGTCGGGGATCTTTTGTGGGCCTCGCCCATACCGTGTGGTCCCAGTGTTCCACGGACTTTCTTTGTGCAGTACCTGGACTACTATGCCTGGTATATATTTTGTACATGGTGTATATATATATTTCTGCCTACTTGTTTGTAATATATTCCGATGGTCACACTCATTTTCTTTGGTCTTTGCATTCTTCCGGGGGGGTTTGCGGGGTGTAACTGTGATGTATTGATATGCATTAGTGTGTGTGTTGTAGTGGGTGAGGGTGGGGGTGTTGCGTGTGTGTTTCCCTGTTTTTTCCCTCCCCCTCCCCTGTGTCGTAGGTGCAGTACTCACTGTGGTCTTCGCCGCCGGCGTTCGTGCTCCTGGTAGAGGAGCAGGAAGACTATCGCAGGTAGGATTTGGAGTTCCGGTTCCATGGTGTCCTCGTTCCTCGTGGAGTGTGTAGAGGTGAGCGTTTTCCCTTTGAAATTCCTGTTTCCACTGTGTTTTTATCTGCGGTGTATCCGCCCCGGAAAAGGTGGCGGATTGGCCTGTCATAATAGTGTGGGCCTGTCTGTTGGCGGTGACCGTCGCGCTGTTTGTTTGTACCGCCGTGGCGGTCTGAGTGTTAAAGTGGCTATCTTTGTTGGCGGTTTCTGCCACGGTCGTAATTGCAACTTTTTTACCACCGGCCTGTTGGCGGTCTTACCGCTGCTTTAACACCGTCCGCCAGGGTTGTATGACCACGATACAGTTATTTGCATTTTCACAAAATATAAACAAGCATTAAAACACGTATGCAGGTGAATTTACTTTCTTAAGTGCCCCCTTTGTCACTGGAGGGTACTTTAAAATAAAGCATTAGTATATGGTCATATTATTTCAGTTTCAGATTCTTCAGTGTCATATTCTTCATCATTACAAAATGTATTAATCAGATAAGCAGTGCAATGACTTTATTAATGCAAGTACGTTAGATGATGGGAATACTCAATTTCCTCAAATCCTACAGTAGGATTATGACAAGAATGACCAGAATCTCAAAAATCTTTATTCCCAAATATTCCTGTTAACCAATTCTAGATGCTGTTCAAGCTAAAACCAAGGCCATTTTAATTCTCATGGAAGTTCTTCATCCTATCCTTGATGTGGTCTATCTGTTTGTGTGTGCTAAGGGGGGTGTTGGGGAGGTGTGTACACCACTCAGAGGTTTCTATTTCACATAATCACCCTTTGGCCAGTAAAATGTTGTCTAAGGCCATTATATTCTGCAGGAGCATGGTTTGAGGGCTTTTAACTCACCTGTTATCAACCATAGAGAACTAGCAGTTGTGCTGGCTACGTCTTACAGTATCTTAGAGTTGTGTCTAGTCTATCAGATGGCCTGTCTAATGCCAAAGTTAGGAAACAAAATGGAGAATAATCTGTTTGTTTCAGAGACCTCATGGTGCTTCTACCACTGTTGAAGAGGATGAACGGCAGAACGTCTGATAGAAGGGACAATGTAACTAGGGTAACAAACACCATACTTTCAAGGTAGACAGGGATAAGCTTTCTTGCTGCAGAAAATATGTGCACAGTCTCTTTGAAATTGACACATGAGAAGCACCCTGCTACTGGAGAGACAGTATTCAAAGAGGGCTGCCTCCTAATGAATAGTCTCTATAACAACATCATATATACTTTGGCCCAAAAGATGCTCCAAATATTTGCTTCACTGAGTTCACAAAACAAGCCTCTTCCAGAAAAGACAAGTAACATCAGGTTACTAACAGCCAAAGGGGTTCTTATATTTTTCGAGGCCTTGGACGAACTGAGGAAAGGTGCCGACACATTCAGGAAGTCTGTGCCCATGATAGAACCGATCAAGGCAATTGTCATTTTTACTGAGGGGCATTTTGATTAAAGGCACATCCAGTGAAACATCAGCTGGCAAATGTTTGCAAAACCAGCAGGAGGAGATAGTAATTGTTTGGCGACGTTTCTGAAACAGCAGCAAGTAGAAGTGGGTTTCATAATCAGAATTGTGATTCAGTTCAACAACAGGTGGAGTACACTTAGGTTTCTTGATAATTACCCATTCAACAGTAATGAAGTATCCTGTGAGAGCCAAAAAACTTTAGGTAGCAAAAATATAAGGGGTCAGAGCTAAAGAGATCCAGGAGATAGTCACTTGCCTTGGATGAGATGGTAATGATGAGGGGTGATGGGCACACAGCTGTGGAGCTGAAGAGGAGTATGAGCACTGGAGATTCAACCCACTATAAGATGGCAAAGCTGCAGCAGAAACAGCTCCAACAGTGGTCCTCAGCCTGGGGTGATGCAGGTCCAGAAGCAGGCAACGATGGGCAGTCATTTCAAGGAGGTGTAGCACGTTTGCACTGAAAGACTGTATCCTCATCGCTTGACCACGACATTTAACTGCTGTGTAGGTGATGAGCAGCCCTTGTTATGGGTCGAGTCAGCAGGGCATTAGGGCCGTCTTATGCAGATGAACTTGACTGTAAATCCAGTTTTTTGGCAGGAGGGAATGTCAGAATTTGGTTAGACCCTCAAATAAGGCAGCCGAACCTGAGCAAGTAATCCATAAAGACACTGTATAAGCTTTCTATAATGCTGTAGTACTGCATCATCATTCAATTGTAAACTTGGGATGACTTGAGTGTAACAACATAGGATATCACATTGCTATCTTACACAGGCTCAACTTGTTTTTTTAGGTCAATAAGACCCTAATGGGACACAGTGCTAAGGGCAGAGTGTCAGACCATTTCAACTGGGGTTGTGATCATATTTTCGTTATCTTGTTTTGAGATACTATTGTTCCTTTCTACGTTGTCTGTTGACTCAGGTGGTAGCCATAATGGAAGTGTTGACTATTCCTAATGCTTTGCAAATATCTTACACTAAAGTTTGAAAAGAAGACTGTTCCATAGTGACTCAGTATGTGATTTATAGTTCAAAAATGTTGAATTAAGGGCCTGATTTAGAGTTTGGTGGCCAGGTGCTCTGTCACAAATGTCCCCCTTACTTCAAGTGCCAAAGGATGTAATGCACTTGTAATAAGGCTGAAGGGATATCCGTCACTTTTGTGATGAAGATCCCTGTCTGCATTAAATCCATTTGTAGGTGAACATATGGGCCCCAAGTGGGAAGGTGAGCAGGAAGGCAGGTCTTCATCCCTTTCCCGTTGTGTCACTTGCTAGTGACACATCAGTGGCAATGATGTGTGACCAAAGAAGGAGAATAGGGTGCATACCTGTGGGTTGTAGTAGCACGGATTATGGCACCCCCTCTGACATGGGTAGCTCCATGATACAACCATGCAAGGGTGTCTGGTATATTTCTGGTGTGAACTCACGTCCTGAGTTGTCTCTCCAGACTCCCTCATGGCACCTTGTGCTCGTTTGCTTGATCCAGTATTGTTTGTCAACCTCAGACACTCCTTCCTGCAACAGAGACAAATCTTTAAGTGTAGGTACGGCAAACCAATCGATTGTGAAGCATACATAGCAGCAGCCTCCTCGTGCTCATGTGGGTATTTGTGGGCAGCAGACATCACCTCTGCAACCTCTTGGGGCACCATCAAAGAATTCAACACATTCTGTACGTGGTGACCATTTTTATTTGTTGTACCAGCAGAAATCAATAATCTACTCTGCATCAAGAGGAGCTGAAAATTAACCATCACTGTACATTGTAACAATCTTGTTCTCTGACAGAATGCTGGCTTGGGTAAGTGCAATGAGTTCACAACCTGAACAGACTTAAAATTGTGTGGGCAGCAGCATTCAACAATTTGATAGACAATACATACAGCAAAACCTACTACAGGACACTTATTATTTATTTCTGAGGCATGAACGAGCCACAAAACACATTAGTTAACAGTAGGGATGGGGTGTCTTTCAATTCATCACAAAGTTTGATTTCATGTGGAGCTGCAACAAGACAGTTATAAGGTTTTCCCTCTTCAAGGGTAGGCATCAATGATGTGGGGTTCAAAGTGGGACAGCAGACAAGAATAAAAAGAAAGGCAGTAACAATAATTCAAATTTAGACAATTCTCAGCAGAAAAGCATTGAGGCTTGGTGGTCAATAGAAGGGCAATGCTGGCATGGGGACTACCAACAATAAAGTGGTGCTCAGTATGATGTTTTTAGAGGCTTTCAGAAGATGGGTAACAGCGGCTACAGAGTGGAGACATGGAGGGAACCCAAGTGTGAGTGGTCCCAAAGAACGGGAATAATAAGCTACAGGCTTTTTCTGATCCTCATGATCTTAGACCAGTACCACAAGGGCAAAACCATTGTGTTCATGACATTACAGAGTAAAGGGTTTAGCATAATCAGAGAGTCCCTAAGCAGATGCAGATGTTAAGGCTTTTTTTAAATGTCAAATACATTTTTGCCTCTTTAGACCACTGCAAGGGCTCAGGGATATGTTTTCGGACATAATCATGCAGGGGCTTCACAATAGTGGCACAGCCCAGGATCTACTGTCCACAGACATATCCTCGAAAGCTTGTACCTGGAAGACAGTCACTGGATAGGGCAACTTTTGATTGACTTCAAATCCCTTGGGTGGTGGGTGGCATCCACCAGCTGAGATTTCATAACCAAGGTATCACTCGAGGAAGTCAAAACTGCAGTTTCTCCTTTGAAGTCTTGTGCTATTTTTGAGACAATTCTGTGAGACAATAAAGATAATTGATCTTGCAATGATATGAAGTAGCAGATGCCAATAATAAGTCATCAACATATTGAACCAGAGTAGAGCCTGAAGAGAGACCAAAATGTCCAAATCTTTCCTCAAAGCTTGGAAAAAGATTGACAGGAATTCTGTAAATGCTTTTGGGAGCCTCTGCCACAGAAAATGGGATCTGCCGAATGAGAACGGAACATGGGCTGATTCTCTTTGTGTATGGTAATGGACAAGAATATTTAACAAATGTCCACTTTGGTGAACCATTGGGCACTTGCGGCAGTGGAAGATTGGTACAGGGTTGGAGACCAGAGGGAAATTAAGAATATCCACATTATTAACAGATCAGAGATGTTGTATCAATCTGTACAGGTTGGTCTTTCTCACTTTTTTAACAGGAAGTATCCGGTTTTGCATCTACTAGCAATTTGTGCTAATACCCCCTCTTTGATGCACTCTTTGACTTCAGAATGCTCCTGTCTCTACTTTAAGGGCATACTGAGAGATTTGATGCTGTCTGTTTTGTGGGATGATAGTGATCTTCACAGGGTCCATCAAAGTAATACATTCCACATTGTTAGACCCTGGAGACCACAACGTAGAAGACATCTGGGTAAGTAAATCAGTTAGGTCAAGAGCTAATTCAGCATTCATAACAGCAAGTCTGATGGATAGTACACAAGTTTAGCAAATGTGCCTTTTCTGGATGGTCACTCTAGATTTTCACCTTTTTCTAAAACCTGTGTTTTTGATGGCATTAGAACTCTGATAAACAGTAATAAGAAGCCTGTGCTCCCCCTTTAACATGCTCAAATTGGCTTATTACTGATTAAAGTCCTACAATTCCATAGTAAATGGTGTAGAAAATGCAACCTTGGCCTGGGCGTTAAATGCCATATGTGGACTCCAGCTCCAGAAGATTTGTAAAACATGACTTCTAGACCACTATGTTTAGCTGAACTGCAGCAGCATAAATGCCTACTATTAAATGTGTCAAAATACCCTTTATAACAGGCAGGAAAACCCTGCTTTTGATCATTAATAAGTCACCCCCAACTACACCTTGTTTCCCTCAAGGTAGGGTGACCTAATTATAAAAGTGGAACATGTGCAAAATGTAAGTTGACATGTTACTCCAGTGACTAGGCCCCAAAAGTTGTTTCAGTGGCACAGCTGTAGCTGGATCATGAAAAATGTGAAAGTACAGATTATAAACTTGGAACTGAACAAATCAAACCTACTCAGTGAGTGGGAAACTTAGAACTCAGAGTTAGCAGCAGAGACACATTGGATCAATAGATTGAAAACTGTCAGCATGGGTCTGAATGCGGACAGAGAACTACACATAATTTTGTGAGATAATGAGGGCCGTGATATCTTAGGTGTAATGTAGGCTTTGACTCCATCAATATACTCCATGAAATGAGTGTGAAAAGCACAAAGCATCAGGTCATGTGGAAATACTAGGAACTATTAGTTTTCAATAACTTTAACCATCAATGTATGTATATGTACATGATTCAAGGTGATCATTGTATGCCACAAATGGAGCTGCTTGATGACAGGGGTTCGAACCTGAGATTAATAATTCATTGTATGTAACAAGTAGGGAGGTATGCTGACAATAAGGATTACAGGTTTTTAGTCTCTCTGAAGAATGTGAATAGCGCATTGGTTAAGGAACTATGAAAGGGAGCTCCAGTTGTTTGGTTGGATTGTATGCTATTCAAATATTGGAACTACTGACAGATTGAAGGGAACTGGTAGCTTTGTGCAAAGTGATGTACAGTTGCTATGAGACCTGTATGCTGTTTGAATACTGAAATATTTGTAACACATTGTTTGAAAATGACTATTCATTGGAACTGGCAATACAGTGGAGGGAATTGATAGCGTTATGCAAGGTGAGGTGCCATCACAATGAAAAGGCGGGCCATCAAAGTGAGAAGGTGGAGATCTTGAGTACAGTACTGGCCATACCAACAGAATTGCAGAGAATATTTTGATTTCTTATTTTGAATGAACAACATAGCAACAAATATGATGTGCATTAGAAAGTATATTATTAACAACCCCAAAATTAATGTAAAGTATGAGGGAGTGGGTTGGCTCATTAGCTTTTATTTACAAGTAGATCTTTATTGGCATTTCTCAGACAATACATTCTTCTTTACATCAAGTGTACAATCATGCAAAGAATGTTCCTGGTACCAGTAGTCTCTAATCAAAGCATGAAACAAGTATGTATAGGTCATCATAAGACATAGAAACATCTCCTGTGGTGCCATGTCATATGCTTCCCTACTCACCAAGGTCTGGGTGCTGACCCAGGTGAATGTCCAGAAGTGTGTGCCCATGTCACATGTGATCTCTTGTTAAATACCCACATAACTGACCATCTGTGACTAAAACCTTTTAACCCTGGCTCTGTGAGATCAGATCAGCCCAACATGTGGAACAGATCACCAATTCCTGCCCTCTCATGTGCCCGCTATGGCCTATAGGTGCATTGTGGGTTCGTGGAGTGGGAAATGGTGTAGTTGTGATATTATGCCTAGATTTATAAGCAGGAAGGCAGCTGGGGGAGCATGCACATCAGGCACAGTCTTAAAATTGGTGTACAAACAATGGGTGCATTGTGGTGGGTCACCCAAGATGCAATCCCCAGCTAGGGAGTCATTGGAGGAAGGGGTCACCTCTCATCGTGGCCTGTCATCAGTTTTGGCCTTCATTTTTTGCTTTTGTGTGTCCCATGTCTTGCCCAGAGGTGCATCACTCTGCTGCACTTGAAGGGAATGCCAGTAGGTAACCTCAGCTGTCCCCCATTTTAATAATTCACAAAGCCAATTGTGGAGTGGCAAAACCTTGTCAGACTGCCATATCATTGCTGTTTGCCATTTCGCCAGTACATATGCCAGGTAAACAAGTTTGACTGCGTGTTTACTTTTACATGTGCTTGCCATCCAGTCATCCAGTAGGCACTCTAGTGAGTCCACCAGTAGTGTTCGCCTCATTATGTCCATCAAGTTAATTGTTCTCTGTCCAATATTGTGCTATTATTAAGCAGGTCCATACCATGTGGTGGAAGTTTGCCTCTGGACAAGGGCCTGGGCACTTGGGGCACTTGGTGGGTAGGTGTTGGGAACATGCAGTGGATGTGTCTTGGCGTTAGGTTAGTTTAATGTATGTAGTGAAAAAGTGTAAACTTCAGTCAGGGGTTTCTGGATAACCTGCATGTGTGTTCATGATCTATGCTCCACTGTTTATCTGTGAGCTTGTGGCCTAGCATGTTCGTTCATTTGTCTCACAGAGCTGGTAGGTAAGTGATCTGTGTACCTAACAATCCTTTATATAATACTGTGATCACTCATCAGGCGCTGTCATGGGTAAGCAGCTCCTGCAGGGGAGTATGGGTCTGGTAGTGTACACTCTTGTACCCATAATGTCCCTATCTAGTTATAAGTCGTTTGTAGGCTAGAAATTGACCCTCATCCAGGCCATTCTGCTCTTGCAACTCCTGTAATGATAGTAGGGTATGGGCATAGAGGTCTCCTAATATGGTGAGGCCCACTTCTCTCCGTGGTCTTGTGTTGTGATGGTCAGTCATTTCGCAGAGGACTGCCAAGGCCTACATAGGGAGATCTAGTGAGTACAGTATTGTATTTTGTGTATTGTTGACGTATCTATGCCAGCAGCTCTTGGCGACCTTCTACACTTAAGCCAGGGACCTCAAACCAAGGGCGTTCAGGAGAGTTGTGCTCCCCCAGACATATAGGAGCCTCCTCACATTGACTCATGACATCCCCTTGGCTGGACATTTGGGACAGACTAAGACGTGAAATAGGCTGGCCAACCATTTCTATTGGCCCCATATATCTGACAAGGTAAAGGAGTTTTGCAGCTCCTGTGTCACCTGTCAAGCCAGTAGCAAGACAGTGAGCAAGCCAAAGGCTCCCTTGATACCACCGCTAGTGGTTGGGACTCCCTTTGAGAGGGTGGAGACCTACATTATTGGTCCCCTAGACCCACCAACTGCCTCTGGGAACAGATATATCTTGGTGGTAGTGGACCATGCCACCAGATACCGAGAAGCAATACCCCTCAGGATGGTCAGTGCTCCCACAGTGGCCTGAGCCCTACTTGGCATCTTCACCTGAGTGGGCTTTCCAAAGGAGGTGGTGTCAGTCAGGGGGACTAACTTTATGGCCACCTATCTGAAGGCGAAATGAGATGAATGTGGTGTTATTACAAGTTCACCCCGCATATTATCCCCAGACCAATGGTCTTGCGGAAAGATTCAATAAGACCCTGAAGGGAATGATCATGGGCTCAATTGACAAACTCAGGAGGAAATGGATGTTCTGCTCCCATGCCTGATGGTTGTGTAAAGACTACAGATAAGGGTTGGTTTTAGTTCCTTAGAGTTACTGTTTGGGCACCCTGTAAGAGGGCCATTGTGTTTGGTTATAGAAAATTGGTAGAAGCTTCTCAAAGAGCCCAAACAAGATTGCTAGGCATATGTGCTATGCCTGCGGTCCCGCATGGCAGAGTACACAAAGAGAGCAAGGAGCAACCTGGAGGCCAGAGAAGAGCTTATTAAGCTTATAACCTTTTGGTATGGCCATAAGGCTTCTATGTCTGAGTACTATCCACAACAGTTGGTGTGGGTGTTGGAGCCTGTAGCTCTCAGGGCCTTCCAGGACAAATGGACTAGCCCCTTGCCCATTCTGGAGAAAAAGGGGGAGGTCACCTACTTGGTTGATCATGGCACCCCATGGAGTTCCCACAGTTTACTACATGTCAACAGATTGAAACCACACAAAGACAGGGCAGACATGATGTGCTGATGGTCACAAATGAAGGAGGGGAGGAGGAGAGTGAGCCTCTTCCAGAACTTCTCTCCACAAATGCACAAGATGGGTCAGTGGAGGGAGTAGTAGTCTCTCCCAAATTGAGATACCAGCAGCAGAAATACTGCAGACAAGTGTTGGAACAGTTTGTTGGGCTATTCTCTCTGACCCTTGTACTCACTGCTTGGTGTGTCCATGACATTGACACTGGTGACAGCCTACCTGTCAAAAACACATTATCCAGGTTGTCTGACCAGGCCAAGGCCAGCATTATGGTTAAAGTAGCCAAGATGCTGGAGTTGGGTGTAATTCAGCCCTCTGACAGTCCATGCGCCAGTGTCAGTGGTGCTACTGCCCTATCCCAATCCCCAAGGGTGGAAATAATTGAGGTTTTGTGTGGACTACGGAGGATTGAATGCAATGATCAAGACTGTCGCTCACCCCATGCCTAGAGCTGATGAGCTCATTGAGAGGCTGGGGGCCACAAAGAGAGATCAGCACTTTCCAACCCAGAGGGCCACTTTTAGTTTAAGGTGTTGCCCTTTGACTTGAAGAGTGTCTCTGCCATCTTCCAAAGGTTGGTGAAAAGTGTCCTGTCTCGATTGGAGACTTTCACTGCAGCTTATCTGGATGATATAACTGCATTTTGTACCACCTGGGAGTAGCACCTGGTCCACCTGAGATAAGTGCTTGACGCCCTGCAGCAGGCAGGCCTGACTATCAAGGCAAGCAAATGCCGGATAGTGCAATGGTAAGTGGTGTACTTAGGCCACCTTGTATGTGGAGACCATGTACAACCTCTCCAGGCCAACCTACAGACCATCCTGGATTGGAAGCTCTTAAATCCCAGACACAGGTCAGTGCCTTCTTGGTCTGACTGTGTACTGCAGGAAGTTTGTGAAGAACTATGGGACTGTTGTGGCTCCTGTCACAGTATGCACCTCAAAGAAGAAGCACAAAAAGGTAATTTGGTTTGGACCTCCGAGAGTCAGAAGGCCTTTGACACTCTGAAGGAGGCTATCTGTTTGTTAGGGTTTGATTGAGACACGCAATTGTAGCAGGAGCAGAATGATGCTAACATCCCAATGTCTCTCCCATACCTCTCCCAAACTGTAAAATTACCACAAGAGATTACGAAGTGCTTCAAAATTGGGGGGGGAATTGGGAGAGAGAAGAGACTGCCCTCATCTTGCTCTTCTGGGTTCTTCTTGCAGCTCGCCTATTTTGTTCATCACTCCACAGAATTTGGAGATGGATAGTTGCTGGTTATGAACTGTAAAGGTTAACTCATTCATTACCATTCATTTCCATGATTAATTACAGGTTAACATGAATGTATAAATGTTTAATATTAATGCATATGTTTTTTCCATTAAACTAACATACCCCTTAAGTCAATGGCATCCGTCTCTCTTCTATAATTATGTACAGTATAAGAAGTCTGAAGAGTTATTGCTTTGCTTCTGTTCTAAACTCTTCTTTTACATTTCTCTATGCTACTTCACAGTCGTTTTGAACATTTGTATATAATCACTTAGAAGCTCTTACAATATTACATTATACAACACTTTGCATAATTGTTCATTCTCATGGTATCTTTTGTTTTTTCTTTTTAGGAGTACTTGCATGTTGAATGGTGATCTTTATGAGGAAAAACAATGAAGCCTGCAACGCTTGGCTGAATATTCTCCTTTGTAGGTGGGTAGTGTTCAACGCTGTGCTGAACGTGTTCTACTGAAGATTATTAGAGTTCAACTCTATTCCTTGGAAAACGACTAAACATTTGACTTGCTTCCAGGGCACTTTCTAAAAAAGCCTGAAAACATTTAAAACGATGACTGTGAACTCTTTAAAACTCTTTGCCTGAGAAGATGACACACACACGTTGTAGAAGCCCTACCTGACGAGATACACTAGTGAAGTGCAGCACGTAAGGGGTTGCGCGTACCTTTTGGGTCTTATCTCACTTCATTTATCGAGATAATTTGTTAGAGAAACTAGTAGGGATGATTAATCTCAGCAGCCATCTTGAGTTTTTTTTTTGTGATACAATGCATTCCAGCTTAGTTTGGCATTTACGGTGGGTTCTTTCTCTCTTGCCTGATCCTTACACTTTATTGAGGAGATAACATTGGATGTTTTTGACTTGTTTTTTCCATGAACCTGGACAGTGTTTAGCACCAGTCCTAGTGGCCCCTAACTACAATAAGTAGTTTGTGGTCCAGACAGATGCTTCAGAGCAAGTGACTGGGGCTGTACTGGCACAAGTAAATGAAGAGGGCTAAGATCAACCAGTTGCCTTCATAAGCAGGCGACAACTCCCCAGAGAGCAAAAATGGAGTGCTAGTGAGAGGGAAGCCTTTGCCGTGGTCTGGTCCCTGAAGAAGCTCAGACTAATCCTGTTTGGTACTCACTTTCATATTCAAACTGACCACACACTTCTCAGATGGCTCATGGAGATGAGGGGGAAGAACCCAAAATTGTTCAAGTAATCCATTTCCCTACAGGAGATGGACTTTACAGTGGAACACAGACAACCTATGCCAATGCAGATGGACTTTCTAGGTTTTTTCACTTAGACCATGAGGACTACCAGGGTTAGTTACCCATCACCTTTTGTCTGGGGGGGCTGTGTGTAGGGAAGGCATCCTTTTTGTCCGATGCTGGTGGTTACTGAATCTGAAAGCGCCCTGGGCTCTGCTAACCATTCCCGGGGTCAGTGCTCTGTCCTCTAAAGGTATATGGTAATTGGTATTATTCTAATTGGCAAGACAATCTACCTGTCATTCCCTAAGATATGGTAGGTTATGTAGGTTTAGAGACAACAGTGTACTCAATGCAATTAAGAGTGCACTGCTGTGGTGTCTGGTGTTATTTTAAATCCAGGCTTGCTTTGCGGGCTGGGTTTAAAGTAAAACTGTGTCCAAATTCGACTTTAGAATTAAAGTACTGACAAAGTCCAAAACTGCCTTTTCATAACCTATTTGTCTCCCATAATGTCTACCCTAGGTGCCCAAGTGAAAGGTTCCTTTTTTTAAAAGTGTGGACAAAATAAATATGTTTTATATGCCCTGGTAAGGAAGAAGGTTGTTTTCTCCATTGTAGTGCTGCTATCCCCATAGGCTAACATAGGAAGGCTTTATTAATCTTAATAAATTCTAACTTTTGATTGGAGCTACCTAGCAATTTTATTCAAAGCATCAAAATAATGGTTACAATAAATCCAACAACTTGCCAAGATCAGCATTTTATGAGGATGCCTTTGTCATAGCACAGGATTATTTAGGTGAGATGGTTTCTCTTTTAAGTGACTCTCTGTCACTTTGATCTCCTTAAGACTTGAAAATTAGCAATATTAAATTTACATATACTTTCAGCTACTTTAATAACTTGGATTGAATTGTGAATAATGTGAAGGCCATCAGATTGGCTTCGAAAATATGGATATACTTTTTGAATTACAGATTGGACAAGAGTAATGGACAGGGTTAGTGCAAAGATATTGTGTATTTCAAGATGATGTTTTGAACATTGTTAGGGATTGAATTAACTGGTCAGGATATATCACCTTTTGAGTTCTGATTTAAGTTGTACCAGATTTGATAATTTGTTGTGGCTTATACATTTTTGTTGTGGTTAAACGTTGGGTTTCTTAGGTATTTTGTTTTGGGTGTTTTCCCGTCCTGTTATGGGTTTTCCCTTTACCTTTCTTTCCCTTTTTTCCCATTTCAGTTCATTCTTTATTTTTTGTGTTGTTTCTATTTTACTGCTGAATAATATCTTTGATATACATGTGAAATTAAATGCTATGGAAATATATGCATGAAGGGAAGGATCTGAGTGAGCTCTAAGCCTTAGATCTTGAGGAGCAAATCATCGCCTGTTCCAAAAATCATTGAGCAAAAACTCCACGGGTGAGATTCTCGCTATGCAACCAGAGATTCATGAGGTAGAAAATCGTCTCACTTTCATCAGGGTTTGATGACAGTGATACTGAGGCTGTATTATCCTAACATCGTTTTTAAGGGTTTCTCTTTAAGAATGCTACACATACACCGTATTGGATGATCAAATGAAAGCGTGGCTTCTGATTATGTTACTGCATGATACTGCATCACTTCCACACTGAAGACCCTCCATACCTCTACCTCAGAGTCACCCCCTACAAAGTATAAATCAGACAGCTCCTATTAGAGCATGATGTATGACAGGGTAGGTGGGGCAGTGTTTCAGCCATTAGGTTGGAATGATCCCTGCCTTTTATATCGGGCAGGCAATGGGATGAGAGTTTGGTGGCACAAAGTTAACTCTACTTACTGTCAATTTTGAAATTGGGATCATAGATCCCGATTACGAATGGGTTGCGTTATTGGGGTTGAAAATTGCACATCCAAAAAATTGAGACAACATGGGTTTCACATTACCAAACAAGCCATTTGCACCCAGTTAGGCATTAATAAATCATACCATTCAAGTAGTACTTGTTATTTGTTCATTGCTAAATGCTCAAATAGCAGATTTTTGCAGTTTATCACAGGTTTTTGCAGCTACAGGTACAAACACCTACAAATTGTGGCCAGATATGTATCCCATTTTGGGTATGAACAAAACGTGGTGCCCAAAAGAAGCAACATGTGCACAAGCACTATACAGAGGCCACAGACACCGGCACCAAACAACTGCAATACCTAAAAGACATGTTCAAACAGCACTTGCAAGGGGTGGAAGCCAAGAGTATCCAGTGTGGAAAAGAGGCCACTGTTAGAAATCAGACAAGCCTTTATGAAACAAAACCACAAAAAAGAGACAATTAAAAATAATTACATGCTAAAGCAATGTATAAGCACACCTATAATGTGTTTTACTAACAACTCAGGGTATGGTAGATCAAATGACTGTTGTTTGTCCCATATTTTCTCAGATGAGGGTTCTCCAATTAGACACGTTACCAAAGTTCTTTGTCACAAATAACAAGCATATTTCTGTCTTTCTTTGTGAGGTTGTTCAGGATAGCTGGTGGGCAATAGAGTAGTATATCGCTAAGACTGTTACTGGAACTGGTAATGTTTGAAGCTATTTGGTGGACACTAGAGCAGGGTGGCTTAAAATGTTGCTGGAGCTGGTTATGTTGGAGCATAGTTGGTGGGTACTAGAGCAGTGTATTACTAATAATGTTACTGGAGCTGGTTATGTTTGAGGATACTTGGTGAGCACTAGAGCATTGTAACTCATAATGTTACTGGAGCCGAGTATGATTGAGGATAGTTGGTGGCCACTAGAGCAGTATATGACTAATAATAATGTTTTTGGAGCTGGTTATGTTGGAGGATAGTTGGTGAGCACTAAAGCAGTATATGACATAATGTTACTGGAGCTCGTTCTGTTTGAGGATGGTTGGCAGACACTAGAGCAGAATATGACTAATAATTTTACTGGAGCCTGATATGGTTGAGGCTAGTTGGCAGATGTGGGGAAACATGACTAATAATGTTACTGGGACCGGTTATGTTTGAGGAAAGTTGACAGGCACTAGAGCAGCATAAATAATAATGTTACTGGAGCCGGGTATGACTGAGGATAGTAGACGGTCACTAGAGCGCCATGACTAATCATTTTACGGGAGCTGGTTATGTTTGAGGATAGTTGGTGGGCACTAGAGCAGCATGACTAATAATGTTATTGGTGCTAGTTATGTTTGAGCAGATATGTTGGGCACTAAAGTAGCATGATTAATATGTTACTGGAGCCCGTTATGTTTAAGGATAGTTGATCAGCATTAAGGCACCATGACTAATAATGTTTCTGGTGCCAGTTATGTTTGAGGATTGTTGGTGGGCACTAGAGCAGAATGACTAATGTTACTGGAGCTGGTTATGTTTGAGGATAGTTGGTGGGCACTAAAGCAGTATATGACTAATAATGTTACTGGAGCTGGTTATGCTGGAGGATAGTTGGTGGTACTAGAGCAGTATATGACTAAAAATGTTACTAGAAATGGTTATGTCTTCAGATAGCTGGTGGGCACTTGAGCAGTATGATTAATAATGTTACTGGAGCTGATTATGTTTGAGGATGTTTGGTGGGCACTCAGGGGTGTGGAATTCCTATAGCTGGATGACTCCCAGGACATATTGTTTGGGGTCAAGGTCAACATGTTTTCATGTTGATTTTGTCCTTGTGACAAGTAGGCCCAACCCTCAGCAGCATAAACCCTATGGCTGCCATTTGCAGTATCACATTATAGAGCAGGAAAGGGAATTGTCTCAAGTAGAGGTACTATTTATGTCCTTATGTTAATGCTGTTCAAACTTTTATTTAGGGTTCATCAGTGCTAACCCTTATTATTCGGATGAGTGCTCTAAATAAATGTTGTAAGGTTAGCCTGCACTACTGACTTTAAAAAATGTGGCCATACGTTTGCAAACTTCAACAATATGAGGCTTTGTATAATGGTCCCAGAATGCTCTCTGATTAGATGCAAATATTTACAGAAGCTTGCAAGTAAGATTGAAGATTCTTATAAATGTTCACAAAAAATGCAACTAGGAAAAAAATGTTTTGCTACATTATTTTGAAATTTTAGGTACCATTTCTTTGAAGCATCATTTAGTAAAATGTGTTGATGCATACTAGTATTTCCAAAATATAGTCATAATGGAAAAATCAGTGTAACCAGTTTCAACAAGATCGTGGGAATTGTGAATATAAACAAGTACTGGCAAAGCCAATAGGTCTGTTATTGGTGGTCAGTCATTTGGTTATAGTCAATAAGTGTTTTGATCAGACATAGCTTTTGTAAACCTTTATTGTTGTTGGAGCTGCCGGGTCCTCACCATTGTAACAAACAATGGCAAAAAGAAAAAGTACTTTTTGGGTCTCTCAAAGCACACATTGACACGGTGGTTCCGGACACTGATCAAAACTATTGTGTTTCCGGACATGCTTCTTATAAAAGAGCAGATTGCTATCACTCAAAGTGAAGCCAGTTGACACAAGGATAGAGAGAAAGGTAGAATTTTAATAAAAACAAATGGTCTTGGTTAACGGCAGACCTAGTTAGGGGCCCAATTGTTAACGAAAGTCACAAAAGTGCACCAAGTATAGATGTCGTTCAATTAGTGCAGATTTATGTAATTCATGAATTCACAAGAATTTACAAACGTAGACCAGAAAATTGTACTCCTATAAGATATTTGTGAACTATATTTTAGCACGAGCAAATATGCATATGTAGATTTGCTCATGCAAAAATCTGTTGAGCGTTTACAAGTTCACTTTCCCTACACAATGCAGCACACATAGAAAGAGGAAAAAATGACGAGAAATAAAGATTTTTCTCGTTGTTACACCTCACCTGGGGAGGGGTAACATTTTGACGCAATCCTAGGTTTACCACAGATATTACATCTGGGAGTGCACCAAAATCCATCTGTGAATGAGTGGGAACACCCACGTTCCTCCCATGAAACACCTCCCCAGGGCAGAATAACACAAGGCAGCGCCTTGTATTACTCTAGATTTATTAAGCCATGCAGAGCCACGCACAGTAGCCTTGTGTGGCTTGATAAACCTCACTTCGGTTTTGCTTTTTTGATTTGCCCGTGTGCCACCTTGCTTGGCAAAATGGTGAGGCAAAACTTTGATAAATATGGGCCTTTGTAGTGATAAAACAATAGCAGCATACGTACACCCATTGAAATACCATAAAATGATTCTTAAAAAAACACATCAAATGTTTCAACCTTCTTCATCTCTTATTCTATCAGACGTTATGCTTCGTATTTTAGTTTTGAAACCTCCAGATTCTGGAATTTTCTACTTATGATTCTGTGGTAATATAATCAAAGAGGATGACTCAGGGAGCTGAACATTCAAATGTAGTTGTCAGAAGGTCTTTTCAAGGCCAGTAAATTCAGTACCAAACATTTAGTAAGAGTAATATTCTTTATTTACAGCACTTAGGGCCAGATGTGCGAAAGTTTTTATTGGGCACAAATGGTCTGGTTCACAGAATTGGGGCCAATTGGGACCGCTAAAAAACATTTTGGTATGTACCAAGGCCCTATTTGCGATTCGGTAACCTATTAGTGAATCGCAAATAGGGTCTGCAATTTGGTATTAGGAAGGGCCGTGTTAAGGGTGTCTCTTACTGATAGCGACTCACAGTGGGATGTAAGAATGTTTTATGACTGAAATGCAGTGGCAAAACATTCGCAGGTTACCACCAATTTCAAGGGACGCCTTTTCCTTTGTGAATGCATGTACGAATATTTTTTAAGAGCGAGCAGTGCTCCCATGGACCTCTACCTACTCTTAAAAAAATAAAAGAAAAATTTTCTTTTTGAAACACATCCTGTTTTCCTTTAAGGATAACTAGCTGAATTAAAAAAAAAATGCTTTATTTACAAAGCAATCACAGACTTGGTGGTCTACTGACCCCAACAGGTCACCATCCCTGTAATATTAGGCCATTCCCCATAGGTCGCAATTTGCGACCTACCTCATGAATATTAATATAGAAGGTCTATTTGTGGCTCAATGGGAATGCTAAATGTGCTCAGGACACATTTATACATCATTGTTTGCAAATTGCTAATTTCAAATCCTGAACATTCGCAATTAAGCAATTACAAATTTTTTTTTCGTACAAGTCACCCTTAGTACCAAAGAAAGCGCTATTTATAGAGACCTATTTTAAAAAAGCTACTATAATTTGTCAAGTAAAGTTTATGCATATACATGAACAACCTGGAAAAAATAATACAGCAAGTTAACAGAAATACTAGTCAAGTTCACATAGAGTACTGGTTTCCATACTTTCAAACAAATAACTCTTTTATTAAGAACAAAAAAGCCATCGATAGAAGAAAACAGATGTCTGAGAACACAAACCCTCATAAATAATAAAACCTCATATACTACCTCCCAACCATCGTCTAACAATTGACGATAAACGCTGCCCTCACACTTTCTGTGGGGCTAGCTGACACTGTGCCAATTTGTGCTGGAAACAGACCATTTTAAATGATTGGGATAGATGGTCATTAACAGCGCTCTTATCCTTCTGTGTATTTTGAGTATAATGGCTTAGTTTAAAACAATTCAGTGGCTGACGCGCGCAGCTTTAATTAATGGCTCATTTGCAAGTGAAAGATTTAATAAAGAGAGGTCGATGTGGGTTAGTGGTGGGTTGCAGAGTACTTAAACTATTCATAATATATTGCAGCTACATACCTCCTGAAAGCCCTAGAATAAATCGTCTGCCCTATGTTCCGCATACTGATGAGGAGGCCTTTAGCAATCTGACACCAGTACAGAGGTTCTTTAAAAAAACACAGGTTGTCAGGTTGCTAACTGCCCTCCTTTGCTTTTCGTAGAAATAATTTACAATGTAGGTCTTATTCGTAATATATAGTAAAATTAAATATTTTTGTTAAAATTATATTTGGTACATATATGAAAATATATATATATATATATACCAAAAACTTCCTTTCACTTAATCCCATAAATATATATATATATATATATATATATATATATATATACACACACACACACATGCTCACGCACACACACACACACACATATATATATATATATATATGTGTATTCATTGAAAAAGCCAAAGGTGACTGGGACGTTATAGTTAGGTTCTGAATTTACTCGTACAAAGCCATAGAAATTCACCATTTATAATTACCTTAGGGCACGAGTTATGGTTACTTGAGATAACTCTAACTATAACAGGCAAATTGTTTATGGCTTCTTACGTGTGAGCCTAACTATAACCTCCCTGCAACCTTTGGTGTTTTATAGTGCGTAAAGAACTCCATTAGTTCATATTGAGCATGGAAAGTTTTGGGGTGCTCCATTAAGCAAGGACTGAGAAAAATGGAGGGTAAAAAACCATGTGTTTCCCATGTTAATTCCCATAGGAGTTTGATCATGACTAAATCCCGAACCATTGGATGGAATTACACCAAATATGGCAGCAAGTAGCTTTCTGTACGCAGATCGTGCTTTTTGTTATTTGCTGTGAATCCATTCAATAGTTATTGAGAAATTAAAGGAAATCCAAATTTGTATATCTGAGGTTGCAATGACTTCGCAAATAATGATGAGCTCGAGCAGAGCTCTGATTGGCTCCCATCACATTAAAAAGTAAAAAGAATAAGACAAGAGGCCAGGGTAGAATCACCCTAACCTCTTAACTGTGGTGCTGGGGTCCCAGAGGGACCCCACTAGGGCTAAAAAAAAATGTAAAAAAAATAATTGTCACAGCGAATTTGTGACGTCACAAATTTGTGGGAAACCTATTTTAAAAAGCATGGGCTGCAGCCCTTGTTTTTAAGAAGCCCCCGGGTGAGCCAGGTCCCAGGGCATGGAAAATTTAAGGAGGGGGCACACAGGGCCCACCTCCTTTGGCGGTTATATTCCCCGGAGACCACCACCTCACCAGGGCTAAACTATTTATGTATGGGGACCCCCATGGCCCCCTGCAGTCCCGGGATCTGCCATCTCCCAGGGGCCAATGGGAAACCTTATGTGGGGAGCAGACAGCCCCAGGGATTGCCAACTCCCCAGGGCAAACAAGTGTTGTGTAGGGGTCCGCACGGCCCCCCTGCAGCCCTGGGAACTGCCATCTGTCCGGGGCAAATAATCAATTGAGTGCAGGAGGGCCACATGGCCCCCACTGCCTCGGGGACCACCACCTCCACGGGGCTAAACTATTTATGTATGGAGGACCTAAGGTAACTATCACTCGTCCCCCACCATGCACACTTTTTTCTTCAATAATTTGACTTCTAATGTTTCATTGACATTATAAAAGTTGTCATGAGTACTATAATTTCTGGGGTAATTAACAGTACATATATATATACATATATTCACTGAAAACACCAAAGGTTACAAGGACTTTATAGTTAGGAAATAGAATTTAAAAAAAACAGCAGTTTAGAGTTATTTCAAGTAACTATAACTCACAGCCTAAAGTAGCTATAACTTGATCCCCTTGCCATGCACATTTTTTTTCTTCAATCATTTGACTGCAAATGTTTCATTGATATTTTTATTGAAGCTAAAAAAGTTGTCATGAGTGCTGTAATATCTGGGGTAAATAACAATGCCTGGCGAGGGTGTAAGTTGAAGTTACCTTCGGCCTGCACTAAGTCCATGCAGCCAACCATCCAAACCACCCTATTCGACGTGCCTGCATAGTCTGTCTCTCTGGGTGTGAGAATAGGTGTGAGAGGATGTGACTGGATGTGAGAGTGGGTGTGCGAGTGTCTGATTGCACGCCAATAGATGAAAGTTGCATTCACCTCCACAAAGAATTTCAGATCATTTTTCAATATAGAATCGTGGAATAACCCCACTTGCTTTGCCTTCGTCAAACCCAAGAGTCACGATCATTTGTCCTTTCCAGAACTGGAGCTTCAACTGGGGCACCTGCTACGTTTATATTTGTAAGTGCTTCCTGTTGAGGTTTAATTTCCGTAAAATGAACATCTAAGCCAGAACGGCCTGGCCTTTTAATAATTTTTTTTGGGGGGCGGAAGGGCCCCTTCAGACAGTTTTGGCCCGTTTTATTATCAATGTTTTTTTGGAGGAGGGGGCGTGCGTTCCCCTATCACCCTGGGCCTGGCCAGCAGTCCTGGGTGCCCCGCAGGATATCCAGTGTGCGTTGGGGACCACGGGGAAACCTCAAGGCCCCCACGGTCTCAGCTTGCTCCCTGCCTCCTGCGGGAGCTGGTGTTGCCTTTGCACACAGGGAGCTGCTAAACAGGCAGCTCCCTGTCTGCAAAAGTAATTGTTTCCTCTGTTTCCCTGCCCCCCAACAGGGAAACAAAGTAACCCTCTGCTTCAAGCAAGCAAGAGATGTTTGACAGCTCTTGCTTGCTGGAACCAGAGTGTTTGCTGTGACTTGAACTGTCAAAGTTCCCGCCAAGTCACAGCAAACAGCTATTTCCCAGGGGTGGACACCCCAGAATGTGTCAGGAGCCTGCCCTAGGGGACGGTGGTCCCCAGGGCCATTATTGGCACACGGCCCACCTCTAACATTTCACTTAGCCCCAGGGAGATGGTGGTCCCCAGGGTTGGGGGGTGCGCAGCAGACCCCCTTCATTCTTTTTTTGCAGCCCCGGGGAGGTGGTGGTCCTCAAGGCCACGGGGGGCGGCTGTGCAGGCCTCCACACAAACATGTTATTTATCTCCAGTGAGGTGGTGGTCCCTAGGGATTTGAGGGGCACCGTACGGGCCTCTCCCATATAAAATAAATATTTTGCCCGGGAAGGTGGTGGTCCTCGTGGCGCAGTGGGCCTCACGGTCCCCCCGCATATATTTGTGTAATCGCCCCAGGAAGGTGGTGGTCCCTGGGCTAATATAAGCTCAAGGAAGGAGACCACATGCACCCCCTCCATTCTCCATGCCCCCGGGAGATGGCCCACCTGTGGGGCAAAGAAAAAAGGCAGCCTTTTAAAAAAAAATATCTCAAGGAAATCCACAGATCCGGATCCGCAGAGTTTTTTACATTTAAAAAAAGTTTATTAGCCCTGGTGTGGTCTGTAAGTGACCCCTAGACCAAGGCTAGGGGCTCAGGGTGATACTACCCTGGCCCATTTTCTTTTTTTTCCACTTTCTTCTGGGTCTAGGCTGAAGTTGAGCCCCAAATGGCTGCCAACACTTCCTTGTTAAAATGTTGGCAGTCAATCAGATATCAGCAGGAAGTCAGTTGGATCCGCAGAGCATCCGTGTGCCCAGATATCTATATTTTTTGCCTTTTAATATCTCTAAAAGTACTGGACAGATTTACACTAAGAGCAATAACTAGTTTTCTGCCAAATTTATTGTACTTCTGTCCAGCGATTCGGGCTGTAGTTGTGTTAAAAAATTAAAAAAATCCCTTTGACACAGAATGGGGAAAAAGTGTTTTGGGACCACCCCTCTTTTTCTCAGCCCCCACCTAACGGATCTTCCTGAACCTTTCAACACAGCAGCTAAACCGATTAAAGGATAAGTTTTGATAATTTCATGAAGATTTGTCAAGAAGCGCCACAGTTATTGGCAAAAAAAAAAACACTCTGGCCCTCCTTATCACTCTGGCAGTCCGAAGATCGCCAGGGTAAAGGCGGCGGTTTCACTATCCGACTGGCTGGGGTTGAAGACTGCCACATTATGAGTGCGGCGGGTTGATGTCTGCCATCTCGCCACATCCCCACTTGTACCGCCATGGCGGTCAGCACCACTGGGACGGAGATGAGCATCTCCGACCCGGCTGTCCACAGAAGACTGTCGGCGGTATTAGGAGGCGGCCTTCCGGCATGGTGTCCACAGCAGTAGTGCCTCCATGAAAACCATGGCAGAAAGGCTACTGGGGACAGGAAATGTCTTCCCTGTCACCGGTAGACGGCTCCCCCACAACCACTAGACGACCCCCCCTTCCCTCTCCATACCAGCACCTCCCACCCCCCACCAGAACAGCGCCCCCTTTCCCCAGCCCCCCTTCTAGTGCAGCACCCTCACCCCCCTACAGCCAGAGAGCCCAGCATACATGCCCACAGACACCCACAAGCACCACGCATACACCCATTCACCTACACTTACATACACGCATCCACTTACACGCATCCATACACGCATTCACGACATCCATATACACATTCACAACAACATCCATATACGCATTCACAACAATGTCCATACAACCATTCACAACACGCATCCATACATGCATCCATGCGCGTATTAACACAAACATTCCAACACGTACTCACTTCAACACCCATACACGCATTCAAACATGCATACAAACACCATTACACACACCCATACACACATTCATGCACACACGCAAACACCACACACTCATACAGGAACACACAACACCCCCGACTCTCTCAGCCCCACCCCTGTAAGATGATCAACTTACCTTGTCCGGGGAGGAGGTCATCTGGCAGGAAACGGGAAGGGGCGCTTCCACAGCAGGCAGCGCTCTGCCAGCAGGACACCGCCAGGCCGTATCATTGTACATAATACGGCAGGCGTTGTCCTAATGGCGTGGCAGTGCAGGTGGTGGAACCGCCAGGGCACCTCCTCCCGCCAGCAAGACTACTGCTGGATTTCTGCCCAAAATGTGGCAGAAATACAGCAATACTCGTAATATGGTGGTCTTCTGGCACCCGTGGCCATAATGAGGGCCTCTGTCTTCTGAAAAAAATGGTCCTAACTATAACTACCTACTGGCGACTGCTATATATATATATATATGTATATATACATATATATATATATATATATATAGTACATATTTATTTGTTTTTAATCATATATATATATATATATATATATATTTAAAAACAAATAAATATGTACAAAATTGACACAAAAATCACACATATAGTATACTACAAATACAGTGTTTGCTAGGCACTAGCCCACAACTTCCTAAAGTTACTTAAAAATATGTAAAAAATGTAAATTAATTTCCCTACCTATTACCACTTTTAATAAAGTATTAATAGATAGGGAACAACAATAAAACTCCAGTGAGTGAGACTGCTGACCCCATCCCACTCTGTGACGAAGTGTCACTGATTGACACTCGCCCTGGGCGCTTCAAGGCTTAAACCTGAAGCGCCCAGGTCGAAGTCAATGGGTGATGCTTTCCTTGTCACCCAGGGGAGGGCCTCAAGGCACCTTTGCTGAGCCAAGGAGGTCACGCCCATCGGAGCTGTGACCTCCTCAGCCCAGCAAAGTTCAGCTCTGGCAGCCAGGAGTCTGCGCAAATCGCACACGTCTGCTCCTGGCTGCCTGACCTGAACATGAAGAGTGTCCATCAGGCTGACCTTTGTTCAGCCTGACAGACACTCTTCATGAGGGGCAAAAGGTGGGGGGGTGGCCCCCCACCCTAAAGGACGTGCCGCGCCTGATGCTAATACACCCCATGCAACTCCAGTCTACGCCACCCCGGATTATGGTATTCAACTCTACCCCACTTTACCGTACACCATTCCAGTCTACACCACTTTACTGTGCACCAATGCGCTGTATTCTACTCCAGTATATGCTATTTCACTGTACACCACTCAACTGTATACCACTCCACTGTATGCTATTCCACTCCACTCTCTGACACTCCACTGTACATTATTTCACAGTATGCCACTCAACTGTATGCTACTCCACTCTATGCCACTCCTGTGTATACCAGTCTACTCTGTGCCACTCCATTCTACGCTATTCCATTGGATAGTACTTCACTCTACACTACTCCACTTTATGCTATTCCACATTATGCCACTCCACTGTATGCCACTCGAATCAAGTCAAATTAAATCAAGGTTTATAGAACGCAACTACTTACCTGTAAGGGTCTCAAGGTGCTGATAGGGTTTGTCCTCTGAGCTTCAGTTGAAGAGGCAGGTCTTAAGGTCATTCCTGAATTGAGGTAGAGATGGTGACTGCCTGAGGTGCAGGGGCAGGGTGTTCCAGCTCTGTGCCACAAAGTAGGCGAAGGATCTTCCACCAGTCGAAGTCTTCCATATGTGGGGTATTGTCGCTAGTGATTGTTGAGCAGAGCAGAGAGGTCTGATGGGGGAGTTGAGGGGGATGGGGTGGTTGTGGTAGGCAGGTCCTAGGTCGTGGAGGGCCTTGTATGTGTTGATGACGAGTTTGAAGTTAATTCTTTTTTTTTTTTTTTTTTTTTTAAATCTGTTTATTAAACTTAAAGTTAAACAAGGTCTGGACATAGCAGTACATTACATATATTTAGGCGAAAAGTCACCTATCTTCTAACTTTTATACGTTACACAGTATTGATACATTTCAATGTACTGGCTTTCCATGAACATTCTATAACCAATAACATTTGACATGATAAATAATATTCTTAAGTATGTCTTTTGGCGTCCATTATGATAGTGGTGTACTGGCTCCGAGAGCTACACTGCTGTGTGTGTTCTTTGGTATAGGGGGATAGTTGTATCCTGGGTCGGTCGTTGGGTAAATGTGATGCGGGCTAGGCCTAGTGATGCAGTAATTTGGATCTATTCTTGAAAGCTTCAGTTATTTTGAGTAGATCTAGGGATAGCGTGTTTTGAGTTTATTGAAGGGTGTAGTTTATGGGGGGTATTTGTCATCTCTAGATTCAATTCTAACTACAAAGAGATCCCAACTTTCAATCCCACTTTGTGTCTGACCTCTGTGCTGTGATAGCCTCAGAGTTTGAGCTTCCGCCAATGTGTAATCGTGCAGGTCACGCAGCCAGATAGAATGGGGGGGAGCATTTGGGGCCTTCCAATGTGTGGCTATCAGACGTTTATATGTCACGAATGCTAAATCTACAAACTTGTGGGTGTGCTTATCTTTTTTTTTCCGGTGTCGTATATTAAGTAGACAGGATTCTGGAGTCTGGATAAGCGGTTGGCCTGATAGGTCTATGGTTGTGTTGACGATTTGGTTCCAGCCAGTGTTGATTGTGCGACATTCCCAGACCATATGGTAAAAGGTCGCCGCTGGGGCAGCGCATCTTGGACATATGGAGTTAGCTCCTGGATATATTTTATGAATATGAGCTGGGGAGAGGTAGGCCTGATGCAAATAATTGAATTGCGTGTATCTTAGTCTAAAGTTGCGTGATACGGACTTAATCGAAGTGAGGGCTGTGTCCCAGGATTTTTGTGCTATTGGTGTAGGAAGAGCGGAGTCCCAGCGAAGTTTGACCTGGGTTAGAGCTTTACAGCTTCTTGATAGGAGTATTTTGTATAATTTGGTAACAGTGTGTTTTGCCTCTCCCATAGTGAGTATTGCAGTAAATAGGAGAGATTCGTTTGGTTCACTTTGACCACAGCCCCATGTATTGCGTAGGAGATTATTGATGGTGTTGAATGTCAGAAAGGCTCGTGGCTGCATTGCCCCCGCAGCCGTCAAGTTTACAAACTTGATTGCTCTGGATTCGGTATATAGGTCACCTGTATAGAGGGTATTAACCGTTCGTAAGTCATGATGGGAGGATAAGGCATGGAAGCCCGGGATCTGTGGTATTGGGATCAAGGGAGAATAGGGGAGTGATGGCATTTTGCCTTGTACATATCTTTTCCAGCAATGCCTGGCCGAACTAAGCAGGGGAGTATTATGTCGTAGATGAGGGAGCCCTGTTAATAACCATGCCAATATCTGTGTAGGGGTTATGTAGTCCATTATTGCTGTGACCTCTGTGTTGGACGGCTCATTGAGCCATTTGGTGACCCATTGAAGTTGGGCTGCTGCATAATATAGCTCAAGGTTCGGCATACCTAAACCACCTTCCTCTTGCGGGTATTGCGTGGTGTTTAAAGCTACTCTGCGTCTGTCTCTACCCCAGAGTAAGTCAGTTAGTAGTGAATGCGCTTTATGGAAAAACGAGCGCGGTAAGGCCAACGGGAGTGCCGAGAAATAATATAAAAATCTCGGTAATATTAGCATCTTGACTATTGCTATCCGGCCCATGGGCGAAAGGGGCAAGGAACTCCAAAATGCCAAGGAGCCACGGGTGGAGCGGAGAAGCCTATCTAGGTTACCTTCTCTTAGATCTGCCATAGAATGGTACACTTGGACACCTAGGTATTTGAAGGTTTGGTACGACCATGTTAATTGATGTGTGGAGGATGATGTTTGTTGTTCAGAGGGCAAACCAGTGAGGGGAAAGATACAGGATTTAGACCAGTTCACACGTAAGCCAGACACCAGAGCGAAGCAATCCAATATATGCATTATCTGGGGCAGGGAGTCAGAGTGGTTGCGTAAATATACCAGGGCATCATCTGCATACAAAGAAATTATATGATATGCTTCAAACTCCCCTATTCCCCATTTATGTGCGTACCTCCTGATCTTAATTGCAAGTGGTTCCATAGCTATTGCGAATAGCAATGGTGATAGTGGGCAGCCCTGTCTTGTTCCTCTGCACACAGGAAAGGCTTCCGATACCATCTGGCCGGTTTTAACTCGGGCTGTTGGTTTGGAATATAGTGTTGTGATCCAATTAATGAAGCCGCTCTTGAATCCGAACATCTTAAGAGTGTTAAATAGATATTCCCAACCTAGCGTATCAAACGCCTTCTCGATGTCCAGTGACACAGTCACGCTTTCTGGGTCAGTAGTGTGGTGCATGATACGAATTAGGCGCCTTATATTAATGAAAGTGTTTCTACCCGGGATAAATCCCGACTGATCTGGATGTATGAAGTCAGGTAGATAGGGGAGTAATCTATTTGCTAGAATTTTCCCAAGAAGTTTGCAGTCGGTGTTCAGCAAAGAGAGTGGTCTGTATGAACTGACATCCAACGGGTCCCGTCCAGGTTTTGGTAGGACCACTATTAGTGCTTCCCTCATGGAGTCTGGTAGTTGTTTTCTGTTGCGCGTTTCATTAAACACCTCTAACAGGGGTTGCAACAGGTGAGTACTTTGCGAGTTATAATATTCTGGCGGTAAACCGTCTGTGCCAGGGGTCTTGCCTCGTGCCATCTGAGAGAGGGCCAAGCGGAGTTCTTCGATAGTGATGGGGCCGTCTAGGATATCTGCGTTGTTGACGATGCTCGAGTTTTGGGGAATCTGAGTTAGGAATTCGGCATGTTGCTGTTCTGTGGGAGGTGTAGAAGATTGGTATAACGTGTGATAATATGTGTAAAAGGCCTTGTTAATGTCAGTTTGGGTGTTGACCACTATTCCTGTTTGTAATTTGATAGCTCCTATCGGCGATGATTGCGGTGATTGGCGCACTAGCCACGCCAATAGTTTGCCCGATCTATCCCCCTCAGCATGTTGTCTCATTTTAAAATGTCTATAATTGTGTTTACCGAGGCTGACGTCCGTTTCTCTATATTTTGCCCTCAGTGCTATAAGTGTTTCTGGTGGTGTATTGTTTGTTGAGGCTTCAATCTCTGTATTTTGGCTTCCAATTTTAGTAATTCTGAGGACAGCATTTTCTTAATGCCCACCGATGCTGCCAGGCAGTGCCCTCTAACTACTACTTTATGGGCATCCCATTCGGTAGCTCGGGTTGATGTTGAATTTTTATTTAGAGAAAAATAGGTTGATAGGCATGTGGTCAGTTCAGTGTTAAAGGGGGGGTCCGTTAAGGCGTCTGGCTGTAGGCGCCATGTTGGAATGCGGGCATGAATGTATCCCCACAGCAGCATGAAATAGTGTGGATTATGGTCTGATATAGTGCGGGCTAGGTAGCCAGATGTAGTTACCTTTGAGATTATGTTAGATGTAGCGAAGAACATGTCTAGTCTAGTATAAAGTTTGTGTACTGGTGAATAAAACGAGTACTCGCGTAATGTGGGGTGGGAAGTTCTCCATATTTCAGTAAGCATGTTATTAGCAGCCCATTCTATCAGATCAAGCGATGCTCGTTTAGCCGGTGCGCGTTCTAGTGGGGGAATAGAACGGTCTTTTAAAATATCCAGAACGCAGTTAAAGTCTCCACCCCATATGGCATCTATTGCGGGATCGCTGAGCATGCTACTGCCCGTTGTCCCTAGAAAGTCGCGTTGATTTGTATTAGGAGCATATAAGGTTATCAAGGCTAATGGGACGCCATCTAAAGTGCCCTCTAGAACTACATACCGCCCGTCTGAGTCGCACTGTTTTTGGGACACAGTGTATGGAACCCCGGGGGCTATCCAGATTACAGTTCCTCTGGCATATGACGAAAAGGTGGTCCCATATAATTGTCCTTTCCACTTTGTTTTAGTTAGTGCCAACAAGGATTTATCTAAATGGGTCTCCTGTAGCATGGCTATGTGTATCTGGTGCCTCCTAAGATATGTGTAAATCCGATGCCTTTTACTTGCGGAAGCCATGCCCTTTACATTCCATGTTAGGGTTTTATATTGTGTAGTATATTGTTTATTTTGCGATGCCATAGGGTTTGAGTAAGATATTCTGAGGGGATACCGCTCGGGGTTGTGTAAGCCCAAATTTTCTTTGCTATTTGGTATCTATACCCAACAACTAGCTTTCTAGCTACTGAAGTGTGTGCCTTGTTTTTAAAGTTTACATTATGGTGTGACGCTCTATAATTAGTACATGTCAATATACATAATAACAAAACTTTCCATTCAACTACAGCTACAAAATCTGCTATGTTTAACGACAGTAGCAGATGAGATAAAAACAGGGGTATAATAAAACTTGTCTGCTTGGGGTAACACTCCATATAGTGTGGAGGGTGATCCATGGTTACGGGTGTTGTAGTGGTTTTAGAACCGGCCTATTTTGTGGATGTTGATCTCATTGCCAGGACCGAGCGGCGGCAGACCGGACACACAAGCCAGGGAAAGTATTTATGCAATTGTAAACAACGACAGAGACTAAGTAGTAACAGCAGAAGAAATGGTATCCTGTACGTGGAAACAAGTATTTAACAGATGTCGTCTGCTGTTCTCGGAGTGAGGTTTGGGCCCTGCTCAGTTTCCGTTGAGTCAGAGTTTAACTCTAGTTCAGGTTCAGCTTCTGATTGCTCGGAGAGAGATGTCGGTGATACATTGGCAAAACGCTGCGCAGACTGTAGTAGTAGCGATCTTTCTACTCGTGATTGTTCAGGGGAAGGTTTGTTGGCTTGTTTACTGCGAGGTTTACGCTTGTTTCTCGGGGGTAGGCTTATGTCGTTAAGTGGTGGAGGATCAGCTAGTCCTTTTGCGTGAAGCCATGTCCATGCGTCCTCAGGAGTAGTAAAGAATAGGGTACGAGTGACGTCTTGTACTCGGAGTTTAGCGGGGAACAACAAGGAATATTTAATATTGTGTTCTCTGAGACGCTCTTTGACCCGGTAAAATGAGTTTCGTTTTTTTTGTACCTCCACTGTGAAGTCTGGGTAGGCGGTTATTTGCGTGTTTTCAAAGTGTATTGGGTTTAATTTTCGGAATAATTGTAATATAAGGTCTCTGTCACGATAATTCAATAGTTTCGCTATGAGGGGACGCGGGTAGGCAACCGGTGGAGGGGGTCTGCCCGGAATCCTGTGGGCGCGTTCTATTGAAAAGAACTTTGGAACGTTATTTTTCAACACCGTTTCAGTCAGCCATTTTTCGATAAAGAGTTCTGTATTTGGGCCTTCGACGCGCTCTGGAAATCCCACAAACCGAATGTTGTTTCGTCGCGACCTGCCTTCGGCTTCTTCTGCTCGTCGCTTAAGTGTCTCAACTTCTGCTGTTATGGCGCTTAATTGGGATTTAACTTCTAAAATAGATGGTTTAAGGTGGGACGTATCTTTTTCAAGTTCAACGACCTTTTCTGCTAGCGCCTGCTGGTCCGTACAAAGTAAGTTAACATCTTCCATGATTGAGCCAATTTTCGCTTCCAGAGTTGTTTTAGTTTTTCGAATTGTGTTGAGTGCGTTTGCAATGTCTCTTCCATTTTCTGAAGGGTTTGGTATGCGTCTGTGGCTCCGGGTGCTAGAGGTGGGTTAGTTGGGCCCATGGTTCCTGGGGGAGCACGTGGGGTCTTTGGTTTTCCCATCAGACGGTTCACGTTTGAAGTTATTGCCAAACTCCGAATTCAGCGTTGTGTTATATTAGTTTTGTCACGGGGGCTAAGTGCTGTAGCGTCGGCGGCGTGTCACTTGCGATGCATAGGAGTTAAACCACGGCACAGTGTCTGCGAACGACAGGCGGCCTCCACCCTTCCCCACACTACGCACTCGCCTGTTGGCACTGCGAATGGCTGTTCCTATTTCCGCTAATTTCTGCGCCGTTATGGAATCGGCTCTGTTTCAGCCTATCTACTAGGTACTATTTTTCTTTGCTTGCCCCTTTTATGTTGATCAATCTTGCTCTCTCTCTCAAATTTCTACATCCTACTATGGCTACAACACGTTGTGTTTGGTCCCTTAGTAGCAATATTACTGTGTGTCTAGCGGTTTTCCCAGACGTTTATTCTATCAGCTGGGGGGCCATCCGTTCTTTAATGAAACACAAGAGGTCTATGGGGGTCATTCCGTCCAGTTTCCTTCAATCGGACGTTCGCCGGGGCGGGAGTCCCAGGGATTCGCACCTACCGCCTCTTGGTAGCCCTGTAATGCAAAGCCAGCACGGTTTCCGCCAGCTTAGTTTATCAGATCAGGAGCACTAGAGTGCTTCTCAGCGCAGTCTCGCTGTAGCGGAGGGCGCCGCGAGCGTCTCTCGGGACTGTCGCGAGTTAGGCTTCTATGGTAGCTCCCACGGGCCTACGTGTGTTGCCTGGTGGGAGATGGCTTTCATCACTATAGTGGGTCTGGACGTCCTCCCCGCAGCACTTCGCCTCCAACTCCAGCCGGGATCTCTGCTATCCCATAACCAGCGCGGCACCCACCGCCACACTCTTCCAGGCCGCAAGCGCTCAGAGGCTTCTCAGCACGATTGCGTGGCGAAGGACGGCGGCGCAAGCGTCCCTCGGATCTTGTGTGAGCTGGGCGTCTTGGGCAGTTCCCACAGGTCTACGTGTGTTGCCCCTTGTGTCCCACTTTCAAGCTCCTGCACTTACTGCTTTGCGGTAGCTCCGCGTTGTGTAGTCAGCGCGGTTCCGGCTGGCTCAGCTTTCCGTTTCTGAAATCCACGATGCTTCGCAACGCGATCGCGCGGTGCGCCGGGTGCCGCTGGTAACTCTCCGGCCCGGCGCGAGTCGCTCGGCTTGGTTGGCTCCCTCGCGTCCGCGCCCGATTCCACTGCCGCTCCGCCGGCTCCGCAACTAGGAGGGGATGTTTTTACCTCCGCAGCGGGTCGGATCGCCTTCTTTCCAGGATTTTGATTATAGGCCGGGTCGGAGCTGCGAGTTATACGTCCGACCCGGTCGCCATCTTGGACACGCCCCCAGTTTGAAGTTAATTCTTTTCTCTAAAGAAAGCCAGTTGAGGTCTCTTACGTGATTGGAGATGTGTTTGTGGCGGGGAATGTCTGGGATGAGTCTGGCAAAGGCGTTTTGGATGTGCTGTCGTTTCTCCAGTTTCTTCTGGGTGTTGCCGGCATAGAGGGCGTTGCCATATTCGAGTCTACTGGTAACCAGGGCGTGGGTTGCGGTTTTGTGGCAGTCCTTTGGGATCCATTTGTGGATCTTCCTGAGAAGTCGGAGTGTGTGAAAGCAGGAGGATGCAACTGAGTTGACTTGGTGGGTCATGGTGAGCGATGAGTCCAGGATGAAGCCGAGGTTGCATGTGGGATTTGTTGGGGAGAAGGGGTGCTGAGGGTGGATGGCCAACAGGAGTCGTTCCAGGCTGATGTGGATGGTCCCAGGATGAGGATCTTCTCGGTCATGTCAGAGTTGAGCTTGAGGCAGCTGTTCTTCATACAGGTGGCAACGGCTTCCATCCCATTGTGGAAATTCTTTTTGGCAGTAGTGGGGTCTTCGGTCAGTGAGATGATGAGTTGGGTATCGTTTGCATATGAGACAATGCTCAGCCCGTGGTTCCTGACGATAGATGTAAGTGGGGCCATGTAGATGTTGAAGAGTGTGGGGCTCAGGGAGGAACCCTGTGGAACTCCACAGCTTATCTCTGTAGGACTGTACAGGTAAGGCGGGAGTCTGACTCTCTGTGTTCTGCCAGATAGGAAGGAGTGTATGAATTGTAGGGCCTTTCCACAGATGCCAGCTGCGTGGAGTCTGGAGCAGAGGGTGAGGTGCAACACCGCGTTGAAGGGGACCGATAGGTCCAGTAGGATGAGGGTTGCTTTATGGCAGCGGTAGAAGAGCAAGTGGATGTCATCTGTGGCGGTGAGGAGGGTGGTCTCTGTGCTGTGGTTGCTTCTGAAGCCTGATTGGGAGGTGTCCAGGTTGTTGTTGTCCTCGATGTGCTTACAGAGCTGAGCGTTGATGGCCTTTTAGATGACCTTGGCTGGGAAAGGCAACAGATAGATGGGGTGGTAATTCTTGAGGTCCAGGGGGTCAGCTATGGGTTTCTTCAGGAGCGGGAGGATCTCTGCATGCTTCCAGTCCCCCAGGAAGGTGGCTGTCTCTATGGCACAGTTGAGGGTGTGTCAGAGCTTGTGCGATCGAGGTGTTGGCTTTGTTAAAAATGTGGTGAGGACAGGGGTCCGTAGGGGCTCTGGAGTGGATGCTGCTCATGATGGTGCAGGTCTAGTCTGTGGTGAGGGTGGTCCAGCAGTGCAGGATTTGTGATAGCTTGGTGGGTCAGAGCTAGGTGGTTGTTGGAGGGCTCAGACGGTCTTTTGATCCGAAGCTGCCGTATATGTCTTTGATTTTCTGGTAGAAGAAGTTGGCTAGTCTGTCGCAGAGGTCTTGAGATGGAAGGGTGCTATCCGTTTCCGATTGGGGGTTTGGAAAACTCTTTGACCACGGCAAAGAGCTCTTTGGTGTTGTGAGCGGTGACACTGATGCGGTCCTGCAGGATGGCTTACCTGGTGTCTCTGATGAGGTGGTGGTGGGATTTTGTGGCAGCTTTAAAGGCCTCAAAGTCTTCCGGGGACTTGCTGTTTCTCCATCTTTTCTCTAGCCATTTGCAGGTGCGCCTGGAGTTCTGGAGTGCGGAGGAGAACCAACTGGCCTTTTTGAAGTGGTGTTTAGCTGAGGTCTTACGGAGAGGTGCTAGGGTGTTGGCACATTCGGAGATCTATTGGTGGAAGTTCTGTGCTGCGATGTTAGCGTCTGTGGTGGGGTGCAGGGGAGACTTGATGAGGACTTTGGAGAGCTGTTCCTCGGTGATCTGGTTCCATTTTCTGCTTGATGTTCGGAGTGTGCAGAGGTGAATGGTCAGTGAGGTGATGAGGAAATGGGGAAATGGGTGCAGTGGTGATCGGTCCAGTGAAGCTTGGAGGTGTTGTCAACGGTGAGGTTGCTGGTGGAAAAGATGGTGTTGAGTGTGTGTCCAGCGATGTGTGTTGACGAGGTGACCAGTTGCTTTAGTCCTATTGTGGTGAGATTTTCGAGCAGGGAAGCGGAGTTGGTGTTGTTGCCGTTGTCAATGTGGTAGGTGAGGTCGCCGAGGAGGAAGTAGTTCGAGGAGACGAGAACGTGAGGAGAAAGGATGTTGACGATGGAGTCGCTGAAGGATGGTCAGGGACTGGGTGGTTGGTAGATGAGGGTGCCACAGAAGGTTGACTTGGGGGTGGTGTGTATCTGGAAATGGAGGTGCTCCATGAGGGAGCTGGAGTGTTTTTCTGCATTGGTGTCAGGCGGTGGGTGGATTTGTGTACAATGGCCAGGCTGCTGCCTGGGCGAGAAGGACGGTCTTTGCGGAGCAGTTTATGGTCACTGGGGATGGTGATGGCGATGTCCAGTGTAGACTCTGGGTTTGTCCATGTTTGAGTGAGAAAGGAGATGTCCCGGTGGGTGGAGTCTGTAAGGTCCCAGAATTCTATGGCGTGTTTGTGGAGGGAGCAAATGTTGAGGAGGATGCAGCTGAGGTGCTTCGGGTTGGTGTTCGAAGGCTCAGTGGCGGGAGGGTCTGGTGCACGGTGTAGTGTGAGGGTGCGGTGGCAGTAGAGGCAGGAGAACAGTCGATGGGTGTCTCTGAGTGATGCAACATGGCAGGCAACGGAGCATTCTGTGGTCAGTGCTGTAGGAGGCTGGCCTGGCTTATAGTGGGTACCTTGTGGTACTTACACCCTGTGACAGGTCCAGTTATCCCGTATTAGTGAATAGAGGTGTTTCTAGCAGCTTAGCCTGATAGAAGGTAGCTATGGCAAAGCTTAGGCTGAACTAGGAGACATGCAAAGCTCCTACTAAACCACTTATATCATATAGCACAATATCATAAGAAAACACAATACTCAGAGTTAATAAAAATAAAGGTACTTTATTTTTATGACAATATGCCACAAGTATCTCAGTGAGTACCCTCAGTTAGAAGGTAAGTAATATACACAAGTTATATGTACACAAACCCAAAACAGGTAAGTAATAGTAAGAAAAGTAATGCAAACAGTGTAAAATTGCAATAGGATGCAATGATGAACATAGGTCTAGGGGCAACACAAACCATATACTCCAAAAGTGGAATGCAAATCACGAATGGACCCCAGACCTATGGGAGCTTGTAGAGGGTCGCTGGGACTGTAAGAAAACAGTCAGGTTGTCTAAGATACCCCACCCCAAGACCCTGAAAAGTAGGAGTAAAGTAGACCTACTACCCCAATGGGACACAATAGTCGTGATAGGGGGATTCTGCAAGAACCACAAACACCAGCAAAGCACTGAATACGGATTCCTGGACCTGAGGACCTGCAAGGCAAGTGGACCAAGTCCAAGAGTCGCAATAGTGTCCGGGGGACAGGAGCCCAGGAAACCCCGGATGAAGGTGCAAGAAGGCTGCCTCCGGATGGAAGAAACCTAGGATTCTGCAACAACGAAGAGAGCTAGGAACTTCTCCTTTGGATGGAAGATGTCCCACGGTGTGCTGGATGTTGCAGAGGTGTTTTCACGCAGAAATACCGGAAACAAGCCTTGTTAGCCTCAAGGGTTGCAGTAGAGGTTTTTGGGTACTGCTGGGGACCAGGAAGGACCAGGATGTTGCCCCTTGGAGGAAGAGACAGAGGGGGCACTCAGCAACTCAGTGACCCCCCACAGAAGCAGGCAGCACCCGCAGAAGTATCTGAGAAGGCACTTAGAAGATTTGTGAACCAGAATCCATGCAGAGTCACAAAGGAGGGTCCCACAACGTCGGAGTCCAACTCAGAGGGTTGAGCACTGCAGGACGGAGTGCTGGGGACCCAGGCTAGGCTGTGCACAAAGGAATCCTTGGAGAAGTGCACAGAAGCCGGAACAGCTGCAAATCACGCAGTACACAGGTTTGCAGTCTAGCGTGGGGAGGCAAAGACTTACCTCCACCAAACTTGGACTGAAGGATCACTGGATTGTGGGAGTCACTTGGATAGAGTTCCTGTGTTCCAGGGACCACGCTCGTCAGGATGAGAGGGGACCCAGAGGACTGGTGATGCAGTCTTTTGGTGCCTGCGCTAGCAGGGGGAACATTCCGTCGACCCACGGGAGATTTCTTCTCGGCTTCCAGTGCAGGGTGAAGGCAGACAGCACCCAGAGCATACACCATCAGGAAACAGTCGAGAAAGCTGGCAAGATGAGGCGCTACAATGTTGCTGGTAGTCATCTTGCTACTTTGTTGCGGTTTTGCAGGCATCCTGGAGCAGTCAGCAGTCGATCCTTGGCAGAAGTCGAAGAGGGAAGTGCAGAGGAACTCTGGTGAGCTCTTGCAGTCGTTATCTGAAGAATACCCCAGAGGAGAGACCCTAAATAGCCAGAAACTGAGGTTTGGCTACCAAGAAAGGAGGTTTGGCTACCAAGAAAGGTAAGAGCCTATCAGAGGGGGTATCTGACGTCACCTGCTGGCACTGGCCACTCAGAGCAGTCCAGTGTGCCACCAACACCTCTGTTTCCAAGATGGCAGAGGTCTGGGACACACTGGAGGAGCTCTGGGCACCTCCCCTGGGAGGTACTGGTCAGGGGAGTGGTCACTCCCCTTTCCTTTGTCCAGTTTCGTGCCAGAGCAGGACTGGGGGATCCCTGAACCGGTGTAGACTGGCTTATGCAGAGATGGGCACCATCTGTGCCCATCAAAGTATTTCCAGAGGCTGGGGGAGCCTACTACTCCCCAGCCCTTCACACCTATTTCCAAAGGGAGAGGGTGTAACACCCTCTCTCAGAGGAAATCCTTTGTTCTGCCTTACTGGGCTGGGGCTGCCCAGACCCCAGGAGGGCAGAATTCTGTCTGAGGGGTTGGCAGCAGCTGCAGGGGAAACCCCGGAAAGGCAGTTTGGCAGTACCCGGGTTCTGTGCTAGAGACCCGGGGGATCATGTTACATGGCCATATTCGGAGTTACCATTGTGACGCCATACATAAGTAGTGACCTCACAAAGTTTGGGGAAATTGCCCTGAACGATGTGGGGGCACCTTGGCTAGTGCCAGGGTGCCCACACACTAAGTAACTTGGCACCCAACCTTCACCAAGTGAGGGTTAGACATATGGGTGACTTATAAGTTACTTATGTGCAGTGAAAAATGGCAGTGAAATAACGTGGACGTTATTTCACTCAGGCTGCAGTGGCGGGCCTGTTTAAGAATTGCCTGAGCTCCCTATGGGTGGCACGCGAAATGCTGCAGCCCATAGGGATCTCCTGGAACCCCACACCCTGGGTACCTAAGTACCATATACAAGGGAATTATATGGGTGTACCAGGGTGCCAATGAGAATTGGTCAATTTAGTCACTATCCTGCAGTGACAAATTTAGAAAGCAGAGAGAGCATAAACACTGAGGTTCTGGTTAGCAGAGCTCAGTGATACACTTAGGCACCACACAGGGAACACATATAGGCCACAAACTTATGAACACTGGGGTCCTGGCTAGCAGGATCCCAGTGACACATAACAAACACACTGACAGCATAGGGTTTTCACTATGAGCACTGGGCCCTGGCTAGCAGGATCCCAGTGAGACAGTGAGAACAGCCTGACATATACTCACAAACAGGCCAAAAGTGGTGGTAACAAGGCTAGAAAGAGGCTACCTTCCTACACAACTCCCCCCCCCCCAAACGAAGGACAATAAGGCTAACCTTGGCCAGTTGAGTCTTTATTGTCTAAGTGGTGATAAGTAGAGAGTAGCTCTGCAATAGATTGCTTACTCCCTTTATCATCCACTATAGGTTACTTCCCTGTGGGGATGTAAACCACCCTGTTTGAAGTTTTTTAGCTATCCAACAATGTGAAGTTATATTCTCAGAGTTCCTATTAGTATGTTTAAGTTTAGAGCAGTGGGAATTGTCCACTGGACCTATATCAAGTGATGAGAATGCCAGACAGGGATGCTCTCTCAGTAAAGCCATAGCTGGGCACAAACATTGTCCATATGGCTTGTAAGAGAGAACAGGGATGCTGTTTCTCTTGAGTTGGAGCAGGGCAGGGCTGCTGTCCTATGAGCTCCACACTGGGGCAGGGCTGCTGTCCTAAGTGTTGTGAGGCAGTGCAGGGTTGCTGCACTAAGGTTTCTCTGGGAGGGTTGGAGGGATGCTCCATGTTAGCTAAAATTGTGCACTTTTTCTCACCAATATTAGTTATCCCACAGAGAGGTACTTCCACCTCAGGGAGTACAGCTGTGTTAGCTGATGTCTCCCTTGGTACAGGTGCCACTCCAGGAGAGGTTTCTCCTACCGCAGGAATGGTATCCTGAATGGCAGGGTGGGTAGGGGGTACTGTGATGCCCTTTTTACCTGTTGTTGGAGAAGGAGCCTGAGTTTTCAGGCCTTTTTCTCTCCTCTGCTTTTTCATTTCAGCTGATATGAGAGGAAGCAATTCCTCAGGGATACCCAGCATGGCTGCATGGGTATTAAACTCTACCTCAGCCCAACCGGAGGCCTCTAGGTCATTACCTAAGAGACAGTCTACAGGTAAGCTAGGTGATACTACCACCTGCTTAGGGCCAGTAACTCCAACCTAACTAAACTGAATTATAGCTAAGGGAAGAAACTTAGTGGAGTTATGGAAATCAACAATCTTATACTGTTGTCCAATGATGTGTTGTTCAGGAGACACTAGGTTTTCAGTCACCAAAGTGATATTGGCACCTGTGTCCCTGTAGGCCTGAGCCTCAACACCATTTATTGAAACTGTCTGCCTGTACTTGTCCATTGTAAGGAGACAAGCAGCCAGTGTGGCAAGGCCAGTGCCACCAGGTGTGACAGAAACTGTCTTGGGACTGACTACCCCAGTTTCTATGATGGACCCATAAGTGAACCCAACTACACCCTTATTTTGACTGTTGCCAGCAGTCCCACCACTATTACCACTACTGCTACGGGCACTAGAGTTTGATGTATTAGTGATGGTAGGTTCAGGGGGTTTACCTGGACAGGACTTATCCCCTGGCCTATGGCCGTTATTTTTACACACAAAGCACCAAGGCTTTTTAATGTGTGTGTGTTGTGAAGAAGAGGAAGCATTTGATTTATCCCCACCCCCTGAAGAGTGTTTAGGATTTGAAGAAGGATCTTTGGTTTTACCCTTATCCCCATGCTTATCCTGAGATTTCTCACCATCTTTCTTCTTGCCATCCTTGTCACCTCCTGTATGAACTTTTCTGTTCACTCTCCTTCTGACCCATTTGTCTGCCTTCTTTCCCAATTCCTGGGGAGAGGTCAGATCTGAGTCTATAAAGTACTGGTGTAACAAATCAGACACACAATTGTTAAGAATATGCTCTCTCAGAATAAGATTGTACAGGCTTTCATAGTCAGAAACTTTACTGCCATGCAACCACCCTTCCAAGGCCTTCACTGAACAGTCCACAAAATCTGTCCAGTCTTGAGAAGACTCTTTTCTGGTGTCTCTGAACTTAATCCTGTATTGTTCAGTGGTTAAGCCAAATCCATCCAAGAGTGCATCTTTCAAAACTTTGTAGTTATTGGCTTCACTTTCTCTGACAGTAAGGAGCCTATCCCTACCCTTTCCAGTGAAAGATAGCCACAAAATAGCAGCCCACTGCCTTTGAGGGACCAACTGTACCATACAGGCCCTCTCAAGTGCAGCAAACCACTTATTAATGTCACCCCCCTCCTTGTAAGGGGGGACTATCTTGTGCAGATTCCTGGAATCTTGCTCTTTAACAGGATTGCTATCAGAAATACTGCTGCTGCCACCATGGGGTACTAACCCCAACCTCTTTCTTTCCCTCTCTATGTCTAGGGATTCCCTATCTAAGGCCAGCTGCTGCCGTTTAAACTTCAGTCTGGTCTCTTCAACCCTCAACTTTTTGAGTTCCCTTTCTAACAAGTTATCCTCAGGGTGGGTGGGTTGGGAATGCTTTGACACAGAGGAAATGTGGGAAGTTTCAGAGGGGGACCTGTCCCTAACTGTCTGGACCCTAGTAACCTGGCCTCTAGGGATGAAGGATGCCCTACTGTTGTGGGAACCTCCATCACTACCAGCATCACTAGGTGCCCTGCTAGGGGGCAGGCCTTGTAAGAACCCTCCCCAGCTTTTCCAGGGAACTCCTCTGAATCTGACTGGGAAGCTTCTCCTTTTTCTAACCTCTCCTGAGATGGGCCAGACTGGTTCTGGTCATCTACAATGAGCATGTTAAAGGGAAACTCTTTTGTAGGGTTCTTTCCTATACTCAAACCTCTATCCAGGCAGAGACCCCTTAAACTGTTATGGTTTAAGCTCTCATATGTTGCATTAACAGTTTTGGGAGTGGGCTCTACAGCAGACATGATAGTACACGTTTAAGGATAGTGAGAAAGAAAAATGTTTTAGAACTTTAGAAAGCACAGAAAAAACTTTTTCAAACTTTGGGAAAACTTTTAGAAGTTTTCAAAAACTTTTCAGAACTTTGTTAAAAGTTTTAGAATAGAAAAGTAAACTTTTTTGGGTTAAGTGTACATACACTGAACTATTTGGTATATGATTCTCTTATGAAAAATACAACATGACAAAGTGGTAAAGCAGTTGCAAGTACTTATCCCACCGCTGCACCACCAATGTAGGAGGCTGGCCTGGCTTATAGTGGGTACCTTGTGGTACTTACACCCTGTGCCAGGTCCAGTTATCCCTTATTAGTAGAATAGAGGTGTTTCTAGCAGCTTAGGCTGATAGAAGGTAGCTATGGCAAAGCTTAGGCTGAACTATGAGACATGCAAAGCTCCTACTATACCACTTATATCATATAGCACAATATCATAAGAAAACACAATACCCAGAGTTACTAAAAATAAAGGTACTTTATTTTTATGACAATATGCCACAAGTATCTCAGTGAGTACCCTCAGTTACAAGGTAAGTAATGTACACAAGTTATATGGACACAAAGCCAAAACAGGTAAGTAATAGTAAGAAAAGTAATGCAAACAGTGTAAAATTACAATAGGATGCAATAGGTGAACATAGGTCTAGGGGCAACACAAACCATATACTCCAAAAGTGGAATGCGAATCACAAATGGATCCCAGACCTATGGGAGCTTGTAGAAGGTCGCTGGGACTGTAAGAAAACAGTCAGGGTGTCTAAGATACCCCACCCCAAGACCCTGAAACGTAGGAGTAAAGTACACCTACTACCCCAATAGGACACAATAGTCGTGATAGGGGGATTCTGCAAGAACCACAAACACCAGCAAAGCACTAAAGACGGATTCCTGGACCTGAGGACCTGCAAGGCAAGGGGACCAAGTCCAAGAGTCATGATAGTGTCCGGGGGGGCAGGAGCCCAGGAAACCCCAGATGAAGGTGCAAGAAGGCTGCCTCTGGATGGAAGAAACCTAGGATTCTGCAACAACAAAGAGAGCTAGGAACTTCTCCTTTGGATGGAAGATGTCCCACGGCGTGCTAAATGTTGCAGAGGTATTTTCACACAGAAATACTGCAAACAAGCCTTGCTAGCTGCAAGGGTCATAGTAGAGGTTTTTGGGTGCTGCAGGGGACCAGGAAGGACCAGGATATCGCCCCTTGGAGGAGGAGACAGAGGGGGCGCTCAGCAACTCAGAGAGCCCCCATAGAAGCAGGCAGCACCCACAGAAGTACCGGAGCAGGCACTTAGAAGATTTGTGAACTGGAGTCCATGCAGAGTCACAAAGGAGGGTCCCACGACGTCGGAGTCCAACTCATAGGGTTGAGCACTGCAGGACGGAGTGCTGGGGGCCCAGGTCAGGCTGTGCACAAAGGAATCCTTGGAGAAGTGCACAGAAGCCAGAGCAGCTGCAAATCACGCATACACAGGTTTGCATTCTAGCTTGGGGAGGCAAAGACTTACCTCCACCAAACTTGGACTGAAGGATCACTGGACTGTGGGAGTCACTTGTATAGAGTTCCTGTGTTCCAGGGACCATGCTCCTCAGGATGAGAAGGGACCCAGAGGACCAGTGATGCAGTCTTTTGGTGCCTGCGTTAGCAGGGGGAAGATTCCGTCGACCCACGGGAGATTTCTTCTTGGCTTCCAGTGCAGGGTGAAGGCAGACAGCCCCCAGAGCATGCACCACCAGGAAACAGTCGAGAAAGCCAACAGGATGAGGCGCTACAATGTTGCTGGTAGTCATCTTGCTACTTTGTTGCCGTTTTGCAGGCATCCTGGAGCAGTCAGCAGTCGATCCTTGGCATAAGTCGAAGAGGGACGTGCAGAGGAACTCTGGTGAGCTCTTGCATTCGTTATCTGAAGAATACCCCAGAGGAGAGACCCTAAATAGCCAGAAAAGGAGGTCTGGCTACCAAGAAAGGAGGTTTGGCTACCAAGAAAGGTAAGAGCCTATCAGAGGGGGTCTCTGACGTCACCTGCTGGCACTGGCCACTCAGAGCAGTCCAGTGTGCCCCCAACACCTCTGTTTCCAAGATGGCAGAGGTCTGGGACCCACTGGAGGAGCTCTGGGCACCTCCCCTGGGAAGTACTGGTCAGGGGAGTAGTCACTCCCCTTTTCTTTGTCCAGTTTCGCGCCAGAGCAGGGCTGGGGGATCCCTGAACCGGTGTAGACTGCCTTATGCAGAGATGGGCACCATCTGTGCCCATCAAAGCATTTCCAGAGGCTGGGGTAGGCTACTCCTCCCAGCCCTTCACACCTATTTCTAAAGGGAGAGGGTGTAACACCCACTCTCAGAAGAAATCCTTTGTTCTGCCTTCCTGGGCTGGGGCTGCCTGGACCCCAGGAGGGCAGAATCCTGTCTGAGGGGTTGGCAGCAGCTGCAGTGGAAACCCCGGAAAGGCAGTTTGGCAGTACCCGGGTTCTGTGCTAGAGACCCGGGGGATCATGTTACATGGCCATATTCGGAGTTACCATTGTGACGCCATACATAGGTAGTGACCTATGTATAGTGCACGCGTGTAATGGTGTCCCCTCACTCACAAAGTTCGGGGAAATTGCCCTGAATGATGTGGGGGCACCTTGGCTAGTGCCAGGGTGCCCACACACTAAGTAACTTGGCACGCAACCTTCACCAAGTGAGGGTTAGACATATAGGTGACTTATAAGTTACTTATATGCAGTGAAAAATGGCTGTGAAATAACGTGGACGTTATTTCACTCAGGCTGCAGTGGCAGGCCTGTGTAAGAATTGCCTGAGCTCCCTATGGGTGGCAAAAGAAATGCTGCAGCCCATAGGGATCTCCTGGAACCCCAACACCCTGGGTACCTAAGTACCATATACAAGGGAATTATATGGGTGTACCAGTGTGCCAATGAGAATTGGTCAATTTAGTCAGTAGCCTGCAGTGACAAATTTAGAAAGCAGAGAGAGCATAAACACTGAGGTTCTGGTTAGCAGAGCCTCAGTGATACAGTTAGGCACCACACAGGGAACACATATAGGCCACAAACTTATGAGCACTGGGGTCCTGGCTAGCAGGATCCCAGTGACACATAACAAACACACTGACAGCATAGGGTTTTCACTATGAGCACTGGGCCCTGGCTAGCAGGATCCCAGTGAGACAGTGAGAACAGCCTGACATTTACTCACAAACAGGCCAAACGTGGGGGTAACAAGGCTAGAGGCTACCTTCCTACAAGTGCATGGAGGATCTCCACGTTATAGCAATAATATTTCTGAGGATCAGGGCTCACGGGTCTAGGCCTGGTCCAGGCGTGGTCGGACGCAGATGGGCTTGCCTTTGGCGCATCTTCGGCATGCTGGAGGCTGCCATTAAGAAGGGGAGGGAGGCAGGTGGTCCAGTCAGCTGGGAGGCGGCAGGGCAGGAAAACACCTAGCAGGGAGTGAGGGGGCAGGGCTGCAGTGGCAGCAGCTGCAGTTAATGGAACACAGGAAACACAAGGAAAGTGAAAGCCTGAAGGAGAGTAAAAGAGACAAGAAAGAAAGGATAGAAAAATAAAGATGATAGAAAAATAAACAAAAGAACAGAGAGACAGCAAAATACTTGCATACAGATGACCGCTAGGCCACCAGGGAAGAGGTGCAGGCTTAAGCCTGTGGGTGGGGGTGGGCCTCGAACTGAGAGTGAGGCAGCCTCTCAGTTCGAACGCAGCACAGGCAGCAGCAACAGGTGGAGCTGTGCAGAGGAGAGCGAACAGACGCTGACCAGGAGGTCAGAGGAGTCACCCTCTCAGTGCACAGTGGCTGCCATTAAGAAGGGGAGGGAGGCAGGGGGTCTGGTCAGCTGGGAGGCGGGACCACTCCATTGTATGCTGTTCCACTGTACCACACTGTACTCTACACTACCCCACTCTAAGCTATTCCACTCAATGCCACTCCACTATATTTTCCACTTTATGCCACTCCACTCTTCGTCGCTCCACTATACACTATTCCATTGTATGATATGCCACTGTACGCTACTCCACTCTATGCCACTCCAGTGTACCCTATTGCCCTCTACATTGCTCCACTGTATAACACTCTCCTGTACTCTACATACCTTCCCTCTACAAAACTTTACAGTATCCCCATACACTCCACTTGCCAGCTCTGTATACCACTCTATGCCCGTACACTCCATTGTACAACACTCTACTGCGCTCTACAAGACTTTCCAACACTCTACAACACAACACTCCACTATACTGTATGAGACAACACTTCAGTTTATGACAGTTTACTCAACTCTATGCTATGCCATTACACTCTACTCCATTCCACACCACTCTACGACATGCCAGTACACTGTATTATACTTTACTCCGCCTTATATTACGCTACTCCGCTCCACTATACTTCACTCTACTCCACTATACTTCGCTCTACTCCACTGTACAACACTTTACCTCAATCTATATCACTGTACAACAGTCCACTCAACGCACCTCCACTGTACAACACCCTACTATATTCTATGCAACTCCACTCTACAAGACTCTACTACTCTTTTTGACACTGTTCAGCACTTCACTCCACTCTATGCCCCTACACTCCAATGAACAACAATCTACTACACTGTATGCCACTATATGACACTCTACTCCACTCTATGTCCATCCATTCTCCACCACTCTACTACACTGTATGACACTCTAGGACATGCCATACCACTCCTCTTTACTATATGTCATTTCACTGTAGGACACAGCACTCTACACCACTCTTCTCCACTGTGCGATACTCTAACAGTCCACTGTATAACACACCACTGTATGACATGCCACTGTACGGCACTACAATGTACAGCTTTCTCTGCTACTCTACTGTACAACCCTCCTCTCAACAACACTGAACTGTATGACACTGTACTCCACTCTATGACACTACATTGTATAGCACTCTACTCCTCTCTAGGCCACTCTACAGCACTAACCTGATGACATTCTATTCACAACACCCAGCTCCACGACACTCCAGTCAGCGACATCCCAGTGTACCACACTCAACTGCACTGTATGACACACCCTTCCTCTGTACTATACACCACTCCACTCTACGATACTCCACTCCAATATACGACACCCCACACTACTCCACTGTATAACACTTTGCTTGACTGTATGCTACACCACTCCACTCTATTCCACTCAACAACACTACACTCTATAACACTAGACTCTATGATAGTGTCTTCCACTATACCCTACGACATTCCACGTAGCAACACTGAACTGAATTACACTCAATATTACGATTTGAAACCCATTTTTATCAAAAAATACAAACCATTTAAATTCAATGAAAAACCAACGGTTGAGGCTAAGTTATAGTTAGGAAAACTTTCTTTTTCTTTTTATACAAACCCAACTTAAAATAAAAAATGTTAAATTACTATAAGATGCGCACCTCAGTACACAGTCTTGTCACCTCACTCTCCACTCTACCGTAACTATAACTCACCACTCTACTATGCACTGTGTTCTCACAAATGATGTAATTTGAAGTGTTGTTACAAATGCTATGATTTCACGTGCTGTAAGTCATATAATATGCAAGTGTATATTCAGTGAATGGAGAAGGCGTGAGTTACACTTAATACAGTGTGGTGAGGTGACAAGACTTTTTACAGCCAGGAAAACTGAGATTGTGCCTCTCTGGCTGGAGCAGAGAACAAAATCTCTTTCCACTGGGTGGGAGCAAAGCCAGTCAGCTGAACTCAGAATTGGTGTATACAGGAGAGGTGGTGGACTGCAGGGGCCCTGGGGCTGACACCAATGTCTAATATTTTGGCTGCCCTGGGTGGGCACCAGGGCACCCACTGTAAGCTCCATGGGATGGGGATCCGTGAGGCCAGTATTGGCTCGTGGAGGGGTGGTGTGTTCCCTCCTCTCAAAAGAGAACACAGCCCCAGGACATGGGATCCCTGGGGCCTGTAAAGGCTCAGGGCAGGGGTATGCATGCTCCCTTCACTTTTAAATTAATTTTGGCTCTGAGAGAGGCAAGGAATTGCCAACTCCCATCAGTACCGCTGATGGGTGTTGGTAGTGGATCTGGCAGGGTTGTGGGAGCCCTGGGGCTCCCACTGCATCCTCCAACAACAAAATAATGATATGCATGTGTCCTGGGTGGGCACCGGGACACACAAAAATATACATTTTATAAAACAAATACAAAATGAGCAAGAGGAGCTGCTAATTTATTTTTCACTGCTCTTTGTCAGGAGTGTCCCGTAATACCCTGCAAAGGTTGTTTAAACATATCTTTCAACCTGGTGGTTCTCCTGGAAGGGGGAGGACTATCATCAAACATGTATTTAATGTTGTGGTGGCTGCAGGGAGTGCTGAAGCTTAGTAACATAAAAACAGTTAGTCTCCCGTGTCAATAAATCCATGACACCAGGAGAGCTTACCTTTTGCTTTTTAAAGCACTCCTGGCTGGAGAGCTCTGCTGTTCAGCTGGAGTGAAGAGCCCCTTGTGGCCAGTTCTATGGCTGCACTTTTTAGTTTGAAATATGTTTAAAAAGACTCAAATACATGTTTTTTTTAAATAAAGCTTTATTAAAGTTTTTTTTTGTGACCCAAGGGTAGGTCGCTCCCCCTGCCGCTGCAGCTCCTCCAGCTCCTCCAGGTTCCTGAGTTCCTGAGACCCACCTCACAGTAAGTACCCCCCACCTCCCAGCCCCTCGCTCTGCCCCGCGCTACTCACCCTCTCTCCTGCTCCTGCTTCTTTTCTTCTTTTCTTCTTCTCTGTTCTTCCTCCTCGCTCCTCGTCTGTAATCTTCTTCTGTACTCTTCTTTTCCCCGTCTTCTCTCTTCTTCTGTGTGCTTCTGAGCCCCTCCTGTCGCCTCTCTTCTTCCTCATCTTCTTCTGTGGTCTTCTGCCTTCTGCTCTTCGTTTTCTGTATCTTCTTCTGTGTTCTTCTGTGTTCTTCTGTGTTCTTCTGTTCTTCTGGTCTCCTGCTCTTCTGTTCTTCCGGTCTTCTGTTCTTCTGTTCTTCCGGTCTTCTGTTCTTCTGTTCTTCTGTTCTTCTGTTCTTCCGGTCTTCTGCTCTTCTGTTCTTCTGTTCTTCTGTTCTTCTGTTCTTCCGGTCTTCTGCTCTTCTGTCTTCTATCTTCTATCTTCTGCCTTCGGCTCTTCTGCCTCCTCGGTCTTCTTCTCCCCGCGCCTTTCCTCCTGCTCCTGCCTCATCCCCCTCCCTCACTCGCATCCCCCTCTCTATCTCCCCTATCTAACCCGTTCACTATCTACCTCCCTCACTCCTCCTATCTACCTATCTCTCTATCTCTCTATCCCACTATCTAACTCCCTCACTCTCCACCTCCTCCTCTCTTCCTATCTCTCTATCCATTTCTCTATCTATCTATTTTCTCTATCTATTTCTCTATCTTTCCCCCCCTTCCCGCCACCCCCTCTATTACCTATCTTCCTATCCTCTCACTCTACCTCTCACCCTCACCCACCTCTACAACCCCCCCTCCCCTATCTTCACAACCCTACTCCTATCTTTCTCCCTAATCTCCTAAACCTCCTAACACTCACCCCCCTCCACCCTTAAACCCCCCCCAGCTCTTCTCACTCTACCTGTCCCCCCTCCCTTGTGCTTTCCCGCCGCGACCTCCTGCACGCCCCCGCCCCCCAGCTCCCATTCGCCCCCAGCTGACCCCTCCGCCCCCTCCTACCTTATATGGCGGCCGCTGCGCGACAGTGGTAGCGACCCTTGACCCAAGGGTAGGTCGCTCCCCCTGCCGCTGCAGCTCCTCCAGCTCCTCCAGGTTCCTGAGTTCCTGAGACCCACCTCACAGTAAGTACCCCCCACCTCCCAGCCCCTCGCTTTGCCCCGCGCTACTCACCCTCTCTCCTGCTCCTGCTTCTTTTCTTCTTTTCTTCTTCTCTGTTCTTCCTCCTCGCTCCTCGTCTGTAATCTTCTTCTGTACTCTTCTTTTCCCCGTCTTCTCTCTTCTTCTGTGTGCTTCTCAGCCCCTCCTGTCGCCTCTCTTCTTCATCATCTTCTTCTGTGGTCTTCTGCCTTCTGTTCTTCGTTTTCTGTATCTTCTTCTGTGTTCTTCTGTGTTCTTCTGTGTTCTTCTGTGTTCTTCTGGTCTCCTGCTCTTCTGTTCTTCTGGTCTTCTGTTCTTCTGTTCTTCCGGTCTTCTGTTCTTCTGTTCTTCTGTTCTTCTGTTCTTCTGTTCTTCCGGTCTTCTGCTCTTCTGCTCTTCTGTTCTTCTGTTCTTCTGTTCTTCTGTTCTTCTGTTCTTCCGGTCTTCTGCTCTTCTGTCTTCTATCTTCTATCTTCTGCCTTCGGCTCTTCTGCCTCCTCCATCTTCTTCTCCCCGCACCTGCCCTCCTGCTCCTGCCTCATCCCCCTCCCTCACTCGCATCCCCCTCTCTATCTCCCCTATCTAACCCGTTCACTATCTACCTCCCTCACTCCTCCTATCTACCTATCTCTCTATCTCTCTATCCCACTATCTAACTCCCTCACTCTCCACCTCCTCCTATCTTCCTATCTCTCTATCCATTTCTCTATCTATCTATTTTCTCTATCTATTTCTCTATATCTCCCCCCCTTCCCGCCACCCCCTCTATTACCTATCTTCCTATCCTCTCACTCTACCTCTCACCCTCACCCACCTCTACAACCCCCCCTCCCCTATCTTCACAACCCTACTCCTATCTTTCTCCCTAATCTCCTAAACCTCCTAACACTCACCCCCCTCCACCCTTAAACCTCCCTCCCCCAGCTCTTCTCACTCTACCTGTCCACCCCCTCCCTCGCGCTTTCCCGCCGCGACCTCCTGCACGCCCCCGCCCCCCAGCTCCCATTCGCCCCCAGCTGACCCCTCCCCCCCCCACCTCATATGGCGGCCGCTGTGCGACTGCGCAGCGGGCGTGCCGCTGGCACGCCAGAGGCAAGCCCGTCTGCGCCCGTCCGCGCCTGGCCCGCGCCTGGCCCGCGCCTGGCCCGCGCCCAGCGCCACGACCCCTGGTTCCCAGCTCTACCAAGCCCCGCTGATCCACTACGACCCCACCACCCTCCACGCCCTCAACCCAGGACGCTCCAACACCTGCTTCCAAGCTCACCCCAAACGCACCCATGGACCCTTCGCCTGCAACTCCTGCAAACGCATCTTCCACCACGCAACTACCACGACCACAAGCCCACGCACCATCAACCACCTCAAGTGCATCCTAGTCAACGCTCGCTCCGTCCACAAACACGCCGTTGAACTCTGGGACCTCCTGGACTCCACAGCACCGGACGTCGTCTTCATCACGGAGACCTGGATGAACGCCTCCTCTGCTCCAGACATCGCCACGCCATCCCCGATGGCTACAAGATCTCCAGAAAAGACCGCACCAACCAAGTAGGAGGAGGTATCGTCTTCAAAGACTCCATCAGAGTCACCACCTCCACCGAAGACGCCCCTCTCGCCACTGAACACGTGCATTTTCAGATTCGCACCGACCCGAGGACCACCCTCAGAGGATCCCTCGTCTACCGTCCTCCCGGACCACGTGCCCCTTTCAGCGACGCCATCGCCGACTTCATCTCCCCGCACGCCCTCGCCTCACCGGACTACATCCTCCTAGGCGACCTCAACTTCCATCTGGAACAAAACAACGACCCCAACACCACCACTCTGCTCGACAACCTCGCCAACCTCGGCCTCAAACAACTGGTGAACACCGCCACCCACATCGCCGGACACACGCTCGACCCTATCTTCTCCGCCAGCAAACACGTCTTCTTCAGCCACACCTCCACCCTACACTGGACCGACCACAGCTGCGTCCACTTCACATTACGACGCGAGACCCGCCACCTCCACACTCAACCCATCCCTCGTCGACAGTGGAACAAGATCCCTGAAGAGCAACTCTTCTCCGCACTCGCCGCCAACCAACCCACCCTCACCACCGACCCCAACGACGCAGCCCTCAACCTCACAATCTGGATCTCCAACTGCGCAGACAACCTTGCTCCCCTCAAACGCACGCATCGACAGACCAACACCAAAACCTCTCTGGTTCTCTGACACCCTCAAAGAATCAAAGAAAACTTGTCGCGCCCTTGAGAAAGCCTGGCGCAAGGACCACACTGCTGACAACATGACCGCGCTGCCAAAAGGAACTTTTTCACCGACAGACTGGACAAAAACAGCCACAACAGCAGAAAACTCTTCAGCATCGTCAAGGAGTTCTCCAACCCCAGCGCCAACGCCAACACCGTCACGCCCTCACAGGATTTGTGCGAATCCCTCGCCACTTTCTTCCATCGCAAGATCAGCGACCTCCACGACAGCTTCGGACACCAGACCCAACCAAACACCACCGAACCCACATCCCCGGCCATCACCCTCAACAACTGGACCCACATCAACACGGAAGAAACCAAATCCATCATGAACTCTATCCACTCCGGGGCCCCTTCGGACCCCTGCCTGCACTTCATCTTTAACAAAGCCGACGACATCATCGCCCCGCACCTCCAGACCGTCATCAACTCTTCTTTTTCTTCTGCTACCTTCCCTGAATGCTGGAAACACGCCGAAGTCAACGCCCTACTAAAGAAACCTACGGCTGACCCGAGCGACCTGAAAAACTTCCGCCCCATCTCTCTTCTGCCTTTCCCAGCCAAGGTAATAGAGAAGACCGTCAACAAACAGCTGACCACCTTCCTGGTAGACAACAACCTGCTCGACCCTTCACAAACCGGATTCCGAACCAACCACAGCACTGAAACCGCCCTCATCTCAGTCACAGACGACATCAGAACCCTGATGGACAACGGTGAAACAGTCGCCCTCATTCTCCTCAACCTCTCGGCTGCCTTTGACACCGTCTGTCACCGCACCCTAATCACCCGCCTCCGCTCCACCGGGATCCAAGGCCAGGCCCTGGACTGGATCGCCTCCTTCCTCGCAAACCGTTCCCAAAGAGTTTACCTCCCTCCGTTTCGCTCAGAACCCACCAAGATCATCTGCGGCGTACCTCAAGGCTCATCACTCAGCCCGACACTCTTCAATGTCTACATGAGCCCCCTCGCCAACATCGTACGCAAGCACGACATCATCATCACCTCCTACGCCGACGACACCCAACTTATACTCTCCCTCACCAAGGACCCCGCCAGCGCCAAGACCAACCTACAAGAGGGTATGAAGGACGTCGCAGATTGGATGAGGCTCAGCCGCCTAAAGCTGAACTCTGAAAAAACGGAAGTCCTCATCCTCGGCAACACCCCGTCCGCCTGGGACGACTCCTGGTGGCCCACGGCCCTCGGCACCGCACCGACCCCCACAGACCACGCCCGCAACCTCGGGTTCATCTTGCATCCTCTTCTCACCATGACCAAGCAAGTTAACGCCGTGTCCTCCGCCTGCTTCCTCACCCTCCGCATGCTCCGCAAGATCTTCCGCTTGATCCCCGCCGACACCAGAAAAAACGTGACCCACGCCCTCGTCACGAGCCGCCTGGACTACGGCAACACCCTCTACGCCGGGACCACAGCCAAACTCCAAAATCGCCTGCAATGCATTCAAAACGCCTCGGCCCGCCTCATCCTCGACGTACCCCACAGCAGCCACATCTCCGCACACCTGAGACACCTGCATTGGCTCCCAGTCAGCAAAAGGATCACCTTCCGACTTCTCACCCACGCACACAAAGCCCTCCACGACAAGGGACCGGAATACCTCAACAGACGCCTCAGCTTCTACGTCCCCACCTGCCTCCTCCGCTCCTCTGGCCTCGCACTCGCTGCTGTCCCTCGCATCCGCCGCTCCACGGCGGGTGGGAGATCTTTCTCCTTCCTGGCGGCCAAGACCTGGAACTCCCTCCCCACCAGCCTCAGGACCACCCAGGACCACTCCGCTTTCCGGAGACTCCTAAAGACCTGGCTGTTCGAGCAGCGATAACCCCCCCTTTTCCCCTAGCGCCTTGAGACCTGCACGGGTGAGTAGCACGCTTGATAAATGTTAATGATTTGATTTGATTTGATTTGATTTGACACTCACTTTTATTGAATATTGAACTGTGTGAATTAATTAAATATGCATTTCACTATAATTATTGGATACTTTCTAAAAATGACAATCTATATGTTTTATATATGTTGATATTCTAACCCATTCAAAAAGCCAATAGGCCCACACTTTATATTTTGATGTTCTGAACCTTTTACAAAGTCAGAAGCTCTACCTTACTTAAAATGACACCCCTTATTTCAGCCATGCATGCCTGCAGGAGTTTGTACCTGTGCGCCCAACCCTTGACTGTGCATGGCTTGTGCACAGCACAGGTTTGGGCATAAGCAGGATATGGGCACAGGGCCTGGCCCATTTCCAACCCCATGCTGCATATGGCCGCAGGCTGTGCACGACTTGTGGTTCGATGCCTGTGAGTAGTTGGACGCAGCACCTACCCGCAGGGCAGGCCCTGTGGCCATGCCATAGAGTACACAGCCAAATGCCGTGAGTGGCATGTCGTGAGCGGCTGTCCTGGAGGGGTTGGACGCAGGGCCTAGCCACTGGTGACGTGTGGTTGGCATTATGTATGGTAATAAAATATTACTTTACATTAGAAAATAACTTGAGAAATTCACTGAAAAAACCAAAGGTTAAAGTGACGTTATGGTTGGGTATGGTAATAATATCTCAATTTTTTTTTTTTAAACTTAGACATTCGGTGAAATAACAAAGGTTAAGAGACATTGGGCCTCAATACAACTTTGGCAGAGGAGGGTTAATCTGTCCCAAATGTGACGGATATCCTGCCCTCTGTATTACGAGTTCCATAGGATATAATGGACTAGTAATACAGAGGGCAGGATATCCGTCACATTTGGGACGGACTAACCCTCCTCCGCCAAAGTTGTAATCAGGCTCATTATAGCTAAGTGAAAGCATACCATTTTAAACTAACAAAATTACTGAAATTCACCAGTTGTAGTTATCGCAAGTAACTATAACTCGTACTCTAAAGTACTTATAACTCGAACTCTTGCCACTCACTGCTAATTACTTCATGACATGTTCTATGACATCTTTGAAATGGCCTCATTGATGACAGCACTGCATGGCAGGAACGCAAGATATAATTACTTCAGTTAACTATAATTGGTGAATTTCAGTATTGTTATAAGTTCAAAATGTAACATTTGAACTGGCATTTTCATCTAACTATAACTTTATGTCAGCCTTTGGTTTTTTCAGTACATTTCTCATTTTTTGTGATATAAAGTAAAATATTATAATGGCTAACTATAATGTCAGTTTAACCTTTGATTCTTTTCAGTGAATACATGAACATACAAATAACAAGTATAATAGTAAAATTCAGCTAGTACTGAATGTTATCATTCTCATTTTACTTAATCAGCTGTTTCAAAGGATACTCCACGTTTCCATGTCCTAAAAGTGCTTCTGATCTTCTTTCACTCCTCATTACTGTATGCATAATCTTGTACATTTCCCCTGCCATGACTGTCATGTGCAGAGGTCCATTGCTTCTAAGCTCCACTTGTGCTACAGAAATTTCAATAAAGACATACAGGCATTTATTATGTCTCCTACTACTTCCTGTATTTTTTTGATGTTACTATGCTTATAGAGTCTTGGGGCATAGGAAATGGCATTGTATTAAATTAACCACAATCATCAGTATACCTCCCAACATAAAAAAATGGAAAAAGACATGATAAAGAACTTGAAAGAGTGAGCTAAAGAAGCAACGAGTTTCAGGCAGAGGATCAAAAAGTCACGAGGTGGAATCAAGACTATTTAGGGCCTCATTACGAGTTTGGTGTTTTTTTGGCATGGCCGTCGTGGTGGCAGCCGCCCAAATACCACCATGTTGGGGGTAATACGACTGCAGTATTATGACTCACACAGCAAAGTCTGCCAAAGTCCAGCCAAGATTCCGAAACCGCCAGGATACTGGAGGGCGGAAAAGAGGCGGTCCGACCACCAGCTCCGCCAGCTAGCCAAAAAACCTCTGAATATATTATGATGCACAAATCACCATAGCGGTTCTTCCATGGCGGAAAACCAATGGCGTTGCGAACCCCAGTGGTGACCACAGTAATTCACCACACCACATTGGATAGTTTGAAAACTTCACACCTGACACTTATCCACACACCCAACACACCTAAAAACTGCACCATAAAACAACCCTCACAACACCCCACAATCCTTTGCATCTACAAGGACTCTCACAGATCAATAGAGGCCGCACAAAAAAACTCACTAATTATAGAATAGGCACCCCTACACACCTCACATAGTACTCATCCCACACCTGTACAACCCATCCCACACATACATTATTACCCCACATATTGGACACCACTGCCCAACCACTCACATCACAGCACTTACACTTCATCAACATTTGTTTTTTCTTTCCTCACCGTCTCGTCCACAACTACCATATCCCCACAAAAACATACCCGTTTCACAGATGATGAATTGAGGGTCATGTTGGACAAAATCATCAGAGTAGAGCCACACCTCTTTGGAGCCCAAGTCCAGCAAACAGCTATTGCCAGGTAAATAAAGATGTGGCAAAGAATCATTGACAGGGTGAATGCTGTAGGCACCTATCCAAGCACAAGAGAGGACATCAGGAGGAGGTGTAACAACCTCAGGGGGAAGGTCTGTTCCATGCCTGCCAGACACCAGCTGGTGGTCCTCAAGACTGGCGGTGGCGCCTCACCTCCTCCCCATACTTTTACATCATGGGAGGAGAAGGTTTTGGACATCCTGCATCCTGAGGGCTTGTCAGGAATACATGGGGGACTGGAGTTGGGTAAGTCACTAAACGAAAACTGTCACCAAACTGCACTGTCTGCATGCTCACTGATCACCTTTTGCCACTTTCACATCCAACCCACTTACCACCCCTGTACCCAACTGTCCAAATGCCCCTCTCTGGCATCCCACATGTCAACTAAACTCACCTGGGTCAACAGTGTCTCTGTATGGCATGGGTAGTACACGGACTGACAGCACTACAACTCCCAGCAGGCACTGTTCCACCTGTACGAAAACCTGAACAGTGCACTACAATTTAAATTGCCTTGCATGTTAAACTAACAATCAATTCAACCCCTCTGATTTCTCCACAATTGTACAGTCTATGGCAATTACCTCAATGCTATGGCCATCTGCCAGTACAATAACAACCAACACACAACTACAACTGTTTTCCCTGCAAAACTGGCCTTTAAATCTTCATCCAAACAATGTAATGTACTCACCTGAGGCGCACACCAATATACGAAACTGGATGTACTTACAGCACACCCATAAAGAGGCCCAGATATAATGGTTACTCCTATATTGTTAGCCAGCTCTGTTTCCATAGCACACTGTGCAGCTGTTTGTTGACTCACTGATGCTATATACCTAACTTGGAGATAACTTTCAAATGTCATGTCATTAATCAGACAAGATATAAGTCTATGAATAGACATTTAACCAACAAGATTCTCCAACATCTTATAGCAAGGTGTATGAAATTGGAAATTTCTGTCTCCGATATAGCTCTAACCCAGATTTGGAAGCAGGTGTCATTGTCATATCTGGGGATCAAGTAAAGGCTTTGTGTGCATGTCACAAAGCATGTCTACCTTTCAAGGTTTTATATCACTTGTTGCATTACTTTCAGTAACTGTGTGTTTCACTTTTCCTACAGGTAACCTAGCCATTGTCACCATGGAAAAGATACCAGAGACTGCCACTTCCCCTCTGGATGAAGCCCTCAGTGAGAAAAACACCCCTGGATTTTTTATTTATTTATTTTTTATTTTAAGAGTTTTCTATAGCGCTAGCAAGACCGAGCGGGTAACAGAGCGCTTTACAACAGAACAGAAAATAAACATAAGAAACACAGGAGTCAAGAGTCACTTTGTAGAATGAGGATACATAGGGGTTCTCATTAATAGAAGGGTGGCAATTCGAGGAAGGAGGGGTGGTGAGTGAGAGACCCTTATTGATGTGAGGGTTAGTTTAGGAGGAATTCTTTCAGTAGTTTCTTGAAGGTCATGTGGGAAGGGTTAGATCTGATGTGAATGGGTAAGGAGTTCCATATTCTCGGAGCGTTGTTTGAGAAGGAGCATGACCGAGTTTTTTGCTTGTTAGGTTTCGGTAGGAGGAGGAGGAGAGAGTTTGTGCTTCTCAGAGATCTGGTTTGACCAGCTTTCACTAGCTTGTTAGCGAGGTATTCAGGTTTCCCAGTGTGAAGGGCTTTGTGTGTTAGGCATGCAGTGCGGAACAGGTAACGGGCCTCAATCGAGAGCCATTTCAGACTCCTCAAGGCTGGGGAGATGTGGTCAAATGTTTTAGTTCCCGTCACTAGTCTAGCAGCTGCATGAAGAGTGGACCTCATAGGGGCGAGTCGGGATTTGGCCGTGCCAGTGAGGATAGAGATCCCATAGTCTAGTCTTGAGAGTGCCAGTGCTTGAGTGGCCCGTTTAAGGTCATCTTGGGGAATGAAGGATTTGATTTTGTGAAGAAGTTTAAGGCTGAGGAAGGCATTATTAGCGTTTGACTTGATGTGGTCCTGCATGGTCAGGTTGGAGTCCAGAGAGATTCCCAGGGATTTGACCTTGGTAGACGGGGAGAGAGTGCATTTGAGGGCGTCAATAGATTTTAGCCATTCTTGCAGTTGAGGAAGCTGGTTAGATTTCGAGAGGAGGAGTATTTCCGTCTTGTCGTGATTGAGTTTGAGATGGTTATGTGAAAGCCAACATAGGGCTTCTTTAAGGGTATTGTTCAGACGGTGGATGTCGTCTAAGGTGGATAGTTCAATATAGAGTTGCGTGTCATAAGCATAGAGGTGGAAGGGGATATTGGCTCGAGTGACGATAGTGGTAAGAAGGTCCATGTAGATGTTGAAGAGAGTTGGAGAGAGGACAGAACCCTGGGGGACCCCTCTGGTGATAAGGGAGGTGGGTGAGGTTGAGTTGAGAAGTTTTACTTGTTGCGTTCGGTTTTGTAAGAAGGAGGAAAACCAGCGGAGGACAGTACCTTCAATGCCTACTCTCTTTTGGAGGGAGTCGAGAAGGAGTTTGTGGTCGACAGTGTCAAAGGCTGCTGTAAGATCAAGGAGAATGAGTAGGCAGGGTCTGTCAGAGTCAAGAGAGATGAGGAGGTCATCCATAATGTTAAGGATGGCTGATTCAGTGCTGCAGCCTTTCCGGAAGCCAGATTGAAGAGGGTTTAGGAGGCTGTTGGAATCGATATGTTGGGTTAATTGTTGGAGAGCACATTTTTCAAGAACTTTGGCCAGGAAGGGAAGGTTGGAGACAGGTCTGTAGTTGTGGAGGTTGTTCGGGTCTGCTCCTGGTTTCTTTAAAATTGGCGTGATTTGGCCTAGTTTTAGGCAGTCTGGGAATACGCCCGTCTGGAGGGAGCTATTGATGATCATTGTCCAAGTAGGGGAGAGGGACTGGTGGAGTTTTTTTGCCAAGGAGGAAGGGAGGGGGTCAGCTAGGTGGGAGGAGGTTTTGGAGGAGGACATGAGTTTGGAGATGTCCGATACCAGGAGGGGTTGGAAAGAACTCCAGCTAGCAGGGACCAGCGGCTGCGTCCGGATGGGGAGAGTGATTTCAGTTAAGGGGGACGGGTTGTCGGAGAGGTATAGAGCAGGGATAAGATTGATAGTGGAAGGGAGGCGGGCACAATGTTGGGGGGGGAGTCCCTTGCTAAGGAAAGTTCAATCTCAGTGATTTTATCGTTGAAGAAATTGGCAAAGTTAACGCAGGTGGCCGTGGTAGTGGGTAAGGGGTTGGGAGCAGGTTTGGTCGTTTGTTGTGTAATGATGTTAAAGAGCTCTTTCGGGCGGTTTATGGCTCTGTCAAGGGTATTCTGGAAGAAGGATCTTTTTTCATTATATGTGTGTTTTTTGTAACTTCTCCGTGCACTTCTAAGCTGATCCAAGTGGGTAGAGGAGGGGTCAGATCTCCAAAGTCTTTCAGTGGCTCTGAGTTGTCTTCTCTCTGAGTTGAGGTCATTGTTGAACCAAGCTCTAGATGGGATGTTTCGCAGTCTTTTCAGTTTTAGAGGGGCAAGCTGATCAAGTATGGTAGTTATAGTCGAGTTGTAGTGGGTGGTTAAGTCCGTCGTGGAGAGGATGGTCGAAGGGGGGGGAAGAAGAGAGGTGATTTTTTCTTCAAGGGTAGATAGGGGGATTTGGCTGACATTTCTTTTCCAACTAAAGGATGTTTGGGGATGAGGAGTGAGTTGGGGGATATAGTTGAGATGGAAGAGGATGATATGATGATCTGACCAGTCGACAGGAAGGATATCGTCGACCTTGAGGGAATCTTTATGCGCTATAATCGCATCTAGTGTAGCGCCTTTGCTGTGGGTTTGGCCTTTGCAGTGTTGGGAAAGGTTGTTGCTGTGAAGAAGGTCATTTAGGGTTTGGATGAGTGCATTGTTCTCATCATTCCAGCGAAGGTTGACATCGCCTAGGTGATAAAGTTGGGGTCAGAGAGGGAGCAGTGAGTTATTAGGTCAGCTAGGTGATCCGCAAAAGGTTGGGTATTACCAGGGGGGTGGTAGAGAAGGTGGAAGGTCACCTTAGAGTTGTCGCTGGTCTTAAAGGAGGCGTTCAAGTGTTCACAGGAATTGAAAATGAGAGCTTCTTTGAGATGTTTGGACAATGAGGACGACTCTGGCCCATCTAAGACACCTGGTCAGTCAACAACTGTGTGCCTCACCCTGCCCATAGCGACTCCTCCCATCCCTGTTACTTCAACATCACAGGCAACCATTTACCCCCAAACCTCTGTTCCAAGGACAGAGTGAAACATCTTGTGCACCCAGTACAGGTACCTGAGTCAACAGTTATAAACCCAGGCAATGATGGACCTTGCACCAGTGGGGTGTGGAAAAACTGTGCCAGGGGCAGAGGCTGTTGGGGGTATGGTGCGTGGGAGGCATGGTGTGGGCCAGAGGATGGAGGCTCCTAGGGATACAAGTGGCCAGGACACTATCTCCCACGTCTTGGGAGCTTACCATTAAACCCAAGGCGTGATGGGCCAGGCACTCAGAATGATGGGGGAGATCAAGCAGCTGCATAGGGACCACCACCAGGAAGTCAAGCAGCAGTGGCAGGCCCAAAATGTCCCCGTGGCCTCCATTGCAGGGGTGCTGAGAGACATGAATACCACTCTATGTAGGTTTTGTACACAACAGCTGGCCCCTCCCACTAGCAATGTGACATACTTTTGATTGTTCCTAAGCCAATTTCCATTTTCCAATGATACAAGGACACTGGACTTGAGTCTCCAAATGTTGTAGCAGCTACCCTGATGATTTCATCCAACATGACTGAACCCTTCACTGTTTACTTTGAATTTTTATCCAGTTCCCACATTTTGATGTGCACTCTTTAATAAACACTACTACCTGCGAGTGTTGCTCTTGCACCTCCTTCCCTATGGTATGTTATGTGACTGTACAAAATTTTACAATTTGCAAATGTAACAGGGTAGTGTGTATACATATGGTTGTTGTCCTCCTCATCGGTGATGATTCCATTGTCTTTCAGGGAGCAGGAGCAGCAGGATGATGTCTTTTTCTTGTTCCGTGGCGGCTCCAGACGAGTATGGCTTCCTGGAGGTGAGTGTCTCCTTTTATACTGTTCGTACCCGCCTGGGTTATGGTAGTAGTTCGACCACCGCGGAAATGTTGATGGTGTGCAACCTCATAATAAGTCCAATTGAAACTTGGTCTCCACCGGACTGTTGGTGCCTTCAATCATGCATGGCGGTCTGATCGCACTGGAGGTGCCGGTGATGCTTTGGCTGGATTCTGTATGCATCACTGTCAAAGTCATCATTTGGCAGTCCTCTCTGCCAGTCCATTGTCGGTCGGACTGCCACAGCCAACATGAGAGTCCTCGGACTGCAAAACTCATAATTAGGCCCTTTGTCTTTGTATTCGGCATCCAGACCTTCAAAAACTCAGGAAGTGGACTTTTGAGCAAAACTTTGGGTCATGCACGAACCATTTCACAAATTAAGCAATACTGGTAATGTTTCATAAGAACGTTTGTGCATATTTTTTGTGTGGCACACTTCACTCATAACTTATCCATCCCTAGAATGGCAAAATTGCTATGCTTCATTTGCATTGTATTTCTGTGCCTGAACGGGTATAGCTGACGGAATAATTTCCTATTAATCTTAGCTCTTGACCTGTGGCAATAAATCAATTCAAAGCTACCCAGAATATGGGACAACAACAGCAATACCTAGTGGACACTCAAAAATACCCACTAGGATTGCAGTTAGGCATAAGACTTAGAACCACAGCCATATTCACCCTTACGTATCTCATTATAAGTAGAGAAGCTCACAAGACAAAATAGTCACACATCCTTAATTGTCATTATAATTTCCAAGTAACTCTCTTTATATGTTGTAGTTCACTGAGTGCCTGACACCCAACAATACACATCCACTACTTTGGTGAACCACAACAACGCTGTCACCACATTAGTGCAACACACGACAAGTCAGCTACTACATCAACCAAATTAAATATTTGATGAATAGAAAAATGACAGATTTAAAATACAGGCGCGTCTTCATTGAAGGGATAGAGATTATTCATTCCATAAAATACAAATAGTGGTTAGGTTAAGGACAAAGAAAATAGTTTTTTAAAAAATTATATTATCAGGTAAAGAAACATCAGTACACAACAAGATACATTGTCACGTTCAGAAAATGAAACAAAAAGAAAGATCAGCCAAACTTGTCTAAGAAATAATTTCCCCAGATCAGAGAGAACTTTTTAACACTACCTATTCTACTAGCATATCTCATCTCCTGAAGTCTAACTTGCACCATCCTATTATTCCACTCTTGACTAGTAGGAGATAATTCAGACCGCCAATTTCTCAGCAAAAGTGACCTAGCTACCGCAGCGGCTATAAATACGAGCTTCTCCCATCTTGAAGAAAGTCTTGCCTCGGGGTCGTAGCCCAAGCTCAATAACCGAATGCTGGGAGATATGGGTACCAACGCAACAGTTGTTAAAATTGCAAAAACACCCTCCCAGTATCCCTGTATACATCGGCATGTCGCAATCGTATGGATCCATCCTGCCGCTCCTACTTCCTTGCAACGAAAACACATATTAGGATAGCCAGTCCCCATACGAGATAGGGCTTGCGGGGTTTGATACAGCAACCATTTACTAAAAAATATCATTCAATGCCAATTAGCCCCTCATAGCACGGAGAAATTCAGGTGATTAATAGTCTCCCAGTAGTCACCTGAGACCTCTATGCCCTCCTGACTAGCCCATTTCATCTGAGCTCTTATCCCGAGATCCACTTTGACCCTTTCTGCCAAGAGCCTTCTCCATGATCCTGCATTCCCTATCCGCGAAGGTCCAACTAATTCTGTTACCAATGATTGGGCATTAACGATAGAATTAACATCCAAGTCCCTTAAAACATGTAACAAAATATTATAAGATCCGACCAGCAAAAAATCGTTGTTGACTGTAATCATGATTTTCAATGGGGCTTCCCAGTTGTCCTCAGTACGAAAATCTCCAATCTTACTAAATCCAGCGCGCTCCCACCTCTTTACCAAGACTTCGTTAAGCTGGGTCCCAGAGTGTAGAAAAATCTGTGAAAGTGGAGTGTCAAAATGTACAGAAGGGATTGAATATTTTCTAAAAAAATCCAATCTTTTCTTGAGAAACCATTTAAGAATTTTATAACGAACTTTTTTAGACGATTTCGTCAAGAGGGCTGGGTTCCGGATATTATGCTCCCTACATAATAATACCCGAAAGTCAGTAAAAAACTTGGAGCCCACAGAGTAATCTAATTTAAAGCTAGCATAATAGTGTGCAAAAAATGCATAATAATAATCTTTGAAATTTGGCAAGGCCAGTCCCCCCTTCTCCTTATCGGCGTACAGTATACTCAAAGCGGCTCGGGCCTTTCGATTCTGCCAAATAAATGAGCGAAATAGGGATTCCAGTTTTAAAAACAAAAGTTGCGTTAGAACACACGGAATGGCCGCAAACAAAAAATTTAAAAGTGGTAAAATTGACATTTTAATTAATGCGATGCGGCCTAATATAGAGAGAGGGAGAGGCCTCCAACGAGTCAGCAGAGCCTGAGTTTTCTGAAGTAAAGGAGCGAAATTCAACTCATAGAGATCACTTATATTGGACGAAAAATAAACCCCCAAGTATCTTTTTGGATTAGGATTTACACATTCTCTTAATTCAGGAAGAAGACAACTAGGAGAAGTACCACAAAGAATAATGTCAGTCTTGCTCCTATTAATCTTATAGCCACCGATTTGCTGAAATTCTTTAAATAGATTGAAGGCCGCTTCCTGAGAAGAGTGTTTTATGTCTAAGAACAGAATGATATCATCTGCATAAAGTTTGATCTTTCCCATTGATTTTAACGGTGGCTGGATCTGACTATGTTGTCTAATTTTAATGGCGAGTGGTTCAATAAAAAGGGCAAATAAAATAGGGGATAAAGGGCATCCCTGTCTAGTCCCACGCTGTATTTGAAGTTGTCCGACACACTTTGAGTTTATAATAATATTAGCCTCAGAGTTTGAGTAAACCTTTGAATTAATGAAATAACTTGAGTAGGTACCTTATAACTAGATAAAATTTAAAAAAGCGTGTCCCAAACAACCAAATCAAAGGCTTTTTCCGCATCCAGCAAAAGTATAATGGCAGGGACTCTATTAGGCGTGAAATAATCGAGGGCCTCAGCTAAATAGTGTGTGTTTGTAGCCAGTTGTCGGCCAGCCACAAAACCGTTTTGATCGGAATGCACCAATTGATTAATTACCCCATTAAGCCTATTAGCCAGTAATTTGGTCATAGAATAGAGTTAACAACAATTAATGTTATCACTTTAAAGAATAGTTACATTGAACACAATTAAAAATACCAACAAATAATTATTAAAAAGTATGTATAGTACAAAGGTTGACATAGCTGGATGATGTGGGTAGGGCTAATGTAATTGGCATGAATAGTTGATAAACAAATTCAATGTTTGCCTTCATGTATAGCAGGCTGTGATGGTGTGCTCACATTATACTTGTAGGTTGATGCAGTCAGGTTTGATGTAACTCACAAATATTACCAACAGATTGCTCAGCCCCTTTGCTCAGGCCCTTGACTCTGAGCCCCCATTTATTTTAACCATATGTTAGCTGGCCCAACTTGAAACTGCCTTTACTCAGTTCCCTTGCACGTCTGGCATTTAAAGTGATGGCATTCTCTAGTGAGAAAGTTAATGTTGCAATGAGCCAGAAAAATTAATGGATAATCTTTCAACTGAACCTGGAGCCCCTATTCTAGGGAGAAAATATGAACAAAACAAGGTAAAATTTTCAACAACTTGTTCACATTGTGGTTTAACCCCTCAAATATGCTTTCCCCTTCTCCCATTCCACTGGGATCCTGGATGGACAGGGGCTTATTGTCGCCCATCCAAGAACACCTGTCTCTGCATTTTCACTGGTGATTCCCCAGGAAAGTCCACCGTCATTGGTCTAAAGCTCAACACAATGCTTGAATCCAAAAGTCTCCAATATGCATGACCAGGCCACCAACAACTGCCACAATTTGTTGCCCCTAAAAGAGCCCTGGTTTAATGAGGCACCAACTCACTTGATGACTAGTCAGCAGCCAGTTCTATGATATTTAATGTGTTAATGCGTCAAGCAGAGGTGGTGATAGGTGGCCCAGACTCTATTGCCATATTATTTCAGATCCAGCTTAAGAATACGTACCTCTTGTTTAAATGTATTTAAAATCAAATTACATACTTCATCTATTTATTTGTCTTTCAGCTCTAAATAAAAGTATGCACATCTTCTAAACCAATCTCTTTAACCTTGTCCAACTTATCCTTCCCTAATTAAAGTGAGTTCTGCTCAGTGATCATCTCAACATCAAGGCAGATGATACTCCAAACACCATTACTCAGTGCGTTACTAAAGACATGCAGAACCTGGGTTTATTCCATTCCATGAACTGAGGCACAACAAAGACGCAGCCTACATTTGTTGTTTTCCTTCATCCCAAACCTGTAAAGCTTTTACTACAAATGTTCCACTGGTTAAGCTTCACATCGATGACAAGAACCCTGCTGAACCCATCTTGCCAGGTGCCATTGTGCTTTTTATATTTGAGAGGAACCTGACCCGTATCCAACAAGATACCTTCCTTCAATCTTTCCTTGTGGCCAAATCACTGCAATTCAGCACCACAGTACAACACTGATCACTGCCTTTCACTAAGTAGCACCTCTCAATCCCAAGTTTCCAAAGTAGCCCAAACCTGTAGCTAATCTATAGTATATCAATGAGGTCTGCCTACCGAAACATCATCGACATATACTTGGGAGATATTGAAAAAAGCCTTGAGTTGATAAGAACCTCACTCCATCCTGAAATTTATACCATGCTACAAACTAACTGTACTTTAAATAATGAATCTTTATTGCAATCTATTCCTTAAAAAAGCTCTTTGGCACTTACAATGGACTGATTATCCCTGCAGTCTTAGGAGAAGTTCCTCCTGGTTCCTTATTATTTATTTGTGATGGAGATCTGATGGGCTTCTTCATAAATAATATAGGCAATCTCCAGAAAAAACCTCTTCACTGGTCACCCAGACAGTTATTGCCCACTAAGTGCTTTTTGGGAACTTTTGATATTTCTGAGGCTGAAGTCATGAAGATCGTGTCACCCTAAAGTAGAGCATCCAGCAAAAATGTTCCTGCTGTGCCAAAGCTCTCAATTTAGGCTCCCTGTATAGGCCTTTTCATCTACCTTATCAATGCCTCTCCCACCTGCAAAATAAATTACATAAATGCTCATGCATTCATTTATCATCACCTCCTAGAAACGTCCCATCCTGGAAATCCTGTCCTGAAAATCCTGTCAACTCACAGTCGCATCTCTGACTTTATGATCCTCACTAAGATAATTGGAAGTCATAAAAAACTCTTTTCACACTATCAGATGAATTCTTCTGATCCCTGCCTTGCTATATTGCTCCATTGCCATCAAGAATGCTTCCCCCTACCACACATCACCACCTTTTATGTTTATGTAACTGGGAATTAAACTGTAAGTCAATGTGAATTGCTGTCTGTGGACCTTTCAGGCAAAGGAGCTGACCTATCCACTCTCACCTATGTCTACATGGGGATGTCAGAACATAGGTGTTTCTGATGTGCTTCTATTTGTAGGGCACCTGTTTCTCTGTTCCTTGCTATCCTGAATGAACTAGAGAACTTGGCCACCTTGTTCTTAATATTTTAACAGGTGATCCACTGATTTGGCTTTGGAATTTATCATCTCATCCATATTCCTCCTTCCATCTGTCAGCATTGATGAAGTTGTTTTTCCCCTCTTTCTAGGAAGGTGTCAGAGAGATATGCAACTCAAAGCTTTATTCATAATCAGTTGTACTTTTTTAACTTGTACATGTTTATTTTGCTTAACCATCATATTCTTCTCTATTACTAGAGCTGTATTCTGTCTTTTCTCTTTGTCATTATCAGGCTTTGCATTTATTTAATGTATGAATGCCTTGAACACAGCCAGCACTGGATGCCTGGAGTGAAAACAAACTGCCTTAATGTTCCTGACTGTTACTAGACCAAATGGCCCCCGTAGTTACTTATTTCTCATAATGATGAAGCACGACAACTGGGTTTGCTTTGATTCAGATCTACCCCTCTCACTAAAAAATGAATGCCACCATTAAAAGTGCACTTTCACCTATTGACCTCTTCCCCAAAGATTGCTTTGAGCCTAACAGTTGCTATGTCGACCCCTGACTAATGTGAAATAATAAACGGTCATCTGCTAGCCAGATCTCAGTACCGTCAAAGGGCCTCAACTATATGCCTTGTGCAGTATTTCATCTTTACGGAACCAACAACAAAGCACTTGAACATGGAGCAAATTGTTTGATGTTCCCATCATTACAGTATATTTGTCATAAATTGTGAAGAGAAGACAAGATTAATAAGAGAGTATGAAAGAGGTAGAAAGTTTGGACCCAACCAGACTCTAGATTCAAGTATGTTGGGTAAATGTCAGGAGGGTTTCACTCCAAGTTTTCATGTTAAGAGTGTTGAGCGGCAGGAGTACGACTTCGAGTTTTGGCAGAGAACATACTCTGTCAAAATAGTGACGCTGCACTTTCTCTCCCAAACTGAAGGGCCATCCACCTCATTTATAGTCAGGTGGACCTTCAGTATGCTGAGGGCAGAGACAACTTCCTTTGTCTCCATTGCCGATATACACCTCTAAAGGCCTGATAGGCTACGTGCCATTCGAGGTTTTGCCATTTGTCTGCCCTCTCTATTTAGAGTTGGAGAACAAACGGCAAGGTTGCACTGTTGTGAGGGGCAGTAAAAACTGCAACATGAACCCCACTCCATGGGAGAAAACTCACATGAATAGAGAGTCACTGCTTTTTATTTTCTAAAACAAATTCAGACTTTGGTAATTGGTTTTTGAGGTGTTTGGACAAAATATTGAGTTTCAATTATGATAACTGATAAGTAGCGGAAATAAATGTTGTGATGCAAAAGTATCATGGTTTAGAATATTGTTGCTAAAAATATCATTTTTTGGTAAGTAATACAATTTTTAAAAATAGTGTTATTTTTAATAGTGTTTTCAGTAATTTAGTTATAAAAAACATAATTATTACATTATTTTAATGTGTTTTTGTTAATATATTCCTTTTGGGTTGTTAGTATTGTTTGTATAATAGTTATCAAGTTTTTAAAATGTAGTTTGTAATTTCAATCAATTTAGTTTTTTAAATGTTATTAGTGATATATAGGGTCCTAGCGAGTTGTTGAGTTTATAGGGGGACAGACTGGGAAGTTACATATATTGGAAATATGTTCAATTTATTTTCAATTTATTTCTCCTTGATAAATAATTTTAGTTGATGACTACTTATGCAATTTGTTTAAGTGCTATTTTATATTTGTTAGTTTAATTATATTATTAGTTATAGTAAGGTAAACGTTATTACTGTTTTGGGTTTGTAGGTGTATAGGGTGGAAAATTAATTAAGTTATAAAAAAATTAAAGTTCATTGGTAATTAGTTTGTAATTGATAATTAATTATAGAATTTATTGTTTACTAAGTAAATAGTTTATTACCTATTTAAGTTCTACATTCGTAGTGGGTTGTGGGGTTTGTAGAGGTATAGGTTGGGAAGGTAGTTAAGTTATAAAAAATTATAAATTATTGTTAATTATTTATTTAATTGATTGCTAATTACGTAAATAGTTTAATACTGATTTATTTAAGTTATAATTCAGTTGTGGGTTGCTGGGTTTGTATGGGGAATATGGTAAGTAATTGAATTAAATAAAAGTGTTTTATTTATTACTATTTTTTTAAACAAAATTAAATATTATATATATTGTTCAATGCATTATTGTGTAAAAGTTGTAATGTTTTATTTATTTTAATAAGTATTTTTAATTTTTAAACATTTATTAAAAATGTATTTTTAATGCTGTATTATTTTTGTTCATGAGTAGGTTGTGAAGAAAATTAAAATATGTTCCATAGTTTATATTCGTTTGTATTTATAGGTTATTTGTTAATTGAAAATTAATTAATTATGAATAATGTTCTTATTTCATTTTCAATGAATGTATTTAATGTTAGGTCTTCAATAGAATTAGTTTCTGAGATGATATTTGTTTAATAAATGTTTTAAGTATTTACATTAAGTAAATAAGTGATGATTTCATTATTGTGCTGTTTTTGTAGTTAGTGAAGTTGATATTATTATATGTAACTTTGTTTGTTCTTTATTTGTTTTTTAAGTTATATATTAACTTTTTTAAAATAAATAAATAAATATATGTATTTGTGTGTACTGTGTTTTTGTAATGAGTGGGTATAGTAAATCTATCCCCTCCACTGAAGCCCAACTCTTTCCCTACTGTTTCTTAGACTTGAGTGGGAATAGTAAAACTATTCCCTTCAAAGTCCACACTTTTACTACTATTGTTTAGACTGGAGTGGGAATAGTAAATCAAACCCCTCTGAAGTCCAACGCTTTCCCTACTGTTGTGCTGAGTGGAGTAGGGATAGTAATTCAAACCCTTCTGAAATTCAACTGTTAAACCTGTCAGCCTTAGGGTGATCTTTCTGCCCTCCGCCTCCATTTTTGCTGACCTTAGGACTCTGTGCACTTTACCACTGCTAATTGGTGCTAAAATGGCTGTGCTAACTCTTTAAAACATGGTAACATTGGTCTCTCCCCAATTGGCATATTTAATTTAGTGGCACTATATGTGCCCAGGGACTTGTAAATTAAACGTTACTAGTACAACTGCAGCACTGATTATGCCAACACTTCAAGGTCACTGTATCATTCAGTGCAGAAAAGGTCAACATTTTCAATCTAGGTGTATAAGTGAGCATCAATGGATTGGTTGTCAGTCTTTACACCAAACCTTCGGACCACAATACATTGATGCATTTAACTAGTGGACATCCTAGGTCTCTTAAAGCAAACCTTTCTTTTGTACAGTTTCTCCTTATTAGGAGAAACTGTACAAAGAGGATTATTTTGAAAATGGAATGGTACTGGTGAAGAAGCTGATTAGCAGAGGTACCCTAAAAATTGGTTAAAGCTTCCCCCATAAGTGTGTGGTTCACACCACAAAAAACACTATTGGCCCCTAAATTTAAGTCTAATGAAAAGCCATTCATTTGTGGCTTAACATACAACCCTAAAGCTAACAAAATGTAAATAATTATTAAGGAACATTGGGCAATTATGTCTGACCTAGAGATTTCAAAACCATTTTTTGCCTTTAAAAGAAATAAACTATATATGCCACGTTCACCCCAAAAATAAAGGACCTGCCAGAGGTGCTTGGTCACCCATCTATAGTGGGACACTTTAGATGCCAGAATTGTGTGGCTTGTAAATTTACACAAGGCACAAAGTGTGAACATAAATGTTATCACCCATAACCAAGTACATTTCCGAAACAGCAACACAAGGAATGTTGTCTATTGTGTGAAATGTCCCTGTGATTTGGCATACATAGGCCAAACCATACAACCTGTAAAAGCCAGAATTCTCCAAAACAGATCACAAATCAAGTGCAGAACAAAGTGGGCTCTTCTGGTTGTCCGTTACAAGCAAATGACCCATTCAGTAGATGATCTTTCTTGGTCAGTCTTGTATGTAGCACAACAAAACTTGAGTGGCGACAATCTGGTAACAACATTGCCTAGAATGGAGGCAAAATTCATAGAAAAGTTCCATACTGCAAATAAAGGGTTAAATGATTTGGATGAAATCTGTTCTTTGATTTAGAGGACAATCCAGTGTTGGATACACAAAAGAGAAGATCATGTATAAAGATTATTTGTAAATATGTGTATAATTGTGCTTATCGCTACCAATATTTAATTGGGGGACATAAATGTTGTAAATAGTGTTTTAACTGCAGGGTTCCATTCATGATTGTCTGTGGGTACAGGACCTGTTGAAAATATCAGTTGAAGCCACCATGACATGGCTTTATTATAAAAGGATGGAAATTGAACTCCATTCTGCATATATAGGTGTTGGATATGTAATTTATAATAATATGATAATGTTTCTGTTGCAAGCAATCACACTTTTAACATGGTGTGATGTAGGGAACTGTTTTCAATATGGTCACCGTTTGCACCCCTAATTAATTGTCATACTGGCAGTCTTGAACCTGGCATCAATAGTTGCAGTTATATGTATTGGATTAAATCTATTTTCTTACTTGGACCATTAATGATTATGTTTTTACACAATTGTTTATGTGTTATGAACTATGATTAAATACTGCTTCATAATCAGAAATTAGACACTCTGAATATACGTACAGGAGTTGATCCTGTATGATGGCATTCATGCTTTCTAAAACGTAATGTATGTGCCATGTCCAATAAATGTTGACACAATTGGATAATATTATATTTTTAGTATTCTTTTATGATTGCACACCCCTCTCAATAGGGCCACCATCGCCATTCTTTATCATGTTTATTACCAAGATCTTTTCCGCATTAAATCACTTGACACAGGGAATCACGTTTATCCCATTCCTAAATGGCCACCACTTAATTCCTGCACTCCGATTGGGCACTTTTGTTTGTTTCTAGATTTTAAGGTGGTGCACGCTGCCAGCGGCGTTTCCACGAACCCTCCAACACACTGCATATGGGAGAGTGAGGTTACAGTGGCCAACACAGTCATAGAGTCCCACCCAGCAGTAATATATGGAGGATTATTTGCCTCAGCCTAATTTGAGTACGTTTCTTCAAAAAGCAACAGGCTTATTTGTGCAATGTATACAACAATGGAATTTCATAGTTTCATTAGATGTTTCCGATTTCAGGAGCTGTAGTGTCACACTGCTTTGCATGCGACCTGTAAAGTCTGGCTAGTGATGACGTGTTTCCACCAGCCATTCCTCAAGGGTTGGTTTCACATTCACCCCACACCCATCCATCACGGGTGTCACCGGTCAGCTGACCCAACAAATAAAAGATTCCGGGCACACGTGCCTAAGGCCAATTCCTGTAAGCACAGCTATTAATCTGTGTCATTATTCTTAGTAGCTTGAGGGTGTAGGGCTCCAACACTACACAACTGATTCACCCAGGGATTGCTCCCTCGGGGTCCCAAGTAGGCAAGAAGCAATACCATTTGCTGGCCAGCATGACATCTCTTGTACTTATAATGTGTGATTTGTAACAGCAGGCTGATTGTGCCAATTATGTTTTTTGCTTCAGGTTGCCTTGTGGATGGTCTCTTACTGCATGATATACATTTATGGTAATTGTGGAAATTATTTGGAGGTATGCAGGTGGTCACAAAGGTATTTTTACAGAGCACTAATCAGGCATGCTCACAGCAAACTATCTAGGTTTGGCAACATGGTATAACAGTCACCATTGTTTAAGCATTGCAATGCATGGTTGTGGCACTTGTCATATTGAAGGGACATGAATGAGGGGTTAATAGTAATCCCTAGACGTGAGGTTTCCCGCAGGATTGACTTTTCTGCATGTAGTTTTCATAGAGCATGGAAATCACCGCATGCAGGCGATATTAATTTGGGGTTGCCCTTCAGCTCTTCTGTTTTTACATACTCAGCTCATCATGGTTCCTTAATGTTCTTATGTGCCTTAGGAGTATTCCTTGACTTCCCTTGTCCTGAGGAGGCCTTAATGGGCACAGGCTGAAATGCATTGACAGCTTTGGAAGTAGTTTGATAAATTTAATTATTATAGAGTAGGTTTAGTCAAGTTGATTAGGTGGCCCTCCTGGTCCTGTTTCATCTGCATGTGATGGTATACCTTCAGGTGGATTCTGCAGCTAAACCACCTTGATATAAACTCTAGAAGCTACAAGGAAACTGAGGAACTACTTTGATTAATTTATTCTCAGTATCTTGTAGGTATATTATTTTGGGGATTTTATGGTGATGGTGTTGCATTGTAACTACTAATTCCGTACAAAAAGTATATATAAATTTGCTGAATTCATGCATCTATTGACTTTTCATGGTGTCACTATTGATAAGTAAACAGAGGTATTTGATCCCCTCTTTTTCCAATTTGTATTGGTTGATGGTCTATAGCCCATGAGCACAGGGGTAAATAGGCATACTCCTTTTTGGTTATCTATGCCACCCAATTAAGCAGCTCTTTAAAACGTGCCCCATGCTTGCCATTGCAGATTGTGCGTGCAGTTTTAAACTACCATGTTGACCATGTAGGCCCTTGACAGCCCAGAGAGCAAAGGGCAGTGTATTTAAAAGGAAGGGCATGTACTTCTAAGTTTTACATGTCATGGGAGTGAAAAACTCTTACATTTGTTTTTCACTTTTACAGGGCCTACATCTCCCATAGGCTAACAATGGAGTTACTGTTGTAATCAATGATGGATGCTCGTAGGTCATAAAAGACGTAGGTTTATTAGCTTAGTTGTAGGTTACAGATAAAGCCCCACCAGCAGCAGCATCCTGCAGCTCAGCCCTTCTCACTCCAACTGTCCACTCATCCAAGCACAAACACTGTCAACATTCCAACCATACAATGACCTCACTCACTGGCTGAGCAGCAGGGAACATCAAGGTAGTGGGGAGAAGGCATAAGATAGAAAGAGGCCACAACAGTTACCTTATTTAATTTAATAATATGTTGTAATTTCCAAATGGGACTAGGTAACCAGATAATGTTTGGTGCTTTTGTAATTGTAATGAAAATCCCTAATTTATGATGAAGCTCGATTTTAAATTACAATTTTGAAAATGACATGTTTAGAAAGTTGGCAGTTTCCTGCCTTAGCCATTTAGTGCCCGTAGCTGGTACATGGGACACATGACTGGGTGTGGCTGACAGTTGAGCTTTATGTATTCCTCATAGATAGCCACACACAAAAGGGAGCTTAGGTGTGCCTGGATGGGCCATCACTGGCAGAATGGGATGGAGGGGCTGGGCACAGCTCCTTACACTTGAATAGGGTATCTCATGCCTCCACGTAAAGGGCTTCATGCCCCCTCTAGTTAGTCTGGAGCAAGGACAGGGAAAGCAGGATTCATGGAGACTTGAAAGGAAACCTCTACAAGCTTCTTGCCAACTTCAAAGGCACAAGTAGGGATAAATACAGGGCCTCAGACACCAACTCTACAGTATACTTCTGGAGTTGTGGATACTCTGCTGTGCTGCCGAAGGACTGTCTACTGGACTGCACTCTGCTAGACTGATGCCTTGCTGTGCTGCTGCTTTGCTGTGCTGACCTGCTGCCCTGTGCCTGGGTGAGAAATACTGGACATGAATCTCTTGAACCCAGAACCCAGAACCCAGAACCCCAGAGTGACTCCAAAGGCTATTTGGCCAGCCCCCTGAGTTGAGCCGCAGCGACAGAAGACTCCAACAACCTTGCACCTGCACCTGCACCTGGACTATGCCATCTGTGAGTCTACATTGCCAAGTGGTGCCAACCCAGTCCTGGACCCTTGGAAGTGAGCCTAAGGTGCTCTGCCAGCCAACATATCTCTTCTGCTGTGTGGCGCAACCCCGAGCAGAACCAATGCATCGCTGCTGCTGCATGGTTTGGAAAAGTCACAAAGACCAGCATTGCACCACAGCCCGTCTCCAGATTTGAACTGCCACTACGTGATGCATCCTCAATGCAGGCCCTCACATCTCTCATCGAAGGCAGCCTTGATGACATCAGACTCCGCATTGCAGCTCCTCAGAAACAGCGCATTGCCCTGACTGTACAGAGGATCCTCAACTCACATCTCAAGCCCTCGTCGATGGGATCTTTGATGGTGATGATGATGCAGCAGAACTTCGCACTGCAGCATTGCTGCGTCTCGCAATTGACACATCGCTACAGCTGCACAACACATCTTCAGAGCAGACCTTGCAATGCTCCTCAAACCAGGATCGAAGGTAATTTGTACAGCGAGCCTTACTGGGTAGCTGTAGCCATACAGTATCCCATCCAATTAGACCTGAACTTGTAACTTTGTACCGTCCGGCACGACCAGATATCCACAGTTGCCACTTTATGCCTTTTGGTGCTATTTTTACTGAAACCTTTAAAACTGAATACCTCTTGTTCTACTGACTGGAGATTTGTTGTTTTGGTCTTGTGTTATTTATCAAATATTACTCTATTTTTCTAACTCTGTTGTGGGCTCCTTTTGTGTTACTGTTTGAACTTTTGCACAAATACTTTACAAATTCCCTGTGAGTTAAGCCTGACTGCTCTGTGCCAAGCTAAATATGGGTTGAGCGCAGGTTAATTTAGGGTTTGCTTGTGACTTCACCGAGAATGAGAATTGTGGTTGCTGCATGAGAAGGGTTTCACTTCCCCCAACCAGTAACCCCATATCTTACATTAACCGTTTTCCGACTGTTGTGCTGGCTGGAGTAAGAACAGCAAATCCAACCATTCTAAAGTCCAACACTTTCCCTACAGTTGCATTCATCGGAGTGGGAGTAGTAAAAACCTAATGCTGCGCTAACTGGGGCAGGATAGTAAATTTAACCTCTCAAAAGTCCAACACTTTTCCAACTCCTGCTTAGAATGGAGTGGAAATAGTCAATGTAATCCTTCCGGAGTCCAAACCTTTCCCTACTGTTGTGTATACAGGAGTAGGAATAGTAAATCTGACCCCTCCAAAGTTCAGCACTTTCTCTACTGTTGCATAAACTGAAGTGGGAATAGTATATTTTATTATTTTCAGACACTAAAACCTTTCCTAATAATGGTTAAATAGATGTTACGGTATTATTATTATTTTTTTTCTATTTCAGTTATCTGTTTTTCTTTTTAATCTTTTCAGTGTTTATAGTATTTTTTATAAATATGTTTTTGGGGGGCTCGAATTTTTAATTGATTTATTGGCTAAATTAATTAATTATTCTATTTTGTTTTTGAATTATTTATATGTTTATTTTTTTCTGTATATATATATATATATATATATATATATATATATATATATGGCCTGATTTAGATGTTGGCAGTAACAGTCCCACTGTTGACTTTTTGACAGAAAATCTATCTGCAGTTGCGATGGTCCGTCGCTGAATTTAGATGTTGGGGGTCCCATACCCGAAAATCTGCATTTGAACCACCACTTCTGCCAAGAAACACTGCCTGCACCAAAAGCGGGAGAGGGAAATGTGGCTGCAGGTGGGAACCCAGCAACCCTTGTGCCGTGCACATTTGGATGCGCCTTACCGCCAACCAAAAGTGTCAGTCCAACCTACAATTCTGAGTTTGCGGATTGGAGTGGAAGTGGGGTGAAAACTCACCTTTTTCCCCATTCCACCTCCGTCTACAACTTGACTGGACAACACCTGCCATCATGGCTGCCACCGTCGCATGAAGAAACACAATCCCCCCTTCACCGAGCTTTGAAGGTAGAGACGCTGCACTGCCAGGGTACGTTGGGTGGGCACTGTATGGGAGGTCGGGAACACTGCAGACACATACATGTCACAGTACTTTTTTTATTTTTATCGCTGTGACATGTGTATGTTGGGGACATAGTTGTGTCACACATGGCTGGGGACACACTTGCACAACACGCATATTGCACACAGACACAACTGTCATTGTGGTGTCATCATTCATTGCCAAATGAATGCTGGCACCACAATAATGGTACACTCACACTTGACAACGGTGTCACTGTGTGCGCATTGCAAAGGGACCTCTATTGGTAGGTTTGTGCTATCTGTTGTGTATGTTAGTATGTGTGTGTATGTGGATTGGCTGGTTGAGGTGGAAGAAGCTGGAGGGGGTGGGGTAGTTGTGTCAATATGTGTGTTACTTACATGTGAAAACAATGTTCAGTTGCCATGTGATGCATTCAAGTGAGTGTTGTTGTTGTGTGGCGGACAATGCTGTGATGTGTGTAGTTGTGCTTCTGTGTAAGTGTATTGAGTATCTGATTACATAGTTGTGTTGGTTGTTGTGGGTGTGTCGTGTCCTGGTGCAGTGTCAATGGTGTGTGTGTTGTTTGATTGATGTATGTCAATGTATGTTTTTGGACAGGTTGTGCTGTGTTGAGATTGTAATGGATGATGGTGCATATGTAGTGTTTTGAGTAGTGTGTAGTGCAGGGAGACATACATGGCTAGGGTACAGTGTGTGTGTGTGTATCACTTACCTCTATTCCATAGCCTCTGCCATTGTACGAAGTCCATTGGGTCCCACTGCTGTCTTTCTCTGTCAGCAATCTGTCACCAGTTCTCTGCATGCAGAGCGGTAACATCTAAATACGGCGGGCGGAACACCGTTGACTTGACAGTTTTTTCGGGACCGCCGCTCACGCAGCTTGGTGGTAACACCACCAAGATCTAAATCAGACTCTTAGTTTTTATTTTAATAAATTTAAGATATTAAAAAATTAATATGTTGCAAAATATCTATTTTTATTAATGATGTTACACTCTGTATATATCTATATATCTATATATATTTACCCAAACAGACACACGTACATATGTGTGTGTGTGTTTGTATAATTATATATATATATATATATATATATATATATATATATATATCCAAAACATACAATTGCCAAGCAATTGACTCATTGCACTCCAGGAGAGTTTATTGCTTTATCCAAAAATGTACTACAAACGACACCAGGTGGTGAAAACTCCGGGAGTGCAACGAGTCAATTGCGTGGCAATTGTTTGCTTTGGAGATTGTAGAGGAATGGTCCTTTCCTCACGTGTGCACCCGTGAAGTTGCGTGCAACAAGGTGGACCGTTTGATGGATTATATATATATATATATATATATATAGTATTAAAATCAATAGAATGTATTTAAATTATATTATGTTATTTTACACATCATAATATTTAACATTTACTATGTTACACTGAATATGTATACCAAATCAATATTTTTCTATGTTTTTGGACAACATTACTGTCAACTCTGTTTTTCTGACATTTTTGAACTTACCATTATAAGTAAAGGGACTGTATACTGTGATAAACAATATTTATGACACAATAGTTTTGTCAATGATATTGTTTACCACCATGTTGTGTCATTGATACTCTTTTTTAAAATACATTTTTTTTAAAAAGTTTGACGTACTCCTCCATCATGTTGATGGAGCCATCCCTCAAACTTTAAATGTATTTACAGCAATTGCTGTGATGGCAAGAGATGTCCCACTGGTCGGCGGGCATCTCTAAATTTGACAGGTATAGTTCTCTCATCATGGTGGGAGTAAAGCACTAAATCAGACCATAAGCCTGTTACCATAGACCGCATTTGTGGCTGTGGCATTGGTCTAGCATTAGGATGTGTGTGTGCAGGGAGTGCCTATGCTTTTTCAGTTATTTTTTGAGGAAATGAATGAGGTAATTTAGAAGGAGAAGATGCTACACACTGAACAAAGAGTTCACCAGTGATCCTGTTGTCATGGTGACAGGAGAGAAGGTAGGTACGACAGAGTTAAGAGGAAGGATACGGACAGAAGAAGGAAGATGATAAAATTTTAAAGATGAAATGTGGAAGAAGAGATGGAATTGTCAAATATGAGCTGTAGACCATTAAAACAGAATGTCAATCAGGAGGTCTGGAGAGAGAAGCTGCAAGGATATTGAAGGTGACCAATAACAAGAGAGCTAGAAGACGGTGTCACCACAGAGTAGATATTGAGTGAATAATTTGGGTCATTAGTTGAAACGTGTGAAATAATTTCTCGGATAAATGTGTGATGCATTTTGAAAAAATAAGATTACACAAATAGATGGAAAAGAGGTTTGCAGATGTAAATGATATTTAAAACCTTTAAAACAGGTTTAAACTTCTCCAACATGTAACGGAATCACTTTTGAAAAAAGGAAAGTTTTTTTCATGCCAGGAATGTTTTTTTCATGCCAGGAATGTTAATAAATTAGAGAATTGTGGATTTGTAGGGTGCACACAGCAATATATACCAAATGTATATATGGGAAACAGTTTGTGGATTTAGATGGTATGCATGGTAAGTTAGAGAAATGAAAAGTAAAGTTTTTGGCAATGATAGGGTTTGATATTGGTCCAGAGTTCTAAGGAAGGGTAGGTGTCCTGTGGATGTATTTTGAGTGGATCGCTGTAGGAACAGAGACCACGAATTAAACCTTTAATGGGGAACTAGGATGTATTTTTGTCTGGTCAGGAGCCAACAGAATGTTTTCACAGAGATTTTACCATTCCTCTATCAGATTCCCATGGTATTTTTTAATAGACCCAGGTTAAGTGAACAGACTTTGGGCCTGATTTAGAGTTTGGCAGACATTATTCCCTATGGAAATCGCAATACGGTGGACATGATAGCTATCAAGTCTGTGATGGAGTAACCCGTTCACCAAACTCTAATTCCAGCCTTTAGGTTGTTATTCAGCTTCATCAGTATGAGTGACAGTGCTTGCAGTGTTACCATGTACAAAGTACAGAAAGAAACAGTGGTCTTTTCTTGTTGGCCAACATTAGTCAGTCTATTCCATCACTGAGGCTGTCTACTTGCACACATAAAGGGTTATTTGCAAGCCTGTGTGCTGCCACGGTGTCACTTTTTTGTGCAGACCCATATCTACAAGCCCATGCAAATTAGTTTGTGCAGCATTTCATGGCCTTGTAGATGTGGTGTAAGACATTGCAGTGCAAGTCGCTGTATTGCCTTACACTGCATCAGGGATGGGTTCCGTGTGTGTTGCGTTGGGTTTTCCTACGCACCACCCATGGGCTTTGGCACATTCCCAGATTTACATGGCATTGTAAACCTGGGAATGTGTCAAAATCCTACCCCATCCAGGGGAGGTGCAACGAGGAGAAATATCTTTGTTTCTCCTAATTATTTCCTCTTTCGATGTGTGCTGCATTCTGGAAAAAGAGGAAAAAGACTCAATGGATTCCTTTTGAACAGGAAGGTGTCCCTTCCTGTACAGAAATAATCCTGTCTGTGCAGCAAGGTAACTTGTAAATAAGGCCAATAGTCTGTAAATTGAGTCTTGCTCTTTAACCCCTTCGCTGCCAGGCCTTTTCCCCTCCTGTGCCGAGCATTTTTTCGCTATTTGGGGCAGTTCACGTTAAAGCCCTCATAACTTTTTCTCCACATAAGCTACCCACGCCAAATTTGCATCCTTTCTTTCCAACATCCTAGGAATTCTAGAGGTACCCAGACTTTGTAGGTTCCCCTGAAGGAGTCCAAGGAATTAGCCAAAATACAGCAAAAACTTTGTTTTTTTTTTAAATGGGGAAAAAGTGCTGCAGAAGAAGGCTTGTGTTTTTTTTTCTGAAAATGGCATCAACAAAGATTTTGTGGTGGTAAAATCACCATCTTCCCAGCTTTCAGGAACAGGCAGACTTGAATTAGAAAACCCAATTTTTCAACACAATTTTGACATTTTACTTGGACAAACCCCATTTTTACTATTTTTGGTGCTTTCAGCCTCCTTCCAGTTAGTGGCAGAAATGGGTGAGAAACCAATGCTGGATCCCGGAAAGCTAAACATTTATACAGAGTAGACAAAATTCTGAATTCAGCAAGGGGTCGTTTGTGTAGATCCTACAAGTGTTTCCTACAGAAAATAACAGCTGAAATAAAAGAATATTGAAATGGAGGTGAAAAAACAGCCATTTTTCTTCACATTTTACTCTGTAACTTTTTGCTGCGATGTCAGATTTTTGAAAGCAATATATCATTACGTCTGCTGGACTCTTCTGGTTGCAGGCATATATAGGGCTTGTAGGTTCATCAAGAACCCCAGGTACCCAGAGCCAATAAATGAGGTGCACCTTGAAATGGGTTTTTATTCAATACCGGGTATACAGCAATTAATTTGCTGAAATATAAAAAGTGAAAAATAGGTATCAAGAAAACCTTTGTATTTCCAAAATGGGCACAAGATAAGGTGTTGTGAAGCAGTGGTTATTTGCACATCTCTAAACTCCGGGGTGCCCATACTAGCATGTGAATTACAGGGCATTTCTCAAATAGATGTCTTTTTTACACACTGTCTTACATTTGGAAGGTAAAAATGTAGATAAAGACAAGGGGTAATAACACTTGTTTTGCTATTCTGTGTTCCCCTGAGTCTCCTGATAAAAATGGTACCTCACTTGCGTGGGTAGGCCTAATGCTCACGACAGGAAACACAAAATGGACACATCACATTTTTACATTGAAATCTGACATGTTCTTTGCAAAATGCCTAGCTGTAGATTTTGCCCTCTACCTCAGCTGGCATACAGGGACACCTACCAAACCTGTGCATTTTTAAAAACTAGACACCTAGGGGAATCCAAGATGGGGTGACTTGTGGGGCTCTGACCAGATTCTTTTACCCAGAACCCTTTGCAAACCTCAAAATTTGGCCAAAAAAACACTTTTTCCTCTCATTTCGGTGACAGAAAGTTCTGGAATCTGAGAGGAGCCACAAATTTCCTTCCACGCAGCGTTCCCCCAAGTCTCCCAATGAAAATGATACCTCACTTGTGTGGGTGGCCCAGGTGTCTGCAACAGAAAAATGCAAAAAACCTGTAGAGATTGAGGGGATAGCACAGGGACTTGATAAGCACATATTTTTCTTTTATGCATCTTTTAGGCTGACTCTGCTTTGGGGACCACACAAGTGAGGTATCATTTCACTTGGGAGACTGAGGGGAACGCTGGGTGGTAGGAAATTTGTGCCGCAGCTGTGATCCTACAAAGAACAGTGAGGAAAATATGCTTTTTTTTAAAGCAAATTTTGAGGTTTGCAGAGGAGTCTGGGTAAGAACATTTTGGGGGATCCAGGCAAGCCAAACCTCCTTGGACTCCTTGGGGTGTCTATTTTTAAAACATGTCTGGGTTTGGTAGGTCTCGCTAGATGAAGGCCGCACCCGGGACCAAAAACATAGGTGCCCCCACCAAACACAGGTAGTTTTGCAATAGATCATTTTGATGTGTCTACGTACTTATGTGATGTTCCAAACACTAAAATTGTGAAAAGAAACACACTTAGGTTATGTTAAAAAGACCCCTCACCCACCAACCAAGTTGGTGGCATGCTTCATCATCGGGGTCACACCCGAGACCCCTAGAGTGTCACAGGTGTGCTAAGACGCCTGATTACAGCAGAGCAGGTTTTGTCATTTTTACCACACATACTGGTTGGATTTGGCACAAGGGTGAGTGATGGTTCAGTGGATCAAATTTTATTAACAAGAGATTTCGCAAAAATAAAATGCACTGTTAATAACTGAAAGGCCAAAAAACTGAACCAATGACTCACAGCTCGTGAGCTGTAAAGCCACAACAAGGCACCAACCGCTTTACAGTCCATTCACACACCTTTCATCCATGACATGCACAAGACCATTGACGCCGCCAGCCACGGGCCCAGCACATTACAACGCTTGCATCGACAGACAGCGCCACTCCAGGGCCCATCACTTACATATGCCCACATGTGTGATACAGCAATCACACCAGCTGATGGGAGTGTGTGGACTGGTGTTTGGCTGGCAGTGTGTTGCAGTAGCCAACAGCAAGTCAATATTTACACTGCCAGCCAAGCGCCACTCCACACACAATGACGTATCTTTTTTGTTTGTTTCAAAAACAAAGAAACCACTAACTTATTAGAAATAATTACAAAACTACAAACACAAAAGCTCTAACTAAGTACATTACAGACATGCCAACCATGAAACTGAACACATGAAAATATAAAAAAGGCAGTTTACACTCATGGTAGTTCCCAGTAATTCTTCTGGGTTTGGTAATTCCTGAAACAACCACCCACACACAGCCCAGGCTTTGAAGGACAATCTGGGCAGTACATTTGAGTCTCCCTCCGGATACTTCTTCGAGCGCAGACTCTACATTTCTTAGCTAGAAAGTCTTTTTTGGGCGTGGGAGGAATGTGCTCAGCAAAGTGGCGATCTTTCAATCTAGCCACATCCTCCACCACTGCTTCTCTAGGAACTCTTGCCTGTTTCACCACAGTAAGGCTCTCTATCACTGACTCCTGAAATTTCACAAATGTCATCTTTGACTCTGGAGACATATTCACACAATAAAAGGACTAAAAGTTGCCAAGTGGAAGAGGTGAATTGCTAACTTCTTATACCAAACGTAAGACTTACGAATAGCAGTATAAGGTTCCAACCTCTGATCAACTCTATCTACACCTCCCATGTGCTTATTATAATCTAAAATGCACACAGGTTTGCGCACTTCAGCAACCTGGCCCCAGACAGTCATGGGGGAAGTACTCTCATCATGGATGGTACTTAGCATGTAGACATCCCTCCTGTCTGAAAATGTCAAAGCTAGCAGCTCATCATTCCGTAATACACTGCACTGTCCCCTCTCAAGTTTTTTACAGACAAGCTCCCTTAGATAGCCTTTCTGGTTACAACGAATTGTGCCACAGCAACAGTGTCCACTCTAAACAATTCCTTGAACAACTGCACTCCAGTGTAGAAGTTATCTACATACAAATGGTGACCTTTGCTAAACAGTCGTCTACCAAGTTCCTACACAATTTTCTCAGTAACTCCAAAAGTGGGAGGACAACCAGGGGGGTCAATACTGGAATCCCTACCAGTGTAGACCCAGAAATTATACACCTATCCTGTACTACTTTCAGACAACATATACAATTTAATTCCATATCGTGCCCTCTTGCTAGGAATGTACTGCCTAAAAACTAAACGACCCTTGTAGAGGACCAAAGACTTGTCCACAGCTATTTCTTTGCCTGGAACATAGACCTCTGAAAAACGATCTACAAAATGATTAAGGACAGGCCTAATCTTAAAAAGGCGGTAAGAATCAGGGTGATCTCGTGGCAAGGCTAAAGCATTGTCAACAAAATGCAGAATCCTAAGAAGAAGCAAATATCGATTACGACTCATGGTTGCAGGAAATATAGCCGTTGCCATCAAGGGACTAGTAGACCAATAAGAAGCCAGTGACTGCTTCCTTATCAACCCCACCAAAAGAGTCAAACCCAAAAACCTTTTCATCTCCTCCAAATTTGTGGGAATCCATTGGGTAGCTCTAGAGTGTGGCCTAAGTCTAGCAGCGTTGTCCCTCAAATACTGCTCCGCACACAAATTAGTCTGCTCAACAATCTCTTCCAAAAACACATCATCCATAAATAACTCAAAGAAATTGACAGGCAAAAAGTTCTCTGTATTGACTCTACACCCCGGGAGACCAGTAAAGGCAGGCAACTCTGGCTGCTCCATGTTTGGGGCAACCCAGAGTTCAGGTCTTCTAACGGGAAACCTTTCAACCCCAGGTTTCTGCACAAATGGGACATCAGTGTCCTCCTCTAAAACAGGCCATTCATCTGCACTGAGAGTGGCTTCCTCATCAGAAGATTCCCCTCAGACAGAAACTTCACTGCCAGAATCTCTCACTTCCTCCTCTGCCTCAGATGCAGAGTCAGTCTCATAATCATGATCAGACAATGACTCAAAAAGCATACCAACCACCTGCTGAGCGGTCATCCTGTGGCTAGCCATGATCCTTGCTATGAAAAGGCACTGGACAAATGCACCACCCACAACCAACACTGTGCACGATAAGTAATAAACAAAGCGTGTCTTTATACAAAAAGTTATACTAAAAAACACTACTGCTCACTTGCCGGAAAAACCTACTCACCAGCAACTACTCTGCACAGACACAGCAATCACGAATGATATCCCAATACAAAGAATTAAAGAAAAGCAAATTAGGAATAAGACAACACAAATTTCAGTGTGTACAAATCTAAGGACAATTCCACACACAATCCTGCATTCAGTACACCACCTACAAACATGTCATTCATGCATGGCAACAATACTCCTTTGGAGTAAATTGTTTCTACTTACCTAAAACATGCAACTGTGCAAACCGCAGGTCAACCACCACCAAAACCGCAAGGAGCCACAGCAAAGAAAGCAAAAGCTTTGAACTAGAACAAAAAGGAGAACAATTCTTTATCACCAATTCAAATACTTCGCCAGTTGACAAACACCCCACCATCAAGCATTTAGAAATTGGTGCCTAAGTGGATTCTTCCCCGATAGGGGCAAATAGGCCTACTAAAAAATAGGCCCATCTGCCCCAAGAGGGGCAGAAAATACCTTTAGTAGTGTGTCTCCATGGGGAGCGACCCTTGCCCAAGGGGCCACCACCAAACCAAAAAAAACACACACACATACACTATCCCTGGTGCCTAAGTGGCTTCTGCCCCCCTTGAGGGCAATGGGCCTAAAAATAAATAGGCCGATCTGCCCCCAAGTGGGGCAGAAATGACCAACAGTTCTATGCCCGACCCTTGCCCAAGGGGGCGCCCCCACAAAAAATACACAAATAAAACAAATCCCTGGCTTTCCAGTGGTTTCTGCCCCCCTTGGGGGCAGATTAGCCTAAAAATAATAGGCTGCTAATGGCCATAAATAATATCCCCCCTAAGGGGAGCAACCCTTGCCCAAGGGGCCGCCCCCCATCCAATAAACACACACACATTATCCCTGGTGCCTAAGTGGCTTCTACCCCCAAGGCCTAAAAAAAATAGGCCGATCTGCCCCCAAGGGGGGAAATAAATGGCCAACAGTTCTATGCCCCTCTTAGGAGGGCAACCCTTGCCCAAGGGGGCACCTCTCCCCCAACAGAAATACACAAATTTCTTGGGGGCAGATCAGCCTAAAAATAATAGGCCGATCTGCCCCCAAGGGGGGCATAAATGGCCATAAAACTTATGCCCCCCCAAAGGGGAGTGACCCTTGCCTAAAGGTCCGCTCTCCGACACACAAACAGCAAACTAAAACAAAAAAAAGAAAATCCCTGGCGTCTAGTGGGCATTCCTGCTGCCCGATCGCAATGCGATCGGGCAGCAGGAATGCTCAAAGAGACATAAGGGGAAAGGAAAACCTTTTTCTTTCCCGCGATGCCTCTTTGTTTGAAACCCCCCACCCACCGGAGAAGAAACTCACCTGTTTCTCCTTGATCACTCTGGAAGCAGATGGCTTCCAGCACGACCGGCACCCTGTAATGATGTCAGCGCGCAATCGCACGCTGATGTCATTAGAGGGAGGTGTGGGGGTTCGGGGTGTAAGGGGAAGGGCTTCCCCTTCCATCCCTGCCTTGGGGGGATGGGAGGGAAGCCCACGGAGGGAGCGCTAGCGCTTCCTCCGAGCTCATGTTCGAGGACGTAATGGTTACATCCTCCGCACAGGAGCACTGTGCCAGTGGACGTAACCATTACGTCCCCGACACAAAAGGGGTTAAAATTCAGTATTTTTACAGTTAGTCTGAGGTCTATAAGAGGTTTAATTTTGTTCAGGACTGTCCATCTTACAATGCCTGCATTGTGACTTTTCAGTTGAAAGTCTCACCAATTTAGTGGGCACAAGCCCACATATCACGTTACCCCAGTGTTCCAGAAAACAGAGATTTCTAGTGTCCTTTCCAGTACATCATTTGCTGCAGAGGCATGTGGCAGTGTATGTTGTTGGTGTATATGTGGAGCCCTTGCTGCCATGCATTTTAAGAACCACATCCACTTATTGAGGTACTCTTGTGAGTTTACACATCCATTGGTCACACAGGAGAAGTGTTCCTTAATAGGGGTGTAAACCCTTGCTTGGTAGCTGTGATAACATTATTTGGCTTTGTGAAAACCCAACTTTCTCTGAGATTCTTGCCACTTTCAAATGCAAACATTGAGGTAGGGGCAGGGGAGAACAAGCCCAAGACATGGGCAGTGTTTTATTTCAGCTGTGCCTTATAATTCACTGAAATAGACATAACCCATATCCTTTGGTACTTTGTGACCTGGAATTTTCATCCTAAGGTGAGAGTTTACTTCTAGAAACAGTAGATAGGAAGAACTTTTTTCCTTTGAATACTTTTTGAGGAAAATGAGAGGGAAACACCGTTTTGTGCTAGGGTCTGCTGCCCCTTAGTGTGCACTTCTGTACCCAGGGCTCTATACTTGCCAACCCTGCATTCAGAAGTCAAGAGCCAGTGATAGCATCCAAAAGGATAGGTACCTGTAAGAAAACTGTGCATTTTTTGTAGATTCCACTCCTTGCCGATTCCCTGGCCACCCAAAAGCAACCAGAAGGTTATTAATGGTCTATGCTTTGGATTAAGGGGTCAAACCTGTCTTATGTTCTTAGGTAGAAGGGCCAGTCATGTCCATTCTGTGATCCCTGGTATTTTGGTGAGTAAACTATCAGACATTTCATGGGCATAACTTCATTTCCATTATTTGCAATTTTGGTAACTGTCTTTCCTCATTATCCAGTAAATGCCAGAGTTTTGGACAGGCAGAAGACACTGAACATTGAAAATATCCAAATGTATGCAATTCTTTTGAGATACCTGTACGTATACATATATACAACAATGTTTTCCTACAGAAACAAAATTAAGAAACATGTTTTTGCATAGGAAATATGTAAACATCTCCCTCACTGCATCTAAAAATGGTCAGCAGCAAGACAAAGGGTATTTGGGGGGCAGCCGACCACAGGGAAGGTCTGCCCCCCTCAGGGTCTTATGGGAGAGGGTGCAGTCAAAAGTGACTACACTCACCTTCATTTTGGGCTTAATGCAGCTCAATTTCCCTATATGTTTAGGTTCCCAGCCACCGTTAGGTTTCACTGGTGACCTGGTGGCTGGGTAGATTAGCCAGCCGTCCTCTCTTTTTTCAATGGTGCCAGTGAAGGAAAAGTGCCTGAGACATGCGGCTGTTCTGTGAAGCAGGCCGCATGGACGTCATGGCTGGAGGAAGCAAAGTGGCAGTGCCGACGACGAGAAGGGCGTCGGACTGCTTTACAGCATTGGTCCTTGTATACTTGCCATTCACAAAACGCAGGCAGTACCCCAGGTGAGGAGGTTGGGCCAGTCCGCTACTCAGCAGGTGGCCTTGCATGAAGAAAAAGGTATGAGTAGCTTTAAGGTGGGAGGAAACACAGAGGGGAAGAAGACATCCACATGCACACCCCTGCAGCCTACATCAATGCCACAAAGGCAGAAGGGTGGCAAGAGCAAGACAGCAGCATTAAGGGAGGCAACTGCAATAATTGCAGCAGTGCCTTCCTCTCCAGACTATGCGATGGCCCGTACACACCGAAGTGCATATGCTGGCCTGGTAATGATACAGGAAGTGGGAGGTGGGCCATGAAAATAAACATGAAATCAGAAGGCAGTGCGAGCCAAGCAATGGAGACATGGTTATTAGGGAGAAGTGACTGGGAGGCGGCGTCAATCTCTCCTGATAAAGTATTACAATGGGGCAAGGTGGGGGATGGAGAGGGTGTGAATTGAGTGGTGTACGTTGGGCTCATGTAGAAAAAAGTGGCCCTACATGTGGGGACAGAGGAATGCATCCTGGAAGGGTCAGGAGGGCTATAGTATGCAAGGGATTTGTAAAGTCCATGGCTACACAACAGGCCTCTCAGCACTGAGGGTCCAGTCCGTCACATAGTGGCTAAGACAAAAGCAGTCCATTCAAAAAGATGTGTTTTGATTAATGTCCTGGATTTGGATTCTTCTCTAATCAATATAGAGATGGGGGTAGCCAGTTCCAGAGCTTTGGTGCAAGGTGGGCAAATGAGGTAAATGATTAAAAGGACATTTTTATTGTGTACCACTCAACTCAGGCTCATATTTATGGAAAGTTAGCGCCGCCTTAGCGTAATTTCTTTTGACGCTAAAGCGGTGCTAACTTAGCTCCACATTTAAATTTTTATGCTAAACCCATCTAGCATCAAAATATCTGAGTTAGCATCATTTCTTGGAAGCGCCAACCCACGTTGAATGGAGACAATGATATGCAAGGTAGGGGTTCCCTTTCAAAAAATTACGCTAGCCCTCTAGCTCCAATTTACCTCCTGACGCTAAAACGACGCACACTCAGGAGGCGGACCTAAAAAAAGACGCTACGGCCGATTGGTGTCAAATTTTAACACCTTGTCAGACCAGGCGTTAAAGTGCTATTAGGCACATTTCCTTAGGTAAACACAATGGAGTCCACAATGATTTCACTGTTTTGGGCACATAGAGGCCCACCCCAACCCCCAGCATCACCACCACCAACTCCATAGGGACACTACAAGTGGGGGAATCCCATCCCACATAATCATACGTGCATAACTGTTGTGTGCCACTGGGGCCACTTACATGGGGCCCCCTGGCTGGCACTGGTGCTTTTGGGGTTGTCCTGGAGACACTGGTCCCCTGTGGAGGACATTGTGGTTGATGTACTGTCTCTTGTATATACTTGGAGAGGTGTCATTTTTTGGCTGCTTGTGCGACTGAAAAATGACACTAGGCTGGCTAGCAGATATTTTGCTGCTAATCAGTCTAGCGTCATTTTTGGCCCACTAGCTCCATTTTTTCTAACGCCATCCAGTACCAGCTAGCATAATTTTCTATGACGCTAATCATTCCTTAGCGCCATCGTGCGTCATTTTTAAAATATGGCACACAGATGGCGCTAGGGAACGACAGTAGCTTGCGTTCATTTTGTTGACGCACAACTGTGCTAACACAGTTGTGCGAATTTTTCATAAATATAGGCCTAAGTGTCCTAAGAAGGCCAAAGCAGGCAGCTGCTAATTTCTTGACTTGAACATCCATGGTAAGGTGACAGTTGCCAGAGCAGGCAGCTGCTAATTTCTTGACTTGAACATCCATGGTAAGGTGACAGTTGATCCAGAAGCCCAAACTTTTTATTTCAGTTTTAGGAGGGAATAGGTCACCGAAGTAGTCGGGCCACTATAATTCAGTACACAAGGAGGGATTGTTACTGACCACCAACACCTCAGTTTTGTCACCATTGAGTTTAAGATTATTACTGGACATCCAGCCTGTGACATCTCTAAGGCAGGCACTAAGCTTGGAGGAAAAAGCTGATGTGAATGGTATTAGGGAAATGTTTATTTGGGCATCATCAGCATATGATACCAGTGAAAGACCATACCATAATAAAATGTCTGCCAGAGATTGAACTTAACTATTGAACAGAGTAGGGCTTAATGATGAGCCTTGGGGCACCCTGTGCTCCAAGGCCAGTGTGTTTGAATAAAAGGATTCCTCTCAAACCTGAAAGCTTCTGTTTTCCAAAAATGAGGTTAACCATTTGTTAGCATTGCCAGCAATTCCAGCATCTTCTAGTCTCCTGATGAATGCTGAATGATACACCATTTCAAATGCAGCACTTAAATCCAGAAATATTACTGCAACTGAACTATTTGAGTCTAGAGTTGATTTGAGTTCGTCTGTCACGGCTAGGAGAGACGTTTCAGTGCTGTTGTCTGCTCCAGAGCCCTTTTGAGTTTGGTGGAAGAATCCTTAATCCTCCAGAAATGTGGTTAAGTTTTTATTAACATATTTCTCTGTGATGTTACTGATAACTGAAAGCAGGTAAATTGATCTGCAACTTTTGGGGATTGAGAGATCCAGTGAAGGTATTTTTAAAAGTGGCTTCAGCATGGCATGTTACCATGCCTTAGGTACTTCACCTCTATCTGGAGAACAATTGATTTTGTTTGCCAAAGCTGGGAAAAAGACTTTTCCGCCTTTCAGGAGAATATTGGGGGGTGTAAAGTCCAATGGAGGCCATAGGCTGGATGGCGACCCATGACTAGGTCATTGGAACTGGCTCAAAAGGGTCCCTCAGGGCCTGCAGGAACAGTGTGCAAACGGTGGCCCCTGGTGGCTCCTTGGTATCGGGGCACACAAGGCTGGGCAGGATGCAGCACAGAGTGGAGCACAGGGTCCTGCAGTGTATGTGAAACCTGTTTTGGAGAGTGAGGCTGCCAGTCTGAAATGGAGAGGGGAGGAGGAGGACACAGGGTCAGACCAAGAAGCTGGAGGTACCCTCTTCCTGGAGGGGGGTCAAGATGGGATGGTGACCCCTATAGGGCTTCATGTTTAGCAGTGCTAGGCAGGGTGACCAGGGTAATTGGGCGTGGGTCCCAGGTGCAGGTGACAGAGGGGAGGGAAGGGAATGGGGCACCAGCACACTAGTGCTGTCTTCTGTTTTGCAGGTCGAGGAGCGTTGTGTTTTTCCAGGCTCAATTGAACTGGGAGAGGCTCAGAAACACCAAGTTAAAGAGATGGTTGGGCCCAGGGGGGTTTGCCAGGGGATCCGACCACAGCCAACAAAAGTAGGTCCAGGATGACCTCATTGGCTCCAACAGTGGGTAGGTTGAGGGCGGTCTCTGGCCAAATCAGTGTACGGGATGGACAGGTGGTGTCAGCAGACTGGTATGGTGGGCTTCAAGTGGCCGTCCATAGATTATGAGGAAGATAGCCATGAAGAAGGTGAGGTGTATGAGGGGGATGAAACTGGGGCCCAGGCAGGGCAGCGATGCTCATTTTTTGACTAGTGTATTACAAACACAGCACAGGGCTACATCAGAGCTTAGAAAGTCACTGGAGCCAGGTAAGGGCCTTGAGGTGGGCTTAGGCCTGGATTGGTATTCATGGTTGGTGGCACCGGGGAAGGGAAACGATTGCGGAAAGGTAATTACAACGCTGACATTGGGGTGGGCACAGACACTGCGGCGCACAGCCCCGCAGTAAGGGCAGGGTTATGGAGAGCAAATCAGATAGGCAAAGGAGAGAAGAGCGGAGCAGGTGTAGGTGAAGCTAGTGAGCAAGGCTCTGGTGAAGTCGATAACAAGAAGAAAAGGGCCTATAGCAAGGAGCTAAAGCATCTACCCTATTTGGGGTCAACTAATCCTCTGGCGGTGCACTTAATGCTGCCATTGGAGAGAAGATTTGGAAAGGGGAATACGTGGAGATGTTTCAGCTGCTGCATAGGGAAGTGTGTTCTAAGCAAGGGTGAAAGGAAGATGAACGTGTACTGACCAAGAGTCTGGGGGTGCCCCTGGCGAAAAAGAACTGGACAGCGGCATTTCTGTTATATGCCAGTGTATATTGGGAGACGTTTCCTGAGTGTTGTGTGGTCATGTTTAAATACATGGATGTAATTTACAAGGCCCAGCTGACTTTCAGGGGTTATGCCTGGGCTCAATTCAATGAAGAGTTTAGGGCAAGAATGGCTTGGGACCCTAAGACTAAGTTGGGGGAATTAGACACGGATATATGGCAGCATACTATGGGCCCAGCTAAATTTGGCAAAACAACCTTTACAGCCAGCGGCCTTCCCATAGTCTATAAGCCCTTTCAAGGACACTCCACCCAAGGGAGAGTGGGACCACTGAAGCAACTGATGGCCTTAAAGAGTGTTTGCCGGGACTTCAACAAAGGAATGTGTACCCGGTAATACTGCAAATTTAGGCATGAGTGCTCAAAGTGCAAAAGTAAACACATGCTCAAACACTGTTTTGATGGTGCAAGTGGGTACCACGGACAGAATACAGGGCAATGGTAGCCTTATGCGAACAATCAAAACTCACAGTAGCAAAACACCAGTTCAGCAGCTGGGGAGGCAGAGGGGGGCACTAGGACCTAGGGCAAAAGGTTCTTACCACAGTTAGATTGGATAGACTGAAATACTGGTTGGCATCTATAATCGAACAGAGGAGGTGGAAATTTTGAGGGAAGGTTTCAGACAGGGTTTTCGTTTGGGGGTATGAGGGCCCCCAGGTGAAGAGATGGGCAGATACCCTGTGCTCTGTGAAGGAAACAAAAGGGTAGTGCAAGAAAAACTAGATAACGAAATTACAGAGGGGAGGATGGCAGGCCCTATTGAGGATTGGCCAATAGATAATTTGATTGTGTCTCCGTTCCGTGTGGTACCCAAAAAAGGGAACATGGCCAATTTCAGTTATTTCAACATTCGTCCAAAGGAGGGTCTGTGAATGATTTCATCCTAGAGGAGGCGGTTTCAGTGTCTTATGCGTCCATGGATGTGCCCATGTCTTTGGTGGTGGCAGCAGGGTGGGGGCACAGATGGCAAAGTGCGACGTGAAGTCGACTTTTTGGTTGCTCTTAGTGCACCAAGATGATTTTCAGCTTTTGGGCATGCAATTTGAAGGCAAATGATATGTGGACAAGGCTCTGCCCATGGGTTGCTCTATATCTTGTACGCTCTTTGAGTGCTCTAGTTCCTTCCTGCAGTGGCTTTTCATGCGGCATACAGGCCATAGTATGGTGACTCATTACCTTGATGACTTTCTGTTTGTGGGGGCACCTGGTTTAGCAGACTGCCAGCAGGTGTTGGCAGGATTCCAGGAGCTCATTGGTGGTCTTGGTGTTCAGGGTCATCAGGGCTGGGAAGACATTCTGAAGGAGATTGGCCTGGCTCTCGCAGGGGGCACACTACTAGACAATCACATCTGCTTATATGCTGGGGTCAAAAGGAACTCAGAATGTGGACCTTCTTCTTGGTGGTTTGGGTTACAGCAAGTTTTGGCAAGGCCACTGGTGTGCGAAGGAGTGGCCCAAGCACTGGAAAGCTTGTAGCCGAAGCATTGCGTTCCTGGAGCTTTTCCCCTTGGTGGTGGCTATTACACTGTGGGGAGTACAGCTGGCCCACCGGAATGTACTCTTCCAGGTTGACAACTTGGCTGTTGTACAGATAGTGAACAGTCAGCCAGGTATGCACATCTTAAAACTGTTGTGAGTGTTTGTGCTGGGTTACCTGCAGCATGACATCTCTTTCAAACACAGCATGTTGCGAATGCTCTGTCTCATTTTCAGTGGAAGAGATTCTGGGGGTCATTCTGACCCTGGCGGCCGGTGACCGCCAGGGTCACCGACCACGGGAGCACCGCCAACAGGCTGGCGGTGCTCCCGAGGGCATTCTGACCGCGGCGGTTCAGCCGCGGCCAGAAAGGGTAAACCGGCGGTCTCCCGCCGGTTTACCACTGCCCTTGTGAATCCTCCATGGCTGCGGAGCGTGCTCCGCAGCCATGGGGATTCTGACACCCCCTACCGCCATCCTGTTCCTGGCGGGTCTCCTGCCAGGAACAGGATGGCGGTAGGGGGTGCCGCGGGGCCCCTGGGGGCCCCTGCAGTGCCCATGCCCATGGCATGGGCACTGCAGGGGCCCCCGTAAGAGGGCCCCGCAAAGTATTTCAGTGTCTGCTAAGCAGACACTGAAATACGCGACGGGTGCAACTGCACCCGTCGCACCCCTGCAACTACGCCGGCTCAATTCTGAGCCGGCGTCCTCGTTGCAGGGGCATTTCCTCTGGGCCGGCGGGCGCTCTTTTGGAGAGCGCCCGCCGGCCCAGAGGAAATGTCTGAATGGCCGCCGCGGTCTTTTGACCGCGGTGCGGTCATTCAGCGGCGGTACCTTGGCGGACGGCGGAGGCCGTCCGCCAAGGTCAAAATGACCCCCTCTGTGTGCTAATCAAAGAAGCAGACAGATACAGGACCCCATTCCATTGGAGCTGTGGTCAGTAGGCAATAAAGGCTGGTACAATTGGTTTTATGCTCCATAGCTGAACTGACTAGAAGATCTTACAGTCAGGTGTGGCTGGAAATTTTTTCTTCAGGCGTGCAAAGCAGGCAACCAGGGTGGCACAGAACAGATGATGTGGTACAGTTCAAACTGGATCTTACGGAGAGCTTTTGCAGGTGGCAGTAGCAGGGAAGCTGGGGGGCACTGGCTATATGGGTGAACTTTTGTGGTGATACGCCTTCTCAGCCCGGGAATTGGAGCAAGGTTCTCCTTCATCACTTTGGTATGCCGGGGGAGCAAAGAGGTGTGTGCTTTCTCAATTTTGATGTCCAGGATGTTTTTGGAGCCTTTCGGGTATCTGAGTTGCTGGGGAGAAGGTGCAAGGACGGAGGATGTGTCAAGGAGGGAGGACAAGCTGGTAGTGAGGTTGCACAGCTCCAAAACTGACCAGAGGGCTATTGGGAGGATTGTAGTTTTGCAGGCACTCCTGAGGTCTGATTTGTGGCTGGTGGCTTGGGGTGTTAGATGGGCTGTGCAGCGCAACAATTCCATGGGGTGGGGCTCAGCGGTAACCAGGGAGTAAAGCTTCCTCTTTCCAGCTATTTTCTGTCTTGCTCAAAGCACCCGCAGATTTAGGGGCCCCTGCTTGAATTCGGAAAACATTTGTTTTAGATTCGAGCTGCTAAGAAAGCAGGCAATTGCAGCCGTGCTAGGGAGGACATCGTTCACCTGGGACGTTGGTCTTTAGATTCCTTTTAGAGCTACGTGCATCAACACAGGGGCGGGGGTAGCAGCTCATAGGAGTCTGTTCTCCGTAAACTATTTACTGTTTTTTTCTGATCCAGATTCATTTGTGGAACTGTTGGCAGAAGAGGTGTCCATCAGGATTGTAGGACATTCATTCATCAAATGGGCAGAGCAACAGGTGGCTTCAGAGGGGAGCTGGGTCCAATTTGGGTTTTGACAGGCAACTGTTTTCTGTCACTTGGAAGTGAAAAGGGGGCATGAGATGGAGAGAGCTTATTCCTTGTCTCAACCTCATTATGGTTGGGAACAGATGCCCGGATATGCTGGTGATACATTTGGGGGAGAAAGACCTTGTTGTGGAGAAGGGAGTAGTTTCAATGTAGGCCATGAAGCGTGACCTAAAGCAGTTGAAGGCTTAGTGGTCTGGTTGCTTCATAATTTGGACAGAGTTTGTGCCTCACAATAGTGTGGAATTTTTCAGAAGTGACAACATGCATCTTTTGAGAGTAGAAATGGAACTGTATCTGTTGGAGTTGAAAGAAGTAGTGTCTCTAAGTAGAAACGAAGGTAGAGGTACTGAGAAAAGCTGTTCAGGGCAGGGGAGCAGAAAAAAGTCAGTGAACATCCTTTTTCTGGGTGGCGGTGGTCAGGAAAGTTTTCCAGGAGGTTACATAAGTTACAGTTGCATTGCCATTGGAAAACATGGGGAAAACAGTGGGCAGGCAAGAAGTTCAAGGCTAGGAAGTTTTGTTGTTTAGAGTTAATACTTGAAATCTTAAGAAAGAGGGGTAGGCTAAAGTTGGTACGGTTGAAATGAGTTTTATATTCAATAAAATACTAGCAGGGTGGGTCATGGTGCGTGGGACAATAGGGGTGAGGGTAGGGCATTGGGGTGATAGTTTTATAAGGCAGTTTGCCCAGGAATGAGTGGTTGTTGTACACCTGTTTCAATAAAGCGGCCTTTACCACACCTACAAGTTAGTCAGTGTTTTTTACCTGTGCCTTTACCACCCAATGAGGCTGAGCTATTTATTGTACCGTGTATATTCAAACACCTCTGGATCTGACTATATTGGATGTGATAAATGGTACTCAATTACGATTACTTCCCTAGAAAAAAGGGCATAACATGCAGATTTTGGTGTTTACTGTGCCAAACTCCACGTGTCCTGTTTTTTACCAGGCATTTTTTACACCGTAAATTTGGCAAGGTTTTACCTGCCAAAATGTATGCGGGATGCGAGAGTAATTGCACTGTTTGTAACTGAGATATGTGCAATAACAAGGGTTAACAATGATATTGGAATTTATTGAGCCTACCGTAATCGTGGCCATAGCGTGTACCAAAGACATTAGATAATTCAAACGAGGGACATATGCCATCTAACCAATAAAGGGGGTCATTACAACATTGGAGGGCGGCTAACGCCGCCCGCCAAGCTGTAACCGCCGTGCGGCCGCCAATGCGGCCACACTCCCGCGGTACCCATTACAACATCCCCGCTGGGCCGGCGGGTGCAAACCTAGTTTACGCCCGCCGGCCCAGCAGAGATGCGGGCGCAACATAGGAGCCGGCTCCTAATTGAGCCGGCGGTGTTGCGGACGTGCGACGGGTGCAGTTGCACCCGTCGCGCTTTTCACTGTCTGCTATGCCCTGTTAGGGGCCCCCTGCACTGCCCATGCCAGTGGCATGGGCAGTGCAGGGGCCCCCAGGGGCCCCAGGACTCCCCTTACCGCCAGCCTCTTCCTGGCGGTTCAAACCGCCAGAAACAGGCTGGCGGTAGGGAAGTCATAATCCCCAGGGCAGCGCTGCCCTGGCGGATTATCACCGCCGGGGCAAAAATGGCGGGAAACCGCCGGCCCCAGCGGTGCGACCGCGGCGCTACCGCCGCGGTCAAAATACGCCGGGAGGCACCGCCAGCCTGTTGGCGGTGCTCCCGTCGTTTTGGCCCAGGCGGTCTTTGACCGCAAGGGTCATAATGACCACCAAAGTGCTTTAGGTAAAAAAGGATTTCAAAGACAATTAACAAAATATGATCTAATAGGGAAGCATGGAACACACAGCTTGTAAAAAATATCGATTCACATTCTGCTTATAGGCTTTAGATATTTATTTTCTCCTCACTTTATGAATGTTTCCAAAGCCTTAGCTCAAGTATAGTGACAATAGTTGATAACGTTAGCCATTATCATTCTTATATAATTTATTTAGAATTAAACTGACCTCAAAGTACAGATTTGGGTATAGAACTTGATGTCTAATTTGACCCATTTATTTCACGATATGTATATTTAATACTATAAATTATTATATTGCTTACATTTAGCCACATAAAGGAGGCTATGATGAGTATCTAGGCCAGTGCTTACACAAGTTTCAGGAAGATTTTAGCTCACTACCACAAGGTGGAGGAAAATGTTTTAAAAAATCCAGAAAAGGTTATGTTTATTAGGGAGCAATCCAACTGCAAAATGCTATTTTGCCCATACCACTGAACCATGCACCATTCCTGCTGAGTAATGGCATGGGTGAAACTGTTACTTTACATTGTTTCTAGTTGTCACATCATTAACAAATCAAAGGCATAGATAAAAGGATGCCCGTGTTAGTAGCTGGTATCACAAGCTTCCACTTTGCAAATACTGGCCTCACCTATGAAATCTCTCCCTTGGATACGACAGAGCCCTCCTGAAGTATCTTGTTTGCTTTCTTTTGTTTAAAGAAATTCTCATAACAAATCCCTCTTGCTAGCCACTCAACTGCTTATCATATTCTTCTGGCACAGGGGCAGAAACATTTTGGGGCATATTTAAAAGCCCCTAGCGCTGTCTGCCGACACATTAGCGTCATTTTTTATGACACTAATGTCGCGTTAGATGGCCAAAATCCCTGCGCCACATTTAAAAAGTGGCGCAATGCTTGCATTGCGCCACTTTGTAACCCTTTGCGCTACATTATGCCTACACCGGGCATAATGTATGCAAAGGGGGAGTTCCCCCATTAGGGGGGCTGAAAAAATGGCAAAAGGAAATCTAGCAGATTTCCTTGCATCATTTTTACGGCACTTTTAACGCCTGCTGGAGTTAAGAGGGGGCACACCATTGAATACAATGGGCCTCTATTTACTCTCCAGGAGTAGCGCCAATAATTTGGCACTACTCCTGCAGAGTACATCAATAGCATCTCTTCTTCCACACAAATAGCCTGACCCACATGTATGGACTAGACAATCTCTGTCTCTCACATGTGGGATGCTAACTTTAAATAGGTCTTCTAAGGCACAGACCCTTCTATTATCTCACAAGAATTCCTCTAGACATCACCTTACAAGGGCATCCTAATACAACAGAGCAAGAAAACAATCAGAGCACCAAGAAAGCTTACCTGAATTAAACTGTGTCAACACACCGAAGATGTGGGTACTTGCTGAGATCTTTACAGAGAAAAACCATAGTTTGAAAATGCTGGTTTATTCACTTGTGTCATCCAGCAGTGCTACAGTCTAAAATGTTGTCCATCCCAGCAATTGCTTCTTTTGAGGTCTGTGGATCACCATTCCCCAAGTACCCAAAGGAAGTTTTGAGTGGAACAACTCGAGTGTACTTTGCTGCAATTGCTTTTTCTGAATACAGAAAAAGCCCTATGCTACTCTAGCTGGAAGTGAAGGACATCTTCAAGCCCTTCTGCCCCACTGCAAAAGCTGGTCAACTGTTCGTATATGCCTCTTTAGTAGCTGCTCTTGACTTACATTTCACCTCACTTGCCAACCCAGAAAATTAACGTTTTATCTGGAGGTAAGTGAAAAAGGACCAGAAGAACCAGTTGAGTGAGTTCTGCATGTGGCTGAAAACACTAACAAGCATGTGCATGTGGAAAAGGCTTTGTGGACTTTATGCATGCAATCTTACAATATCGGTGAGTGTCCAGCCAAAGGTAAAAGGTGTGCAACCAGTGAAAAAATCACAATCATTTTGCACAGGTCTGTCAATCAGCCTATATTAACAGAAACCTTCCAAGAAAACAGGAAATGTCATCAATATTCATTCAAACAAAATCCACAATGAAGATAGGGACAATGATGACCAAGAAGAAGGGGATGTGCATGTGGTCTATACCATGGATCAAGGAGCTTGAGATCAGAGACGTGTCAAGTCTGACTTGGAAAGTAAACAATCATACCTCCATCAATTAAATGGCTAAAACTCCAACATTCAAATCAACTGAGGTTAAAATCTTTGTATACTGAAACAGGATACCCCTACTCCTGGGTCATGTTTTCACCACTGAACTAACTCATGATGACCAAGGTTACAGCTAATACACTTAGCTTACTGTATTCACACAAATAACATAGAAGCTTTACTGGAGAAAACGTAAATCTTATTTGAATGTGTAGGCTACATAAAAGGCAAAACAGTGAAGCTACACATTGATCAGTCTATCCAGCCACACATCCTTTGCTTCTGAATTGGTAATTTTTCCCCTCAGACAGAAAGTTGAAGCCGAACTACTGAAATTTGGGTACGCAGACGCCAATGACTGAACGGAAGCACTCACTCTCTGGGTCAGACATCATTGTCATCCAAAACCTTCACCAACCTAATAAAGTATCTATCTGCATAGATTTGCATCTGCCAAATGCTACGATCAAGAGAGAATGACACCTTACCCCACGGTGGAAGTCCAAGTGGTAAAAGGAAATGGAAATAGGCAATGGATCAAAGTGATTCTCGAAAGTTGATCTCAACTCAGTGTACCACCAGCTCTTCCTGTATCTCCAGTCCAGGTACATAACCACCTTCTCAACACACTCTGGCCTCCATTGCTACAAAAGACTGAATTTTGGATCACTAGAACAATGGAACTTTTTTCAAAATGCCATTAGAAGAATGCTGAGGGGCTGGTGATGGTAATCAGTGTTATCAATGACATTCTTGTTCATACTGCAACTAAAGAGGAACATCATGCTTGTTTCAGGAGTATATTCCAAAGGGTATGTGGTATGAGATCACTATCAACTGAAGAAAATGTGTGTTTCTGAGGTCTGACGCCAGTTTCTTTGGCTATTAATTCTCTACCAGGGTGTCACTTCTGTTCCAGTCAATGTTGTAGATATCAAAATAGTACCTCCCCACCTCCATAATACATACGGATTCTGATCTACATTGGGAGATTTATACAGAATGTCTCTTTCATCATGGTCAGAACCTCTGCCATATACCTAATGAATTGACCACACCTTGAACTCAGGTGCAGCCCAGCAAGCAGCATTTCAAGCTACCAAAAATGCAGTCTGAAGAAATTACTGACACAGATTGATCCCTCAAGAGAGACAGAGCTGTCTGTGGATGCAAGTACATTGGAGTAAGATCAGCATTATCCCAAAAACAGCGATATGGAAAGTGGGTTACAATAGCATTTGCAAGTCGGGCTTGACCCGACTTAGAGATATTTCTATACTGAGAAAGAAGCAATTGCCAAACACTGGGGGTGTGGACACTTCCATTTATATCTTACGGCTGTCATATACTTGTGAGCATGTATTTGTTGTTGAGCAATCGAGACTCAAACAAATGTCTCTTTAGGATACCAGATCTTCCATAACTACTAATGTCTGTCTCTAGACAACGATCAATGCTGTGCAACAAGGTACTCAAGGCACTGGAGGCTTTTAATAGAAAGCTTTTTTCAACTTGCACTTAGTTGCAGGCCAGTAAAGGTGCTTCCACAGGGAAAATAGTTTAATTATTCACAAACTCTTGTTAAGAAGGCAGTGCACCTGTTTCCATCATAACCAAAGATATTTCATTCTACCTCTGGGTGAGAGCTAATACAGATTTTGGTTCTCTTCCTGGTTCTCAACATATGCTAGCCTTCATCCATGACTATTCCAAGTTCCCGGAGATGGAACTTGTTATCTCAACATCTGCCAATGAATTAATTCCAAAGTTAGAAGAGACAATGGCCACATAAGGAGTGATCAAAGTATTGCGAACCAATAATGAGCTCCCTTTCCAGACTAAGGCAATTTCTGAATCTCTATCCTCACAGGGTATCAGACATCTATAAATTACTATACAAGCCAATGGAGAGACTGAAAGCTTTATGAAGATGTTGCCCAAACCCTTTCAAATTGCTTTTGTTGCCAGACACAATACTGAGTGGGCCATCTACATTTTCGTGCATGAACAGCAGCGGCCCCTCCATTAGAGCGGAGGAGTGTTGCCTCCCTGCTGCCATCGTCGCAAAGGTGACAAATAAAATCGTAATAGAAAAAAATGTATTAGCATTTTGTTTTTCCCTTTCACCAGCCAGCCTTGTTTGGGGACGGGCCATTGCTGCTGACTAACAGCAGGGGAGTGGTGCTAACTCCACCAGTTTAGAGTGGGCATGTCGTTTTGGCCAGCTGTCTTGTGACGGTCAGCTTGACATGAGCAGTTAAAACCACTCCCCTCGCTGTTTTAGACAGCTTGGTGGAGAGCAGGCACAGGCTCCCAGCGCCTGCAGGAGTGTTGAGGCAGCCCAATGCATCCAATCCTGGCCCTGCTCTCACACAGCTTAACATTATCAGCAGCATGAGAGAGGCGTCTGGATTGGTGTGGGGACTTCAATTGCTGGCAGAGACTAGCAGTGCAGAGGGACTGAAACTTGAGGAGGACCGAAGGAGGCGAGCGAGTGGAGTGGGTAAGTACATTTTTATTTTACTTTTTTTTTTTACTTCTTTCCCACTGACAAGCACTGCCTTCAGCCTAAACGCCAGAGCTCTGAGTTGTGGTTCGTTGTAAACACTGTTGATAACGAGCCTTGACTGACAGCTTTGGCACTGACCTCATGCTTGTCCGTGGTTGGTTGGTTGCCTCACCAAATATTAAGGGTACCAGCCGCCACTGTGCGTGAATACTACCAAACTCTGCATCTCACCACCACATGGGCCCCTCTTCACGTGTGTTATGGATGACTTTCAGTGAGGTACTCCCTTATCATCCTTCAAAGATTTGTGAGCCCCCAGATGAGAATGGGACACTTGCTCTAAGACACAGAAAAATGTGATATGGAGTGCTAGACAATGAGCCAGTGAATAGTGCAGGTGATCAAGTGTTCCTCAAAGATTGGCACCTTGGTAGCAAGTATTGACTACCATTTGAAACTCCCCTGAACTGTGGTGAGAGTGAGAGGAACTCAGGTGTGAGCTGGGCTGGGCAATGAAGAAACTGACAAGAGAACACCCCGTTTTTCAGAAAATGTAAAGGCACAACTAGTGAAAATTATGACAACATGCGTGTGGTACGTAATTACTTAAATCCTGTGGGTGAGGATTGCCAGGGTCCATTTATATTCCAGGAGACTGATGAGGTGACATTTCCACCTGAAGAGACAACTGGACTGGCTACAGAAAACGGGACACTTTCTGGTTCTGAATCCCCCGCTGCACAGACATTATAACTGACTCAGAGGTTGGACTACCCCCTTATTGCCTGAGGACGACTCCTCCATCTTCTCAACAATATCACTTCAGTTGCTGATGCCTTTGATGCAGCAGATATGCTAATATGAGAATATTCTAATGATTTGCGTATACATATTAATGAGAAAATGATATTTGGAAAATAATAATTGAAAATAATGTGTAATGTGGAAAATGTGCCCACGGAGAGTGGTCACCATCTGTGTTAACTGTACTAAAATAATGTGAAATGTGTATGAGATGGTAATAATATGCCATAACTAATGATATAGCCTATGTTTTATGATGCTTCGTATCCTTAACTTAGCCGAAATAGAGGCCTGGGAGGCGCTGGGCCTTGCTTGCTGAAACGTGGAGAAGTGATGAGCTGCAGAGACTGAAATTGGAGAAAAGGATCTTGAACTGTACAGAGTTCAGAGATGAGCTCTGCTAGAAATTTCTGCAAATTCATCAGTGGGCAGGAGACAATCAGAACAAATTGATACATTATGTGTAGAGTAGGCTAAATGTACTTTTCCAGGATCTGAACAATAGAGGCACTGACTAAGAGACAGTGAGCTACAATTTTGTTACCTGAAGAGCCGGATGATGTTCTCATCGATGGAGAGACCAATCATGTTAATGGAACTTGATGCTCGTACTAACGTAGACAAGTGGCAAACAAAAACTATAGGTTAGAGTCATAACCTCTGATAAGGTTGACCAGTTAGCAACTTGGGGGATGGACTGAGAGACCCTAGTAAAAAGTTGTGACACGAGAAGAGAAATCAGAGTGGAGAGGCGCAAGTTGATGATGTCAGGAGACGCTGTCCGAAGTGCTGAAATTTGGGCTTGCTCCTTGTGAGCCCAAGCCTTGCTGATGACTGATGACCTGGAGACGAAGACTGACTCGTTGCTGATCTATCTCGGATAGGTAGCTATAAATGATCAACTGACTAACGTGCTGTTTCTTTCTAGGAACCAACTGCGCTGTTTAAATTGTTTTTCCTCTTAGTTAGATGTTTTTTTCAAATTAATGATTTTTGACTAAATTGTTTTTTGCATGAAGTCCCACATGCTGATGCTAATCGGAGTTAGGTAGGCTGACAAGGGTGACTAAAGGGTGACTTTGACTTTAACTGACTGACTTGCATTGCTGAATTAATCAATAATATAAAAATTGCCAGCCTAGCTTGATGTTTGTTTTGCTCATTAATAAAATCTTGATGAATTATTGTTTATTGATGCTAATAAAGTTTGATTTACCATGGATTCATTGAATAAAGGTTTTGATTAGAATTGTAACTAATAGGGAATAAAACGAACCAACCTTCTTGAGAGTGATGGTATTTTCTTATTAGACAAGGTTTTGGTGTTATATGTCCGTTGGTATTATTGTTGATTTTCCTCTGGTCACCACTTAGCTAGGATACTCTATGGATCCAAAAGATTCATCGACCTATACGCGTCCCCTTGTAAGTTTACTTATTAAGGACAAGGCGCGCTAGCACCTTCTTTATGCATTTTGATTCATAACAAAATTTTATTATGATTTTGGGAGGAATAAAGTGTACAGCATGCCTGACACTAAGAAAACCCATTCATTGGTTACTGATTAATCAAGCTATGACTAATAGATGCGCCCTCGTGACACATTGTTAGTAATAAATAAAACTGCCCCACCTTTGTCGGTGGCTCCGTGATAATTAAATTGCGATACTGGTGGGAGCCTCTGCTTTGAGTCCTGCTGGCCCAAGCTCACACCAACACCGATACACCTCTCCCCCGTCTCCGGCTTTTCAATCAAAGTCATATTAGTTGTGTAAATACTGGAATCCTGATACATTCGGCTATGAGAAAGCGTTCATGAGAGACAAAAGTTTATTATGACAAAAGAACATAAAATAAGCGAACAGTGTCAACGCAGCTAATTTAAAAAAGCGGCAAAGACATTTCAAAACTTTGCCCTTATCTTATTCTTAATTAGTTATTCACCGCACCAGGCATTTCTTTGAAATCTACTGGCTACTGGATTGTAACTGCTATTCAAGCCAGGGCTGATTGCCCCCTGATAGAAGCTTATGTTTGGTTTAAGAAAAAGGCTTGTTCAAAAATATCCTTCTTTCTAATAAAAATTAAACGAACATAGAACCGGAGCGTAGGTTCTTTTCAGGATCATAAAAAGCTACAATGGCTGCAAGTTAGATTTGCATTGTATTTAAAAAATGTCTGCGACTTGCAGTGGAAGAGTGCAAGCGAATGACTTTGCTAAACCTTCGTGGCTCAGTTTAGCAATGCTTCTCGGGTGGCGCGCGGTCTCTGTTGTAAAGGATACAGTGAACATCGCTCATTATTAAGTATTGCCTGGAGCCATAGACGTTTGAGTTAAGTGTAGTCAGCACATTAGCTTGAGCTATTGGGCTTTCAAACCTCCAGAACAGCGATGGAGCTGCATCTTTACAGGTGTCTCAGTTTAAAATGTCAAACTGTTAGAAAGGATAACCCCGTGCACTATTGCTAAACATTGCAGAGGGGAGTGCAAAGCATATATTGCAAATTATGTATTCAAAAATTCTTCTAGTCAAATATTCAAATATTGGTAAGGCAACCTAGCCTTTCATTCTTCTGCAGTGGTAAATTGAGTACAAATAAAGGGTTATTAATTAGGCATGATGTACAAAGCAGTTTTGGAATGGCAGACCCCCAAGTAAAAAAAAAAAAACACAGGATTTGTGATTGTAAAACAGTTTGGAAAAATGTAAGTGATAAAACTGGTGGAGCATTTTCTGTATGCTCCAATTGAGGTCGAAGGACCTTGGCGTCCTAGCAGGGGTTAAGGATCAAGTAGACATGGCATCAATCACTAGTAATTTACAGTAGGACCAATTTGGCCATTTATTAAGTTAAGGGGTTTTATTACAAATGTATACTCAGGTTAATGTAAACAATTCTCAAGAACAAGCTGTAAAGATACCAAATCACCCTGGCATGACAAAACAGTGAAAGAAATTTAGATGTATTAACATGAGGCAAACCAAACATTCAATGACTGCAATGCAAAAAAACAACATCATTTGATGTTCTGAGAACAAACAGCATCCCAATCTTTTACACATTAGTTCAAATAAAAGTAATCTAACTAACCAAGCTATGGACAAAGGGAACGTTCTAACAGGACCTATAGAGAGAGTTTTTCCTGAACTACAGGACGTGAGGGAGTGAAAAGCAAATAGAGAACACAAATAATTTGGAAAAAAGGACATCTGGAGCATAATAAACTAACTAAAGGTAAAAAGTAGGTAAAAAGGGAAGCTGTGAGCATTTCAGAAGCTCGGCCAAGAGTCTTCTCAATGGGTTAGGTAAAAGTCCAAGCCATTCTCAGCAAGCACTGGGAAAAAATGCAGAGCAAGGGACAAGAGATTTGTACCTCTCCAAGTGCAAGGTAATCTGCTTCTGCCTAAAATCCAGGCGTGGATCCTCTGTTAGGGCGGGGAAGCGTCGCCCCCCGCCAGCAGCAGCCACTGCAAATCCTTTAACAAACAAAACGATAATAAACCATGTTTATTATCGTTTTGTTTGTTAAAGGGGCGGGGCATTGGGAATGGCGACGATGAGGGGAGTACACTGTGCATTCCCCTCAGTGCGCATGTATGTTTGGCCGACCGTCTCGGTCCGGCCAAACATACATGCGCACTAGGCTCTCTCCAGCCCGGCAACACAGTTGCTGGGCTGCACAGAGCAGGCACAGGCTCCCAGTCTGCCTGGGAGCGCCCTGGATCGGTGCTCCCAGCCAATCCTAATGCTGCTTTGAGCAGTGTCAGGATTGCCCACAGGGCAGGCTGGGAGCCTGTGCCTGCAGTGCAGGAGAGGAGCAGCGCGGCGAAGAAGCAGGTAAGTGATTTTTTAAAAATATTTTTTATTAATTCACCCCCCCTGCACCCGCAGTACCACCCCGCCCAAACAAAGCCCTGCAAGCTGCTCCTGCTAAAATCAATCAGTGAAAGTCCTAGTTAAAACAATGATTAACCCACTGGTTATGCCCAAAAATCAGACGATCATGTGGTTTAGCCTCCTCACATTGCAAGACATACTTTGTAACATAGCTGGATGTTCCCAAGACCATCCTAGGAAGGTAGCTCTCCTTGGCCTCCTGTATGACTTTGCAACATCATGATTAGAGACAGTTTTCACAATCTCGGCTTCTCCATGTACCTTTTCTAAAGTTGCTTCCCCAGGCTCTCTTTGAGTAAGACAAAAGCACATCTATTTCTGAACTAACTTTTCACATGAAAGCTATCTGCAATGAAATGACACATTAACAGAGATGGAAAACAGTTTCTCACTTCATAGAGATTTGGGCCTAACACAGTCAGGCTAACGCAGAATCAGAGTTGAACATTTAATTTCATTTTACTTTAAGCATGTTGACTCTTGCCTTATTGAGTGTCAGTTATATTCTCATTGAAACTTCATGTTACACTTCATACAAAAGGAAATAGAACAGTTAATACATGTAAATGAAGATGATGAGAACTACATTTCTCAACGTTAACTTACAACATTAATACACTCATGTTATGAGAATCATTATTGTTTTCAAAGGTAAACACTTTCTATTAACCCTATAAGTGCTGGCGTCGGCCACTGGCCGACGCCCACACTCCCTCCCTGGTGCGGGTCACGACAAGTGGCCGACACCAGGGAGGGGGTTAAAAATCCTCTGGTGCAATGCAACGGAGGATTAGTTCTTTATTTATTTTTCCCGTAGGAGACGCGGAACAACTTCCGCGTCTCCATCCCGCCCCCCCTGCCGCCCCTTTGTGACGTCAGAGCGGCGCGAGGCGCGCTGACGTCACTGTTTTTCCCCACCGGAGCAGAAGAGAATCAGGTATGCGTTCTCTTCTGCTCCGGTGGGGAAAAAAAGGCCAAAACGGCCTCCCCAGATGCCAGGGAGGCATCGATGGAAAGGGGAGGCTCTCCCCTTTCCATCGATGCCTCCCTGGCACCGTTTCCTGGCCATGGATCCCAGCGCGGCTGCGATCCATGGCCAGGAAACGCCCCTAGGCACCAGGGATCTTCTTTGGGAGAGTCGGCCCCCTTGTAAAAGGGCCTACCCCCCCCCAGGGGCATTATTTAGTAATCTGAACTGTTGTGGGGGGCGATCGCGCCCCCCACATTTAAAAAAAAACAACAAAAAAACATTAAAATTAAAAACAAAATGGCGGGGTCGGCCCTCAGAACACGAGCCGACCCCTGGGGGTCAAAGAAAAAATCTAGTTTTCCCTGGGGGGGGGGGGTTTTGCCCAGGTTAAAAATTGTAAGAAAAAAAATAATAATAATTGTTGGTGGTTAGTGACCATCTATGGGGCCATTTTTTAATTTTTTGTACCTGAGTGATTTGCCAAGGGCAAGCACACGTATGAAAAAAAAAGTTCTCTAAAATGAGTGTCTTGTTTTCTCTCTCTCTCTCTCTATATACATATATAAATATATATATATATACATATGTATATATGTATATATATATATATTTTTTTTTGTCAGGTCGAGCATTGCAGCGCGCATGCGCTGCTTTTCTGACGTGTTGGTGTGTATCTGGGCTTTTAACAACGCCCACCTCACGCCCATCACTACCACTCGTTCGTGGGCTTGCCCTTCAAAAATCCTTTGAATACATTGGTAAATGGTTTACCTTTGTCCCTCCTTGGGGAGGTTTTGTTACCGCCTTGGCCATCGCCCTTGGTACATGGCTAATTGCACTTTTGCTGTTACGTTTAACTGCGAGCGAACTTCTTTTCCTTTTGTGTATCTCTTCACCTGATGCTCATGGTGGCCGTGGCGCTGTGAATCGGCTCTCTTATGTGAAAGTGTTTAACTTTCAATTTTCAATTTATGTGGCAAGAAATGTTGGGTTAGGAGTTTATAACTTTAATAGCTCTAACTCGAGCAGATGCGAGACCCATTGCATTGTAAATGCTTGTTTTTCTTTTGTGTGTTGTTTTCTGGGAGCCACAATTGGCCCCCCAGGGAAACCACACATATACATAAAAGTTATATACATATATATATATATATATATATATATATATATATATATAATGGCGAACAATTTCACCGCACTCCACGAGGACAGTGATCAAGACTCCTTGGTGAGTCGAAACGCGTTGGTGGTTATTTACTGCAA